>NC_054480.1:52486207-54986207 GCF_017639515.1 Carcharodon carcharias
GGTTTGGGGTTTCGCGGCATTTGTTTGATAGTCACTGAGAGACTGAGGAATTTTTGAAAGAAAGTTCCTGATTCGGCATGAGGTCTCAATATTTTTTTGTCCTTCCCAGGGGATAGGTGGAAGAAAGGGGATGTCTATGAAGAAATGGGCGAGCATATGTGGGCCTGATGGATTTTTCGTAATTTAACAAGACCAGCTTTCATCTCCTACCAACAATTAAAATACTTTAAAAAAGTCACATTATTATATCTCATCATGCAAACATCAGAAGGACATTCAACCCCATCTTCTCATGGGTCTTTGAGGATGGAAATTCAATGTTATCCTTTCCAGCGATGCTCACATTCCATCAATGAGCACAAGAGTAGGCCATTTGGCCCCTCGATCTTGCTCTACTATTTGATGAGATCATGGCTGATCTGATTGTGGCCTCACCTCCACTTTCTTGTTTACCCCATATAATCTTTGACTCCCTTGTTAATCAAGAATCTAACTCAGCCTTAAAAATATTCAATAACTCTTCTTCCATTGCACTCCGGGAAAGACAATTCCACAGGCTAACAACCCTCAGAGAAAAAAAATCACCTCATTTGTCTTAAATGGGAGACCACTTATATTTAAACTGTGTTCCATAGTTCTTGCCCCCCTACAAGGGGATACATCCTTCCAGCATCCACCCTGTCAATTTCCCTCAGGACCTTGTAAGTTTCAATAAGATCACCTCTCATTCTTCTAAACTCCAATGAATAATGGTCCAACATGTCGAGCCTTTCTTCATAAGATAACCCCTTCATCCCAGAAATCAGCTGACTGAATCTTTGAGCCAACTGAAGCTCTGAAGAAGGGTCATACGGACTCGAAAAATTAACTCTGTTTCTTTCTCCACAGATGCTGCAAGACCTGCTGAGATTTTCCAGCATTTTTTGTTTTTATTTCAGATTTCCAGTATCTGCTATGTTTTACTTTTATTTGAATCTTTTCTGAACTGCTTCTAATGCAACTATATCCTTTCTTAAGTAAGGGACCCAAACTGTACACAGTACTCTAGAAGCATTCTCACTAAGGCTCTGTAAAACTGTAGCAACACTTCCCTACTTTTACACTCAATTCCCCTTGTGATATATTCCAACATTCCATTTGCCTTCCTAATCACTTGTTGCACCCGCATACAAACTTTTTTGTGCTTCATGTACCAGGACAACCAGATTTCTCTATACTGTGGAGATATGCAATATTTCTATATTTAAATAATATTCTGCTTTTCTATTCTTCCTGCCAAAGTGGACATGTTCACATTTTCCCACATTATACTCCATCTATCAAATTTTTGCCCATTCACTTAAATGATCTAAATCCCTCTGTAGGCTCTTTATGTCCTCTTGACAACTTACCCTCCTACCTATCTTTGTGCCATCTGCAAATTTAGCAACCATACATTCAGCCCATTCATCCAAGTTATTGGTATAGATTGTAGATTTTTAAAGCCCCAGCACTGATCCCTGTGGCACTTCACTAGTAAGAGCTTGTCAACTCAAAAATGGCCCATTTATCCCTACACTCTGTTCCTGTTAGGTAACCAATCCCCTATCCACATTAATATGTTATCCCCTGCACCATGAGCTCTTATTTTGTGCTATGATGTAGCACTTTATCAAATGCCTTTTGCAAATCCAAGTATACCCCATCTAAGTTCCCCTTTATCCATGTTGCTTGTTACTTCCTCAAAGAACTCTAATAAATCAGTCAAACACAATTTCCCTTCCACAAAACCATGCTGACTCTGCCTGATTGCATTAAGATATTCTAAGTGCTCTGCTATAACCTCTTTAACAGGATTCTAGCATTTCCCGATGACAGATGTTAAACTCACTGGCCTGTAGCTTTCTGCTTTCTGTCTCCCTCCTTTCTTAACTAGAAGAGTTAAATACTATCGGTGCACCTACAGCACATGGAGCAGTTCAAGGAGGTGGCTCACCAACACCTTAAAGGCAATTCAGGATGGGCAATAAATGAATAAAAAATATAAACAGCCAGTGATGCCCACTTCCCCTGTAAGAATACACTTTTTTAAAAAAGGCTATTTTCCAATCTGATGGAGCCTTTCTAGAATCTGCAGAATTTTGGAAAATTACAACCAAAGTATCTGCTATCCCAGCAGCCACTTCTTTTAAGACACAAGGGTGTAGGCCATCAGGTCCAGGGGATTTGTCAGCCTTTAGTTCTAACAGTTTTCTCAGCACCTTTCCCCTGGTGGTGGTAATTTTTTAAAGTTCCCCCCACCCTTTCACCTCTTGAGTTACAAGTGTTTCTGCGATGCTATTTGTGTCTTCTACAGTGAAGACAGACAAAATCTGTTCAAAGTTTCTGCTATTTCCTTACTTCCCATTATTAATTCCCCAGACCCTCTCTCTATAGGACCAACACTCACTTTCGTTGAGGATATGAGGATAGATTGGATAGGCTAGGGTTGTTTTCCTTAGAACAGAAGAGGCTAAGGGGTGACCTAATTGAGGTGTACAAAATTATGATGGGCCTATGTGGGGTAGACAGGAAAGACTTGTTTCCCCTAGCTGAGGAATCAATTACCAGAGAGCACAGATTTAGACCTGGCTTTCTTGAAGATGGCGAGATGGTGCCTTCCAGCTGACATGTCGGCTGGCAGCATGAAATTCTGGGCCCACCAATCTCTGGTCCCAACCCTTTGACCTTTCAAAAATCCTGCCCACACTCTCTCCCTACCCCATCACCCCAGTTCCCCTCACCATCATGATTCAAGCACGAACAATGGTTATATAGGCAAGTACCAGGAAGGCACTGTGCCTGCTGAACCATATTCCAGAAAGAATTCCACGCAATAAGAGAAGATAATGGGAGGAGAGAAAAGCAAGGGGAAAAAGAGTAGAAATTAGGCAAAAATGTACTCTTTTTAAGTTTCAGCATCACAAAGTTCCAGCATCAGTGGCCCTTCCTATTAAACTGAGGATACACCTTGTAAATGTGGCTGTGCCCCTTTGTCAGATAACAGAAAATTTCCTGGTGTCTATCAAACACCAAAGCTCTGATCAGCAGCCCTGGATTAACAAACTCTACAGTCCATGCATATAGAAAACCATTGGGTTCAATGAGTTACGAGCTGCGATGAATCACAGGATTTTGAACTCTCCGTTGTGCTCCCACCTTTAAATATTTCCTACCCCCACAATCATTTTTCTATGCAATAATAATTGGATTAAATACTTAAAGGAAGATGCTAAATACTTTTGGTCAGTTCCTGAGGACAAAGGCCTCCTGGCATTTAAACTAACTCCCACGTCAGCTTTTAAACAAAAAGAATGAGGCAGTATCTATCCATGGCTGCTGGGTAAACGAATTTATCACTGATTTTAACAGAGAGCTCCAAATTCATTTCTATGAATGTGTGCTTTTTCACTGCAAATACATGCCTCTCGACGTGCACCTTGCACTGGCAAATGTCACCCTTAATTAGAAAAAACATTAGAAGATAGCTTTCTGAGTTTGAAACAAGCTGCAGAAAGACAGATAACTGGCGGTTCAAAATGGAGTTCAAGAATAAGCCGAGGTCAGCATTTATCTAATTTTGATCAAATTACAGTAAACCATAAACAGTTTTTGTTTAGACAAATGTTTGAGAGATTAAACAGTTCAGTACTTATGTATTTTACCACAGCAGTACAGGAAATGGTGGTTAAAAATATTAACATGGACAGAACAGATGATAAATATTGTAATTTATTTGTGCTGCTAAGATATCATGCTTTGACAAGAGTTCTAATTTTGGCCTTAAATGGCGAGATTCTTTATGCATTCCCCTGTTTGCATGGGATAACACTGGCCTGACCTGCTGCGTTAAAAATATTGCGCTTTTAGGAGGGGAAAAAAAAACTGCTTGGAAAAAATGCAAAAGCTTGTTTTCATAAATTTATCCAATGAGCACCTCGCCCAGAAGAGCTGGAAGATCCCAGGATTGATTCTCCTAACTCTATTTGGTTATCTGATCTCAATCTGCAGTTGGCCTTTGTGTCCTTGGACTAAGGAGGGGAAATATCAGTTAGGGAACCCACACGTGATCCTTACCTAGCAATCCAAGCTGAATGCATCCTTATGTTGGTATCAGGTAAGGACAGGATCAGCCTGATTATGATGCCCTCTGCAGTAAAATAGCTTGCTGACAATAGCAACATGAATAATGAACAATGTAAACAAAGAAAATGCTGGAAATACCTAGCAGGTCAAGGCAGCAGCTGTGGAGAGAGAAATTTACCCTTGTCTGACAAGCTGAGAACTTCCAGCCTTTTCTGCTTATATTTCATATTTCCAGCATCTGCAGTATTTGGCCTTTAGCTTATTGAATAATGGCAACTTAGGTGCGATACAGGTGGATTATTGGAACCTGTGGAACAGGAGCCCAACCTAGTAGTCAAGGCCTTCAAGGGTGATAGAGAAAACAGCAAGTAAAATGATGGGGGAAAAATACCAGAACAAACAGAACAGCACTAGTTAACAAAAACAAAAAATGCTGGAAAAACTCAGCAGGTCTGACAGCATCTGTGGAGAGAGAGAGACAGATAATGTTTCGAGTGACCCTCAAACAGACTTGAAACGTTGTCTCTGTCTCTCTCTCCACAGGTGCTGTCAGGCCTGCTGAATTTTTCTAGCATTTTTAGTTTTAATTTCAGATTTCCAGCATCCGCAGTATTTTGCCTTTATAATAGCACTAGTTAACTCTCAACCATTTATTTCAATATCCTTTTTCACCACTTACTTTGACAATGATTCCCATGCGCTTGCTCTCGTAGGTAAATGGAAACACCTGCAAAATACTGAAGTTCAGAATATGTCCTCCAGGTGTCCTCAGCTGCATAGAGGATTGGTCCCGGCCAACAAGAGTCAGTCCTACACACTCTGTCCACTGCACCAAAGACACCTGAAACACAACAGGGAGAGAACATCAACTGCGCTGCCGGAATTCAGAGTTTAAAGGTCACTTAACTGAAGAGTGATGGGGGAGGGATTGTTAGTTGAAGAAAGCTAATCAACCATCAGGTCCAGGCCAACAACACAGTTCCTGCAAGGCGACCTTGTAACATAGACTGTTGCCCTTTAATTCTATAATTTCCTGAGGGAGATTAAGTACAGCAATTAACAATCAATTCAGATTAGCTGCAGAATAATCTCTTATAAATTCTGCTGCGATGCCTGTAGAGACTGATAATTGTTAAAAAGGTTTTTGAATTTCCAGTAACTGACAAAAGATCACCCGACAAGATTTCAAAATTTAAGCACAGCTTGTCTCACAGTTGTGCTACTTTCATCTCTTTTCTTTACATGGTTTGCAGGGCTTCTCTTTCTGTTCAGTTTTGCTTCTGCAAGTATTGGCAAAATGGGATTTTCCCCTGGATTTTTTGCGTATCTTTCCCTTGGCAGGGCAGCAGGCATCGTTTCCATAGTGCCCAAAGTTGCCACACTCTCTCTCAGGCTTTTGCTGTTTCCATTTACATGCAACTGGATTCCATTGCGCCACTCGGTTAACCTCAACTTTCATCATGCCAACGGCAGAGGTGAGACCAAGTTTTGTGTTGTGAAATTGTCCATCTACTGCTTCCAATGCATCTGCTGTTTTCAAAGTGTCAACCAACATTAAATCACCTTCCCTTTCCAGCAGCTTATGTCTCAACTTAACCGACTTACAGTATTGGACAACCTGATCTATTATCTGGTTATTCAGATCTGTCGCAACATTGCATCCATCTGAAGCCTGCCTCAAATGAGTCACAAATTGGGCAACTGTTTCACTCTGTCTCCCCTGATGCTAAACATGCCTTTGGAATGTGGCATTTAGCATCACCACATAATGGATTCTTCAAAAGCTTTCACTGCACGTTCTTGTTCCATCCTTTCTCCTGTGTCAGGTGACATCCTGAAAGTCTCTCTCACTGAAGCACTTACATTGGACAACAATAAGGCCTGTCACTGTGCTTTCTGCACCACTGATATCCTGTCCAAAAGAAGACCGTGACTATCAGCCTATGCTTCGAACACCTCCAGCCGCGTTTTCCATTTCATGCTGATGGTGCTGGCATCACCTGTCGCATCAAATGGTTCCATTCCCTGGACTGCAGACAAATCAGCTCCAGCAAATGTCATGACACAGTCCTAACTATCTCCATATTTATCCTCATCACCAATGTCACATCTCAGGCTGAAAGAACAAAACTCAAAGTCACAGATTTAACTGCAAGAAAAACATCATTTAATCTGCCATGCTGGCTGCCTCCCTAATATGTGTGATCTGACTTTCAACACAGCACTCCCCCACCCTGAGGTCAGGTGGCCTCAGTTAAAGTACAAAATTTACCTTACAGTATCTTATTTGAGTACCATATAGTATCTAATACTCAAGTCCACACACACACACGATCAGCTGTCATCATGACAAGTACAATTCTAAACAGGGTGCAGGAGCAGACGAATCTGGGTGCATATGTGCGTAAGTCATTGAAGGTGGCAGGACAGGCTGAGTTATTAGTAAAGCATTCAGCATCCTTGGCTTTATTAATAGGGGCATAGAGCCCGAAAGCAAGGAGGTTATGTTGAACTTATATAAGACACGAGTTTGGCCTCAGCTGGAGTATTGTGTCCAGTTCAGGGCACAGTGCTTTAGGAAAAATGTGAAGGTACTGGGGAGAGCGCACAATAGATTCATGAGAATGGTGAGGAACTTCAGTTATGAAGGTAGATTGGAGAAGCTGTGACTGTTTTCCTTGGAGAAGAGAAGGCTGAGAGGAGATTTGATAGAAGTATTCAAAATCATGAGGGGTCTGGACAGAGTAGATAGGGAGAAACAGTTCCCGCTCGTGAAAGGATCTTGAACAAGAGGACACAGATTTAAAGTAACTGGTAAAAGAAGCAAAAGTAACATGGGGAAAATCTTTTTCAAACAGCGAGTAGTTAGGGTTTGGAATGCACTGCCTGAGAGTGTGATGGAGGCAGGTTCAACTGAAGCATTCAAAAAAGAATTAGACTGTTATCTGAAAAGAAAGAATGCACAGGCAGGAAAGTGGCACTAGGTGAATTGCTTATTTGGAGAGCCAGTGCAAACATGATGGGCTGAAAGGCCTTGTTCTGTGCTGTAACAATTCTGCGATTCTGTGATGAAACCTTACATTCCTAAGAGCTACCTGTTAGACTTGGAAACTAATAGTCTATCCACAGTCAGCACAACTGCTCTTACCATTGTCTACAGGTGTAAACATCTAGCACCATCTTCTCAGTAAAACAACCTGCCCCCACAAGCCCCCTTAACCTTCAATAATTAAGCTGCCCAGCTTGTTGTTGGGCAGAATTCAGAACAGGTCATTCAGACTCTCATTCTTCCATTTTACCTTAAAGTGACAGTCCCAAACTTGTAAACTTCATGTTTGTAATAAGTCAACGTCATGTACAGTCTGAATATAGAGATAATCAGCAATATGTACTGACTACTTTAACATCCATCTGTGACACTACAAAGTTTCAGAATCAGTCATACGGAGGCAGGTGACAATGAAAAGCAAAGTCACCAAACCACGTAACCAGTTGCAACAATCACAAATGCAATGATAAGACAAAAATCTCTGCCATGTACCTTCTAAATAATTGGATAGGAATTCAAGGCTGTCATTTTGGGTAGACATTCAAAGCCATTTTAGCTTCATCATCACATTTAACTCAACCTGATATTTCCAAATACTAATGATTCTATAGGTTTTTGCATATTTTTGTTCTGCCTCAAACTGTAGTACTACTGTACTACAGGTTAAATGTCACTATCTAATGTCATGCACAGTAATCAGCAGGATTAACTGCTTTTATCTGAACCAGTTACCTGCTGATCATGGAGATAAACTCACTCCAACAGTTTGCATTACTAGCTGACAGTCACCACAGGTTTTTCCACCCAGTCACTTAAAGTAATGACTGATGCACTGGCAGGGCAGCATGATGGTACAGCATTTCAGCACCCCCGTCATCGTGAGGGAAGACGAAGAATTGTGGCGGGAGAGAAGATGACTCCATCACTTTACTGATGAGTTGGAGGAGGCGGATAACGCTGCAAATGACCGGTTTAGATTTGTCTTGTTCTTTGCAAATGGATCTACTTAGTCCTTTTACACATTTTCCAGTGATGCATCAGTGTGATAGTTGAATTGGAATGACTTGGGGAAAGGGGAAAACTATTTCTGAAGAACAGATCTCCAACACTCCTCCAGTGCTCTGCCCAAATTCATCTTGTCCTTGAGCCCCAACTCCTATTCTCTCGAGCCTATCATGACTAAACTGCGAACCACCCAACTTTTCTTCCTGAGTCCGATGTTAGTTCATATTGTTAACAGTTCCCTCTCCGTGAGTACTGTCAATAAAGAACGCAAAGGGAGTGAGCAGTGGATCTGTTTAAAAGAGCAGAGAGAGAGAGAGAAAATAGTGGATCCAGTTTAAAAGAGTGCAAAGGGAGAGAGAACATGGTGGGCCTGTGGCAGGTCAGAAGGTTGGGCAGATTTTAAGAACCAGTAACAAATGATGAAAAAATGAAGAAAGAGGAAGAAATTAGCATGAGACAAAGCTAGCTAGAATATAAAAACAGTAAGAGTTTCTACAAATATTTCAATAGCAGAAGAGTAACTAAAGCGAGTTTTGGTCCTCGAGAGAATAAGTCTGGAGAATTATTAAGGGAAAGCAAGGAAATGGCAGAGGCATTGAACAGGTGTGTGTGTGTCTGTTTTCACTGTATAGGACTTAGAAAACTTCCCAAAGACACTTGAAAATCAAGAGGTGAAAGGGAGGGAGGAGCTTAAAACAATCACCATCACCAGAGAAAAGGTACTAGAAAAAATATTAGACCTAATGGCTGACAAGTCCCCGCAGGAGATAATAGATGCATTGGTTGCAATTTTCTAAAATTCCTTTAATTCTGGAAGGGTCCCAGCAGATCAGAAAATAGCAAAAGTGATACCTTTATTCAAGAAAGGAGGCACACAGAAAGCAGAAAACTATAGGCTAGTAAAGCTAACATCTGTCATAGGGAAATTGCTAGAATCTATTATTAAGGCAGTTGTAGCAGGATACTTAAGTCATAATGAGATCAGGCAGAGTTAACATGGTTATGTGAAAGGGAGATCATTTTAACTAATTTATTAGAGTTCTTTGAGGAAGTAACAAGCAACGTGGACAAAGGAAATCTGAAGATGTGGTGTACTTGGATTTCCAAAAGGCATTTAATAAGGTGCCACATCAAAGGTTACTACATAAAATAAGAGTTCATGGTGTAGGGAGTAAGATATTAGCATGGATAGAGGATTGGTAGCTAACAGGAAGCAGAGAGTAAAGATAAATGAGTCTTTTTCGGTTGGCAAGCTATAACTAATGGAGTGCCATGGGGACCAGTGCTGGGGCCTGAACTATTTAAAATCTATGTCAATGACTGTATGAAGGGACCAAATGTATGGCAGCTAAAGTTATCGAGTCTACAAACAGATATGGATAGGTTAAGTGGGCAAAAAATTTGGCAGATGGAGTTTAATGCAGGAAAATGTGAACTTTTCCACTTCGGTAAGGGAAAAAAAGCAGTACACTGTTTAAATTGAGGAAGATTGCAGATCTCACTGGTACAGCGGGATTTGGGTGTCCTGATACATAAATCAGAAAATGTTAGTATGCAGGTACAGCAAGTGATTAGGAAGGCAAATGGAATGTCGGCGTTTATTGCATGGGTAATGGAATATACAAGTTGGGAAGTTTTACTGCAGCTGTACAGGGTTTTGGTGAGAACACAGCTTGAGCACCATGTGCAGTCTTGGTCTTCGTATTTGAAAAGTGATATAATTGCATTAGAAGTAGTTCAGAGAAGGTTCACTCGACTCAGTCCTGGGAGGAAGGGCTTATCTTATCAAGAAAGGTTGGGCCTATACCCACAGGAGATTAGAAGAATGAGAGGTGATCCAATTGAAACAAATAAGATCCTGAGGGGACTTGACAGGGCAGATATCAGGAGGATGTTTCCTCTTAGGCAGGACAATAGAACTAGGGGATGCAATTTAAAAATAAGGGATCTCCCTTTTAAGATGGATTTGAGAAGAATTTTTTTCTCTCAGAGGGTTCTTGGTTTGTGGAGTTCTCTTCCCCAGAAAGCAGTGGAGGCTGGGTCATTGCATTTATTCAAGGCAGAGTTAGACAGATTTTCAATAGACAAGGGAATCAAGGCTTATGGAGAGCAGCCAGGAAAGAGGAGTTGAGATCACAATCAGATTAGCAATGATCTCATAATGAATAGTGGAGTAGGTTTGAAGGGCCAAATGGCCTACTGCTGCTCGTAGGTCACCATGTTCCTAAATTCCCTCCCACCATCCTCCAAATCTGTTGTCATCACCCCTCTTCTCACAATGCCGCTACCATTGACCCCTCTATCACTGTAATCTCCCAATCTGCAACATTCCTTTCCTCTCCAAAGCTCTTGAATGCATTGTTGCTTCCCGAATACCTGCCCCACTTCATCCACACTTACGCATTTAAATACCTTCAATAAAGTCTCTGGCCTAGCCACTAAAACAGTCCTTGTCAAAGTCACAAATGACATATTTTGTGAATGCGACTGTGGTAAATTGTCTCTCCTTGACCCGTCGACAGCTTTCAACACAGTTAACCATACTATTTTCCTCCAACATCACTCCCCTGGTGGAACTGCCCTAGCTTGATTTCATTCTTACTTGTTGAACCATAGCTACAAAATCAGCTGCAATGACTCCTACACTCACTCCTACCTCTGGGTTGCCCCAAGGATCTATCCTTGCCCACCCCTTCTATTTCATATCTATATATTTACCTCAGTGATATCCCCTAGACACATGAGGTTTCACATATATGCCGATGATACTCAGCTCTATCTCACCACCAATCTTTGGATCTCTTCACTCTTCCCTGTCTGAGGCCTGAATTTTTCAGATGGTGGGGTCTCGCTTCACGCCATCTGACTCCGAGTGCCCCAATCTGATTGGGCGGCAGCTCTCCAGTCTCTGCAGCGACAGGGGCTGCAGTGGACTGAACAGGAAATGCATGAGTGTTTGTGTGAAGAGGAAAAGAGAGAGAGAGTGAGCGTGTGTGAAGGGGACAAGAGGGAGAGGGAGCGTGTGTGAAGGGGAAAGGAGGGAGAAAGAGCGTGTGTGAAGGGGAAAGGAGGGAGAGGGAGCGTGTGTGAAGGGGAAAGAAGTGAGAGAGAGTGAGAGTGTCTGAAGGGGAAAGGGGGAGAGAGAGAGTGAGAGTGTGAGAAGGGGATGGGAGAGAGAGAGAGAGTGAGTGAAGGGGAAAGGAGAGAGTGAGTGTGTGTGAGGGGGAATGGAGGGAGAGTGAGCAGAGTGAGAGTATGTGAAGGGGAAAGGAGAGAGAGAATGAGAGTGTGTGAAGGGGAAAGGAGAGTGAGAGTGAGAGTATGTGAAGGGGAAAGGAGAGAGAGATTGACAGTGTGTAAAGGGGAAAGGAGAGAGAGAGAGAGTGAGAGTGTGTTAAGGGGAAAGGAGAGCGAGAGAGAGAGTGTGTGTGAAGGGGAAAGGAGATAGAGAGTGAGAGGGTGTGAAGTGGAAAGGAGAGAGAGTGAGTGTGTGTGAAGGGGAAAGGAGATAGAGAGAGTGAGAGTGTGAAGGGGAAAGGAGAGAGAGAGTGAGAGAGTGTGAAGGGGAAAGGAGAGAGAGAGAGTGAGTGAGTGTGAAGGGGAACGGAGAGAGAGAGAGAGTGAGAGTGTGTGAAGGGGAAAGGATGTCGAAGGGTCATGAGGACTCGAAACGTCAACTCTTTTCTTCTCCGCCGATGCTGCCAGACCTGCTGAGTTTTTCCAGGTAATTCTGTTTTTGTTTTGGACTTCCAGCATCCGCAGTTTTTTTGTTTTTATCAAATGCATGAGGATGCCTGAGACTAAGTGCAGGCACCAGAGGCTCAGGTAAGTTTAAAAGGACCCCAGGCGGGGAGCGTAGGGAAGACCGGGGGGTGGGGGGAGGAGGGGCGCAAAGGGGGTGATCAGGGTCTCGGGGGAGAGAACGGGGTGGAGGCCCAGAGGCCGCCCGACCTTAAGCGGTGGGCGCCGGACTTCAGAAGGGGGCTTCTGATGGAGGTGCCTCCCCCACTCCCCACCTGAGATCTAAGTCTGTTGATTTTCGGGCTTCCACGATGCAAGGTCAATCCTCCCGCCTGCCTAAAAATTGAGGCTGAGTTGGAAAGGGCTTCCCATCTGAGGCCTTGCTCACCCCAGCGTAAAATTGCTGTGTGGTTAGGGCAGGCGGGAACCCAGAGGAAATCCCGTCCCTTCAATTTCACACTCCCCCAACTCCTACCCCCGCCGGCAGGCAAGCATAAAATTCAGGCCTATGATTTGGCACATAGCTTGTCTAACATTTAATATTGGATGAACAGAAACTTCCTCCAACTAAATATTAGGATTACTGAAGTCATTGTCTTTGGCTCCCTCCAGAAGCTCTGTTCTCAGACCAGCGTTTCCATCCCTGGCAACCGGCTCTTCCACAATCTTGATTTCAATACCTCCACCACTGTCGGCGGCCTTGACCCCAAGCTCTGGAATTCCCTTCCTAAACTTCTTTGACTCTCTATCTCTCCCTCCTCTTTTAAGGTGTTTTTTCACACCTACATACAAGCTTTTGGTCATCAATCCTGGCATTCCCCTTGATGACTCGTTGTTTTTATTGATGTTATTCTGGTTGAGCAGCTTAGGATGTTTCACTATGTTAAGTGCACTACATTAATGTAGGTTGTTATACAGCCAGGCTGTTGTCAGGCCCATAGTCCGTGCTGTGTCCAGAGCACAAAGCTGCATCTCAAGTCTTTCACAATCCTCCTTGTTCACTAGAGTACTCAGTTAAAAATAAAACCTGACATGTCGACAGAACTCACACTTCATCATCTTTGCAGCTCGTGGTTAACAATCTATTCTCTTACATTACTCATTACAAAAATTACAAAGCCAAAAATGCACTTTTCTTTTGACTCACTCCAATCTCAACTGTCCATTGGTTATTGTTAAAAAGATAGAACCTTAGAAAAGTTACAGCGCAGAAAGAGACAAAAAGATAACAGTTCAATAGTGAAGGACTATGTTAGCAATTAGGACCATTTTGGAAATGAATGGAATAAGTCATTATTTCAGCACACTCAACCCTTTGTGATGTTCCAAGTTCTTGAATCATTGTCAGGAATGTGAAGTAATGAACAACTAAGCTTTAGTAATATAAAAAGATGCAAAAACTCTGCTCTCCACATAGTACCATTCCTCTCTGTGCCCAACCCCCTGCTGGAGAGGACTCCTTTTTTTACTATATGGTTTCTCAAAGTAATATAAATCATAAAATTCATATGAATGGTACAATTACATTTTCAGAACTTGACAAGATCAAACTGTGTCTTTAACTTGTCCTTTCTTCATACCACTCCTACATCAGCCATTAGCTTCCAGATGGTGGAATGAGCATCACCTCCAAAATTCCTAAAGCTTCCTTTACTCAAATGAACAAACTGGGTCCAGTTACAGGCCATGGTTACATTTGTTAATAAAACATTAGCCCGCTTTGCTTACATCTTTGACCTTTAGCCCACAACCTGACATTTTCCTACCCAAGATGCAACAATATCATGTCAACAAAAGCAATCTTGAATGTCCGTGCTGACAGATTGGGTTGCTTGCTGGAAGTGTGACTTTAAAACAATAATTTCCAGATGCAGTCAGCCAGTTTGTCATCAAATGATTTGATATTAGCCACTACAGTTATACCATTCTTTTAGAACTACTACATGGCATTGCATATAAAGTAACAAAATTCTTCCAAATATTAATTGCAAAAAAAAATGTCTATAGAAGAAATCATGATGGTTGTGGAAATCTCCAAGGGCTAGGGTGATAAAATAACAGGAGCCTGTTTGCATATCCTGAAGCAATGGGTCGGATTTTATCATAAAAGATCGGCGAAAGTTTATGGTGAGAGGGCAAGATTAAACAAAACTCTTAAATTCTCCAATTTCTCTCTCCAAGAGAGATTGGATATACATAAATGAAAACAATTTCCTTCAGAAAATGCTCTGAGCAATTCAGGAGTCTTTTTGTAAGCTCTAAATGTATACATCTGACCAGATAAAAACTAAGAACAGACTTGAGTCATCAATCTTTACCATTTCAAAAGTAAACACACTTGTGACAATTAATTTTTGGTGCCAGAGTTTAATTGGCAGTCATTAATACTTGCCATGTTGTTAAAGCGTACTTGAGCTAATAATGCTAAGACTTAAATTTCTGTGGTGAGTGTAATGGCAATTAATAGGCAAATACAGCAAGTCTATAAAAATAATTGGGAGCCGAAGGACAACATACTGTTTTTGTAAAGCTGAAGGTGGAGCTCTAACCTGGACAGTAATTTCTGGATATTCACACTTAAACATCAGGACTTAAGAAACATAGGCAGGAGTAGGTCATAAGGTCCTTAAAGCCTGCCCTACCATTCAGTAAGATCATAACTGATCTTTCCTCAACTCCACTGTCCTGCTTGTTCCCCATAACCCTCAATTCGCTTGTGGCTCAAAAATCTTTCTATCACAGCCTGGAATATATTCAATGACTCAACCTCCACAGCTCTCTGGGGTAGAGAATTCCAAAGATTCATGATCCTCCTCATCTCTGCCTTAAACTTGCACTGCTCCATGCTGTACCATTTACCCATCAATAACAAGCCTCGTCAATATTCTGACAGCAAATTCTAGCCCACAGTGTGAGTGAAAAGCAGCAGAATCACTTTTCCCTCCCACCACCCTCTCCAATATAGCCATCTCGATTAACCTGATTGTGTTACATTGCCATTATCTAAATGGGTCAACCATGTTGAAAAATCATGGTAATTTTGGTAATTTGAGAGCCATGTTGTGCTGTGGACTCAGGTCCATGGAATGGAGATTGTCTAACTTCAAGCATAAATCTAAACAGTCGTCAAGCACAGGAGATTTTCAGTAGTCAAATTAAGCGTAACGAGGTAAAAGGTAACTGTTCTAAACTGGTGCTCCTTCACCTTCCTTTTTTATATAAGGGATTATTATGTCCATGAAGTCTCCTTCAGCTGGCAGTGTATCTGAGCGTACTATATGGACTTCTGTCCGAGATCACCTGGAGGAGAATATGATACTCAACCCATAACTTCACCATATACACATTTTGAACTGAAGTCAGGGGGCACTAATGTAGAATGTTCCCCTGTAGTCTGGCTGGTTCATCACATTTAAAATGCTGGTCCTGTAACCTTCGTTAATGACTAAGGTGGTAAATACATTGCCGAGTAAAGGTTTGAGATGTACAAACCCAGTAGGTCCCAGGTATGATCAATGGAGCTTCGGCAAGCTCAGAAATGCTCAGCTAGGGTGAGGGTTCCTGGAATAAAACCAGAAAGTGCTGGAAAACTCAGCAGGTCTGGCAACATCTGTGGAGAGAAAAACCATTAATGTTTCAAGTCCAATATGACTCTTCTTCGGAACTGAAGATAGGTAGAAATGTGATGGATTTTATTTTGTTGAGAAAGGGGCCAGTGGAGCAAAAGAGAAGGTTAGGGATAGGTTAAAAGGCGGGGGAGATTAAATGACAAAGATTTCATGGAGCATAAGGCAAGGGGGATGTTTAAGATAGTATTAAAGATACAAAGCATTGATCCAGAGTAAGTGTTAATAGCAGAATAAAGGTCAGTGCTGTCTTAAAGCAAAAACTTAAGAACAAGAATCAGACATGGGGGGGGGGGGAAAAATCAAAATAAAGGACAGAGTTCCTGGTCTGAAGTGATTGAACTCTATGTTGAGTCCAGAAGGCTGTGAAATGTCCAATCAGAAGATGAGGTGCTGTTCCTCCAGCTTGTGTTGGGCTTCACTGGAACATTGCAGCAGGCCAAGGACAGAAGTGTAATCATACGAGTAAGATGATGAACTGAAATGACAAACAACCGGAAGGCCGGGGCCACGCTTGTGGACTGAGCCAAGTTGTTCTGCAAAGCAGTCACCCAGTCTGTGTTTAGTCTCCCCAGTGTAGAGGAGATCGCATTGTGAATGATGAATGGAGAGTAAATTGAAATAAGTACAAGTAAATCACTGCTTCACCTGGAAGGAGTATTTGGGCTCTTGGACAGTGAGGAGGTAAAGGACTAGGCATTACACCTCCTGGGATTGCATGGGAAGGTGGCAGGCGAAGGGGATGAGGTATTGGGGGTGATAGAGGAGTGGACCCTTTGGAAGGCTGACAGAGGAGGGGAGGAGATGATGTGTTTGGTTGGAGTTGCTGTTCCAGATCATTGTCCAGTGACGCTGATGAAGAGCCAAGTGCGTGTGCATGATGCCCCAGATCAATCCAGATACTTGTAGCAGGTCATTGACCTATAACCTACAATGTGTTCTGTAATGATTCTGGTGATAAATTTACTATGGTGTTTAGCGGGCGAACCTGGAAATGTGCACTAGTGTCAACAGCCATGGTTGTAGAGATCATCAGGGATCCTGCCAAGACTCGTCTTCCTTAAAGAGTGGCAGCATGGTTAAATTCCAAAAAAACGCAGATTTCAGAGCAGTGAAATGTATTTACATGGTTGCAAGAAAGCTATACATTAAACATATTCTTTCCTGTTGACTGGTGTTGGGCGATTGCTATAAACAGCTCATTCGTCCATGTGGCTGCTGGACCTTGGAGAACCCTGTCACCGTCAATTACACTGTTCTACCAAGTTGGCCCCAGTTGTCTGTGGGGAAGCCGATAATATTGTTAAGTCC
This sequence comes from Carcharodon carcharias, assembly GCF_017639515.1. NCBI lineage: Eukaryota > Metazoa > Chordata > Chondrichthyes > Lamniformes > Lamnidae > Carcharodon > Carcharodon carcharias. Next base: position 52,503,044 of record NC_054480.1, read on the forward strand.
TGAAAACAGTGCATCTGTGATGTTCGTTGCAGCTGTGTGCAGCTATTTAAGCTTTTGTTGTAGATCTCCTTTTAGCAGAACAAGAAGTTAAAAGCAGTTAAAACCTTAACCACCACTGCCAGAATGGTGCATATAATGGAAATGGGTTGCAGGTCTGCTTGCAAGAAAAAAAGTTAACTTTGTGACAACTTCCTTTGCAAAGTAGCACTTCTAGAGGCATTGTTCCTCAGTTAAGTGCAGGTATACCTTTGCCTGTATACTATGTGTGGGTGCATCTGCACTGGGTGCTGGGCACCTACAGAGTCTCTGTCCTTTCTATGTTCCTACTTCTCTTCCAAGAAGCAAAGGCAGCGAGGATCTGTGATTTGAAATCCATTATAACCCATCTCGAAAATGGAATAGGCGGCTTCTCACCTGGTAAAGTGGCAACAATGATAAACAAAAAAAAAAGCCTCCATCATAAGCTCTTAACAGCAACAGTGCGTGAATAAGCTTATCCCTTTAAATTTGTTTTAGCATTAAAAGGCAACACTTAGCAGCTGTGGACACCAGTTCATTACTGGAATAACTAACATTCAGCATAAATGACAGAGGATGGGACATTTTGAGGTCAAAATTTAGTAATGTTAGCAAGCAGGAATGCATCCCTATGCCTGGAATGGATTGGCCGTGTATGCAATCAATACTTGGCTTCCAGCATCATCATCCAACCAGCAAGCGGTGGACACCTAATAGGTACCCCCTGGACAACCTGTCTTGTCGATCAGTTTATTGCTTTAATGGCAATGACTCTCACTCAGGACTTTAAAGGGGACCAGATGAGGGGGGGACAAACATAATCGTGGCAGCGGCATTTCCTGATCAGGTCATGATTGGGTGGTGATGTCATATTCACGATAAGAGCAAGCAGTGGTTGACAGCAGCCCATGGCTTTAATCTGAGTTTGGGTCAATCATTCCTGCTCCTACCAGCTCCATATTCCATGAACTATTTTAACAAACTTATCTTTCTGGTTGTGGCCTGCACCAGTCCCATTAAGGACCACCTGTTGTGCCACATGTAGACCTGGGGGGTGGGAATGGGCACTGTCCCAGCTTTTAGTCACTCCTGGCAACCCTTGAAAAACCTGCATACATATACAGAATAGCAGGCTCGTTTGAAACCTCAGGGGGGTGGTTGTCCCTGCTCTTTTATAAGTCATTCCAGGCCCAGATAAGGGACCCATGCTCAGGGTTATGAGCCATGGCCAACGGCGGAACTAGTGAATTTTTGCTGGTTGTGGAAGGGCTAGACAACGGCTGCTTACAGATGGAGAATCCTCCAGGAAAAGGACTTGTGTTTCCTTTAAGCACATGAGGCAGGCAATGGGAAACCTCCTCATGTATTCTCTTCCCTAGTCATGTTGCTCATTGAAATTGAAAATGGGAGGCTCTACGAGCAACTGAAAAGAAAAGCGCAAGACCGCAAGGCATAGAGAAACGAGCAGAGGCAAATCAGTACTACAATACCACATACAATATGTGAGAGTGGATTCAATTTTGGCTGTGATGGTCTCCTTGATAAAACAGTCCGCCTCTACTCAATCTCATTGCTCATACTTGGTTACTTGAGCAAGATATACAAAGATGACAGCTTACCAGTAAGCAGGCCAACACCTTCAGAGGAGTTGGGGAATGGAGTGAAAAATATTGGCAAGAACTAATTATTTCAATTATGGGCAGAATTTTCTGCCTGTTGGGCGGGTGGGCCAGACCCAATCTCCGGCGGGCAGGGAGCCAATCCCCGCCGGAAAAGCGGGCCCCGCTGCCATTTTACGTGGCCGAGCCAATTAAGGCCCGCCCAGCGTGACGTCCGATGGGAAGCGCTATGCGCTCCCTATGTGGGCAGGGGGGGATTCCCCAGAAATGAGGGTGCGCTCTTTCGCGCATGCGCACGAAAGAGCGCACATCTCCCTGAGGCTAAGTGCAGCCTCAGGGAGATCGCTTACACTTTGAAAAATAGAAGAAAGAAAATTCCCTAATATGTCCCCCTCATGTGACAATGTCACATGAGATGGGACATGTTCATAATTTACATAAAAACTTTATTAAACTTTTTAAAACCCTACATGAATCCTCATCCCGCCCGTGGATGAGGTTTCATGTTTTATCCCTTAATGTCAACATTAGCACATTTCTTAGCTAATATCACCACTGTTAACACCCTTTTGTCGATGACATCTTTGGCAATCTCTCCTTTGCCTCCACCTATCACTGGCCCTCTACCCAGCTCTATCTGTCCCACCCCCCTCGACCAGCTTATATTTCACCTAATTTCTATGTTTCCTCAGTTCTGATGAAGAGTCATACGGACTCGAAACGTTAACTGTATTCCTTTCCGCAGATGCTGTCAGACCTGCTGAGTTTTTCCAGCTATTTTTATTTTTGTTTCAGATTTCCAGCATCCACAGTATTTTGCTTTTATCTTCATGTTTTATCTATTTGCCAAGGGGCTCCTGGCCTGCCCGCCAACCTTAAGGTTGGACAGGCAGGTCCTTTAGTTGTATATTTGATCCTGTCAATGGCCTTGGGGATTCCGTCTGACGTCATCCCGCGTCATTTTACGCGTCGGCGAGCGGGCCCCACCCCCGATGGCAAAATTCTGCCCTATATTTCCATAAGGTTTCAAAAATAAGGCCAGCACAACATCATAGTGCATTCCCAAACTGGTAATTGCCAGAGTATAGGAGCAACCTGTGCCTTCAATTTAGCGGGTCACTACTCAAACACCAGGCACTTCCCCACTGGAAGGAGTAAAAAAATTGGAAGAAGTTACTCAAGCCTACCCTGCAAAACTTAATGAGCAACTTCAGAATGTCACTGTAAAAGCCAAGTAGATTGTTGTCAACTACACACTAGGCCAGTGATGGTGTACATGACAAAGCTATCAGAAAATAGGGGAGGAAAGTGTAAATATCTTGTAACATTGCTATGAAAAACTGCTGCTGAATTGAAAGGATAGTTTGAAATGTGCCTTGGACATCCACATTCATCTAACTGCTTTAATAAAGCTGCAAGTGGGCTCAATGATGACTGTCGAACAAATCACATCCTCATACAAGATCAAATGTCTTTGATATCAGTTTTTCTTGTACAGAAAATGGCCATCTTCCACATGATTAAATTATCATAAAAGATCAAACCCAGTCTCTCACCTTTGACCCAGTGGTGCCAAAGATTTGAAAAGGCACTGAACATTCAATGAACTTTTACAATTCAGTTTCTGACCTTTGCACTCCTCAGGCCACTAACACAACTCCTTCCTGCCTTGTCATCCATCACTGAAATCAGAGTATTGAAGCTCTCTTGCTAAATGCAAGCTGGCGTCAAGCAGGAATGACACTATTATGATTTCACTGTAATTTAGCTGGAACACTGGGGAGATATCATATTTCTGACCTCTGTCACTTCTATTTGGTTTAACACGAGAAAAAAGCAGCTTTAGTATTCATCACCAATTGTCTGTCCTAGAATGTGAACAACTAGCTCTTCTGGTGTTCCTGAATTGGCAAAGGTAAATCATGTTTAACCAATTTATTGGAGTTCTTTGAAGGAGTAACGTGTGCTGTGGATAAAGAGGAGCTTGTAGACATACTGTACTTGGATTTCCAGAAGGCATTTGACAAGGTGTCACATCAAAAGTTATTGCGGAGAGTAAAAGCTCATGATGTAGGGGATAACATATTAGCATAGATAGAAGATTGACTGGCTGGCAGAAAACAGTAAGTATGCATAAATGGATCTTTTTCTTAGTGGAGTCCCGCAGGGGTCTGTGCTGGGGCCTCAGCCTTTTACTATTTATACCAATGACTTCGATGAGAGGAGTGATGGCATGGTAGCTAAATTTGCAGATGACACAACAAAAGTATGTTGTGAAGAGGACACAAGGAGGTTGCAGATGGATATAGATAGGTTGAGTGAGTGGGCAAAAGTGTGGCAGATGGAGTATAATGTGGAAAAATGTGAAGTTGTTCACTTTGGCAGGAAGAATGAAAAAGCAGAGTATTACTTAAATGGAGAATGACTGCAGAATTATGAGTGCAAATGGATCCAGGTGTTCTAGTGCATGAGTCACAAAACGTTAGTATGCAGGTATAGAAAGTAATTAAAAAGGTTAATGGAATGCTATCCTTTATTACGAGAAGAATTGAACATTAAAATAAGGATGTTATGCTTCAGTTATACAGGGCATCGGTGAGACCACATCTTGAATATTGTCTGTGGTTTTGGTTTCCTTATTTAATGTGTTGTAAGTGGTTCAGAGGAGGTTTACTAGACTGATATCTGGAATGAGCAGTTGTCTCATGAGGAGATGTTGGACAGACTGGGCTTGTTTCCACTGGAGTTTAGAAGAGTGCGGGGTGACTTGATTGAAATACCATAAGATCCTGAACGATCTTGAGAAGGTGGATGCAGAAAGGATGTTTCCTCTTGTGGTTGAGTCCAGAACTAGAGGGCACAGTTTTCAAATTAGGGTTTGCCCTTTTAGGACAGAGATGAGGAGAATTTTTTTTTCTGAGGATTGTGTGACTTTGGAACTCTGCCTCAGAAGGTTGGAGAGAAGGTTATTGAATATTTTTAAGGCGGAGGTACATAGATTCCCCGAGGGGTAGATCAGAATGTGGAATTTGAAACACAAACAGATCAGCGATGATGTTATGGAATGGCAGAGCAGGCTCGAGGGGCCGAATGGCCTACTTCTACTCCTAATTGTATCTTTGTAACTCTTTTCCTGCATGGATTTAAATCCAACTTTGAAGAGGAGGCTGCCGGCATTAAAAAAACCTGTATTTTCTGAATACTACTCATGTCATATTTATATCTGACACTCTACCATAGATGTCAGCATATCAGTTGGCCTTTGAAGCCTCGAAAAATCCCTTCAAAAATGGGGGCAGGCTCCCCACACTCCAGCTTAAATATTGGGGTGAGCCTGCCTCTGCTCAGCTGGCTTGCCCCTCTTTAAATTTTGGGGGCAACACCCCTTTAATTAGTATGAGGCATGGTTTCCTTCCGTCTCCAGAAACAAGTCTCACCTCATGGAGGTGTTGGTCAATTGGAGGCCAGCAGCTCTGCACACCAGCAACTTCAGGAGGAGCAGTGGCCATTGTTGGTGTTGCAGGTAAATCAAGGAAGTGGAGTTCAGCAATGGGCCCGGATAGTCAAGTATGTCCACGATCTTGCTGTGGCCAGGCTGACAGACTCTGGTGGGGGTTTGGGGCATGTAAGATAGAGTTTGGGGATGGGGGGGTGTGGGAGAGAAGGGGAGTGAACAGGGGGGCAAAACTATGGAAAAGGCCCTCCAATTGGCACTGGGACCCCAGCAAGAGGCAGCAATTGGTCAGCAGCCCCACAGGATTAAACTGCTAGTTTGCACATTGAGTTCCAGCCTCTCCTGCCATTCGTTAAATCAAAGCAGGATGAAGCCCTTAATTGGGCATTAATTGCCCGTTTAAAGGCCTCAAGTGGGACAGGGATGGGTGACCTGCCCAGTGCCTCCCCTACTGCTCATAAAATTTTGCTGGGGACAGGGGCATGTGGGCTAGTGGTGGAGATGCCACCAATGGAACAATGCCCTAACACAGGGGTCTACCGCCTGCTTTCCCACCCAAGGGTGGCCCGTAAAATTCAGCCCTTGGTTGGTTCTCAAGGGTCTGGATAGCAGGCAAAATAGAACTGGGATTCATCAGCCATAAAGTTAGGTGAGGTTCACAACTGCATCCAGAAGCAGGAGGGGTTCCTCTGATAGCTCAGTGAGTTCATGATGTAAAAGCTTAGCTGAATTCAGGCCAGGAGAGTCTCAGGTTGGATTCCTGAGTGAAGCAGCAATCACTGGATAAAAGTCATGAACAGGAACCTTGGTTAATAGTCTTTCACTTCCCAGCCAACTCCGACCTGAGGCCATTTGAGAGAGCAAACTTGCACCTTTCTAGACTGTACGGCTCAGTACCATAACATGAGATGCTTTACAATTGATGTGAAATAGTCATGAAAATGGCAGGTGCATGTGAAAGGTACAAAATGGATCCATTGTTCAAAAGGGTCACACTTCCCTTTGTGCTCTATGATATTCAGTTTCCTTTCTCAACATGTTAGCCCCTCCCTTTAACCATCTGTCCATGAATAATTTAATCACAAAATCAATGTAACCCTTTAAATCATTATAAGGGTATCATGGTGCAATCCCTACTGTCAAAAGCTAGGGCAGACTTGGCATCAAGATCCTGGCCCTTCAACGATATCGAAGGAGTTTGTCAAAGCAAAGCATTCAACACTATTTTAGCCCTCTGAGCACTGAATTTCCATTGCAGATTTCAAAATAGAACATATACGCTGAATTTTGATTGTGCAGCATCAATAAAGCAGACACAGTACACTAAAGTAATACAACTGAGAACCCAGAGCCACCGATAGTTCTCCCTCTGAATAGCAAATGTATCTAATACAAACTTTAATAGGGATAAAAGACTGAAATGCAGCCTGATTGGGCCCTGAAGCTCTTCAGACTTTGTGAATACAAGGGGTACAGTGGGTATTATTGATATGCAAATTATTTCTTTTTTATATATAAAACAAGAATTTTGAATATCCTACCAGATAATGAGGCCTTAAAAGCTCCAAAAGCTTTGTCCCTAATTCACATCATATTAGTAAAACAAACAAATTCATGAGGTGCTCAATGCACCTTCATGCTGTCAAAATGGACTGAACAATAGAAATAAATTACAATATTGCAGAAATATTTACAATCAGATGAGGAGGGTTTCTGTAAGTTCCTGATTTTAAAAAACACTTTTGCCAGATTCAGCTTTAGATTAATTTTTTTTTCTATACACTATGATTTTTTTTTATCACTTCTTATTAGATTTTAGTTCCCACTGCTACTGAACCTTGGGACCAGGAAGGTGCTATAGAAGCAACAGGTGTTATCACCCGCCTTCACCTTGAACATCCAAACTGGTTCTCAAACTAGTCGCAGTGCATAAGAGCAACATTTTTCAATATGTCACAATACTGTATGCACCACCGACAACATCAGATGGTGTCACCCCCACCCCTCCCACACCACCCCCACCCCCCCCACCCCACACACACACACACCACCACCCCCCCCACCCCCTCCACCGAGGCCAGAAACAATTGTCATAGAATGAATTATAGAATTGCTACAGCACAGAAGCAGGCCATTTGGATTGTTGTATTTGTGTCAGCTCTCTGTAAGAACAACTCCACTAGTCGCCCACTTCCCCGCTCTTTCTCCGGCATGGCGGGAATTCACAGGATTGGCCGGGGGTCCTGCCATATGATCAAGGAACACTACCACATTTGTGCGTTATTCCTTGTAAATGAGTTTGTATGAAATTACCCTGGTATTTTAATAAAGGCACATTTTAAGTCTTGTCAAATGAACAGGTGTTTGCTTATCAGAACTGCCAAGAGCAATGGTAATATAATATTTTTAAAAACTGGATAAATAACCAAAGGAGGCTGGAGAGTGCACCCCAGAGTTAGATTATGTTTGGTTTTCCTTCCAATCGTACAAAGCACTTGCATTTATATAACACCTTTGTCTAAATATTAAAAGGCCCAAATGTGAATATTAAAAGGCACAAATCGAAACACAAACACAGATGCTGAGCCATAGTGGAAAACATCAGAAGGGCTGAGTGAAAACCTAGTTGACATGATGGGTTTGAGAAAGCAATTTAAAAAATAGAGCAATTGATAAGGAGGGGAAAGACTTTAGGAAAGAAGTTCCATAGTCTGATACTAAGGCTTACCCACTAGCAATGTAACGAAAGGATTGTGGCAGGGGTGGGGCGGGGAGAGAAGATCCCAAAATGCCAGAATCAGAGGGATTTGTAGACCAAATATTTAAATATAATACATTGGGTACAAGGAATCAGTGTAGATTAGCAAGGACAGGGATGACTGGTGATCCAGAATTAATTTGACAGAGGATATGAGTGGTTGCAGTTTGGTCCAGTTCAGATTTCTGGAGAGTGCATGATGAAAGACCAGAAAGAAGGGCACTGCAATAAATGAGTCTACCGTTGGCAAAAACATGCATAATTCCTGCAACAGATTTTGAGATTCACTGTACTCCACAACATAGTGTAGGTTTCAAATATACATAGCTAAATCAAATGAAATGACTAATTTTTAACTGCGGGACTCAAAATATGAAGACCTTTGACTTATATATTTTAATAATAGCTTCATGAAATCACTTATTCTCACAGCTAGTTTTAATGATAGGAATTAGGAGGAAGAACACAGATTGCATTGATGGCTCGGTGAGTTTATCCAATGAATGTTTGAGTCATAGAAACCAGAAGGGTCTGAGAATTGATCTCTGGTTTCCGCTGTAATAAGATACTTTTATGCCACACAAGACCTGTTTCAAGTTGGGGACTTTCACAGCCAACTGGAAGCAAAATGTAAATCTGCCAGGAATTGCTGAAAGAAGTTGATAGGAACAGTCATTTTATCAAGTTTCAGTGACACTAGCACAATATAAAAGCACCTTCATCTCACCTGAAATAAGCAAGTGGCCCAGTGTCCCAGGATGAGATGGAAAGTCAACATGGGTTCTCATCCATCATCATTATCCAACAACCACTGCTGGCCAATGCAAAATGAACACATCAGGTGAGGATAAGATTCTAACAAGGTTCAATGCCCACTGTCACCAAATTATTCACTGGTAAGGCTCAGCCATTTGGGAAAGGTAGGGGAAGATTGTGGAATAAAACTAGTAATCCTAGTTCCCAGTGGGCAGATAATGACCCTCAATCATTCCCTTTTCATTTCTTCCCTCCCTCCTAGGACTTACTGAGGGGACCACTGCTGGCAAGGCAAACAACCAACATTGATTCTGGCCATAGGGGTGCATTCAGCAACTCACTACAACTATCACAGTGATATCTGAGGCTCTGGCCTCCGAGCTTGGGCATACAATAGATGTGTGCCATCAGTTATGCACCTGAAAATGGACCATAGCAAGATATTTTTGTGGCCACTGGCCACAAAATTTTTCAAAATAATTTTTTATGCATCTCAATTGCTGCAAAATATTTTACCTAAGCATGCTTATTAAAAACAGGTTCACTGTTAGACACTTACACCCACAGCCCATTTCTGTCTATCACCTCTCTTTTATAGTATTAGTGATGTGTGTAATGAGTTGAATTTTAGCTCTGCTGGTTATAGATAGTAACTAAATAGGGCTTGTATGGTTTATGTCTTGTGGATGACAGAAGAAGTCACAAAAGCTGGTCTATTCCCAGCATTCAAAATATCAAATTGGCTGACAGAACAAAATATGATCTGTAATTACTCCAAATAGTTTAAAACTGAAATAGATTTTTTAAATCTTTTCATTAAAATCACATTTGTACTGTGTGTATTCTTCAATCATTATGGCCAGATATAAAGAACATTTGATTAGAAACCAGGGGCAACATCTTCCAGTCGGCGAGCAGGGGCTGGGCCCCCTGTAAAATGACGTGGGGATACGTCAGGCATGCATCCCAATGTCACCCTGCATCATTTAGACTTCAGTTTGGCGGGCGTGCAGGCAAGTCGGCTGTGCACCCGCTGAACTGTCAACGGCCTATTAAGGCCATTAAAAAAATGAATTAACCTGATTGATGGACCTGCCCGTCCAACCTTAAGGTTGGACAGGCAGGCCGGGAGCCCAGGCAGGCCTCAGAGAAAGCATGAAACCTGATCCACGGGCGGGATGAGGTTTCATGAGGGTACTTAAATTTTTATTAAAGGTTTCAGTAAAAGTTATGGGCATGTCCCAACTCATATGACAGTGTCACACAAGGGGACATGGCAGGGAAATTTTTTAAAAACCTTCATTTAAAGTTCAAATTGGAGATGATCTCCGAGGCAGCACTTTGGCTCAGGGAGGTCAGTGCGCTCTTTCGTGCGCATGTGCGAAAGAGTGCACTCCCAGCTGAGAGAGTCCCCCCCACCACCTGCGCTTCCTGGTGGACGTCACGCTGGGAGGGCCTTAATTGACCCGCCCATGCAAAATGGCGCCCCCCCCCCTCCCCCGACTTGGTGTGCCAATCAGAAGGCTGCCTGCCCACGGCCACTCCTGCACTCCCCCCCCCCACCAACGGGGGGAAGATTTTGCCCCAGATGACAATGTCAATAAGGAGAGTAACAGGCAGAGATGTTATTAAAACTGAATCAGAATCTACCTCCAGTTTGGAGAAAAGAGTTCTTATTTAATATATGTGCAGATTACATTCTAATATTTAAATCTCAACACGAATCTTTGGTTCAAACTAATTATTTCTGTAGTTACAGCAATCTACCAGAGTTCAAAGTAATCATTTTACAAAGCAATCTTAATGGCTGGCTGGTAAATCAATGCATGGGTCTGAATTATGAGTTTATCACAAAATCTGGAACATTTGCCTGAAACTGGACCAGCCCAGCTTTGACACTAGCATGTGCACATCAGATATGTGTTCTGGGGAAGGAAATCCATTTTAAACTCCAGAACTTGTATTGAATCACACAGTCCCTATTGAGGTGCACCTCCTGCTACACTGTCCCAAAGTATGCCATAATCTCAACTGCCGACAGCATCAATGCAAATTTATTCTATTTCTCACAACATTGATTTTTGTCATATTTCAAAGTGAAACCTGCAACTTCGCACAAATTTGGAGGAAAAGCAACATCAACTTCAGCTGCTCTGACACACTGTGAAGTAGTCAGCTTCAGATTATCAGTGTCCCCCTGTGCATCCCAGAGAGATAGTAAAAAATAAATCACTGTTATTCTAGTCCGTAGAATTATGGACTTCCTCTTTATACCACTTAGCAACAAAAATTCATGAACTAACAAGCTCAGCATCTGAAAGTATGGAGGATATTATCTAACAAACTTAGAAAAAAATGAATAATAAAAGGTAAACCCAGCTCATTGCAAGTGGAATTGGGTTTCATGGTGAAGGACAATTGCTGGAGAAGGAAGTTACACTACTGGGTAGTTGAGAAGGACTAACCTCATCTGGACTGGCTGCTTGGTAAATCCGACACGCATCCTCATAGTTTTGCTCAGCTTCAGCTCGGTCAGTTGAGTCAGGCCCATGAGACTCATAGACAGGTGTAACATTATGGCACAGTGCAATCGCTTTCACTGCTTCATGAACACGGACGCTGACAGTTTTACGTATTTTAGGAGCTGTTGAGGGGGGCTTATCCTGTAAAGCCGGTGTCTAGAAAACAAGAAAATCCCACTTTAATTTAGCACATGCTTTGCGTACACCATTATTGAGGGGGGACAGAGAACAATGCAAACAAACTGGAAGCAATTTGCAATTAGAAGCTAACAAAAGCATTGGTTATCTTCAAAACAAGTTAGACTGGTCTGAATATTGCAATTTGTCCCCGAGTACAGTAACCATTATTATAATGATAGAAAACAAATATATATCCTAGGCACTTTTACATTTGGCATTGCTGTAGTTTGAATTGTGGATGAGTTAGGTCTGTCTACCAGCTCCCTGAATTTGCATAATTAAAACTTGGTTCCTTATCTTAATAGCTGAATTGTAATCCCACAAAATGACATTGGTCTCCTGTAATTCAAACAACAGAAACAGAAAATATAAAAATGCTTTCTGAATAACAAAACAAACTAAACCCTGACAGGCATGGCATTTGTTTATTGGGAGAGGGAAGGTAGCTGCAGTATAATAGTGCAATATAATTAGGAACACACAGGTTGGGGAAGTTTTGTGGTGGACAAATGCACTCGTAAACATGGCTTGGGTATCTAATTTTTGGTCATTATTTCATACTTTTAGCTATTTTTTGTAAGCAATATAATATCTGAGATGTAGCCTGCCAACTCTGGCTAGGTCTTACCCATCTTTCTAATTCCAATTTTGCTAGCCATCTTCAAAAATTCACAAACATACCAGTAACCTATACGCAGGTACAACCATAGCCCACATTTTATGGTTAAGTATTCTTCTTTAGAGTAATACTGTATTACATTCCAGTAATAGGAAGAAGTACATTAATGGAACAGATGTGAGTCATCATCTTGCATTACTGAGCTAAAAACTTGAATTTAATTCAGATTAAACAGGGTAAGTATCAATGACAAAATATCAATAACAAGTTTGGCATGGATTAATGCTAGTGAAATGATGAAAACCGCCGGATTATTGTTAAACCCAACTGGTTTACTAATATCCTATAGGGAAGAGAAACCCACCACCCTTACACAATCTGGTCAGTCCCACACCATTGTACATGGTTCACTCAATTCCCTCTGAAGTGACCCACATCAACGTCCTTAGTGAATCTAGTGCCAATGTTACCCACACTCCAGCAAATTAAATAAAAAAGTTTCAAAACGCTCGCAAGAAGAAACATGAGATTGTACGATTGACTAAGGATATCATCGTCCCAGATTTGCACTAAGTGTGGTAGTGGGCTGGAAAAAGGACATTTTACCCGCTGGCCGCAATGACAGCTTTTCACCCTGTATTGCCCCATTCCACCTCATTACTTATGCATTCCTGGGAAACACTCCAGGTTGCTGGCAGGGTGGCCTCTGATTCGCTCATCTCACGGTCACCTCAGGCCTTCAGTAAACCAGGTGCCATATTTAAAGGGCGCTCCTGCACAAAGCGAGCACTCTTCAAGTGATATGGAGCTGCTGGGAACTGATGGCTGCCAAAGGGAGGAAGTGTGATGCCCCCCAGATTTAGTGACATCACCCTCGAGCACCTACTGGACACCCACCACAAGGTCCTCTACCCCGGTTACCAATACAGCATGGGAGGCAGTGGCAGCAGAGGTCAGCACCAACACCCTGCAAAAGAGGACAGCCATCCACTGAAGGAAGAGGATGAATGGTCTCATCTGTTCCACCAGGGTAAGTCACTCTTCTCATCACACCCAGCTCTCACTCATAAACCCATCACTCATCCACAGGGATCTCACTCCTCAAGGGACAACACCACTAACTCTCACACACACCCATCTCCATCAGGCTCATATCCTCTGGAGCTCGCATCCTCATTCCTGTCCATGGCTCCACTCGCCACACAAACATTTCACACACTGCCATGTGTCCTGCTCACACTCTCTCCATCTGTTCCATGCTGGAGAAGCTGGCTCACAACAGGATAGGGTCCCAGACTAGGGGTGGAGTGGACCACATTCGGCCCCTCCCTCACTTTGCGGAGTGTGCCATTGCGCTAACTGGTGAGGATGTGGACCGTGCCTGTGGCGACTGTGAGGTCAGAGTCGATCACCCGCGTGAGGATCCTGCACCACATCATCCCTCCCTCAACACAATTGTGAGTGCTCTCTCTCTTGCTTTTGACTCTGCTGCCATGCACTAATTATCTCTACTTTGGTTCACAGGGAGCTCTGCCAAGCGACCGACACCCTCAGCCAGCCAGTCCCACAGCTCCATCCAGCTCCACAGCTCCAGCCAAGAGGACACCTCCTCCAGTGAAGAGCTGAAAATAAGTACTTAATAGGTGGATATCCATTAGCTGAATCAGGCAGCAGAAGACATTCTGTTCTATGTTAAACTATAGTTCAGTACGAATATCAGTTTCCACTCTTCTCTTCGGGATCCTTTCTCTGTTCAGACGCAAAAACACCCTTACTAGGGAAAAATGTAACTCTTAAGTACAGGCTTCAATGAGCATCATCTGCTCTCAATTCACTCTGAAGCTTGTCCAGGTTTGTTCTCAAAGGGACCTACGTTTCTAACATTGTCAATAAGCAGCCAGGAAGACCCATCACAGTGCCACACCCTCCACCAGCACAGAGACACACACCTCTGCGGGACCTAGAACTAGAACTGGCTTAGGTTCACAATCTGGTGGTCACCACATGGACATGTGTCTGCAGCAGGAGGGGGCAAGTTCGACTGAGCTCCCTGGCACTCAGAGGACTGCTGAGACAGAGGCATCTGTGAGATCCAAGTCTGATGTCGAGCCTCTGGATTCGGCCTTCGAACTCATCCTGGAGAGTCAGCAGAAGGTGGGGGAACATCACGCAGAGCTGTTGGAAGTCCTCAATAGAGTGGCACACGAGTCGGAGGGAGCATCCGCTTGCTCTCTGATGAAGCGGTGCCCTCATGTACACGTATGGAGGTCTCCATGTGAAAGATGGTGAATGCCATGGAGACCCTGATGCAGCAGAATGCGGAGATACGTGCAGACCTGCACTCCATCGTGATAGCTATGGGTGAATTCCTGCAGTGGCAGCGTGAGGGGGAAGTGGGGAACCTCGATGTCCTCCCATGTGCTCCTTCCCCTCAAGGAGTCAGGCCAGAGCCCTTGGGCACCCAAAGGGAGGATGAGCAGCAGCTGGACACCCCTGGGTCATCCGCTCAGGGATCTGAGAGGCTGTCCTCTCCTCTGAGACCTCTTTGCCTGTGACCCCCGAACCTCGTCTTCTGTCACAGCACAGGGAGCAGCGGGCCCACAGGAGGACAACCAAAGCAAGCCATGGCCCTCAAGGCATCGGCTCTCCAGAGAACACATCCCAAAGTCATCAGAGGCAACAGAGCCAACCATTGCACAGGCTGTCTCCAACCCTGCTACAGGTGTCAGGGCAGCACCTAGAAGAAATGGTAGACCTAGAAAAGTTAAGAATTTCTGATCACATGGTTGCACGGATGAACACATTGTGTCACCTTATAATCTGAAAACGTATTCACTTCCGCTGAATCATGTGCAAATGAAGCATCAGCTTCATTTACAGGTGCTAGCGAGAGTAGAAATAATAGGATATATCGGATGAATATGTGGCTGAAGAAATAGTGTAGAGGGGAAGGATTCAGATTCCTGGGATATTGGGACCAGTTCTGGGGAAGGGGGGACCAGTACTGACAGGATGGGTTGCATCTGGGCAGGACCAGGACCAATATCCTTGGCGGGGTGGGTGTTTGCTAGTGCTGTTGGGGAGGGTTTAAGCTAGAATGGAAGGGGGGTGTGAACCTGAACAGAGTGACAGAGGAAGGGGAAACAAGAATAGAAATGAAAGACAGGAAAGTAAGAAGCAAAAATGGAAGGCAGAAAAAACAAGGGCGAGAAACAAATGGGGTCATAGTGCAAAATAAAGCTAAGATGACTAACAAAGTTAAAAATACAAGTCTAAAGACATTGTATGCACGGAGCATTCGTAATAAGATAGATGAATTAACAGCACAAACAGATATAAACAGTTGTGACATAGTTGTAATTATGGTGACATGGCTGCAGAGTGACCAAGGATGGGAATGGAATATCCAGGGGTATTCAATATTTAGGAAGGACAGACAAATAGGGAAAGAAGAAGGGGTAGCACTGTTAGTAAAGGAGGAAATCAATGCAATAGTGAGGAAGGATATTGGCTTGGAAAACCAAGCTGTGGAATCTATTTAGTTGGAGATAAGAAACACCAAGGGGCAGAAAATGTTGGTGGGGGTTGTCTATAGGCTCCCAAACAGTGACAAAGATGTAAGGGAAGGCATTAAACAGGAAATTAGAGACACATGCAATAAGGGTAGAACTGTAATCATGGATGACTTTAATCTACATATAGATTGGGCAAACCAAACTAGCAATAATATTGTGGAGGAGGATTTCCTGAAGTGTGTACGTGATGGTTTTTTTAGACCAATATGTTGAGGAACCAACTAGGGAGCAGGCTATCCTAGACGGGGCATTGTGCAGTGAGAAAGGATTAATTAACAATCCTGTTGTGCGGGTGTCCTTGGGGAAGAGCAACCATAAAATGATAGAATTGTTCATTACGATGGAGAGTGAAGAAACTGAATCCGAAACTAGGGTCCTGAATCTAAATTAAGGGACCTACAAGGGTATGAGGCGCGAGTTGGCAATGATGGATTAGGGAACCTTACTAAAAGGGTTGACAGTGGATAGGCAATGGCTAATATTTAAGAAACGTATGCATGAATTACAACAATTATTCATTCCCGTCTGGCGCAAAAAATAAAACAGGAAAGATGGCTAACCATGGATTACAAAATAAATTAGGGATAGTACTAGATCCAGAGAGGAGACATATCAAATTGCCAGAAAAAGCAGCAAGCCTGAGGCTTGGGAGCAGTTTAGGATTAAGCAAAAGTAGACAAGAAGATTGATCAAGATGGGGAAAGTGCAGTATGAGAGTAAACTTGCAGTGAACATAAAAACTGACTGTAAAAGCTTCTATAAATATGGGAAGAGAAAAAGATTAGCAAAGGCAAATGTAGGTCCCTTACAGTCAGAAACAGGGGAAATTATAATGGGGAACAAAGAAATGGCAGAAGAATTGAACACATATTTTGGCTCTATCATCACAAAAGATGGCACAAATAACTCCCCAGAAATGTTAGGGAACCAAGGGTATAGTGAGAGGGAGGAATTGAAGAAAATCAGTATTGGTGCTAGAGAAATTAATGGGGTTAAAGGCTTAAAAATCCCCATGGCCTGATAATCTACATCCCAGAATACCAAAGGAAGTGGCCCTGGAAATATTGGATGCTTTGGTAGTCATCTTCCAAAATTCTATAGACTCTGGAGCAGTTCCTACAAATTGGAGGGTGGCAAATATAACCCCACTATTTAAAAAAAGGGGAGAGGAAAAAACAGAGAATTACAGACCAGTTAGCCTAACATCAGTAGCGGGGAAAATGCAAGAGTCTATTATAAAAGACATGGCAACAGAACACTTGGAAAGCATTAACGGGGTTAGACAAAGTCAGCATGGGTTTATGAAAGGGAAATCATGTTTAACTAGAGTTTTTTGACTGGAGTTTTTTCAGGATGTAACTAGTAGAATTGATACGGGAGAACCAGTGGATGTGGTGTTTTTGGATTTCAAGAAGGCTTTTTTCGATAAGGTCCCACAAAAGAAACTAGTAGGCAAAATTAAAGCACATGGGATTGGGGGTAATATACTGGTAAGGAGTGGGAATTGGTTGACAGACCGGAAACAGAGTGTGGGAATAAATGGGTCTTCTTCCGGGTGGCAGGCGGTGACTAGTGATGTACCGCAGGGATCAGTGCTTGGGCCCCAGCTACTCACGATATACAGAAATGACTTGGATGAGGAAACCAAATGCAATATCTCCAAGTTTGCTGATGACACAAAACTGGTTGTGAATTGTGAGGAGAATGCAAGGAGGCTTCAGGGCAATTTAGACAACTTGTGTGTGTGGGAAAACACATGGCGGATGCAGTATAACGTGGATAAATGTGAAATGATACGCTTCAGTGTGAAAAACAGAAAAGCAGAGTATTTTTTAAATGGTGACATATTGGGAAATGTGGATGTACAAAGGGATCTGAGTGTGCTTGTACACCAGTCAATGAAAGTATACAGGCAGGTGCAGTGAGCAATTAGGAAGGCAAATTATGTGTTGGCCTTCATTGCAAGAGGATTTGAGTTCAGAAGTAGGGATGTCTTACTGCAGTTTTATACATGGCCTTGGTGAGACCATATCTGGAGTACTGCATGCAGGTTTGGTCTCCGTACCTAAGAAAGGATGTACATGCTATAGAGGGAGTGCAGCAAAGGTTCACGAGGCTGATACCAAGGATGGCAGGACTGTTGTATGAGGAGGGATTGGTTCAACTGGGCCTGTATTCACTAGAGTTTAAAAGAATGAGAGGGGATCTGATTGAAATGTATAAAATTCTAACAGGGCTAGATAGACCACGTGCAGGGAGGATGTTTACCCTGGTTGGGGAGTCTAGAACCAGGGGCCACAGTCTCAGGATATGGGGCAGGCCATTTAGGTCTGAGATGCGGAAACATTTCTTCACTCAGAGGGTGGTCAACCTGTGGAATTCTCTACCACAGAAGGCTGTGGATGCTGGGTCACTGAGCATATTTAAGAAAGAAATGGATAAATTTTGTATATTAGGAGCATCAAGGGGTATGGAGAGAAAACAGGAACATGGCATTGAGATAGAGGATCAGCCATGATCATATTGAATGGCAGAGCAGGCTCGAAGGGCTGAATGGCCTGCTCCTGCTCCTAGTTTCTATGTTTCGCGAGTCCTCCCCATGCATCCCCTTCCAGCACTAGCAGTTAAACTGCACGCAGCTAGACCACACATGATCCTGGAGGGAGAAGTGTGTGTGACAGGGCTTTTCAGAGCCTCATGCAAGTTCTCTCCCACACACACACGGGGGCTTCGTCCATCACACTCATCTCAATATCCTAAGCATTTTCAATGCTGCCTGCTAGGATTCTTTCTCAGTTGTCCATCTGAGCTGACCTGCATCTCCGGCCACTCACTGATCACATTCCCATGCAGCACCTGTGCCGTCCAACACACGGCTCTTCTCACTTTCGATTTCAGAAGCATGGCAGTTGCAAGGTATGTTTTCAGCTCCCCGACCTTTCCTCTCTCCCACACCCATGTCCTTTGCCCCCATCACTGTTGACCCCCCCCCGGCATCACCTTCTACCTCCCCACCATCACCTACCAACCAGAACCTGGTCATTCCAGGATGTCCAGACGCATGTTTCCTATCTTCCTGAGAATCCCACTCCCTTCCACATTGACCTCCCCGACCACCTCCTTCCCAACCCCAGAGTCCGTGTCTGCTTCCGAGTCCCCACCAACCATCCTTGCTGTCTCTTTGACCGCTACCATCACACCCTCACCTTCCCACCCTTCTGGCTCACTCTACCCAGCCCCACCTCATACTCACCAATCCCTCCAACCACAGTTACCCTCAGTTCACTCCCCAGAAGGCAGTCATCGACTCCACAGAACACGCCCCTTGCACGTTCACCTGGACATTTCCACCTCCCCCCCACCTTTACCCTTCCTCCACCCTCTTTCTTCCAACTGGACTCTTTCACCACCTTCCCCCCCCACCCCCCCAAGACTCCTGCCTCCCTCTGAAGTCCTTCCTCTCTCCCAGGCTCCTTCCCTTACACCTTCCTCCCCCTTTAAACCTACCTCCTCAGTTACCACATTCTCCCCCATTACACCCTCTGTACTCCTCCATCCCCCTCAACACCTTTGTTTCCCTCAAAAATCTCACCCCCCTCATTCCCCTGCCCCAACCTCACCCCCTCCATACACTTTCCTCTCCCAGTCAAACCCGGACCTTCCTCTCCCACTCTCCCAAATACATCTTCCTCTCCCACTCACAGCTGGGACCTTCCTCTCCACCCCCTCGATGATCATCCATAGTATACCACGGCCAAGACACTGATGTCCCAAAGCAGCCCCCAGACATCAACGGAGAGCTCCCACCTTCTGTGAGCTGTTTCACAGAGGAGCTATGTCCATGAGAATCTACCCAGCATGCGGTGCACGTGTTCCTCCAGGGTCTGGTAGTAGTGGGGCTCCAGCATCATCTTCTCCTCGGATGTCCACGATGTGAGCAAGGCCCTAACAGTAATTCCAACTTCTGCACGCCACACTTGTCAAGACGTGTTCTGGGCCAGCATGTTTTTCCACCGACGTGGGCGGCAAATTTGACATGGATGGGATGATTCCGGTCAGCAGGGCTTATAATTAGATGCAGATGTATTAAAATGATGTCCCTGACTTTCGGCAGTGGGAAATGTGGCCTGCCATTGGCTGTGGAGCGGGCAATTGCAAATTGGTTTCATGATGGCATAAACCTGATTTTTGACCTTCCCGCCATATCGTCCACTCATGCCCGTCATGACGCCTGACATCAACGGGGATGGAAAATTCCGGCCTAATTCTCTTAAAGGTGCAGGACCCTGAGCAGTATCTATTTATCATCATCAGTACCAACAGAGAACTTGAAAAATCATAAAAAAGCAAAACATATCGAGCTTACTTTACTTCATGGTAGCTTAATATCCCAGAATAGGTTAGCCTGATGGTGGAATTGATAGTTTATGCTTCTATTGCAAGATTAATGATAGCTATGTTGTACCATTGCAATTTCTGACAGCTAACAGCAGAAATTTGTAGCTAGGGAGCATTTTACATGAATGAAGTGGGAAATAGAGTCAGGCTAGTCAGTTAGAAGAATAAAAATCCTTAGCTGCCCCTAGTTGTTCAAAGAAATTGGATAGAGTTTTACAGTTAAGATATTTTTGCTGCTATAATACGTTTATCAGTGCATGCTCACAGGTGATCATTAGGTGGACATTTTCTACTTTCCCAATGTTTTGCCACCAATAGATTGCTACATCTCAAAATCCAAATGTTTGAAATCATTGTTTTAGCCACTGAAAAAGGCAAGAACAGGCCCTCAGGTTAGTCACATAGTGACATGTAATTGGGACACTCAGAGGCTAGCTGGGACTCTCCACAGCTCAGCAACCTTATATAATGGATAAATGAGCCAAAAGGATTGACGATTTAAACCTCATTCTGTACCATGTCATACGGGGGAGAATTGTTTCCCCATCGGGGGGGCTGCGCACTGCCATTTTATGGGCCAATTAAGGCCCCCCTAGCATGAAGTGCACCCGGAAGCACTGAGTGCTCCACTCCATGTGCGGGTGGGGGGAGGAGGGAGATTCGGGGCCTGCGCTCTTCCGCGCATGGGTGTGAAAGAGCGCAGAAATTTCCGAGGCAAGGAGCTGCCTCAGGGAGATTAAGTTAAATTTTTCATAATTGAAGAAAAAAGAAATTTCAGACATGTCCCCTCACGTGACAGTCTCACATGAGCTGGGACATGTCAATTAGTTTTAATATAAAAATTTTTTTGATTTATAAATCCTTCATGAAACTTTATCCCACCCATGGATGAGGTTTCATGATAAATGCGAAGGTTGCCTGGCTCTTCACCTGCCTGCCAACCTTAAGATTGGACAGGCAACCCTGTCAATTGTTTCAATTACTTTTTAAATGGCCTGAATAGGCCTTTGACAGTTCAGCGGGCGTACAGCTGACTCCGGTGCACGCCCACCGAACTGAAGATCGGAATGGCGCGCAGTGACATTGGGACGCACGCCCGATATCACTGCGCATCATTTTACATGTCAGCGAGCGGGACCCACCCCCACATGCCAACCAGAAGATTCAGGCCATGATCTCAGTTAGGGTGCCAGTAGCGCTTCTAAATGCGGCTTAGCGTCCTTAGATTAGAGGGGTGAAAATCAGCCTTTTGACTAGCATCCAGCAAACATAGATAGAAATGCAAATTTGTGGGTCTTAGGTGAAAGCAACATTTGACTGGCTGTGGTGACTCTGCAGCCAAATTAAATAGCCAACTCTCACCACTGGGACTCAACACATCAAATAATGGCCAACTTTGTGCAGTACTACAGAATGACAAGTGTCCCTGAACTCATAACCTAGTATGAAATCAATGCCTCCAGCAGAAGTGAAAGGGACAAAGTGAGTGGGGGGATACAAGTAAAATTGCTAACAAAGAAGTGGAAGGAAATTGAGAAATCCTGGATAGGAGTGTACAGTTCATAGGCTCTTGTTATTTAGAATAAAGAACCACTGTTTAAATGAGAGTTTAGACATTAACTCTACATGGGTAACCTGACTCTGGGACACAAACTATTTTGAGTTAGATTGTATTTTTCACTTGGAATGGGATATTTTGCATTAGTGACTGACAATCAGATAAGTTACCAGAGTTTTACTTTAATTGCCTAAAGACCTCAAACAGATGCTGCAACAAATTGGCATTACAAAAGGCATGGGTCCTTTCAGATGGGGCTTAAAAATATTGTACAGGAAATACAATAAATTATAAAGAGCTAGTAGTAATGAAAGGGATAAAGGAAAGGTTGGGATGATGGAACCCAATGGCAATAGGAAATGACAGAGTGAAAGTAGTACACAGGGTATAAGGCTGATGGTTCATTCACAAGCCAGATGTTCACACACTTGTATTTTCCTCCCTTTCACCTCTCTTCTGTTTTGAAGAATTAACTCATGGCTGGGTATAGTTTCACAGGTACCAGGCACCCTCAGGTACCTTGACCTTTCTTGATATATTGAACCTAGACAAAATGTAGCAGTAGGCTAGTCAAATGGGTATGAATCACATTAAGAGTCCAATCATATCCGAATCACATCAGAGTCCAATTATATCCCTGCTGTCATCACTCACAAGTGTAAATATATAACAGGACAGTGATCAGGACCTGGAACTTTTGCGAATGCTAGATCACATCTGCTGTCCTGGTTCATTCAGCTGACATGGGACTCTCCTGCTCTCCATTGCAAGGTTAATCACTGTATATACCACAGGAGAGTAGAAAATCACACTTTCAACAGGATTGAAACAAAATTCACTGTGTTGACCTGTTACACCAATGTGCAGTCCCTCTCACACTGTAAAATACAGTTAAATAACTATAAGTTAATAAATTGAAACTTGAATAATAAGTGAAGGA
The DNA here is from genome assembly GCF_017639515.1 of Carcharodon carcharias. Classification (NCBI taxonomy): domain Eukaryota; kingdom Metazoa; phylum Chordata; class Chondrichthyes; order Lamniformes; family Lamnidae; genus Carcharodon; species Carcharodon carcharias. The sequence continues at coordinate 52,525,441 of NC_054480.1, forward strand.
AATTTTGATATTAAATGAATTAAGAAATTAAACATCATAATAATCAGTGTAAACAACTGTATAGAACAAATGAGAAAGGAGCACACCAAAGCCATGATGATGTCATAGGCTTTATAAATCACTGAAAGGCATCTAGAGTTTCACTGTTCGTTTCCTCAGTAATGGAGATCAGGGGCCTACGGTAAATTATTAGTCTGAGCAGTAAACAGCATTGGTAGAAATTCGTCATTTGCAACACTATTACCTGTGTATAAGCGCTAAAAACATGGCTCTCTACTTCATCCATAGAATCCATCCCATAAGATACTGTACCCAGATGAAGACGCCTGAACTGCATCTCATTCTTCGTAAGAGTTCCTGTGAAATGGAAAGGCCAAGTTAACAATTTGAGATCTTGGAAATTTATGGAAGTACAGTTCAATTTCTTATCCGACTGCCTTCAAGTCAGAACCTAGGCACTCAGTGATTGTGATTATGTCCATTGGAAGACAACATCATTCAACATGACACTGTATTCACCTGACCTCAGACACAGAGTATAATTCTGCCTTAGTGCAACTGCATATGATGGGTGACAGCAAATTGGGAGTCCACTTTATAGCTCTCCTGATTTTTAATCTGAAATTAAAAATTGAGAGAGATGTAATATGGGCTAGCCATTAATTCCCCCTGTTTTACACCACTCCATGAAAGTCAAAATTACCTGCACTTTTCAGCAGGTGTCAATGGACTGCGATCAAGAGTGGCTGGTTACTTATCCCTCCCTAGCACAGGAATGCAGGGATCAATTGTAGTGCCCCAATTCCCCTTCTTAATTCAGGGGTACAAAAAATAAGTATAGCACTTAGTACTAGCCAGCCAACCGTATCCAATTCAGCACAGAATGAGATTTAATATGGAGGTGTTGCACTTACCAACTGGGCCACTTGGGGAACAACATCCCAGCTTAGAAGTTACCTGGCTTCCTACCTACAAACTGATAAATTCCAGTAGTCGGAGAAAAAACTGGCATACTAAATACTATATTAAAATGACGGTTACGCTAATTTGTCTCCATTGCAGCATCTATAGTTGAAAAAATAAATCTCTTCTTTAAATTACCCCCCACCCTGCCTTCCACAGGCAGACCAGAGTCAAGACGGCTGGGATTTTATAGGGCAGCAGTGGCCCCATCCACCGATTGGAAAGTCAGGAATAACACCGCCTTGGCCAGTTATAGGAGCCCAATCCGATTTTATGTGTAGAAGGCAGCCAACTGCCTACAGTCAGGGCTCCTACGTCTTTAAGGGCTGAGGTCCCACCCACAAGAGCTGCCAGCTAATCAGATGGTTAGCAGCTCTTCAGTCCCAACAGCACCAGTGGAAGCCATGTCATTCATAAAGACGATTAACGTGTTTCCAAGGCAGCAATCCTTGCAAAGTGGTAATCCCTCTGTGAGATGCAGGGTGCCCAATCAGGAGCTCTTCCCGTGCCCTAAACCTGCAAGGAGGCCACCAGGGTATACCTGGTGTTCTCTCCACATGGCAAAGTGCCCACTCACCACTGGTAAAAATAGCAGTGGTGGGAAGAGGCACTTAATTAGACACTTAAAGGCCTCAATTGGTCTAAAGACTGGGCGGCCATCCATTACCTTTTCTGCTGCATGGCGGCAGGATGGCAATGGGCACACCAGCCCCTGCCACCTTACCCCAATGTCACCCATTCTACCCCCTTCCCCACCCCACCACTCACACCTCCCAGCACACTCCCTGGGACCCCAAAAAAACAGGCCAAACTTATAGAAAATTTGCAAAATCCAATTTGTTGAAGATAACACTCCACCTTTCACAGACAAATTATACCATTGATGAGACCAAGAGAGATGAGGTCATGGCAAGAATCAGGGCCTTATTCTAAATAATAAGATTATTATGGTTTTTACATTGTCTTTCCATAAATGGAATTTTCATAAAAACATGTTTTTAATCTGATCTAAAGGTTTGTCAGGTGTAAAAAACTTGAAGTGCTCACACTTGAGGAAGTTATCCAATACAAAATGCATTCCAGATCCAAATGGTTTGGGATTAGAATGGTTGGATTATCATCCTTTAATATAGTTTATATTACGCCTTCTTGGGGATACCTAAAGGAAATCCTTTCAGCAAGCGATTTGACTGCTTGACATTAAGAAGATATCTGTGACTTAACACTCTCTCTCAACGTTTCAATACCCCCAAGACAAAGGTGCTAGATTTTCAAATGCCCATGCGCGTGAGGTCAGGTGCGTGTGTGCTTTGAAAATTGCGCTGCCGGATGGTGTGCCCATCTACTAATGCCTCCAAAATGTACTGCAATTTTCGACTTGAGTAACTGTTTGGCGACTTGAGGTTGCTGGCCCTCTGTTCTCCTGCGTGCTCCAATCTTCAAGGCAATGGCATACACAGTCATGGCTGCTGGATGCCTTTGAGCATGGCACTCCCGAGCCAGTTCTTGCCCCCAGGCAGTGGCTGACACCACTAATTGAACACCAAACTTGTCTCTGGTCCAAGTGGGGCTTTGCCTATTAAAATAGTGTTGCACGAGCAACATAGGACACCCAGAAGGACAAGGGCAGCAGATAGTTAGGAACACCACCACCTGGAAGTTCATCTTCAAGTCACTCACCATCCTGACTTGGAAATATATCACCGTTCCTTCACTGTCGCTGGGTCAAAATCCTGGAACTCCCTTCCTAACAGCACTGTGGATGTACTTACACCACAAGGATTGCAGCGGTTCAGAAAGGCAGCTCATCACCACCTTCTCAAGGGCAACTAGGGGTGGGCGGTAAATGCTGGCCCAGCCAGCGAAGCCCACATCCCGTGAATGAATAAAAATAAATAAATAAGGTCAGGACTTGAAAATGATCTGAGCGCTGGGTTTCCAAACCCCAGCTTGAAAATCCAGCTCTAGAATAGTTATGTCAGAGAGCCTCATCTCTTGTGTAATTTTAGTGAGCTTCATCTGCATCACCTTGATATCTTTCCTAACGCAAGGCAGCCAAAACTGAACATACTATTTGAACTCAGACCTAACCAATGATTTGTCTTGGTTTAGCATTCATCTTTGCTTTTGTATTCTGTGCCCCATTTATAAATCTAGCAGCCTAAATGAGTGTGTATTCTTTTTTACAGCTTCATCAACTTTTAAAGATTAGTAAATCTGAATCTTGAATGTCTCCTTTCCTGTTAAAGTTTTACCATTCAGTGTAAATGTCCGCTCCTTACTTGCCAGCAGAAGAATTGGGAAGAAGCAGAATATTTCTGACCAGAGGCTATTTCTCCTCAAAAAGGGAAAGCACAGAACTCCATAAACCGTTTGTCACTCACCCTAGTTTTCCTAAGATCCAAATTCATAACATTAAAAACAGTGACCTATTCATTTATGAGAAACTTCATTAGTTTTCCACAAAAGTTTATAACGCACCCAAGAACATAAAAGGGATTTTCTGTGTCTTTAAAACAACAAAATTCAAGCCTGCAATAATATTTTGGTCTGGTGATCACGAGCTAAAAAGCTGCCTGAAGGAAGAAGGTAACAGAGCGATTTAAGGAACAGCAACAGAAAAAAATATTAAATGTTTCACTTCCTGAGGGGATTGCTCAGTCAGCTATGTTTATTTTGTCTCAGATTTTATTCAAAACTCTTTATTCTTCTTCAGAGACAGGCAGCTTATTATTAGAAAGTTGCTGGGGCAGTACAGGATGCTGTGTTACAACATCAATGCTCACAGTGAATCTTAGTCATACAATTTTACAGCACAGGAGGAGGCCATTTGGCCCATTGTGCCTGTGCGGTTCTCTGAAAGAGATACCCACCTAATCCTATATCCTTACAAATCTTTGTTTTACAAATTTTCATCCACTATGCCTTTGAAAACCATTACGGATTCTGCTTCCCCTGCTGCTGATGCAGCATTCTAAATCTTACCGCTGTGTGAAAAAAAATTTATAATCTCTCCCTTTATTCTTTTTGCAGCGATCTTAATTTTATGCCCACTGCTGACTCACTGAACAATGGAAATTGAAGTTTATTCAAGTTTACTTTATCAAGGCCTCTTTTAATTTTGAACATAAATATTCTCGCAACCTTCTTTGCTTTGATGAAAAGCTCCAGTTTTTCAATTCTCTTCTCCTAACTAGAGCCTCTTATTCTTTTTATCATCTAATAAACTCTCTTCCTTAGCCTCCCTATGGCCTTGATAACCTTGAAAGTGCTTGTGGATGGACGTCAGAACGCAATCCCAACATAGAATTCTGAGGTGCAGAGGGATCTAGGTGCTCTTGTGCATGAGTCACAAAAAGTTAATATGCAGGCACAGCAAGTAATCAAGAAGGCTAATAGAATGCTATCCAGAGGGCTGTGTGACTTTGGAACTCTCTGCCTCAGAAGGCGGTGAAGGCAGGGTCACTGAATATTTTTAAGGTGGAGGTAGAAAAATGAATCACTGAACACATGAAGATTCCTTCGGATAACTAAATTAGGAGCTAGGCAAGGGAATCAAAAGTTATCAGAGGTAGATGGGAATGTGGAACTCGAAACACAAACAGATCAGCCATGATCTTATTGAAGGGCAGAGCAAGCTCGAGAGATCGAATGGCCTACTTTTACTCCTATTTCGTATGTTTGCATATAACCATTACCTGTCTTGTCTGTGAGTACATAAGAAATTCTCCCAAGCTGCTCTGGAATGGTGCTGGCCCGTACCAAAGTGCCAGGAATTTTAGAGTCTTTCCGAATCATCAAGCTGTAGACCATCTTTCCCATATCCAGGTTGACACGTAAACTGTACGGATCAGAAAGAACATACATAAATAAGACCTCAACATTTATGGCCACAGAAACAACTAAATAGTGGCTGAATCACTAAACACATGAAGATTCCTTCGGATAACTAAATTAGGATTTGGCCAATCATTTTTTGGGCTGCAAAAATAAAATATTACATGAGTTTCAATGCCACTGTAGTAGAAAAATATTTGGCATGGTTTCCAATTTATAATGAACAAGCCAGATGAGGTTTAGTGGAACTGATGTCACCACAAAATGCAAATATACTAGGGGTCTGTGGGGAAATATTATTTTTATTCTTTGCTGTCCTCCTCTCTTCAAAGGCATGAACATCTTGCTGACATACATTTCAGGTATCTTCTAATACTTCACCCAAGCAAACATTTATTCAGTCATGAGCCACGTTCTGATGAATTTAAGGCAACTATGCAACTCCATGAAACATTACTATCCAAGTCTAATCCAAATCTAATCTGTCCTGGAAACTTTCAACAGGGGTTGTTGAACATTGACAAGAATCCAGATTAACTTTTGCCCTTCATCAATCCAGTATCATTAAAGCCAATTACAACACCTTGAATTTCACCCTTGTTAACTCAACACAAAGCAGGGATTTTAGCCTAGCTCCTTCCTACTTTGTAAGGTTCAGCTGGTTAAATTCATTGAAGCACGAACAGAACCATAACTTCAAAACAGGGGCAAGTTTGGATTGGCTGGGAGGTTGAAGTGAAAAAAGCCTGAATCATGATTTAAGCACACCTTCAACCTGCCCACCTCTAGTTTTAATGGAGGCAGGAAAGTGGGTGGACAACGTATCTGCTCCAATGAAGCAGGTTAGCACTTTAAGTTTTATAATGAGGCTACAAACCTCATTGTTGTTCCTCATTTGAAATTTAACAGTGGGCTGTCAGACACAGGAGCCAGCTGGGTACCTTTTCATTTACCTGCTTAATCCAGCATGCTGCCAAGACAACCTCTCACAAACAGGTACCCACCTCTCCAGAGGCTCCCAATTCCCCCCACCGGTAACCACACTGCCCCCACCCACCTCACCATAAGCTCCAAGAATCGCTCCCACCGCCCCTCCCCCCACAACCCTTGGGATCAGCTCTTGTGGGCAAGGTCCTACCCTGTGTGGCGGCCTCAATTGACCTGCTCCCTGCCCAACTGGTAGCCAAGACTCGCAAAACTTTCTGTGACATTACATGTACACTGTGGAGTAAATCTGCAGTGTGTGGGAGATTTCTAACTTCCACACTTCCCATGCCTTACCACTTTCAGTGGGTCAGATAGGATAAAATCCAGCCCACAGCTTTTGTTCTTTAAACAAATCTTCCCAGCAAGCCTTTGCAACCTAATAAAACATATTTCTCAGGCAAATATTTGGAGATCTCAGCTGGGATGTGCACATTTGTGTGAACGTATTACTGACAGGACTTAAAGTTAGCATACACACAAATGTTATTGCTGATGTCAATAAATGTTTTGATAGGTGTATTTAGACAAAATGGAAATATCCATAAATATTAAGATTCAAAATTAAAGATGTTGACCTGCCAAGATTAATTTGTTAGCATAGAACTGCTAAACCTAACCATTAACAAGCTATTAGCAAAATTGTTACAAACATGCTCTGTTAACTCATCCTCATTCCTCTATATAGATCCTATACATGGGCAGACACAACAGAGTCAACTGTGCATCAGTCTTTGTATGAGGAATGGGGCCCATCCTACAGGGTTCACTCTAACATAAATACTGAGCTCCTTTGATGGTTCACCAAGTTTCTGCAATGAATAGCTGAACCTTAAGAACCAGGAGGGTCCTGGGTTTGTACCATAGCCTGAGCCAAGATGGGTCATTTTAGTTGGCTAGGCTGTAGCAGTATTACAGTTAACACGGCTAGGTTTGAGAGGATAAAATCAACCAGGACTTGTACTCTAATCCCTGTTAGATATGCACTAGTCAGTTGACCAGAGGTTCAGTCTCTACTATGATCACTTCCATGAAAATTGGACTGCCATCACCAAGGTAGACACATAAAGAATGAACCATTGGGCAAGATGGTTGGAGGTGAAGGGAGGTGTGATTCTTGAGAGGAACCATTCCCAGAGTCAACTCCTTCATGAGAGGAGCAGGAAAAGACCAAAAGAAAGGAAAAGAAATACAGAAGATCTAAAATCAATTATTTATCCTTTTTTAATTCTCAGGGGTCTTATTTAGGTATATGAGGATAAGGTATGGCAATGCTGTAGAACAAAACATTTTGCTGCCTCAACTTTGCTATTTTTAAAATCATTAACCTCATAAGAACAACCTTTCCCCAGCCATCACTGTGGACCTTGAACAAGATTTGCAGCTGAGCACTCACTGCTAGGCACTACGTAGAATGACATTAATGCACCAAAGCTTTCTGCTTTGACTACTCCACATGTCCACATTCTCATCAATATATCTAAAGAAATTCCTTCTAAATTTATTATTTGTGCTGTTAGTGGCTCCTTTATATTTGCACGCCCTTTTTTTCTGGGATCATCCACAAGGATAAATAATTTTTCCACATCTACCATACTAAAGACACAGTCAGGTCTTTTCTTTTCTAGAGATAATCTTCAAAGCAGTTAGGTTCAATTCCCTGCTCAATTTTTGCTGATAATTGCATTCTCTCAATTCTGGTAACATCTTTGTAAATCATTCCCACACTGTCTTCAATGCTTCACTATCTTTTCTGTCAGAGTTGTATGACTCCTCTGAAAAAGCTGTAGGATTATCATGAAAACAAAGAAAAGCTGAGTGCAATTTGAACAATAGAACCACTTGGGAAATCTCTTGCTCTCTCTTATACCTTTTACTGTAGAGAGACCAGAATGGTCCATATCTGTTTCAACCAAGGTTCCATGCAAAGTTAACATTACCTACCTGATTAGATATTCAATTCCACCAGAAATGAACCCAAGTATTTTGTTTGGACTTTAAAGCTAAACCAACTTGTGTTGCTACACTTAGTGACTTATCTAAGTATATTCCCAGATCTCTTTGCTCCTCTATTGTATTTATATCTTACTTTCCAAATAATGAATGGCTTCTTATTCGTTCTACAAAAATGTACCACCACACTTTTTTGTTATGCTGAATTTCATTTGCCATCTATCTATCCACTTTGCAAGTCTTTTTATGTCATCTGTCTTTTTGGGGTGGTCTTCTACATTACAGCTATTTCCTCTAACTTGATACTTCAAATTTCACCACTACAGCTCCGATGTCTAAGTCTATATCAATCATTCACTCTCTGTTAGTCCATGAAACATCCCTTAACTCCTACTTTCTGTTTTGTAGCTAATTTTCAATCCATTTGGTAACCTGGGTCAACCTGTCCTAAATGTTGTCATGATTTGTTTTGTGCATATTGAAGGTCTTCTGAAAGTTCATGTATATCACATCCACTGTGTTGTCCTTATCTACTCTTTGTGTAGTGGGAATGGCATCTGCAGGGATCTGTTGTGAGACCATTATTGCTTACCATGTGCGTAAATGTTTTAAACACAGAAATTGGCAAAATAGTTAAAAATTTGTTGAAGATACCAAATCGGGGATATATGTAAAATATAAATTGATAGGGCAGAGGACATAAAAAAGAGATTGGAAACAAAAGTCTTAAAAAGATTGCTTTTGGCAGGCAGAAACAGACCAAATTCAATTGGTGCATTTACCTGATTGGAACTATTTGGGAAAACAGAAGGAAGAAGCGAAACAAGTGAAGATACCAGCGACCCCTGAAGTGCTGCAGGGAGATCATGACAAGTGACAACACCACCAAAGCAACAAACAGGATCTTCATTAAACAGTTCACCTCCAGGTCAAACAGCCCCATCTAGGAGGGAAAAAAAAATCAACAAAACTGTTTCTGTGCATGTATATCCATAAGTTTAAGGCTTCACAACATTGTCACATATTCATAATTCTATATGAAATCATGTTACTGTACATGTAAATACACAAATATCATTCAACATTGTCACCTGTGAGAAGTGACAGCTATCCTGCTTGCGACCAAGAATAACGATACGAAAGCTATTTAAGCAAAGTTGCCAGATAACAAGAGATACTGGGAGGTTATTCGATTATATTATCCATTTTTTAAAAATTGTATGACTTCTAGCTCTGGATTAGATTTAATAGAGGACAGTGAACCTAATTCTGGTTCTGTTCCCACTCAGGGTACCAGACTTGATGCCACTCCTGCTGCCACCTTGTGGTGAGGAGATGGGGCAGCCCTCAGTCAAAATTTAATAAGTGCTAATCTCCAGATGAAGAATAAACTGTTCAAATCCAAAAAAATCATAGTAACTTGAAGTGGATGCTTCACAATAGTAATTTTTAGCTTGCATGTTGGGAAACCATGCCTATTTAAATACATGGATCAGAAGTGGATAGCTACCATTGGGAGGCAGGTCAGTCATATTTCAAAGGAATTGAATCCCATTTTGTCAACCTCAAGCTTCAAAGTACATACGAACAAGGGCATACGTACAAGGAGCAAGAGTAGGCCATTCAGCCTCTCGAGCATGCTCCACCATTTAATAAGATCATGGCTGATCTGATAGTAACCTGAAATCTGCATCCCACCTACCCCCGATAACCTACCACCTCCTTGCTTACCAAGAATCTATCCACCTCTGCCTTAAAAATATTCAAAGATTGCTTCCACCACTTATTCAGAAAGAGAGTTCCAAAGACTCACGACCCTCAGTAAAAAATTTCAGCTCATTTCTGTTTTAAATGGACAAGCCCTTATTTTTAAACAGTGACTCCTAGTTCTAGATTCTTCCACAAAAGGAAACGTCCTCTCCACATCCACCCTGTCAAGACCCCTCAGGATCTTATATGTTTCAATCAAGTCACCTCTTACTCTCCTAAGCTCCAGCGGATACAAGCCCAGCCTGTCCAAACTTTCCTCACAAGACAACCTGCCCATTCCAGGTATTAGTCTGGTAAACTTTCTCTGAACTGCTTCCAAACCATTTACATCCTTCCTTAAATAAGGCAACCAATACTGTACACAGTGCTCCAAATGTGGTCTCACTAGTGCCCTGTACAACTGAAGCATAATCTCCCTACTTTTTTTTTTAATTCCCCTCACAATAAATGATAACATTCTATTAACTTTTCTAATTACTTGCTGTACTTTCCAACCATTATTTTCGAACTATAATTGACTAGTTACCGATAGGTTTTATTGAAAAATTTTGTGCTCACCAAGGTGGAGGTTATTATTACTGAGAAATGGAATTCCTGTCTGTCTCAAAAATTCCCTCATAATCAAGAACTTCCAAGGTCAAACATAGCACAGCCAGGCAGAGTAAAATTCTCTCTACTTTGCACCTTAGCCCCAACCTCAGAACAGCGTCAACTACTGAATCAATGTAATATTTTTTTTTATTTATCCATGCCTGATATCCTGTGCATCAAATGAACAATTCATTTTTAGTTAGGCCTATCCCCACTAGGAAATGTCTGAAGCTGCCCAAAACTCATTTCCCCAAAAGGACCCCCTTACAGCTGGCAGAGAGAGGAAACGTTGATAGCATTACCCTAAGCTGAATTTGAGCATAATCTACAAATCTTTACCTATCCTGGTGTACAGCATATTAAATTTTATATATTCTAGTACATTTCCTTTGGGACAGCACATTTATTTTTTAGAATGGAGTACACCCAGCAGCTGGAACCCATGAGACTTTAATGGGATTTCTTGTTAGTCCCAGAAATATCCCTGACAGATCAGACATAACCCAAAACCAGAGATTTTATTTTAAAATTTCATTGACATACAATAGACAGTAGACATCTGAATGCATAATTTTTTTTCTGAGAATTTACACATCCAATCAGATAAGCAAAGAAATTCTCACACCTTTCAACTTAGAGTTTGTGCAACTTCTGCATCAATCCTGTGAAACCTTTTCTAAATGTCGGTGTTTATAAATCATCATAACAAATGAGGAATGGTTTTCTGCACCATTTGCTAGAACAATCTAAAATTTTCATGAAACTTAACTAAAATAAACATTATTAAAAATATTGAAGGAAATTTCTTAAGTGTTACTCTTTACATGGGAGAGAGAATTATGGGATTTATTGCTAACCATTTTCTAGCCTAAGATTTTCAAACTGCACCTTGTTCTTTGGGTGAGAGGTGTTCATAACACTTCGCATCTCTTTGCCTGTGTAGATAACAACTCCCACTGCAGTACCTTGAAAAGAGATCACATCAGAAAACACAAATAAGCAAGTAGCACAATAAGAATAAACTTATTTTAAATGACCGACAAATCAATCTGCTCCACAGGTTCAGTGGGTGCTAAAATGGTCAACAAGCTGTCTATTGCACTTTAAAAATGTGAATGAAATATTACATTGTATAGGGTTAGGCAACTTAGGAAAGTCCCAGGTTTGATCGCAGGCCAGTTTGAAGTTAGGCAATCTCCACTAGCAGGAGTAAGGATGCTTCAGTTGGCACAATGTCCCTGGGGTTGGGAAAGGGTAAAAAGGTGGGAAGGAGAGAAAGGTGTTGAAGGAGGGGTGAAGATGGAAAATACACTACAAAGGAAAGAAAAATGGGAGCGGATATAACAGCCTGATGTTAATTTCACAAAATTTCAGTACTGGATTCTGAGAGTCTGCATCAGTCAAGGGAACTCCTACAGGCTTCACTGCATCAGAAAGCCACACATGGTAATTTGAACAAAGAGGCATTTGAGGACTTGTAAGTCAGAACGGAGTAATTATCCGACTGCTCTATCACAACTGACCTTGCAATTTTACTACTGTGTATGGGGGAACACACAGCCTGCAGTGTCTTTCAACACAGTCACACTTCAAGAGAATAGAAGGCCATTATTAAAAGCAAAGCTTTGACATTTTGTTAACACAATTTTGACACTGAGCTGTATTATCTCATTTTAGTGCTATACAGCATACAAAATATTGGGGCATCACTATCTACTGGAATACACATTGGGCAAGTGGCGCGAAGGGCATGTGGTATGGTTGCATGGTGGCTCTAGCTTGAAGCCCTCTCACTGGGCCATAGGCAATGCACAGCAACAAGTGAAATGTATGATTTGACAAGCAGTGACAATGGTATTTTCTACACTAACCAAATGTATCAAAAAAAACCACTACATATGAAACATATCTAATGATTCAATTGAACTAATAAAGGGTGTACAGCAATTACCTAAGACAAAAAGCAACTATAACCAGTGAATAAATTAATAAACTATTATTTTAAATGTTTGTATGCTGAAAATATTCAGTTTATATTAAATTTAAGCTGCTTGTGCCACTGATACAACCTACAGCACAGTAGTGATAAATGGATTTACAAACAGAACAGCCACAGAATTGGAGGAAACAGTCCAAACTTTCTTCTGTATATATTCTTACAACAATTTAGATTTTGGAACAGTAATTTTGGCCAAACATATAAACTGGTGAAGATGGCCACTCAGCTCCTGACCTTATTATAGCCTTGGTTCAAACATGGGCAAACGAGCTGAACTCCTGAGGTGAGGTGAGTGTGTCTGCCTGTGACATCAAGGCCTCATTTGACTGAGTGTGGCATCAAGCAGCCCTAGCAAAGCTGGAATCAATGGGAATCAGGGAGAAAACTCTCCACTGGTTGGAGTCATACCCAGCACAAAGGAAGATGGTTATGGCTGCTGGAGGTCACTGCAGGAGCTCCTCGGGGTAGTGTCCTCGGCCCAACCATCTCCAGTTGCTTCATCAATGACCTTCCTTCCATCATAAGGTCAGATGATTGCACAATGTTCAGCACCATTCATGACTCCTCAGATACTGAAGCAGTCCATTTCCAAATGCAACAAGACCTGAACAATATCTGGACTGACGAGTGGAAAGTAACGTTCGCGCCACACAAGTGTCAAGCAATGACCATCTCCAACAAGAGAAAATCACTATCACCCCAAGATGTTCAATGGCATTATCATCACTGAATCCCACACTATCAACATCCTCGGGGTTACCATTGACCAGAAACTGAACTGGGCTAACCATATAAATACTGTGGCTACATGAGCAGGTCAGAGACTAAGAATCGTGCAATGAGTAACTCACCTCCTGACTCCCCAAAGGCACAAGTCAGCAATGTGATGGAATACTCCCCACTGTCTGGATGAGTGCTGCTCCCACACCACTCAAGAAGCTTAAATCATTGCAGGCCAGGAGCCCCTCAATACTCCTCCAGAGTCCTTGTGGCCGCAGCTCATACTGGAGAAGCTGGTAGATGTGAACAACCATATCCCGGGACATACGAGGGCACCTCTGGCATTACCTTTTGCTCATCTCCAGATAAGAGCACAGCCGGCGACACACCCATGATTGGGGTAATGCACGTCGTTGCAGTGGTCCATGCTCACCAGCACCTTGAACATCTGCCTCTTGCTGCTCATGCCTTTGCTCCTCATGGCCCTGTGCCAACTGGCATGGGCCCTCCTTCTCCTCACTGGATGAGAGCCACTACCAAGGCATTGCCTGCAGCTTGCATCATGAATGCCTCAGTGGATGTGTGAATGAATTGAAGTGATACATTGTGTGAGCATGTCCTTTACAGGTTTCCCTCCATCTCAAAGCCAGTAGGCAAGTGCTAAGCCCTTCATCTGGCCTCCATCTAGACATGGCATCCCCACCCCATCCCTTCCAGGTTAAGGACACCCTGGAGGACCAGAGATGGGCGGTCATTCCATTCATACATGACTTTGTATGGAGACATTGTTCTTTGACCAGGGTGATGACAGCCATGTGTAAGAAGCCTCACGCAGACACTTTTCTGCTTATAGAGTCCATTGCCTTGGTAGCATAGAATGGCTAACCGCATGACCCCTTGTCAGCCATGAACATTCACCTGGGAGGATGGAAGTTTGGAGTTGTGAGTTGGCTACCCTCCACCAGCCCCTGAAGGCATTCCACCTCCCACCCTCCCTTCATCCCTGCGTCTGACTGCAGCTGATGGCAAATGGCACAGAATGAACACCGGCTCCACACCTTGCTGGGATCCTGATATTAAGAGGCGCATGAGCCAGAAACAAATCGGCTGCCGTGTAGGCTTCGCCATAGAGGGGAGAACAGAAGTGAGCATCTTTGAAAACCAGTTGGCCACTCTTGGTGACCTTGAACTCCACTCACCCGAAATGACCCTCCACGCACCTGGAGGGATCTCACTTACTGACTAACTGGGTCGTCAAGATTAGTTTTGAAAAATGGTGCACGTCACCTTTCAAACTTGTTCCACCACCTTCTACCCTCCCTCTGTCACCCACCAACATCGCCCCACCCAGCAACACAGAGCCACCAAATATCACCATTCCATTCCTCTCTGTCACCCTTGAACCTACCCCGGTTACCCTGGACCCTGTCACGATCCACCTCCGCATGCCTTTCCTCACCTCAGAGCCGACATCTGTTTCTATCCCCATGCCCACCATGACTGTGCCCCATCCATAATCCACGAGACCTGTCTTGTGCCCCTCTGTAACCCACCTGATGAGACCTTCACTTACCAGACTCACCCTGGACCTGCCGCCCTACCATATCCAATGCCCAACCCCCACTCTGACTGTGACTTTTCCCTCCTATCACCAATACCTTGAGTTCTCCCCTCAGGACCCAACAATCGAGACCATCAACCCACCTGCTAAGAGCCTCTTCCTCTCCTCACCAACCCCCGTGCATTCTCCTTGCCCAGACACTCTCTCTCCACCATTCCCCCCATAAGTCTGCCACCCTGTCCAGCCTTTGTTCCACCCTACCCCACCCAGCCTTCCAGCTGTTGCCTCCCTCCATTGGCTGATGACACTCAAGTGAAGTTATGAGAGGTCCCCAAGAAGGAGAAGGCAACATCTACTTACCTTTGGAGGGAGAATTTAATTTTGGCGAGATGGCCTTTTAATGAGCATGCATGACATGCTAATGCTTACAAGTACATTCCCGGCATTGTTCATCGGGAAGCTCGACCCACCTTTAACTCACCTTAAAAGTTGGGAGGACAAAATTTCAAGAGTTTATCCTACCATCGGGAAACAGTTTTTTTTCCTCCTGCCAAATTAAACACACCCGACCCTCATGATTCCTGCTGCTAGTGGGAATGGAAAATCCCACCTATAATGTTTGTTAATCGTGTAAATGAATATAGTCACTATCATTGTTCCCTTTAGATTTTCTTTCCCATGTGTGACCTGTTTGCTGCATTGCCTCGTCCCTTTTAGATAGCTGTGCACCATGCACATGCGCATCTTTAATCAAACATACACATGCACAGAGATAAAAACAAAAAACTACGGATGCTGGAAATCCAAAACAAAAACAGAAATACCTGGCAAAAACTCAGCAGGTCTGGCAGCATCAGCGGAGAAGGACAAAGTTGACATTTCAAGTCCTCATGACCTTTCAACAGAACTAAGTAAAAATAGGAGAGGGGTGAAATATAAGCTGGTTTAAGGTGGGGGGGTGGGTGGTGATTGTAGGGAAAAGCAAGCAGTGATAGGAGCAGATAACCAAAATATGTCACAGACAAAAGAACAAAGAGGTGTTGAAGGTGGTGATATTATCAAAAGAATGTGCTAATTAAGAATGAATAGCAGGTCACGCAAGGTACAGATAGCTCTAGTGGGAGTGGGGTGAAGTAAGACTAAAAGGGCATAAAAGGTATAGATCTAAAAATAATGGAAATAGGTGGGAAAAGAAAAATCTATATAAATTACTGGAAAAAACAAAAGGGAGGGGGAAGAAACAGAAAGGGGTTGGGGATGGAGGAGGGAGTTCAAGATCTAAAGTTGTTGAACTCAATATTCAGTCCGGAAGGCTGTAAAGTGCCTAGTCGGAAGGTGAGGTGCTGTTCCTCCAGTTTGCGTTGAGCTTCACTGGAACAATGCAGCAAGCCAAGGACAGACATGTGGGCAGGAGAGCAGGGTGGTGTGTTAAAATGGCAAGCCACAGGGAGGTCTGGGTCATTCTTGCAGACAAACTGAAGGTGTTCTGCAAAGCAGTCGCCCAGTCTGCATTTGATCTCTCCAATGTAGAGGAGGCCGCATTGGGAGCAGCGAATGCAGTAGACTAAGTTGAGGGAAATACAGGTGAAATGCTGCTTCACTTGAAAAGAGTGTTTGGGCCCTTGGACAGTGAGGAGAGAGGAAGTGAAGGGGCAGGTGTTGCATATTTTATGTATGCATGGGGAGGTGCCGTAGGTGGGGGTTGAGGAGTAGGGGGTGATGGAGGAGTGGACCAGGGTGTCATGGAGGGAACATTCCCTACGGAATGCCACCGGGGGGGGTGAAGGAAAGATGTGTTTGGTGGTGGCATCATGCTGGAGTTGGCAGAAATGGCAGAGGATGATCCTTTGAATGCGGAGGCTGGTGGGGTGAGAAGTGAGGACAAGGGGGACCCTATCATGTTTCTGGGAGGGAGAAGGCGTGAGGCCAGATGCGCGGGAGATGGGCCGGACACGGTTGAGGGCCCTGTCAACGACCGTGGGTGGAAAACCTCGGTTAAGGAAGAAGGAGGAAATGTCAGAGGAATTGTTTTTGAAGGTAGCATCATCAGAACAGATGCGACGGAGGCGAAGGAACTGAGAGAATGGGATGGAGTCCTTACAGGAAGCGGGGTGTGAGGAGCTGTAGTCGAGGTAGCTGTGGGAGGCGGTAGGCTTGTAATGGATATTGGTGGATAGTCTATCACCAGAAATTGAGACAGAGAGGTCAAGGAAGGGAAGGGAAGTGTCAGAGATGGACCATGTGGAAATGATGGAGGGGTGGAGATTGAAAGCAAAATTAATAAATTTTTCCAGGTCACGACGAGAGCATGAAGCAGCACCGTAGTAATCATCGATGTACCGGAGAAAGAGTTGTGGGAGGGGGCTGGAGTAGGACTGGAATAAGGAATGTTCCACATTCCCCATAAGAAGACAGGCATAGCTGGGGCCCATGCGGGTACCCATAGCCACACCTTTTATTTGGAGGAAGTGAGAGGAGTTGAAGGAGAAATTGTTCAGTGTGAGAACAAGTTCAGCCAGACGGAGGAGAGTAGTGGTGGATGGGGATTGTTCGGGCCTCTGTTCGAGGAAGAAGCTAAGGGCCCTCAGACCATCCTGGTGGGGGATGGAGGTGTAGAGGGATTGGACGTCCATGGTGAAGAGGAAGCTGTTGGGGCCAGGGAACTGGAAATTGTTGATGTGACGTAAGGTCTCAGAGGAATTACGGATGTAGGTGGGAAGGGACTGGACAAGGGAAGAGAGAAGGGAGTCAAGATAACGAGAAATGAGTTCCGTGGGGCAGGAAAAGGCTGACACGATCGGTCTGCCGGAACAGTCCTGTTTGTGGATTTTGGGTAGGAGGTAGAAGCGGGCTGTCCGAGGTTGGGCGACTATCGGGTTGGAAGCTGTGGGAGGAAGATCTCCAGAGGAGATGAGGTCATTGACAGTCCTGGAAACAATGGCTTGATGTTCAGTGGTGGGGTCATGGTCCAGGGAGAGGTAGGAGGAAGTGTCTGCAAGTTGACGCTCAGCCTCCGTGAGGTAGAGGTCATTGCACCAGACTTGTCCCTACAACCACCACACCCCCTCCCCACTTCTCTCCCCCAACCTTAAACCAGCTTATATTTCACCCCTCTCCTATTTTTACTTAGTTTTGTTGAAGGGTCATGAGGACTCGAAACGTCAACTTTGTTCTTCTCCACCGATGCTGACAGACCTGCTGAGTTTTTCCAGGTATTTCTGTTTTTGTTTTATACAAATGCACAGACCGTTTGTTGCACTGTACATTATGTTCCGGATTGCTGCACGGTTGCACATCCGCGCTACAAAGAGGAGAAACTTATTACTACATTAAAGAGAAACAGGGTTAGAAATGCATTTACCTAGATTTTTGTGCATGGGGGTTGCCATTTTTGACTTGCGCACACCCATTCACATGGAGGTGGGCAGCACACAAAATGTGTGTAACCCAGGAGACCTTAAGGGTCACTCTCAGAAGGGAGTGGGAGCACATAGCCAGAAAAATTAACTCCTGTGTCTCAGCCCAATGACCTGGCAGCAGTGCCACAAGAGGTCTAATGACCAGCAATGAATAACCTTCACATGAAATCTCCTGCCCACTGGAATGCCAGCCTCCCACGCTACTCAATACACAACACCTCCATCACTCACCCAGCAGCACGCCCTGGCACACTGGACTGATGAGCACTTGAAACGCCATAGCATACAGGGCTATGGGCCAAGAGCTGGAAAATGGGATTAAAATACATTGGTGCTTGATGGCTGGCACAGACATGATGGGCCAAAGGGCCTGTTTCTGTGCTGTATAACCCTATGACTCTATGAAGCCTAATATTTAGAGACTCCACCTTCCCCTCACACACTGACAAATGTTGTCAGCCTCACACCCACATTTTGCTGTCTCGGCACAACTCCAGCTATTTAGCTGCAACAAGAACATTACCTAAACATAGTGCGACACAATCGCTGACATTCTGCCCTCTCTCTTGTAGGACTAGGTGGCACACAGTCGAAAGGAGGAGAGCAGAGCCTGTGGGGACCAAGGGTGCCTGCATCTTCTGAGATCTACAGAGGAGGTGGCTCTCTACATCATGGTGCCAGCTGTGACAGAGCTCATGGCATCTGCTGTCACTGAGAAAATTGGGGCTGACAGCATGTTCCTACATAATGCCCCTTTTCAACTCTTACCTTATCCTCACCCTGCTATCCATCATGATGAGAAAGCTACTGATGGTGTGACCATGAATCTCCTGCTTCCCACCCCATTTCCTCTGTACCTCACAATAACCTTCCCCTTCTGAGTTTCTACTTACAGACACCCATGGACATCCATCTGCCCAGCTGCAGTAGTACCAGGAGGAGGAAAGGGAGAAACAGCACTGATAAAGAGGCTCCTTCACCTGCCAGTGCTTCATGCTCCTCTTACATGTCTGAACAACACAGGCATTGCCCAGACTTGGGATCCTGGTGTCACATCAGCCAGCTGGGCTGTGTGATACCTAGATAGCAGCAAAACAATGTGTTTTGGTGCGCAGAGGCCAGATAAACTTACATGTGCACATCTCCAAGGACACTGCATGGACTATGCAGACAACAGTCGGAAGAGCAGCCTGTCCTGTGAAGTTCAGGTAGGCCTTCATATTGTATTTAGAAGTGACGCTACACAAACACATTTTGCAGCCACGATCTTCCTGAAACCATCTGACAAACCGTTCTTTGCTTTTGGAAGGAAATAAAACATGCACTTTGCACACAGTGACAAATTCTTACTTAATTCAGCAGGTCAAACAAACTAAACAAACAATAAAAAGTCTGCAATGGATGTTGTCATGAAGGTGACTTCTCCTGAAATGCCCATTTACTACTTAGCAAGGCCTAATCAATAGTAAGCAGTCAAGAGGTTTACAGGAATGCTTTGAAAAGTTGGAAAATGAGGAACCGATGGGCTTCTTTTCTGTTCCTCAAGGGAAAGAGAAAATCACCTTACCAGAAGCAATGACAGTACTGGCCCACAATGTATTCTCGATGCTCAAACTCTCATTAATTGGCGGGTCACTATCCTCCTAAAACATACAAAATGAAGAATTATTCTTCCAATTTAAATAGGTGCAGTATCTCAAAGGTTCACTGCTCCCTAACTGCCAACAAAAATTCTAAATATTATCACATCAACCTGCAAATTAAAGCAATATATTTTTCAATATGAATGAATTCAGCCAGAGTGCCACTCCTGCTATCTCATCAAGTGGCCATGTTTATTGTGTGCTAGCTAAGCAACTGTTCTCTGCCATCAAATCCCAAGCACTAGTGAGGACAACTGGCTCACTCGTGTAGTTCACTCTAGCAGAACAAGCCAAGTTAGTGAAGCACTCCTGCTTTCCCCATGACTGAGAGGCAAAAACCAAATGGACTAGAAGAATTTTCAGTCTGTGCGGAGTCAGCTGTTCGTAACAGGATGATACTGTGACCACGGTAATTGTCTTCAGGGCCTTGGGTTGGAAAAGGAGAAATCTGAAGGATTCCCATTCCTGATCTGTATCCAGCAATCTCTGTTCAAACTGCATACATTGTACTATTGGGAGAGAAAGGCTTTTGTTACAGCTACGATGCATTCTCCTGTGGTTGAATAAGCAACCCACATTCCCTTGAAGCTCTCTCATGAATAATGGTCACTTGGGCGAGGCTTCAGAGGCTGATCTATCTCCATGGAACAATACGCCAGGAAGTAGCCAGCACCTTCAGGGGACAATGGGAGAAATGTTGAGGGGAAAAAAGTAGTAATAAGCGTGAAAGCAAGTTTTACCATTCCCCAAAGATTGATATATACATGTTTACACAAAAAATAAAACAAATTAAAAAGACTCTCAGAATCAAATCTTTTAAAAATGGGATGGCAATAACACAATATCTAGGATAACATTGCCAAATACTGAATTATTTTCAACCTCTACATGGAACATTTTCTTCTCAGTCGCCAATGCAAACTCACCCGAGTGAAAGTCCCAATAAAACTGTGAATGTCAAGGTTTGGTTCTTCTGCATAAACATAAGATCGTGTTTGTAGCAGATCCTGTGGGTAAAAATGAAAACAGAGTAAGGGCAACATGTGTGCCATAGTCTGACAGATGCTGAGTGATGATAACCTGACACCAGTCTCATCCACAGGAAACCAGCACAGGCAGGTTTTTTTTTTGGTCAACTACTCAATAATAAATGCGTTGTCTATTTACATACAAATCATTTTCCTGAGCCTTTACAAGATTTATTGATGTTTGTTAGAAAAACCACAGTTAGAAAAACCACAGGTTGACCACTTTTGGGAATTTCCTGATACTCATTAAGCACATGAAGTCAGAGTGATTGCATGTCTAGATTTGTATGTGTGCAAATTTTGAATATCCATGGATAACTTCTCTTAATTGTACAGTCACTCCCATGCATGAATCTGCAACCTTGAGATTTTTTAGTTACGCACACTAATAACTATTTACAGGAAAGCACTGTCCTTGGGACGTAATAATACAACCCCCACCCACACCATACAGACTGAATAATGGGTATCTTGGGGATCCAAACAGACCTTCCAAGTGATCCATAAAGCAGGGTTGGCCCTACAGGTGAGCAAGATGGGCGACCACCCAAGGCATCGTGGTCAAGAATAGGCAAAGGAGCAGTGGTTGAAGACATGCTCCGCTCCCCCCAGGCTCCTGCTCTCCCCCGCTCCTCTACTGCTCTTTCCAAACACTGCTCCCCCTTTGCCCCTGCCTCTTCATGCTCTGCTTTCCCGGGCTTCCCTCTGTGCCCCTACCTTTCTGGGGTACTTCTTTCTCCATGCTCCCACTCTCCCTCAGCTTCCCAGTGCTTTCTCTGTGCTCCTGCCCGCTCTATGCTTCTCTTCTCCCACTGCTCCCCTTGTGCTCTGCCCATGTTCGTACCCTCTCTGTGCTGCTGCCAAGGACAGACAGACTGCAGTGAGAAACAGACACACCCACCTCATTGACATTTGTAAGTAAATACCTGTTTTCTTAAAAGCATTATTAAAACGCTCTTTACTTGCAGCACTTTCATATTTTTTTATATAGTATTATAATGGAATTGGGGAAGGTTGCCCATGATTACTAACCCATTAATAAAGGGGTCTGACAACCAAAGATCTTTCAGAACCACTGATCCAGTTATTGCAAACTGGTCTTTGTGTAATAGTACAAAATAATGAATACAATATTTCTAAAATCAGTAAGTTGTCTTGTTTGATTTAAATAAATTAACTTGTAGTAAGCCTCTTTCATTCTAAACCTTAAAAACTTGATAAAAGTTTGCACTCAACTTTCTGTTTAAAAACTTGACTCTCTTACTCATTGTTTCTCCATCTTGATTTGTGTACATATAGAGTTTTGGAAGAGCGTGCATTTACCACTATTGCCTCTCTGGCAAATAAATCCTAAATAAGAACATTGAGTTCTGTTCATGTAAGCAGTTTGAGATACATGCAAAGTAATGGCAGCAGTGAATTGAACTTAATGTGGCTCACAAGCTTCCATGTTGTGTACCTAAGGAGCTATAACCTATTAATCTTGTATTCCAAACTTGGTGCAATTTAAAGAGGTCGAACATATAGCTATTCTAAAATATAATTAATTCCCACACACAATAAATATATACACTGCCTTCTGAAAACTGAGATTATAAAGATAAGGTTAGAGGCAGGGCAGTGCAATACCGCAAAGATCTCGCGTTTCTCCAGGCACGTTCATATTTGAACAGAGGCTTTGGCAGAGTAGCACAATTTCAAAGCACAGTTCTCCATCCGTTCGTTTTTACTATACCTGTGCACTGTCCCCTGGGGATATCATTCAGAGCCAACCTGGATGTAAGTTCTGTGCAGGAGTGGTATTGTGAGGTTGGGAAACCTGATAGAACAGATTTCCCAAATGTCCTGTAGAAATTAGCTGCTGGGAGTCTTTGGGCTGGATTGGGCTGAGCATGTTTTCAGCAGGGCAGGCACCTAAAATAGGGCAGATGCCAACACCACCACCTTCCTGCTGACCCCCGAGCTCACCCCCATAATGGGGGTAGGGGTGGTTTGGGCAGGTGCCAAAATCAGCATTTCACCTGCCATATTTAAATAAATAAATAAATAAATAAAGATCAATTGAGCTTGATATTAAGCCAATTCATCCCAATAATCTGCTGTCCATGGACTATCAGCAGCAGCAGAATTGCACAAAATCACATTCTGTAACCTCATGGCCCGGCATATCCCCCACTTTACCATTACCATCAAGCTAGGGGGTCAACCCTGGTTCAATGAAGAATGCAGAAGGGCATGCCAGGAACAGCACCAAGTATACCTAAAAGGGGAGGTGGTGGCATAGTGGTTTTGTTGCTGGACTAGTATTCCAGAGACCCAGGGTAATGCTCTGGGGAACAGGGTTTGCATCTCACCATGGCAGATGGTTAAACTTGAATTCAATAAAAATCTGGAATTAAAAGTCTAATGATGATCATGAAACTATTGTTGATTATTGTAAAAACCCATCTGGTTCACTAATGTCCTTTAAGGAAGGAAATCTGTTGTCCTTACCTGGTCTGGCCTACATGTGAATCCAGACCCACAGCAATGTGGTTGACTCTTAAAAATGCCCTCTAAAGGAGGGCAATTAGGGATGGGCAATAAATGCTAGCCTAGCCAGTGACACCCACATGCCATAAATGGATTTTTAAAAAATGAGGCATCAACCTGAAGCTACAACTCAGGACTATTTGCACGCCAAACAACGAAAGCATTAAGAGATAGACAGAACTAAGTGACTCCACAACCAATGGATCAGATCTAAGCTCTGGAGTCCTGCCACATCCAGTCACGAACGGTAGTGGACAATTAAACAACTCATTGAAGGAAGAGGCTCCACAAACATCCCCACCCTCAATGATGGGGGAGCCCTGCAAAAGATAAGGCTGAAGCATTTGCAACAATCTTCAGCCAGAAGTGCCGTGTGGATGGTCCATCTCGACCTTCTCCAGAAGGCCCCAGCATCACAGATGCCAGTCTTCAGCCAATTCAATTCGCTCAAAGTGATATAAGAAACGGTTGAAGATGCTGGATACTGCAAAGGCTATGGGCCCTGACAACATTCCAGCAATAATGCTGAAGACTTGTGGTCCAGAACTTGCTGTGCCCCAGTCAAGCTGTTCCAGTACAGCTGCAACACTGGCATCTATCCAGCAATGTGGAAAATTGCCTAGGCATGTCCTGTACACAAAAAAACAGGACAAATGCAACCTGATCAATTGCTAGCCCATCAGTCTACTTTCCATCATCAGTAAAGTGATGGAAAGGGTAACTAACAGTGCTATCAAGCAGCACTTTCTTGAGCAACAATCTGCTCATTGATGCTCAGTTTGGGTTCCGCCAGGGTTACTCAGCTTCTCACCTCATTACAGCCTTGGTTCAAACATGGACAAAGGAGCTGAACTCCAAAGGTGAGGTGACAGTGACTGCCCTTGACATCAAGGCAGCATTTGACCGAGTGTGGCAGCAAGGAGCCCTAGCAAAAGTGGTGTAAAGGAGAATTGGGGGAAAACTCTCTGCTGGTTGGAGTCATATCTTGCACAAAAGAAGATGGTTGCAGTTGTTGGAGGTCAGTCATCTCAGCACCAGGACATCATTGCAGGAGTTCCTCAGGGTAGAGTCCTAGGCCCAACCATCTTCAGCTGCATCAGCAATGACCTTCCTTCCATCAGTAAGTCAGAAGTGGGGATGTTCACTGATGATTGATTGATGTTCAGCACCATTCGCGACTCCTCAGATACTGAAGCAGTCCATGTCCAAATGCAGCAAGACCTGGACAATATCCAGGCTTGGGCTAACAAGTGGCAAGTAACATTCGTGCCTCACAAGTGCCAGGCAATGACCATCTTCAACAAGAGAGAATCTAACCATTCTCCCTTGACATTCAATGGAATTACCATCACTGAATCTCCCATTATCAACATCCTGAAGGTTACCATTGACCAGAAACTGAACTGGACAAGTCATATTAATGCTGTGGTTACAAGAGCAGGTCAGAGGCTGGGAACCCTGCGATGAGTAACTCACCTCCTGACTCTCCAAAGCCTATCCCCCTTCTACAAGTCAGGAGTGTGATGGAATACTTTCCAATTGCTTGGATGAGTGCAGCTCCAACAACAGTCAAGAAGCTCGGCACCATTCAGGACAAAGCAAGCCACTTGATTGGCACCACAACCACAAACATTCACTCCCACCACCATCAGCACACAGTGGCAGCAGTGTGTACCATCTACAAGATGCACTGTAGGAACTCACCAAAGCTCCTTAAGCAGAACCTTCCAAATGCATGACGCTACCATCCAGAAGGACAAGGGCAGCAGACAGATGGGAATACCACCACCTGGAAGTTCCCTCCAAGCCATTTCCTGACTTGGAAATATATCGCCGTTCCTTCACTGTCGCTGGGTCAAAATCTCAGAACTCCCTCCCTAACAATACGTACGTACACCACATGGACTGCAGCAGTTCAAGAAGGCAGCTCACCACCACCTTCTCAAGGGCAATTAGGGATGGGCAATAACTGCTGGCCCAACCAGCAAAGCCCACATCCCATGAATGAATAAAAACAAAATAATATGACTGACAGAGGCAACTGGCCAGGAGTGGGTAGCCCATTTTTTGAAAAAACTTTCTTAAAATGGTGGGAAAGAAGGGATGGGTACTATCTTTGGGGGGTGCCCTTTGCACATTGAGTGGCAGCCCCCCCTAAGGTAGTATTCCCTCTTTCTTCCTTCCTGCCTGTTCTGTGAAACACACCAGCCGCACACCCCTCCCTGCCCAAAGTTTCCCTGTACAAGACATGGGGCAGAATTTTGTCCTTGACAAGTGGGCGGGCCCCACCGGCTCAGCAGCGGGCGGGCAGCTGATCGCCGCCGCCAAAATGGGCCCCACTGCCATTTTAAGTGGGCGGGCCACCCGACGGGAAGCGCTACGCGCTTCCTGTGGGGGGTGGGGGGGGGGGTGGGATTCCCCAACTGTCAAAACGCGCTCTTTCGCGCAATGCGCACAAAAAAGCGTACTGCTCCCTGAGGCAAAGTCCTGTCTCAGGGAGATCGCTGAAAGTTTTATAAACTTAAAAAATAGAAAAATAAAAAAACTTATTAACATGCCTCCCTTATGCGACAATGTCACACGAGATGGGACATGTTAATAAATATCACAAAGTTTATTAAATTTTTTTAAAACAGACATGAAACCTCATCCCGCCAGTGGATGAGGTTTCATGTTTTTTCAGAAGACCACTGGGGCTTCTGGCCTGCCCGCCAGCCTTAAGGTTAGACGGGCTTAATTATCCTGTCAATGGCATCAATTGGCCATTGACAAGTCAGCGGGCAGACAGCTGATCGTGCTGTCCCCCCCGCCTTCCTGAATATTTAAATGGGGCGCGATGACGTCGGGTATTCCCCCCCAAAGTCATCCTGTGTCATTTTCGCTTCGGCGAGCAGGCCCCGCCCCTAACTCACCAACGGAAAAATTCTGCCCATGGACTAATCTTTCTCTAGGATCCATGGGCCTGTTCGCAGTCCTGGTAGCTCACATTAATGCACTCTTGGTGCTGTCAGGACTGCTGGAGTTGCCAGCCAATCTGGTTGGTCGGCAGCTCCCGAGGCTAGGACTTCCTCCCCAGTGAGGGGCGGAAGTCCCAATGTCAGCCATTTTAACCTGCTTGCAGCACGTTATGGTGCCGGACAGGCCAGTGTCCAGTGAGTTGGCACCATGCCAACTCTGTTTCCAGGGGAGAGGGCAAGCTATCCAATCCCACCCACCCCGTAATACATTGCTCTTTATATGCAATTCCCACCCAGGCTCAGCTGGGGTTCTTTCGGCCAACAAGCCTACTTGACAGGACTGAAGCATACAAGAGTTGGTAGTTGGGGGAGTGAGAGAGATCACAGGGCAAGAATGGGTTTGGGTCCAATGATGGTGGTTGGGGAGGTGGGATTCAGATGGTTTTTGGGGAAGAGATTGGTTGTCATGAGGAACAGAGCAGACAGATTGCGGGGTGGGCAGTGGTTGTTTGATAAGTTTGTTGGGCTTTGAGGAAATGCTCCTGCTCCGCCAGGCCCACAAGCAGATATGTAACAGCACTTAGCTTATAGATTAGGGCTCTCTCCTCTCTTTTAAGCTGCTGAGTTTCCTGAGGCCTAGGAAACCCAGGCATCTGGGACTAAACCCAGAATCACTACTAAAATAAAGGGGTTTGCATCCTCATTATATTTAAATAATTAACCCACTTCCCACAAAAAGGTTGCTTATCCACCTAATGTCCCACCTCTGTGCAAAACCAGAAGTGGGAAGCTTCAAGTTGAGTTGGTTTTCTATTTCAGAATTTTTGCATTTTAACCTCTGACAACACCAACCCATCATTTTTGGGAGTCAAAATTCAACCCAGAGCATACAGCAGAAACTCTCCATCACCTCTTTCGACACATTCACTACACCTGCTTACCTGACATCTAGTTTCAGACAAGCTGCAAGTTCCGCCAGTTAAATTATTGAAAAAGGATTAAAGCCATCCTCTTCAGTCACAAATTTTGTATTCACCCCCACTGATGCCATTCCCTCCCTGGCCACTATCTCAGTTTGAACCATACATTTGAAAGTCAGCACCATATGTGATCCCAAGTTGAGATTCTGACTCCATATCCTCTTCACCACAAGGATGCTTACTTTCACCTCTGCAAGGTCATCCATCTCTGTTCTGACTCAACCAATTTATTGCTAAAACTCGCATTTATGCTTTGCCACCTTGAGAATCGACTACTTTAATACTCTCTTGGCTGATCTCCTACCCTTTGTTAACTTCAGTTCATCCAAAATTCTGCTATCTATACTCTATTCCACACCAATCCCATTCACCTACCACTCCAAGCCTTACTGACGTATATTGGTTCTCTGTCTCCAGTTTCCCTGTCTCAAAATTAAAGTCCTCATCTTCATGCTTAAATTCCTCGGAAGACTTGCCGTTCCCCCTCTTACACATATAATCCTCCAGCACGCTCTATTCCTCTCACTTGGGTCTCTTTAAAGGCATCCTTTCTCCTTTCACCCACCAGTGCCTCAGATGCTGAGGCCCACACACTGGAATTTTGTTTCTAAGCCCTGCCAGCTCCTTCTTTTAAGGCCCTTCATAAAATCTACCACTTGAACTTTTTCATCATCCTCCTAATGCATCAGTTTTTGACTTATCATTGTTATTGCAGTTGTTCAAGAGGTACTGATCTCCACACTGTGATAGAGTTCAATGGGGACAGTTCACAGCCTGATGCCTCCTCAAAGTAGCCATTACTTATGCACATGCATGAGGCTTGACATTGAGTGGGTAACGACTATAGGCGGCATCACAGATCAGCCCAATTCTGGCTCTCTCACTCACACACGCTTCAAGCAGAGGTCACTGGGCATCAATAAAAGACAGACTTCCCGAGTTTCCTCTCCTTAACAGAGGCACTCCGGTTAATGGTGGCACCCCAACAGCTACCGCAGCTGAGGTCAGTTACTTCAGCATAGGCTCATGATCAACCTGTGGTTATGCAACTTCAACTACTCACTATCGTTAATCCCTCAGGAAATGGGGGGAGGGGCAGGTGGAGGGGGAAGCAGTCAGTTCTTTCCAGCAGAAACTGAAAAGCTCCCTGGTAAGCAGGCAAAATCATTTTTAAAAAGTTTTAAAACACCTAAATTATAAGGGGAGCTTTGGATCAACAGCAGTTTTGCTGCTGCTAATGTGATGTCAATATAGAAGAACACTGGCATTTCAAGGTATTCTCACTTGCTCCAATATCTAATCATATAGTTTATGTGGCACCAAAAAGTGTAAAAATCTCAGTGCTGCACTGGTGGAAAAATAACAGCAGCTTTAATGAAAGAACAAAGCGCAGATGTTATGATATTATTTGTCTTTGAGGAGGGAGAGCAACTGTGGGGACAGAAAAAAGACCAGCAACTACTATGCGACAAGAGGTGGGATTCTGCAGGCCATCTTCCAGTCAGAACTTTTCAAACCACAATCCCAGTTGTTTCTTCAATACTTACAGCTGCTATGGGTAATCTCTGAGTACAGCCAACAGGCAAACGCATCTTCCAGTCAGTCTCACCATCCAACTGATCTGTACGAATAAAACAGGAACCTGGACAACAGAAGGAAGGGAGACAATCTCACATGTACAAGCCATGGGCAAACAATACTGATGCATTAATGCCACCACTAAGAAGGTAGGAAAGTACAGCAAGTGGCTTTTAGCTTCATCCAAGTTAACTTGGAGAATGCAAAAACAAGTTGAAATGACAGAGCTTCAATTATTGTCTGCTAACTAGAACAGCACTGATAGATGAATGTCTTATTTTCCAAATCAACATTACAAAAACTTGATCAAACAATTAACTGAATTGTTCAATTTCCACTTGTAAATCATAGTTCGTAGGTTTCAGAATTGGTAGTAATGTAACCCAGACCCACCCAAGGCACACATCTTACGTGAGTGCCAGCTGAGACAATCAACATTAAAACTAAATGTCACCCCATGAACTGGCCAATATATTCTTCCCCCTATTGGTCTTTGTAGCCACTTCAAGAAGTGTACAGGAATTTTTAGAAGATCTAATTTAGAACTGGTTTGCCCTAATTAGCTCCACTCCTCGGGTTCAATTAACAAGGTCAAGTTACAACATTAGACTGCAGAGCAAGAGCAGCACTCTCAATGAACATGTTATTTTTCAGAACAGCATTGTGGTGCAGCCAAACAATTCTGAATTAATTGTACCACCTATTGTTTGACAGGCACTCCAATCAGTGACGTAGCAGTACACTTAAACTGGTTGTGCCTCTATTGGATTTGAAGGGGGATGCTGATTGAGATCAGCACTGTGAAGACTGCTGCCAAGGGCACTGGAGGTCAGGACATGATGCTTTTGGCACTTACCTCTACAGCTGGCCATGAGTGGGGAGTGGGGAGTGAGGGGGAGGGGGTTGTGGATGGGTGCAGTCATGGTTCCTGATAAGGAACATTTTTGACCAGCTGTTTGAGTCTGTTGCAGGTCTTGGAGCTGGAGTCATAAACATAGCTTTGAATTAGCAAATCAGCCAATAGATCAGTTGTCACCTTGACAGCTGATCTTGCCTATTTGAGTTGAACAATGAAGATGTGTGAAGAATAAGTGCTAAGAGCTCAAACGTCTTCCAGCTTGCTATTATCTGGGACCTTCCAGGGTCTAAATGGCTCAAATATTCTGAATAAGCTCAATGACCTATTGCCAGGGTGGGGGCAGGGGATCACCTCTGTTTTTTTTAAAAGCCCATTTGCAGCTGCTCTCTGTCACACTGGTCACTGTTCACTTGTTACACTTCCATAAACTCAGCCACTGGGAATTATGTAGGCACATCAAACAATGAAAAATTGATTGAAAAATACAATGATTGTACAAACAAAGAATTGCACTATTTTTCCAGAACTGAGACATTTTAAACACCATTACCAAGGTTGCAATTGATTATACTGAATTATTACTTATTAGATATGCAGACTGGATTGACTGCAGAGTGGAACCATTAATGTCTCAACTTGCACAGTATCAGAATTGTGACCATGTGGCTA
Source organism: Carcharodon carcharias (assembly GCF_017639515.1). Lineage (NCBI taxonomy): Eukaryota > Metazoa > Chordata > Chondrichthyes > Lamniformes > Lamnidae > Carcharodon > Carcharodon carcharias. Next base: position 52,555,484 of record NC_054480.1, read on the forward strand.
TTTAAACAAAGCAGCTTTGTCATACTCAAGGGAGGCAGTTGAAAGGGAATCTTTTTAAAATTTAAATCAATTACCCTTAACTCACTTACCACTTTTGTCTGATGTTCGGAGGAAGATCATGTCAGCAGGTACCCGCTGATTCTATAGAAAATGAAAATCAGGAAACAACCAATATAACAGAATTTACCAAATGATTCCCAAATGAGGAAATTACCAACAAGATTTCACTTTTTGTAACTTTTACTTTAACACAAATCAGAGCCAACACAAATTAAATATGAATTAACAGGAAAATGATACTTTAAATTGAAAAGTAGATGACTTTAAGTTGTCAACACAACAAAGGTACAACTTGCCCAAACTCAAGCACCTATATCACTTCCCACACATATACGCCACCACATGCAGTTCCAAAGTTCTCTAACTTAGCGTCCAGTGTAGGATCTCTCACTTTCCCACTCAATCGATTGGGCTTTTGAGTTGTGTGTTCAACAGCAGCTGTATCCTATCCAAGGCCCCAGAGGCAGTTAACATCAACAAAGCACACATCTACAGACCCTCCCTCCGTCAGGTTACATCAGTCCTGATGGTGTAGATTGAGAGTTTCTCCCAAATTCCTATTGGTTCATTGGTTTATCATCACCATAGCCTAAGTGGGGCCATTGGCATCATCTTGCTCCTTCTCTGGCTTTCTTCAAGCCTCCCTCAATCCACATCTCAATGTTATCCAGCCATCCAATATTTTCTCCTTCCTCTTCTGTTTTTACCCTCAATTTCCTCTTCATTCCCAACTTAGCTGTCTCTTTCTCTCTTTTTAATTTTACTTAGCAACTTTTTTCAATCCTGACCTTCTAGTCTTGATCTAACCCACTCCTTTGTCTTTTTGTCCACCCAACTGATTCGGAGCATCCTCCACCATACTCATATTTCAAAAGCTGTTATCTCCCTTTCATCTTTTTTCCCCAACATTTGCATCCATAGAGTGCAGCATTCCACATTTGTGACTGCACTAGGCTTTTTCAGCTTCATGCTGATGCTTTTAGACTTCCAGGCACTAGTTAAGTCACTGGTCACACCTCTTGCCATAGCTAATCTACCCTGGATTTCATTCTTGGGTGTAACTTTGGCATTTATTATTGAGCCAGAGTCTTTATTGGATTTACTCATAAGTATCCTGTATTTAAGGTCCTTAATTCTGGGCATATCACAAGTGAAAATATCCATTCTACACCTGCCCTCCGAAACTCCTTCATAATGCTAAGGACCTCTATCAGGTCACTTTTCAGTTTTCTCCTTTCCTGAGAAAAGAGCCATAGCCTATTCAGTCCTTCCTGATGTTTGTACCTTCTTAGTTCTGGTATCATCCTTGTAAAACATTTTTGCACTTTCTCCAGTGCTAGATATCCCTTTTGTATAATGGAGGCCCAGAGCTCTGCACAGTACTCAAAACAGGGTCAAACCAAGGTTCCATATAAGTTTAACATAACTTCTCAACTTGTAAATGCAATATCTCACACTTATCAATATTGAACCTCATTTGCCATTTCTATACTTATTCTGCAAGTCGGTTAGTCTTCTTGTACTTAACATAGTTTTTGCCAATAACTAACTATACCCTCCAAATTGGCAAATGTTAATATTGTATATTAACTGCAAATTTTAATATTGTATTTCCAATTCCCAAGTCCAAATTATTTATGTAAGTTTTTGTTAAAAAAATACAAAATATGGATTTTTTATTCAATATGGAGACATTTGCCATTCAGCAAATATAAAATAGCTTTTTCAAGACCAGTGAGGCTCTTTAGTAGTTAATATGAATAGTTGTTTGGTAGTACAGAACTTGAGTATTGCTGAAAAAAGAGCCATTTTGTTGGAGCTTTTCGTCTAACACTCATCAGGACAATCGCAAGAATATCAATATCAGGGAAAGCAACAACTTTATACTATATGAGAAGGGAGTGCTGATTGGTTGGCAAATGGACTCTGATTGGTACAGGCATTGCCATGGAGAATGCACCAGTTAATGGTGACTGACAGTTAACTGCCAAGCATTGTTTGAAATTTAAGCCAGGCAGCTTGCCTCTGATTGGTCAAGGCTTTGCCCTGAGGAATGTTTGTGGCAAATGCCACTCATGGTGCTACCACCACTAGCAAGATGCTGCATCAAGTCAAAAAGACATTCTGCCCATCTTACAAATGAGTAATGTGATATATGAATTCAGTGCCAGCGTGATGCTAGGTGTGTAGGCCACATGTCCCAAAGATTGGTGGATCATATCAAACAGCATATCCCTTCCACTGTTTGCAATTGGCAAGGTACAGACAGTACTCAGCCAGCCCGTACTTGCAAAACTCAAAACACAGTGTCCAACATTAGATGTGATTCCGCGATTGGACAACATTTGCTAAATAATCCTCACTGTGATAAAAATTACGCTGACAACCAATTTAAGATTGTCAGTCAGGCTCGCAACGTGGCGCATTTGCGTGTACTGGAAGCTACATATATTAATACACAGAGCCCTGTTCTTAGCAGACAGAAAGAACAAGTACACAGATTGCTCCTGTTTCAGCTAAACAAAATAAGTGATGGCCACTCGCTGGTTCATTCCTCAGAGCAATGCCTTGACCAATTAGAGTCAAGCTGCCTGGCTTAAATTTCAAACAATGCTTGGCAGTTAGCTGTCAGCCACCATTAACTGGTGTATTTTCCATGGCAACACCTCTACCAATCAGCACTCTCTTCTTATACAGTATAAAGTTGGTGCTTCCCCTGACATGGGTATTCTTGTGATTGTCCAGATGAGTACAACACGAAAATCTTTAACAAAATGTCTCCTTTTTCAGCAATACTCAAATAATTATGAACTTAGTACAATGTTAAAAACCCAGTTACACCTCCTTTGACGAGGTGTAACATGTTCATGGCTTTTACAGGGCAAATAATGGCATAACAGTGGAAGTTCTCATCATTTTAACTATTTCTAATCACTTGCATTCTGGAGGAACCTCAAGATCAGTCTCAGCATCATGTTCTAACATTAGTCATGTGTTTACTATGCAGTACCCTAACATGGGCCTTTTAGAAGTCCATTTATATTACACCAACTACACTACCCTTTCTATTGTTTTTTCAAATAATTCAGTGGGCCAGATTCCACAGTAGGTGGCAAATCAAAGGCACTCACCACTGACCACAAAGACCTTGTGAGCTTTGGAGTGTGAAATTCCCCTTCCCTGATGTCAGTTTGAATCTGGCACCAAGTCAAGGGGATCCCTCCAGGCACCCAGCAGCAGTGATGTTATCAAGCTGGGTAAGCAGCCAATCACACTGAAGTTTCCTCCCAGACAGCAAACCAGGAAACAAAATCCACTGAATTCCTTCACCACTTTAACTTTGTAGATAGTAAAATAAATGATTGGGACATGCACATGGGATTAAGGTAGAAGCTAAAATATCAAACATGCTTTAAGAAGAATTAAAGTGTGGATATTTTATCAACAAATATGAAGTTACAGGGCCGATGAGGGTGTTTGCCAGTAATTATTAACTCAGTACCCCATTCAAAACTCAATTGCACCTCATTCAACAGCTGCAACTTGTCCATTTCTCACCAGTTCAATGATTTCTAATTGTTTGCATTCTGGGGGAGCAATAGCAGCGCACCAACTGAATGAGCACAGGATCACTGACAACAACATCTAGATTTCAAAAACAGAATTACCTGGAAAAACTCAGCAGGTCTGGCAGCATCAGCAGAGAAGAAAAGAGTTGATGTTTCGAGTCCTCATGACCCTTCGACAGAACTAAGTAGAAACAGGAAAGGAGTGAAATATAAGCTGGTTTAAGGTGTGTGTGTGTGTGTGTGTGTGTGAGGGGCGGGGGCGTGGTGGGGTAGGTTGGGTGGGGGGAGAGAAGTGGAGGGGGGTGTGGTTGTAGGGACAAGAAAGCAGTGATAGAAGCAGATCATCAAAAGATGTCACAGATAACAGAACAAAAGAGCACATAGGTGTTGAAGTTGGTGATATATATCTAAACAAATGTGCTAATTAAGACTGGATGGTAGGGCACTCAAGGTATAGCTCTAGTGGGGGTGGGGGAGCATAAAAGATTTAAAAATATTTAAAAATAATGGAAATAGGTGGGAAAAAGAGAAATATCTATATAATTTATTGGAAAAAAAAATATTTTCTTAATTAGCACATTTGTTTAGATATATATCACCAACTTCAACACCTATGTGCTCTTTTGTTCTGTTATCGGTGACATCTTTTGATGATCTGCTTCTATCACTGCTTGCTTGTCCCTACAACCACACCCCCCCCCTCCACTTCTCTCCACCCACCCCCCCCCCCCCCACCTCAAAACATACACACACACCTTAAACCAGCTTATATTTCACTCCCTTCCTATTTCTACTTAGTTCTGTCGAAGGGTCATGAGGACTCAAAACATCAACTCTTTTCTTCTCCGCCGATGCTGCCAGACCTGCTGAGTGTTTTCAGGTAATTCTGTTTTTGTTTTGGATTTCCAGCATCCACAGTTTTTTGTTTTTAACATCTAGATTTCCATGTTTAACTCCACGCGTGGACTCCAGAAGCTCCTGTCAGTTCCAGAGGAGTCATAATGGCAGACACTGACATTTTCACCATCATCACTGTTACAAAACCAGGCAATAGATTGGCTAAGTATGATCTTCCATGTTGTGAACCATGCCAACTATTCTTTATTATATTTTTGGCTTCCAGATGTTTCTAATATCTTTCTTATAACATTACGACTCCATGTTAAAGAAATCTTTATTTTTAAATCCACATGTAAGTACAAACCTTATCGACAATAATCAAATCCCCCACTTGAATGTTCGAACTCTTGACAACCACAGTTCCTAGAGTGATAAAGGAAGAATACATTTTAGTACAACTTTATCAAAATCACAGGTTACAATGTATATTCTCAATAGGAGCCCCTACCTAGTTTGGGGCCAGGGGTGGCACCCTTCCTCCACTCCCAGTAAGCTCAACTGACAGTATAGATCAGGCGCTGGATTTGAGGGAGCAGAATCAGAGGGAGGTAGGTCTGGAATTGCCTGCTGCTAGCCGGTGTGCCACAGAGCTATTTGAAAAAGGCTGGTCGAAGGCAGGACTGCTGGCCACCCACAAAATACAGGTAGCCAATGAAACTAATTAAGGGGTTTATTAAGGCCCCTACCCCATGCCAAGCGAAACTTTACAGTCAGCAGGCTGGTCCCTTGTGGTGGTCAAAACGCGGGAAGTGAAAGGAGGCGGCCTCCCAGCAGTGGACCGGGGAGCCAGTGCTCCAGTGGGCATTTTAAACTGCTCCCCCGCAGTTGCCATACTGCAAAGGTGACAGCTGCAGCCACAGTGCATCTATGTAGATGGTTCCCTTCCACAAGTCCAGCCAAGCAGCCTTGTATGCTTTTAAAAAATGTTCAGGAGGCATCTCAAGACAGAGGTGCCCTCTCTCTTCTATGTACATTGGCAGCTTCCACCTCGGATGATGGGGCTGCCAATGTGACATTGCTAGAGGGCTTCTCATTGGCCCTCCAGCCTCAGGAGGCAGTTCTTCACTGGACAGCAAGCCCGCCTTCTGGCCACTAGTTCACTTAGTGCTGAAAAATCACACTAGGGGTCTACTTCTATCACAGGGTGGGGTCAGGACTTGGAAGTTCCCTAGAAATCAAGTTCCAGACACCAGAAGGAAAACCCCAGGAGTTTCCTTTGTCTCAGTGCCGCACCAGGTATTGCAGTTATCTATGGGCAATTGTTGGAAACCCACTATATTTTTCAAGAAAGGAAGGTATAGAAACTTTGCTCCTGCCCCACTCCCTAAGTAAAAGGTATGGAGTGGGAGAAAGTTCCATGGTGCAGAGTAGAGTTTTATGAGGTTCTGGGATAGCATTATGCGTGGACATTTTGACTTAATTCTGAAACAACATAAGAAAGTTTAGCAACAGTAGGTATTTCCATTAAGAGCACAAGAATAAAGTTGATAAAAATAGATAAACCACAACAGCTCAATAACTACACCACAATCCACCAAGCCTCAGAATGACAGTTCCAGCACATTTTATACCGGAGAGAGCAGTGTATTCTATCTGAACACAAGATGAAGCTTTAATGCTTTACAATTACTGTTGGCTTCTCATCAACATCTTCAATTTCAGAAACAGAAATAAATATGTGCATTAAACACTCAGTGACATAACGAGGAGAGTGGAATTTGAACACAATCCTGCAGGCCACAGCGGGCTAATAGTCGATCACTTTAACCGCTAGGCCATCTCGCAGCACCAAGACTCGAACCTGCAACCATCTGATAGCATCACATAATTCACCGTAGTCAGATGCCTTATCCATTAAGCCATTACTGCTGGCATCGCACTTCTGCACAGAAGATGCGCATTATGGCCATAACAGCCACCAATTATAACAATAAAGATCTATTAAAGGATGGTCCATTAGCCTTCATGAAATCAATTTCAAACATTCGAGAGGTACAGATAATTTTATTCATACTTTCTTTTGGGTGACATTCAGTTAATCAAAAGCTCATCAGGTGACAATGGTTAGTCAAGAGGGTAAATTCTCTCCGTTCTCTCCTTATTTTACTTCCAGATAATTTTCAAACCTCTGCCAGTGCTACTGAGTTGATCAACAGGAAGTGTGCAAGAGCAGATCAAGGAAAACACGTTTTCCATGTTGAGTCTCTCCTCAATAGCAATCTACATGTTTTAGAACCTTGCTGAGAACTATCCTTTTCAAGGACTGCAGCTACAAAAATCAGAAAATTAAACTAAAGTAATAGTTAAAAGTTATGATTACATGCAAAACAAAATGGCCCAAGTCACTGCCAGGTTTGCTGATCTCAACTAGTGTACTAAGTGGTCAAGGATTAGAAAGAAAAAAGAACTGTATCCTGATTTCTAGCTCCTGATTGTTAATTTGCAAGCCCTGCTGGAAGTGCCAGTGTGTGGACATTGGATGGGAACAGGTTGGGGCACAGTTGTAATGTTCTACACAGTCTAGGGGTTGTCAACATTTGATGTTGATGCCTGGGCATAAATAATGGCCACTTGTGAAACCTACAGGAAGACAACCAGCTCCAACAGTGCCAAAGAGGGGTCATTATCATTTGCGGAAGAGGTGAGGAAAGAATTAAATGTAAAACAAACTTGTTTACACATAATATTTGCATATCACAAAGCTACATTATAACAATGAATTTTTTTGACACTATTTTCAGTCTAAACAAAACAAAGTCTCCTTCAGTTGAGTGAAAATGAGAGGTTTTAACTGGCTCTTTTTCTCACACAGCATAGGGTACTAAGAATAAAAGGGATAACGGTCATATAATAACACAGAGATAACACGTCTATCAATGTAAGCATTTCTGGGTTCAGCACTGACCTTTCCAGTACATTTTGTTTTGGGGAAATTTTTGCAAGATGAGATGGGGTAGAACCAGCTACCATTAAGCCCAGCTGCAATAATAATCTGCAATGTATTACATTTATTACCAGGCAGGCAGCCAGTTCAGGAGGAAATTAGCAGAAATGACAAAGGTCACATTGGCTTTATTACTTAAAACACTTCATTTACATCTCCTGCAGGATGCACTTCTCATCACAGCTTCAGGTTAACAATAACCAGACCAGCTCACTGACAGTCCAGCAACAAGCTGCAACTGCTAACACTTCCACTTTGCACTTATAGTGTCATTAAACAGGAACCTATCATTATCTCTCACAGTGTGATTCAGGCCAAATGTTTCAGCACAGCAACTAACAGATCCAAATAATGATATACAAAATTATTTCCCTCTACCTTTCCAGAGGTTCCGAACAAATTTACTTATTCAGTCTCCACTATTTAACACCTGATCTATCAAGAGTCAGAGTGACAAGGGCAACATAAGATTTAACAAGAGTGTAACATAAGGCGCAGAATTTTCCATGCCTGTTGGCATCGGGCGTGCTCAGCAGCATGAATGGACAATATGGCAAGAAGGCCAAAAATCGGTTTCACGACATCGTGAAACCAGTTTGCATTCATTTGCTGTGCCCGTCAATAGCGGGCCATGTTTCCCGCTGTCGAACGTTGGGAACCTATTTGTAACACATCTGCATATCATTATAAGGCCAGCCCACCAGAATCATTCCTACACCCACGCTGAATTGTCCGCCCATGTTGGTGTGATTGCATGCCAATATGTTTCACAACAGCATATATAAGGAGTGCACTTGGGTTGAACCTTGAGGGGAACTCGGGAACGGGTACACAGTAACACGAGGGTTGCCTGTTGGACTTCAAGGTTGCGGTGGGGGTGGGGGATGTAAAGGCTGCCCTATGGTTGCGGTAACTTGGGGGGAAGGGGGCAAGGGCTGCCCTGTGGTTGAAGGTAGTGCTGAAGCATGTGCAGGCTTGTGGGGGTGGGGGGCGCACATTGACACGCTTGGAGTCGAGCTTCTAGCTTATTTGCCCACTCAAGCAATGCACAGGCATCAAAGTGCTGCCAGGTGCTCCAGAGCTTTTCACCATTCGGGCACAAACTGCAAACTAATGAGCATTTTAGTGGACTACAGAACAGTTGGATGACTGAGCATGTTGTACGATCTCCTTGCTAAAGCTGGCCACGGAGCAGTCACTGATGGAGATGCTCACAGCCCCTTGCAATGTCACCATCCCGGTTTGGACTGGTCTCCCCCATGGTTTAAGCTGATAATGCAGCCTTGCAGTGTGGGTTAGGAGAATGCCTGCACCTGAGCTTACAGCACAGCATGCAGTCCAATGGGCAAAGCTGCTGCCAATTGGTCAGGTGGAGGAGGGTGGAGGTGGGTGGGGTCTCGGGCAGCCATGCAGCGCACTAAACCCTGGCCATCCAAGTGGTGGCCAACACTCCCTGGGATATGTTATGGGGCCTTCAGACTTAAGCAGGAGAGTTTCTTAGAATATTCAAGCTAACCCACATGTCTTTCTCTTTCATCCTGCAGGGTAAGTACATTAGCAGCATGGAGCCTGGTCAACTAGCTGTATGCCACATGGCGTACAGGGAATGGAGACGAAGGAGAAGAGAGTGACGGAGGTGCCAGGCTATGCAGAGTTGGGTGCAGCACCTTCAGGAAGAAGGGGCAGATGGAGCTCCTGCACACACCACTGAAGAGCCGTCGCCTACCTGGACCCCGGGTCTACAGAAGCCACCTTTCATTCCTGCAACTGACCAAGAACCAGCGTCGCCTAAGACTACACATGTCTCGGGAACTGGCCGATCACATCTGCCATCTGCTGCTCGATTTGGTGTCACAGGGACAGGGGGGGCATGCACTGCCTGTGGCCATGAAAGTGACTACGGCGCTCAATTTTTATGCCAGTGGCTCTTTTTAGGGCTCCACAGGTGACCTCTGTGGGATATCACAAGCCTCTGCCCACAACTGCGTCCATGAGGTCACAGATGCCATCTTCACGAGGACACACAACTTTGTGCATTTCGCCCAGTACCAGGGAAACCAGGATGCAAGAGTGATTGGATTTGTCCAGATCTCGGGTTTCCCACAGGTGCAAGGTGCCTTCAACTGCACTCACCTAGCACTCAGATGTCCGTCGCAACACGCAGTCAACTATGTCAACCACAAGGGCTTCCATTTGCTGAATGTGCACCTAGTGTGCCACAAACACATCCTGCAGGTCTGTGCTTGGTTTCCAGGAAGTGTCCACAACTCTGACATTCTCAGATTCCTGACCTCTTCCAGGCTCCACAGAAGCTGCAGGGATGGCTCCTCGGAGACAAGGGTTACCCAGAGAGTACATGGCTGATGACACCCGTGCGACGGCCTCAGACTGCAGCACAGCAAAGGTATAATGAGGCTCATGCTGGAACTTGCGTTTTGGTGGAGCAAACCATCGAGATGCTGAAAATGAGGTTCCGGTGCCTAAGACCGGTTTGGTGGAGCCCTGTAATGTAGTCCATAAAGGGTATCATGCATCGTCATCACCTGCTGCACCGTTCACAACCTGGTGATGCAACGGGGAGAGGATGTGGCTGAGGAGCAGATCTCCTCCGATGAGGGGGACCTTGACAGTAATGAGGGTGAGGAGGTCCTCACATTGGCTAGATGAGGGAGGAATGCTCGAGAGGCCCTCATAGCTGCTACATTTGTGGAGGGTGATGATGATATGCAGTGAGGAGACACCCTAGATCTTCACATTGCATCTGTGGATGTTTGACTCCAGTCTGGCTTATGGCAGTGCACATACCCACTGTGATAAGGCTCCCGTCATGGAGATGCAAGACGTTGCTTGATTCCAGGAGGATGACGACAACATGCAGTGAGGACACTGATCCTTTGTCCACCTTCAACACCTGACCCCTTCAGGAGCAGACTGGTCTCAGGTGCTGAAGAGATGGGGAGCCAATCCACCTTAAAAGGTGCTGAGAGCATACAGAGAGAATGATAGAACTCTGTGACATCTGCTCATCACATTCTGGCTGCAATGGCAAGCATCATTGAGGTGCAGGCATCAGTAATGTGTCCAGGGAGTGTGAGGCCAAACCATCACTTGGGTCTGAAGGCTGTACAAAGCACAGGGAAGAGTTCCTGGAATGGGACACCTGGCTTATCTTGTGCAGGAAAGAAAGTTTCACATCTGAGACGAACACTGCTCATCAGAATAAGAAGCCATAGGCAGGGAGATATTCTTGGGAGTTTATTTACAATAGTGAACATTGTGTACAAGTGATTAACACCCATGCCCAAGCTGTGCATTTACAACTTCTTAACCTTCCTAACACTGGCACTACATCTTGGTGCTCCCTGGATATCCACAGTGAAGGTGGAGGCAGGCTGCTGACTGCTATGCCCTGTATGTGGTGACCTTGGCAGGCATCCTCAGAGGGCCAAGACCTGGAGGGAGATCTGTGTGGCAGTGGCGCCCTCCTCGGACTGTGGAGCTGGTGCCACTGGGGTCACAGAAAGAGGGGGTTCTCATTGTGAAAGTAAAGAGATAATTAGTGCATGGCAGCGGCCTGTGAAACAGGGAACATCATTCACAGCATGATTATTTGATAGATGTTGCACTGCTGGATCCTCACTTGGCAGAGCAACTTACCATTTTCCCGTATCCCATGAGATCTCACTTTCCTGGCCAGTCTGCCACAGGGGACCTTGTCAAATGCCTTACTGAAATCCACGTAGACAAGATTCACTGCACTACCCTCATCAATCCTCCTTGTTACTTCCTCAAAAAATTCTATTAAGTTAGTAAGACACAATCTTCCCCTAACAAAATCATACCAACTATCCTGGATCAATCTGTGCCTAAGCAACAGTTTATCCTGTCTCTTAGAATTGTTTCCAATAATTTCCCTGCCACCAAAGTCAGACTGATCGGCCTATAATTTTCTGGCCTATCCCTCGCACCCTTTTTAAATAATGGCACAACGTTCACAGACATCCAATCCTCTGGGACCTCACCTGTATCCAGTGAGGGTTGGAAAATGATCCTCAGAGCATCCGCTATTTCCTCTCTGGCTTCCTTCAACAGCCTGGGATATAATCCACGTGGTCCTGGCGATTTATCCACCTTCAAGGATGCCAATTCCTCCAGTACTTCCTCTCTCACTATGCTTATTGTATCTAATATTTCACACTCCTCTTTAACTAGAATGTCTGTATCATCCCTCTGCTTAGTGAAGATAAAGTACTCATTGTGAACCTTGCCCACATCTTCAACATCAACGCATAAGTTACCATGTACACTTCTTATAGGCCCTACCTTTTCCTTAGTTATTCTCTTGCTCTTAACGTACTAGTAAAACATTTTAGGATTTTCTTTGGCTTTACCTGCCAATATTTTTTCATATTCTCTCTTTGCTTTCCTAATTTCCATTTTTACTTCACCCTTGTACTTTCTATACTCCTCTAGGCTTTCTACAATATTAAATCTTTTCTGTCTGTCACAAGCTTTCTTTCTCTGCTTTATCGTGGCCTGTATGCTTCTGGATAACCAGGGGCCTCTAGATTTGGCAGTGCCACCCTTTTCTTTGTGAAGACATATCTACACTGTGCTCATAGAATCTTCCCTTTGAATGCCTCCCACTGATTTGACACAGTTTTTCCTTCTAATAGCTGTATCCAGTCCATTGTCGCTAGCCCACCTCTCAGTGTTGTAAAATTCATCTTCCCGCAATTTAGAACTAAAACTCCCATCTTTGTCCTTTTCCACAATGATGCTAAATCTAACTGTATTATGGTCACTGTCTCCAAAATGGTCCCCACTGCTACTTCATCCACTTGCCCAGTTTTATTTCCTAAGACTAAGTCAAGAATTGTGCCCCCTCTCGTTGGGCTTGTTATGTGCTGGCTAAAACAGTGCTTTTGAATGAAGTCCAAGAACTTTATACTCTCTGTGCCCTTCACATAGTTCATCCTAATTGATATTTAGGTAGTTGAAGTCCCCAATGATTACTGCCCTATTGTTTTTGCACTTGAAAATCTGTCTACATATTTATTCTTCTAACTCCTTTCTACTGTTTAGGAGTCTATAGTACATTCCTGGCAGTGTGGCTGCCCCTTTTTTATTTCTGAGCTCAACGCATATGGCCTCATTTGATACTTCATTTTGTATATCATCCCTCCTCACAGCTGCAATTGATTCTTTAACCAATAATGCTATACCCTCACCTTTTCTATCCTCCCCCTATCCTGCCTGAAAACTATAGCCAGGGATGGTGAGCTGCCATTTTTGCCCCTCCTTAACCCTCCGTTATAGCGATGATATCATTCTGCCATGTGTCTGTGCCCTCAGCTCATTAGCTTTATTTACTATACTCCTTGCATTTACATATATACCTTTTTAACACTGTCAAATTCCTGTGCAGTACATTTACTAACCTGTGCTTCTTCTGTCTTTCAGAGTCACTCACTAATTCTCCATCTCCCGTTCCTTCCTCTAAATTTGCCCTCAGGTTCCCAACGCCCTGCCAGTCTAGGTTAAACCCCCGCTAACAGTGCCAGAAAATCTCTCTGCGAGGATATTCATCCCAGGCCTGTTCAGGTGTAGACCATCCGAGTTTTACAGGTCCCACCTGCCCCAGAACCGGTCTGAATGCCTCAGAAATTTGATGCCCTCCCTCCTACAGCAGCTTTCCAGCCACGTGTTCAATCGCTCAATTCTCCTATTTCAATACTTGCTTGCATGTGGGACTGGGAGTAATCCTGAGATTATTGCTTTAGAGGTCCTGCTTTTCAATCTCCTTCCTGGCTCCCTAAAGTCTGCTTTCAGGACCCCATCCCATTTCCTACTTAAATAATGGTCGAGATCCTCGCCAACCAGCTGGGTGGTTCTGTTTTCAAAGTCCGTGAGGACCTTGATTTCAGGCATTCCCTCACTAGTCTGTGCCCTCTCCCTCTTGTGTCCAGCTTGTCTTACATGAATAGGGATGGAGCGAATGCAAGCAGGATGCCTGCCAGGCCGAATGGTAAGTATGCCTGGCATGTATGGGTGCTAAGTGATCCCATGAAGGTGTATGTGAGAGAGTGGATGGTGATGTCTCTTGAACTGGCAGTGAGTGAGATCCCAGTGGATGTGTGATGGGTTTGTGAGTGTGTGGCGTGAGTCTGATGAGAAGAATGACTTACCTGGTGGAGTGGAGGATATCATTCATCCTTTTTTGGCACTGGGTGGCAGTCCTCTTTTGCAGGGTATTGGTGCTGACCACTGCTGCCACCGCCTCCTAAGCCAGATTGGTGATGTTGCTGCCCATCTTGTGACCAGAGCAAACAGAGGGCATCACGGCAGGCCTCCACTGAGTCCAAAAAGCGCTCAAGGGACCCGTCAGAAAACCTGGGGGCTGCAGTCTTTTTTGCCTTTTGGGGCCATGTCTTCCATGCAGCAGTCCTGGGCTAGAAGCACTGAGAGGTGTGCACTTTATATATGGCAGCCAGTGTGAGGAAGCAGAAGGTGGTGGTGTGGTGGGCGAATGAGAGCCTGCCCGCCATGGAAATGGCGTGTTTCCTGGGAATGCATAAATAATGCGGCGGGATTGGGATGATATGACATGAGAAGCCACCATTGCAGCCAGTGGGTAAAATGTTGTTGTTCCTGCCCGTTACCGCACTTAGTGCAAATTTGGGGCAATTCTGCCCAAGGTATCATTTCAGTAATGTACTGTGCCAGAGTAGTAAATGCAAAGTTCAACCAGGGTTTTCAGCTGGGTCACCTTATCAAAATGAAATTCATGTTCATCGGGAAGGAGAACATTATTTTAACAAATAAAAGGATATTCCAGGAGTATTACTGAGCTATAGCCTGGGATTTAACACGTAGGCAGTGGCCCCACCCACAGCTGGAAACCCGGCCGGGAGGCAAGCCTGCCTCCATTGGCCCTAGAGGTCACAACTGGATTTTACGGTAGTCAGGCAATTGGTTCCCTGAGATTGTGGCTTCGCATTCCCCACCCCATAGGCAGGATGTCCTGCCTTCAATCATAAGGCCATTCTTCAAGGGTCAGCCATCCATGGGCGCCTCTCTCTCAAGCCTGCAGTCAGGTGCCCGAACAGGAGGAACAACCCCCCCTCCCTGTAGCCTGCATCAAGGCCGCCAGGTTCATCTGGTGGTCTCACCACTGGTCACTTAAGGACCTCAGTTTGCCCAAGGGTGAGCAGGCTGCCCACTACCTACCCCGCCAACAGAGGCGGTCCACCACCTACCCCACCAACAGAGGCGGTCCACCACCTACCCCGCCAACAGAGGCGGTCCACCACCTACCCCGCCAACAGAGGCAGGTCCACCACCTACCCTGCCAATAGAGGCAGGTCCACCACCTACCCTGCCAATAGAGGCAGGTAGACGATGGGCACAGCCCCCAACCACCATAACGCCCGAATTTAACCCCCCACCCATCCCATTCCAGATGGTGGGGGCATAAAATTCCAGCCACAGCATTTTTAAAATCATCCCTTTTATATGGTAAACTCTACAGTACAAAATGCAAACTACAGTTGATTTTGGAACACAGACATTTTTTACCTAGATAAACACATCTTTTTTGAAAGGTGGGCTAGTATTCCTAATAGCGTAGTGGCAGAAGGCAATGTCCGCTGTAGTACTGAAGTCATTCAGAACTAAAGCTCCCAGCTTCATCTGACAAATTTGCAGATATTGTCTCAGCTTCCACAAAGTAGCTTTACCATGCCACCCCATCATTGACTCAGTACTGTCAGACTGCTTGTTCAACACTCAATTCACATGAATTACAATTTCCACCAACTAAAGACTGGAAGAGTCAGCTTTTTCGGCCCCTACCATAAATGTATGCCCTTGCCACCAACTCCATCTGCCTCCTAGCTAGTGCCTTCGATGAATCAGGCTATTCACAAACTCAGCATCCTATTTGGCACTTAGCTGAGCTTCCAGCTAAGGGGAGGGTGTGGGTAAGAATCAGTCATGGTTCTCACTCCTGAATGTTTGTCAGCACTCACTATTTTGGCTTATGCTTGAAAAATGGCCACTTGGGCAAGATACTGAAGAGCATCCCATATATGTGGAAGTGTACACCAGCAACTGTCAGCAGCTTCAGGAGAGACGGGGAGAAAGTACCAAAAATATAATGGACTATTTGTTAATTCTAAAGCACTTTCATCTTTGAAGCCAAAAACATTTGGAATCTCAAGCAATGAATTGTGATCAATACCATTTTCTCAAGTAAGTGCTCAACCTGTATGATTCAAGCTCACACTCCAAACCCACCAAGAGAGAATCTAACCATCTCCTTGTGACATTCAACTGTATTACCATCGCTGAATTTCCCACCATCCCCAGAGTTACAAATGACCAGAAACTTAACTGGTTCTGCCATATAAACATTGTGGCTACAAGAGCAGGTCAGGGGCTCAGAATCATGCAGTGGGTAACTCCTGATTCCCCAAAGCCTGCCCACCATCTTCGAGGCACAAGCCAGGAGTGTGATGAAATGCTCTGTAATCACCTAGATGAATATAGCACCGATAAAACTCAAGAAACTCAACATCATCCAGGACAAAGTAGCCCACTTCATTGACACCTCATTCACAGCCTTAAACATTCACTCTTTCCACCACTAGTACACAGTAGCAGTTGGGTGTACCATCTAAGGGATGCAGTGCAGTAAGTCGCCAAGGCTCCTTCAATAGCATTTTCCAAACCTGTGACCTCTACCACCCAGAAGAACAAGGGCAATTCGCACATGGGAACACCACCACCTGCAATTTCCTCTCCAAACCACAGACTGTCCTGATTTGGAAACATATCACTGTTTCTTCACTGTCATGGGGTCAAAATCCTGGAACTCCCTCCTTTAGTTGCCCTCTGAAATGGTCTAGCAAGCCACTCAGTTTAAGAGCAATTAGGGATGAGCAACAAATGCTGGCCTTGCCAGCGACGCCCACATCTCAAGAAAGAATAAAGAAAAATAACAGCACCGAGGGAGTACCAACACCATATGGACTGCAGCAATTGATGAAGGCTGTCACCCAAAATAAAGGTCAAGTATTTTTCTCTGAATTTTCACATTTCTCAAGGTGCACAGTTTCTTGGTTACTATCTCACCAAATACGCATGCTTCATTTGAGCATAAATGATGAGTGTCACTCGGCCATTTAACTATCACAGCTATTCGATTCTTCAGTGTATCACATCTAGATACAATCCTGCTTTCAGCCAATATCCATACACTCCAGCAGGAGTCACTGAGCAGAAAGACTGGGCAATAAAGTCTAGTGGACTTTTCTCCTTCCTATCCAAGGAGTAGAGATTAATTGCAGAGCGCTGACTGTCATCCAACGGAGAGCTAACTCAGTGTAGACAAGAGCCAGAACTGAAACCTTCTGCTCTTTGTGGCTCAATTTCACATTGAGGAGTACATTTATAAAGTGATCAATCCAAAAAAGTCTTTGGGGGTTAGTTTTAACTTTGGGTGATGGTGTACAATGAACGATATTGAATTGGTTTCACATTATATTTCCAGATTTTTATTTCCATTGACTTTAACTGAAACAAAAAAATGAGAGAGATGTATAATAGGAGGGCAATTGGGTATTGTCCATTATACACTATCACTTGATGTTCCTATTACCCAACAGCCAATATAGTTGATTAACTAATCTACGGGATGCTTTACTTACCTCACTCCATGCTAATATACATACTTAACATAAACGATGGGATGTTCAGTAATTGTGTTGAACCAGCCATTTAAAATCATTTTAAATAAATTAATAGATACAAAAATACTCTTAGAAGAAAATATGATTTGAGTACTTAAACAGCCTTGTCATATGTCAGATATTCAGAGAACAATATCTTTGTTCCGTAACAATGATTTGGTGGGAAACTGGCCTAATCATACAAGGAATCGGTTTCAAACTCGAGGAAGCCAGAAACAGAAAGATACCTTACAGGATCGGTGCAGATTAGTAAAAGCAGATTGTGTTCAGTTCCCTAACCTAGTCTTGCACCCCATTTCAGATTGGATTAGTTCCACAACATTGAGATTTCATGGCACTGTTATGGCCATCTGTCAGGGTTAAACACAGCAGCCATCTCATAAAAAATGAAGTCAGCTCTGAGCCCTGTCAGCACTGTATATCTTTCAGTGTGTTTGGTCATTTGTTCATACTCTTAAACGTCTCCGCAGGTCTCAATCCACACACAGGATTCTTTCCATAGGTTATAGAAAAGAAGTGGGAATTCAATCAGAGCAGCAACAAACCATTTTATAAAACTCAAGAACAGAAATTGAGTCTCCAATTCCTACTGTGAGGTTCAGAACAAAGTTACTAATTCTGAAATTGATTCAATGATACTTCAAAGAAATTACTAACATGGTGTTTACAATGCATCAGCTGTGTGTGACTGGTAACATTTCAAATGTTTTAGTCTACATTTAATTCATCTATAAATATTTGGATCCTATATACTATAGACTTTTATTCTGCTGAGTGCTGATGAAGGATCTCAACATCATGTCACTATATATTTTTTACTGTGGGGTGGGGTGGGGTGGGGGGTGGGGGAGAGGGGAGGCAAAGGAGATTCCACATTTACTTAAAAATCTTCTATTAAAAAGAGATTTAAAGCAATAAACCTAAGCTAAGTCAGAACCTAACAGCAGTCTTTTTTTAACCAAACCACTTTTGGTATGCAAATGACAAATGCGTCATAAATCTCTAGGAGTGCTCCAAATGGGGGCTCTGTCACATCACTTGTATAGCACCGCAGAAACAGCACATATGCTCTCCCAGAACAGAGCCTTTGATTTTAAATGTTGTTCAATTTAGTTAAATCCTACTGTTTTAGCAGCTGGCAACAGGATACAAGAAGCAGGAGCAGGGCCCTAGGTGCTGACCTCTTACTGTGAGCTTGCTGTAGATCTGGGAGTTCACTTCTTTGTCTCGGACATAACATCGGATCTCCTCCACTGCCTCTCGAATGACTGTCACTGCCAAGACAAAACCCTGCAAGCCAAAAATAAAATGAAAGTCAATACTTGTAAGGCTGGTAAACAATTTCATCACCATGCTCTACCCTCACTAAACACAGTGCCAGGAGCTGGGCATTTAACAAATTGAAATGAGCTATCCAATATACTGATTGCCTCAGACCAACCTAAGGCAGTAAACGGCAGGTTCAGCAGCCTTCCAGGCTGGAGAGCTGTATTTTGAGAGCAGGTGTATCATTATTATTAGTGAAAATTGAATACATCAAACTGTACCTGATCAAGCACTGAGCTGTATTGTAACGAACCATTTCGCCTCTCTATTTTATGCATCTAAACTAAACATAGCTCTTCTTGGAGTGTTTAGGTTTTCAGAAGCCTCTCTAGAAAAACTGTTCTGAAAATCTTCTGATACCTTGTATCCATCCAGACTTAAGATCCCAAGGTTCAATTCCTGACATTTAATGATCTCAGCTGGTGCAGTAATGTGTTATCACTAGCCTCAGTACCCAAGGCAAGGGAGGTTTCCCATTCCTGTTTACTATCCAATGGCCTCTGCATGTTTGTGGAAATTGGGCAGGAACCATCAGGTTCAGCTGTGATGCTTTCCACAGTTGACTAACCTGCAAATTCTTACCACCTAGACTCACATAAAAAGGGGTCACTTGGATAAGGTGCTAAAGGGTTGCTGGCAACAATGGGCAAAATTTTCTCCCCAGTAGGGGGTTAGAGTGGGCAGATTCCCAACCGGGTGTGCCGCCATTTCACGTGGGCGGACCGATTAAGGCCCACCCAGTGTGACATCCGCCAGGAGTGCGCTCTTTCGCGCATGTACACGAAAGAGTGCACAGATCTCCCTAAGACTAAATGCTGCCTCAGGGAGAATGGCTCAGATTTTCAACTTTTAATAAAGGTGTTTAAACGTTTTCCCTGCTATGTCCCCTCATTTGACATTGACACATGAGTTGGGACATGTCCATAACTTTTATTTAAACCTTTCATTAAAATGTAAATACCCTCATGAAACCTCATCCCGCCAGCGGATGAGGTTTCATGTTTTTTTCACAAGCCCGCCTGGGCTCCCAGCCAGCCTTAAGGTTGGACGGCCAGGTCCATTATTGATCTGAATTGGTTTTGTAATGGCCTTAATAGGCCGTTGACAGGTCAACAGGCACGCATCTGACTCAAATGTGCATCTGACTCAACTGCGCATCTGACTCAACTGCGCCCCCGCCGACCTGAAAATGGAAATGATGCAGGATGATGTCGGGAGTTCCACCCGGTGTCACCCCGCGTCATTTTACGTGTCAGCGAGTGTGCCCCACCCCCACTCATCGACCGGAAGATTCTGCCCACTGAAATTGTACTTTGGTAATGAGCAGCACCATTTAGAGAGAAAGGTAGAGGAAGTAAAGAAAATTGGATGTGGAATAGACTCCCAAGAATATTTTAAAACAAAAGCAGCATGAACTTTCTGCCAACATCCTTGATTTTGATGAACAAACAAGAACAAGGAAAATCTTAGCAGAAGTAGCAGTTTGATGCTAGTGTGACAAAGGAACTGCAAGATCTTTCTTGGTTGATGAACGAAGATGGGTCAAATGGCCTTTTACATCTGTATCTGTGTGCACCAGCGATTTGGACACAGCATTTGGCTTCCCTGACCCTAAACTAAGGATGGGTAAAACCAACCAGAAATCTCACTGTAGAAGGTAAATGTGTGATGGACACCAGAGTCAGGTTTAGTTGTGATGCTCTCTTTCTTCATGAGGTGAATTGTTCCTATGGCGGGCGGGCTGGGTGACTCCGGGCAGGGGCGGGCACGGAGACAATCGCTGCCCATGATCAGCTGCACACCGCCATTTTACGTGGGCGAGCCAATTAAAGTCTATCTGTGCAGGTGGGGGGAGGAGGGAGAGTCGGGGCCTACACTCTTTCACGCATGTACGTGAAAGAGCACAGAAATCTCCCCCAGGCACAGAGCTGCCTCAGGGGGATTGAATAGGTTACAAAACTTCTTAATAAAAAGATGTATTTAAACGTCCCCTCATGTAACAATGTCACATGAGCTGGGACGTGTTTGTGAAGTTAAGAAAATTTACTTATTTACTTTATAAAAGCTTCAGGAAACCTCATCCCACCTATGAATGAGGTTTCCTGAAAAACACGAAGGCCGCTAGGGCTCTTCGCCTGCCGCCAACCTTAAGGTTGGACGGGCAGCACTGTTAACAAACTTAATTACTTTTCTCATGGCCTTAATAGGCCGTTGACAGTTTGGCGGGTGCGCAGCCCCCTCTGGCGCATGCCCACTGAATGAAATATCAAAATGATGCGCGATGATGTCAGGACGCACGCCCGACGTCATTGCGCATCATTTTACGTGTCAACATGTCGGGCCCATCCTCGTACACCAATGGCAATATTCTGCCCCATGTGAATTGTCTAACAGTACTCAGTTCTCTGGTCTTAAATAAGATGAGTGACCACCTGTCCCACAAGTAACAGCACTTCCAAATGAGAAGAGTGGACAGGACAAAAAGATACAGAAAAAAAACACTTTTCTTAATGCAAATGGAGACCAATGTCTGAATGTTACACACGTCCAATTTCAAGCTTTATATATAAACTTGCTTCTTTGCCTAGTAGGAATCAATGGCTAAAGATCTGAGGTCCACAGTGTCTGTGTGTGCTCAATATTTGCACCTGAAGTGTGCCTCAACTAGAGTGTTGGATTCTAATCCAGAATGGAACAGGCAAATTTCAATCCCACCCAGAACTTTCTGAACTCAATCTCAAACCTGACTGAGCATGTTTAGCCAATTCTCAGCTACTGGATGGAACACAGAATCTTAGTGCTGGAGACACTTAAAATACCAGCCTACTCCATCTCTCATTCATCAACCAGTCACTAAAAACCACAAGACCATCAGCAGCCTTGGCTATTTCCCCTCTCAGCTGAAGCAGAACGGCAGCAAATGCCACTGCAACTAAACAGAAAGAAGAGGGGAAATATTGTTTCAAATAATAAAAGGATTAGTTATCTGGCTTAGAGAGACTAACAGAAACAATAAAAACAACACAGAATTTACAACCTAGTTGCTTTTCTCCACCACTGCCTCACCCTTTCATTAGAATTCTTGTCATAGTAACACAAATGCAGCTAAAGATTTTTTTTTTAAATGATCTATATCCTACTTAAGATTTCCTGTGGGCACCCCCAGCCCATCTTGAGATTTTACAGTGAATACAAAAATAAATGATTATGGTTCAGATATTCTGCTTTTACAGAATTGGGCATATCTTCAGCAGAATGTCTTCCCACCACAAAAAATAATGCGTGACCCAGGTAATTTTCCAGCCTCAAGGTTATTAGCATAATTAAGGCAGGTTCTCCAACTTTAGCTAGGGAACGAGCCTGGAGAGGGCACAGTGTTCTGGTGCCAGTAGAAAGTGCACTTTAAAAGCTTTGTCAAGTAATGTTGAAAGCATAATAGGCTTTGTAGCCCTTTAAATTGTCCTTCCGCCACCCATAGTTATGCTGGACATCAAGGAGGAACAGAATGAACCAGCATTGCGATAGTGCAAAAGATAGAAAATATGCCTGATGGAAACTCATCATTATTTCAAAATGCCCACATTGGATCATGTCCCCCATCCCAGTTCTCATCGCTTACCACCCAATTCTGCAAAAGCAATGGTAGAGGCTAGACAGCAAATACTAGCAACTTAAGTAACTAATAATAAATCATTGCTTCTATTTAAAATAAATCACTTCACTTCCTGAAACCTCCTTAAACTGCACTACCATAGCTGTGTGGTGACATCATCCTCAAACTACAAGAATTGCTTTAATAAGAATTATATTAAACTGAACAAGTAAATCTCAGAATGAGCTCAGCATAGATTTCAACCCTAGTTTCCTTCTCTGCTCTCTTGAAGGAGCAGACTTGAAGGGTGGAATCGTCCCAGATATGCATTAATTGCAAACTCCTTCCTCCCCCCAGAGTCCTTCCTCCGCCTGGACTCCTGCCCCCCACCCCAAACCCCTTCCTCCACCTGCACTCCTTTCCCCCCAGAACTCCTTTTTACCTTCCTCCCCACTTACACCTACCTCGCCAGTTTCCGCATTCTCCCATGTTCTCCCTCCCCCTCCCAACCTCACCCCCGACATCATCATTCCCCCCTCCAAACCTCACCCCCCAAACCGACACCATCATTTCCCCTCCTAAACTCAACCCTTCCCCCCCCCACCCCGGTAAACCTTCCTCTCTCAGTCAAGCCTGGACCTTCCTCTTCCACCCCCCTGCCCGATACACAGTCCTCTCTCACCCGCAGCTGGGACCGTCCTCTCCACCTCCTTGACAATCATCCATAGCAGACCATGGCCAAGACACTGACGTCCAGAAGCAGACCTCAACAGTGAGGTCCTTCCACCTTCCAGCCGAGCCATGTCCATCAGAGTCAATCAAGCATGTGATGCACATTCTTCCAGTGTCAGGTTGCTGTCGGGCTCCAACATCTTCTGCTCCTCAGATGTCCGCAATGTGAGCAAGGCCCTGACAGTAAGTCCAGACTTCTGAACGTCACACTTGTCAAGATGTGAGCTGCACCAGCGTGTTTTCCCACCAACATGGGCGGTAAATTTGACATAGGGGATAATTCCGGCAAGCAGGGCTTATAATGATATGCAGATGTATTAAAATGACATTCCTGACATCCGGCAGTGGGAAAGGCGGCCTGCCATTGACGGGCAGAGTGGATGGTTGCCATGATGCCCAATGCCAACAGGCACGGAAAATTCCGCCCTCAGTTGGGACACGCTTTCATGACGCTGGAAATCCAGTAGTATCTCAAGCAAGTGGCCATTATTATACTGACACAGTCAGTATTAGCAGGATATTTAACTGCAGAGGTGTCACAACCAACCTCACTGATCAGACATCTGTACACACAGGCTCTCTGAAAGCAATTAGCAGCCAGACTACCGATTTCATGTGGTCCTTAACCTCAGGATATTAAGGCCAATCGTGGGACCCCAGTGGAGATCAACTAACTCAGCATGTACCTGAGTTCACAAATGGATAAGTAGGACGTAGAACCACACAAAATAAAACCATCAGGCCAACTCCAGCAGTCTTGGTCTTTGAATATCAATATGAGGAACACATGACAACATGCTATCCTGTACATGTCTCACAATAGATTTTAAATAAATAGCTTGTTTAAAAAAAGACACCGAACAGGTTGAGTGTCTGTTGCCACATAGCCTCAACACACTGCATGCAGATGTTTGGATAATCGATTCCAGGAGTGAAGCCTCGTGACATTTCCACAACAGAGCTTCAAGCTATTCAGAGAGATTCTAGTCACTTTCAATCACACCCAACACAGGGCTCCTTCAGAACTTGGCCCCATCTGCATCTGTTCATCCTATAGTCTGTAATCATTTCAAAGGGGTTCAGTAAAACTCATGGAAGACTGGGGTTCCAAAAATGGAATGACAATTATACAATAAATTTATTTAGCACAGTCACAGAGATCATAAAATGCAATTTTGATCTGATTGAAAAATCCACTCAGAAGCCTTGGTGCCATTTTGTTGTGCAGAAACAGAACTGGAATTCTGACCAGGAAACTAGAAATCAGCTGAAAAAGCTAGCACATTTGTCATTTGTGCATTTTTTTTAATGAAAATGTAAGAAGGTGTACCAAAGAGTTCTAAAAATACAGGTCACAAAGAAACAGTTCAACAGGAAACATATCCATAGGACTGCGATAACAAGAACGAATGGGTGACTGACTGTTCCACTACTACTTGTGCAGAATCTCTTCTCCATAAAGTTAATACCAACTAACAAGTCTTTCACGAACAAATTTGCTCTACAAACTCCAGAGTCCAGCTGTTCTGGTAAAAGTGCACCCTCACGGTTTAACTCATGCTCCCGGCCAACAACGTAGCCATCATATTACCTTGGCATCTTCTGGTGCTGAAGCCTTCTCATGCAACCGTTCTCGAGCATAATGGGTAATGTGTGAGAGTCATGTGGCTCAGATTAAAATAATGTCAGAATCTGAATTACATCATCAGGCCTCAGCTTTTGGATCTCAAATTGACACCCCTGCCTGCCTGGGTTGAGGGATCAATGCTGACCCAAACCTCACTGTTAAAAGTGTGAAAGTAGCATGAAATGCAAGTAGCACATAAAATTGGGCCTTATCTGTTTGCAGTATTCATATGGGACAATATTCAGCCTCAAGCATTGGTTTCTTGGACTTTCTGAGCAGTATAGTGAAGTCAGATGAATAATGGTAGACTTACCAAAGGAGCCCAATATGTGTACAGAGCACCAAGCCGCAAATCTGGTACAAATTGGGAACATGCCAACAGCAGGAAGTACAGATTGAAGAAATACTTAAACTGGTTAAAAAGTACCTAGAAAAAGAGAGAAAGAATGCATTAAATTCTAAATGAAAGAGCCCACCTTGGAATTCTGAAGAAGAACGAGTTGATTTCGAAATAATAAGATTTACAACATTGTTTTAAAGTAATGGGTTTGATCAATTTTCTACAACTTCCCATGAACCCAGTCCCAGGAAAGATCTTTCAAAAACACACTTGGAAGTGGTATTGAAACTACAAAATACTGTCCCCAGGATGGAATTAACAGGAATACTTGACATGGGCTAGACTTTCTGCATTGGGCGCATTTGGCAAATTGGGTGCAAATTGCAATTGGAATTGTGTTTGTTTTCCATTATAGTTTGAGTTTCCATGCTAACTTTTTTTTTGCATAATCCCACAAACATATGGTTCAAGCCACCGATGAGATTTACTGATGCCGCTGAAGTCAATGGACTTTTGGCTGGCTTGCTGCATCTACTGCGGCAGGACCTGGAACAGTGGGGCTGGAAAATCCTGGCCAAAATCTATGAGCAGTAAAAACAGGCAGCATAATAGAGCATAACTGCTTTCTTTACCTTGCATTAAAAAATTGCACTCATGCATTTAAGAGTGATAACTTAGTGCAGTTTCATTAACAGAGCAGAAAAAAAGTCACCAGTTGACCACAAGTGAATAATCTGATTTTCAATCACTGAAAATGACTTTAATACTAAACCAAACCAGTTACTAGTTTCTTGGAAAACAACTTTTTTTTAAATACTTGGAAAACGTTTGCAAAGTACCTTCTAGTGCCTTTGCCTTTGAAAAAGAGTTTAATTTGAAGAGCCTCCTCAAACAGGTGCAAATGGTAGAAAGTGGCCATGGTTATTAATTCAGTCTGGGACAGTTTTGTGGACTGGGCTAATTTCCAGCACAATGTTCTTATAACCAGCATAAAAGATCGTGGAAACTTGGTTTACACTTGACATAACTTGTGCTTAAAATGCCCCAATCTTTCACACAAGTTTGGCTAATTCCAATTGAACTGGTGCTGGAAAAAAACCCAGCACAAACTAACGGAAACTCTCTGGCATGATGCTTGAAATCAGTGAAGCTGCATCAGCGTAGAAATGGCCTCTGAATTGTGGGATTATGTTACAGCTGGGAATTACATTCTTCTGAACATACGTTTATAAAGGTACACATCAACAAGTGGAGGTTTGCACATTGATACTGTGCAGGTACACAAGGGCTATGGGGAATAGACAAGTAGCTTATTTTACATCAGCTAATATGCATGGATTGGATTATATGCTGAGGGAGAGCTCCCTGCCCCCCCCAACATAAATTTAGGTGACAAACCCTCATCCGCTTGACTGGCACACCCTGCTTTAATATTTTTCAGGCAAAGCCACTTTAATTAGTACACGACGGGTCATTTGTCCATCTCCAGGAGGAAGTCCCACTTCACAGAGCTGCCAGCAAATTGGGGGCCAGCAGCTCTGCACCACACCAAAGATCAGTGGCCACTGTCAGTGCTGCAGGAGTAAGAGGAACCACGGATGCCCCCCAACCCAGGTGGGTTCAGTGTCTTGTCGGGGCTGAGTCAGTGGTCCCCAGCGAAGGTGGGGGGGGTGGTGAGGGTCCACAAAATGGGGAGCAGGTGGTGGGCAGTGCCTCTAATTGGCACGGGGGCCTGGGAAAGAGGCACACCCCACGTTTTCACTGACCTGCAGTCCACAAGGTTAAACTTCCATCCCTCATGTTTCGAACCCACCCAGGATTACAGGTATCTCCGGGACATAAAACGTTTCTCGGACTGCTGTTCCCTTCGCATTCTGAGATCCACATTCAGTGCCATGCACCGCCATATGAACACACTCGACCTCTCCCTCCAGCAGCACCGCCGCACTCTTTTTCAAAGCTGCGTGTGCCCCCCGTTTTATTTTATTCTTTGTCCATCCGATGCCTCAACAAGAAACTTTTTCTCTTCCTCTCAAGTGCTAAGGAACACAAGCTCCAACAACTCATCGACACCAACAACCATCTAGGACCCTCCACTCCTGCCTGCCCCTCCGTCCCCATCCTATCTTCCAATCCCAGCCCCAGCCGTGTATTCACTATACCCCCTGACCTTCCGCTCTCCGACGCTGAACACTCAGTGTTCAGCAAAGGACTTAGTTTCATACCCTTACGCCCTCATCACAATGAATTTCAGGCTCGGCACGATGCTGAACTCTTCTTCCACTGCCTTCGTCTCCGTGCTCATTTCTTTGGGCAGGAATCCTCTCCCCGTTCAACGGATCCTTTTACCCACCTCCAATATTCTCCCTCCACCTGGACCCCTCCCTCTGGATTCTTACCTTCTCTTGATCTTTTCAATGAGAACTGTCGTCGTGACATTATTTGTCTCAATTTCTCTGCTCCTCTCACCCATTCTAACCTGTCTCTCTCTGAACTTATTGCACTCTGTTCTCTCAGGTCCAACCCTAACATTGTCATCAAACCTGCTGACAAGGGTACTGCTGCTGTTGTCTGGCGCACTGACCTCTACCTCGTGGAGGCTGAGCGTCAACTCGCAGACACTTCCTCCTAACTCTCCCTGGACCATGACCCCACCACTGAACATCAAGCCATTGTTTCCAGGACTGTCACTGACCTCATCTCCTCTGGAGATCTTCCTCCCACAGCTTCCAACCTGATAGTCGCCCAACCTTGGATGGCCCGCTTCTTCCTCCTATCCAAAATCCACAAACAAGCCTGTCCCGGCAGACCGATTGTGTCAGCTTGGTCCTGCCCCATGGAACTCATTTCTCGCTATCTTGACTCTCTTCTCTCTCCCCTTATCCAGTCCCTTCCCACCTACATCCGTGATTCCTCTGACACCTTATGTCACATCAACAATTTCCAGTTCCCTGGCCCCAACCGCCTCCTGTTCACCATGGACGTCCAATCCCTCTAAACCTCCATCCTCCAACGGGATGGTCTGAGGGCTCTCTGCTTATTCCTCGAACAGAGGCCCGAACAATCCCCATCCACCACTACTCTTCTCAGTCTGGCTGAACTTATTCTCACACTGAACAATTTTTCCTTAAACTTGTCTCACTTCCTCCAAATAAAAGGTGCGGCTATGGGTACCCGCATGGGCCCCCACAATGCCTGTCTCTTTATGGGGTATGTGGAACATTCTTTGTTCCAGTCCTACTCAGGCCCCCTCCCACAACTCTTTCTCCGGTACATCGATGATTACTTCGGTGCTGCTTCATGCTCTCGTCAGGACCTGGAAAAATTTATTAATTTTGCTTCCAATCTCCACCCCTCCATCATTTCCACATGGTCCATCTCTGACACTTCCCTTCCCTTCCTTGACCTCTCTGCCTCAATTTCTGCTGATAGACTGTCCACCAATATCCATTACAGCTCCTCACACCCCGCTTCCTGTGAGGACTCCATCCCATTCTCTCGGTTCCTTCGCCTCCATTGCATCTGTTCTGATGATGCTACCTTCAAAAACAGTTCCTCTGACATGTCCTCCTTCTTCCTTAACCAAGGTTTTCCACCCACGGTCGTTGACAGGGCCCTCAACCATGTCCAGCCCAACTCCCGTGCATCCGCCCTCACGCCTTCTCCTCCCTCCCAGAAACATGATAGGGACCCCCTTGTCCTCACTTATCACCTCACCAGCCTCCGCCATTTCCGCCAACTCCAGCATGATGCCATCACCAAACACATCTTCCCTTCAGCCCCCCTGGCAGCATTCCGTAGGGATCGTTCCCTCCGGGACACCCTGGTCCACTCCTCCATCAGCCCCTACTCCTGAACCCCCACCTATGGCACCTCCCCATGCCCACGCAAAAGATGTAACACCTGCCCCTTCACTTCCTCTCTCCTCACCATCCAAGGGCCCAAACACTCTTTTCAAGTGAAGCAGCATTTCACTTGCATTTCCCCCAACTTAGTCTACTGTATTTGTTGCTCTCAATGCGGTTTCCTCTACATTGGAGAGGCCAAACGTAGACTGGGCGACCGCTTTGCAGAACACCTTCGGTCTGTCCGCAAGAATGACCCAGACCTCCCTGTCGCTTGCCATTTTAACACTCCACCCTGCTCTCTTGCACACATGTCTGTCCTTGGCTTGCTGCATTGTTCCAGTGAAGCTCAACGCAAACTGGAGGAACAGCACCTCATCTTCCGACTAGGCACTTTACAGCCTTCCAGACTGAATATTGAGTTCAACAACTTTAGATCTTGAACTCCTTCCTCCATCCCCTTTCTTATTCTTCCCCCTCCCTTTTGTTTTTTTCCAATAATTTATATAGATTTTTCTTTTCCCATCTATTTCCATTATTTTTAAATGTATTCCACTTATGGTTTATTTCACCCCACCCCCACTAGAGCTACCTTGCTCATCCTGCTCTCCAATCTTAATTAGCACATTCTTTTAGATAATATCGCCACCTTCAACACCTCTTTGTTCTTTTGTCTGTGACATCTTTTGGTTATCTCTTCCTATCACTGCTTGCTTGTCCCAACAACACCCCCCTTCTCCCAACCCCTATTTCCCACCCACCTCCCCACCCCCCTTAAACCAGCTTATATTTCACTCCTTTCCTACTTCTACTTAGTTCTGTTGAAGGGTCATGAGGACCCGAAACATCAACTTTATTCTTCTCCGCCGATGCTGCCAGACCTTCTGAGTTTTTCAAGGTATTTCTGTTTTTGTTTTGGATTTCCAGCCTCCGCAGTTTTTTGTTTTGATAACAAGGTTAAACTTGCCAGGCTACACATTAGGCACTGCCCATTAAGTTGTTTTGGCAACGGATTGAGGCCCTTAGTTGGGAATTAATTGCCCACTTAAGGGCCTCAATTGGGCAGCCCATCCAACATCTCCCCACTGCCCATAAAGTCTTAAAAAGGGCAGACAGACTGTAGACGGGCATGCCGCCATTGGCACAGTGCCTTAATTTAAGAGTCCACCCACTTCTCTTCTTTCCCGCGAGTGGCCCATAAAATTCAGCCCCATATGCATTATATCTATAAAGCAAATTTGATTGATAACTTTATTTCTTGTTATTTGTAGAAAAAAGTTTTGTTTTCAATTTTTACTTAAAATTAGTTTAAAAGAGACAAGATGTTATCCTTCTGTTAATTTTCTCCTCTCCACCCTTGAAGGTCACTGCTGAAGTATGCTTCCTATAGATATCAATCAATTTCCAGATCACTCAAGTTATTCATTTATCACGTGAGCAGTGACACTGAGGCCTGGACTTTAGAACAGAGGCAATTTCTGTGCGGGGGGTTGTTGCTGTGAAGTTTGGAAGATCAGGACTTTAACTGCAGGGGTCCTTTAGATGTTTTTCAATCAGGTTCCCACCAGCCTTTCAGATAAGAAATCTGTTTTGCAAGGCTGAAGCAAAGTCGATCAGATGGGGTTCTGAATGCACAGTATTGGGAATGAATGGTCCAGATCATGCTGGTGGGGGAGCAAGGGGAAGGGCAGTTTCCAACTACATGCGGTGGTGGGGGAAGGGGTACCAATGGTAATTGGATGGGGGTGGAGGAAATTCAGCAGGCATGACAATCCTGTGAATGAATTTTTTTAAATTTGGGGAGCAGACACCCAAGCTCCAGCAGGGACAGCAATCCAAAGCTTATTTTCAAAAAGTGAAGGGCCTTAGGTACAAAACTAAACATAGGGCAGAATCTTTGGGTCGGTGAGCGGGGTGGGCCCCACTTGTCAAAGCGTAAAATAATGCGCGGTGACGATGGGTGTGCGTCCCAATGTCACTGTGTGTCGTTCAGATATTCAGAAGATGAACACCGGCGCAGGCTGCTTGACCCAGATGGCCTGTTTCCATGTTGCAACACAGTTTAAAATTTTTTAAAAACCTGTCTGCCCTAACATTGGACAAGATATATTCTACTGCTGCAATCAAAACAACAACAACTTGTATTTATATCACACCTATAACGTAGACAAAAATGCCAAGGTGCTTCATAAAAGCATAAATAGAAAAAAGTGAAAGATTTCAAATAATGGCAAATAGAAAATGAGCACTTTTACAGTGTCCAAGAATTAGATTCTAAGCCAATGCATTTTTAAATTACATGAACTGGACATTATCATATATCGTAAAATTTACAGGCAAGAAAGTGATCTGCCATACTTGTAAATAGATTAGAATATCAACAGGTTACAATTAATAATTTTTAATACATAACTAACAGCTCCTTCATTCTTCACGAATTGATCAATGGACAATCTTCCACAAAACAAAATGAGCCACAAGAGAAACAACAGAAAATGAGAAGTTCCATTGAAATTATGAAACAAACATGAAGAAACCATGACAAAAGGAAACAAAACATATAGGAAACAGCCAATGACTGTACATTACATATGTGAAAGACTCTGAGCTTCTGTCTCAATAATCTAATCAAAGGCGAATGGGATAAGAAAGCTGTGAAAAATTGCACAAGACATCAAGTCTGCTATCAAGTCTTTTCAACAGCCTGCATTTGACCCTTGGGAAATGCCAGCTAAAATATTGACCTTTGGAAAGTCCAGCTGAAAACCCAATCCATGTGCAAATGCAAATGATTCTAGCATTTTGAAGAACCATGTTTTTAGGAGCCACCTAGTTAACAGATGCTATCTAACAATGCAATCCATATGTATTATTAAATATTAGATCAAACACTATCCACAAGTGAGATGCACTTTCTTTTGTCCTTGAGAAATCTAGATAAAGGACAAAGTACCATAATGCCGAATGCCATCCAGGTCGGAGAGTAGAAAATATGAAGAAGAGTTGTAGTAGAGCCTTTCTAAATAGTAACGCACCAATCAAATAGCCATATTCAATTTATTTTATGCAACTTTATCCTGATCCAGAGGTTCCTTTTGTTCCTTTCTGTACAGGAAAAAAACTACAAAGTATCAGGCTCCAACTTACTGTGGGGTGAAGATGTTTATCTTTCTCTGTCAGTAAAGGGAGGTAAGGGAAGAGTTAAAGCCAACTGAATGTCCTTTTATCCACCTGTTAATGACCAGCTGAAGCTGATGTGGGTAGAATCACCTGGCATTCATCTTAGCCAGGGAATGTAGTGGTACTTGAAGGAGATCCAAGGAAAGGTGTGGGAAACGTAACAATGAGCCAAAGACCTGTTTCACCTAGCTCAGAGGTCAATTACCAGGAGGCATAGATTTAAGGTGATTGGTAGGAGGATTAGAGGGTATATGAGGAAAAGCTTTTTTCACCCAGAGAGTGGTGGGCATCTGGAGTTCACTGCCTAAATTGGTGGTTGAGGCTGAAACTCTCAACTCATTTATAAGGTACATGGGTCTGCACCTGAAGTGCTGTAACCTGCAAGGCCAAGGACCAGGTGCTGGAAAGTGGGATTAAAAATGAGCAGCTAATTTCTATTTTCTCTTTTTATGGCTGGCGCAGACACAATGGGCTGAATGGCCTCTTTCTGCCATAACCTTTCTATGGTTCTATTCTTACACTAAATTAGAAAGAACTATCTTTTTTCCTTCTGAATAAAACCAGGAGCTCATGGAAAGTCTGAATAGGCTTATTTAGCCAAAGTAGGTTTTACAAGAGTTGAATGGTCTGATGCATATGAATTATCAGCAGCACTCAAAATAATTGACACGTATATGCACAAACTGGCGCATATGTATTTACACACAATCCAAAAGTATATGGATCATGATTCTTTACGTGGGGCTTCAAACAGTTTTGATGATTGCAGTTTATTATTCATTTAACAAATGAGATTCATCAAACACATACCCCAGGAAGAAAGGTGAAGAAGTTGTATTTCTGATTATTGATAACATTTCGTGGGTATTTATGTTCTCTCTTCTCTGGGTGTCCAAGCCACACTGTACGAGGTTTGAAATCCCTTCCTCCACAGCACCAGCCACAGCACCTTTAGAAAAGAGATATGCATATTTAGAATATATACTGGAAAAAGAAAATACTGGCACTGTACATTGAAGACTTATTTTTCTGTGAAATTACAGTCTCATTTTACATGACATCGGTGTCTTAAATTGTCTCATTCACCTGATTGGGGAATGTTGCAGGGGGGGTTACAGAGATCAGTACAGAACAAGTATAAATAAAAATGTTTGCATCAAATTATAATTTATGACATGTGTACCTTTTCCGCGAGTAGCAAAGTCCCCAGTTCATGTGTAAATTTACTGAGTTTGATACTCAAATTAGAGCTCTCAGGAAATGAACTGACCAAAGCAAGTTATTTTACTTTCTGATTCATTAAATCTCATGGGAAAGTTGCTTTTAGTTCCAACACATTATGCACAAGAGTCTTTGCCAGACGAGTCCTGAAACATTCATGTATAAACTGATAACAAACTGCTGGTTGAAGCAATATGTATCATTTAAAGATGGTTAAATAATTTGCTTGATTTAGGGAGTTTCACAAATTGGATGCCATCTACAAAATGAAAGCATGTTACAACAATTTTGTAAGCAAAGATAGAGAATGGATAAAATGCATAAGACGCCTGCCCTCTCAGGTGAGCTAAATGATATGCAGCAATTCAAGGAACAGCATGGGCACTCTGGTGTTTAGGCCAACATTTATCCCTGAACTAACATCACAAAGAAAGATTAACTACTACTTAATTTCAATGGGCCATGGGCATGAGCAGATTTGGTTGCAAGGTTGGCCTACGATGACTACACTTCAAGAATGATTTGCTGCCGGTAACAAGCATAGATGGGTGGATGTACATGAAGTCAGACTCGGAGGAATACAAAACTCGGGTGAGAAATTGGTAGTCAATGGGAAGGGAATGAAGCAGCAAAAGAAGCTGATTGGGCAGTATCAATCTTAGTAAGAAAGGATCTGCTGCAAATTCAGATAAAGTGACTTCAATTTCATTTTTTTTTTAACTATTATTCCCTGCATTGGGCCTTACTTTCTGATGCATGATGACCATTAAACTCTTTGTCCCTTCCTGTCTTGCTCAGCTTGTCTTTACTAACGTCTATATAATTTCCTATTGCTTCAGCTTTTATCTTTGGATTTTTAAAACTCCCTTCTCCATCAGGCATTATTCTCCTCTGTCAAACCCAATCAATATTTCAGCTTCTTTGTGGAGACCTAAGATAAACGCTGCTTCATTTCTCTACTGCCAACTATCATCTTTAACTCTTATCCTCTGCCCATGCCAATATTCAATAACAAGTATGAGGAGCCGGCACAATGGACCCGTGTGCAGATGAATACAGCAGGTGAGAGGGCAGGTCGGGTGGGCACTTGGCACCATCCCCTTCTCTGATGAATGCCTCACCGTCCTCCTGGAAGAGGTAGCTGCCAGGAGGGAGACCCTTGTCCCCAGGGATGGTAGGAGGAAGCCACTGCACCTCATCAAGAGGGCATGGGATTAGGTGGCAGCACTGATCAGCAGCCGTGACATGGTGCGGTGCTCCTAGGTGCAGTGCCAGAAGCACTTCAATGACCTGCTGCGCTCAGGAAGGATGAGTACAATGTCGGCATGGGTCAGTGTGCAGATGTGGTAAGGTCTGGCCATCCCCCCGTGGACCTCAGAGGTGCTAGAGCCTGAATGCCAGCCATCAATCACACTAGAGTTGGCCAAGGGATTGAACCCGGGCTACTGGACTGAGTGCCTGCAGCTCGAGAGCCATGGCTCAGAAGTCTCCTGCCAGGTGCTCCTCAGCTGGGGTTGGCCAGGCTGCAGTGGCACTGCAGGTATCGAGTGGATTAATTAATGTGCCTCTGTTGTTTCAAGAGAAGACTACCCACAACAAAATAGAAAGGTCGCGGACTGGCGGAGGCTCCGCAAGCCTCCCAATTCTTTTGCGGTATGAGCATGATGCCCTAGAGCTCGAGAGCCAGCACGCCCCACATGCAACTGGGCGTGGAGAGGCAGGGGTACCAGATAAAGTTGAGTGCAGTGCAAAGAGGTGAGAGTTTTGGATTGTGGCAACCATTCTATTGCAGTCTTTTCATCAACATGAGCCTCGAACCTGGAGTCCCCATTGATAATTGGAAGACGAGGGCACCATGATGCAGACCTCCATTGTCTCACCAGGGTGCCTGGCATGCAGTGACAATGTGATGACTTTAACTAATGACATGTCGTTGTTCTCCCTTTTAGATTCACCAGCAGACGTCCAATCTCCAGGCCCCGAAGAGCCACCTCTGGCACTGGAGGACCACCGGACGTCATTCACTTCCGCTCTCTGAAGCAGACGCCAGCGCTGATACCAGCACCTTGTGGGCATTAGAGCAGCAGCTAGTATCTCAGTGCACATTGGTGAGGGCACTTCACAATTGCGTGAGGTGCAGGCGGAGGCAGAGAGTGCCCGGGGCGACGGCAGTCAGAGGGCTGCTGGGGACCAGGACGATGCTTAGTCGAAGGCTCTTGATGAGCCCATGGCGTCATCCATTAGGAGGCAGATGCTGGATGTCCAACGAGATGTGTGCAGATCTATAAGGGTCGGTATTCCATGGTCTCCTTGATAGAGGAGCCCATGCAGAGCGTGAGCACTGCGCTGACTATCATGGCCAAGTGCACCACCTCCTCCTTTGAGAGTGGTAACTGTCATGAAGAGGCATCTCCAGGGACAGAATGAGGGGTTCCTGGGTGGTCAGTGTCACAGTGGAAGATGGATAAGGCAACCAGTATCCCAGCTAGGTGCCCATCCATCGACAGTGTGCGGGGAGGACCACAGCAATCTCACGTTGGCACAAGAGCTGCTTGTCATCTTTGCAGGCTCCTCTCAGGGAGCTCTGGAGGAGGGCAGCAGCTCCTCTGCCCCTCCGCAGTGACTGTGGCATCTGGTGAGGTTGCAGCGACTGGGGGGATGCCATCCGTGGCACTGGCCACTCCCTCCCAGGCTGGACCAGCAAAGGCTCCACTAGCCAGAGGGCAACCACCAAGGTCATCAAGGCAAACAAGACAACAGAGTCAGCAGGCTGCCTCCAATGCCAGTGCCAGTGAGGGGGGAGCACCTAGATGCAGCACTCGCAAACATAAGTTAAAGGCACAAGGGGGAACAGGTCATGGGTGATTTTATGTTTACTTTATCCATACTGATCTGGGAATGAAAACCAGAGGAGAAGTTTATGTAAATAGTTTGGAATTATCAAAATGAGGTAAATTTTGTTTTTGTCATCATAGCCTGAGTATGCTTCACCTTTTTATTTCATTGGTGCAGGAACACCAGTATGTAATGCTGGATGTAAGTGGCTCTGAACTTTATTGCACAGGCACTAAGTGTTCTTTGTGATCAAGTCATCCCTGGTGCCCCTGACTCCCTGGAGGTTATCGAGAACTGGCTCCACATCCTCAGCGTTCTCCTTACAGTGCTCATCTTCAGACTCACTACTGGATTCATCATCTGTGGCCTATGCAGCAATGTCAAATTCCTCTTCCTCCAGTGGGTCCCCCTTTGCCAGTGCAGACTGTGGAGAGCACAGCATGCAACCTTGATCAGTGACACCTTGCTGGGGGGGGGTACGGTAGTCTATACAGTAAAGAATAAAGGTCAGTACCTGCCTGAACAGAGCTTCTGTCACCAGCTTGATGCAACTGTGGACAGCTGATTGGGATACTCCACACAGATCCCCCACTGAGACCTGGAAAGAGCCAGAGGCATAGAAATGGAGGGCCACTGTAACCTTCAGGGCCACTGGCATGGGGTGTCCACCCACACAGTTGGAGCTGATCTCAGGGCCAATCATCTGGCAAATGGAGGTGACGCTCTCCCTTGAGAGGTGGAACCTCGTTCGGCAATGCACCTTGGACATAGAGGTAGCTGCATTGCCACCTGCAAACCCTGGCAGCAGGATAGTGGCATCTTCTGCGACCCTTTCCGCTTTGGACTCGCTGCTGGCCTCGCGCCCCTTGTGCCTGGACCTCTCCTCCCACAGGTCCCTCCCCTGGAAACTGCATATGAACACGTGGCCTCCTCTCCCTTCTGCCCCTCTCTTCCTCCTCAGAGAAGGTACCTCCAGCAGAGACCACAATCCCCATTACCAGGGTACGGGAAGACTGTCTGATATCTGGAAGGGTCCACACTGTCTGAATCCTCCAGGGGCCTGGCAGACAGCAATGAGTCTTGAAATGAAGCCTGAAAATGCTAAGAATGAAGCCCTGAACAGAGATGAAGCTGCCAAGTACCAATAAGCAACCAGATGCAAACCATCTCCAATACAGCTCACTACTCACACTGGCAATGCTGATGGCCCTTTTTATCCCACCCTTGGATGAGGTTTGCGAAAATGTCGGCTGGCCACCTGCCCATTTTGCCCATCCAATGGGCAAAAATCGCACAGGCAAGGAAAAATCACAGACAATAGGACTGTTAAGAACTTTAAGTGGCCGCTTAATTAATGGCAGGTGCCACTCCAGCACCCGCATGTGCCCACTGAATGAAATATTGCACGAGTGCGCAATGACGTTGGGATGCTCACCCAACATCATCGCGCACTATTTTGTTCCCGTTTGGGTTGGGTGTGCACCCGACCGTGGGCCGAAAATTTCTGCCCATGGTTACAAGGTAATCAAGGTTGGGAAATAAATATCCCAGGATACACAACATTTAAAAAAAAACAGGTAGAATGGAAAAGGTGGAGGGGGGTCCTGATAATAAAGGATGACATAAGCACATTAGTGAGAAAGGATCTTGGCTCAGAAAATCAGGAAGTGAAATCAGTATGGGTGGAGAGTAGGAATATCAACAGTCCAAAAACATTGGTGGGAGTAGCTTATAGGCACCCTAAAATTAGTTCTACTGTTGGACAGAGCATTGAACAATAAATTGTTGGAGCTTGTTATGAAAGCAATGTAACAGTTGTAGGGGACTTTAATCCTCATGTAGACTGAATCAATCAAATTGGTAAAGGTGGTCTGTAAGATGAGTTCGCATAATGCTTTTGTTACCGTTTCTAGGAGCAATTTGTTGTGGGACTATCTAGTTGACTATTTTAGATCTGGTATTGTGCAACGAGGCAGGGCTAATTAGTAATGTCATAGTAAAAGATCCACAGCGAAATAGTGATCATAATACAACTGAGTTCCACATTAAGTTTGAAAATTATATAATCCAATCACAAACAAGAATCATAAACTTAAACAAAGCCAATTATATAGGTATGATGGAACAGCTGGCTAAGGTTGATTGGGTAAAATCTGAAAGATCCCCAGGGTTCTAAAAAAGGTAGCTGCAGAGGTAAAGAATGTGCTGGCTATGATTTTCCACAATTTCCTAAATTCTGGAATGGTCCCAGCAGATTGGAAGTTAGCAAATGTATCACTGCTATCCAAGAAAGTAGGTAGAGAGAATATGGGGAACTACTGGCCAATTAGCCTGACATCAGCCGTTCGGAAAGTGCTGGAATCTATTATTAAGGAAGCCTTAACAATGCACTTAGAAAAGCATAGTATGATTAGTACATGTCAACACAGTTTCACGAAAGGGAAATCCCGTTTGAAAAATCATTTTTTGGGAATAATAACTAACAGGGTTACAGTTGGTACAGTGTACTTGGATTTCCAAAAGGCATTCAATAAGGTGCCACACAAAAAGTTAATATACAAGGTGAGGGCCCATGGAGCTGGGGGTGATATATTAGCATGGACAGAGTATTGATTAATGGACAGGAAGCTGAGAGTAGGGTTAAATGGGACATTTTCAAGTTAGCAGACTAGTGGAGTGCTGCAAGGATCAGTGCTTGGGCCACAGCTACTTACAAGCTTTATCAATGGCTTAGACAAAGAGACACGGAGTAATGTATCTAAGTTTACTGTTGATACAAAGCTAGGTGGGGATGCAAGCTGTGAGGAGGACACAAAGAGGCTTCAATCAGATATGGACAGGTTAAGTAAGTAGGAACAAAGGGGCAGCTGGAGTATAAAATGGGGAAGTGTGAGGTTATTCACTTTGGGTCATGAGAATAGAAAAGTAGAATTTTTTTTACAAGGTGTGAAACTTGTAAATATTGATGTGCAGAGAGACTTGGGTACAAGGAACACATGTAGGTACAGCAAACAATTAGGAAGATAAATGGCATGTTGCTTTATTGCAAGGTGATTGGAGTACAAGCATAAAGATGTCTTGTTACAATTGTACAGGGTTTTGGTGAGATCACATGTGGAATACTGTGTGCATTTTGCTCTCCATTTTTAAGGAAGAATATAATGACTTTGGAGGCAGGATGAAAAATTTCATTAGATTGGTCCCTGAGATGAGAGCATTGTCCAAAGATGAGATGCTGAACAAATGGGGTCTAAACTCTCTGCAGTTTAGAAGAATGAGAAGTGATTTCATTGAAACATACAAGATGCTGAAAGGGCTTGACAGGGTAGATACAGTTAAGTCCCCACTTTATGTTGTCCCCTTTTAAGTAATTCATCTTTAAAGTTAGTCAGTTAATTGGGCCCGAATTCACATTTAGCACTGGGAGTTTCTTTTTAACATTGTTTTGCAATGAGTCTGATATAGGGTCATGTGGCTCAATCTGTGCCATTCAGAGTGGCCTCTCCTGCTCCTTGATCTTCTTGGTCACTGACAATCTTCCCTCTCGCCAATCCTCCTGGTCGCTGCTGACCTTCCCTCCCACTGACCTTACCTCTTGCCAACCCTCCTGGTTGCTGCCATCTTTCCCTCTCGCTCCCTGTCCAGCTTGCAGCTTACCTCCGCAACCTTGCAACTTGGAGCTACTCTTCCTGCTTCTTGCCACTCATCTCACAAGCCCTTGCTCATAGCAAAGGTTTGGGAGAGGGAAGTAGCAGCAAGAGTGAGCAGAGGCGAGAGGGATCAACAAAGAGCAGGAGTAACAGCAAACTAGGGGTAAGTAGAAAGAGTCAGCATATTTCTTTTATATTTTTTAATTTATTTTATTTTGAAACTTATTTCCTTTACGAGTATAGGAATTTAACAATGTGAAGTATTTCAACTTACAGGGTATAATGTTTTAATAATTTTCTGATGAAAAAGGTCCTACAGAACCTAACTATAGCTTTTACATTGGCTATAATGGGAAAGTGTGATTCACTTAACATTGCTTCATTTTAAGCTGTCCTTTTCAGAAACACAACTACAACATAAGCGAGGACTTACTTTACTGAGACATGGTTTGCCCTGACTGGGGAATCTGGAAAGCACAATTTCAGGATAAGGGGCCAATCATTTAGGACTGAGATAAGGAGCAATTTCTTCACTCAAACAGTTGTGAATCTTTGGAATTCTCCACGCTGAAGTGTTGTGGACGCTCTGTTGTTGAATACATTTAAAGCTGGGGTGGACAGATATTTGGTCTTCCAGGGAATCAAGGGATACAGGGAGCGGGAAAAAAAGTGGAGCTGAAGCCCAAGGTCAGCCATGATCTTATTGAATGTCAGAGCAGGTTCAACAGACCATATGGTCATCTCCTGCTCCTATTTCTTATTTTATGTTCTTCCAGGCTGGATCACATTAAGGACTATCTGGTCATGGACAGATAAATCCATGGCACTTCTGCTCAACTCTGTGCTCCTTGGACCTGTGGGAGTGAAGACTGTGACCAGCACAGAAATAAAATAAAAGGTTTTGCTAGGGACAAATGCATTAAAAAATAGAGATGAATGAGTGGTTGGGCAAAATCATAAATCAAATCAACAAAGTTTACCAGAGGTTGGAAGCAAGTCTTAATTCTTTAAAGATAGTAACAATTACCTTAAATGATAACCATTCAAAACACCTGATACTGGTTGAAAACAGCTCAAGGATTTTGCCTGGGTCCCCACAGCTTTTTAATTGGAACTAGTATGCGTAACATGA
The DNA here is from genome assembly GCF_017639515.1 of Carcharodon carcharias. Lineage (NCBI taxonomy): Eukaryota > Metazoa > Chordata > Chondrichthyes > Lamniformes > Lamnidae > Carcharodon > Carcharodon carcharias. The sequence goes on from NC_054480.1 coordinate 52,596,189, forward strand.
CCCCAGGACAAGAAAAGCAGAGTTTATTGATTGCCCTTACAACAGACCACTTATAATTTTCATGATCATAGGTCGGAATCTTCCAGCTTCACCCCCACCACGGCAGGTTCCACCTGGCAAGCCACTGAAATCTCCGTTCACATCGGATGATCTTGCCAGTATGAGGGGCTGGAAAATTCAGGCCACAGACTTTATTAATCTTCCAAGAGAGAAAAATAATCATAGGTAAAAATTTCAGAGCATGCTCCATATTTCAGTCAGCAATACACAATAGCATTCATCACTCTTATGTTGGGGAGAGATCCGTGGATGAGGAGCAGTAGATGATTTGCCAATGAGCCCACCTCATTGATGTGACCTAGATGAGAACATCTATCCTGGGGAGCTGGATATTTCCTGCTCAGTTCCAGTTAATACTGGAAGGCAACAGGTAAGATATTCCAGCTTGACAAGGCACTAGGGATGAATTTAACGCCTTCACACACGGTGGGGTTAGTAGTAGGGGCAGTTAATCAGATGACAGGGGGACACCACAATCATCCTGCCTCTGCCCCAATTATGTCTGTGGCAAGAAGGCTTGTGGACAGCCTTCCTGCTCGCTGCCAGTTGAAGCCCTTAAGTGGACTGCCCACTTAAGGGCCTCATTCTGCCACCATTGGTAGGTGGGTCTTGCCATGTGGGAAGCCCTGTCGAGGTTTTTTGCAGGCTTCTGGTGGTCTGTGGGGAGGGTGCAGCAGTGTCCCTTGTTCAAAGGCAAAGGCACTCAGTGCCTGATCGAGCTTGGGACCCAGCGTCAGGAAGGGAGAGCCTGCTGCCAACCCTGCTCCCTTCCTTCCCTACAACACCCAATTTGCAATCACCCTCCTACCATCACTCATCTGTGCCTGGTCCATTCTCAATCCTTGGCCTTGGGTGGGTATAGTACTGTCAGCAGTCACCACCCTCCCAGCGGCGCTGCCAACCTCTGATTGGCTGACAGTTCTCAGCAGCTGGGTGTACTGCTCAATCCCAGGGAAGGCCACCCCCCACCCCCACCACCCCGCCCAGTTAAGTGCTTGATTGTCACTTAATTTAGCAGGCCTTCCTGAAAGATGATGATATCAGGCTCTTGCAAGACCACCATCGCCTCCACCGCCCAAGGTTACTGGTGCTTTGTGTCAGTAATTTGCCGAGTTTTGCTTGGTTGAACCTGGACACTGCTGTACACACTTAAGGGTTCCTAAGCCTTGCCTCCTGCTGACCTACACCCAAGTTCTCAAATAAAGTAAGGACTATGTCCTTAGTAGAATGTTTAATGGGAAGGACATGAGTCAAACAGAAATTCTGCTTATATGGTTTTATTAGCAGTTTAGTTTGGACATTTAAATATGCTGACGATGACATCTGGCTGACAAGAAAAAATAAGATAGAAAGGTTAAAAGGAAACCTGTGCAGGTAAATGAAATATTTTCATTGGATATATAAATAATTTACCATAGGACTATATTAACACTATCATATGCATTGACACTGTAAACAAAGAATTTTATTGTATTTCTATTCATGAAGACATGAGGCACTGGTAATGAGCCCCAGTTTCAAGAAAGCACTATTTGTTTTAATTTAGCATATGCTGTCTAATGGAGCTGCGTCTATATAAACTTTTAGATTTACAAAATGTGTGTCCGTGTCCACTTAGGAACCCACCAAATAGCAAGGTTTCAGGATTAGGAAATGCATATACACATAACAGATACAATATACGTGGAATTAAAGTAATTTTTCCCCTCCCACTACTGGAACTGAACAAAACAAAACTGCACCTTAATAGGGCAGAACTTGAGTATTGCTAAAAAAAGACACATGCTGTCAAAGCTTTTCATCTTGCACTCATCAGGACAGATTGGCAAGAATACCAAATCTCAAAGGAAACAACAATTTATAATGCATGAGAAGAGGGTTCTGATTGGTTGGCAAGTGGACTCTGATCGGCAGTGGCATTGCCACGGAGATTTCACCAGGGAATGTCTGTCCCCCAAGCTTTTGCTTAGTTGAAAAAGGTGAAATGCGTGGACGTGTTCTTTCTGTTTACAAAGGACAGGGCCCTGTGTGTGAATATAGGTATTTTCTCGCACTCATAATGCAGCCACACTGTGAGCCCAACTGATAATCTTAATTGGTTGTCAGTGTAATTCTTAGTGCAAGCAGGATTGTTTGTCAAGTGTAGTCCAATCATAAAATCACGTCTAATTTTGGACACTATGTTCTGAGTTTTGCAAGCACAGGTTGGTTGTGTACACTCAGTACTTTGCCTGTTGCGAGCAGCCAGGGACGTGCTGTTTGATACAATCCGTCAGATAGTGGGACATATGGCTATACACCTGGCACCATACCGGCAATGAAATTTGCATACGTATTACTCATTTGTGTAAAAGCAAAATACTGTGGGTGTTGGAATTCTGAAACAAAAACAAAAATAGCTGGAAAAACTCAGCAGGTCTGACAGCATCTATGGAGAGGAATACAGACTTAACGTTTCAAGTCCGTATGACTCTTCATCAGAACTGAAGAATAGAAATGAGGTGAAATGTAAGCTGTTTAAGGTGGGGTGGGACAGGTGAAGCTGGATAGAGGGCCAGTGATAGGTCGAGGCAAAGGAGAGATTGCCAAAGATGTCATAGACAAAAGGACAAAGGGGTGTTGACGGTGCTGATATTAGTTAGAGGATGTGCTATTGGTGACGTTAAGGGTAGAAAGCAAGATGAGCAAGGTACAGATAGCCCTGGGGTGGGAGGGAAAAGGGGTCGAAATAGGCTAAAAGGGGGAGATAAAACAATGGATGGAAATAAATTTAAAAACAATAGAAATAGGTGGGGAAAAAATATATATTTTTTTAAAATATATACAATAATTATTAGAAAAAAAGGGGATTGGAAAGGGGGTGGGGATGGAGAGATTGTTCATGATCTGAAGTTGTTGAACTCAATGTTAAATCCGGAAGGCTGTAAAGTGCCTAATCGGAAGATAAGGTGCTGTTCCTCCAGTTTGTGTTGAGCTTCACTGGAACATTGCAGCCGGCCAAGGATGGACATGTGGGCATGAGAGCAGGGTGGTGTGTTGAAATGGCAAGCGACAGGGAGGTCTGGGTCATGCTTGTGGACAGACCGAAGGTATTCTGCAAAGCGGTCACCCAGTCTGTGTTTGGTCTATCCAATGTAGAGGAGACCGCATTGGGAGCAGCGAATGCAGTAGACTAAGTTGAGGGAAGTACAGGTGAAATGCTGCTTCACTTGAAAAGAGTGGTTGGGCCCTTGGACGGCGAGGAGGGGGGGAGTAAAGGGGCAGGTGTTGCACCTTCTGCGGTTGCATGGTAAAGTGCCGTGGGAGGGGGTTGAGCTGTAGGGGGTGATGGAGGAGTGGACCAGGGTGTCCCAGAGGGAACGGTCCTTACAGAATGCCAACAGTGGGGGTGAAAGGAAGATGTGTTTGGTGGTAGCATCATGGAGTTGACAGAAATGGTGGAGGATGATCCTTTGAATGCTGAGGCTGGTGGGGTGATAAGTGAGGACACAGGGGACCCTATCATGGTTCTGGGAGGGAGAGGAAGGTGTGAGGGCGGATGCGCGGGAGATGGGCCGGACACGGTTGAGGGCCTTGTCAACCACCGTGCGTGGAAAATCTTGATTAAGGAAGACATGTCAGAAGAACTGTTTTGGAAAGTGGCATCATCAGAACAGATGCAACAAAGGCGAAGGAACTGAGAGAATGGGATGGAGTCCTTATAGGAAGTAGGGTGTGAGGAGCCGTAGTTGAGGTAGCTGTGGGAGTCGATAGGCTTGTAATGAATATTGGTGGACAGTCTACCACCAGAAATTGAGACAGAGAGGTAAAGGAAGGGAAGGGAAATGTCAGTGATGGACCATGTGAAAATGATGGAGGGGTGGAAACTGGAAGCAAATTTAATAGCTTTGTCCAGGTCCAGACGAGAGTATGAAACGGCACCGAAGCAGTCATCGATGTATCGGAGAAAGAGTTGTGGGAGGGGGCCTGAGTAGGACTGGAACAAGGAATGTTCCACTTACCCCATAAAAAGACAGGCATAATTGGAGCCCATGCGGGTAAACATAGCCACACCTTTTATTTGGAGGGAGTGAGACAAGTTTAAGGAAAAATTGTTCAGTGAGAGAACAAGTTCAGCCAGACGGAGGAGAGTGGTGGTATGGGGATTGTTCGGGCCTCTGTTCGAGGAAGAAGCGGAGAGCGCTCAGACCATCCCATTGGGGGATGGAGGTGTAGAGGGATTGGACGTCCATGGTGAAGAGATGGCGGTTGGGGCCAGGGAACTGAAAATTGTTGATATGATGTAGGGCGTTGGAGGAATCACGGATGTAGGTGGCAAGAGACTGGACAAGGGGAGAGCGATTGGAGTCAAGATGCGATGTTCCAGTGAAGAATGCAATGTTCCATTGAAGCTCAACGCAAACTGAAGAAACAGCACCTCATCTTCTGATTAAGCACTTTACAGCCTTCCAGACTTAACACTGAATTCAACAACTTCAGATCATGAACCCTCTCTTCCATCCCCACCCACTTTCTGATCCCCTTTTTTCTAATAATTATTATATATACTTTTTTACAATATATTTTGCTTTTCCCACCTATTTCTATTATTATTTTAAAATTTATTTCCATTCCCTATTTTATCTCCACCTTTTAGCCTATTTCGATCCCTTCCCCCCACCCCACCCCCAGGAGGGCCATCTGCAACTTGCTCATCCTGCTTTCTACCCTTAATGTCACCATTAGCACATCCTCTAACTAATATCACCACCGTCAACACCCCTTTGTCCTTTTGTCTATGGCATCTTTGGCAATCTCTCCTTTGCCTCGACCTCTCACTGGCCCTCTATCCAGTTTCACCTGTCCCACCCCACCTTAAACAGCTTATATTTCACCTCATTTCTATTTCTCTTCAGTTCTGATGAAGAGCCCTACAGACTCTAAATGTTAAGTCTGTATTCCTCTCCACAGATGCTGTCAGACCTGCTGAGTTTTTCCAGCTATTTTTGTTTTTGTTACTCATTTTTGTGGTAGACAGAACACCTTTTTGGCTTTTCAGTAGCATCCTGTTATTGGAGAATACCACTTGTGTTACTACTGCATAGTAGCAGCATGAAACAGCTGTTCAATTCTTCACCTGTTGCTCAATTTTTTGAGACATCTTACCCTTCCAAGGTATTCTGAGGTAGACTGGGCACTTTTCAGGACTGAAAGTGACGGCCTTAGGCCCATTCATGAGTTTGCACTACATACAGCGAACAACAATCTGATCAGCATAGCCATTATCCTGGAGTGTAGCTTTGATGTGCTCTATTTCGACATCAAGCTTGCACGTTGAGCAAATGGCTTGGGCCCTATTTACAAGGTTGCCGATAAAGTCAATCTTATAGAGCAGGGAACTGTAAGAATCCCACCGCATATACTGACCAGTGAAAGTGGGCTTGTAGTAAACAGTAGTAAACAACCCCTTGGCAGATTTCTCAACTAGCACATCAAGAAAAAGGAGCTCACTTGACTGCTCCATTTCAAAGGTGAATTTGAGCGCTGGATGGAGCCCATTAAGGTTTGTAAGGAACTTCTTACATGCAGCTACAGATTAAAATCTAGCAAGCGTATCATCCACGTATTGGAAATATGCAAGGGGTACAACATTAGGGGTCATTCCATTGACGCGTTTCTCATGGAAACCGACAGAGGTTGGCAGGAGCTGGGCCTAGAGTGAATCCCATGGCAACACCAGCTGTCTGGGCACGCAGGTTATCATTAAAACTGAACTCAACTGTGCGAGTTGCTGTGTTCATAAGTTCAGTGAATACAGATTCAGACAATGGAGGAACATTAAGATCGTCATGATATAGTGCCGCTGTGCAAATGTCTATGACTTTCTTGAGTAGTACATTAGTGAATAGGTTAACAATGTGGAACATGGACACGGCATTGCTGTCAATATGTAAGCCCTATTTGTTTTTCGCAAAGGTGAAAAAATCCTTCACTGTGCACATGGAAAACTTGCTCAAAACTGGTTGTAACAACTCGCCCAACCATTTAGCCAATTCATGTTGTGCAGAACCAGTCATAGTTATGACAGGGCACAAAGGGACAACACTTTTGTGTGTCTTGGGCAGCCCATACATACGTGAATGCAGTGAGCCCTGAGGACGAATCCTATCAGTTACACCACCAGACAGCTCGTTACTTTTAAATCCAACAAGTTTTTTCAGCAAAACTGTATCTGTTATTGCGGACCAGAATAAATCCCAAGCTCCAACAGGTACATCTGACAACTGGGTTTTTTTAATGCAACTTCACCTAATGAATACAAAGTAGCAAACCATGGTACACCATTAAAGAAGCATGAATAAGTAAAATTTTATCTACATTAACTCTATACACTTAAAAAGACGGAATAATTCTAAACACAAGCTGACAAAGAAAAACAGTAAGACCACATGAAACAGTTCCCTGAATTTCAATGAGTAAAATTGACCTACTGGAGCTGAATTTTTGAAACAGGTTATTCCACTACTATCTGTAACCCTGAATGGAAAACTCCCCAATTTGACAAATCATTCAATTAAACCTGAAGGGCTCCAAAAAAATCATCCTGACTTCAACAGGCAATACTTTGCGCCAGACAAGACACACTTGCATTTTCAGGTTGGAATTGTGTGCGAAAATGAGTGTAATAAGATCTGTAATGTATGTGTAGACAAATGTTTGAAATAATACATGCTGAATACAGCAAAGGCTACGAGCTCTGACAACATCCCAGCTGCAGTACTGAAGATGTGCTCAATAGCCAGCCACGCTCCTAACCAGCTGTTTCAGTACAGCTACAACACTGGCATCAACCTGACAACAGGGAAAATTGCTCAAGTATGTCCTGTCCACAAAAAGCAGAACTAATCCAATCTGGTCAATTACCATGCCATCAATCTCAATCATCAGCAAAGTCGTGTTGTTGATAGTGCTATCAAGTAGCACTTACTTAGCAATAACCTCACCAGTGCTCAGTTTGGTTCTGCCAGTGCCATTTGCCTCCAGACCTCATTACAGCTTTGGTCCAAACATGGACAAAAGAGCTGAAATTAAAACAAAAAAATGCCGGAAATATGCTGCAGTTCAGGCAGCTTCTGTGGAGAGAAACAGAGTTAATTTTTCAGGTCAAGATGACCTTTCATCAGAACTGAAGAAAGATAGGAATGTAAGAGTTTTAAAGCCAATGGAAGGGGGCAGGCACAGGGAGCTGAATACAAGAACTGAGTTGAGAGTGACTGCACTTGATTGGGTGTGGCATCAAGGAGCCAGAGTAAACAATGAAGTCAGGAGGAAAGCTCTCCACTGGCTGGAGTCATAGCTACAACAATGGAAGATGGTTGTAGTTGTTGGATACCAATACATGCATGGGAATACCACCGCCTGCAAATTCCCCTCCAAAGCACACACCATTCTGACTTGAAAATACAATCACTGTTCCTTCACAGTCATTCGGTCAAAATCCTGGAACTTCCTTTCTAACAACACTGTGGGTATAGCTACACCACATGGACAGCAGCGGTTCAAGGCAGCAGCTCACCACCACCTTCTCAAGACCAATTCTCAAAGCCAGGGATAGGCAGAAAATGCTGGCTCACATTTCACGAATTAGTAATTTTAAAAAATCTTTTGTTCCATTGGGAAAGGAGTTATTTTATCTAAACAGTAATTATATTGTGGGCAAAGATTGTTATATTAATATTTAAAATTTGAGATTCTTCATAATTATGGGCACTGCTCCTTCAATTCCAGCTTTCTTTCCTATTGAAAAATGTCAAACTGATATTTTTAGAACTAATGCTCAATTATATGGTGGCTGCAAATTTTCAGTTACTAGCTCCAGTACTAATATACAAACCTTGTTCATACGTTCTGTTATGAAACACTTTTGTCTATGATGATTATTGATTGGATTCTTTCAAGTTGGTCACAGCATACATAGGGTTAAATTTTCAAACTACTAGCTGTTACTGGCAGGCTACAGGGGGCATACATAGCAGACTGGTTGATGAGTGAGTTGGGTGTTGCTTTTAGTTTTGGAAGGAAACATTTAATTGATCAATATGATTGGAGTTGATCAATGGGCTAAGTCATTTGATTCAAATACAAGTATGCTGTAGCCTACGGCCATACTAGTCTGAAAACACCCGATCTCGTCTGATCTCAGAAGCTAAGCAGACTCAGGCCTGGTTAGTACTTGGATGGGAGACTGCCTGGGAATACCAGGTGCAGTAGGCTTTGGGCTTGGCCTAAATGGCCAAGTGGTTATGGTACTGGGTTTGTAACCCTAAAATCAAGAGTTCAAATCTCACAGTGGTAAACTATGAAACAATGTAACTTCATCTGAAACAGATGGAAACGGGTTTGTACTCGAAAGAGTTACAAGTATGCTGTATGCTTGGCCTAAATAGCCAAGTGGTTATGGTACTGGGTTTGTAACCCCAAGATCAAGAGTTCAAATCTCATGATGGCAAACTATGAAACAATGTAACTTCATCTGAAACAGATGGAAACGGGTTTGTACTCGAAAGAGTTACAAGTATGCTGTAGCCTACGGCCATACTAGTCTGAAAACACCCGATCTCGTCTGATCTCAGAAGCTAAGCAGACTCAGGCCTGGTTAGTACTTGGATGGGAGACTGCCTGGGAATACCAGGTGCAGTAGGCTTTGGGCTTGGCCTAAATGGCCAAGTGGTTATGGTACTGGGTTTGTAACCCTAAAATCAAGAGTTCAAATCTCACAGTGGTAAACTATGAAACAATGTAACTTCATCTGAAACAGATGGAAACGGGTTTGTACTCGAAAGAGTTACAAGTATGCTGTATGCTTGGCCTAAATAGCCAAGTGGTTATGGTACTGGGTTTGTAACCCCAAGATCAAGAGTTCAAATCTCACAATGGCAAACTATGCAACAATGTAACTTCATCTGAAACAGATGGAAATGGGTTTGTACTCGAAAGAGTTACAAGTATGCTGTATGGCTATTCACAGTACATGTTTGCTGCACAGCACACACTGTTTTGAGTCTTGTAAATAATTTGAGATACAGTTTTAGTGTCTTCCTGCATGGGGAGGGCTTCAAAGGAATATTAAGCAGTAGCACAACCCAGGATTGCAACTATTGTATTCCTTATAATGGAACTGGAGTCTGATTCCTTTCATACATATGCTCTCTCCTCAATCTCTTCAAAGGTAAACCAATAAAAAAGTGGTAAGATGAAGTAAATATGAATCACAGAATCACAGTGCAGAAGAGGCCCTTCGGCCCATCAAGTCTGCACTGACCCGACTACTACAAACCCCCAGACTCCCCTGCCCCACCCCCCCAATGACCCAACAACTACACACAACCCCACACTCCCCCTCCCCTCACCTACCCAACTACTACATCCCCCACCGCACTCCCCCTCCTCCACCCTCCTCTGACCTGACTACTATACACCCCCCACACATTCCCCCTCCCCCCTTCAACCCGACTATGCCCCCGCCATACTCCCCCTCCCCCCATCAACCCGACTACTATGCCCCCGCCACACTCCCCCTCCCCCCATCAACCCGACTACTACAACCCCACCACACTCCCCATCCCTCACCCCCCAACTGACTACTACACACCCTCCACTCACTCCCCCTCCCCCATCAACCCGGCTACTACGCCGCCCCCACTCTCCCCCTTCCCCTACTGACTACTACACCCCACACTCCTTAAATCAATTTATTTTACAGCAAGTTGAAAATACACAGCAATAGTTAGGATAGTTATCCTCATGTAATAATAGAAAACAATGGACAGGCTGTCCTCCACAATGGGCTGCCCTCCTTGATTTAAGCAACAAACTCCTAACCAACGTATCCTTTAATTTTTTTTTTGGAGTGCAGTAACTTAAAGGGGGCAACTTGTGCACAACCTGCCTGGGAACTTTCAGATTGCTGCATGGCCATTGAGCTTAAAGAGAACATCACTCATAACTATCTTGCAGCATGAAGAACTTTGAAACTTGGCCAAAAGCTGACTGCCCTCACAGCCTTCGCTAGACCTGACCTACAGGCCATGTCACAATCTCTATTCTTTTTACAAAATTTCTGTTCACAAGTAGAAACATTCTCACAAGGTAGCTGTGAAGTGTTTATCAACTGCCGAAATAGGCTGACAAATTGCTTATTATTTATAGCCTTTAGCAAAAAACAACTTCTTGGACCTTTTTAAAACCACCTTCCGCCTTTTTTTCTAAACATCTGTTAATGCACTTTGATTTATTTTTAAATGTTTGGTTTTAAATTATTCTCCAAATCTCAAAATATGATAGGTTTTCTCATACCATTCAAGCTCGGCATATGCAATAATTAAATTGGGACATAACTCCCAAATTATTCTGCCACTTTCGTGTTGAATTTTCCCCCGGTAGTTCTGTTTCATCTTCACAATAAAAATATACCAAATTAACAATTAGCCCTAATTTGCTGTTTACATTGTCTTGGAGGTTATGTGAGATACCCATCATATTTCCTTATCTCTCCTAGAAAGTAGAAAATAATACAATGACAACCCTATGCACACAGACAAAAACTACTTATCAAAATTATTTACAGTTAATGAGCACATAAAAGCCAAATCGTGCAGCAAAATTCTAAATCAGCACAATACTTACAAACTAAATCATTATAAAATTGTCCATTAAGAATTAAAATACTGTATAAATCTTTCAGATGCAGTTCATAACAGTTTGATATAAACAAGGTCAATACAGAAAACAAAAGCAAAATGTGCTGGAAATTAGAAATAAAAACAGATGCTGGAAATACTCAGCAGGTCAAGCAGCATCTGTTGAGAGACACAAAGTTAACATTTCAGGCCAATGGTCCTTCTGATGTTCTGAAATGTTAACTCTGTTTCTCTCCACAGATGCTGCCTGTCCTGCTGAGTGTTTCCACCATTTTCAGTAGTATTTCTTTACACTTTTCATTCTTATTTGACCAATGATTTTCACTATTTCTGTAATTTATTTTGTCTTCCATTCTGAAGACAGATACAAAATATTGATATTTGTTTAATATCACTGCCATTTTCTTATTCCCCTTTATAACTTCTGTCTCTGCCTGTAAGGGACTCACCTTCATTTCACTTTCGCTAATCTCTTCCTTTGTACATACGAATAGAAGCATTTACAATCTGTTTTTATGACTCTTCCCAGTTTACTGTCATATTCTATTTTCTCTATCAATTTCTTGCTCATCCTTTACTAAATTCTAGAATCCCTGAAACCTGAGGCTTGCTACTATTCTTGGCAATATTATGTCACTTGCTTTAACCTAATATTATCATTAACTTCTCTCGCTTGCCCCAGTTGAATCACTTTTCCTGTGGGGGTTTTATTTCTTAAGGGAACTTATTGCAAATTATAAGCTATTTCTTTAGGTGCTTGCAACTGCCTATTTACCGTCATATCTTTTAATCTGGTTTCACATCTATCTTAAACAGCTTATAGTTCATTTTTCAGTAGTTTGCTTTGTTTAGATTGAAGACCTTAGTTATGGGTTTAAGCTACCCGCTTGCTAAAAAATCTATTTTATGACATACAAACCTACTGCAGCCCATCAGTCTAAAACTCTCTGCCTGCCAGGAAGGTTTCTGTCAAATTCCTCTACATTATCATCTTCTTCTACAGAGTATTGTTCCACAATGGATAATCTTGCTCCGCAACTCATTTTTACTGAGTTCAGAAATCAGCCTCCTAAACATCTTCAGAGTTTTATCCAATAAATTCACATCATTCTTGTATTATGAAGATAGAAATTGAACAGTATTTCAGACTTGCCCTCATACAAGGTCAGATAAAATTTCAAAATGACTTTCTTAGCCATAAGAAGTCTTAGCTATATATGGCAGAATTTTATTTGTTTTTTCAGTTTCTGTTAATACACCAAATCAATAGTTTTCATGATCTACCAATATCTACTAAAATGTTCAGATCTTTTTCTTGCTCAGTGGCCTCAAGTATCTTGCCATTTAATATAGAATCTAAATTCCTACTATTTCTACTTACTCTCATCATGTTATGCTTATGCATGTTGAACTCACCTGCCACTTCTCTATCATTAATCTAGCTTTTTGAGTTCTCAGCGTATGACCATATGTCGGTTAGCATCATTGGCTACCGCACACAATCTGATGTCAGCCACATAACCAGACACCAAGGACAATAGTCATCCTATAAATCCCTGAAAAAAAAATTACAACTTAATATCAGCCCCTATAGTGTTCCATGGTTAACGAGCTTCAACTTAAGCTCTTCCCCACAAATCACCACATTTTGTGGTCTCTTGTTCAGCCATACACTGGCCATAGCTATTTGCCACTAGTTCAAAAGCAAACTACTGCCGATGCTGGAAATCTGAAATAAAAACACAAAATGCTGGAAATACTCAACATATCTGGCAGCACTAAGAGAGAAACAGATTTAATGTTTCAAGTTCATGATCTTCCGGTCTCCAGGCCAATGGAGACCAGGCATAGACCCCCACCATGTTGTGCTGTGGGACCCTATAGAAGTTCCAATGCACTAACTCTGTGGGAAGTGCCCAGGCAGTTTGAACTTCCATTGTACAAGTTAACGCTCCCCAGAACCCTCCAAAAAAGTTTTCAACTCTGACTTAGAGTCAGAGATTTGGACAGTTCAGACTTACTTACACGAATAGTTACCCAGGGAATGTTAGGTAGGGAAATCCTACCCTAACCCCTGGGTAAATAAACTGATTCCTTCCCCCCGCCCCTACAGCCTGACTCCCCACCACCAAACCCCCCCAACTACCCACTGACCTGACCTGACTAACCCCCACCACTCCCGTCCACCTCGCCACCGGACTACCCCCCCCCGCCTCTCCAACTAAACCCCCCTACCCCCACCCCCACCCCCCATGTAGTACTTTCTGTTTTCATAACAGTTTGCCATCTATCCTGTAAGCCAATACTTCTCAAACATGTGTGGTTGAAGGACCCCTTTACAAACAGATAAGTAATTATGGATCCACAATCTAAATTATAAAGTTATATAATATTCATAATAGGAACGTGCTGGACATAAGTGTGTTTAATAATGCGTGGAGGAAAGCAGGTATTTTCATATAGATGTCAACGAGATGGGTGTGCCTGCTTTTCACTGCAGAGTCTATCTTTGGCAGGAGCCCAGAAAAGTCAGGAGGCCAAGGGGAACAGAACATGGAGTAAGCGCTAGGGAAGCAGGAGGAGTACTGGAGCACTGAGGATGCACAGCAGAGAGAGAGCAAGAACATGGTGGGAGCAGAGAAACAGCAGGAGCACTGTGGAAGCACAGCACAGAGAGAACACAGGAGCAGGGAGAGAGCATTTGACAAGCAGGAAGAAGAGGAGCACCGGGGAAGGTGGGTGGGGGGGTCTGCGGTTGGGGAAGGGGGCGGCGGCAGCAGGATCAGATCATATCTCCAGCCCCCATTCACTCTTGACCAGGGTGCCCACCTGCAAGGCCAGCCCAGTGTCAGGGACCCCAGGAAGATTTCTGTTGACCCCAGTTTGAGAACCACTGCTGTAAGCATTCAGCTTCTGAATAATTGTTATGTGGGTTAATAACAAATGCTTTCCTGAAATTCAGAAAAAAGAATGAAAAGAGCAATCATTCCTTTGAATAGCAGCTCATCCCATCCTCAGACTGTTAGAATGTGGTTTACAAACAATGGTTTGCTTTCAAAGTGCAGCCATTGCTGTTAGGTAGGCAGATAATATTCATTCCTTCAATCTTATTCATCAGATCTGTAACCTCAAAGAACTTCAAAAAATTGCATCTGTTTCTTCTGAACTCATGCCAGCTTTTTCTAACAAGATCCTGTCCTTCCAGGTGATCATTTACATCAGAAATTCTCAACATTTTTGTTTTTCCGGTCAGCCCCTCCCCTACCCCAGTAAATCTTCCATAGCCTCCTGTAGCACAAATACTACTTCTGGTTAAAAATTAATTATATAATTAAACATGTATATTTACTATTATTGTCTTGATGTGAAACTTGTTTCTGGTGCTGAGCAACAATCTTGTTAATGTGTGAAGGTACTTTCAACAATCACACACATTTCATGGTCAATGTTCATCCAAGTTCGGTATTTTGTTTTCATTGATGTTGCTGCTGAAAATGCAGCTTCACACAAGTCAGCTGTATTGATTGTGACCAATACTTACAGTGCTGCAGGAGAAGCAGTGCTATATTCAGTTGCACCACAGCCAACATGATCCTGCTTCATATGATGTCTGCACACATGTGCTTTCCAGCAGAGATCATTGGAAGGCAGTCGGCAGTGGGAATCCTGGCTGACTTTATCTTACCCTTCCAACATTTGTTGGAGGTACACTTATTGTTATTCGACTCAGGACAGCTAACTGAGCATAACGTAGGGATCTAACAGGAACACTCATCAAGTAGTATCACATTGGGTTAGTGTATTTATCTAGCAATTCAGCAGTGGAAGAATGTACATTTGCTATATATCTACACGTAATGTACAACACACATTTCTATGTATAGATCCCATATAAGAGGACGTAGGACAGGCATTACATTGGCTATGCTGGCACAACACATCATTTTTGATTTTTGTTTCCAAAATTATGCAGAAGTATATGTCTAAGCTACACGCACATGCACAACCAACTATGAAAACAAACTAGTTCACAGATGTTTGTACAGATTCTCCATAAAGCCAGAAGCTCCTGTGCCACACCTGGCTTAGACAGTACAAATAGTTACACCCTTTCTTTATTCCACACATATATTTTATAGGTAGTTGACTGCGTTTAATGGCCACACCTCAATGCAAATACAAAATACAATTGAAAGCTGCTCATGTTAATTACTTAAGTAGTAGTGTAGGAGGAACCCCAATGAGAGAAAAATGAAAGAGGAGACTGGTTAATCTGGGAAAAGAACAAATGATTGGATTGAAAAAACCGACAACTGAACTGAATTTTGGAGAAATAAAAACCAATTTACAGATGAAAGACAGCTGTTTGTTCAGCTTGGTCACTGTGTTGAGACTTTTTTCTCACAGAGGTAAGTTCTGAAGCAACGTTCAAATTCTTAAAACAAAAGAAAACATCAGCAGTGATAAAATGATGAAATTTATGGATCAAAGGCCATTGAACACAGGTTAAAAGTGTGGAAACAGTCAGCAACGAGCTAAATGAATGAATGGATGAAAAGGCATGTTTCCCTTTTGAAGAAAATGATGGATGAAACAGGTACATGGTAAAAGCTTATTTTAAAGTAGTTACAACTAATCCAGCCTTTATCAGTTTTTAAAAACAAAGGTGGATAAGTTTGATAAACTTATAGAAAACAGTAAATACTCATTGCGGGGAATAGGGAAGGATGGTGTTCAAGGATTGAAAACTATCAAAACAGCTTTCCTGAGGATATTTTTGGTGACTGGAGAAATCACTGAGGGCAATGTGGTAAGTTTTCTTTAACAAAAAACATTCCTCTTGTAGCCAGGGAGAGACAAAGTCATGGTATAGACAGTTCTGGGGCTTGAAGATAGCACTTTACATTTATAAATGAGGATCTGTATCATGTAATTATTTTTTGGCAGATCTTTAAGTTCAGAACCCCTGCTCTACATCATATCCCAAAATTTCATGAACTTTCCCAAAAGCAACTCCAAAGCTCACAATTCTGTAATTTGAGGATTCATCCTTTGCCTGTTGTTGTTTTAAGATGGGGGAGGTGGGAGTGAGAGGGGCAGTGGGTGCAGTCAATGCACATTTGCAACTTTCTAATCCAGTACTAACAAGTGAAGAGTGCACTCAGTAGAGTGCATACTTCCACCAAGCTATGCTAACAATGTAATCCCAATTCTGCAGCTTGTTATTGAGGCTTTTCCCTTGCCTATTTGATGCTCTGTAACTACAAAGCTGAAAAAAATATTTTTATTAAGAGCTTCCATCTCATTGAGGAGGCTTTGGGCCAATCTACATCCAACAACCTGCTCTGAAAATCAGATTTTGACAATAGATTGTCACGCAGCAGCTGAGACAATCCACGTCATTCTAAAACAATCAACACCATTCTAAATAAAACAACCCGTAACAATCTAAAAAAAATCGCCAATTCATCCTATCTCCCAATGTTAATGGATCTTATTTAAAGATTCCAGGATCTGGATCCGCATCTTCACCAAAACCTAATCAATTCTTCCTTCAGCAATCTCCTCAACCAAGCCCACCAGCAGAAATGGATGAAAATGATCGGAGTCTGGTGTCTTATTTACCTTCAGCATCTTAAATCTTTCTACTCTGCCTCCCATTGTGATACAACAGGTTTCCAATCAGCACCCTTTCTCATATCCCTCTCTCTACTCAGGAATGTCTTCACTCTTCTAATAGTAAAATCAGTTACAAAAGTGAAATGGTAGGAAAATCTTGCCCACACTGTTGTATGCATGACAAATTAAGTCAATTTCTTCTCCTCGAGAGCAGTCAACTCATGCTGAATACAGTTCCATGGATACCAATAACTTTCCCTTTTCTTCAACAAAATGTCTGAACCTGAGCCCTGCCTCCTCTTCCTCTCTCCCACACAGAAACATTTTGCAAAATACATTTCTTGATAATGATCACAAACAGGAGCCTTGACCAATTTTCTTCCCCCTAGTCTGAGGAAATTGAAGCAAACTTTAATGTTCCCACTGCTATCCTAACTGGGGTCAGCTAACTGAATGAAGCACTGACATCTTATTGGCCTAGACAGCTCAATTCCATACCATACAGTGCATATGACCACTGAGCCATCACAAGATTCAAGTCATGTCTAAACTTTGGAATTCTGACCAGGGGTTATTTTTGCAATTAATCTATATGAATTAAGAGAAGGGTCCATTTACAAATCATGTTGGCATATCTGCTTAAATCCTGTAGAAAGCACAGGTATGGAAGGTAGAATAAATTTAAGGAGGAGATAGACAGATTTTTAATTAGTAACAGGTTGAAAGGTTATGGGGGGAGGGTGGGAAATTGGAGTTCAGGCTGAAATGAGATCAGCCATGATCGTATTGAATGGCGGGGCAGGCTCGAGGGGCTGAATTGCCTACTCCTGCTCCTAGTTCTTAAGTTCTAATAAGGCCTGGTTTTAATGGAGTCACACAGTTGAATAATGGTCTACTAACCCTCAGTGTTCAAACTCATAATTGAAGAATAGACACATAAGCATGGTACCCAAGAGTAGCTACCATCCACTGAACTGCATCCGCCATACATCACTAAGGTCTGAATTTTTCTGTTGGCTGGCGGACTCGGAGAGAGCATTCACCAGCCAATCACCGCCCGCATTCGGCTCCATGCCAATTAAGGCCTGCCCAGTGTAAGATGTGAGCCATAGCACTCAGCGCTACCTGTGCGGGCGGGGGGAGGAGAAAGTGTCAGGGCCAGCGGTCTTTTACGCACGCGCGCGAAAGAGCACTTCAATCTCCCCGACGCACAGAGCTGCCCCAGGGAGATTGAATCACTATTAAAATGATTAAATAAATGGATTAAAAATTTATTTAAACATGTCCCCTCATGTGGCTGTGTCACATGAGATGGGACATGTTTTTGTATTTAGGAAAAAATTTTAATTTAATTAATAAAAGCTTTAGGCCATGAAGGACGCTTGGCCTTTTCACCTGGCAGCCAGCCTTAAGGTTGGACGGGCAGCGTTAACAATTACATTAAATACTTCCATAGGCCATTTAAATATTGGCAGCTGCGCAGCCAACTCCAGCGCACCCGACGTCATCACATGTCATTTTACGCATCGGCATGTCGGGCCTGCCCCCGCACACCGACTGAAAAATTCAGGCCTAAGTTCCAAACAGCAGAGTGTGAATGGAGGATAACTAGATGAGAAAGAAAGAGGACAAGGCTTGCAGTTATAATTTTGGCTTCTCCCAATGCTATTTGTGAAAACAAGGCAGCTTCCATATGCAGGACCATACCTCCTATGAATCCTATGAATTGAAACTTAAGAGGATCATTTACCATGCTATATGATTAACAATTACTCATTTCTCAAGTGACAAAGCAGAAAAAAAGCACACATCAAAAACTCATCAAATTAACAAGACATTTTGAATCTAGACAGAGTCTTTTTAAGGATTCTGTCTGGAGCATTCCTTTCCCGGTTGAGAATTTTGCCTCACAGCAATGATTTGCAGATAAATAATTGAACCAATCAAACAAGATATGGACAAAGGCCGCAGCACATTTCATCCAGGCAGCTTCTGACCTCAGATCAAAAGCAGGCTTATTACAATAGAAATGTCTTTGAAGAAAACCCAAATTCTCCCAATGAACTGGTATTCAATATTAATTATTTTCATCACAGACGGGAAATGAAACTCTTGTATTTCTATCCAAGGAATTCCATTTTACATCTGACATACCACCACCTCCCAGAAGAAACAGGTGCAAGCAAGTTATCGCATACTATCAAATGTTGCATTGACCAGACAGAATTTCTGTGTAAATGAGGAAGAGGGTCCAAAGATGGATCCTTGGACATTCCAGAACTGACTGTATGAGAGTGGGAACATTATTCAGCAATTCAGTAAATTAAACAATCTCAGAATAGGCTTGTCTAAACTTGTTGGTTATTTCGTAAATTTGATTACTGTTGATTTAAGCGATGTCTTTTTTAACTTCACCAACACTAATTCAGGCAACTTTCCGATCCCCCTTTTTTTCCAATAATTTATATAGTTTTTTCTTTTCCCATCTATTTCCATTATTTTAAAATGTATTTCCATCCATTGTTTTATCTCTAACTTTTAGCCTATTTCAATCCCTTCCCCCGACCCCACCCCAACTAGGGCCATCTGTACCTTGCTCGTCCTGATTTCTGCCCTTAATGTCACCTATTAGCACATTTCTTAGCCAATATCACCACCATCAACATCTCTTTGTCCTTTTGTCTATGACATCTTTTGGTTATCTCCACCTATCGCTGGCCCTCTATCCAGCTCTACTTGTCCCACCCCACCTTAAACTAGCTTATATTTCACTTCTCTTCTATTTTTCCTCAGTTCTGTTGAAGAGTCATACGGACTCAAAATGTTAACTGTGTTCCTCTGCGCAGATGCTGTCAGACCTGCTGAGTTTTTCCAAGTATTTTTATTTTTGTTTTGGATTTCCAGCATCCGCAGTTTTTTGCTTTTACCTTATTTACATTTGTTGTATATTAAAGGTGCTATATAAAATGTCAATGAACTAAATTCAAATTAATGAAAGTGAGTCCACAGTCATTAAATCATTAAAGACAGAGTTCTGACATAGGAGGCAGAATCGTCCCAGATTTGCATTAAGTGCAGTGAGCGGGAGGTAAAAAGGATGTTTTACCTACCAGCCGCAATGGCAGCTTTTCACACCATATCGTCCCAATCCTGCCTCATTAATTATGCATTTCTGGGAAACAGAATTTTTCGATGTTTCAATGGTGGGGTGGCTTTCATTTGCCCATCACACATCACCTTGCCGCTTCATCATGCCGGACACCATATTTAAGGTGCAGCCACACGAACACTTCTCAGTGCTTCCAGCCCAGGAATGCTGCATAGACAATACGGTCCTGAAAGCCAAGAAAACTGCAGTCCTCCAGTTTAGCGATGGGTCCCTCAAGCGTCTTTTGGACGCCGCAGAGGCCCACTGTGATGACCTCCACCCCCACCCTGGTCGCTGGAGGGGCAGCAACATCACCAATCCAGGCAGTGGCGGTCTGCGCCAACGCCCTGCAGAAGAGGACAGCCACCCAGTGCCAAAAGAGGATGAACGATATCCTCGTTCTGCCAGGGTAAGTCACTCATCTCATCACTCAACTCACACTCACAAACCCATCACACATCCACAGGGATCTCAATCACTGCCAGTTCAAGGGACATCACCATTCACTCTCACACACACATCTTCATTGTCCTCATCCCATTCATAGAACCACTCACCTCCCACATATGCCAGCCATATTTACCATCTGGCCTGGTAGGCATCCCGCTGACACTCTCCCCATTTGTATCAATGCAGGACAAGCTGGCACACATCAAGAGGGAGAGGCCGCAGGAGGAATGCCTGAAATCAAGGTCCTCACTGACTTTGAAAACAGAGCCATCCATCCGGCCGGCGACAATCTGGACCATTCCTGTGCTGTAGACGAGGTCAATGGTGCTCTACCAAGTGAGGATCCAGCAGCGCAACATCCATCAGACAACCATGCTGTGAGTGATGTGTCCTGTTTCACAGACCACTGCTATGCACTAATCATCTCTCCTTGCTTTCGCAGGCACATCTGCCAAACAGCCGGTGGAGTTCACAACCCAGGGCCTCCACTCAAGCCACGAGGATACCTCTGAAGTGGAATCTGAAGGCACCCTCATTGAAGACCCATCATAGCGCTCACCTGCTCTCTCCACCAGCGCAGACACACACCTCAATGCGACCTAGCTTTAGAGTAGCCTCAGGGTCATAACCTGATGAGCACATCGCACCCTGAGCCACAGCAGGCAGAGGCAGGGACTTCCCAGGTCTCCGGCACTCGGGAGAACTGCTGGAGGCCAGAAATCTGCTGAGTCCAAGTCAGATGACAAGCCTCTGGACTCAATTACACCTCGGTTGCTGAAGCTGCAAAGGCAAGCTAGGGAACATTAGAAAGGGATGACCGCTGCACTCTTCAGATTGTAAGGCAAGCCTTCAGGCTGAGGTGATTAGCATCTGCGTGCCAATGCACCGAGGTCAACACTGATAGAATGGCGGCCGCCATGGAGACCTTGGTCCAGGACATCGGTCTTACGCTGCTGCGTGGCCTGAACTCCATTGCTGACGTCATAGTTGGCCTCCACAGTATGTACGCAAGAGGGGTACGGGGCAGGTCAATCACACTCCAGCTATCCCTTATGCTCAAGGAGTCAGCTAGGAGCCCTTAGGCACCCCATAGGGAGGAGGATCTGCAGGTGCACACCCCAGGGCAATCCACCCAGGTGACTGCAGGGAGTGTCTGGCCCATCTGAATCTCCTCTTCCTGTGACCCCAACAGCTCCAGGTCCACATGCCCGGAGAGTGCCACTGGCACACAGGACCTGAAAGCAGATTGGGGCTCTCCAGGTCTTGGCCCTCACTCACTGGACACATTAATGATGCCTGCACCTCGAAGGTGCTTGTCATTGCTGCCAGAATGTCATAGGTGGGCATCACAGAGTTCCATCATTCTCTCTGTGTGCTCTCAGCACCTTTAAGATGGGGCTGGCTCCATGTGACCAGTGATGCGGTGATCCTGAAGGAGTCAGGTGCTGAAGGCTGACAAAGGGTCAGGTGCATTTAAAGTTTCACGGCTGTGTCTCCATGAAATGACCTTGATCACAGAGCACAAGTGAGCTGCCCTCAGCCAGACAGGAGTCGGACATTCACAGAGGCTGTGAAGATTGTGGAGTGTCCTCACTGCATGTCGTCATCATCCTCCTGGAAAGGAGCAAATATTAAGGCCTCTGCTGTGTCTCTATGACAGGAGCCTTATCACAGAGGATATGTGTACTGCCAACAGCCAGACTGAAGTCAAACGTTCACAGGTATAATGTGAGCACCTTTGGTGTCTCCTCACTGTATGTCGTCATCAACCACCACAAATCAAGCAGTTATGAGGCTTCCCGAGCGCCCATCTCGTCTGGCCTGTGCAATGGCCTCATCGTTACCTTCGAGGACCTCCTCACCCTCATCCTCATCAATGTCTTCCTCATTAGAGGGCACTCCCAGCTCCTCCATCTCCTCCTCAGCCAGCTCTTCCCCCCATTGCAGCACCAGGTTGTAAAGGGCGCAGCAGATGACGACGATGCGTGACACCCTCCGTGGATTATATTGCAGGGCTCCACCAGGCCGGTCCAGGTGCCTCATTTTCAACGTCCTGATGGTCTGATCCACCAAGTTGAGAGTTGCAGCATGAGCCTCTTTATACCTTCGCTCTGCTGCAGTCTGAGGCTGCCACACAGATGCCATCAGCCAGGGTCTCTGCGGGTAGCTCTTGTCCCAGAGGAGCCATCCCTGCAGCTTCTGTGGGCCCTGGAAGACCTCAGCGATCTGTGACCAACTGAGAATGTGGGATTCATGGACACTCCCTGGAAACTGTGCACAGACCCAGCTGACGCAGTCGACTGCTTGTTGCCATGGAGATCTGAGCACCATGTGAGTGCAGTCGATGGTACCCTGCACCTGTGGGAAACCTGAGATCCAGACAAATCCCAATGCACTTACATCCCGGGTGAAATGCACAAAGTTGTGTGCCTTCATAAAGACAGCATCTGTGACCTCATGGATATATTTGTGGGTGGAGGCTTGTGATATCCCAGAGGTCACCTGTGGAGCCCCAAAAGGAGGCATTGTCATAAAAAATGAGTGCCATGGTCACTTTCACGTCCACGGGCAGTGGATGCCCTCCATGTCCCCGTGGTGCCAAATCCTGCAGAGCTGGCGGATGTGACCAACCAGTTCCCTGGGCATGCAACACTGGTTCTCAGTCATCTGTAGGAGTGGAAGGCGGAGTCTATAGACCCTGGGTCTAGCTGTGGCTCTTCAGCAGTGTGTGCGGGAGCCCCAGCCACCCTTTCTTCCTGAGAGTTCTGATCCCCACTCTGCCCAGCCAGGCACCTCCATTGCTCTCATCCCCTTCATCTCTGCTCTCTGTACGCCACGAGGCATATAGTTAGGTCACCAGGCTCCACGCTCCTACAGAATGAAAGAGAGAGACACGTGTGTTAGCTTGGGTATTCTAAGGACCTCTCTTGGTTAAATCTGAAGGCCCCTTAACACATCTTGGAGAGTGCTGGCCACCACTTGGATGCCCGGATGCATGGCTGCCCGACACCCCACACTCCTCTGCCCCAGTCAACCTGACCGACTGGTGGCAGCTTTGCCCACTGGACTGCTTGCTGTGCTCTCAGCTCAGGCATTCTCCTAACCCGCACTGCAAGACTGCGCTGTTAGCTGTTAGCTTGAACCATGGGGAGACTGGTCCAAACCAGGATGATGACATTGCAAGGGGCTGTGAGCGCCTCCACCAGTGACTGCTCCACATCAGCTTTAGCAAGGAGATTGTGCAATGTGCCCAGTTCTCCAGCTGCACTGCAGTCCACTAAAACGCTCATTAGTTTGCAGTGTGCGCTTGAGGGGTGAAAAGTTCAGGCACATTTGGTGGCACTTTCATGCCTCTGCGTTGCTTGAGCGGGCAGATAAGCTAGAGACCCGTCTCCAAGCTTGTCAATGTGACTGCATCTGAACTGTCTCAGCCGCGGAGGAATGGTCATTTCATGCAAGGTTTCCCTGATGCGTGGCCACTTCCTACCCCACACTACCATCAGCCGCAGTGCAGCCTTTGCCCATCCCACCAAGTTACCTAAATCACAGTGCACCCCTTACACCCACCCCTGCCGCACAACTCACCTCAACCACAGGGCAGCCTTTGCCCTGGCACCGCACTGTCAGCCAGCCGGAAAAAAGCGACTTGCCTCTGCCCTTGCCTGAATGCACGGCACCTCAATCTTGAAGTGCAACAGGCGATCCTGGCAAGCGCTGGGCAATGTTACTTGGCACTCATCTCCGAGTTCCCATCGAAGTGCAGCCTACCATCTTATCTATGCTATTATGAAACACCTTGGCATGCAATCACGGCGACATGTTCAGATGATCCAGCATGGAGGGTTGACTCCAGTAGGCTTATAATGATAGGCAGGTATACCATAAAACATAGGAGCAGAAATTTGGCCATTCGGCCCATCGAGTCCGCTCCGCCATTCAATCATGGCTGATTAGTTTCTCAACCCCTTTCTCCCGCCTTCTCCCCGTAATCTTTGATTCCCTTACCAATCAAGAACCTAACTATCTCCGTCTTAAATACACTCAATGAACTGGCCTCCACAGACTTCTGTGGCAATGAATTCCATAGATTCACCACTCTCTGGCTAAAGAAGTTTCTCTTCATCTCTGTTCTAAAAGCTCTGAGGCTGTGCCCTCAGGTTCTAGTCTCTCCTACTAATGGAAACAGCTCCCCACGTCCACTCTATCCAGGCCTTTCAGTATTCTGTAAGTTTCAATCAGATCCCCCCTCATCCTTCTAAACTCCATTGAGTATAGACCCAGAGTCCTCAAACGTTCCTCAGAAGCCTTTCATTCCTGGGATCATTCTCATGAACCTCCCCTGGACCCTCTCCAGGGCCAGCACATCCTTCCTGAGATACGAGGCCCAAAATTGCTCACAATATTCTAAATGTGGTCTGACCAGAGCCTTATAAAGCCTCAGCAGCACATCCCTGCTTTTATATTCTAGTCCACTCGAAATAAATGCCAGCATTGCATTTGCCTTCCTAACTACCGACTCAACCTGCAAGTTAACCTTAAGAGAATCCTGGACTAGGAATCCCAAGTCCCTTTGTACTCCAGATTTCTAAATTCTCTCCCCATTTAGAAAATAGTCCATGCCTCTGTTCTTTCTACCAAAGTGCATGACCTCACACTTCCCCACGTTGTATTCCATCTGCCACTTCTTTGCCCATTCTCCTAACCTGTCTAAATCCTTCTGCAACCTCCCCGCCTCCTCAATAATACCTGTCCCTCCACCTATCTTTGTATCATCTGCAAACTTAGCCAGAATGCCCTCAATTCCTTCATCTAGATCATTAATGTATAAAGTGAAAAGTTGTGGTCCCAACACTGACCCCTGTGGAACTTCACTAGTCACCAGTCACCATCCTGAGAAGGACCCCCTTATCCCCACTCTCTGCCTCCTGCCAGACAGCCAACTTCTAGTACCTTGCCTCTAACACCATGGGCTCTTATCTAAATGAGCAGCCTCATGTGAGGCACCTTGTCAAAGGCCTTCTGGAAGTCCAAGTAGATAACAGCCATTGGTTCTCCTTTGTCTGACCTGCTCATTACCTCCTCAAAGAATTATAACAGGTTTGTCACAATGAGGTTCCCGAAGTCTGATGGTGGGAAACGTGGCCCACCATTGACGGGCAGAGCGGACAATTGAAAACTGGTTTCACAACATCTTGAAACTGATTTTTGGCCTTCTCGCCATATTGTCCACTCATGCCACTAAACATGCCCAATGCCAGCAGGCATGAAAAATTCTGCCCAGGGTCTACACTTGAAGATTTAAACTATATCTTCTGCTTATGGATTCTAGTAGACCTGGATTTCAACATTTTCTGTTTTTATTTCAGATGTTATATGGTGTGTTCTTTTCAGTGGAACAGGAAGCAATTTCAGGAATTGAATAAACAAAATAAGTGAAAATTCCTCTTCATTCAAATTTATTTACTTCAAGCTATCATAACTGACTTACAATGCTGGGTCTCTTAATCAATTATTTCTGATACCCGTTATATTAATGGAACTTGTGTACTGTCATTCTGTAAAACATTTGCAATCTTAGGTTGCCTGAATCTCAGCCATGTAATTCTGCACTGAAATTATTTGGAAGTCTCACTTTTCCCATTCAGTGCAACAGTACCAAAACTGTAAGTTGCAAGTTGCTAAAGCAATAGGATCCAGTACACTTGATCCTCAATGAAGATGTAAAATGAAAGTCCAACTTGGAAAGGTTCCAGAAAAGGCCTAAATCCATCGCTAGCAACTATGAAAAATGATGTACTGAACTGCTGATGTCCCCTTCAATGCTACTGAGAATTCCAAGTCTCTCTAAGCTAGGCTTTCACACCTAAGAAAGTCCTTATGACTAATCGCTAAAAAGCAATTTCATATCACATCAAATCACCACCCACTATAAAACAAATACTGTATGTACCTTCTCATGTATTTAATGGAGCTATGTCGTCTAAAATTGTTCTTTCACAATATAACAAACAAAAATGGTATTGCCAACTCCAATACCATTAAGTACAATTAAGCTGCATTTACACTTAAAATCTGCCCATTGTTGGTGCACAAGACACAGTCTAATTTACAAACCTTACAATCTCTCTAACATGGAAACATCATAAACAGATGCTGTGGTGCAAGAAATAAAGCAAGAAATATGATTAAAATAACATAGACCAAAATTCTGAACTAGATAGATCCTATATTTAAACATTCGTAAATCACACTATCATCTTTTGTTTATCTTTTTCTCATCTACACAAATAAATATAAAGACGCAGAAAAAAAAGGCAGAAACTAGAGTCCTATCTTGTCTATTTCATTCTGATAGTTTAGCATTTGACTTTTTTTTCTCAGCTTTTGTTGCTAATTTCCTTTTCAACTGTTTACTTACTTGTAGTTTCCGGATTTTCCACATTCATCTTTGTATGCTCACAAGTTTGCTTCTCAGCCCACTTCCCCTCTTAAGGATAGGTTTTTTTTTTCATTCATTCATGGGATGTGGGCATTGCTGGCTGGGCCATCATTTATTGCCCATCCCTATTTGCCCTTGAGAAGCTGGTGGTGAGCTGCTTTCTTGAACCACTGCAGCCCCTATGGTGTAGGAACACCCACAGTGTTGTTTGGAATGGAGTTACAGGATTTTGACCCAGAGACAGTGAAGGAACAGTGATATATTTCCAGGTCTGGATGCTGAATGACTTGGAGGGAAATTTGCAGGTGGTAGTGTTCCCATGTGTATGCTGCCCTTGTCCTTCTAGATGGTAGCAGTCATGGGTTTGGAAGGTGCTGTCCAAGAAGCCTTGGTGAGTTCCTGCAGTGCATCTTGTAGATGGTACACCCTGCTGCTACTCTGCGTTAGTGGTGAAGGGAGTGAATGTTTGTGGATGGGGTGCCAATCAAGCAGGTTGTTTTGCCCTGGGAGGTCTCAAGCTTGAGTGTTATTGGAGGTAAACTCATCCAGGCAACTGGGGAGTATTCCATCACACTCTTGACTTGTGCCTTGTAAATGGTAGACAGGCTTTCGGGAGTCAGGAGTGGAGTTACTCACTGCAGGATTCCTAGCCTCTGACCTACTCTTGTAGCCACAGTATTTCTATGGCTATTCCTGTTCAGTATCTGGTTGATGGTAACCCCCAGGATGTTGATAGTGGGGATTTCAGCAATAATAATGCCATTGAATGACACGGGCTGATGGTCAGATTCTCTCTTGTTGGAGATGGTCATTGCCTGGCACTTGTGTGGCACGTATGTTTCTTGCCACTTGTCAGCCCAAGCCTGGATATTGTCCAGGTCTTGCAGCATTTGGGCATGGACTGCATCAGTATCTGAGGAGTCGAGGATGTGAAATGTTCAGAACCAATCAGCAGCGAACATCCCCAATTCTGACCTTAGGATGGAGAGAAGGTCACTGATGAAGCAGCTGAGGATTGTTAGGCCTAAGACACTACCCTGAGGAACTCCTGCAGTGATTTCCTGGAACTGAGATAATTGACCTTCAACAATCAGAACCATCTTCTTTTGTGCTAGGTATGACTCCAACCAGAGTTTTCCCCCTGATTCCCATTAACTCTAGTTTTGCTCAGGCTCCTCGATGCCACACTCAAATGCTGCCTTGATGTCAAGGGCAGTCACTCTCACCTCATCTCTGGAGTTCAGCACTTTTGTCCATGTTTGAACCAAGGCTGTAATGAGGTCAGGAGCTGAGTGGCCCTAGCTGAACCCAAACTAAGCATCAGTGAGCAGGTTATTACTAAGCAAGTACCGTTTGTTAGCAATGTTGACATCTTCCATCACTTTACTGATAATGGAGAGTACACTGATAGGGCGGTAATTGGCCGGATTGGATTTATCCTGCTTTTTGTGTACAGGACATATCTCGGCAATTTTCCACATAGCCGGGTAGATGCCAGTGTTACAGTAGTAATGGAACAGCTTGGCTAGGGGTGCAGCAAGTTCTGGAGCAAAAGTCTTCAGTGCAATTGTCGGAATATTGTCAAGGGCCATAGCCTTTGCAGTATCCAATGCCTTCAGCCGTATCTTGATATCAGATGGAGTGAATCAAACTGGCTGAAGATTGGCATCTGTGATGCTGGAGACCTCCAGGGGAGATTGAGATGGATCATCCACTCGGGACTTCTGGCTAAAGATTGTAGCGAATGCTTCAGGCTTATCTGTTGCACTGATGTGCTGGGCTCCTGCATCATTGAGGATGGGAATGTTTTGTGCATGCTCCTCCTCCAGTGAGTTGTTTAATTGTCCACCACCTCACAACTAGATGTGGCAGGACTGTAGAGCTTAGATCTGATCCTATGGTTGTGGAATCACTTAACTCTGTCTATCACTTGCTGCTTATGCTGTTTGTAATGCAAGTAGTCCTGTGCTGTAGTTTCACCAGGTTGACACCTCATTTTTACGTATGTCTGGTGCTGCTCCTGGCATGCCCTCCTGCACTCTTCATTGAACCAGGATTTATCATCTGGCTTGATGGTAATGGTAGAGTGTGGGACACACCAGGTCATAAGGTTGATGCTGCTGCTGATGGCCTACAGCACCTCATGGTTGCCAGTTTTGAGTTGCTAGATCTGTTCGAAATCTATCCCATTTTATCTTGGTGGTAGTGCCACACAACATGATGGAGGGTATCCTCAGTAGGAAGACGAGACTTCATCTCCACAAGGACTGTGCAGTGGTCACTCCTACTGATATTGTCATGGACAGATACATCTGCGGCAGGCAGGTCGGTGAGGATGACGTCAAGTATGCTCTCCCTCTGGTTGGTGAGCTGTTCCATGACTACGTCAGGCAGTTGCTTGACTAGTCTGTGGGACGGCTCTCCCAATTTTGACAGAAGCCCCCAGATGTTAGTAAAAAGGACTCTGCAGTGTTGACAGGGCTGTCTTTGCCATTGTCATTTCAAGTGCCTAGGTCGAAGCCAGGTTTCATTCCTTTGAGGCTTTTTAATAGTTTGATACAACTGCGTGGTTTGCTAGGCCATCTCAGAAGGAAATTAAGAGTCAAATAGGTAAGGATGGCAGATTTCCTTCCCTAAAGGGGTATTAGTGAACCAGAAGGGTTTTTACAACACTCAACAATAGTTTCTTAGTCATCATTAGACTCTTAATTCCAGATTTTTACTGAATTCATATTTCACCATCTGCCATGATGGGATTCCAACCCAGGTCCCCAGGCCATTACTCTGGGACTCTGAATTATTAGTACAAGGACAATACCACTATGCCTAAGTATACATATTGCAACAAGAATCCAAAGTTATCATGGAAAGCACACAGGATATCTTAGCTGCATATATTCTCCAAGAATCTCAGCACTGAAGACAGCTGACTTGAGTACTTAAAGCCCTGTGTATCAGGTAAGCTCAGGAATTTCTTCTCCTTAGCAGTTATTTTTCACAGGAGTTCCTACAGTGATGCAAGCACCAAAACTCCATTTATAAGCAGAGCTTGATCACAGAGTTAATTTTAACCAGACTACTTTTTTTGCAATGAATAGAAATGATTTTGCATCTAAATGAAAATTGTCACCAGAGCTTAACTTTGTGATCTCCATACAAATTTAGAGCATTAGCAAATGCATGGACATTTATTCAGCTGTAATAAGGGCATAAAGTGACAAGGGCTGAACACAAATCATAATTTTTACTCCGAAGCAAGCCTTTGTCTGGAGACAAAAACTATTTATCCTACAAGAAGTTTGACTGCATTTGACTGCACTGCCGATTGCAAACTGCATTCATTCATATCCGAGTCTAAGTGCTGCATTCATTTGAGTCTAAATTCACATATATTTACAATTATTTCCATCTCTAGTCCAAATTAGTTTTTCTATTTTAGAATTATATTTTGCTGGCATGTTTATGATTTGTTGTCAGATGACTGTTACAAGCAGATTTCAAAACAAGGTTTTAAGACCGTGTCATGTTAGAACTTAAACTTCAACCCAAAGAGACTGGAATAAACCAATTAGAACTGAACCTGACACAACAGAGAAGCGCTCTCTTAAAAGCTCTAGGCATCACTTATTTTCTGTTTTAAAGGGAGCTGCTAATAACACTTGTCCAAAGTACTCAATTCTTTTACTGTGGAGATCAAGGTAATACCTCATGGCACAAAATGTCACTCTTTGGACAGGATATTCCCACAGACTGTCAGGACTTGACATTGAGATCAAATGGTGATCCCGGGCTCACACTTGCCAGCAGCCAAACCGACTGAGCTGTTTTCCTGGAGGTCGCCTCCTAATTTGCCATCTCTGTGCTCATTGTCCAATTGAAGATGGCAGGTGCAGCTTCCAAATCTGGAGGACCAATAGAAGGCCATCCAGCACTGAAAGCTCAGCAAACCCACTGTCATAGGTTGGAAGGCACGACGATACCTCAGGCCAGAAACGGGTGATGTAAGAAAGCCCAAAGGGGTGAGGGCCATCAGGCAGGAGGAGCTAGCTCCTACCCCCCACCCCCACCACAGTCATGGACACTGCCATGATTGAGGCCATTTACTGCATGGTATCTTCTCCATGAACTAAATCCTCTGGCTCCAATGACCCGCCAGCCTGCCACAAGCAAGGAGGCCACCTCCATTCAGCTGATGGTCTCCGCACTGTGCAGCCACTTACAACACCCCCCACCCTTCAAAATCTTTTGTGCAGATTGCCATCCTCACCACAGGGTTGGGAAAAATTCAGCCTTTTGCTTCTGGCTCTAAAGGGAAGGACACAGCTAAAAAAGCAAAGGTTTACTCACTAGTGCAAAAGGAAGCACTCTTGCAGTTGATAATGGTGAACATGTATCGTGCCTCAAAAATGAAAGAGCGCTACAAGGCACGTTGTAAACAAATATGTTCCAACTTGTGGAAAACTGCAACCGCAGATTATTGATGCTTTGTGTGTCCAACTCGAGAGGATAGCTCCAAACACGATCAGAAAGCAAGTTCAATGGTCTGACAGGGTGTCACACAAGCCTATTGTTTTTAAATTGCAGTTTGAAGGGGTTTGCAGAGGGCTGCAGGTTTAAGCTGGTATTTATTTATCAGAACACGCTCTCGCCAGAGAAGGGTTGAAACCAGCAATTTTTTTTTTTGCGGGGTGTGAGAGCAGCAAACAGCTAAAGCGATGTTCGCGATTGTAGAAGCGAGTGGCACACACGCTCCACCCTGAAACCAGGGTACGTGACAGTACCATGAGATCATCATTGGGTCAACCCCTGGGCTTATCCAGTTCCCAGAGCACCCCACACCCCCCAAAAAAAAATCTTTTAGCAAATCAGTTTCCCGTCCTGGAATATGATGTCGCTCTCTAAATATCAGAATCTTCGATTGTTGGTGAGGGGCAATTTCATCTCATTTCATACATGTTGGCGTTATTATTGAAGGGTGCGCCGCACTCAATGGCGGTACACCAGGAAGAACCTGCCAGGAAATCCTTCCCTACCACAAGCAAACTGAGCCCAGACACAGGCAACGTCTATCGAAAATAAAATGTAAATGCCTCCAACTCGGTCAGCTTTCCTCACTACGTACACAAAGTCTAAATTACAAGTGCACTTTACAAAAAATATACGCCAAAAAAAAATTTGTACACAAAAGAAATCTCTGCCGCTCTCCCTAAGAATTTGCCTCTCTGGTGTCTGACAGAGGAGGAATCCAGGCGACCCGCTTTCCCAGTCGTCAGCAGTCTTTCCCCGTTACGAAATACGCCTGATATTCCCCGGCTGAGTGCTACGCATCTTTTCTTTATTATTATTTATCTCGTTATTATAAATAACCCGATGACAGTCTCCCTCAGCTCTGCCCGCCTGTCTGAATGGATTGAGCTTACACACTGGGGAAGGGAGCGTGGAGGGAGAAGGTAACCCGTCACTGCTGGGATGGTGCCGGCCTCCAGATCACAACATTGTTCCCCCAAATAATGGTAACCGAAAATACAACATCCATCGCCAGCTCAGCCTCTGTGTAAAAGCAGGGAGCTTACACCCTGTACTCACAAATTCCGAGTTGTATCACAGAATTTATTGTATTGAAAAAAAAACCTTTAATCTAAAAAAAACCCCCAGACAACTGCAGCGAACTCGCCGGGTTTCTAAGCAGTTGTGGCTTGTCTCTTACCCGCTCCTCTGTTTGGAGTCGTGGATTTTCTTGAGGCGAACAGGCTGCAGAGGGATACTATCCGACATGTTTGCAGCACTGTCTGTCTTTGCCAATCTAATGCTGGGTGGTGTAGTCTGCTGTCTACCCGGCAGCCTCTCTCTCCTTTTCTCTCCCTCCCTCCCTCTGTCTTGTTTGTCAGCCTGTCAGGGTCAAACGTACAATGTGGATAACAGCCATGGCAACGATTGAAGGTAGCTTTATGGATTGAGTTTAGAAATAAAAAAAGGGGCAGTCACGCTACTGGGAGGATACTACAGACCCCCAAATAGTGAAAGGGAGATAGAAGAACAAATGTGTAGGCAAGTTTCTGCTTGTAAGAACAAGTGGTCAATAATAGTAGGAGGCTTCAACTATCCTAATATCAACTGGGATTCAAACAGTATAAGGGGCACTGAGGGAGAAAAATTCATGCAGTGTGTCCAGGAAAATTTTTTCAACCAGTTAGTGACAAACCCAACGAGAGGAGATGCAATTCTAGGCCTAGTCTTGGGGAACGAAGAAAGGCAAGCGGGTGAAGTGACAGTTGGCAACCATATTGGGGACAGTGATCACAATTCAGTTAGATTTAGCATTACCATGGAAAAGGACAGAGATAAGGCGGGAGTAAAAGTCTTGAACTGGGGGAAGGCAATTTTTTTGCAGAAATGAGAAGGGACTTAGCTGAAGTGGACTGGACAGCACCGCTGGAGGATAAAACAGTGGAAAACCAGTGGGAAGCACTAAAAAGCGAGAACCTAACTGTACAAAGTAAACATGTCCCCTACAAAAATAAGAGTGGTACTACCAAATCTAGACCTCCCTGGTTGTCTAGAGGAATACAGGGGAAGATCAAACAGAAAAAGAAAGTATACGATAGGCACAAAGAACTAAGCACTGCAGATAGCCTAGATGAATATAGGAAGTGCAGGGATGAAGTAAAAAAGGAAATAAGGAAATCAAAGAGAGGGCATGAAAAAAGATTAGCAAGTAAAGTTAAAGATAACCCAAAGATGTTTTACCAATACATTAATGCTAAAAGGTTAGTTAAAGGAAAAAGTGGGACCTATCAGAAATGAAGATAGAAACTTATGTGTAGATGCAGAGGCTTTGGAAGGGTTTTGAATGAATATTTTGCTCCATGTTTACGAAGGAAAGGGAGGATGTAGGTATAGTAGTCCAGGAGGAACACTGTGAGATATTGGACGGGATAGACATAAAGAGAGAGGAAGTACTCAAAGGATTGAAATCCTTGAAAGTTGAAAAGTCACCAGGGCCAGATGGATTGTTTCCGAGGCTGCTGAAGGAATTTAGGGAGGAGATAGTAGATGCTCTGAGGATGATTTTCCAATCTTCACTAGATACAGGGGAGGTACTGGAGGACTGGAGAAATGCAAACGTAGTTCCATTGTTTAAAAAAGGATCAAAGGAAATGCCAAACAATTATAGACCAGTCTTACATGGGTGGTGACCAAATTAGTAGAATCAATCCTGAGAGATAGGATTAACTGTCAAGTGGAAAGGCATGGACTAGTCAGGGATGGACAGCATGGATTTGTTAAAAGAAGGTCTTGCCTCACAAATTTGATTGAATTCTTTGAGGAAGTGACAAGAAGGGTTGATGAAGGTAGTGCAGTGGATGTTGTGTACATGGATTTTAGCAAGGCATTTGACAAGGTCCCACATGGCAGATTGGTCAGGAAAGTAAAAGCCCATGGGATTCAGGGTAATGTGGCAAACCGGATAAAAGGTTGGCTTCATAACAGGAAACAAAGGGTAATGGTTGATGGATGCCCTTGTGAATGGAAAGTTGTCTCAAGTGGTGTTCCACAGGGCTCGGTGTTGGGACCCTTGCTGTTTGTGTTATATATTAACGATTCGGATGTGGACATGGGGGGCATGATTGGGAAATTTGCAGATGACATAAAGATTGCCGAGTAGTGGATAGTGTAGAGGATAGCATAATCTCCAAAACGATATAGATGGGTTGGTGGAGTGGGCGGTAAAGTGGCAGATGGATTTTAGCATAGAGAAATGTGAGGTCATACATTTAGGGAGGTCAAACAGTTACAGGGATTACAAAATAAATGGGAATATACTAAGAGGAGTAGATGAAGTGAGAGATCTTGGTGTACAAGTACATAGGCCCCTGAAGGCAGAAGTTCAAGTAGACAAAGTTGTAAAGAAGGCATATGGAATGCTCTCCTTCATTGGCAGAGGTATAGAATATAAAAGTAAGGATATAATGTTGGAATTGTATAAAACACTGGTGAGGCCACAACTGGAGCATTGTGTGCACTTCTGGTCACCACATTACAGGAAGGACATAATAGCTCTGGAGGGAGTGCAGAGGAGGTTTACAAGAATGTTGCCAGGGTTAGAAAAGTGTAGCTACAAGGAGAGATTGGATAGGTTGGGGTTATTCTCCTTAGAACAAAGAAGGCTGAGAGGTGACTTGATTGAGGTGTACAAAATTATGAGGGGAATAGATAGAGTGGACAGGATAAAATTGTTTTCCTTGTTGGAGAATTCTAGAACCAAGGGACATAGATTCAAGATAAGTGGCAGAGGGTGTAGGGGGGACATGAGGAAGAACTTTTTTACGCAGAGGGTAGTGGGTGTCTGGAATTCGCTGCCCAAGTTGATGGTAGAGGCAGAAACTCTAAACTCTTTTAAAAAGTACCTAGATCTACACCTTAAGCGCTATAAGCTGCAGGGCTATGGACTGGGTGCAGGAAGGTGGGATTAGAAAGGGCACCTGGGTGTCGTCGGGCTGGCATGGACAAGATGGGCTGAATGGCTTCCTTCTGTGCTGTAACTTTTCTATGGTTCTATGGTAGCAATGGGCAATTACACAGGCCCATCACGCCTCGCTGCAAAGTAGTAATAGTTACTTTTGCTTGAAAATTTCCCCCATTTTCTGCCCCCCATCACTGTTTTCTGGGATGTGATTTTATTGATACTCAAAGAGTGTTGGCAGTCTATTCTACGGTTAAATCCATTCAGTCCTTATCCGAGGTTGACATGCACCTTCTGGCAATTGTTTTTAGATTGTTATCAGCAGGACTGATTTTGTTCCCTTCCCCTGCTGAAGAAATAAAGCACCCACACCACTGCCCAAGGTCTACTGCTTGAAAGCAGACCGATTTAGGAGTGTACTGCCCTGTAAAGCTTGGTACCAAAACAGACAATGAATTCACATACTTCAGGGTTATCTAAACTGACAATTTCAGTCACTATTTCATTGTCAGCTGCTCCTCAAGTAGAGGACGACATCTATTCAGGGTTACAAGTTTCTGCCATGGGTCTTCATGTGAGTGAACAGGCCGATTCTCGACCCACAGATCTTTGGGCACATGGGACAAGACATGAGGTAGTAGGATCTGGAGTGCAGATTTGCTTCCTTCCCTCCTCTGCCACCACTCAGCCTCAACATTAAGTTGTTTGGACTCAAGGCATGATGCAGCTTGATTGGCAAGTTGTTGCCATTTGAATGATTGTTAGCAATCTGCTCCCAGTCATTAACGTCAATGCTTCCATGCTTCAAGGAGAACTTCAGAGTGTCTTTGAAGTATTTTCTCTGACCTTCCCGGAATGCTGGCCAGGCATCGGGACACAGTGCCTGGTTCGTTGTCGTTGATTTTGCAGGTATTTTGTCTGAATGCTTGGAGCTGGCTTCAAGAAGGCTACTAATGTTTGTTCAATGGTTCTCCCATTGAATTTGGAGGACGTGGCGGAGGCATTGCTGATGGAATTTCCCTAACACTATTTACCAAATATTGCAAGGTGAAGTAATTCAAATGAAATATTAGACTGAGGTCTTGTTGGGCTATGCAGGGAGATGTACCTCACCCAAAAAAAACACCAGACAAAATGTTTGCGCTTGGTCTGCACAATTCACTGTTAGGTTTGCTAACATACCATCAGGGACCACATTTTAAAAAGTAATTCATTTTCTGTGAAACTTTGAGAAGTTCTGAGGAAGCTATAATCAATGAGTTATTTTAAAAATAAACATTACTTTACATTTTGAATAAGTTTACAATGTTTGACACTCGTTGATCATAAATGTTACCTAACATTTCACAAGCGTTAGCAGTTCTAAGAAAAACAACAAAATAAAAACATGGTTCCAACTCAATCGCTGCTCAGCTTTTGAAAGCACACATATGAAAACATCGCAAGGAATGCATTGTTTAAAGTGCACTTTTATCAATGTACGTTCAGGATTTAAAACAATAAACTCTAATGGCACATTTGGAAGCTAAGGACACAGTATATTCTCATGAGAAGACAAGTGATTTCTTTATTTATGAAAGGAAATAAACAATATCAATGAGGCCCCTTAGAATCAGCTTGGTGCAATTGGAAGCACTCTTGCTCTTAAATCAGAAAGTTGCTGTTTTAAGGCCCACTGCAGATGAAGTACACACCCTAGGTTGATACTACCAACCCTGGATGTTCATAAAAAGTATTTATATAAATTCAAGTTCTTCCTTATGGCACAGCTTGCATAAACACCATTAGAACATAAGAACATAACTAGGAGCAGGAGTAGGCAATTCAGCCCCACAAGCCTGCCCCACCATTCAATACAAGCATGGCTGATCTCATTTCAGCCTCAACTCCAATTTCCCGCCCTCTCCCCATAACCTTTCAACCCATAGGTTGAAAGTTAGGTATACTACTAATCAAAGCAAAGTAAGGAAACTTAAATTTGATCTACAGTTGGCTCCAAACTCGAGGATAAGGAGGACAAGAAAACAACCAGAATTCCCACTTGTGAGGAATAGCTACTGACAATTGTTGGGAGTGTAGATGCCTGATTCAGATAATTTCTATTTATGACTGTGATTTCCCCATTGTAACACTGCCCCACTACCCTCCTGCTCCTTTGGTTGAGCGCTCTACTTTTAATCATTTGCTTGAGGAACAGAAATGCTACAGTTGCTGGTTTTACTGAAGTGTATTCTAACAGAGAGAAAATGAAGAGAAGAGTAGAAGATGCTAAGTTTCTAATGTTGTATCTTAATCAAGGACTGTTGAATTAAAGAATATTGTTACATTGTAACTAAGACATATTGACAAGTTTTCAAGCTAAGGGTACAATGTGTTCAGTGCTAAAAGATTGATTGCTTTACTGATAAATAATGTCCGGGGCGAAATTTTCCACGCTGGCATTGGGCGTCATGGTGGGCATGAGTGGACAATATGACAGGGAGGCCAAAAATCAGTTTCACAATGTCATGAAACCAGTTTGCAATCATCTGCTCCACCTGTAAATGGCGGGCCACTTTCCCACTGCCACACATTGGTGGGAATTTTTTTTATTGTAATACATCTGCATATGTGATCTGCATAAGCTCAGATCACAGCTCGCCAGAATCACCCTTCCACACTGGATCATCCAGGCTTGATGTGTTTCACAACTGAACATAAGCAATGTACACCTGGAGAGCTGCACTTCACTTGGGATTTTGAGGCTTGTTTGCCTACCTTTCTTCACGCTCATCAGTGCCAGGCTTCACAGACAGCACCACAGCACTTTTGCGTGGGGTAGGGGGCGGGTGCTTAAGGGCAGTTCTCTATTAATGAGACCAGCTGCAGGGCTCTGGCTTGCATGGGGAAGGGGGAGAAGTGCCTGAAGAGGCTGCAGGGCTAGAGCATTACTGGGGAAGGGGGGTATCCCAGGGTGTGTGTGGGGACACATGTTGGTCTGTGCAAGTGGCCTCAAGGGGGTGAGGGCTGAGGAGGAAGTCTCCAGAGGAGATGAGGATGAGTCCAGATGGAGATGTGAGTGAATGAATGTGATGTCCCCTGAGCTGGCAGTGAGTGAGATTTTTTTAAAAATTAATTCATGGGATGTGGGCCTCACTGGCTATGCCAGCATTTATTGCCCATCCCTAACTGCCCTCTTGTTTTTAAAGGCCTACCACATTCCAGTGGGTCTGGTCTGGGGTCACATGTAGGACAACAGATTTCCTTCCCTAAAGGACATTAGTGAACAAGATGGCTTTTTGCAACAA
Organism: Carcharodon carcharias; assembly: GCF_017639515.1. Classification (NCBI taxonomy): domain Eukaryota; kingdom Metazoa; phylum Chordata; class Chondrichthyes; order Lamniformes; family Lamnidae; genus Carcharodon; species Carcharodon carcharias. The sequence continues at coordinate 52,634,335 of NC_054480.1, forward strand.
TTGACAATGGTTTCATGATCATCATTAGCTTTTTATTGCGTTCAAATTCCACCACCTGCCATGGTGGGATTCAAACCCAGGTCCCCAGAGCATTACCCTGGTTATCTGGATTATTATCCCAGCAACAATACCACTACGCCATCACATCCCCTGAGATGCCAGTGAATATGTGATGGGCTTGCGAGTGTGAGAGTTTAGAGTGATGAGATGGTTGCTTTACTCTGGCGACATGGATGAGGTCATTTGTCCTCTATCTGCACTGGGTGTCGAACCTTGGTTGGCACTGACCACCTCTGCCACCGCCTCATGTGTCAGAGCGGTGACACTGATGGGCCTCCTGCAGCTAGTGTGGGGTTAGAGGACATCGTGGCAGTCTCCAGAAGGCTTTCCAGGAATGCGTCACTGAATCAAGGGACAGTAGCCTTCTTGCCTTTCTGGGTCATGTCTACTGTGCAGCAGTCCTGGGCTGGAAGCACTGATAAGTATACACGTGGCTGCACTTTAAAAGTGGTGCCCAGTGTGAGGAAGTGGTGAGGTGACAGTGTGATGGGCGAATCAGAGGCCGCCCTCCAGCGAAACGGCATGTTTCCCGGGAATGCATGATTAATGAGGCAGGATTGGGATGATCAGGCATGAAAACCTGCCATTGTGGCCAGCAGGATAAACATCCTTTTTCACACCTACTACCACACTTAGTGCCAATCTGGGATGATTCCGCCCATAATTTTTTAAAGTGTATTTGTTTCCACATTGGTTAGTCAAATTCATTCATAAAGAAATGCATTTCTCTACAATGCCTTCAATCACCCATTTGAACAATATGGGCAGGATTTTCAGGTCATTGGGCGGGCAAGGTGGGCAGGCGGGCCTGGAAGTGACTGGGAAAACGTCCGCTGCCCGCAATCGGCCCCCCCCAACCGTGATTTCATGCTGGCTGGCCAATTAATAGCTAGTCAGTGTGAAAGGTGCGCTGAGAAGCTCAGCGCTACCGGGGTGGAGGCGGGAGGATTGCGAGCGCTAAAGTCTACGCATGCGCAGGGGAGGTCCCTGAACAATTGTAAAATCAAAAATATTTTTAAAATCTGAAAAAAATGTCCCGACATTGGATTCGATCTCAATAACATGAACAAATAAAAATTCTGCCCAAAAATTTATATTTATTTTTTATTTAATTGTGGAAACTTCATCTCACCAATGATGAGGTTTGCTAAAAAATGAAAAGGATGCCTAGCTGATTCACCCACCCACCAACCGTAAGGTTGGACGGGCAGCAAAAAATATGTTTAAATTAATTGATTAAGGACCTTAATAGGCCTCTTAAATGTCAGCAGGTGCACTGTCGACTCTTGCGTGCGCCCACCGACCGAAACATCATGTGAGTGAGTAATGATGTCGGGACACTATCACCGCACACTATTTTATGCCCAATCGGGACAGGCACACGGCCACCCAATGTTTTTTGATCCAAACTTGCATATAACTTGTATTACAGCTCATCCTTTGGGAAAGCAAGAACTGTATCCATACAGATTGGACAAGTGGATGAGGAGAAGAATTGTGATTCTATGCAGAGTTTCGCCGACAGTGCTTTTCACCGTTTTTATACAGAGATTCTCTTTTCACTGCTTACACTGTGAGTGTTGTTGCTGAACAGAACTGCAGCGGACCTTTCCAGCATAAGCACTGAATCTAGATCTTATACAAATCTGTTGACTTTTATTTCTCATAGTTTTAATTATTGTCCTTGAAATTAATATTGAGGACTTAATTTTCTATCAGGCCTCTTGCCATTGGGCAGAACCCTAAAATGCCTAATGCTTTTAGGTCCATGAAATGACATTCTCAAGACTTAGTTGTACAAACAAAATCTATAAAATTCAGGCTAGTTTGAATCAACGCCCTCTTTGTCCAGATTACATAGCACTAAGCAAACATAATGTAGTTAAAGAGCAATGATGAGGAAAAAAAGAGCTTACATTCACATAGCACCTTAACACATCCTCTGGGCAGCCCAAAGTATTCCATTATTAGTGAATTTTTACTGAAGTGTAGCTATTTTTTACATAGGCAAATACAAAAGTTCATTTTAGCAATAATAGTTTGATAATGTTATTATGATCCCCAGCTGAAGTTACCCCTGGACAAGCCTGATCCCAGGGTGGAACCCAGCTTGATAGATCCTATCTTTTATTTGTTTAAACATGTGGAGAGGGGCTACTGAACAGAGTCACCAGCGTCAGCTAATAGCAAAAGCATAAAACGTTTATTAAACAAGAAAAGATGAACTATATTACATTACTCCTTCATCCACAACTGTACATTTACAGATATTTACAGATTTGTAAGGATAACACAAGGTACAAAAGCTATTTTATACCCTAATGCCCATAGTAAGTACACCGTCCATGTAAACCAACAGGCAACCAGTGGTCAGACACACCACATTCTGAAACCACGTGACAGATGCCACCCCAGACAGATGCTATAGATCCCTTCTTAACACACCCCAGACGTTTGTCAGACTGTGAGCTAACCAGTCTGACAGAGCACAGTCTTTCACTTGAGTGTTTCCAATCTCCACTTTCCAAGAACTCACCTTGGAATCTTCTCCCAAACTGATGCTTTCTCTCAGATGCCTTCCTCAAGGGTTCAACTCAGGGTTTTGAAATCTTTTTCCAATATTCATCTCCCCTGGGTCACCACATGCATTCAATCTTTCCTCCACGCTCTCTATCTCACTGACTCAGTTGTCAACAGTATACCATTGCTTCATATGCCCATTGCAAAGAATAACAGACCTTCAGTTGTCTCTTTGGGCCTAATGGCTTCTCACAAGCCTCTATCTCTTTAAGCTTGAAGCTTAGAGACCGTCTCTGTCCCTTCTTCTTAGCTTCACTTAACAGGACCTTTTCCAGACTCCTGTCCTTCCTTTGACAAGGAGGTCTACTTGGGACTTTCTCCTGTTCCACTCCCCTGGATTCTTTGGGGACATTCTTCTTTAGCTTGGGACTTGCTATTTATCCCTTTTGCTCCTGTCTCTCTCTGGCAGCTACTTTCAACCAACTTGAGCTTCAGACCAGCTACCTTTCCCTTCTAGTTTGCTTCTGCTTGGCAGCTGTATTCAAAACCAACAGAACTCAAACAACTTCCAAATCAAACTGTGGTTTCTAGTTTCTTCTGTGTATGTCTGTGAGAGGGACCTGCCCATCTGGACCCCTGTTGCTAGGCAACCGCCCTTTTTTTCTACCCTTATGTTTGCTTTACTTCTCTTACAGCCGTAAACTCTCAAGCACCTTTTAAAGCTAAACTAAAACTCAATTTGACCTTTTCTTAACACAGAGATATAGATATACAAATCAAACTTTAACATTAAAACTGGAAATTTATGATTTACCTCTCAAACAATAATTATTGAAAACTTTAGCACCTCAGTACATTTGAGTGGATGATAATCTATTTTCACCAATACCCTTACTTCTAAACAACTCCTCCCAGTTAAAGCCCTGAATCCATTCCATATAATCTCTACATCCTCATAAATCTAGGGTCTTTCTTGTGTTGCTGAGTTTGTGCTTTTCACTGATCTTAGCCAGGGCAGTGCTGTTATTATTGAACTCATTGTCATGTATTTGAAACTAGGAAGAAGGGAGATTTAGGAAGAAAGAGGGCTGATTTTTCCCCCCAAGTTCATAGTCCTGATCACTGTACAGCTTTTACTGGGATTGAATGTATTGGTGCCAGGATTAGTTTTGGCAATAATGCCTTCAAAGTTCAATAAGCTGCCAGCATTCACACATGAACAGTGGCTACTATGGTGAGGTACAGGAGAGTGAGTAGCACCTGTGAGCTATATACCTGATAAAGGCTCGACATACTAGAGAGTCCATAAATAAAACATTGATCTTCATACACCAAGTGGAAACCTTAGTCTTCTATATTCCATCACCAGATATAATTGACTATACAGCTTTCACTAAGTTATTTTAAATATGGTACATTCAAATCAGTTAAAAATTAAGGTATAATACCCAATCCTTTGTATTTCCACTTTTGGAGCTGCTGGAGCTTACATCTGTAATTGGCCAAAAATGGGGGTGAAATCATCTCACAGTCTGAGACTGTGCCTGTCCACTTAGGCAATCGCATCATGTTGGTGCCTATGCATGCATAACAGAAAATAAGAAAATGAACAGCACCACCTATGCTCATTGGTAGCTTTTCTAATACATGGGCAGTAAATCAGACATCATTGGCATCAGTTAAAGGCAACCAGTACCTTTCAAAGGGGAGGTGCACTCTGTTTGCAATTAGCTTGCTTCTGAACACCACTAAAATGACAAGCAGAAAGGGTACTGGAAGGGCTCCTTGCTTTTCAGATGCAATTTTGGAAATGCTGGCTGAAGAGGTCAGCAAGTGGAGGAACCTTATCTTCCTACCCAGGGCAAGAAAGTAATTCAGCCAGTGTCATGAAAACAGTCGATAGAAACGGCAGAATACATTAGTGCCAGAAGCTTTGCACCAAGGACCTGGCTACAACTCAGAAAAAGTTCAGTGACCTGACAAAGAGCTAACTCAACTCCGATCTCTTACCACTTGCTGTTTAGCATTGCATTATCTGTAGTCTCAACAATCAAAAGTCTTCCACTTTCCAGCACTCCTCTATAAATCACTGCATCACAGTGCTGTTGCTGCTACTGATACTGATACTCCATCTGCTATTCATTATCACTTCCCCCACCTCACACAGGTACCATCTTTCACAGACCAGCAACGCTATTATACCTAATATGCTTATCCTGAAAACAGCTCACCTGATGAATACTAATCACTAACACACTCCCCTTCTTTCTTGCTGCAAGAGCTCATTCATTTTTAATTCTACATGTTCAGTCTAAGCAACCGTCAAATGAAGGGCGGTGTATCTTGGTGCATTAAACATCTTTTTCTTGGTTAGAGGGCTTGATCTTGTACAGAGCAGAGAGGGCCCTATTCTAGTCCCTGCACCTTGAAAATCCATCAGGTCTTCCCAGCCTCCATTGAGATGATGCATTTCTGGCACCTAACAGAGCACCAGTGACTTCCTCAACTGCAGAGTACAGAGCAAACTGACTTGTCACCCACTGGATATTAGAAGAAAAATTTAGTGACATTCACAGCCATTGGCAGCACTGCAGATGCCCTGGTAATTGGTGGTACCAGGTGGCAGAGCTCCTGCGCTGCCACCATGGAGAACCAGAACCTCCTGTGGCACTAGTCCCCTGTAAAGTTGAGGTAGGCAATGCAGTTTTTGTATACCCTCATCGTGTAAGGCCATTTGCACATTTACTTTACCCTATTTCAGCAGCTTTTGTTGACTTAACTGCTGTTGCCACCACTGCCTGTACTCTTTGTGACACAGAGCCAGAGGCAGAACCAACAGAATACTATGTTGCAATCAAGTTGGAAAGCTAATCCACTGACAGAATACAGAACCTCCCAAAAAAATCACTCTCTGAGCTCAGCTCAGCAAAACAGTAGCCAAGGTCATAAACAAACAAAATCCTCTTCAGTCACCCATCAAGTCCAAACAGAAACCTATCTTAACAGAAGTGACTATCCCTACTATTTAGCTCTTCTGCAGCATGGTTCCCAACTGTTAAGGCATTGACTTCCTGGTTGAAGTTAAGACCCAGCAAAACAGACACTTCCACAAATGATAAAAACAAAAAACTGCGGATGCTGGAGTTCCAAAATAAAAACAGAATTACCTGGAAAAACTCAGCAGGTCTGGCAGCATCGGCGGAGAAGAAAAGAATTGACGTTTCGAGTCCTCATGACCCTTCAACAGGACTGATTTTTCTTTACAAGGAGAGGGGTGAAATATAAGCTGGTTTAAGGTTGGTGGGGGGGAGAAGTGGAGGGGGTGGTGTTGTTGTAGGGACAAATGAATTTAGGAAACGTCAATTTTCAAATGCGTGAGCACAACTTTAATATTTAAATCAACGATGGGCTCCTTACAGGTAATCATCAAGGTAACCTAAAAATATCTCAGAACCAGCTTAGCAGTGGGCCTGGCACATTTGCAAATTGGGCATGGCTAAATGAGTCCTTGTGAATCACCTGAAAAACAGATGCAACAAATTGGAATTTTGATTCTGCTGATGAAAGATTCTGTGACCATGGACTTGCTTCCAGTGCCTTGATCACATCACTTCCTAACCTGATCTCCACACATTTTCCAGTATAAGTTAGTGGATAGGATAAGAAGTGAATTCTCTGATTTTTTTCCCTTCTCCTTGGCATATACTATTGAGGCAAGTTGCAGGGTGGCACCACCACCCAATTGAGACAAAATAAATTTACACCACAAACCAAGGATCAACCTTGAGACATTTTTTGCACTGCACAGGCTCTTCATTTACCTAACCAGGTCCAGGAGGGCTAATACCTTTTTTCTTTTAAAAAAAATTCCTTTGCTATCCTCTCTTATTCTCCATCAGGACAGAACTTTGATCTCAAGGTTCTCTAAGCTAATGATCACTTTGTACTTCATCTCGAGAGCTTCTGGCACTGGGAAAGATATGAACTCAAGATTTTTAGAAAACTACATATTTTTCTGGAAGTCTGACCCATTTCTAATTGCAGTTCAAAGTTAATTTCACATTTATTCATAAGTCTATTCACAAAATGACTTAAAAGAGCTAATTTTGTAGCAGCGCAATAGAAAGGGAATAAAAAGGTCAGAAATCTGCTACAGTAAACTTCCAAAAGAAATCAAGAAAACATCCCTAGAATGTTGCCCACAGCAGCGAAAGGTTCAAGAAGCTGACAAGATGGTTGGGAAAGAGGTTCTGACAAACTAATGGAACATTATGTAATAAACATAATAATATGTAAGGAGGTATATTCACCATATCACTAAAATAACGTTCTTAGATTATTATATATAAGCACTTAACATAGAAAAAAATACCAAGGTCATTCACAGAAGTATAAATCTGACAAATGTCAATGCAAAACAAAAGGAGATGTCAAGGAGGGTGGCTATAAGCTCAATATGTTTCCAAGGGATGTGATGACATAGTGGTAATATCAGTAGACTAGTAATCCAGAGGCCCAGGCTAATGATCTGGGGATACAAGTTCAAATCCTACCAGTAGACATACCAATTTAAATTCAATTAGTTAATAAATCTGGAGCTAAAAGCTAGCCCCAGGAATAGTGACCATAGAACTATTGTCAATTGAGTAAAGAGTGCATCAGGAGACACTGATTGAGAGTTAGTAATTAGGCTTACAGGAGTAAGAGGTGCTTTAAGTAAGGTTCATTGCAACTTGTTAAGTATAAATCAGGTTATCAGTATTAGTAGGTTTATCAATAGCTGCAAGCCTTGCTCAGTTAAGGCAGGGCAACTTGGTGTTGTGGATGCTGCTGGTGATCTAGATAATCATATGTGCAGGAAGTGTCACCAGCTGCAGAAACTTGAGCTCTGGGTTTTGTAGCTGGAGACACTGTGGTGAGAGCTATGTGGATAGTATGTTCAGAGAGGTAGTCACACTGCAGTTTCGGTGCATGGAGGCAGAAAGGGAATGGGTGATTGCAAGGCAATCCAAGAGAACCAGGCAGGTTGTGCAGGTGTCCTGTTCACTAATCGTTTTTCTGTTTTGGATACCAGCGAGGGGTGCAGCCAGAATCAGGTTTGTGGCACCATGGGTGGCTCAGTGGTACAGGAGCGGAGGAAGAAGAGGGGAAGAGCAGCAGTGATAGAGGATTCATTAGTTAGAGGAACAGACCAGCACTTCTGTGGCATAGACCTTGGTGCCAGGATCAAGGATGTCACTGAGTGGTTGCAGGACATTCTTCTGGAGGAGGGTGAGCAGCCAGAAGTCATGGTCCACGTCAGTATCAATGACTTAGATAGGGAGGTGGATGAGGTTCTGAAAGCAGATTTTACGGAGCTGGGAAGGAGATTGAAAAGTAGAACCCCTAATGCAACGATTTCAGGATAACTTCCAGTTCTATGTGCTAGACAGCATAGAAGTGGGAAAATTGAGCGATTGAACATGTGGCTGGAGAACTGGCGAAGGAGGGAGGACATCAGGTCTCTGAGGCATTGGGACCAGTTCTGGAACAGATGGGACCTGTAAAGATGGACAGGCTGCATCTTAGCAGGACCAGGATATGCATCCTCGCAGGGAGATTTGCTAGTGCTGCTGGGGAGGGTTTAAACTAGATTGGCAGGGGGATGGGAGCCCGAGATGGAACTCAGATTCGACAGAAGCAAAATTGATAAAGTGCAGAAAAGTAGAAAGCAAAAATAAAAGACAAACAGAAAAACATAGAAAATAGGAGCAGTAGGTCATTCGGCCCTTCGAGCCTGCCCCGCCATTCAATATGATCATGGCTGATCCTCTATCTCAACACCGCTCCCCTGCACTCTCCCCATTCCCCTTCATGACTTGAGAGTCTAGAAATCTATCTATTTCTTTATTAAATATATTCAGTGACTTGGCCTCCACAGCCTTCTGTGGTGGAGAATTCCATGGGTTCACCACCCTCTGACTGAAGAAGTTTCTCCTCAACTGAGTCCTAAATGGTCTATCCTGTGTCCTGAGGCTGTGACCCCTTGTTCTAGACCCCCCCAGCCAGAGGAAATATCCCCCCTGCATCCAGTCTGTGCAGCCCTGTCAGAATTTTATATGTTTTAATGTGATCTCCTCTCATTCTTCTAAATTCCAGTGAATACAGGCCTAGTCGATTCAATCTCTCCTCATACAACAATCTTGCCATCCCAGGAATCAGTCTGGTGAACCCTCACTGCACTCCCTCTATGGCAAGATTATCCTTTCTTCGGTAAGGAGATCAAAACAGCACACAATACTCCAGGTGTGGTCTCACCAAGGCCCTACACAGCTGCAGTAAGACATCCTTGTTCCTGTACTCAAGTCCTTTCGCAATCAAGGCCAACCTGCATGCTTGTTTTCAGTGATTGGCAGGCATAGGCTAGCATCAAATAGCATCAGAATGAAGAATTAAGTTAAAAAAGCAGAATTAAAAGCACTATCTGAATGCATGTAGCATTCGCAGAAAAGTTGATGATTTGAATGCACAAGTTGAGGTAACTGGTATCATGACTGGTCCCCCAGACAAGATCCCAATTTTGTTATGACTGGAATGAGATCCCAATTTGTTTATGATCCCTGTGAGGAAGAATGAGCTGGCTCACTTTCTTTATTCAACACCCTCAGTTGGTCACAAGAAAGTTAATTTAAAATTCCTTTCCCCATTGATACCTTTTCCCAGTCCAAATGTATTTACTTTTATTAAGGAGCCGATTTAACCAGGCTTTCATAAGTCAAAGAAAGAGTAAGTTTATTAGTTACTATAACCTAAGAAAAATAATAAAATTGCAGCACACATACACACAGATCAGAAAGAATCCAAATAAAAGTTTTTAAAAAAATCAGTCCTTGGCTTGCCCATGAGGCATATATGGCGGTATGTTACAGCTGTTAAGTTGGGTGATTCCAGTAGAGCTGACCTTGACAGATTCACAGTTAGTTGGAGACACTTAGTTCTGCAGGGTGGCTGAAAGAGGCTGTCCTACTTCCTTTTTGATTGTGGCTTCTGCTGAACCTTGCCTCCAGCATCAGAGAGAGAGATTTCATCTGCAAACTGCAGGGATGACTGATTGGTGCTTCTTCTTGTTTCTGTCACTCACCCACACTGGTCAGCAGGCAACTTTTTAACCCATTTCTTCCTGTGATTTCCAGGAGGTATGGGGGATGTGGGTGGGGGATGGCATGTCAGTGCCCAGAGTCAGTTTTTCTTTCATCTCATACCACTTTACACATTCTGAGGTATAAATCAACAAAAGGTGGATTTTTGGTTACTATTTAGACGTGAGTCTTTAGTCTCAGCAACCACGGGAGATTAAAGTTCAATCTTTTGCACCTTTCCTATCTCCCTTTCAAGGATCTCTGCTTGAAGAAGACCATGGGCAGAATTTTCCATTCTGCGAACGGGGGAACGTAAAATAACGTGCGATGACATCAGGAGTGCGACCCGACATCATCGCGCTGGCTCACGATATTTGAATCGGCAGGCACACACCGGATTCAGCTGCACACCCGCCAATAATTGAAAGGCCTATTAAGGCCAATAAACAGGTAATTAACGTGAATGTTACCCTACCTGTCCAACCTAATGGTTGGCGGGCAGGCGAAAAGGCCAAGCGGCCTTAAATTTTTCAGGAAACCTCATCCACAAGTGGGATGAGGTTTCCTAAAGCTAATAATGATTATATAAAAACTTTTTCTGAAAAATAAAAACATGTCCCATTTCATGTGACACAGTTACATGAGGAGACATGTTTCATTAAATTTTTATTGGTTTTATTTACTTTATTAAAAAGCACTTCAATCTGAGGCAGCTCCATGCCTCAGGGAGTTTGGAGCACTCTTTTGCACGCATGCCCGACTGTCCCTCCTCCCAATGCCCGCACAGGTAGTGCTCCGCTTGCGCATTACACTGGGTGGGCCTTAATAGGCATGCCCCTGTAAAATGGCGGTGCGGAGCCAATCGTGGGCAACGGTCGGGCACCTGACTGCTCCCACCAAGCCCACCCAATGAAAAATCCTGGCCCATGACACCTTTTCAGGTATGATATTCTGTGTTCTCTCAGGACCAGTCGGTCAACTATAATCCACATAGGTATTTTCCAGAAAGTGGTCACTTACATTATCGTCTTTTGCTCAGTGTCTTTGTTTGTATTTCTTTTAAAAACACAGCTCTTCCTTAAAAAAGTTCAGTATGCCAGAAAGTAATTTGTGGCTGCCATCTGCTTTTCTTAATAATGGTCATGACTTAATTGCTATTATAGAGACCTGGCTATAGGGTGACCAAGATTGGGAACCAAATATCCAAGGTCATTGGGCATTTAGAAAGGATAGGCAAAATGGAAAAGGAGGTGGCACAGCACTCTCAATAAGGGACGAAATCAATACATTGGTAAGAGAGGATCTCAGATCGAAGGATCAAGATGTAGAATCAATTTTGGTGGAGCTAAGAAACAGCAAGGGACAGCAAACATTGGTTCGAATTGTTGGTGGGCCACCAAACTGTAGTGTCAATGTTGGGCACGGTATAACTCAATAAATTAGAGATGCATGTAACATGAATGATACAGCAATATTGGGTGACTTCAATTTATGCATAGACTGGGTTAATCAATTCAGTTCTAATGCTCTGGAGAAGAAATTCCTGGAGCATGTACAAGATGGGTTCCTGAAGCAGTACATTGAAGAGCCTAATAGGGATTGGGCTATTTTGAATTTAGTTTTGTGTAATGAGGAAGAACTAATTAATGATCTTGCTGTAAAGAAGCCTTTGGGAAATAATAACCATCATATTATAGAATTTGCCATAAGTTTCAATGCGATATAGTTCATTCTGAAACTAGTGTCTCAAACCTGAAAAAAGGTAACTAGGATAGTATAAGGGGCAAGCTGGCTGTGGTGAATTGGGAAAATACACAAAGGTTTGACAGTAGCTAATGGCTTGTATTTAAAGAAATACTACACAGTCTACAACAGGTATACATTCCTCTAATGCACAAACATGCAAAAGGAAAGGTGAATCAACCACGGTGAACGAAAAAAGTTAAAGATTGCATTACATTAAAGGAAATGGCTTATAAGGATGCCAGAAAAAGTGGTAAGTCTAAGGATTGGGAGCAATTTATAACCCAGCAAAGGAGGACCAAGAAACTAATTAAGAAAGGAAAACAGAATACAAATGCAAACTGGCGAGGAACATATTGGGGGACTGTAAAACCTCTTTAGGTATGTGAAAAAGAAAAGATTAGCTAGGACAACTGTGGGTCCATTACAGGTGTGTACAGGAGAATTTATGGTGGAAAACAGGGAAATGAGAGAGAAACTAACAGCTACTTTGTACCTATCTCATGGAAGAACATATAGAAAATCTCCCATAAATGGTAGGCAACCAAGGGACTTGTGAAACTGAGGAACTAAAAGAAATTAATATTAGTAAAGAGGTAGTACTTGAAAAGTTAACTGGATTGTAGGTTGATAAATCCCCTGGGCCAGATGAGCTTCATCCCAGAGTGTTGAAGGGGGTGGCTCAAGAGATAATGGACGCATTGGTGGTTACCTTTCAAAATTCTTCAGATACTGGAAAGCTTCTTGCAGACTGGAAAGTAGCAAATGTAACCTCACTACTTAAGAAGGGAGGAAGAGGGAAAATGGAGCCCAATGGGCCTGTTAGCTTGATGTCAGTGGTAGAGAAAATGTTTGAATGTATTATTAAGGGCATGAGAACTGGACATTTAGAGGGGAATGGTAAAATTGGGCAGAGTCAGCATGGACTTATGAAAGGGAAATCATGTTTGATAGACCTGTTGGAGTTTTTTGAGGATGTTACTTGTAGCATAAAGGAGTGGATGTGGTGTATTTGAATTTTCAGGAGGCTTTTGATAAGGTCACATACAGGAGGTTAGTAAATAAAATTAGAGCACATGGGATTGGGGGAAACATACTAGTATGGATTGAGAATTGGTTAACAGACAAAAAGCAGAGAATAGGAATAAATGGATAATTCTCAGGATATCAGGCTGTTACTAGTGGGGCACCACAAGGATCCTTGCTAGGTCCACAGTTGTTCACAATCTATATAAATGATTTGGATGTGGGGACCAATTGTAATATTTCTAAATTTGCTGATGGCACCAGACTGGGTGGGAACATAAGTTGTGAAGAGGATGCAAGGAGCTTCAAGAGGAGTTGGACAGGCTGAGTGAACGGGCTAGAACATGACAGATAGTATATATTGTGAATAAGTGCGATGTTATTCACTTTGGCAGAAAAAGACAAGAAGGTAGAGTATTTCTTAAATACTGAGAGGTTGGGAAGTGTAGGTGTCCAAAGGGACCTGGGTGTCCTTGTTCATGAGTCACTAAAAGCTCACATGCAAGAGCAGCAAGTAATTAGGAAGGTATGGCATGTTGGCCATTATTGTGAGGAGATTTGAGTATAGGAGTAAGGATATCTTGCTGCAGATTTCACCAGATTAATCACTGGTATGGCAGGACTGTCTTATGAGGAGAGATTGAGGAGACTGGGTCTGTATTCTCTAAAGTTTTGAAGTTTGAGGGGTGACCTCATTTATACATACAAAATTCTTACAGGGTGTGACAAGATGGACGTAGATAAGATGTTTCCCCTGGCTGGTGAGTCTAAAACCAGGGGACATAGTCTCAGCATAAGGGGTAGGCCATTTAAGACCGAGATTAGAAGGAATTTCTTCATGGAGGGTGGTGAATCTTTGGAATTCTCTATCCCAGAGATAGAAGCTCATTCATTGAGCATGTTCAAGACAGAAATCGATAGATTTCTGGAGACCAATGACATCAAAGGATAAGGAGATAAGTGCTAGAAAGTGGCATTGAAGTAGATGATCATCCACGATCAACTTGAAAGGTGGAGTAAGCTTGATGGGCCAAATGGCCTTCTCCTGTTCCTACGGCCTGAATTTTTCAGATGGCAGGGTTTCCCGAAGAGGCAGCGGGGAACACATCAACCACAGCCATTTCATGCTCGAATGAGCATCATGTGGCTGCAGGCAGGATTTCCACCCATCACTCAAGAGGAAGTCCCACCTTAGAGACCTGCCAGCCAATCAGATTGGCCGGCAGCTCTCCAGTCCCTGCAGCAACAAGAGCTGCAGTGGACTGAAGAGGAAGTGCACCAACATGCCTGAGCTTAAGACCTGGAACCGGAGGACAAGGTAAGTTTAAGGGATCCCATGGTAGGAAGGGATGGAAGGCCTAGGGGGCACAAAAGGGCAGATCAGGGTGTCAGGGGAAAGGCTGGGCGGGGGTGGGGGGGGTGGGGTGGTGGTGGGGTGGAGGGTAGAATCCCAGCAGCCACTGGACCTTAAGGGAGGGGAGTGCCCAAAGTTAGAAGGGGGTTTCTGATGGAGGCACCCCTCTCCCACCAATCCCTTGCCACCCGAGATCTAGGCACAGTCCTTTTCTGGCTTCCTCCATGCCAAGTAAATGGACTTCCAGGTCATTACCGCTTGCTGCGTAAATAAAGTTCTTCCTCACATCATCCCTGCAACCCTTGCCTAAAACTTTAAATCTGTGTCTCCTGCTCAAGTACCCCATCAGCTAATGGAAACAGCTTTTCTTTGTTTAGCTTATTTGCCTGTCATAATATTGTACACCTCTATCAAACCTCCCCTCAATCTCTTTTACTCCAAAGACAACCCAAGCTTCTCTAACCTAACCTTGTAGCTAAAATACTTTAACCGTGGAACCATTCTGGTAAATCTCCTCTGCACCCTCTCAAGAACCTTCACATCTTTGCTAAAATGCAGTGACCAGAACAGGGCCCAATACTCTATAAAAGTTTGGTTAGGCCACAACTAAAGGTTCAGCATAACTTCCTGATTTTGTACTCATTACCTGTATTTATGAAATTCAAGATACCATAACATGTTCTGCCATTCTCAAAGATGCACAAGAACTCCCTTGGAAGTGTTTTATTTCACAAAATCTTCCTGTTGCCATCACATACCAAAGCACAGCATAATTTCAAATCACATTGCATAAAATTAGCTAGTTGCATTGCACTTTTAAAGAATTAATACATTGAAATACAGAAATCTGATGATCAGTCAGGAAGGAAGAATTGCAAGATTTGGAAATAGAGAGTAGGATTTTGCTAGCTAAATGAGGGCGGACAGGTGTGTAATTTCCTGATGCCATTCTGACGGTTAGTGATTTTGCTCAGGAAAGGAGAACTCATCCAATTCAGATCAATGTTCAAGAGCACATTAATATACTTGCACAATGGGCAAACAATTGGCAAATGTAGGTCAACCCAGATAAATGTGAGGTAGTACATCTTGGTAGGAATAGGCAGGTCACTTATTGGAAGGTGCAAGTTTAAGTGGGGTAGAGGGACCTAGGAGTACAAATACACCAATTACAAAAGTTGCGCCACAGACTAGCAAGGCCACTGAAAAAACACACAAAGCACTAGCACTAGGGGAGACGGTGGCATGATGGTATTGTCACTATTATTAATCGAGAGGTCCAGGCTAATACTCTGTAGACGTGGGTTCTAATCCCACCACGGCAGCTAATGGAATTTAAATTCAATTAATAAAAAATCTGGAATTGAAAGCTAGTCTCAGTAATGGTGATCTGAAATTATCATTAATTGCTGTAAAAACCCATCTGGCTCAATAATGTCCTTTAGGGAAGGAAATCTGCTGTCCTTACCTTACCTGGTCTGGCCTACATGTGGCTCCAGCTCCACAGCAATATGGTTGACTCTTAACTGCCCTCTGAAATTGTCTAGCAAGCCACTCAGTTCAAGGGAAATTAGGGATGTGCAACAAACATTGGCCTTGCCAGCGATGCCCACATCCTATGAAAGAATAAATAGAATTGAAAAGTAGGACAGTTATGCTAAAGCTTGTATTGAACCTTCATTCAATCACACTTGGACAGTACTGCACTCCTTCACTTCAAAGTCACAGAAATCTCTCAATTGCGGTTTGGCTTGGAGAAATACTAAAGTGAGTTGAGAATGTTGTTTTCTATATCGACATCAATATAGCTTGTTGCATTGTGCAAAGTATGAGCCAAACAGCTGCAATGTCCTTTTGAGCACCTTTCAGTTTTTTGCTAAACTCTGTCATGTTTTCCATAATTAACAGTTGCATTGTCAGCCAAATACACAGAAAATCTCCCTTGGCAGAGATTGAAGGCACGGAGTTTGGGTAATATTTCTACTGAAATGCTTCAGAGTTTTCCTGGCTACCGCTATGGAAATCCAATAGTAAATGCTAAAGCTCTTCTCAATATTGAAATATCTCAACTAAGGGGAAACTCTTCACTCCACCTATTTGAGGCATCAGTGGCCAAGAGAAAAGATGATCATTTGCTTCAAGGTAATTCAAGTGTTTCTGCGCAGAATACGGTGCTAGAACATTGACTATTTTTGTCTAACACACATCATGTCTCTCGCAATGGTCGAGTCACTGCAGATCACATCATCAGCTTTTATTTTGCAATCAGTACTCCTATAAGACTGGAGGCACCTCATGGATTAGAAGACTTTACTTGGCTCAGCAACAGTCACTATCATTTTCCAGACACTGCAGGTGATTTAAAAAAGCTCAAATGATAACATAGTTATTGAGAGTTAAATCTGGGCTTCTCTGACAAAACTTGCTGACTCACATCTCCCTTTCCTTGGTCGCTGACGTTGATGTCACTTTGGCACAAAATGAGAATGCATAATGCTCTCTCTCTTCCTGCTTTTTACTATGAAATCATTCGTTTGACCATTCAGGATTGAACGAAAATGTATTAGGGTAAATAATGGGGCTAAAGGCCAATAAGTCCCCTGCACCTGATGGGTTGCATACTAGGATATTCAAGGAAGTAACTACACAGATAGTGGGATGCTCTGGTAGTAATAAAAACAAAAAAACTGCGGATGCTGGAAATCCAAAACAAAAACAGAATTACCTGGAAAAACTCAGCAGGTCTGGCAGCATCAGCGGAGAAGAAAAGAGTTGACGTTTCGAGTCCTCATGACCCTTCGACAGAACTTGAGTTCGAGTCCAAGAAAGAGTTGAAATATAAGCTGGTTTAAGGTGTGTGTGTGTGGGGGGGGCGGAGAGATAGAGAGACAGAGAGGTGGAGTGGGGGGGTGTGGTTGTAAGGACAAACAAGCAGTGATAGAAGCAGATCATCAAAAGATGTCAATGACAATAGTACAATAGAACACATAGGTGTTAGAGTTAAAGTTGGTGATGTTATCTAAACGAATGTGCTAATTAAGAATGGATGGTAGGGCACTCAAGGTATAGCTCTAGTGGGGTTTTTTTTATTATATAATGGAAATAGGTAGGAAAAGGAAAATCTTTATAATTTATTGGAAAAAAAAAGGGAAGGGGAAAACAGAAAGGGGGTGGGGATGGGGGAGGGAGCTCACGACCTAAAGTTGTTGAATTCAATATTCAGTCCGGAAGGCTGTAAAGTGCCTAGTCGGAAGATGAGGTGTTTTTCCTCCAGTTTGCGTTGGGCTTCACTGGAACAATGCAGCAAGCCAAGGACAGACATGTGGGCAAGAGAGCAGGGTGGAGTGTTAAAATGGCAAGCGACAGGGAGGTTTGGGTCATTCTTGTGGACAGACCGCAGGTGTTCTGCAAAGCGGTCGCCCAGTTTATGTTTGGTCTCTCCAATGTAGAGGAGACCACATTGGGAGCAACGAATGCAGTAGACTAAGTTGGGGGAAATGCAAGTGAAATGCTGCTTCACTTGAAAGGAGTGTTTGGGTCCTTGGACGGTGAGGAGAGAGGAAGTGAAGGGGCAGGTGTTGCATCTTTTGCGTGGGCATGGGGTGGTGCCATAGGAGGGGGTTGAGGAATAGGGGGTGATGGAGGAGTGGACCAGGGTGTCCCGGAGGGAGCGATCCCTACGGAATGCCGATAAAGGGGGTGAAGGGAAGATGTGTTTGGTGGTGGCATCATGCTGGAGTTGGCGGAAATGGCGGAGGATGATCCTTTGAATGCAGAGGCTGGTGGGGTGATAAGTGAGGACAAGGGGGACCCTATCATGTTTCTGGGAGGGAGGAGAAGGCGTGAGGGCGGATGCGCGGGAGATGGGCCGGACATGGTTGAGGGCCCTGTCAACGACCGTGGGTGGAAAACCTCAGTTAAGGAAGAAGGAGGACATGTCAGAGGAACTGTTTTTGAATGTAGCATCATCGGAACAGAAATCCACACTCAGTGCCATGCGCCGCCATATGAACACACTCGACCTCTCCCTCCAGCAGCACCGCCGTACCCTTTTTCAAAGCTGCGCGTGCCCCCAGTTTCATTTTATCCTTCGGCTCATCCGACGCCTCAACAAGAAACTTTTTCTCTTTCTCTCAAGTGCTAAGGAACGCAAGCTCCAACAACTCATCGACACCAACACCCATCTAGGACCCTCCACCCCTGCCTGTCCCTCCGTCCCCACCCTTTCTTCCAATCCCAACCCCAGCCGTGTATTCACTATACCCCCTGACCTTCCCCTCTCCGATGCTGAACGTTCAGTGCTCAGCAAAGGACTTAGTTTCATACCCTTACGCCCTCACCTCAATGAATTTCGGGCTCGGCATGATACTGAACTCTTCTTCCGCCGTCTTCGTCTCCGGGCTCACTTCTTTGGGCAGGAGTCCTCTCCCAGTTCAACTGATCCTTTTACCCATCTCCAATATTCTCCCTCCACCTGGACCCCTCCCTCTGGATTCTTACCTTCTCTCGATCTTTTCATTGAGAACTGTTGGCGCGACATTAGTCGTCTCAATTTCTCTGCTCCTCTCACCCATTCTAACCTGTCTCTCTCTGAACTTACTGCACTCCATTCTCTCAGGTCCAACCCTGACATTGTCATCAAACCCGCTGACAAGGGTGGTGCTGTTGTTGTCTGGCGCACTGACCTCTACCTCGCAGAGGCTGAGCGTCAACTCACAGACACTTCCTCCTACCTCTCCCTGGACCATGACCCCACCACTGAACATCAAGCCATTGTTTCCAGGACTGTCACTGACCTCATCTCCTCTGGGGATCTCCCTCCCACAGCTTCCAACCTGATAGTCGCCCAACCTCGGACGGCCCGCTTCTATCTCCTACCCAAAATCCACAAACAGAACTGCCCCGGTAGACCGATCGTCTCAGCTTGCTCCTGCCCCACAGAACTCATTTCTCGTTATCTTGACTCCCTTCTCTCTCCCCTTGTCCAGTCCCTTCCCACCTACATCCGTGATTCCTCTGACAACTTACGTCACATCAACAATTTCCAGTTCCCTGGCCCCAACCGCTTCCTCTTCACCATGGACGTCCAATCCCTCTACACCTCCATCCCCCACCAGGATGGTCTGAGGGCCCTTAGCTTCTTCCTCGAACAGAGGCCCGAACAATCCCCATCCACCACTACTCTCCTCCGTCTGGCTGAACTTGTTCTCACGCTGAACAATTTCTCCTTCAACTCCTCTCACTTCCTCCAAATAAAAGGTGTGGCTATGGGTACCCGCATGGGCCCCAGCTATGCCTGTCTCTTTATGGGGTATGTGGAACATTCCTTGTTCCAGTCCTACTCCGGCCCCCTTCCACAACTCTCTCTCCGGTACATCGATGATTACTTCGGTGCCGCTTCATGCTCTCGTCGGGACTTGGAAAAATTTATTAATTTTGCTTCCAATCTCCACCCCTCCATCATTTTCACGTGGTCCATCTCTGACACTTCCCTTCCCTTCCTTGACCTCTCTGTCTCAATCTCTGGTGATAGACTGTCCACCAATATCCATTACAAACCCACCGACTCCCACAGCTATCTCGACTACAGCTCCTCACACCCCACTTCCTGTAAGGACTCCATCCCATTCTCTCAGTTCCTTCGCCTCCGTCGCATCTGTTCTGATGATGCTACATTCAAAAACAGTTCCTCTGACATGTCCTCCTTCTTCCTTAACCGAGGTTTTCCACCCACGGTCGTTGACAGGGCCCTCAACCATGTCCGGCCCATCTCCCGCGCATCCGCCCTCAAGCCTTCTCCTCCCTCCCAGAAACATGATAGGGTCCCCCTTGTCCTCACTTATCACCCCACCAGCCTCCGCATTCAAAGGATCATCCTCCGCCATCTCCGCCAACTCCAGCATGATGCCACCACCAAACACATCTTCCCTTCACCCCCTTTATCGGCATTCCGTAGGGATCGCTCCCTCCGGGACACCCTGGTCCACTCCTCCATCACCCCCTACTCCTCAACCCCCTCCTATGGCACCACCCCATGCCCACGCAAAAGATGCAACACCTGCCCCTTCACTTCCTCTCTCCTCACCGTCCAAGGACCCAAACACTCCTTTCAAGTGAAGCAGCATTTCACTTGCATTTCCCCCAACTTAGTCTACTGCATTCGTTGCTCCCAATGTGGTCTCCTCTACATTGGAGAGACCAAACATAAACTGGGCGACCGCTTTGCAGAACACCTGCGGTCTGTCCGCAAGAATGACCCAAACCTCCCTGTCGCTTGCCATTTTAACACTCCACCCTGCTCTCTTGCCCACATGTCTGTCCTTGGCTTGCTGCATTGTTCCAGTGAAGCCCAACGCAAACTGGAGGAACAACACCTCATCCTCCAACTAGGGACTTTACAGCCTTCCGGACTGAATATTGAATTCAACAACTTTAGGTCGTGAGCTCCCTCCCCCATCCCCACCCCCTTTCTGTTTCCCCCTTCCCTTTTTTTTCCAATAAATTATAAAGATTTTCCTTTTCCTACCTATTTCCATTATATAATAAAAAAAAACCCCACTAGAGCTATACCTTGAGTGCCCTACCATCCATTCTTAATTAGCACATTCGTTTAGATAATATCACCAACTTTAACTCTAACACCTATGTGTTCTATTGTACTATTGTCGTTGACATCTTTTGATGATCTGCTTCTATCACTGCTTGTTTGTCATT
This sequence comes from Carcharodon carcharias, assembly GCF_017639515.1. NCBI lineage: Eukaryota > Metazoa > Chordata > Chondrichthyes > Lamniformes > Lamnidae > Carcharodon > Carcharodon carcharias. Next base: position 52,654,870 of record NC_054480.1, read on the forward strand.
ACAACCACAACCCCCCCCTCCACCTCTCTGTCTCTCTATCTCTCCGCCCCCCACACACACACCTTAAACCAGCTTATATTTCAACTCTTTCTTGGACTCGAACTCAAGTTCTGTCGAAGGGTCATGAGGACTCAAAACGTCAACTCTTTTCTTCTCTGCTGATGCTGCCAGACCTGCTGAGTTTTTCCAGGTAATTCTGTTTTTGCTCTGGTAGTAATCTTGCAAGAATCATTAGATTCTGGAAAAGCCCTAGAGGATTGGAAAACAGCCAAAGTAGCAGCCCTATTCAAAAAGAGAGACACAAAACAGGTAACTATAGGCCAGTTAGCTTAACATCTGTCATCAGGAAAATATTAGAGTCTATTATAAAGGATGTAATAGCAGAGCACTTAGGATTACATAATCTAATCAAGCAGAGTCAGCATTGCTTCATGAAGGGGAAATCGTGCCTGACAAATTTATTAGAATTCTTTGAGGAGGTAACAAGCAGGATAAATGGGAACCAGTAGATGTAATATATTTAGATTTCCAAAAGGCATTCAATAAGGTACCGCACATAAGGCTACTTAATAAGAGCCCATGGTGTTGGAAGTAATATAATAGTATGGATAGAGGATTGGCTAACTAATAGAAAACAGAGTTGGGATGGGGGGCATTTTCAGGATGGCAACCTGTAACTAGTGGAGTGCCACAGGGATCAGTGCTGGGGCCTCAATTATTTACAGATATTAATGACTTAAATAAGGGGTATGGGGGGATTTTCTTATGAGGAGAGGTTGAGTAGTTTGGGCCTGTACTCATTGGAGTTTAGAAGAATGAGGGACGATCTTATTGAAACATAAGATGCTGAAGGGTTGTTTCCCCTTGTGGGAGTCCAGGACCAGAGAGCATAATCTCAGAGTAAGGGGTCGTTCATTTAAAACAGAGATGAGGAAGAGTTTCTTCTCTGAGGGTAGTTAATCTGTGGAATTCTTTACCTCAGAGGGCTGTAGAGGCTGTGTCGTTATGTATATTCAAGGCAGAGATAAACAGATTTTTAATCAGTAAGGGAATCAAGGGTTATGTGGAAAGAGCAGGAAAATGGAGTTGAGGATTCAGATCAGCCATGATCTCATTGAATGGTGGAGCAGACTCAATGGGTCAAATGGCCTACTTCTGTTCCTATGTCTTATGGTCTTTCTGCTAGGCGTTGGTGAATGGAATGGTGTGGATCAGGGTGTGGATGTGATGAGGAAAATGCTAGGATCTTTTTATCCCAGGCACTCAATAACCTGGATATGATTTTGAATGATTGATTTGATATTACTCACTGAGGCTGGTAGGACACGCTGAAGGAGGCATCTATAGGATACAGGGTAGGCCCATGAGGGCCATTCTTCGTGGACACACTCGTTGACCTGAAAATGATTGGAGGATGAGCTAACATTTTGCCAACGGGTGACCTTTTGGGGCTGCCTACCCTTTGAGTGGCTGTTTTTGCTAACATTCATTTTGGATTCATCACTACATTGGTCAGCGAGCGCCTGTGAAATAAATAGGCCTGCCCCCAGCTGTGCTGCACAATGTTATGAGGCAACAAGCTTTTGAAGTATCAGACCCAAAGTCATCCAGTACAGGAATGGGCTCAGACGCGGTGAAATCCAGATTGCCCAGCACAAAACCGACATCAGGCCATTCGAGCTGAGCAAGGCTGTATCTGTCCTCCAGCCTCTTAGGAGTCTGACCACAGCTACCTCTCTCATCTCCTCCTGCTCAACAGCCAATGCCACCCTTCTACCCACACACGAGGACCCACTAATCTAAGTGTATCTGTGCTTGAATGATGCCAGGCTTGCATGTCTTCTAAGGGCATCGATCATTCAAGAAACCCAGTGGCAACACTGGAATGCTCCCCCTCCACAACTGGCCCTGTGGGAGACAGAAGAATGAGATCATGAGAACTTGGCCTCTGCAAAGCTGAGGCTTCCCAATAGAGCGAGGGCAAACAAGCAAGAGCTTTTGGTAACTATTCTGGGCACTCATTTCTCCCATATTCAAGAACACCATGTAACCACAGGCCGCTCAGCTGTTGTATCTGCAAACTTGGGAGACCCGAATTCTGGTATTATGCTGCACTCATGCAGCCAGAACGAAAGACATTATGCCTCTTGCAGCAAGGCATCCATCTCCTCAAGATGACACTGTGATGGCTGACATGTTCATCCAGGCCTCTTTAGTTTGGCCAAGTAGACTTCTACCACTCTCTAGGGCAAGTCTGTTTGCCTTTTTGGCGCAGCCTCCAACTTTGACTGCAGAAGGTGGCATTAATGTTAGGCCAAGTTGGGTGCCTCCTTGCCACTAAAGTTGCAAAAGGTGCAGTCACGCCTTTAAAGTGGGCCCAAACTTTCAGCCTCCTGCCTCCTTACCGTCCCACCAATCCCTTCCTCCAGCCAATTAGGAAAATCTGGATCGTGGCTGCTTCCTCCTTGGACCTGAAAATGGCTCAGGCATCATGGTCCCAATGCCAGACGAAAAATCCTTTCTGTAGAAATTAAATTTGGTAATTATTTTCCTATGTTGGACTGGTAAATAAAATGTTGAATATGTGAGTAACCTGCAAGTCAGATTTTGAAGACATAAAAATTTGCAAACTGGAATAACTTTGAGCTTTAAACTACACATACGTAGGCTTAGAGATGAAATGCCTTAACTCATATGTTCATATGTATTATTAGGATAATTCATGAATTTTGGGGATATGTCATTAAGAAGTGTTGGCACATCTAAGTGCCAAATACAGTGATGTAGCTAAAAACCTGAAGTTATGGTCTGGAAGGAGATCAGAGCACCAGTTTTTCCAGGACCTCCTGTCAAAAAGATACAAGTTATAGTTAGCAGTTAGAAGGGATGGAAGAGCTGTGAAGCTTAGCTTCCCCATCTTCCTTGAGCCACTCTTTCCACTGGTTAAGAGTTGCGAATGCTTGGTTATATGTTGTTAGTTGTGTTAACACAGATGCACACACTGGAGGTTAAAATATTGCAAAACATCCCGCAAAAAGAATAACAATAAGAGTACATCACTACCATTTGTCACAGGACATTTGCTGGGGTGCATTTGTTAGGAGAAAGTTAGGAGTTAGTAGTGGAGCACTCATTAGAAAGTTAGCGCTTGTGTGGGATATTGCCAGTCAACAGGTAATTGTCATGGGTTGGGGGTTGCTGTGAGAATCCAGAAGTGTCACAGGTTAGAGAGTAGGGAACTCAGCAGGCAGCTGTGAAATGTGCAGCTTCAGCAGCAAAGGCTACAACAGGTAAGGTAGACTGGAAAACTAGCATTGAAGTCTTAAAGCTGCAAAGGAGTTTGTATATATGTTAGAGTTAAGTTGACAAAGTTAAAAAAAAATTCAAAGGAAGATGCGAGTCAAGAGACCAGATTCAAGGAACCAAGGTGACCTCGGAAGTCCCGGGATCCATGGAACAACAGACCTACATGTGTTGAACTTGTATATCATGATGTTCCACTAGACAAGGCATGATAAGTATTAATCTGTTATAGTCTATAAACCTTGTTAGTTTGCATTCTAAAATAACGATTGTCCTTTTTGCCAAAAAGGTTAATCCTCGATAAGAATTTTCATACTCTGTGGTGTAGTGTAGAATCCAAATTCCAACAAATTCTACACAATGGTCATTAAAATTTGTTTACACAAACATCAGATTTCTCAGATCTGTAACTATACAGACACAATATCACCACTTCATGTAATGCACAAGTACATAACTGAGCTATGCATTCCAGTCATACCCCACACACAATCCACGATCTGTGAAGTTAGGAAATTACAACCAAGGCAAAACCTATACACAATAATTAAGCTTCATTGTTCATTGCATAAAATTGTCCAGAGAAACTGCAATCTTAGAAACCATATTTTAACAGTGGGCAAATTAAAACTATATACCTCTGGTAAATAAACAAGTCTTATTAGCAATAAGTACAGTCAGGTGTAACACTGATCCATTCAGGAAAGTATACAGTTAACAATTGACTATTTATCCTGTGATCAACAGTCATCAAGGGCTGGTGAATGCTCTCTGAGAAGCAGTAGCTTACTCAAGCATGAGTTTAAGCATGTCAGTCTCCCCCTCTGCAGTGATCAATGCTGCTGACCTCTGAATGAACACTTACCTGTAAAGAGGTTATGATGTCTCACTGAATAGCCAAGTCATATTCCATCCTCGCTTTATGGTCATTCATTCATACTTTCCAGCAAGACCAACCAAACAGTGTTTGAAAAGTGCAAGCCTGTGCTAATTGTTGTCTCTTCCTTTGCCCAGAGACACTGAAGCAAACTAGTGTTCACATAACTACTTCTGGCGAGATCAGGTCATGCAAAGGATGAAACCTACAACTTTCTACTAAAAAGATATCTTTACTATGATGATGTAATGGTGAGTATCAATTGTTGGTTTGAATGTTCTCATTTTGAGATTTGTAATTTTGTATATGAATAACAAGGATAACCAGGTGACTGTGACAATGCTATCCTGCATTTATTCCCATATGCCAGAAAGAAAATCAAGTTTACATTCAGTAGATGTACTAGAGAGCCACTAAAACATTCATGAAAAGACAGCATATTCAAGGCATCAGCAACACGTAACAAAAGATCCATTTTTCATGTAAACCATATGGATTCTGCACATTCAGTTACCATTGTCAGTCCATTTACATGTGAAAGCACCATGAAAATCCTTGTGGTAAACTGAAATCACAAAGGCCAAAGTGAAGCAGTCATTTCAGAACTTTATGAAAACACTGCATTGAAATGATAGCTTATTCTTCCATGCTGGCATTGAAATTTTACTCCGGCTACCAGGTCCAAAGTATTCCATCTGTAAAGCAAGAGGCGGTGTCCATTTTTCCAGCACTCCAGTTATACATTCAGTGTTAAACTATAGCACGCAGAAATGTCCATTTTTTAAAGAAAACTGGTTATGTAATGCTGTCAAATCCCTGTCGACAAAAGCTTGGTCCATTTACTGATGTAACCATTGTCCAACTGCACAAGGTATCTACTTCAAGCCAGTTCATTTTACAAAAATGGTCAGATACTACAAAAGTAACCAATATGACCAAAACAAAAAAAAAACTAAAATTAGAAAGTGAGGTAGTTAACAAAATTTCTTCAAGTTCTGGGGCCCACCCTCCCCACTTCCCTCATATGCTACATGTGGGTCTCCTTTGGCTAAAGCATAAATGGTGTACCATCCACAAATCAAATAAGTAACCTGGTTAAAACCAACCAAGGTAGGCAATGTTTTAATCAATCAAGAATGCACTCTTGTTTTATCAGTATTAAGCCTAAGACAGTTAATGCATCTTATTTAATGCTGCAGCCCTTTGTGTTTTTTTTTTAAAGAGGACTTTAAAAAGAATCACAGAGTCCCACTGATATCGTTCTATGTAAGACTAGTGGTTTCTGAATTCTCCCAAATCCCAACTGTAGCAATTGTGAAAGTTGTCAAAGCGTCTGGATTTATGAATGCGTTGCATTTCTTTTCCCCAACCCCTCTCCTTCAAACCAAAAATATAGAGAACCAAATCTAATTTAGAATATTTAAGCCAGTATACTATTTTATTATAGAAATCCTATTTATTTGTTTGTCCTTAAAGCATCTATGCAGAAAGGATAATTGTGTTTTGATAAAAATACTTTTTCCCTTTTCTCCCATCTTGAGAATGGCATGAATTTGAGATGGATGATGATTCTTTTTATGCCTGCTGGCCTCTGTACTTTAACAGTGCTAGCTACTTGTCTGGAAAGTTTTATAGCTGATGGCAATCCTGCTCTCACCCAATCTCTAACCATATTCCTTCCAACAAATATTACTGCACTGAGATCAGGACTCATGACTGTTTTTAGCTGCCTCTTCAGCCCAGAGGCAATGAGGCCCATTGTTGTCCTGCAACTAGTACTACTGCTAAAAAAAAAATCAGTTAATTTATTCTTCCACCACCTCCAGTTATTTGGTTTGAGTCTACAATTGACAGAGCATTCTCAGCTGAACAGGAATCTCCAAATGTTTCATTGGCTTTAATGATCTTTGACTGAAGTTAATCCCAAGTAAAATTAAGCAATTTAATTCACTGAATTATAGTTCTACAAATTTATCTTTTATCTGGGATTTTACTTAAAACAAGAGTTCATTCAAGATTTTTTTTAAAAAAAGGAACAGTTGTCATTAGAATTCTAAACAGATGGCACCAATTGACATTCTAGAACAGTTACCCGCATAAATGGTTTTAATGTATAAACAGTAAATACAATTACACACACACTCTCAAAGACAAATCTCTATAGTAGTTTATGGAAATGATTCAGTTCAATTTCTACTCAATATTTCAAAACTAGCACTAATTACAGAATTTTTTTCAATCTTTGGATTCATAAGGATTTTGTAGTAAAAATTCATGAGAAAGAGGCTGTACACTTCAAATATTGTAAACTCAAGTCAATATTGTAAACGCTTCACTTTGCAAGACCCGCTTTATTATTTTATTCTTTTAGATAAATCCCAGAGTTTTATACAATAAATTTGCAAAGCAATGATTGTACTCATAACATAAATTCAGGAGGTACCCAGCAGTTTTGTTAGAGACAGCTACAGTAAAAAAAATCTATTTTACATTTTTGGGATTATATGAAAATAGTAGCCCATATTGAGGTCTGTGGTTGTTTTTCATAAAACCTAAGACTAAAATGTACTCTACTCTGCACATTTGCTACAGAATGTCATTTTTCTTTAAATTAACAGCTATTTTGCTTTCTTCCACAAAATGGGGGATGTGAGGCATAGCAACACTTTCAGAACTAGGTTTCTCTTCAGTGATTGCTGGACTACTGCCAGACTGGGATGCATCCACTTTGGAAACTGTAGTGCTAGTGCTCACAACAGAACCGCTTGCCACACTAACTGTGATTGGAGGAATACCACCATTCTGAATCACCGAGATCTCATTGGTTTTCAAAGCCAAGCCATTGGCAAGCACAGTGGTGTATTGGTTCCAGATGGTTGGTTCAATATTCGTTGCAGGAGCCATTAGATCCTTTGGGAACATCTCTGAGATCTTCTTTGGGTCATTGCCAATCAGTATCATAGGACTATCTAGTGAAAGACGTCTCCCACGTCTGGCTGAATTATTCCACATGTGAGTTCCAACATGGACCTACAATATGAAAGTAAAAAGTGATCAGGTTGTGCAAAAAACCTGAAAATCTCAGCATCAAGCATTCCCTGGTCAGGATTAATTGGAGTTAATGCAGCTTAAGCGTTCCCCTTGGACTGCAAAAATCTTTTCTCCTCACTCCCCAATAAACATGAACAGAGGAGCTATTCCTATGTTGATCCATTTCCATATTAACTACATCAGTTACTATATTATAACTGACACTATGCATTACCCGCTCAACTTACACCAACAGGCTTTTTGACTATGGGACTGGGTGAGGAAAAGGAGGGGTGGGCATTTCCAGGGATGAGTGGATGAAGTTTGAGAATTGTGTGACAAGGAATCATGTACACATCATAGCGCAAAGCAGAAAAGTCACTTTAGCCTCTGGGGTCGGAAAATTATAGCACTTTTATGATCTATTGTGAAATGCAAATGCTACTAGGCCACTTCAGATGAGTGGAATTATTAGGCTTCAACTGGGTAGAAACATTAGTTTTCCCTTTCTTTACCTTAGAGTTAAGAGTATGAACCAATGTATTTGTAACTAATCACCAAAGTGACCCCAGCATTTCAGCATTCAATACAGTTAGTGCATGTAATACAGGATGAAATTCATACTGGCAACAGAACATGACCTTGCTGGATTTATGTTGGGGGAAGCAAAGCAAAAGACCACAGAGAGGGGAAGGCAGAGATTAGAGAAACATTTCAAAAGACAGAAATTCCATAATCAAAGTCAGAATTTTACCAAAAGGTGGAAATTTCTCATCCCTGCATAACAGAGCTGAGCTATAAGTGACTCTACATCCACACAGGTACTTTCTAGCATTGATGATCAATAAGAAACAAAAACTTTGAATGATTCCTCCACACTGCCAAGCATTGCAGTACAGAATCAAATGTTGGTGGCTTTACTAAAACCACATTGGAGATCAGTTAATTCAGCCAGACCAGAGATCAAACCTGTGACATTTTCTGTCCAAACTTTCCAGTATTATATTACATTAGGCAGTGCATTACCCACTGAAATATTGGCGTGAAATCTACCAAAGATTTTAAATGAAAGCGTTGTTTCAGCAAGATGCAAGCTAGCCTCACGCGAATCATCTGCTGCTGCAACTAGTGGCCTGGATTTTGCAATAAGGCCAATGGCACTCACCATTATAAGAGAAAATCTGACAGCAGCTTCTATAGTACACATAAACGTACTTAAATCAGAAATCCAGAAGTTACTGTCAGAGAGTAACAGTCCTTGCAATAGACTCAGCATTGAAAATCGCTAATAGAATGAACTTGGGGTACTTGCCCCCTAGTTCCACAGAAAAAACTAAGTTGGGGTTGGTGCATTCAGGAGTAAGTTACTTTTTTTTTAAAAAAAAGATAGCGTGCAAGTGATAATTACTGCCAAACAACCTTTCCAGCCCTGGAAAATTTACAACTGTGGGGCTTCATCACTTGAGCAATTAATTAACATGAGAGTTCTGTCTTGTATTTTTCCTTTAATCCACCTGTCTTTCCTAATTTTTATTTTGCTTTCTGTATATGTTTTAAATTGGTTTTACACTTTGTGTGCTTCAGTGAGGATTCTTCAATCTGACTTGTTGAAGAGCCTGGCTATTTCTTGTTCTGCTCACAGACGCCATAGATCCCCTGTAGAGGGCACCACATTGAATCAGGCGCTGGATTAATGCAAATCTACACTGAGAAACCTGGGCTTATTTTCTGGGCAGATGTCAGTGAGGTGAACAGTGATTGTCACCCCTTCTTCACTGACCAAAAAACTCTGGTCATTACTTAGAATTTAATATGTACTGTAGCATTTTTCTCAATCTGAATAAGTTACCTTGAGATTTCCTTTCGTTGTAAAAGCTCTTCCACAGATGGTGCATGCAAATGGCTTTTCACCAGTGTGCGTGCGTTCGTGAATCTGCAGAGCACTTGCTGAGGAGAAGCTCTTTCCACAAGTAGGGCAGTTGTGTTGTTTAGGTGTACGACGGGGTGGAGGTGCCAAAATAGGTGGCATGATTGGAGCCACAGCTGATGGGGCAAGAAACTGTGCAGTGGTTCCTGCTGGTCGTTCTCCATGGTCGCTTACTTCCACTTTAATCAGACAAGGAGGAGCCCTGATAAAGGAACCTGCAGGAACTTGAACAGCACCTAAAAACATACAATGGTTTTTCACTGTTTAGTCTAATAGGGTTGTAAATTATACATGGTGGATCCCTTACTAGAATTAATTCTCAATTGCCATGCCAGACTTTACAACCTCAGCTCCAAATACTAGTGCTTTAGCAGCAGCTAGATGAAATGGGGAAAAGCAGCCAATTCATGTCGACTAACAGTTGAAACACACAAATCCACTCATTCATTCCTTCTATTCTTGTACCTGTCCTGGCAGTTGTTTATTGAAATGGACTGGAAAAAAAGTCAGCATAGATCACTTGCCTAGTTAACTCCAAAATTAGTGAACACCTGGGTACATTGCTCAACATACAGTAAAACCCCACTGAACTAAAAGAAAATCTGCCAACTTTGGGAAAATTCAAATATGCTTTAATAAAATGGTCTTTTAACAATGAAAGTGTACGAAAATGGAAATATCCATTAACTGATCATTGCCTATCTCACTGTATGGTCAGAAGCAAGCCTGGGAGCAAAGCTCCTTCTAAAAAAACCCTCCTGTTTGACATCATGAGTTTCTACTCCAATGATATGACAAAATGACAAATGAGAAAGGTGAAGTTCTGCTCCAAGATATAAATTTGTTCTTAAACTGCCTATAGCCAGCACTTCCATAGCATCAAAACATGACAGTGGGCAAACACTGAAACGTATGGAGGCATCTCCCTTTACCAGTTCAATTTTGTAGCATAATTCAGGCCCTTTAAGCATTGTATTAATACTTTGCATTGATCTGAGGCATGCTTGACCTTTACATAGATTAGCAGGATACTGTTGGCATTCCACAACTGGTTGGACTAACCCTTCTCTAACAGGACTCAAATTTATCCAAATTCACTGTCATCTATCTTTCACCTCTCTTTAAATGTGTTCATCAGCATGAGAGAATTGAATACTTAATCATTTAGTACCCCACATCAGAATCAAATACTTACACGTCAAGCTTATTATAGCATAGTCCTTTTAAAGAGTCCAACAAGCAATAGTGCAAAGTTTACATTTCTTTCAAAAGAGCTATTTATTTGGCAATGTCAAGGACAATGCATCTAACCACTGCACCACACTGTTGCTTAATAACTGGATCACAACTTTCTTACTGTCTGAAGTTAGTAAAAAGAAAAAAAAAATACAAAGGCTACTCCCAAAAAACTCAGTAACATGAACTTTGGTTGGTGGCAGGGTGGGAAGAGGGAGGATTGGTGAATGTCATATTTTGGGATTTATACCTAAAAGTGAGAAATGGTTTTGATTTAGTTTATAATACCATTAAGTTAGATTTACCTTCCAAAAAAAATAACTCCCACAAATGTACAAGCTCTTTAGATGTTGTTTAAATCATTTCTAGGGATGACACACCAGCCAACATAGTTTTGACATGAAGTTAAGAACCTGATATTAGTTTTGAGATAATGGGATTCATTAACTATGCTCTTGGATATTTGTGGCTATTATGATAGAATGATTTTCATTTATTACATCCTGGAAGTGACTCAGAATTGCAAGCTTCTGCCCCAAAAATTGAATTTTTGTCTTTAAGATGGTAACTTTAGCAGACAGACAGACAAGCATTCCATCTGGAATGAGTCTCAGTGTAGTCAGTGAGAGGCACTGAAAGATCTCACTATCCAGACAGTAAAAGGAGATAAAAGATACTCCAAGCCAAGGTATGAATCTTGTAGCCCATCACAAAAGGAATTCAAGGTTAACTAATTTTTGAGTGACTTTAGCCTCTTAATAGGGGCTGGGTGCCTAGTTTGTTATACAAGAGTGGCAGAAAACAGATGCATCTCATTCATACCTATGCTCTGCTCATTCATGCATTACATGTGAAATAAACCAGTTCATTTACCAATCAGCTTCATCTCACTAGAGTGCTTTTTAGTTCTTCTGAAGTTGCAGAACACACATGGTACGTGCAACATCATAATATGCATACAAAAAAGGGATCTACTCTTATGATCCTCAGATCGTACCATTTTGTAAATAGTAAAGGCATGCTCCAGATCTTAGAGGAAAAAGTTTGCTTATAGAATTAATTGGTGATGCTGAAACCAAGTAAAAATCTATATACAGATCAGTGAAATTTGCAACAGTTAAGGAGAGCACAAGAAGCAATGGTCAGCAAAGTGATGAGATCAGACCAGGCTGGGAAGAAAATAGCAAAATTGTAAGAGGGATGTCGCTTTTTAAAATCGGGGAAGATTTGACTTCACATGGGTCATGAGGGAGGGCAAGGAAAAGGCAGATTAACAAAATATGCTTGGGATTTCCATTTGTGAGGAGTATTTAAATCACTAGTTGTGGATCTGGGGTGCCCTATATCAAAATGTTGGGTACCTATGGTGCCCTATACCAAAATGTTGGATACCTATGGTGCTGTTATTACTATTTATGGCAAAGCAACAGACTGATGATGTACAATTCAGGTTTCAGCTTCAGATACAAATCACTCTACACTGTATTACTTGTTCAGGCAGAACTGCCAGAAATATCACTCCGTGGCAGAGCAAGAAAAGCATACTTTTCTTGTGGACCACATTGCTACGTGGGTCAAAAGAAATAATAATTTGGTTCGTAAAGCTGAATTATGGATTTTTAAAAATATATTCAAACAATTAAATACATAGCCAAAATTATTTCAAATTAGTTCTGGGAATCAGCCTGGCATTACTGATCCAGCTCAGAAATAACAATCCCAAAATTAATGTAAAAGCTCCCTCCATTGGGAACGAGAGTTTGTGGTCAGGGAGTAATAATGTGAGCAGCAGTACAGCACTCCACTAATCCACATCATGAAGTTGGGTGTGTGCAAATTATCTGAAGAAGCTAGATAAAAACAAAAAATATAAAATCTAATGGGATTTTATGGGACCATATTAAAACTTGCATTCACTGCCAGGGAAAGAGAAAGATCATCTGAGGGCCATGAATATTACGGGATATTTTTAAACTGAAAATTGAGCTTTTTGAGGAAATAATGGAGTGTATTGATAAAGGAAATGCAGTCATGTTAGATACATATTTTATGAGGTATCACATAGGAAAATTATGATAAAATTGATTAAACTAAGGTGCAGGGTATCAAAAGGCCATAGGTTCTTCAAGCCCCAATCCAGAGACTTGGGGATATAATGCAGTCCAACACTTCCAGTGCAGTTTCATGGGAGTGCTGTGCCATCTTTTGGTTGAGACATTAAACCAAGGCTCCATCTGCCCTCTCAGGTGGTCAAGATTTAATGATACCACTTGAAGAGCAGTATGGGAGCTCTACCAACTTCTAGGCCGATGTTTATTCCTTAACCAACACCCAAACGATCTGGTCATTTAATTCTTTGCTGTTTATGGGACCTTGGTCTGTGCAAATTGACTGCCACATTTTCCTATGTTACAACAATGACCACACTTCCAAGGTACTTAAGGACACATCAGGATAGGTAAATACACTCAAGTTCTTTCTTTAAAAAGGGGATTTGACAGCATGATTATGCACAGAAAACAACTGGGAGTAATGGGTGCATTTTAAATTGGTGTCATTCAGGATAGAGGGTGCAAACAAACAAAACAAAAAGAGCAGAGTAACTTGGGACTTAAATAAGTTCATTAAAAGTGGGAGAACAAAGTAATAAAAAAAATGAAATCCTAAGTTTTATAAATAGATGCACAAAGGAGTACAAATGTAAAGCAATAAAAAGAAAGGACCTGTACTTATATAAACAACTGCACAAGCTCAAGAGGTTTCAAAGCATGGCAGCCAATAAAAGTACTTCTGAAATATAGTCACCATTGCAATACCAAATTTGTATCAACCATTAATTAGGCTTTAATTCAAATATTATTTCCACTTTTTGGCACCTTTCTTTTAAACACAGGGTTAAGGCCATGGAGAGGATGCAGAAGAGATTCATTATGACACCAAAGGTTAGGAGCATCAGTTGTGACGAAAGAACTAGATAAAAAAGGCACCTTTTGTTAAAAAAATCCCAGAAAAAAATCAGGTTAAAGGCTTCCCCTCGTCAGCAAGTCAGAAAGATATTTACATGAGGTTTTGGATATGGAAGACCCTGCCAAAACAGTGGTAAAGATAGAATCCATAAAACATTTAAATGGGAAATATACAAGAGAAGAGAAACAATGCTAAAAGGACACAGGGAAAGACAGTGGAATAGACTAATTGGATGTACATTTACTGAACCACCATTGAGAGCAATCACTACTCACAGCAAGTTTGAGCACATATCAGAGACACCAAGAACAGCTTGCAACAATGAGCATCAGCAACCTTCAACAAGGGACAAGAGATATCTCAGCGGACCAAGGTCATCAAACACCTTCCTGCTGGAGCGACATCAAAAGCAGGAGCACAGATCAATTTTCACCTAACTTAGGGGTACTGAAGCCAGTTGTGGCACCCTTAGTCTACCAGCTGTCTGGCTGATATAAACTAACTCAGCACACATCAGTAATCAAGCCTCTGGCTTTAAGGGTTGTCAAATGTACCATTCGGAGGAGATGGGCAATGGGGCAAATTCATAGATTTTATTCTCTTGCTCAAGTACAAACCCAAAATATACTCGGGTCCTGATACTACTGTTCAGGCTAGCAATAATTGAGTACACCAACCGAAAGTTAAAAGAAAATGATGCAATTCAGAACATGGAATTTTCACATATGGAGCTCTAGCTCCATTGATCCCCTGTGGATTTGAATCAAGATTCTCTGCTGTTAACCACAACGTTAAATTATGACATGTGCATCCAGTTAAGAATATTTTTTCCAAATTTGTGTCCACAACCTTCACTTTGAAAAGCTACTGGGAACATGAATTTAAAACAGTGAACAAGAAGCAGTTCTTCCTTATGGCAGAATTGCAAATAAAGCAGTCAGCAGTTACAAGGTAAAACTACAGCTGAAAGAGGTTATTCATCACTGACCACAAAGCATACAGGACAGACAACTGGGTAGCTGCATTTTGAAAAATTCTCAGGTTTAATCTCTGATCTCATGAGTTCACTGATCTCAGCCTACCAGTGATGGAGGGACTAAAGTTGGCTCCAAAGCCCTTGAGATACTGGAGATAGGTGGACATAAAAAAAGAAATCAGGCTCCTGTTCATTATCATCATAATTCAGAAAACCCTTCAAGTTCATGTGCATAGCACTACTGAGTGCACGAATAGCTGTGGACACTCAATAGGTTATACACGAATGTTGTCAATTACCTCCCCGACTCAGTGCTCATAACACTCTACTTTGAGAGGAAAGGAGACGATTGTCACTCTTTCCCCTGTTCTAAAATAAAATGAGAAATCAGTCACTTGCTGTTTTACACCATAGGCAAAGGTCATGCTTCACGTATCTGAACTTAATCTCAACATAGAAGCTTAATGTACTTTATATCTGCTAAGATCCTTTAACTCTTTAATTCATTAAAAATCAAGTATCTCCAAATTATTTTTATTTAAAGCTTCAAATAAAGGCTTCAAGTAACTATTACTAAGGTCTATTCTGATGAGCACTCATTTATTGCAAGTTAGTCCATTTAGCTGCATTTATGAAATTGCAGCTTGAGACTCAAACAATAGACTGGAGCTGCTGCTGAGGTTATTCACAAGGTTTAAACTATACATATATATTTTTTCATACTTACTGCAGTCCCCATTAGTAAATGGTATACTAGGCACTTCTTCCTTAATTTTGCGATGAATATTGGCAGATGTTAAATCTAATGCACCATCATTTGGTAGTTCAGATGTCTCAACAGGCTCAATTTTTGTTCCTGAATTTTCACAAGGAGCAGAAAATCCTGGTGACTTGGACAGATGACTACCATTATAGCTATTAGCAGGAGACGAAGCTTGTAACAATGCAGATTCTGAAGCACCTGGACTCCTATTATTCTGGTATTCTTGATCCCCTATTGCCGAAGAAGAATCATTAGCCATACCTTCACTTTCTGGGGAGCCATTCTCACTAGATTTCAAACTGCTCTGTCGTTGCAAGTTCACACTAGAGTTGATCATTTTCATCTGACTCTCCAAAGCTGCTATATTTGAGAATACTAACAAAGGAGAGTTAGCTGGCAAGTCACTGTAAGGCAAAACTGGTTTTGAATACTCAACTGTAGGCACCTTCGTACCTTTGTCCCCTTCCAACTCAGATTCATCCATATTTTCATCAGTAAAACTGCTGTCTAGTTCAGCAATTTCATCAGCCAAAGCTGGCTCTGGATCAGAACCGTCGTAATAGCCCTCAGGCAAAGGTGTATTCGGGATCTGACCTCCCATGTGCATTCTGATGTGCTGCTGAAGAACAACAGCATTGGTGAATCTCTTGTGGCAGATAGGACATGAATGCTGCACTCGCAAAGGTGGTTTTGCCCTATGTACCCCATAGTGAGTCTTGAGGTTGCCTTTTGTGGAAAAAGCCCTGCCACAAACTTTACATTTGAATGGCCTTTCACCAGTGTGAGTACGGTAATGCATTTTTAGTGAACTCTGGCAACTTAGAATACGATGGCACACAGCACATTCATTTGGGTCAGTGGATGTTTTGTCTATATTTTCTACCAGCTGTTGTAGTTTGGATGTCTCAGATGCTTGGCTATTATCAAGTGTGTTACCAAAAGCTGGCTTAGGTTTTGAGGTTTCAGACATTATGGAAGTAGCCAAAGTAGGTGCACTGCCATTTTCATTTGTAGATTTAATTTCTAGGTTAGATTCATAGTTGCTGACATTTGATGACATAGAAGCAGTTTCACTTACTGCTGGAGATCGTCTTTGCAGAAAATCACTCACAGGTACCTTGTCTGATGTATCCTCAAAACTAGTTGACAGCTTCAAGCCAACTGAATTGGACAATGTTTGTAAGACAGGCTTGGTGTCCACCCAGTTTGCCGAATTGTCAACAGGTATTGACATGCCGTATGGAATTCCGCTGCTAGTTGGAATGTTGTCCAGATGTTCAGGAACAGGATAGGGATTCATTCGGATATGGGGATACTTCTCCTTATGACGCTGGAAATGGACCTTTAGATTGCCTTTGGTTGTAAAACGATTACCACAGATGTTGCACTTGTAAGGTCTTTCCCCAGTGTGGGAACGGATGTGAATCTGCAGAGCGCTGTCATTTCCAAATACTTTGCCACAAAACTTGCATTTGTGTTTGAAAAAGGACTCTTCTGAACTGGACTTCGTCTCAAATACTGCAACATTTGGAGGCTTGCCTTTCTGATTTCGTGCAGCTGAAGCTGCAGATAGTCCCATTAGCGGGCTGTGGATAGTTGCAGAATTTGGAGACTGAGGTAGCAAAGGATTTGGAAATCTCGCAACTGGGCTTGTAAGGTTGCCATGTTTGAGCCTGGAGGGGTTTTCAGAGCAAGAAATGGAATCAGGCTTGGAGGTTAATGAAGCTAGAGCACTAGTAGTTTGGAGGGACCCGGATTCAGAATGGTGTAAACTCTTGTTAAAATGAGTTGTACCAATAGAAGAATGAGGTAGCTGGACTGGTTTAAAACCATCTATAGTAAAGGTTTGGCTACCAACTTTCTGCCCAATTAAAGCAGCAGCAGCAGAAAGCTGTTGTGACAGGTGAGCCCCCAGTGTTTTAAGAGGGTCTGCAGCTGCAACGATGGAAGGATGCAGAGAATGAGGTGCCATCATTGCCACCTGGATGCGGATTTGCTCAGTTAACTGAATCTGCTGAAGTTGCTGCTGCTGCAAACAGACCAATTGCTCAAGCAATATAGGAATGACATTGACATTTCCAGTTGCATTTGAATTACTGGCAGGCACATTGTCTGGAACATGCTGAGTCACTGCCACTTTAGTGTTCTGAATAGTCTCCAATGTGACATTAGTGTTTGGTATTTTAGATTGGGGGACATAAGTCACGTCAGAGGCTGGATGTAAACTTGAGGCAGCATTTGAGGCACATGATTTTTGAGATTCTACAATATCAACATTCATCTCAGCAGTTTCATTCTCTTCATGCATTTTTTCTTCAGGGCTATCATTGCTTTTAGATTGATCGGTCAGTTGGCCATTTGCAAAGTTATCTGGACAAGATTCTGGGCTGTCTTTTGGAGGCATTTCCCTCTCGTCTTCATTCATAATCAAAACTGGTGGGTTTTTAGTGCAATTTTTCCTGTGCTCAAGGAACTTGGAGAGATCAAAGAATTCTGCACAGCATTTCTTACAGATGTTGGTTTCCTCAGTCCTGCATTTCTTTGCATTTACTTCCCCATCTCCATCATCCTGACAATCCTGAGAACCTGCGAAAAGATTTTCAAAAAAGCACAGTAAGTACTTAGTGTACAAGAATACTTATGTAGATGCCCCTTGCAGTTTCTTAGCTCCACCCAAATTGATTCTACATCTTGATCTTCCGATCGAAGATCCTCTCTCACTAATGTACTGATCCCATCCTTTATTAACAGTGCAGAAATAGAAGTGAACAGATATATCGAATTGCCATTACAGAGAAGTGGCTGCTGGTTGATCAAGATTTGGGACTGAAAGTTCAAGGGTATTTGACATTTAGGAAGGATAGGCAAAAAAAAGGGAAAGATTGATAGCAGTTGTTTCCTGGCCACCAAATTATAGTGGTAATGTAGGGCATGGTGTAAATCAGGAAATTAGATGTGCATGTAACAAGGGAACACAGTAATCCTGGGGGACTTCAATCTACATATAGACTGTATAAACTTAGTTGGCCCAATTGCTGAGGACAAAGAATTCCTGGAATGTATACACAATGGTTTCCTAAAGCAGCATGTTAAGGAACCAACTAGAGAACATGCTATTTTAGATCCAGTACTGCGCAATGAGAAAGAGTTAATTAATAAGTTTGTTGTAAAGGAGCTTTTAGGGAAGAATGACTATAATATGATAGAATTTTACATTAAGTTTGAAAATGATGTAGTTCAATCTAAAACTAGGGTGTTAAGTCTAAAAAAGGAAGGTATGAGGGACAAGTTGGCTGAGGTAGATTGGGGAACTACATTTAAGAAAAAAGATATGATGGTAAAGAGGCAATGGCTAGAATTTAAAGAACTAATATATATTGTTTACAACAAATTTATATTCCTTTAAAGTACAAAAAGTCTGCAAGAAAAAAAGTGATCCAACTAACAAGAGGAACTAAAGATTCTATAGATCAAACGAAGAGGCATATAAAGTCGCTAATAAAAGTAGTAAGCCTGTGGATTGGGAGCATTTTAAAAATTCAGCAGGAGAAACGGGTTAGTAAAAACAAAAGTGGGTCCATTGTAGGCAGAGAATGGAGAGTTTATAATGGGTACTAAGAAAATGGCACAGAACTAAACAAATACTATGTGTTGTCTTCATGGAGGAAGATATAAAAAAAACCTCCCCAAAATATTGGGGAACAAAGGGACTAGTGGGATTGAGGATCTGAAAGAAATTAATATTAATAAAAAAGGTAGTGCTGGAGAAATTAATGGGGCTGAAAGTTGATAAACCCCCTAGACTTGATGATCTACATCCCAGGGTATTGAAAGAGGTGGATGCACATATAGTGGATCCTTTGGAGATCATCTTTCAAAAGTCTACAGATCAGAAAGTAGCAAATGTAACCCCTATTTAGGAAGGGAGGGTGAGAGAAAAACAGGGAACTACAGACCGGTTAGTCTGACACCAGTTGCAGGGAATATGCGAGAATCTACCATAAACCATCTATCGTCTACCATGATAACTAGGCACTTAGAAAATAAATGGTAGGATTGGGCAGAGTCAACGTGGATTTATAAAAGGGAAATCGTGTTTGACAAACCTATTGGGAGTTTTTTTTTGAGGATGTTACTAGCATGATAGATAAGGGAAACCAGTGGATGTGGTCATTTGGATTTTCAGAAGGCTTTCAATAAGATCCCATTCAAAAGAAGTTAGTAAGCAAAATAAGAGCATATGGGACCGGGGGTAATATACAGGCAAAGATTGATGATTGTTTGACAGACAGAAAACAGAAAGTAGGGATAAAAGGATCATTCTCAGGTTGACAGGCTGTGACTAGTGGGGTACCACAAGGATCAGTGCTTGGGTCCCAGCTATTCACAGAGCAGAATTTTACGTCCCGTGGACAGGCGCAAGCCCAACCGGGCATAAAATAACGTGCAATGACATCAGGTGATCATCCCGATGTCATCACGCATTTGTGTGATGTTTCAGTCAGTGCATACCCACTAACAATTAAGAGGCCTATAAAAGGCCATTAAATGTATTAAGTGCAATTTTTTGCTGCCTGTCCAACGTTACATTTAGTGGGGGTGGGCAAATCAGCCAGCCGGTCATTGGATTTTAGAGGAAACCTCATCCACAGGTGGAATGAGGTTTCTGATATTAAATTTAAAAAAAAAGACAGGTTTTTTATAACCTATATGCTCATGTGAGGGAGTCTGATGTGTGGACAATTTTTTCCTGCATTTCCAAATCTTTATTTCATGGTATCAAATTCTTCCACTCCCTGAGGCAGCTCTCTGCCTTCAGAGAGCTTTCATTGCTCACTCGCCCATACTGATTTCAGCACTTACCCTCTTCCCGCCTCCAACCTGGCCCACCCAGCGGCCCGAAATTCCTGCCCACAATCAATAATCTGGATACGAGGACCAAATGTAATACTTTCCAAGTTTGCTGATGACAAAACTTGGTGGGGATGCAAGTGGTGAGGAGGATGAAGAGACTTAAAAGGGGATTTAGATAGGCTAAGGTGAGTGAGCATGAACATAGCAGATGGAATATAATGTGAAAAAATGTGAAGCTATCCACTTTGATAGGAAAAACAGAAATGCAGAATTTTTTTAAATGGAGGAGAGATTGGCAAGTGTTGATGTCCGAAGAAACCAGGGTGTTCTTGTTCATAAGTCACTGAAAACTAACATGCAGGTGCAACAAGCAATTAGGAAGACAAATGGTATGTTAGCCTTTGAATACAGAAGTAAGAAGCCCTACTGCAATTGTATAGAACCTTGGTGAAGGCACACCTGAAGTATTGTGTGCAGTTTTGGTCTCCTTACCAAAGGAAGGCTATACTAACCATAGAGAGAAGGTTCACCAGACTGATCCCTGATATGGTGGGGTTGTCCTGAGGAGAGATTGAGCAGACTAGACCTGTATTTTCTAGAGTTTAGAAGAATGAGGTGATCTCATTCAAACATAAAATTCTTAGAGCTCAACAGGGTAGACGCAGGAAAGACATTGCCCCTGTTTTGTGTGTGTGTGTGTGTGTGTGTGTGTGGGTGGCGGGGGGGTGGTCGGTGGTGGTTTAGAATCAGGAGACAGTCTCAGAATAAGGGGTAGGCTATTTAGGACTGAGAGGAGGAGGAATTTCTTCAGGCAGAGGTGGTGAATCTTTGGAATTCTCTATTCTCAAAAGGGCTGTGGAGGCTCAGTTGTTAAAAGTATGTTCAAAGCAGAGGTCGTTAGATATCTGGATACCAATGCCATCAAGGAATACGGGTATAATGTGGGAAGATGGTGTTGAGGTAGAAGATCAGCCATGATCTAGTTGAATGGCAGAGTAAGCTTGAGGGGCCGAGTGACCTACTCCCACTCCTATGTTCCTAACACCCATCATGCTTCCACATGAGCACATACAGGGGTCACAATAGGAAGGAGTTGGTCCGTATTTTTCCCCTGCATTGAAATGGTTAACCCCTTAATTACTTTGCTGCAAACAGCGTACAAAGCAACCTTCCAATACAATTTATCTTATTCTATTCATTAAAATTGGACGAAAAGGTTCAGAATATTAAATAGAAATTTCAGTTTTTTATTACTGAAACTGCTGGGCAATATAAAAACAGCTGGAGGGAAATTGACAAATATAGCAAAAGCCAAAAGGGTAAACCATGCATAAGGAAAACATTTCATACTAGCTTTTTTTTTTAATTTCTAGGCAAAGACAGCATTTATTATTTGAATTTTTGACCTGGTTTTAGTCCTCTGATCACATATCCAGACCACAAGAAAAGACATACCAAATAGGGTCAACTCTTCCCCAATTTGCCAATCAGGCAGAATTTCTATTCATTTATCATCATACTTGTCTCTAGTGCCACCTCTGGAGACAAACTTCTCAGATCAAGACCACACCATTTTATATTTAAACAGCCAGGAAGGGACAAACAGTGGTCCTAATCCTTACTAGCTTCATTTTTTAAAAGACTGGCTGTAAAACAGTTTCTCTTCTCTATTTTCCTTCCAGCTCCCCCTACCAGTTAGATTAAAGAAGGTGGTCAACAAATACAGGCAAGCTAAAAAAAAAAATTAAAATTCACTTAAAAAAAAATCAAACTTCGTCACAGTTAATGGATTAGTTTCAATCTGCAAACATTGCAATGGCAGGAAGTTGTACTTAAAATTAAAATCTGTAATAAACCCAAAGTTGTTTTTCAGGAATTCAGCTCCCATCTGCCTGCTATAAACAAAGAATCAAATATCATTTACAAATCCTTTGTGGCACCAAACAAGATGTGCAAGTGCTCTCAGCAGGTTTGGCTCCTCAAAAATGGATAGTGGCATGTCCAATTGAATACCGAGCCCTGTTTCACATATACAGTGAAACAGCTAGCTATTTAAAGAGTCTTAGATATGGATGAAAAAGCTTCAAAGACAAATCAAAACTTAAATTTAAAAATCAAAAAGGAGAAAACTACATAACTATTTAAAGGGAGACATAACAAGAGGCAGAATCAGGCACTGCAAATAAATTCTTTCCACTTTCCTTCAGAACGATTCAAATAAATTAGGCAATGAGAATATACGAGAAGAAAAAAACAGAAGGATCAGTAAAGCAATTGAGTAGAAAATGGGAGATGGTTAAATGGCACATGTGGTCAGCATGAGAAACAAATACTTTCTAACAGGGGTCATTAATGGTGATTCAACTGTAGCACCATTATCACCTGGCTGAAATCAACTAATTTTACAGAGATGAGATGCAACCTTATGCTCCTTCATGTTCTGCTCAGCTCAGTGCTATCCTAGCAATTTACCTAAGGCATCAGGAGTGCATTAATGCAAGTATAATCCCAATTAGAAAGGACTCCCGCTCCTGCCACCAGAAAAAGGGTAAAATCTGCACAAACTTTCACAAGTCCCAATAAAACTCCGTCCCAAGTTGCATGCTTTTCATATGCAGTGCATCATATATCAGAATTGAAATTGAAATTAGCAGGTTCAGCTTGGAGTGTTTGAAAGTGGTTACAAATTCCTAAATATTTTAACTAATGGAATGCTTTTCAAGGTAAGTTTTACAAGGGATGACTGTTTCTGTTTACAACCGTTAACCACTTGCTTGGAATTTCATTCAAAAGGAAGACTACATGCCTTTAAATGGAAGAAACTAAAAATTAAAACGACAACCAGATCAACTTAATTACTGCCAGTTAAGTCCGTTAGGAAATGCCTGAAGGTATTGTCAGTAACACTAAATTAACCATCTGGGCATTTAAGTTCTTAATTTTCTGTTAGAAATGCCCATAGATCTTTTAAATTTTCTTCTCTCCTCACCTTTCTCTTCTACAAAGAAACACCTAAAAAGACCAATCCCCCCATTTAACTAGCAGTTTTAACTAAGAACTTTAAGATAGTAAGATCCTTACTGTAGAACCTTAAGTTAGTAAGAATGGCCAGCTGGTTGAAATAACACACAGACAGAGACAAAGTCTCAGCTTCCAATGAGAAACATAATATACAATTTGCACTGAATATTGCTCCATAGCCATAAAGCATTCTTGGTCAAAGCTTACACATGAATTAAAAAAACCCTGAGACGGTACTCAACATCCATGGAATTTTATCCTGGTATGGGAGAAAAAAAATAAATAGATAATCTGGTAGAAATCAGTTTGTAATGGACCAATGAATACTTTGGTTTGGGTGGGGGGGGTGGTGTTGGTGTGTAACTGAGAAGCAAAGTGTCTAAAATGTTAAAAAAAGTAAAAAAAATGTACAGTGCAAAAAAGTGAAGCAAAGTTTAAACCCAATATGACAGGTTTCTTTTTACTGCATTCTAGTCAAGGGTCCTTGCAGTGAACCCAAATGAAATTCTGAACAGCAAGATTTGTATTCCTAATTTACTGTAGGGGGAGCAGTAAACACGTTGGACTGGTTAAATTTCAAACAGCAGGTTAGCTACTAAATCTTTGAGGCAGAAATTAACTCATACAAACATTTCATGGTTTTTTTATTCCTATGGCTGGGGAAGCAGTTGTGGTTCAGTGTTGAGGTCCATTCAACAGCTTTTAAAAAAATTATTCATGGCATGTGGGCATCGCTGCCTAGGCCAGCACTTATTGCCCATCCCTAATTGCCCTTGTTCAGAGGACATTTAAGAGTCAAGCACATATGCTTCAACCGACGCAATGCAAATGCTGGTGATGCCACCAGGAATGGATTTCTCTGGGCAGAAGTTCAGTATATGGGTGATGGTCTGATTTGAATGGCCACAATTTGAGCTGTTGCTCATGTTCCACTTGTGGAGTGAGTGGCCACATTTTTCCTGGCCCATCCTCAAGAGCTGAGGGTTGCCAGATTTTCAATAAGATTGAAACCTGGGACTTCACTATTCAAGTCAGTTACCAGGTTGCAGTTGATGATGTTTACAGCCAACTAGGTACGTCATTGAGGGGTGAAGCGGTCATCAGCTTGTACGGCAAGTGTGTGCCAATAGGGAACATGGGATTTCAGACAAATGGGTGCTTTTTTTTGAGATCCTGTGTCAATGGGAGTGTTTCGTTCACTGTCATCCTACAGTGTTCTTTGAGGAGGATGTTTCTCCTGCAGACATCAGGAGGTTCAGTATATGTTAGCAAGCCACATGATCGGTGTTGGTCTCGATGTCCCAAAAATAATTTGCATGACTTCGCAAAGGTGGATAACTACCACATTTGTGGTGGAGCTCCTGAGCCAGGTTGAGCAGCAGTAGTCTACTGTTGGGTAAGTGAAGCAGTGTGGAATATGTTGGCTTTGCTGCCCCAGGTGGTACTCGGCAGTTTCTGTGTGAGATTTACTCTCAGCTTGACCTTGGCAGTGTTGGAGGTGTTACTGCAAGTCAAATTAAGACCAAGAATGATGTAAAGATATTTTGGGATGGAGGCAACAACCTTCACGTGGTCTTACTGTTAAGTTTTTCAATCGGTAAACCTGTGATCTAATGCTGTCAAGAATGTGACTGAACCTCAGCTACCTGGCTCCCAAACCATGCTGTAAAAACTCACTGGAAAATGGACTCATGGACTGAAACAAAGGGAACAGAAAAATTGTAAAACGATTGAGGTTAATTTAATGCCAGTAAATAATCAACTGACGAGTTATAACATAGTTGTACCAAATTATCTACTATAATAAAAAGTAACAGTAAAAGACAAAAGTTGCAGTAAAATCCTGGATTTTAAGATCATTAGAGCAAGAAATATTTGGCTGTGAGGGTTAGGGAGTACTGATTTCTGTATGCAGATGCTCAAGAAGCTCAGCTCTGGTAACATGGCATTAAATAAAAGATGCCTCCCTGCTTCAGCCTTTCACCCTTCCTATACTTCAGCTCATCCAAAACTCTGTGCCCATATCCTAACAAGCACCAAGTTCCGTCTTATATTGGCCCCTGGTACAGCAATCCCAATAAATTTAAAAATCATTATGGCTTCAAATCTCACCCCGACCTTGCCCATCTCTAACCTCCTTCATCCATACAGCAGCCAGAAGTCTCTGCACTCCCATCACCCCATCAGTACAGCTGCACCTTCAGCAGCCTACATCCTAAATTCTGAAACTCGGTCCCTCAATCTCTCTGACCTTCTGCTGGTCCCTCCCCCTTAAAACCCATTACTTTAACCAAGCTTTTTTGTCACCTGCTCCAATATTTCCATACTGTTCAGTGTCAAGTTTTCTGATAAATGCTCTTGTGAAACACCTTGAATTATTTTATTACATGAAAGACATAACCCCAAACTTTTTAATTAATAGGGACAGGCCTTAAGGGATTGACAGCACCCAGATCATGTACAGTTTGCACAAGGAAACATCCACAACAACTAAATCATAACTGCCTTTGTATGTGGTCAGATTCAAAGCAATAATGAAAACAAAAGAAACAAGTAACAGAAGCCCACTTCCCAGAAATTATCCAAAGTGTAGAAACTGCATAAAGTAGGTCCATGATACACAAGAAAGAGGTAAGGGTTGACTGTCAGTCATATCAATCAACTCTAGAAATAAATGGTGGCACACTGTCAGGATGAGATAGAAGTGCAGAGAGAAAAACAACATTAGGCTCTACTGTGATAACTCAGTCAAAAAGCCTGCCAACACACTGTCATTTGGCCAAGATGCTGTATACTACCAAAGACTTAAGTAACTATACCTCAGGAAGGGGAGGAGGGTGGAAAAAGAGGAATAAAAGAGTCAGTCCACTTGGAAATGTACAACGCACAGATCACAATCTTCGGGAAGAGGAATGTGATAAAGAAAACCCCACAAATCTTTACATCACACATGCAGTTTAAATATGGGACTACACTGAAACATTAATGTTAAATCAAATCAGAGAGTTTTACTCTGCAACATTATCAAGGCAAATATTCTTTCTTGGGAGACGATGATCCTACACGAACACCCAAAGAGGGTTTGACATCAAAAAGGACATTTCCCATGCACTTTGGATTCTCAAACACTGTACTTTGACTCTTCAAAATATAAATAACCATCAGTAGATTCTGTTTGAATGCAGCGCATGTTCATTGGATTTCAACTCTATCGGGAAGTGTTGCAATTGTGTGTTACCAAACTCTTCTCCCAGCATCATTAGAAATCCACACAGAACCTGAATGAAGAAAGCCATCATATTACAACTCTATCCACCCTGGAAGTTTGCAGCCTCATCTAATCAACTTCTTTCTTTAAAGCATATCTAAAACTACCAACTTAATATCCCAAGGAGAGGTCTAAAGCATTTGAACATGTTGCAAATACACAGGTCAGTCATTGTTTATAAAAAGAAAAAAAACACTACAGATGTGCATGCTTCAGAGCAAAAAGATACACATTCACATGGTCAAAACCAAATCTTTTTGCTCTACAGCATCTTGTTTTGTCTCTCTCTAGTGAAAAATGTGAACAGTTATCTCAAGGAAAGAGCTTGCAATCACAACCTCAAATATTCCAAACACTACAGTCAATGAAACACTAAGAGTAATCACTTTTGTAATGTAGGAAATGCTGCAGCCAATTTGTGCACATCAAGGTCACACAAACTGCAAGGAGATAAATGATCAGATCATCTGTTTTTAAGGAGATTGTTTGAAGGATAAACTTCGACAACTACACTACACTTCTTCAAATCATGCCATAGGATATTTTACATCCATCCAAGAGCACAGCCAGGGCTCCAGGGTAAGTGTCTGATCCAACAATGCAGACTCCTCAGTACTGCACTAAAAGTGGAAGGTTAGATTATATGCTCAGATCTACAGAGTAGGGCTTGAACCATTGTAAACAATGTGACCAGATTCCTGCATGTCTGCTCGGAGAAGATATCTACAGCCACGTGGTGGTGCTCTCCCCAGAGATTATTTCAGTAATTGTTTTGGTAATCCAGTAATTACGTTTTCAATAAAGACTGAAGTACAATTAGCAATTTTTAAGTTTTGGTACAAAGTCAATTTCCTCCAGCTCAATTTTCTCTAAGAAGATGGGTTTCCTAATTGTGTTCTATTCAAAATGGTCATTATTCATATACAAATCTGGTCTTCAATTATGAGCATGTTATTCAAATCATAGGGGGGGAGGAAATTAAAGGGGCTTTATCAGAGTTGGCCCAATCCAATCCTCAGCCCAACACCCATACATGCACACTTCAGCCAGTCAGTGCATAGTGATCAAAGTGGTAATCCCTTGTAGATTTCTTTTACTTAAATCCAGGGAATGAAGCAAAACTTAAGACTACTGAAGAAGTTAATTTCTATGTGGACCTCTCATACAGCTTAGAAAAGCACAGACTGTAAACTGAATAAAGACAAACACCAAAATCCATAGCAGTAAGAAATTATCTGCAAAGTGTAAAAATAGTGGAACAAATTAGGTTAGCTTTAGTTACCAGTTCACAGCAATTACCCTGCAATTGATTGCTTTAATAGACCCAAATGAACATTTGGAAAATGACTGTGGCAAGCTACTTGGCTATTAACATTGCTATTCACAACGCCCATGCTCATTTTCCCACCCTGCACTGAAAAATATACTACAACGCACCCAGGTGAGCTTCAACAACTTTGCAGTACAAGCCAAAATTACCACGTAATGAAAATTGGCTTTATATAGCAACCTGTGCTTTACTCCAAATATACTGAGCATTTCATTTTTTGCTGAGGATCAAGAACAATTTGTTCACATGGAGAAATGTTGTAGTGACTACAAAGGATTGTAGCAATGCAATGAGCAGCTCCTATTTGTCATCAGGCAAGTGTGTGTTCAAATCTGGAACACTGTTCTTCACTCATTTTAGTCAAATGGCTGGATACTTAAGAGGCATGGTGGAAAAATAAATTTGATCAGAATTGCAACAAAAAATCAGGACCTCCAAATAAAGAGTAGTTCCAATTCCATTTGCCTGCTATGTTCAGATAGCCTTTTATGCCTCAAAAGCACCTATCTAAACTATTCTTTAAGAAGAGGAGAAACACATGCCCAGTAACCAAGTAACATCATAGGATGCCAATTCTTAGATTACTATTCTGAAAAAGTTTAATTTCAGAAACAAAAGCATCCTGTGCTAACTATTGCAGTCAAGGTTTAATGTAACTGTACAGGGTGTGGCAAGTGTTCCTCTATCATAACTCAATTAGATCAATTACTTTTACTGGGAAGAAAATGGGTATCCCAGGAAGTCTTTGAAGAATGTGCATATTACTTATCTGATTGTAGAGATTTTCCCAGCTTTAGTACTCTATTTGAATAGTAACACTGAATCACAAACCCTGCACTATTGCAGATCTTGCCGAATTCAACAACAAGGTGCAAAAATGTGTCCAGTTCTGGCTGGGCCATGTATAGACTGTGGACGCGATAAAAAAAAACTGAATCACAAAGTCAGATTTCATTAACAGATCCAGTAAAATGCAGATCGATTCAGGTTTCTCAGTGTCTAATATATCCTGTGTTACAACACAAACACACAAAGGAATTATACTCTTCCTACGTAAAAGGAGACCATAAGATGCCAAGGTTCAATCTACAGTTCACCATGCAGGATCTCAACAACCATTATGGGGCGGCACATGGCAGCATTTCTATAAATATATGGCTAAAAAAGGCAGAGACAAGTGTAGGTTTTGAAAACAGATCTTATATTTTGACAGTATATTCACCCTCACTCTTCATTAGAAATTTGGTGAAGACCTTCATGGTAGAGTTCCTCCTTGGTAATGTCCAACAATGCTCAAGTTACATGTTCAGGATTTAAAATGTACGTAGAAACCGTATTCTTTGGAGTGGGAAATCTAGCCGATTTAATTTGGTAGTGAGGCCAGGAGATTTATATCTAACCATGGCCATATTATCCAAATCAGGCACATGGCAAAAAAGGTCAATTTAAAAAAGGAAAATAAACTTTCATTTAAAAAAAAAACACCTTTTGTGACCTCAGGCCATCCCAGCAAATTAAGCACTTCTGAAGTGCAGTCACTGTTATAAATGTAGAGAAACATAACAGCCAATTTACACATAGCAAGGTCCCACAAACAGCAATAAGGTGTCAAAACACCAGTAGAGCATTTCTGTTCCCCACACAACCATCCCCCACCCTTCAAAATAGGGCCATGGACAAAAAAAATTTCAGAAACACTTTCTAAGCTATTAGAACCCCAAGTCCACACTGCGACAGACAGCATATCAGCAAAACCAGTCAGTCACAGCATAAAGAGAGGCTTTAGAATCAGAGAAATATTGAACAAATACTATTCTTATGCTTCTCTACAAAAGTGGATTACACTTAAATGTACTTCATTGGCTGTAAACTGCTTTGGGACATGAAGTTGTGAAAAAGTTCAATATATATGTAACTTTTTTTCTCTTTTCCTGGTGCTGATGACTGGCCTTGGTGCCGCAATCTAAAAGATGACAAAAGCCATCAATACATGTCTCTAAAAACTAGTAAGATGAATATTTAAATAAGTTTGCTTGTTTAAAACTTTATCACTTACAAGCTGCATTGCATTTGTGGTGGATACAGAACATAAAGACTACTTCTGGGAAGAATCATTGCAGCCATGTATTGTTGTGCAAGCTCCACTAACAGCTGAGCTTATCCAGCAAGTAGCAAAATCACTCATAAGGTGCTTCCAAATTTCACTTTGCTCTGTGCTTAGAGATTGTCACAACACTACACTTAGTCTAACATCTTTGCTCTAGCCCTGGCTAAGAAGAGAAAAAAAAAGTGTTGTCACTCCTGATTGCTATCCAATAGATCCAGCTGGAATTATACATACATTGGCATCACTAGAGAAAGGAAATAAGTCATTCCCCTGCTTTTTGCAACAATTTCTCAATACCTACTGTCTTAATTTGCATGAAAAATAATGAAGTGCCAGAAGGTTCATGGAACTGAACCCAGTAATGCCCTCAAGAGTTGGAGGGCAGATTGGCAGAAAAAAAAAGTAGGCCCAGGAAAGGAGAGGACTGTTTTGCAGAACTTCCCTAGTACAAATATTGGATGTTACACAGATTTATGATCAGTGCAAAAGCCACAGTTCCCAGAATACAGTCAAATTTGTGTTAAACAAATTGCCCAATTATATCTAAATGAGAAGCAGGCCATTTAGACGTGCAAGAGATATTCCAGCCATTGCAATAATAGCACCCTCTCTCTTCCTTCCACCACACTGCCGGCAACCCACCCCCAACCCTCCCCAACCCCAAACAAAAGCCTTCCCATTCTGGCAAATAATTGTACTATTCAATAAGAGCAGTTAACACATCACCACATTCTCCACTCATACACAACACTGAAGTGGACCAATCAAACCTACTTCGTTTTAACCTCCTGTAACAAGATACTGTATTCAGGCCCTCAGTTCTCCAATATATAGACGCTTATAGACAGTCAAAAGGAAAGCAGCTGAACACTGTAAGCCAGTTAAAAGCCTGAGAAGAAACAGTTGTCTTTGTCTCATTAGTGAGGCTCTCTGAACTTCCTGCACAGATTGTAATCAGTGTTCTTACCCTCACTGGAGGCTGCTGGTCTGGTCCCTGTTGGCTTCAGTTTCTCAGATAAGGTCAAATAAATTAAAGCACTTCATTGATTTGGAAACTGTTAAGTAGAACAGACAGACATATTCTGGTCTTGTACGGTATACATCAATCCAATACACGGAGAACAGCAGAAAGTTTCACAGTGGAAACTATGTATTACAAGAATGGGCATAGGTTTTCAAATAAATTAAAATCTAGATTTGGGAGTAGTAGCCTTTCCCTCACAGGGAGTCTGCATTAGTAATCATGATAAAAGTAGAATAATACTGCTGTTGAAAAGCTCGTCAGCCATCTCTCAAAAATTATCGTATTGTTCATATCTAAAATACTCCAAGTTCATGTCCAAATATTTAGGCACCCTGGCTTCTATTTTTTTTTAAAACAAAAGTTTGTATGTTGCTAAATAACTGAGCCTTAGAGATACTACCTAATTGTGGTGTATAGTGCATTATGCAAACATTAACAAGGTTTCACAATAAAATCACCATGAGCTTCTTAAAAATTGTTATTTACAGGACAACTATTAAAAAAAAAGCCAAAACAGATTGAAAAAAGCCAGAACCAAAGAACACTTGTTGCTGTCATAAAGTTTTTCTTTTTTGGATGAGAGTAGCAGGCACAGCACAGCACTGACGAGTGTTTCATGCTCCACTTCACACAGAGGTCAAATGCCCTCTAATAATACAGGTTGCTTTCAGAAACTTAAGGAGCATGCCTAGCTTTAAACAATTAACCAGTAGTGC
The DNA here is from genome assembly GCF_017639515.1 of Carcharodon carcharias. Lineage (NCBI taxonomy): Eukaryota > Metazoa > Chordata > Chondrichthyes > Lamniformes > Lamnidae > Carcharodon > Carcharodon carcharias. The sequence continues at coordinate 52,686,269 of NC_054480.1, forward strand.
AATTTTCCAACAAAAAAGCAGTAATACCATTTTAACTATTAAAAACTAGAACAAATTAGCCCTACCTTAGACCAGGCCACATAGCTGTTACTCAGACATTATTGCTGGGGGGGGGCAGGGGGGAAAGAGGAGGACGAGGGCGGAAAAAAAAACAAGAAAAAAAACTTCACTTCATTGTTTTTCCCCTTATTCTTTTATCTAGATCCTAGAATTTCAAGAATGTAATCTCCAAGCATCCTGTAATCCAATAAATGTTGGGAATGCACCAAGCTCAGCAGGGAATTGAGATCCAACTGTTGCCAAATGGTATTAAGACAAAAAGAAAGCATTAACTGATTCCAACAGGGCAATGCAAAGATAAGAGTAGCATTATACTTAGTCAACTCACAGAACAATTAAAAAGATGTTCAAATTAACAGTTTAAATACCCTTTCAATCGTATAAACCTACATTTAAAATGCAAACAAAATGCCCTCAAGAAAGGGAAATAAGTAACCTTAGTAATTTGAGAACGATGGGGGGGGGGGGGTGAAAAAAGAACACTTAAATATATGATGTACATAAACCAGATTACAAAAACTTTCAAAGGAAACAAACTAGATAACTTAGGACATTTAATACAGAGCAGCAATTCCTTAAGTGATTTAAGCAAACCAGTCAAAGATTGTACATTTACTATTATAGTGTACAATAATATTTCTAGAAGCACTTCATGATTGAAAAATTGTCAACTTCAATTAGGACTCAGCAAGCTTTTAGGCAAAGTATTAAGATCATGTCCAAATCCTTGACAGGAGAATAGGTTATATTTCATTCATGAAAGTGGCAGCATTTCCCATTTGGAACAACAGAAAGCTCTCCTTCCAAATTTCCATTGAAATATATATTATTTTGCACCAGAATACCTGACCAATACTAACATTTGACTTTAATCTTCTGGCTAAAACGCAAGGATATAATCCAACCTCCCTTACTCTCAACACTCAGCTGTCTTACCTTTGGCATCAGTGAATAAACTACAGAACTTAACCGAAGACTTTTTTCTTTTAAAAAAAATTAACATTTTGATACTTTAATTAGAACAAGAAGCACTTTAAGTGGAACATTCCAGTTAATGAAGGAAACATGACTAAACATTGCCTTAGGTAAATACAAAAGAAATGCAACACATTGTGCTCCAATGCTTGCATTTCAAACACACTACCCCTTTTCATTTTGAATTCTAAATTCTACCCATAGTACAGTATGAAGAAAATGCGGCCCTTCCCAGGGACAAACTAAGCAGAATTTAAGTCTGCAAAGTAAAACTAACATTAACACGCTACTTACCAAACTGTTGCAAAAAGTTGGTATTGCAACTTTCAGCAATAAATAATTTATTTTTTCCTAAAAAAAAATTAAAAATTGTGGAAATACACTGGCAAATAGCACATCCAATCTCTGTAAACAGAGACCGGATCACCTGCTGAGGGCAGAATTCTGAAATCTCTCTGATAAACATCTGTTTTACTGTGTGTCGCTTACACAATAACTGCAACTAGAAGGATTAACACAGGAGGGCACCCAAGTCAAGCAAACAGTGCAAAAAAAGTGTTCACAGGTATTGATATGGTCCTGAAATTAAAAACTACAAGCAGATATTGGTTTAAATTCCAGCTTTTCCATAACATCTACTCTTGCACAATGTTTGAATCTGGTTTGGGGCAGCATGCTAAATCACTGGCCTTTCACCCTGGGACAAAATCCAGTTTTGATTGATCGGATCAAAGTCTTCTCTGTCTACAAGGTGACAATCTGAAACAAGCTTGGACAGTCTCAATTTGGTTCCTAGAGGCATGGGTCTACAGCATAAAATCACCTCTAACTGACAATCTCACACATGATGCTGTAGGATGGCTGATGTGGAAACAGAGCTCTTCTTGTGTTGAAGCATATTGTTGCGAGTAAGAGCAACTGTACAAAATGTGCTGTACTGTAACTTGGGTGTGCCCAATCAAGTGACTCAAATGGGAAGACTTCCATTTTCTCACAACATCCTTCACTTCGATGAGTATAAAAATTTTAACAGGTGGGAGGGAAGAGAAAATGGGAGGGATACAAAAAGAGAAATGGTGTAATCTTGTATATGGGAAAAATCACTGACGTTCAGAGCTCAACATTGTGTAAAAAGATGTACAGTACAAAAACACAAGTCGGGATACTCAATTATAAAGAGTCTCAGCAGACATTGCATAACATGCAAAAGCAGTCACTTAGATATCTTACAAGCCACTCAAGGCAACTTTATAGATATCACCATCAATGGGTTAAAATCACTACACTGGGTAGTTATTCAATGTAGAGGCAAAAATGGAGGAAATAATTGAGATAAGAGAAAGCTCCCAAAAACTAAATATTTATTGCACTCTATTCACAGTATTCCTATGCAAACCTTTGGTCAAGTGTTAACAATTGAACTCAAGGTGGACAAAGTGTGTACTCTTTTCATTTGGGGTTACAAGAAATGTTCCACAAGTAAGGCCAGCAATTCAACAACAGTTTGCATTTATATAGTGCCTTTAACACAGTTAAAATGTCTCAAAGTGCTTCCTGGGGGAATTATCAAAACAATATTTGACACCAAACCAAACAAGGAGATATCAGGAGGAATAACCAAAAGCTTGGGCAAAGGTTAGGTTTTAAAGTATTGTTTTAAAAAGGAGAGAAGAGTAGAGATGTGGAAAGGTTCAGGGAGGGAATTCCAGAGCTTAGGGTCAAAAAGGCTAAGTAAGTCACATCTGACAATCGTGGAGTGAATTAAAAAGAAAAAAATTTGGGAATGTGAAAAAGGCCAGAATTATAGGAGCACAGAATTGTTGGCGCGTGCAGGAGGGGGGGTGCGAGGGAGTGCTGTAGGGTTGTTGGAGGTTACAAGGAGATACGAGGCCATAGAGGGATTTGAAAGGTAGAATAAAATTTTAAAAATTGAGTTGCTGCTAGAAAGGGAGTCCTTGTTCATCATGGTGATGGGTGGAAAGGGCTTGGTGAGAGAGTTTGGATACAAGCAGCAGTTTTGGATGAGCTCAAGTATATGGAAGGTTGGAAGTTATAGTTTAAATTGATTTCTTTCCTCAATTTGCTTACCTCTTCTTTGGTGCATTGACTCTAGCTGGACCAAAGTTTCACAGCTGCCTCCAACACCTCATCCAGTAATTATTCTTCATGCATTACTATCACAGTGAAAGTCACAAGGCTATGCAACCAACGGACAAGCAGAAAAAAAAAGTCAAATCCAATCAGATGATGTCCACATTTTCAGTAGAATCAATGAATGGCAATAGATGTTAAGGCCCTAAATTCTTCCCTCCCAAGCACTAAAGCCAATTGTAGCACCCCTCAGTGTAGGGATAGCAGCACTGGTCAAGAATCAAGCTGGGAACCTTCTGGTCTGTATGGTGCAGTTGATGAAATGTAACATGTTGCTGAGCTGCTCTTACACTGTCAGCTTGTTCTGCTAACTCCTGATGACATGGACCTCACAAAGCCAGCAGCAAACACAAAATAAATTTATTAAGTAGCCAAGGCTTGCAGCAGAGAAACAGCCTTTCCAGCAGCCAGCTTCAGTGAACCCAGCAGGTTAATTGGGGCGGGGGGTTGCTTCTGTTGTGCAAGAATACACTTAACCCAATGTAAAAGCAGCTCAATTCATTAGGGGAGTGGACAGGAGTGAGTTTGATTTGAATTAAATTCTCATGCAGTTATTACTGGTGTGATACTGCAGAAACTGCTTGCAGTGTATGTTCAAAAATATCACAATACTTACACAATAGCGCCTACAAAATCACACTTTCTTTTCTTGCATTAAATATAAGGATTCTAAAATGAGAGCTTATAAATTTAGTAAAAGCTGCACAGCCAAAAGACTACATTCACAGCATTGAGTTAATGATGAAAAGGAAATGACATTTCTATTCAGTGTACAGGAAAGCTATTGCAGACTAGGAGGGATAAAAATGTTTTTATTTTTGAATTTAGCAATTTAGTTTTTTTTAAAATTTAAAGCAGTTTGAAGGATCTCAAGTTAAGTCATTCAAAAATTAGTTACATCAGTACTTCAAATTAAAGATTAAAATCTAATTAATTTATGAGCTACACTTAAAAAAGTTGCTGATGATATGAAAACTAACAGCATTTCTATGATTCAAAAGACCTGACAGTTATAGAGCAACTTAAGGGCCTAGAAAAGGAAAGCCTTCAATAGAGAATTGAAAACAATGAACCCCTGTGCATTTCCAAATCTTTCGAAGGAAAAGTATTAGGCAGAAAGATTAACCCAGAGACTAAAATTGCACGCTCCTAGTAAGCGCCTCCAACAAGCTTTAGTTGGTAAACAGGCTATTCCAAGTCATGCTTAACACTACCATGGTGTTAACAGTAAACTAAACAACGCAAAACCCTGCTGCCAAGGTCAATTGCTTGGGAGCCCTAATTGTTAGCTTGACATCAACTTGCCACCCAGCAGGCCCAAGAAGGCAAAGGTTACATCAGCAGTTTCATGAAGACGTTGGTGCTCTTGTTGAAATCTGCTATACAGTATAACATTAAAAGACACATACACATGCAGAAGACGACTTGCCTGCTTACTTTCTTCAACAGAATACCGGCTCATCAAACCAACAAATACCACCGTTGTTTAGCTCGTAAAATAGCAGAACATTGGATTTAATATGCAATTTGGACAGACAGATTTCAGTTTGGGAGGAGAACTAAAATTAAAATCCAAACTAAGTAGATATCCTTTGAAAGAAAATCTCACAGATGCTCTTTTGGGAATTGCCAGTTGTAACAATTTTATAGGCTCGGCATAACCCAATTAGTTTTATAGACCATTTCAAACTTATTCACTGGTGCAGATCTGTACGGCAATTTTGTGTTGGATTAATTTGCACAGGAAGCTATTGGGGTTGGTTAAGGGGTTAGAGATGGTTCCATTCTATACATCTAAAATTAGACTAATCTGGACAAGCAAGCCCAACCACAGCAAAGTTAGGTACTGTACCAATCCACAAAACTTCATCCCTACATCCAAGTAGATTGAATAATATGGATATTTTAAACTCCATGTTCACATTCCTTTTCAGCACTCAAAATCTAAGACTTTAAAATCCAAAATTTCCATGAAGCATTGTCAAAAGAGCTTATGAAAAACAAATCTATTCACAGTACTCAGGACTAAGTTTTTAAAAACAACAATCACATCCAATGTTGGTCTACTTGAAATCCAAGGCTGCAGACTGCAACATTTTAGGCAGAACTGATGAATCACACATAGAAAGGCAAATAAAACTGATGCATCCTTGACAGGAGTTTCACTCCCAGGATTAAAATTTCAATTTAGGATAAGTATGGGAAGTGGGAGAAAATACACATCCATTCTTGGAAGGCATTTCCTGCCAGTACAACCAGGAATAAAAGCAGAGGAAGACAATACAAGTCTTCCGGCAATAAACATGGGTCAATTTGTTTTTAAATATAGTTTAGTATGAAAAATTTCAAGATGACAATTTTCTCATCACTCTTCTTCCTTCCCCCACCCTAGTGGAATGTCCATAATCTATTTCAAACTATTAAAATTGTTAATAACAAAGGCAGCTACAATTTACAATGGTTTTTGTACACAACTGTTTAGATTCAAGACAAAACAATGCTAAACTCTAGATAAAACACACACCTTTCAGTTGGTTATTGCCACTGGAAGTCCCACAACCCCATAATCTTTTAGAAAAACATTTAAGTTTCACATTTCCAGGTATCTCTTTACTGCACTGCAGCTGGATAGATACAAAACAATGCAAGGCTGATGCAGAAGCACAGTCTACAATTACTGTGGTTTCAGAATAGTGCTTCGCAGATAGATCAGTCTTTAGTGCCACCTGTAATATAATTGCTGAAGAGAAGCAACACCCAATAATTTCACTGATGGCAATAACTGAATTTTTGAAATCCAGTTCAACTTCAGATTTTTTGTTTTCATATTGCCCTTTCCCTAAAAGAGTAAGCATGAACACTAACAGAATTCTTTGGAAGTTAGTCCATGTAGCAAATATATATTTGTAGTAACAGAACAGGCACTGAAGTTTAAAGCTATAATTGCTGGGCTATTCACATCACCTAATAAGGTAAACTAGCTGATGGGAAATATTGTTTGTAGGCATAGGTTTCTGGTAAAGCTGTGATTAATAAATTACTTTAATATTTGTATCTACTGAAGCCTGCTAGTAGTCTGAACACTGGTTGTGAATTGTATCTACTCACTTCAGCTTTGCAGAGTCATTTATCTTTCATAATTACTCTTAGTTTGAAGACTTTGAATGAATAGTTCAAAACATATTTTGCTCTTTCCACCACCTTTTTTTTAAGTTCTCAATTTAAAATAAAAAATCCCTTCATTTGGATGTAACTGAAGAAGCTAAAACTGCACACACACACTTGAAAGAAAGAGTTAACAAGTTAGGACATACTGAATATGACAAGAGTTATCTAATTCTACCTATTGTCACCTCTTTTGGTCACTCTGGAGCAGTTAATTGCCCTCCAGGTGAGGGAAGAGATAGATTGCAAACAACATTGTTTTCTAGGGTGGGACTTTAAATTGTTGCTTTATACACATCACTGACATGATCCTGAGAAACCATCTAATGTATTGGAAAAATCAGAAGCAAAAGACCTCTGCACAACAGCAACGTTTTAGTGAGAAAGTCAGAAGACTTTAGAATTATATTTTTTGAACAAGTTGTGCTCACTACACACCCAAATAGGACCAAGGAATCAACCTGGCAAAAGAAAACGATTGAGTGAAGCGGTCACAATATTTCATGAGTGACTTTGGCTAGCTCCCTAAAAAACTACCACCCTTCTCTCTTGCTCACACACACCATCAGTTAGTAAATTGAGAAAATGTTATGGATTGAGCAACAGGGGATTCTAACTTTAGTTATACTGTGTGACTAATTTTTAAAAAAATGCCAGTTTAACAAAGATTGGGGAGAGTTTAAGATATACATGCCAGCACATAACTGGGTATAAATGGATTTGTGACTACAAAATAGCTGGTATGTAAATCATTTCCCCCTTCCTATGATGTCCCAATGGATTACTTTCAACTATATTACAAATCCTGAGCTCTCTGTACAACAGTACAAACAGTTGAATCATTTCCACTTGAATTTGTTTGTTTCAGCAAGCACAATATTTAACAACAACAAGTAATCCAACAAGATTTCTGGGATGTCCCAAGTTTCTATTTGATGATGATACTACAGCTCTTCTTTTGTGCTAGGTTGTGTGAGATTGCACCACGGGGTCTGGAGGTAGCTGGACAAAGCAAATTTCCAGTTTACTAATGAGTCACTGGTACAGTAACTGCAGTTATCACTGCATAGTTTAGGATAATTCCCTGACCCACACAGCAGTATCTGGTACCTTAAATAACCTGGTAGTCAGCCAGAAAGACAGTCCCAAAGCAATTTACAGCCAATGAAATAAGTGTAGTCACTATTGTAATGTAGGAAACAGTCAAGTTTCGTCAATTGTCAAATTTATTAGTCTGCTCATTTTTAACCTTTAGGGAATCATCCAAAAATCAAAACTTTCATGAAATATTATAACCTCATCACTCTACAAGCTGTTCCCCTCCCCCAACTGTATGGAGTAAGGTGACTCTAAAGAATCTGGACATACCAGCATGGAGACTTCCCAACAGGAAAATGTTCTGCACTAAACAAGATCCCTTTCTTAAAAAAAGGGGGTTCAGGTAGTTCTTTTAAAAAAATCTCGTTCGTACGGTTATATCCATCTCATATTGATGCTCTTCTTCCCGGAAGGGACAATGATGCAAGCTTCATCAAAAAGTTAATATAATGTTCATGTTTAACATATTTCTTGCACGTCTTTTCAACCTACTACTGTGCCAAGCTACAGTAAGTGCATTTTTGGCATTACCTTGTTATTGTGTTTTAATGCTGCATGTAAATACACTAAACTAGACCAGCCCAAAATTGACATTCATCCCATTTACACCAAAAATGTCCTCAAAGTTGAATCAAAATGTATTCAATTTGTCATACAAACCATGGATACATTAAAGAACAAATGGGGTTCTAGTTTAAAACTGGCTCAAGACCCATCAAGAATGAAACCAGAATGCAGAGCAACTAAAAACCAACCTGCTCCAACAGCTCTAGGTTAACATCCAACAATTTAACACAGGAGACATGTACAATACAGTATGTCATGCCTCAGATCATCTTACACTTTTGTATCAAGACTCAGACAGGCAAGTGTTTTTCAAAAAAGATCTGCTGCTTTGCATTGACTATCCACTTGTGAGGTTGGTTGCAAAAAAAATTCAAATGGAATCAGCATGTAAAGTGGAAGCAAAGTAGCAACACAGTTTTTAAAGGGAACATTTGTCCTAATTTGCAAGCTTATGGGGTTATTATCAAATGTGACTGTTTGGTCAAAATTACAGACATGGCAGCGGTATTTAAACTGCAATGGCAGCAAATGTGACAGCTTTCATTATAACAAAGTTGCAGCAAGTATCAATAGAAATCAGAGGGAAAGAAACTATTCGTACCAATGTATCATCCTAAAATAGGCTTCATTTTGTGTTCACCCTTACATATTTAAAATTAACCTCTAAATAACCTTACATATAATTGCTTGAAGTAACAAAATAATTTAACCAAATTAATAGCTGCATGGTGGGGTGAGGGGAGTGCTAAACAGAATAAATCATAAGAGTAAAGGGCTGATTACTTAAACCACAGGTCCTTCAATCCAAGGGTCTCCCTAACTCTCTTTCTCAACAATATCCCCCCTTCCCTCAAGTATCCTGTACATTAATGCTGCTCACTCCACACAGCATAAAAAAAGGACACTTCTCTTGCTTGTAAAGCTGGCATGCAGATGAGCTTCTTTGTGATAAGCAGATACCCAGGGGTTTCACAAGCTTTTGTGCCATGTGTTAGTACATATACAGGCACTACCATTCCATCCCCCACTTGCACTCAAGATATAAAGCACTGAAGTAGAAGTTACAGAATGATTCTTCAGAGCACATTAACATTCAAAATGGTTCTTTGAGGATTTGCCACTGCAAACAATGGGTGGGAGGTAGGACAGTTAAGCACTTGGACAATAACAAATGTCGGGGGGGAGGGGGGAAAAAAAAGAGTTCTACCACCAGCATAATTGTTGTGCAAGTAACTCTGTTTAATTTAATTTTACAAGCAAATGACAAAAAGTGTGTTGGTGAGTCTGGCCATCCATGTTTCTTGCACACAACTGCAATTAACTGCAATACTAATGGTTTCCAGCTGTATTACATTAGGGAGATATAAATAAACCCCCTTCCAGAGGGAAAGAGGGGGTAAATGCAGCAATGTTTTACAACTGAAAAGAAATTTGTCGGAAAAAAATGCCTCGTGCAAAGGTTCTGCAGAAAAAAAAACTGTGCACACTTCACCACAACAGAACTGCCATTAAGATAATTAATGTCAAACGTGGCTAAGATATTTTAATGTTCAGATACCCACTAACGCAAAAGTACCACCACGTGCTCCAAATTAGACCGCAATCGATCATTCATGATGAAACGTATTTTTACAACAATCTGCGGTTACAATTTTATAAATACCAATTTAAAGCAGATTTTATCAAAATTGGATGCATCAATGATAAATGGCGCAACACCCTTTTTTAAACCAAGGCAAGGGGCGCAAATCATCAAGGTTGTGCGTGTGTGCCTTTTAAACAGTCTTTGATATTGTAGCTCAGTCCGATCTCACACCGATACACTTCAGAATTGCTTGCAGCGGAGTACTGTACCAGTCTAAAAACAAGGTCTTACTGTCTCACGAATTAAAGTTTGAATATCCCACCATGTAAATCCAGATTGGCATCAGTAGATTGGAGGTATCCCAGGTCTCATTTTTTTTTTAAACGGGTAGCATTTAACCTGAATCCCCCTTTGCAATACAACTGCAACTTCTGTGACATTTTTTTTAAATAGAACAAATGCGTCCATTGAGTGGCTGTAGGAAGTCGGAAATCAAAGATGGCTGTAGGTCATGGCTCGGAGTCCAGGGTGATCGCGATCTCGCCCTATCCTCAGCACACACAAAAAAAAACCCTACCACCACCACCTTTGAAATGAAAAACAACCAACAGCTTTAAATAAAAAAAGTACCAGAAAGGATCAGAAGCAATAAGTTTCTTTTAAAGTTTATCAAAAATGTTAATTTTTAAACATGTAAATAAAAAGCTATCTTGAACGTTTATTGCAAACAAATCTGAATAGTACAATCGCGAAACATGATAAGCGTCAACCTTTCCTTTTAACAAGTTGCAACATCAACTGGTAGCGAGCTGCATAGAAAAATAAACGAAGCTCTAAATGATTACAAAAGAATCGAGACAGGTAAAAAAAAAGAGGGAAATTAAATATATGCAACATAATTGTGACAAGATAAGATAGGATCTTCTTTGTGTTACATGTTGTAACTATTTATACCTACCTCGATCAATAGGAGTGAGTCACGCTAAGCGTGCGCACCAGACCCGTCCCATAATTGAGTCAAACACCCCCCAAAAATGATACTTTTACAGTAAATCTAGTACCACAGCTGGAGAATAAAAGTTTACATGAATTGAAATGCACGGGAACCAGCATCTGCTCTTTGATTTTTTTGGGAGGGATTTGCAGTCGGTCAGCGGTCAGAGCCCGGGTCTTGCTCCCTACGGCCATAGCAAGGACACAAGCACCGGTCATTTTTTAAAACTCTCTCTTATCCCAACTTCTACCTTTTGAAAGGAATTCAACAACTTTTCTTTATTTTCACCCCCTCAATTTCATCATGTCCCCCCACACTCCCCCCAAAAAACCTATTCCGATCTTTTGATATTTTCATATCTGATAACCAGTTCAAGAGATGTTACGATCTAAGGGTCGGACCGGACACGCACTCCAGAGAGGGAGAGAGAAATTGGAAAAAAAAAACTCTTTCCCCCTATAATCTGTTGATCAATCGAATAAACCATGAGAGATGAATTGGAATGTTTTCCCTGATTTTCCCCAGAAATGCATCTTACCGTTTCCAACTATGAGCTGCTCATCCGAGTTGATGTGCTGGGGTTTCGCCTGCTTGCGACGCGACATGGTAGATGCATCAGTAACAAATACAAAAAAAAATTCAAACAAATTCTTGGAGTTGCCAAATTACTCCATTAAGTGGAGTGCGCATGTGTCATGGTAATTATGATTATCAATAATGCATTGCGATTTATCATAGGCTCCTGACAGCTGATTGGCTTGGATCCAAATGCTCTCAGATTATTCAAATGAAGGGGAGCGCGCTGCCGCGCGCGCACGCGTCCCCAGGCCAGTGCACTCTGGGGACTGTAGTCCTGGATCTACAGCTGTTACTCTTCTCCCTCAGGTTTGCAATTGTATTCCTAATCAGAATTACTTTTACAACACTGTCACACGTTCCTCGGTCATGGATTTTGTCAGAGCAAGTTTCTTGCAGAAATTCTATGATGTAATCTTTGACTTTATCTTTGTCAGACTTCATTATTTGCCTTCACATTTTTGTTTTGCACAAGAGATAAAACAGAAAATGAGCCTTCGCATCTATAAAGGAATGGATTACTTACACTCTAACATCTCATAAATTTGAAGCATATTACAAATACTGCGAGGTGATTAAAAACTGAGATAATCTCAGGTGAAAAGAGAAAATAAGAAGCCAGCAAAGCAGTCACATCCCCTCACATACACTAAAGTAGAAATACAATAAATGTCCAACAGGAGAGGAAAAATTGAAAAAAATGGAAGAGGGCAGGTAGCAAAGACATGATCAAAGAGTAGCACTTTGCTGAGGTTTTGGAAGCAAGGAAGAAGGTATGTCTAGAGAGGGAGCTGCAGAAAGCAGGGGCATGGTGGTCATTATGGTGGCCACCATTTTGGCGTAGAGGAGTTGAAGAACAATAAGTAGGTGGGTATCAGAGTGGCAGAAAACATGCAGGAACATATGGATAGAGGAAGCACGGTGCAGCAAAGCCAATCTGGGATTTGAAAGAAAGGATGAAGATCTTGATGTCAGTTTTCTGAATGTTGAAAGAGTAGGGTGCAGGGTTTTGATTGAGAAAGCGCATGGCTGCACTGCTAGAAGCGTGTAAATCCCAACCTTTACCCTGTTTATTCAGTAAAAACTACGCATTTTTAAAAGTTGATGTTTAAATTTGAGACATTAGCAGCCAATGTATGTCAGTGAGTAAAAGAGCGACGGGCTAGTGAGATTTGATCCAGGGTAGAATATGGGTTACAGATTTGTGAATGTGCTGAAGTTCATCGAGTTTGAAGGATGGAATGGGATGGAGTCCAATTCTGGTCTCCATCTTTTAGAAAAGATGCCATAATTTTGAAGAGGTTTCGAAAGTACAGATAAGATGTGGTATAATTATACCAGGGAAGAGGGACTTCAGTTATGTAAAGAGATTAGGGAAGCTGGGATTGTTCTCCTTTGAGGAGAGACAATTAAGGGGAGATTTAATAGAGGTTTTCAAAATTATCAGGTGCTTTGATGGATTAAAAAAAGGAGAAATGGATTCCACAGACAAGAGGGCCAATAATCAGGGGGTACAGGTTTAAGATAATCAGCCAAAAGTCCAGAGAGGAGATTAATTTGTTTTTTATTGCAGTGAGTTGTTATGCTCCATTATGTGCTGTTTGAAAGGAATGTAAAAGCAGATTCAATAATATCTTTCATAAGTTAATTGGATATGCACTAGAAAAGGGAGATATACTAAGGGAAAGAGTAAGGGGATGGGAATAATAGGGTAACTTTTTGAAAGATTCAGCATAGACATGATGGCCCTAATGACCTTCTTTCATGATGTAAAATTCCATGATTTTGATGATTTTCAGAATATACATTTTTCCACTCTTTGGGAAGGAATAGATGCATTTTGTCCACATGAGTAGTCAATCACTTCTGTCACCCTTTTTTAAAAATCTTGCATGCCATGTGTTTGCTCGACATAGGACAGAGTCCGTTGTTTGTTTTTCTAAGTGAAAGAGAACCATAAAAGCATTTCTGTGTACAGATGATACCTAGGTGAATCCATGTCCTATCTATGTCTTTTGTTTTCCCTTAAGAAAAGAGCAAGGCACACAGCAAAAATCTCAGGTCCAGCCTGATTGACTTCAGAATGCCTTCCCTCTCCACGTAACCCAGATGCTGATATCCCAGTGCCCATCTGTCTTGATTACAATGGGAAAAAAAATGGAAATCATCATCATAGTTCACTTTGTTTTTGCTCAGTGCCCAGATTTAATCATCACTTGGACTTCCAATCTTGTACACTATCAAAAATGTGATCCATGAAGTTATCTTTAGAGTTATCAAAAGAACAATAAAATATATAAATCCATAAAAAAAAACCTCAGGAAAATACTCAGTGGTCAATTGAGTTACAACTATCCTTTCATCACAATTATTTACCACAGATCATCATTGGCGTATATTCAAATATAGCTCTTTGTATACAATGCTATAATTAATGAATATAATTTTAGTTAAAAATGTTGGTGACAGATAAAACCCAAGCTCATGTCACGTGACATCATCAGAATTACATCTGAGTTAAAAATAACGAATGGAAAATAACTTGCTGCATTACACAGACACACTTCATATGTGGTATAAATTGTGGTTATGACTTTGGATCAGTAATTATAGATTAAAATGCAGATTCTCAACAACAATAAAGATAACTGAATTATCTGCACTCTAATAAGAGAAGACAGCAGAGTAACACTCAGGACATGGGTTCATATATTCTGGCAGCAGTATTTTGCTGAGGTACTGTAATATTCAAAGCCAAATTTCCATTCTTTTTAATGAGCAAAAAAGCTTGACTCTATTAAGGGTAACTAAATCCATAATGTGACTGTGTGGCTTGAGAGGTCACTAACCATAATGGCTTTAATCAGCAATGTCATATCAGCAAAAGCATACAAAACCCTTGTTGCAATAATTGTGAGACCAGTACCTTTTATTTTGCAGACTATATCAGATGACAATTTTTTCACATGCTTCTGGAATCATGTAGCTCTCTTAATTGGGAAATATATGGAAAGATAGATTCTTCATGTAATACCTAAATAATCATTGTAATCATAGCAGTGAAATAATGGGTCCAATTTTAACTCTGTGCAATTGGATGGGTTTTCAGTACGTTAAAGTCTGCCCAATATATTATTCATTCAAACCGAAGCCTTTGTGTTTACTTCTCATCTAACGAAGAAAACTATGGAATTCTCAAAATCTTGGCGTAAACAATTGATGAACAATTACAAAAATAGAGGGCATTACATGCATTCCAGTAATGTTTTTGTCACCATTCTGATCAGTATTTGGTTGATCCAGCTTTGTAATGCTTACGTCAAAATCTACATGTAGCTGAACCAGGTTTTAAAAATTAGGCTACCACTATTCTGTCCTGATGTTCAGTTTGATGGTCTCAATGAACACAGAGGATTCTATGTGGAGAAAGTAATTCCTGAATTAAAACTGTTTGGTTTGCTTCTTTATAAATAAATCATACAAAGAAAAATCTTTTAATATTTCATATATTTTCAATGTAGATGTCCATTAGCATCATGAAAAGTGTTTGTGATGGGAATTCCCCAAGTTCAGTTACATTATTTCTTTTAATTAAAGATGAAAAGGCTGACAGTCTAATTTAATAGGGTCTGGGCTGAGCTGCATGTGGCACAAGAACACAAGAGATAGGAGCAGGAGTAGACCATATGGCTCTTGGAGTCTGCTCTGCCATTCAATATGTTCATGGCTGATCTTGGGCTTCAGCTCCACTTTCTCACCCACTCCCCATACCCCTTCATTTTCTGAGAAACCAAAAATGTCTATATCAGCCTTACATATAATCAAAAATGAAGTATCTACAACCCTCTGGGGTAGAGAATTCCAAAGATTCACAATTCTTTGAGTGAAGAAATTTTTCCTAATCTCATTCCTAAATGATCAACCCTTTATCCTGAGACTATTTCCCCACATTTTAGATTCCCTGGCCAACCTGTCAGTGTCTACCCTGTCAAACCTCTTCATAATCTTGCATGTTTCAATTAGCTTTCTCTTTCCTCTGAACAACGGATAATATAGGCTCAATCAGCTTAGCCTCTCATCATAGGAGAGACTTCTCATCACAGAGACCAAAATTGTGAACTTTTACTTCAATGCAAGATATCCTTCCTTAAATATGGAGAGCAAAACTGCACACAGTATTCCAGGTGTGGTCTCTCCAAAGTACTGTACAATTGTTGTAAGCTTTCTTTACTCCTGTACTCCAACCCCCTTGCAATAAAGGTCAACGTGCCATATGCCTTCCTAATTGTCTGCTAACTTTCTAAATTCCTTATGCAAGTACACCAAAGTACCTCCGAACATCAACATTTACAAGTTTCATACCTTTTAAGAAATATTCTGCTTTGCTATCTTATGACCAAAGTGAATAGCTTCACACTTCCCCACATTATACTCCATCTGCCATCTTGTTGCCCACTTACTTAAGCTGATAAGATATCTCTGCAGTCTCTCTGTGCCCTCCTCACAACTTACATTTCCACCCAGCTTTGTATTGTCAGTAAACTTAGAAACATTATATTGTAAGATGTGTGTAGTTCAGTAGGTCTCATGAAGAGGTGAGTCTTATATAGTTTAACAGTAAGAGTTTATTAACTACTCATCTGATCAACTACTCAGCTACTCTTCTTCTTATTTCCTACTTAGACCTGATGTACTCTGGTCATTTAAAAATTTTTTTCTCCAGGATGCATTAATTTTGGCCCTTGCATGAGTCCATACTGGTCTGGTAAGGTAGATTTTTAATGCGTGGTCATTTAAAATTAAAAGTGCATACAGCTTTAAACGCTGTAAGGAAATCCAGGATGGCACTCAGTACATTTCTTCACAACGAGGTTCCCCGCACTTGTCAGTTTTGGACGGCTCCCACAGTAATGGCGTTAGTGATTTCTGTGTTTTAAATTTTTATCAACAACTCCCTGAATCCACCTTTCTGGCTCTTAACTGCAGTATCTAAGTATTTTCAGGTTGAGAAACCATCGGTTCTTGGTTTTTGCTGGGTCCCTGCACAAATCACAACCCCCCAGTTCCTTTGCAAAATGGTCATTATTTGTGAGCCTTGGTAGAGAATACCAGCATCTTATTCAATTACTGGATCCTAAATTACAACAATGACTCAGATTCAAGAGTGCGTCATTGGCTTTGAAGTGCTTTGGGATGTTCTGAAATCTTGAAAGGCACTATATCAATGAAAAGGTCATTCAAAGGTCTTTTATCACAGCCAGGCCCAATGCTGCCCTCATCAAAATCATACTCAGATTTCTAACACTGGTCACCAGTTTGGGAATGGGAAAGCTGATCGATTACATCCCAAAACTAGAGCACTGAGGCCAGTTCAAGCATTCCTACCTCCACTAGATTGTTCTCTGGGATGGGGGAGTTGTCCTATGATGAGAGGCTGAATAAATTGAACCTATACTCTTTAGAGTTTAGAAGAATGAGAGGTGATCTCATTGAAACACACAAGACACTGAAAGGGATTTACAGGCTAGACACTATGAGCCTGTTTCCCTTGGCTGGGGAATCTAGAACATGGAGGCACAGTTTCAGGATAAGGAGGCGATCATTTAGGATTGAGATGAGGAGAAATTTCTTCATTTAGGTTGTGAACAAAGGGCTGTGAATATTTGGAATTCTCTACCCAAAGGCTTGTGGATACTCCATCATTGAATATACTTAAGTCTGAGATAGAAGGGCTTTTGGTCTCTTAGGGCATCAAGGGCTATGGACACTGGGCAGGAAATTGGAGTTAAAGCCAAAGAGCAGCAATGATCATATTGAGTGGCGGACCAGGCTCAACAGCCCAAATAGTCTACTCCTGCTGTTATTTCTTATGTTCTTATGTTCACCTTGGCTAACCCAGCTAACCCATCAAAACTGGGGCTGAGCCTTTCTAATACTTATATATACTTATATGCTCATTGGATAAACTTACTGAGTTATCAGGGGAGTCTAAGTTATCTTACAAATAAAAATTCCCAGGGACATTGTTAAAACTGAACAGTAGTAGTAATCTGAATTCACTTGTATCCATGGTATTGTCTTTTTCACAAGAAATATGATATTTACAGTTTAACACACATTACGCATCACAGAAAAAAAAACTTATGAATATATTTCAGATGCAAATATAAAAAAAGAGAATAGGTGCAGCATTGAAGACAGGAGCATTGATACATTAGACTCAATGAAAACAATGTTTAGGTATAACAAACACTGAAAATCAGCACAAGGTTAGGAATACAGTGCCATATGTCTGGCTGCAGAAGACAGCCATTAGAGAAATCAGAATGAATGATTTATAAATAAAAACTTAAAGCTTTGAGTAAGAAAAGTTGTTCAAATAGATATGAATTAACATCCGCCATTATTCCACCCAATATATTCCTTTAAATATTAACAATGAAAGTTTGAATACTTCTACTGCATTTTTTTATATGACTAAAACACACTAATGAATTGGAAATTGAATTAAATTGCCTTTTAAAATGTAGGAGAGATCACATTCATGATTGGGCCTGTTCTTAACCAACATTCGCACATGTGATTTCATAAGTCAACTTCTGCAGTTAATTTAGCACAGAGTGGAAATTTCCTGGTCAACATCACATTTATTCACTGATCCACTTTTTTTCTATCCTCTGTTTTTTCTTGTACCGTGATCATAGTTTTGTGGCTTCTCATTACTATCTGGCTGGTTAATAACCCAGGTCCCCTTCTCATAACTTAGAGCCATTTCACTTTCTATGTAGTTCTAAACTCAAACAGGGAAATGCTCCCATTGGGAGTACACATCAGAGATTGTTGTAGCCCTAAGATCCAATGACACTATTTGAAGAGCAGGAAGTTCTCTTAGAGTCTCAGCAACATTTATTACTCTTCCCCATCTACATGCTGCCGCTTGGTAATGTTATCGGTGGATTGGGATCCTCTTCAAATATATGCTGATGACAGCAGATCTACCATTGAAACTTTTCTCTCGACCCCTTCTGTCTCTGAGCTGCCTGGCTGCTTGTCTAATATCTAATCTTGGACCAATCACAGTTCCCTCCGTCAAAATATTGCAAAGGCCAAAACCAATGTCTTTAGCCTCTGCTACACACTCTTGCCACTGATTCCATTCCCCTCAGCCAACCTTTCACTTCACTCTTTGTGAACTTCAGCTTATTAAAAATGTTATTACCCAATTCTATCCTGCCAGCAAATCCCGCTAAACCATCACATGTGTACTTGCTGACTCACATTGGCCCTTAACTTTAGAGTTTTCCTTATCCTACTTCAGTACTGTTTAAATATCATGATCTGAAATTTTTGAAACCCACACCCCATTAAACATGAAAAGAATAGGCTGAATTTGTCAGTTAGAATAAAAAAAAAATCCGCTGCTGGACTGCTTTTTTTGAAAGGCCATGTGGTGTAGATGAGAAAGAAAATCACCATCTGTTCCTGCAGTTTCAATACAGCTCCTTGTTGACATTCCCCAAGGGCTGTTATTAGAGCTGAGATTATGAATACTTGGCTGAGTTTTAAAAGCTACAAAAGCACTTATCTCAGAGGGGCGGCTGAAGTCACATTTTCATTGACAATATAAAGAGGCTATTAAAGAGGCTTAGCTGTCTTTTATGTGGTTAGTGAATGTGAGTTTGTTTGTTTTTATAACAGATTGAACACTTGAGAGGACTTAAAATCTTTGAATCGGTTTCATGTTTGAGAGATTTTCCGTTTTAAGTATGTATGAGTGAGAGCTCTATCAGATTGTTAGGAGATTTTTTTTTAATCTCCACATGGCTCCTGAAGTTGACCCATGGTGGATATTTGGTGAGTGGTTATGGAGGTGGTTTGGGTGTATGGGTTGGCATGGGGGGCCTGGGGAGTTGGTGGGGGAGTGTCGGAGTGAGGACTGGAGTCTCTAACAGCATCCAAAGCAACTGGGATAAAGTTACAGAGAACTGAGGTGGGCCTTATCAGCAGGCCACCTTGGCACTCGCCCACCCCCTTGGTCATCTACAACCTCCTCCTGGGGTCAGTGGGCCTAACTCTATCCTGTCCCCATCTCCCCAGAGCAAAAAAGTGGGTATAAAAGGGACTTTTAAACCAAGGCGGGTCTGCAAAGTCACAACATTTTCCAACTTGAGCTATCTGGCCCAGTAATGAAAATCCAGCCCCAAGTCTGATATGAAGTAATGTAAAGCCACAAATAACCACAATTGAACATCAAGAAGATTAAAGACAATAATTTCAATCACCACAAGAACTCCACATATTCACTATCAATCTCTCTCCCTGGCTCATACCCTGGTTGAACATAAGTACATTCAGCCTCAGTGTTCTGTTTAACTTTGATGTGAGCTTTAAGCCACATATTCTTTCCAAACAGTAAGGCCGTTTATTTCCAACTTCACAATTTTGCTATATGTGGGCTCACTGCCACCAAAACCAATATCCACACCTTCATCACCTCTAGATTCATCTTTCCTAATACCCTTCTAGTTTTCATTCAGCCATCACGTGACCCACTGGCTTCCTGTTCAGTAATGCATCAAATATCTTATCCATTGTTTACAAATTGCTCCATAGCTTTTCCCACCCTCCCTCTATAGCACTTTCCCACCTTACCTCCCTGAGTCTGGTCCTTTGACTCAGTGTTCCATGCATCTTGCTCCCCTTTAATGGCAGAGTTTAAAAACACTTCAGCATTACGCTATGTTCTGTTGAAGAGTCATATGGACTCAAAGCGTTGACTGTGTTCCTCTCCGCAGATGCTGTCAGACCTGCTGAGTTTTTCCAGGTATTTTTATTTTTGTTCAGCATTACACTTCTGGATTCCCTCCAGAATCTCTTCCACATTTAAATACCTTATTATAATACATTTCTTTGACCAAGGAAGTGATTAAGCACCTTTATATTGAACATTACATTACAATCAGCACAATGTTATGACTATCGGGCCAAACATTATTTTTTGCAACAAAAACAGAAAATGCTAGAAAAACTCAGCAGCTCTGGCAGAGAAACGGAGTTAACGTTTTGAGTCCGTATGACTCACCTTCAGAGACTCTTCTTCATTATTTTTTGCACCTAGGTTTCAGTTGGAAAGATTGTTAAGCCTGGGTGCAAGCAGCAGTAAGGATTTATTTTATTATCAATTTACGATATCAGTTGATGACTCTGTAATAGTTTTTCATATGATAGGAGCCACAGCTACTGCAGAATTTACTCCACAAACTGTAACAATCTAAACAGTTACTAAATATATGTATTTATAAGAACTACTTTTCAACATTCGGGGCAGAATCTTCCCAGATTTGCACTGAGTGCGGGAGCAGGCACCGGCTGCAGTGGCAGCTTCTCACGCCGCATCGTTCCAAACCCGCTGCATTAAATATGCATTCCTGGGAAATATGCCATTTCCATGGCAGGCAGGCTGTCATTCACTCGCCATGCCATCACCTCACTGCTTCATCATGCTGGAAGCATTACTTAAAGTGCAGCCGAACACACACCTCTCAGTGCTTCCAGCCGAGGACTGCTACACAGAAGACATGGCCTCAAAAGGCAAAAAGACAGCAGCTCCTAGGTTCAATGGTGCATCCCTCAAGTGCCTTTTGGACACGGTAGGAGTTCACTGTGATGTGCTGTACTCCTGCTCTGGCAATAGGATGGGCAGCAACATCACCAATCCGGATTGGGAGGCAGTGGCAGCGGTGGTTGGTGCCAACGCCCTGCAAAAGATGACAGTCACCCAGTGCCAAAAGAGGATGAATGATCTCCTTTGTTCTGCCAGGGTAAGCCACTCTTCTCATCACTTTCAACTCACACACTCACAAACCCACCGCATGTCCACAGGGCCCTCACACTGCCAGTTCAAGGGACACCACCATTCACTCTCTGACACACGCCTTTATTGTCCTCATCTTGTCCTTGAGACCACTCACCACCCACAAATGACAGGCTTAATTATCAACTGGCCTAGCAGGTTTCCTGCTTGCATTCTCTCCATTTCTCTCCATGCAGGACAAGAAGGAGAGGTTGCAGACTGGTAGAGGAATGCCTGAAATCAAGGTCCCCATGGGCTTTGAAAGTAGAGCCATCCAGCTGACTGGTGAGGGTCTAGATCACTCCTGTGCAGACGGTGAGGTCAGCTATGCTCTACCAAGTGAGGATCCAGCAGTGCAACATCCAGCAGACAACCGTGCCGTGAGTGATGTGTCCTGTTCCACAGTTCCCTGCCGTGCACTAATTATCTCTCCTTGCTTTTGCAGGCACATTTCCCAAACAGCCAACAAAGTCCATGACCCAGGGCCTCCAATCAAGACCCGAAGAAACCTCTGAAGAGGAAGCTGAAGGCACCCTCCTTGAGGTCCGGTCACAGTGCTCACCCACATCCTCCACCAGCGCAGAGACACATATCTCGGTAGGACCTAGCTTTGAAGTAGCCTTGGGATCATAATCTGGTGAGTACATTGCACTTTTTGATCCACAGCAGGTGGAGGCACAGACTTCTCAGGTCCCCGGCACTTGGAGGGCTGCTGGAGGCCAGAAATTTGCTGAGTCTGAACAGATGATGAGCCACTGAACTCTGTCATGTCACGTTGCTGGAACTGCAAAGGCAAGCTTGGGATCATCAGGAACGGATGTCTGCTTCATTCCTCAGATTGCAAGGTACAACAGACGAGTCTGTTTGCCTTCAGGCTGAGGTGATAGCACTGGCCAATGCACTGAGGTCAACACTGGTAGGATGGTGGCCGCCATGGAGACATTGATCCAGGACGTTGCTCCTGCACTGCTGTGCAGGCTGACCAGAGTGATGGTCCAGCCTCACATTCCCTGGACATATTACTGATGCCTGCACCTCAACGGTGTTTGTCTTTGCTGCCAGAATGTCCTGGGCAGGCATCACAGAGTTCCATCATTCTCTCTGTGTGATTTCAGCGCCTTTAAGGTGGGGCTGGGCCCTATCTCTTCACCATCTGTGACCAGTGATGCTGTGCTCCTGAAGGGGTCAGGTGCTGAAGGCGGACAAAGGATCAGGTGCTTTTAAAGTTTCATGGCTGCGTCTCCATGAAATAACTCTGATCACAGAGCGTGAGCAAGCTGCCCTTGGCCAGACAGGAGTCAGACATTCACAGAAGCAATGTGAAGATCTATAGTGTGTCCTCACTGCATGTTGTCATCATCCTCCTGCAATCGAATGACAATTAAGGCCTCCACTGCATCTCAATGACAGGAGCATTATCACAGAGAGTATGTGAGCTGCCATAAGCCAGACTGGTGTCAAATGTTCATAGATACAATGTGAGGGACTTTAGTGTCTCCTCACTGCATGTTGTCCTCATCCTCCACAAATCTAGCATCTATGAGGGCCTCCCAAGTGCGCCTGCCTCACCTAGCTAGTGTGAGGGCCTCATCGCTGTCATTGTCACCTTCGAGGGTCTCCTTGCCCTCATCACCATGGTCCTCCTCATCAGAGGAGACCTCCAGCTCCTGCATCTCCTCCTCAGCCAGCTCCTCTCCCCATTGCAGTGCCAGGTTGTAAAGGGCGCAGCAAATGATGATGAAGTGTGACACCCTCTGTTGACTATATTGCAGGGCTCCACCAGTCTGGTCCAGGCACCAGAACCTCATTTTCAGCATCCCGATGGTTTGCTCCACCAAGTTGTGAGTTGCAACATGAGCCTCATAATACCTTCACTCTGCTGCAGTCTGAGGACGCCGCATGGGTGTCATCTGCCACGTCCTCTGAGGGTAGCCCTTGTCCCCTAGAAGCCAACCCTGCAGGCTCTGTGGACCCCAGAAGAGGTCAGCGATCTGTGACCAACTGAGAATGTAGGAGTTGTGGATGGTCCCTGGAAACTATGTGCAGACCTGCAGGATGCCTTTCTGGTGGCTGCACAACAGCTGCACATTCAGAAAATGGAAGCCCTTGCGGTTGACGTAGTCAATTGCTTGTTGTGACAGAGATCTGAGCACCATCTGAGCAGTCTACCGCACCCTGTACCTGTGGGAAACCTGAGTAATAGCAAATGCAATTGCTCTTATGTGTGCACCCTCGTGAAGATAGCATCCTTGACCTCATGGATGCATTTGTGGGTGGAGGCTTGTGATATCCCACAGTGGAGCCCTGAAAGTAGCCACTGGTATAAACATTGAGCACCATGGTCACTTTCACGGCCACTAGCAGTGGATGTTGTTCGCGGTGCCAAATCCTGCAGTAGTTGGCAGATGTGATGGACCAGTTCCTTAGAAATGCACAGTCTTCGGCAACACTGGATATCTGTCATCTGCAGGAATAAGAGGCAGCTTCTAAAGAGCTTGGGTGTCGCTAGGCACCAGAGAACGACGGCTCGCTGTGGCTCATCAGTGGTGTGTGCTGTCGGTTCTTCCTGAAGGCGCTGCTCCTCCTTCTGCGCAGCCAGACCCCTCTGTCACTCTCCTCTCTCTCATCTCCGCTCTCTGCATGCCACAAGGCATACAGCTAGTTCACCAGGCTCCCTGCTCCTGATGTACTCTTCCTGCAGGATGAAAGAGAGAGACAAGTGGGTTAGCCTGGGTATACTAAGGAGCTCCCTTGGCTAAGTCTGAAGGCCACTTAACACATCCCAGACGGTGCTGGTCACCACTGGGATGGCCAGAGTTTAGTGTACTGCATGACTGCATAAAGCCCCACCCACCTCCATTCCACTCCACCTGACTGATTGGCAACAGCCTTGCTCATTGGTCTCAGCTCAGATACAAGCATTCTCATAACCCACACTGCAAAGCTGCAGTGTTAGCTTGAACCATGAGGGAGACCGGTCCAAACTGGGATGATGACATTGCAAGGGGCTATGAGCGTCTCCACCAGTGACTGCTACATGGCCAGCTTTAGCAAAGAGATTGTGCAATGACCCCATTCGTCCAACTGTTCTGCAGTTGATTAAAATGTTCATTAATTTTCAGTCTGTTTCCAAGGACTGAAAAGCTCTGGAGTACTTGGTGGCACTTTCATGCCTCTGCGTTGCTTGCGTGGGCAGATAAGCTAGAGACTTGACTCAACACATGTCAATGTAGCTGCATCTGAATTGCCTCAGCTGAAGGGCAATGATCACTCTATACAAGATTTTCCTAATGTGTGACTGCTTCCTTCCCGCCTGCCCGGCAAGTGCTTTGTGCACTACCTTCAACTGCAGGGCGACCCTTGCCCCTGCCCCCACTTCCCCAAGATGCCTCAACCATAGGGCAGCCCTTGACACCACCCCAAGTTGCCTCAGCAGCAGGGCAGCCCCAGGGCCGACCTTATAATGAAATGTAGATATATTACAATGAGGTTCCTGATGTCCGATGGCAGGAAGCGCAGCCCGCCGAAGGGCTGAGTGGGCAATCGTAAATTGGTTTCACAATGTCGTGAAACGGATTTTTGGCTTACTCACCATATTGTCGCTCACGCCGCTGAACACGCCTGCTCCAGTGGGCATGGAAAATCCTGCCCTTGGCTTGCCAAGCATTATTTGTTAAATTAAATCATTGGCAGGTAACCATTTCCCAGATTTGTTTTAATGATTCAAGGCTTCCGTCTTGTAAGAAGATGGTTTGCGCCATGGTGGTAGTGGTCAACTCTGTTAAGCATTGCCTGGTGTGGCTCAGGAGCCTCACTTTGACATGGCAGCCTCTGCCACATTTGCTGCAGAGAAAGATACTGGGCTGAGAAGGTGCACAATTCATTGGCCTCTGTTTTCTCTGGGCCTTCTTCTTGGTCAGCTGAACTTCTCGTTTCAGATCGCCTCTTCTAAAGCCCTTCAAAATTGTTTCAATAGATTTGTCTAATCTGTTCCTTGGAAGTGTGCATGAAAGACCTAAAGTGACACCATTTAGTTGCCTCCTTCTATCACTAGTGCTTGGAATGAAAATGCCCACTCTATGAATTATATCTGAAAACCTTAAGCTGAAAAATTGCTTTATTTGGAGGCATTAGAACAAATCTATGTTCTATATTCCATGGCTTAACTTGCTGGCCATCCAAAAAGCTCTGCACCTGCAGTGTAGCCTGATTTATCTGTATGCTTTTGTGTATTAACAATAGTATCAATCCTCATCTTATCCCGCAACCACATTGCATATTTGGAGAAGGAGCTCACAACCATAAATCCCATTACACTTAACTAATTTTAATAACATATTAGTGTTCAAGATGAATATTGGAACGATATGGAAATTCAGACAAATTTGACATCTGTCTTCGCCTCCGTCTCATCTGTTCCGATGATGCTACCTTCAAAAACAGTTCCTCTGACATGTCCTCCTTCTTCCTTAACCGAGGTTTTCCACCCACGGTCATTGACAGGGCCCGCAACCGTGTCCGGCCCATCTCCCGCGCATCCGCCCTCACGCCTTCTCCTCCCTCCCAGAAACATGATAGGGTCCCCCTTGACCTCACTTATCACCCCACCAGCCTCCGCATTCAAAGGATCATCCTCCGCCATTTCCGCCAACTCCAGCATGATGCCACAACCAAACACATCTTCCCTTCACCCCCCTTGTCGGCATTCCGTAGGGATCATTCCCTCCAGAACACCCTGGTCCACTCCTCCATCACCCCCTACTCCTCAACCCCCTCCTATGGCACCACCCCATGCCCACGCAGAAGATGTAACACCTGCCCCTTCACTTCCTCTCTCTTCACCGTCCAAGGGCCCAAACACTCCTTTCAAGTGAAGCAGCATTTCACTTGCATTTCCCCCAACTTAGTCTACTGCATTCGTTGCTCCCAATGTGGTCTCCTCTACAATGGAGAGACCAAACGTAAACTGGACGACCGCTTTGCAGAACACCTGCGGTCTGTCCGCAAGAATGACCCAAACCTCCCTGTCGCTTGCCATTTTAACACTCCACCCTGCTCTCTTGACCACATGTCTGTCCTTGGCTTGCTGCATTGTTCCAGTGAAGCCCAACGCAAACTGGAGGAACAACACCTCATCTTCCGACTCGGCACTTTACAGCCTTCCGGACTGAATATTGAATTCAACAACTTTAGGTCTTGAGCTCCCTCCTCCACCCCTACCCCCTTTCTGTTTCTTCCCCCTTTTGTTTTTTTCCAATAAATTATATAGATTTTTCTTTTCCCACCTATTTCCATTATTTTTAAATATTTTAAAATCTTTTATGCTCCACCCACCCCCGCTAGAGCTATACCTTGAGTGCCCTACCATCCATTCTTAATTAGCACATTCGTTTAGATAATATCACCAACTTTAACACCTATGTGTTCTTTTGTTCTGTTGTCTGTGACATCTTTTGATGATCTGCTTCTATTACTGCTTGTTTGTCCCTACAACCACACCCCCTTCCACTTCTCTCCCCCCACCCAACCACCCCCCCACCCCCCTCCCCGACCGCCCAACACACACCTTAAACCAGCTTATATTTCACCCCTACCTTGGATTCACCTAGTTCTGTTGAAGGGTCATGAGGACTTGAAATGTCAACTCTTTTCTTCTCTGCTGATGCTGCCAGACCTGCTGAGTTTTTCCAGGTAATTCTGTTTTTGTTTTGGATTTCCAGCATCCGCAGTTTTTTTGTTTTTATCTCTGTTTTCCTTCTGTGTTATTAAAACTAGCCTGTTTATACTAGCGGGCATTTTCATTAACTAACAGGTAGAACAAAATCATGACTGTCAATGGGCGGAGTCATCCCAGATTTGCACAAAGGGTGGTAGCAGGTGGGTAAAAACACGTTTTATCCACTGTCTGCAATGGCAGCTTTTTGCTCCATATCATCCCACTCCTGGTGCGTCCCACCTCATTAATCATGCATTCACAGGGAACACACCGGCACAGATTTGCCCACCATGCTGTGACCTCAACGCTTCCTTGCTCCAGGCGCCATATTTAAATTTCACCAGAGCACAAGCCTACTTCATTTCCACAGACCAGGACTCCTCCAGGCAACAGGTGGCCCTGAAAGCAAAGAAGATGGCAGCCCCCAAATTTAGTAATACTTCTCTGGGGCACCCACTGGACACAGTGGAAGGCTGCAGTGATATCCCCTACCGCCGCTTTGGCTGAAGGAGGTCCACCAGAGTCACCAATCCAGCATGGCAGGTGGTGGCAGCGATGGTCAGCACCACCAGAGCAGAGAAAAGGTCAGACATCCAGTGTAGGAAGACGATGAATGCTCTCATCTGTTCTGGCAGGCTAAGTCAACCACCTCATCACTCTCAACTCACACACTCACAAACCCATCACACATACACAGGGATCTCACACCTCAAGGGACATGGACCGCGCCTGCGGCGATGGTGAGGTCGGCAGCAAACATCCACTTAGGGATCTTGCATCACATCATCCCTCTCACAACACAACTGCGAGTGCTGTCTCTCCTGCGTTTGACTCTGCTGCCATGCACTATTATCTCTACTTTGGTTCATAGGGATCTCTGCCAAGTTACTGACATCCTCAGTAAGCCAGTCCCTCAACTCCATCCAGGTCCTCACCTCCAGCCAAGAGGACACATCCTCCATTGGAGAGCTGCAAATAAGCAGCCTGGTAGACCTGTCACACACCATCCACCAGTACAGAGAAACACACCTCGGTGGGACCTAGATCTAGAGCAGGCTTGGGTTCACAATCTCATCGCTGCCACAAGGACACGTGTCTGCAGCAGGAGGAGGCAGGTTCAGCTGAGCTCTGCGGCACTTGGAGGACAGCTGGGGAAGAAGCATCTGTGAGGTCCAAGTCAAATGAAGAGCCTCTGGATTCAGCCTTCCAATTCATCGTGGAGAGCCAGCAGAAGGCAGGGGAACATCACACAGAGCTGTTGGAAGCCTTCACAGAATGGAATGCAGGTTGGAGAAATGCATCCACCAGCTCTCTGATGAAGAGGTGCCCACATCTGTGTGTATGGAGGTCTCCATGGGAGAGATGGTGGAAGCCATGGAGACCCTAGTCCAGCAGAACATGGAAATGTGCGCAGACTTGCACTCCATTGCGGTAGTCATGAGTGAGTTCCTACAGTGGCAACGCAAGAGGGAACTGGGAAACCTTGACATCTCTCCAGGTATTCCTTCCCCTCAAGGAGTCAGGCCAGGCTGTTGGGCACCCGAAAGGAGGAGGATTGGCAGATGGACACCCCTGGATCATCCACTCAGGAATCTCAGAGGCTGTCCTCTCTCTCGGAGTTCCCTTTGCCTGTGACGCTCTCATCCTCATCCCCTGAGAACATAGAGGGAGCAGCAGGCCCACAAAGCAGGACAGACAAAGCAAGCCAGGGCCTTCAAGGCCTCGGCTTTCCAGAGGACACATACCGAAGCCATCAGAGGCAACAGGGGCAACCATTCCACAGGCTGTCTCCACACCCATGCCGATGTCAGGGCAGCATCTAGAAGAATTGGTAGGCTGAGAAAAGTTAAGAATTTCTGATCACAAGTGATTGCATGGGTGAACAGATTTTGTCACTTATAATTTGAAAATATATTCACTTTCACTGAATAATGTGTAATGGTGTCTTTCAGCTTCACTTATAGGCTTTGTGAGTCCTGCCCCTGCATCCCCTGCCCCACTAGCACCTACTAGCAGTTGAGCTGCATACAGTCAGACCATGAGTGTTTCTAGGGGAAGAATTATGTGTGGAAGGGCCTTTTGGAACATCGTGCAAGCATTATCCCACGCACATGGAGCTTTCCTCCATCATGCTCATCTCAATGTCCTGAGCATTTTTAATGCTGCCTGCTGGGGTTGCCTTTCAGGTTCCATCTGAGCTGACCTGCATCTCTGGCCACCCACTGATCACACTCCCATGTGGCAATCCATGCTGGTCTAGCATGAGGCTTTGCTTACTTTTGATTTCGACAACCATGGTTGTTATTAAGTTGCTTCTCAGATAGCTGATCCTTTCCCCCATCACTGTGACCCTCCTGGCATCACCCTCCACCTCCCCACCGTCACCTACCAACCCGAACTTTTTCCTTTCTAGGATGTCCAGGTGAACGTGTATGTTCCTTACCTTCCTGAGAATCCCACCCCCATTCCACATTGACCTCCCCAACCTCCTCTTTCCCACCCCCCTGGTCCGTGTCTGCCTCCGAGTCACCACCAACCACCCTTGCCGACCCTTCAACTGCTACCGTCGCACCCTCAGCCTCCCACCCTTCTGGTTCACTCTGCCCCCTCTTATACTCACCATTCCCTCCTACCATGCCCACCCTTAGTTCACTCCCCAGGAGGTAGTCATTGAATCCACAGATCCCTTCCTTGCACATTCACCTGGATATCATCCCCCACTTACGTCCTCTTCCTCCAGGATTCCCTCCTCCCCTTGGACTCCCTCCCCCCTCCGAATGCCTTCCTTACCCCAAAATTCTTCATCCCCCAGACTCCTTCCCCCCTCCAAATGCCTTCATCCCTCCCGCTGGACTCCTTCCTACCCCTGGACTTCTTTCCTACCCGAACCCCTTTCCTCGTCCGAACTCCTTCCCTTATACCTTCCTCACCCTTTACACCTACCTCCCCAGTTGCCACATTCTCCTCGTTAAGTCCTCCTCCCCTTGTACTCCGTTCCTCCCTCCCAACCTAACTCCATTTGGCACCTTTGTTTCCTCCCTCCCAACCTCAGCCCACCCCCGGTTAACTTTCCTCTCCCACTCACAGCTAGACCCATCTCTGCCACCACCCCCCGCCCCCCCATTGATCATCCTTAGCAGCCCATCGCCAAAAACATGATGTTTCGAAGCAGACTCGAGACATCAATGAGGACCTCCCACCTCCTGTGATCTGCTTCACAACAAAGCCATGTCCATGAGAATCCTCCCAGCTACCAGGGTCTGGTAGCTGTAGGCCTCCAGCATCATCTGCTTCTCGGATGTCGGCGATCTAAGCAAGGCCCTAATGGTGAGTCCCAACTTCTGCATGTCACATTTGTCAAGGCATGTTCTGGGCTGGCATGTTTCCCCACCGATGTAAATTTGATGTGGGTGGGTGGGTGATTCTGGCGAGCAGGCAAGGTGATGCGATGCAAATGCATTGAAATTAGGTTCCCGACTTAGGACAGCAAGAAAGGCGGCCTGCCATTGACGGGCAGAACGGTGATGCCTAACTGGTTTCACGACGACTTGAAACTGATTTTTGGCCTTCCCACCGCCAAAGTGGGTGGAAAATTCCAGCCAATGTTCCAACAGCTTCTTCTTTGGCATCTGTCATGTTCTTTGTGAGTTGTTTATATGGTTCTGTAGTTAGCCGCTTTTGTACTGGTGAGTGCAAACAGTTGCAAATGGATAAATAAGATCAATAGAGTAGGGAGATAATTAGATATCCATGCTCATTAACTATTTTCCCAGTTAATTTTCTTCTACTCCCCCTTTCACATGTAACTTTAATATAGTTCCACTGGTGCTGAGTGTCTCTGGTGCTATACCCAAGTGTTCATAATTCTCCTGTGAACCTCAACAGTAAGTACTGACAGACTGCTTGAGGGCCATCATAGCCATGTCAATCCTCTCCTTGCCCGAAAGCCACACAGTCAAACTTGCAGCAGGTGTTATAAGCAGGAGGGCCCAATTTTCCCTTTTCTAACCCAGGCCCTGGTGTCACCCATACCCCATTTCAATTGAAATCAGTCAACACACTGTGATTGAATCTGTGATCACACAAGTTTGCGTGGCTCAGCTACACACAAAATGATTTTGTGGGCTCATCAAGGGAATGATAATAAATGAAAGATATCAGGCGGAATCATCCCAGATTTGCACTAAGTGCAGTAGTGGGCGGGAAAACGGATGTTTAACCCGTTGGTTGCAATGGTGGCTTTTCATGCCATATCGTCCCATTCCGGGTGTGTACCGCCTCATTAATAATTCACTCCTGGGAAACGTGCCAGGTCGCAAGTGGGTCAGCCTCCAATTTGCCTTCCCCACCGTCATCTCAGACCTTCAGTTACCTGGGGCTATATGTAAAGGCTGCCCCTGCACAGAGCTAGTACTCTTCAAGGACCAGGTCTCCCGGATGGCTGCCAAATGGAGAAAACATGCTGCCCCCAAGTTTAACCACGCCCCCCTACTGGACGCAGTGGGGGCCCACAGTGATGTTCTCTATCTCAGCTCTGGGCAAAGACCAGAAAGCAAAGTCACCAATCAAGCATGGGAGGTGGTGGCAGTGGTGGTCAGTGCCAACACCCTGCAAAAGGGGACAGCCACCCAGTGCCAAACAAGGATGAATGATCTCCTCTGTTCCACCATGGTTGGTAACCCTTCTCATCACTCTCAACTCACACACTCACAAACCCATCACACATCCACGGTGATGTCATTCAGTGCCAGTTCAGGGGATGTCACCATTCACTCTCTCACACACACACCTTCATTTGCCCTGCTGATCATGTCCTCATTCCATCCAACGCACCAATCACCACCCACACACATGCCAGGCATCCTTGTTATCTGGCCTGGCAGGTGTGCTGCTTACACTGTCTCCATCTGTATTTATGCTGGAGAAGCTGCAACCAACAAGAGGGAGAGGTCGCAGTCTGGTGGAGGAATGCCTGAAATCAAGGTCCTCACGGACTTTGAAAAGAGAGTCATCCAGTTGGCCGGCGACAATCTGGACCGTTCCTGAGGTCAGTGGTGCTCAATCAAGTAAGGATCCAGCAGTGCAACATCCAGCAGACAACCATTCTGTGAGTGAGGTCCCCTGTTCGTCAGTCCCCTGCCGTGCACTGATTATCCCTCCTTGCTTACGCAGGCACATCTGGGAAGCAGCCGAGAGGGTCCACAAGCCAGGTCCTCGACTCAAGCCCCAAAGACACCTTAAAGAAGAATCTCATGACACCCTAATTGAAGACCCGTCACAGTACTCACCCTCCACCAGCGCAGAGACACACACCTCGGTGGGACCTAGTTCGAGAGTAGCCTTGGATCACAGTCTTGTGAGCACATCACACTGTCTGATCCACAGCAGGTAGAGGCAGTGACTTCCCAAGTTTCTGGCACTCGAACAATTACTGGATGCCAGAAATCTGCTGAGTCTGAGTCAGATGAGGAGCCTCTGGACTCGATCATGCCTCAGTTGCTGGAGCTGCAAAGGCCAGCTCAGGAAAATCAGGAAGGGATGTCCGTGTACTTTTCAGATTGTAGGGCACGATGGAGGAATCTTTTCACCTTCAGTCTGAGGTGATAGCGCCGGCATGCCAACGCACTAAGATCAACACTGGTGGGATGGTGGCTGCCATGAAGACCTTGATTCAGGAAATTGATCCTGTACTGCTGCGCAGGCTGAACTCTATCACTGACACCATAGTAGGCCTCCAACAGTGTCAATGTGAGACGGATATGGGGCAACTCGTTCTCACTCCAGTTTCCCCTTCTTCTCAAGGATTCAGTCAGGGGCTGTTGGGCACCCATAATGAGGAGGATCAGCAGGTACACACCCCGGGGCCATCCACTCAGGTGACTCCAGAAGTGTCTGGCCCTTCCGTATCCCCTCTTCCTATAATCTGAGCAGCTCCAGCTCCACAGGCTGAGGACTGTGCCACTACCACACAGCAGGAACCTGAAAGCAGGCCTGTGCCCTCCAGGTCTCGGCCTTCCAGAGGATGCCTGTCAAGATCATCTCAGGGTGTAGCAGTCAGCAGGCTGCCCCCACCTCTGCTGCGGAAGTCGGGGAGCACCAAGACATAGCAGCAGGGTTAGGGAGATAAAGAAGATATAGTTGCACAACCTGGGCATGGGTGTTAATCACTTGTACATAATGTTCACTATTATAGATAAACTCCCAAGCATATCTCCCTACCTATGGCTCCTTGTTTCGATGAGCAGTGTTCGTGTCACTCAGATGTGAAACCTTGGTTCCTGCACAAGATAAAGGCAGGTATCTCAGCCCGGGGCCTCTTCACTTTGTGCAACCTTCCCAGCACACTGATGGTGCACCTTCACTGTCACTGATCACATCAGTCATGCCTGTAACTCAATGGGACTTATCATTTGCTGCCAGAAAGTCCTGAGCCAGCAGCACAGAGCTTCGGCATTTTCTCCCTGTGCTCTCAGCACCTTTGAGGTGCGGCTGGCCCCCCATTTCATCAGCATCTGTGTCCAGCAACAGTGATGTCCTGAAGGACGTTGAAGGGTTCAGCTCATGAAGGATGTCATAGGATCAGGAGAAGTTAAATTTTTCCTGCTGCATCTCCATGATATGATCCTGTTCACAGAGCGCAAGTGAACTGCCTTCAGCCAGGTGGGAGTCAAACATTCACAGGTGCAATGTGAGGGTCTCCTCACTGTATCTCATCATCATCCTCCACAAATCTAACAGTTATGAGGGCCTCCTGAGCACACCTGCCTTATCTGGATAATGCGATGTCCTCATCGCAATCATCCTTGCCTTGAGGACATTATCCCCCTCATCCCCGTCGACGTCCACCTCATCGGAGAAGACTTGAAGATCCTCCATCTCCTCCTCAGCCAGCTCCTCCCCGCATTGCAGCGCCAGGTTGTGAAGGGTGCATCAGGTGACAACAATGTGTGACACCCTCTGTTGACTGTATTGCAGGTCTCCAACAGACTGGCCCAGGCACCAGAACCTCGTTTTCGACATCCCAATGATTTGTTCCACCAAAGCGCGAGTTGCAGCATGAGCCTTGTTGTACCTTCTCTCTGCTGCAGTCTGAGGCCACCGCAGGGTGTCATCAGCCACATGCTCTGTGGGTAGCCCTTGTCTCTGAAAAGCTAATTCTGCAGCCTCTGTGGACCCTGGAAGACGTCAAGGATCTGAGACTTGCTAAGAATGTAGGAGTCATGGAAACTCCCTGGAAATTGTGCGCAGACCTTTAGGATGCGTTTGTGGTGGTCACACACCAGCCGAACATTCAGCAAATGGAAGCCCTTGCAGTTGACATAGTTGACTGCTTGTTGCCATGGAGATCTGAGCACCAGGTGAGTGCAGTCGATGGCACCCTGCACCTGTGGGAAACCCAAGATCTGCGCACATCCCAGTGCTCTTCCTTGCTGGCTTTCCTGATCCCAGGGGGAATGCACAAAGTTGTGTGCCTTCGTGAATATGGCATCCGTGACCTCATGGATGCATTTGTCTGTGGAGGCTTGTGAGATCCCGCAGAGGTCACCTTTGGAGCGCTGACAGGTGCAGCTGGTGTAAAAATTGAGCGCCGCAGTCACTTTCACGGCCACTCTCAATGGATGTCCTCCATGTCCCCGTGGCGCCAAATCCTGAGGCAAGTTGCAAATGTTCAGTTCCCTGGACATACACAGTCTTCAGTGACATTGGTTCTTGGTCACCTGCAGGAATGACAAGTGCTATCTGTAGACCTTGGGTCTAGCTAAGCACCGACCAGCAACAGCTGCTGTTGCTCTTCAGGAGCCCCAGCCATCCCTTCTTCTTAAGGGTGCAGCTCCTCCCCTGCCCAGCCAGGCACCTCTGTAGCCCTCTTCTCCTTCACCTCTGCTCCCTGTTAAGCCATGGGGCATACAACTAGGTCACCAGGCTCCATGCTCCTGATGTACTCCTCCTGCAGGATGAAAAAGAGAGATGCATGGGTTAGCTTGTATTAAGAACCTCTCATAGTTAAGTCTGAAGGCCCCGTGACGCATCCCGGAGAGTGCTGGCCACCACTTGGATTGCCAGAGTTTAGTGTGATGCATGGCTGCCAGAAACCCCACCCACCTCCACCTGAACAATTGGCAGCAGCCTTGCTCACTGGACTGCATGCTATGCTCTCAGTTCAGGTGCAATCATTCTCCTAACCCACACTGCAAGGCTACGCTGTTAGCTTGAACAACAGGAGAGACTGGTCCAAACCGGGATGAAGACATTGCAAGGAGCTGTGAGCGCCTCCACCAGTGACTCCTCCATGGCCATCTTTTCCAAGGATATTGTACAAATTTCCCAGTCTTCTAATTGTTCTGCAGTCCACCATAAAGCTCATTCATTT
Organism: Carcharodon carcharias; assembly: GCF_017639515.1. Classification (NCBI taxonomy): domain Eukaryota; kingdom Metazoa; phylum Chordata; class Chondrichthyes; order Lamniformes; family Lamnidae; genus Carcharodon; species Carcharodon carcharias. The sequence goes on from NC_054480.1 coordinate 52,721,380, forward strand.
TCAGTCTGTGCCCGAGGGGTGAAAAGTTCCAGAACATTTGGTGGCACTTTCATACCTCTCTGTTGCTTGATGGGTAGATAAACTAATCCAATTATGTCATTGTGGCTGTGCCTGAAATGTCTCAGCTATGGAGGAATGATCACTTTATTCAACATTTCCCTAATGCGTGGCCGGTTCCCTCCCAACCCCCGCCCCAGCATGTGTTTGTGCACTACCAGACTGTGTTGCCTTGTCCCCAGTAACTCCCCCAACCTCAGTGCAGCCCTTGCTCCCACACTGCACTGTCAGCCAGCTGGGAAAAAGCAACTTGTCTGTGCCCTCACCTGTATTTGTGGCGCCTCCTCCTTGAAGTTGAACAGGCAACCCTCACGAGCGCTGCGCAACCTTAGTGTGCACTCATCCCCGAGTTCCCCTTAAAGTTCAGCTTGCCAGGTGCACGCCTTTTAAATGCTGTTGTGAAACACGCCAATGTGTCTGGATGATCCAGCGTGGGGGGTGGATTCTGGAGAGCAGAGCTTATAATTATACACAGATGTATTAACATGATGTTCCCGTTGTGAGACGGTGGGAAACGAGGCCCGCCATTGACGAGGATAAACGCAAACTAGTTTCGCAACGGAGTGAAATTGATTTTTGGCCTTCTTACCATATTGTCCACTCAAGCCAACCATGTCGCCTGATGCCAACGGGGATGGGAAATTCCGGCCAGCGTCTCATCACTAATACTACATAGTAGCCTCCACTAGTTAGTGTTAAATGAACTTGCATTTATATAACGCTTTTCACAATCTCAGGATACCCCCAAAGACCTTTGCAGCCAATAAAATACTTTTGAACTGTAGTTACTGTTGTAATGTATTTAAACTGACTTGTAGGATATTATAGTGGTGAAATTTCCATTGCCTTTATTGCCATTGGCTTATTAATATCCTGAGTTTGGCTGCCAATTGTTGCATACACCGTAAGTGGCTTCATCTCAGGATGTTACACTGGTGACAGTGTATTGTAGCTGTTTATAAAAGCAAAAAACTGCGGATGCTGGAAATCCAAAACAAAAACAAAAATACCTGGAAAAACTCAGCAGGTCTGGCAGCATCTGCGGAGAGGAGCACATTTGTGCTCCTCTCTGCAGATGCTGCCAGACCTGCTGAGTTTTTCCAGGTATTTTTGTTTTTGAATTGTAGCTGTTTATTGGCTATATTTCACACTTGAAGGACTTCTATGAAGGCTTCAAAATATCTGTTACACAGTTAATATAGCAGAATATCATGTGTGTGAATATTCCATTTATCCCGTTCAATGGGTAGAAATTCCAACAGTAACAAGCATGAAAACTCACTTGCTAATGCACAGTAATTATCGTTATTTCTTCCAAATGATTATTCATGGTCTCAGCAGAAGTTTATCTGACCTGACAAGGGACACAGGAACCTAAATTGTGCCATCATCCTCCATGTAAGCCTGTTCTTCAATTGATAACTTCTCCACCTTTTGTTAAACCTTTCTAAATACGGATGAGTGATCATTATGCTCTAGTATCCACATTAGCACATGATAATCATAGTCTTTTAAACACTCACTTTAAAGGGAATGTTTCACTATTATCATCTCATCCCCTTCATATAATTCCAGAACCAGCCTTTTAAGCTACAATAGAAGCACTTAGACAACACACTAATTTAACTTAAAAGCACTGTTTATTTTGCCCTCTTCTATTGCCCAAGACAGCAGTTTGCTCCCTTCTCAGTCTTCTTGTTGCTTGCCTCTCTCTTGGTGCCCATGCCCAAAATTTTGATAAAAAGTATAAGGCAGATGTAAAACAAGAGGAGAGAGAAGGGCTTTTAGAGGAAATTTCAGAATGTTGAGTCCCAGTTTGTGGAGTCATGTACGGTTGGGTGAAGGGAGGATGAGGATACATGAGAGGTCGGAATCAGAGGGAAGGAGAGTTATAGAGGTAGAGCTGGAGAAGTTTCCAGAAATAGTGAGGAGTGAGGAGTAAAGCATAATGAGAATTTTGAATTTCAGGCATTTGGGAATGGAGAGCCAATGCGGATCAGTGAGGACAGAGGCGATGGGCAATCAAGACTTAGAGCTGGATGGGTAGGGTTGCTGGGTATTGGATGAGTTGAAGTTTATTGTGTGTGAAGAATGGAATTTGGGCCATAAAGGCATTGAAACAGTTGAATGTGAGGGTGACAAAAGAAGAGGTAAGTGTTTCAGTGACAAATTGGCTGAGATAGGGAAGAAGGGTGGCAGTGTTATGGAGGTAGAAGTAGGTGATCTTTGCAACAGAAGGTATGATGGACAGGATGTATGCATAAATATTCTATAAAAATACTTGAAAAATTACTAGCACATCTTCTATATTATCATTCAAATGTGTCAGTGGAAATATTTGACATATTTTATGAAACTTAATATATCGATCAAGTTAAATTATATTTAATTGTAAAGCGTTATGACTTCTGGTGGTACTTTCTGGTTCAAACTACATGATTATGTCTATTCATCTGTAAAAAATATAAAGCAGTGGCCTCAATTGCTATTATACATTTGTTTGTTTATATCTGTACTTAGCTTGGATCAGTTGGTAGTACTCACATCTCAGGCAAAATATTCAAGTGGTCAAAGGGCCTACTTCAGTGATAAGGATCTGGATTTGTGGGGAATAGTTTGTGGAGAATATAGTTCACCATTAGTTGTAGGAGACAGAGGGTGACGACAGAAGGATGCTTTAATGACTGGAAGCCAATGTCCAGTGGCGTACCACAGGGATCTGTGCTGGGTCCCCTATTATTCGTCATTTATATAAACGACATAGATGACTATGTGGGAGGTAGGTTTAGTAAGTTTGCGGATGACACAAAGAAGGCTGGGTGGTTAACAGTGAGGTTGAGTGTCTTGGGCTACAGGAACATATAGACGGGATGGTCAAATGGGCAGAAAAGTGGCAGATGCAATTTAACCCTGAAAAGTGGGAGGTGATACATTTTAGAAGGAGTAGTTTGACAAGGAAGTATTCAATGAACGGCATGACACTAGGACATTCTGAGGAAGAAAAGGACCTTGGCGTATGTGTCCATAGATCTCTGAAGGCAGAGGGGCATGTTAGAGGGGTGGTGAAAATGGCATATGGGACACTTGCCTTTATCATTCGGGGCATAGCTTACAAAAGTAGGGAGCTCATGTTGGAGTTGTATAGTTGGTGAGGCCACAGCTGAAGTACTGTGTGCAGTTCTGGTTGCCACATTGTAGGAAGGATGTGATTGCACTGGAGGGGGTGCAGAGGAGATTCACTAGGATGTTGCCTGGGATGAAACATTTAAGTTATGAGGAGAGGTTGGATAGACTTGGGTTGTTTTTGTTGGAGCAGAGAAGACTGAGGGATGACCTGATCGAGGTGTACAAGATTATGAGGGGCAAGGACAGAGTGGATAGGGAGCAGCTGTTCCCCTTAGTTGAAGGGTCAGTAATGAGGGGACATAAGTTCAAGGTGAGGGCCAGGAGGTTTAGGGGGGATGTGAGGAAAAACTCTTTTACCCAGAGGGTGGTGACGGTCTGGAATGTGTTGCCTGGGAGGGTGGTGGAGGTGGGTTGCTTCACATCCTTTAAAAAGTACCTGGATGAGCACTTGGCACATCATAACACTCAAGGCTATGGGCCAAGTACTGGTAAATGGGATTAGGTAGGTAGGTCAGGTGTTTCTCATGTGTCAGTGCAGACTCGATGGGCCAAAGGGTCTCTTCTGCACTGTGTGTTTCTGTGATTCTGTGAGAATATGGCGGAGGAGAGAGTGCTGCTTAGGTGTGGCAGTTGTGGAAGTGCGGCACCAGTGGCATGGTGCTGGTTGGGTTTTGGAGTATTGGGAGCTACATAGTGGAATATTGGAAGAATCTAGAGTGGTAGGGATGGTGAGAATTAGGTTGCAAGAGGTGAGAGATATGGAAGCTGGATGATGTGTTCAGAAACAGCTTATGGGGTGCTGAGCTGTAAGGGTATTGGAGAAAGAAATGTGCAGTTTGGGATCAGTGGCAAGTGTTCCTAGAACCTGGGATTGTTGGTAGGTGAAGAACTGTGGAAATTTGGAGTGGGTGGGTGATTGGGTATGTTGGCGCACTGAAGTGGAAGTTGAGGAGGGAGGTTCATGGTAAAAGGGCCTAGGATGATTTGGGGCCATTTGACTCAGACGAGGTAGGGTACAAATTAATCTGAAGGTATCTGCCATATGGTAGCATTTGGAGATCCTGGGGGGAAGGACATGTCAAGTGGCCAATTGAGTCGCGGCTGGAAATATTGGGGAGCTTGATTTTGTTTTATTCATTCACGGGATGTGGGCTTTGCTGGCTGGGCCAGCATTTATTGCCCGTCCCTAGCTGCCCTTGAGGAGGTGGTGGTGAGCTGCCATATGGTGTAGGTACACCCACAGTGCTGTTAGGAAGGGAGTTCCAGGATTTTGACCCAGCGACAAGGAAGAAACGGTGATATATTTCCAAGTCTGGATGGTGAGTGACTTGGAGGGGAACTTCCACGTGGTGGTGTTCCCATCTATCTGCTGCCCTTGTCCATCTAGGTGGTAGTGGTTGTGGGTTTGGAAGGTGCTGTCAAAGGAGCCTTGGTGAATTTCTGCAGTGCATCTTGTAGATGGTGCACACTGCTGCTGTGCATCAGTGGTGGAGGGAGTGAATGTTTGTGGATGTGGTGCCAATCAAGCGGGCTGCTTTGTCCTGGATGATGTCAAGTTTCTTGAGTGTTGTGGGAGCTGCACCCTTCCAGACAAGTGGGGAGTATTCCATCACACTCCTGATCTGTGTGATTGATCTCTGATAGTAAGGTACAATAGTTCACACTATCTCTTTCTCACGTTCTCTTTATTTTTCTTTCTCTGTTTCTCTTTTCCTCTCTCTCTCTGGAGTCAATATTAATTTCCTCACCCCATGCCCCATCACCCCCAAACGACAGGACAGGGGAAGGCTGGGCCTTTAAGAATCAGGAAACACACCTCTGATCATTTTTGTGCCTGACACCATTTTTACAGGAGGGGTTTATGTGGAAGCGTGTGCCCCATCTTGGAGAGGCAAGATACTAACACAATGCTGTTAGGAGCCTCCTTAAATTTAACAAATCCACCTGGGTTTCTAGGATTGGAAAATCCAGCAGCATAATGTAGGGTCAATCTAGCAGGTTAGTGCTGTTTAGCCAAATACTTGTGAGCCAGAAGAAGCACGAGTACTCCCCACAACCCCTCAAGCAAACCTTTAGTCACAGCCTCTCCTCATTGCTGCATTCAGATCACCCCTCACAAGCCCCCTGGCCTGACCTGCAATTGGTATCACCCCCACCTCTTCAAACCCCCTCAGTCTTGCATTCCCTCCCTCCTTTGCTATTCCTGGGCTCTGACTACCACTGCCCCTTCCCTCCCGGCAAACAAGCCCTGATCTCTACGAAGTTGTCAGTTTGACTGGGTGTCAGTGAGAAACAGAAGAACAAAATGATAATGAGGGCTTGCTGTTAAATTCAACAGCACTTCCACATCATGGAAATTTTGAAATGTCTCTCTATCTATTGCAATCCTCTGCTCTCTCACCTCCTCTCTGTTATTCAGACCTCTGCCACTTTTCTATCTTTCTCTCTATTTCTTTGTATGAGATGCTAAATATTTAGAGTCCTCAGGTTAATGCTGAGGGTGAGAAGAGTATCATAATGCCGCCTACCTTGTTGACAGGTGGCAGGTCTCAAAGGTAAATATAATAAGCAGGTAAATTCAAGTGTGATAGTCATGACAAAATAGCATATTGGAAAAAGTGTGGTGGAAATGGAAAATGTTACAGAAAATAAGTGTTATATTGACAGGAAGTGTATGCAATATACAAAATGTTATATTACCAGCAAATTTTATACAACATTACAAATGGTGAATCAGAGATTATAAGTAAAAGCAGAATGTTATGCCAAGAAATTGTTACGAAGGACATTTACTTTTCAGCATTGGGGAGTGCTAAAACTAGAATGGAATCTAAGGTCTCAGGATTTAGCAGTACTTAGGGAGGGGAGGGGGTATGGGAGTACTCGGAGGAAGGTCCCAAGTTCTAGTAACACCACAGAGATTGGATGAGATGGTGGGATAAGAGTCTGGGAACTTCCACTGGGCAATTCTGGGACCTGGAGGGAATAGGGGAGTGACCCTGAAGCATTGCAGAGGAAAATCACACAGTTTAAGAACATTGCAGGTATTTCTGGATTAAGAAAGTACTGGAGTTGTGTTCTAGGGATCCAAGGATTTGTGAACACTGAGAGGAAGTAGTGAGATCAGAAAATGGGGAAAAGTCTTGAGAAAATGGGTTCCTGCCATTCAGTTGACTTGGTTGGAATTTGAGACTATCAGTGGCCAGAGGCTGACAGTACAGGGGTGGGTGGTAGTTTACTGGGATATGTAAGTACTGGGTGGTCTAGGGTCTAGTAACCTTGTGAATAAAGCGATGTAAGAAAATGGGATCCAAACTGCCTCAGGCCTTTCTTTGGCCATCGGCTGAGAATCCCCCACTATGTGCCTGTTTGCTAAGCTGCTTCCTCAGCTAATCCATATGCTTTATTGCAATCTTAGGACACCCTGACCCCACCTATCTCAGTGCTTTTCCTACAATATCTGGTTCCTGTCTAAAAGCATTTGGTGCACTATTACTGAGTTTGCCAACTGATATTTATCTTTAACAAACATAAACATACACAAAGAAACAGAAATGACCTCATAATATACTCTGAAGTACATTGTTTATGCAGCCTTCCAGATTTTTTAAACATATAAAAATACTTTAAAGGCCCAAAAATAATACATAAGAGAATGATTTTGAGTGAATTTTTAACTGTGAAAAATATTTTTTGGTTTGCTTTTTAACTGTTGACAAATAGACCACATATGCTGCTAATCACAGCCACGTTGATCACAAGTTTTGTCTAACAGAACAGTTCATAATAGAAAGTGACCTCTAAATAATGTTTTAAATAAGGCACTGACCTGCATTAAAGCTTCAGTCTACATTTGTTTCAAGTATTTTGAGAAATGGAAAGCTCACAATCATGTCAAAAAGCCATTGATGCATGCTGGCAAAGAGCACACGTTCATAATGCATAGATGTGGTTGGAACCTTCTTCTACTGTTCTGGTAGGAAAATATCTGGTTGAAATCCAAACTTTAGAGACAGGCTGGCCCACCTGGTGATGACCATGGGGAGCTTCACATGATCCACATCTTCAGGCAGGCAAGCTAAAATGTAATCTACTGACACTTGCAGCTACTATGCAGCTTGGACAGGTATTAACCATGACAGCTATAGTTAGCTGCAGTCTGAAACTTGGCTCCACCTCCTTACAGTAAGGTTGTCAAATTAACTTGGATTTTCTGTCCATTGTGGAGTTTTACTTGGAGCCGGTATACTTGGTCACTGCCTTTATCCCTTCCGACGCGGTGTGCTTGGCCAGTTCCCCGGTCAGCAGCAGGCGCATGGCGGTCTGGATTTCCCAGGAGCTGATGGTGCTGCACTTGTTGTAATGGGCCAGGTGGGAAGCCTCACCCATAATGCGCTTGAAAATATCATTCCAAACGAGGTCATGATGCTCATGGCCATGGAGGAGATGCCGGTATCGGGGTGAACCTGCTTCATCACTTTGTAGGTGTGGATGGAGTAACTCTCCTTTCTCAAACTTTGCCACTGCTTGCAGCCCTTTGCTGATGGTTTCATTAAAGCTTTCTTGGCTCCCTTCTTGGGAACTGGTTTCTTCATCAACCATCTTCAATATCAGACACAGAGGTATTCCTGGAGGACTTATCACATGGCCTCCCACCCCCAATCACCCGGCCCTGGATTCCATCTATCCTTGCAGCACAGCCTCTTCCCATGCTAATTGTAAAACAAACAGGTTTTTTGTTACCTGATTGGATCATTCTTGTCCATCAAGTAAACAACTCAACTCCACTAACTAATCAACAGGAGTGTTAAAAAAAAATTTAAAAAAATTAATGCCCTTATGACTTTTCTCCTGGATTGTTTTCAGCAGTGTCCATGAAATTGCTCTTTCATTCCATGGGTTACCTTTGAAGGATTTTCTTATATGGGGCTTCTTGTAAAGAAATGGCTAAAATGGATTTTGCAACAATACAAATGAAAATATGTATCATCCACTTGACCATGAACCTCCCCAGGGCTATGAGTTCTCCCTCAACCACAATAGCACCCCTTTGATCATGGTAATCCCTCCCTGATGATCTCTATGAGCATCTCCTGACTATTTGAGCCGCCTATCCATCCAATCACACCCTGTCTTCCCCCTGTGCCTTGTCTGTGGCCTGGTGCCTCAGGCTTTCTCAGACAACAAGCAAGAAGCCTGTCAGTCAGGCTTCCTGTTAGGTAGGAAACTTGGTGAAATGATATAGTTTCAACAAGATGTCCTAACTTCTTGGTTTCTCATCCAGAACCCCCTTCTCCTACCTTTCCTCCCAGTAACCTTGAGGCCAATATCTCTGCAGAGACCTGTTACAAATTTACAAACCAAACATGGTAAGAATTACCTACTCCTCCAAGCACCAGCTAACCTATGCGCTTCTCCTCTCTCCAGTGTTGACAGATCATTGGAACCCATCTGTGAACCAAAACAATCTCCCAATTCTGACTAACTTCTGGTTCCTCCTCATTATGCTGCTAAACTCCAGGCACCCCACCTGAGTTTTGTCAAGTCTAGTACCATTCTTCAGTGCTTCCAAAGCATAAGACTGTCCTATGGTATGGCTGAATCCCAGGGACCCAATGCCATACTTATTAAAGATGCAAAACAACCTTAAACCATTGGTAATTTCTTGAATTTCATAAGCTGATTCGAATCTGTAAAGTTCCCTGACCAAACAATACTTAATATGAATGTTCTGAAACTCTGCTTACTATACAACTAGAATTTGTGGTATTGAAAGGACACAGCTCCATTTTAACAGAATGAACATTTTGCAATATATCATATATGAATAAATTGGTACAACAGATATGTCATACTTAGAAAGACCAATTGACTTCAGATCTGTGGTTCCAAAAGCTCTCCACCATTTCCTCTCCATATTTTTGGTCTATTGTGGACTATCTAATAGAGATTGCGATGATTTGTCAACAACTCCATTGTTGTTACATCGTGCAACTACCAGGATGGTAGAAGGCTAAGGAGATGAATCTTGGCCATTTTTCGCTAGCAATTCCTCTGTTCATGTACAATGTGATATTCATCTGCTTGTAAGATGACTGATATGACTATATGCATTTCCTGTATGCTACATCACATTTCTGTGTCATACTTCAGGTGTCATGCCTCCTAACTGGCTCAAAATCGATAGATTTGAATCGACAATAAATCAGTATTCATAAGTAAGAATATGCTAGTCAACATAAAGCAGCCGGGAATGAAAATTACCAATAACGTTTCAATTAGAACTTGGTTGTCAGCATCAGCTAGCAATAACAATGGTCAGAATCAGAGTCAATCAGATCATTCCCAAAAGCATTTAAAATGCCTTGCAACCACCATCGTTATTCTCACCAAAGCTAATCTCTTACTACTGGAAATAAATATTTTAGCATAGTAATGACGTTGAAAGTGTAACAACATTTACAGGAAAGTAAGTAAATTTAATTATAAAGTTGTATTTTTTGTGTTTAAATGGCTGTGATGACATTTTATGCCAGAGAAAATTTGTGCGGGAGCAATATATCTGAAATGGTTGTAAGTAAATGCTACAATTTTTGTAATAATGAACATTCTGGATACTAATTTCATTATGAAAGCATCTTTATATCTGAATCTTAAACATTGATACTATCCAAAACATTTTGACCCTGAAATTCCAGGGAGGCTGAAGATGATAGCTTTGGGGTACAATGTTCATTGGGAGTCGGAGGGCGGGAAATGAAATGTTTAGCACATCCCAGATTCTATTTGATCAGAAGCCAAGATTACTTTTCTTCTTTGTAATAATAATAATAATTTGCCCATTGCTTCAATGTCCCACAGCCTACTGAAATGCTCACTCTTCCTCTCCTTTTCTCGGGTGTGTTGAGAGCAGTGCGAGTGCCCACCCCAAGATATGTTAGGTAATCTAACCCCAGGATATCCAGTGAAGATAAGTACCTCCGCAGTGAGTGGGCAGAGATTCTTCTACGCTCCCCTATCTCGCCTGCAAAGCTGCTCGCCAGGGCCTCCCTAAGAATATTGGTGCCATTATTAGAAGATTGGAATGGATTTGATTTATTAGAAACCTCTGAGCAACTGCTAAACATTGCTGTGTGTGTGTGTATACATATATATATATATATATATATATATAAAATCATGTAAAGACTGGAGTTCATTGCAGGTGGATCCCAACCTTATACAATGTCCACTGACATACACTTCTAGCCGGGATCACTGGACAGCAATCAGGAGCAGGAATCATGGCTTATTTCAGAGAACTCACATAGCCAGGATTGAAAGTTTTAAATCACAGCTTTCAAACAATGTCATGAATAAATAAATATCTCTGCTGCTATTGATGTTGTGAATCTGCTCACAATTTGAATGAGGGTCCCACAGCTTTGAGAGGCTCAGTATATTCCAGACAGAACTGCTTTTATTTGAACATACAGGGCTTATTAAAGAGACATTGTCATTGCTAAAATGGCCACCAAGCAGGTTTGTACATACAGAAGTGTTGTGACTGATTAAATGAAATCCCCATTGTATTATTATTTGAGATTCTCGCTAGAATTTTCTTTAACTTCATATGAAACACTAAAAAGGTGTATATTGCAAATATTGTACAACGATGTAGGCATATATTTTATTGTAAATCCTCCTGCTTGCTATTTTAAAACTATTCCAGTTCTGCACTACATGGCAAACCTACCAAAGTTTCTTCTTCTGATTAACATCCAATGTCCTCTGCTGGAAGGTGCACAAGAATAAGAGCAGGAATGGGGGCCATTGTGGTTCTCTTCATAATGGAATAGATGAAAGAGGCTCATTGGCTCTGAGATCTACAGTGAAGCAGGGATGATGCAGTGGAACGTGATAGTGCACTTTTAATACTTTTAAAAAAGCAAGCAGGAGGATTTACAATAAAATATACGCCTACATCCTTGTACAACGTTTGCAATAACAGGCAAAGCCAATCAGTTTTCATGAGGATTGCTGAAGGTAAACAAAGTTTGGTAATGCGGTGAAGCTGTAATGTATAAAATGACAAAATAACATTGTTGCATTCCCCCTGAACACTTCCCCCGCATCCACTGAATACAATTGGAGTAGCTGGAGTTCTACTATGCTCATAGGGCTTTAACTGAGCCTGAGAGACTTAGCTTTTTTTAAATGTGAAATCCAATGTGGTGCTGCTTGTATCATCACCAAGGTTTTATAACCAGAAGTGTCAGTTTTCCCAATGGCTGATACTTATCAAACCTCAGATGAACGCTGATTATTTTGCTGAGGTATTTGGGGTGACCACATGTGCACCTGAAGTCAATACCTTCAGGAGAAGGTGAGAAGTGAAAAAAATTGGTGATCATACATTATGTGTGGAATCTGACCCCTCCTTGATTTTATGAACTCAGACATTCAACTGATGTGTGATAAAACAAACAGGACATACTTAACAATCATTGATGACCTTTGAACCCCAGTATTTTTGTTACTATCTTGCTTTTAGCCAGTCTGTTACTTTTGTGTTCATAGATTGATATGTTTATCTGCATCTTTCAGCTCTCCATGAAAAAATTTTGACTGGAATCTGATAGTTTTGTTCAATTTAAGCAACTATTTTTTTTCCTTGTAGAAGGAGACTATTTAGTGCCCTGATGAAATATTAATAAGCTTTTGAAATGCAAATCCACATAAAATATTGATCACATAATACATTTTGTTATAAATGGTATGCATTCTTTCTGTAGGATTACTTTAACATAATTTTTTCACAGATAAGCTGCATCGGCAGATGTGGGGGGAGGGTAATTCTTTGAGTTTGCACTACCAGTGGGGAGCCTCCCGTACTGGCTGCACATATCAGGAAATGGTGTGTGGTGTCCGTCATCTCTCAGTATGTTCATATGGAGAAACACCCTACTGTTTTGTGAGCAGAAAATTTGGCCCAATAACATGCACTTTTCCCGATCTTTCAAAATGTATACTCTTATAGAACCTGCACTTGCATTTTGCATTCTTTTTCCAATGTGAAGTACTGCATGTTATATTGAAAAATGTCTTTAAGACCATATGGTCATAAAGATTTTTGCAATATATTCCAGTCATATAGTCCATTTTCAACATGAAATTGGACAAATAAATAAAGATTGTACTATTGACTCTGCAGGGGAATAATGTTTGGGTAGGGAGGGTGAAAATCTGCCAAGGTTTCTTCTCCTGATGACTCCTGCTAGAAAGTGCTTATGAATAAGAACAAGAATGGGAACTGCTGTAGTACGCTTCATAATGGGCTAAATTAAGAGACTCATTGGCCCTGATATTTCCAGTGAGTCTGGAATGATGCGAGTGAACATGGTAGCATAGAGAATAGCAGGCAATGCCAGTGTTTAAGGGACCCTCATTAGATTTTGACTTAATATAGAGGCTGTTATAAAGACACGTTCATGGTGAATGCTGGGGTCCTACAGAATTGAGGGATAAAAAGGAAAAAATAAATTTTACGTCTTCCTCCAAGGCTGAGTTGATGAATGAACTCTTCAAAGGGTAGCTGGGCCAGTAAAATCCGAGGCTCTTTGCTGATTCTGTGCTGAAATAATGATCGCTGCATAGTTGTGGTTGGGCCACTATGATTGGTCTTAGTGATCTTCAGAGCAGGGGGCACAAAATCCATCTTGGCTTCTACTCTTGATTGGTAGTCAATGACCTACTGGAGTTTTTTGAGGATGTAACTCGCAGAATAGATAAGGGAGAACCAGTGTATGTGTTGTATTTGAATTTCAGAAAGCTTTTGATAAAGTCCCATATAGTCATACTCATGGAATCATATCTTACAGTTAATATCCCAGACACCACCATCACCATCCCTGGGTATGTCCTGTCCCACCGGCAGGACAGAATCAGCAGAGGTGGTAGCACAGTGGTATACAGTTGGGAGGGAGTTGCCCTGGGAGTCCTCAGCATCGACTCAGCATGAAATCTCATGGCATCAGGTCAAACATGGCAAGGAAACCTCCTGCTGATTACCATGTACTTCCCTCCTTCAGCTAATGAATCAGTGCTCCTCCATGTTGAACACCACTTGGAGGAAGCACTGAGGGTGGCAAGTGTGCAGAATGTACTCTGGGTGGGGGACTTTGGTGTCCATCTCTAAGAATTGCTTGGTAGCACCACTACTGACCGTACTGGCTGAGTCCTAAAGGACATGGCTGCTAGACTGGGTCTGTGACAGGTGGTGAGGGAACCAACATGAGAGAAAAACATACTTGACCTCATCCTCACCAAGCTGCCTGCTGCAGATCCATCTGTCCATGTCAGTGTCGGTAGGAGTAACCTCCGCACAGATGTTGTAGAGATGAAGTCACGCATTCACATTGAGGATACCCTCCATCGTCTTGTCTGGTACTACCATCGTGCTAAATGGGATAGATTTTGAACAGATCTAGCAACTCAAGACTGGTAACCCGTGAGGTGCTGTGGCCATCAGCAGCAGCAGAACTGAACTCGAACACCATCTGTAACCTCATGGCCTGGCGTATCCCCCACTCTACCATTACCATCAAGTCAGTGGATCAACCCTAGTTCAATAAAGAGTGCAGGAGGGCATGCCAAGAGCAGCACCAGGCATACCTAAAAATGAGGTGTCAATCTGGTGAAGATATAACACAGGACAATTTGCATGCCAAATAGCATAAGCAATAAATGATGGACAGAGCTAAGCAATCCCACAACCAACAGATCAGATCTAAGCTCTGCATTCCAGCCACATCCAGTTGTGAATGGTGGTGGACAATTGAATAACTCACTGGAGGAGGAGGCTCCACAAATATCCCCATCCACAATGATGGGAGAAGCACAGCACATCAGTGCAAGAGATAAGGATGAAGCATTTGCTACAATCTTCAGCCAGAAGCCGAGTGGATGATCCAGCTCAACCTCCTCCGGAGGTCCCCAGCATCCCGGGTGCCAGTCTTCAGCCAATTTGATTCACTCCATGTGATATCAAGAAACAGCTGAAGGCACTGGATACTGCAAAGGCTATGGGCCCTGACAATATTCTGGCAATTGTACTGAAGACTTGTGCTCCAGAACTTGCTGTACCCCTAGCCAAGCTGTTCGAGTACAGCTACAACACTGGCATCTACCTGGCTACATGGAAAATTGCCCAGGTATGTCCTGTACACAAAAAGCAGGACAAATCCAACTGGCCAATTACTACCCCATCAGTCTACTCTTGATCATCAGTAAACTGATGGAAGGGGGGTCATCAACAGTGCTATCAAGCAGTACTTGCATAGCAATAACCTGCACATTGACGCCCAGTTTGGGTTTTGCCAGGGCCACTCAGCTCCTGACCTCATTACAGCCTTGGTTTAAACATGGACAAAAGAGCTGAACTCCAGAGGTGAGGTGAGAGTGACTGCCCTTGATATCAAGGCCGCATTTGACTGAGTGTGGCATCAAGGATCCCTAGCAAAACTGGAGTCATTGGCAATCAGGGGGAAAGTTCTACACTGGTTGGAGTCATACCTAGCATGAAGGAAGATGGTTGTGGTTGTTGGATGTCAATCATCTCAGCTCCAGGACATCACTGCAGGAGTTCCTCAGGGTAGTGTCCTAGGCCCAACCATCTTCAGCTGCTTCATGAATGACCTTCCTTCCTACATAAGATCAGAAGTGGGGATATTCGCTGCTGGTTGCAGAATGTTCAGCTCCATTCGCGATTCCTCAGATGCTGAAGCAGTCCATGTCCAAATGCAGCAAGATCTGGGCAATATCCAGGCTTCGACTGACAAGTGGCAAGTAACATTTGCGCTACACAAATGCCAACTAATGACCATCTGCAACAAGAGAGAATCTAATCATTGCCCCTTGATATTCAATGGCATTACCATCACTGAATCTCCAACTATCAACATCCTGGGGGTTACCATTGACCAGAAACTGAACTAGACTAACCACATAAATACTGTGGCTACAAGACCAGGTCAGAGGCTGGGAATCCTGCGATAGGTAACTCACCTCCTGTCTCCCAAAGCCTGTCCATTATCTACAAGGCACAAGTCAGGAGTGTGATGGAATAATCCCCACTTGCCTGGAGGAGTGCAGCTCCCACAACACCCAAGAAGTTTGATATCATCCAGGACAAAGCAGCGCCTCCACAAACATTCACCCCCTTAATCACTGACCCACGGTAGCAGCATTGTTCACCTTCTACAAGATGCACTGCAGAAATTCACCTTCCAAACCCACAACCACTACCACCTAGAAGGACAAGGGCAGCAGAAGGATGGGAACACCACCACATGGAAGTTCCCCTCCAAGTCACTCACCATCCTGACTTGGAAATATATCGCCGTTCCTTCACTGTCGCTGGGTCAAAATCCTGGAACTCCCTTCCTAACAGCAATGTGGGTGTACCTACACCACATGGACTGTAGCGTTTCAAGATAGCAGCTCCACACCACCTTCTCAAGGGCAATGAGGGATGGGAAATAAATGCTGGCCCAGCTAGTGACGCCCATATCCAGTGAACGAATAAACAAAAGAATTTAGTGTGCAAAATTAAAGCATATGGGATTGGGGGTAACATATTGGCGTGGATCGAGAATTGGTTAGCAGACAGGAAACTGAGTGGGAGGCGGTGACTAGTGCAGTACCACAGGGATCAGTGTTTAGGCCTCAGCTATTCACAATATAAATCAATAATTTGGATGAGGGAACCAAATGTATTTTTCAAGATTACTGACGACATGAAACTGAATGGGAATGTAGGTGGTGAGGAGGATATTAAGAGGCTTCAAGGCAATTTAGACAAGTTGAGTGAGTTGGCAAATACATGGCAGATACAGCATAATGTGAATAAGTATGAAGTTATCCACTTCAGTAGGGAAAACAGAATGGCAGAGTATTAGTTAAATGGTGATAGATTGGGAAACGTTGATGTACAAAGGGACTTTGGTGTCCCACTGATCGCTGAAAGCAAGCATGAAGGAGCATCAAGCAATTAAGAAGGCAAATGGTATGTTGGCCTTCATTTCGAGAGGACTTGGGTACAGGAGAAAGGATATCTTACTGCAGCTGTACAAGGCCTTGGTGACACCACACCTGGGGCAGGATTTTACCATCGACAAGTGGGGGCAGGGCCCGTTAGCCGACTTGTAAAATGACATGAGATAACGTCGGGCAGAACTCCCGATGTCACCCAGCCCCATTTAAATTTTCAGGAAGGTGGGGGGCACAGCAAAATCAGTCGCGTGCCCGCCGACCTGCCAATGGCCAATTGAGACCATTGACAGATCAATTAAAGTACTTAGTGGACCTGCCCGTCCAACCTTAAGGTTGGTGGGCAGGCCAGAAGCCCCGGCAGCAACTGGAAAAAACATGAAACCTCATCCACCAGCGGGATGAAGTTTCATGTCGAGTTTTAAAATTTTTAATAAAGTTGTTATGGAAATTATGAACATGTCCCAATTCATGTGATAATTCATGTAAGGGCATTTTTTTTCTATTTTTAATATTGGTGACAGTAGAGGCAATCTCTCTGAGGCAGCACTTAGCCTCAGGGAGATGAGCGTGCTCTTTCATATGCAGACGCAAAAGAATGCGCTTTAGATTTTAGGGATTCCCCCGCCCGCACAGGGAGCAATTAGCGCTTCCGTGCGAACATCAAGCTGGGTGGGCCTTAATTGGCCTGCCCATGTAAAATGGCGCCATGCCTCTGATCAGGGGAGCCAATCAGAAGCACACCTGTACGCACCCGCACATCAACATCCTCCCCCCCCCGACGGGGGAAAATGCTGCCCCTGGAGTATTGCGTGCAGTTTTGGTCCCATTACCTAAGAAAGGATATTCTGCTTGTCATAGAGGGAGAGCAGCGAAGGTTCACCAGAGTGATTCCTGGCATGGCAGGATTGTCGTATGAGGAGAGATTGGGTTGAGTAGGCCTATATTCACTGGAGTTTAGAAGCATATGAGGAGATCTCATTGAAACGTATAAAATTCTGACAGGGCTGAACAGACTGGATGCAGGGATGATGTTTCCTCTGGCTGGGGTGTCTAGAACAAGGGGTCACAGTGTCAGGATATGGGGTAGGCCATTTAGGACTGAGATGAGGAGAAACTCCTTCACTCAGAGGTTAGTGAACCTGTGGAATTCTCTACCATAGTTGGCTGTGGAGGCCAAGTCACTGAGTATATTTAAGAAGGAAATAGATAGATTTCTAGACTCTAAAGGCATCAGGGGGTATGGGGAAAGGGCAGGAGTATGGCATTGAGATAGAGGATCAGCCATGGTCAAATTGAATGGCGGAGCAGGCTTGAAGGGCCAAATGACCTACTCCTGCTCCTATTTTCTATGTTTCTATGTTTCTAACCATTGCCGACAAAACTCAAATCCCTTAGCAGAGAAAGGAAAGAAAATGAAAAACCTTTTTCTTAGCCTTTTGTTAAAAAAATCTCCAGCTTTCTTTCTTCCTCTCCTTAATGTGGTGAATCATCCTGAGGTACAGTTCCTCAAGTTTAGTGCACCCTCCAGTATTTTGCCCAAGTGGCATCTTTGACTCTACAGGGCATTGAGCCGAGACTGATCCTAACCTCAACTGATATTCACATATGCACATTTTCCAGGGAAGTCATGGGATAAAATCAGGAGCATAAAACCTGGCTGGTTTTCCTCTCCTTAGCCAAGAGTCAGTGGTGGTGCTCCAATTATTGCCTCGTTGACATCAACTAAGTCAGTGTATATCAATGGTGGAACCTTGGACCTTAGTTATATAATTCAAGTTCACACTGGGCAGTACATTTGCCAAATGAGCCTCATGGGATCAAAAATCCATGGATCCAGCATCCTAATGAAATTGCTGGTTTGCATTCTGATGATGGCAATGCCTACCTTTGTAGAGTCAGTTCCTTAATTTAAATACATTGTGTGGGGGCCCATGCCACTAGAGGCATAGCTTTGATATCAGCCTGCCCTGAAAGACTGTAAACTGCAATGCAAGTGTATTCATATGGGGATGCTGGGGACTCAAACAGAACAAGGGAGTTACCAGTGTCCACTCAGTTCCCTGTGTAAGAGTGCCCATACCAACAAAACAACTTGCTGTCTTCAGGGGTTTAGGCCAGAACTTAGACCTGATATCCCAGGTGGCTTCACTTCCATTAGAAGAAGTGAGCAGCTGGCACACTTAGTCTCATATGATCTATCAGCTCCCAATACTACACCTGTGTAACATGGAACAGGGACGTGGAAACTCACAGACAGGCATTCCTTCTGGCCTAGTTATGTCCTCTTCTATATGCTATTGCCTTCACTTGGGCAGAAGAGGCTCTGACTCCACATGTCAAATGGGATCCCTAATGGAAAACTTGGACCCAGTGGACATATTTTCCCACCCAAGGCTAAGTCCAGCAGCGGGGGTGAGAACGAGTAATGTTTCCAGCCACAGAGGCTGACAGGGATTCCCTCTGTATTGCGTGACCCCGGCCTCATTAATTTTGCAGTCGAGCATTTCCCAACGCAGCACGCCTTGTGGTAGGCTGGATGGCATGTGCCCTGTTGCCATATCTGGGCAAAATATTTAAAAGGTGCCCAGATATGAACTTACTAACAAGGCCCATAGAATTGGCAGGAAGGGGATGGGGACAGGCTGCATCTAAGTTCAGTGACTCACCCCTGGGTGTTGTCCTCGCCCAGGTGGTGGCCAGGAGGGGTGTCCTGTACCCAGCTGATAGGAGGAGGAGGCTGAGCAAAGAGACTAACCCTGCGTAGAAGCAGGTCATTGTCTTTGTCAGTGTCCAGGGTGTCCAGCGCAAGTCAGCCCTCCAATGATGGAAGAGAATGAATGAACTTATATGCACCAACATGGTAAGCGAAGCCCCAGCTGCTCACAGTAACTACAATGAATGAATGTCAGAGGCATGGGCCTCAGTGGCAATGTCATAAGGTGATGCCTCATAGTCCCACTGTAGTCCTTCCACGATGCAGGTGGAGTGACCACTGTGCCTCCTTTCACACTTCCACACAGGCAGCTGTCTGGAAGGGATGGGGTGGGGAAAGGGGGAGAGAAGTGGGGGAGGAAGGGGCTCAGGCTCAGAGGATACAAGGAAGCTCCGTAAAGAATATGGCAGCCAGCTGACAATTTCAAAAACCTCATCCATGGGCGGGATAAAAAGAGTCAGCGGCATTGCTAGTGTGAGTAAGGAGGAGTTTGATAGATAATTTGCTGCTGGTGACTTATTGGTATTTGGCAGCTTCATCTCTGTTTGGTGCTTCATTGTTAGCACTTACAGGCTTCATTTCGGGACTCTTTGTGTCTCCAAGGACCCTGGAGAATTCAGACCATGTGGACCCTTCCAGGTATCAAACAGCCTTCCGTTACCCTGGTAAAGGGGAGTGTGCTCCCTACTGGTGGCACCTCCTCTGAGAAGGAAGAGAGGGGCAGAAGGGAGAGGAGACCAGGTGTTCCAACGCAGCTTTCAGGGAGCAACCTGTGGGAGGAGAGGCATAGAGCCAGCTGGCAGTCCAAGGTGGAAGGGGCTGCAGAAGACGCCCCTATCCTGTGCCAGGGTTTACAAGTGGTAATGTAGCTACCTCAATATGTCCGAGGTGCAATGCCGAAGGAGGCTTCAGTTCTCAGTCGAGACAGTGAGATCAGCTTTGACTGTATGGGTGGACACCCCATGCCAGTGGCTCTGAATGTCACAGTGGCCCTCAACTTCTAAGCCTCTGACTCTTTCCAGGGGTCAGTGAGGGATCTGTGTGGAGTCTCCCAATCAGCTGTTCATAGTTGCGTTAAGCTGGTGACGGAAGCTCTGTTCAGGCAGGCATTGACTTTCATTCCTTTCTGTACATACAAGGTCAGCCAGCCAGGCTGAGCGAACCCAAGGCTTTGCAGCGATTGCTGGGTTCCCCTGCATCCAGGGTGCAATCGACTGCACACATGTGGCCATTAAGGCGCCAGTGGGTCAGCTGGTTGCCTTCTTTAACAGGAAGGGATTCTACTCCACGAACGTGCTGATAGTGTGTGACCACAGGGTGCAGATTCTACAAGTCTGTGCAAGCTCCCATGACGCGTACATCCTGAGACACTCCCAGGTGCCAAGGCTCTTCAGTGCTCCAGCCCGACTGGGTGACAAGGACTATCTCTTGAAAAGGTGGCTTATGATGCCTCTCTGCCAACCAAAAACAGAGGCAGAGCAATATTATAATAGGAGCCATGCCTCCATAAGGGCGGTGATAGAGAGGACCATAGGTCTCCTGAAGACTTGCCTCCGATGCTTGGACCATTCAGGGGGAGTACTACAATACCCCCCCAGAGTGAGTGTCACTGATAATGATCACATACTGCGCTATCCACGATCTGGCACTGGCAAGGGGGGGACTCACTGGAGGAAGAAGATATGGACGCAGCTGCACAGGCCACAGAGGATAAATACAGTAGTGAGTCAAAGGAGGAGGATGATGAGGAGAATGCCGAGGGCGTGGAGGCAGACCTCTGTAACCTCCAGAGAGGCAGGGACACCAGGGATGCCTTGATCTAATGTTCCTTCAGCTAGGCTGCCAAATAAGCAGGACCACCTCGTGCCAGGGCTGCTGGCTCCATCCTGGATGTCTGAAATGGCCTTTTCCTTTGACCCCAAAGTCCAGTCAGTGTCTGTGAAATAAAATTTCAAGCCACCCACATCCAGCGTTACACACTGGCGTACCCTGCACCACATTAAATAAAAAAGGTGAAGCATGCTCAGGCCATTACAACAAAAGAAAGTTTATCTCATGTTGACAGTCAAAATAAATTAATAGAAACTTCTCTGGTCTTCAACCCAAGACCAATCAAAATAAACAGAACACTGCACAACAGAAGATCACCTGTGACCAGTCCCTCTTGTGCCCAAGGCGCATTAAACTTATGTTTGCGAGTGTTACATCTTGGTGCTCCCCCCTCGCTGGCACCAGCCTTGGAGACAGCCTGCTGACTCTGGTGTCTGGTTGGCCTTAATGATCTTGACGGCCGTCCTCTGGCCAGTGCAGCCTGTGCTGGCCAGTTCCACGGCTGGCATCTCCCGAGTTGCCGCAGCGTCATCAGATGCCAGTCACTGGCAGAGGTGTGGAGGACCTGCTGCCATCATCAGAGCACCCTGAGAGCAGCTCACTGAGATGACAGGCAGCTCATGTGCTAATGTGAGGTCACTCGGGACCTCCCTGCTCACCATTGATGGACAGGCACCTAGATGGGATACTAGGTGCTTCATCCATCTCCCACATAGACACTGACCATCTGAATTCAGTGCCTGTGTGAGGGCTTGCAGGTCCGGGTGCAACCCTAGGAACCCCTCATTCTGTTCCTGCAGCTGCCTCTCCATGAGAGTTGCCCCTCTCTCAATTGAGGAGGCAGTGTGCTCGGCCATGAGGATCAACGCAGTGCTGAAACTCCACATGGACTCCTCCATAACGGAGGCCATGGCATGCATGGATGTCCATTAGATCCTTCCGCACATCTTGCTGGACATCCAGCATCTGCTGCCTAATGGATGACTCCAGAGGCTCATCATCTGTCTTTGGCTGAGCATCGTCCTGGTCTCCAGCAGTCTTCTGACTGCCAGTGCCCTGGGCACTCTGCCTCTGCCTGCACCTCAAGCGAGTGTGAAGTGCCCTCACTGCTGTGCACCGACACTCTAGCCGAAGATCTAACACCCACCAGTGCTGGTATCTGCCTGGTTAAGGGAGCGGGTGTGACGCAGGTATGGCTGGAGTCCTCTGGCATCAGGGATGGTCTTCAGGGTCCTGCGATTGGGTGCGTGGCGGCAAACCTAAGGGAGAACAATGACATATTATTAGTTTAAATCATCACACTGTCACCAGGCACGCTGGTGAGACAATGTAGACCTGCATCATGGTGCCATCATCTTTCAATGATCAGTAGGGAATCCAGTTTTGAGGCTCCCATCAATGAAGAGACTACACAAGAATGTTTGCACCATCCGGAACTTTCACCTCTGTGCACTGCACCCTTACATTCACCTGACACCCGTGCCTCTCCGCGGCCGGTTGACCGAGGTTCTTGGTGCCTTTCAAGCTCCAAAGTGTCCTACTGGTTGGGATTAGGAGGTTAGCGGGGCCTCCGCCAGGCCACGACCTTTCAATGTTGTTATGGGCCATCTGAAAGGATAGAGGAGCATTGATTAGTCCACTCTCTACCCGCAGCACCATTGCAGCCTGGCCAGCCCCGCCTGAGGAACACGTTGCAGGGCACATCCGAGTCGTGGGCCTCGAGCCGCAAGGCACTCAGTCCAAGCAGCCAGGGCTCACCCCCTTGGCCAGCATCAGCGTCATTGACTGTTGGCACTCAGAGTCTAACACCCCTGACCCACAGGGGACGGCCAAACCTTATCACTTAAACATACTGATTCATGCCAACATGGCACTCAGCCTTCCTGAGCACAACACATCGTTAAACCTCGAGTGGCACTGGACCCATGTGCGCCGTACAACATCATGGCTGCTGACCAGCACTGCCACCTGCTCCAAAGCTCTTTTTTTAAGGTGCAGTGGCCTCCTCTTTCCATCCCTGGGGACAAGGGTGTCCCTCCTGGCAGTCACCTCCTCCAGGAGGACCTCGAGGCACTCATCAGAAAACTAGGGGTGCAAGAGTGCCCACCTGACCTGCCCTTCCGCCTGGCATCTAAAGCCATATTGGCATCCGTAACTTTTGATCTCCTGCTGACAACACTGAAAATATCTTCCTCGCCGGCAGGATTCCAGGGCCTGACTGTACCGGTTTTAAACCAGCCGCTGGGTCACCATTGTACCTGGCGGCCGACAGGCCCCCACCCCCGACCGCCCCTTTCCAATCATTGGAGAGCCACCTTTCATTCTCGGCGGGCCTCAGTTGGCCCACCAGCGTGAAATAGCACTCGGAGGCCGGTCGCGGATGGCAGGCCATTGCCCACCCATTCCTGGGCCCACTGACTGCGCCCACCCGCCTAACTCAAAATTCTGGCCCTGAAGAAAGTGACTAAGTTTGAGGAAAGGACAGCCCAACTGGTAGATCTGGAGCAGCACCAGGCCATTGCAAACGGGGAGGCTGGGTTTTGGCCTTCAGCCAGTAAGGATCCATGCAGGTCTAAATGTGCCTCCATGTTGGAGGCAGCTCATGCTGTCACTCAGTCCCTCCTCTCTCACTTACAGGTGCCACCAGGAAGGGGGCAAGGCCCGAGTCAGAAGAAGCCTTGCCCAGCTTCAGCACAAGCCCAAGCCCAGAAGGGAACGAGGACATGACACAAGTGCCCTGTGCAACTATAGAGGCATCACAACAGACAACTGCACCCTCCACCAACACAGAGACACACACCTTGGTGGGTATTAGCTACAGAGTAGGAAGGGTCTCACGCTCTGGTGGTCACTGCACATATATGTGTCTGCAGCAAGAGGAAGGGAAGAGGCATGTGCAAGGTGTGAATCCAATGATGGGTCTCTAGAAACTGATGCTGGGAACAGCCAGAAGTGGGAGAACATTAGGCAGATGTGTTGGAAGCCCTCAACAGAGTGGCATGCAAGTTGGTGGAGTCTGTCCACCTATTTGCTAATTCAGTGGTGCCAACCTGTGCACGCATTGAGGTGTCCATGGGGTGGATGGTGGACTCCGTGGAGATCCTAGTTAAGCAGATTCTGCCAGAGATGCACCGAGACCTGCACTCTACCGTGGGGGAGCATTTGCAGTGGCTATGAAATAGGTGGACGGGGCACCTTGACCTTTCTCTTCTCTTTAAGGACTCAGGCTGGGGCCTTCGGGCACCAACGGGAGGAGATGCAGCAGCTAATCACCCCTGGGACATCCACTCAGGAATCTCAGAGGCTGTCCAGCCTTTCTGAATCCCCTGTGCCTGTGACCTCTTCAACCTTGTCCTCTGTCACCGCAGAGGGAGCAGCTGGCCCACAGCAGGTCAGCCAAAGTAAACCGGGGCCCTTCAGGCCTCAGCTTTCCAGAGGATGGCCACCAGGGTCATCCAAGGCAACAGGGCCAACTGGCTGGCAGGCCTTCTCCACCTCTGCTGCAAATGTTGGGGGAGCACTTAGAAGAAGTAGCAGGGAAAGGAAACTTATGAAATATTAAAATCATAACAGGTTGTACGTGTGAATAATTGAATGTCATAATCAGAAAACCTTTGTAAATATATCACTTTCACTTGAATGATGTCTACTGTATTGTTTTAGCTGTAGTGCTTAAGGCTTAGCGTTCCCTCCACTTCATCTTCCTGCAGACACCTCATCTCCTAGAGTGAGGCATCTCCTGGAGGGAGGCAAAAGTATACGGCAGGGCCCTTGTGAGCCATGTGCGAGACCTCTCCCATGCATGCTGAGCCTGTATTCTTCGATGTTATGTGTCCCAGCGCTCTAGCATTGTAAATACTACATGCTGGGTTTCTCTTTCAGTTCTCCAGTTGAGGTGACCAGCATATCCGCCCACCCATGGTGACTCACTTCCATTGCAGCATCTCTAAACCTCCACTACGAGGCTCTGCATAGTTCTGACCAGCCCAGCAATGTGTTAGTAATGTTTTACCTATGCTCCAACACCTTCTCCCCTCCCACATCATCCACACTCTATCCTCCTTAACTATTGACTTCCTCCCACCCTGCCCCACCATATAACTTTCGACCTCCCCACCGTTACCCTTCAACCCTCACCCAATACCTTCGGCAATATCCAGATAAATGATGAAGCGCTGTTGTCAATGATAATGATGGGACCCACTACACCTTGGTTTTAAAATAAGAATTCCCAGAAGAATTATTAGGAGTGAAATAACCCTGATAAATCTCGCACCAACCCTGCAATATTTTATTGTGTATCTGTTGAACATGTTTAACTTTGTTTTTAAAAAGGAAGTGAAGCTCTTTCTCCCAGAGAATCCCATCCTTGTTACCATGGACTTTTCTGCCTTCATCCTGCCTAACCCCCAAATCCATGTTTATCTCTGCATTCCCACTAACAACCATCGATGCCTCTTCACACAGCATCATCACCCTCCCACCCTACTGGCTCCCTCTGCCCCCTTTAACCTTCTCCATTCCCTGTTACTATGGCTACCTTCAGTTTTCATCCGTGGACTCCAACATTGACTCCATCGGCTCCTCCCTCTGAACCCCTTCACACCGTGACAATGCCCCATTGCCTTTCACACCTTTATACATCCCCCTTGCCCTTCACACCTCAAGACCCCCCTTTGCCCTTCACACCTTAACACCCCCATGACAATTCACACTTAACACCCTACCATGTCCCTTCACAGTCAACACTCTCCCATTGCCCATTTGAACTTGACACCCCCCCCCCATGACCTTTAACACCTGCAGAAGACATCCCCCACCCCCCGACCGTGCCTGCAACCCACCACGGTTCTGCCCACTGCCCTCCTCTGTTCCATCTTGAAAGACCCCTATGATACTTTCTTTTCCTAGCACCCCCAACCGCCCATGCCCCCCTCCCCTCTAGGTCTGAACCCCTGCACGACCTCTTCATTCATCACCCACTCTTCTTTCAACCCCTGCCCCCACCAACAGACCCGTGCCACCCACCAGTGCCTCCTGCTGCTTTTCACCTGCAGCTGGACGATCTGATCCTTTGTCGAAGTCCCTGGATGAAGATCCAATCCTTTGGTGAAGTTGCTGCACCAGGAACTCTCACCTCCGAATGCTGCTTCGCAGACAAGATCCATGTGGTTGAAACTCCACTCACCCAATGCTGCATGTGGTGCTCCAGGGTCTGGGTGCTGGATACCTCCATCTTCTATTTGGATCTCCGCAAGCTGCCCAAGGCCACCTTAAGGTAAGTCCTGACTTATGCGTGCCATGTTGGTCCAGGCGTGTTCTGGACTGCTGTGATTTCTCACTGGTGTCATGTATGATCGGGCATGGTGGGCGAGGGGGGTGTGGGTGATTCTGGTTGGACCTTCATTTGCACCCTTTTAGCAGGATGCAAATTGGTTTCAAGCTGGTCTCTGGCAAAAGTGCAACCCGCCATAACGGGCAGTAGTGGAAGATCCTGCTATCATCTCACACTGGCGTGAAACGATTTTGGGACCTCCAACTGAATCCTCCCCCCACCCCGCCAATGGGAGCTTGGGAGAATTGTGCCCAGTGTATCTGGATCTGATCCTGAGTCATAAGCTTTCCACTGCATTCCTGGCAAAGTGACAGTTTGAGTGGGTCAGAAGGGTAATAGATTTTAAACCTGAATGTAGATTTATTAGATTGATTTTCTTATTTCCAATGTTGTCTCTGTTCACCTTTCCTGTCATACTGGGGTGGAGCTCCACGTGTATTCATCACTCACCTGCGGGAAGGGCAGTTGGAGAGGCGGACCTGTCAGCTACTCAGAACCGGCCTGCACCAAGTTTTAAAGGAAAGTGTCTTGATGTTCAATGGCATTACCATCATTGAATCCCCCACTATCAACATCCTAGGATTACCATTGACCAGAAACTGAGCTGGACTAGCCATATAAATACTGTGGCTATAAGAGCAGATCAAATGCAAGGAATCGTGCAACGAGTAACTCACCTCCTGACTCCCCAAAGCCTGTCCACCATCTACAAGGCACAAGTCAGGAGTGTGATGGAATACTCCCCACTTGCCTGGATGAATGCAGCTCCCACAACACCCAAGAAGCTTGACACCATCTAGGACAAAGCAGCCACAAACATTCGCTCCCCTCATTGTAGCAGCAGTGTGTACTATCTACAAGATGCACTGCAGGAATTCACCAAGGCTCCTTTGACAGCACCTTCCAAACCCATGACCACTACCATCTGGAAGGACAAGGGCAGCAGATAGATGGGTATACCCCTCTACAATGCAAAGTTCCGCTCCAAGTCACTCACCATCCTGACTTGGAAATATATCGCCCTTCCTTCACTGTCGCTGGGTCAAAATCCTGGAACACCCTTCCTAACAGCACTTTGGGTGTACCTACACACATGGACTGCAGTGGTTCAAGAAGGCAGCTCATCACCACCGTCTGATGGGCAACTAGGGATGAGTACATGCTGCCCAGCCAGCGAAGCCCACATCCCATGAATGAATTTTTTTAAAAATTGTGACATCACAGGACAGAAGCAATTTGATTGGTTAGAGAAGAAGCTAGCTGTTTGTTGAATTTCTGGTATCTAATTAGCATTTAAGGTTTATTCCATTCATAATGTTTAGAATAAAGTAGGAACTGTACTTTTGGTAAGGTTTATTAAATAGGATTTAAAAATTTAAGCGATTTAAAATTTTAAGGTTAAGGCATGGCAGGACAGCTCAGCCAAGCAGAATGCCTGTCCTGTGGCATGTGGGGAGTCGTGGATACTTCTCATGACCTAGATGAACCCGTGTGCAGCAGTTACCTGCTGCACAAGCTTGAACTCTGCATTTCAGAGCTTAAGCAGCAGCTGGAGCCACTGAGGTGCATCCGTGAGGCAGAGAACTATGTGGATAGCATGTTCACAGAGGTGGTTGCACTGCAAGTTAGGGCCAAGCAGGCAGATAGGGAATGGGTGACTGCCAGGCAGTCCAAGAGAAACAAGCAGGCAGTGCAGGAGTCCCCAGAGGTTCCGCTCACCAACTGGTTTTCCATTCTGGATATCAGTGAGGGCAATGGAGTCTTGGAGGAGTGCAGCTACAGCCAAGCCAGTGGCACTATGAATGGCTCAGCTGTACAGGAGGGGATGAAGAAGAGCAAAAGGGCAGTACTGATAGGGGATTCTTTAGTTAGGGGAGCAGACAGGTGTTTCTGCAGCCATCAACTTGACTCCAGGATGGTTTGTTGCCTTCCTGGTGCTAGGATCAAGGATGTCACAGAACGGCTGCAGGACACTCTTTTGGGGCAGGGTGAACAGCCAGAGGTCATGGTTCACGTTGATACTAATGGCATAAGTAGGAAGGGGGATTGATCCTGCAATCAGAATTTAGGGAGCTAGGTAGGAAATTAGCAAGCAGGACCTCTAAAATTGTACTCTCCAGATTACTCCCAGTGCCACGTGCAAGTGAGTACAGAAATAGGAAGATAAGGCCGATGAAGGTGTGGCTGGAATGATGGTGTAGGAGGAAGGGCTTTAGAATCATGGGACACCGGGTCTGGCTCTGGCGGTGATGCCATCTGTACAAAACGGATGGGTTGCCTCTGAACAGAGCCCAGACTGAGTTCCTTGTGGGTCGTTTTGCTAGTGCTGTTGGGGAGGGTTTAAAGTTACTCAGCAGGGGTGTGGGAACCAGGAGAGAATATTAGAAAGTAATACTAGGGTGCATGGAATGTTGGGAGAGGCAGATAGCACTAAAATAGAGAATAGTAACTTAATAGATGGAGTCAGAGTAAGGGTGAGAATAATGAAGTTTAAATCAGAGTTACACTGCACGCATATGAATGCATGGAGTATAGTTAATAAAATTGAGGAGTTACAGGCACAGGTTGCCTTGTGGGATTATGATGTTGTGGTGATAATGGAGACCTGGCTTAGGGAAGGGCTGATGCGGGAGTTAAATATCCCTGGTTACAAGGTGTTCAGAAAAGTTAGGAAAGGGAAAAAAGGAGGAGGGTGGCATTTTTGGTTAAGGAGAGTATTGTAATAGTGGAGAAAAAGGATGTGTCAGAGGATTCAAGGACAGAATCGATTTGGCTAGAGCTAAGGAGTAAGAAGGGTGCATTTACATTGCTCGGTGTAATGTATAGACCACCATCTAGTGTGAAGGATATAGAGGAACAAATCTTCAAGGAAATTACAAAGAGTACCTTGTAGAGTAGTTATAATGGGGGACTTTAATTACTTGTATATAGACTGAGATAGTGGTAGTGTAAGGGGCAGTGAGGGACAAGTGTTGCTAGCTTGTGTTCAGGACAATTTTCTACAGCAGTATGAGTCCAATCCAACAAGAAAGGGGGCACTGCTAGACCTGGTTTCTGGGAATGAGGTGGGCCAAGAAGATCAAATGACAGTGGGGGAACATTTAGGGGACAGTGACCATTGTATCATAAGGTTTAGGATTACAGTGGAAAGGATATTGGTCAATTCAGAGTAAGAATAATCAACTGGCACAGAGCGGCGTTCAATGGGGTAAGAACGGAGCTGGGCCGGATAGACTGGAGCCAAAGGTTGGTGGGACTAACAGCAGATGAACGTTGGGCTACCTTCAAAGAGGAGGTGTCGGTAGCAAATACAATTGAGAACCAAGCTGCATACAGAAGATTCAAAAGGGGTGCGAAAAAGCAAATACAAGAAGCAAAGAGGGATTATGGCGGCTAACAAAAAAGAAAATCCCAAAGTATTCTATAAGCACATCAATAGTAAAAGGGTGGTAAAAAGAGGAGTAGGGCTGATTAGGGACCAGAAAGGGGATTTACACATAGTGCCAAGAGGCATGTTTGAGGTATTAAATGAATACTTTGCATCTGTCTTTACCTATGAGGTAGATGCTGCCCAGGCCATGGTGACAGAGGTGGAAACTCGGTCACTAGAAGGGGTTAACATTGATGAGGAGGAGATATTGGATAAGCTGTTGGTACTTAAATTTGATAAGGCACCAGGACCGGATGAGATGCATCCAAGAATGTTGAAGGAAGTGAGAGTGGAAACTGCAGAGGCATTGCCAATAATCTTTCAATGTTCCCTGGATTTGGGGGAGGTGCCGGAGGACTGGAGAATTGCAAACATTGCTCTCTTGTTCAAAAAAGGTTGTAAAGATCTGTCCTGCAATTATAGGCCAGTCAGTTTAACTTCGGTAGTGGGGAATCTTCTAGAAACAATTATTCGAGATAGAATTAATAGTCCACATGGAAAAATGTGGATTAATTCGAAAGAGTCAGCATGGATTTGTTAAAGGAAAATTGTGTCTAACTTATTTGCTGGAGTTTTTTGAAGAGGTAACAGAGATGGTTGATGAGGGCAAGACCAATGATGTGGTGTATATGGACTTCCAAAAGCCATTCAAAACATTGCCACATAACAGACTTGTGAGGAAAATTATAGGTCATGAAATAAAAGGGGCAGTAGCAACATGGATGCAAAATTGGCTATGGGATAGGAAACAGATTAATGGTTAATGGGTATTTTTTGGGCTGGAAGAAGGTTTGTAGTGGAGTACCCCAGAGGTCAGTATTGGGACCCTTGCTTTTCTTTATATATATATATATACATATATATATAAATGATCTGGATACTGGAGTGCAGGGGACAATTTCAAAGTTGTGGATGACACAAAACTTGGGAGAATTGTAAACTGTGAGGAGGACAGTGTAGAAGTTCAAAAGGACATTGACGCATTGGGCACATGAGTAACAGATGAAGTTTAATGCGGAGAAGGTTGAGGTGATACACTTTGGTACAAAGAACATGAAGAGACAGTATAAAATAAAATATACTATTGTAAAGGGTGTGCAGGAGGAGAGAGACCTGTGTGTATATGTACATAAGTCATTAAAGATGGCAAGACAGGTAGAGAGAGCTGTCTCTAAAGCATACAGTATTCTGGGCTTCATTAATAGGGGCATAGAGTACAAGAGCAGGGAGGTTATGTTGAACTTATATAAGACACTGTTTAGAGCTCAGCAGGAGAATTGTGCACAGTTCTGGGTACCACACTATAGGAAGGATGTGAATGCATTGGAGAGATTGCAGAAGAGGTTTACAAGAATGGTTCCAGATATGAGACACCTCAGTTTTGAGGAAAGATTGGGGAAGTTGGGACTGTTTTCATTGGAGAGGAGAAGGCTTAGAGGAGACTTGATTGAAGTTTTCAAAATCGTGAGGAGTCTGGACAGAGTATATAGGGAGAAACTGCTCCTGCTCATAAATGGATCGAGAACCATAAGGCACAGTTTTAAAGTGTTTTGCAAAAGGAGCAAATGCGAGGTGAGAAAAAACATTTTCACACGGAGAGTCGTTAGGGTTTGGAATGCACTGCCTGGATGTGTGGTGCAGGCAGGTTCAATTGAGGCATTCAAGAGGGCATTGGATGATTATTTAAATAGAAACAATGTGCAGGGTTATAGGGAAAAGGCAGGGGATTGGTTAAATGCTCAGAATTAAGTTAAGAATTAAGTTAAAATGCTCAGAGAGCCGGTGCAGATATGATGGGCCAAATTACCTTCTTCTACTCTGTAACAATTCTGCGATTCTGTGATACTAATAAACTTCAGCCATCTTTCGCAACTGTGAAGCTGTAAGTGAGCATTGGTTGCCTTTTCAACTGTGTGAAAGTAAAACCATATACTATCATGACCTGACTGTGACACTTTTCTTTTGCCAACAAGTCACTTCAGTAGTGATCTTATTTTCCCCTCCCTAAACAGGGATTGTGTGGCTAATTTTACCCACCTAACTGCTGGCTTTAGATTCAACACAATCAAGAATTAAACATGGCCTCTTCTGTTTTGTATCACATTGTTGCTACATCATTGGTGCCTTTAAACAATTAAGTCATTGATAAAGTATATAGTTATGGAGAAACAAGCAGATTACCTGACCATCTCATGTTGTTGCTAATGTATTGCTGCTTTGTCACCTCTCTTGAAATAAGAAAACAGTATTCGGTATGGTTGGTCAGTTCATTCGATTCTCAGTCATCAGTTCCAGTGGAACCAAACAAGAAATGCTACATTTAATAAAAAAAAATAGACACTTTGCTCCTGGCTACAACAGGTTTTGAAACATGACAAAGCCCTGTATTTGGATAACACACAAATCACCCTTTTTGTTTCTTTAAGTAGCATGATTTGAATACTGTGCAACTTATTTCATACAAATCTTGTTATGTGGGATAGCCAAAGGGTTTTTGTATGAAATTTATTTCCAACTCATGCAAACTGCAATGTAGCAGTAATCTGACTGTTAAAAGACGTAGCACAAAAGGGTTCTGAAAATGATACATTTTAGGTCTTTAGAAAAAATTGTTGCCATGTTTCTAATATCTAAAAAGATAATTCACTGACAACAAGCCATGCTCGAAAAGCACCAAGTTCACAATCTAATTCTTGTTGAGTCAAGGCAAGCTCGTTAAAGAGGCTGCAATTGACCTCAGTGCCTTAGCTAAGGGGAGGAAACATGTGAAGAAGGTTCTTGCCCTCTACCTGTCGTTCCCCCCCAACCCCCCAAACCAGCTTAAATTTTACCTCTTTTCTATTTTTTCTTAGTTCTGATGAAGAGTCATTTGGACTCAAAACGTTAACTGTATTCCTCTCCGCAGATGCTGTCAGACCTGCTGAGTTTTTCCAGGTATTTTTGTTTTTGTTTTGGATTTCCAGCATCCACAGTTTTTTTGCTTTTATCTTGCTTTTAATTGCTATCCTTGGCTCTCTGCTGGAAAAATGCGTGACTGGATGTTGGATGAGGCATGTTCAGGTGGGATATATCAATTGAGCTATTGGGTCCTCAGTGCCAGCATGAATCATCATTTTTAGGAGAAAGGGTAAGAGGGAAAAGAATACTGAAAGTATGGTGAGCTCAAGATATAAAAAATCATATTTAAAAAACCTAGTGTGAAAATTAATTTCTATCCGATTGCCGCATGTTTTTGCTCTGAATATATCTGCTCATTTCCCAATTGTGAAATTGTTTCCAATGCCCAGTAATTTAATATTAACTAGTTTTTTTATTCCTTGGTGATTTAATTGTGAGTATGGTTCTGTATTCCCAGTGATTTAATGGTGAATATGGTTCTGTGTTCCTTGGTAATTTAATGATCACTGGTGAGTGTTATTCTATATTCCACAGTTGATGAGTGTGTTTGAATTCCTCAGTAGTCTATAATTGGTGATGGGACCATATTCCCTCGCGCTCCAGTGGTAAATATGGATCCATATTCTTCACTGACTAGTGGGGGTTGCAGATCTTGCCCTTACCTTACAGAGTGTAGATTCCCCAGTAGTACATTAATGAGTATGGGGATCTATACACAGGTAATATGGGGAACACAGACTAAAACTCATTACTGACCTACTGTGGAAGACATATTTACCTTCACTGCTGGACCATCAGCACTAAATTACCACTAAATCATGGACAAAATATTGTTCTATATTTCTTAGTGGCCCTGTAGCGAGTATTGTTCCATGTTCCCTGGGGTCCAGTGGTAAATGTGGATCCTCATTCATCACTTACTGACACAGTTCCCTCTCTTGCAGGACAAGGTGTCCCATAATCAGAAGCTGTAAAACCTAACTGGCAGAGGGTAGGCATGGCTGCATGTGCTTACTCCCATAGACAAGATAACACATTGATGTAGCCATGGCTGAGGCCATGGCCAGCAGCAGAGCCGAACCATCAAGGATGATGGTGCATTCTTGCCTAATCCACCTTCCCACATCCCACTTCTCCTCACCCAACAACCTCTTCTGATTTACAAGCTGGAGATGATATAAGTGTGCAACTCTTGCTTTCCTTCCTTCTCTCACCACAAACCTACCCTTCTGCCTTTCTCCTTTTGGATACCCAAGAACTGCCACCAGTTCAAGAGCTCATGTGGAAGTCTCAAGTCCAAGAGAAACAAGAGACTGATGAAACACCCTCACCCAATCTCACAGTTGTAGCCACTATCTTAGATACTGACACCATAGAAGTTTCAGAGAGTACCATATAGGCAGGATGTGCATGCAGTGAGACACTGGGTGCAAGTAGGCTGCAACTAGGGCAGAGGGAAAGGACAGTGTGGGTGCCATCTTCCCAGGGGGTGAGGTCATACACGAGTTATGCTGCAGAAAACCCAGGTGATGACTTCAGTAGGGCTGATGGGCCTGCACACAGAAATGCTTGGTGCATTGGCAGAACTGCCAGCTTGCTTGTCACCATCAAGGAACAGAGAGGAGTCTATCTCCTACTTGCCACAGGGCTTTCACAGAGCTTGGAACTCATTCTCTCTGGTGGTAGATGGTGATCAACTCACTGAAAGCACTTGTGGGCCCAACCATGATGCAGTGTCCAATGGTTGATATCTCAGCTTCCATTCTGCAATGGCATAAGCAGAAGCCACCCAACATCAGAATGTAGCAGTGAAAACTCAGACTCGGATCATGCTTTCTCTGTTTGTTGCCATGCAGGTTCAGATTGCAGCTGCCATCATGGCTGCAAATGCCAGTGCTCAAAGGGCTTGCAGGCTCTCACAGCTATTCAGTAATCTCAATTCCAGTAGATTACTCGGATTGCTGAGGTGCCACCCCAAGAGAGTGGTACTGTTTCCATGGAGCACAAGTCTGCTGTCCTTTCTCAGGATGACTGCAATCGTGCAACCACCACTGCCACTCCCCAGTGCCCTTACTAGTGCCTGTCAACAAATAAACCCAGATGGGTGCCATCCATGCTGAGGTGGTGCAGTCCAAAGCTGGGCGTTCTAGGCTCATGAGGTACTTGCAGTTGCCCTACTGAAAGTCAGAGGCTTTTCACCAGCCATGCTGCAGCCACTAGGCTAGCACTGCATTGGATCATGAGGCAGGCACTAAGGAATGCACAAGTGCAATTAGCTGACTTTTGTATGGAATATTAGGTGGTTTGTCAGATAAAGCTAGTGTGGGATGCTTATTTTGTGCTGGCTTTTCTTTCAGCATTGTGGTCAAGGAGGCACTGTATGGTCTGTAACAGAAGATGGTAAAATGTGGGACTGTTAAACAATTGGAGCTTGGGGTTGTGTTCATGGGAACCAAAGCTAAATGAAGCAATCATGGATAGGCCTGCCTGGACAGGGATGTGCTGGCTGCCTCCCACTTTCCTCCTCCATCTCCTGTTCCTTGTCTTATTGCCCTTCTTCATCTACCTCGTCTTCCTCCTCATCCTCCTTCTCCTAAGCTGCTTGCTGCAACCCTGGTGGCAAGAACTGTCCCCTCTTATTGGCATTCTATGGAGCATATAGCAGATGACCTCAAATTGGGACACAAACTCTGGTGAATACTGGAGCCCAGGTAATGGAACCATTGCTTCAGCACTCCAATAGTTTGCTCATTGATGTTTCACATAATAGCATAGTTCTAACTCTGCATGTTGGGCACCTGTGGGTAGGTTTCCCAACAGAATTATACTCCCGGTATAAAGTGGATAGCCTTTAGTGCCAAGCAGCCATGCTATGGTTTGACATGGTGGCTGAAAGAAGACTGACACAGAGTGAAAACATAATGATTGTTTTCAGGATAGTGGGCACCAACTGTAAATTCAGCAAATTGTAACCTTCATCATTGCAGTACACCTCAGTACTGAGCCAAATGCAAAAACATCAGGGCCATGGTCAGCTTCACAGCCACTGGCATACTGTCCTTGCCCTGTTCTGAGGCTGACTGCTGTAAGAGGTGGCAGAATTTTGTAATCACCTCCTTCGTTAAAAGTGGATGATACACAGAGTGCTGCTGCGTCTTAGTTGGAGCTAAGAAAAGTGCTCTTTGAAGACCCTAGGTGGATAAGCCACCTGCTGTGGGCCCTTCACCCCACTCTTCCTCCTCTGTGAGCAGTTTGACCCCCTCTTTGCTTCCCCACTTTGTCTTCCTCTCGTGCTGCAGCCAAAGGGGAAATTGCAACTACAGCACCCATGACTGTGAGCACGTTGTCTAACCAGAACCCTTGCAATCACAACATGACTTCTCCACATGGAGCATGACTCAACGTTACCTAACTCTTCAAGTCACTACAAACTCAAACAGAGCCATTAGAGATCAGCAATTCACCCAATTCAAGTTGTTGATGATCTTTCTAAATAGTGCAGGCGGTGGGGTTGGGGGTGGGTCAGGGAGAGGGATGTACTTCCTGCTGCAGAATGCAGCTGGAGCTGGAGCAGCAATGTTGAAAGTGGCAATGCTGGTGTCAAGTTAGCATAACACACTGACTGATGCCACGATCTGTCTGCTTTGCATACTTTCTGCACATGCTCTTAATGCCTGCACTAATGACCTCACCAAGATGGCATTTGGCCTGTGTTATAGATACGAGCATAGGAACAAAGAGCAGGAGTAGGCCATTCAGCCTCTCGAGCCTGCTCCACCATTTAATAAGATTTGATAGTAACCTGAAATCCGCATCCCACCTCCCGCTGATAACCTGTCACCCCCTTGCTAACCAAAAATCTATCCACCTCTGCCTAAAAATATTCAAAGACTCTGCTTCCACCAATTTTTCAAGAAGAGAGTTCCAAAGACTCACAACCCTCTGAGTGAAACATTTTGCCTCATCTCTGTTTTAAATGGGTGACCCCTTATTTTTAAACAGTGATTCCTAGTGCTAGATTCTCCCACAAGAGGAAATATCCTCTCCACATCCACCCTGTCAAGACCCCTCAGGATCTTATATGTTTCAGTCAAGTCACCTCCTACTCTTTAAAACTCCAGCAGATACAAGCCTAGTCTGTCCAATCTTTCCTCATAAGACAACTCACCCATTCCAGGTATTGGTCTAGTAAACCTTCTCTGAGCTGTTTCCAATGTATTTACATCCTTCCTTAAATAAGGTGACCAATACTGTACACAGTACTCCAAATGTGGTCTCACTAGTGCTCTGTGCAACTGAAGCATAACCCCCCGTACTTTTGTATTCAATTCTCTTCGCAATAAATGATAACATTCTATTAGCTTTCCTAATTACTTGTTGTACTTGCATACTAACCTTTTGTGATTCAGCAACTGTGTGTGTGGTAGATGCCATTTTTGTACAAAGTGCCTTAGTGCCAAAACTACAGGCACTACAAATCCCCATTTTATGGCCAAAAAGTCTTAACAATCCAACGGGTGCAATCTGAGCATGTTCCTTGTGGCGCTGTTGGAATCTTTTTCCATCTGTTAGTGTGTTGGTTGAGCTCCATCTCACTACTTTGCTGATATACAATCCATGGTCTTTTCGATGCACACTGTTGTTGCCACTTGATGTCGAAATGCCCATGTATCTTCTCTTGTATTATAGGTACTTTTGAGCACATCAGGGTGTTGGGAAAGTTCCCTATGCCTGAATGGTGAGACTGCATGAGATACCTTCACCATTGTGCCTTAGACCTCATTTTGAGGGAAGGTTGGGCTGTGGACAACAACAGGCAACTTGGTGGCATGCGAAAACGGCTGAGGAGGTAGCAGTGGCCAGAGAAAGCTGCAGTGATTGGGTGTGGGTGAGGGAAGTTGAGCAGTCATGCTTGGGGGAAGCGTTGGCGATCTGGGGTGGGAGCACTATCAAGGGAACAAGGGGCAGTGTCAATTGTTGAGTGGGGGGTGGGGGGAGTTTGTGGTGGAGTGGCGATTTGGGGGCGGAGGCGATGTAAAGGACATGCTCTTTGAATGTGAGGTTGGGAAGGCCACCCCTGCACCTCCCAGTTCCCATTCAGATAATTATATTTTAAAATCTTACCCTGTTGCTTGTGGCCTGCAGTGGTTCCTTTGAAGACCTCATTGTGGGCCAAATCTAAGACTGATTGTCCTGAGTTCGCACTGCCTCAGGGGAAACCAACCTATTAGTAGGGCCTTAAGCAGGTGTTAGGCCACCTATCTATTACAAAATATTTCCTCTGATTCCCATTTTTTTTCAGCTTCAGTCAGACTCACTTGCTGAGTAATGTTTGCTACCTTTTTAAAAAAATAAATGTGACATCTGTCTTTCTCCAGTCCTTAGGCACTTCTCCAGTATTCATTGAGTTCTGGAAGATTTGTGTCAGAATTCCTGAAGTTTTCTCCCATAGTTCTTGAAGGATCTTTGGATCTGTACCGTATCTGGCCCCTGAGATTTATTTACCTTAAATTTGCACAGTTGTTTGGCAACCATGCTGGTAGTAATGTGATTTTGCAACTCACCTCTGCAACACCCTCTGCCTTTTGATGAAATTCTTTTGAGGGAAAATAACTTCATTGAAATAAGCTGAGCCATGCAAATCAGTAAAGCCACAGATGCACTCCCTGATCAGCTGATCTCAAGTAAGGTAAGAATAGAAGCATGACAATGGCCTCCATGCTCCTGGTTTAGGAATGGTAAAAGTAGCTCTTGTACACTCTCCAGATACTGTGCTGGGGATGTGCATGTGGTCGTAATTGGGTAAGGAAAGAGTTGAGCTTGGCCTCATGCCCTCTGCAATTGAATAGATCTCTACCACTTACTATCAATTTTCACAGACGAGGAATGGCTACATGACCAAGATACTGTAGGGTGACCAACACCTGTGGAACTATAGCATTCTAAGATCAAAAACTAAAAGTTTTCAGGACGGAAAATGGGGAAGGAAGAAACCTGGCAGAGAAAGGGAGAAGTAGTCAATGTAAAAAACAGCATTTACTACATTTTGAAAGCATCTGTATGTTAATTAGGCAACAGATTTTAAAATCACTGATGCTATAAATAGGTTCCATGCACTAAATGAATATCAGGACCAGTTATTAGTGCCAACAGCTATTTGTTAATGATTAACATATATGAGGGGTACATATCCTATTCTTATTACTTTTATCTTACATGTGCTTTAGATTTTCTTGTTTGTTGTTTATCATAGGGCAAATTAAAGTTAAATGTATAATATAGATCTGAAGGTAATAATTGCAAATGTAATTGTGTTTAAATTACAATTTATCAGCTGTCACTGCTCTGACTCACTTTCTTGATCAGATAAATTCTACAAGAAACAAGCATGTTATCCAAGTGCAATAATATACTCATGTATAAATTCCATCTACTTATGAATAACTAAAATACTGTGGTCTCAATTAAGACTAAACAAGTTGGTAAGTGTGATGCTCCAGTTCAGTTCAACTTGGACTCCTGTTGTGTGGTCAAAATTGAACTGACAGGATACTTTCTGCTTATTTAAAAAGTCCTAAAAGACAATAATATGCATGGATGTGCTTTCATCAGGTATACATAGATCACACAACGTTAACTATTTTGCTCTCTTTAAGCACCCTGTACATACATCAACTGTGTCATATAAGAGGAGAAAGATTGCACGCTCTCAAGCTTTTGACAATAATACTCTAAAAGTGGTTGCAATGAACTGGACACCAATCATTTTGGTAGGAAGAATAAGGAGATCAAATATGTAATTGATACTGTAGTAACTGGCCTCTATTGAGGACCTTTTCACAATACTATAGCTGTAATTGAATGTTCAGTATATTTGGCGATGTGTTGACTTGCGTCTCACCACATTGTGCTGTTAAGTATCGTGACTCATATCGCAATTTTTTTCTTTTTGTAACTGGCTTACTGTTACTGGCTTGTAGCATATTTATCTGTTAATATTTGCTAAAAGGTTTCTCCAAAAACATAATGCATTAGAGTCAATTGCGTTAGCCCAATTGGCGATCAGCTAATTAAGCTTTGACTAAGAATCAAACTTAGGACCTACTGTTTTGCATGACTTGGGCAATATTTCACTCATAAAGGGAGCTGAGGTTGTATAATAGAGAAATTAACTGAATGATAACTTAATCATGCTATAAAGTTCAAGTCTGCCAAAGAAATGAGTCAATCAACTCTTACCATTTCCTGTGCTAAAATCACAGTTCTTGGCAACTTTATTTTCAAAGTTAGCAATGGTTGGATTTTTTTTTAAAGATCAGACTGGTGTTGTCGGGAATCTATACAAGCAGTGATTTTCACAAAATGGTGCAGTGTTTGATGAAATGAATTGCAAATTTGTATGAGTTTGTAAAAGTGTGCTGTGAAAATTATACAAGTCCATAGAAGTCAAATGTTTTTATAGATTTCCTGTCACACCAGTACTAATGTTGAGTCCTTTGCTATTTGGGGTGATCCAAAAATAATTCTCAGTCAACCTATTTGTATTCATGATTGGCCTGGTGCTTCCACTCACGTAAATTCAATGATGGTACTCAGATAAAAGCAAAATGCTGCGGATGCTGGAAATCTAGAACAAAAACAAAAATACCTGGAAAAACTCAGCAGGTCTGACAGCATCTACGGAGAGGAATACAGGTAATGTTTCGAGTCCGAATGACTCTTCATCAGAACTAAGGAAAAATAGAAAAGAGATGAAATATAAGCTGGTTTAAGCGGGGGGGGGGGGGGGGGGGGGGGGGGGGGGTGGGGGGGGGGCGGGAAACCGGTAGAGCTGGATAGAGGGCCAGTGATGGGTGGAGATTGCCAAAAAATGTCATAGACAAAAGGACAAAGATATGTTGATGGTGGTGATATTAGCGAAGAAATGTGCTAATGGGGACCTTAAGGGTGGAAAGCAGGACGAGTAAGGGACAGATAGCCCTAGTGGAAGTGGAGTGGGGGGGAATCAAAATAGGCTAAAAGGTAGAGATAAAACAATAGATGGAAATACATTTAAAAATAATGGAAATATGCGGGAAAAGAAAAATATATATAAATTATTGTAAAAAGGGGATCGGAAAGGGGGTGGAGATGGAGGAGAGAGTTCATGATGTAAAGTTCTTGAACTCAGTATTCGGTCTGGAAGGCAATGGTGTCGTGGTATTGTTGTTGGACTAGTAATCCAGAGACCCAGGGTAATGCTCTGGGGAGCCGGGTTCAAATTCCACCATGGCAGATGGTAGAATTTGAATACAATAAAAATCTGGAATTAAAAATCTAATGTTGACCATGAAATCATTGTTGCAAAAAAAACTCCCATCTAGTTCACTAATGCCCTTTAGGGAAG
The DNA here is from genome assembly GCF_017639515.1 of Carcharodon carcharias. NCBI lineage: Eukaryota > Metazoa > Chordata > Chondrichthyes > Lamniformes > Lamnidae > Carcharodon > Carcharodon carcharias. The sequence goes on from NC_054480.1 coordinate 52,762,187, forward strand.
GAAATCTGTTGTCTGGCCTTACATGTGACTTCAAACCTATAGCAATGAAATGGCCTAGCAAGCCACTCAGTTGTAATGAATCGCAGAATGAAACTGAACGGACCGTGCGGCATTGACCTAGGCACCTGAAACGACAACAGCAATCCTGTTGCCTGTGTTTGATCTGATGCCATGAGACTTCATGGGGGACCAGAGTTGATGTTGAGGATTCTCCAACATCCTTGTTACTAACATCTGGGGCGAATGCCAAAATTGGGAGAGATGTCTCACAGATTAGCCAAGCAACAGCCTGATATAGTCATCCTCATGGAATCATAATGTGACAGATAATGCCCCAGACTCCACCATCATCATCCCTGGGTATGTCGTGCCCCACTGGCAGGACAGATCCAGCAGAGATGGCAGCACAGTGGTATACAGTCAGGGGGGAGTTGCCCTGGGAGTCCTCAACATTGACTCTGGACCCCATGAAGTCTCAAGGCATCAGGTCAAACAGGGGAAAGGAAAACTCCTGCTGATTACCACGCACTGCCCTCCCTCAGCTGATGAATCAGTGCTCCTCCATGTTGAACACCACTTGGAGGAAGCACTGAGGGTGGCAACGATGAAGAATGTTCTCTGGGTGGGGGAGTGGCTTGGTAGAGCCACTACTGACTGAGCTGGCCAAGTCCTAAAGGACATAGCTGCTAGACTGGGTCTGCAGCAGGTGGTGAGGGAACCAACAAGAGTGTAAAACATACTTGACCTCATCCTCACCAGCCTGCCTGCCGCAGATGTACATGACGGTATCGGTAGGAGTGACCACCACACAGTGTGGAGATGAAGTCCCGTCTTCACATTGAGGATACCCTCCATCGTGTTGTGTGGCACTACCACCGTGCTAAATGGGATAGATTTTGAACAGACCTAGCAACTCAAGACTGGCCATCTATGAGGCACCGTGGGCCATCAGCAGCAGCAGAATTGTACTTGAACACAACGTGTAACCTCATGGCCCAGCATATCCCCCACTCTACCATTACCATCAAACCAGGGGATCAACCCTGGTTCAATGAGGAGTACAGGAGGGCATGCCAGGAGCAGCACCAGGCATTACTAAAAATGAGGTGTCAACCTGGTGAAGCTATAAAACAGGACTACTTGTGTGCCAAACAGCATAAGCAGTAAGTGTTAGACAGAGCTAAGCAACCAATGAATCAGACCTAAGCCTTGCCACATCCAGTTGTGAATGGTGGTGGACAGTTGAACAACTCACTAGAAGAGATGGCTTCACAAATATTGCCATCCTCATTGATGGAGGAGCCCAGCAGTGCAAAAGATAAGGCTGAAGCATTCACAACAAGCTTCAGCCAGAAGTGCTGAGTGGATGATCCATCTCGACCTCCTCTGGAAGTCCCCAGCATCACAGATGCCAGTCTTCAGCCAATTCGACTGACTCCACATGATATCAAGAAATGGCTGAAGGCACTGGATACTGCATAGGCTATGGGCCCTGACAACATTCCAACAATGGTACTGACGACTTGTGCTTCAGAATTTGCCACGCCCCTAGCCAAGCTGTTCCAGTACAGCTACAACACTGGCATCTACCCGGCTATGTGGAAAATTGCCCAGGTATGTCCTGCACACAAAAAGCAGGACAAATCCAAACCAGCCAATTACTGCCCCATCAGTCTACTCTCCATCAGTAAAGTAATGGAAGGGGTCAAGAACAGTGCTATCAAGTGGCACTTGCTTAACAATAACATGTTCACTGATGCCCAGTTTGGGTTCTGCCAGGGCCACTCATCTCCTGTCCTCATTACAGCCTTGGTTCAAACATGGACAAAAGAGTTGAACTGGTGAGGTGAGAGTGAATGCCTTTGACATCAAGGCAGCATTTGACCGAGTGTGGCATCAAGGAGCCCTAGCAAAACGGGAATGGGAATCAGGGGGAAAATTCTCTGCTGGTTAGAGTCATACCTAGCACAAACGAAGATGGCTGTGGTTGTTGGAGGCCAGTCATCTCAGCTCCAGGACATCACTGCAGGAGTTCATCAGGGTAGTGTCCTAGACCCAACCATCTTCAGCTGCTTCATCAATGACCTTCCTTCCATCATAAGGTCAGAAATGGGGATGTTCGCTGATGATTGAACAATGTTCAGCACCATTCACGACTCCTCAGGTACTGAAGCAGTCCATGTCCAAATGCAGCAAGACCTGGACAATATTCAGGCTTGGGCTGACAAGTGGTAAGTAACATTTGCGCCACACAGGTGTCAGGCAATGACCATCTCCAACAAGATAGAATCCAACCATTGTCTCTTGATGTTCAATTGCATTAGCATCATTGAATCTCCCACTATCAACATCCTGGGGGTTAAAATTGACCAGAAACTGAACTGGACTAGCCATATAAATACTGTGGCTACAAGAGCAGGTCAGAGGCTAGGGATTATGTGACGAGTAGCTCACCTCCTGACCCCCCCAAAGCCTGTCCACTATCTACAAGGCACAAATCAAGAGTGTGATGGATTACTCCCCATTTACCTGGATGAGGACAGCTCCTACAGCACTGAAGAAGCTGGACACCATCCAGGACAAAGCAGCACACTTGCTTGTCATTACGTCCACAACCATTTGCTCCCTCCACCACTGACACACAGTAGCAGTAGTGTGTACCATCTACATGATGCACTGCAGAAATTCACCAAGGTTCCTTAGACAGCACCTTCAAAACCCACGACCTATCACCTAGAAGGACAAGGGCAGCAGATAGATGGGAACACCACCAACTGGATGGCCCCCTCCAAGTCACTCACCATCCTGACCTGGAAATATATCACTGTTCCTTCACTGTCGCTGGGTCAAAATCCTGGAACTCCCTTCCTAACAGCACTGTGTGTGTAACTACACCACATGGACAGCAGCAGTTCAAGAAGGCAGCTCACCACCAACTTCTCAACGACAACTAGGGATGGGCAATAAATGCTGGCCCAGCTAGCGAAGCCCACATCCTGTGAATGAATTTTTAAAAATGAATGGGAGGTGGTGCTTGAAGGGTTGCGTAGATAGGTTGTTTGGAGGTTTGTGTGCTCCCTTCAATGTCTTGACTTCACCCTCTATGTTCCTTACGAAGGCTCTTGATGTATTTGGTGCTTTCCCAAAATAGTCCTCTCCACTTTGGCTGGTCACAAACCAGGGTCTCCCTTGAGTCAGTGGGTTTGTTTGACCACTATGGGTTGCTTTGAGGACATCCCCAAAGTATTCCTTGGAGTCTCCTGCCACGACCGAGTTCCAGGTAGAACAGTTCCTTTTGGAGTCTACTGTCAGGCATACACATGACATATCCCACCTATTGGAACTGGTTTTGAGTGACTTGCACCTGGATTCTGGGAAAGTTGGCTTGCGAGAGGACAATTCTGTTGGACCGCCTTTCTTGCCACCAGTTTTGGGGGATCTCGCAATGGTACCGCTGGTGGTATTTCTCCAATGCTTTGAGATGCCTGCTGTAAGTTGTCTAAGTCTCCAAAGTATATAGGAGCCCAGGGGTGACTGCTGCCTGGTAAACCATGACCTTAGTCCCTGGTTTAAGATCCTGGTCCTCAAATACTCCTTTCCTCAGCCGGCATTGGAGGTGATGATGAATTTCATCATCTATGTCTGCATTCATCAAGATTTGAAAAATGGTCCGATTTTCCAGGATTTGGCACTGATCTTAATTGAGGCAGGGAAGGGTTTTGATGTGGGAGCTAATTGGAAGAGGACCCTAGTTAGAGGATCGGATGTTTAATGAAAGGCCCATTAGTTCATATGCTTTGGAGAGGGAGTTGACAATGACCTGGAGCTCAGTTTCTGCTTTTCCCTTTTTGAACTTTTTCCCTAACCAACAGGCCAGTATTATTGCTATACTCTGCATTGATTCTAGTATGCACAGGTGCAAACCTTTGAAGGAACATAATATAGTAATGAGGAGGAGGAACACTAACCAATTTTCCCTCCCTAATTTGGGACATCATAGTGTCACACTACCACCCTGAGTATGATCAGCGAATTCAGTATTGGTCAGGCTCAAGCCTTGAACAGTCATGACCAATATGTATCCGAGATGGTCTATCACTATTTTTGAGCAGACCCAGCTTATTTTTCTTTTGTAAATGTATTTGTGTGGGTGGTCTTGTGGTGCAGCGGTAGCCGCTCTACTTCGGGCCAGGAGCTCCAGGTTCAAGTCCCACTTCAGGACTTGATGGCCATCCAATCAGTGCTGTGCTCCATGTATCTCTCCAATAGGGTGCCATTCTCTTAATGGAGAATGTCATGTGTTCACATGTCAGAAATATGGGAGGCACTCATCTTAGGGATGGACTCCTTCATTGTTTGAACATGGGACTTCACTGCCTCTAGAAACTGCCTCTTCTCGCACATTTCTGCATAAGCTGGAGCCTTTGCCACTTTGCTGATGACACCTCCGACTCACCATCTGTGTGAAGGTGAGCATCACTGGGCCTTTCCTCACTCAACCAAGGGGAAGTGGTTGCAGCTGTCACTGCCCCTGCTCACCCATCTTGCGCGAGTGCGAAGTGTTCACCAGATAGTTCCAATAATACTACATGTGAAATGGAGCCCACAGAAGGGGTTGCAAGGGGACATCCACAGCATGGCCTCATTCATGAGGTCAGTGGAGCGATGGGTGAGCGAGATGGGCCAAGCACATATCTCCCCATTGCTAGGAGATCAAAGACTCTAGGTATCTAGGTAACCATAGGAGTTAATGCGAGGCCTGAAAGGACAGAGGAGTGCTTGCCTTCAGGCCATGAGGCTCCTGTAAGGGCACTTAATTCCACCTCTGAAGGCACATCATCAGCCCTTTCCACTGTGACACAGTCTGATCATTCAATCAGCCTAAGCACAGATGCAGGTGGAGTCAAATGTGTCGGGCCCCAGTAAGGTTCAGGCACTCCAAGGACAAGGCAATGGCCATCCAATGCACCAGAGCAACAAACTCAGCAGCCTCGCTCCACATGAACTCAAGGTGCAGGGGGAGCAGCACGTTGTAGAAGTTTCCATAAGTATGTGCCTAGATGCATGGAAGTTCACTAGGTGATATTAATATTCACACACATATTTGAATTTGGTTTAATTAAAGAGAATGTGATTGAACTGGATTCAACATTAATACAAATGTTTAAACCATTGACTGTATAGTCTGGAAAGGTGAGATACTCGAGAGCATCTGTTTCAATGATGATATTTGCACACTGCAGTCATGGGAACGCATAGAGCAGAATTGTCTCAGATTTGCACTAAGTGTGGTAGCAGACATGAAATACGACACTTTACCTGCCACCCGCAATAGAGGTTTTAACAGCGTATTGTGCAATTCCCATCTCAATAATTATGCAGCCATAGGAAACACGCCGTCTCACTGGTGGGTGGCGTATGAATCACCCGCCACATGGTTACCTCACTGTTTCCTCACTCTGGGTGCCATATCTAAACTGCAGCCACACACAGTTCTCAATGCTTGCAGCTCAGGACTGCTCCAGTGAAGACATGGCCTTGAAAGTCAAGAAGAATTCAGTGACCAGTCACTGGGATGCCTTTTGGAGGCCCTCTGTGATGTCCTCCACCTCCATTCTGGCTGCAGGAGGTCTAGCAACTTCTTCACTCTGGCTTGGGAGCTGGGCAGTGGTGGTCAGTGCCAAAGCTGCACAGATGGGGTTGGCCATCCAATGCAGAAAGAAGATGAATGATCTCATCCATGCAGCCAGGGTAAGGTAATCATCTCATCACTTTAAACTCACACACTCACAAGCCCATCACACATTCACTGGCATCTCACTCACTACCAGCTCAAGGGACATCACTACTCACTCTCTCACACACACCCTCACATTTCCTCTGGCCTCAACTCCTCTGGAGACTGTCTCCTCAGCCCTCACCATCTTGAGTCCACTCGCACAGATCAACATGTGCCCCTGCACACACCCTGGGATACCTCCCTTCCCCAGTACAACCCTTGCCCTGCAGCCTCTCCCCTTGTCTGAGGTCAATTCTCCCCCTTCCCCAAGCAAACCCTAGCTCTGTAGCCATTGAAATGCCACCCACGCCTTATGGTTGGTCTGGTAGGTAGAGACCTGCCGGTGAGCAGCCCTAAAAGCACTGTGGTGCTGCCTGAAAAGCCTGGCATTGATGCTGCAAGTGCTGCCCGAAGCAAGGTAGGCAAACAAACAGCAAAGTCCCGAGTGAAGTGCAGCTTGCCAGGTGCATGGCGCTGATGTACAGTTGTGAAACACGTTGGCATGGCCCGGATGATCCAGTGTGAGGGGATGATTCCAGCGAGCAGGGCTTATAATTATATGCAGATGTATTAAAATGATGTTCCCGTGGTTCAGCGGCGTGACATGTGGCTCTCCATTGATGGGTGAAGCAGATGATTGCAAACTAGTTTTACCGAATTGTGAACCAATTTTTGGCCTTCCCACCTTGGCCTTCTCACACCCGCCATAACACCTGATGCTAACGGGGCTGAAAATTCTACCCATAGATGATGAGGGTCTCCCATGACAGGTCAAGAACATAAATTTCTGGGAGGGAATGTGCTTAAGAAAAGCACCCGTTGATGAGAGATTCAAGTATCTCCTTGGCACGTGTGCCAGTTTCCTATTGCCTGCCTCCATATGAACTCCAGGTGAAGGGGGAGTACCTTGTAGAAGTTTCCATAAGCATGCACCTAGATGTATGGAACACCATCTTCCACAAGTGCCCCCTTGGGGTGCCTCATAATCATCCTCCTTTGAGGACATGTCTCGCTCGGTGTCTTCCTCTGGCTCTACCGCTACTCCCCTGCGGAGCACCAGGTTGTGTAATGTACAGCAAATAATAATGGTGTGGGATAAGCTTCAGTGTGTATTGTAGGGCTCCCCTAAATCCAATGAGGCTTTAAAACCTCATATTCAAAAGGCCGATGGCCTACTCGATGGTGGCCCTTGTACTCATGAGTCAGTGGTTATATTCTGCCTGTGTGCTAGGGTTGTGTACAGGAGTCAGAAGCCATGACTTCAATGGACACCGCTTGTTTCCCCCAGGATCCAGCCACAAAGGCACTCAGGTGGCTTAAAGGGTTGGGAGTTGAGGCAATTGGGACTGTCTAAGGATGTACGAGTCATGGCAGCTTCCAGGAAACCTCGTATATACATCTGCATGAAGTGCTTACTTCTTTGACTGCTACATGTACAGTTAATGACCCCCCTGCACCTTGGGAAACCCAGCCATGGCCCCAAAGCTAACAACTCTCTTGGCCTGACTGACCTGATCTGTTGTGAACTTGATGTATTGGCCAGCCCTCCTTAATGGCTGAGACCTCCTTTACGTGGCGATAGGTTGCTGAAGAGAGGCCATGTAAATCTCTGGATGATCCCTGGAATGACCCATTGACATAGAAATTGAGTGACAATGTCATATTTAAGGAAACAGGCATTAGGTGGCTGCCACATCTCAGTGGCTTCAATTCCTGTTCCATTATTCCACATATCTCTACCACCTCCTTGGAAAGGCGCATTCAGCCTAGGCATTGGTGCTCGGACATCTCGATGAAGCTGAGCCCCTGCCAGTACACCCACTGAGACATGTAGCACCTTTTATAATAAGGCTGCCTAATTGCCCCACACATCCTCTTTGTTCACTTTTAATGGCTTCTTCTGACTGCTGGAACTCCCCTTGCCTCTACAAAGCCACTGCATGCCCATCTTTGGTCTACTCACCTCCCCACTTGCCTTAGTATCTGAAAGCACTCTGCCCATTGCCTGATGAAGCCTCCACAGCCTTGATACTCCTAGTAAGCTTTGTTCTGCTTCCAGTGGCTTCTTAGCACCTTGGAACAACTTTCCAGCAGCAACAACTATCTTTGGCTTCTCCCTTTGCAGTTCCACCAAACCTGATAGCATGGTTTATTTGAGACCACGTGTTGCTGCCATGTTCACTGACCTTTTAACCTCCTGACACTGCTGGCTGGTTCCTTGCCTTGTTTCATTTGGCAAGCCTCTGATGCTCTGCACTTCTTATGTGCCCCTAGTATGATTGCAAATATCTGGTAAAATCCTGCACTATTGGCTCTTTAATTATGTAAAGTGCCTTCTTCCTTCCATTCAGTCTGCCATTGACACAACACGCAAGCTGCCTTTGGAAAAATTGACCAATGGTGGAAGAGGTGAGGAATCCTGCCTTGCGCGGGCCAACACTATCTTACCAGGCATCCTGCCTCCATTCCCACCTTCATAGGGCTGGTAAAATTCAGCCCGTTTTCTCTTTCTCTCTCCACAGGTGCTGCTAGACCCACTGAGTATTTCCAGCACATTCTGTTTTTAGTACATTTAGTACACTGATTACTTTTGTTCAAAATATATGGTTTTATTCATCATGTTTTGTGTGCTTTGTTTCAATTGACCCTAAATAAATAATTACATGGGTTGAAGATTTACTTGAAGTTGGTAAAAATCCTGTTCCTTTTTTCTCACACACACACACACACACACACACACACACACACACACACACACACACACACACACACAGGATAACAGTCAGGGGTAGGAAGCCTGGCCAATTCTCCACGCCTTAAAACAGTGGCACTGAAGTCGCCTGTAGTCCTGTTATTGTCCTGACTGAGATCAGCTCACTCAGCGCAGAAACCTAAACATTTCCTGATTTGTATAGCCCAGTTAATTACTGCATAAATGGGCTGAACCAATGAGCCCTAAAATCTTATTTTAACAATAACATTCTTCATAATGTAGTTCTGTACTTACCAAAATTTAAGTGTGCTGAAATAAACGTATTTCAAGAATTGTAGTTTGGGGTGGAACAATTAAATTTAAACAGCCCGGTAAGTACAAAGATATAAAAAGACACCGCTCCTCCATATACCACCTTAAACTAACTGAATTTCTGAAATTGACTGGCTTGTGATCATTGATTATGTATGTGAAAATGGCAGACATTGTCAATTTAATTAGTGCTCCTCTGTTCAGCAGTATTTTTTTTAACATTGCAACAGCTATGAGTTAAATATTAAGAAATATTTCTTAAAATATGAAAAGAGATGTGGGGGTATAATTTCCATTTTGATGTAATCAGAACTTACACCTGCTTGTGTGCTTTTTCTTGAGTTTCTGCTCAAACTTATTTGCATATCGCCAAATGCAAAATCTGTCATGAACCTGCACAATCTGGCAACATTTTCAAATGTAGCGTAAAAAAAAACTTAAGAGACATTCCTTGACAAATTTGGGAGTGGTAACTTAGCATGGTTTGATTAATACTGCTAAAAATGGATTTATCACAAAAAAAATTTTTAATTACAATGTCAAGCTGTGGGTAACCTGATTTCAAATTACTGATAATGAGTTGTGGAAAATAAAACCATTTTCTAGTTGTGTTGGTGTACAATAGTCAGTTTCTTTGTAAATTAAAAAAATACATTCAAAAATCTTTGAAAAACACCTATTACTGTCCTTACACCCAAAAGAACCAGCTTAATTTTTAGAACCTCCTCAAAAGCCTGTAAAGAAACTCAATTAGCAGAAAGACCTATAAGACCATAAGACAATAAGACATAGGAACAGAAGCAGGCCATTCATTCCATCGAGCCTGATCGTGTCTAATCTGATCATCCTCAACTCCACTTTCCTGCCTTTCCCCCATAACCCTTGATTCCCTTACTGATTAAAAATCTGTCTATCTCAGCCATCAACATACTTAACAACGTCTACAGCCCTCTGCGGTAAAGAATTCCACAGGTTCACTACCCGCTGAGAGAAGAATTCCTCCTCATCTCTGTCTTAAATGGGTGACCCCTTACTCTGAGATTTTGCCCTCTGGTCCTAGACTCTCCCACAAGGGGAACAACCCCTCAGCATCTACTCTATCAAGCACCCTAAGAATCTAGTATGTTTCAATAAGGTTGCCTCCTAATCTTCTAAATTCCAATGAGCACAGGCCCAACCTACTTAACCTCTCCTCAGAAGAAAATCCCTCCATACCCGGAATCAACCTAGTGAACCTTCTTTGGACTGCCTTCAATGCCAAAATATCTTCCCTTAGATAAGGGGACCAAAACCGGTCACAGTATGCCAGGTGTGATCTAACTAGTGCCTTGTATAATTTTAGCAAGACTTCCCTATTTCTATAGTCCATTCCCTCTGAAATAAAGGCCAACATTCCAATTGCCTTCCCTATTACCTGATGAACTTGTTTGCTAGCTTTTTGGGATTCATTTATGAGGACTGCCAAATCCCTCTGTGCTGCAGTTTTCTGCAGTCTTTCTCAATTTAAATAATATTCAGCTCCTCATTCTTGCCAAAGTGCATAACATCACATTTTCCCACATTATATTCCATCTGCCAAGTTTTTTCCTACTCACTTAACCTGTCTATATCCCTCTGTAAACTCTTTTGTGTCATCCTCATCATTTACCTTCCCACCTATTTTTGTGTCATTCGCAAACTTGGTGATAGTACATTCACTTTCCTTATCTAAGTCATTAATATATATTGTAAAATAATTAAGGCCCTAGCACTGATCCCTGTGGCACTGCACTAGTTACAGGTTGCCATTCTGAAAATGCTCTCCTTATCCCAACTCTCTGTCTTCTATTAGTTAGCCAAACCTCTATCCATGCTAATATACTACCTCCAAAACCATGGGCTCTTATTAAGTAGCCTTATGTAAGGTACCTTATCAAACGCCTTTTGGAAATCCAAATATATTACATCTACAGGTTTGCCTAATCTACCCTACTTGTTACCTCCTTAAAAGAATTCTAATAAATTTGTCAGGCATGATTTCCCCTTCATGAAACCATGCTGACTCTGTTTGATTATATTATACATTTCAAATGCTCTGCTATCACATCCTTTATAATAGACCCTGACATTTTCCCAATGACAGGTGTTGAGCTAACTGGCCTGTTTTTTGTCTCCCTCCTTTTTTGAGTAAGGATGTCACATAGGCAGTTTTCCAATCTTTTCCAGAATCTTTTCTGGGACTTTTCCAGAATCTAAGGATTCTTGGAAGATTACTACCAGTACATCCACTATCTGTGTAGCTACTTTCTTTAATATCCTAGGATGCAACACATCAGGTCCAGGGACTTATTGGCCTTTAGCCCCATTAGTTTCCCTAGTTCTTTTTCTCTAGTGATAGTTATTGTATTTATTTCCACCCCCGCCCCCCCCCCACCCCACTTTTGCCCCTTGATTATTTAGTATTTTTGGAATGCTATTAGTGTTTTCTACCATTAAGACTAATGCAAATTGTTTATTTAACTCCTCTGCATTTCCTGGTTCTCCATTATTATTTCCCCAGCCTCATTCTCTAAGGGGCCTACGTTCACTTTGGCCTCTCTTTTCCTTTTTATATATTTAAAGAAGCTCTTACTGTCCGCTTTTATATTACTTGCTAATTCATCCTCAAAGTTTATTTTCTCCCTCATTATTTTTTGGCCATCTTTTGTTAGATTTTAAAATTTTCCGAATCCTCTGGCTTACCACTAATCTTTGCCACATTGTATTTTTAAAAAAAAATTGATTCTATCCTTCAGTTCCTTGGTTAACCATGGTTGGTTTATCTTCTTCCTTGAATCCTTATTCCTCATTTTGTTGTGAGTCATGAACTATTTTGTTAAACATCTGCCATTGTTCATCAACCATCTTTTCTGCTAAACTCCTTTCCCAGTCCACACCAGCCAACTCTGCCCTCATTCCTTTGTAATTACCCTTATTTAAGTTTAGCACAGTTGTTTCTGACCCAAGTTTCTCACTCTGAAACTGAATGCTAAATTCAACCAACTTATGTCCACTGTTACCTAGAGGCTCTTTTACTCCAAGATCACTTATTAAACCTGCCTCATTACATGTTACCCGATCCAAAATAGCCTGATCCCCGGTTAGACCCATAACATTTTGTTCTAGGAAACTTCCTGAATGCACTCTGAATTTTTGCTCATTGCTACCTCTGCCAATTTGATTTTCCCAATCTACATGAAGATTAAAGTCACCCATGATTAATGTATTGCCTTTTGAACTGCCCTCATTATCTGCTGATTTGTTCCCTGTCCTACAGTATAGCCATTGTTAGGGGGCCTATAGCCTACTCCCACCACTGCCTTCTCCCCTTGTTATTTCTTACCTCCACCCATATCAATTCTACATCTTCTGATCCAAGAGTATTTCTAGCTATAATACTTATTCCATCTCATACTAACAAAGCTACCCCACCACCCTTTCCTTCCTTCCTGTCCTTTCAAAAAATCACATATCCCTGAATATTTAGTTCCCAGCTTTGATCTCCTTGTAACCCTGTCTCCATAATGACTATAACACCTTACCCATTAACCTCTATTTGTGCCGTTAATTCATTTACTTTGTTCCAAGTACTATATGCATTTAAGTAAAGAGCCATTAATTTTGCCTTTTACCATTTTTTCGTGCTTTGGCTCTATTTGATGCTTTTTTTAATGCTTTTACACTCTGTCCCTTCCTGTCGCACTCTAGAGATCATTACCTAATTAGTTGCCCTGCAAAGCTGCCAGATCCTTTTGCTTTGTAAGTGTTTGTTTCCCCTCTCCGGAACCCTCCCCCTCATTTACTTTAAAGCCCACTCTGCAGCCCTAGTTATTTGATTTGCCAGGACACTGGTCCCAGCATGGTTCAAGTGAAGCCTGTCCCACTGGAACAGCTCCCTTCTACCCCAGTACTGGTGTACTGGTGCCCCATGAACTGAAACCCATTCCTCCCACACCCATCTTTGAGCCAAATATTTAACTTCATGATTTTATTTACCTTATGCCAGTTTGCCCATGGCTCAGGTAGTAATCCTGAGATTATTACCATGGAAGCGCCACTTTTTAATTCAGCTTCTACCTGTTCAAATTCATTCAGCAGAACCTCCTTTCTAGTCCTATCAATGTTGTTAGTACCAACATGGACAACAACAATTTGATCCCTCCCCTCCCACTCCAAATTCCTCTCCAGCCCTGAGGAGATGTCCTTAACCCTGGCACCAGGCAGGCAACACAGCCTTCGGGACTCATGCTCACGGCTGCAGAGAACAGTATCCATCCCCCTAATTATACTGTATCCTATCATTACTACCTTCCTATTTCCTCCCCCCCACTTGAATGGCCTCCTGTACCATGGTGCTGTGGTCAGTTTGCTCATCCTCCCTGCAGTCCCCGCTCTCAGCCACACAGCTTGCAAGAATCTCATAACTGTTGGACAATTGCAGGGGCCGAGGCTCCTCGAACGCTATCCTCTGGGTACCCATTCCTGCTTCACCAGCAGTCACATCCTCCTGTCCCCGATCATAGACCAAATTTGAATTACCTAATCTGAGGGGTATGACCGCCTCCTGGAGCAAAGTGTCCAGGTAACTTTCCCCCTCCATAATGTGGCGCAATGTCTGCAGCTCAGACTCCAGCTCGTCAACTCAGATCAGAAGTTCCTTGAGTTGCAAACAATTATTACAGATGTGTTTGCTCTGGATCACCTCGGTGTCCAGCAGTATCCCACATGCTGCAGCAGCAACACATCACCAATCCTTCCATCGCTATCATCTTTTATTTAATTTATTTATTAATTACTCTAGTATCCCAGCTCTTTACACTTGATGAACCCCCGCTCTTTACATTTTATTGTAATTATTTTTTTAAACCAGTATCGATCCTATACTCAATAAGCTATTTTTGAGGAAAAAAAGGACTCGAGACCTAAATACAAACTAAATACCTTTCTTTTACTTTAAAACCTAGAAATACTCACCAATCCTACTCACCAATCAGCTGCTTTTCACGATCTTTTCCCTCTTGCACTCTTTAATGGCCTCTCGCCGCCCCCCCCCCCCCCAACCCCCCCTCTCTCTATACTCTTTAATGGTCTTTCGTTTCCCTTTCTCCATGCCCTTTAATGGCCTCTTGCCTCTCTGGCCAGTTTCTTGCGCAATGTTTTTTAAACTAGTCCAAAATATTGTGTAAACTCAATTTGCACTGAATCTAATTTGTGCTAAAAATTTTGTGACCTTTTGCATAGTGTTGGGTGAATTGCACCGGAAAAAAAAAGTGTAAATGAATGGAAACTCTACCCCATGGTTTTATAGCTATAAAGATATACTGGCCAGAATTGTCCCAGATTTGCACAAAGTGCGGTAGTGGGCGGGTAAAATGATTTTTTACCTGCTGGATGCAATGACGGGTTTTCACCCTGTGTCATTCCTAACCCGCCACATTAGTTATGCATTCCTGAGAAACACACCTGTTTCCATGGTGCTCATTCGCCTGCCACGCCATCAACTCACCGCTTCATCACACCGGGCGCCATATTTAAAGTCCAGCCGCATGCACATATCTCAGTGCTTCTAGCCCACAACTACTGTAGGGAAGTTGTCTACAAAAGGCAAAAAGACTGCAGAGCCAGGTTTAGTGACATATCATTGGAATGCCTTTTGGATGCTGTAGAGGTCTCCTGCGATGCCCTCTACTCCCGCTTTGGGTGCAGGATGGCCAGCTGCACCAGGCTTGGGATGCAATGGCAGTGGTGACCAATACCAATGCTGCACAGAAGTGGTTGGCCATCCAATGCAGATAGAGGATGAATGATCTCATCCGTGCAGCCAGGGTAAGGCAGCCATCTCATCTACCTAAACTCACACACTCAAGCCCATCGCACATTCACAGGCATCTCACTCACTGCCAGCTCAAGGAATATCACCACCCATTCTCACACACATACCCTCACATGTCTATCTGGCCTCATCTCCCCTGGAGACTGCCTCCTCAGCCTTCACCGACTTAAGACCACTTGCACAGTGGCCCCACGCACACCCTGGGTTACCCTCCTTCCCAGTACAGCTCTCATCCTGCAGCCTCTTCTCTTACCTGAGGCCACTTCTCCCCCTTCACCAAGCAAGCCCTAGCCCTGCAGCCATTGAAAAGCCACCCACTTATCTCTGATCTGGTAGGTAGAGACCTGCCATAAGCCCCCCTAAAAGTGATGTGGTGCTGTCTGTGAAGCCTAGCGCTGATGACTGCGAAAGTTGCCTGAAGCAAGATAGGCAAACAAACCTTGAAATCCCGAGTGAAGTGCAGCCCGCCAGGTGCACGTCACTTATGTGCTGTTGTGAAATATGTTGGCGTGTTTTCCCACTGATATGGGCGGGCGATTCTGGTTGGCAGGCCTGATAATGAAATGCTGTTGTATTATGATGACGTTTCCGATGTTCGATAGAGGGAAATGCGGGGCTGAGCAGATGATACTGAACTGGTTTCATGAAACCAATAATGCCATATTGTCCACTCATGCCACTGACCATGTCCGATGCCAGTGGGCATGGAAAATCCTGGCCACTGAAACAGATATGCAACCAATTTTCCATACAATTAAATTTAGAAAATATTAACCTACTAATCTTCACAATAGTATAAACAATAGCCTGTAATTCCTTCAAAATTTGCACCCTAATAGGGACATATCTGCAGCTTGATCCTTTATTGTAGCTAACAAGCTCCAGGAAATTAGGGTGTAAGAGACTTATGCCATTCAATATGCCACAGCATAACTTGCTGGGACTTCTGCACTTCTCCACAGTTTCCCCTGCTGAAACAATGCTGATGGCAAATTTGCTGAATGGAACCTGCTTTGATTGCTACTGCCATTTAGACTATTAAAGAATAGTGCTGGGGTTTGGCAGTGGTGTGATTTATTGCTCCTAGATCAGTTACTTTAAACATAAATTTCCAATACTCTGATAAATTATTTATCATCAGCTTCAGATTGGCAGTTAGGCCGGAAACATTGCATCAGCCATTAGGAAACAGGCTCACATGTGCTCAGAGAAACAATGTTTGCTTTATCTAATGTTATTACTTGATCTGCAAGCTTTAACAGAAGAGCACGCTTCTTCCATATCATGAAAAAAGCATCCTGCTCCGACCTCAAATTTGAAAATCCTGATTGTCATCTTCCTCCTCCTCCATTCACCCTTCCTCCCATAAAGCTTTCTTCTTTTCTTCCTGCTCATTCCTTCACTTCCATGAAGCTTGCAGCCCTCTTCCCATGTACATCACTTTCATAAATAATTCCATTTTACATTAACCTAACTTCTCAATAACTGCATTAAGTGAATAACATAAGCGCTAAATTTGTAATTTACATACTACATTTTAAATTCTAAATAAATTTAATATTTTTCACTCCCTACGTTTGATTATAACATTAAAAATAATTAATATGTAAAATATGATTTTTATTCAATCATTTCCCATGATGGCTTTATCATATTACAGATATCGGTTTCACCAGGCGTCAACGTGCTGAAGCTACAACCCAGGACTACTTGCGTGCCGAACAACATAAGCAGCAAGCGATAGACAGAGCTAAGCGATTCCACAACTAATGGATCAGATCTAAGCTCTGCAGTCCTGCCACATCCAGTTGTGATGGTGGTGGACAATTAAACAACTCACTGGAGGAGGAGGCTCCACAGATATCCACATCCTCAATAATGGGGGAGCCCAGTATATCAGCAAAAAATACTGCTGAAGCATTCGCAACAATCTTCAGCCAGAAGTGCCGAGTGGATGATCTAACTAGGCCTCCTCCCAAGGTCCCCAGCGTCACAGATACCAATCTTCAGCCAGTTCAATTCACTCCACGTAATATCAAGAAACGGCTGGATGTACTAGATACTGCAAACACTTTGGCCCTGACACTATTCTGACAATATTACTGAAAGCTTGTGCTCCAGGACTTGCCACGCCCCTAATCAAGCTATTGTATTATGGCTACAACACTGGCATCTATCTGGCAATGTGGAAAATTGCCCAGGTATGTCCCACACACAAAAAGCAGGACAAATCCAACTCAGCCAATTACTGCCCCATCAGCCTACTCTCAATCATCAGTAAAGTGATGGAAGGGGGTCATCAACACTGTTATCAAGTGGCACCTGCTTAGCAATAACCTGCTCACTGATGCCCAGTTTGGGTTCCGGTAGGGTCACTCAGCTCCTGACTCATTACAGCCTTCGTTTAAACTCCAGAGGTGAGGTGAGAGTGACTGCCTTTGACATTAAGGCAGCATTTGAACGAGTGTGGCATCACGGAGCCCTAGCAAAACTGGAGTCAATGGGAATCAGAGAGAAAGCTCTCCGCTGGTTGGAGTCATACCCAGCACAAAGGAAGATGGTTGTGTTTGTTGGAGGTCGATCATCTCAGTTCCAGGGCATCACTGCAGGAGTTCCTCAGGGTAGTGTCCTAGGTCCAACAGCTTCAGCTGCTTCATCATTGAATTTCCTTCCATCATAAGGTCAGAAGTGGGCATGTTTGCTGATGATTGCACAGTGTTTAGCACCTTACACAACTCCTCAGTTACTGAAGCAGTCCATGTCCAAATGCAGTAAGACCTGGACAATATCAAGATTTGGGCTAATAAGTGGCAAATAACACTCGCACCGCACAGGTGTCAGGCAATGACCATCTCCAACAAGAGAGAATCTAACCATCGCCCCTTGAAATTCAATGGCATTATCATCGCTGAATCCCCCACTATGCAAATCCTGGGGGTTACCATTGACCAGAAACTAACCTGGATTAGCCATATAAATACTGTGGCTACAAGCAGATCAGGGACTAGGAATCTTGCAATGAGTAACTCACCTCCTGACTCTGCAAAGACTGTCTACCATCTACAAGGCACAAGTCAGGAGTGTGATGGAGTACTCTTCACTTGCCTGGATGAGTGCAGCTTCAACACCACTCAAGAGGCTTGACATCTTCAAGAACAAAAAAGCCCACTTGAATGACACCCAATCCATAAACATTCACTCCCTGCACCATCGACACACTGTAGCAGCAGTGTGTACCATCTACAAGTTGCACTGCAGAAACTCATCAAGGCTCCTTAGACAGCACCTTCCAAACCCATGACTACTGCAATCTAGACAGGCAAAAGCAGGAGACACGTGGGAACACCACCAACTGGGAGGCCCCCTCCAGGCCACTCAACATCCCGACTTGGAAATATTTCGCTGTTCCTTCACTGCCACTGGGTCAAAATCCTGGAACTCCCTCCCTAAAACCATTGTGGGTGCACCTACACCACATGGACTGCAGTGGCTCAAGAAGGCAGCTCACCACCAATTTCTCAAGGGCAATCAGGGATGGGCAATAAATGCTGGTGTAGCCCGCATCCTACATCCCATGAATGAATAAAAAAAATCTTCTGTTTCTAGTGAACAGTGCAAGTTAGTTGCACCGGATTATGCTGCTGTTGTACATACCTATCTGATTAGGAAAAGTTGAGGCCTCCATATTCATGCTTTTTTTTTCCTCCTTCACTTCCCCTAGTTTTTCTCCAGTTGTTGATGTATGTTTTCACTGGTGTCATGTGCGTCTGGTAACTGACCAAAGCGACCATCCTTCATATGCAGCTAGCCATGGGTTGTTGTGCAGTGATCAGGACTGAAACAACTATCTGATTCTTCTATCCATAACCTGGAGGCACTGAGGCCAACTATAGTATTCCTGTGTCTTGCATTGTCTATTTAAAGTGCAATGTTGCTGATGATTATGGTGATGCCCACTGCTTCAATTTACTTTTGGGAATGAAACAGCTATATACAGAGCAAAACAGAAAATAAACAAGTGAAAACCGCACTCTGTAGAGCACATACCTCCATCGCGCTGTGTTAATTCAATGCTATTATATTGCACAATTCTTCCTTGAGGCTTTTCCCAGCCTGCTTTTTGCTTTGTAACTATAAAACTGAAAAAAAGAAATAGTTTAATCGTTTTATGAAAAGCTTCCAACTCACTGAGGAGGCTTCAGGCCAATCTGCACCCAACAACCTGCTCTGAAAACTCTGCCCACATTTTGACAGCTGTGACAAATTCCATTGCAGTAGCTGAGACAATCCGCAACATTCTAAAACAATTCACAACATTCTAATGTTACAACCGGTCTCCAGGCTAGGTTCTCCAATTTATTAACTTCTTGAACGGGACCCCAATTTTGTTATGCTCCCAGGTGAGGAGGAATGAGCTGGCTCCCTTTCTTTATTCAACCCCCTTGGTTGGTTGCAACAAGATTAATTTAACAAGATTCCCTTCCCACTCCATGGATACCTTTTCCCAGTCCAAACGTATATATGTTTTAGAAGGAACCAATTTAACCAGGCTTTCTTGAGTCAAAGAAAGAATAAGTTTATTAGTTATTAAAAACACAAGAAAAGAATAATAAAAATGCAACACATACACACAGATCAGAAATGAGAAGTTGATCCATATAAAAGTTTAAAAAGATATATGAATCAGTCTTTGGCTTGTCTGTGAGATGTAGATGGCGAAACATTGGGCCATTAAGTCGGGTGCTTCCAGTAGAGCTGACTTTGGCAGTTTAGCAGTTGGTTTGGAGACATTTAGGGCTGAATTTTACGTCCCATGGTTGGGCGCGCACCCAACCCAATTGAGCATAAAATAATGTGTGATGAGATCAGGCGAGTGTCCTGACATCATCGTTAGGCAGGCACGAGCGGGTGCCAGAGCCGCCCTGACCATTAATTAACAGACCACTCAAGGCCATTAAAAAGCCAATTGATGGTGATTTTTCATTACCCGTGCAATTTCACGTTCATCGCATGGGCAAAACGGGTAGGCGGTCAGCCCACAATTTCAAAACTTCACCCAAGGGTGGGATAAAATGAGTCAGCAGCATTGCCATTGTGAATAATGTGGAGTTTGATAGATAGTTTGCTTTTGGTGACTTATTGGTACTTGGCAGCTTCATCTCTGTTCGGGGCTACATTCTTAGCATTTCCAGGCATCACTTCAGGACTCCTTGGTGTCTGCAAGGCTCCTGGAGGATTCAGACCGTATGAATGGTATCAGACTGCCTTCCCTTACCCTAGTGATGGAATTGTGATCTCTGCTGAGGCACCTCCTCTGAGGAAGAAGAGAGGGACTGAAGGGGGAAGAGGCCAGGTGTCCCTATGCAGCTTCCAGGGGAGTAACCTCTGGGAGGAGAGGTGCAGGCACAAGGGACGCAGAGCGAGCAAAAAGTCCAAGACGGACAGGGCCGCAGAAGCTGCCGCTATCCTGTTTGCCAAGGTTTACAGGAGACGATGCAGCTACCTCAATATGTCCGAGGTGCAATGCTGAAGGAGGCTCCACCTCTCCAGGGAGACAGTGACCTCCATTTACCAGATGATTGGCCTGAGGTCAACTCCGACTGTGGGCGGACATCCCATGCCAGTGGCTCTGAATGTCACAGTGGCCCTCAATTTCTATGCCTCCGGGTCTTTCCAGGTCTCAGTGGGGATCTGTGTGGAGTGTCCCAATCAGCTATCCATAGTTGCACTGGCAAGGGGGGACCCACTGGAGGAAGAGGATCTTGACGCAGCTGCAAAGGCCTTTGGTGATGAGTTGGGGTACTGGGTGCCTCATCCATCATCCACACTGACACTGACCACCTGAAGTCAGTCCCTGTGTGAGGGTTTGCAGGTCCGAGCGCAACCCTAGAAACCCATCATTCTGGAGCAGACCCTCCATGAAAGTTGCCACTCTCTCAATGGAGGAGGCAGTGTGCTCGGCCATGACGGTCAACACAGTGCTCATGTTCTGCATGGACTCCTCCATTAAGGAGACCATGACACGCTTACCGTCATGGGTCCCCGCCAGAACCTCCTGGACATCTCATTGGATATCCAGCATCTGCTGCCTAATGGACAACTCCAGAGGCTCATCAGTAGCCTTTGACTGAGCATCATCCTGGTCCCCAGCAGCCCTCTGACTGCTGCACCCTGGGCACACTCTGCCTCAGACTACACTTCAAGCAATTGTGAAGTGCCCTCACCAATGTGCACCAAGATAGTAACTGCCAATCAAATGCCTACCAAGGTGCTGGCATCTGCGCTGGTGCCTGGTTCAGAGAGCAGGTGTGATGCAGGTGCAGCTGAAGCCCAGTAGTCCTCCAGTGTCAGAGGTGGCCCTCTGGAGTCCACAGACCATACGCCTGCTGGTGAGCCTAAAAGGGAGAACAAGGGCATATCATTAGTTAAAGTCATCACACTGTCACTGTGCATGCCAGGCACCCTGGTGAGACAATGGAGATCAATATCACGGTGCCCTCATTGTCCAATGATTAATGGGCCTTCAGGTTCGAGGCTCACATAATAAAGAGACTAAACTAGAATGATTGCACAAACTGGAAGTCTCACCTCAGTGCACTGCACTCTTGCCTTCGTCTGGCACCCCCACTTCTCCACGCCGGTTGCACATGAAGCGTGCCAGCTCTCAAGCTCCAGGGCATCTTGCTCATATCTGGAAAGGATTAGGAGGCTACCTTGGCCTCCGCCAGTCCGCGACCTTTCAATATTGTGGGCTGTCTTCTCCTGAAACAACAGAGGAGCATTGATTTGTCCTATTTGCTACCTGCAGCGCCATTTCATCCTGGCCAACCGCAGCTGAGGAGCACCTGGCAGGGCACATCTGAGTAGTGGGGCCTTGAGCCACATGGCACTCAGTCTAAACAACCAGGGCTCACCCCCTTGGCCAGCTCCAGTGTCATTGACAGTTGGCACTCAAACTCTAGAACTCTGAAGTTCCACAGGTGGATGGCCACACCTTAACAGTTCTGCACACTGACCCATGCCAACATGGTATTCACTCACCTTGAGCACAGCAGGTCATTGAAGTGCATCCAGAACTGGACCTGGGTGTGCCGCACCTCATCACGGCCGCTCACCATTGCTGCCACCTCCTCCCATCCCTGGGGACAAGAGTGTTCTTCCTGGCAGCCGCCTTCTCCAGTAGGACAGCGAAGCACTCATCAGAAAAGCGGGGAGCCGAGTGCCTACCTGACATGCTCTCCCGCTTGCCGTGTTAAGCCACACTCGACTCCAGTGCGAATGTACAGGAGACGTCCTCCGTGACAGCTTTCCAGGACCTGCTTGGGCTGTTTATAAACAGGCTGTCATGTTGTTACTGGACCCAGTGGCCAACAGGTCCCCACCCTTGCTTGGCCCTTCCCCGCCACTGCACAGCCGTGTTTCACGCTGGACGTGCCTTAATTGGTCAGCCAGTGCGAAATCACAGTCGGGACTGATCGCGAACAGCGGTCTATTTTGTGGCTACTCCCTGGCCTGCCTGACCGCCTGCCACTCCCCCCACCTGCCTGACGACCTCAAAATTCAGCCCTTGGTTCTGCAGGTTGGCTGAAGAAACTGTCCTTTTTCCTTTATCACTGTGGCTTTGCTGACCTGTCTCCAGTAACAGAGAGAGAGAGACTGAGTGCTTTTTCCTCCAAGATGATCTTCTTCTACTGTCACAGCACACTAGCACACACAGATCAGTTCTGCAGTTGCTTTTAACCCATTTCCTTGTGCATTCCTGGAAGAGAAAAAACAAACATATCTTTCACCCAGAGACCGTTTACTTTCAACTCACATCATTTCCACATTCTGAGATATAACTCAACAGATGATTGTTTTGGGTGTCTGCTGAGTTATGGCAATCAATCTCCAGTGTCTTGACAACCTCAGGAGATTAAAGTTCAGTCATTTGCATTTTATCTCTTTAAGTGTCTTTGTCTGAAGTAGGCCTAGGTACCTTTTTAGGTGCCATATTCTTGGGTCAAGTATAATCCACATAGGAATTTTCCAGAAAGTGGTTACTTTACATTCTCAGACATCTTCTGCTCAGTGTCTTTGCTTGTTTGTCTTTTTAAAGAACATGTCTTCAAAGTTTGTTATGCCCGTATGTAATTCAGAGCTGTGATCCACTGTCATCTGGATCCACTTGATCCAGGTCTGCCTCTTTACCAAAACTAATCAGTTCTTCCTTGGGTCACATCCTATCTGGTACTAGGTTTCATTGAAATTGGTCCATTAGTTTTTGAGATATGTTGTTCACGGACTAACAGAGGTGAAAACATTACCTCTGCCCACATTCACCTTACCTAAAAGTACCTAATAGTTACAAATTTTGCATACTGTTACATAAATCCTATTAAAAAATTCTATATTGATGAGATTGGTAATATTTCAAATTACTATTGTTTCACATGCTCTGATTATTGAAGGACTCTTGAAAGTTAGAAATGGGCTTATATGCTTAATATTTTCTACCTTAGTGGGGTTTTTGGCTCATAAGTTGGTCATTCAGAATGCTATGTGTATTAAATCATTGAAAGTGGCTAACTGAATTGTCTATTAAAGTTTGCCTGTTTTTCATGCAGGTCATGGGTTCAAGCCCTGCTCCAGGAAGTGAGCCCACAATCCAGACTAACATTTCACTGCACTACTGATAGAGTGCAACACTATCAGAAGTGTGCTTTTTGGATGATACATTTAGCCTGCTATACAATGGCAAATTTTTTCTTTCTATGTGTCTGTGTGAGAACTGGCAAAATGAGCTTTTTTTCCCCATTATTCCTCTGTATCATGCAATTACTTTGACAAGACAATACTCAGACTCTTATAATCTACCCATTACAATTACTGTGCCATTTCTGTCATTATAGGAATTCTGGGCACAACTGTCAAATTAGTGTAAACCAATGCTCAAGTGTTGATGTAGACTCACATCAACAGCCAACTTTACTGACAGTTCCCAACATCTTCTATCAAACAGTTTCAACATCCATCAAAGAATAGGCTTTAACCCTCCCCTATTTGAACTGGACTTAAGACCCAGTATCAGAAGTGAAAAAAACGTCTTAAAAGACTGCAAATTTATATAGTTTTTCTCAAAAAGAGGACAACTGTGGATGAGTTTGTGGAAAAGCAATCAGTAGTAAGCAATAGCCGATTAACTCTGTTGACCTGTCATTTGGATGAATCCTGAAGCTTAAAGGGTCAAATACCCAGTGAAAGCTGAAAGGTAATAATTAAGTGATCATTATTATCAGCAATGGGCTAAAAATACATGTTTTTCTGCCCTTTATTTTTGAAACTAGATAGATTTGTTGAGGTATTTTTAAAAATTTGATATTTTCCAAACCTACTTTTAAACAAGGAGAATTGTACACTGACTTTCTCAATGAAATAATACTGGTCTATATTCTCAAAGCAGCATTTATGGGTGGGATTTTGAAGTTGTCAGGCGGGCACGATTGGCAGGCCCAGGAGTGGCCAAGAAACACGTCCGCCACCCACAATCCCACCCCCCCCCACCCCCCCCCCCCCCCCCCCCCCCCCCACCCCGACCGCTATTTCATGCTGGTGGGTCAATTAAGGTCTGCCCAGTGTGAAACGCGGTTCCTCACTGGTCGGGATGGCTGAGCAGGGGTGGGTGCCTGTCAGCCGCCGAGTCCAATGGCGACCTGGCAGCCAGTTTAAGAGTGGCCCAGATAGCCCCTGGAAGGCTTCCACAGAAGAATGTCTGTTGTGCGTTAACAAACTCAAGTGATGGATTAGAGTGTGGCTGAAGATGGCTGATGGGAGGGCAGGTTGGGTGGGCCCTCAGCCCCCTGCTTTTCTGATGAGTGCCTCATTGTCCTGCTGGAGGAGGTGGCTGCAAAAGGGACACCCTTTTTCCCCAGAGAAGGGAGGAGGAGGCCACTCTACCTCACCAAGGGGGCATGGGAGGAGGTGGCAGCACTGGTGAGCAGCCATGACATGGTGAGGCGCTATTATGATACAGCCGATGGTAAAGGCTGAGTTGTTCAAATTCCAGAGGAAAACTTGAAGCAACTGTTGTAACCCATTTTTGCAATTTATATGTTTCAAGAAGCAGGCTTTGAATTCAGTACTAATAAGGCCACTGAGTCTCAAGAGGATTTTATAAAACCATATTAAACATTTCATAATAAAAGAAAATTGGAAGCAAATACATAGGTCTACAAAATTAGTACTATAATAACTACAAAAATCCCCTAATTAATCTGACTCTCAGTTAATACAGCCCCGATATGAAAGGGTCGTTTCAGACATCTGGGATGGAGGTGGCAGCCCTGGCTTGGAGTTGAAGCTGATCTTTGGTAGTTTAGCTGAAGGAACGTTGGATCAAGCTATCCCTGCTCTCCCTGCCTCCCTGAAGGTTATTGAGGTCTGCCCTCAGCGTTCTCCTCACCATGTTCCTCTTCTGACTCTACTACTGAGTTCATCCTCTGTGACCTCTGCAGCTGTGTCAAGATCCTCTTCCTCCAGTGGGTCTCCCCCTTGCCAGTGCCAGATTGTGGAGAATGCAGCATGCAACCACTATCAGTGGCACCTGCTCTGGGGGGTATTGTAGTGCACCCCCTGAATGGTCCAGGTGCCGGAAACGCATCTTGAGATGACCTATGGTCCTTTCTATCACAGCCCTTGAAGAGGTAGGACCCCTATTGTAACACTGCCCTGCCTCTGTTCTTGGGTGGCTGAGAGACATCATGAGCCACCTCTTCAATGGATTGCCCTTGTCATCCAGCAGCTATCTACCTAGTTGGGCGGGGGCATTGAAGAGCCTCGGCACCTGGGAATGTCTGAGGATGTCAGTGTCATGGGGGCTGCCAGGGTACCTTGCACAGATTTGCAGAATCTGCATCCTGTGGTCACACAATGTTTGCACATTCATGGAGTGGAAGCCCTTCCTGTTGACGAAGGCTCCCAGCTTACCAGCTGGCACCTTGATGGCCACATGTGTGCAGTTGATGGCACCCTGGCTACGGGGAAACCCAGCAATTGTTGCAAAGCCTCTGGCTCGCTCAACCTGGCTGGCCTCATCGTAAGTAAAGAATAAAGGTCAGTACCTGCCTCAACAGAGCTCTGTCACCAACTTCATGCAACTATGGACAGCTGATTGGGAGGCTCCATGCAGATCCCCCACTGAACCCTGGAAAGGCCCAGAGGCATAGAAGTTGAGGGCCACTGTGCCTTCTGAGGCACTGGCATGGGGTGTCCACCCACACAATTGGAGCTGATCTCAGGCCCAATCATCTGACAAATGGAGGTCACAGTTTCTCATCAGAGGCGGAGCATCCTTCAGCGTTTCACCTCGGACGTATTCAGGTAGCTGCATCGTTGCCTGTAAACCCTGGCAGCAGGTTAGTGACATCTTCTGCGGTCCCTTCTGCCTTGGACTTCCTGGTGGCCCTGTGCCCCTTGTGCCTGCGCCTCTCATCCCACAGGTCACTCTCCTGGAAGCTGCATTGGGACACCTAGCCTCCTCACCCTTCTGCCCCTCTCTTCCTCCTCAGAAGAAGTGCCACCAGCAGAGACCACAATCCCCATTACCAGGGTAATAGAAGGCTGTCTGATACCTGGAAGGGTCCGCATGGACTGAATCCTCCAGGGGCCTTGGAGACACCAAAAACTCCTGAAATGAAGCTTGGAAAGGTTAAGAATGAAACACCGAACAGAGATGAAGCTGTCAAGTACCAATATGTCACCAGCAACAAACTATGTACCAAACTCCTCGCTTCTCACACTGGCAATGCTGCTCACCCCTTTTATCCTGCTCGTGGATGAGGTTTTTGAAAATGTTGGCTAGCCACCTGCCCGATTTGCCTGTGTGACAAGCGCGAAATCGCACGGGCAACGAAAAATCACCATCAGTTGGCTTTTTAATGACCTTATGTGGCCTCTTGATTAATGGCAGGCAAGGCTCTGGCACCCTTCTTGGGCCCACCAACTGAAATATCGCGCAATTGCATGATGACATCGGGATGCTCACCCAACGTCATCGTGTGCTATTTTATGCCTGATTGGGTCGGGTTGGGTGCGTGCCCGCCTGCGAGACATAAAATTCTGCCCAATAAGACAGTACATTGACTACCTAACTGTGTATATTTGTGCAGCTATTTAACATATTTCAGCCTCCAAAGTGTATATGTGGTGAAAGCAGCACTACAGGATAGGAGAGCACTTGGGGCACTCGGACCAGGGTTGGTTTTGGTGGTGTCATTTACAGCTGGAGATCAATAGTGCGGCGTATTTTAATAGGTAATAGGTATCTGAATTCTGCTGTGCACATTATTATGAATTAGAAGTTGATATAGTAATTTGTAATGCCGATATTTCAGTAGCAATTGCTTAATTGGCTGCATTAAATGAATTATGAGTGTTTAGTAAACAGCACAATTCACCCCAGCAATCTCACTAACCTAATTTATTCAACAATTGCATCAGAGAAAACAGTGTGAAGATTTTAGTTTTGGGTAAAATTAAGACTGAATAGTTTAAGCTATGTTACTGTAGGAACGGAAATTACTTTGGCAGCTCTCAGAGAATTATGCACGTCACGATTACATTGCTACCTGGTGTGGTGGGTGTTGATTCCCTGCATGTCTTAAGGGGGAGCTGGATCAGTTCCTGACTAGGGCATAGATTGCATTATATGGAAGCCAAGTGCCTTTAAATGTAATACTTGGGCCATGGGACTGGACTGATTGCCTGAGGGGTCAGAGTGTAATTTTACCAAGCATTTTTTTAATATTCTTGGCCCTGTATTTCCTGTTACCTTCTTCTCTCCCAAGAGATGAGCATGGCGTTGGGAGGAACTATGGTGGGATGAGTTTGGTGGGGTGTCAGGTGGGGTGGCAGAAGAAGCATTTATCATGGTCCAGTGCAAGCTTGATGGATCAGCTGGTCTTTGCTAATGTTGCTATGTAATTGATGTGGAAAAATATAAATTCCAGAACTAATATTGGATTCTTATTGCAACCATATTTGACAGAAAAGTCTGGTGTTTTGCCTATCAAAGTTTGCTGTACAAGTTGGATTATGTTTATATAGACCAGTTATATTACAAATCTTGTATTGATGAAGAGCAATTTGAGCTTTACCTTAACATGATTTTCTAAACAAGATAAAAATGGGGTTAAGCTGGTCTGTGGCATAAGCCTCCTTTTCAGCATCCGCTCAAAAGGAGTGGTGCTGAATATTGTAGCTGGGAGTTCATTTCCCTAATTTGAATCTGTTACTGGCACATGAAAAGCTTGGCCTGTAACATATTTGGTTGATGAGTGTAATATCTGCAAGGCAGTCCCTCACCAATAAACAGAAATCTTTGATGGTAGCAGAGAAGTAGACTAATTGTTCATAGCGACATGGTGGAGATGTGAGAAAGATGCTGAAACATCGAAGGTTGCATTGTAGGCGGTACGCCAAAGAAGGTGGCCTTATTTGGAGCAGAAGACCACACGCAGTAAGGAACACACTGCATGGTCACACAAGCACCTTGACTTGGCTGCAAATAAGGAAGAAATTTGCTGGCATCTGAAGCAAGACATCAGAGGCAGGTTATTATGCTCCTCACTTTTGGATACCTTTCTTGTGGAGACCATCAAGGAAGGCATAAGTCTAAGTTGGGAACTTCTGCACCTTTTTGAAGGTGTGATTTAATATATTTTACAAAGTCATTATCCTGTTGCACTTTTTCTTTGTTCCAAAGCTAGAAAGCACCCTTTTACTGTCAGTGGAGTGTAGCCAAAGAACAGTTAATTAACACAGGTGCTTCCAAGCCAAGGCATTCCTCTGCTTTTGGACGTTACTTAGTGGGGTCAGTAGAGATTACTCCTAATCACCTGAGTCCTACCCATCTCTAATGCCTCCTTCAAAAAATATGGGCACCTTTTGACTGAATGAAGGTATCATGGTGGCTTTTTAGTTAATGGTCATAGATGTGCATAATGATAATTGTGTGTTCAGGAAGCATCTGAATGTTACTTGACTGCCAATTTTTTCTGTTTTTATGGGCCATAGGGTGTCTATGAGATGTTCAAATGGCTACCATGGTTGCCATTCTCATTTGCTT
This sequence comes from Carcharodon carcharias, assembly GCF_017639515.1. Taxonomy (NCBI): domain Eukaryota; kingdom Metazoa; phylum Chordata; class Chondrichthyes; order Lamniformes; family Lamnidae; genus Carcharodon; species Carcharodon carcharias. Next base: position 52,790,946 of record NC_054480.1, read on the forward strand.
TGCACTTAAGTGAACCCTTCCACCTCACTATTTAATGCTTGGTGCCTTGACTTGCTAACGCCCATTTCCACTGGGTAAAAAAGTGATATAATTTTTGCACCCCATTAAGCATGATATTTCTCACTTGCTTGTCGCATGTGTACACCACAGACTGTCTGATATGATAAATATTTTTAACACTGATCAGGAAGGATCTAATAGCAGGAAAGGATTAATCTGTGGCAAGTTTGACTTCTGAGGGAAGAGAATTCTGTGGCAGGCTGTCTTATGTCTCGTTTGACATGCTCAGGTATGTATGGAGTTGCCTATGCACATACATGCTCGGGGAATGATAGATACAGTGAAACAGTCTCAGGTTTTGTTAAACCTTTCATCCTTTCATGACCTCACCTTGCTCATTCAAATCATGGAATCCACCACCTCACATTAGAATTTCTGTAGTCATCATTGTGCATGATGCTCCTTAAATAGTTGGAAAAACAAATGATAATAGGGGAGAATAGGTAGCCAAAAGGAAATGTAGAAATAACAAACCATACAGCAAAACCAGATAATCCAAGGAGCAAATTGAATTTGCAAACTTAAAAAAGACTCTTTATCCACCAACTTAAATTGCAATTTCCTTTTTAAGGTGATAGTTTAAGGAAATGGATGATGAAGTAGGCCTTTCACCTTTAGGAGTTTGTTTCAAATCTAGCCCAGACTGTTGTTCTTGTGTTCTGATGAAGAGTCATACGGACTCGAAACGTTAACTCTGTCTTCCTCTCCACAGATGCTGTCAGACCTGCTGAGTTTTTCTAGCTATTTTTGTTTTTGTTTCAGATTTCCAGCATCTGCATTATTTTGCTTTTATCATGTTGTTGTTGTTGATTGGATGAATATTTTCCCTGGTCCAAACGGTAACGGTTTTAAATGAAATGAGGTTGTGCAATCTCAATCCAGTTACTTGTGAGCATGGCTGTTTGGTACAATTGTGTTCCTAACTGAGCAAAAATTGGCAAACTCACTTGGAGAGACCACAAGATGGCTAGTGTCAGAATTGGAAAATGTGCAACACAAAGGGCGGAATCATCCCAGATTTGCACTAAGTGCGGTAGCAGGTGGGTAAAGTGATGTTTTACCTGCTGGCCGTGATGGTGGGTTTTCATGCTGTATCGTCCCAAACCTGCCACATTATTAATGCATTCCTGGGAAACATGCCATTTCGATGGTGGGCAGAATCTCATTCGCCTGCTCACCATCACCTCGCCGCTTCATCACACCGGGTGCCATATTTAAAGTGCACACTACGTCTCAGTACTTCCAGCCCAGGACTGCTGTAGGGAAGATGTCTATGAAAGGCAAGAAGACTGCAGTCCCCTGGTTTAATGATGCGTCACTGAAATGTCATTCGGATGCCGTGGAGGCCACCAGGATGTCCTCGACCCCTGCGCTGGCTACTGGACCGACAGCAGCATCAACAATCCAGCATGGCAGGCAGTGACAGTGGCGGTCAGTACCAATGCTGCACAGGAAAGGTTGGCCATCCAATGCAGATAGAGGATAAATAATCTTAACCGTGCAGCCAGGATGTGGCAACCATCTCATCACTCTAAACTCTCACACTCAATCCCATCACACATTCATTGGCATTTCACTCACTGTCAGCTCAAGGGACATCACCACCCATTCTCATGCGCTTACCCTCACATCTCCATTTGGCCTCAACTCCTCTGGCGACTGCCTCCTCACCATCTTGAGCTCACTTGCACAGATCAACATGTGCCCCCACACACCCTGGGATGCTCTCATTCCCCAGTACAGCTCTCATCCTGCAGCATCTTCCCTTGCCTGAGGCCACTTCTACTGCTTCGCCAAGCAAGCCCTAGCCCTGCAGCTGTTGAAAAGCCACCCACATATGGCTGATCTGGTAGGTAGAGACTTACACGTGAGCCCCCCTAAAAGTGATGTGATGCTGTCTGTGAAGCCTGGCGCTGAGGACTGTGTGTGCTGCCTGAAGCATGGTAGGCAAACAAACCTTGAAGTCCCGAGCGAAGTGCAGCCCACCAGGTGCTCATCACTTATGTGCTGTTATGTGCACATCGCCCTGTTTTCCCACCGATGTAGGTGGACGATCCAGCGGTGTTGGTGGGAGTGGGGGTGGGTGGGGGGTGTCCAGCAGGCTGGCCTTATAATGATATGCTAATGTATTACAATCAGGTTCCCGATGTTCGATGACAGGAAATGCGGCCCACCATTGGCGGGCAGAGCGGGCAATCGCAAAGTGGTTTCACATGATTTTTGGCCTTCTCGCTCCTCATGCCACCAAACACACTTGACGCCGATGGGCACAGAAAATCCTTACCAAAGAGCACTATTCTGAGATTATAGGTGCATAGTTGGCACAGAATATAGGAAATTGTATTCTGTATCGGTTGTGCCTTATCTGCTTGCTGCTAACAATGAGGGCCAGATTTTCCTATCCCAAATTGGGACAGAACTGCAAAGAAAAATGGCACCACCCACCTGCATGCCTGTCCGCCACATGCATTCCCGACTCTGCTGACTTTCCCGAGGATGAGGGGAGAATGGGGGTTGGGTGGGAAAGGGAAGTTCCCCGCCTCATTAATTGGGTGGGTTGGGGTCATTAGAGAGCTTGTTAAGAGCTCACCTTCTGACTTCCTGAGATTTTCACTGGGGTGGGCAGCCTTTAAAAGCTCTCTTAAGCTGAATAGCTCAAACTGGCTGGAACAAGGTGGCACTGCTGAAATAGTTTTATTTGATGGAAAAGGGTGCAAGTTTGAACAAAAAACCTACCAAGCAGCAATGAATTTTTAATAAGCAACCTTTCCCTACCCTAGCCCAGGTTCCAGCTCTCCATTTGCCCTGGTGGCTTTGAAGATGAAGGTCCTCTTTCTTTAAAGACCACACACAGATGGCAGCCACAGCAATGGCTGCTGATTTGGACCAGAATGAGGCATTAAACCAAAACCTCACTTGTTACTTTGGGTGGATGTAAAAGATGGCATCCTTACAAAGAAGAGCAGTGGAGTTATCCCCAGCACCCTAGTAAATATTTCTCCCTCAATCCACATTAAAAAACAGATTATCTGCTGTTGCTGTTTCTGGGAGTTTGCTGAGCGCAAATTGACTGCCATATTTTCTGCATTAAAACAGTGACTACACTTCAAAAGTATTTCATTGGCTGTAAATTGTTTTGACATATCCGGTGGTTGTGAAAAACGCAGTATAAATGTAAGTGTTTCTTTTCTTTCTCTCTAAGGAAGATGTAATCAGGGCAGTATCAGTACTTGGAGTGAATTAGGAGTGGAATCACACCAGTAATTAACTAATGGCTCTCTTTAAACTGCAGTTACACTATCTGCAAGCACTCTGGAGCACCTTTGGAGATGTTATGGTGAGTTTCTGGATTTGACAGGGGTCTGGCATTTCTATATTTGTGTTGCAGGAGACTGACATCAGTGAATGCTAAAAGTGGCTCCCTTGTCCCTGATACAAATATATATCTGCAATTAACCTGCAATGCAAACAGCAGGTGTGCAAAATGTAGCTGTACCTTTAGATTGGACTTGAAGCCTGAAACCTTCCACCAGCTCTAATTGGCGGCTACTTATGGTAGATTATATTTTCTCACTTTAGGTTTTCCCCCACAATTTTCTCCTCTCCTATCCTGAAGGAGCTAACTCTTGCTGGATACAGCTCAATGCATTCCAAATACCTTTGAATTCAAGCAGATATTCTTCATGTGTGAGACTAGACAATGAGCATCATCAGGCAATTTGGGAATATTGGACTGAATTATACGAGGCACTGGATTGCCTGTCCACTCCCAGCTAAAAGGTTGGGGGTGGGGGGGGGGTGGGGGGAGCCTGCCGATGGAAACACCAGCTGCCCCACAGCCACTTAACGACCAATTAGCCATTAATAGACAGGGAGGTGGAATTCCTGCCCTTCTGGATCAGAAAGTCCCAGCTCAGAGAGCTGCTGGCCAATCAGAGGCCAGCAGCTCTCCAGCACTTCGAACAGAGGCATGCAGAGCTGCATCAGGACTTGGGTAAGTGTTTGAGAACTATGCTGAGTACCAAACTATAGGGTGAGGTGGGCTGAGGGGCTGGGGTCTGAGAGATCAAGGAAGTAGGGGAATTGAGGGGAGTAACACCTTGGATGGGGAGCGGGGACATTCTGATGGGCCCAGGCGTTAGGATGAGGCCCTTAAGTGGGCATTAATTTCACACTCAAGGGTCTCAATTGGCTCATTGGTGGGTCACCCTTGCCACTGGTAAAATTGCAGTGGGGACTGGGGGCAAGGGTGGGCGGGGAAGCTGCAGGCAGGCCACTTGCTGGATTCAATGAGTCTCCTACTGTTTGCAAACCCACTGACAAAGGAGCATAAAATCCACCCCATTATATCTGAGCACAATCTGATCTTCACTTGACATCCACATATGTGCACTTCCAGCAGAAGTTAGTCCAAAGTGAGTAGTTGGTAGGAGTCCTGGTCTACATTTTTCACCTTTGTATTCCACCCAAGAAAAACTAATCCAGAAGATTCTGGCAAAATGAATTTCAACTTAGCAACTGCATGCAACAGCAACTCACAAAAACATGGATCAACTGACATTCTAAAGAGATAAATTTTGACTGTGTGTTATAGGGCAAAGTTATGGAAATGAAATTCAGCAGAGATGTCTAACAGGCAGCTTACTCAATATTGCCTCCTTTACGCTGTCAGGCAAAATCAAAATTACTACCTCCAGGATTAGGCGACCTTCTTAGATGTAGAGTACAAACTTGCTTCACACATTTGTTTTGTAGGTAAATTGAAATGGCGCTGCAGTTCTTTTCAGTTATTTTTAAATAACTGTATTATTGTGCTAATTGAGGTTAAAAAAGTCAACTCTTATCCCAAGATGAATTGATGTAATTTTGTGTAAAAATCTGAATAGGCTCACAGCCAGTAGTGCAAAAGGATTAAAATACTATCTAAGTAGCTTAGTCAAAAGGAAAACTGCAGCTATTGGAACAAGATTTGCCATTGTTCTATTTGGTGCATTACAAAGCCACAGTGAGACTTTTTTGTGGGGGAGGAAACATAATCCTTAACTGTCAACTCTCATCTCTACACCCAGACACCAATATGCTCACTTACACATCCCAAAATATTAAACACCTAGAGTATAATTTACAGGTTTTCAGCTATATGTTTAGAATACATCCCAAATACATTTATATGACACTTATATCATGTTTTATTTATCTGCAAGTATTCACTATTACCCTCTACCATTTGCTACTACCCTCCCAAAAAGTTTACTGTAATAGCTGCAGATCAGTTGGTAGCACTGTCACCTCTGAGTCATGAGGCTCTGGGTTCAAGTCCCACTCCAGAGCTTAAGCACAAAAATCAAGGTTAATATCCCAGTGTAGTAACTGAGGAAGTATTGCACTGTCAGAGATGTTGTGTTAAAATTTGTCCCAAAGGATCTCATGACACAATTTCAAATCCCTCAATCAATTTAAAAAAAAAAACGGATTATCTGTCATTATCAACATTGCTATTTGCAAACTGGATGCTGCATTTCCTTCATCACAACAGTGACCACACTTCCAAATTACTTAATTGACTGTAAAGTGCTTTGAAACATCTGATGGTCATGAAAGATGCTATATAAATGCAAGTCTTTCTTTACTTCCTAGAGTCACTGGTCCAACTTTCACACACTAAATAGGTACCAAAGCCTCCAATGTAGTCGGAAGGAAGTGCATGCTCATTACGGCCCGAACATCTCCAGCTGCCTTATTGATTTAGGCAGGAAATTAGTGGTCCAAGACCCAGGCCTCAAATATAAAAATGAGAGCTCTAATGCCTGTTTGAGCCTCTTTTTATGCAGAGTTAGTTGATCTCAGCCAGGACAATGGTAGAGTTAAAATTAGCTTCGAAGCCTTTGAGCCAGAGAAGAAGTACTGACTAGATCTCCTGCCAATGATTATACGATCCAAGATTCCCTGTTAGTCCAGGAGTGTGGACAGGGACAGGCTTGACTCCACGATGCTTCCATAAAATAGTTCACCAAAATTCACTATCAAGTTTCCGAAATGTGAGCAATCACCAGATTTGCTAAGTCTTGAAGGCCACTTGCTTAAAAAAGGCCGGAAAGAAGTTGATAGCTTCAGGAGACAAAGGTTGCAGAGAACATTGGAAAGGGAAATAAAAGAATATCAGGTATAGGCATAAATTAGATAGTGACAGTCACCAAGTTATCCTTGGAGGGAATAACAGCTGAGCACATTCCAGGTATCATCTTATCATCTGACTTAAGCGGGGGCAGGCTTGAGGATTGCTTACTCCTGCTCCGAGTTCTTATGTTTTTATTTTAAACATTGGATAACTTTCCAGATTGGTTTTTCCTTACCCTGTTTAATGATTCTAAGGCTAATTCTAATGCCTGAACTACTTCAGAGGCTTTGATCAGATAAGTTAACACCGTGATCAAATTTTTCAGGTTTCTATGCCTTTGTAATACATTTAGGTAGTTCAGCCAAGCCCTCAGGTGACCTATTTACATTAATTTAAAATTGTGCATATTTTTCAGTCATTGTCATGAACAATATATAATTTTTAAGCTGAATATATATATATATATATATATATATATACACACGCACACACGTGTATATATTGACAAAAGATCAGGACTTTTTGGTTTGTTTGTACATATATACTTTTTAATGAGGTTTTACAACCCCTGACATTAAAGAGATGAGTTAAAAGTTAGGTGATTATGGGGATGAAAACACCAAATAGAAAAAAAAACTTTAGTGATCCAGGGACAGACACAGAATAAGGACAGGATTTGAGAGGGAGAGAGTTCAGTGTGTGTCAGAGTGAAGGCAGGGGTATTCAGCTCTCTGTGCAGAAAACACTACAAGGCTATTGGGACAGTAGTTGACTGAATAGTCAATTACAGAACTCAGTAAAGTGATCAATTTAGCAGAGGTGCTATGGGAAGACTTGAGTTTAGAGCACGGTTATTGGGTGTCTCTAGGAGAGATATGAGCTGAGTGAAAAGCATCAAATGAATGCTCAGGAATTCACTGGCAGAAAACCATTTGCAACTGTACCAGTACCAAGTGAGAAACCTTTGTGTGTCAAACTAGTGGTAACTCTCCACTGGTTTATGTGTCTCTAAAGATATTGCTGGGGTAAAGGAATAGTGTGAATTTGAATTATCTTCTTGTGTTTGTATTGCGATCTTTCCAACCTTTTTGATGGTTCATTTTACTTGTTTTATTCTTTGTATTAAAAGTTTATCAGCAGACTCCTGTGAATTTGTTCAGTAAATTTCTTCCATGGTTTCTAAAAAAAAGTCAAAATCTATTAAGCCAGGTTTCACTCTGGCATCTGACTTGTCCAGTATTAACATCAGCTAGGATGGTAACACTATAGTTGAGCACCAATTTCTGTATCGTTACTCTAAAACTGTCTATTTGTTACTCTGTTAAATGCTGGATGCTTGCTGTTGGCTACCGCTTAAGTGAATGGCAACCACAATGAAAACCTACTGAATTTAACGCAGGGTACAAGGAAGACTTTTTAAAAAAAAACAGGTTGCTCAGCACGCAGCCTAAAATCCAACAACTTTGCTTTAGGATGACTGCAGGTCAACAAATCTGCAGAGAATAGCAGCACAGGCAAAGATCATGCCTAATATACAAAACTTTATCCAGGTAGGAGAAATTCAACTGCTAAACATGAGCCATTAAGAGAGGTCCATGTATTAGCCCTGCAGTCCCTTATCAAACAATACTCATGCTGCTTTATCTAGTGACAAGGAAAATTATGATTTTCTAAAAACACAAACATATAAATGTAAAATATCAGAAATGGTTGGCTGGGGGCCAAAGTTATTAAGATGTAGCTATAAATGCTGCCGCTTTTCCCCTGCTCTCAATGTTGGAACAAGCTCAAATGATCTGGAGTCGAGCTTTCTTTGTTAAGAGTTGCAATTACTGTTAAATGTTTCTGTTCAACTGGTCCATTAATGGTTGGAACTGGTGAAGTTCAAAAATCTAAGTAACATTAACAATTTGTTTCAATTATTTGCTCAATGTATTAATAGTCCAAGACAGAGATAAAAATAGCCTTTGCATAGTACTCAAATCTTTGGAAGCAATTTCTGCGTTAAGCCATTTAAAGGTTAAAGATAATGGAGGTTCCACTCCCACTCTCACTTGCCCAACAGGAAAGGGGAATCAGAGAATTTATGGAAGCCAGCATATCCAATTTTCCAGATTCTCAAGCCTTGCCAGATGGCTGTGTGACTCAGCAATGTGGGAGCACTGGAGGAAAAAGTGCACTGGCCTATGCATCCAGTTCTCCAGTCTGAGCTTCCATTGAGAAAGGTTCTCCACTGGAATCCTCCCTTAGAAAATTGACCCTGCTATATGATGTTAATAGTTTTCACATGGGGAAGTGATGCCTATGTGCTGGCGTCTCCTTTGATTACCAATAAAACCATTTCCTTTATTCCAGTGACAGAATTCTAGACTCGGGTTTTTGTGATGTTAACTTGGAGAGCTGACACATGGGCAGCACAGTTCCATGATCTGACTGAAGAAAACATTAAATGTGAAATCTAACTTGGCACCAGCCATTTTGATTTTAGATCATTGAAATTGCTCTGAAACCTAATCCAAAAATCAGAATTTGGATTCTCATTCTGAGCTGATGAAACAACTTGTGACACTCCTCATGGTCGAATAGCTGGATAACAATTACTGAACAAACTAATTTCTGAAGAATAGCCAATTAGGTAAAGTGCTGGAAGGCAAGACTAAAAATAAGGAATCAGGATCTGACAATCACAGACAATGTCAAAATCAGTTTAAGAGATTAAGGTCTACTGTGTTGTGCAAAGTACTTAGAATTTTCCTTTTCTTTTTTTGCTGACGCGCAAAATGACGCGCAATTTCATTTGCTGAACTGTGAACGGCCTATTAAGGCCATTAACAAACCAATTAAAGTTGTTAGCAATGCTGTCCATCCAACCTGATAGTTGGCGGCAGGCGAAGAGCTCAAGCGGTCTTCGTGTTGTTCAGGAAACCTCATCCACGGGTGGGAGCCTCAGGGAGATTAAGTTGATAGTAAAACCTTTTAATAAAGGAGGAAAAAAATTACTTAAACATGTCCCATCATGTGAAGGTGTCACATGAGCTGGGACATGTTTGTGAATTTAGCAAAATTTAATTAATTATTTCATAAAACCTTCAGGAAACACAGGCCCCCGACTCTCCCTCCTCCCCCCTTGAGCGCTACAGGTCACACATTATGCTGGGCGGGCCTAGTTTGGCCCGCCGCGTAAAATGGCAACGTACAACCGATTGCGGGCAGCGATCGGCTCCGTGCCCACCCCACCCGCTCCCACCCAGCTTGCCCAATACAGGTAAGATTCAGCTCCATGTTACCACTCCAGGCTAAAACCAGTTAGCTCAGGACAGCCAATAATAAAGCCTCTGGGTCAGAACTTTTCACTCAGCATGCGGGCATGCGCCCACCCACTCAAGCGTGAAATAGCGTGTGATGCCATTGGGCGAGGGTCCCGATGTCATCGTGCACTAGTATGATATATCAGTCAGCAGGCACACACGAGAGCCAAGAGCAAGGCCACCGACAATTGAGAGGCCTTCTTAAGGCCATGAAAGTTGTAATTAGCAGAGATTTTTTGCTGCCTGTCTAACGTTATGATTGGCAGGTGGGTAAATCAGCCTGGCGGTCTTTTGCGTTTTTCAACAACTTTGTTGACAGGCACAGACGCACTGGGCTGAATGGACTCCTTCTATGCTATGGACATCTATGAGTCTATGGGCAGAAATTTTTGCTCAGCATGCCGACGTCAAGGAGCTTTTGCGCAATAGCTTGGTTGGCAGGCGCATGCCAGAGTTAGCAGCGGTCGGCAGGCAGGCATAAAAGGCCAGGTAGCCTTTGAATTTCTTCGGAACCCTCATCCATGGGCAGAATGAGGTTTCCAAAAGCAAATAATAATAAGGTAAATGTTTTAAAATTTAATTAATTACATACCCCTGCTCATGTGATGGAGTCACAAGAGGGGACAAGTTTTATTACATTTTTATTTTCTTCATTTTCTTTTTTAAAAATGCCCCGTGCCTCAGGGAGATTATGCAGCACTCACTCGTGCCTGTGTGTGAAGTTTTTGGGCGCGCTTGCCCTCCTGCCCCCGCCTGGACAGGCAGCGCTCAGTGCTGCCGCTCGTGTTTCACGTTCGGCAGGCCTTAATTAGCCCGCCAGCATGAAATCGCGGTCCAGTGCCGATTGTGGGCAGTGGTTGGCTTCTCAAATGCCCCTGCCGAGCCTGTCCACCAAGAGCAAAATTCTGTGCTATGAGTCTAAATCTCATCCAAGGGCAAGATGAGGTTTCCGTTATTAAATGAAAAAAACAAATTGTATGGACAGAATTTTCATCTAGCATATGTTCAGGTGACTGATTCTGATGCGTGGGAACTTTTTCGGGATTTTAAAATCTTTCTTTATTGCATTTAAACTCTTCAGCTCCCCGAAGCAGCTCTCTGCCTTCAGGGAGCTTTCATTGTGCGCTCCCCTGCATTCACGCTGACTTCAGCGCTTGCCCTCCTCCCACACCCACCCCAGCAGTGCTGAGCTTCTCAGCGTGTGCTTCACGCTGGCTGGCTGTTAATTGACCAGCCGGCGTGAAATCACGGTTAGGGGCCAATCGCCGTTGGGGGTCCGTTTCGATCACGGGCGCCCGCTGGATTAAAAATCCTGCCCTGGTCTGCAAGACTCAGTTACTTTCTATTTATTAACATTCAATGAATGAAGAGTGCCCAATCTGACCTACAATGCATTGCTATCATTTTTTACTTCCAGTTTCTGCTGCTGCTACTTGTTTGATTTGTGAAAATTGAAATATAATTTTTACAAAATTTTGCAGTTTAGAGAAGATAAGCAGTTAGATTGATATACAGTGAGCTTGGGTGCCCTCAGTTACCAGAAACAGCGGGAGGTGGGCCTGGCCAAATTGCTCTTGCAGAGAGCCGGCATGGGCTCGGCAGGCCAAATGGCTTCCTTCTGTGCTGTAACCATGCTATGATTTGTAATTCTATGAAAACAGTGCTGGTCTCAGATTGTAACCAACAATGTAAATGTTGATATTATTGAAACCTAATGTAAAATAACTGGTAGGTAAAAACAAAGCAACTCAAAAGTACGTAATGACAATTTACTTGCAATGCTCTGAGAATCATAAATACAAATTTGATCTTTTATGCATCTCCACAAGCCACCTCTTTTTCCATGCTGGAAGCCACCATTTCGAGGATAATTACCCTACAGTTTCATTAGCAATGACATTGTTAGACAAGGTCAAACAAAATGCCTTTCCTTCCTTCGGCCTATACAATGATGTTTCACAAAGCCATTCTTTTGCTTCCCTCTCCCCACCCCCATATATATATATATATATACACACACACACACACATACTTATGCAAACCACAAGTAAAAAGCAGGCTCAGCCACATTATCAATCTGTGAAGTATGGAATTAAACAATGGATTTTTGTTGAAAATTAAAAATTCTACTCATCAGTATTGTATTTATGTTCTTTTTGAACAAGGTAATAACATTTTTCTTCATGGCAACCACTTATCTTTGAAAGTTTTTGCTTTACATTTATTTGCCTTTTTCTCCAACATTTTTTTTTACCTCCAGGAAGTTATAATGTTGGCCATGGAGCGACAATCGATCCTTTTTTTAAATGAGTGAAGTTTCTGTTAATGAATATTTGATGTGGCATGTGAGTGAACCTACTGTGCTGTGGGTTAGTGTGGAGGAAATTGCAATGGAGTTAATCAGATCTTTGGAAGAACTCCTACACATTTGGTTGGTGAGTATTTGGGAGTGGCTGTCTTCTGCTTGGGCTGACTTTACATATGAGTACAGATAGATAGTATTGAGATACTTAGATACTAAGTGGCTACTGGATTTGGGATGAGAGATGGAATCACTTTAAGATTAATAATCCGCATATAGTAGTTCATAAACTAAGTCCTAAGGACTATTTCCCAACAGTATTATTGTTACTGTTTATATCAGGCTCAAGATACCCAATGTTTTCTGTGGTAGTCAGCCCTAATGTGAGAGAAACTTGATATATATTTGATGATAAGCTATCTTTGAGAAGCAACTATTGTAGCACAAGAGCTTTTATTTCATTTTACTTTACAAAAATTATTCTAAAAATTAGATGTGAGATATGAGAAACCCAACCCTTTTCCAATTATTTGATTCAACTATAATCTTCAAAAAACAAAGAAAGACTTTTTGTTTGACTTAAACTGTACACATCAAATCTCCCCTAGGCTCTTCTTTTTCAAACACAAGAGTCATCTTTGTGGCCTTAATGCCAGGGAGCTGATTACTTGCCTCCTTTATCCTGCACAAGCATCAAGAAATCTTGATTAAACAGAGAGACAAGAAAGACACTGAGAATGATAAGCAATTTTCTGGCAGGATTGTTTATTGGCTTACACTTACCAAAGGCCGAGCAAAGTGGAAAATTGCAATCCCTTTTTATTTACTAAACCCTCCTCATCTCATCCAACATTTGTATCAAATCCTGCAATGAAGTATTGATTTTGAGGTTTTTTGTGGAAAGGAAATTACTGGTAGGTGAATAGAAAAACTTTGTTGGGGACAGTTGTGTCCTACCGACTATTGCTTCCTGTCATTTGTAGTTTTGTTGATGGTCTTGCATGCTCAAATTAGTTCAGACAGGAAACTGGAGGAAAATAAATATCAGATGTTGAAAGAAAGAAAGAAAAAGAAAGGAAGAGTTAAAACAAAATCATTGATTTAGTATACATACAGTTACTGCTTTTCTCCATAACGTCAGTTTAAATTTTTTGGCCAGTAAATGTTATTTAAAATATATATAAATAGGAAATGCATATATTTAAACAATGTCATTATTTAGTTCTTTGACTTGAATCACTGTAAAATCAAAAACATCTTAATTTTATCTCTGCATAAACCAAACAATATGTAATTCATTGGCTGCTATTTTAATGTCACTTCTTAATACCAAGGATTCTTGCAAGATTCTGTAGCAAATACTTTCTTCTGGTAAATATTATGACATGATCAGATAGCAACTAGAATCTGAGTTTAGCAGTTAGTAAGTACCTCTTAGTCTCTTATTTAGTTTTAAAAACACACAATTGTTTTCTCATAATATAACAATTAACCTTTGACAACCTTTCAAAAACATTTAGTAAAGTTCCTTCAAATGTTTCTGTGTCAGTACAAAGTAATAACATCTCTTAGGACTTTCTGTAAAAGATAGCAGTCTGTTTTGGTTACATTATGCTATGTTTTTAAAACTTATTCACGCTGTTACCTGGAGCTGTTCTAGTATAATTTTTTCCAGCCAGGTGCCAGCTGGAATAACTTTGAAGCTTTCCTATTTACACTGAAACACACAGTAGGATGACCAGATTACACAGTAAACCTCAATGGTATCAGTATACATAGGTGCCCGATTAAAGATTTAGAAATGTGCTTCCATCATGCTGTTGTGTTTTTATGGTGCATTGAGCTGCCAGCCGGTTTTCAATTGGATATGTTAGCGTAAAATCAACATAGAACTGGATCTGGAGGGATTTTATTCCAGCTTTACATCAGCATGATTGAAACAAAAGAATTGAAAAGTAATTATATTTTGGCTAACTACAGTTTTTTGGTTTAACAGATATGCAGAAATAAATAAAATGATAACAATATCTTTTTTAAAAAATTCAAAGCTTAGCTCTGAAGATTAAATTATTAAGGATACAGATAATTTTGAAGTCTGCATTGGTTAAAGGAAGCTTTCTTTAATGAAGCTTCCGCCGGAATCAGTAAAAAAAAAGTTATAATGGGAACATTGTAATACTGAAGTTTGTTATAATGGGGTTCTACTTTATTCTGTAATTTACTCAAAAACAAAAATAAACTAAAACATGTGGAGTACCAAAATACAACCTCATGTAGAATTTAAGTGTGTGTAATTTGGGCTGCAAACATCCATGGCATATTGTGTGTCTTCGAAAGAAACTGCTACTTAACTGGAAATGACAGATAATTGTAGATAATTGTGTTCAGTTACAAAAATGAATGCACCGGAGTGTAAATAGAAAATGTTTGGGGTTTTATTTTCCAGTTTCATTTCAATCAAAAGAAACATTTCCTTATCGGTATTTTTTAATCATGCCAGTGTGGGACTACAAAAGAGAGCTGTATCTTATGAAAATTATGTGTACTTAACTAAACCTTTGCACTGGCCAAAGTATCTCAATAAAGCATGACACACACACACAAAAGATAAAAAAACTTGATATCCCACTGATGTCGCAAACTTAATTTCATTTAGACCAAATTAATCTCATTTAAGTCTATGCTGCATTTAACGGGATCATCTGCAACAAAAACCTCCAACAGTAAAAATGATAAGAAAGAATGAAAGAATGAACAAATATACATTCATTTAATGTCTTTTATATCCTCAGGACATTTCAAAGCACTTTGCAGCCATGAATTACTTTGGAAGTTGTAGTCAATTTTGCATTGTAGGCAAAAAGAAAACCAAGTTAAGCACAGCAAGACAGCCATGAGTTAAATTGTCAATTAATCTGCCATGGTGTTTGCTGAGGGATGCTGGCAAAGACACTGAGAGGACTTCTCTTCTTTGAATAGTTTGGGACCTCTTGTGTCCACCATTGGTTCAATGCCTCATTAAGAAGACAGCAACTTCAACACAAAATACCTTTCTAAATTTTGTGCTCTAGTCCTGGATTGGTACTTGACACCATAACATTCTGACTCACATGACGAGAATACTACTGGGCCAATTTGACAATTATCTCTTGAAACGGCGGTAGAAATCATGCTGTTGTATGCAAGGGAGTAACAGAGTAGGAATCATGCTGTTGGTGTAGAAACAATGAGCCCCATGAATGAGGTAAGGGCTCTAGTCACTTGTGGTAATATAAGGACTCTCTAGTAACCTTATTATGTGAGAGGATACTAACAATCTTGACTCCAAGGTTGGAAAAAAACATTAATAAATATATCAATGGAATATATGGAGATAACTATGAAATAAGAAGGAAGGACATTAGTAAACCTACAAACAGAAAGGGTAAGATCACTGGCAATAGGAATAAGTGTAGAAAGGAGATCACTAGCAATAGTGCTAATAATGAAGAGGAGAATGTCGCTGATAATAATAGTACTAAATATCAATAAAGAATTTAGGAGGAATTTCTTCACACAGAGGGTGGAGAGAAAGTAATTCTCACTGATACATGGAATGGTTGGTGCAGATAGCATTGATACAATTAAGAGGGAGTCTTAACGTATACATGAGGGATATAGGGGCAGTTTGATACAAAGAGAATAGGACTAGCAATAGTGGGAGAGGGAAGGTCACTAATAATAATACTAATGGTGGAAAGAGAAAGGGAAAGTTCTTGAGTAAAAGCGTTAATGGCGGAGAGATAATTAAATTACACTAAAATGGAGAGGGAAATCACACACCAGTGGAATCCGGTAATTATATAATAATTTGTGTAGAAGACAATAAACAAGATTTAAACTAAATCGCTTACATAAACTTAATCATACCAAATGGATGGTTTAGGGTTCTTTATAATGGGTAACTGTGTTACTGTGGAGGAGACACAAGGACATGATGAACCATATCATTCAAAGGACTAATGTTAATTGGTTGTGCAGGAGATAGAGTTTAAGTGACTATATTTAAGTTCTATCTCACCACTACCTGTCAAACACTCCACTGTTTCTAAATTGTCAGGCAGCTTATCCAACATCCAGTGCCTCCAATTAAACCTTGGAAAGACCAAAACCATTTTCTTTAGTCCCCACCAGAAACTCTGTTTCCCAGCCACTGGCTCCATCCGTCTAAGATAAAAGCAAAATACTGCGGATGCTGGAAATCTAGAACAAAAACAAAAATACCTTGAAAAACTCAGCAGGTCTGACAGCATCTGTGGAGAGGAATACAGTTAACATTTCGAGTCTGAATGACTCTTCATCAGAACTAAGGAAAAATAGAAAAGAGGTGAAATATAAGCTGGTTTAAGAGGGGTGGGACAGGGAGAGCTGGATAGAGGGCCAGTGATAGGTGGAGATTGCCAAAAGATGTTATAGACAAAGGGACAAAGAGGTATTGACGGTAGTGATATTAGCTAAGAAATGCGCTAATGGAGACATTAAGGGTGGAAAGCAGGACGAGCAAAGGACAGATAGCTCTAGTGAGGGTGGGGTGGGTGGGGGGGGGGCGGGATCAAAATAGGCTATATAATAGACTCCATCCCTCCCCCTGGCAACTATCTGGGGATGGACTGGACCATTTGCAACCTTGGTGCCATATTTGAGTCTACACCATCACTAAGATTGCTTATTTCCACCTTTATAATATTGTCTGATTCCAACTCTGTCTCAGCTCATCTGCTGCTGAAACCCTCAACCATACCTTTGTTACCTCTAGACTTGACTATTCCAATGCACTCCTGGCTAGCATCCCAAATTCTACTCTCTGTAAACTTGAGGTCATCTGCTACCCATGTTCTAGCTTGCACCTGTGCCCACTGATCTACATTGGCTCCTAGGTAAGCAATGTTTTGATTTTAAAATTCTAAACCTTGTTTTCAAATCCCTCCATGGCCTCGCCCCTCCCGATATCTGTGATCCTTTTCAACCGTATAAACTTCTGAAATATCTGTGCTCCTCTAATTCTAGCCTCTTGGATATCCCTGATTTTAATTGCTCCACCATTGGTAATTAGTGCTTGCCAAGGCCCTAAGCTCTGTCATTTCCTCCCTAAATCTTTCTGCTTTTCTACCACTTTTTCCTCCTTTAAGATGCTCCTTAAAACCTATCTCTTTTACTGAGCTTTTTATCTTCAGCCTTAATATCTCCTTATGCAGGCTAATGTCAAATTTTGCTTTATAAGCCTCCTGTAAAGCACCTTGAGATGTTTTATTAAGTTAATAGCACAATATAAATACAAGTTGTTATATATGCAAATAATGGCATAAACATTGCCTGCAAAACCTCACATTAAATCATATTTTAAACATCATTGATTTGGTGCGACATCAAGTTTTATGTGAAAAGGCTGACATATTTGTCTTTGTTTTATAATGCACCCTTGGGACATTTTATTATGTTAAAGGCACTATATGAATGTAAGTTGTTTTGTTGTTTCAAGTCACCTTTTAATCTTTTTTCTGAAAATAGTGATTCATGATGAGATTTGGCTTCACAGGTGCCAATAACCCTTTGCTAACTAGCCCAAGAGGCTATACTCTTCACTTGTGAGTTTGATAATGGCATTAGATAGCTCAACTGAAGGGACATTATCATTATCTTCTCACTCAATGCTAGCCATATAACTTTCTATCAGTGGTCAAAAGACCAACAATCAGGAATAGAAATGGTGCTTTATTTTGTCCCCTCCCCTTAGCCTCGGAACACTTAGGCCAATTTAGCACCATCTTGCACTGTCTGAGATCAGCTAACTCAGCACGGATCAGGTGAGTTTTGTAATATTGGGGCCATGGTCTTGTTCTATGATGTTTGTTAGCCTGCCCTGATGGGTGCACAAACAATAGATGAGAACTCCAAAGCTTCGATCCAATTCTGGTTCTAATTGCAGGGTTAACTTCTGTACAAATTTAATTTACAGCTGTTGTCCAAATGAGGTTTAAAATCAAAAACTAAGGCAAGAAAATAAACAGTACAAACAATAGTAAAAATTCTGTGGAATGTTGAGTCCAGCTGAGAATAATTCAGCTTTTGTGGATTTTGTTCTCCAGGTTTTTATATGCACCAATTTCTCCCTTCCTTCCTGAAGGCATTGACTCTACTAAGCTAAAGTTCTATGAGAACTGGATACCTTCTGAAAATTCATCCATGTGGCCATTATTTATGTGCGAGCTTTGAGTGTGAATGTTAGCAGGCTATTCAACTACACTGAGAATCACTGACAAATCTGATCTTTTCTTCACATGACGTTTGTGCACACTTCCAACAAGGATTGGTGGGTAGTAATCAAGAGTAGGCTTAGTTTGCCCTTCCTAATTTAGGTACAGCAAGGTCATATATGACACCCCTATCTTTGACAGAGATAATTCACCACAGACAAAAACCTGGAGTGGATGGCTCAGACACTCACTAGATGAACATGTTGGGCCACCAGGGGAGCTCAAGTTGCTTGTTTGTGCTACTTGAGCAGTTGAAACTCTGGTCAACTACTTAAACTAGATTGTAATTGTAATCAAATACTGCCTGTGATAGGCAAAGGTGAAATAAGAGATCCCCTCACAGTAAATTCCACCATTGCCATCAGCTGCCAGGAATGAAAGCCTTGGTTCTGCTCAGAGAGCATCAGCAGAACAAATAAAAATTAAAGACAAAACATTGTTTGTTCATTAGTAGAAAATTTTTTAACCAGTGCAATTTGAGCTTCTGTTATACTACTGATTATATCTGCACCTGATTCTCACACTGAATCTCAATTTGCTAATTTTGAGTTGCCCCAAATTAGTTATGCTGCTGTAAAAAAAAAAAAGTCAGGGAAAAAAAGCCTTCTTACAATATAGGTAACTGGCTTTTACAAAAGTTAATAGCAAGTGATTTGAACCTGGCTGCATAGAGGAAGATGGGAGGCTGAGCTAGCAAACCAAATTCCAATGGGGGAAGAAAGCTTTTCAAAATGTGGCCATTTTGTATATTTTTCTCCTACTTTTGTTTTCCTAGACACCGACAAGAAATGTTCAAACACCTGGATTTTATCCAATTAAAAAAGTGAATAACCCTACTATTTCTGTGCACAGCAATGACAGGATTGGTAGTTTCATTTTTGCAATGATCAACATGTCATCATAGCCTTATATCATGTCTCTAAGACATAAATGAAATCATAAACCGTTTGACTTAAACCTTACCTTTCTGCTTATTTAGAAAATAGACCTTGCTGAACTAAAAAATGGCTGCTATAGGTCACATACTTCACAACTTGGCTACAGTTTCTGGAAATTTCCAACAATAGTTACAGGGGAAAAAAAATCAACCCTCATTCTTGTGGAATCTCACCTCTCATTGTGACGACACATTACAATCAACAAAACCAGGGACCAACAGATGATCTGTCTCTCTAGCCTGGTCCTATAACAAAGGGATCGCCATCGGAACTCGTGATACCTGCAGAGGCGCTAAAAGCCACCACCTATCTCCTAAGGTGAGAAATGGATTTTGACCACAGGCATAGAAACTGCTTGTTCACCTGCAACTAACCTATTAATGGGTGACATCACATGACCTAAGCTTCTGGCCTTTCAAAAGTTTTAATATTACACTTCTAGACTCGCAACCCAGTCTGCTGTTTAGAATCCAGCCTGCAAACATCAAAGCAAGAATCCAGGCTGACCAACAGTCTAAGCTTCCTCGAAGCCTGTTTTCTGCATAAGATTCCTGTCATTGCCCACTGAGCAAACTATATCTCTGTATACCAACCTCATCTCATTGCGACCCCATCAACTTTAAAGGAATTCTGCAACTCCTGCTTCAGCTAGCTGCACCCATCTGAACTGTAGCTCCTCCATGAAGGAAACCTCACTGGACTCGGACTTTCTGGATTCTGGCAATCATATGAACTGATATCCATATCTGTGTTTCTTCTTCTTTTAAGTTATTCATAGTTGTAAGAACTCTTCTTTCCGATCTTATTGTGTGCTTGTGTGTGCGTATGAAGTTGACGATTACCCAGGTTTGAAGATGTGAATAAGCTATACTTCTGATTTAACCCTAAAGAGAATTTGCTGGGAGTTACTTTAAAAATTGACCACACAAGCAGAGGGATTGGGGAAACAAGTCAGAGGCTATTTCAAAAAATTAAAACATCTCTGCTTACAGACAGATTGCGAGAAAATAAAGGAGTTCAGTTTTGCCTCTCGCTCCTGTCCATAACACTTAGTAAACATTCCAGTGCAATCCTAAAGAAATGCTGCATTAATGGAGCTACCATCCTTTCAATGAGATCTAAGGCCTTATCTGCCCTTTCAGGTGAATGCTAAAGATCTCATACACTATTTCAAAGAAAAGCAGGCAGTTCACATGGTTCTTTCCTCAATCAATTAGCATTGCCAACTGCCCAGGATTACCCTGGAGCCTCCAGGAATTAACGATCGATCCTCTGGACACCGTTGAGCCTTTGAAAACCAGAGGAACCTGGGAAAGAAAGTTCATAAAGGCTTTAAAAAGGAATGTTTTCTTTCTTCATTTATTTAAAACACTTATTTATTAGTTATAAACATATTGAAGATAAGGGAACGTTTGTTTGACTGAAAGCCAACAATGCTCCAGAGGAGTAGTTAGGCATCTCCTTGCTTTCCAACTGTTGTGAAAACAGTGAGGATGAAAATGTTGGTTGAACAATGGTAGTGGAATGGGAGGTGGGGGTAGGGTGTTTCAGGGAGGAGGCTATGTGACAAAACATTCAAGTATTTTGAGGATCCACATAGAGCAGGAGTGCTCGCGTCTTGGCTCAACAAAAAATACAGTAGGCCCTTTTTGGCCTGGCCCTGTCCCTCTCTGTTTGATCTTCCTCTGCTACCTCCCACCTGAAAAATCTAAGTGAAAGACGACCCAATGTTGGAACTGACTGACATTTAACAGGCCCTGAATATCAAACAGCATTTGGATTTTTAAAAATTTATTCTTCTACGGGATGTGGGCATCACTGGCCAGGTCAGCATTTATTGCCCATCCCTAAATACCCTTGAGAAGGTGGTGGTGAGCTGCCTTCTTGAACCGCTGCAGTCCCTGTGGTATGGGTACATCTACGGTGTTGTTAGGAAGGGAGTTGCAGGATTTTGACCCAGCGACAGAAGGAACGGCAATATATTTCCAAGTCAGGATGGTGTGTGGCTTGGAGGGGAACTTGCAGGTGGTGGTGTTCCCATGCATCTGATGCCCTTGTCCTTCAAAGTGGTAGAGGTTGTGAATTTGGAAGGTATTGTTGAAGGAGCCTTGGTGTGTTGCTGTATTGCATCTTGTAGATGGCACACACTGCTGCCACAGCATGTCAGTGGTGAGGGAGTGAATGTTTAAGGTGGTGGATGGGGTACCAATCAAGTGGGATGCTTTGTCCTGGATGCTGTCAAGTTTCTTGAGTGTTGTTGGAACTGCACTCATTTGGGCAAGTGGAGAGTATTCCATCGCACTCCTGACTACTGCCTTGTAGATGGTGGACAGGCTTTGAAGAGTCAGGAGGTGAGCTACTCTCTGCAGAATTCCCAGCCCCTGACCTAGTCTTGTAGCTACAGTATTTATATGGCTGGTATATGGCATCTGTAGCTTGCCTGTTTATTACAATTGTGGCCTAGGCCCTATTTGGATTGAGTCTTAGACTTGGATCCTGATTGTTCTGCCAATTTTACATGGGAAACTGGTGCAAGTTGAATTTCTTCCCCACAGATCTACAGGATGCTCGTAACCCCGAAAAAGATTATGTTTCTATATGTCAAAGAGCATATTTAGCAAATGAAGCTTCCCCATGCAGCATTAACAAGTGTCAGAAGAACATTTCCGTGAGGCTATGATGCCTAAAGGGCCAGATTTTCCACTTTGAGGTATGAATCGCGAGCTGGGAGGTTTTCAGACATCGTGGTCGCACCTTCAGCTTGGCAGTTCCTGCACATGCTATTTTTATGGTAGAATGGCAGGCTGCAGTCAGGGTTGCCACCTCCTGCAAATAAGCCTGAGGCAGGAACAGAGGTGGGCAGATGCCAAGGTGGGCAGGTTAGAAGGCCTTCCTCTGTTTGCTTGGACAGCGGCCCAGTGCTGTACATGACTCCTCATCCCCATGATTTCCCCTCACTCCCCACTCACCCCCCTATCCCACCTATTCCTCCCAACTCTCATGCCTCCTGTATACTGGCCCCTGCCCCTTCCAGATTCCCATGCACCCCCCATAACCCCCATGCTCACTCACCCAGCATCCTCTATGGGTAGAACTCATGAGCCCTGTAATAACTTTGGAAAGTCTTTGAGATGCTAA
Source organism: Carcharodon carcharias (assembly GCF_017639515.1). Taxonomy (NCBI): domain Eukaryota; kingdom Metazoa; phylum Chordata; class Chondrichthyes; order Lamniformes; family Lamnidae; genus Carcharodon; species Carcharodon carcharias. Next base: position 52,813,103 of record NC_054480.1, read on the forward strand.
TGAAACTGTCAAAACAAAAAAAAACAGTCAAACTCCACTTGAAAAAAAGCCAATTCACTTAGGAACTCATAGAAAATGACAATCAAACAAACAGCTTTTCAAAAACCACTTAAAAACATAATCCTCTTAGGAGCTCATAAAGCTATTGATCAGAGCAAAGCTCCCAGTCCCCTTGAGAGCTATATCAATAGCCCCTGCTGAGCTGAATCTATTCATGGGGTTTGGAACTCAGCCTTGCATTCATAATGAGATTTCGTTGCACAACTGACAACAAAACCTCTACAGCTGAATGCATTAAAACCCATGAGGTAGCCTGAACAAATGGCCATTCTTTTCATTGTTTCAAAGGCTTAAAAGATGGCTGTGCTGTCAATTAAAGAAGTCATCCTTCTGTTCAGCTATAGTAAAAGCTTAACTGATGTTGGACTGTCAATAAATGTAAGAATAAAAGCACTGTGCCAAATTGGCATATTCAAATTTAAATCTCAAAATTGTTGAATGCAAAAGAACACCTTATCCACTGGATAAAATACTCTAAGGCATCTGAAAACTTTCACAATGCTGGTCAATTTAATGGTTACTTATCTTTTCAGAACAAAGTTCAGTCTTCAATCACGGCATTAAAACAAACTTAATTTACCATATAGCATTGCAGAATGGCATGTGAAGTTAGAAACGCATTTTAAACTTACCTGTCAAAAGTTTCCCAACTCCAGAACAAGCTTCCTCCATGGGTCATGAATCCTCTGATCTGGGTGAACCACATCACCTTCAGAAGCCTTCCAAAACCACCCAACTTCATGAAAATTGTGGTCATTTTCAGTTCACCATCCTCGTAATGGAACTGCTGGTAATGGATTACTGAGTGCAGAATCAGGACCCACATCCTTATCCTGCATCCTTGAAAATAGCAAAGGACAGAAATGGGGTCATGAATCCTGAAAGCACGTCTCCCCTGCCTCTTTGTCCCCCACAAGATATAGGTTTGTCCCATGTCTGGATGGCAAAATCCAGCCCAGAGAATCCAGCAGTTTATTTGCGAAACAAAAACAGAATTACCTGGAAAAACTCAGCAGGTCTGGCAGCATCGGTGGAGAAGAAAAGAGTTGACGTTTCGAGTCCTCATGACACTTCAACAGAACTGAGTGAATATTAGGAAAGGGGTGAAATATAAGCTGGTTTAAGGTGGGGTGCAGGGTAGTGGGGGGAGAGAAGTTGGGGGGGGTTGGTGTGGTTGTAGAGACAAGCAAGCAGTGATAGGAGCAGATAATTAAAAGATGCAAACACCAGGAGAGAAATGGAAAGCAATGAAGGTGAACAAGGCAAAAGAGAGATATGGAAATCTTGTCGCAGAGAGGAGCAGAACTTCTTCAAGGTAGGCATTTCTTGAAGAGGAGTGGCAGTCAATTAAACACAGAGATAAAAACAAAAAACTGCAGATGCTGGAAATCCAAAACAAAAACAGAATTACCTGGAAAAACTTAGCAGGTCTGGCAGCATCGGCGGAGAAGAAAAGAGTTGACGTTTCGAGTCCTCATGACCCTTCAACAGAACTGAGTGAATATTAGGAGAGGGGTGAAATATAAGCTGGTTTAAGGTTGTGGGGGGGGGGGGCGGGATGGGTGGGGAGAGAGAAGTGGGGGGGGTGGTGTGGTTGTAGGGACCCTCTCCTAATATTCACTCAGTTCTGTTGAAGGGTCATGAGGACTCGAAACGTCAATTCTTTTATTCTCCACCGATGCTGCCAGACCTGCTGAGTTTTTCCAGGTAATTCTGTTTTTGTTTTGGATTTCCAGCATCTGCAGTTTTTGTTTTTATCTCTGTTTATTTGTGAGGTTAGGTTTAGAATGTAAGAATTCATGGAATTAGATTATGAAAGATATCCAGGAGGAATACCATTTAATATACATTAGTTTATCCAGACAGAAAGTTCTCCACAATAACATCCAACTGTTTCTTAAATGATTCTAGGAGGTTTGCGTCCATTCTATTTCCTGGAAGTTGTTGCATGGGTAAGCCACTCTTTGCATGAACGACAGCCATTATCTGCCATTTGGAAGTGAGTTGAACCACAAGTTACAATTCCATCCTTTCATTCTGCATTTACTACGGAAAATAAAAAAATACATATCGAATTAACTAGACCAGTCATTGAAATACTGTGCTTGCAGGAACAGGACAAAGGCTAGGAATTCTGTGATGAGTAACTTTCCCCCTGCCTCCTCAAAACCCTTCAACCATCTACAAGTCAGGAGTGTGCTGGAATATTCTCCACTTGTCTGGATGAGTGCAGCTAGCAACACTCAAGAAGCTCGACACCACCTGGCCATTGTGACCCTGCTGTTGTATCTGATGTTTACCAGAGTACTTTTTCATGCCCAGTAAAGATATAATATTCCTAACTTTCAAGATACAGACTTTATACAATGTGGACTTTTTGAAATTGACTTTCAAAAGTGGACCATGTGCTGCAAAGATGCCCACTGATGGTCACGAGACCTTTCATGATTTCTGCATGGACAAAGAATTAGTTTAGGTCTCTGAAAAGTTCTTATAATGTAAATGCCTTCCCTTGAATAGGCATTAAAATGCAAAACCACTTGTGAATTTACATCTTCTGTTGGCTGGTAATTTACCGAAACTCAAAATCAATAGCTCCAGCGGACTCATTGTCTGCCAGCTTACCACATAGCAGAGAGGCCTGGAGAAACCAGTTTATCACAAGCAGGTATGGACAGCCACCATTCATTCCCCATTGTGTAGCAATGGCTTTAAACTTCAAATTCTTTATGCAGACAATAGAAGTATTGATCATGTGGTCACATGATTGAAACTGACTTCAGACAACAAATCTTATTATTCCAAGAACCAGATAGAGACAGTTCAGTCTGGAAACTAGCAGAACGGTGGGGGGGTGGTGGGGGGAGGGGGGGGGGGGGGGCATTCCTCCAGTAAGAAGAACAGAACCCTGCTGGAACAACCAGTCAACCCAGGCAGTGAGAGAGAGGGGCTAATTTGTCTTCACCTGCAAAGGCTCACTCAGCCACGACTTTGTCTGGAAACCCAGAGCCATCCAACTTTCATTCATCCACAGAACCACCAGAGAGAACCTATCATGGCCTAAAGCGCATACATCTTAAAGAACTAATTTAGACACATGATTTTCTTTTATATTTTTGTTAATAACCTATGTGCATGCTTCCTCTATAGAATCCAGATTTACTTGTGTATGCGTGTGTCTGTGTATGTGCGTGTGTATATGAGTGCGTTTGTGTGCATGAGGGAGTGAGTGTGCTTCATTGCATTTACATTTTGCCATGTTGTGTGAATAAAGGTTATATTGGCATCTGATTTAAACTTACCCAAAAGCCTGTTCCGTGTCTATTGCTAAAAGTCAACACTAAAAGTGTTTTAAAACACTCCCTCTAAAATATACTTTTTGCTGCGGTCAAACGAGCAATGAGAAGCAAGGAGGAAAGGTATCCTACCATCTCTCTCCCGTCCATAACAGCCTGAATCGTCAACTATATCTCTGACAGAAAATTCCCCAGATTTCACAACCCACTTGCGAAATCGTGAATGAAGTTGAATTTCACTGAAAATTCAAGTGTCTCACAATCAATTCACAAGAATTGTTATATCTGCATCCAGGACAAAGCAGCCTGCTTGATGGCACCCCATCCATCACCTCAAACATTCAGTCATCACTGGTATCCTGCTGCAGTGTATACCATCTACATGATGCAAACTCGTCAAGGCTTCTTCAACAGCACCTCCCAAACCTCTATGACCAAAACAAGCTCACACAAAATCCTGACTTGGAAATATATTGCCATTCCTTCACTGTTGCTGGATCACAAATCTGTAACACCTTCCCTAACAGCACTGTGGGTGTACCCCCACCACAAGAACTCTAGCAGTTCGAGAAGGCAGCTCACCACTACCTTCTCAAGGGCAATAAAGGCAGCCATGCCAATGCTGACCCCATTCTGTGAATGGATAAATTTTTAAAAATCAATGCCATAGAGATGCATATCTAAATTCAAACAAGATTCAAAGCTTCCAAAATGGAAGTATTTTGTCATTGTCAACAGAAGCAAAGATTGCAAGTTCAAACAGTTTGCAGTTATTTTTAAAATGTACAGCTACATGCTTCCTGTGTGCAATTTAAGCCCACGTTACATTGCTGATCAAATCTGGATTAAAATGATACACCTAGGGATTTTCAATGAAATTTTAAGGACAATCCACAACAAAGTAGAACTCCACTAATTTCTTCTTGGGGAGGAACTTGTAAGAACTCAAAAATACCTTGCCCATTTGTGGTTTCTTAAATAATTCCTATAGCTGCATTATCTCTGCTCATAATACGTCAAATTACATGTTCCTGAAGTGTCATTTATTTTGTCATGGGTTTTGATTCTGAAATTGAAATGAATTGGGAAATGGAAGGATTAAGACACTCATTATTTTGTTTATTTCTTCATAATCTCCTTAAAAAAAAGCACTGAACAATGTTATGATTATCAACAAAATGGCATCTAGTGACATTGCGATATCTCCCAATGTAGCTTATTGTGGAAAAGTTAAAGTATTTATGTGAGAATGTTGACTGAGGGTGCTCACCATCTGTGTGAACTATTTGAGGCTTAATATCGTCCCCATGATAACTCCCCTAAGGGAAGAGGAAGTCAGACAGCCTGAGTGCAATCAGAGCGGATGGCTTCCATTTTAGAGGAAAAGTCAATAGGCTGTAGATAGTGTGATGGAATTAGCTTTCTGTTGGATAGGTTTTTTTGATTTACTCTCTTACCCAAACAAAGGCCCATGGATGCTGTGAGAAGTGTTGGTGTGCTTTTACTGATCTTTCAGTTTCAAATGAAACCAGCATCGGCCATCCACACAGCGATCAGTGTGGGTTAAAAGATTCAAACTGAATTTGATCTCTTGAGTGTTTACACTGTACCAAACCAAACCAGGAAATAAAAGCAAAAAACTACGGATGCTGGAAATCCAAAGCAAAAATAAAAATACCTGGCAAAACTCAGCAGGTCTGGCAGCATCTGCGGAGAGGAACACAGTTAATGTTTCGAGTCCGTATGACTCTTCAACAGAACTAAGTAAAAATAGAAAAGAGGTGAAATAGGTTGGTTAATAAGAAATAACTTTTCTTAGCTCGGGGGTGAGGAGGGCAGGTAGACAGAAGTGTTGAATTTCAATCCCTGACTGTTTTTGTTTGGCAGTGTCATTTGAATTAATTTTCTTTGGAACTGGTTTTAAGCAGATTTCATCATTTGAAATCTTTTATGCTGAATTTATGGCCCTGATTAATCTCGGGCTGCAAATCCATAGAAGATGATAATTAGATGTTCCAGCTCCCTCTGAGCAACTGAAGATTAAACAGCATATGTTGTTTGGTACCTGTGGTTAGTTAAAAAAAAATTAGGAACATGACATAGTTGCAAACAACCAATGTTATCTCAGTCACATGCAATGTTGATCACATCTGTAACAGAAGTCACAAATTTCACAGAATCACAGAATCACGGAACTGTTACAGAGCAGAAGGAGGCCATTCAGCCCATTGTGTCTCCATTGGCTCTCTGAGGATTTTAACTTAGCACCAATCTCCTGCCTTTTCCCCATAACCCTGCACATTGTTTCTATTTAGATAATCATCCAATGTCATTCTGAATGCCTCAATCGAACTTGCTTCCACCACACTTTCAGGCAGTGTATTCCAAACCCTAACTACTCGCTGTGTGAAAAAGTTTTTCTCACCTCGCATTTGCTCCTTTTGCAAAACACTTTAAAACTGTGCCCTCTGTTTCTCGATCCATTTATGAGCGGGAATAGTTTCTCCCTATCTACTCTGTCCAGACCCCTCATGATTTTGAAAACTTCTATCAAGTCTCCTCTCAGCCTTCTCCTCTCCAAGGAAAACAATCCAAACTTCTCCAGTCTTTCCTCATAATTGAAGTGTCTCATCCCTGAAACCATTCTTGAAAACCTCTTCTGATCTCTTTTCAATGTGTTCATATCTTTCCTATAGCGTGGTGCTCAGCTGAGGTCTAACCAGTGTCTTAAATAAGTTCATCATAACCTTCCTGCTCTTGTACATTATGCCCCTATTAATGAAGCCTAGAATACTGTATGCTTTAGAAACAGCTGTCCTGCCACCTTTAATGACTTATGTACATATACACCCAAGTCTCTCTGCTCCTGCTCACCCTTTAGAATAGTATCCTTCATTTCATATTGTCTCTCCATGTACTTTGTACCAAAGTGTATCACCTCACATTTCTCCGCATTAGACTTCATCTGCCACCTATCTGCCCACTCCGCTAAGGTGTCAATGTCCTTTTGAAGTTCTACACTGTCCTCCTCACAATTTACAATTCTCCCAAATTTTGTGTCATCTGCAAACTTTGAAATTGTCCCTGCACACCAAGATCTAGATCATTTATATATATATATATATATCAGGAGGAGCAAGGGCCCCAATACTGACACCTGGGGAACTCCACTACAAACATTCATCCAGCCCGAAAAATACCCATTAACCATTAGTCTCTGTTCCCTATCCCTCAGCCAATTTTGTATCCATGTTGCTATTTTTATTCCAAGACCTATAATTTTCCTCACAAGTCTGTTGTGTGGCACTGTATCAAATGCCTTTTAGAAGTCCATATACACCACATTAACGGCCTTGCTCTCATCAACCATCTCTATTACCTCTTCAAAAAACTCCAGCAAATTAGTTAGACATGATTTTCCTTTTACAAATCCATGCTGACTCTTCCAAATCAATCCAAATTTTTCCATGTGACTATTAATTCTACCCCAAGTAATTGTTTCTTTGTGTCAATAATTGTTCCCAAATGTCCTCAATTAATGGGTGCTCAATGGCAATAACCATGACTGTTTCCAATCATTCCAGTCAACACCCCAACATCTGAAACATCCTGACAAAAGCTAATTTCCTGTGGTATCAGTATATGACTGCAGTATGTTTGAACAAAACACCTTTGTGAAAATGTTAACTGAGATTTAAGTTTGCACTGATAATTTCTTCCTTGTAAAATCAGTAATATGTGCAGTCTGTGTTGAATTCTAGAAATAAAAGCAAGCTCAAGCCAATGCAATTCATTAAAAGATTTAATGAAAGTATTTAAAGGCGATGTGCGGAATCGTCCACCCCAGTTGGCGGCAGGCAGTTTGGTGGGTGGCAGGGGAACAATATGGCAGGAAGGCCAAAAATTGGTTTCACGTCACCGTGAAACCAGTTAACCATCGCCTGCTCCACCTGTCAATGGAGGGCTGCCTTTCACGTCATACAATGTTGGGAACATAATTTCAATGCATTTGCATTTCATCATCTTGCCTGCCTGCCGGAATTATCCCCCTACAATGAATTTATCTCCTACGTCGGTGTGATTCAGAATGACATGATTCACAACAGCATTTAAAAGACATGCACCTGGCGAGCGGAACTTCAAGGGGAACTCAGAGGTGAGTGTACATTCAGGTTTGGGCCAGTCTCCCCCATCATTCAAACTAACAGTGCAGCCTTGCAGCCGGGTTAGGAGAATGTCTGCACCTGAGCTGAGAGCACAGCATGCAGTCCAATGGGCAAAGCTGCTGCCAATCGGACAAGTGGAGTGGGACGAAGGCGAGTGGGGTTTTGGGCAGCCATACAATGCATTAGTCTCTGACCATCCAAGTAGTGGCCAGCACTCTCCGGCATGCATTAAGGGGCCTTGGGATAAAGCTGAGCCACAAACATAAACATGATAGGTCCCTAGGAGACCAATGCTAACCCACACATCTCTCTCTTTCATTCTGCAGGAGGAGTACATCAGGGGCATAGAGCTTGGTAACCTAGCTGTATGCCTCTGGGCTTACAGGGAGTGGGGATGAAAGAGAAGATAGCGACAGAGGTGCGTGGCTGTGCAGCAGCCCCAGGAGAATGGTTAGCTGGGGTTCCTGCACATGCCACTGAAGAGCCACAGCGAGCTGTTGCGGGTCAGTGCCTAGCTACAGATGGCACTTCTCAATCCTGTAGGTAACCAAGAACCAGTGTCGCCAAAGACTGCGCATGTGCAGGGAACTGATCAGTAACATATGCCACCTGCTGCAGGATTTGGCGCCATGGGAACATGGAAGGCATCCACTGCCAATGGTCATGAAAGTGACAGTGGCTCCATAGGTGATATCTGTGGGATATCATAAGCCTTCACCCACAAATGCATCCAAGAGGTCACAGACCCCATATTCTCAAAGGCACACAACTTTATGCATTTTGACTGGGATCAGGCAAGCCAGGAAGCAAGACGGCTGGGGTTCGCCCAGATCTTTGGTTTCTCACAGGTCCAGGGTGCCATCGCCTGCACTCATGTGGCGCTTAGATTTCCATGGCAACAAGCAGTGCAGCATGTGAACTGCAAGGTCTTCCACTCGTTGAATGTTCAGCTTGGCTGTGACCACAGCAAATGCATCCTACAGGTCTGCACACAATTTCCAGGAGTATCCATGACTCCTACATTCTTAGTCGGTCTCTGATCCCTGACATCTTCCAAGGTCCACAGAGGCTACAGGGCTAGCTCCTTGGGGACAAGGGCTACCTGCAGAGGATGTGGCTGATGATACCCATGCAGTGGCCTCAGACTGCAGTGGAGATTCATACTGCAATTCACGCTTTGGTGGGACAAACCATTGGGATGTTGAAAATGAGGTTCCGGTGCCTGGACCAGTCTGGTGGAGCCCTGATCAGCAGCCCACAGTGGGTGTCACGCATTGTCATTGCCTGCTGTGTCTATACAGCCTGGCGCTGCAACAGGAGGAGGGGCCGCTTGTGGAAGAGATGCAGGAGCTGCACGTCTCCCCCAATGAGGAGGTTGTCCTTGGGGATGAGAGTGATGAGGTCCTCGAAGGCAAGGATGACGGTGATGAGGCCATCATGTTGTCCAAATGAGGCAAGTGTGCTAGGCAGGCCCCCATAGCTGTAGATTTGTGGAGGATAATGGCGAGATGCAGTGAGGAGACGCCATAGATCCTCACATTGCATCTGTGAATGCTTGACTCCTGTCTGGCAGTGCACATACCCTCTGTGATAAGGCTCCTGTCATGGAGATGCAGCGGATTCCCATAGTCCCTACATTCCAGGAGGATGATGATGATATGCAGTGGGGACAGTCCATAGATCCTCACATAGCTTATGTGAATGTCTGACTCCTGTCTGGATGATGGCAGCTTACTTGTGCACTGTGAACAGGGTCATATCATGGAGATAGTGGGGAAATTTAACTTCTCCTGATCCTATGGCATCCTTCATGAGCTGAATCCTTCTGCACCACACTGTCACCGAACACAGATGCTGATGAAACAGGGGGCCAGCTGCACCTCAAAGGTGCTGAGAGCACAGAGAGAATGATAGAACTCTGTGCCACTGGCCCAGGGCGTTCTGGCAGCAATGATAAACTCCACTGAGTTGCAGGCATGACTGATGTATGCAGTGATTGTGAAGGCGCACCATCAATGTGCTTGGAAGGTTGCTCAAAGAACAGAGAGGAGGCCCTGGACTGAAACACCTACCTTTATCTGTGCAGGAACCAAGCTTTCACTTCAAACTGACACGAACACTGCTCATCATAACAAGGAGCCATAGACAAGGTGACATTGTTGGGAGTTTATTTACAATAGTCAATATTATGTAGAAGTGATTTAACACCCATGCCCACGCTGTGAAACTATGTTTTCTTTACCTTCCTAACCCTGCCACTACACCTTGGTGCTCCTCCACATGCACAGCAGAGATAGAGGCAGCCAGCTGACTGATACACCCTGTCTGTGATGACCTAAGCAGGCCTCCTCTGGAGGGCTGAAACTTGGAGGGCCCTGGCCTGCTTTCAGAGTCCTGAAGTGTGGCAGTGGCACCCTTCCTGGCCTGTGGAGCTGGAGCTACTGGAATCACAGGAAGAAGGGATTTGGATAGGTCAGACACTGCTCGAGTCACCTGGGTGGATGGACCTTAGTTGTGCGCCTGCTTATCTTCCTCCCTATGGGTACTCAAGGGACTCTGGCTGACTCCCTGAGGAGAAGGGGGAGCTGGAGTGAGATTGAGCTGCCCCACATCCCTGTTGCATTGACACTCTTGGAGGCCAACTATGGTATCAGCTATGGAGTTCAGTCCATGCAGCAGCGTAGGACTGATGTCAGGGATCAAGGTCTCCATGGAGTTAGGAAACAGAGATGGTTTTAAGTAAGTTACATTTGTATTTGTGCATGTTAGGACTGAAGTTTAATTTGTAATTCTGTATTTGTGTGTTAAGCAAAAGGGGAAGTTGAGTTTTAATTTCACTTTACAATATACCTGCATTTTAATGAAGGTTTTACTGCTCTTGAAGGGGAGTTAATACAAACAAGGTAGAAAGAAACTGTACTATTGCCTAGGAACAGGAGGGCCCACAGAGACAGAAGAGTGGTTTCGGTTCAGTTGAAAGCAGTTTGTGTTCAGCTGAAAGCAGCATAATATAGGGACTTCGATAGCAAGTCCCAAACTGGAGTTGAAGCCAGGATTCCAGAGAGGCTGGACAGCAGATGAATAGATAGCAAGCCCAAAACTAAACTTGAAGCCAGCTGTCAGGAGAAGCTGGACACAAAAAAGGAACTGCAGAAGCAGGTTCCAGAAACTAAAGAAGAAAGTCCCTAAATCTAGGGGAGTAGAACAGGGAATATCCAAGAGGACAGGTAGTCAAAGGACAAGGGTAGGAATCTGGAAAAGAGTCTGTTGCATGCAAGTGAAAGTAAGGAGCAGAGAGGGAGGCTCCAAGCTTCAAGCTTAAAGGGAAGAAAGCTGCAGGACACAGATTTAAAGCAATATATGCGTTCGAGAAGCTGGAAGATCCAAGGGTACAGCTGAAGGTCTGTAGCTCGTTATTATGGGCATATGAAGCAGTGGTGTTCTGTTCGCATGACTGACCATTTGAGAGTGAGTGTGTAGAAGTAAGCTTGAGTGCATGTGGCGATCCAGGAAAGAGGAACATCAGAAGGAGAGTTGAAAACTCTGGAGGTGGACCCTTGCGAAAAGCGTCTGAGAGAAAGCATCAATTTGGGAGAAGATTCCAAAGCAAGATCTTGGACAGTGGAGATTGGAAACCTTCATGTGAAAGTCAGAGTTCAGTCAGACCATTGGCTCATGATGTGATAAACATCTGGGGGGAGTTGAGGAAGATCCATAACATCTGTCTGGGATGGCATCTGTCACTTGGTTTCAGAATGTGGAGTCTCTGACCACAGGTCGCCTGTTGGTTTACATGGACTGCATACTTACTGTGAACATTAGAGTATAAGATAGCTTTTGTAACTTGTGTTATCCTTACAAATTTGTATAAATCTGTAAAAGTATAGTTGTGGATGAAGGAGCATTGTAATATAGTTTCATTTATTTTTTGTTTAATAAATGTTTTATTCTTTTGTTAAAAGTTCATCAGCTGTGACTCTATTCAGTAGCACTCTCCACATATCTAAGCAAAAAATAAAAGTTTGGATCTATCAAACTGGGTTTCACCTTTGGATCAGGATTGTCCAGCAGTAACATCAGCTGGGTTCATAACAATGGCAGCCACCATCCTACTAGTGTTGACCTTGGCACGTTGTCATGCTAGCACTACCTCCTCAGACTGAAGGCAGATGGACTCCTCCATCATGCCTTGCAGTCTGAGGAGTGCAGTGGACATCCCTTCCTGATGCTCCCGAACTTAGCTTTGCAGCTCCAGCAACTGAGGTATGATTGAATCCAGAGGCTCCTCCTCTGACTCAAACTTAGCAGATTCTTGCCTCCAGCAGCCTCCGAGTGCCAGAAACCTGAGAAGTCCCTGCTGCCACTGCTGTGGATCAGACAGTGCAATGTGCTCACCAGATTGTGACCCTGAGGCTACTCTAGAATTAGGTCCCACCGAGGTGTGTGTCACTGCATTGATGGAGGGTGTGGGTGAGCATTGTGATGGGTCTTCAATTAGGGTGTCATCAAATTCTTCTTCTGGGGTATTTTCAGGGCTTGAGTTGAGGGCCTAGGTCATGGACCCCCTCAGCTGCTCCCTAGATGTGCCTGCCAAAGCAAGGAAAGGTAATTAGTGCATCGCAGGGGACTGCAGAACAGGGGAACTGACTCATAACATGGTTTCTGATGGTTGTTGCATTGGCGGATCCTGACTTGGTTGAGCACAGACGACTTCATCATCAGCACAGGAATGGTCCAGAGTGTTGCTGGCCAGCTGGATGACTCTATTTTCAAAGTATTTGAAGACCTTGATGTCAGGCATTCCTCCATCAGTCTGTGACCTCTCCTTTTTGTTGTGTGCCATCTTGCCCTGCATGAATACAGATGGAGAGAGTGTAAGCAGGATACCTGCCAGGCCAGATGATAAGGATGCCTGGCATGCATGGGTGGTGAGTGGTGTCATGGATGGGATGAAGATACAATTGGCAGGGCAGTTGAAGGTGTGTGTGAGAGAGTGAATAGTGATGCTCCTTGAACTGGCAGTGAGTGATATCCATGTGGATGTGCTTTGTGAATGTATGAGTTGAAAGTATGAGAAGTGTGACTTACCCTAGTGGAATGGAAGAGATCATTCATCCTCTTTCGGCACTGGGTGGCTGTCCTCTTTTTTCAGACCATCGACACTGACCACCACTGCCACCGCCTCTCGTGCTGGATTGATGACCTTGCTTGCTGGTCCTCACCCAGATCGGGGGTAGAGGACTTCACGGTGGGCATCCACTGCATCCACATGTATACACAATTAATGAGGAAGGACATGGCGGGAATGGGACAATATGGCACAAAAAGCTGCCATTGCGGCCAGCAGATCCTTTTTCCTGCCTGCTTCCGCATTTTGTGCAAATCTGGGATGATTCCACCTGTTATATTGATGAAGGGATGAAGAAGGTAAGCAACTGTGGCATTATAACAGTCTCAAGTTATGACCAGTGTCTCATCATGTCCTTCATATTTTCAGAGATAACCGTTCCATCTGATAGGGATTTTTGCAGCCAAGATGGCCTGATGTTCTCCCAGTGGTTTAGTGTAATTACAGATCACGACCGTCCAAGGTTTCATCCCGTCTGTCCTGAATTAACTGATCTCAGTCAAGGCATGTTTTACAGAGATAACGAATGGCTTCAGCATCCCTGGGATGGAAAGGCAAAATTATGATCAGCATTCCTGCTATCCAGTGATGGATCCCTGTTGAGAAAAATTGAGTGTGTGTAGGCATCAGCTGAAGACAGTACGAGGCATGTTGGGGCATTTCAAAAGTCCTGTGCATATTTAGGTATAATGCTGCTGTAAAAGTGAAGGTGTTTGCAATCTGAAACTTTTGATTTACTTCTCTTCCCATGCTCCCTCTCACCCACACCCCCCCCCCAATTTTCTGGCCTCCTCCCTTCTTTTAAGGACTACCTTGTGCTGAGATACAGTTCCATTGTGATATCTTCCTGTGATATCTCATCCAAGAGTCCATTCTTCACAAATGAACCTACACAGTTAGGTTCATTGCCTACCACAGGAAGCATCCAAACAAAGCTCTCTCTGTCCTCTGTATAATATAAAATAAAAACAGAAAACACTGGAAATATGCAGCAGGCCAGGCAGCCTCTGAGGAGAGAGAGATGGATGTAATGTTTCAGGTCAATGATCTTTCATCAGAACTGGGAAAAGTTAAAAATGTAATAGGTTTTAAGCAAGTGGAATGGGGGAAGAGTGGGAAAAAACCAAAAGGGAAGATCATAGAGTCATAGGGTGGTATTTAATGGAGGCGATGAGGGTCTCACTCGCCAGCTGGAGAGCAGGCAAGAGCCCACATTGTCCCTTTTCTGGAAGATCCGCTGCATTAAGTGTCAATCAGTGACTTAACTGGGCAGTGGCAGGCCTTCCCTGGTATCAAGACCCTCAGGCGATGGGGAGGACAGCACAGGAAAAAACACCCACTGAGAGCTCCAAGCCAATCAAAGGCTTGGCAGCTCTTCATTGCTTGGCAGCATTTATTTTGTCATAGGTTTTGATTCTGAGATTGAAATTGAATTGGGAAAAGGAAGAAATAAGATGTTTATTATTTTGTTTATTTTTTCATAACCTCCTTAAACATTAAATGACATTCAATGGCATTACCATCACTGAATCCCCCACTATCAACATCCTGGGGATTACCATTGACCAGAAACTGAGCAGGACCAGCCATATAAATACTGTGGCTACAAGAGCAGGTCAGAGGCTGGGGGCTGAATTTTACAAGTGGGTGAGCAGGGGGCGGGGCCTGCTTGCCGACGTGTAAAATGATGCGCAGAGATGTCGGGGGGAACCCCCAACGTCATCCCGCCCCATTTAAATTTTCAGGAAGGCGGGGCGCAGCAAAATCAGCTGCAGGCCCTCCTACCTGTCAATAGCCAATTGAAGCCATTGACAGATCAATTAAGCAATTAAAGGACCTGCCTGTCCAACCACGGGCGGGAGTCAGTGTGCATATAGTGAAAATTCACTGATAGCCTATCCCCAAAAATGAAGACAGAGAAGTCAAGGAAGGGAAGGGAAGAGTTGGAAATTGACCACTTAAGGTGAAAAAAGCTGGAAATTTGAAGTAAGATTTGATTAAATTTTCCAGTTTAGGGTGAGAGCAGGAAACAGCAGTGGAATAACATCCTTAAATCTCCCTGCCTTTGACCTCACTTTCCCCCTTAAAACCTATCCTTTGGCCATTAAACCTATTTTCTCCTTATGTGGTTTGGTATCATATTTTGTTTTATAATATTCCTGTGAAGTGCTTTGGGAAATTTTATTTTGTTAAAAGCGCTATGTAAATATAAATTGTTGGTGTTGCTGCTGCTGCTGTAGCAGAAAAAGGAGTGGGTCTGAGTAAGATTGAACAAGGTATATAAAAGTAAAATACTGTGGATGCTGAAAATCTGAAACAAAAACAGAAATGCTGCAAATACTCTGCAGGTCTGGCAGCATCTGTGGAGAGAGAAACAGGGTTAATGAGCTGAATAATACACTCCAAAAGTGGGAGCATTCTGCCCCCGCACTGACATATTATCGGGCGTGATGGTGTCTGGTAGCATTCCTGATGTCATCACATCAGCTACAGATAATACAGCTGGCGGGCGGGAAAAAAATCATTAGCCTATCCTCATTATTCAAATTTAATTAAAGTGGGCATTTAAGCTTGTTAATGAGGCAATTGACCTGAATAATAAGTAATGTCTGCAATAAAACACTTGCAGGGTCTGTTTCACGGCGGGCAGGGTTCCCACTTTTTAATGAGGCAGCTTATTGGGGCGGGTTTAAAGGGTTCAGCTGAGCCCTGAGTTTCTGCTTAGCAGTTCAGAGTTCTGTGGCTGCTGGAAGTGCTTCATGCAAGAAGCAGAGTTTGTATTTAAAACTTTTCTTAATTAGTGGCCTTATTCCTCCTGCTGAGAGGTCCATTTAGCCCTAGCCAAAAAATGGGGATTTTGACCCCTGTGGGAGACAGAACCTCCAGTAAGGATACAGGAGGAGGAGGAGGAGGAGAGTGAGAGGAAGAAGGGCAGAACCGGAAGCCCAGGATGCACTGGTGATGTATGAAGGTGCCAGAGCTGCGCCAGATCCAGAGGGTGATAAAGCTGCCATACATCCTCAGCGGATGCGTAGAAGGCCTTATGCAGCCCCTTGTGTATACAGGCAGAGAGTGAGCTATCTGCAGATGTCAGAGACTCAATGCAAGAGGAGGCTCAGGCTCTCAAGAACCACAGTTACATCGCTCTGTGACATGTTGGCAGGGAAAATCTCCAACAATGTTGTTGGGGGTGGGTCATCCGATGCCTGTAGATCTAAAGGTCACTGTCACGCTCAACTTCTTCATGAAAGGGGTCTTTTCAAGCAGAATATGGAGACCTCATAATGCAGCTTGCTGCACACCACTACATCAAGGTCTGCACACATGCAATGTTTTGAAGGGCAGGGAGTTAACATCTCCATCACATGTGATGAGCAGGGTCAACTCGATAGAGCCAGAGGGTTTATGGTAATTGCAGTTTCCCCAGGGGACAGGGAGCCATTGATGGTACACACGCCACCATAAAGGGTCGTGCTGGACAGCTCTGCACTCTCATCAATTGGAAGGGCTTCCATTCGTTGAATGTTCTGCTGGTCTGCGATCATCATCGACAGATCATGCAGATATGTGCCAGGTACCTGGGCAACAGCCATGACTCATTTATTTTACAAAACTCACAGGTGTCAGACCTATTCAGCAGCCCTGATTCCCTGGATGGATGCCTTTTAGGGATTACTCTTTAAAGAGTTGGCTCATGATGCCAGTGAAGGCACCCAGCACAAATGCAGAGAGGACAATAATGGAAACATCAGGTCTATTGTCAAACAGACCATTGGCCTATTGAAAATGAGGTTCAGACGCCTTGAAAGATCAGAAGGGGCATTGCAGTACATTCCCTCGCATGTGTCCCTCATAGTCATGGTGTGTTGCACCCTCCATGACCTCACTATCCAAAGATGGGATGTCTTTGAGGTTAAGGTCATGGCAGACAGGGGCCATTTATCTGAGGATGAGGGTGATGAGAGGGAACTTGGTGACATTCAGGTTGAAGACATTGGATGTGATCGCATGGATGGCCTTGACACCAGGGATGCCTTGATAAGGCAGAGGTTTCAATAGTCTCACAAGTCCCAGCCTCAGAGTTGCATGCACGCCATTGTCCCAACCTTATTCCATGTGCAATGTGATATTCATGTCACCGTCTTGTCAACACACTTACCCTGTCCAAGCATTGAGACTCAATGCACCTGCCCTGCATCAAACTATTAAAGCTCTCCTCTATCTCCCAAAAGAAGTTCCACAGCCACAAGATATATAAAAACGTCTGCTTGTGGGGCATTGAGGTCAGGGTTTATTTATATAAATTTATTATGGCAATTAGCATTCACAGGCATAAGGAATATTCCCATATGACCCACTTGGTAACTATTGTGGAGCTTTTTTGACATGTTTCTGAATGCTCCAGTGCAGAGCTCCCCACCACTCCGCCGCTTGCAGCTGCACTGGAGAGAGGCTGCTGATCTGCTACCTCCCTTGACCTGGAGGACTTTGACGGATGTTCTTTATGCGGCTGAGGCCTTGAGTGGCCTGTCGCATTAGAAGACTCCTGCTGAGTGGCAGAAGGATCTCTGTGGCACTGCACGAAGACTGTGCCAATGAAGGGTGGACGGCAGAGATGCTACCCCCATCAGAAGTGCCCTGAGAGGTGCCTCCTGCCTCCCAGTGAGGTCACAGGATCGGGGTCTGTGCCCATGCTCCCAGCTGCCCTGTTACCCTGGCTCTGGGCCCCTGTATGCAGGTTGGAGTGCATATCCACGATTGCGTTTGCAATACGCTCGGTTTGCCACTCTGGGACAGTCATCAATCTGTCTATGGATGAAGCTGGATGCTCCACAGAGTGGATGATCACAATGCACATGCCCTGGATAGACACTTCCACAGTCCAGGCCAGAGCACTCAATCCTTCTGGTATAAGCAGTAAATCCACACAGACCCCGCGGTGAACATCTAGCCCCTGCTGCCCCATGGATGATTCCATGGGCAGAAATTTCTGGCTGACCCGCGGGTGGCAGAGCCTGCAAGTCAGCGCTTAAAATGTCACGCGCTAACATTGCGCGAGCGTCCCAATGTTAGTGCGCGGCATCATGATATTTAGGTGGGCGGAGGCACTATGAAGTGTGACGCGCACCCGCCATTAACTAAAGGCCTTGTTAAGGCCCTTAACTCGGCAATTGTCAATGATTTTGAGGAGCCCATGCACAGCCCCAATGGGCAGGCGGGTAAGTGATTTTTTTTATCAAAACTCATCCAATGGCGGGATATGTGGGCTCAGAGGGGTTGTTCATGTTTTTTTCTGAAGCATTTAATGCAGAAAGTGTTTCAAACTTGCCTGTGTGATTGTTACCAGTTCCGATCGATTTCCAATAGCTTTCTCTGTACTTTGAAGCTTCAGCTCAGCAATCTGCAGACAGTAATCATTATCAGGCCTACAGCTTTCCGGAGGCCTCCATTTGGCCTGGGTATGGGTCCTGACATCTCCACTGGAGGCAGCTCCTCTGAGGAGGAAGGGAGGGATAGAATAAGGAGGAGGCCAGGAGTGGACAATCAATCTCCAGGGGAGCCACGTTTGGGAGGCCAGGTGCAGGCACAAGGGGTGCAGGGCCAAGAGGTTGTCCAAGGTGGAAGGGGCCGCAGAAGACGCCACAATCCCGCTGCCAGGGTATACAGGCGGCGAAGCAGCTACCTCAATATGACTGAGGTATAGTGCTGAAGGAGGCTTCGACTGTTAAGAGAAACAGTCAACTATATCTGTCAGATGATTGGCCCTGAGATCTCCCCTAACTGTGTGGGTGGGCAACCCATGCCAACGGCTCTGAAGGTCACAGTTGCCCTCCACTTCTATGCATCTGGCTCCTTCTAGGGCTTGGTGGATGTTCTTTGTGGTGTCTCCCAATCAGCTGTCCATACTTGTGTCAAGCAGGTTACAGATGCTCTGTTCAGATGGGCATTGACCTTCATCCACTTCTGCTGTGACCAGGCAAGTCAGGCACAGCGAGCCAGAGGCTTCATGGCCATTGCTGGCTTCCCCCGCGTCCAGGGTGCAATAGGCTGCACACATGTGGCCATCAAGGCGCCAGCAGGTAAGTCCGGTGCCTTCGTCAACAGGAAGGGCTTTCATTCCATGAACGTGTCGATAGTGTGTGATCACAGGATGCTGATTCTACAAGTCTGTGCCAGGTACCCAGGCAGCTCTCACAATGCCTACATCCTCAGATACTCCCAGGAGCCGGGGCTTTTCAGTGCTCCAGCTTGGCTGGATGGATGGCTGCTGGGTGACAAGGGCTATCCCCTCAGAAGGTGGCTCATGACACCACTCCACTGTCCAAGAACAGAAGCTGAGGAGCACTACAATAGGAGCCAGGGGACCACAAGTGCTGTGGTGGAGAGAGCCATTGGTCTTCTCAAGATGCGCTTCCGTTGCCTGGACTGCTTAGGGGGCGCACTCCAGTACCCCCCAGATCGCGTCTCTGTGATAATGATAGCATGCTGTACTCTGCACAATCTTGCGCTGGAAAGGGGAGATGCAGTTGATGATGAAGACCTTGATGCACTGGATGAGGCTGCACATGATGAATCCAGCAGTGGCTCAGAGGATGAGGAAGCACAGGGCGATGATGAGGGGCAGCACGCTGACCCTCTACTACATCAAGGAGGCAGGGACATCCGGGAGAATTTAATCCAACGAACCTTCAGCTAGCTCCACGTACATGGATCAGCAGGACCAGCATTGCCTGGTGCTTCCACACATGGCACTTAGGTGCTACATCTTCCACCTCATCAGCTGCAACTAAGGGCTTAGTACAGAAACATCAATGTCCATTCAAACACTCATGAGATGTCTGTGAAACATACAAATGTAGCACAAAGGAAACACCCTTAGTCATGGTCAGAAAAGTGGACTTTATTCCATCCAACATCAACGTTGCTCTGACATATATAACTATTTGTTCCCTAATCTAAGGCCATGCAAAATCATCAGTGACATACCCGTGGAGTGCCTAACGAGCCTTATGCTTATGTTTGCTGGTGCTACGTCTAGGTGCCGCCCCATCGCTCGGAGTGGCTTGTGAGACAGCCTGCTGACTCTGCTGTCCTGTTGGTGTCGATGATCTTGGGCGTCCTCTGGCCCGTGGAGCCTGTGACGTTAGATGCCAGAACTGGCACCTCCCCAGTTTTCACAGCCTCAACGGCTGCAACGGTCACTGGCAGAGGGGCAGAGAAGCTGCTGCCCTCATCCGGAGCACCCTGAGAGGAGCTCGCAGTGACAACGGGCAGCTGCTGCACCAATGTGAGGTCACATTGGACCTCCCTGCTCACCGCAGATGCATGGGCACTGAGCAGCGACACTTAGTGCCCAGAACATCTCCCACATTGCGAATGATCACCTGTGGCCATTACCATGCTGGCCTGGATAGTTGCAGTGATGAGGAAACATTGCAAACACTGGCGACATTTTCCATGGAGCACAAGAGATTGACAGGTCACATTTATGAGGGGCATAGACGGGTGGACAGAAGGCAACATTTCCTCTTGGCGCAGGGATGATTAACATGGTGGCATTTATTTAAGTTGAGTGCCATGAGGTTGACAGGTGAGGTGCTGAGGACCTTTTGGACAGAGTAATGTGGGACGGACTGGCTGAAAGGGTGGTGGAGGTACAAACCCTCCTAAGATACAAAACGTCTTTGGATGTGCAGCAGCGATGACATGGCATGTTAGGCCATGGGGATAGTGGTCACAAATGGGATAAGGCGAGTTTGGAAGGTGCTAGAGATGCGCATCCTCAAGGGGGCTGAGGGACCTTTGTGTATGACCCACATGACTGAGTGTACCAGTCTGTGAATGAGCAGCGTTGCAGCATCAACAACTGCAGCAACCATCAATGGTTTGGATGGTGGGGAGACAGAGTGGATGGGACTGTGGACCTCAAATACCTGGCCGCTGCACCCCAGCCTCGCTGCCCCCGGCCGCCCTGGCCTCCTGACTCCTGCCCAGCTCCATGGCCTGCTCCTCATAGGTGGTGAGGTGCTGGAGCAGGGCGTGCCCATCAGCAATCCTCTGGCACTCCCTCAGATTGGGCTCGGTTTTTGCCTGCAGAATAGAGAAGAGGATTTATTGGGGCTGATCGCTCATGTGCTCTGCACACGCACATCGCACTCCAACCACAGTGGCCCAACTGAGGCCTCCAATGGCTCCTGTCCACACTACTGGTGATCAGTGCCCAGAATATAGTACGGCTGGTCCCAACCCCCTCCCCCAACAGGTACCTTGGACACATTCGGCGTCCAGCACTTTGAATTACACACGGGTCTTAGTGCCCATGGCAAGGAGGCCTAACTAGGTGCAGCGCCGAGGCCAGCAGATGGCATTTGGCCCCAACACCTTGAGGCTCCCCTTCCACCATCTCATCAGCATCAATATGACATGTGTTGAAGTTCTGAGTATGTGTCCAGCTGCCTCCCCTGCAGGTTGCCCCCAGACTACTCAAATGCGACAAACACCAACATATGCTGCAGGGAGAACCCATCTTCTCATCAACCACTAAGGGTGATGAAAGCATGATCAGTACCTGTTTGCCCACCCAGCTTGCGCCAAATGCCCAATGCAGTAACGACACCAAGACATGGGTCGGGGTGGGGGTGGGGGGGAGGTGCTCAAAAGTTAAGGCTACCTCCTGGGTCAAATAGCCAAGGCCGATATGTTACTCACCCTTCTAGAGCGCAACAAATCATTGAAGCGCTTGCAGCACTGGGTGCCTGTGCGCCACATATCGTCATGGGCGGTTACTGCCTCCGCCACCTCCTGCCACGCCTGCCTGGTGATGTTGGGGGCCCTCCTCTTCCCATCCTCTGGATACAAGACATCCCGATGGTTGGACACCTCCTCGAGGAGGACAGCAAGGCAGGCATCTCAGAACCGAGAAGCACAGCGGCCCCCCGCTGGCCTCTCCTGCAGCCTGCCCTCGTCCTCCTGCTCCTGCTCCTGTCCTCTGAGAGCACCCATCTCTCTCTGCGAGTGGCCATGGTGCACTGCCTCAATGAGGCCGCCTGGCTATTCTTTATACAGGCTGCCGGTTCCTCATTGGAACTGGTGGTCTGAACACACCCACCACCGAATTGATTTTCCTGTTGTACACAGGAGTCACTAACCACTGTGCGGGCCTTAATTGGCCCGCCCGCACAAAATGGCGGCGTGGCCCATTTCAGTGGCGGCAAGCGGCTGTCTGCTTGCCGCCGAGTCAGGTTGAGCCCGCCCGCCCATCAAGGGCAAAATTCAGCCTCATGACTCTAGAAGCTCATCATTCATATCAGAATCAGTCTCTGGATCACCCTGGACACTCCTCCCACTGCCCAAGGCCTGCTCCATCACACTGTCCGGCAGCTGCACATGCACGTGTGAAGTGCACTCACCAGAATGTGCATGCCCCTGTGCTGATGAGTAAATCCCTACCAAGGTGCCAATATCTGTGCTGGTGCTTGGAACAGAGAGAGAATGTGACGCTGCATCCTCCAAGGGTTTTCTCTCATCCTCGGAGAGGAATGCCGGCCCGGCATCTAGATAGCGGAAGAGGCCTGAGACAGAGAGACAAAAGGGGGTTAGTGCTCATCACAAACCTTTCCACAGCTGCTCAAAGTCACAAAGCCCTGCAACATTAGTCATGTGCAACATGAGAGATGAGATTATGCAGACACTATAGACACTTGTAGCAACATCCAAAGCTTCTGAGAATGAAGCTTCCCTGGGTTTTAACTTCGGAATGAGATTTTTGACTTTCATTGCATCATGCCAAACCTCCATCTGCCTCCCACTTGCCCTCTTTCATTTTTTATTAGTTCCTGGCTTTTGCCATCTCACCCACGCCTTCCTCCAATCTCGCCTCTGCCAATGGACCTGGATGACTCAAACTCAGACAGCATCAAAACCTCCTCCTCAAATGGAATCAACACAATGAGGTTTGGCACCCCATCAGTCCGGCCTCACTCTCGGGCGTTGTGGGCTCCCTTCTCCTGGAAAGATGTGTAAGATTATACTCATTGACACTGTCAGCTTGCTTAACGGCATGCTGCCGACATATTATCAGCAAAGTGTCTGCCAGCCTGGATGCTGTGCACATCCCTCCTCTGCACAATCTCCCAACCCCCCACCCTGATATTGTACAAAAGCTATAACAGCACACTGACATCGTCACTAACAACAATTACTTTGCTGCATCATGCTGCCTTGGAGCTCCAGTCAACCTCACATGTCTCCTGCGTTCATAACAGCACCCTATAGCACACTGGCACAAGGTAATACACACTGAGGATTTACCCTGGCTGCCTTCATGAGGCCGTTGAACCTCTTCTGACATTGAGACCATGTGTGCCTCACTAGCCCAATGCTGTTGACCTCAGCAGCTACGTCTTACCAGGCAGCGCATGTTTTGGACGGTTTTCTCCTCTTCCCACCGGATGGCATGAGCTGATCCTGTCAATTAGAAACCGCATGGAGGAGGGCTCTCAGGGAGACAACATTAAATCAAGGGGCTGGTTTGGCCCTTCTCCCCTGTCTCTCTCCTCATTCCAATAGCTCTGACATCTCTGGAGGGAAACATGCAACAACTAGACAACACTTCTATGCTATCATGTGGAAGACTTGTTTATATTCAAAAAAAATTCCACCTCTGCTCATTGGCAAACGTTGGACAAATCAGGTATCACATAAATGTACACTTACCTTAAAGGGCTGCAAATTTCTCCCATTCCAAAAAGCTGCAGAACTCTGCTGAGTGCAGACATTTGCTGGGTCCTCTGATACTGCCCCGTGCCAGAGGCCTCTTTGAATTACTGACTGTGACCTTGCTCTGGGTCATGGCCAACAACCTCTGAGGCTAGACATCCCACGCTCCAACACTGATTGGACAGGATACTCACCTCTTGTAGTACTCAAGCCCACACTCCGCTCGCAATTGGATCAATTTGCGCTTTATGGGGCATGTTTCAATGCTAGGCCTGGAAGTTGGAAGGCCACCCATTTCTAGGTGAGAGTCCTGCGCTCCCCCTTTGCCAGCGTATATTATTCAGCCCAATGTTTCAGGTCTGTGTCCTATCAACAGAACTGGGAAAAGGTAGAAATGTCATAGATTTTGAGCGAGTGAAAGGTGGAGAATGGGAAGAAGGACAACAGTGAAGGTCTGTGTAAGGGTGGAGGGCAGGTGAGATTAAATATAAAAAGCTTTCATGGTTCAATTCCAAAGGGTGTGCTAATGGGACAAGTAAAGAAACAATAGATATGTCCATAGGAGGTGTGAATGGCAGGAACTTGAATAGCTTCAGTCCAAAAGCAACATCAGGAAAATAAGAGAAATGGGAGGAAAAAACAAACTAGCAAAGAAAAACAGAACGAAATGGGGCTGGAGGTGATGATCAAAAATTGTTGAACTCAGTTTTGAGTCCAGAAGGCATAAAGGAACAAGGAATGTTCCACATATCCCACAAAAAGGCAGGCATAGTTGGAATTCATGTGGGTACCTATCACAATACCTTTTATTTGGAGGAAGTGAGGGGAGTTGAAGGAGAAGATATTCAACATGAGAACAAGTTCATCCAGGCAGAGGAGTAATGGATGGAAACAGTTTAGGCCTCCATTCAAGGAAGAAGTGGAGAGCCCTCAGACCATCCTGATGCAGCATGGAGATGTAAAGAGATTGGACATCCATGTGAAGAGGTGACAGGGCTAGGAAATTGGAAACTGGTAAAAGGGCATCTGAAGAGCCAGGGATGTGACTGTATCATTTCCTGATGACCCATCATGCATACATGTTTCAGCAGGAATCAGTGGGGGCACAGAGGCCAATTGTCATTCCCCTGTACTTTCACCATAGCTGATATCAGCTAACTCAGCTCAGATCATGCATTCACAGCAGGGAAGCAGGCAATTTGCTCCACTCTTCCTGTGCCAACTCTTTGAAAGAACTATGCAATTAATCACACTCGCTTGCTCTCTCCCATTAGCCCTGCAAATTGTTCCTTCTCAAATATAAGTCCAGTATAGATCAAGTACTGAACCGATACGTTCTGGTCTCTATGGCTCAGTGCACTACACCAACTGAACCACTAAATGAGTGAAACCAAAGATAAAATGGGTCTTTAATACTGCTCAATCTGACAATATGTTTGGTTAAAGTAATTAATTGTATTCTAGATAACTCACAAGATGCTATATTCCTCTGATTCGAATGGCCTACCTTTGAAGAAAGTATTTCAGAATAATGGCGAATTTATCTTAATGTTCTCTTACAGTCTGCAGGAAGTTTGATTTACATCACAAATAACTCAGAACAGCAGGAAATTTCAAAGCTTTTTTTTGGCAGACTCAATGCTTAGAATTTTTGAAGAACTTAGCATTATGGGGCAATCATCTCTATGAGTGACAGAATGAGTAGCACCGAGTATTATAAGTGGATTATTCATGACACAATTCAAATTGCTGGCAGCAAAGATTCCAAGATAAATATTATTGAAACAGTAATGATTTTTTTGTAACTATAAAAACCTATAGGTGCTGAATATGTCACTGAGGAATGAGGAAGACAAACAACCTAAATCATTTGCACCTTTGTTGTTTAAATATTCCATTATATTTGAAAAGACCACCATAGAAATTGAGTATTTGTTTACATGTTGGAATTTCCAACTTTGGAACTTTCGAGAGAAAATATTTTGCCTTTTAATAAATGGAAACTGCTCTAGAAGTTAGTAGTTTCTAGTTTCACAAATGTCACTAACCTTCGCAGCAGATCAACTGCACAAATTGATATACATTCTTTAATTAATAAAGGACTTAAAAACAATAGAGGAACTTGTTGGCCTCATGTTTAAACATCTCACACACAAGCAGTAAAACATGTTCCATCCACAGCAGGAGGGTGCATTATAAATCAGGTGTTTTGTGAATGGAATGAACTAATTGTTTAGACTGAATGTTTTAACCCTGAAAACATAGCATTAACTGTTAGGAACTTATTGCAGCAATAAAATGTCTAGACAGCAATTAACAGCCTTTTTCTTCAGATGTTTTTAAGAGTGCCATCGGTGTCTGTTCACAGCTCCCTGGAAGGGGCAGAAAAGATGGTAATTTGTTTTATTCTTGAAGGTGTAATATTTCTTTTCCTGTGCTTCCTGTTGAGTTTTATTGAAATGCGCAATGAAATTAAAAGGCATTGTATCTCCTTTATTTTTTGCAATAAAATCTACTGAATCATTTCAGTTTTAGAAGTTATGTGTTACTGTAATGGTGCAATCTTATCAATGACGCTAACCCTAACTCAGACCAGGTAGAATGTGACACTTGATAGGTAATTGGGAACCTATTGATTTCAATTAATGGAAACTGAGAGGATGTTGAAATTACGTACTTGAGTAAGGACTGAATTTTATTGGATGATTTGCATTCAGAGTTGCAGTCAATATCCTTTTGACACAAAGTTGTAATTCAGATGTTAGGGTTGCATTTTCAATTCCTTCTGAATGTCCTGTTTTGAAAAACAAATTCTCCCTTTGTCCTCTTTATATATGCATACCATAACACAATGAATCCAGGCTTAAACAAGATTCTGGCGGCATTAAGGTCTGCCAATGCAATCTGTTAGAGGGTGCTATTATATTGAGAATGACTGGGAGATGGGAGGGGGAACTGAGGCTGGAGAGGGGACTGAACCTCCAATTTTCCTTTCAATTTTTGAGAAGCTCCTGGCCCAATTAACAGCATGACCTAAGTGAGAAATTCACCGTATTGGGATTAACAGGCATAAACCTGTGTCTTGGTGCCCTGAGTTCAATGCATTGTGACATTCCTCCACCTGCATGTTTACACCTCCAGTGCACCTAAACTTTTACGTTACATTTGAAATTCATACTAAGAGCAGAATCATCTGGTCCTGTTGGTGGTGGGTGTCATGGCGGGCGTGAGCAGACAATATGGTGAGAAGGTCAAAATCAGTGTCTCGCCACTCTAAAACCAATTTGTGACCATCTGCTCCACCTGTCAATGGCGGGCCACGTTTCCAGCCACTGCACACCGGGAACTTAATTTCAATATTTTAGCATCTCATTATAAGCCTTGCTCGCCAGAATCATCACCCACCTCAAATTCACTGCCCACGTAGGCATGACCTCAGAACGGTGTGCTTCACAACTGCCTTTAAAAGTAAAAGACATGCACCTGGTGAGCTGAACTTTGAGGGGAACTCAGAGGTGAGTGCACACAACCTTGTGCAATGCTTGTGAGCATCACCCGCAGGACATCAAGGAAGAGGCACCACGTATTCAGCGGGGACGTGGGCAAGTCGCCTAATCATGGCTGGCTTTCAGTGCGGAACTGGGGCCAGGGCTCCAGTGCGGGTCAGGCCAGGGGTTGGGACCAAGGCAGCACAGACTGAAGGAAGTATTCAAGCAGATGCCAGTGGTGGGGGCAGGGGGAGGGGGAGGGGTAGGTGTAGGGGTAGGGGGAAGTGAGGGAAGAGACTGTGCACCGGGAAAATCTTGTCAAAAGTGAGCATTCTTCCGCAGCTGAGACCGTTCAGCTGCATCTCCATTGACAGGCTTGGAGTCGGGCCTCTGAAGCTTTTCTGTCCACTCAAACAGCACAAAAGCATAAAAGTGCCACCAAATGCTCCAGAACTTTTCACCCCTCAGGCGCAGACTGCAAATTAATGTGCATTTTAGGGGGCAGCAGAACAATTGTCTGACTGGGCAAGTTGTACCATCCCCATGAAAGGTGGCAATGGCACAGTCACTGGTGGAGGCGCTTACACCCCATTGCAATGTCTTTATTAATGTTTGGACCAGTATCCCTCATGGTTCAAGCTAACAGTGCAGCCTTGCAGTGCAGGTTAGGAGAATGCCTGTGCCTGTGCTGAGAGCACAGCATGTAGCCCAGTGAGTGAAGCTGCTGTCAATCAGTCAGATGGAGTGGGGCGGAGGTGGGTGGGGTTTCGTACAGCCATGAAGCGCACTACACACTGGCCATCCAAGTGGTGGGCAGCACTCTCCTGCATATGTGAAGCGGCTGTCAGACTGAACCAAGAGAGGTTCTTAGGACAGATATGCTAACTCACACGTCTCTCTCTTTGATCCTGCAGGAGGAGAATATCAGGATTATGGAGTCTGGTGGTTTAGTGGTATGCCTCATGGTTTACAGGGAGCAGATGAGCAGAACAAAAGAGCAGTGGAGTTGCCTGCTTCGGCAAAGGGAGGAGCACCTCCCTCAAGATGAAGGAGCAGCAGGGCCTGCTGCACACGCACAGAGAGCCGTTGCTCGTAAGCATTTCGCTGGACCAGGGTCTAAAAATTACAAAAAAAAAAACAAAAATACCTGGAAAAACTCAGCAGGTCTGACAGCATCTGCGGAGAGGAACACAGTTAACATTTTGAGTCTGTATGACTCTTCAACAGAACTAAGGAAAAATAGAAAAGAGGTGAAATATAAAGCAGTCACCCAGTCTGCGTTTGACCGCTTTGCGGAACTCCTTCGGTCTGTCCGTAAGCATGACCCAGACCTTCCTGTCGCTTGCCATTTCAACACTCCACCCTGCTCTCATGCCCACATGTCCGTCCTTGGCCTGCTGCAATGTTCCAGTGAAGCTCAACACAAACTGGAGGAACAGCACCTCATCTTCCGACTAGGCACTTCACAGCCTTTCGGACTGAATACTGAGTTCAACAACTTTAGATCATGAACTCTTTCCTACATCCCCACTCCCTTTCTGATCCCCCCTTTTCCAATAATTTATAAATATTTTTCTTTTCCCACCTATTGCTAGTATTTTTAAATGTATTTCCATCCATTGCTTTATTTCTACCTTTTAGCCTAATTCGATCCCTTCCCTCCACCCCACCCCCACTAAGGCTATCTGTAACTTGCTCGTCCTGCTTTCTACCCTTAATGTCACCATTAGCACATTTCTTAGCTAATATCACCACCGCCAACACCTCTTTGTCCTTTTGTCTATGACATCTTTTGGCATTCTCCACCTATCACTGGCCCTCTATCCAGCTCTGCCCGTCCCAACCGCCTTAAACCAGTTTATATTTCACCTCTTTTCTATTCTTCTTTAGTTCTGTTGAAGAGTCATACAGACGCGAAATGTTAATTGTATTCCTCTCCACAGATGCTGTCAGACATGCTGAGCTTTTCCAGGTATTTTTGTATTTTTGTTTTGGTTATCTATAGACCCTAGTCTAGCGAAATGCTTACGAGCGACGGCTCTCTGTGTGTGTGCAGCAGGCCCTGCTACTTCTTCATCTTGAGGGAGGTGCTCCTTCCTGTGCCGAACCAGGCGCCTCCGCTGCTCTCTTGTTCTGCTCCTCTGCTCCCTGTAAGCCATGAGGCATACCACTAAACCACCAGGCTCCATAATCCTGATATTCTCCTCCTGCAGGATCAAAGAGAGAGACATGTGAGTTAGCATATCTGTCCTAAGAACCTCTCGGTTCAGTCTGACAGTCGCTTCACACGTGCAGGAGAGTGCTGCCCACCACTTGGATGGCCAGTGTGCAGTGCGCTTCATGACTGTATGAAACCCCACCCACCTCCGCCCCACTCCATCTGACCAAGTGTCAGCAGCTTCACCCATTGGGTTACATGCTGCGCTCTCAGCTCAGGCACAGGCATTCTCCTAACCTCCTAATCTCCTAAGAGTGTGTCAAGCATCATCATAGCTTGCTGTGCGCCACACAACCTGGTGCTGCAACTGGGAGGTGGGGTGTGGACCTGGTTGAAGAGGAGATGGAAGAGCTGCCCATTTCCCTTGAAAAGGAGGATGTTGAAGGGCATGATAGTGGTGAGGTCCTCGAGTTCATTGCACTGGCCAGATGAGGCCGGCACATTCGGGAGGCCCTGGTAGCCACAGGATTCCTGAAGGATGATGACGAGATGCAGTGAGGACAGTCCTGGCATCCTCACCTTGCATGTGTGAATGTTTGACTCCTGTGCGGCTAATAGAAGCGTACATGCCCTCAGTGCTCAAGTTCATGTCATGGAGACACAGTGGAGGCCCTAATAGTTGCTAGGTTCCAGGAGGATGATGACGACATGCAGTGAGGACACTCCATAGATCTTCACATTGCCTCTGTGAATGTCTGTCTGCTGTCTGGCTGAGGGCAGCTCATTTGCACCCTGAGATCAGGGGCATATCATGGAGATGCAACCTTGAAACTTTAAATGCACCTGATCCTTTGTGAACCTTCAGCACCTGTCCCCTTCAGGAGCACACTGTCACCAGGCACAGGCGCTGAAGAGATGAGGGGGCAGCCCCAACACAAAGGTGCTGGGAGCACACAGATAGAATAATGGAACTCTGTGACACCTGCACACGACATTTTGGCAGCAATGACAAGCACCGTTGAGATGCAGACATCATAAATGGGACCAGTGAGTGTGAGACTGGGCAATCACTTTGGTCTGAAGGTTACACACTGCACAGGAAAGAGGTGTTGGACTGAGACAGCTGCCATTATCTTGTGCAGGAACCAAGGATTCACATTTGAGTGACAAACACTGCTCATTATAACAAGGAGCCATAGGCAAGGAGACATTCTTGGGAGTTAATTTACAAAAGTGAACATTAAGTACAAGTGATTAACACCCATGCCCAGGCTGTGTAACTACATCTTCTTAACCTCCCTAACTCTGCTGCTACATCTTGGTGCAGTGGAGGTGGAGGCATCTTGCTGACTGCTATGCCCTATCTGTGATGACCTTGACAGGCGTGCTCTGGGAAGCCGAGACTTGGAGGGCCCCAGCCTGATTTGGGTTCCAGTTGTGGGCCAGGTGTACCCTCCTCAGCCTGTGGAACTGGAGTGACAGGGAGTAATAGGAACAGGGGATTTGGATTGGCTGGACATTCTCAGAGTTGTGTATGTGGATGGCCCCGGGGTATCGAGCTGCTGGTTCTCCTCCCTATGGGTGCCTGAGGGCCCCTGGCTGACTCTATGATGAGATGGGGTAGTTGGAGTGAGACGAGCTGCCCTGCACCCCTCTCATGTTGACACTGTTGGAGGCCAACTATGGCATCAGTGATGGCGTTTAACCTGCACAGCAATGCAGGATTGATGTCCTGGACCAAGGTCTCCATGGCGGTTACCATCCTGCCTGTTGACCTCGATGCATCGGCATACTGATGCTATCACCTCAGACTGAAGGTAGATGGACTCCTTCATCATGCCTTGCAATCTGAGGAGTGCACCAGACATCCCTTCCTGTGCTTGTCTTTGCAGATCCACCAACTGATTGACGACCGAGTCCAGAGGTTCATCATCTGATTCGGACTCAGCAGATTCTTTGCCTCCAGCAGTCCTCCGATTGCTGGCAACCAAGAATCTCCCTGCCTCTGCCTGCTGTGCAACAAATTGTGTGGTATGTTCACCAGACTGCTCCGAGAATACTCTACATCAAGTTCCCACTGAGGTGTGTGTCTCTGTGCTAGGGGAGGGTATCGGTGAGTCCCGTGATGGGTCTTCAATGGTGCTGCCCTCAGGGTCTTCATCCGAGGTGCCCTTGGTGCAGGGGTCAAACTCAAAGTTGACTGAGGGCAGTGTGTCAGATGTCCTTAGGAGAGAAAGTGGAGATTATTGGTGCTTGGCAGCTGCGTTGAACACAGAACACTGGACTCAGGGTAGCATTGAGAGAGGGGTGATGTGGTGCAGGATCCGCACGTGGATGTTTTCCACCTACCTCACCGTCACCGCAGAAACGGTCAAAGACCTCTCCAGCCAATTCCAACACATGACTCTCGATCGGAATGAGGACCTTGATATCCGGCAGTCTACCCCCAGTATGGGACCTCTACTGGTAATTGCGCACAACCTTGTCCTACATAAAGACAGATGGAGAGAGAGTTTGAGCAAGGTGCATGCCAGGTCAAATGAGGAGGATGGCAGGCGTGCATTTGTGCTGAGTGGAGCCATGGACGAGATGAGGAGATTATCCCCAGAGGAGATGAGACCAGATGGAGATGTGAGGGTGTGTGTGTGAGTGAGTGGTGATGTCCCTTGAGCTGGCAGTGAGTGAGATCCCTGTGGATATCTGATGGGCTTGTGAGTGGGTGAGTTGAGATTGATGAGATGGTTGACTTACCCTGGTGGCATTGGTGAGATCATTCATCTGTTTTCTACACAGGGTGGCCACCCTCTTGTGTGCAGTGTTGGCACTGACCACCTCTGCCATTGCCTCCCAAGCTGGAGTGGGTCTCCTGCAGCCAGAGCGGTGGTGGAGGACTTCGTGGCGGGTCTCCACAGCATCCAGTAGGCTTCCCAGAGGTGCACCACTGAATTGGAGGGCTGCAATCTTCCTGGTTTTTGAGGCCATGCCTTCACAGGACCAATCCTGGGCTGCAAGCATTGAGAAGAATGCCCGGGGCTGCATTTTAAATATGGTGCCCGACATGAGAAAGCAGCAAAGTAAAGGTGTGGTGGACCAGTCAGAGGTCACCTGTCAGCAGCTTGGAGTGTCTCCTGTGGCTGCAGAATTAATGAGGCGGGAAGGGATGATATGGCGCGAAAACCCGCCATTACGGCTGGTGGGTAACACGTCTTTCTTCACGCCTGCTACCACACTTTGTGCAAATCTGAGACAATTCTGCCCTAAGTTTAAGATAAAAGAACTTCCATTTATGCAACACCTTTCCGGATGTTAGGATGTCCCATAATCACTTCAGTCAAGGAAGTGATTCGAAGTGTTGTCACTGTTGTAATGCAGAGAAACGCGGCAGCTAGCATGCACAAAGATCATGTAAACAGCAACAAGATTAATGACCTGATCATTAGTGCTGCTGTTTGAAGGATAAATGTTGGCTAGGATGGAAGGGAGAACTCCCCTGCTCTTCCTTGAGAAGTGCTGTGGGATCTTTCAGTTATAATTTAAGCTGAAATTTCTATCAATACTGTAGCATGAATCTGATTAAATCTCTCTTGATAAAATCTGGAATTTCATATTGAAAATATTTACATTCCAATCATTTTTGCCTTTGAAAATATATTTTTGCTTCACTTAAACTAGTACAAAAGGAACAAGAAGGAGTATGGTTGCCAGCTCTGGTTGGATGTATTCCTGGAGCTTTCATCAATGATCTCCTGCCTCCAACTACCCTGTTCAGTCACATAGTCTTTTGTCCAATCATGTGTATTTTTTGAAACAATAAATGAAGCTGTCAAGGAATATGAAAAGAAATGCAAAACAAATTTTACTGCCTCTATTTCTCCCAAGAAGCGCATAGTAACGTCCAAGAGATTAACCCATAATTCCAGTAGACTCCAGGATGAACCAAAGGAGGAGGAGTGGACTGGATCAACAAGGCCAAAGGCCTGAATTTCACACTCAAGTGAATTTACCCTGGGGCGGGCAAGGCCTCGGCTAGGCTGCAGTGCCAATTATTGACCAAGAACTATTTCCTGCCCAGCCTCAACTTTTAGGCTGGTGGGGGGATTTTCTGGGTTTGGGGGAAGCCCGAAAAGGATTGGGTTTAGGCTTCAGGCAGGAAGGGGGAGAGCGCCTTCATCAGAAGCCCCCTTCTAACTTCGGGAACCCCCACCCCACTTAAGCTTCGGTGATCACTGGACCTCCCTCCCTCACCCGGTCTCTCCCCTGACACTCCAATCCCCCACTACCCACCCCCCCAACCACCCATCCTCCCCGCCCTGAGACCCCAAAAACTCACCTTTATCCGCCCTCCCGGGCCTCGGGCTTCAGGGATTTCACAAACTTCCTCTACTGTCCACTGCAGCTTCTGTCGCTGCAAGGACTAGAGAGCTGCTGGCCAGCAACTCTTTAAGACGGGACTTTCTCCTAAGTGAGGGGCGGAAGTGCTCCCTGCAGCTAATTAACGCTCATTTGAGCATGAAATGTCTGCAGAACAGGCAGGGTCCTCATCGGATGGCGGGATGCGAAACCCTGCCATCTGAAATATCCTGGCCTATATTACAGAAGACCTTTTCAACAATGAAACTCTCTCTGTAAATGGAAATAGTTGATGGGAAAGAACTCGCCTCTTGTATACATATGTTTGAATGCTGAACGAACTACCAGTTGCTGTATCAGTGTTGCTGAAGCTAATAAAAGGCTTCTCTATTGTTTTACTTGTAGAGTTTCTGGTTCATTCAGAGAGGTTTGGACAAGAGTTTTGTGCTTTCACTCATAAAAACAAAAACTCTTCCACAACTTTTATACTGGTACTTTGAGCATGAAAAAAACTATGTTGTAGCCCAGATTCTACAGGCAGAGCTCTTCTGTTGATAACCATCGAGATGGCAAACACCGAGAAAAATATTTGTTATGGCTGGACAGCTGACCTGTGACATGAATTGATATGAGAAATGTTTTTGTAACCTGAGAAAAAGCTGAGCAGTTAAGTTTATTGCCACAACCCATTTCACCTGCATTTACGTAGTTATGTATTTGATCCCACAATGGCTTCTTGTCACTTCATCACTTAAACACCTGAGTTCACAATGTATACTAATATATGGCAAATTAGGACATTAATAGATGCATGTGCATGTATCTCACTGATGAAAAAACATAAAAACTACTTCATCAATATCACTTCTTCGATAATACATTTGTCAAGTTCCTAAAGCCCACTTGTGTCTTTCTATGTATTCAGAACATATCCAGAATTCTCATTAGTTTATATATGACTATAGAGAAGCAGAAGAATCGATTGGTTAGAAAATATGTAACTTATAAGTGCACATAATTTCTTTGGAACTGTATAATAAATTTATCTTAGTGTGATAATGGAGCATTTACTGGCATGGAG
Source organism: Carcharodon carcharias (assembly GCF_017639515.1). Taxonomy (NCBI): domain Eukaryota; kingdom Metazoa; phylum Chordata; class Chondrichthyes; order Lamniformes; family Lamnidae; genus Carcharodon; species Carcharodon carcharias. The sequence goes on from NC_054480.1 coordinate 52,847,549, forward strand.
TTTTGGGTTTGTACCTAATATATACTCATGTGGTCTGTGGTGTTCCTATCCAACTTTGCCTCAAAAGGGAAGAAGAATTGGAGGAAGAATTATCACTGTAAACCTACTGTCCTACAAATCCTCCTGACCAGCTTGGGTTGCTATCTGTGGCCTACTCTCTTGTTTGCAAAGGGTGCTTTCCTAGAAAATAGAAGTAAGTAAATAATCCAGTGCTAAAGCTATGGACCATGTTCACATCTATGGTCAATGCTGGGCCAGCATTAGTAGAGAAATATTAGTCAGAATTCCTGTTCTTGATCACTTTCCACTGGAGAGTACATGTGCGTATGAGCATTTTGGTCATGGATGGTATCAGACTCAGCAGTTAAAAACAAAAAAACTGCGGATGCTGGAAATCCAAATCCAGTTCTGTTGAAGGGTCATGAGGACTCGAAACGTCAACTCTTTTCTTCTCCGCCGATGCTGCCAGACCTGCTGAGTTTTTCCAGGTAATTTTGTTTTTGTTTCAGACTCAGCAGTGGTTTTCTCTATGATTGAATTGTTTGTTTACACTCAGTGGCTTGGTTCACATGTGAAGAATGATCACTTTAGTGAGCTACCAGAGAACTGCCAATACCCCAGCAAGCATAAGTAGCAACCAAGTAAATATAACTCAGCAAGAGCAAGTGCCATGGAAAGAGGGATATTCCTGGTCTGCGCACTGTTTTTAAGTTTTGTGCTTACTGCTTTTCCAAGGTTATGTTCTTTTCTGATTACCTTTCTTTGACGCACCTTGAGTTATTTTTCTACGCTATAGATGTGACATATAAAGCAAGTTTTTGTTGAGAAGGGGAAAAAAATAAAACTCTTCTTCCTAAAAAAAATTACAAGTGCTAACTAGTGATTTCCAAACAACAAACAGCGTGTCATTATCAGTCAGTGAGAGGAATACTGCAGATTATCTTATTAATAAATAGCAATTAAATTATATCATCAGGCTGTGACTTATGAATGTTAAGAAGGCTTTCGCCTGCCTTTTATGTGAGCCTCATTGATGACATGATACACCATCAAAAAAATAGTGTCTGGAACAAGACAGTTTGGAGTCGAACAAGACAGTTTGGAGTCGAAAGCTAGAATTTTCAATTTTATCCCTTCCATGTGTTAATTGTATTTAATTGCAAGTAGGTGATGGGAATTAATGATTCACTAGTGCTCCTATAAATAGGAATAGGCTAAAGCTATGGTTGGGTTAGGAGATGTATGCTTGCATTGTGTAAACTATAAATAAATGCTTATAACAGTGTGTAAAGATTGGCTTTAGTTCTACCCTTCATCACCTAGCTTTCTGAAATAGGACTCCATGCACCATTCTTTCTGGGGGTTAACCAAATCACCCTCTAATTTTTTTTTGCAGTGCATGGCCAGTCTGTTTAGGTGCATGAACTCTGTACATTGTCTTGCATGGCTGCATACATGTGGGTCCATCCATTAATCTAAAGGGGCTGACTTTGCACGACCTGGATAGTTACCTTTGGGAACATTAGGGTTAACATAGCTACACAGAGTCACTACATTCTCCATGGAAGAGGGCTGATTTTATTTTTTGAGCGAAAAATGTGGCAATTCTCGGCATACAGTGCCTCTCCACCACCCCTTCCCCCGCATCCTATCCCTGGCTCAGCCCTGATGCCATCATTTCCTTTAAGGAGAGGAAGTAGGTTCTGCTCTTAATAAAGCAAATAGGAAATTCCTGGAAATGGCAGAGACCAGCTGGTTAACCAGCTCTGCATTCTTTTCCTAAGGTTCTGTTGGTCCCCTGACAAGAAATTGGTAGATCACCTGAGGAATTTTGACTCCAAATATGTCTTAATGAATTTTTGAATTGGTACTGAAGCCATACAATATGGCAGCTATTCCATCCCATGAACAATTAAAATTATTTTAAATGAGAAGCATCTTTGAGCGCTTCCTCCTGTTTAAAAGAAAATAGTAACATGAAACTATGGCCAGGACTTTTATGGCCAGAACAATGACACGCCATGGCATGTCTCCCTCTGGTGGATGCGGCGAGCCATTTAAACCTCCATTCAGTTCGGCGGGACCATAATATCCCGCCGGGCGGGAGGGGCAATAAAATCCTATGTTTGGGAATGAAATGAATTGAAAAATTAGAGCACTAATTTAATGAACAATTTTTCTTGGCAAATGCACCTTGTGCAATGACTGGAGAACATGGGTTCAGATGTGAAACCCAAGTTAAGCAAGCACCCTGCTAGGTATAATTTACTTTTCAGAAGACATCAATGAGGATGCGTATGATTGCAACATCACCAAATATTCTAACGTTTACACTTCCTCAGAATTGAAAGTGTTTGGGGGTCTCGCCAAGGGTGGGTGCGAGGCCTGGGTTTGAGAGGCCATGGCGGGGGAGGGGATCCTTGGTCGGGGTGTTAATAACTTGGAATGGAGTGCGTGGGGGAGGTCTTCTGATCTGTCCAGGGGATCCATTAAGAAGGAATCCACCCCTGCCTGAATAAAATGTCCCAACGCACTTCACTGGAGCTTTATAAAACAAAATATGACATCAAGAAATGTAAGGAGGTACTGGGCCAGATGACCAAAAGCTTGGTCAAAGGGATAGATTTTAAGCAGTGTCTTAAAAGAGGAAAGTGATTAGCAGAGGCAGAGAGGTGTAGGGAGGGTGTTCCACTGCTTAGGACCTCTGCAGCTGGAGCTTCAGGCACCAATGGTAAAGCAATTAAAATTGGTGATGCACAAGAGGCCACACATTCCTGAACAGAGGTGTTCCACAAAGCAGTCGCCCAATCTGCAATTGGTCTCCCCAGTGTAGAGGAAGTTGTTACAATTTCAGGAATGGGTTGCAAGGTAATGGACTGTTATGTACATCTGACACCAAGATGCTTTTTGCTTCAGTTCAAAGAATTATGATAGATCCGTGAACTGCGTTTAATAGCATTCAAAATGATAAAATAGCATTCAGAACCTTAGCCATGTTTACTTGGAAATAGTATGGACAGTCTGCAGCATTAACACTTTAAGGGCAGTCTCGAGGAGTGGAGGTGAAAAGATGCTGGCACCCCAATAGCGTGAATAGTTTAGACAAAAGCAAAAAGCAAAAAAACTGCGGATGCTGGAAATCCAAAACAAAAACAAAAATACCTGGAAAAACTCAGCAGGTCTGGCAGCATCTGTGGAGAGGGACACAGTTAACGTTTCGAGTCTGCATGACTCTTCAACAGAACTGTTGAGTTTTTCCAAGTTTTTTTGTTTTTGTAGCATGAATAGTTTATTCTGTGATTATGGCTTTGTATTTAATTTGTGAATTAAAATGTGATGTGTCATGCTGCTTGTTGGTTTGTATACAGTGGGAACATTTGTTTCATCAATCATCCGTTGATTCCCATATTGTGCCAAATTCCTGAACTTTCCTATGTCATGCCAGCCTGTCACATCCTGTGCTGTTACATCTCATTACATCCTGTCCAATCCATCAGTCATACTGGAATGGGATAGGAACAGGTTTTCAGTTAAGTTTCCTGTTGCTTGTTTTTTTCTGCCTCGACTTAACTTTTTGAATTACCTCTATGGACTGATCCAAGAGGAATCTGGGAAGTTGATTCTCCTGACAAACACTGAAAATTGGACACTGGATTTGAGTCACAAACTGTCATTACTGGCAACCCTAGTAATATATCTGTATTCAGGACTGTTTGTGATGTTTGCTTTTGAGTTGCCAGCATTTTTGAGACAGTTGGTCAGCTTTTGTTGGTTTTCCAAAATATTTGATGGGTTTGTGTTGGAAGTGCATTGAATATCTATGTCAAAACCTACCTGTTTGTGGATAGTTGTGGTGTTTGTTTTTCTAGCCTTGTGTAGCAGCCAGCAAATTTGGATTGGGTCTTTAGTTTTACCATCAAGAATATGCAAATTAATTAGAAAGGATCATCAGGGCAATTATGGGAAAGGTGACTTCAAAAGTGGAGTCCACTTCTGTACTAAATCGGGTAACATATAGGGATGATATGAGGATGCATCGTACTGAAGCTCCAGTATATCATTGAGTGGTGGGAGACAAAGGTCCAACATTAGTTACATTACAGATCCCAAGCACTGGTCAGGCTGCTCTCGAAGAGAAGGAGGGAAAGTCAACAGGACAGGTACCATACTTGTTTCTAACATGTTGCACAGAAGATTTGCCGTACGTCCCTTGCCATAGAGGAAATGGACAAAATTCAACTTCATCTGATGGAATTAGATTAATCACCATGATGCATTGTACTTAATTTTTCTTTCTGTTGAAGTCACTGAGACTGCATTCAGAAGGTATGTGTCATTTTGAGTCATGTCACCCAGTCATTGTACTCCTTGTGGAGCCTGCTTGATTCAATCCTATTCTCATGAAACCATTGGCCATCCAAATGACCCCCCATATTCAATGATATTGTAAACAGCTCTCTCTCCTCGGGTGCTGCCCTTCTGCCCTTGAAATCTTCTGCCATTACTCCTCTCCTCAGAATACCAACCCTCGGGCCCAAGTGCCCTTGTAACCATTCCATCTCCAAATACGCTTTTCATTTTAAAGTCCTTAAACATGTTATGAAAACAGAAAATGCTGGAAATACTCAGCAGGTCTGGTAGCACCTGCGGAGAGATGGCAACATCCCTGGTCCAAAAACTGGAACCTGCTCGATTATGTCATTGTTCGAACAAGGGATGTCTACATCATCCGCAACATGACAAGTACTGATGACTGCTGGCTGATCGCTGCCTTATCTGATTTACTGTCACCATCAGCCCGCCCCTCAAACAGCAGAGGCAACAGAAGCAATCTACAAGAAAATTAACATTGCAAGGCCCCACCAACCCTTCTCAGTTAGAACCTCACTGCCAACCTTCCAACCTCCAGCAGGAGCTAAAGTGTGCTGATGGTGTCTGGTTGACCCTAAAGTCCACCATAACAAGCACGTGGCCTCTCTACCAGGAAACATCATTATCGGTTTTACAAAAATGACCAAGAGATACAGGACCTAATGTAACATAAGCACAAAGCTTTCACAGATTGGAAACTTCACCATGGCTCAAAAGAAAAGCAGCAGTCCTACAGCTGGCTGAATTGGCAGCGATACAGCATAAAATCCATTATATAATTGTGGCTGGAAAGATTGCAGGAGGTCCAACAACTTGTGGATACCAATGGCATATGCAGTCAAGACGTTCAATGGCCCAACACTCAAGGGCCAGCCCTACTGAGGGTCGAGCATGGAGGGGAATTCATCAAGGGCAGGGAGGCAGTCAGTTCTCACTGAAGAGAACATTTTGAAGAATTGCCCAACCGAGACTCTGTCTTAGACTAGAATGCCCTCAACTCCATTCCTCAATACCCTGTCCACTTGTTCTCGATGCTACCCCGATCTGGATTGAATTCCAGTGCATATACTTGGAAAGCCACAATGTAAATTGAAACTGCGGTTAACTAGTAAGTAATATTGAGCACACCCTTAACTTGTGCTGTTCTCAGTGCTTCTCCACATGTGCTGCTCTGCTCTAACATGGCAACCACGCTCTTCAAGAAATGCTGACCTTTGGTCATTGATCATTGGCCAAGTTACCTTGAACCACTGTCATTGAAAACCCTGGCAGGACCACAGGCCCTGGGTCAGATTAGAGAGTCCTGAAGGCTGAATGCGGCACATGGATCATGATTTGCCCACACCTGGCCTGGGCCTGAAGCTCTGGAATTCCCTCCCTAAGCTTCGCCACTTCTCTTTCCTCCTTTGAGAAGATTTTGGCCATCTACTCTCACATCTCCTTTTGTGGTTCTGTATCAAATTTTCTTTATAATGCTCTTGTGAAGTGCCTTGGGCCATTTTATTAGGTTAAGGGTGATATATCAATAAAGTTGTTGTTGTTTTCCTTTGTCCTTTTTCATATGTTCTAGAGGGTAATCATACAAGGCATGTCTTGAATGCATTTTTGCATTTTCCCATCCTACCCATTTCCCTTAACCTCTTCCCTTCCAACCTGGGTAGGAGCAGTCTGTGGAGAAGTAACAAACAAACAAATAAACCTAAGAAAATATACAAATCACAAATGATAAGAAAATAAATGAGCAATAAATGTTTGAGAGATCATGGAATGATTTCCAACTTTTGTGAGTCTTTGAGGATTTCAGGAAGAGAAAACCATTGTCAATGAATTTAGTATTTTTATGTGACAATATCAGAAGAGAATGTGACACTTCTTTTTACAAATTCAATCGGTCTTACACTATGTTTAGTGTGCTTAATAGATGCCAGATTGCAACGGTTTTTTTCTGCACATGCCTAGTACTCAAATTACCAAATTGTTCCTACAAAGGGCAGGTGTATGCAAACACACATCATTGTACTGAGGTATGCTCAATGTTTTTTTTAACTCTATCTTTAGTCATATATTTTCTTCAGCCTGTCAACTAAAGTGAGCAGTGGGAATTGCAGTGTAAAACCAGCTGACTATGGGAGGTACAATAGAGGCATTTTTTACCCTACCTGCTGACTTTGATACAATCTCCAACATAAACAGGATGGTTTGCAAACTGTCAGGAATGCAATCATTGGAGTAGATTCTGCAGATTGAAACATAAGCAGTGACATTAAATGTGGTGCCTCAAGAAGCTTCAGGTAATGCCTCTCACCAAACTAAATGTTGCATTTTCCAGGAATTCTGATGTTAACTGGGAAAGTAATTTCAAACCAAGTTGTTCTTATCAGGATTTCATCTTTTCATTGTTATTAGACAGGAAGCCTGTAACACAGTCAAATCCATCTCTGTGTAAATCTGATGTAAGCAAATTCCTGATAGTTGAAGTAAATCTTTTCCCAGCCTTCACTTTGTTTCTGAATAAGCAAGTAATCATCTAGACATTCTTGTGAGATTCTGTTTAAAAGCAACCCTTGTACCTATCATAAACCATTGTATCTAATTCACCCCCACTCCTCTTCCCCCGTCCTGATCTCCTACTTTGTAATTTATGGTGGGATGTGGCAATGATATAAATACAACTCTTGTAAGACCATCATCTACTCTGCATCCATTATTTCAGCTGTAATGGGATCTTCTCCACCATAAAGTTCATATGTTGCCCTATTATGTTTTTATCTTTTTGATATAAAGTTGCATCTTAGTACAGATTAAGCACATAGAGGAGAGAAATATTAAATATTAATCTTTATGCTATCAACAATTTGGAGCTAATATTTCAGGAGCTACCTCTGTATTTATAGATTCAACTGATCATATAAAACCAAGTTGGTTCCTAATGGTTAAGTGAGCTTTATCCAACAGACAGCTGAGGCCTAACGATCTGCAAGATCTCAGGTTTAATTGCTGAATTGTGCTGAGAAATCTGATCTCTGTCATATAGATGCTAGGTGCATCACCATTGACCACAGTACCTTTAGGTTAAGTGAAAAGAGATTTGGCCAATATCCTCCTCCTGGCTATTACCTAGTAACTCCTGCAGGAGTCCACATGTTGGATGGAAACATGGTAGGGCCCTGATCCCTGTTACCAATGCAGGTTGACGGATTTAAGATGCATATCAGTCACAATTTAATTGAATATGAACGGGTTCAAGCAGCTGAATGTACTCCCGTTTTTATGTTCCTATGTAATCCCTCCAAAACGCCATCCTTGCTAAGCGAAAGGGGGTTAAAATCGGCCCTACTTCAGTTGCATGCTTCCTTTAACATTGTATAATTTTCCTTTCACACTGAGAATAGATGATGTCAGGGGAATTGGATTGAAGGGGGTCTGATAGAATGAGCAAACTGAAAAATATGCAGTGTTAATGACTGGTCTAGTGATTCTCTTTACTGATATTAATTCAGGTCCCTCACATTGTCTGATTCAATAACTGCTACAAAGCATTCTCCATGTGATCTCATTATCGCTGACTTAAATGTTTCCAAAATAAATCAACAAAAGACACTATAATAAACAGCGGGAGGTTGAAGTTTATGTTCATTCTTTCTAACTGTCAGAATTTTGAATCTTTTTGCTTCAACTTGCATTTGTGTGAATCTCTCTGAAACATTTAACTGCCAGGCAGCAAATGTTGTTTTTAATTCTGTAATACAGTTTGAAAGCTCCTGCATTAAAGAGCCTTGCTTGGAGACCTGATTGTTAAATGTAGCATTTGACCTTATTTGGAAGAGACCAGACTACCCAAGAATTTTCTTTCTTAAAGGCCTAGCATAGGAAATAGAAACAGGAGTAGGCCATTCAGTCTCTCAAGCTTGTTTTGTCATTCAATTAGATCATGGCTGATCTGTATCTCAACTGTCTTTGCTCCAGACCTTAATACTCTTCCCTAGTAAAATCTACATTAGTTTTGAATTTTCAATTGATCTAAATTCAACAGCTTTTTGAGGGAGAGAGTTCCAGATTTGCACTACCCTTTGTGTGAACAAGTGCTTCCTGACATCAGCATTGAACAGCCTAGCTATAATTTTAATGTTGTGCCCCCTTGTTCTGGGTTCCCCCACCAGACGAGGTTAGAATATAATCTAGGAGGACAGAGGTAAAATAGTTACTATCCACCCAATTAAATCCTTTAACCTTAAAGATATCAATTTGATCACCACTTAATCTTCTAACTGAAACTAATACAAGCCTAGTCTATGCAACCTGTCCTCATAACTTATGCCTTTTAGCTCTGGCATCATTCTGGTGAATCTACACTGCACACCTCCACACCAATATGTCGTTCCTGGTGTGTGGTGGCCAAAAATGAGCAAAGTGCTCCTGATGTGATCTAACTAGAGCTTTTTTTAGCTGTAACACACTCCATCATTTTGTACTCCAGCCCCCTTGAGATAAAGGCTAACATTCCTTTATCCTTTCTCTTTACTTCTTGCCCACTAGTTTTTAGTAATCTCTGTACATAGATGACTAAATCTTTCTGCCCCTTCAGAGCTCCTAGCTAACCATTTAGATAAAACTCTAATCTATTTTCTTAGGTCCAAAGTGATAACGTTCCCCACATTGAGTTCCATCTGCTAACGGTTTTTCCACTCACTTAATCTATTAATGTCACTTTGTGACTTTCTGGTCCCATTAATATTACTTACTGCTACCCCTTACTTAATGTGATCAACAAATTTGGATATATTGTTTGTCTCTCACTTTCTAACTTTCTGTCTGAAGGAACTGGTGCACAAATCAGGCTGGACTCTGATGCCTACTGTGCCAGAACAGCACAAGGACACTTCCCATGTGGGACCACATGTAAAGAAAGGTTACTGGGATGACAAAACCCACTGTGCTGAGGCATGTCATATTTAGCGGAGGAGAGTAAGAAGGGGGTATAAAAGAAAAGAACATTTAGTTCTTTTTTTCTATTGTTGTAACATTATTGCTGCATTTAAAAAAGTTTTTCCAAATGTGTGGGAGAAACATATGGGATCTGAATGACTTTTACTTCCTTTTTGAATTAAACATGTTGACATAAATGCTGTAATTTGTTTGGCTTACACTAGATAGAACAGCTGGGAAAAGAAGTTCCATAAATATGGACAGAGAGCTGCAAAAATAACAAAATGTGAATGGAGCGATGAGGTCACCAACTATTAAATCATAAGATTTTATTTTATGCAACACTATTGGTTATCCTGTGGCTGCTAACCAGATGCAGTCAGAGGACTTAGATCAGGACTCCAGGAAACAAACTGAACACTTATAATAGCAGAGACTAGACTGACTAGCTGCAGGGACAGCATTTTGCTGCGCATTATAATTATGCATGTATAACAGTCTGTTTTTGGAAAAAGGCAAGGAAGGGTTTCTCATTTTCCTACTACTAAACCGGATGTTTGGTCTTCCTGATGGACAATCTGCATTGTGCTTGGCAGCTCTTCTGTTTGTGTTTTAGCCCACAGCATGTTCATTTTTCTCTATTAAAGGGAAAGTAGTCAGATTGTTAAAAGAACTGCCATACAAAAAAAAATGCAGATTCTGAAAGCCAAATCAAAAACAAGAAAGAATTCTGGAAATATTTAGCAGCACCTGTGGTGAGAGAATGAGTGAGTTGTCATTTTAGGTGTGAACACTCCATCAAAATGGTGAAGAAACAGCTGAATGTTCCGAGGAATTGCAGTCGCTGTTGGTTTGTCACTCTGCTCCTATTTTTTTTTACACTAAAATGCAGCTCTGTGTTTCTAGCCCAGACTTCCAAACCAGGTCTCTTCAGAAATGCAGCGTGTACCTGTTCTGGGAGTCCTTCTTCAAGGTGCAGGATTATCAGGGGAACCCAAGAAATGCCTTCTTTTTACAGCACTTAGCTGCTGTATTTTGGTTAGTCAGCTTTCACTAACACAGTGAAAAGCTTTGGGGCTTTTAAATAGCTTTTCACTGTGTTAGTGATTGAGTTTGAGTGAGGTAAGTGGGTAGGCGATAGGGAGGCAAAGTGGCAGGGTGATAGGTGGCAGATTGGGTAGGGTGGCAGGGTGGCTATGGTGAGGCGAGTTCAGGTTGGGTCGGAAGGGGAGTCGGAGAGTCAGGGGGTCAGGAGAGCCAGAGGGTAGGTGGGAGTTGGATGACTGGGGGGAGTGGGAGGGTTGGGAAGTTGGAGGGTTGCGGGATAGTCAGAGGGTGGGGAGGAGTTGTAGGATTGGGGGTAGTTGGAGGACTGGGGGAGTCAGAGGGTCAGGAAGGAGTCAGAGGGTTGGGGGGGGGGTCGGAGGGTTTGGAGAGAGGGAGAGGGTCGGGAAGAGTTGGAGGGTCAGGGAAGGTCAGAGAGTGGAAGGGAATTGGTGGGTCGGGGGAATTCAGATGATTGGATAGGTGTCAGAGGGTCAGAGAGGAGTTGAACAGTTAGGGGGTCAGAGGGTTGGGTGAATCAGGGGGTAGTGTTTAATTAGAGGGTCAGGGGGGAGTCAGAGGGTTGGGGGATTTGGAGGATTGGGGGATTCAGAGGATTGGATGGGGGTCAGAAAGTGGGAGGGTGTCAAGGTCAGGGGGGATTTGGAGGGTCAGAGAAGCAATTGGAGGGTCGGGGGAGTTGGAGGTTTGGAGAGGAGTTGGAGGGTTGGGAGGAGTCGGAGGGTTGGGGGGAGTTGGAGAGCCAAGGGCAGGGGTCAGTTGTATAGTTACCCAGGAGTTAGACATGGTTTTTCCTGTCTAATATTTCCTGGTAATTTCCTATCCAGATGAGCTGGAGCCCTCTGAAGTCTCTGGCTGGAATTTCCTGGCTCTGTTTGCATCGGGTGTGATGGCAGGCTGTGGGTGGGTGGGGGGGGGGGGGGGGGGGTGGGGGGGGGGGGGGCGGGTGGAGAACAATAAGGCCAAAAATTGGTTTCAGACCGTCATGTAACCAGTTTACTATTGTCCGCTCCACCTGTCAATGGTGGGCCGCATTTCCCACTGCCACAAATCGGGAACCTAATTTCAATACTTTAGCATCTCATTATAAGCCCTGCTTGCCGAAATCATCTCCACCATTTTGGATCATCCCAGCACCTCAGTGTGAAATTTCACAATCGTGCATAAGTGACATGCACCTCGTGGGCTGCACTTTTCTCAGGGCTTCCAGGTTTGTTTGCCTATCTTGCTTTGGGCAGCACTCGTGGTCATCAGTGATGGGTTTCACAGACAGGACCACATCACTTTTAGGGGAACTCATGGGCAGGTCTCTACCTACCAGACCAACTGTATTGTGGGGGTGGTTTTTCAATGGCTGCAGGGCTAGGGCTTGCTTGGGGAAGGGGGAGAAGTGGCCTTAGGCCAGGGAAGAGGTTGCAGGATGAGAGTTGTACTGGGGAAGGGGGGTATCCCAGGGTGTGTATGTGGGGCATATGTTGATCTGTGCAAGTGGCCTCAAGATGGTGAGGGCTGAGGAGGCAGCCTCCAGAGGAGATGAGGCCAGATGGAGATGTGACGGTGTGTGTGAGATATTGATTGGTGATGTCCCTTGAGCTGGCAGTGAGTGAGATGCCAGTGAATGTGTGATGGGTTTGTGTATGTGTGAGTTTAGAGTGATGAGATAGTTTCCTTACCCTGGTGGAAAGGATGAGATTTTTCATCCATTTTTTGCACTGAATGGTCGATCTCCTATCTGCAGTATTGGCACTGATCATCTTTGCGACTGCTTCCCAAGGCGGAGTGGTGAGACTGATGGGCCTCCTGCGGTCAGAGTGGGGGTAGATAACATCATGGTAGGCCTCCATGCTGTCCAGAATGTGTCCCAGGGATGCGTCACTGAATTGGGGGGGCTACAATCATTCTTGGCCTATGGGGGTCGTGTCTTCACTGGAGCAACCCTGGCTGGCAAGCAGTGAGAAGTGTGTCCGTGGCTGTAGTTTAAATATGGTGCCCGGTGTGAGGAAACGACGAGGTAACAGCATGGTGGGCAAATTGGAGGCCACCCACCAGCGAGACAGTGTGTTTCCAGTGGCTGCATAACTAATGAGGCGGGAATGGGATGATACAGCGTGAAAACCCGCCATTGCGGTCGGCGGGTAAAACAACTTTTTCCCGCTTGCTATCGCACTTTGTGCAAATTTGGGATAATTCCACCTTCTGACTCTAATTCAGAGTTGGAGACTTTTTCGGAGTGTTCTGGCTGCCAGGGAATTGCCCATTGGAGGTTGAAACTTCCTGGGTAGTTCCTGCAATGTCCTTGCGTTGGGACTTCCCTTGGGTCCTGTAATGCATCCACCTGGGTATGTTCGGCCTTTGACCATCCAGAGACCGGCAGATCTGGGCCACATACCTAAAATGTTAAGTTGCTGTTTCTGTCACCATCTATGCTGCCTGACCTTCAATTTCCATTGTTTCTAAAAAAATTGCCTTATTCCCTGATGTAGATTCACCAAAGCCAGTCCAACATTATCAGCTGGAATAACAAATGAACAGAATGTCACATTCAGAAAATAGTCTTTTTCTCAGGTACATTTCAAATGCTCTGTATTTATCTGACCTCTACTAAATTAGTCATGTTTATTGCTTTTCTGATCAAAGTTCACTTTTTCTTTCAATTTCAAATACATTTTCTAACACTCATATTTTGTTTCACGGTTTGTCCCATGTTTTATCCATGATTAAATGCATAAAGTATAATAACAACACTAATTACATTTCAAAACTATTTCATTGGCTATAAATTACTTTAAGATGTCTGGTGGTTGTGAAAGGCGTAATATAAATGCAAGTCTTTCTTTTTTTAAACCATAATGCGCTGAGCAAAATTAACATGTATATATTGGAAAGCTTTCTGTAGAGGTGGATTGCAGCATCTTCTTACCCAGGATATCAAATAGACAAACTGACCATATGTTTAGGGCATGGGGTTTTATGGTGAAGACTGAGAAACATTTAAAATTTATAAGTGCATTAAGATAATCTTCCTGACATAGACAAGTTAAGTGAGTGGGCAAGAACATGGGAGATGGAATATAACATGCAGAAGTGTGAAGTTATTCACTTTGATAGAAAAAATAGAAAAGCAGAATATTTTTAAAAATGGGGCTGGGAAAGGTTGGTGTTCGGAGGGATCTGGGTGTCCTTGTACATGATTCACAGAAAAAACATGCAGATACAGCAAGTAACTAGGAAAGCAAATGGTATGTTAGCCTTTATTATAAGAAGATTGGAGTACAGGAGTAAAGAAGTCTTGCTACGGTTATATAGGTAGGGCTGTGGTAAAGTCACATCTGGAGTAGTGTGTACCATTTTCTCTTTTTACCTAAGGAAGGATACATTTGCCTTAGAGCGAGTGCAACAACGGTTTACTAGACTGCTCCCCGGCATGAGATGAGGCTGAAATTCCATAGAGTTTTGAAGAATGAGAAGTGGCCTCATTGATACATATAAAGTTCTTAAGAAACTTGACCGGGTAGACACTGAGAGGATGTTTCCACTGCGTGGGAAGTCCAGAAACAGGGGTCACAGTCTCAGAATAAGACGTCAGCCATTTTGGACTGAGATGAGGAGAAATTTCTGCACTCAAAGGATTGTGAATCTTTGTAATTCTCTACTCCAGAGAGCTGTGATGTTTAGAGGTTGAGTGTATACAAGACAGAGAGAGGTTGATAGATTTTTGGATACTCAGGGAATCAAGAATCTAAGGGATAATATAGGAATAAGGTGATGTAGTTGATCAGCCATAGTCTTAGTGAATGGCAGAGCAGGCTTGAAGGGCCAAATGGCCTAATCCTGCTTCCGATTGTTATGTTCTTATGTGCCTTTTCTAAATATATTTATAACAGCACTTAGCATAGCCAAAGATTTTGCATAAATAGTTGTGTCTAATTTTAGGACCTTTATATTGTACCTCCCCCCAATTTTGAAGAATGTTACAGTTCTCCTAGCAATTGATGCTATTATAAGAAAAACGGAAACAGAAAATACTGGAAAAACCTAGTGTGTCAGTTCAGATCTGTAGAGTTAATAGGCAAATAAATATTTCAGGTAAGCCTCTTCAACTGAATTGACTATTAACTCTTTATATGCAGTTTGCTTTTGAATTGTATTTCAGACACACACACATGGGGCCGGATTTTCGGGTCAGTGGGCGGGGGTGGCAGGAGGGCCTGGGAGTGGCCAGGAAATAGTCCGCCACCCATGATCGGCCCCCGATCGCAGTTTCACGCTGGCTGGCAATTAACAGCTAGCCAGTGCGAAAGGTGCGCTGAGAAGCACAGCACTGCTGGGGTGGAGGCAGGAGGAGGGCGAACGCAAAAGTCTGCGCATGCGTGGGTGAGCATGCACTGAAAGCTCCCTGAAGGCAGGGAGCTGAACACTTTTAAAATCAACAATAAACACTTTTAAAATCTGAAAAAAAATTCCCGACATGGGACTAACTCACAATAACATGAACAGAATAAAATTTCTGCCCAAAAATTTACATAAGTTTTTAATTTAATTGTGGAAAACTCATCCTGCCCGTGGATGAGGTTTGCTTAAAAGCCAAAAGGTCACCTGGCCGATTTGCCTACCCGCCAACTGTAAGGTTGGATGGGAAGCGAAAAATATGTTTAACTTAATTGATTAAGGGCCTAAATTGGCCTCTTGATTGTTGGTGGGCACACTGCTGAACCTCGTACACAACTGCCAACTGAAATATCGCGCAAGTGTGCGATGACATCAGGGCGCTTGCCTGACATCATCGCACACTATTTTACTGATCCGGTTGGGTGCACGCCCAATCGTGGGATGTAAAATCCTGACCATGGTGGAATTTGATGCCATCTGCCGAGGCAAGTTTCATGGCGGAGGGTGGGAAGCGACATTTAATCGGGCAGGAGGATGCCGGATAGGGACCCTGCTTCTGACCTGACAAAGGCTGGGACTGAAAGACTTGTGGATAGCCTTCCCATCTTGCGATCAATTGAGGTCTTTAATGGGCAATTAATGCTCTCTGCTGCTGGTATTCAACCAGCAGCACCACATGGGAAGCCCAAAAGAGAAACCCTATTGGGTTTGTTTGCCAGTTCCCAGGGGTGGTGGGGCTGGGGGAGCCATCATTCAAAGGCACTCAGTGCCTTGCGTTGCCAATCCTCCAAGGTGGGCCTGGAGTCTCCAGGAATTGAAGATCAATCCAGAGAACAACCACCAGGACAATCTGCAGGCTGTTTTTGTTTATAATTTAAAGGCCAACAGAGTTAAACCCATTGACAGTTCCAATGTGTTTTGACATTTCCAATGAGTTTTGACAGTTCCAATGAGTTTTGACATTTCTTTGACAGCTTTGACAGTTGGACAATTTTTTGACAGCTTTTTAAAATTCATTGATGGGATGTGGCCAGCATTTATTGCGGATCCTAATTGCCCTTGAGAAAGTGATGGTGAGCTGTCTTCCTGAACCGCTGCAGTCCATGTGGTGAAGATACACCCACAGTGCTGTTAGGGAGGGAGTAAGGATTTTGACCCAGCAACAGTGAAGGAACAGTGATATAATTCCAAGTCAGGACGGTGAATGGCTTGGAGGGGAACTTCCAGATCATGGTATTTCCATGTATCCATAGCCCTTGACCTTCTATTTCATATTTCCAGTATCCACAGTATTTTGCTTTCATATAAGAAGGTGGCAGTTGTGGGTTTGGAAGGTGCTGCCTAAGGAGCCGTGGTGAGTTTCTGCAGTGCATCGTGTAAATGGTACACACCGCTGCCACTATTGGTCAGTGGTGGAGGGAGTGAATGTTTATGGAAGGGGTGCCAATCAAGTGTGCTGCTTTGCTCTGGATGGTGTCAAAAGTTTTGAGTGCTGTTGGAGCTGAACTCATCCAGGCAAGTGGAGAGTATTCCATCACATTCCTGACTTGCACCTTGTAGTTGGTGGACAGGCTTTGGGGAGTCAGGAGGTGAGTTACTCGTCACAGGATTCCTAGCCTCTGACCTGCTCTTGTAGCTACAGTATTTATATGGCTGGTCCAGTTCAGCTAATGGTCAATTGTAACCCCCGGATATTGATAGTGGAGGATTGAGCGATGGGAATGCCATTGAATGTCAAGGGGCAATGGTTAGATCCTCTTGTGGGAGATGGTCATTGCCTGGCACTTGTGTGGCGTGAATGTTACTCACCACTTTCAACCCAAGCCTGGACATTGCTGCATTTGG
This sequence comes from Carcharodon carcharias, assembly GCF_017639515.1. Lineage (NCBI taxonomy): Eukaryota > Metazoa > Chordata > Chondrichthyes > Lamniformes > Lamnidae > Carcharodon > Carcharodon carcharias. The sequence goes on from NC_054480.1 coordinate 52,864,145, forward strand.
ACATGGACTGCTTTAGTATCTGAGGAGTCATGAATGTTGCTGAACATTGTGCAATCATCAGCGAACATCCCCACTTCTGATCTTATGATGGAAAGAAAGTCATTGATAAAGAAGCTGGAGATGGTTGGGCCGAGGACACTACCCTGAGGAACTCCCGCAGTGATGTCCTGGAACTGAGATGATTGACCTCCAAAAACCACAACAATCTTCCTTTGCGCTAGGTATGACTCCAACCAGTGGAAGGTTTCCCCCCGATTCCTATTGACCCCAGTTTTACTAGGGCTACTTAATGTCACACTCAGTCAACTGCTGACTTGACGTCAAGGGCAGTCACTCTCACCTCACCTCTGGAGTTCAGCTCTTTTGTCCATGTTAGAACCAAAGCTGTAATGAGGTCAGGAGCTGAGGTGACCCTGGTGGAACCCAAACTGAGCATCGGTGAGCAGTCTATTTCTAAGAAAGCACTGCTTGATAGCACTGTCGATGACCCTTTCTATCACTTTACTGATGATGGAGTGTAGACTGATGGGGCAGTAATTGGCTGGGCTGGATTTGTCCCACTTTTCATCTACAGGACATACCTGGGCAATTTTCCATTGGTGGGTAGATGCCAGTGTTGTGGCTGTAATGGAACAGCTTGGCTAGGGACATGGCAAGTTCTGGAGCACAAGAGTTCAATACTATTGCTGTAATAGTGTCAGGGCCCAAAGCCTTTGCAGTATCCAGTGCCTCCAGCTGTTCTTTGATATCACGTGGAGTGGATCAAATTGGCTGAAGACTGGCATCTGTGATGCTGGGGACCTCCAGAGGAGGCTGAGATGGATCATTCATTGACACTTCTGGCTGAAGATTGTAGCAAATGCTTCAGCCTTATTTTTTGCACTGATGTGCTGGGCTCCTCCATTATTGAGAATGGGGATATTTGTGGAGCCTCCTCCTCCAGTGAGTTGTTTAATTGTCCGCCACCATTCACGACCGAATGTGACTACAGAGCATAGATCTAATCCATTGGTTGTAGAATTGCTTAGCTCTGTCGTGACAGTGAAGGAACAGCAATGTATTTCCAAGTGAGGGGCACATGTTGCTTGCAGAATTGGGAAGATGAGGTGTTTGGAGGATTGAATGCTCTCTCCGACACTTGACTTCACCTCTGCATATTCCTGATGAAGTCCCCTGATGTGTTCAGTGCCTTCCCAATGATCCTTCTTTATTTTGGTCAGTCACAAGCCAGGGACTCCCAGAGTTGGAAGGGATGTTTGATTTCTCCAGGGATGCTGTGAGGCCGTCCCTAAAGCATTACAAATGCCCTACCCTGGGAGTCTATTGCCCAACCGAGTTCTGAGTAGAGCAGTTGCTCCAGGAGTCTGGTGTCAGGCACACAAACAATATGTCCTGGCCAGTGGACCTAGTTTTGAGTGGTTAGTGCCTTGATGCTGGGCATGTTGGCTTGGGAGAGGACGCTGCTTTTGGACCAACTTTTTTGCCACTGGATTTGGAGGATCTTGCGAAGTCACCGTTGACGGTGCTTCTCAGTGCTTTGAGTTGCCTGCTGTAGGTTGTCAAAGTGTCTCAAGCGTATAGGAGAACAGGGATCACTGCTGCACCTTAGTCTTGGGTATGAGATCCTAGCCCTCAAATACTCCAGTTGGCACTTAAGAGCCAATAATGAATTTTGACACTTATGTTTGTCTTTGTCAAGAGGAAGCTCCCAAGATACGGAAAATTGTCCACATTTTCTAGGACCTCGCCATTGATCTTAATCGATGGCGGAAGGTGTTTCACTATGGGAACTGGTTAGAAGGAGTTTCTGGGGTGTTTAGTAAAAGGGTCATTTTCTAATATGCTTTGGAGAAGGAGTCGACAAAGACCTGGAGCTCAGTTTCTGAGTAAACACGCACACAAGGGTCATTTGCATACAGAAGCAGTGTAGTCACTGTTGTAATGTAGAAAACACAACAGTGAGTTTTGTACACAGCAAAATCCCATAAATGGTAATGTGATAATGACCAGATAATCTGTTTTTGTGGTTTTGGTTGAGGGCTAAATATTAGCTGGACACCAGGTTATTTTTGGCTCTTTGTGGGAATGTGCTATGTGCAAACTAGCTGTTTTGTGACTACACTTCAAAGGTATTTCATTGGCTGAAGCACTTTGGGATGTCCTGAGGCTACATAAAATACTATATAAATGCATCTTTTTTCTTTGATGGAACTCTGACATCTGGTTAGCAGTTGTGCTGGCAGACTTTGCCTTTTCCTTTACGTTTTGCAGATTAACATTATTCCCATTCTGTGGCCTTTTTTGCATTATAAAAATGGACTGGGATTGCATTTGCATAACTTTTGTAAATTTTGCCTCCTTCATGATAGCTAGGCTTCTCATACATATTATGTCCATTAAATTGGTCAAGATCTATAGAATTTAAGTGAAATAAAGGTAATGGATGAGGCTGGGTTTTGAATTTTGATGTCTTGGGTTAGTGATAGAGCACATTTGCTGATGAAGGTGAGACTGTTGAACCTAACAATTTTTGCATTGAAGGATATCAGTAGCCATGAGACATGTGGTGAGATAGACAAAAAGAGGCCACCTGCTGAACAATGGAGGTTTTGGTTTGGGTTTCATTCGAATGTTGCCGGCGAGCAGCAAGTGACAAATCCATGCCCCGCTATAGCTCACCAGCTGGGGAAGTACATAAATTGCTTCTTTTAATTCTTTCATGGGATGTGGGCATCTCAGGCTAGGCTAGAATTTATTGCCCATCCCTGATAATCCTTCTGGAGGCAGTGGTGAGCTGCCTTCTTGAACCACTGCAGACAATCTGTTGCAGGTTCACCCATAGTGCTGTTAGGAAGGGACTTCCAGGATTTTGACCCATTGACAGAGAAGGAACGGTGATATAGTTCAAAATCAGGATGGTGTGTGGCTTGGAGGAGAACTTGCAGGCGGTGGTGTTCCTATGCATCCACTGCCCTTGTCCCTCTAGGTGGTAGAGGTTTGGAAGGTGCTGTTGAAGGAGTCTTGGTAAGTTGCTGCAGTGTATTTTGTAGATGGTACACACTGCTACTACTGTGCATCAGTAATGGAGGGAGTAAATGTTTAAGGTGGTGGGTGCTAATGAAGCAGACTGCTTTGTCCTGGATGGTGTTGAGCTTCTTGAATGTTGTTGGAGCTGCACTCATCCAGGCAAGTGGGGAGTATTCCATCACACTCCTGACTTGTGTCTTGTAGGTGGTGGACAGGCTTTGGGGAATTGGGAGGTGAGTTACTCACCACAGTATTCCCAGTCTCTGACCTGCTCTTGTAGCCACAGTATTTATATGGCTAGTCCAGTTCAGATTCTGGCTAATGGTAACCTCCAAGATGTTAGAGTAGGGGAATCAGTGATGGTAATGTCAAGGGTAATGTCTTCTTGGAGAACGTAATTGCCTGGGAAGATTATTTGCCACTGATCAGTCCAAGCCTGAATGTTGTCCAGACCTAGATGCTTTTGGACATGGACTGCTTTAGTGTCAGAGGAATCATGAATGGTGCTGAACATTGTGCAATTATCAGTGAACAATACCTATTCCGATGGCCTTATGATGGAGGGAAGGTCATTGATGAAGCAGCTAAAGTTGGTTGCGGCTAGGACACTATCCTGAGGAACTCCTGCAGTGATGCCGTGGAACTGAGATGATTAACTTCCTACAATCATAGCCATCTTCCTTTGTGCTATGTATGGCTCCAACCAGTGGAGAGTTTTCCTCGATTCCTATTGATTCCAGTTTTGCTAGGGCTTCTTGATGCCACACTCGGTCAAATGCTGCAGTGTTGTCAAGGGCAGTCACTCTCACCTCACCTCAGGATTTCAGCTCTTTTGTCCATATTTAGACCAAGGCTGTAATGAGGTCAGGAGCTGAGTGACCCTCGTGAAACCAGACTGAGTGTCAGTGAGCAGGTTACTGCTGAGCAAGTTCCATTTGATAGCACTGTTGGCAACACCTTCTCACTTTGCTGATGATTGAGAGTAGAGTGATGGGGCAGTAATTGGCTGGGTTGGATATGTCCTGCTATCTGTGGATGGAAAATAGCTGGACAATTTTCTGCATTGCCAGGTGGATGCCAGTATTGGAACTCCCAAGCTGAGCTGGTTGGCAGATTAATTCAAACTGTCCCAGACTGCCATTGACCTCATCTCCTTTGGAGATCTTCCACGTGCATCCCTCCCATCCCCATGGCATCCAACTTCATGGATTCCCAACCATGCTCAGCCTGCTTATAACCCCTTCCCTAAGATCTACTAACAGGACTGCCCTGGTAGCCTTATCCTTTCAGCCTGTTTCTACGCCATGGAATTTATTTAATCCTTTCTGCCTTCTATTTTTTCATCCCTTGTTTATCCTATTTTGACCTACACCCACAAGTCTTCTGATGCCCTTTGCCACTTTAGTCATTTAAATTTACATGATGGAAAACCATTCCCTCTACACTTCTATTCCCACATCAGGGGGGCTTCCTCTATTTCCTTGAACAGCGAACAAACCAAGTGCCATGCACTACTACTCTCCTCTGCCTGTTCACATTGTACAACTTTCCCTTATCCCTACTCACTTTCTCCAATTAAAAGGAGAGCTATGGGAAACCCTATAAGTCATTGTTATGGTTGCCTTTTTGTGGGATGCGTGGAATGTTCTTTGGGCGGAATTTTCCGTGCCTGCTGGTGGCAAGCGTGATAGGTGGCGTGAGCGAGCAATATGGTGCGATTGGTTTCATGACAGCGGGAAGGCAGGTCGCGATTGTCCGCTCAGTGGAACCTCATTATAATACATCAGCATACTATTATCAGACCATCCTGCCAGGCTCTTGCACCCTAGCTGGATTGTCTGTCCATGTCGATGTCAAAGCACACTGATGTATTTCACAACAGCACAGAGGGGACATGCACTTGGCGGCCTGCACTTTGGGTGAACTGGAGGTGAGTGCACAGCAACGTTCTGCAGAGCTTGCCAGGGTCACCTGTTGCTTTGCAGGCTTCAGGTGCGCTGGGGGGTCGGGGTTAAGTGCCACCTTGCCTGACTGGTGGTGGAGTAGGGGGTTGGGGATCAGAGGCAAATGCAGCCCTGCCTCTGGGGAGACTTTTAAGGGTGAGGGGGAGTGGGGGCAAGTGCAGCCTTGCCATTGAGGTGACTGGTGGTGGGGGGTGGGGTTGGTCGTGGTTAAGGGCAGCCCTACCTCTGAGGTGACTGGTGATAGGGGGGCGGGGGGAGCTGGTGGTGATGGTTAGGGGTAGCTTTGTCTATGAGGTGACTGGTGGCTGGGGTAGTGTTGGGGGGGGGGGGGTGGGGGGGGGCGGGTGGAGGGAGGTGCTCAAGGGTAGCCCTGCCATTGAATATAGCGCACAAGCTTTCGGGGTGGGGCATAGGTGGGTGAGGGAAGTGGCCACGCATTAGGGAAACCTGTATGAAGTGACCATTCCCCTGCAGCTGAGACAGTTTAGGCACAGCTACATTGGTATGATTGGAGTCAGGCCTCTAGTTTATCTGCCCACTCAAGCAATGCAGAGGCATCAAAGTGCCACCCAGTTCTGCAGATCTCCCCTCCCTGGCACTCCCCCACCCCCGGCACAGACTGCAAATTCATGAGCACTTTAGTAGATTGCAGAGCAGTTGGACTGCACATGTTGTACAATCTCCTTGCTAAAGCTGGCCATGTAGCAGTCACTGCTGGAGGTGCTCACAGCCCCTTGCAATGTCAGCATCCTGGTTTGGACCAGTCTCCCCTATGGTTCAAGCTAACAGTGCAACCTTGCAGTGCAATAATCTCAGGCCATCAAAGTAGTGGCCAGCACTCTCCTGGAAGTGTTAAAGGGCTGTCACACTTAACCAAGACAGGCTCTTAGTACACCCATGCTAACCACGTGTCTCTCTCTTTCATCCTGCAGGAGGAGTACATCAGGATCATGGAGCCTGGTGAACTAGCTGTATGCCTGATGGCCTACAGAGCGCAAAGAAGATGGAGGAGAGAGCGACCATGGCTCCTGGCTGCACAGAGGCAGGGACAGCAACCTCAGGAAGAAGGGGCGGCTGGGGCTCCCGCACATGCCACCCAAGAGCCACAGCGAGCTATCGCTGGTCAGTGCTTAGTGACACCCAGGGTCTATAGAGCTGCCTTTCATTCCTATAGATGATTGAGAACCAGGGCCACTGACGACTGCGCATGTCGAGGGAAATGTTCACTCACATCTGCCAGCTACTGCAGGATTTGGCACCATGGGGACATGGAAGGCATCCACTGCCAATGGCTGTGAAAGTGACCGTGGTGCTCAATTTCTGCACCAAAGGCTCCTTTCAGGGCTCCACAGGTGACCTCTGTGGGATCTCCCGAGCTGCCACCCAGAAATGCATCCATGAGGTCACAGGTGCCATCTTCCTGAGGGCACACAACATTGTGCATTTCACTCGGGATCAGGACAGCCAGGATGCAAGGGCAATTGGAGCCCAGATCTCGGGTTTCTCACTAGTTCAGGGTGCGAAGGACTGCACTCATGTGGAGCTCAGATCCCCATTGCAACACACGGTGAACTACATCAGCTGTGAGGGGTTCCATTCGCTGAATGTGCAGCTGGTGTGCAACCACCAGAAACGCATCCTGCGCACGGTTTCCAGGGAGTCTGCATGACGCCTACATCCTCAGTCGGTCACAGATCCCTGGGGTCTTCCAGGTTCCACAGAAGCTGCAGGGTTGGCTCCTCAGGGACATGGGCTACCCATAGAGGCCGTTGCTGATGACATCCGTGTGGCGGCCTCAGACTGCAGCAGAGTGATGCTATAATGAGGCTCATGCTGCAACTCACAACTTGGTGGAGCAGACCATTGGGATGCTGAAGATGAAGTTCCAGTGCCTGGAACAGTCTGGTGGAGCCCTGCAATATAGTCATCAGAGGGTGTCACGCATCATCATTGACTGCTGTGCCCTTTACAACCTGCGCTTCAACAGGGAGGTGAGTTGACTGAGAGTGAGATGGAGGAGCTTCACAGCTCCTCTGATGGGCATGAGGCTGAGGAGGTCCTCGGAGGCAATGATGTTGGGGATGAGGCCCTTGCCTGGCTAGACGAGGCAGACGTGCTCAGAAGGCTCTCATAGCTGCCAGATTTATGGAAGATGCTGACGACATGCAGTGAGGTGACCCCATAGATCCTCAAATTGCAGTTGTGAACGTTTGACTCCAGTCTGGCTTATGGCAGCGCGAATACCCTCTGTGAGAATGCTCCTGTCATGGAGATGTGTAGGCCCTAATAATCACTCGATTGCAGGAGGATGATGATGATATGCAGTGAGGACACTCCATAAATCTTCACATAGCCTCTGAGAATGTTTGACTCCCGTCTGGCCGAGGGCAGCTCGCTTACGCTCCGTGACCAGGGTCATATCATAGAGAGGCAGCCATGGAATTTTAGAAGCATCTGATGCTTTATCTGCCTACAGCACCTGACCCCCTTCAGGAGCTGGTGCACAGCATCACTGGTCACAGATGCTGAAGAGTTGGGATCCAGCCCCTTCTTAAAGGCTGAGAGCACATTGAAAGTACGAGAGAACTCTGTGGTGCCTGCCCACTACATTCTGGCAGCAATGACTAGCACTGCTGAGGTGCAGGCATCAGTATTGTTTCCAGGGAGTGTGAGGCCAGACTGTCACTTTGGTCTGAGGGCTGCACAGAGCAGAGGGAAGAGGCCCTGGACTGAGACACCTGCCTTTATCTTGTGCAAAAAGTTTTCACATCTGAGTGACAAGAACTGCTCCACAGAACAAGGAGCCAGAGGCAGGGAGACATTCTTGGGAGTTTATTGACATCAAGCGATTAACAGCCATGCCTGGACTGTGCAACCAATTCTCCTTAACTGCCCTAACCCTGCCGCTATGTCTTGGTGCTCCCTGGACATCCACAGCGAGCTGGAGGCAGCCTGCTGATTGTGACGTGCTGACTATGACGCCCGATCTGTGATGACTTTGGCGGGCGTCCTCTGGAGGGCTGAGACTTGGAGGCCCCCCTCCTGCTTTCAGGCTCCTGCTGTGTGGCAGTGACACCCTCCTCGGCCTGTGGAGCTGGAGCTGCTGAGGTCACAGGAAGAGGGGAGTCGAATGAGCCGGACACTCTTGGAGTCACCTGGGGGGATGGGCCTGGAGTGTGCACCTGCGGATCCTCCTCCCTATGGGTGCTCAGGGGCCCCAGGCTGACTCCTTGAGGAGCAAGGGTAGCAGGAGTGAGGTCAAGCTGCCCAGCACCCCTCTTGCGTACACTCAGTTGAAAGCCAACTATGGCATCAGCGATGGAGTTGAGCTCACGCACCAGTGCAGGAGCGAAGTCCTGAACCAAGGTCTCCATGGCGGCCACCATCTTGCCAGTGTTGACCTCGGTGCATTGCATTGCCGGCGCTATCACCTCAGAGCGAAGGCAGACGGACTTCTACATTGTGCCTTACAATCTGAGGAGTGCAGTGGCCATTCTTCCTGTTGTTCCCTAGCTTGCCTTTGCAACTCCAGCAACTGTGACATGACCGGGTCCAGAGGCTCGTCATCTGACTCAGACTCAGCAACATTCTGGTCTCCAGCAGTCCTTTGAGTGCCGGGGACCTGGGAAGTCCCTGCCTCCACCTGCAGTGGATCAGGCAGTGCAATGTGCTCACCAGATTGTGATCCCGTGGCTACTCTAAAGCTAGGTCTCACCTAGGTGTGTGTCTCTGCTTTGGTGGAGGGTGTGGGTGAGTGCTGTGACGGGACTTCAGGGAGGGTGCCTCCGGATTCCTCTTCAGAGGTTTCTGCAGAGCTTGATTGAAGGCACTGGGTCATGGACTCTGTCAGATGTTTGGCAGATGTGCCAGCGAAAGCAAGGGGAGATAATTAGTGCATGGCAGTGGCCTGTGAAAGAGGACACATCACTCACGGCATGGTTGCCTGATGGATGCCGCACTGCTGGATCCTCACTTGGTAGAAAAGTGCTGACCTCACCATCAGCACAGGACTGGTCCGGGTCAAAGCCAGCTGGAAGTCTCTGCTTTCAAAGTCCTTGAGGACCTTGATTTCGGGCATTCTGCCACTAGTCTGTGACCTCTCTCTCTTGTTGTGTGCCAGCTTGTCCTGCATGGAGAGATGGAGAAAGTGTAAGCAGGATGCCTGCCAGGCCAGATGATAAGTATGCCTGGCATGCATGGGTATTGATGAGGGATGATGATGGGATGAGGACAATGACAGTGAGTGTGAAAGAATGAATGATGATGTCCTTTGAACCGGCAGTGAGTCCTGTGGATATGTGATGGGTGAGTTGAGTGAGGAAATGAGTGACTTACCCTGGCAGATCATTTATCCTCTTGCGACACTGGGTGGCTGTCCTCTTTTGCAGGGCGTTGGCACTGATCACTGCTGCCACTGCCTCCCAAGCCTAGTTAGTGATGTTGCTGGCCATCCTGCGGCCAGACCGGGGATAGTGGGTATCTTGGTGGGCCTCCACGGCATCCAAAAGTTGCTTGAGAGACACATTGCTGAACCTGGGGGTTGCAGTCTTCTTCAGTTTCTGGGCCATGTCTTCCGTGCAGCAGTGGTGAACTGGAAGCACTGAGATGTGTACTTGTGGCTGGACTTCAAAGATGGTGCCCGGTGTGATGCAGCAGTAGGGCGATGGTGGGCGGGCAAATGAGATCCCACCCACCATGGAAACACCATGATTCCCGGGAGTGTGTAAATAGTGAGGCGGATTCGGGACGATTTGGTGTGAAAACCCGCCGTCACGACCGTTACTGCACTAAATGCAAATTTGGGAAAATTCCACCCTTTGTTCCTGTTCTACTCCATCCCTTCTTTAATCAGCACATAGATGACTGTGTTCGTGTTGTTTGCCACTCTGGTCCCAAACTGTCATCAACTTTGGGTGGAATTTTATGCTGGCAGGATTTTATGGTCTCACTGAAGTCAATGAACTTTTGAACAGCTCGCCGCATTTTACAGACCCACCTGCACCGCAACAGGGCCATAAAAATTTGTCCTTTGTTTTTACCCAGCACCCCATTGTTACCTTCAAATGGCCTATATCTTCCTCTTCCCTCCCACGACTTCTCTATCTCCATTTTTGGGAGTAGGCTGTCCAAGTATGGCTAGTACAAACTCTCCAACTGCCACAGTTAACTTGATTAAATTTCTTCCCATTCCACTTTCTGTATGGTCTATACTTCTCTCAGACTCACCTGCTCTGTAGCATCTGTCGCACTATGGCACTTTCCACATCACAGGTGCTGAATTGCCCTCCCTCTTCCTCAGCTGAGGATCCTCCTCCACTGTGATTGATAAGGCCTTCATCCATCCATCCCATTCCCAGCACTTCCCTTCTCACTCCTTCTACTCTTTCTAGAGACATGATAGAGTGTCACTTTTCCTCACCTTTCACCCCATCAGATTCTGCATTTAGTGGATCATCCTCCAAAACGATGCCAGCAAGAAACATCATCCACCCCCTTTCCTTTTAGCATTCTGACTGGTCTGTTTCCTCCATGCCACCCTGGTCCATTGTCAATCACCACCACCTGTTTCCATTCTCCTGCCACCAGTCCATGCAAGTGCATGAGGTTCAAGACCTGCCCATTCACCTTTTCCTTTTCCACTGTTCATGATCCAAAATACTCATTCTGGGTGAAACATCCATTTAATTGTACTTCTTCCAACTTAGTGTACAGTAGTCATTGTTCACAATGTGGTGTCCTCTACATTGGCAAGAGCAAACACAAATTGGACGAAGACGTTGTTGAACACTTCCATGCAATCTGCAAGTGGGAAATTAAAATTCTGGTTACATGCCACTTTAATTTTTCATTCCTCTCACAATTTAACCACCCTGTACTTGGTCTCCTAGCTGTTCCAATTGAGCTTAATACAAAATCGAGGTACAACATTTATTTTTCTACAGGGCACGAATAACGTTGGATCTGAAGCATGGCTCCATTCTCTCTTATTTGTTTCTTGTTGCTTGGGGGATGTTCCCTCTTATGAGAAGCATCCCGGATGTTTTGATCGTGATAAATGTGCTTTAAAATGAAAATTGCTGAATCTTTTTGGTCTGTACTTTTGACTGATCACATTTATGTGAAGCCCTTTGCTACATTGTACTACATTAAAGGTAATATATAAATGCAAACCATTGTTGTACACATTGCATTTAAGTGCTGAGTCATTGGGGAGGCTTGTGATACACAAATTATTTAATTGAAATTAATTTTAAAGGTTTTATTTTGCAAGTTCACCAGTGAATCAGAATATAATTGTACTGCTATGCAGTGTGAGCTGGGATGACAAGGTACACTAATGCCTTAAACTCAAAGCCTGGTTTCTGCTTGCCCAGTGGTGAGACACGGCAATTAGCCTCATTCCCTGGATTAGGAAGGGAAGAAAACTCTGCCAGGGCTCCTGATCCTGTTCGTTCTCCATTTACTTGTTTTGGGAAGTGCCTGTGTGTGCATTGATGATGGGCAATGAGAATATTAGGATTTGTTGCGATGTGTTGCACGGTGGAATAGACTGTCAGCATTTATTATTCAACTGTACACATGAAGGATTTGGGTAAAATTGAATCTAAAGAAGCTTTAAAAAAAACATCGAAGAGGGATTTTTATCACAGTCTTAAAGAACTACAGGTCAATCATTAAAAACTGGTCAGTTCCTGAGAAAGCTTACTGCCAGCAAACTACTAAAACACAGTAACAAAATAAAAGACAGTCTGTAGCTATCTGTCACTACATCAACATAAAATGTGTTGGTTTATTCACTATTATTTGGTGTAATCTCTGAAGACATTTGCACTCTGTTGTGACAATATGAGAAAATTAAACACTCAGGTTTCAAAGGATGTACCTGCAGAAAATGTTAAACTGTTCTTTTATTTCTTATTTTGTTATGATTTACATTTTTAAAGGTAACAAAATGTTGCTGGAAAAGGCTGGCACTAGGATGAGCTTCAGTAATCTATTGAAACCTTTCTGAGGCTAGTCACAGTTGCTGCTTGGCTCTAGCTACGGTTGGATGAATTGTGGATGAACCTATCCTAAGAATTAACACTCCAACATTATGCAGGGCACTGGAGCAAACATAATGTGAACTAACACAGCTGTGATCCTTTTTTCCTGGAATGCAAAGGCTCCTTTACTGCAAAACTTCTTAAAGCCGACTCTCTGTCTCCTCTGTCTTCACCTCCAACAAATGCGAGGCGCTCATTAAGATTGAGAAAGCTGTTGTGAAAGCATGGGCTAGAACTCCCAAGGAATGGTAATCACAGTTGGATTGCCGCTCCACTTCTTTTAGCGTACACTAGGATGCAGCTGCACATTTCTCGTTCGACCTTCCGACTTGGGCTGGGTGGTTGGGGTGGGGGGGGAGGTGGCCAGGGAGGTGTAAGTAATAGTCAGAGACTTGGGAGGGTAATCACAGGCTCAGGAGGGTAGTCAGGGAGTGGGGGTGTTTGTCAGGGGGTTAGTAGTAGTCGGGCGCTGGGGTGTAGCTGCGGGGTCAGGAGAGTAGTTGGAGGGGTGGGAGGATAGTCGGGGGATCGGGAGGGCAGTAGGAGGCTCGGGGGGGTGGTGATTGTTGGAGCGTGAGGGGTAGTCCGGAGATTGGGGGTGCTAGTGGGTAGGCCAGTAGGAGGGGGTTGTCGAGGGGTCCAGTGCTGGTGGTGGGGCGGTGGGGGGTGGGGGGGTGGGGGGAGCGGGGGGGGGTCAGTCATATAGTTACCCAGGAGTTACAAGTGGTTTTAATTCTTTTAACTTCTCCTACATAACTATTCTGCAAAGTCCCTGATTTAAATCAAAGTATCGGATGGTTCTTGGTGCAGGGTAATTAATTACCCATCAGAAGTTTGGATTTCTCGGGCAATTGCTGTTCAGCCCTTACGTGGGAACTGCCGAGGGATCCTCGAGTACCTTGCCTGGAGCACCTCCTGGGTAAAACCCCCCCACAGAGATTAGAAGTTATGGGCCTCATGGGACATCAATGGACTTCTTTGTCATTAAGATTGAGAAAGTTGTTGTGAAACCATGGGCAGAATTTTGAGGTCATCAAACAGGCGCGGCCCAGGAGCGGCCGGGAAATGTTCCACTGCCCGCGATTGGCCCCTGACCGCAGTTTCATGCTGGCTGGCCAATTGGCAGCTCCACACTGGTCGGGAGGGGCCAAGCGGGGGCAGGGGCCTGTTGGTGACCCGGTGACCGGTTTAAAAATGGCCCGGGCAGCCCCTGGAAGGCTGCCATGGAAGTACATCTCATCTGCATTCCCAAACTGAAGTTATGGAGCTGAGTGCAGCTGGACATGGCAGGCAGGAGGGCAGCTCGGGTGGGCACTCCGACCCCTGCTTTTCTGCTGAGTGCCTCGTCATCTTCCTGGAGGAGGTGGCTGCCAGGAGTAACATCCTTGTCCCCAGAGATGGGAGGAGGAGAGCACCGCACCTCACAAAAAGGCCAGGGGAGGAGGTAGCAACACTGGTGAGCAGCCATGATGTGGTGTAGCCCACCTGGGTCCGGTGCTGGAAGTGCTTCAATGACCTGCTGCGCTCAGGAAGAGTGAGTACCATGTTGATATGGGTCAGTGTGCAGAAGGCCATCCCCCTGTGGAGCTCATGGGTGCTAGAGTCTGAATGCCTACTGTCAGTGACACCAGAGCTGGCCGACGGGCGAGCCCTGGCTGCTTGGACTGAGTGCCTTGCAGCTCGAGGGCCACAACTCGGATGTGCCCTGCTAGGTGCTCCTCAGCTGGGGTTGGTCAGGCTGCAATGCCTGCAATGCTCCTCTGTTGCTTCAGGAGAAGATATGCCATAGCCAATCAGAGAGGTCACGTCCAGGCGGAGGCCCAACCAACCTCCTGCTGCTCAGCAGATTCAAGCAAGACGCCCTAGAGCCTAATAGCTGGCACACTTCCCCTGAAACCGAGTGTGGAGAGGTGGGAGTGCCAGACAAAGGTAACAGTGCAGTGCACAGAGGTGAGACTTTCGGATTATGCAATCATTCTAGTGTAGTGCCTTCATTATGTGAGCCGAGAACCAGGAGTCCCCACTGATCATTGAAGATGATGGCACCGTGATGCAGATCTCCATTGTCTCACCAGGGTGCCTGGCATGCACAGTGACAGTGTGATGACTGTAACTCATTCTCCCTTTTAGGTTCGCCAACAGGCGTGCACCCTACGGACCCCTGACACTGGAGGACCACCGAGCTTCAGTTTCACCTACATGATAGCTGCTTTCTGAAGCAGGCACCACTGCAGATACCAGCAGCTCGATGGGCATCAGATCGGCGGTTAGTATCTCAGTGTACAGCGGTGACGGCACTTCATAGTCGCTTGAGGTACAGGCAGAGGCAGAGAATACCCAGGGCCCCAGCAGTCAGAGGACTGCTGGGGACTAGGACACAATGCTCAGTCGATGACAAATGATGAGCCTCTGGAGTTGTCCATTAGGTGGCAGGTGCTGGATGTCCAGTGAGATGTGCAGGAGGATCTGGAGCAGATCCATGAGGTTATGAGTGCCATGGTCTCTGTTATGGAGGAGCACTGCGTTTACCCTCATGGCCGAGTGCACTGCTTCCTCCATCAAGAGAGTGGCAACTCTCATGGAGAGGCAGCTCCAGGAACAGAATCAACTGTTCCTGGGGTTGCGCTCAGACCTGCAAGCCCTCACACAAGCACTGACCTCAGATGGTCACTGTCAGTGTGGGAGATGGATGAGGTTCCCAGTATCCCAGCTAAGTGCCCGTCCATCAATGGTGAGCAGGGAGGACCAGAGTGACCTCATATTGGCGCAATAGCTGCTTTTTAAAAATTATTTCATGGCATGTGGGCTTCGCTGGCTGGGCCAGGATTTATTGCCCATCCCTAATTGCCCTTGAGAAGTTGGTGGTGGTGAGCTGCCTTCTTGAACTGCTGCAGTCCATGTGGTGTAGGTACACCCACAGTGCTGTTTGGAAGTGAGTTCCAGGGTTTTGACCCAGCAACAGTGAAGGAACGGTGATATATTTCCAAGTCAGGATGGTGAGTGACTTGGAGGGGAACTTCCAGGTGCTGGTGTTCCCATCTATCTGCTGCCCTTGTCCGTCTAGATGATAGTGGTCGTGGGTTTGAAAGGTGCTGTCGAAGGAGTCTTGGTGAATTCCTACAGTGCATCTTGTAGATGGTGTACACTGCTGCTACTGTGCATCGATGGTGGAGGGAGTGAATGTTTGCCGACGTGGTGTCAATCAAGCGGGCTGCTTTGTCCTGGACAGTGTCAAGCTTCTTGAGTGTTATGGGAGCTGCATTCATCCAAGCAAGTGGGGAGTATTCCATCACACTCCTGACTTGTGCCTTGTAGATGGTGGACTGACTTTGGTGAGTCAGGAGGTGGGTTACTTGTCGCACGATGCCTAGCCTCTAACCTGCTCTTGTAGTTACAGTATTTATATGACTAGTCCAGTTCAATTTCTAGCCAATGGCAACCCCCAGGATTCAGTGATGGTAATGCTATTGAACATCAAGGTGTGATGGTTGGATTCTCTCTTGTTGGAGATGGTCTTTGCTTGACACTCATGTGGCATGAATGTTACTTGCCACTTGTCAGCCCAAGCCTGGATATTGTCCAGGTCTTGCTGCTTGTTGTCTCTGTGGACTCCTTTTAGGACACTCTGGATGATGGCAGCAGCTTCTCCGTCCCTCCTCCATGACCGTCGCATCTGATGAGGCTGCAGTGACTGAGGAGATGCCAACCGTGGAACTGGCCACTCAGTCCCAGATGGGTCTAGCATAGGCTACAATGGCCAAAAGGACGACCGCCAAAATCATCAAGGCCAACAAGACAGCAGAGTCAACAGGCTGTCCCCAATGCCGATGCCAGTGAGGGGAGTGGCACCAAGACATAGCACTCGCAAGCATAAGTCAAAGGCACTGTGAACACAAGAGGGACAGTTCACGGGTGATTTTATGTTCTTTTATGTTTGCTTTATCTAAACTGGCCTGGGAATGAAGACCGGTGAAGGTTATGTAAATAGTTTGGAATTGTCAAAATGAGATAAATTTTGTTTTCGTATTCATGGCCTGAGTATGGTGTCTCTGCCTCTCTAGAAGTCACCGAGATCTGTCTCCACACCCTCAGTTTTCTCCTCACCATGGTCCTCTTCTGACTCACTACTAGACTCATTCTCTGCGGCCTGAGCAGCTACATCAAAATCCTTTTCTTCCAATGGGTACCCCATTCCCAGGGGCAGATTGTGGAGAGCGCAGCATGCAACCACTATCAGTGACACCCGGTCTGGGGGGGGGCGGGCGGTTATTGTAGTGCACCCCCTGAACAGCCCAGGCACCGGATGTGCATCTTGAGAAGACCTATGGTCCTCTCTATCACTCCGCCACCCCCCCACCACCCCTTGTGGAAGCATGACTCGTATTGTAATGCTGCACTGCCTCTTTTCTTGGGTGGCAGAGATGCGTCATGAACCGCCTCTTCAATGGATAGCCCTTATTACCCAGCAGCCATCTATGCAGTCGGACTGAAGCACTGAAGAGCCTCGACACATGGGAGTGTCTCAAGATGTAAGCGTCATGGGAGCTACCAGGTTACCTTGCACAGACTTGCAGAATCTGCATCCTGTGGTCACACACTATCTGCATGTTCATGGAGTGGAAGCCCTTCCTGCTAATGAAGGCACCCGGGTGACCCACTGGAGTCTTGATGGCCACATGTGTGCAGTCGATGGCATCCTGGATGCAGGGGAACTCAGCAATCACTGCAAAGCCTCTGGCTCACTCAGCCTGGCTGGCCTCATCCGATTTGGTAAAGAATAAAGGTCAGTGCCCGCCTGAACAGAGCTTCTGTCACCAGCTTGATGCAACTGTGGACAGCTGATTGGGAGACTCCATGCAGATCCCCCACTGAGACCCGGAAAGAGCCGGAGGCATAGAAGTTGAGGGCCACTGTGATCCTTCAGAGCCACAGACATGCCTCCTTTGGCATTGCACCTAGGACAGCTGCGTCGCCGCCTGTAAACCCTGGCAGCAGGATAGTGGCAGCCCCTTTCGCCTCAGACTTCCTGCTGGCCATGCGCCCTTTGTGCCTGTGCCTCTCCTCCCACCAGTCGCTCCCGTGGAAATTGCATAAGGACATCTGGCCTCCTCTCCCTTCTGCCCCTCTCTTCCTCCTCAGAGGGGGTGCCACTAGCAGAGACCACAATCCCCATTCCCAGCATAACTGGAAGCTGTCTGATACCTGCACAGTTTGAATCTTCCGGGATCCTTGGAGACACCAAGGAATCCTGAAATGAAGTCTGGAAATGCTAAGAATGAAGCCCCAAACAGAGATGAAGTTGCCAAGTACCAATAAATCACCAGCAACAAACTACGTACCAAATCCCTCACTACTCACACCGCAATCCAGCTCACCCCTTTTATCCTGCTTGTGGATGAGGTTTTTGCAAATGTTGTCTAGCCACTTGCCTGATTTGCCCGTGCGACGGGTGCAAAATTGCGCAGGCAATGAAAAATCATGGTCAATTGGACTGTTAATGGCCTTAAGAGGCCTCTTAATTAATGGTGGGCACGGCTCCGGCACCCGCTTGCGCCCACCGACTGAAATATCGTGTGAGTGCACAATGACATCGGGATGCTCACCTGATATCATCACATGCTATTTTATGCCAATCGGGTTGGGCACATACCCGCCCATGGGAAGTAAAGTTCTGCCCCCTGTTTTATATGAAAAAAATGCATTTTGACTTTATTAATTGGAAATCCATAATTGATTTTTTAAAGAAAGATTAAAGCCACATTCCTGTGACTTGGGATCGTAACACAGATGACTGCAAATTTGTATTACTTACCTTCTACTTTCCAAAAAGCATAGAAATGGTTACAACCTGCCTGAAAAGCCATATCGGGAAGTTTAGGGGATGAATGGGGCCATCTCTTATCCCATTAGCAAAGCATCCAGACAATCACCTGAGTACCCAACTGGGTGGAGATAAACCATTGGATATAATCACTTAGACAATGGAATCCTAATTGAGTGAGGAATTCTCAGCAATGATCTAATCAAGTTATAATTGGAATATACTAGCCATGACCTTATTTGGATCATTGGGCAGGAGGAGAGAGAAATTCATGTGATAAGCCAAGTTTTTGTGTGTTTTAAGCACTTGCTTACTGTGCAGAATTAGATAAGCACTGAAATGCTGAAGGAACAAGACCTTGAGTGGATTCCTTTTCTCTCTCTTTCTCTCTCCATCTAGCTTGCAAGTTTTTGAACCTGTCTACTGATTTTGATCATCCAGGGACCACAGATAGAGATTTTAAAAAGAACTCAACCCAAACTGTTATCTCCAAAAGAACAGATAGACCATCTGTCTACAAATTTAAGCTGCCTTGACACCAAAAGCAGCAGGACCACCGAGCTCAGCCTGAAGCCAGCCCAGTCACCAACCTTCAAGAGTTGTCTATCCCTTTGATCTTAGAGGACTCTGAATTACTTAATCTATCCTCCCCACTCTGTTTGAGTATGCATGAAAGTCATAACGTTTTTTAAAATTGTTTTACTTAGACCAAGCTAAGTACAATAAAAATTATCCTCTTTTCTTTTTAAAAACTCAAAAAAATCTGCCTGGTCATTTCTTTTATGGTCGCAGCCTAGATTCATTTGGAGAGTCCATGGGGTTTCTCCCACTTGTTTGTCATAACTTATAGGCAGAGGAGCCACTATAATCCTGGAAATGTTATGGACTGGAGGTATTTATTGAGGTTCTCATAAAGTTTTCTGGGGGCACTGAGGGCTAAGTGAGTTCATACAATCAGTAGTTAAGTCGTAGACAGCCCAGAAAGATCCCATTCAATCTCTGGTTTGTGTTTAGCTGAATGCTTCCAGGACTGAAGTAAGGCTCTAAAATTGGCTACACAAAAACAGAATTACCTGGAAAAACTCAGCAGGTCTGGCAGCATTGGCGGAGAAGAAAAGAGTTGACGTTTCGAGTCCTCATGACCCTTCGACAGAACTTGAGTTCGAGTCCAGGAAAGAGCTGAAATATAAGCTGGTTTAAGGTGTGTGTGTGGGGGGCGGAGAGATAGAGAGACAGAGAGGTGGAGGGGGTTGGTTTGGTTGTAGCGACAAACAAGCAGTGATAGAAGCAGATCATGAATACACTTCATAAGTTCTTCACTGGCTGCAAAGCATTTTGGGAGATGCTGTGATCATGAAATGTTTTATACAAATGTAAGTCTTGTCTTTTATTCACAAAGCAGTGAATACCTATGGGAAAGTTAAAAAATTAGCCAAACAATAGGAGAAAAAAGTTTTGCTTTGAATTGTTATTGCCAGTAAAGTCAATATTAGAAGTCAGGCCATGAATCCACCTTTTATGTAAAAGTTTATTTGTTTTCGAGAGCTACTGCAGTCACTTTTTGAGATAAGTAGGGTGTTCCCTGGTGTGAATGCATTAACTTCTTTCTGATGTTTCTTGTCACTGCTCTGGCAGAATCTCAAATCAGCAGGGATTGAGAAAATTTCTATTCTCATCAGTTCTAAAGAAGAGTCATATTGGACTCGAAACATTAACTCTGTTTCTCTCTCCACAGATGCTGCCAGACCTGCTGAGTTTTTCTAGCACTCTCTGTTTTTTATGTCAGATCTCCAGCATCAGTGGTATTTTGCTTGTATTTTATGGTTTGAGAAAAATTGGGGAGTAGTGCTGGAGCAGTAATGCACTTTGCTGAATTAAAAAAAAGGTTACACTAAGATTTACAGTAAGCTCCGAAATACCCCAAATTCCCTCATTCAGTTGTCAAAGTATTTTTCGTCGTGAGTAGATATATTTTATATTAGCTGTGTGTGTGGGGCGGGGTGAGTAGGAGGGGTGGGGGCATGTTGGGGTGCAGCATGGAGAATATTCCTGAAAAACCCCCTGAAAAATAAACTTTAACTTTTAGTCTAATTTCTTTGTTTCAGGTGTTATAAGTGCTATATTTGGGCTGCTTTTTTTTTAGCTGTCAGCTTTTTATAGCGGTTTGCCAGCTTGCTTCATTATCATGTATATGATTTTAGACTTGGGTGAAAGATAGAAACCCCAAAATGCCTGGGTGTGCGTTGTATCCACTTGTACCATAATTAGAAAAGCAGTGATTGTAATTGGCCCTTTACATTCTGTGATCTATGACTGGTGCAAAAATATTTTTTGAAATAAAAGTGACCATGCTTTTCCTCAATTTTCAATGATTGGAGCTAGAGCATTGATAACTGGTTGTAAAATCACTATTGATACAAGCTACAGTGAAGAGTTTTGAACACTTGGACTGGGTAGTGGCAGCTATGTTTTGTGGCTGCTGTAGCTTTAATTTCTCCCTTATTGGCACAGTCCAGAAATGCGGAACACTTTATACAGTTATCACTTTATACAGTCTGTTATCTCTAGTGCTATGCATGGATATCAGCTGGTTTTCCTTGTTTTGCAATATTTACAGTGGTAAACAGGAGCCAAGTGTGTGGGGGGATTTGCCGATTAATTTTCTGAACTCCCATCTTTGCTCTGAGGCCAAACCTCAAGCTGAATTTACTCATGATTTTACATAAGAGTCCTGACTTATTCTGTCAAAAATTTGAAGTCTTGACCAAACGTGATATCATAATGTTGGGTCAGCTATCAAATCTGAATTATGGGGACAGCCCCCTTCATATCACTTAAGAACTTGATTGGTATGTTGTTACAATGGGTTAATTTGTTTCTACAAGTGCAGCAAGTGTTTCTGAATAAAAACTTGTTAATTTATTTCATAGAACTGTGGCATGTATGAATTGCAGGCAGGGTGTGACTGATTTCAAATTAGATTTACTCCGAATATACTATTCACAATATGTTTATGTAAAATGATCTCAAATTTTACTGACAATCTAGGAGAAATAGCAGCAATCCTATTTTTGTGTGTGTGTAATTTTAAAAATATTGGGCTTTAAATTCCAGGAGTCATGGATATATGAAGAGGACACAAAATGTCACCTTGCTTTCCGCTTTTGTTTTTGGTCGGTTTAATGCTAGCAGTGGCTATATCAGTGATAATGGTCTGTTTTTGAAATATGATAACATATACATTGTACAGAATTAATGATTGTGGAGTCACTTTCAGGGTCATCAAAAGTTGATTATTGGAATATTTTTTGGCTAGCACAATGTGCGTGTTTTTGCACATTGATGTGTGCCAAACAAAGCCTTGTAACACAAATATCAGCTTGAGAGATGTCACTAGCAATACAGAGCTTAATCTTAAAACAATGAGTATAAATCTTCTGGATATACTAACTAATCTCTTGTGACATTGCTTTTTGCTAGGGTCTCTGAAGCACAGTCATGTTTAACTTATCCTCTCTACTCTGAGACAATACTCAGGCATTCCCTGTGGAAAGAAGATGTGCACTAAGGTCGATTAAAGGCTGATTGGTAAAGGCACTTTCTATAGATTGGCAGCTGCTTATAGACACCTGGTTCATACCCTTGGGGAAAGGCCTAGTTATCAAGATACAAAAAACTAAGGGGAAAGGATGGGCTTCATCTTCGTTCTCCTATACTTTTGACACTTTGAAGTGCGGCAGATGGCAGTTAGTTGCACAAATTATTTTATATATAAACAAATATTCATGTGAAATTGAAAGCAGCAGTGCTTCCTTGTACATATATTCAGGTGAGATATTGGAACAAGAATCTGATTCTTTAAAGTTGGTGAGGAGTCATCTCAACAGCAGGGCTGCCCTTAGCCCCTCATCCCCAAAGCTCCTCAAGCTTGAAGTCCAACAGGTGACCCTGGCGAGCGCTGCACATTGTTGCTGTGTACTCACCTCCGAGTTCCCCTCAAACTGCAACCCGCCAAATGTATATCTTTTATATGCTGTTGTGAAACACATCGGTGTGCTTTCCCACTGACATGGACACGGACAATCCAGTGTTGGGAGGGGGGGTTGTGGGGAGGTGGGGGGTGTTTGGGGGGAGGGGGGGGGCGCGGGGAGGGGATGGTGCGGGAGTGATTCCGCCAGGCTGGCCAAATAAAGATATGCAGATGTGTTACAATGTGGTTCCCGACGTCTGATGGCGGGAAACATGACTCGCTGTCGGCGGGCTAAACGGACAAACACGAACTGGTTTCACACCATCGTGAAGCCAATTATGTCATATTGTCTGCTCACCCCCACCAAACATGCCCGACCCTGGCAGACACAGAAAATCCCGGCCTAAGATAGCTTTTTAAACTTGTGTTATCCAACAAATCTGTATATATCTGTAAAGGTATACTTGTGCGTGAAGGAGTATTGTAATATAGTTCAACTTGTTTAATAAATGTTTTATTCTTTTGTTAAAAGCTCATTAGCTGACTCCGGTGACTCTGTTCAGTAGCTACTCTCCATGTATCTAAACAAACAAATAAAAGTTAGGATCTACCAAGCTGGATTCCACCCTGGGATCAGGCTTGTCCAGGGATAATCTTAGCTGGGATCATAACACGAGTGAGTGAGGCATTGCATCTTTTTAAACCTCTGGGGCAAGTGGGGGATAATAAATAGCCTTCTTTATTTTTTAAGCCACAAAAAAGATTGCTTCTGGAATTATCTAAATTGGGACAGTCACCCAGAGGGTAAGAAAATACATACACCTCAAATACAAACACATTGATCATGGACAGTAAGAAAAATATAAATTCTGTCTGTTGCATATGTTAAAATAGGGTGTAGGGTGGGCAAGGGCAACGCAGAGGCATATCAAAGTGCCACCAAGCGCCCCAGTGATTTTCAACACACCCCAGCACATACTGCAAAGTCATGAGAGTTTCAGTGGACTGCAGAACAGTTGGACGACTGCACATGTTGTAGTCTCCTTACTAAAGCTGGCCTTGGAGCAGTCATTGCTGGAGGCGCTGACAAGCCTCCTTGCAACGTCAGCATCCCTCTTTGGACCAGTCTCCCTCATGGTTCAAGCTAACAGCACAGTCCTGTAGTGTGGGTTAGGAGAATGCCTGCACCTTAACTGAGAACACAGCATGCGGTCCAATGGGCAAAGCTGCCACTAATCGGTTAGATGAGTGGGACAGAGGTGGGTGGGGTTTTGGGCAGCCGTGCAGCGCACTAATCTCTGGCCATCTATGTGGTGGCCAGCACTTTCTGGGAAGCATTAAAGGGCCTTCACACTTAACCAGGACAGGCTCTTAGTACACCCATGCTAACCAAGTGTGGTCTCTCTTTCATCCTACAGGAGGAATACATCAGGATCATGGAGCTTGGTGAACTAGCTGTGTGCCTCATGACTACAGAGAGTGAAGACAGTGGAGGAGAGAGCGATTGTGGCTCCTGTCTGAGCAGAGGCAAGAGCAGCAACCTCAGGAAGAAGGGTTGACTGGTGCTCCTGCACACGCTGCCAAAGAGCCATAGCGAGCTGTCGCTAGTCGGCACCTAGCTAGGCCCAGAGTCTATAGACGTTGCCTTTCATTCCTGCAGATGACTGAGAACCAGTGTAGCTGGAGATGGTACATGTCTAGGGAACTGGTTGGTCACATCTGCCACCTGCTGCAGGATTTGGCACCATAGGTACATGGAGAGCATCCACTGCCAGTGGCTGTGAAAGTGACTGCGGCACTCAAGTTCTACGCCAGTGGCCCCCTTCAGGACTCCACGGGTGACCTCTGTGGGATCTCACAAGCCTCCACCTACAAATGCATCCATGAGGTCACGGATGCCATCTTCACGAGGGCACACACAAGAGCATTTTGCCCAAGACCAGGATGCAAGAGCGATTGGATTCTCCCAGATCTTGGGTTTCCCACAGGTGCAGGGTGCAATTGACTGCACTCGCATGGCGTTCAGATCTCCATTGCAATACACGGTGAACTACATCAACCACAGAGGGTTCCATTTGCTGAATGTGCAGCTGCTGTGCAACCACCAGAAGCGCATCCTGCAGGTGTATGCACGGTTTCCAGGGAGTGTGCATGACCCTACATCCTCTGTCAGTCACAGATCCCTGAAGTCTTCCAGGGTCACAGAAGCTGCAGGGTTGGATCCTCGGGGACACGGGCTACCCGCAAAGGCTGTCCTTGATGACACCTGTGCGGTGGCCTCAGACTGCAGCAGAGTGACGGTATAATGAGGCTCGTGCAGCAGCTTGCAACTTGGTGGAGCAAACCACTGGGATGCTGAAGATAAGGTTCCGGTGCCTGGACCTGGTGGTGCAATGCAATCCAAGGAGCTGGAGGTCTCCTCCAGTGTGAAGGATGCCCACGGGGATGAGGGTTAGGAGGTCCTCAAAGATGATGATGATGGGGGTGAGGCCTTTGCACTGGCTAGATAGGCAGACACAATAGGGAGGCCCTCATAGCTGCCAGATTTATGGAGGATGATGATGACATGTAGTGAGGTGACCCCATAGATCCTCACATCGCAGTTGTGAACGTTTGACTCCAGTCTGGCTTCTGGCAGTGCGAATACCCACTGTGAGAATGATCCTGTCATGGAGATGCAGTGGAGGCCCTAATTGTCATTCGATTGCAGGAGGATGATGACGACAAGCAGTGAGGACACTCCATAGATCTTCATATCACGCTTAGAATGTCTGACTCCTGTCTGGTCGAGGGCAGCTTGCTTGCACTGTGTGATCAGAGTCATATCATAGAGACACAGCCATGAAATTTTAGAAGAATCTGATCTTTCAGCACCTGAGTCCCTCAGGAGCACAGCGTCACTGGTCACAGATGCTGAAGAGATGGGGGCCAGCCCTGCTTTAAACGTGCTGGAAGCACACACAGAGAATGACGAAACTCTGTGGCGTCTGTCCATGACATTCTGGGAGCAATAACAAGCACGTGGAGGTGCAGGCATCAGAAATGTGTGCAGGGAGTATGAGGCTGGACCATCATTTTGGTCTAAAATCTGCACAGAGCACAGGGAAGAGGTGCTGGACTGAGACACCTCCCTTTATCTTGTACAGAAAGGTTTCACATCTGAGTGACATGAACACTGATCATCAGAACAAGGAGCCAGAGGCATAGAGACATTCTTGGGAATTTATTGACAATAGTGAGCAGTGTGTACAAGTGATTAATACCCATGCCCAGGCTATGCAACTACATCTTAACTGTCCTAACCCTGCAGCTATGTTTTGGTGCTCCCCAGACATCCGCAGCAGAGGTGGAGGCAGCGTGCTTACTGTGACACCCTGTCTGGGATCATCTTGGCGGCATCCTCTGTGTCCTGAGACTTGGAGGGCCCCAGCCTGCTTTTGGAGCTCTGCTGTGTGGCAGTGGCACCCTCCTCGGCTTGTGAATCTGGAACTGCTGAGGTCATAGAATGAAGGGATTCGGATAGGCCAGTCATTCCCGGAGTCACCTAGATGGAAGACCCCGAGGTGTGCACCTGCTGATCCTCCTACCTATGGGTGCCCAAAGGCCCCTGACTGACTACTTGAGGAGAAGGGGTAGCTGGAGTGAGATCGAGCTACCTGATATCCCTCTCGCATACACACTGTTGAAGGTCAACTAATGGCATCAGTGATGGAGTTGAGCCTGTGCAGCAGTGCAGGAGCAATGTCCTGGGCCAAGCCCTCCATGGTGGCTGGCATCCTATCAGTGTTGACCTCGGTATGTTGGCATGCCGGTGCTATCACCTCAGCCTGAAGATGGACAGACTCCTCCATCGTACCTTACAATCTGAGGAGTGCAGCAGACATCCCTTCCTGATGTTCCCGAGCTTGCTTTTATAGCTTCAGCAACTGTGCCATGACCGACTCCAGAGGCTCGTCATCTAACTCGGACTCAGCAAATTTCTGGCCTGCAGCAGTCGTCTGAGTGCTGGACACCTGGGAAGTCCCTGCCACCACCTACTGTGAATCAGAGAGCATGATGTGCTCACCAGCTTGTGATCCCGAGATTACTCTAAAGCTAAGTCCCACCGAGGTGTATGTCTCTGCGCTGGTGGAGGGTATGGGTGAATGCTGTGATGAGATTTCAGGGACGGTGTCTCCAGATTCCGCTTCACAGGTTTCTTCGGGGCTTGATTGGAGGCCCTGGGTCAAGGACTCTGTCGGCTGTTTGGCAGATGTGCCTGCAAAAGCAAGGGGAGATAATTAGTGCATGGCAGTGGCCTGTGAAAGAGGACACATCACTCACGGCATAGTTATCTGATGGATGCTGCACTGCTGGATCCTCACTTGGTAGAGCTTACCATCAGCATAGGACCAGTCCCGGTCATCACCAGCCAGCAGAATGACTCTGTTTTCAAAGTCCGTGAGGACCTTGATTTTGGGCATTCCACCACTGGCCTGCAACCTCTCCCTCTTGTTGTGTGCCAGCTTGTCCTGCATGGATAAAGATAGAGAAATTGTAAGCAGGACGCCTGCCGGGCCAGATGATAAATATGCCTGGCCTGTGTGGGTGTTGAGTGGTCCCATGGACGGTATGAGGACAATGACGGTCCCTAACAGAACTGTGGGTGTACTTACCCCACACGGACTGCAGTGGTTCAAGAAGGCAGCTCACCCCCACTTTCTCAAGGGCAACTAGGGATGGGCAATAAATGCTGGCCCAGCCAGCGAAGCCCTCATCCCGTGAATGAATTTTTAAAAATTGTCAGAGAGTGAATGGTTATGTTCCCTGAACCAGCAGTGAGTGAGGGCCCTGTGGATGTGTGATGGGTTTGTGAGTGTGTGAGTTGAAAGTGCTGATAAGAGTGGTGGAACAGAGGAGATCATTCATCCTCTTGGATCACTGGGTGGCTGTCTTCTTTTAAAGGGCGTTGGTGCTGACCACTGCTGCCACTGCCTCCCAAGCCTGGTTGGTGATGCTGCTGCCCATCTTGGGGCCAGAGCGGGGACATCGCAGCGGGCATCCACGACATCCAAAAAGCGTTCCAATGATGCATCGCTAACCCTGGGGGCTGCAGTCTTCTTGTCTTTTGTGGAGATCTTCCCTGCAGCAGTCATGGGCTGGAAGCATTGAGATGTGGTGCGCATGGCTGGGCTCAGCATGCTGAAGTTGCGAGATGATGTTGGGCAGGCAAATGAGAGCTCGCCCACCATGGAGATGGCATGTTTCCCAGGAATGTATAAATAACGTGGTGGGTTTGGGATGATACAAGTTCTACCTGCCCGCTACTGCACTTAGTGCAAATCTAGGATGATTCCGCCCTTATACTCTAATGTTCACAGTGAGTACACCATCCATGTAAACCAACAGGTACCAGATACGCCACACTCTGAAACCAAGTGACAGATGCCACCTCAGTCAGATACTATGGATCTCTCATCAACTCCCCCCCTCCCTGAGGCTTGTCCCAACATGAGCCAAACGTCTCACTGAACTCCGTCTTTCACACAAGTGTTTCCAATCTCCACTCTTCAAGAACTCGCTTTGGAATCTTTTCCCAAACTGATACTTCCTCTCAGATGCCTTCTGCAAGGGTTCAGCTCCAGGGTTTCAAACTCTCCTTCCGATGTTCCTCTCCCTTGGGTCACCACATGCATTCAAGCTGTCTTCCACACACTCTAACTGACTCAGCTGTCAACAGTACACCACTGCTTCACATGCACATAGCAAAGAGTTTCAGTTGTCTATTTGGACCTTTTGACTTTTCCCAAGCTTGAAGCTTTAACTTGAAGCTTGGAGCCTTTCTCTGCCCCTCACTCTTAACTTCACTTAACAGGACCTTTTCCAGGTTCCTGTCCTTCCTTTGACTAGAAGGTCTGCTTGGAACATTCTCCTGTTCCACTCCCCTGGATTTTGGGGTCTTTTCTTTAGCTTGGGACTGACCATCTGTACCCTTTGCTCCAGTTTCTCCAGCAACTATTTTCAAAACCAACTGAACTCAAACAGCTTCCTAATCAAACTGCTGTTTCTAGTTTATTCTGTGTGTGTCTGTAGGAGGGACCTGCCTTGCTGGACCCCTGTTGCTTGGCAACAGCCCAGTTTCTCTTCTCTTGTTTGTTTAACTTAGCAGCAACAGTCGTAAAACTCTCATCAGAAATGTAGACACCTTTTAAAGTGAAACTAAAACTCAATTTGACCTTTGCTTAACACACACATCCAGAAATACAAATCAAACTTAAACATTAAAGATGAAACTTATTCCTAGCACCCCATAAACACCAATATAACTTACTTAAAATATCTTTATTTCCTTACACTTGTTTCACACACACTATCACTCAAACAAAGATTAGATACAGATGAAGATAAAAACAATCCTATTACAAAATACAATAGCCTCAGACTCTCTTTCATGTCAGGACTGTAGTTTCTTAGATGAGTTGATGCTTTTAGTTGAAGATCTTGTAAGCAGAGGATTTTCAGTAAGTTGCGAGTCTTCCTGTAGTCGAATTTTCAGGATTTTAGTTCTCAGGTGAACTTGAATTTGGATTATGTTGGAAAGAGTCTTTCCCCCCACTGTCAAGGTATTTCTGTTTATTACCTTGGCTGCGTAGTTGCCTTGCAACTAGTTAGATGGCTTCTCTGATGGACTTTGGTGGAACACTTTCTCTGTAAGAAGCTTTTGCTATTTTTAAAAGCGGACAAAAAACATGACTGTGCTCAGCAAGTGACTCATACAAATTCAAAAATCCTTTGTCCAAGGCAAGATGTTGATTACAAATCCTGTATTATCATTTGACGCTTTGAAATTCATCCTGTCTAGTTTAGATGAGATGCCATCGCAATGAAACAGAAAGATGAGTCACCTGGAATGCTATAGTTCTGTTGTTGATGGTCCATCCTTAAACAAAGAAATGTGTGAATTTATCGGCTGGTTGTGAATGTCTATACTTAATTAGATATTTGCTTCAGACTCAGGACTATATGGAGCCCAGGGTCATGTGCCAAGAGTCACATGATTTGCAGTGGTAATTTTAATAGACTGTTTGCATCCAGAATTTTAAACAAATGTCTGATAGTTCATAATATACTGGAACATGACATGTGAAGTGAAGAGTCCTGCGTTAAGCAGGCTTCCCCAATAGTAAAAAGTGTTATTGTAGTTACTAAACATTGCAGTTCCTATCATATCCAATGTTATACTTAGAGCAAAGAATAAATAGCATCAGAATGCTCCTTAACTCTTAAAAGCGCTAGCATTTTGAATATATCGCAGAGAATGTGAGATAATAGTTTTATCTTGTCCTGGCCTAGTTGATGATGACACTTCTTTGCTTTGGGGTAGATGCACCTCTGCTGTGTTAGAATAAATTACGTGCAAATAGTTACTCAATTCCTTTATAGGGAGCCAATCTGGTTCAGTAAGTAATGTCATATATTTACCTAATTATTGAACATAAGGAAATAAAACCATAAGAAAAAGGAACAGGAGTGAACCATTCAGCCCCTCGAGCCTGCTCCACCATTCGATTAAATCATAGCTGATCTTCTTGTGTTTCGATTTCCACATTCCCATCTACCCCCAATAACCTTTGATTCTCTTGCCTAACATGAATCTATCTACCTCTGCCTTAAAAATATTCAGTGACCGCATCTTCTGATCTCTTGTCCTGGACTTTCCTAATTGCCTACTCGGTGGAAGCATCACCCAATGTAGCATTCAGACCATAAGGTCCCTGACTCAATTGATGCTCCATACTGAGTTGCTGTCAGTGAGAGGTGCATTTGAAGCACTTTAATTGGCATCTTTGTTCTTGTGCTAGGGAGAAGGGAAATAACCAGTTAAAGTTAATGTTCATGATCTCATCCAGTTGGGAACAGTAACAGGGCTGAACTCAGCTGTGATGCCCCCTGTGGTTGACGGGCCTATGCACATTCACTGTCTAGGCTGACCCTTGGGCAAGATACTAGAGAGTTACTCATGTCTTTTGGAACTGTGCCCTAGCATTTCTTCAGGAGACAGGAAAGAAAAATTAAATGAAAAATAAATAATCTTTTCATTTTCACAATTAGGGAAAATATTTTTTTGAAGGAAAAACATTAACTTCTGCAAAATTTGTAGGGAAAGCTAATTTAATATAAGGCTGAATTTTACTGGGAGTCTTATTGCTGAATGCCACCCTGAGCACCCTCCCTTCCAATCCAGTTACAAAAGTCAGTCACGAACTGACCCAACTTAAAAAAAGGTTGCATCACAGTGATAATCTGCTGCTGGTGGCCTTAACAAGCAGAGAGTAGGACATCCACCCCTCAGTGGGAGGAAGCACCACCCTTGAAAGCTGCTGGCCCATCTGATTGGCCAGCATCTCCAGCAGTCCCTGTCATGAAAATATAATAATTCTCATAATATTATTGTGATTAATTGTAATAATAGGTTAATAATGGGGTTTATATAGTTTCTCTGCACCTGTGTGTGGTGTTGAATTGAATTGGAGACAGCTGGTCTGGAGGCTTTGACTCTTCAAAAGCAGCTACGTTTGAAACACTAAATATGTAAACATAGCTGAAGTCTTAGCATGTAAGGTGAGGAGAATTTGCATTTTTAGATAAATCAGGGCAGTTTGAATTTCAAAGAGATGATTCGATGTTTACACCTAGCCAGAGAAGCTAGGCCAAGCAGTGTGTTTATTTTTCCCCAAGGTTACTGACAATATTAGCATCCTGAAAAGAGTTATATTATGAGAAAGGTAAAATTCCAGAGACAAATGGGAACAATGGAATTTACATTAAAAGGGAGAAACATGTATAAAGGAGAATAAGGTTATGTGTTAGAGAAGACATTGTAAAATCTACCAGAAATGTGAAAAGCGCCAGTATTTGTGCATTAAGCCTGCTGTCTACAGAACCCAAAGTTGGGAAAAGCAACATTGAATTCTACTGTCCAGGGGATTGCATTGACTTGCATAGATCTGTTTAAAATCTATTTGTTTTTACTGTTGCCATAACGAGGTGTAACTGGAAGCCAGATTAATTAGTGGTTTTAGGGGTTATTATAGTAATAATTTGTAGACCTATGTATGTACTTGAAATCTTTTCTTTTGTTAATGAATGTTTAATTCAGATGTTTAAAAAAATCTCTGAAATCTTGGTGGACAGGCGGGCAAGTGGGCTGCCGATTTGGGCCCCTGCTCGCCTATCATATTATGGGGACCAGGTTGGGGGTGGATGGGAAGGCAGTGGGCTAGCCACCTGCCATATTTATGTGCCCTCGCACACCCCACTGAAACATGAAGAGCTGTAAAATGCATCCCATTGTTGTCTAATTTCTAATGTAAATGATGCCAAAGTTTGAAAATGTTATTGTGTACAGCAAATGTGATTGTGTCACTTGCCGGGGAGTCGATGGCATAGTCTTATTGTTGCTGGACCAGTAATCCAGAGTCCCAGGGTAATGCTCTGGGGAACCCAGGCTCAAATCCTGCCATGGCTCATAGACTTATGGATGTCTACAGCACAGAATCAGGCCATTCCACCCATCATGTCTACGCCAGTCAACAAAGATCTGACTGCAATAATCCCATTTTCCAGCACTTGGCCCATACCCTGGAGGCTATGGCAACACAAGTGAATATCTAAATTATTCTTAAATGTTACGAGAGTTTCTGATTCAACCACCCTTTCAGGTAGTGAGTTCCAGACCCCCACCAACCTCTGGGTGAAAAAATTTCTCCTCACCACCCCTCTTAGTCTTCTATCTCTTACCTTAAATCTATGCTCCCTGGTTATTAGCCCCTCTAATAATGGAGAAAGTGCCTTCCTATCCACCCTACCTAAGTCCCTCATAATCTTATACACCTCTATCAGGTCCCCTCTCAACCTTTGCTGATCCAAGGAAACCAATGCCAGCCTATCCAATCTTTCCTCATAACTCAGACCCTCCAGCCCAGAAAGCATCCTAGTAAATCTCCTCTGCACCCTCTCCAGTGCAATCACATCCTTCCTATAATGTGGTGACCAGAACCACATGCAATGCTCCAGTTGTGGCCTAACCAGCGTTTTACATAGTTCCAGCATAACCTCCCTGCTCTTGTATTCTATGTCTCGGCTAATAAATACAAGTATCCCATATGCCTTCTTAACCGCCTTATCTAGCTGCCCTGCTATCTTCAGGGATCTATGGATATTCACACCAAGGTCCCTCTGACAGTCAGTACTTTCCATGGTCCTACCATTCATAATGTAATCCCTCGCCTTGTTAGCCCACCCCAAGTACATTGCCTCACACTTTTCCGTGTTGAATTCCGTTTACCATTGCTTTGCCCACCTGATCAGTCCATTGATATCCTCCTGCAGTTTATGGCTGTCCTCACTATTTATCACCCTACCAAATTTTGTGTCATCTGCAAACTTCTTGATTATACCCCCTATATTTAAATCCATTTATGTACACCACAAACAGCAAGGGCCCCAGCACTGCGCCCTGTGGAACCCCAGATACAGAAACATCTTACTACCAGGGCCCCTGATATCTCTTCCCTTGTCTCTCTCAACAACCTGGGATACATCTCATCTGGGTCTGTGGATTAATCCACTTTTTAGGCTGCTAACCTCACTAGTACCTCCTCTCTCTCTACGTTAATTTTCTCTAATATTTCACAGTCCCCCATCCTAATGTCTGTACTTGTGTCGTCCTTTTCCATTGTGAAGACCAACGTAAAGTATTCATTGAGGACTGTACCTAAGTCTTCCAGGTCCACACACAGATTACCTCTATGGTCCCTAATTGGCCCTACTCTTTCCCTAGCTATTCTCTTGCTCTTTATTTATTAAAAAACCCATTTGTGTTTTCCTTTATTTTGCCCGCCAATGCTTTCTCATGCACTCTCTTAGCTTTCCTAATTTCCTTTTTAAGTTCCCCTCTGCACTTTATATACTCCTCGAAAGACTCTGCCATACTGAGCCCTTGGTATCTGCCATAAGCTTCTTTTTTTTTCTAAATCCTAACCTTTACGTTCCTTGATATCCAGGGTTCTTGATCCCCACCTTTGTCTTTACAGGAACATATTTGCCCTGTACTCTTGCTATTTCCTCCTTGAATGCCTCCCCCTGCTCTGACATGGTTTGATCTTCAAGTAGCTGCTCCCAGTCCACTTGGGCCAAATTGCATCTCACCTTAGTAAAATTAACCTTTCCCCAGTTCAGAACTTTTATTCCTGGTCCAACCTTATCCTTTTCTATAACCATCCTAAATCCAACTGAGTTATGGTCATTATATCCAAAATGCTCCCCTACTGATAAGCCTTCCACCTGCCTGGGCTCATTTACGGATATTAGGTACAAAACTGTCCCCTCCCTTGTTGGGCTTTCTACGTACTGGTTAAACTAGTTCTTCTGGATGCCACTTAAGAATTTTTCTCCTTCCCTACCTTGCACACTAAAACTATCCCTAGTAAATATTTGGGTCGTTAAAATCCCCTACTATCACTGCCTTATTATTCTTACACTTCTCTGAAATTTGATTACACATTTGATCCTCGCCCTGACTGGGGATCTATTGTACACACCCAACAGCGTGTTTGCCCCTTTTGTGTTTTTTACTTCTACCCATATGGTTTCATTTGATGATCCTTCCAAGAAATCATCCCTCCTCACTGCTACAATTGATTTCTTGATCATCCCTCCTTACTGCTATAATTGATTCCTTGCATCCCCCTCCTCTTCTATCCCCCTCTCTATCTTGTCTGAATACCCTATAACCAGGAATGTTGAGCTGCCAATCCTGCCCTTTTAACCAATTCTTGGCCATAGCTATGATATCATAGTCCCATGTGCCTGTCTGTGCCCTCAGCCAATTTGTCTTATTCTTCAGGCCCCTTGCATTAAAATATGTTCCATTTAGCCTTGCTAAACTCACTTCTTTCTTATCTAGCCTGTTTCCTCTGCCTCCCTGACTCACTTACTAGCCTTTTAACTTCTAATTCCATCTCAGCTTCTCTTCCCTCTGAACTACATTTCATGATCCCATCTACCTGCCAATTTAGTTAAATCCACCCCAACAGCATTAGCAAACCTCCCCGTGAGGATGTTGGTCCCATTACTGTTCAGATGTAACCCACCCAATTTGTACAGGTACCAATTCCCCAAGAAATGGTCCCAAAGCCCCAGGAATATTAAGCCCTCCCTCCTGCACCATCTCTCCAGCCATGCATTCATCTGCTCTATCCATCTGTTCCTATACTCACCACTGCATGGCACCGGGAGTAATCCGGAGATTACTACCTTTGAAGTCCTACTTTTCAATTTCCTACCTAATTCCCTAAAGTCTGCTTGCAAGACCTCATTTCTCTTTCTTCCTATGTCATTGGTGCCAATATGGGCCACGACCTCTGGCTGTTCACCCTCCCCCTTCAGAATGCCCTGCGGCCGTTCTATAATATCCTTGACTCTGGTACCTGGGAGGCAACATACCATCCTGGAGTCACGTCAACGGCTGCAGAAGTGCCTATCTAATCCCCTCACTAAGGGATCCCATACCACTATTGCCCTTCCACACTTCTTCAGACCGCACTGAACAGCTGGACCAGCCACAGTGCCATGACCTTTGCTCTGGTTGGCCTCCACAGAGGAACTGTCACTCTCACCATTTTCCAAGGCCAAAAAATGGTTTGTGAGTGAGATGCATTCGGGGGATTACTTCACTACCTGCTTGGTCCCCTTCTACTGTCTAGTGATCACACATTCCCTCTCTGCGTGCACTTCCTTGAGCTGACCAAGTCCTGAAACATGCTATCCACGATCCTCTCAGCCCCATGAATGCACTGCAGTGCCCCCAGCTGCTGCTCAAGCTCCAAAACCCAGAGCTCGAGTTGCTGCAGTCGGAGGCACCTCCTGCACACATGGTCATCCAGACTGCCTGGAGCGTCTAGGATTTCCCACATGGCACAGGATGTGCAAACCATGGGACTGAGCTCCCCAGGCATATCTTAACTAAACAGAATATGGACCCTTGCTTTTATTTTACCCTTACTCCCACTTAAGTATAGACTAGATGTTATATCCTCTAGATAGACTAGGTGCTGCTGACTGCCTGTTCCAGGGTCCTCCTCTCACACTCTCCTCTAGTTGAGGCAGATGGTGGAATTTGAGTTCAATAAAAATCTGGAATTAAAAGTCTAATGATGACCATGAAACCATTGTCGATTGTTGTAAAAGCCCACCTGGTTCACTAGTGTCCTTTAGCGAAGGAAATCTGTCATCTTTACTTGTTGTTACTACATGTGACTCCAGACCCACATAAATGTGGTTGACTCTTAAATGCTCTCTGAAATGGCCTAGCAAGTTGTATCAAACAGACGCAAAGTCTCAAAAATGGAATGAAACTGGACAGACAACCTGGCACTGACCTAGGCATCGGAAGCGACAACAGCAATCTCAGCCCTATCGACACTACAAAGTCCTCCTCATTAACATCTGGGGGCTAATGCCAAAGTTGGGAGAGTTGACTCACAGACTAGTCAAGCAAC
This sequence comes from Carcharodon carcharias, assembly GCF_017639515.1. Classification (NCBI taxonomy): domain Eukaryota; kingdom Metazoa; phylum Chordata; class Chondrichthyes; order Lamniformes; family Lamnidae; genus Carcharodon; species Carcharodon carcharias. Next base: position 52,899,514 of record NC_054480.1, read on the forward strand.
AGCCTAACATTGTCATCCTCATGGAATCATATCTTACAAATAATGTCCCAGACACCACCATCAGCGTCCCTGGATATGTCGTGTCCCACCGGCAGGACAGACCCGGCAGAGATGGCGGCACAGTGGTATATAGTCGGGAGGGAGTTGCTCTGGGAGTCTTCAACATCGACTCTGGACCCCATGAAGTCTCATGGCATCAGGTCAAACATGGGCAAGGAACCTCCTGCTGATTACCACGTACCGCCCTCCCTCAGCTGACGAATCAGTGCTCCTCCATGTTGAACTTCACTTAGAGGAAGCACTGAGAATGGCAAGGGTGCAGAATGTTCTCTGAGTGGGGGACTTCACCATACATCACCAAGAGTGGTTGGTAGCACCACTACTGACCGAATTGGATGAGTCCTAAATGACATAACTGCTAGACTGCGTCTGCGGCAGGTAGTGAGGGAACCAACAAGAGGGAAAAACATACTTGACCTCATTCTCACCAACCTGCCAAAGATGCATCTGTCCATAACAGTAGGAGTGACCACCGCCCAGTAGTTGTGGAGACAAAGTCCCGCTTTCACATTGAGGATACCCTCCATTGTGTTGTGTGACACTACCACTGTGCTAAATGAGGAAGATTTTGAACAGATCTAGTAACTCGAGACTGGGCATCCATGAGGCGCTGTGGCCCATCAGAAGCAGCAGAATTGTACTCAAACACAATCTGCAACCTCATGGCCCAGCATATCCCCCACTCTACCATTACCATCAAGCCAGGGGATCAACCCTGGTTCAATGAAGAATGCAGGAGGGCAGGCCAGGAGCAGCACCAGACATACCTAAAACTGAGGCGTCAACCTGGTGAAGCTATAACACAGCACTACTTGCGTGTTAAACAGTATAAACAGTAATTGATAGACAGGGCTAAGCGATCCAACAATCAACAGATCAGATCTAAGCTCTGCAGTCCTGCCACATCCAGTCGTGAATGGTGGTGGACAATAAAACAACTCACTAGAGGAGGAGGCTCCATAAATATCCCCATCCTCAATGATGGAGGAGCTCAGCACATCATGCAAAAGATAAGGCTGAAGCATTTGCTACAATCTTCAGCCAGAAGTGCTGAGTGGATTATCCATCTTGGCCTCCTCCGGAGACCACCAGCATCACAGATGCCAGTCTTCAGGCAATTCAATTCACTCCACATGATATCAAGAAGTGGCTGAAGGCACTGGATACTGCAAAGGCTATGGGCCCTGACAATATTCCGGCAAAAGTACTGAAGACTTGTGCTCCAGAACTTGCCGCACCCCTAGCCAAGCTGTTCCATTACAGCTACAACACTGGCATCTACCTGGCTACGTGGAAAATTGCCCAGGTATGTCCTGTACATAAAAAGCAGAACAAATCCAACCTGGCCAATTACTGCCCCATCAATCTACTCTCGATCATCAGTAAAGTAATGGAAGGGGCCATCAACAGTGCCATCAAGCGCACTTGCTTAGCAATAACCTGCTCACGGACATCAAGTTTGAGTTCAGCCAGGGCCATTCAGCTCCTGACCTCATTACAGCCTTGGTTCAAACATGGATAAACGAGCTGAACTCCCGAGGTGAGGTGAAAGTGACTGCCCTTGACATCAAAGCCGCATTTGACTGAGTGTGGCATCAAGGAGCCCTAGAAAAACTGGAGTCAATGGGAATCAGGGGGAAAACTATCCGCTGGTTGGAGTCATACCTAGCACAAAGGAAGATGGCTGTGGTTATTGGAGGTCAGTCATCTCAGCTCCAGAACATCACTGCATGAATTCCTCAGGGTAGTGCTCTTGGCCCGATCATCTTCAGCTGCTTTATCAATGACCTTCCTTCCATCATAAGGTCAGAGGTGGGATATTCGCTGCTGACTGCACAATATTCAGCATCATTCGCGACTCCTCAGATACTGAAGCATCCATGTCCAAATGCATCAAGTCTTGGAAAATATCCAAGCTTGGGCTGACAAGTGGTAAGTAACATTCACGCCACTCAAGTGCTGGGCAATGACCATCTCCAACAAAAGAGAATCTAACCATCACCCCTGATGTTCAATGGCCTTACCATCACTGAATGCTCCATATCAACATACTGGGGGTTACCATTGACCAGAAACTGAACTGGACTAGCCATATAAATACTGTGGCTACAAGAGCAAGTCAGAGGCTAGGAATCGTGTGACAAGTAACTCACTTGCTGACTCCCCAAAGCCTGTCCACCATCTACAAGGCACAAGTTAGAAGTGTGATGGAATACTCCTCATTTGCCTGGATGAGTGCAGCCCCACAACACTCAAGAAGCTTGACACCATCCAGGCCATTTGATTGGCACCACATCCACAAACATTCACTCCCTCCACCACCGACGCACAGTAGCAGCAGTGTGTACCATCCACAAGATGCACTGCAGGAATTCACCAAGGCTCCTTTAACAGCATCTTCCAAACCCGCAACTACTACCAGCAAGAAGGACAATGGTGGCCGATAGATGGGAACAGCTCTACTTGGAAGTTCCCCTCCAAGTCACTCACCTTCCTGACTTGGAAATGTATCGCTGTCCTTCACTGTTGCTGGGTCAAAATCCTGGAACTCCCTTCCAAACAGCACTGTGGGTGTACCTACACCACATGGACTGCAGCAGTTCAAGAAAGCAGCTCACTACCACCTTCTCAAGGGCAACTAGGTGTGGGCAATAAATGCTGCCCCAGCCAGCGAAGCCCATATTCCGTGAATTAATTTTAAAAAATGATATTTTCATCATCAAAATAACATAATCTAATTTACTAAGATCCAAAGTAAATGCCCTCACATTTCCCTATGTTGTGTTTGGCCGATCACTTAGGCCTGAATTTTTGTTCCTGGAGCAGGTGCACAGAGGCTGGACAATGCCTGGCTTCATGAACCTGATTTTTAAAATGGCTGTTCAAACTTCCCATTTTGTTCCGAGTTGGTGGGCTAGATTAAAAGTCTCTAATTAAAGTGACCCCAGAAATAGGGGTTGGAGGCGGACCTGGTGTGGGTTGGGCAACTCAGGTATGTATAAGAAGTGGGCCTTCAGAAAGACCCATTTGAGAGGTTAATCATCACTGGCATGGGAAAAAGCAGTAAAGACTGAAAAATAAGAGTACTGATCTGAACTGGTGTTCCATTTTAAGGTATACAATGCCAGTTCAGGTGAATACTCTTATTTTCCAGTCTTTGCTGTTTTTTACAATTGGGGTCCTGAGCCTGGAGGAGGCATCATTGCCTTGTCAGGTGAGTGTTGAAACTGTAAATGTTGTCCAACTGTTAGTTGACCCTGGAATAAATGGCCATCATTGGCTCTCCCTATAGAGAATTGTCATTGTTGCTGTCCAATCAAAGTGTACTTCACTGAAAGCATGGAGCGGATTTACAAAATACAGCCGTGGAGGTAGCAACTTCTTACCACCATTACCCAGTACAGATATTATTCAGCCATGGAGTTATCTGCCAAGACTCAGTCGGTGGGTGAATGATAAACAGTGCCATGCTCATTATCCTATCCGCTGGTCCTCCTGCTGCCCATCTATCAGGATGCACCTGCACTGTTGACCCTTATAGCTGGACACTATCACTGATAAAAGTGTGACTAAGAGGGAGGAAACCTGTCGGACTGTCAGTGGTTGTGGTAAACAGCATGCTACGTTGGAGTCACAGCCACAACATAGATAGTACCTTGTACAGCGCCATTTTCGCCATCAAACCTTAACAGTAGTCATTGATGATATGGTGAAAATGGTTAGTACATAAAAACACACAAATGAATAAGAGGGTTGTAAATTGAATGGCTCACGGCTCTTTTCACCATACATTTTTATTCACAGATTGTCACATAGAGGACTCACAGGGGTAGGGATGGGTCCAGCTGCCCCACAATTTTCTGACCAGGATCTTCAAGTTTTGGTGAAAGAAGTCCAGAAGAGGAGACTGGTCCTCTACCCTGCTGTGGCATAATGCCCCTGTCATAACTAGGAAGGCCTGGATTCAAATAGCGGCTGTGGTGAACACAGCAAGAGACTATCAGCACTCATGGATTCAGTGCAGGAAAATGTTTAATGAGCTGCTGCGTTCCGGCAAGTTGAGTAGCTTGGCTCATTTGCATAGATTTTAAAGGTTATATCTGCATGGCTGCAGCTAAGATGTGAGACCGGCATGTACCTCTGCTTCAGCATTGAGCCTTGTATGTGAACACAGCTCATGTAGGTGCACACGTGAATGAGCACTGTGATGCACAGATGCAGTGAAGAGCAATATCCCTCCATGCCCTATATATCAGGCTAACATAAAATCATGCTGTCATGGCAGTGGGAAAGGGCAAAGAACGCCATGTAGATGGTCCAAACTGGGGTGGATCAGCCTGGCTGAGACACATCTGCCCTGTGGAACAAACGGCCATGGAGATTGCCAGGGTGCCTGAACAGCTGCCTGTTGGTGATGGCAAATCACCGTTAGCAGGTGATAAAGGCAGTGTTGAAATCACCTTGGCGTATGGTGGTAATGGTGAAGGTCACGCTGTCAGTTCACTGAGCACAATGGGCATTGGCATAAGAAGGGGGTGCAATGATGGGGTTAAGGGGAGCACGAGCATGGCTAAGGCAATGGCATACATCAGAGCATGCTTTCACAATGAAAAGAGCTATGCCTAAATAACTCCTTTTGTGTCTCACACAGGTCCCAGGTTTGCTCCCTCACTTCTACTCACCACCTCCCCTTGCCAGATCAGCCCTGGGCATCAAAAGAAGGAAGAGATGTCAGAGGAGGCAGCAACACATCTGACTAGCTCACGCTCCACCAATTCAGATACATGTACTTTGGAGGGATGTAGCGTGAGTGTGCAGTCGATGGTACAGGGCGAAAGTCACCGCACCAGAGTGTAGGAGGAGTTGTCAGAGTCAGAGACATCTGTGCACAGTCCCCCTCGAAGGAGGGAGGAAAGTCACGATGATGCTCCAGTGCGCAGGAAGCCCCGGGAGTCATCTTTTGGGACACAGTATTTAGATAATCAGCAGAAGATCTGACAGAGTTTCCTGAGGTCGTGGCAGCTCTAGGACTGTGAATAGAGGAGTTCAACACCATAAGAGCTCCACATTGTCTCGGGGACTCAACCACATGAGCGCTGACCATGAGAGATTGGCCATTCTCATGGAGAGACAAATACAGCAACACTCAGAGTGGATACAAGGGCAACATTTCAGCCAAGAAAGGATGCTGGCCTCCCTCAAGAGCCTTGTCATGAAAATATAATAATTTTCATAATATTATTGTAATTTATTGTAAAGGTAGGTTAATAGTGGGGTTGGGATTAGTTTTTCTATGTGGGCGTGTGCATAGGGGTACTTAATTGAATTAGAGCTAGTCTGGGGCTTTTGAGCATTCAAAAGGGAAGCTAGGTTTGTAATGCTAAATATGTAAACATGGCTGACGTTATAGAATGTGAGGTGTGGAGGAACATTTGCATTTTTAGATAAACCAGAGTAGTGAATTTCAAAGAAATGGTAATGTGTTACACCTAACCATAAGAGGCGAAGACAAACAGTGTGCTTATTTTTCCCAAAGGTTACTGATGGTATGAGTACTTGAAAGATTTATATTATGGAAAAAGTAAAGTTGCAAAGACAAATGGGAACAATGGAGCTTATATTAAAAAGGGAGAAACATGTATAAAGGAGATGAGGTTATGTGTAAGGGAGAAGGAATTCTAAGATCTAACAAGTGTGAAAAGCCCCCAGCCTTTAGGTATCAAGTTGTTGTCTACAGGAACTGTAGCTAAGAAAACTCATTGTGAATATCACTGTCTAGAGTATTGTGTGCTTTGCCTGGGTCTGTTGAAAGTTATTTGTTTTTACTGTTGTCTCAAAAGAGGTGTAACTGGGAGTCCTAGGAGAGCTAGGAATTATAGTAGTAATTTGTATGCGAATGTATGTGCTTAGAATCTGTTCTTCTATTAATAAATGTTCAATTTAGTTTTGTAAAAAAAAACCTCTAAGTCTCAGTGGACTCATTACTACTGAATTCAAGGCACACATCTCAAGATAAAATACAAATTGCAAAAAACAGTTGTGGTAGCTGTTTCAAGTTTCTCTCTGAGATTTGAGCAGCTCAGAATTTACCATCCGCTGTGCCTTAAAAGACTGTAGCAATTTTCTCAGAATATGAGCACTAACATCTATGGAATGCACGAGAGACTGTGTATCTTTAACAGGACAATTACATTGTTGGCTCCGCAGTTGCTGGAATGGATGACTGCTGTACACCAGCAGCCAACATCATCAATCCCACCTGAGGGCCAACCCAGGGCTGTGCAGGTCATTGAGGAGGGTGAAGGTAAAAACAGTGCCTCAGTGCCCTCATCTTCCTCTATCTCCGAAGCCCCTCTGCCAGGGCCCTCATCTGCCGCACATGTACCAGTGACTATGACTGCCCATGAAGAGATGCAGAGACTGCAGTCTGAGTGCCTGCATGACGAGGCAGGCCACCATGCTCCTCATTGCCGTTTATACAGAGAAGTGAGCAGCCTGATCCCATCTCCTCCGAGGCAACAATGGGCGGGGAAGGGGGGAACTTAGTAGGAGTGTGCGAGAATGAAGGGCATTGTCTTGCCTAGAGGACCAATGGATTCACTATGGTTACCCTTTTCACATTGTATATAGCACATTTTTGAGCATTCTTGAATATATTTACTTACACTTGCACATGACTTGGTGTGTGTTTGTACACTAGGGAGCTCAAAAAGAATAGTGAAATTATGAAGGTGTTTCTTGCCAGTAATAGGTCATTTACAGTCACTGGTCCTTATGTGAGGGGGCCAGGTTGTGAATAACTTATGACCATGTGTGTTTGCAATATGATGAAGCCCATGGTTATGATGGTGAGGGTTTCAGCTGTATGAATGCAACTGAGTCCATCTCATCGATGTTTATTCTCTCCTTTGTGGGGGATAGACAGTCCCTTGAGTAATTGTAGAATCAATGCACAAGGTTCTTTTAGATGGAAGGATGCCACTAAGGGCTGGCTGATGTCAATTGTGATATTGGAGGGCTTTATGAGAATCTATTTTGTAAAAGGACCCATCAGACAATGATCCCCTCCTGCACAGAATCACCTTGACTATGTGGCCATGCCTTTGGCGGCTTCCTCATCTTCATCCATTTTGGAATCTTCCAAATGGACAATAGCTTCCTCCTCCTTCTTATCTCCCTCATCTACCTCTTCCTCAGAGGTTAGAATTCTGCTCACGGCCTCACCTTCATTGATTTTTAGGCCCCTTCGCTGCACAATGTTATGCAGCATTCAGTGCACCATTACTAAACTTAATACTTTTGCTAGGGCATTTGGCAGAGTTCCACCTGAGTGATCGAGGCACCTGAAGCGCATCTTTGAAGTGTCAATTGCCTGTTTGATGGTGTTGCTGATTATGGCAAGACTGCTGTTGTAGTTGTTTTTATTTATTCATTCCTAATTGCCCTTGAGAAGGTGGTGTGCCGCCTTCTTGAACCGCTGCAGTCCATGTGGTGTAGGTATACTCAGAGTGCTGTTAGGAAGGGAGTTCCAGGATTTTGGCCCAGTGGCAATGAAGGAACGGCAATATAGTTCCAAGTCAGGATGGTGAGTGGCTCGGAGGGGAACTTGCAGATGGTGGTGTCCCCATGCATCTGCTGCCCTACTCCTTCTAGGTGGTAGAGGTCATGTGTTTGGGATATGCTGTTGAAGGAGTCTTGATGAGTTGCTGCAGTGCATCTTGTAGATGGTACACACTGCTGCCACCTTGCGTTGGCAGTGGAGGGAATGAAAGTTTAAGGTGGTGGATGAGTGCCAATCAAGCAGGCTGCTTTGTCCTGGATGATGTCAAGCTTTTTGAATGTTGTTGGAGCTGCACTCATCCAGGCAAGTGGGGAGTATTCCATCACACTCCTGACTTCTGCCTTGTAGATGGTGGACAGGCTTTGGGGAGTCAGGAGGTGAGTTACTCTCTGCAGAATTCCCAGCCTCTGACCTGCTATTGTAATCACAGTATTTATATGGCTGCTCCAGTTCAGATTCTGGTCAATGGTAATCCCCAGGATATTGATAGTGGGGGATTCAGTGATGGTAATGCCATTGAATGTCAAGGGGAGATGGGTAGATTCTCTCTTGTTGGAGATTGTCATTGCCTGGCACTTGTCAGGCATTAATGTTATTTGCCACTTATCAGCCCAAGCCTGAATGTTGTCCAGGTCTTGCTGCACATGGACACAGACTGCTCCAGTATCTGGGAAGTTGCGAATGGTGCTGAACATTGTGTTGCAAAATGCCTCTGTTTGTGGGCTCCTAAAGGGGGTCATTATCCAAGCTCTTCAGGGGTAACTCTTATCCCCTAGAAGCCAACCACAGATCTGTGTTGGTGGCTGAAATAGCTGGCAGAATTGCGAACTCCTTAGTATGAAGGAGTCATGACAGCTGCCAGGGAACCTTACACACACATGAAGGAAGATCTTGTGGTCGTCACAAACCACCTGTACATTGATTAATTGGAAGGATATCCAATTGACAAAAGTGTCCAGATGTTAAGTTGGGGCCTTTATGGCAAAATGGTTTAATCAATAATACTCTGCAGCTAAGGGAAGCCTGCTATTTGGGTGAAGGCCGTGGTTCTTGGTGTCTGAGATGCCAAATCTGTAGGGAAATTAATGTGATCCTCACATCAGCAAACAGGGCAATAGTTACAGCCTTAATGCAGCTGTGTGCTGCTGACCGGGATATACCAGACAGGGCTCCTGATGATCCCTGGAACGATCCTCAGGCATAGAGGTTGAGAGTGATGGTTTTCTTCACAGATGCTGGCAGGACATGGGGTCAATGAATTGTGATTCAAGTTGTTGCTGGACCATGTAACATATGTCTGTCACCACCTCACAGCTTAGCCTCAGTCACCTTCGACACTGGTTGTCCATCATATTGAAGTGTGATGTCCTAGGTCTGTACACCCATCCTCCAGGGTAGTACCTGGTTGTCCTGCCTCTCCTCCTCCTCCTTCCTGGTGTGCATGCAGCATCCTCTTCTCCTGGCCTTCTTCCTTCCCTCTGGCCTCCAGCTGCTCATGGTGACTGACCGCTAGGGCCTCTCTGTGTGAGGGTGCCATGCCCATCTTCTATCTTCCTTTGCAAGAAGCCCTAAGCACAAAGATCCCCCTGGCACCAGGGTGCATGAGTCAGTAGGGGAAAAACAAATTGCCCAGCAAGACCAAGAGCCCCACGCTTGTATTCACTTGAATTGAGTTGGAATTGTTTCTGTGCCACTTCTGGGGCTGTGAATAAAAGTTTAAACCAAACTTCACAGACGTATCCTACCTCTTCAATGGAGTTCTCTGGCTATCCAACAAAATGCTCCAAGTTCAGACCTGCTCTTACCAGGTCTACTTTGCACACTTCATGTTCCACACTCCTGGGCTACCAAAATCTGACTCGAGTGGAGGCAGCCACTGATTTAAATGGCCAGTTGCCTCCGTAAAATGCACATGCATGAAACACACCCCATCCCTATTTAGGTTGCCAACCCAACAGGAATTAGCCTAGAATCTCCAGGACACAGCTATGTGCAACCTGGAGAAAAATCATCAGGGCATTAAAAAAGATTTTTTTGTCATTCTTTTTGAACATTTCTCTTTGACAGATATAAAAATATTGAAGATAGGAAAAAAAGGCTGTTTAGCTGACAGTCAAGCATCATCCAATTGGGTAATGAGTTTTTTTGCTTTCCAATTGGCGTAGGAAGGCAGTACGTTACAAAGGTGAATGTGTTGGCCGACTAATCGGCAAGAGCGTTGGGGCAAATCATGTGATGAAACCTTCAGGAATACATTCAATCATAGTTGGCAACACTACCTCTATTCTCACCTTCGTGAAAATGGGAAGTTCTATGAGCTTCTCTTTCGTCATGAAAATTGTGGCCTTTGAGTGCACTCTGCATCCCTTTTTAACTTCCTGCTACTATTCACACAACTTACTGTGCCTCTTAATTGGCATCACCTGCAAATTCGGATGTACAATTCTCTATTCCTTTATTTAAGCTGTTGATATTTATCATCCAGGGTTGGAAGCCCTGGAAGAACACCACATATATCCGGCATATTAGAAAATGTTGCCTTTATCCCTATTCTCTGTCTTCTACTACCCAACCAATTACCAGTGCAAGTCTGCAATCAAATGTGCCCTCATTTTTGCAAATACACTCTTGTGTGAACCTTCCAATGCCTTTTGATCAATGGCTCATGGGGAATAATTGAACAGAGAGAAAACTTCATAACTGATGCAATAAAAAAGATAAACAGAAAGATGCTAGAAATGCATGACTGCAGTCAGCAACTGATAAAGTTAAGTCTGACAGGCTGATTGTCGGCAGGTACTTCCTTTCAACATTCTTTTATAAAACACTGAAAAGCCACAGATACAGGATTGTGATTTACCAATTCATAACAACAAATAGCATTTGGCTGCTGTGCACCAACCTTTTTTCTTTTATAAACCATGCTCTGTATAATATAGTGAGCAGCTGTGGAGTTTGCTCTGCTTTTGTCGTCTACATAAACAAATGGGTTTCTTCAGCCAATCGCATTTGGTTACCAAAGGTACACAGGATAGGATGGTATCAAATAACCTAGGGCTTCAGGCAACCTAGGAATATTTAAAACTACAAATCCTTTATTTCCAGAGCTAGTCCAGGAAGAGATTTCACCATGGACCATAAATTTTCTTGGAAGCTTTCAGCACATTACAGGCTTCCATGCGGTAACAACAATAGATGGGGGAAGGGAGGGAACAGCTCATTAAGGCTACTTTTTTACAAAATGCAAATACAAAAAAGAATCATAAAGGTTTCACTCATCTTTATTCAAACTATAGAATATAAAAAGACACCATAAAAAGGAAATGCCTTAAAAGACCCATTTTGCAGGAATTGGTCCTTTAATGAGTATTGTATTGGTTCCAACACCACAGGGCGGTTTATGGATTCTTCCCAATGGTTCTACACATTGTTCTCCACTGAGAACTGCTTTTGCTTAAAAACCTTAAGCACTTGATGAAAAGAGTTTTCAGAAGCCAGTCTATCAGGTCATAATAGGACATTCAGCACCCTTGCTGAATGAATAGACTAATGATTCTCCGCTATACATTAATGCAGCTTAATTGAAGCAACAAATTACTATATAAAATCTCCAAGTATAATTGCAGCTGATGAGGAGCTGAGTACATTTATTAAAAGCTTACGATGCTATCAACTTGTTCAGGGCATGCTCTTCCAAAGAACAAAGCGACATCTCAATTTTTAAAATATATTTCTAAAGCCATGTAATTTTATGGATTGATGTAAGCCTTCAAATTATTCTCCTCAGCTGTTCAGATGCCTCAGTGAATATTCAAACCATATAGGTCCCTGTTCATTTTTGTGCTAATCTCAGCTGGCTGGGATAACAGTGGAGTGCTACTGTGGTCACAGCCCCACTGTTTTAGAAAGGAGGAACTCACTCAGTGTTCCCTGCTTTGATTAATGAATAGAGATTGCTTCCGGAAGTACTCATGTTGACACTTGGCTGTGATACTCCCCTTAGTCAAATAGACTTCAAATACTATCAAGATTCACACAGCAAATGAAAAAGTGATCAGTCAATATAGAACATAGGATACTCCACTGAAGCTCTGGAATACTCTCTCCTTAAATCTCTCCCCCTCTCCTTCCCCTTTGAAGGTACTTCTTAAACCCATTTGTTTGACCAAGATTTTGGTCATTGACTCTCATATTGCCTTATGTGGCTAAGTGGCAATTTTGTTTCATAATGCTGCTGTGTAGCACCTTGGAATGCTTTACTGTGCTAAAGGCGCTATATAAACAGAAGCTGTTTTTATTGGGTGAGGTACCAGAAGGTGACCCAATCTCTAGAATTATGCCCCTCAAGGATTCAATACCTTCAAGAAAAAAAAGAGAAGAAAGCTTGACAACCTATATGAGAAAAATATTCTCGTGGACCAACTGAGGCATTATTTTGATATAATATCAGCAGCTACTGCCACTTCTACAAATTCACGTAGAATTTGATTTTAATGGAAGTAATTTTTAAAATATTGAGTGGCATTAAAATAAAGACATGAATTCCAAAATCCTATGATCACAGAGCACTCATCCCCTAATTACCACCCTGATGGACATGCTTAACTCCCACCCCCACCACTGAACACCATGAAGACAGCAATCCCCAAACCCACTAAAAACACAGAATTCTAATATGAGATCCTGAAGCAATCGACCTCTATACCTTCCTGAAGAAGAAAAAGCACAGCTCCTTTCTAAAGTGGAGATACAACCAATCCCGTTCAGTAAAGATGTCTGCTTCATTGCCCCCACTCAGCTATGCGTGAGGTAAGCCTAAATCCACCCCCCCCCACCAACCGCCGCCGCGCCCCCCTCCCCCTCCCCCTCAATAGAATGCAGGTCCACTCCTTTGCGAATGATTAAAAACATCCCTTTACAAGGCTGGGCATTTAACCCTCAATCCACACTGACCAGACATTTCACACTTAGTCAAGTGCTGTCTTGATGTCAAGGGGAGTCACTCTCACCTCCCCTAACTGTTGCTCTGCTCACATTATCTATGTTAGCACAAACCATGGATTAAATTTGGAGTAATGTTGTATGTACAGTTCAGATACTCATCACTAACTGAACCATTGTTGAAGCTTCAAAACAAAAACAGAATTACCTGGAAAAACTCAGCAGGTCTGGCAGCATCGGTGGAGAAGAAAAGAGTTGACGTTTCGAGTCCTCATGACCCTTCCACAGAACCAGACCTGCTGAGTTTTTCCAGGTAATTCTGTTTTTGTTTTGGATTTCCAGCATCCGCAGTTTTTTGTTTTTATCATTGTTTGAGCTTATTGTCCAATATCAACAATTTTTGTTATGGACAACTCAGCTGCAGTTGGTTATGTGGTGATATTTAAAGGTCACATAGAAATAGTTTTATCATAAACCTGCTTGTTAGAAATTACAGATTAATTACCTAGTTCTTAAAAGCTCAAGTGATGCCCTTTGATCTTTTATCCTTCATCGAAGAAAGCATATGTGACAATAGTTATTCTATTTAATTGCAAGTGTCCTTTAAAGTCCAAATTCCCCATTAAAGACTGAACCAATTTAAATAGAATTTAGTTGGATTCTACACAGGTTCATTTTTGTTTTCTTTTCCCTGCATTAACACATCCATGTTACAAAAATATGGATACCTTCAATTCCATCAAGAATCCATTTTACAGTCACGGTGACCCTTAAAATCCATCACTATCCATTAACATCTGACTTTTTTCTCTTTTATCAGGCAGATTGACTATCCAAGGTTTATACATTTTTCATTGTCAGTCATAAAACAAACAAATGAGAACATTTATAACTCAGATTTAAAAATAAATTGACCCAGTGGTACAACTGATTAATGCATCATGAACTGAGGCCTATCTTTGATGTGTGCCCCTGACTGACATTCATACTCAAGTCAAGTGTCCTCTAGATGTAACCTTTCTAATTTTGGCTAGGTCATTACAAGCAAAGCACGAGGTTAAGACTTCTCCACTGACTCAAGGTGGTAAATCTGCATCTCAACTAGGGTTGTCAACTCTTGTTGGATGTTTTCCTGGTGCTTTCAATACATGATCCTCCAAATGCCCTGCCCAGTCAACCTTTCAACCTCATCTCCAATATCTTTATACAAATAATAATTAAGTAGTGTTCAAGGAAAATGAAATAAGTTGCAGTGTTTTATTACCCTTATGATTTTTCTCTTGGTTAATTGCAGGAAAGTCCTCAAAATTAAACCATATTTCCTGGAGATAGATGGACAATCCAAGAGGTAAAAACATGTACATGTTCAAAATACTCAGCTCGTCTTGCAGCATCTATGGAGAGACAAACAGAGTTAACAGCTGCATTTTCATCTTGGAGGTGGGTAGTTCAAGTTGGGAAATTTCCCAGCGCAGCGCACCTGGCTTAGGAAAAAGTTTCCCAAACAGCACGATTTCATTCTTGGTTGGGGGTGGGCGGTGGGGGTTGGGGGTGGCAGGGTGGGGAAAGGAGGTGTGTGGGGGATAGAATCAGGCCCACCACCCTCAGACACTAAGAACCTCTCTTGGTTAAGTCTGAAGGCCCCTTCACACATTCAGGAGAGTGCTGGCCATCACTTGGATGGCCAGTGTGTAGTGCGCTTCATGATTACATGAAACCCCACCCACCTCCGCCCCACTCCACCTGACCGATTGGTGGCAGCTTCGGCCACTGGACTGCACGCTGTGCTCTCAGCTCAGGCACAGACATTCTCGTCACCCGTACTGCAAGGCTGCGCTGTTAGCTTGAAACATAATGGATACTGGTCCAATCCTTAATAAAGACATTGCAAAGGGCTGTGAGCACCTCCATCGGTGACTGCACCATGGCCGCCTTTCACAAGGGGATTGTACAATTTGCCCAGTTGGCCAATTGTTCTGCTGCCCCCGAAAATGCACATTAATTTGCAGTCTGCGCCCGAGGGGTGATTGGAGATGCATACGTGGACTGCTCGATGTTGAGATAGGCTGATTAAAAGGCCCACCTTGGAAGCCTGAGATTTCATCCCAGTTGTTTTGTTAAATATTAGGCCCTCTAACCCTTTCCCCTAACAACCCCTCACAACCCCACCAACTTCCCATCCCTGACAACTCATGCTAATCCGTGGCCCCCACCCACCTCAATGGCTCCTCATTCCCTCCATGCCATCCCATACACCCCTAACCCACCCTAATGGCCCCTTATACCTTACATGCCAAATGATGACACTCACCCAACCCATTGGCCTCTTCATATCCTTCATGCCAACTCACAGCACTTCCATGCCCTTTCACCCAGAGGGAGTGGGGGGGGCAAGGCAATAGACAGGCCAAAGAAAATATTCAAGCAAATGTCGGCGGGGGTGAAAGAAGAGGGGTTGAGGGAAGGCGCCAAAAATTGTCAAAAACGAGCATTTTTCTGCAGCTGAGACCGTTCAGCTGCATCTCCATTGATAGGCTTGGAGTCAGGCCTCTGAAGCTTTTCTGTCCACTCAAGCAGCACAAAAACATGAAAGTGCCACCAAATTCTCCAGAACTTTTCACCCCTTGCGCGCAGACTGCAAATTAATATGCATTTTCGGGGGCAGCAGAACAATTGGCCAACGAGCAAATTGTACAATCCCCTTGTGAAAGGCGGCCGTGGCGCAGTCACTGATGGAGGCGCTTACAGCCCTTTGCAATGTCTTTATTAAGGATTGGACCAGTATCCATTATGGTTCAAGCTAACAGCGCAGCCTTGCAGTGCTGATAACGAGAATGTCTGTGTCACTGAAGACCGAACATGTTGAGGGACCTGGTCGGTCACATATGCCACTTGTTGCAGGATTTGGCGCCACTGGAACATGGAGGGCATCCATTGCCAGTGGCCATGAAAGTGACCACGGTGCTCAATTTTTATGCCAGTGGCTCTCTCCAGGGCTCCACAGGTGACCTGTGCAGGATCTTGCAAGCCTCCACACAAAAGTATCCAAGAGGTCACAGTATCATGGTACCCTTACAGTGCAGAAGGAGGCCATTCCGCCCATTGAATCTGCACTGGCTCTCTGAAAGGGCATTCTACCTATTCCCATTCATCTGCCTTATCCACGTAACCTTGCACATTCTCGCTTTTCAGGTAGCAACCCAATTCCCTTTTGAATACCTCAACCGAACCTGCATCCACCACCCTTTCAGTAAGTTTGTTCTAGACTCCAACCACCCTCTGTGTCAAAAATTTTTCCTCACATCACATTTACTTCTTTTGCCAGTTATTTTGAACCTGTGTCCTCTGGTTCTTGATGTTTCTTGAGTGGGAACAGTTTCTCACTATTTACCTTGTCCATACCCCTCAGGATCTTGAATACCTCTATCAAGTCTCCTCTCAGCCTTCTTTTCTCCAAGGAAAACAGTCCTAACCTTTCCAATCTATCCTCATAGCTACAGTTCTTTATCCCTGGACTCATTCTTGTGAATCTCCTCTGTACTCTCTCCAATGCCTTCAATCCATTAGAACTGGATGCAGTACTCCAGATAAGGCCTAATTAGTGTCTTATACAAGTTCAAAATGACCTCCTTACTCTTGTATTCAATGCCCCTATTAATAAAACTTTATTAATTGATCTCTCAACATGCCCTGCCATCTTCAATGACCTATGTATGTACACACTGAAGTCCCTCTATTCCTGCACCTCCTTAGAGGCTCCCCCTTTATTTTATGCTGTCTCATCATATCTTCTCTGCCAAAATGAGTTACCTCACACTTCTTAGCAGGTTTCTGGCCTCCAGCAGACCTCCGAGTGCCGAAACCTGGGAAGTCAATGCCCTACCTGCTATGGATCAGACAGTGAGATGTGCTCATCTGATTGTAACCTTGAGACTCCTCTAGAACGAGGTCCCACCAAGGTGTGTGTCTCTGCACTGGTGGAGGGTGTGGGTGAGCGCTGTGACGGGCCTTCAATTAGGGTGTCATCAGATTCTTCTTTCGAGGTGCCTTTGGGCTGAGTCGACGACCTGGGTTGTGGATACCCTCGGCTCTTTCCCAGATGTGCCTGTGAAAGCAGGGAGAGATAATTAGTGCATGGCAGAGGATTGTGGAACGGGGAACTGACTTACAACATGCTACTGGATCGTTACTTGATTGAGCACCACTGACCTCAAGTCAGCACAAGAATAGTCCAGATTGTTGCTGGCCAGCTGGGTGACTCTATTTTCAAAGTCCGTGACGATCTTGATGTCAAGCATTCCTCCACCAGTCTGCAACCTATCCCCCTTGTTGTATGCCAGTTGCCCTGCGTGAATACAGATGGAGAGAGTGTAAGCAGGATGCCTGCCAGGCCAAATAATAAGGATGCCTGGCATGCGTGGGTGGTGAGTGGTGCCATGGATGGGATGAGGACACAATTGGCTGGGCAAATGAAGGTATGTTTGAGAGAGTGAATGGTGACATCCTTGAACTGGCAGTGAGTGAGATCCCTATGGTTATGTGATGAGTTTAAGTTGAGAGTGTTGAGAAGATTAACTTACCCTGGCGGAGCAGAGGAGGTCATTCTTCCTCTTTTAGCACTGGGTGGCTGCCCTCTTTTACAGGGCGTTGGTGCTGACCACCTCTGCCACCGCCTCCCATGCTGGATTGGTGACTTTGCTTGCTGGTCTTCGCCCAGGTCAGGGGTAGAGGACATCATGGCAGGCCTCCACGGCATCCAGTAGGCATCCAAGAGATGCTTAGCTAAATCTGGGGGCAACATGTTTCCTCCGGGTTCATCCAGTCCTGCTGAAAGTCAGTGGACTTTATCCTGGGTTGCCGAATCTCCCGAGGCAGATCCTGCCACTGCGGGGCTGGAAATTCCTGGCCTGTGTCCCTAGTTCTAGCCTCCCCCACAAGTGGAAACATCCTCCTGGTATCCACTCTAATAAGTCCCCTCAGGTTCTTATATATTTTAGTAAGATCACCTCTCATTTTCCTAAACTCCAATGGGTATAGGCCCAACTTGTTCAACCTGTCTTCATAAGATAAAGCCCTCATCCCTAGAATCAGTCAAGTGAAGATAGATGTGCCAAAACCACTGTGTTGGGGATCGACCTGACAGCCTGGAAACCTGGATTAGGCTAGGAGAAGCTTTTTTGCACATGCCCAGGAAATCATCTGCTCTATCTTGAAGCAAAAGAGCAGGAACAATTGGTGCCACGCTAAAGCTGCACTGAAGCTGAAGTCGGACATTTGCACCAGTGCACTCGAGCCTCCAAAAGAACCTGGCTTGGTTCAGAGCAGAGAGAAGTCACCAAAACAGTAACAGAAACCATCAGCAGACAGAGTTGAAGAAGAGGAGGTTAAAAATAAGAAAAGGAAGGATAAAGCTTTTTGCCGACAAGAACTTTCCAAGACTGTGAAGAAGAATTGCTGCAAAGCTTGCACACCATGTGCATATAGTGATGAAAGTGCAAATATCAGAGTCTGGAACTGCTGTCTCCTCAATTGAATCTGCTGTGCTGCAGGGTTCTAATGTGCACTTGGTTAAAATCTACTGTATCACTGTTGAATTTGCGAAAAGGTCAACTTGGCTCAGCCCAGCAGAGACATTGGAGGGCTAGGAACATATAAGAGGGCTCAAGAACTATCCAGCTTGTAATGTGAAAGAATGGACATGTTTTTTTTAGAGCTAGTAACATTTGGCACATGAAGGTGGAAGTGAAGAGGCCAAGTCTCAGAATAATTCAATCCTTGAGTGCAAGAAAACAATTTTGCTAACTTGATCCAGAACTTTATAGCATGCTACCAAATAATCTTGCCCCCAGCAAGGCAAATGCTGTGTCATTCAAAATAATCTTCATCAAGATGCGGGAACATTTCAACCCTAAGCCACTAGAGACAGTGGAAAGTTGCAAGTTTGGAACCAGAAATCAGAAAAGTAGTGAAACAGTCAGTGAGAACGTTGTGGCACTGAAGAATTTATCATGACATTGCAACTTTGCACTTTCTTAGGCTGTGCATTATGAGCCAGATTAGTGTGTGGAGTAGTGTTGGAGAAAAGAATCCAATCAGTTTCCCGAACACATAGGGCAGGATTTTGAGTTTGGTGGGCAGGCCTAGGATTGGCCAGGAAACAGGCTGCCACCCGCGATCAGCATCCGTCCAGTGGGAAACATGGCTCCCCATTGGTTGGGAAGGGCCATGTGGGGGTGGGGGCCTGCCGGCCGCCAGGTCTAAAGGTGACCCAGCGGCCGGTTTAAAAATGGCCCAGGCATGCCCTGGAAGTCTGCCACGGAAGAAAGTCTGTTCTGCATTAGCAAAGTGAGTTGTGCAACTGGAGAAGCCAGGCGGGAAGACGGGTCGGGTGGGCACTCGGCCCCCCGCAGCTCAGATGAGTGCCTCACGGTCCTCCTGGAAGAAGTGACTCCAGGAGGGACACCCTTGCCCCCAGGGATGGGAGGAGGAGGCCACTGCACCTCACAAAGAGGGCATGGGAGGAGGTGGCAGCGCTGATTAGCAGCCATGATGTGGTGCGGTGCACATGGGTGCAGTGCCGGAAGAGGTTCAATGACTTGCTGCATTCAGGAAGGGTGAGTACCGTATTAGCATGAGTCAGTATGCTGAAGTGTTAGGGTGTGGCTGCCCCCTCCCCCTGCCCACGATGGACATCAGGGGTACTAGAGTCTGAATGTCAACTGTCAATGATGCTAGAACCGGCCAAGGGGGTGAGCCCTGGCTGCTTGGACTGAGTGCCTTGCAGCTCAAGGGTCGTGACTCAGATGTACTCTGTGAGGTGTTTCCCAGCTGGGGTTGGTCAGGCTGCAAAGGCGCTGCAGGTACAGAGTGGACTAATCAACACTCTTCTGTCCTTTCAAGAGAAGGCAAGCCATAACCAATCAGAGAGGTCAGGTACAGGTGGAGGCCCACCCAACCAGCTGCTGCTGACCAGGTTCGAGCAGGATGCCCTTGAGCCTGCACTCTCCACATGCAACTGGTCGTGGAGAGGCGGGGGTGCCAGACGAAGGTAAGATCACAGTGCACAGAGGTGAAAGTTTCGGATTGTACAAGCACTCTAGTGTAGCCTCTTCACTAATGGGAGCCTCAAACCTGGAGATCCCATTGATCATTGAAAGACGAGGGCACCATGATGCACATTTCCATTGTGTCACCAGGGTACCTGTGTGCCCAGTGACAGTGTGACGACTTTAATTAATGACATGTCCTTGTTCTTCCTTTTAGTATTCGCCAGCATGCACTCGCCCTGTGGGCCCCAAAGAGTCACTCCTGAAACCAGAGGACCAGTGGGCTTCCTTTACATCTGCATCACACCCGCTCTCTGAAACAGGTACCAACACAAGTACCAGCACCTCGGTGGGCCATTAGATCGGCAGCTGGAATGTTGGTGCACATTGGTGAGGGCATTTCACACTAGCTTGAGGTGCAGGCCGAGGCAGAGAGTGCCCAGGGCACCGGCAGTTGGAGGACTACAGGGGACCAGGACAATGCTCAGTCGAAGGCAGATGATGAGCCCATGGAGTCACCCATTAGGTAGCAAATGCTGGATATCCAGCGGGATGTGTGAGAGGATCTGGTGGAGATCCATGAGGGTCTGCGTGGCATGGTCCCCATTGTGGAGGAGTCCAAGCAGAGCATGAGCACTCTGCTGACCCTCATGGCCGAGCGCACTGCCTCTTCCATTGAGAGAGTGGCGACTCTCATGGAGAGGCAGCTCCAGGAACAGGATCAGGGATTCCTGGAGTCGCGCTCAGTCCTGCAAGCCCTCACATAGGCACTGACCTCAGGTAGTCCACGCTAATGTGGGAGATGGATGAGGCACCCAGTATCCCAGCTAGGTGTCCGTCCATCATTGGGGAGCAGGGAAATCCAGAGTGACCTCACATTGCTGAACAAGCTGTTTGTCATCTCTGCGGGCTCCTCTCAGGGTTTTCTGGATGACAGCAGCAGCTCCTCCGCCCCTTTGCCAGTGACCATCACATCCGATGAGCCTGTGATGACTGGGGAGACGCCAGCCGTGGCACTGTCCACTCCCTCCCAGGAGGGGCCAGCACAGGCTCCACTGGCCAGAGGACAACCGCCAATGTCATCAAGGCCAACAAGACAGCAGAGTCAGCAGGCTGCCTCCAATGCCAGTGCCAGCGAGGCGGGGGGGGGAGAGGGCACCAAGACATAGCACTCGGATATGTAAGTTAAAGGCACCATGAGCACAAGAGGGGGATTTTCTGTTCATTTATGTTTGGTTTATACGTCTGCTGGTGTGGACACCAGTACCAGTAATGGTAATTTCATTATGCATTCAATGTGACAATAATATTAAGTTTGAGTATGCTTTATCTTTTTTCTTTCTGGTGCAGGGCATGCCGGCATGTAATGCATGAGTGGTTGGATACTTCATTGCACAGGAATTGAGTGGACTTTGGGTGCAAATGAAAGGGCCATTTCATATGTCCAGGTTGGAGGCAGTAGCCCTGGCATGAGATGGAAGCAGATCTTTGGCAGCCTAGCTGAAGGAGTGTAGGATCAAGGCGTCCCTGGTGTCCCTGCCTTCATGGAGGTTACAGAGGTCTGACTCCATGCCTCAATAATCTTCTCACCATTCTCCACTTAGGACTCACCGCTGGATTTATCCTCTGTTATCTGTGCAGCTGTGTCAAGATCCTTTTCCTCCAGTGAGTCCCTCCTTGGAAGTGTCAGATTGTGGAGAGCGCAGCATGCAACCACTATCAGTGACACCCACTCTGGGGGGTGTTGGAGTGCACCCCATGAATGTCCAGGCATCGAAAGCACATCCTGAGAAGACCTATGGTCCTCTCTACCACAGCCCTGGTGGAGGCATGACTCCTAGTGTAATGCTGCTCTGCCTCTGTTCTTGGGTGGTGGAGAGGCAACATAAGCCACCTTTTCAATGGATAGCCCTTGTCACCCAGAAGCCATCCAACCAGTCAGGCTGGAAAACTGAAGAGCCTCGGCACCTGGGAGTGTCTCAGGATATAAGCGTCGTGGGAGTCGCCTGAGTACCTTGCACAAACTTGCAGAATCAGCATCCTGTGATCACACACTGTCTGCACGTTCATGGAGTGGAATCCCTTCCTGTTGACGAAGGCACCTGACTAACCCTCTGGCACCTTGATGGTCACATGTGTGCAGTCGATGGTACCCTGGATGCGGGTCAACCCAGCAATCGCTGCAAAGCCTCTGGCTCACTCAACCTGGCTGGCCTCGTCCGTATAGTAAAAAATAAAGATCAGTACCCGCCTGAACAGAGCTTCTGTCACCAGCATCATGCATACAGCTGATCGGGAGACTCCACACAAATCCCCCGCTGACCCCTGGAAAGGGCCGGAGGCATAGAGGTTGAGGGTCACTGTGACTTTCAGAGCCGCTGGCATGGGGTGTCCACCCACACTGTTGGAGCCAATCTCAGGCCCAATCATCTGACCAATGCAGGTCATGGTCTCCCTTGAGACTTGGAGGGTCCTTTAGCATTGTACCTCAGTCATATTAAGGTAGCTGCATCACCGCCTGTAAACCCTGGCAGCAGGATAGTGACGTCTTCTGCGCCCCTTCTGCCTTGGACTTCTTGTTGGCTCTGCGCCTGTTATGCCTGCGCCTCTCCTCCCAGAGGTCACTCCCTGGAAGCTGCGCTGGGACACCTGGCCTCCTCTCCTTTCTGCCCCTCTCTTCCTCGGAGGAGGAGGTGCCACCAGCGGACCTACAATCTCCATTACCTGGATAAGGGAAGGCTGTCTGATACCTGGAAGGGTCCACATGGTCAAAATCCTCTGGGGGCCTTGGAGGCAACAGTAAGTCCTGTAATGAAGCCTGGAAATGTTAACAATGGAGCCCCAAATAGAGATGAAGCTGCCAATTACCAATAAGCAAGCAGCAGCAAACTATCTCCAAAACTCCTCACTACTCTACCACTACTTGGGAATGGTGCTGACCCTTTTTATGATGAGGTTTAGCAAACTGTTGACTGCCCGCCTGCCCATTTTGCCCGTGCAACGGGCAACATAAAGTACAGTTTAATTGCCTTTTTAATGGCCTTAACTGGCCTTGTAATTGAAGTGTAATTGATTAATATAACTCCTGCACACGCCTGCTGGCTGAAATATCGTCCGAGAGCGCGATGACATCAGAACACTCACCCAACATCATCACATGCTATTTTATGCTAGAGCGGGTCGATCCCGCACCTGCCCCCTCAGTGAAAAGTTCTGCCCATAAAATCTTACATTTAAGTGACTATGTAAGATGGCTCTTTCCATGGAGATGTCATCAAAGAATGCTCAGATTTTCATCTTTTGCAAGTGACTAGTACAGCTTCTGTCCACAGCCAGAAGGCTCTTGCCAAGTTGGCAGACCTTGTCCTAGAAGAGTGCTAGTGATAGTAGCTTAGTGACTTGTTATTGCTGTGATGGTAACCATATGGCATGGATTTCTTCCTCTTAGGCAATCCCTCAGGATTGAGGATGATGCACCTACACTCAAGTTCATGGGTTCTGAGATGGCTGGTAAGTCCAATGTGCAACCTGCAGATTCTGCCACATGGGGGCTAGGTGGTGCTTGAGGGGTCAAGCAGATGAGATATTTTGAGGTTTTTGTGCTCTCTCCGATGCCAAGACTTTGCCTCTGTGTGTTCCTGATGCAGTCTGTCGATGTGTTTCGTATCTTCCCGAATGAACCTTCTCCATTTTGGTCGGTCACAAGCCAGGGACTCTCTTGAGTTAGGAGGGATGCTTGATATCTTCAGGGATGTTTGAGGATACCCCAAAAGTGATCCCATTTTCCTCATAGAAGTCTCATGCCATGACCGAGTCTGGGTAGGTCAGTTGCTATGGGGGTCTGGTGTCAGGTATAGGAATGACATTCCCACACAGCGGAGCTGGTTTAAAGTGATTAGCACTTTGATGCTGGGCTTGTTGGCTTGGGAGAAGACCCTGTTGTTTGACCATCTTTTCCACCACCAAGGTTGGAGAATCTTGCAAAGTTACCACTGATGGTACTTCTCAGTGATTTGGGGTGCTTGCTGTAGGTTGTCCAAGTGTCTGACACATATAGCATAACAGGGATCACTGCTGCCCGTTAAACCATAATCTCAGTCTTGGGTTTAAGATCCTGCTCCTCAAATACTCTTTTCCTCAGTCAGCACAGGTTTTAAAAAAAAATTTATTCATGGGATGCGGGCATCGCTGGCTAAGCCAGCAGTTATTGCCCATTCCTAATTGCCCTTGAGAAGGTGGTGGTGAGCTGCCTTCTTGAACTGCTGCAATTCCTGTGGTGTAGGTACACCCACAGTGCTGTTAGGAAGGGAGTTCCAGGGTTTTGACCCAGCAACAGTGAAGGAATGGCAATATATTTCCAAGTCAGGATGGTGAGTGACTTGGAGGGGAACTTACAGGTGGTGGTGTTCCCATCTATCTGCTGCCCTTGCTCTTCTAGGTGGTAGTGGTTGTGGGTTTGGAAGGTGCCGCCTAAGGAACCTTGGTGAGTTCCTGCAGTGCATCTTGTAGATGGCACACAATGTTGCCACTGTGCGTTGGTGGTGAAGGAAGTGAATGTTTGTGGACGTGGTGCCAACAAGCGAGTTGCTTTGCCCTGGATGGTGTCAAGCTTCTTGAGTGTTGTTGGAGCTACACTCACCCAGGCAAGTGGAGGCTATTCCATCACACTCCTGATTTGTGCCATGTAGATGCTGGACAGCTTTGGAGGGTTAGGAGGTGAGCTAATTGCTGCAGGGTTCCTAGCCTCTGACCTGCTCTTGGAGCCACAGTATTTATATGGCTGGTCTAGTTCAGTTTCTGGTCAATAGGAACCCCCCCCCCACCACAAGGATGTGGATATGGGGGATTCAGTGATGGTAATGCAATTGAATGTCAAGGGGAGATGGTTGGATTCTCTTTTGTTGGAGATGGTCATTGCCTGGCACTTGTGTGGCATGAATGTTACTTTCCACTTGTCAGCCCAAACCTGGATATTGTCCAGGTCTTGCTGCATTTGGACACGGACTGCTTCAGCATCCAAGGAGTCGTGAATGGTGCTGAACATTGTGTAATCATCAGCGAACATCCCCACTTCTGACCTTTTGATGGAAGGAAGGTCATTGATGAAGCAGCTGAAAATAGTTAGGCTGAGGACACTACTCTGAGGAAATCCTGCAGTGATGCCCTGGAACTAAGATGATTGACCTCCAACAAACACAACTATCTTTCTTTTGCTAGGTATGACTCCAATCAGCGGAGTGTTTGCCCCCTGATTCCCCTTGACTCTAGTTTTGCTCGGGCTCCTTGATGTTCACTTGGTCAAATGCTGCCTTGATGTCAAGGGCAGTCACTCTCACCTCATCTCACTATGTCAGTACAGAAATGCCAAATGCTTTAATCGCCAAAAGAAATGTCATTTTGCAACTACTTGATGACTGAAGGCCAAAGCAGGAAAGAGAAATTATCCCAGTGGTAATGGAAAACAGTGACATCACAAGGGTGAAGTTCACAATGTTGAAATGAATCCAGAGTGCATAAGCTCAGGCTGTACAGCATTTAAACCACTAGCAATCACTCAAATTACAGAGAATTTTGTACAAAGGCATTAGTTAATCAACATGTGCATTGACACAGCTGCAGGTTGCTCCATTATGAGTAGGGACACTTTTGAGAGCAAATTCAGTGATATACATCTAACTGAGAGTACAGTTCAGTTCAAAACCTATGCTGGTGAGATTTTGGAAACGTGTGGACAAATGGAGTGCAATGTCCAACATAATTAAGGATAAGTTCTTCAAGTTACCCATTGTTGTAGCAAAATATGTCTCAAACCAATGGTAATGGCAAAGACTGGCTTTGTAAGCTGAACTTAGACTGGAAGCACATTTTCCAAGATGAGGTGACCAAGAAGCCTGATCAGATTTTGAATAGTTCCAGCAACATTTGAGGACAGCAATGAAGGCATGATCAGTTTGAAAATGCATATCTGTATCAGGCCTGATGCAAAACCAGTATATTCCAAAGCTGGGCCAGTTCCTTATGCTCTCAAAACCAAGATTGAAGAGGAGCTAAAGAAATTAGAGAGAGAATGGTTTGTAAGGGAAAACTGATCACAGTGACTGGGCAACCCCAATTATAATAGTGCCCAAGTAAGACAAAACCATAAGACTATGTGGGGACTACAAAGCCCCAATCAATCAGGTGTTGGATAAACAACAGTATCTGTTACTAACTTTTCAAGATTTGTCTATGGAGTGAGTGGGATCAAAGATGTTCATGAAATTGGATTTGTCCCACACTTATGCACAGCTTGACATGATTGAGAGAGTCAGCAGCAGTACATATTATATTCCTAAACAAAACTGCCCTCTGGTGTGAAGTCTTCTCCAAAATGTCTTCCATGCTACAATGGATAAAATTTTACAAGGAGTGCTGCATTGTTTTTGTAATGAGGATGATGTGTTCATCACAACTGCAACAGAGGAAGTGTTGAATAAAGTATTATAAAGTCTCACTGATCACAATGTGAAGTTGAAAAGGAGCAAATGTGCTTTTGCGCAATCTGAGGTTGTATATCTTTGTTTAAAATCAATTAAAAAGGGCTACAACCAATGAAAGAGAAGATAGACACTATAGTCAATGCCTCAAAGCCAAAAGATGTGTCTGAGCTTAGATGATTTCTAGGTATGGTTCAATACTACTCAGGACCTCTGCCTGAGCTTACAACAGTGCTAGCTCTGCTACAAGTTGTGAAAGAAAGATGTGAAACGGGTGTGGTCGAAAGCACAATTGCTTGTTTTGCATACAAGAGAAGCTTGACCAGTGATGCACTATTTATTCATTATGACACAAATTGTGATCTGAAGATAGCATATAATGCTTCTAACTATGGATTTGGAGCAATGATCAGTCATGCCATGAATGCTGGTCAAGACAAGTCTATAGCATTTGCATCATGCATACTGACCAAGAGTGATGCAACTACATGCAAATAGAAAAGGAAGCGCTTGGATCAAAAGGTTTCACTAGTTTTTGTTGGGTAGAAACTTCATGCAAGAAACAAATCATAAGCCCCTGTAGCCATTCTAGTACCAAAGTTTGCAATATCAATGATGATAGTGCCAAGGATGCAGCAGTGGACTGCACTTCTCCCACAGTATGACTGTAACATTGCAGTTTGAAAGAGAATAATATCATTGATGCAGTGTTGTGGTTGCCGCATAAGGAGTCAGAAGTAGACTGTGAAGGTGCACTCTTCACTCTAGGGGTAGTAGATGATTTTCCAATTACAACATTTGAACCTTCAGTCAAATTCTGTCCATCCATTCAATGTCTGTTCTTGGAATCTTTCCAAAACTGTGGGCGGAATTTTATGCTGGCTGGGTTTTGCTGTCCTTCCAAAGTCAATGGACATTTGAACGGCTCGCCACATTTAACAGACCGATTCTCGCTGCCTTGGGACCGTAAAATTCTGCCCTGAGTCTTTCTGAGTTCCTGCTGCAATTTCAAGTGTTGTGATGGAAAGTCACCGACCACTGCTTCTATTGTATAAAGACAAGGAACGGTTCCAATGAGTTGTCATGTGAGCAGGGCTGCATTAAATAGTGTTGCATTGTGGTGATACCTAGTTCTTTATGAGACAGGATTCTAGCAGAACTCCATATCAAACACACAGGAATGGTCAGTCTGAAATTCACAGTGAGCTGTTTTATTTATTGGCCTGGAATCATTGGTTAGTTAGCAAATGTACTATCTGCCAAAATTGTAGAAACAAGCCACCAAAAACTCCTTTACAGACATGGCCCACTTGACCATTTCAAAGAGTTCATGTTGTTTTTTGTGAAATGGGAAATGACAATTTTTGGACCCAATTAAAGCACGTGGGTCAAAACACCAAAAATGAATGACAAGTTATAGTTTATTTTTGCTTCTGGTGGTTCACTAGAGGAAGTTTGCTCAGGTAATGGCCTTCAATTTTGTTCTCTTCCTTTCCAAAATTTCACAAAGCCAAACCATCACTTAATTATTAAATATACCCTCACTTCTCCTTACCATCTGACATCAAATAGCACGGTTGAAAGATCCGTTAGGATAGTTAAAGAAACATTTGAAACGAGTGCTCATGGGCATTTAAATTTCAGTATGAAGCAGCAATTGGCTAATTTCCTGCTGAAGTATAGAACAACCACACACTCCATTACAGGGTATACACCTGCTGATCTTTTGACAAGGAGATGGTTAAGAACAACTTTGAGTCCAGCTCTTCCAAACTTGACTGTTAAGGTTGAACACAAACAAAAGGGAATGCAGTTTCAGGTGAAATAAGTATGTTTGTATTTTGAGCCCCCCCCCCCTTATAAGTCACACATATGGGGTGTGGGAAATGTAGTAGAAGTGTATAGAACCAAAAGCTACTTGGTTGAAATTAATGGGAAAATGAGAAATGTTCATGTAGAAAAACATGCAACGTGGCAAAGATCAGTGGGTAAGCCAGAGGATTGGAAAAGTTTTAAAAACCAAAAAAAATGACCAAAAAAACAATAAAGAGGGAGAAAATAAGCTTTGAGGGTAAACTCGCAGGCAACATAAAAACGGTCAGTAAGAGCTCCTTTAAATATATAAAAAGGAAGAGAGAGGCCAAAATGAACATGGGCCCCTTAGAGAATGAGGCTGGGGAAATAATAATGGGGAACCAGGAAATGGCAGAGGAGATAAATAAATACTTTGCATCAGCCTTCACGGTAGAAGAAACTAATAGCATTCCAAAACTACTAAATAATCAAGTGCAGAAGTGCGGGGGAAGGAAATTAATACAATAACTATCACTAGAGAACGTGTACTAGGGAAACTAATGGGGCTAAATGCCGATAGGTCACCTGGACCTGATGGGTTGCATACTAGGATATTAAAGGAAGTAGCTACAGAGATAGTGGATGTACTGGTAGTAATTTTCCAAGAATCCTTGGATTCTGGAAAAGTCCCAGAGGATTGGAAAACTGCCAATGTAACACCCTTATTCAAAAAAGGAGGGAGACAAAAACAGGAAATTATAGGACAGTTAACTTAACATCCGTCATTGGGAAAATGTTAGAGTCTATTATAAAGGATGTAATAGCAAAGCATTTAGAAATACATAATACAATCAAGCAGAGTTAGCATGTCTTCATGAAGGGGAAATCATGCCTGAAAAATTTATTAGAATTTTTTGAGGAGGTAACAAGCAGGATTGATAAAGGGGAACCTGTAGATATAATATATTTGGGATCTCCAAAAGGCGTTCGATAAGATACTGCACATGAGGCTACTTAGTAATATAAGAGCCCATGGTGTTGGGGGTAGTCTATTAGCATGGATAGAGGATTGGCTAACTCAAAGAAGATGGAGAATTGGAATAAGGGAGGTGGGGCATTTTCAGGATAGCAACCTGTAACTAGTGGAATACCACAGGGATCAGTGCTGGGGCCACAGTTGTTTACAATATATATTAATGACTTGGATGAGGGAAATGAATGTACTATTGCCAAGTTTGCAGATGACATAAAAATAGGTAGGAAGGCAGGCGGTGAGGATGACACAAAGAGTCTACAGAGGGATATAGACAGGTTAAGTGAGTGGGCAAAAACATGGCAGATGCAATATAATGTGGGAAAATGTGAGGTTATGCACTTTGGCAGGAAGAATAGAGGAGTTGAATATTATTTAAATGGAGAAAGATTGCAGAAAGCTGCAGCACCGAGGATTTTGGGGGTACTCCTGCATGAACCATGAAAAGCTAACATACAAGTTCAGCAAGTAATATGGAAGACAAATGGAATGTTGGCTTTTATTTCAAAGGGAATGGAGTATAAAAATAGGAAAGTCTTGCTAAAACTATACATGGCACTAGTTAGACCACACCTTGAATACTATGAACAATTTTGGTCCCCTTTTATAAGGAAAGGTATGCTGGCGTTGGAGGCAGTCCAGAGAAGGTTCATTAGGTTGATCCCGGTATGGAGGGATTTTCTTATGAGGAGAGGTTGAGTAAGTAGGGCCCGTACTCATTGGAGTTTAGAAGAATGAGAGCGGCCCTGTTGAAACATATAAGATTCTTAGGGGGCTTGAAAGGGTAGATGCTGAGGGGTTGTTTCCCCTTGTGGGAGAGTCTAGGACCAGAGGGTATAATTTCAGAGTAAGGCGTCACCCATTTGAGACAGAGATGAGGAGGAATTTCTTCTCTCAGAGGGTAGTGAATCTGTGGAATTCTTTACTGCAGCGGGCTGGGTCATTAAGTGTATTCGAGGCTGAGATAGACAGATTTTTAATCATTAAGGAAATCAAGAGTTATGGGGAAAGGGCAGGAAAGTGGGGTTGAGGATTATCAGATCAGCCATGATCTCACTGAACAGACATGATGGGCTGAATGGCCTACTTCTGCTCCTACGTCTTATGGTTTTATGGTCTTACATAATCTTGGCAAGGGATGAACCAAAACATGATCTACTTGATCATGAGATCATACCAGAGTTTGAACCGGTTCAGGCTTCAGTACCTGAAGTACCAATTTCTGAAATAGAAACAGGATTGTCTTTGAGTACTGAACCAAAACTAAACAGTCTAAAACATAACTCTGCCCCAAAACCTAGAAAATCAGGAAAGCTTCATAAACTAGTTGCTAAACTTGATTTGTAGACCTTGTTCAGAGCAAAAAAAGGCCAGTTATAATTATGCCACATGTTCATGCCTACAGAGATTACAAAATATTACATGTGTAAGATGCATGGTTTCAAGGAATAAGGAACTGGTTTTATACAGAACATATAGACTGACAGATATGTGTAAAGAAAAGCATACCAAAAACACTTTTCTTTTAGAAAGGGGAAGCAGTATAATGTATTCATACATTATGTTAACGTGATATGATATTTGAGCACATGATGTTGCAATAAACATACTCTTGTGAACTGGCTATATGGGTCAGTCTTCTTCTTTTCTGCCATGCAATATGCCACAGCCACCATGTGATGTTTCTAAATAATTGATATGGTTTCATCATAAAGTTAAAACCATTTAAATAATGAAATAAAACCTCATCTTGATTGAAATAAATGCTCTCTGCGCCCTTATGAGAGCTTGTTTCTGAAATATTGAACATTAATTTTACTGAAATCAGTAGTAGAAGTTTCATGTGAATTCCACCCCTTTGACTGAAATCATGCTGGGTTAAAGCTGCCATGTAGTTTCCTGCTGGTTTCCAGTTTATGCATTGGGCTCAAGGCCCATCAGAGCAGCCTCACAAGGCATTTAAAAGCTTCAATGGTCTTACATGTATTCCAAAAATGTTCTTGGATAAATATTTCATTTTGAGTTGGTTGCCCTGATATTTAATTAGATTAGGATTCCATGCGCTGTGAACAAAATAACTATCAAAATAAGTTTTTTAAAAATCTTGTGTTAGTAAGAGTCTCACAATTAAGGGATGAAGTACAGTATTATACTATTAGTTTGCAGCACCCCACGGGTTACTGTGTAGTGAATGTAATGTCTCGTTCTCAGCATTGAAAAGCTTTACAAGTAGTGTTATTGAAGTTTTTCTCTTTTATTATGGTTGCTCGGGTGATTAATCACTAAGGAGCCAATGCTGCAAGGAGGCTTTCAGTTCCTGAGTTATTTGATTTTCTCCTTTTGTTTGAGTGATTCGGGCTTTCAAAGAATTCTTCCCGCATCCACCATAAATAAGACCATTAAGGCCACACAAAGAAAATGCTACAGTTCTCATGCACTAGTTATTCCTCGATCAGAGAGCTTGAAGCTTTTAGCTTCTACAAATCTGAGCAAACATTTCTATGTCATTATTTCAAATTAAAATAAAAGAGCAAGTTCCCAAATAAAGAGCTTTGATGCAATATTCCATGATTCTGAGAACGAGTTTTAAAATAGATTTCTTTCAAAGTGATCAACAAAAAGGCAGAAGCTGCAGTTCTTCTACAATGGTGCCAGTATTATGATTTTTAGCATTCTTTATGGCACATGATAAACTCTCAGGAAGCATGTGGATACATATGTTACCCTCATCACTTCCATTTTAAGACTGGCATTTAAACCTAGATCTCCTTGCTAACAGTCTGCTCCCTAAAGCTTATTTATATTGGTCTTTAGCTGCTGACACCCATAACCATGGTACCACAGAATCAACAGCCATGTCCAGTTCTTGCTCTCTCTCCACCTACCCTTTCTTCCTGTCTCTCTATTTCCCCTCTCTCTTCACCCACTTCTTCTTCTACCCTTTTCCATTGCCCATGCTGCTGCCTTTCTTCTTCCTCAAATAGGCCCACTTATGTCCTGCTTGACCTAAATACTTACACGGTTGTAATCCTTCATGGCATATTGAAGTCAATGGGGTTGGGTGTAAGATGGGCTACTGAAGACCAATTTCATCCCCTGTGATCTTAAATTTCACGCAGAACCATGCAGCTTAGCTGCAGAATAAACAGTTTGTATTATGTGGTATAACACTCCTATCCATGTAAAACAACATATCACACAATTTTGTGTGGACCAAAGGCACAGTAGTTACACTAATATATGTTTATTGGCACATCTCCAACAGCATTATCCATAGAGTTGAAGGTAATGATAAATACTATTGCTAGGGACACTGATTTATCAGTATTGGGCTATCCTTGTTTTTGGGAGAAATGTGAAGGGACCCAATGATATGGGAGTATTTGGGATATGAGGTTTCAAGGTCTAGCAGTGTTTTTAAGATCCCAGGGCGTAAAAGCACTGAGATGTGGGCTTGAGAACATTGTCCTAAAATCTTGGATTACAAAGATACAGGATCTTTGATCTATGAGTATTGGGAGAAAATATCCCAGGGTATGGGAGCTTTTGGGGTGGTCTTGGAATGTGGGAGCACTGGCAATGTAATCTAGGAGTTTGTGAACACTTTGCAGGTATCCTGCAATATGGAAATGGAGGAAGAAAACCAATGGAGGGACTCTTTAAGGCCTAGCAGCTCTGTGAATTGGTTCCAATCTATCCACTGACATACAAACCTCCTTTCTCTCATCCCTTTCTCTCACCCAAACATTGCCAACAGTCAGCCTCACCCTCCAACTCCCCTACAGTCTGTTTTGTGCCATAAAGCTTTCTCTCTCCCTCACTATTATCGTCTATAGATTCCCACATTAAAGAATTTAGTTAATCTTAATGAGTTTGCCAACTTACACAATCTTTAAGACAAACATAAATTTCTTTAAATAACAAAGCTTACATCATAATAGATACAAAGTTCATCATTATATGGTTTATTAGTTTTTACGTTAAAAATAATACTCAGAAACCCTAAAAATTAGTTCAGAGGAGAAATTTTTTTGATAAAATTTAACTAAAAACCGAGTTTTTGACTAAAATGAAGGAGGAAGCTTACAAATGCCAAACAAGTAATGCATTAGTTCAATTATCTTCCATCTGTATTTAATTCAAATGGACAAAAAACAAACTGAAATCTTCTTTAGCTTTCTTCTTGTCAATAACGAAGCTGTTGGTCCTGACAGAACACAAGAATTGCCCAAGTGAGCAGTTTACAATAGAACAGGAGTGTTAATATTTTAAATGAGCCAGCCTTGAGCTTTGAGAATTCAATCTCCAGTTTGTTTCAAAGTGTTTTGGAAAAAAAACAAAGAAACTCTTAAATCCTTGCAGGATGAGGACTCAGAAACCAACTGATAAATGCTGGGAAACTCTGAAAACTATACATGATCAGAATGCTTGGATGTGGTATGGGAAACCTTTTCAATTCCACAAGGGAAAAAACATCCAGCTGTAGCTCTGGCTTTTGAGGCATTGAAATAAAAACTTTAAGGAAGGAAAGATATGAAAGAAAAATCAATGGTAAATGTACCATTATTGTGAAATGTGAATTTTTTGAAACATTATTTCATTGAAAATCTTTTTAGTTACAATTTTAGTTACTTGCTTTGTTTTTCATTCATACATCCTGCTCTCTTTTGTTCAAAGTTACTGCTGCTTTACTAGCAGCCAATCAACAAAGTGTGATGATGAAATGTTGTCTTATTGTTTGTCATTGTACAAAGTTATTCAATTTTGCTGTTGTTATTCAAAGATAATCACACAGGAATTAATGGTAATGTGGACAGTAAATGAGTGCTATTGTGTCTGCCTTACATTCTGTATGTAACATCACACTTTTTTTTATACAGTAAATGTGATTTTTGTCTTTTGCTACCCTATTCACATCTAAAAATTGGACAGTAACAGGATCAGAAACACATGAAGGAATAAAAACAAAATACTGCGGATGCTGGAAATCTGAAACAAAAACTAAAATTGCTGGAAGAACTCAGCAGGTCTGACAGCATCTGTGGCGAGAAAGACAGAGTCAACATTTTGAGTCCATACGACTCTTCTTCAGAGCTAAAGAGAAGTAAAAATGTGGTGAAATATATACTGTTTAAGGTGGGTGGGACAGGTGAAGCTGGAAAGAAGGCCAGTGATAGGTGGAGGCAAAGGAGGGATTGCAAAAGATGTCATAAACAAAAGGTCGAAGTGGTGTTGTTGATGGTGGTGATATTAGCTTAAGGAAGTGCTAATGGGAACATTAAAAGTAGAAAGCAGAATGAGCAAGTGACAGATGGCCCTAGTGGGGGTGTGGTGGGGGGGAGGGGACAGTGTGGGGAATAAAAGATCGAAATAGACTAAAAGCTGGGGATAAAACAATGAATGGAAATAAATTTTAAAAATAATAATAATAAAAATAGATGGGGAAAATATATATATATAAAAATTAAACAATAAATTTTTGAAAAAAGGGGATCAAAAAGAGTTGAGGATGGAGGAGCGAGTTCATGACCTGAAGTTATTGAACTCAATGTTAAGTCCGGAAGGCTGTAAAGTGCCTAATTGGAAGATGAGGTGCTGTTCCTCCAGTTTGCGTTGAGCTTCACTAGAATATTGCAGCAGACCGAGGATGGACATGTGGGCATGAGAGCAGGATGGTGTGTTGAAATGGCAAGCGACAGAAAGGTCTGGGTCATGATTGTGGACAGACCGAAGGTGTTCTGCAAAGCAGTCACCCAGTCTGCATTTGGTCTCTCCAACATAGAGGAGACTGCATTGGGAGCAGTGAATGCAGTGAACCAAATTGAGAGAAGTGCAAGTGAAGCGCTGCTTCACTTGAAAGGAGTGTTTGGGCCCTTGGGCGGTGAGGAGGGGGGGAAGTAAAGGGGCATGTGTTACAACTTCTGTGATTGTATGGGAAGATGCCATGGGAGGGGGCTGAGGTGTTGGGGGTGATGGAGGAATGGATCAGGGTGTCCTGGAGCGAACAGTCCCTATGGAATGCTGATAGGGGGGGTGAAGGGAAGTTGTGTTTGGTGCTGGCATCATGCTGGAGCTGGCAGAAATGGCAGAGGATGATCCTTTGAATACGGAGGCTGGTAGAGTGAAAAGTGAGGACAAAGCGGGGCCCTATCATGGTCCTAGGAGGGAGAGGAAGATGTGAGGGCAGAGGTGCGGGTGATGGGTCGGACATGGTTGAGAGCCCTGTCAACAACCGTGAGTGGGAAACCTCAGTTAAGGAAGAAGGAAGACATGTCAGAAGAACTGTTTTGGAAAGTTGCATCATCGGAACAGATGCAACGGAGGTGAAGGAACTGAGAAAATGGGATGGAGTCCTTACAGGAAGTGGGGTGTGAGGAGCTGTAGCCGAGGTAGCTGTGGGAGTCGGTGGACTTGTAATGAATATTGGTGGACAGTATATCACCAGAAATTGAGACAGAGAGGTCAAGGAGGGGAAGGGAAATGTCAGTGATGGACCATGTGAAAGTGATGGAGGGGTGGAAATTGGAAGCAAAATTAATACATTTTTCCAGGTCCAGATGAGAGCATGAAGCGGCACTGAAACAGTCATCGATGTACCGGAGAAAGAGCTGTGGGCGGACGCCTGAGTAGGACTGGAACAAGGAATGTTCCACATACCCCATAAAGAGACAGGCATAACTGGGGCCCATGCGGGTACCTATAGCCACTTTTTATTTGGAGAAAGTAAGACGAGTTTAAGGAGAAATTGCTCAATGAGAGAACAAGTTCAGCCAGACGGAAGAAAATGGTGGTGGATGGGGATTGCTCGGGCTTCTGTTCAAGGAAGAAGCGGAGAGCCCTTAGACCATCCTGGTGGGGGATGGAGGTGTAGAGGGATTGAACGTCCATGATGAAGAGGAGGCAGTTGGGGCCAGGGAACTGGGAATTGTTGATATGATGCAGGGCATCAAAATAATCATGGATGTGAAGGAATAAGCTGCCAATTTACCACTGGCTGTTCACCTGTTCTAATTTTTGGATAGATCAGCCAAATGCAGGGACAAATGATGCAGTTAAAGCCCTAACATTATTTTCGTCTCTACCTGAATGCACAGGATCAGGTAACAGATGAAAACTGTCAACACCCAGCTCTACCCCTCCACTATCACTCTTAACCTCGCTACTTGTTCAACATCCTGGCCTTGATGAGCAGCTATATTCACCAGACATCGGAAAGACTGACAACATCACTTTTGGCCCCCAACAACAAACCATTTCCATCTTTCTTTCCCAGTCACTGTCTCAGGTTGAACCAGATTCTTCACAAATTTAACATCCTAGTGGGCCCTGAGCTGAACTGTTGGTGCCATATTCTCTCCATCACTAAGACCAACTGCTTTCACCTTTTAAATATCGCCCACTTCTGCCCCTGCATCACTTCACCTGCTGCTGAAACTTTTATTTGTGTTTTTATTACTTTCAGATTCAACTTGCTCTTCTGTCTAGTCTCACATCCTACACGCTCTACAAACTTTAACCTATCCAAAGCCCTCGTGCCCATAGGATAAGCTACATTAAGTGTCACACATTCATTACCCCTGCCTTCGCTAACCAGCATCGGCACTTAATCCCTCAACAACTCAAATTTTAAATTCTCATTCTCAAATTTAAATTCTTTCAGACCTCAATCTCCCTATCTCTGTAACCACTTACATCCTATAACATTCTGAGAACTCTGTCTTCCTCCACCTTCAGTCTATTGTACATCCCTCTTCTTTTTGTCTTATCATTGGTGGCCATGCTTTCAGTTATCAAGGTGCTAGGCGCTGGAATTCCTTAAGTAAGCATCTTTGGTTCTCCAACTCTGATTTCCTGCCACCCAAGTTGGTGAAGGGTTAAGGGTTTACACATGATTAGTGTTGGCAACTTCCTGATTCAGTTTTAATGAGGCCCCATCATTGAAACCAATCAGGCCCCTGGCTGATTTCATCAGGTGAATGGAGAAAAAGTACCACTTCTTGCAAGATATGCCTAAAATTAAAATTACCCTTCTATATCACTCCTCAGGTATCAACCTTCTGGAAATCAATTAGTAACAAATCAATAGGTAAAGAGTTAGGAAATATGAGAAAAGGGAAAGGGGTCAAGGACATAATCTATTTGGTAAGAGCTAAGGAACAAAAAATGTGCAATTATATTGCACATTTCACATAGGCCACCAGCTAGTGGG
Organism: Carcharodon carcharias; assembly: GCF_017639515.1. Classification (NCBI taxonomy): domain Eukaryota; kingdom Metazoa; phylum Chordata; class Chondrichthyes; order Lamniformes; family Lamnidae; genus Carcharodon; species Carcharodon carcharias. The sequence continues at coordinate 52,936,634 of NC_054480.1, forward strand.
AAAGATGTAGAACAACAAATTTGTAAGGAAATTACAGAGAAATCAGGATTAAGTTAATGAACACTTGGGCAAATGTGGGTTAACTAAGGAAAGCCAGCATAGATTTGTTAGGGCAAATTGAGTTTAACTAACCTGCTTGAATTCTTTGATGAGGTAACTGAGAGGGTTGATGAGGGCAATGCTGTTGATGTGGTGTATATAGACTTTCAAAAGGCATTTAATAAAGTTCCACTCAGCAGAAATTGTGGGCAAAGTTAGAGCCTATGGAATAAAATGAATGGTAGTAACATGGATGTGAAATTAACTTTGTGACAGGAAACAAAGAGTCATGGTGAACGGTTGTTGTTTGGAATGGAGAGAGGTTTATAGTGGAGTTCCCCAAGGATCCGTGTTAGAACCTCTGCTCTTCCTGAAATGATCTAGACCTTGGTGTAAAGGGCACAATTTCAAAACTTGGAAGAATTGTGAACCATGAGAAGTGTTGTGTTTTTTGCCTTGGAAATATTCAGAGATAACACCTGTAGCATGCCCCCATCTAAAAGGCCTCTTCAAATGTGCCATCTCTGTCACATCTTTTCCCAACCATCTGGTGTTTTCAGAATTTCCATCAACTCCCTATCATACTACATCATCTTTCCATTCCTGGGCCTTGACCAGAGCACAATTGTGCATCCTAAACTGCTTTCTCCACAAACCTCTGATCTAGCCTCCATCTCACCTCTTTTTGATTCCATATCTTTTCCCCTCTCTCAGTGCCTCAAGATCCTTCCTGTGCTTTCTCTCTCAATCTCTCCTAGCAGTGCTCCTAAAACCTAACTTCCTCCCTATCTCAGTACTCATATCTCTCAAAGCATTTAGACCCCATAATTGTTTGTTGACCCATCTTGCCTTCTCACTGTGCTCTCACAACTCAATATACCTCCAATGTACCAACTCCCCAGCACTTCCACATCCCAATCTCACCCAGTCCTAACTCCCATTGATTACTCCATTACATACTCCAACATCAACTCTATTTCCAAGCCACAGACCACTTCCATTCTTACCTACATCTCTCTCACTCATCATGAACCTGATGCACATTACCTCACATCTTGTAGTCGTTTAGTAGTACAGAGCTGAAAAAAGAGACATGTCAAAGCTTTTCATCTTGCACTCATCAGGACACTTCACAAGAATACCAATATAAGGGATTAAGCACCAATTTATACTGTATGAGAGGACAGTACTGATTGGTTGGCAAATGGACTCTTATTGGTAGAGGCATTGCCATGGAGAATGCGCCAATTGATGGTGACTGGCAGGCAGCTTGACCCTGGTTGGTTAAGACATTGCCTTGAGGAATGAGTCAGTGAATGTTGTCACTTAATTAGTTTAGCTGAAACAGGCGCAATGTGTGTACGTGTTCTTTCTGCTTTTATCAGCAATAGCTCTTCCTCATCTTTAAAAAGGTAAGACGTTGGGACATAGATGATCACTTGGTGCGAAATGGTGTACATTTAATTGGGAGTCTCTTTTTACACATCTCACAATTTTTATATCTAATGATATCACCATTTGCAGGTGGAACAAGTAACTAAGCAAAGGAAGGACTCACTACTGAGGCCAACATTTGGACCTGTGCTGACTGCAAGCTGAGCGGGAGTTGGATGAGTACTGTTGTTGCAAAAGTAAGGGTCACTAAATTTTAATGTGTAAGTGAACTGCTAAATAACTGACTTGGCTTGACCTGCATTGTTGTTTGAGTCCAGGGGATTAATGAGAATTTCTCGTGAATGTACGTTGCTTGCTCATATATTAGTTTTGATTAAGAGAGTGCAGGCACTCACAGCAGTATGCACAGTCTTGTTTCCTCTAATATTTTTTCCACAATCTGTCTTTATGCTGAAGTTAGCTCATGTCTTGTACTGGGTAGCAGTGCAGAATTGAAACAATAACTTGTTGCTCCATGGCACGACTACTACTGATTAGTGTGCTTAACCATGTAAATTTCACTGTTGTACCATACATGAAACTAACAGGCAGAAATAAAGGAACAAGCTAATGTATGTCTCGCAAAACATAGAGCAGGATTTTACCCTTGGCGGGGGATGCTCGGCAGAGGCGGACGGGGGTAGTTGTGCAGCCTACTGCCACCCGCGATCGGCTCCGCACCGCGATTTCACACAGGGAGGAGGGAGAGCTGGGCCTAGCGCTCAATTCATGCATATGCGCGAAAGAGCACTTCAACCTCCCTGAGACATGGAGCTGCTTCAGGGAGATTGAAGCACTTATTTAAAAAAATTAAGAAAGACAGTAAAAATTTAATAAAACATGTCCCCCATGTGTGATTTTGGCACATGAGATGGGACATGTTTTTAATTCCGAAATAAAGTTTCTATTTAATGTTTGTTTGCTTTAGGAAACCTCATCCCGCTCGTGGGTGAGGTTTCCTAAAAAAATGTAAGGCTGCTTGGCCTTTTCGCCTGCCGCCAACCATAAAATTTAATTTAGCTTGTTAATGGCCTTAATAAGACTTTTAATTATCAGCGGGCACGAAGCCGACTCCAGCATGCACCTGCTGAACGAAATATTGTGCAAGTGTGTGATGATGTCGGGATGCACGCCTGACACCATCGCACGTCATTTTACGCTCAGGTGTGTCAATATTACGCCAAGCCTAATATTCTGCCCATAGAATATCATGTGACATGAGCAAATGCGTAACTCATGTTTCTGTGCTTCCCAATGCCACACAATATCCTATATTTTAGCGAATGTACCTTTTTTGGTACAAATTGTGTCAAAAATCAGTTTTTGTTTAATGTAATTTGTAAACTGTGTATGTTCCCATACAGCAGGGCAAAACCATGTGATGCAAAGCCAACACAAGCAGCCTCAAATTGGCAGTAAAGCTTTTGACCCCAAGTGACCTAAGGTTACTTGACATCACAGAAATTACTTCTGAAGGGAAACCAAACTGCAAATAAAGTATCGGTCCACTGCGGCTTCCAAGTAGTGCTACATTAACCACAAGTCAGGATTCAGATCGTTACACTACTCAGCTGAGTTATAGTGCTTCAGTACAGATCTATTAAAGACACCTTTGATCATGTAAAATGAAATGTAGGTAATAAAGCACTTTAACCCAGCTGAGCAACTTTATCACGTAGTGATCATGATTAAAATAATTGAAGGAAAACCTGTGTTCTGGTTCAAAATAAAAATTATAGGGAAAAATTATATTTCAATAGATTTGAAGTGTAGGGAAAAAGTCATATGGCTGGCAGTTTGAAGAACATTCAATCTTCACCAATTATTTCTTGATACAATCTTTTTAATTGTGACTTCACAGTCAGAAAAGAGACTTGCTGGAAAATGCGCTTGCAGGTTGGGTGAGAACAGGATCAGACTTGGTTTTGAGTGGTGGAGTTGGCACTGGAATTCAATGGATGTCACTGAGTGGCAGCATGTAGAGGAGATATAGGAAGGTGCCAATGATAGATCCATGACCATGGTGGACAGCTATCTGTTAGATGTTGCAGTTATCATCTCTGGCAGCCTGGAAGGAGCCTGTGGCTTGTCCTCTCTCTTCTCTTGTCCTCCATTTTTTGCCAATCAAGAAGCATGAATGTGTGACCATACATATTTTGATCCAGCTAAAACAACAACTATTTGAATTAATATTTCACCTTTAATGTAGAAAAAAAACATTTCACAAAGGTGTAATCATTTTTGATTACTTCACAGATGATTTTGAAAATCATTTAAAAGGCTCTTGCTTCTCAAGAGTGCAGATCACTCATAGGCCCAGATCTTGTATCCTCCAGAGTGGGTCGGGTCATACCCCGGAGTATCCTGGAAAATAGGCTGGGGGACCCCTTGAATGTCAGCATGCAAGGACTGCATGGGAATGTCCGGGAAGTATCAAATTCCATTGGGCAATTAGCCTGCGTATGGAACCCTTTGAAACTCAATTTAAAGTCAGAGACTTTGGATGATTCCAGCTCTACCAGTATAATTACCCAGGAAAAATTAGAAGGATTAAAACCACTCCCAGCTCCTGGGTAACTATACTACCTAACCCCCCTGAACCCCCACCACTGGAACCCCCTGGCTACACCCCCAATCTCCCGACTACCCTCACCACCCTACTACACCCCTCACCTCCTGACTAACCCCCCCACCCTCCTGAGTACCACCCCGACCCTCTGACCACCTGACCCTCCCATGACCACTCGACCACCCGCCCCACCCTTCAACCATCCCCTCCCCACCCCACTGGACACTCTGACTACCTCCCCCAAGCCCAACATCCCTCTTCATCTCCTGACTAGCCCCCAGCCCCCAGGCCACCCAAATCCCCTGACCTGCCCACCTCCTGACTGTCCCCCCCACCCTGAGCACCCACTCCCCAACTGCCACCCCCACCTCCTGAATATCGCCCACCCTCGACTACACCTACATCCCTGACTACCCCCTTGACCCCTCCCACCGCCTTCACTACCCCTCACCTCTAACTAACATCCCACACCTGGCGCACCCCCATCCCCACCGCCCCCACACTGTGATTGACCTCCCACTCCCTGACTATGTGCCACTCCTCAACTAAACCCCCATCCTCCGATCACTCAATTTCCCCCCTCCTGCACAGGCCACTCGACCGCCTCACCTAACCCATCCTATTACCCCGCCAACCCATTCTACCCCCACACCCACTTACCTTAGGTAGTTACCTTCTCTCCGAGCTTGTCAATGTGCTTTTTCAACAAAGGAACAGCTAGTGCTGTAAAAAGAATATATGGCTTCACTTCCTCCGACCTTTCAACACTACACTGAAGACCTCCAGCTACGCTCCACATTTCCCAGCAGACCCAGGATTGAAGTCTCTTTTGTCTCTTTTCCCTCTTATTCTTCTTTTTCCCCTTCCACACTAGATACTGCTAAAGGCTATGGGGGCTGACAATATTCCGGCAATGGTACTGAAGACTTGTGCTCCAGAACTTACCGCACTTCTAGCCAAACAGTTCCTGTACAGCTACAACATTGGCAACTACCTGGTTATATGGAAAATTGCCCAGACATGTCCTGTACACAACAAGCAGGACAAATCCAACCCAGCCAATTACGGCCCATCAGTCTACTCTCGATCATCAGTTAAGTAATGGAAGGGGTCAGCAACAGTGCTATCAAGTGGCACTTGCTTAGCAATAACCTGTTCACTGATGCCCAGTTTGGGTTCTGCCAGGGTTACTCAGCTCCTGACCTCATTACAGCCTTGGTTCAAATATGGACAAAAAAGCTGAACTCCCAAGGTGAGGTGAGAGTAACTGCCCTTGACATCAAGGCTACATTTGACCAAGTGTGGCATCAAGGAGCCCTAGTAAAACTGTAGTCAATGGGAATCAGGGGGAAAACTCTCCACTGGTTGGAGTCATACCTAGCACAAAGGAAGATGATTATGGTTGTTGGAGGTCAGTCATCTCAACTCCAGGGCGCCACTGCAGGAGTTCTTCAGGGTAGTGTCCTTGGCCCAACCATCTTCAGCTACTTCATCAATGACCTTCCTTCCAACATAAGGTCAGAAGTGGGGATGTTCGCTGATGATTCTACAATGTTCAGCACCATTCGTGATTCCTCAGATACTGAAGCAGTCAATGTCCAAATGCAGCAAGACCTGGACAATGTCCAGGCTTGGGCTGACAAGTGGCAAGTAACATTCGTGCCACAAAAGTGCCAGGCAATGACCATCTCCAACAAGAGAGAATCTAGCCATCACACCTTGATGTTCAATGGCATTACCATCACTGATTCCCACCCTTTCAACACCCTGGGGCTTACCATCAACCAGAAACTGAACTGGACTAGCCATATAAATACTGTGGCTACAAGAGCCGGTCAGACGCTAGGAATTGTGTGACAAGTAACTCACTTCCTAACTTCTCAAAGCCTGTCCACCGTCTACAGGATGCAATTTAGGAGTGTGACAGAATACTCCCCACATACCTAGATGAGTGCAGCTCCCACAACACTCAAGAAGCTTGACACCATCCAGGACAAAGCAGCCCATTTGATTGGCACCACATCAACAAACATTCACTCCCTCCACCACCGACGCACTGCAGCAGTGTGTACCATCTACAAGATGCAATGCAGGAATTCACCAAGTTTCTTTCACTGGCACCTTCCAAACCCACGGCCACTGTCATCTAGAAGGACAAGGGCAGCAGATAGGTGGGAACACCACCACCTGGAAGTTCCCCTTGAAGTCACTCACCATCCTGACTTACAACTCTATTGCCCTTCTTTCACTGTCACTTGGTCAAAATCCTGGAATTCCCTTCCTAACAGCACTGTGGGTGTACCTACGCCACATGGACTGCAGCGGTTCAAGAAGGCAGCTCACCACCATCTTCTCAAGGGCAACTAGGGATGGGCAATAAATGCTGGCCCAGCCAGTGAAGCCCACATACCATGAATGAATTTTTTAAAAATTACAAAGTGACTTTTATTATCTTTCAGTTTCAAGTTCTGAAGAAGACTGCACACTGAAGATATTAACCATTCTCATTACAAATACTTGTAGCATTTTCTGTTTCCATATCTAGAGCAGCTGCGTTATATGCCCCTGACTTGGAGATTGATCTTAGATTTGAAATTCTAACTTCTACCAGCCCCAAATACTTATTTGATACCAATTTCACTAAAGTTGGATCTTCTGTCCATTGAATCATGGTTCCCAGGAAACCTGGCAGTGATATGGAGGATCCTTTTATGTCCGGTCTTGCACAGTCTGGACATTTATGATAAATATTAGCCAGGTTTTCAGGAACTGGCACTGTTCTTCTACAGATTCTGTTGTGAGACACACTCTTCCTATGCAAAGCTGAGATCTTCATAAGGTCTGGCTAACCAATAGGCTTTTTTGGGGGTGTGGGGTTGGGTACAATTATTCCTAGTAAGACACATCTTCCTTAAATACTGTCACACTTTTGTTTGGAAGAGTAGGGGATTTTGTGCTGATGTCCTGGCCAATATTTATCCTTCAAGCCAGCATCACTAAAATAAATTATCTGGTCTTCTCACATTACTGTTTGTTGGAGCTTGCTGTGCACAAATTGGCAGCTGTATTCCCTACATTACAAATAATGCTGGGCAGGGGAGTGCATGCCCCTCTGAAAACAAAGTTGGTGTGGAGCCAACATGCTCCATGCCAACCTATCCTGCAGCCATAAAGCACTGCCGGGCAGATTAACGAGGGCTGAGTGGGACTTCAGCCCCTGACTGGGAGGAAGTCCCGCCCTTGAGAGCTGCTGGCCAACTGTCCACCAGTCCCAGCAGCAACAAGAGGGCATCAGTGGCCACTGCTAGGGCTGCAGAAGAAGACGAAAGCCCACGGAGCAGGCAAGTCCGGGGTTCTGGGCCAGCAGGGTATGGGTCGGTTAGGGAGAGGGTTAGAGGGGGGACTGGGTGGGTTTAAGTGAGGTAGCGTGTAGGAAGGAATGGGGGGCGGTGGGAAGCAGTTTGACCTTAGAGGGCTACCCCACGGTCAGCAATTGGCAGCCCCCAAAGAACGATACCCCCTTCCTTCCTGCCCTTTAAACATTTAAATGAAAAATTTGGATTGCCCACTCCTGCTCTGCTGCCCATGCCAAACATTTTATGGCATAGGCAGCATATTATCAGGGTCAATTGGCTTGGCAACAAATCTAAATGACCCTTTGTTATTTATTTAAATATGGCACTGAAATCGGCAGCCCACCCACCCCTTTTATTGGGGGAATGAGCTCAAGGGTGGGCATAAAGGTAGTGGGGTGGGAATCCATCCTATTTTACATGGCCCCCATGGAAACATGACCACTGGTGGCACATAAAATTCAGCCCTATACTTCTAAAGTTGTTCATTGGCTGCAAATCGCTTCGGAGTGTCCTGAGATCATGAATGGTGTTATGTATTCACTGGTTTGCTATATATCTTGTCTCAGAGCAATGTTCACAATCACATAGAACAGTGAACAGATTAACATAATCAAACACAGATTAATTCAACCACTGAACACGATAAATGGCACGATATAAATGCATTTTCTCAATCCTGTACGGCTCCTTCATTAAAATAGATAATAAGGAAGTTCATAAAACTTTAACTCAGGACTGAATGGTATGGGTGGCAGTGGAGTCCTGCCGCCAGGGCTGAGAGTGGGAGTGATCCCTCTTCCGCTGGTGGCAAGACCTCGGTGGCATAGCTGCTCACAGCATTGAATGGCTAAATGCAACTTATGGGGAGGAGGTAGATTCCCCCAAAATATTTAGCTAATGAGGGTGCGAGGACCACAGCACCTCATTAAATTCAGTCCAGCATCTCTATTTACAAAGTCCAAGAGCTCATATGCTTTTCTAGCCACAGTTTCAGTAAGAAATAAAAACAGGAAATGTTGAGAATACTCAGCGGGTCTGGCAGCATCTGTGGAGAGAGAAACAAGAGTTCATGTTTCAGGTCAAGGTTCTTTCATCAGAGCTAGGAAAAGTTAGAAATTGAATTTAAGCAAAATAATTTTTAAACCAGTGATAAAAATTTCAAAACTCTTACGCTTGGCATAATGTTTTAAATTCCCTGAATGTGTTTGTTGAGCCAATTTCACTTGGATTGCATTGATAAAACTAGTGCAAACAGTTAGAAACTCTACCCAATAGGGTTTGGTGAACCACAAATAACATCAGAGAGCCTCAAACTGAGTGTGAGACTTGCTGCTCTTGGATAGTGAGTAATGAGTACTACAATGAGTGGTGTGGTGGAAAATATCAAGAGAGGTGTAGATGTAATCTGCAAGTTCATTCAAGAGGAAATTCTACCTGAGAGGAAAGCTAGAGGAAAGGTAGGCTGAAGTGTAGCAATGGGTGTAAAAGGAATTGAGGGAAACATAACACTGGAGTATGGGAAGTGAATAAAGGGCATGAGAGAGCAGGGCAGACAAAATAGAGTTAAGAACTGTATATTAAAGAAAATGAAGGACAAAATTTATTGAGAAAAATAATTCGTGGAAATGAAAGAGAAATACCCAGTAAGCCCAACTGAAACATCTGCAGATCGAGTACAATTTCTAAACTCTGCATTTATCCTGAGTGCCATGATATGACTTCATTATGTAACCCATGGAAAAGAAAATTGGCTCGGAATTCAAGACTGTAGGCTTAAAAATGCACACTTACAAAAGTGATTTATTGCTACTGGCAGCAAGTTTAAAGTCTGCTCCTATTGTCACTGGTAATAAATTACTTTTTCTGTATGGACACTTTCATGCCAGAAGTCTTTATTTCAGAGTCAGATTTTCCCTTTCTACAAAGAAATCAAATTAGTTTAGAAGCGTCTGACATAAAAGAAATAAACAGTGCCATGCATGCACAGTTCAAAGCAGCCCAATTTGCAGTCACTACAAATAGTCCTGCAATGCCCCAAAACAGGTCCAGATATACTGGGAGAACTCAGTTGACTGGTTATTATAGATATGTGAGCCCATTCTCACACAAAGTCCAGTTGCAGCAGAAATTTCTGAAACGTGATCTGAAATAGGCATTTTAACTACGTATTATTTTAGCCAGAGGACACTAGGGCCAATTCTTAGCACTACCATCAGTGTTCTGGCTAGGATTAGTTAACTCAACAAAGACCAGAGATTGAATTTGGGACCTTCTTTATCTGCATGTCTTAGACTCTATTACATTGGTTATGCATGGGGACTTGGGAGTTTAGTAATAATGTTGCTGGACCAGTAATTCAGAGGCCCAGGCTAATGCCCTACAGGCATGTGTTCAAATCCCATCACATCAGCTGGTGGAATTTGAATTCAACTAACAAAATCTGGAATTAAAAGCCTGTCTCAGTGATGATGGCTATAACATTGATTGTCATAAAAACCCATCTGGTTTACTAATGCCCTTTAGGGAAGGAAATCTAGCATCCTTATCTTGTCTGGCCTACATGTGACACCAAATCCACGGTACCATAGTTGAATCTTAACTGCCCTCAGCTCAAGGGCAATTAGGAATGGCCAACAAATGCTGGCCTTGCCAGCGATGCCCTTATCCCATGAATGAATTTTTAAAAAAATTACCCAACTGCCATTGTAATAAGAGCAATTGACAATGGTTACAGGTGTACTAGAGTGATTGAACAGAGTTTAATGCCACCCCCAAGGTGGGTTTGGTGGAGGGGCATTTAATCAGGCTTGAAGGTGGTGGGTGGGAACCCCACCACCTTCCCACCTCTGTCCTGATTAAGTCCGAGGTGGGAAGTCCTGTGGAAGGCTTTCCACCACGCACCAATTGAGGCCGACTGTCATTGGTATACACCCAGTGACGGATGGGGATTCACCATGCAGGAAGCCCGAAAAGCAAATCTTGTTGGGGTAGCCTGCAGGTTTCCTGGGAGGATCTCTTATTGTCAGACACTCAGTGCCTGATTGAGGGACCTGGCGTCAGAAAGGGGATGGGGAACCGTTGAGGGCCAATCCCACGCTCTTGCTGCTGTCCCTTCCTCCACCATGACCCCTACCATGCAGTCCCCCTCCCATCATCACTCACCATGGCCCATGGCAATTCTGGGCCTTGGGTGTGTGCATTACTGGCAACAGCCACCACCTCCATAATGGCGCTCTTGAGAATGCAGAACTGCTGACCTCTGACTGGCCAGCAGATTTCTGATTGGGGACAGACACAGGGTTGGCAGGGATGGACACAGGATTGGAGAGGGTGGACAGAGGATTGGAGGGGTGGAGAAAAGATTGGAGGGGTGGACAGAGGATTGGGGGGGTGGACACAGGATTTCCGCCTCCTGGCACCCTTGATTCCAGGGAAGGCCTGATGCTGCCCAGTAAAGTGCCTGATTGGGACTTAATTTGGAGGGTCACCCCAAAAGTAGATGACACGGGGCTCTCACTGGCACTTCAGCTGGTGGGCGAGACTCTGTTGTCTACATTAAATTCCACCCAGTAGTCCTGCAATAAATCCCATGGATCATCACCTGATGCTGGCTGGAATAATGATTCAGGGATGTCAAAGCTGGGAAAAGCCATTGCTGGTTGGATCAAAGAAAGAAGGAAAGAAGACAGTGTTGGCACAACAATAGCATTCTCACCATTAAGTCAGAAAGTTATCAACCCAAACATGGGAAGGCTGTGGCATAGTGGTATTGTCACCGGACTGGTATTGCAAAGACCCTGGGTAATATTCTAGGGACCCAGGTTCAAATCCCACCATGGCAGATGGTCAAATTTGAATCCAATAGAAATCTGATAATGACCACAAGACCATTGTTGTAAATACCCATCTGGTTCCCTAATGTCCTTTATGGGACTCCAGGCTCACAGCAATGTGGTTGACTCTTAAATGGGATGGCCTCACCAGTGACACCCTTATCTCATGAATGAATAAAGAAAAACTCCACTCCAAAGTCTGAGGCTTCATCATACAGTACAGGGGGAATGCTGAAACAGAAATGTTTCCTTTCATATAAGAGATTAAAACAGAGTGCCATTGCCCTCTCACATGAAAGTACAAGTCCCTCTGGCATCAATTGAAGAGGAGCATGGAGTCCTTATGGCAGCTCGGCCAACATTCATCGCTCTGCCTCACATAATTTCAGTTTGTGGCATCTTGCTGTCTACAAATTATAATCATTGCCTTAAAAATTGAAATGCTTCGAGACATGCCAATATTACGAAAGGTATAAATGTTTTCTTTTTATTCATTCTTGGTATGTGGGCATCACTGGCAAAGTGTTTTATTGCCCATCTCTGTTATCCTGAGGTGATACTGGTGGGCCTTCTTCCTGAACCTTTGCAGTCTGTATGGTGATCGTAATTCCAAAATGCTGTTTTCTTGTGGTTTAATACAGCTGAGAGCCTAGCTAGGCAACTTCAGAAAGCAGTTAAGCATTGACCATGTTGGTGTGGACTGGACTCATATTTAGGCCAATGTAATGATGGCAGGTTTCCTTCGCTAAAGGATGTTATTGAGCCAGTTAGATTATTAGTCAGGTCTCTGGGTTGCTAGTCCTGTAATTACTAGGTCACTAAAGCAAGGTCCTTCTTTAGGCTGGATACTGCTCCGTATTTGGCCAATACATGTTTTTCCCCAGTTGGCACCTAAAGCTGACAGGGCGTCTTTCTCTGGGGTTCTAGAAAGCATCAAATAAAAGTTGTCAGCAACATTGGGGAGCATTCTTTGGTTTGAAGAAATTTCCAAAATGGCAGAACTCCACAGGACAGAAACAGAAAAAAGCTTAAAATTCTCTCTTACCAGGCAGCAGATTTTCCACTTTGCATAACCACTGCATAGATGGAGAGTCCATATTCCTCTGACAAGTTGCAAGAATGATAGTAACTGACACTGATAACATAATTGTAATTGAAAACATTTCTCCCACTGCTATAAGAAGGAAGAAATTTCATTTATATAGCACATTTTACATCCTCAGGAAATCCCAAAGTGCTTAATAGCCAATCTATTACTTTTGAGGTAACTAAACTATAACTATTGTTATAGAGCCTAAATATCCCTATAGTATGATAAATCTATTCCAGTTAATTCAGTCATTTTTAACCAAAAAACTCAAGTTAATGAAACAGCACATGGGATACTTTTTGTAGGATTTCAACTTAAAATAACAGATGATTTAAGAAAAGCAACTATGAATGGAGGAGCTGACTGCAAATGGTTTCTACTGACAATGCATGCTGTCCTGAGAAATGATCAAAACAGCAACAAATTTAAAATGATAATTGTCAAAATGGTAAATTTACTGAGAGAAATATATAATGTGCAATATAATTTTTACATCTTGTCTTTGGATCCTACATTAAACTGCGGCACTGTGGGCTGAATCTTACTTGTGTCAGGTGGGCCAGGTGGGAGTGGGTGGGCACAGAGCCGATCACCGCCTGCGATTGGCTGCGTGCCATCATTTTACATCGGCAGGCCAATTAATGCCCGCCCAGTATAATATGTGTTCCATAGTGCTCAGGGCTACCTGTGCGGGCGGGGGGAAGGAGGGAGAGTAGGGGCCTATGCTCTTTCATGCATGTGCGAGCAGGTGTGCAGCAATCTCCCTGAGGTACAGAGCTGCCTCAGGGAGGTTAAGTACATAATGAAACATTTTTATAAATAAAATGAAAAAGTCTTTAGACATGTACCCTCATGTGACAGTGTCACATGATCTGGCACACGTTTGTCAATTGAGCAAAATTTATTTATTTATTTTACTAAACCTTCAGAAAACCTCATCCTGCCCGTGGGAGCAGGGAACATGGGGCAGCATTGTCAACAACTTTAGTCGGGACGCATGTCCGACATCATCATGCATCATTTTACGTGTTGGCATGTCAGGCCAGCCCCCACACGCCGACGGCAATATTCTGCCCTATGTGCCTCTCAAGGTGGATGTTAAAGATTTAAAAAGGGCAGGAAATTCTCTCGATATCTTGGCCAATTACATTACGCAACAAACAGCACCACAGTTCCTTCAGCTCATATCTGTGCACAAGGAGTTGCCACACGATCAAAGCACTTCTAATGGATTCATTTATGTCTAGCACCTTGTGACATCTCTGAGATACAAAACCCTTTCTTTTATAAACCACGCTAATACCATTGGACTTTGGCAGTTCCAGAAGCATTTAAGCTGCAGAAGCAAGTTTGTTGCTCCTTGTTTACGCCCTTCCTTACTGCTCCTGAAAATTTTGACTCCTTGCTGATGTACAGTTCCATAGCAACCAAATTACTCTGCAATACCTGATCCAACGTTCATTATTCATGTGCAAGCCTTAATGTGTGTCATCAGGCTACCTGGTTGCAGAAGTCATTGTAGATGAACCTGATCGTGCCCTCATGTGAGGTCTTGGGTGGGTTAGCAATGAGCAGCAGGAATCCTGGCAGACATTTCCCCTTTCTAATCCAGCAATGTTGCAGTTAATTGTATTCCACTACAGCCAGAAGATCAGCTAATTCAACACAGGGCAGGTGTCAATGCTGGATCGATAGGTTCTTTGTTTCATTATATTGAAAAGGCCTTTTTGATTGCTTAAGGGGGTTGGAGAGGAATTTTCCAGATTTATTTTTCTCTTATTTGGCCCTGTTTTATGCCTCTCTGAGGAGATTACATAGCTGCAGGATGGGGTGAAGGGTCAGGGGTTAGAAGTCGTTAGTCTTGGAGCTCCAGGCATCATGAGTATGAGCAGGTTTGTTAGACCAGCTTGTAATTTGCTGCCCATCATTTTTGTATGTTGATAAATTTGGACAAATTAGAGATAATTAGGGGTAAACATTCCTTAGACACCGATGTATGGTGACATCACAAATACATTCATAAAGATGTCCTGTTTCAGTTTCCTAACAAAATCATAAACACTTTTTTCTCAGAAGTATCAAATGTAGCTATACTTCAAAAATCCATTTCAAATGTTGCTGCAAGTAATCATGACCAGAAGAATTCTTACTTATTGTTGTTAACCCTATTTTCCAATTAGCCTAATTTCCATTGCAGATTAGATCTAATTCACATAAGTGATTTTACATTACCATTGAACTACAGGAATATGTATTCAAAATTATCTAACTGATATAAGTCTTGTTAAAAATGTGGAAACATTTAAGTTACCATTGATGCCACTTCTCTATCCTTCTTACCTGAATACACAGCTGTCATAATAATGAAATTAAATGTGCCAAATTAGCAACTAAAACACAAACAATACAATATTCTACTGCAGTGAAGAACTCAATTTATACAAGAAAACATTTCAATTGAAAATATATCAGCTTACCTAAGAACATAAGGAAAAGTCCTAGATTTTAAAAACCTGTTTGGCCTATCTAGTTTGTCCCTCCTCTGTCTACTGCCTGCTCTCTGGCCAATTTTCCTCATGTCAAATTTCTCCCCTGCTCTTGCTGAAGTTGTTGATCCCTAAACTGTTACGGTTATATTGATTAAAGCAGAAAATGCTGGAAATACTCAGCAAGTCAGGCAGCATCTGTGGAGAGATAAACAGAGTTAATGCTTCAGGACTGTGCCATTATATTGGATGCTGGTTGCTCGCCAATACTTTAGCTAAAGATAGTTATTCTTCACCCAAGAACCTATGCATGTCAGCATGCTATTTAACAATGGGAGGTAATAAGAGCAACCCAATTCTTCACATTTCTTGGAGTCACTGAATAGCAATCAGAACCTAAGAGTGCTGAAGCCACTTATAGCACTTACTTTGCCATTCCAGCTAACTTTCAGGTGGATGTATAAGATCTCATGCAGTGTTCACATTGCTGACCAACACTTATCTCTTAGCCAACCCCTAATAACAGATTATTTGCTTGTTTATCTCATTTCCATTTGTGGGACCTTGCTGTGTAAAAAATTAGCTGCTGTTCCTACAATAGTGACTACACTTCTAAAGTACTTCATTGTCTGTCACACAATTTGAGATGTCCTGAGATAGTGAAAAGTGCCATATAAATTGCAATTTTTTTCTTCTTCAGAACAGATAGTGTGCCCAGTTGCCGAGTTGTACCACACTGCCTGGTTTTTAGCTGGTCTGACCACTGTCTGTTACCGGATGGCTTAATCTCAGTTCACTTACATTAGTAAAGCACTGGCAGGGGCCTGTGTTTGTTCCCTTCCCTGTCTTCAATGCAATAGGATGCGAAAGGTATGTTTGTTTTGATAACTTTTACTCTCCACACACCCACATTTTCTCTCCAATGGCGCAATATCCCTGAATGTGATGACAGCATCACATAGGTGATGATGTCACTCAACATGCATCCTGAAGCTATCTTTTGTTGATCTCTGGCATTGGCCACCCTAAGAACAGACCACAAAATAGACCATGGAATTTTTCTGATCTAGAGACCTCATTACACATTAGTAGAGGAGCAAATATATCTGGGAGTATACACAAATCACTAAAAGTAACAATGAAGGTTAATAAATCCATAAAACAAAGCAAACCAAGCATTAAAATGTATTTCTAGAAGGATAGAATTGAGGTAGAGAGGTTATGCTAAACTTATATTGAACCTTGGTTAGATCACACTTGAGTACTGTGTCACCAGATTATAAAAAGAACATAGAGCCCTGGAGAAGGCACAAAAAGGAATTACAAAGGGAAGATCTCTGAACTGCGAGGCTTTATCTATCAGGAGAGAATGAACAGAATGGGTCCTTTTTCTCTTGAAAAGAAAACATTGAGCAATGACCTAATAAAGGTCTTTAAAATGAAGAAAGATTTTGATAAGAGAGAATTTTTCCAGTTGTGGGGAAGAGCAAATCAAATAGAGTTCAAAGAATCTTCTTTACCCAGAGAACTGTGAGAATGTGGAACTCGCTACCATAGGGAGCAGTGGAGACAATTAGCAAAGATGCATTAAGAGGAAGCTACATAAGCATAAAAGGGAAGAGCGAATTGAAGGTTATGCTAGTACAGTTAGATAAGGGAGGATGGGAGGAGGCTTGAGTGAAGCATAAATGAGAGCATGGACTAGTTGGGCTAAATGGTTAGTTCTGTGCTGTATATTCTATATAATTCTATGTAATTTTTCTAACTGAACATCAGAGAAGCCATTGTAAGGCATATGATATTAACTCAGTGACAGGCAGCTAACTTTCCCTTGTGCCAAGCACCCTACATTTGTTACAACTTAAGGTGTGTTTACACCATAAGGCTGCCGACAGCAGATGCACAGTTCCCCCTTCTGTTTGCTGTATGCAATGGTGTCAGTTCCTGTACATTCAGGATACCGATACAATGGTAGACTAATAAAAGTCTGGGTCAGTGAATGTGCCATCAGGATAAGGCCTACAGTATCATCACAGTAAACAATGGGATCTGGTCCTGCAGGAGGGATGATATATTTATGATATATTAACTTAGGTTTATAAACAATAGCATCTGCTGAACAGAAGTTGTTCTGTCATGGTGAGATTTTGAGTTAATTTTGGGTTAATTTACTAGATTTTCATCAAAATGTATTTAATAGGTACTGCCTCAATGATATGCCTGCCAATTATCATATTTTTTAATTAACATCCCAAAATTTAGGAAGTGTTGATAAAACTTTCATCATTATTAGCTACAGAGCCATTTACATTTTACATACAAGTAGGATCTTACTGTCAAAAGCAAAAAATCCATTTGCTGATCTTGCCAATCTCCTTCCCATCCCACCCAACTCTCCCAAGCAATCTGCCAGTGGATCAGCCATCACTTCCCCCACATCTCCCTCTAAAATGTTTGTTCATTTATTAACAAGGCTCTTGCTCTCCATCAGCTTATTCAGGATAATTGCATCAACATCATGGCCCTCACAAAAGTCTGGCCGACAGATGATGACAATTTATATAAAAACAGAAAATTCTGGAAAAACTCAGCAGGTCTGACAGCATCTGTGGAGAGAGAGAGAGACAGAGTTAATGTTTTGAGTCTGTATGACCCTTCTTTAGAGCTCTTGCAGCATTTCCTGTTTTTATTTCATATTTTCAGCATCTGCAATATTTTGCTTTTATATTAAGATGCTGATACCTTTCTTCTTAATGAAGCTTCCCCTCCTGGCTATACCATCCACCCAAATGTTGTGGTGGTAGTATGGCTCTTATGACCAAATCACACTTTGGTTTGTCCCTCTACTCCCCTTGCAACTTCTCCTCCTTTGAACATCTCACCTTGTTCCATCTCTTTACCTCTCATCTAAAATGATAATTCTCTACCGCGCACCAAAGCTGCTCACTGAATTAGCTTCACTACTGTTGTAGGGTGGCCAAGTTGTGCTATTAGCGATAGAGTTGATCTGCAGACACTTCGTGGGTGGAAACATTAAGTTTATTTACAATAGTTACAATATACTCAGCAGCAACTACATGTGTACTTTCAACTCCAAATCTATCTCTACACTGATTGCTGAGGTAGCCCACGCTACTCTCTTATTGGTTACTACAGATCATGTAACCTTCTCTGACACATATTATTCTTAAAGGTACATTGCACACTAAATAAAACAATAATTACTACATTCCTCCCCCTTTAACTCAGTTATACATATTATATTTACAAATACATATTTTTCATGAAAACATAATGTTGGGTAAGATTCATAAGGTAAGTTCAGTCTTTTAGGTGGTTTCCTGTTACGTGTGGAACGTTGCAGCTCCACAACTTCAGATTCTTTGTCAGGAACCTCCTTTTCTGGAGTTGCCTGAACATCAGATTCTTCGGTGGGCACTTGCAGTTCTGTATTCTCAATTCTTACAGGAACATCAGACATGTCAGTCCTGGGTTGAGTATCCTCAACAGGAAACACAGACCCGGTCATGATCACTGGTGGAAACAAATCTTGGTGATTTGTCTCCCTCTTCCTTAAATGGTCTACATGTTCACGAATCATCCAGCCTTTCAAACCCATGTGGTAAGATAGAGGTTCAGTCACCACACTTATTTCAGCCGGTAACCACTTTGGTCTTTCCCCGAAGTTGTTCACATATACCGGCTCTCCCATGGTAAATTTCCTCTCGTGACTGTCCAGTCGTGTCTAGTTTTCTGGCTTTCCTAACTGCTTTCCACCTTCCCCTCTAAATTCAGCATTATTAAGCTCAATCTAGCCCTGAGACTGTGTTTCAACAATAACTCTGCAGGTGTGACACCTGTTGTTGTGTGAGGGGTAGTCCCGTAATGAAAAAGAAAGCATGCTAGCTTGTTTACCAAGGAATTGCCAGTTAGCTTTTTCATGCCTGCCTTGAACATTTGAACTGCCCTTTTGGCCATTTGAGTAAGGGTGGTACGGTGCAGTCTTCACTTGAGTGATACCATTGAAGTTGATAAACTCAAAACTCGTAAATGCCATGCTGTTATCAGAAACAACTACTTCTGGCAGTCTGTGAATGGCAAAATCCTGGCTAGTTTCTCAATTGTAGCGGCTGATGTTGGTGACTTCACCTCATATATTCCCAACCATTTGAATGGGCATCGAGAATGAGCAGAAACATTGTTCCCAGGAAAGATCCAATGTAGTCAATGTGTAACTGCATGCAAGGTTTACCTGGCCACTCCCATGGGTGTAACGGAGGTGTCACTGGCAACTTTTGCAGTTTCTGACATTGCACATAGTGCTTTACTGAACTCTCTATTCTGCCATCCATCCCAGGCCACCACAGATAGTTGTGTGCAATGGCCTTCATTTGGGAAATTCCCGGATGGGCACTGTATAGATTAAATAAAAAGTGGTTCCCTTCCCTTTGGAGGAACTATCACTCATGCTCCCCACAATAAGATGCCATCTTGGCTGGTTATTTCATGTCTTCTGTTGAAACATGGTATCATTTCATCAGATACGGGCTCCTCTGACCAATCATGTAGCACTTGATCTTGTTCTCAAGATAGGACTGGGTTCCCACTTGTCCAGTCTCTGATCTGTTGGGCACATACTGGAGAGGAATCTAAGAAATTTAACAGTAAAACATGTTCCTGTGGAACAGGGACGTTGTGGTAATCTGATGTATACTATGCTTTTAAGAAGAGTGTTATAATAGAAGATCACATGATCTTAGTATCCAATAGCAGAGTAGTGCAGGCTACCTTAGTAGTCAGTAGTCAGTAGGAGTTGTCTAGTGTTAGAGTTGTAATGCAGAGACAGGGTTTGAGTTGTAAGTACACAAGTGTAACTGCTGAATTCCTTTGTAAATAATTAGAATGTGTTCTACATAAGAACTGTCTGCTGATCTACTGTTCTCTGATATTAGCTTGGTCCTCCCGAAACAAGTGTGCAACCCAGATCCATTAGTCCAATTAAACTAGTGACCAGGATCCAACAAACTAGCAATGAAGAAAAAGCAAGAAAAGGCAAGGAAGGAAGAAAAAAAAGAGAAAATGCGAGGAAAGAAATCATGTGAACTGAAATTGGGCCGTACCTCACATGGTGATTGTAAGTAGAATTTCCATCCTAATTGTTGAAGCAGTCCCCTCGAAGCATGCCACTGTTTGGAAGAGCTAATCCTTTTGATCCAACCATGGACGACTGGTCTCATTATGTTGAACATCTCGCATTCTTTTCCCAATCTAACGACATTGCAGGGAGAAGAAGATGCGAGCGATCCTCTTATCCATGTGTGGTAGTAAGACCTATGGATTGATTCAATGTTTGACAGCACCCCAATGCCCCAGATTCGAAAAGTTTTGATGACTTAGTGAACCTTGTGAAGAGTCATTACCAGCCCAAGCCATCAGTAATGATGCAACAGTTCAAACTTAATTCAAGAAATAGAGCCCCAGGGAGACAGTTACTTGTTATGTGGCAAGTCTGAGTTTGTTACATCTATAAATGATATGCTTGGAGACCATTTGGTGTGCAGTATAGATGAAGATACGATTCAGGAGAGATTATTGTTTGAAACAAATTTGGATTTTTCAGAAGGCACTAGAAATAACACTGGCCATGTAAGGTGCAATGAGGGACTTGAAAGCTATACAGGGAGTGCAAAATAGCACCGTCCTCCATGTTGGGTGAGGAGCCCCAGCCAAAAAGGGCACGAAAATGCACAGCTCCAATGAGAAGCGGGAAGCAGCCGCCACTTTCAGACAAATGAAAAGAAATGACTTAGCAGCGAAAACATGGGATAATGGTAACAGAGGCGGAAGCAGACAACCTTGTAATGAATGGAAGTTTAAAAAAAACGAACGTTTTTACTGTCATCAAAAGAGACACCTCATGAGACATTGCAAGGATAGAATCAGGCAGATTTTCAATGAAAAGAAAAAACCCTATGAGATTCATAACACAGAAGAGCCTGTAGTAACAGATTCAGATATTTATTCGTTGTATAATTTAAAGTTGGAAGAACAGAACCAATATACGTAACAGTGAAGATAAATAACAGGCCTATCAGAATGGGGGTGGACACAGGGCTTCCACTATAGTAATAGGTGAGTATATCATTAAGTACCTGAATTATGGAGAATGTAAATTAAATTTGGAAGAAACAGATGCAAATTGAAAACTTAGACGGGAGAAGACATCAAAATCAAATGTTTAAGCAGGATGGCTGTACAGTACGGAAGTCAAGCAGTAAAATTATCCTTGATGATGTTAACAGGTGATGGGCCAAGCCTACTTGGATGAAACTGGCTGAAAGATATTAAATTGGATTGGGCTGAGATCTTTCAGCTGAGAGCCAGTGGGCTACCTGAGCTACTACAAAAATAGGCCTCAATTTTCCAAGATGAACTTGGGAAGGCACAGGGGCTAAAAGCAAAACTTCATGTGGATCCAGGCACTACACACCAGTTTATGAAGGCAAAACCAGTATCTTATGCAATGAGGGAAAAGGTAGACACTGAATTGCACAGATTAGAGAGGCTGGGGGAAAAGCTTTTACCTCAGCGGGCGGGCGCACACCCAATCTGTTCAAGCATAAAATGACACGTGTTGACGTCGGGCAAATGTCCCGACATCAAAAAGCAGTTGCACGATATTTCAGTCAGCAGGCATGCTCTTGAGTCGGCAGCGCGCCCGCTAGCAATTAAAAGGCCTATTAAGGTTATTAACAAGGTATTTAAAAGAAATTTTTCGCTGCCCGTCCAACCTTACAGTTGGCAGGCAGGCGAAAAATTGAAGCGGCCTTTGTACTTTTTATGAAACCTCACCCACAAACGGGATGAGGTTTCCTAAAGCAAATAAAAATATTTTTCATTTCTTTATTATTTTTTAAAAAAACTCTTCATCTCCCTGAGGCAGCTCTGTACCTCAGGGAGATTATCAACTGCACACTCTCGCGCATGCGTGAAGTTTGCACTCGCCCTGCCTGCACAGGCAGCACTGAGCGTTGCCACTTGCATTTCACGCTGGGCGAGCCTTAGTTGGCCCGTCAGTGTGAAACCACCTTCCAGCCTCGATCGTGGGCAGCAGTCGGCTTCCCGATACCCCTGCCCATCCCCACCAAGTCCGCCTGGCAAGGGCTAAATTCTGCCCCGGGAGTTATACATCCTGTGCATTTCTCAGAATGGGCAGCACCCATAGTCCCCGTACTTAAATCTGACCAAAGCATTCTAATTTGTGGAGACTACAAATTGACTGCTAATACAGTGGCTAGATTGGACAGACACCCTACACCAAAAATTGAAGACCTGTATGCTAAGCTGGCAGGAGGAACTGCCAACACAAAGCTTGATATGAGTCATGCTTATCAACAATTGGATTTAGAGAAGGCCTCCCAGAAATTTGTCACAATTAATACATACAAAGGGCTGTACTAATATATCCATTTGCCTTTTGGTGTATCCTCTGCATGTGCCATATTCTGGAGAACAATGGAAAGTTTACTGCAGAGATTGCCTCATGTTGTAGTTTGTTTAGATGATGTTCTGGTGACAGAACTCACAAAAAAGGAGCATTTGGCAAACTTAGAAGAAGTTTTAAGACGTTTCTCACAGGTCGGTGTGTGTTTAAAAGACAAGTGCTTGTTATAAATGAAAGAAGTAACTTATTTAGGTCACAGGGTAGATTCACAAGGCCTCCACCTGGCTGAGGAAAAAGTGAGAGCCATTAGAGAGGCACCAGCGCCAAAGAACACCTCCAAGCTCAAATCATTCTTGTGGATGATCAATTATTATGTACACCTCTTGCCTAATTTCTTGACAGCACTGGCACCTCTGTATTACCTACTCAAGAAAAACCAACGCTGGTCCTCGTAAACACTACAGAAGCTTTCACAAAGGTGAAACAACTGTTACACTCATCCACCCTTTTAGTACATCTTGACTAAAGGAAAGAGTTAGTTTTGACATGTGACGCATCACCCTATGGAGTGGGAGCAGTTCTCTCCCATCAAATGGACGATGGCTCAGAATGATCTATTGGATATGTATCAAGAACACTTAACCCAACAGAAAAGTATTCTCACAGATAGAAAAATAAGGTTTGTCAATCATCTTTGGTGTCAAGAAATTTCACCAGTACATACACAGCCGTCATTTTGTTATCATTTCGGACCTTAAACCCTTGCTAGGATTGTTCATTGAGGACAAGGCTATACCACCCATAGCCTCAGCAAGAATACAGAGATGGGCATTGATTCTGGTAGCTTATGGGTATGCTTTCATCCACAGGATGAAATCAGATTGAAAATGCTGATGCATTTAGTCATTTGCCTTTGAAACAAAACAATGAGGATGTTCCAGTTCCTCAAGAACTTGTTTTATTATTGAACTTCTTAGATTCAACACCAGTATGTGCTAGACAGATCAGAGATTGGACAAGTTAAGACCCAGTCTTATCCAAAGTACGAGAACAAGTTCATCACGGTTGGTCACAAGAACAGGAGTCTGACAAAATGAAACCATATTCTCACAGAAGAGACTAGATAACCAGCCAGAATCGTATCTTATTGTGGAGAGCTCAAGTGATTGTTCCTCCAAAAAGATGAAAGCCATTGTTAACTGAACGACGTAATGCGCATCCAGGTATTTCCTGAATGATGACCATAGCATGCAGCTACCTATGGTGGTCTGAAATGGTTTGTGAAATAGAGAGCTTAGTGAGTTGTATGCAGTATCAGCAAGTGGAAAAGTTACCTCCAACAGCTCCGTTACACCATGTCAAAGTTTTGCCATCAACGACTACCAGAAGTGATTGTTTCAGATAACAGCATGGCATTTACGAGTGCTGAGTTTCAAGGGTCTATCAGCCTCAAAGGTATCACTCATATAAAAACTTCACCGTACCACCATTCATCGAATGGACTGGCCAAGAGAGCAGTTCAAACATTCAAAACTGGCATGAAGAAATTAACCAGACTTCATAGCAACTAAGCCAGCGCGTTTTCTTTTCCATTATAGGAAATTTAGTAGGGAAGGTGGAAAGGAGTCAGGGAAGTCAGAAAACTGGACATGACTGGCATAGGTGTGACAAAAAGTTTACCGCAGGAGAGACAGTATATGTGAAAAACTTTGGAGAAGGACCCAAGTGGTTTTCAGGCGAAATAAGTGCAGTGACTGGACCTCATTATTACCAGGTGAAAGTGGAAGACTGAGTCATATGGAGACATATAGATCACATAAGGAGGAGAGAAACAAAGTATCAGGAAATGATTCCTCCAGTGTTCATGACTGCATCAACACCTCCCGTTGAAAGAACTCAATTGAGTACAGATGTGTCTGGAGGATTGGTTGTGCCTGCAAAAGTTGAGGAAACAGACTTGCAGGTGCCCACTGAAGAACCTGATGTTCGGACAACACCAGAAAAGGAGGCTTCTGAATCTGTAGAGCTGAGACATTCTACATGCATAAGGAAACCCCCAGAAAGACTGAATTTGTAAATTACTTATATGTATAAATAATTTGTATTTTGAGAAAAATTGTAATTGTAACCGTAAAATGTAATTCTAAGTAAAGGGGGAGGGATGTGATAATCTGATGTGTAATATACGTTTAAGAAGAATGTTATGATGGAAGATCACATGATCTTAGTAACTAATAGCAGAGTAGCGCAGGATACCTTAGTAGTCAATAGTCAGTAGGAGTAGTCTAGAGTTAGTCTGTAATGTAGAGATAGGATTTGATTTGTAAGCACATAAGTGTAACTGCTGAGTTCCTTTGTAAATAAATAGAATGTGTTCTACATAAGAACTATCTGCTATTCTACTCTGTCTATGGTACCAACTCAGTCATCACGAAACAAGAGTACAACCTGGGTCCATTTGTTCAAATAAACTAGTGACCAGGATCCAACAGGCATGCTCATCATTTTCTTGTAAAGGCAAACGACTAAGGGCCTTAGTTTTTGTGATTTGATTGCCAGGCCTATGTATGAAAGTATATTCATATGCTGCCAGAGTTAAAGCCCATCATTGTATTCTTGCTGAGGCTGTGGGTAGTATAGCCCTGTCCTCACTAAACAATCCTAGCTGGTTTGTGGTCCAGAGCAATTGTAAAATGGTGGCCGTGTATGTACTGGTGAAATTTCTTGACACCAAAGATGATGGACAGGCCTTCTCTTTCTATCTGCGAGTATCTCTTTTCCACTGTGGTGAGCATTCTTGATATGTAGCCTATTGGCAGTTCCGTGCCGTCGTCCATCCGATGGGAGAGAGCACTGCTCCCATTCATAGGGAAATGCATCACATGTCAGCACTAATTCTTTCGTTTGGTCATAATGCACTAATAGGTTGGACAAGTGCAACAATTGTTTCATCTTTATGAGAGCTTTCTGGGTACCTCCCAAGACCAACGTTGGTTCTTTTTGAGTAGAGAATGCAGGGGGGCCAGCACTGCCCAAAATAGTTGATCATTTCTAGAAATGATTTGAGCTCTGAGGCATTCTTTGGTTCAGACACCTCTCTTATGTCTCTCACTTTCTCCTCAACCGGGTGGAGGCCCTGTGAATCTACCCAGTGACCCAAATAGATTACCTCCCTTGCTCAGAACATGCACTTTTCTTTCTTCTAGCACAGACTTGATTCTTGGCCTTCTTTTTGACTTCACTATTGGCCAGACTTCTCTCAGTTGCCAGCTCAACTTGCCTGAGCTCAGTGGCTGAGTCTCTCAAAATTTCATTATCTGTCTGCTTCTTGGGAAATTCTGCAACATTTGCTTTCAAAACCTCACTGGCTTCATGTAGCTGATTCTTCAGCTCTTCCATTACTTTTTGTATTTGTTTGCTGCCTCCTGGAAATTGAACATTGTTGTGTTTTCTTTGCCAACTCATTCTTCAGTTTGTTCAGAGAGGTGCTGATTTTTTTCTGTTTCTCCTCATACTTTTCCAGATGTACAAACTTTGACCTGAGGGGATCTTGTAATGGGTGAAGGTCTTTCAACAAATTTTCTTTTTCCCTGCAAAGGTTGCTCATCTCGTCTTAAACGCTGTCATCAAGCAGGGTCTCTTTGAGTTTCTTCTGCTAGTTCTTCCAGGTTTTGGCTTAGGACAGCCTGCATTTCTTCAGGTTGTCGAGTCCTTACACACTCCTTTTTCAAAACAGGAACGCTTCCAGCTTCCTTTTGGAATCCCAATGGCCAATCAAAGTTGATTTCCCTTAGTCAATTTCGCCCTAGAAGGCTTGATCCTCTGCTTCGCAATACTAACACTGGTAGCTTTGCCGATTGGCTTTCATAATGGACAGTTACTCTGTTTATGCCTTTTACTTGAATGTCTTCATCCATATATGTTTTTAGCTTGGCGTCTGTTTGTTTCAAACTTAATTGATGTTAATCATTATTCAAATATCTGAAGGTATGTTCCCCAATTACTGCAGTGGAAGGTCCTGTGTCTACTTTCATTCTAAGAGGTTTGTCATTTACTTTCACGGTGACAAATATTGGTTCTGTTCTTCCAACTTTCAGATTAAACAACGATTAAATGTCTGAATTTGTTGTTTCAGGCTCTTCTACATTGTAGATTTCATTGGACTTCTTATTTTGTTTACAAGTCTGCTTCAATCTTTCGTTGCACTGCCTCATCATATGTCCATTTCTGTGCCAATAGTTGATTTTTTTAAAATGCCAATTGCTAAAAGACTGTTTGTTTCTGCCTCTATTAAAATTATTCTTCAATTTCACTGCTAAGTTTTTTTCTTTATTCTTCAGTTGGCACAGGCTGTTTCCTGCTTCTCAGCAGAGTCTTGCTTTTTCACTCCTTTTTCGGCTGAGGTTTCCTGCCCCATGTGGAGGATGGCGTCATTTTGTGTGCCCTGTATTACTTTTGAATCTCTTACTGTGCTTTCTGTAGCCAACACTATCTCTAGTGCTTTCTTGAAAATCCAGATTCACTTCGGACAATAACCTTTTCTGAATAGAGTCCTCTTTCACACCACACACTAAATGATCTCTGAGCATGTCGTTCAGAGTCGTACCAAACTCATAATGTTCCATTAACTGCTTCAAGTCTGCCAAGTAGCGTGCAATTGTCTCACCCGGGGCTCTATTTCATAAATTAAACCTGAACCTCTGCATTGTGACTGAGGGCTTGGGTTGAAAGTGACCCTTCACGAGGTCCACAATTCATTGAAATTCTTTGAATCTGGGGTACTGAGTGCCATCAAACTTCGAATCAGACTATAGATTTTGCTCTCACAAGTACTCAGGAGGATCGCTCACCTCTTCTCTTCACCCATAATCTCATTCGCTTGAAAAAAGTTTGTGACGCATTTTATGTATTGAGACCAATCGTCTGTGGCTGGTTAAAAAGGATCAATTCTCCCAAATTGTGGCATTTTGATAGAGGATAACTTCTTCGAATCTAATGGAGCTTGCTACTTACAATCACTTACAATCTTCTGTTCAATCTTGTTTTATCCTCATTGCCAGTCTGTTGTAGAGTGGTTGAGTTGTACTATTAGTGATAAAGTTAATCTGCAGACACTTCTTGAGTGGAAACATTATGTTTATTTACAATATACTGAGCAGCAACTACAAGTGTGTTTTCAACTCCAACTCTATCTCTACACTGACTGCTGAGGTAGCCTGTGCTACTCTCCTATTGGTTACTACAGATCATGTGACCTTCCCTAACAAGTATTATTCTTAAAGGTACATTTCCCCTTAAATAAAACCATAGTTACTACAACTACTTTCCTCCCTCAGCCTCTGCACTGGATGATTTCTTATCACCAGTGATTTCAATCTCCTACATCATCTCCTCATGCTTTCTCTCCTGAGTTCACTGCCATCTTATCTTCCTTTGATCTCTGCCTCCATATAAACTTGCCTACTCATATTCCTGATCACCCCCTTGACTGCATCATTTCACATGGTTTTTTAATCGCCTCGAGTCAATCGCAGATAAATCCATTTCTGAACACTTCCTTGTATCACCCTCTACCCACATCCCACTTCGATCTCCCAATCCCACTTCCTTCTGCCTCCACCCCTAGAAAAACCTCCCCTGAAGAAAATTAGAACTGCACTTTCAAATTGCTAATTGTCTAGCCTTTGACTGTCCATTCACCAGAACATTTCTGCAGCTACAAAACTGCTCAATCACACTCTAACCTCCACCTTTGATGCCCTTGTCCCCATTAAAACCATTACTCTCTCCCCTACTGGTCATTCCTCTTAGTATAGCCCTCATCTCTACTTCTTTAATTCCAAAGGATGAAGACATGAACATTTATGGTGCACAGCTGGTTTAGCCATTCACTGTCAGACATGACTACACCATATAAAGCACTGATGCGTCCTGCTTGCGTCTGTGAAAAATGCTCACTATTCCTGGATCCTTCAACCGGCATCTGACCGGCACATGTTGGGTCCTGATTTCATAACCAAATGCGCCTTCCAAGCCCATGTAGACAGATGATGGGGTGGTGGGGGAAATTTGACTGGTGGTGGTCAATTAAGGTCACAGCTGGGAGAGTGGCCTGGTTCTCCATCCCTTCCTTATCAGGGAACAGGCCAATACATGTGGCCACTGCTGAGGTTGTAAGAGGAAGGAGAGGGAACCTCTATGTTGAGGCGCACTCAAAGGGCTGGAAAGTCCTTCATGGATGTGGCAGGGGGAAGGCAGACAGGCCCCAACAATCAGAGAAGTGAACCGTCCAGCAGGAATGGGGTCAGCCACTGCTGTCGGGCAGCCCCACTTGGGCCATAGAGCCTCAGGAAAGAAAGACTCCTGGGAAGCCGCTCGGAGGTCACTTCGATGCAGCTGGCAGACTCACCATGTGCCGCGGGACCCAACTGAGGCTCGTAACACCTTTGCTGTTGAGAACTACTTTGGTTCTGCCTTCATGGAGGAAGACATAAATAACTTCCCAGAAATACCAGGGAATCAAGGGCTTAGTGAGAAGGAGCAGTTGAAGGAAATTAGTAGTACTAAAAAAAGTACTGGAGAAATTAATGGGACTGAAAGCCGAATAATACCCAGGGCCTGATAATCTACATCCCAGGGTACTAAAGGAGGTGGCCATGGAAATAGTGGATGTGTTGGTTGTCAAGTTCCAAAATTCTGTAGATTCTGGAACAGTCCCAGCAGATTGGAGGAAGGCAAATGTAACCCCACTATTGAAGTGAGGTGGTGACGTAGCGGATTTGTTGTTGGGTTAGTAATCCAGAGACCAGGGCAATGCTCTGGGGACCCAGATTTGAATCCTGCCACAGAAGATGGTGATTTTGAATTTGAATTTAATAAAAATCTGGAATTAAAAGTCTAATGATAACAATGAAACCATTGTCAATAGTTGTAAAATCCCATCTGGCTCACTAATATCCTTTAGGGAAGAAAAATCTGTCATCCTTACCTGGTCTGGCCTACACGTGACTTCAGGCCCACAGCAATGTGGTTGACACTGAAGTGGCCGAGCAAGCCACTCAGTTGTGACAAACGACTACAACGTCACAAAAAAAGGAATGAAATTGCACGGACCACCTGGCATTGACCTAGCCAGGCACTGGAAACGAAAATGGCAATCTCAGCCCTGTCGACTCTGCAAAGTCCTCTTTATTAACATCTGGGGGCTAGGGCCAAAACTAGGTAGCTGTCTCACAGGCTAGTCAAGTGACAGCCTGACATAGTCATCCTCATATCTTACAGATAATGTCCCAGACACCACCATCACCATCCCTGGGTATGTCCTGTCTCAGATGCAGGATGGACCTAACAGAGGTGGCGGCACAGTGGTATACACTCGGGAGGGAGTTGCCCTAGGAGCCCTGAAGATCGACTCCGGACCCCATGAAGTCTCATGGCATCAGGTCAAACATGGGCAAGGAAACCTCCTGCTGATTACCATGTACCACCCTCC
Organism: Carcharodon carcharias; assembly: GCF_017639515.1. NCBI lineage: Eukaryota > Metazoa > Chordata > Chondrichthyes > Lamniformes > Lamnidae > Carcharodon > Carcharodon carcharias. The sequence continues at coordinate 52,966,377 of NC_054480.1, forward strand.
CTCAGCTGATGAATCAGTACTCATCCATGTTGAACACCACTTGGAGGCAGTGCTGAGGGTGGGAAGGGCACAGAATGTACTCTGGGTGGGGGGCTTCAATGTCCATCACCAAAAGTGGGTTGGTAACACCACTACAGACCAAGCTGGCCGAGTCCTAAAGGACATAGCTGGTAGACTGCGTCTGCGGCAAGTGGTGAGGGAACCAACAAAAGGGAAAAACATACGTAACCTCATCCTCACAATCTGCCTGCTGCAGATGCATCTGTCCTTGGCAGTATCGGTAGGAGTGACCACCACACAGTCATTGTGGGGACAAAGTCCTGCCTTCACATTTAGGATACCCTCTATTGTGTTGTGTGGCACTACCACCATGCTAACTGGGATAGATTTTGAACAGATCTAGCAACACAAGGTTGCAGGGCAGGGAAAACAATGGACCCCTACAGTTCCAAACATGTCATCTTCTGGGCTTCACTTTCTTGTCCCTTGAATCATTAATGTCTTCAATGTTTCCTTCCAGAAAGAAGGCCAAAGAACATATGGGTCCAGCGCTCAATGCTGCCTTTGTCAGGGTCCAAATGCAATTGATGAAGCAAAGCAGATAGAGGCAACTCCGTGCGCTACTCCAGCAGGAAGGACTTGGTCAAGCAGAGCCAGAGCATGAGCAGGAGGGTCAGGAGGAGAGACTCAGACAATGGAGGCAACGAGCCAGAACTAGTGTATATTGTAGAAGAGTCTCCCATTTATAAATGAGTGCAAGGCACTGCTGTGCACGTCTGCACTTGCCCCAAGCTCTGGTACATCACATATGCCACATTCTTCATGAAGACCTGATGCCACGTGGAGTTGGAGGGTATCCCCTGCCAGTGGCTTTGAAGGTGACCGCAACATTCAAATTGTTGGCCTTTGGTTCTTTCCAAGGATCAACAAGGGACCTGCACGGTGTGACTCAGTCTTTAACACATAGGTCATAGGTGCCCTTTACAGGAAGATCCATCACTATGTCAGGTTTGCTCTGGACAAAGATAGTCAGGCTGCAATATTCACTGGCTTCACTGCCATCTCAGGCATCCCAAGAGTTCAGGATGCAATAGACTGCACCCTTGAAGCTGTACAGGCTCCATGGCAGCAGCCCCTAATGTTTATAAACTGGAAGGGTTATCATTCCATCAATGTACAACTGGTGTGTGATCACCGGAAGAACATTTGTGCATGTACCCTGGGAGTTGCCATGACTCCTACATCCTGAGGCACTCCCATGTGCCTGAGATTTTCGAGGGGCCATTATGTCTGCAGGGATGCTTGTGGATAAGGGGGACCCACTGAAATGCTGGCTGATGACACCAATGCATCGCCCTTAGAGTCCTTCTGAGGAGTGGTACAACACTGCTCACAGCTTCACACCCTCCCTTATAGAGCAGACCATAGAGCATCTGAAGCAAAAACAAAAATAGCTGGAAAAACTCAGCAGGTCTGACAGCATCTGTGGAGAGGAAGACAGAGTTAACGTTTCGAGTCCATATGATTCTTCATCTTCGACTCCACAGATGCTGTCAGACCTGCTGAGTTTTTCCAGCTATTTTTATTTTTGTTTCAGATTCCCAGCATCCGCACTATAGGGCTTCTGAAGATGTGTTTCAGATGCTTGGACAGCTCAGGTGGCTCAATACAATGCACTCCTGACAGGGTTTCCAGCATCATTGCAGTGTATTGTGCCCTTCATAATCTGACAATGCAAAGAGGTGACCCCCTGCCAGAGGGTGAACTGGAGGAAGATGAGAGATCATCAGAGAATGAAAGTCTGGAGGCCCAGGAACCTCACAAGGCTGTGGAGGGTTTCTAAAGACCATAAGATGTAAGAGCAGAAGTAGGCTTCTCGGACCATCGAGTCTGCTCCACCATTCAATGAGATCGTGGCTGATCTGATAATCCTCAATTCCACTTTCCTGTCTTTTTCCCATAACCCTTGATTCCCTTACTGATTAAAAATCTGTCTATCTCAGTCTTGAATATACTTAATGACCCAGCCTCTACAGCCCTCTGTGGTAAAGAATTCCACAGATTCCATGACCCTCTGAGAGAAGAAATTCTTCCTCATCTCTGACTTAAATGGGTGACCCTTTACTCTGAGATTATGCCCTCTAGTCCTAGACTCTCCCACAAGGAATCTCAGCATCTACCTTGTCAAGCGCCTTAAGAATCTTATATGTTTCAATAAGGTCACCTCTCATTCTTCTAAACTCCAATGAGTACAGGCCCAACTTACTCAACCTCTCCTCATAAGAAAATCCCTCCATATCTGGAATCAACCTAGTGAACTTTCTCTGGACTGCCTCCAATGCCAGTATATCTTTCCTTAGATAAGGGGACCAAAACTATTCATAGTATTCCAGGTATGATCTAACTAGTGCCTTGTAATGTTTTAGCAAGACTTCCCTATTTTTATACTCCATTCCCTTTGAAATAAAGGCCAACGTTCTATTTGCCTTCCCTATTACCTGCTGAACTTGTATGCTAGCTTGTGATTCATGCATGAGAACCCCCAAATCCCTCTGTGCTCCAGCTTTTTGCAGCCTTTCTCCATTTAAATAATATTCAGCTCCTCTATTCTTCCTGCCAAAGTGCATAACCTCACATTTTCACACTTTATATTCTCTCTGCCAAGTTTTTATCCACTCACTTATACTGTCTATATCCCTCTGTAGACTCTTTGTGACATCCTCATCATTTGCCTTCCCACCTATTTTTTTCTCATCTACAAACTTGGCGATAGTACATTCACTTCCCTCATTCAATTATTAATATATATTGTAAATAATTGTGGCCCCAGTACTTATCCCTGTGGCACTCCACTAGTTACAGGTTGCCATCTGAAAATGCTCCCTTTATCCCAGCTCTCTGTCTTCTATTAGTTAGCCAATCCTCTATCCATGCTAATAAACTACCCCAACACCATGGGCTCTTATCTTATTAAGCAGCCTTATGTGCAGTACCTTATCAAACACCTTTTGGAAATTCAAATATATTACATCTACTAGTTTCCCTTTATCTATCCTACTTGTTACCTCCTCAAAGAATTCTAATAAATTTGTCAGGCATGATTTCCCCTTCATGAAGCCATTCTAACTCTGCTTGATTATATTATGTATTTTTAAATATTCTGCTATTATATCCTTTATAATCCCACCAACAGATGTTAAGCTAACTGGCCTATAGTTACCTGCTTTTTGTCTCCCTCCCTTTTTGAATCAGGGTGTTGCATTGGAAATTTTCCAATCCTCTGGGACTTTTCCAGAACCTATGGATTCTTGGAAGATTACTATCAGCACATCCACTATCTCTGTAGTTAATTCCTTTAATATCCTAGGATGCAACCCATTAAGTCCAGGTGACCTATCAACCTTTAGCCCCATTAGTTTCCCTAGTACATGTTCTCTAGTGAAAGTTATTGTATTTATTTCCTCCCCCCTTTTGCCCTTGATTGTTAAGTATTTTTGGAATGCTTTTAGTATCTTCTACCATGAAGACTGATGTAAAGTATTTAATTAACTCCTCTGTCTTTTCCTGGTTCCCCATTATTATTTCCCCAGCCTCATTCTCTAAAGGGCCCATGTCCACTTTGGCCCCTCTCTTTCTTTTTATATATTTAAAGAAGCTCGTACTGTCCATTTTTATATTACTTGCTAGTTTACCCTCAATTTTTATTTTCTCCCTCTTTATTTTTTTTGGTCATCTTTTGTTGGTTTTTAACTTTCCCATCCTCTGGCTTACCACTAATCTTTGTCACATTGTGTGTTTCTTCTTTCAATTTGATACTACCCTTAACTTCCTTGGTTAACCATGGTTTATCCCCTTCTAAGAATCCTTTTTCCTTACTGGGATGTATCTTTGTTGTGAGTCATGAACTATTTTCTTACATGTCTGCTATCCTTCATTAAATGTCTTCTCTGCTAAACTCCTTTCACAGTCCACTCCACTCAACTCTACCCTCATTCCTTTGTAATTACCTTTAAAGTTTAGCACAGTTGTTTCTGACCCATGTTTCTCACTCTCAAGCTGAATGCCAAATTCTACCATGTTATGCTCACTGTTTCCTAGGGAATCTTTTACTCCAAGATCATTCATTAAACCTGCCTTATTACACATTACCAGATCCAAAATAACTTGATCTCTGGTTGGGTCCGCATATATTGTTCTAGGAAACTATCCCGAATGTGTTCTATGAATTCTTGCCCGTGTCTACCTCTGCCAATTTGATTTTCCCAATCTACATGAAGATTAAAGTCACCCATGATTAATATATTGCTTCTTTACGTGCCCTCATAAGCTCCTGGTTTATCCTCTGAACTACAGTATAGCTATTGTGAGGGGGCCTATAGACTACTCCCACCAGTGTCTTTTTCCCATTGTTATTTCTTACCTCCACCCATATGGATTCTATATCTTCCAATTCAAGATCATTTCTTCCTACTGTACTTATTCCATCTCTTACTAACAAACCTACCCCACCACCCTTTCCTTCCTGCCCATCCTTTCCAAAAATCACAATTCCATGAATATTTAATTTCCAGCTTTGATCTCCTTGTAATCACACCTCCATAATGGCAATAAGATCATACCCATTGGCCCCTATTTGTGCCATTAATTCAGTTATTTGGTTCTGAATACTATGGGCATAATTTTCCTGTTGGCTTGCGGGGGCGGGACACTCACACCAATGTGTATAATGACACGTGGTGACATCGGGTGAGCGTCCCAACATCACCCTGCGCCATCATGATATTTCGTTGGGCAGGCGCGCGATGATCTCTGATGCTCAACCGCCATTAATTAATGGGCTGCTAAAGGCCCTTGAGGCACCAATTGACAGTGATTTTGCTGTACCTGTGCGATCTTCAAGTCGTCGCATGGATACAGCAGGCCGGCAGGTTGGAGGCATTTGTATAAACTTCATCCACGGGAAGGATAAGAGGGCTCAGTGGGGTTGCGAGTGTGCTCTGTCAAATATTGATGTTTCAAAGTTACTGATACTTACCTGTGTGATCTGCAATAGTTCAAAACACATACCAGCTGCTTGGTCTGGACTTACAACCTTCAGGTCAGCACTCTGCAGTGAAGAATCGTGTCTGAACCTGCAGGTTTCAGGAAGCCTTCCCTTAGCCTGGGAATGGGGGTTGAACTTTCCACTGGAGACACCTCCTCTGAGGAGGAAGGGGGGCTAGAAGGGGGAGGCGGTCAGGAGTGCATGTTCAGCCTCCAGGGGAGCCACCTTTGGGAGGAGAGTCGCAGGCACAAGGGGTGCAGGGCCAAGAGGTAGTCCAAGGTGGAAGGGGCTGTAGAAGATGTCCCTATCCTGCTGCCAGGGTATACAGGTGGTGAAGCAGCTACCTCAATATGTCTGAGGTGCAGTGCCGAAGGAGGCTCCGTCTCTCAAGGGAGACAGTCAACTATATCTGTCAGATGATTGGGCCTCCGCTAACTGTATGGGTGGACACCCATGCCAGTGGCTCTAAAGGTCACAGCTGCCCTCAGCTTTTATGCCTCTAGCTCCTTCCAGGGGTCGGTGGGTGATCTTTGCGGTGTCTCCCAATCAGTAGTTCTCACTATTGTGGCCGAGACCGCTGCCAAAACTGCCCGTCACCGCACTGATTCTCATAAATGGAAAATTCCGTCCGCAGTTCCCAAACTGATGTTCGAAGTCTTTCAAAGCCTACGCTTACTTTGGCGATTCTTACATGTCTCATCATCAATATAGGCAGGTCGAGAGAATGTGTTGCTGAAATAATGAACTTATTTGCTGTTGACAGGTTCTGGTCATAAAGCTTGGGCTCGAGATCAGACCTTCCTGGAGCAAGCTACAGCAGGCCTGAAGCGAATACAGAGGTGCAGCTGAAGCCTCAAAATTCTTATGCCCCTCCCCAGTCTTCTCATTGAATTCCACACATGGCTGTAATTTTATGTAGATTGCTCATCAGTTCCTCCGGAGGTAAACAGAGTAAATGGCTGGGAGTTGTTATTACATGACTATGACAACTGCTTGCATCAACAAACAATGGACTGAGAATCCCACAAGATAAGTAGAAGAAAGACATCTGTTAATGTTGCTCTTTTGAAATTCAAGATAGCTCAAATTCTGATGAGAAAGCAATTCTTCACTGCACATTGTTGCCCAGGCTGTGGAAAATCTATCTCTATTGTACTAGGATTCTGGCCTTTATGAACTTGGTGCATGTTTTCAAATGAAAACAAACAGTTGTTTATTTTATTTAAGTAAAGTTATTAAGAGCAATCAATCTCCATAGTAGTTCCCATTCACAAATTTTCGCTTTAAAACATTGCACACTTTGTTTAAAATGTGAAACTTTGCTGCTTGATGAAAATTCTCCAATAATCCATTTAGTTTGCTGCTTTAGCTCCAATTGCAACTCTGAAGTCAACAGTAAGCAGATAATGATATTTATATAATGCATTGAATAGCAAGCATTGATTTGCAGGATTGTTATGCTTTGTCCAGCTGGTAAATGGGTCAACCACATGTTTTTTAATGACTCAACCATTGAAAGGTTTTACAGTTACAAAGTTTTAGTCTATGTGTTCTGTGAAAATAACGAGGCACCGAGCATTACTGAAGTTACTTGAATAAGAGACATCATTACAGGATTTATCAAAATTATACACCCTGCTTCTACAATCCATTAAAAATACTCTATTGATTCTGGCAGTGCTTCATTTTTATTTTAGTTGCTAAACTTATTATAATTGAGTACCAATTGTAATAGATTTGATTATATCAAGTATGATGAATAACAATCAATTGTAGTCAAGGCAGTGGCACTTTTGACGAGCAATCCTCCCTGATTGGCAAGGCCTGACAAGGGTTTTTCAGTCAGTTGCGAGCACATATTGCAGTACATTGGTGCATTAAACAGACATGTTCATCTTAGGTAGCTTATTATCATCATACTCCTCATGAGCACAGCCATTACTCAACTTCAATGTTACCATTTTCTGATGTTGCATCTAATTCAGTCATAGGAGAAGAGATGGAAAGTTGCAGTTAATTTGACCATCAGAGAACGAGCAGCAGAAATTAAATCATGGTGTACATTCTGTTTTTCATTAAGTAGGATTAAGAAGCTCCTCCAAAGGGCCATTTGATAGATACTACTGCAGCAAATCATACAGACTAAAAAAGTCTTAGATTTAAATCTCAGCCTATACTGATGGTGTCAGCTGGGTTTAGAGGCATTACTAAGATAAAAGCAAAATACTGTGGATGCTGGAAATCTGAAACAAAAACAAAAATTGCTGGAAAAACTCAACAGTTCTGACAGCATCTGTGGAGAGGAAGATGAAGAGTCATACAGACTCGAAACGTTAACTCTGTCTTCCTCTCCACAGATGCTGTCAGACCTGCTGAGTTTTTCCAGCAATTTTTGTTTTTGTTCGAGGCATTACTATTGGTTTCAGTAACTATAATCCAGGAAGGGGAAATGAAGGTTCCTGCTTGTGATTGGTATCCAGTGGCCTTCACTGGTTAAGGAGATCAAGGAAATATGTGGTGCCCATCGTGGTCAAATAGTGCAGCGACATTGACAATCTTGCTCCAGAGATACAGCAGACTTTTCAATTTTCATTCTTTTGGAATAAGATCCATTCACTGGCCTTAAACTATGAGTAAATGGACAGGGGTGATGGGTAAGCATTGTCATGAAAATGAGGCAAACAATGTAAAGGTATTCAGAGCAGGAGTGAGACAGGATCTCCCAGGTCAATAGCTGGCCTCGCCCACAGATTTCCCTTAAAATACATTCTCAATTCTGATATTATCTTTTTTTTTGGTCCAGCTTCCACTCTGATATTTTATTTCAACTCCTGGCCCATGTTTCTGTTTTCTAAATAGTTGCATCTTAATATATGAGAAAGGATTAGCCTTCTTTTCCATCTTTTCCTCCTCAGATCCTTCTCCTGATGTTTTTTTTTACACACTTCTGTCATGTTTTTAACATGAACCTGCCTTTTTTACTTTAATTTTCCCACACTGAAACTTCCATTGCCCTGAACCCCCAAGAATCCTCTTCCTGAGTCTTAAACAAAACCCTTACTTTTTCTCTCTCTTCATTGTGACTACACGCATCCTCTGTAACTCCTCTTCCTACTTATACCTTATGCCACTAACCTCTACTGTGCTCACTACTTGCCACCCACTCCCTTCCTAACAGCACTGTGGGCATTCACATATGCTTACAACAGTTCAAGAAGGCAGTTCACCACCAACCTGTCAAGGGCAATAAATACTGACCTAGCCAGCGACACCCACATCCTGTGAAAGAATATATTTTTTAAAACACCCAACTAGCTGGATCTTGACCTTCTTTCTTTTGTAAGCTTTTGTGGCCTGATGGGAGTTTTTGAAATTATGAAGGGGTTTGATAAGGATGTAGGCAAGGTATTTACACTTTACACTTGAATCCAAAACTAGAGGTGAGATGAAGAGAGGTGGTAGAGGCTCTTGTGGAGCAAATAAAAACAGTTCAATCTCACAAGAATACCAATATAAGAGGAAAGCAACAATTTATATATGTGTATGTGAAGAGAGTGCTGATTTGTTGTCAATTGGCATTGCCATGAAGAATGCACTATTGATGGTGACTGATAGTTAACTGCCAAGCATTTTTTTGAAATTTAAACCAGGCAGCCTGACCCTGATTTGTCAAGTTTTTGCCCTGAGGAACGATGGCTGGGATATGCTGTTTGATCCATTTTCTTACCATGTAAGCTTGATGCTGAAATAGGGTGCATCAAAAGCATCTGGCAGGATGATAGCTACCCTGATCAGAAAATTTTGTGCTGTATATCACGCAAACTCATGACGGGTCTAAGGCCGTCATTTTTGGCCCTGAAAAGTGACCAGTCTACCTTAGATTACCCTGGAAGGGCAAGGTATCTCAAAAAAATTTGAGCAACAGGTGAAGCTAGCTGTTTCACGTTGCTGCTATGCAGTAGCAGCACGAGTGGTATTCGCCACTAACGGGATGCTACTGTCAAGCCAAAAAGACATTCTACCTTTCACACAAGTGAGTAATGTGGTCAATAAATTTCAGTGCCAGTGCGATGATAGGTATGTAGGCTATACATCCCAAAGACTGTGGATGTCAAACAGCATGTTCCAGCGCTGTCCGCAATGGGCAGGGTACAGACCGTACCCAACCAGTCGTGCTTGCAAACTCAAAACATGGTGTTCAACATCAGATATGATTCTGTGATTGGACATCATTTACTAAATAATCTTCAATGTGCCAAGAATTACACTGACAACCAATTTAAGGTTTCCAGTCAGGCTCACAGTTTGGCACATTTGCATGTATTGGAAGCTACATGTATTAATACACAGGGCCCTGTTCTTTGCAGACAGAAAAAACGCGTACACACATTGCGCCTGTTTCAGCTAAAGTAAATAAGTGACAGCCGTTCACTGACTCATTCCTCAAGGCAATGCCTTGACCAATCAGGATCAAGCTGCCCAATTTAAATTTCAAACAATGCTTGGCAGTTAACTGTCATTCACCATCAATGGTGCATTCACCATGGCAATTCCACTTGCCAACCAATCAGCACTCTCTTCACATAGAGTATAAATTGTTATTTTCCTCTTACATTGGTATTCTTGAGAGTGTCCTGATGAGTGCAAGACAAAAAGCTTAGACATTTCTCTTTTTCAGCAATACTCAAGTTCAGTACAACCAAATGACTATCAGCTTAGATTTGTTAGGCTGAATGACTTGTTTCTGTGCTGTGAATTCTCTACATTTAAATATGTGCTCAAGACCAACTCCTGATCTGCAAAAACAAAAAACTACGGATGCTGGAAATATAAAACAAAAACAGAATTACCTGGAAAAACTCAGCAGGTCTGGCAGCATCGGCGGAGAAGAAAAGAGTTGACGTTTCGAGTCCTCATGACCCTTCGACAGAACTGGTTCTGTCGAAGGGTCATGAGGACTCGAAACGTCAACTCTTTTCTTCTCCGCCGATGCTGCCAGACCTGCTGAGTTTTTCCAGGTAATTCTGTTTTTGTCCTGATCTGCAAGCTCTATTGTTTACTCTTTTAACACTTCACATTTTTCCATCAATCAACTGAAACTCCCTAATCTGCCCCCATCTTATTTGCTATGTAAATTGATGAAGTCTGAATTTATTTTTAGTGGTGGGTTCAAATATGTAGCCTTTTTTGTGGAGAGGAGTTGGAAAGTGATTGGCAGTTAGATGCATGATAGGGGTGGGTGGCAGAATCTTTTTTGGTTCTGACCTGAAACGTTAACTCTGTTTCTTTCTCCACAGATGCTGCCTGACCTGCTGAGTATTTCCATCATTTTCTGTTTTATTTCACTTTTTGGTGTCTGCACTTTGTGTTTGGTGCCAAGCTGATTCAACCATCCATACTTGCAGATTTATACAATGAGTCTGGATTCCAAGGCTCACCATAATATACTAGTCTGTAGACTATTTTGGGTAATAAATTTATTTCAATTCCAAAACACAAACAGCTTAGCAGCAGAGACGAGATAATGGCAGCACTTCATGAGATTTATGCATTGTAAATTGTTTCCCCCCGTGATCAAAACTATTTTATCCTTCAGGCAAATTGTTAGAATCTTGTTTGACAGCTTTTCATAATGCAGCCTGCTAATGATAAAACACTCTGTGAACAAGGGACTTGTGTGAGTAGCTGTAATTATCACCTATCATATGTGCCAATATATTCCAGAAACCTGCCTAATCCCCCATGCTGTTTTATCACTTGTAGATGCCAGGTTGATTGATTGCACAACATGCTGCAAATTGTAACAGCTTTATACCATTCCAAATATGAAAAAGATCCATTTTTTCAAATTTGTAACTTCAACAACATTTTATTGGGTAAAATCCAGCTACAAAGTAGGTATTAGAATGAGCTGGAGTGAGAATAGTGGAGTAATTAGCTGTCAAGGATTTTTATTTCTGCGTATTTTCTCTTGTCTCCTAAAGATTCTGAACTTTGCTGGTAGACATTTCCAGCGACATCTGTAGTCTTGTTCATTCTTCAAGGTGAAGGTGACAAAAGTAGGGTTCTGGTGGGTATGTAGGTGACAGCTAAGGTCGATCTGTGCCTGAAATGTTCTGTTGCAAACAGGACAAGATACTGTGGGCGAGTGAGTTTTGGAAGAATTATTATTTTGGGATTTCCTTTCCTTGCATTTCCTCTCTGCCTCTGCTATGCCCTTTCTTTCCAAGGAGGCTGCATCATTTTTTATTTGGTTGTGTCAGGTATGGCAATCCTGGGCGATCTTCTCCCAGGACAAGGGTTGATATCAAAACTGCTTAGTGAAGCCTTCGGATTGCCCTTTCAGCACTTCCTATGGCTGCCATGAGACCACACTCCAGACTCAAGATCTCCATAGAAGGTTCAATTTGGTAAGCAAGTGTCAGGCATTCTGGCTACGTGAGCAGCCTAACTCAGTTGTAACTGTCTCAATATGCTGTGGATGCTTGGCATGCCAGCTTGGGTGAGCACCTCAGTTTCTGTTATTTTGGCCTGCCATCTGATCTTCAGGAGCTTCCAATGGAAGCTCAAGTCAAAATAGTTGACACCTGTAGCACCTTGCCCAAGTGAACACTTTGCATCTGGATGGTGAACTCTGTCAGACTACATTGGTGCAATGTGTGTAGGAGCTGGAAGGATGCAGGTTTGATTTTGGAGTTCTCCTTCTCCCGAATGAGCTGCTGAGTAGGCTGAAGAGCTTTATCTACCCTTGACATTGTCGTCCAGTCCATTGGCTCTATTTGTGAATTTCCGCACTGTCAACCAATATATGTCTTGCAATTAACCCATAGCTGGGGGTTTGAAATCAGACTTAACTTCTCCTGGGTAACTACCAATTAAGACTGATGGGCCCTACTAATCCACAGCTAACTGGTTAAGAGGCACCAAACACCCACCTTCGCATCTCTGCCCACAGTTCTAAACAAAGATCAGTACATGAAGCAGGGCAGTAGGAGTTTGATTAGGAGAGGCTATTTGTGATGCTGACCATGTGAGATATTTTGTGAATGAAGAGCATCTGAACCCTTCCCCATCCTGGTCCTTCCTAACCCTTTGACCTCCAATACAACCTATAAAATCATATAATAAAGGAACTGAAAGTTCACAAAGTTGCTGTTCATTGTCTGAAAGAACATTTAGAATAATCAAAATAAGTTTCATTTGCCTAGACTGACTGGGAAGTTCCCTATAACATGCCTCTGTAAAGACAAACAGTACATTCACAGCTTGTGACGTTTTACACTGTGTCATTGAACTGAACCATAGTAATGGAGGGTGCTGAACTACTCGAATCTACTTTTCAAATGACGCTCTCTCCGTGACAACAGGATAAGAAGAACCTAGATATATTTTTCATTAAATAATTGAATTCACACTGTTACAGCTATGTTAGGAGGGGTAAAAATGGCTCCCCTATTATACCACTCCAAGTCTGCCCGTAACAGGTTTTTATTTTGAATTTAGCAAGGATGGGCTTTGACAATACTGCGGGAGTCCCACTATGTATGCTTTCAAATTATAAAGATTTAGCCAGATGGGTTTTCTGAATTTAAACTAAGGACAAGATAAGTTTATTGACCCTATTTCCCAAATTAAAAAAAGATTAGGTAAATCGCAACCGCCATTCATACATCACACACATTCCCAAGGCCCCCACACACACTAGTACATATGGTTGAATAAGAGGATATACTTAAAGATGTTTTACACTTAGTGAAGAAGATAAATAATCAAAGGAGTATACAGTTAGTTGTCCTTTGGCTGGTCTTGACATGGTGATTCCACATTATAGCCATTTTGTTCAGTCATCTTCCGAATAGGCACTTTACAGCCTTCCGGAGTGAATATTGAGTTCACCAACTTTAGATCATGAGCTCTTTCCTCCATCCAGGGAGCAGAGTCAGAGGGTGGAGTTCCAGAGTGGTGAGTATAAAAATCTGACCTCGGGGACTCATGGCCTAGTTCCAGGGAGCAGAGTTGGAGGGCAGAGTTCCAGAGTGGTGAGTATAAAAATCTTACCTCGGAGATTCACGGCCTAGTTCCAGGGAGCAGAGTCGGAGGGCAGAGTTCCAGGGCGGTGAGTATAAAAACTTTACCTCGGGGATTCACGGCCTAGTTCCAGGGAGCAGAGTCGGAGGGCGGACCTCAGGTCCTAAAAAAAATATTAAAAGTGGCGTCACGGTAAATCTGTGACCTGATTGGCTGGTAGAGAATCTACACTGAATTTGAAACTAAAACATTATTAAACTAATTAAACCAAATAAATTAATCATTTAATTAATAAGTAGAGGGTATCTAGACCAGTAGCAGGTGATTACTGTTCTTAGAATTTAGCATTTATAGTAGAGATCTAGCCCTAGGGAACGTATAGTTAATAATGAGTCAATAAGCAGTTATTAGATTTAAATTAATTTATTAAATAGTTCTAGAAATGGCAGTTCCTGGGGTGAAGTGCTTCACCTGTGGGATCTGGGAAATCTGTGATGCTTCAAGTGTCCCGGACAACTACATCTGCAGGAAGTGTACCCAATTGCAGCTCCTCACAGACCGCATGGATCAGCTGGAACAGCAGTTGGATGCACTTAGGAGCATTCAGGTGGCGGAAAGCATCATAGACAGGAATTTTACAGACGTGGTCACACCCAAGGTACAGACAGATAGATGGGTGACCGCTAGAAGGGGCAGGCGGTCAGTGCAGAAATCCCCTGTGGCTGTCCTCCTCTCTAACAGGTATACTGTTTTGGATACTGTTGGGGGGGATGGCCTATCAGGGGAAAACAACAGCAGTAGCCAGAGCAGTGGCATCACAGCTGGCTCCGTTGTTCAGCGGGGGGGTCAAAGCACAGAAGAGCAATTGTCATTGGGGACTCTATAGTCAGGGGCTCAGATAGGCACTTCTGTGGTCATGAAAGAGACAACAGGATGATATTTTGCCTCCCTGGTGCCAGGGTACAGGATGTCTCTGATTGGGTATGGGACATTCTGAAGGGGGAGGGAGAACAGCCAGAGGTCGTTTTACATATTGGTACTAACCACATAGGCAGGAAGAGTGACGAAGTCCTGCAGCGGGAGTTCAGGGAGTGAGGTAGAAAGTTAAAAAACAGGACCTCTAGGGTTGTAATCTCAGGATTATTCCCTGTGCCATGTTCCAGTGAGGCTAGAAATAGGAAGATAGTGCAGCTAAACACATGGCTGAACAGATGGTGTAGGAGGGAAGGTTTCCGATATCTGGATCATTGGGATCTCTTCCGGGGCATGTGGCACCTGTACAAGAAGGATGGGTTGCATCTAAACTGGAAGGGCAACAATACCCTGGCTGCGAGGTTTGCTAGTGTCACTCGGGAGGGTTTAAACTAGAATGGCATGGGAGTGGGAACCAGAGCAGTAGGCCAGTAGGTGAAATAAATGACTGGGAACTAATGAATATGGCCAGTAGGACTAAGAGGAAGAGCAGGCACGGAGAAATTACTGAACACAGTGGGACTGGGAGTTTGAAATGCATTTATTTCAATGCAAGAAGTATAACAGGCAAGGCAGATGAGCTTAGAGCTTGGATTAGTACTTGGAACTATGATGTTATTGCTATTACAGAGACATGGTTGAAAGATGGACAGGATTGGCAGATAAATGTTCCAGGATTTAGATGTTTCAGGCAGGACAGAGAGGGATGTAGAAGAGGTGGGGGAGTTGCACTGCTGGTTAAGGAGAATATCACAGCTGTAAGACAGGAGGACACCTCGGAGGGCTCATGCAGCGAGGCAATATGGGTAGAGCTCTGGAATAGGAAGGGTGTTTATGTTGGGGTTTACTATAGGCCTCCCAATTGCCGGCAGGAGATTGAGGAACAGTTATGTAGGCAGATTTTGGAAAGATGTAAAAGCAATAGTGTTGTTGTGGTGGGTGATTTTAATTTTCCCTATATTGACTTGGAATCACTTAGTGCTAGGGGTTTGGATGAGGCAGAATTTGTAAGGTGCATCCAGGAGGGCTTCCTGAGACAATATGTAGGTAGTCCAACTAGGGAAGGGGCAATACTGGACCTGGTATTTGGGAATGAACCTGGCCAGGTGGTCGAAGTTTCAGTAGGGGAGCATTTCGGGAAAAGTGACCATAATTCAGTAAGTTTCAAGGTACTGGTGGATAAGGATAACAGGAGTCCTCAGGTTAAGGTGCTTAATTGGGGGAAAGCTAATTATAACAATATTAGGCAGGAACTGAGGAATCTAAACATGAGGCAGATGTTTGAGGGCAAATCATCAACTGACATGTGGGGGGCTTTCAAACTTCAGTTGATAAGAATTCAGGACTGGAATGTTCCTGCTAGGATGAAGGATAAGTATGGCAAGTTTCAGGAACCTTGAATAATGAAGGATATTGTGAGATTAGTCAAAAAGAAAGGGGAAGCATTTGTAAGGGCTAGAAAGCTGGGAACAGATGAAGCCCATGGAGAATATAAAGGAAGTAGGAAGAAGCTTAAGCAAGGAGTCAGGAGGGCTAAAAGGGGTCATGAAAAGTCATTGGCAACCAGGATTAAGGAAAATCCCAAGGCCTTTTACACATTTGTAAAAAGCAAGAAGGCAGCCAGGGAAAGGGTAGGCCCACTCAGGGACAGAGGTGGGAATCTGGGTGTGAGCCATGTGGAGCCAGAAGAAATGGGAGAGATACTAAATGAGTACTTCTCATCAGTATTCACCAAAGAGAAGGACTTAGCAGTCGATTTGTCTAGAGAAGAGTGTGGAGATAGCCTGGATCATGTTGAGATCAAAAACGAGGAGGAGAAGAATATTAAGGTGGATAAGTCCCCAAGGCCAGATGGGATCTACCCCAGAGTACTGAGGGAGGCAAGGGAGGAGATTGCTGGGGCCTTCACAGAAATCTTTGTATCCTCACTGGCTACGGGTGAGGTCCCAGAGGACTGGAGAATGGCCAATGTTGTTCCATTGTTTAAGAAGGGTAGCAGGGATAATCCAGGATATTACAGGCCAGTGAGCCTTATGTCAGTGGTAGGGAAATTATTGGAGAAGATTCTTCATGACAGGATTTACTACCATTTGGAAGCAAATGGGTGTGTTAGTGAGAGGCAGCATGGTTTTGTGAAGGGGAGGTTGTATCTCACTAACTTGATCGAGTTTTTTGAGGAAGTGATAAAGATGATTGACAATGGAAGGGCAGTGGATGTTATATACACGGATTTCAGTAAGGCCTTTGACAAGGTCCCTCATGTCAGACTGGTACAGAAGGTAAAGTCGCACGGGATCAGAGGTGAGCTGGCAAGATGGATACAGATGGCTTGGTCATAGGAGACAGAGGGTAGCAGTGGAAGGGTGCTTTTCTGAATGGAGAGCTGTGACTAGGGGTGTTCCGCAGGGATCAGTGCTGGGACCTTTGCTGTTTGTTGTATATGTAAATTATTTGGATGAAAATGTAACTGGGCTAATTAGTAAGTTTGCAGATGACACTAAGGTTGGAGGAGTTGAGATAGTGAAGAGGATTGTCAAAGGATATAATGGGATATAGATCGGTTGGAGACTTGGGCGGACAAATGACAGATGACAGTTTAATCCGGACAAATGCAAGGTAATGCATTTTGTAAGGTCTAATACAGGTAGGAATTATATAGTAAATGGCAGAACCCTTAAGTGCATCGATGGGCAGAGGGATCTGGGTATACAGGTCCACAGGTGACTGAAAGTGGCAACGCAGGTGGATAAGGTAGTCAGGAAGGCATATGGCATGCTTACCTTCATCGGCAGGGGTGTTGAATATAAAAGCTGGGAAGTCATGCTGCAGCTGAAAAGAACCTTGGTTAGGCCACACTTGGAATATTGCGTGCAATTCTGGTCGCCACATTACCAGAAGGATATGGAGGCGTTGGAGAGAGTGCAGAGGAGGTTTACCAGGATGCTGCCTGGTCTGGAGGTTATTAGCTATGAGGAGAGGTTGGAGAAACTCGGACTGTTCTCACTAGAGTGACAGAGATTGAGAGGTGACTCGGTAGAAGTTTACAAAATTCTGAGTGGCATGGACAGAGTAGATAGTCAGAAGCTTTTTCCCAGGGTGGAAGAGTCAATTACTAGGGACATAGATTTAAGGTGAGAGGAAAAAACTTGAGAGGAGATGTGCGCGGCAAGTTTTTTACGCAGAGGGTAGTGAGTGTCTGGAATTCGCTGCCAGAGGAGGTGGTGGAAGCAGGTGCGATAGTGATGTTTAAGAGGCAGCTTGACAAATACATGACTAGAGTGGGAATAGACGGATACAGACCCCGGAAGTGCAAAATGTTTTAGCTGACAGGCAAGATGATCGGCGCAGGCTTGGAGGGCCAAAGGGCCTGTTCCTGTGCTGTACTTTTCTTTGTTCTTTGTTCTTTGTTCATCCCCAACCCCTTTCCGATCCCCCTTTTCCAATAATTTATATATATATATAAATTATTGTTTTCTATTTTTCCTTAGTTCTGATGAAGAGTCATTCGGACTCGAAACGTTAACTGTATTCCTCTCCGTAGATGCTGTCAGACCTGCTGAGTTTTTTCAGGTATTTTTGTATTTGTTTTGGATTTCCAGCATCCGCAGTTTTTTGCTTTTATCTTATTGTTCAGTTGTCTTCCTGGGTCTAGTTGTATGGAGCAGACTTACACATTTTTTATTCCCAAAAGATCTCAGTTTGCAGTAAATTTCTTTTCTCAGGATGGTTACTGTGCAGGCCTGGGTGCAATTATTCTAAGAAAGAGTGAGAGAGGAAAACAGCTTCCTTGCAGCTTTTCAGTACAGCATTCTGATCTCTCTCCTTGTGCTCTCCATGGCTTGGTAAAACAGTTTTTTAAAGCCCTACTGACTGCATATTCTAGAATTTGATTACCATGTCTGCTGCAGTCATTGGGCAGAATCGGCCCACATTTGCACTAAGTGTGGTAGCAGTCGGGTGAAACGACGTTTTATCTGATGGCCACAATGGCAGCTTTTCACGCTGTATCATCCCAAACCTGCCGTATTAATTATGCGTTCCAGGGAAACATACCTTTTCCATGGCAGGCAGGCCCTCAATCACCTGTCACACCATCACCTCGCCGCTTCAGCATGCTGGGCGCCATATTTAAAGTCCAGCCATGTGCACACACCTCTCAGTGCTTCCAGTCCATGACTACTGCAAAGAAGTCATGGCCGCGAAAGGCAAAGCTGCAGCCCCAGGTTCAATGATGCGTCCTTCAAGCGCCTAATGGATGCAGTGGAGGCTTGCCGTGATGCCCTCTATCCCAGCTCTGGCAGCAACCTCACTAATCTGGCTTGGGGGGTGGTGGCAGCGGTGGTCAGTGCCAATGTGCTGCAAAAGAGGACAGCCACCCAGTGCAGCAAGAGGATGAATGATCTCCTCTGTTCCACCAGGATGTCACTCTCCTCATCACTTTCAGCTCACACACTCACAAACCCATCACATATCCACAGGGATCTAAACCTCAAGGGACAACACCACTAACTCTCACACTCATCTTCACATCTCCATCAGGCTCATATCCTCTCGAGCTCACGTCCTCATCCTGTCCATGTCTCTGCTCACCAAACAAACTTCCCACAGTGTGCCATATGTCCTGCTCACACTCTCTCCATCTGTTTTCATGCAGGAGAAGCCTGCTCGCATCAGCTGGAAGAGGACCCAGACTGGGGGTGGAGTGGCCCACATTAGGTCCCTCACGCACTTTGAGGAGTGTGCCGTCGCACGGACTGGTGAGGACATGGACCGTGTCTGTGGTGACAGTGAGGTCAGTGACGAACACCCTCATAAGGGTCCTGCACTACATCATCCCTCTCTCAGTATCACAGCATTACAGTGTCCTAACAGTGCAGAAGGGTCTGCCACCTTGTCTCACTCCCCTGCCCTATCCCTGTAACCTTGCACATTCTCTCTTTTCAGGCAGCATTCCAATTCAATTTTGAATACCTTGATCGAACCAGTTTCTACCATCCTTTCAGGGAGTTTGTTCCAGACACCACCACCCTCTGGGCGATAAAAATTTTCCTCACATCACATTTACTCCTTTTGCTAATTATTTTGAATCTGTGCCTTCTAGTTCTTGATGTTCTCTTGAGTGGGAACGGTTTCTCACTATTTACCCTGTCCATACCCCTCAGGATCTTGAATACCTCTATCAAGTCTCCTCTCGACCTTCTTTTCTCCAAGGGAAACAGTCTCAACCTCTCCAAGCTATCCTCATAGCTACAGTTCTTCATCCTGGGAATCATTCTTGTGAATCTCCTCTGTACTCACTCCAATACCTTCACATCCTTCCTCAAGTATGGCACCCAGGACTGAATGCAGCACTCCAGATGAGGTCTAACTGGTGTCTTATACAAGTTCAACATGACATCCTTATTCTTGTACTCAATGCCTCTATTAATAAAGCCTAAGATACTAGATGCTTTATTAACTACTCTCTCAACATGCCCTGCCATCTTCAATGACCAATGTATGTATACACCAATGCAAATATGAGTGCTCTCTCTCTTACTTTTGGCTCTGCTGCCATCCAGTACTTAACCTTTCTTTGGTTCATAGGGAGCTCTGCCAAGTGACTGACATCCTCAGCCACCCATTCCCTCAGCTCCATCCAGGTCCTCATCTCCAGCCAAGAGGACACCTCCTCCATTGAAGAGCTGGAAATAAGCAGCTTCGAAGACCCATCACAGTGCTTACCCACATCCTGCACTAGCACAGAGACATACACTTCGGTGGAACCAAGATCTAGAGCAGGTTCGAGTTCACAATCTGGTGGTCACACTACAGACACGTGTCTGTAGCAGCAGGAGGCAGGTTTATGCAAGCTCCCTGGCACTTGGAGAACTGCTGGGGATGAAGAATCCATGAGGTCTGAGCTATTAATAAATTAGGTATTTGCTTGAGACCCAGGACTGTCTGGAGCTGATGCTGCCAAAGGTCACATGATTGACAACGGCAATTTTAACATTTTTGTTAAACACTTTTGTTTTAACTATTTTTGTTCAAAATTTTGAAGTATTGTCTGAAAATTCATAATATACTGGAACATGACACTCTATTGAAATATTTTTGGAAGTGAAGTTGCACAATTTCCAGACCATGTGCAACGGCTGAGGAATCAGAATTAACTGCAACTTCTACCTGGCCTCACCTCACCAAAAAAAATAGATCTTCAGGGCATTGGGAAAGTTCATGCCTTGCTCCTTATTGACTAGCTTGACCCACTTTCTGAACTCCAGTGGTAGCCTCTACTGCCCATACTGGAGGCATGGGTATACAAAAGGACAGAAGTCTCAATCATCCACTGATGGTTGCACAATTCCATTTGAAAATCTTCAGATAACGAAGCAGTCCATGACAACATACAGCAACACCTTGTCAATATTCAGGCTTGGGCTAATAAGCAGTAAGTAACATTTGTGCCACATGAGTGCAGGTAATGACTACCCCCAACCAGAGAGGAAGTCTAACCACCTCCTCTCAGCATTCAATGGCAATACCATTGCTGAATCCAGTACCAACAACATTCTGGGGCCATCATTGACCAGAAACTGAACTGGACCAGCTACAAGAACAGGTCAGAAGCTGGGAATTCGGTAGAGAGTAACTGACGTCCTGATTCCCCAAAGCCTGGCCCCCATCTACGAGGCATAAGTCAGGAGTGTGATGGAATACTCTTCACTTGCCTGGATAAGTGCTGCACCAACAACACTCAAGAAACTTGACACCATCCAGGTCAAACCTATCCGCTTGATTAGCACTCCATCCACCACCTTAAACATTCACTGCCTCCACCATCGACACATGGTGGCAGCAGTGTGAACCATCTACAAGATGCGCTGCAGCAACTTATCGAAGCTCCTTTGACAGCACCTTCCAAACACATGACCTCTACCACCTGGAAGGCCAAGTGCAGCAGGTGCATGGAAACACCACCACCTGGCAAGTTCCCCTCCAAACCACACACCATCCTGATTTGGAACTATTCAACATTCCTTCACTGTTGTTGGGTCAAAATCCTGGAACTCCCTTCCTAACAGCACTGTGGGTGTACCTACACCAGATGGACTGCAGCGGTTCAAGAAGGTGGCTCACCAACACCTTCTCAAGGGCAAATATTGATGGGCAATAAATGCTGGCCTAGCCAGCGATGTCCACATCTGATGAAAGAATAAATAATAGAAAAAAATCCTGGGGGTCACTATTGACTATATACTTAACTGGGCAAGCCAGATTGTGGCTAAAAAAGCAGGTCAGAATCAAGGTATTCTGTGGTGAGTGACTCCCCAAAGCCTTCACACCATCTACAAGGCACAAGTTACAGGAGTGCAATGGAATACTCTCTAACTGATTGGATGAGAGAAGCTGCAACAACACTCATGAAGCTCAATATACTCAAGGACAATCGACACCTCATCCACCACCTTAAAAATTCATTCCCTCCACCATTGATGTGCCATGGCTGCAATGCTGTACTATATACAAGATTCACTGCAAAAGCTCGCCACAAAATGAATGATGATGTGAGTTTGGATTGAGTAGAAGGTTCACTTATCCTAGTGGAGCAGATTAGATCATTAACCCATTTCCTGCAGTGCAGGGTGGCCCTCCTATGGATCCCACAGGCATTGACCGCCCTGACGATCTCCTCCCAGGCTTCCATGGTCAGTCAGGAGGGTTGCCTGCTGCCCTCCCTTGGAAGGAGGACCTCTCACCTTTCCTCAACAGCCTGGAGGAGAATATCCATGGAGGCATCGCTAAATCGTGGGACCAGAGGTTGCTGCTTTCCGTTGCACATCTTCCTGCAAGGGTCCTGCTGCTTTTAACGAAGGGCTGTCTGGGTTTTTAAATACGGTGCCCAAACATGATGGCAGGATGGGTGACTTCCTGCCCACCCCACCATGAGACTTGACGTGAACCGCACGCATACATAAATAATGAGGCAGGGAGCACATGTCGTGCACAATAGCCCGCCCTGTTCAAGTCACTCTGACTTCCTGCTCCTGCCATGGGACTTAGACTTGAGTCCCAGAGCAGAAAATTCAGCTCCATGTTTTTATCCATCTTGATATATTGCATATAGTTTAATGAAATTATCAATAAAATGTAATGTTATGACCACAGCAGATGTTAATTATTGAGCAAAACAAATCCCAGAAGGAAACTTGGCTTACGGCTCATACCCTTTCTTTGTATTCTGAAAATGAGAAGAAAATGTATTGATCTCAGCAGTGACATTTCTGGGATTTTAAAAATTAATAGTATAAGTTTTATTAACAAGAGAAGAAAACCTAAGCACACAAAATTACAGTTACGCAGTTAAAATTAGTCTTAGAAAACATTCCTCTAAAAGACTCCCTACTAAGTCAAACCCATAAGTAAATAACTTCCAGGCAACATTCCCTTATAGATGCTTAACTATAAAACTCCAGTAATATTACCCGACGCAAACTGCTGTAGCTTTAATAAAGGCATACCACATGACCTCTTAAACTCTCTTCCACTCTTCTGTGGAAATCCAAGACTTCAGAACAAGACTGTTTTTTGTAGCCCAAGAATTGTCTGACTTGACTGGGTGGCTGATTCAAACTGCATCTTCTTCCCAGCCTAGAGCTGTTTCCAGGAAATCTTCCTCACACAGCCAACAGCCAACAACTAAACTCTCCACAGTAACTCTAACATACCTTTTTCCCCCTTTCATCTCATTCAATTGTTCTCTCACCTCTTCGAAACTCAAATCCTTTCAAATACAAAAACTTAAATGTTTCTACTTTGTCTCTGCTAAATAAAATGTAATATTCCCTCTTCTATTTACCCATAGAACTCCTGTAAGAAGCAAAAAATGTATCTCGGCACCTCTGACTTCCCATTGATATTCAAACAAACTTTGAACTTACCTAAAAATGCAAATGTTAGATCCAATCTATTTATTTGTACTGCAAACCCACCATAATATCTCACCACAAATGCACACCAAATGCTCCTATCCTTTCATGTCTTACCTCCCAGGCAAACTGTCTCTAGCAACCTTTCCAGCTTAATTAAATCATTTGCACACAGAAACACACAGCCTCCTTTACAGAATGCACAACATTCTTCAAAAATATTTTTAAAAAATACATCCATTCTCACAGTAAGTATGGAGGCCTTTCCTGTTATGTTGATCTGAGACTACCACAGGCTGATCGGGGGCTCAAATGATATGATGGAGACAACAAAGAAAGGGTTTCTTAAAATTCATTCATGGGATGTGGGCATTGCTGGCTAGGCCAACATTTATTGCCCATCCCTAATTGCCATTAAGAAGGTAGTGATGAACTGCCTTCTTCAACCATGTGGTATAGGTGCACCCACAGTGCCTTTGGGAGGGAGTTCCAGGATTTTGACCCAGCGACAGTGAGAACAGCAAGGATGGTCAGTGGCTTAGAGGGGATGTTGCAAGTGATAGTGTTCTTATGTGTCTGCTGCCCTTGTCCTTTCAGATAGTAGTGTTGTGGGTTTGGAGGCATGGTGAGTTTCTGCAGTGCATCTTGTAGATGGTACACTCTGCTGCTACTGTGCGTCAGTGGTGGAGAGTGAATGTATGTGGATAGGATGCCTTTCAAGTGGTCCTGGATGGTGTCAAGCTTCTAGAGTATTGTTGGAGCTGCACTCATCCAGACACAAGTGGAGGGTATTCCATCGCACTCCTAACTTGTGCCCCATAGATGGTGGACAGGCTTTGGGGAGTCAGGTAGTGAGTTACTTGCCGCAAGATTCCCAGCCTCTGACCTGCTCTTGTAGCAATGGTATTTAAATGGCTCATCCAGTTCAGTTCCTGGTCAATGGTAACCCCCAGGATGTTGATAGTGGGGGATTCAGCAATGGTAATGCCATTGAATGTTAAGGGGTGATTGTTAGATTCTCTCTTGTTGGAGATGGTCATTGCCTGGCATTCGTGTGGCATGAATGATACTTGTCAAGTGTCAGCTCAAGCTTAGATATTGTCCAGGTTTTTCGGCATTTGAACATGAACTGCTTCAGTATCTGAGGAGTCGTGAATGGTGCTGAACATTGTGCAATCATCAGCGAACATCCCCACTTCTGACCTTAGGATGGAAGGAAGGTCATTGATGAAGCAGTTGATGATGGTTGAGCCTAGGACACTACCCAGAGGAACTCCTGCAGTGATGTCCTGGAACTCAGGTGATTGATGTCCAACAATGTCTTCCTTCTACCTTTGTGCTAGGTATGTCTCCAACCAATGGAGAGTTTTTCCCCTGATTCCCATTGACTTCAGTTTTGCCAGGGCTCCTTGAAGTCACACTCAGTCAAATTTTCTCTTGATGTCAAGATCAGTGCCGAAAATGCCCTTGTGGGTTCCCCCAACTGGCTTCCATAACTTTGCTAGAGGATGGTGCAAATCCTGGATATATGTATAAATATCCTGTCAAAGTTATAGTGGCCAATTAGAAAAAAGAAATTGCTGGCAGAGAAACAGTAGCCACACTAATGGTCTTTAAAGAGACTGTTGGTGGTTGCTGCCAAAAAGATGAGTAATTTTTTTTTTCAACATACCGGAATGTGGAACCGGATGAACCCTCTTCCCGGTTCAACATTAAAACAGAATCTCCCCACTCCTGAGCTCCACCCAAACCCTGGACTCAGGGTAGATACTGTTTTGGTCTCCTGATCAGCTGATCTTCAACTTCTTTGTGAATAGCTGCCTCAGCATGTCAGTCACATCCTGATCACACAACATGACCAATCTGGTGAGTTCCTCATGCTCCTCAATTCAGGTTTGACAGATCATGGCTTCCATTGCGTTCATGACACGGACTAATTTGTAAGCCAATGTCTTCAGAAGAAGAAGACCATGGAAAAAAAAGTGGCCTCTATTTTTAACTGTGATGATTGTGGTAATGATAAAAATTACTGGCATAACTTGTGAGTTCAAATTGTAAACAATTCTGCCTGAATTGCAAAGTTAAAGGGTAACCAAATCTAAATTATAACTGTGTGTGGGCTGAAAGGTCACTTGCCACCTTGTTTAGTGTTTGTTTTTATCCGGCTGAGTGCTGCTGGTGCTGGAAGCTGCCCACAGCCCACCCAGGTTTCTGAAATCAGCCTTTCTCTGTGGACTCTTCCTGTTGAGAAGTTACAAGGCAGATGATATCAGGAAGTGCTTTCTCTCTTCTTCACTTTTCCTTCTGATTTTTTAAATCTTGCTTCTCATTTTTTTGAGGGAGCTAATTAATTCCAGTGTGGTCAAATCTCAGTGGCTCAGCAATTTTCCCCAGTAAATAAGTACACTTTCAGGCAGGTCCTGGGATCGATCTGTGGTGGATGCTGAGTTAGTTGATTTCAGCCAGCATGGCAGTATAGGTCTCACAGCTGGCATCAGCACCTCAGAGAGAAAAATCAGCAGGCTTCTAATCCTCATTGCTGTTCAGACACTTTGCTGGTAAGTTTGTTGTTATGATCTGCTTGAAAGGATGATGAAACCAGACTCAATAGCAATTTTTCAACATATTGGATAAGTAATTGAAAAGGAAAAATTTCTATGGGATAGCTCTTTCAAAACACCAGCTTAGGCATGATGGGCTGAATGGCCTCCTGCTGTGCTGTATGACTCCAAGGGTTGGATTTTCGTTACCAAGATGGATAGATCAAGTTGGGAAATTTCCCAACTTGGATCCACCTTGGTTTAAAGGGCCCCATTAAACCCAATTTTCACTCTGGGGTAGCACGGGCGGCATCGAGTTGGGCCTGCCATCCCCAGAGGTTGGCCCCAGGCGGTCATGAGGACAGACGAGTGCTGAGGCAGCTGGTTAGAATTCCTGCCTCAGATCTCTAGGTCTTTGTCCTAGTTGTTTTAGAAGCTATCAGGCCCTCTAGCCCGAACCCCTCACACCCCCTCACCTCCAAACCAACCCCCATGGACACTCATGCCCCTATGCCTTCTCCATCCCCGTTCATGCCCCCCACTCACTCCCAAGCCCCTCATACCCATTATGTAAACTCCATGCTAATTCATGTCAATTCATGCCCCTCCAACAACACACATGCCCCCTCTTCCAAATCCATATCAATTCATCCAGTATCCACCACGGACAGACCTTCTGAGTCATGTGGTGATGAACAAAACTTCTAACAATCTAATATAGATCTCACTCCAACACACTTGTTAATGAAAAAAACCTCACTAATGAAACCCATTCAAAGCTTTTAAATCTTCTCAAGTGGTTCTATTCAGATCTCACATCAATGATAGCTAATCCTTTAATAAATATATAAACTGTCAATAAAACTGTGAACTCTGAACCCCCACTTAGATAAATACTCAGCCAAGCATTCATAATGACATAATAATAGCCCTTGGGAAAATGCCAATAAGAACTGTATTGAAACTGCATGGCCAGATGGTAATATTTTTCTAACCTAAACCAGGTGGCCTGTCAATCAAAACAGACCCGCAGAGAGTTTTCCTGATAGCTTCAGATTGGGGGAGTTAGAAATCTTCGAATCATGGCATTTAAATAGACCTTTTCTGCCCTTCAAGAGCATTTATGTCCACTGCATGAATTTGTGACTCCCACAATGCAGGTTAAGATTCTTGGACCAGTCAGAATGCAATCTGTTATAACACAGCACTGAGTTCAAATGGCTCTACTGAGTTTGCATTCACCCCATGCGAGTCACACTCTGCCCCCTTCTCCCTGCCAGCAAAAACTGTTGGAAATGGGGACTTTCACATCCAGGTCCCGCCTGCCATTTTTAGAGGTCCGGGGAGACTTCCTGACTCAATGAAAATCTGGCCCTTTGTGTAAAGACACAACCTGATCTGCCTTTCATAAAAGAATAGCTTGTTGCCTTACAGTTGAGTTTTTTTTATTTCTTCAACTACAAAAACATCAATTTTTGGTCAAAAATTCTTTCATGGGATGTGAGCATCACTGACGAGGCCAGCTTTTGTTGCTCACCCCAAATTGAGAAGGTGGTGGTGAACCATCTCCTTGAGAACTGAACAGCTTACTTCATTTCAGATAACAATTAAAGAGTGAGACAAAGTGCTGGAGTCACATAAAGGCCAGACTGGATAAGGGCAGCAGATTTCTTTCCCTAAAGGATATTAATGAACCAGACAGGTTTTGATAACAATCTGGTAGTTACACGTTCACCATTATTGATATGGCCTTTTTTTTAAATTTCAGATTTATTTAATTAACTTAATTAGTTTCCCAGTTGTCGTGGTGGGATTTGAACTCTTGGCCAGAGTTTTATGGCTCCGCCACAGTGTGGCTCCCCCTGGTGGATGCAGCGAGCCACTTAAATTTCTATTCATGTTCAGCGGGACCGTAATACCCCACCAGGCGGGAGGGGCCGTAAAATCCTGGCACATGTCTGTGGATGATTAACCCGAGATTACTACTCCAGTAACATAGCCATTATATTAGCAGCCCATGAATTGTGTTCTTAAATGTCCTGCCTGAAAGGCAGAAGGAAGTGGATTGAATAGCATTAATTGAATAAATACTTCAAGAGAAATAACTTACAAGATTACCTAGTAAAAGGAAGACATTTTTCATCACCTCCCTTGTGAAATATTTCATACATCCTTCCTTTCCCCACCAGAAGAGAAAAACAACATCTTCTCGATCATATTCAGTCACTCAGCCACTGATTTCCTGATACCAAATGGCTGCTTGCAAGATCTGAACGACTTTACTAATTGATTCCCCCACCAACCCAGCAACTATGTTTTGAGATTCTGCAATGGTTTTCCTGTAAGATTTCATCATTGCTAATGAATGACAAAACTGTCCTGCTGACTATCATAAAATTGCAGAAATGTTTCAGGTGGTCTGAAACAACAGGCAGAATTGGAGATTTCACCTGCTTGGCTGGAGATCCAGTGAGAGATCCACGCTGCCTCTTTCCTGGGAGGCCCACTGGGCTACACGTCAATCAGGCAGTGGCCATGTGGGTCTTTCTCTGGAATCATGTCCCTGGGGATGGAAGTCTGTCCTAGCAACAACTGCCAGTTAATCAGAGGGCGGCAGATCTTGACCTCAATAGTGCCATGGATGAGGCTGTGGCTGCAGCCAGAAAAACACTGCCACTCACCCAATAACCCCACCCCAGCCCCATAAGGGAAGTGAGAAACTGGCCACTGGGTCATGGCGTGACACAGGACAAAGATAAGTAATGTGGGGGGAGGGGCGTTTCGGTAGGTTGGGGTCCCAGGGGGAGGGTGCAGGGGGTTTGGAAAAAAGGGCAAGGGGGTACTTCTCAGCAGCAATCCCCTTCCTGAAGTTAAGTTCCTCAATCAGGCAATCCAGTGCCTTTGATCAAAAGACCCCTTCCTCTGCCCCAGAGGTGACACATTGACAACAGGGTAGCAGCTGTGATGGACACTGTATGGCGACAGCTAGGTTAATCTCAGTGGTAGTCAGATGTGGCCTTAAGTGGCCCTTAATTGGCCACTTAAGGTCCTCAACTGGTGGTGGGGCAGGAAAGATGACCATGGGCCTTCCCGTCCAAAACTTAATTTGGGTGGCGACGTGAAGGTGGCGGGGTTCAAGTATGGCGCCATCCCACCTAAATACATGCCCTACCTGCCCCCAAATTCACCCAGTGAGAGCAGAAGATTCTACCCAATGTCAATACTGTCACAAAATAAATATACAGAAAATAGCAATGACTATTTGCTGAAAGGTCTGTATCCATTACCCCAAGTCTGGAACAATTTCTTCATACCAAGTTGTACTTGTGAAAAACATGTCAATAAAACTGGGAGCAACTCAAAACAGGTCATTTTTTTCTCGTTCGTTATTGTCATTGAAAGGAATCCTATTTGTGCATGTTTAAATTCATGGAATTCTAAGAGATTTACAAACTACCACGGATATGTTTTCTAAAAATCATTCCATTCATAATGTTTATAGGTTTTTATAATTTGTGCTCCTTTTGGTCTCAAAGGTTATGATGTACAAGTATTTGTTTACAGTCCACTATGGCTACAATGGAGGTCCAGATCGATGTCACAGTAATGTATCTTATTCATCATCTTCAATAAACTTGTACCATCCAGAGTTAAGGATACCTACAATTCTCCAATGAACCATCGTGTGGAGGAGTTTTGATTAAGGTAATATAGGGAGATCTTTTACTCTTCTCCACTTTTCCCAGATTTTCTCCTTTTTCTTCTCCTTTGCTCAGGATGCTGAGTCATTTGGGGCCATTCACTCAGCAAATGGGGTTTCCTTTCCTTAGGCACTGTCAGCTTTCCATTTAAAACTATTATCATTATTCGCCTCCTCAAAAAACCCAAACTTGACCCTCCATCCTGCACCTGTCACTCCATCTCTGATCTTTTTTTCTGCAAAATTCCTGTATATATTGTGTCATAAAAGCTGATTACAGCCACAAATTACTTATGGGCACATTGAACTTTTTAAGGAAGACTTGTGTGTTTTTAAAGAAATACAAGCAAGGACACTGAGCAAAAGATGGTTGATAATATAAAGTGACTACTTCCTGGAAAATTCCTATCTGGATTATACTGACAGACCTGTCCTGAGAGAACATGGAATGTTGCACCTGAAAAGGTGTCATGACCTTCTTCAAGCAGAGACACTTAAAAGGGAAATAGGAAAGATGCAAAAGACTGAACTTTAATCTCCTGTGGTTGCAGAGACAAAAGACTGATTACCACATCTCAGTAGTCATCTAAAATCCATATGTCAGAATGCGCAAAATGGTCGGAGATCAAAGAAAACAGACTCTGGGTGCAAGACATGTTTTTTTTTCCCTTACAGGAATACAAAGGGAAAAATGGGTTGAAAAGCTAGCTGCAGAGCAGTGCTAGTGTGCTATGAGAGTGAAGCACAAGAAGACCAACTAGTCACCCCTGCAGTTGCAGGCAAAATCTCTCTCTCTCATTCTCTCTCTCTCTCTTTCTCTCTCTCTTTTTCTCTGGTGCTCTGGAGATTTGGACACTTATAGCAGAAGCCACAATCAAAAAGGAAATAGGACAGCCTCTTCCTCTAACCTGAAGAGACAAGTGTCTCCAAACCCACTGTGAAACTGCCAAAGTTAACTCTACTGGAATCACCCAACTTAACAGCCACAAGGTTTCACTATCTATGCTTTATGGACAAGCTTTTATTGGACACTTAACTTCTCATTTCTGGTGTGTGTGTGTATGTGTGTGTGTGTGTGTGTGTGTGTGTTGCGTTTTTATTATTTTTTTTCTCAGTTTTTAGTAACCAATTCTTTTCTTGACTCAAGAAAATCTGGTTAAATTGGCTTCCTCTAAAAAAAATACATTTGGGAAAACATATTGGGGGGAAGGGATCCCTTCTAAATTAACTTTGTTGTGACCAACTGAGGGGGTTGAATTCCTCCTCACCCGGGAACATAACAAAATTGGGGTCCCGTTCAGGAAATAAACAAATTGGGGACCTCACCCAGGGACCTGTCTTAACAGTTGTCCCCTCCCAAAACTGCTCATTTTTCCTGCAATTTCGCATTTGAACCACTCCAAGCAGGATTCCACCTCTGCCACATCATTGAAACAGCCCAAACTAAAATCATAAATTACCCCAGCACCAATGATAACAAGTTGCATTTACTTAGCACCTTCAACATGGTAAAATATCCCAAGACATTTCCCAGAACAAAATTTGACACCAAATCATATAAAAATATATTAGGACAGGTGACCTATAGCTTGGCCAAAGAAAGAGGTTTTTAAGGAGGGTCTCAAGGAGATGGAGAGTTGAAGACGTTTCAGAGGGAAGTCTAGGTTTAGGGCCTAGACAACTGAAGGCATGGCTGCCAATAGTGGAGTTAGTAAAATCAGGGATGTGCTGGAGGCTATTATTAGAAGAGCACAGATATCTTGGAGTGCATTGTCCCTCATTGGCACATCTGAATTCTTTGGCATAGTAGATGCCACCAATCTCCTCCAAAGCCTTACCTCTGTTGTCCAACCAATTGTGTTTTCTCTTACCTGGTCCCCCTCTTATCTTCTTGACTGTAGCCAGGTCATCCAGAGCAATGGTTTCAACCATTTGGGTCCCACACACTGGACTTCCCTTCCTAAACCCCTCCACCTTTCCACCTCCCGTTCCTCTTTTAAAATCCTCCTTCAAACCCATTTGTTTGGTTAAACTTTCAGTTGCCCAGCAAATATTTATTTCTTTGGCTTGGCATAATTTCTGTCTGATTATACCATGAGAACATTTTTTTATTTTTAATTTAAATGCACATTTGGAAGATAAACAAGCGCAAGGAGAGCAGCGGAGACACAGGATAAAAGAGCATGAGGAGAGCAGTGGAGACACAGGATAAAAGAGCATGAGTAGAGTGGATCTGCAGAAGAGCGGCAATGGTGGGAGATAAAAACCATCAGCAGAGAGCCCCTTCAACCTGTTTCTACCTGTCAGAGCCAAAGTGTGGCAGCACAGCAAAATAGGTGGGTGAATGGTGGGTATCTCTTCCATGTCTCTTTTGATTGGCCACGTGGTGTAAATTAGGAGACATTATTACAGCTGAAAAGTACAGTTAAGAAATTCACATTTAAAATATTTAATGTCCAGATTAATTAATTAAATAGAATAGAGATGGCTGGACAGGCGATGTATTTCAGCTGTAATATGTGCGAGCTGGTGGACACTGGTGCGATCCACGTTGACCACATCTGCAGCAAGTGTTGGATGCTCGAGGAACTTTGGTTCAGAGCTGATGAGCTGGAGTCCGAGCTGTGGGCACTGTGGACACAGGGAGGGGGAGAGTTACCTGAATACTGTGTTTCAGGAGACAGTCACACCCCTTAGATTCATTCCATCAAATTTGGACCATGGTCAGGGACAGGAGCGTGTGACTGTGAGTGAGGCAGTATGGGGATCCAGAATTTAGCTTTAGAGGAGCCTCAGCCAGTACCCTTATCCAATAGGTTCTTGCTCCCAGTGTGAATGAGATCACAGACTGTAGGGAGGATGAGCAAACTGACCATAGCACCGTGGTACAGAGCGCTATTCAAGTAGGGGGAGAAAAGAGAAATGTAGTAGTAATAGGGGATAGTATAGTTAGGGGAATAGATATTGTTCTCTGCAGCAAAGACAGGGAGTCCTGAAGGCTGTGTTGCCCACCTGGTACCAAAGTTAAGGACATCCCTTCTGGGCAGGAGAGGAACTTGGAGTGGGAGGGGAAGGATCCAGTTGTTGTGGCCCATGGAGGTACCAATGACATAGGTGAGACTAGGAAAGAGGTTCTGCTGAGGGATTATGAGCAGCTCGGGGCTAAATTAAAAAGCAGAACCGGATTACTACCTGAGCTACATGCAAATTGGTAGGGTAAATAAGATTAGAGAGGTAAATGCGTGGCTCAAAGATTGATGTGGGAGAAATGGGTTCTGATTCCTAGGGCACTGGCACCAGTACTGGGGAAGGAGGGAGCTGTTCCATTGGGACCGACTTCATTTGAATCATGCTGGGACCAGTGTCCTGGCGAATTGTATAATTAGGGTTGTAGATATGACTTTAAACTAATTAGTGAGAGGGAGGGTTCAATTGAAGGGAAGTTTTAAAAATCAAAAGGAACTGAGAAAGAAGAGGTGCAGCATAATGAAGGAGTGAATGATAATCAAAGTGTGACAGGAAGGGACAGAAAATATAAGCAGAAGAGTGCAGCAGAAATTAGAACCAGAATGAGTAATGATGGTAAGAAATCAAAGCTTAAGGCTCTTTATCTGAATGCAAGCAGCATTTGTAACAAGATAGATGAGTTGACAACACAAATAGAAATAAATAAATAAGACTTGAGAATTATTACATGGTTGCAAGGTGACCAAGACTGGGAACTCAATATTCAAGGGTCTTCAACGTTCTGG
This sequence comes from Carcharodon carcharias, assembly GCF_017639515.1. NCBI lineage: Eukaryota > Metazoa > Chordata > Chondrichthyes > Lamniformes > Lamnidae > Carcharodon > Carcharodon carcharias. The sequence goes on from NC_054480.1 coordinate 52,999,325, forward strand.
AAAAAGAGGCAAAAAGGAAAAGGAGGTGGGGTAGCTTTGTTAATAAAGGAAGTGTCAGTGTGGTGGTGAGTAGTGTTATAGGTGCAATAGATCATGATGTGGAATCAGTTTGGGTGGAAATAAGGAATAGCAAGAGAAAGATGTCACGGGTGGGAGTCATTTATAGGGCCCTGAAGAGTTGCCTCACAGGACAAAGTATAAATCAGGAAATTATGGCAGCATGTCATGAGTGATTTTAATCTGTATATTAACTGGACAAATCAGATTGGCAAGGTAACATGGAAGATGAGTTTATAGATTGCATCAGGGATTGTTTCTTAGAGCAATACATTGCAGAACCTACCCAGGAATAGGCTATTTTTGATCTAATAATGTGTAATGATGTAGGATTCATGAGAGATCTCGTAGTTAAGGATCCTCTAGGGGGTAGCGATCACAACATGGTAGAATTTTAAATTCAGTTTGAGGGTGAGCAACTCAGGCCTCAAACCAGTGTCCTCAATTTAAATAAGGACAATTACAGAGGTATGAAGAAAGAATTGTCTAAAGCGGGCTGGGAACATAGCCTAAGGGGAATGTCAGTGGTTAGCAGTGGCAGACATTTAAGCAGATATTTTATAAAGCTCAGCAAAAACTTATCCTGGTCAAAAAGAAGGACTCAATGAGAAGGATGAATCCCCGCCGTGTTGAACAAAGGCGGTCAAGGAGAGTATCCAATCAAAAATTAAGGCATACAAAGCGGCAAAAACTAGTGGTAGGATTGGGGATTTTTAAAAAACCAGCAGCGTATGAGTAAAATGCTAATAAAGAGGGAGAAAATTGATTATGAAAGTAAACTGGCAAGAAATATAAAAACAAACAGCAAGAGCTTCTAAGGATATACAAAAAGAAAGGGAGTGGCTAAAGTGAGCATGGGGCCCTTGGAGGATGCAACTGGTGAATTGATAATGGGGAACAGGGAAATGGCAGATAACTTAAGCCAATATTTTGCATCAGTCTTCACAGTAGAGGACACTATAAACATCCCAAAGATACCAGATAAGCAAGGAGCTATTACAGAATCACACTGTGCAGAAGAGGCTCTTTCTCCCATCAAGTCTGCACTAACAATGCCAGTGGGAGGAAAGATCTTTTAACAGTCTCCATCACGAGGGACAAAGTATTTGACAAACTAATGGGACTAAAGGCAGACAAGTCTCCAGGACCTGATGGCCTGCATCCAAGGGTTTTAAAAGAAGTGGCTGCAGAGATAGTAAAGGCATTGGTCAAAATATTCCAGAACTCACTGGATTCCGGGAGGGTCCCAGCGGATTGGAAAACTGCTAATATGACCCCCTGTTCAAGAAGGGAGGGAGACAAAAAGCAGGAAACTATAGACCAGTCAGCCTAACATCTGTCTTTGGGAAAATGCTAGGGTTATTATTAAGGGAGAAATAGCAGGGTGTTTAGAAAAGCTTAACGCAATAAAACAGAGTCAACATGGTTTTGTGAAAGGGGGATTATGTTTGACAAGTTTGCTAGAGTTCCCTGAGGATGTAACAAGCAGAGTTGATAAAGGGGAACCGGTAGATGCAGTGAATTTGGATTTCCAGAAGGCATTTGAAAAGGTGCCACATAAAAGGTCATTGTACAAGATAGGGGGCAGAATTTTGCCCTTGGTGGGCGTGCGGGCCCCACCGGATTATTGGTGGGCAGACGGTCGACCCCTGCCGCCGAAATGGGGGCTGCCGCCACCATGAGTGGGCAGGCCAGTTAAGGCCCGCCCAGCGGCTTTCCTGACAGAAAGTGCTATGCGCTCGCTGTGCAGGGAGGGGAGGGAATCCCCAGCTGTCAAAGTGCGCTCTTTCACGCATGCGCACAAAAGAGCACACTGCTCCCTGAAACTAAGTGCTGTCTCAGGGAAATTAGTGACAGTGCACAAAAGTTAAAAAATAAAAAAATAAAAATATTATGTCACACAAGATGGGACATGTTAATAAAAATGACATAAATTTTATTAAACTTTTTAAAAACGGACTTGAAACCTCATCCTGCCAGTGGATGAGGTTTCATGTATTATCAGGAGCCCGCTGGGGCTCCTGACCTGCCCACCAGCCTTAAGGTTGGACGGGCAGGTCTTTAATGATTTTAATTAGCCTGTCAATGGCCTCAATTAGCCATTGACAGGTTGGCGGGCGGACAGCTGATTTCGCTGTCTGCCCGCCTTCCTAAACATTTAAAGGTACTGGGATGACATCATTTTCCCATTGGCAAGCGCGCCCCGCCCCCAAATTGCCAATGGGAAAATTCTGGCCAGGAGCTCACAGTGTTGGGGGTAATGTATTAGCATGGATTGAGGATTGGTTAACACACAAAAGACAGAGAGTCGGGATTAATGGGTCTTTTTCAGGTTGGAAAGACATAACTATTGGAGTGCCACAAGGATCAGTCCTAGGGCCTCAATTATTTACTATCGATATTAATGACTTGGAGGAAGGTACAGAATGTAATGTATCCAAATTTGCTGACAATACAATAATAGGTGAGAAGGCATGTTGTGATGAGAGCATAAGGAATCTGCAAGGGGATATGGATAGGTTGAGTGAATGGGCAAAAACTTGGCAAATGGAGTTTAATGTAGGAAAGTGTGAGGTCATGCACTTTGGTAGGGAAAATCAAAAGGCAGACTTTTATTTAATGGAGAGAGACTCCAAAAAATTGCAGCACAGAGGGATCTGGGTGTTCTTGTGCATGAAACACAAAAAAGTTATGCAGGTGCAGCAAGTAATTAAGAAGGCAAATGGAATTTTGGCCTGTATTGCTAGGGGTTTGGAGTTTAAAAATAGGGAAGTCTTGTTCCAACTTACAGGGTGTTGGTGAGGCCACACTTGGAGTACTGTGTACAGTTTTGGTCCCTGTATTTAAGAAAGGATATACTGGCATTCGAGGCAGTTCAAAAGAGATTCACTAGGCTGATTCCTGAGATGAAGGGGTTAACTTATCAAGAACGGCTAAACAGCTTAGGCCTTTATTCATTAGAGTTTAGAAGAATGAGGGATGATCTTACTGAAACGTACAAGATTCTGAGGGGTTTGAAAGGGTAAATGTTGAGGAGATGTTTCCACTAGTGGGAGAATCTCAAACTGGAGGACAGAATTACAGAATAAGGGGACACTCATTTAAAACTGAGATACAAAGGAATTTCTTCTCTCAGAGGGTAATAAATGTCTGGAATTCTCCACCCCAGAGAGTTGTGGAGGCTGGGTCACTGAAAATATTTAAAGAGGAGGTAGATAGATTTTTGAAATATCGGGGAGTTGAGGGCTATAAGGAGCTGACATGAAAGAGGAGCTGAGGCTTGGGGCAAATCAGCCATGATCTTATTGAATGGTGGGGCAGGCTTGATGGGCTGAATGGCCTACTCCTGCTCCTATTTCTTATGTCCTTATGTTATTGTTATACTTTTAGATTAATCTCTGTCTGCAATTTGTCATTAATATGACAGAAATCATCACTTTTGTGTGTTGCACAATTGTTTTTATTGGCATTGTCACACACCCATTAGCATCCTTGACCTTGGATTCTGCATTCATACAATACATTCAATTACTTTTAACCACATCCACTATATTAAAAATACACCAAATTCAAAAAAGTGATATGTTAGGAAATACAAGTTAAAATGCATCACAGCATTCCTAACATATGACATCTCTAGCAAAAATGACTCCTCTCTGCCTCAAATATTAAAGTTTACATCAAGACGGGAAGTCCGGTTTTTCAGATAAATTATTAAACCTGCAGCTGCTTATTCAGGTGGCTGCAAAGCATCCTTTTGCACTATTCAAGGAAAAGTAAGCAGTTCTCTTGTTGTCCTGGCTAACACTCCTTCCTTAAACACCATAAAGAAACAGTTTTAGCCATAATGCATTCATTTGCTGTATTTGGGACTTTGTTGTCTACAAATTTGTTTGCCATGTTTGCATACTTAACAGTGACTGTACTTAAATAATAATCCATTATTTGTAAAGCACTTTGGGATGTCCTGAGGTGTAGATTAGGTGAATGTAAATTCTTTCATTATCTTCTGCTCTCTTTTATGCTTTTCAAACCTTGCAATGTCCTGCACTGTGGACTTTGGCCTTTCATTTCAGTTTATCGATCTGGAAAGAAACAGTCTATGTTCCTTCAATAAAACAGATATAACAGTTGTCACCTCTGAAACAGAGTTTTAAATATTTTTTGATGATAATCATGATTTAAATGAGGGCAGGAGAGCAATATGAACAGGAGATTGGATAATTGTGGTTGAAGCTCCTGATGAAAATTCTTTAATAACTGATGTCTCCACATCATAACTATAGAAGTAAGCCAAAAAAGAAGCAGATAGCTGATTACCCATCAGAGAGTCCCAGTGAAATGGTCCTCAGAGGGAGGATGCTCAGAATGCTGTTTGGGACATCACAGGCATAATAGCTGCATTTGGTGCCGTTTAAACTATTGCCCCTTGTTTGAAGTTTGCAATCAAGTAAACCAGCTCTTTGATGTTTTCGTTATATCTTAAATATTTCCAGGCAGCCCTAACAAAAGCTGGACTTTGCACTCCAAAAGGGGCAGAATTTACCCAAGAGGTTTATCTCAGTTTCAAATTCTAATACCAAATAACTCACATTCATTTTGAAATTGCTGTTTTTTGCTGAGAAATCTGGTCTGGGCCATGCCAATCTCAGGCCCATTAATCAATTTTGATGTCATTTAAATGCCACTCAGTGGGCGTCAAATTAATGCCTTGTTGCAGCTCACCTGTTAAAAGAGTGAAAAAACGTCTGGCTCCTACACTGAGCCATTATCGGGGCAGTTCAGAGAGAAATCCCACGGTGAGAGGAGAGCCCTCAAACATGCTGGAGGAGCTTGAATTTTGCTCCCCTCCCCATTCGGTAAACACCAACTCTCCACTGCAAAGTTACACCAGAAAACACAAGCGAGATCAAGAACGCCCCAAATGGGAAAGTCTATCCAATCTGACGATGGCGCAGCATTATTAAAGTATCAGTCTCCAAAAAGGGATCCCTATTATGAACACAAAGGTATATGATTTTTTAAAAATAGTTTATGAATGTTAAGTGCTAATAATACAATGAATAGATCCAATGGCTGGAATTTTCTAGCCCCCCTGCGGCGGGTGTTGGCAAGTCATTGAATTCTTCATTCACATCGGCGGGGCCAGAAGATCCTGACAGCGTGAGGGGCTGGAAAATTAGTCAGTGAGTCTGACAGTGTATCAGAACCAAACAAACTAATGAAGAAACCAAATTAATTTGACATTACACATGAAGTTGCAGCCTTCACAATGGCTAGCTCAGTTTCCATCCATTTCCAAACCACTTCTGTCAATTAACATATCCCACTATTGTTCATTTAAAAAATATTTTAAGAGGCCATCATATAATTCAGTTATTTAATGCACCACATAGAGGCAGGCATAAAAGCCAAGAAAACCCCAGGTTCAATTCCAAGTGTTTGAGTGATGATCTCAGGCTGACAGCAGTAAGGTCGCCACAATCCTGGATTAGAGAGCTTCGTTAGGGTCCCCGGTCCTAATTATTAATCAATGGCCATTGCTGGAACTGAGAGCATCAACAGGGTGAAGGATGGATAAGGCTTAGCTGTGATCCCCCTCTAATAGTTTACTGATACCTTGTGCCTCGGCTTACACATGAACAACAGCAATTTGAATGAGGCATTAGAGGCTGCGGCCTGTTGAACTGTATGTGAGTCAATGCCTTTGGAAGGAAGGAGAGAAAAAAGAAAAGATTTGTGGAAAAACCAAGGAGAAACCATGTCTGAAAATCAGTGAGCCTTTGATGGCTTAGTCAAGTGGGTATTTTGAAGAAGAGCTGGGGAGTTATTTCTAGAGTACTGGCTAATATTTATTCCTCAATCAATATTACAAAAACAGAATATCTGGCTGTTATCATATTGTTGTTAGGAGTTTGCTATGCGCAAACTTGCTGCTTCATTTCCTACATTACAATAATGGCTACACTTCAAAAGCACTTCATTGGCTGTAAAATGTTTTGAGACATCCTGTGGTCATGAAAGGCACTATATAAATGCAAATCTTTCTTTATTGTTATCTGTGAGACAGCACCATTGACAGTGCAGCACTCCATTAGTACTGCACTGAGTTGTCAGCATAGATTATGTGCTCAAATCCCTAGGGCAGAATTTTCCCAGATTTGCACTAAGTGTGGTAGATGGCAGGTAAAACAATGTTTTACCCATTGGCTGCAATGGTGGGTTTTCATGCCATATCATCCCAAACCAGCATCATTATGTATGCATTCCCAGGAAACACGCCGTTTCCATGGTGGGTGGGCTCTCATTTGCCTGCCGGCCATCACCCCGCCACTGCATCACACTGGGTGCCATTTTTAAAGTTCAGCCACAAGCACAGTGCTCATTGCTTCCAGCTCACCACTGCTGCATGGAAGACATGGCCAGTGAATGAAAAAAGACTGCAGCCCCCCGCTTCAACGACAGGTCCCTCGAGCGACTGCTGGATGCCGTGGAGGCCCGCCGGGATGTCCTGTACACTGGCCGCAGGATGGGTAGCAACGTGAACAATCCAGCATGGGAAGCAGTGGGAGTGGTGGTCAGCGCCAACGCCCTTCAGAAGCCACCCAGTGCCACAAGAGGATGAATGATCTCCTCTGTTCTGCCAGGGTAAGTCACTCTTCTCACACTCTCAACTCACACACTCACAAACTCATCACACACCCACAGAGCCCTCACTCACAGCCAGTTCAAAGAACATCACCATTCACTCTCTCACACCAATTGTCATTGTCCTCATTCCACCCATGGCACCACTCACCATTCACACGTGCCAAGCGTACTTATCATCTGGCCTGCAGGCGTCTTGCTTACTCTTTCTCCATCTCAATCCATGCAGGACAAGCTGGCACACAAGAGAGAGAGGTCATAGACCGGTGGCCTAAAGCCCAAAATCAAGGCCCTCACGGACTTTTAAAACAGAGCCATCCAGCTGGCCAGCCACGATCTGGACCAGTCTGGAGCTGATGGTGAGGTTGGCGCTGCTCTACAACGTGAGGATCCAGCAGTGTAACATCCATCAGATAACCATGCCATGAGTGATGTGTCCTGTTTCGCAGGCCACTGCTGTGCATTAAGCATCTCTCTTTGCTTTCGCAGGCACATCTGTCAAACAGCCGAAGAAGTCCATGACACAGGGCCTCCGATCAAGCCCTGAAGAAACCTCTGGAGAGGAATCTGGAAGCACCCTCCCTGCAGTCCCATCACAGCGCTCACCCACACCGTCCAGCAGCACAGAGACACACACCTCGGTGGGTCCTAGCTTTAGAGTAGCTCTGGGATCACAATCTGGTGAGTGCATCGCACTGTCTGATCCACAGCAGGCGGCTGCAGGGACTTCCCAGGTCCCCAGCACTCAGAGGACTGCTGGAGGCCAGAACGTTGCTGAGACCAAGTCAGATGACGAGCCTCTGGACTCGGTCATGTCACAGTTGCTGCAGCTGCAAAGACAAGCTCGGGAACATCAGGAAGGGATGTCCGCTGCACTCCTCAGATTACAAGGCACAATGGAGGAGTCTGTCCACTTTCAGGCTGAGGTGATAGCTCCTGCAAACCAACACACCAAGGTCAACACTAGTGGGGTGGCGGCTGCCATGGAGACCTTCATCCAGGACTTTGCTCCTGCACTGCTGCGCGTGCTCAACTCCATTGCTGATGCCATAGTTGGCCTAACACAGTGTGTACGTGAGAGGGATATCAGGCAGCTCAATCTCACTCCAGCTACCCCTGCTCCTCAAGGAGTCATCCTGAGGCCATCCCGAGCACCCATAGGGAGGAGGATCAGCAGGAGCACACTCTGGGCCCATCCATCCAGGTGACTCCGAGTGTGTCAGACCAATCTGACTCCCCTCTACCTGTGACCTCAGCAGCTCCAGCTCCACAGGCCAAGAAGTGTGTCACTGCCACACAGCAGGACTCCAAAAGCAGACCAGGGCTCTCCAAGTCTCAGCTTTCCAGAGGACGCTAGCCAAAGTCATGACAGATAGGCTGTCGCAGTCAGTAGGCTGCCTCCACCTCCGCTGTGGATGTCCGGGGACTACCAAGACATAGTGGCAGTGTTGGGAAAGTTAAGGAGATTTAACTCTTTTGAGTCCAACCAATTAAACTAAATTATCAAAATCAGGCACAAAGTAAAAGCAGTCCCTTAAATTAGGGAATCTGTGAAAACAAAGACAAAATTTAAAGGAAACTTACAAACATTAAACCAAAATGTGTTTAAGGGGGTCAATAAAACACCTCAGTCCCTGCGAAGCCCACTGTGCACAGAAGGCCTCGATGGTGCCGGCAGACACCGCGTGCTCCCTCTCCAGGGACTTCCGGCTGCGAACGTAGCCGCAGAAGTGGGGCAGACAGTCGGGAAGGACGACCCCCTCGATCGCCCGCTGCCTGGGCCTATTAATGGCCAACTTGGCGAGGCCCAGGAGCAGGTTCATGAGGAGGTCCTCCTCCATCCCGGTCCCCCCCTGCACCAGGTGTCTGTAGATCAGGAGCATGGAACTGAAGTGCAAATAAAACTACAGTAGAAGGTTCTTCAGGGAACTGAAAAGTGGGTGCAGCCTACAACAATTAACATAGACCTGGTCCACGGACTCCACAAGGCCGCAAAAGATGCAGGTAGCTTGGGAGTCCGAGAACCAACACAACCTATGGTTGTATGGGACTGCTGCGTGCAACACTCTCCACCCCAGGACCCCAATGGAAAGTGGGAGGGCACCCCCGTAGAGGACCCTCCACTGGGGACCTCCGCCACCGGACGGTAACAAGGCACATCAGGGCGTGTCTGAGCGACAGGCGAGGGCAAGGAATTGAAGGGTATGCAGCAGCCCATACAGGAAACCCCTCCATGCTGTGCTAAAGGACACGGAGGGCATTTCCGTGAGGCGACTCAGGTTGCGAGGCACCGGCTCCTGAGGGAGGGTTCAGGGGTTAGGGCCAATGCGGAATTCCATCTGAATAGGGGTACATTCAGACAGAAGACTGCTGCCCACCTGTGCCACCTCGGATGACATTGGGGCCGAGCACAACAGTCCTAATGTCATGAGTGGCATTGGCCGCGAGCCAGCCGTCCACAGACGTGCGATGTGCCAACTCCTGCGGCAGTATCCAGCCCACTCCTCTGTCACCCAGCACGTCCCTGATCCTGGTCACCCCGGCAGCCACAGCCCTCTGCTCCACCAGCCACTGAAAAGGGTAGAGGGCGGAGTCCTGAGCAGCAGGTCTCTGATGATAGCCACTACTTCTCTCAGCGGAAAGCTGCATCACGAGGTGATCCTGTTCCAGACTTTGATCAGGTTCTGGTAATAGGTGGGCAACATCTGCAAGGAGTCACAAAAGCACCTGTGGATAAGAAGGTGTAACTCTTTTGGAGTTAAAACAATTAAACTAAATTAACAAAATAAGGGATAAATCAAGCACAGCCCCTAAGTCAGGTCAGTTGTAAAAGTAAAGACAAAGTTTAAAGGAAACTTACAAACATTAAACCAAAATGTGATTAAAGGGGTCAATAAAACACCCCAGTCCCTGCGGTGCCCACCGAGCACGGAAGGCCTTGAGAATGCCGGCAGATACCGTGTGCTCCCTCTCCAGGGACACCCGGCCACAAATGTAGCCGCAGAAGAGGGACAAACTATCGGGCGGGCCTCCCCCCTCGATCGCCCGCTGCCTGGACCTGTTAATGGCCAACTTGGCCAGGCCCAGGAGCAGGTTCACGAGGGGATCCTCCTCCTTCCTGACCCCACCCTCCGCACTGGGTGTCCGTAGATCAGGAGTGTGGGGCTGAAGTGCAAACAAAACAGTAACAAAAGGTTTTTTAAATAACTGAAAAGGGAGTGCAGCCTATCACACCCTATATAAGTATGGTCCACGGACTCCACAAGACCACAAAAAGGGCAGGTGTCCTGGGAGTCCATGAACCTATACATTCTTCGATTGTAGGGGACTGCTGCGTGCAACACCCTCCAACCCAGGTCCCTGATAGAAAGCGGGAGGATACCTCCGTAGAGGGCCTCCCATCGGGGACCTCCACCGTTGGATGGCAACAAGGCACGCCAGGGCGTGTCCGGGTGGTGGACGAGGGCAAGAAAATGGAAGGTGTGCAGCAGCAGTCTGTACAGAAAGCTCCTCCGCGCCGTGCCAAATGGCACGGAGGGCATGTCCCCGAGGCGGCTCATATTGCGGGGCACTGGCACCTAAGGGAGTTTTTGGGGCTTGGGGCCAATGTGGAATTCCGTCCAAACAGGGGTACGCTCAGACGGAAGACTGCTGCCCACCTGCGCCCCCTCGGATGACATTGGGGCCGAGCACAACAGTCCTAAGGTCATGAATGGCATTGGCCGCAAGCCAACCATGCACAGACGCGTGATGTGCCAACTCCTGCGGCAGTATCCAGCCCACTCCTCTGTCACCCAGCACGTCCCTGATCCTGGTCACCCCGGCAGCCACAGCCCTCCTCTCCGCCAGCCACTGAAAAGGGTAGAGGGCGGATTCCTGAGCAGCAGCTCTCTGATGATAGCCACTATTTCTCTCGGCGGAGAGCTGCATCACGAGGTGATCCTGTTCCAGACTTTGATCAGGTTCCGGTAATAGGTGGGCAACATCTGCAAGGAGCCACAAAAGCAGCTGCGGATAAGAAGGTGTAGTTGCACAGCCTGGGCATGGGTGTTAATCACTCGTACAAATACTCTCTATTGTAAATAAACTCCCAAGAATGTCTCCGTGCCTTTGGCTCCTGTTCTGATGTGCAGTGTTCTTGTCACTCAGATGTGAAAGCTTTCTGCACAAGATAAAGGTAGGTGTCTCAGTCCAAGGCCTCTTCCCTTCAGACCAAAGTGAAGGTTCAGCCTCACCATCGCTGGAAACATTACTGATGCCTGCACCTCAGTGGTGTTAGTCATTGCTGCCAGAATGTAGTGGGCAGAGGCCACAGAATTCTTTCATTCTCTCACTTGCTCTCAGCACCTTTAAGGAGGGGTTGTCCCTCATTTCTTTAGCATCTGTGGCCAGTGATGCTATGCTCCAGCTCCTGAAGGGCTCTGGTGCTAAAGGCGGACAAAGCATCAGAACTTCTAAAGTTTCATGGCTACGTCTCTATGATCTGACCCTGATATCAGAGTGCAAGCGAGCTGCCCTCACCAGACAGGAGTCAGACATTCTCAGAGGCTTTGTGAAGATTTATGAAGTGTCCTCACTGCACGACGACATCATCCTCCTGCAACCGAGCGATTATTAGAGCCTCCACTGCATCTCCATGATAGGACCATTCTCACAGGGGGTATTCATGCTGCCATAAGCCAGATTGGAGTCAAATGTTCACAACTGTGATGTAATCCAATTGCTCCAGGGTCCAGTAAAGTGGTCATGGACTCGCAGTCAGTGCCAGGGGGTGGGGGGGTTGCTGTGGCGTGGGATAAGGTCTGGAGCGCTTGGTGGCACTTTGGTGCCTCCGTGTTGCTTGCGTGGGTGGGCAGTGAGGACTCCGACCCCAATCATATCACTGTGGCTGCATCTAATTAGTCTCAGTTGCAGAGGAATCGTCAATTTTACAGGTATCCCTGCTGCGTGGTCACTTTCCTCGCCTACTCTGCCCCCCCCACCTCGATTTCTTGTGCACGGGATCCAACACCAGGGCAGCAGTTGCCCCACCCTCTCTGACAACAGTCGCCTGTGAGGCTGGGCAGCAGTTGCGCCCAGACACCCCCCCCCCCACCCCACCCCCCCCCCCCCACTCCCCCCCCCCCCCCCCCCCCCTCCCCCCCCCACCCAGCCTCCCCCACAGAGAACAGTCACCTCCAAGGCTGGGCAGCAATTGCCCCCGGACAACCCCCCACCCCGACAACAGTCACCTCTGTGGCAGGGTGGCACTTCACCCCGCCCTGCCCCGGCACCCCTGAAGCCTGCAAAGCAACAGGCGACCCTGGCGAGCTCTGCGGAACAGTGCTGTTCACTCACCTCCAGTTTCCCGAAAGTGAAAGTCGCCAAGTACATGTTGCCTTTGTGCTGATGTGAAACATGTTGGCATGCTTTCCCGCCGATGTGGACAGGCAGTCCAGCGAGGCTGCAAGAACCTGGTGGGCTGGCCTTTTAATGATATGCTGATGTATTAAAATGAGTTTCCCGATGACCATTGGAGGGAAACGAGCCTGCCATCAGAGGCCTGAGCAGACGATCGCGACCTGCCTTCCCACCATCGTGAAACCGATCGCGCCATATTGTCTGTGAATGCCACCTATCACGCCCGCTGCTAGCGGGCACGGAAAATTCCACCCCTGGCGAGTGGCCTGACCACCACAATATCCTGATTCAGTGTAAAAGGTGGGAATCAACTCATTAAACCAAACGTAACAAGCGCAGATTCACGAGTGTGAATTGTCCATGCTGAGCGAGCTGATGTCAATTGGAGCAACAACAGAGCAGTAAATAATGTTAATTAATGTTAATTAATCCCTGCATCCAGGATTGTGTTGAAAAGTAGGTATTGTTCCCACTCCAGATCAATGTCCAGTGATCTCAGGTATGTGTGCTGTGTGCATGTGCACTTCTGCATGTATGTGTTGAGTGAGGGTTGGTTTGCTCTCAGATCTGACACTTGCACAGCAAAATACTAAAACTCATTGTCTGTGTTCGTATTTTGCCACCGGAGGCGAACCAATAGAGAGCTACTCAGCCATTAACTTCAATGAAACTAAAAATTGGAAGAAATGAAAATGGGCTGCCAACTCACTTTCACCCATTTTTCACTATTGCACAAAGTCAGAAGGCGGGGTATTTGAATATTTTAAGGTGAAGGTAGATAGGTTCTTGTTAAGCAAGGGAATCAAAGTTTATCGGGGGTGGATGGGAATGTGGAGATCGAAACACAAGAAGATCAGCCATGATCTTATTGAATGGCGGAGCAGGCTCCAGGGGTCGAATAGTCTACTCCTGTTCCTGTTTCTTATATTGTATGTTCTCATGTTAAACCTACTCCAGTGCTTCTGATTTGGGTGGTGGCCATAGACGAGAGTCTCTTTGTGATGAGTATTGTTAGAGGTGGTACTTTTTGTGATAAAAGGGATGAATAGGACTATCTGTGGAGTTTTTGGGAAATACAATGGAAAACCCATATGTGATTTACTTTCCTTTTTTTAAGACTAAAAGCGAAATACAAAAGTGTTTACATTAAGCAAAATGTACTACTTTTTATGTAAAAATTCAAACTTCTGGGTGTTGGGGAAACACGCCACCTTAGAAAATAGATTTTGTGGGTTCAATACATGTTTTCCTTCAAGAATTTTACGTACATGGCTTATTTTCTCTAATCTGAGTATAGGAAAGTGAGGAGCGCTTAGAGCTTAAGATACAAGTTAATTTCCCACTCCACTTTCAATGAAATAACTGTGTTTCAAGTATCACAGGCTTATAGTCAAGGTATTTTTGTGTTGTCAGTTATTTGGAGGCTGTGCCAACCTTTTTTAAAAGTTATTGATCAGCTTTTGAGAGTTGGCCAGAAGTTTGAACATAGACACACACACACCTCTTGTAATTTCTCCTTTTTATTTCAAGTTTCTAATATTCATTGCTGATCTTTTTATCTTCACAATCATGGTATTTGACATCACCAGTTCAATCCAACATGTCATAGAAATTTTGCAATTTAAGAAAAAACTGGATTTCACAGCATATTTGATGCAATCTTGGGACATAATACACCCCCATAGGTTTGATGTTCACAACATTGTGAAATATTGCACAGCAGGCTAACTAATGAATATTGAGTACGGTTTGACATTTTGCAATGGCACTATGACATCCAGCTTTGAACTGCACAAGCACAGTTTATAAAGTGATTTACCATCAATGATCTTGCCAGAGGAGTGCAACTCTCTCTCTCTTCCTCTATCTCTTTCGGCATTTCGGACGAAAATTTTTTGGAAGGTTGTATTTTTCTTCTCATCAGTCGCAGGCCCGCTGGTGGCTAGTCAGGCCTATCCATGACCAGCAGATGCTCCCACAGGGGGTTTGGGTAAAGGTGTAGTCGCTGCTGAGGGGCAATTGGAACTATCCTTCTCCTCCTTTTCTCTTTCATGCTGGCTCTTTGCTTAGTCTCAAAGGTGACTGTAGCACTCCCGGTGTGGCATCTTCCAGGCATCAAAATCTATGGTCTGCCCTTCCCATTGGCGATGGTCGATGTGGGACACAGAGAGCAACTTCTTCAGAGGGTCCTTGAACTAATTGCGTGGGGCCCCCTGTTCCATTTACCAGTAGTCAGCTCTCCAAACAATACAACCTGGGGCAGGTGACTATCATCCATCTGGGCAACGTGGCTCACCCAACGCAGTTAGCTTTGCAGGAGGATGGCCTTGATGGTGTATTAGCAGCTTCCAGGACTTCAATGTTTATGATGCTGTCCTTCCAACAGATCTATTTTTAAAATTTATTCATTCATGGGACAATGGCTTCGCTGTCTGGGCCAGCATTTATTGCCCATCCCTACTTGCCCTTGAGAAGGCGGTGGTGAGCTGCCTTCTTGAACCACTGCAGTCCATGTGGTGTAGGTACACCCACTGTGCTGTTAGGAAGGGAGTTCCAGGATTTTGGCCCAGCAACAGTGAAGGAGTGGCAATATATTTCTAAGTCATAATGGTGAGGGACTTCAAGGTGGTGCTGTTCCCATCTATCTGCTGCCCTTGTCCTTTTAGATGGTAGTGGTCGTGGGCTTGGAAGTTGCTGTCTCAGGAGCCTTGGCAGATCCCTGCAGTGCATCTTGTAGATGGTACACGCTGCTGCTACTGTGCGTCAGTGGTAGAGAGAGCGAATGTTTGTGGATGTGATGCCAATCATGTGGGCTGCATTGTCCTGGATGGTGTCAAGTTTCTTGAGTGTTGCTAGAGCTGCTCTCATGCAGGCAAGTGGGGAGTATTCCATCACAGCCCTGACTTGTGTCTTGCAGAGGGTGAACAGACTTTGGGGAGTCAGGAGGTGGGTTACTCGTCGCATGATTCCTAGCCTCTGACCTGCTGTTGTAGTCAAAGTATTTATATGGCTAGTCCAGTTCAGTTTCTGGTCAATGGTAACCCCCAGGATGTTGATAGTGGAGGATTCAGCAATAGTAATGCCATTGAATGACAAGGGGTGATGGTTGGATTCTCTTTTGTTGGAGATGATCATTGCCTGACACTTGTGTGGCTCAAATGTTACTTGTCACTTGTCAGCCCAAGCCTGGATATTGTTCAGGTCTTACTGCATTTGGCCATGGACTGCTTCAGTATCTGAGGAGTTGAGAAAGGTGCTGAACGTTGTGCAATCATCAGCGAACATCCCCACTTCTGACCTTATGATAGAAGGAAGGTCACTGATGAGGCAGCTGAAGATGGTTGGTCTGAGGACACTACTCTGAGGGACTCCTATGGTGATGTCCTGGAGCTGAGATAACTGACCTCCAACAACCACAACCAGCTTCCTTTGTGCTAGGTATGATTCCAACTAGTGGAGAGTTTCCCCCTGATTCCCATTTATCTTAGTTTTGATATGGCTCCTTGATGCCACACTCTGTCAAATGTGGCCTTGATGTCAAGGGCAGTCACTCTCATCTCACCTTGGGAGTTCAGCTCTTTTGTCCGTGTTTGAACCCAGGCTGTAAAGAGGTCAGGGGCTGAATGGCCCTGGCGGAACCCAAACTGGGCATCAGTGAGCAGGTTATTGCTAAGCAAGTGCCGTTTGATAGCATTGTTGATGACCCCTTCCATTACTTTGCTGATGATGGAGAATAGACTGGTGGGGTGGTAATTGGCCAGGTTGGATTTGTCCTGCTTTTTATGTACAGGTCACATCTAGGCAATTTTCCACATAGCCGGGTAGATGCCAACGCAGTAGCTGTACTGGAATAGCTTGAATAGGGGCGTGGCAAGTTCTGGAGCACAAGTCTTCAGTACTATTGCCAGAATATTGTTAAGGCCCATAGCCTTTGCGGTATCCAGTGCCTTCAGCCATTTCTTGATATCATGTGGAGTGAATCGAATTGGCTGAAGACTGACATCTGTGATGCTGGGGACCTCCGGAGGAGGCCGAGATGGATCATCCACTCAGCACTTCTGGCTGAAGTTTGTTGCGAATGCCCCAGCTATGCCTGTCTCTTTATTGGGTTCCAGTCCTACTCTGGCCCCCTTCCACAACTTTTTCTCCGGTACATCGATGATTACTTTGGTGCTGCTTCACGCTCTCATCGGGACCTGGAAAAATTTATTAATTTTGCTTCCAATCTCCACCCCATCATTTTCACATGGTCCATCTCTGACACTTCCCTTCCCTTCCTTGACTTCTCTGTCTCAATTTCTGGTGATAGACTGTCCACCAATATCCATTACAAGCCTACCGACTCCCACAGCTACCTCGACTACAGCTCCTCACACCCCACTTCCTGTAAGGACTCCATCCCATTCTCTCAGTTCCTTCGCCTTCGTCACATCTGTTCTGATGATGCTACCTTCAAAAACAGTTCCTCTGACATGTCCTCTTTCTTCCTTAACCGGGGTTTTCCAGGTAGTTGACAGGGCCCTCAACCGTGTCCAGCCCATCTCCTGTGCATCCGTCCTCACACCTTCTCCTCCCTCCCAGAAACATGATAGGGTCCCCCTTGTCCTCACTTATCACCCCACCAGCCTCCGCATTCAAAGGATCATCCTCCGCCATTTCCAATTCCAGCATGATGCCACCACCAAACACATCTTCCCTTCACGCACCCTGGCGGCATTACATAGGGATCGTTACTTCTGTGACACCCTGGTCCACTCCTCCATCACCCCCTACTCCTCAACCCCATCCTACGGCACCTCCCCATGCAAACGCAAGGTATGCAACACCTGCCCCTTCACTTCCTCCCTTCTCACCGTCCAAAGGCCCAAACACTCCTTTCAAGTGAAGCAGCATTTCACTTGCACTTTCTTCAACTTAGTCTACTGCATTCATTGCTCCCAATGTGCTTTCCTCTACATTGGAGAGACCAAACGCAGACTGGGTGACCGCTTTGCAGAACACCTTCGGTCTGTCCGCAAGCATCACCCAGACCTCCCTGTCGCTTGCCATTTTAACACTCCACCCTGCTCTCTTGCCCACATGTCTGTCCTTGGCTTGCTGCATTGTTCCAGTGAAGCTCAACGCAAACTGGAGGAACAGCATCTCATCTTCCGACTAGGCACTTTACAGCATTCCGGACTGAATATTAAGTTCAACAATTTTAGATCCTGAACTCCCTCCTCTATCCCCACTCCCTTTCCATTTCTTCCACCTCCTTTTTGTTTTTTCCAATAATTTATATAGATTTTTTTCCCACCTATTTCTATTATTTTTAAATCTATACCTTGTATGCCCTTTTAGTCTTATTTCACCCCACCCCCATTAGAGCTATCTGTACCTTACTTGTCCTCTTAATTAACACATTCTTTTAGATAATATCACCACCTACAACACCTCTTTGTTCTTTGTCTGTGACATCTTTTGGTTATCTCCTCCTCTCACTGCTTGCTTGTCCCAACAACAAACCCCCCCCCCCCCCCCGCCAATCAAAACCAATTTATATTTCACCCCTCTCCTATTTTTACTTAGTTCTGTTGAAGGGTCATGAGGAGTCGAAACATCAACTGTGCTCTTCTCCACTGATGCTGCCAGACCTGTTGAGTTTTTCCAGGTATTCTGTATTTTTCATTTTTTGTTTTGGATTTCTAGCATCCACAGTTTTTTGTTTTTATATATGTATTGTTGCAAATGCTTCAGCTTTATCTTTTGCACTAATGTGCTGGGCTCCTCCATCATTGAGGATGCGGATTTTTGTGGAGCCTTCTCCTCCAGTGATTGTTTAATTGTCCACCACCATTCATGACTGGATTTGTCAGGACTGCAGGGCTTAGATCTGATCCATTGGTTGTGGGATCGCTTAGCTCTGTCTATCACTTGCTGCTTATGCTGTTTGACACACAAGTAGTCCTGTGTTATAGCTTCACCAGGTTGACACCTCATTTTTAGGAATGCCTGGAACTGCCCCTGGCATGCCCTCCTGCACTCCTCATTGTACCATGGCTGATCCTCTGGTTTGGTGGTAACAGTAGAGTGGGGGATATGCCAGGCCTTGAGGTTACAGATTGTGATTGAGTACAAATCTGCTGCTGCTGATGGCCCACAGCACATCATGGTTGGCCAGTCTTGAGTTGCTAGATCTGTTCAAAATCAATCCAATTTTGCACAGCGATAGTGCCACACAACATGATGGAGGATGTCCTCAATGTGAAGACGGGTGTTTGTCTCCACAAGGCCTGTCCAGTGGTCACTCCTACTGATACTGTCATGGACAGGTGCATCTGAAGCAGGCAGGTTAGTGAGGATGAAGTCAAGTATCTTTTCCCCTTTTCTTGGTTCCCTCACACCTGATGCAGACCCAGTATAGCAGCTATATCCTTTTGGACTTGGCCAGCTCAGTCATTAGTGGTGCTATCGAGCCAATCTTGGTGATAGACATTGAAGTCCCCCACTGAGAGTACATTCTGCACCGTTGCCACGCTCAGTGCTTCCTCCAAGTGGTGTTCAACATGGAGGAGTGATGATTCATCAGCTGGGGGGATAGTACATGGTAATCAGCAGGATGTTTCCTTGCTCATGTTTGACCTGATGCCATGAGACTTCATGGGGTCTGGATTTGATGTTGAGGACCCCCAGGGCAACTCCCTCCCAACTGTATACCACTGTGCTGCCACCTCTGCTGGGTCTGTCCTGTCGGTGGGACAGGACATACCAGGGATGGTGATGGTGGTGTCTGGGACGTTGTGATGTCAAGGAACTATCATATTTTCGCTAATATTATTGCAGGATACTGTAAAGCAGGCTTATATTTGTGTGTGTATGGTTCTGTGTGTGTGGCCAATTTAATTAAACAAGAGATGATTAGACTGCAAGGTTTAAATTATCAAAGAATTGAGATGTAAAACAGGCATATGAAATGGAGATGAGTAAAGCTAGCGTGAGATTAGCAGATACAGTTTGAATGAAATTTACATTTTTAGATAAGTGGAGAGGCGTTTGATTTTCAAAAGGACATGGAAAATGTTTACAACTGGCAAGATAAATAAGACAAAGTTATTACACTGATTATTCCCAAAAGTGCTGGCCATAATGAGAATATGAAAGACTTTTATATTCTGAGAAAAGTAACTTCTAAAGATAAGTGGGAAGAATGGGATTTACAAATCAAAAGGGCTAAAATATATTTAAAGGAGGATGGAAGTCTGTCTGAGGTATGGCCATGTGAGATTTTGAAAGGTGACTGAGAAACAGACTTGTGGAAAAGCCTCTAGTCACCTTGAAGAAGTTTGCTGTTCTAGTAACCAAAGTTGTGTTAAAAGCCTTTGGAAGTCCATTGTCCAGTGGGTGCTTGTGGTAATATTTCTGGATGACATTATATATTTGAAATCTATTTTGGACTCTTGCCTTAAAGGGGGTGTGTAGCTGGGAGTCTGGTTTAAGCAGAAATTTTGGCAACTGTTATAACTGTAAAACTGTAATCCTGTGTGTTTAAGTTTTTTCTTCTTTTTTTAATAAATGTTTTCATTTAATCTTTAAAATCTCTAATGGTGTTAGTGGACTCATTACTTCTGATGTCAGTGCACCAGCCTTCTCGTAATAAACACAAATTGCAAAAATTTCCCTTGTGAATTTCGTCAGCCTGGCAAATACCAACTGCCATATCATAACAGTAAGGCATGTTTCTGTGAGTATTACTGTCAGGCTGTTGCTTGACTATTCTGTGAAACAGGTCTCCCAATTTGGGCACCAGCCCCCAGATGTTAGTAAGGAGGACTTTGCAGGGTTGACAGGATTGACTGTTGGCATTTCTGGTGGCTAAGTCGATTCCAGGTGGTCCATCCGGTTTCATTCCTTTGAGGCTTTTTAGCAAATTGATACAACTGAGGGCAGTTAAGAGTCAACCACATTGCTGGAGTCAATGTAGGCCAGAGCAGGTCAGGCAAGCATATTCCCTTCCCTAAAGGACATTGGTGAACCAGATGGGTTTTTATAACAATCGACAATGGTTTCATAATCCTCATTAGAATTTTAATTCCAGATTTTTACTGAATTCAAATTTCACCATCTGCTGTGGTGGGATTTGAACCCATGTCCCCAGAGCACTACCCTGGGTCTCTGGATTACTAGTCCAGCCACTACACCATCGCCTCCCCCAAGAGTACAAGAGAAAGCTGGCTAGAAATATAAAGATGGATAGTAAGAGTTTCTGTCGATATTTAAAAAAAGAGTTAACAAAGTGAGCATTGTTCTTATAAGAAGTGAGTCTAGGGAATTAGTAATGGAAAATAAGGAAATGTCTGGTGAATTGAACAGGCACTTTGCATTCATCTTCACTATATAGGATACAAATAACATCCCAGAAATAGCTGTAAATCAGGAATTGGAAGGAAAGAAGAACTCAGGAAAATTACAATCATCAGGGAAGTGGTACTTCACAAAAAGTTGGAGCAGCGGGATGACAAGTCCTCGCAACCTGATGGATTTCATCCTAGTGTCTTAAAAGAAGTGACTAATGAGATAGTCGATGCATTGGTTTGAATTTTCCAAAATTCCCCAGATTCGGGGAAGGTGCCATTAGATTGAAAAATAGCAAGTGTAACTCCTTTATTCAAAACGGGAAGGGGACAGAAAGCAGGAAACTACAGGACAGCTAGCTAAACATTTGTCATAGGGAAAATGTAGGAAACTATTATTCAAGACGTTATGGCAGAGCACTTCGAAAAATTCAAGGCAATCAAACAGATTGAACATGGTTCTGTGAAAGGGAAATCATGTTTAACCAATTTATTGGAGCTCTTTGAAGGAGTCACATGTGCTATGGATAAAGGGGAACCGGTGGATGTACTGTACTTAGATTTTCAGGAGGCATTTGATAAAATGCCATATCAAAGGTTTTTGTGGAAAATAAAAGCTCATGGTGTGTGGGGTGGTGGAGGGGGGGGTAACATATTGACATGGATAGAAGATTGTTTCCTGTTAGCTATCAGAGGGTTGCCATAAATGTGTCTTTTTCTGGTTGGTAGGACGTAATGAATTGTGTGCCACAGAGGTCAGTGCTGTGGCCTCAACATTTTACAATTTACATAAATGACTTGGATGAAGGGATTGAAGATGTGATTGCTAAATTTGCAGATGATACAAAGGTGGGTAGGAAAGTAAGTTGTGAAGAGGACACAAGGAGGCTACAAGGAGACATAGATAGGTTAAGTGAGTGGGTAAAGATCTGGAATATGAGTATAATGTGGCAAAATGTGAAATTTTCCATTTTGGAAGGAAGAATAAAAAAGAAACATATTATCTAAATAGTGAGAGATTGTAGAACTCTGAGATTCAGAGGGATCTGGGTGTCCTAGTGCATGAATCGCAAAAGGCTAGTATGCAGGTACAACAAGTAACTAGAAAGCTAATAGAATGTTATCCTTTATTGCAAGAACAATTGAATATAGAAGTCGGGAGGTTATGCTTCAATTGTACAGAACACTGGCGAGACCACATCCGGAGTATTGTGTATAGTATTGGTCTCCTTGTTTAAGGAAAGATGTAAATGCATTAAAAGCAGTTCAGGGAAGCTTTACTAAATTAAAACTAGAAATGGGCCTTATGCCTTATGAGGAAAGATTGGACAGGCTTGTGTCAGCTGGAGTTTAGAAGAGTAAGAGGCGGCTTGATTGAAACATGAGATCCTCAGGGGTCTTGGTTGGTTGGATGTGGTGAGGATGCTTCCTCCCAATCGAGAACTTGGGGTCATTGTTTAAAAATAAGGAGCCGTCCATTTAAGACAGAGATTAGAAGAATTTTTTTCTTTCAGAGGGTAGTGGATCTTTGGGACTCCCTTCCTTAAAAGACAGTGGAAGCAGAGTCTTTGAGTTAAGGCAGAGGTAGATAGATTCTTGACAAACAGGGGGTAGGTGGGAGGTGACAGCCAGATCAACCATGATCTTATTGAATGGCAGAGCAGGCTTGAAGGACCAAGTGGCCTACTTCAGCTCCTAATTCATATATTCATATGAGTCACCTGCATACAGGATTGGAACTGTGGCTGCCAGTGTCATATTACACCACTTTCCTATCGCTACAAGACTTTCTTATTGAGTTGCAGTTGGGGTGGATTTTTTTTTCCTCCTACCTGCACAGTTCAGCTTTAAGTTGGAGCACAGTTCACACTGACTGACCCCCACCCTTTAAGCCTGAAGATCATCTGGCATAGCCTGGCAAACTAGGATGGCAGCTACATGCTATTCAAGGTGTAGGTTTGGATTCAGAGTTTATCTCTCCTAGGTGGGTTGCTGACCAAGGCTTGAAGGGACCCTCCTTCCCTTGGTATTTTATCCATAGCTGCTATACCAACAACCATAGTCCATACAATATGGTGTGGCATGCCTTTGGTCCAGTACATGATGGTCATTTGAACCTCATGGAATCCTTCCACCTTGGCCGTTATCTTTGTCAAGGAAGACATCCACCCAGGTGGTGTCATGTCCATGAAACTGTGTGCAGGGGTGTGGCACTTGGAGCCAGCTGTGTGGGTTGGGTATAGATGAGGATCAGTGATCCCAGTCTATTATACAAGTAGGATGCTGCTGAGCATACAAGGACCTTACCACAATCTGAACACCCCAAAAATGTGTAACAGTACAAGACTTACTTACTAGGTACGTCCCAATTTGCATTCTTAAGTATGTCAATTAACTTAGCCAGCTGGTTTCCTGCTACCACTCTTAGTTACTGAATTGTCCTGAGCTGTTAATGCTTTGCTAAAATGCTTAAAATATAACTCTTAGAGTCACCAAATCTTCAGGATTCACCTGGAGACTCCAGGAATAAAAGATTAATTTCTGGGACACTGCAGCAAAAAGACTTATAGGGCAGAAACCAGCTAGCAGGTTTGCAGGCGGCGGTGGACAGCGGTGGGCGGGGGACATGTAAAATTCCCTAGGTGGCCTTCCCACTGCCGTTCTGTCTGCCCCTGATCTGTTCACAATTTTACATGAGCTGAGCAAGGCCTCAGGCAGCCCACCCACCCTCGCCCAATTGTGGCTGTTAGTCGCCTCCTGCTCAGCCTCAATTTTGAGGCTGGCTGGAGGAGTTCAAGGGCAGGGGAGAGGCCTGGCAGGTCACCCTGCTTGTGTCTCAGGTGAGAAGGGGTGGAGGGACATCCCTCAAAGCTCCCTTTCAACACCGGACTCCCCCCACTCCAAAGTCTGCATCCTGCGGTTGTCCCCTCCCCTTCGGCTTTTAAATCATGACCCCTATCGCCCTCCCCCCAGCTTCCGGGCCTCATCTCCCCTTCCTGCCTTAGGAACCCCCCCACCCCCTTCACTTACCAGGTCTTGGACTCTGGGACTCAGAATCTGGAGACTGTTTGTCATCCCAATCCTGGCCACTGTTGCCACTGGAGTTGCCAGGCCTACAGAGCTGCCAACCAATCAGATTGGCCAGCAGTTCTCTGAGGCAGGACTTCCTCCTGAGTGAGGGGCAGAAGTCCCATTGCCAGCCAATTAATACCCCTCAGAGCTGCAGGGTTGCTGTGATTCCTGCCAATTCTTCAGGTGTGCAGGTCTGAAAAATCCTGCCCAAAGATTTTTTTTTAAAAAATGTCTTTGATTTATTTTTGTTCATTAGTTATAAAACATTGGAGTTGGGGAAAGAATGTAGTTTGACTGTGCAGGATAATTGCAGGCAGATGGTCATGTGATCAAACCTCTAGGAATACACTCAAATAGAGCTGACAAACCTAAGGTCAATCAATGGCTCATTTAATAAAGCAGTGTGTCTCAGAGCCACATAGGTCACAAGATCTCAGGTTTAATTCCTAATCTGTGCTGAATTAGTTGATATAATTCGGAGTGGCATTAGCTCAGACTCTATGTTCAGTATTACTGAACAAAGCCAGTAATCACTGAGCCTTTAAAGTCCAGAATTCATGATTTATCCAGAAAATAAGCAGCATTTTTAAATAAAAGAAATATAGAAATTATACTTTTGTCACCAACTTCTAAAATGCAGGTCCTGTTGACAGTACATACTTGGCTTTTAAGGGACACGAGGGTGAAAGTAAATCCATCAGCTGCACCTATCTGGAAATTGTCTCATGGTTTTCTATCCATCTCTATCCAATCAATGGATTAAAAATCGTGGACAATGTGCTGGCAATTTTCCTCATATGCACAGCTGGTAAACAAGGCCCTTTGCAATATGGCACACATTTGGAAAGCCATTCCACAAATTTCATCATGTCATAACTCAAAAACCAAATAACCATCTCAAAAAACAATCACTGAATTCTGGATTAATTCTGACACAGCTCAGTCCAACAACTAATTAGGTAAAGGACGACATCCCAAAATGTTCAAACTATTGTATGCATCTGACTTTTCAAGTTCAATCATTCAGGTCCACCGCAATGTGGAGATGTTGTGGATTCAGTTTGATGTCTGCTGTTGCCATAGAGGCAAGTTGCACATCAGAACTGGAAACCTGAAAATTGCACTGAGTCCGTAATATCCCACCAACTGTGCAGTCACATTGATTTGAAATGCACAGGTAATTTTGGGAGCTGAAAGTTTGTGCTGATATTAGCTAAAATTGCACCTTAATGCTCCAGTGCCACACAGATATATTTAAAGCTTTTAAAATTTCTTGTCAAAGTACTTTACTCACTGGATATTGCATTTGAAGTGCAATCCATTTAGTGGGTTTTTTTTCTAAAGCAATGTTAGGTTGGAATTGAGATCTTGAGCAGTGTGTTTTATTTGCAGAGTGTTGACCTCTTTATGCTGACAATTCTTATAAATCACAGTACTGTACTGTAAAGCAGACTACAATGGAGACCAAGGCCATTTTGTCAACAAAATATGAAGCTCAAGATCCTAATCAGAATCTCAATACTTTAAAAGTAATTTTTTGTGTGTAAAGTAAACTTGAGAATACTGACATTTATTTGTGCGCTGTCCAACTCACATGCTTTTTTTTGAAGCTGAGATTTTCACTATCACATTGTAAATGAGAAAATGGGATCTATTAATGCAATGAGCAAGTAGCACTGGAGGTGTCTGCAGCATGTGCATTTATTGGATACACTGCTAAAGTAATGAGGAAATGTTGGACGTTACTATTTTTATTGTTCACTTCTTGCTGTTAACTTTATACTTTCATCAGTAATATTCAATCACACTGATCAATGGGAGGAAGAGATCAATTTGATCAGCAATGGTACCTTTGGTTATGTGTGGCTTTTGTAAAATTCTTAATGAAAGAAAAGAACGATATATACATTGAGTTTGAAGCACAGTATATTCAAACTCAGTTGAACACCGTAAGCATTCAATACCAATACCATCAGGATGTTTTGGAACATGGCACAATCAACTAACCATCCCCTTCAACATTTCATCAGCAGCAACATGCATTCAAGCTACCAGTTATTGTGCAAATTTGTACTAATTTGTTTCAATGTCATTTTGGTAATACCAGGAAAATCATGTGCATTTTAGTTTCCAATATTGATCCAGTGAATGGGAAGTAACAATTATGGACTTGCTCCCTAGCACCCAGCCAAAGTGGGCATTGTAGGCAATGAGTATTGGCAAGCTGTTCACCAATGGAGGGTAACACAAGCAAGTCTGATGCAGTCCTTAACACAAATAGATTAATTTAATAACTTCACAAGTGAGAAATGGCCTATGGGAAGTCATTGGTACCTATTCAATTGTACTGTTGGAGGGGTATTATACATTATTGACTTCCTTTGCATTGCTCCAGCCCTACAAGATTAGTAAAATGCTTGAGGAGTTGAGGCATGAAAGTTTCCATTTATCTGGATTTTCCCATTATTGAGATAATATTGGGTGCATAACCTTAGAGCGAATGGAAAGCATGGGTGAAAATGAATCCAAACCACAAGGGCTGTCGGTTTAGGTCTCTGAATGTCCAAACACATTTCCCAGTGAACAAACTATTAAACTTCCTTTTGCCTGTATAGCTTACAGAACTGCATCATTGTGCTATTGTCTATTAGACTATCTTGCACCTTTAAAACCAAAAGTTAAAAACAGCTCTTCTGGAATATTGGCCTAGCAAAAAGAAATTAGGCTGGGTTTTCAATCCATTGACAAGGAAAGATCAGAAAATAACGTTCTGTTACCATCTGGGCCACACAAATGTTCTGATTACTATTGTTCTCATTCCTTGGAGATACAAAGCGCTTTGGGGTTTGAAGGATGTGAAATTTCAGCAAAGAACATTGGTCAGGTTCAAAGTGTGCCCATGGTGAACAAAACGGAATAAAACAGCATGATAAAAAATGACAAATATTAGCATATAGGATATAGGATCACAGGCTCGAACCATGGTGTATAAATGGAAATTAATCACACAAAAAATGTCAAAACCACAAAGAAACAAGAATAGAACACCTAATAACACATCTAAATGAACATTGCATTGTCCTCAGGAAGTAATGTCATGCATCATTGTAAGGTAACCCTGAACTGACTATAACTGTAAATTTCTAACGAATTAGCTCTTATACGCCATTACAAGGTAACCCTGAACTGATGAGTGCACCACTGTAAATTTCTAATGTAAATGGGTCGTTTTATTGCACTTTACAAAGTAACCCTCCTGAGATGGCAACCCTGCTATAAATAACAGCCAGAAGCTGACTGTAACATTTCAACATGATCTATAAAGCAATTTCTAAAGCTGTTTCCCAATTTCCTGTGCTTCTTCCCCCTATACTTGAGATACAGGTTGTTGTTAATTATGGAAACATTGGCCATGATTTGCTTTATCAGCACGCCTGCCACAGGCACCTCCAGACTATGTTTGCCCACTATTCTTTTTAATGGTCAGAAAGTCATGGCCTGGGATGCAGAATTTCCCAATATAACACTGAACCTCTGCATACATTTTTAGAGAAGACTTTTTAAGAAGATATATGGAAGCCCGAGATGCTCGGTTTCAGAAATGTTAATATCAGAAGAAATGTTATTGTTATCAGATGGTGGAGTGCATTAGAATATTATCCATTCATCTCTGTGATCTGTATTTTGACCTACTCAAGGAGATGTATCCAAGGATAAGGTAAGACAAACAGATATGGATGTATTTCAAATGGTTCCTCCAGTGGCAATTATTCACATTCAATCTTGATGGTGAATATTATCAGGCTATTGAATGTTGAGAGGATCACCGAGGTCTGTTTCTGACCTGACGTGTACAACACCAGGTGGGCACACTGTATGGGGGTAGAAACAATTCCTCATCAATTTTCTGCTCCCTAGCACAAGGACACTGGGACCAATTTTATGCATTTTTACCACTGCCTTAGCTGAGATGAGCTAACTCAACACAGTCCAAGGATTGAATCTAGGACTTTCCTGATTTGCATGACTCTTTTCTTAAATAGGGGTAGTAAGATGTAATAAAAATCACAAGCTACACAAACTATATTATCATTATTGTTGCAATCATTGCAAAGTATATTACATTGTCATAAATGTCTCTTTATATATTAAGTTTAAATTTTACTTCTACAGTTTTTCTGAAAACTGTTTTACTTATCAATTGAATTTTTATTTATTTAATTATGTCAGTAGCTTAATATCTTAGCTAGGTCTCCTCCCACCACCCCAGTTTTTCAAAGGCACAGGCTGAAGGAGTGGGTAGGTTTCGGTTAATCTTTAGTCTGTCAGTCAAATGGTCATTCTTATGGGTGAGCTGAGATATTTAGTAACAGGAAGCTAGTCAGATTTGAAGGTTATATCACACCTAATTCTAATTCCATTTACACACATGCCAACATGTTTGAAGAGACCTAGTCCAGAAAACCTGCAGAAACCCTAGTCCAGGAATGTTGAGTGTATCGTAGTGTCCCCCCACCACCCACCTCCCCACCCCCTTCATTCCCCCGTTTATTAAATGAGAACAGGTAGCTCATCCAAGGTCAAATGGTGGGTAGTTACATAATATAATGAATGTTTAAAATGTGGTCAATTAAATATTACAGATTATGTCTGTAGTTAAGCAATATTGCTGCTGTTTACCATTCCTGTGCTTCCTGTTTAAACCTGCCATTTCACCAGGAACAAAGATTCTACAGTACTCACCTTCGCCCACACATCTTACTTCAGTAGATCTATCGACTGTGATATCAATGGAAATTGGTTCTCTAGGAAAAATGGAGAAAAAAATAAAATATTTTCCACAGAAACTGTCAGGCACAATGGATGGAAAATCATGAAAAAATGAAAGCATTTTACCACCCCACCGCCCCCATTTTAATGACATTCATTATAAATGGGTCAGCCTGCTTAACTCAATGGCATTGATTCATACACGAAATAAGACCATGGCACTGGGCCTCAGTGTACTGCTTTCTTTTTACTGTGGTTGGATTCATTTCTGCTGCACAGATGAATAACAGTCAACTCTTCGTCAAAGATTTATAATTGTGAAGAAACAAATATGGCTGATCAAAAACTGTAACTGTGAAACTCGATATATTCAGTGAGTAA
Organism: Carcharodon carcharias; assembly: GCF_017639515.1. NCBI lineage: Eukaryota > Metazoa > Chordata > Chondrichthyes > Lamniformes > Lamnidae > Carcharodon > Carcharodon carcharias. Next base: position 53,027,983 of record NC_054480.1, read on the forward strand.
ATACATTATGGGCAGAATTTTACGGCCACGTTTCAGCAGGGGCGGGGTCATAAAATGCGACGAGCTGTTCAAAAGTCCATTGACTTAGGCAGGACCATAAAATCCTGCCGGCGTAAAATTCTGCCCTTTGGCACTGTGGTAGACACACCAGAAAATTTTCCGATTTAGTGGTCAGTGCTGAGTTAGTGAGTCTAACCTGGGACTCCAAGAAGGCGACACAGCTGGGTTCAGCATCCCTAGATTACAAGAATGGGGAAAATAAAATCACTTGGATTTACTCTACTGAATGCTATTCTGCTGGACTGTACAAGTCTGTGAATATCGAATGAAGACAGGATCAGGCTCATCTTTGATGGTTTTCTGAAATTCATTATTTAGGAATTCACAACCAATTGAGTGGGCTTCTGGTATTTGTGGAAGCAAATTACAGGGTGAGTCTTAGAATAGGACTGGAAGAATGGGAAGGCAATTGGTTCGCGAAGATTAGGACTACAATTTCCAGCATTCAGTGGGAGTATTCACTCATATTCAGTCACCTGAGAGCTGGCGCTCAACTGAACTGAAGTTTAGGTTTCAGCTTAAACTAGAGCAATTTTTGAATCGCAGTCTTGTTTGCAATGGAAATGTAATTAGTTTTCATTGAAAGATATCAATTTCTGCCAGCAAGCTTCTCCCCAGCAAGGCAAGAGACATCTGTATAATTAGAAAGCAAACACCAGATCACTCACAATAGCCTTCCTTCTTCCCCTCCCCAGTGCCAACTATATATCAACTAAACTTATAACTAATGATGCAAATTGATGGCAGTCAGTAATACACATACTGGAACCTCAAAATATTCCACAATTAGTAAGCATATACAACAGTTAACTTTCAGACATGTACCTAAGTGAAAGAGGTTAGAGGGCAGTGCATAATTGGATAACGGCCCACAGATGTAGTCCAGTCCTCATCTTAAAGTCCTGCTTTGTTGTGCTGCAGCACCTCCCTTGGGGAATAAGAGTGTAATTTACAGCATGACAAGTTTACATGGGCAGTTTCATTATAAATCGGGACATAGGAAGTTGAAATGGTAAAAGCTGACAGGAAGTGCATGCAGATTCAAGACTTGGAATATATTAATACATTTGTTTGATTGACACATTCTTTGAACTTGATAGACAGTCAAACATATATTAAGGTATTAAAATTGTTCACACCTCTTGTCAATTTTTTCCAGTAAGTTTCTATGTCCACATTCATAATGGAACAGTGTATATAAAGTTACCAAACCATAAATTACACTCTCTTGATGGAGATGTGTCAGTGTAATAAATTTACACAGGCAGTTTCCATTATAAATATAGACATGAAGCTGATATTGGAAAAAGTTGGCAGGAAGTGCATGTGGATGCAAGATTTTTAATATGTTAAAAGTTGCTTTTTGTTGTCTTTAAATTCATAGTTTATTTGGTTTCGGTCATCTTTTGAACATATTTACCAGCCTGTTTTTTTCAAACTGGAGAGTCAGTCCAGCCTCCAAAAAGAAATAATTAGTTGGCTGGTAAGAAAAGAAAAAGAACCTTTATTCAAGAATATACTTTGTATCATGGCCAGAATTTTACCTTCGGCGTGCAGGCGCACCCCTGGCATGCCCAAACGTAATATGATGCATGATGATGTCGGGCGTGCGTCTGGCATCTTCGCGCACTCACGCGCCAGAGTCAGCTGCACGCCTGCCTTTAATTGAAAGGCCCATTAAGGCCATTAACAAGCTAATTAACTTGAAATTTACGCTGCCTATCCAACCTAATGGTTGGTGGGCAGGCAAAAAGGACAAGCGGCCTTTACATTTTTTTGGAAAACATCATCTGCAAGTGGGATGAGGTTCCCTAAAGCTAATACAAATTAAATAAAAACTTTATTTTGACAATAAAATCATGTCCCATCTCATGTGACACAATCACATGAGGGGAGCTGTTTCATTAAATTTTTAATGTACTTATTTATTTTTTTAAAAAGCACTTCAAACTCCCTGAGGCAGATTGAAGCGCTCTTTCTGCACATGCATGAACTGCGTACCAGGCCTGCTCTCCATCTTCCTGCCGCACGCACAGTAGCGCAGCACTACCGCTCGCAATCCATGCAGGGTGGGTCTTAATTGGTTCACCCGCATGAAATCGCGGTGCAGGGCCGATCGCGGGTGGCGGCCGATCGCTTCTGCTGAGCTCGCCCGACGGGGGAAAAATTCAAGCTGTAGTATTATTTTCTTGCACACAAGAACTTAGTTATAGTTAATTTCTATAAAAATATATGTATTACTGCAAGTATTCACTTGTTCTTTTACTACTGAATAAATGTTCTTCGAAATGAGGTCCCAATTAAGTAAAAAATTAATATAAATAACATTATTTAATACCGTCCAAAGCTAAGGAGGAATACAAGATAAAATCAGCAGATAAAATGGGATTCTTTATTCTATGAATTTCTGAGAGATATGGCAAAATGGAAGACTTGCATTTCTATAGTACCTTTCATGACTTCAGGATGTTCCAACGTGCTTTACAGTTAATGAAGTACTTTTGAATTGTAGTCATTGGCCAGAATTTTCTGCACCCATTGGCGTCGGGCATCATGGCAGGCATCAGCGGACAATATGGCGAGAAGGCCAAAGATCGGTTTTATGCTGTCATGAAACCAATTTGCGATTGTCCACTCTGCCCCTCAATGGTGGGCCACCTATCCCGTTATCCAACATCAGGAACTTAATTTCAATGCATTTTCATCTCATAATCTTCTCTGCCCACCAGAATCGTCTCCCCATGTTGAATTTACCTCCCATGTCGCTACGAATTCAAAACAATATGATTCACAACGGCAGTTAAAAGACGTGTACCTGAACTTCGAGGGGGAACTCAGAGGTGAGTGCGTGCTAATGTAGTGCAGTGCTCGTGGGGGTCGCACATTCGACTTCAAGGAAGAGGTGCCGCATACTCAGGCAAGGGCACAGGCAAGTCTCTTTTTCCCAGCTGGCTGACAATGCGGTGCCGGGGCAATGGCTGCACTGTGGTTGGGGCAAGGTGGGGGAGACAAGGCAACACAGTCTCATGGTAGAGCACAAGCACATGCAGGGGGTTGGGTGGGGGGAGGGAAATGGTCACGCATTAGGGAAACCTTGTATAAATTGAGCATTCATCCGCAGCTGAGACAGTTCAGGTGCTGCTACATTGACGTGCTTGGAGACGGGCCTCCAGCTTATCTGCCGACTCAAGATACGCAGAGGTATGAAAGTGCCACCAAATAGTCCTGAACTTTTCACCTCTCGGGCACAGAATGAAAATTAAGGGGCAGAACAATTGGGCATGATGTACAGTCTCCTTGCAAAAGCTGGCCATGGAGCAGCCACCGGTGGAGGCGCTCACAGCCCCTTGCAATGTCAGTAGCCTGGTTTGGACCAGTCTCCCCATGGTTCAAACTAACAGTGCAGCCTTGCAGTGCGGGTTAGGAGAATGCCTGTCCTTGAGCTGAGAGCACAGCATGCATTACAGTGCACAAAGTTACTGCCAGTAGTCAGATGGAGTAGGGCGCAGGTGGGTGGTTTTGGGCAGCCATGCAGTGCACTAACATCTGGCCATCTTAGCGTACTTGGGAGGCCCTCATAGCTGCTAGATTCATGGAGAATGATGATGATATGCAGTGAGGAGACTCCATAGATGCTCACATCGCATCTGTGGACATTTGACTCCTGTCTGGCTGATGGCAGCGCACATACCTTGTGTGATAAGTCTCCTGTCATGAAGATACAGCGGATGCCCATAATCTCTACATTCCAGGAGGATGATGATGATATGCAGTGGGGACAGTCCATAGATCCTCACATAGCTTTTGTGAATGTCTGGCTCCTGTCTGGCTGATGGCAGCTTGCTTACACTCTGTGAACAGGGAAACTTTAACTTTTCCTGATCCTATGGCATCCTTTGAGAGCTGAACCCTTCCGGACCACATTGTCACTGGACACAGGTGCTGATGAGATGGAGGGGATCAGCCAAACCTCAAAGATGCTGAGAGCACACAGAGAGAATGACTATATCTGTTGGCCCAGAACATCCAGGCAGCAATGATAAGCCCCATCGAGGTGCAGGCATGACTGATGTGTCTCGTGACTGTGATCCTTATCATCTGGCCTGGCAGGCATCCTGCTTACGCTTTCTCTGTCAGTATTCATGCGGAACAAGCTGGCACACAGCAAAACAGAGAGGTCACAGACTGGTGGAGGAATGCCTGACATCAAGGTCCAAACAGACTTTGAAAATAGAGTCATCCAGCTGGCCAGCGATGATCTTGACAATTCCTGACAGTGAGGTCAGCAGTGCTTAACCAAGTGAGGATTCAGCAGTGTAACATCCATCAGAGAACCACGCTGTGAGTCAGTTCCACTGTTCCGCAGTCTCCCGCCATGCACTAATTATCTCTCCTTACCTTTGCAGGCACATCTGGGAAGAAGCCAAGGGCATCCATGACCCAGGTCCTCAACTCAAGTCCCGAAGATAACTTGGAAGAAGAATGTGATGACACCCGTCACAGTGCTCACCCACACCTCCACAAGTGCAGAGACACACACTCAGTGGGACCTGATTCTAGAGTAGCCTCGGGGTCAAAATCTGGTGAGTACATCGCACTGTCTGATTCACAGCAGATGGCAGCAGGGACTTCCCAGGTTTCTGCCACTCGGAGGACTGCTGGAAGCCATAAATCTGCTGAGTCCGAGTCAGATGAGGAGCCTCTGGAATCGGTCATATGTCAGTTGCTGGAGCTGCAATGGCAAGCTCTGGAACATCAGGAGGTAATGTCCGCTGCACTCTTCAGATTGCAAGGCACAATGGAGGAGTCCATCTGCTTTCAGTCTGAGGTGATATCAGCATGGAGATCATTCATCCTCTTTTGGCACTGGGTGGCTGTCCTCTTTTGCAGAACTCTGGTGCTGATCACTGCTGCCATCACATCCCATGTTGGACTTGTCAACTTGCTTGCTGGTCTTTGCCCAGGCTGGGGTAAAGGACTTCATGGCGGGTCTCCACAGCATCCAGCAGGTGCTTGAGGGAAGCTTCATTAAGTTTGGGGACAGCATGTTTCCTCCCTTTAGCAGCCATGACTTTGCAGCAGCTTCCAATGCCTTAGAGAGAGAGAGCTCTGTGCAGGGATACCCTTTAAATATGGCGCCCGGATTACTGAAGGGCTGAGGTGACAGCAGAGCTGACGAATCAGAAGCCGCCCTGCCAGTGACCCGGCGCCATTGCAACCCGCAGGTAAAACGTCCTTTTTCCCCGCGTGTTATTGCACTTAGTGCAAACCTAGGACAATCCTGCCCATCGTTGTAATGCAGGAAGCACAGTAGGCAATTTGTAAAATAACAATGCGATAATGATCAGACAATCGGTTTAGAGGTGTTGGTTGTTAGATAAACATTGAAGATAAACCTACAAAAGTGTCCTGAAACATGGAAGCCAAAATAGCCCAAGCAGAAAAATGTGAAGAAACCCCTAGAACATAACAGCAGTGCTTGCCTACATCCAATTTCCAAATGTTGTGCACTGTTTACCAAGCACCCAGTCATAAATAGCCCAGCACAACAAACTGCAAGTTCTCCTCAAGCAAATGTGCTTTGTTGTTGAGTGAATTGAATCCCATCTGGTCATGTAAATGGAGCTTTACATCATGAGGGGAAGTACTTGCACAGCTTACAAATTTACACAATAGCACTGACCTTTTTTGCATCAGGGAATCATATTTAAAATTATTAGGAATGAACAAATTACTATTGTTTGTCTTAGTGTTAGGCATTCCCATATGTGGCTTGGAGTGAAATCATGCAGATATATGATTAATCTTTATTTGCTCAATCAGGCTGAGCAACATTCCTGTTAATTTAACTGCTGCAGGATTACTTTATGTTCTACATTGGCAGTTGTGCCTATTGAACACTGGATAGGTCTGTACTCCAATAATTGTTGAATCTATTCATTTTCACAGGTAAAATTTGCAATCGCGCATTTGCATGGATTGGGCATGGGAAAATGATAAACTCTTATTAGCTGTGTCATGGCAACCAAACAATTGGTTCCTTGGGAGAAAACAGCCAACAGTGAAAAGCAAAGCTCCCTTTCTTTCTCATGCTTAACATCTGTTGCCCAATATTCAAATGTATGTATTATAGTGTGATCTGCTAACCATCTCCCTCGCTGTTCATCTTTTAGAAGTGTCTGTTTTTTAAATGAAGCATGTGATTTTTTTTAATGCCATCATCAATCAAGTGTTTGCAGTTTAGAAGAATTCCTGACTGCGTTTTTAGGGTTATTTGAGGATTTTGTTAACGAGTAAGAAACACATTTTCATTACATTTGTTTCCAAGAATGTGATAACACTGGTTTGCAATGGTGCCATTTTATTTACACTGAAGTTTTGAAAGCTGAAAATACATTGCTCTTTTTCTCTTTGAAGAGGAAACATCTTTTCATATTTAATAAAGGAAAATTGAGGTTTTTTGCCTGGTCTACTTTATGTTTTCTCTCCAAAGGCATTGACCCCTTGCTAGAGCATAGCTGTAAGAGTGTTGGTCACTATCTATTTTCTCACCCAAATAGTGATCATTCATTTTTTAGCCTGATAATAGGTGACAGCAATCTATTCAACAGCAAAAGGCATGACAGCTGAATATAATCCTGTCCTTACTCAATGCCCACACAAGCGTACTTCCATCAGAAGTCATTGCTTAATAATTATGAGCAAAACCCAGGCTGTTTTTCTTCTCTTTAGCAGAAGATTGCTGCAGCCGATTGCAGTGATACTTTTGCCTCCACGGCGAAAATCGGCATTCTCCATACGAACCAGCTATGCCACTTTTAGACATTGTCATTCTGTATACTTTAGGTACCCACTGCCTTAGCCAGCTGAATCATTATGAAGTGTCTAAAACTCTGATTTAATTTTATTTAGTTCATTCCCAGGATATAGGCCTCACTGGATTGCTGGCATTTATTGCTCATGCCTAGTTGCCCTTGAGAAGTTGGTGATGGGCCTTCTTTTTGAAGTTGCAGCCTGTGCTGTTACTTAGGAAGTTCCAGGATTTTGACCCAATCGTTATAGAATGTCATTTTAAAACAGCATTTTTACCTTTCAGGTTCTGGTGGTTTTTGTTTTCTATCTCCCCCACATACCTACAGCATTTATCCAATGGACAGTATTTCCATTTATCAAATAAACAGAGAAAATGCTGGAAATGCACAGGCCTGCTGAATATTTCCACCATTTTCTCTGTTTATTTCAGATCTCCTGCATCCGCAGTATTTTGCTTTTGACTTCCATTATTAAGCAAGAGCTTAATATTTTTATAAAATGGTTCTCATACAAACAGTAGTCTGACACAGAATATGATAAATGGTCTATTAGACCCGATGTAAAGTTAATCTAATTTAAGAATGTAGAACCTGTGAAGCAAAAGTGCAAAAACAGCAAAGCCTCAGTGACACTGTCAAACTAGACTTGTGAGGACATATGTTGTCTATAAAATAAATGAAAAAATATTTTACAAATCTGAAGATGTTTAAAGTGATATTTCACTAAAAGCTTTAGTTTACATTTCTTTAATTGCATCTCTGAAATACACCCTAAAACCTTTCACAACGAATCATGTTGAATTATGGTTAATAATAAAATAGTAATAAAAAATTAACTTTGTATACAAGGCAAAATATACCCCCAGTTGCAATAAGCATGTTTCTGTGTTTAGGAATGCTTGTTAAGAAATTAAGAGCTGGATTTCACGGGGTGTGGGGGTGCATTGCTTGCCCCCTGTTGCAAGAGTCAGTCAGCACCTGATGCACCTAAATCCACCTACAGACATAACATTCCGTTGGCAGGCTAAACAGGCAGAGAGTGGGACTTCTGCCTCTCAGTGGAAGGAAATCCAGTCCCCAAGAGCAGCTGGCCAATGAGTCCCAGCAGCGCCAGAACTCTGTAGTAGGTACTGCTGGGAGCGCAAACAGTCCCACAAAGAACATCAATGGATCCTGAAACCAGGGTGGGGAGGGACTAAGCAGCCTCAGGAGGGAAGGGGAGGGGAGGAAAGTGAAGGGGGGGGAGGGGTGGATTCTGGAAGCCAGGAACAAAGGGGGGGTTATCATCTTGGGCCGGGGGCGGGGGAATGCTCCTAATGTGCACAGGGCACCCCTCAAAGGATGTACACCCCTTGCTTCCTGCCTTTTTACAGCTTGTGTTTAAATAACAGCCTACCCACCCTTGCCCACTTCCCCACGTCAGCTGTATTATGGAGTGGGCAGTGTAATATTCGGGTTATTTGGATTGGTAACAAGTGCCATTGACCATTATTTATTTAGAAATAGCACATTATGGGGGACAGCTCTGGGGTGGTCGGGAGGATGGTGTGCCACCAGCCCCCCCCGCCATATTTTATGTGCCACCGTGTTGGAAACATGCCCAGCAGAGGGCTGTAAAATCCAACCCTAATAGTCTAATTATGCTTTGCTTTTAGGGAAAATAATCTTAAGGAACATAAAAGATATTAATGCTTTGAATCATAATTTTAAAATTAGATTACACATTTAGATTAGCGTCTAGACTTCAACAGATGGCAATGCTTCAGAAAGACATAAATTTAAAGAAATCAGGAAGCATGTTGTGCGAAACCACAACTTGATGTTTAAAGTATGCAAGGTTGATGATAAAATGTAACCAATTCATTTTCAGGGCAGTAGGCAGTTATCTTTATGCAGGATGAAATACAAGTCTCTATAAGGCTTATCTTCTTTTAAATCTTGTTTTTCTCCAACTCACCTCCACCCGGAGGTACCCCGGAAGATGTGCTGGGGGAACCCCCTGGAATTCCCCACTCAAGGACTGCAATGGAATTCCTTAGGAAGTTTCAACTTCTGTTGGGAAATTCCCCTGCGCCTGGAACCATCCGAAATTCTGAATTAAATTGGAGACCTTGGATGGTTCTGACTCTCGTAGCAGAATAGTTACTCAGGCAAAGTTAGAAGGATTAAAACCACTTCTAACTACAGAGTAACTATGGTACTGACTCCCCTGACCTCCACCCACCCCACTGGACCCCCCCTCAACTAACCCCTCAACAACCCTACTACCCCCCCCCCCCCCACACCCTGACTACCCCCCAACCCCCTCACCCATCTACCTTCCACCACCCAATTACCAGTAGGCACAAGTTGAGGTCCAGGTGAAAAATGTGCAGCTCCAGTCTAGGGTAAGTAAGAAGGAGTGGAGTGGCAATCCGATTGTGATCGCCATTCCATGGAAGATTTGACCCAAGATCTGATTCGACCATTTACCTAATGGAGAACATGGCAGCTGGAAGCATAAATGGTAAAGATCGATAATGGGAGTCTGGTATGTTGTTGCCTCCCCAAACCACTGCTGAAATATAATGCACCATAAAGCTCTCATAAGTGTCTCCCATTTCCAGATTTTACCTTGTCATTTTGGAGAGTGGACCAGTTGGGGTCAATTCTGGGCTGCTCAAACCTGCTCCTCTTTGCTAGCTTTTATGTTTCTATTTTTAATTTGTTATCCTACCCCCTCAGCTCTTGAGGCATTCGCTGTTTCTTGCAAATGTCTTTAATTTCCCTGGTACTGCTCTCTGTTATCTCATGCTGATGTCACTTCTGCAATTAACCGTCTCATTTTCTACTCAAGCACTATATAGATCTTTCCACTTATTCCCACTGTATTTGTTCATTTATTCCATTCTCCTTCCCTTGGTATAGTTCCTTTATAAATGCTCTCCAAATATAATATATTTCAGTTCTGATGAAGAGCCCACATCTGAAGTATTGCCTTATCTCGTCTCTCCGCAGATGCTGACTGAACTGCAGAGTGGTTTCTGTTTTTGTTCTGACGGTATTAAATGCCCTTCAGGCACTTAAATCGCCACTGCTGGGCCTTCCCCAGGATTCAGGACCCTGGCTGCAGAAGTCCTGCCCACCTTGAGTTGCCAGCCATTCAGAGGCCGGCAGCTCCTCAGTGTCATCAGCGTCAGCAGGAGCAGTGGCATAATCACAGAATTATTCAGCATAAAAGGAAGCCATTCGGCCCATCGCATCTGCACCAGCACTCTGAATGAATAATTCACTTAGTGCCATCCTCCTGATTTCTTGCCATAACCCTGCACATTCTTCCTTTACATGTAACAGTTTAATTCCATTTTGAATGCCTTGATTGAACCTGCCTCCACCACACTCTCTGGCAACGCATTCTAAATCCTAACCACTCGCTACATGAAAGAGTTTTTCCTCATAATGTCATTGGTTCTTTGGCCAATTACTTTAAATCTGTGCCATTTCATTCTCGACCCTTTCACTAGGGTTTTTCCCTATCTATTTTGTCCGGACCCCTCATGATTTTGATAACCTCTATCTAATCTCCTCTCAGCCTTCTCTTCTTCAAAGAAAACAGTCCCAACTTCTCCAATCTATCTTTGTATTTGAATTTTCTCATCACTAGAACCATTTTTTGTGAAGCTTCTCTGCACGGTCTCCAAGGGCGGGACTTTCCAGTCCCGCCCGCTGTGGGAATCGTTGCAGGCAGGACTGGAAAATTGACTGACCAGCCAAAGGTCCATTGACTTCAGATAGGAATTTCCTGTTCCACGGCGGCAGGACCGGAAAATCCCACCCTAAATGCCTTCACATTATTCCTAAAATGTGGCACCTAGAACTGGACGCAATAACCTCTTTGCTCTTGTAATCTATGTCCCTATTATTAAAGCTTAGGATACCAAATGGTTTATTAAATAAATATAAATAGAAGGCAAATACAAAGCTCTGTGTGTACCAGGCTTGTGTTCTCAGTACCCTCCTTTACAGCAGCGAGGCATGGACGATTTATGCATGACAAGAAAAGCAGCTGAACGTCTTCTACCTCCACTGCCTCAGATAAATATTGGGCATCTCCTGGGAAGACAAAGTGAGGAATATGGAAGTACACCAGTGTGCAGGGATCCACAGCATGTTTGGCCTCTTGAGTCAGTGAGAACACCATTGACTGGGTCAGGTGAGCCGAAAGGATGACAGCTCCATTCCCAAATACATGCTCTATGGCAAACTTGCTATCGGCAGGTGACCAATAGGTCACCCACGTCTGTGATATAAGCAATTGTGCAAGCGAGACTTCAAGTTGACGGTGGAAAAGAACACCACCACCTGCAAGTTCCCCTCCAAGTCATACAACATCCTGACTTGGAAATATGTCGCCGTTCCTTCACTGTCACTGGGTCAAAATCCTGGAAATCCCTTCCTAACAGCACTATTGGTGTACCAAAACCTCATGGACTGCAGCAGTTCATGAAGGCAGCTCACCACCACCTTCTCAAGGGCAACTGGGGACAGGCAATAAATGCTGGCCCAGCCAGCGAAGCCCATATCACGTGAATGAATAAAAAAACACTGATGCTCTATGCCCTTGTAAATGGCGAGGGACCTTTCACTGTGTTAAAAGGTGTCATATAATTGTGATTGTACTGTTTCTGACCTGCTCTGTGACTCAGCCAATATTATTCTGTAACCAGCCAGCAGCTGAACAATAGTGGCCCATACAGAGAGTGACTATTTCTCCTTGTGGGAGAGTACCTGGCCTTTACTCATGGTGTCCCTTGATGACACAGCGGAGATTAAACCTCCAATGTGAACTTTTCACCAAGCCCATGTGTCCTACAATGCCATGGGACAGTGCTTTGGACCTCCAATGAGCTGTAACTCTGCAATCATAAAATACCCTTTTATAGTTCCTTGAATAACAAACCTCCTTTTTAAATTTAGAACAGTTCATTTAGAAAACTTCACTATAAGGATCAAAAAGAACAAACATTTAATTCTAAAATAATTGTTTCCAGGAGAATTGCACAGTACCACTCTGGAGTACTGCTGCGAACATCCTGGTCTACACACCAGCTTTTAGCATTTAAATACACATGTCTCTTCATGCTATAAATGGCATTAGAACTAATCATTAGTATATATCTAAGTTCTCACTTAACAGTTCCCTCACCATTTGAAATACAGAATAAGGAGCAGTGTTTGGAATGGTGCCATACACCTACAGGCCAACAATTTTTGTGAGGCTACACCATGTTGAATATTTCTACATAAAATTTTAGAAATATTTTACTGGGGGAAGAAAGTGCAAATACATTGCAGTCAACTATTTTGATTTTATTTGAAATTAATCAGAATTAAGTGCTTGGAAATTTTAAAATTGCCAATGTTGAATTTTTTTAATGGGATTTGCTTATAGTACTAATTGAATGAATGTTGCTAATAATATACTGTATTATATATAATAATATAAGATTAATAATAATATATACATAATATATAATAATATAGTATAATAATAAAATATAATATGAAATGATACATTTTGCTTGGAGGAAGTTCATAGGGATCAGTCAGTCATTTATAAGCCCATTGTCTAAATATGATGATGTTATTGAATTGTTTGGGAAAGTTAAATATATGAGAAGAAGGGTATCATTCAGTAAATTTGCAGAACTATTTTTCCAATAATTTTTTGACCCTCCTCTTTTTAAAGCACTGACTAATACAGTACTATTTCCCCTTTGTTAGGTGTGAGCCTCTACAGATCATGTCCACAGGCTATTTTGGGGTAAGTCAATCACAACCAATCCTCTTATTTTCCTCACCCAATTTTAACACATGTATTTTCAGCACAATCACTCGATAGTGATCAAGAGCAGTAGCCCTAGCTGTTTTTATTTTAACCACTCTCCTCCCTAGCCTAGGGGCACTGAGGTTATTTGTAGCACTCCTGCTGAGATCACATACCTCAACACAATCCAGGCATCAAACCTTGGACCTTTCTGCTAGTACAGCTCAGTTTAGCACTGGGCCGTACGTTTACTCTCTTAGCAATGAAGGGAGCTGCCTTCTCCAGTTTTATAAACAGATGCTCCAATTGAGCCACAGCCAGTTCATTATCAGGTTCCAGCACCAATACTGTAATAGTCCATCGAATAACCAACAGATGGATCATTACATGGAAATTTGTGCTCAACGTCATTTTTTGCCTCCCAACACAAGACATCCTATCTCTTAAAATGTGGGAATGGGAGTTATTTCACTGAATCCAATTAATTAATTTACTGGATCCAATTAAGATAGCTGCAGGAAATAAACAGGAAATTTCTGATCTGGCTCCAGGCCGATGCTGCACTCCCTGAAGGCATACTCCTTTGCAAATCCAATGTCAACAATGTTTTCTGACACTTTTCACTTCCCTGATGAGTTAACTGAGAGGGAAGGAACACTGTAGCTGAAACTACGGAAAGCAAATCATGTGTTGTGGATAAAATTAAACTTTTGGTGTCAGAATTTATAGTATTAAAAATAGAATCCTTCTTGAATATAACTGAGTAGCTTTCTAATTGGGGCCATTTCAGAGGGCAATTAAGAGTCAACCACATTGCTATGTTTCTGGAGTCATAAATAGGCCAGACCGGGTAAGGATGGCAGATTTCTTTTCCTAAAAGATTTTACTGAACCAATGGCTTTTACAATAAGCTGGTGGCTTCACAGTCAGCATGATTGATGCCAGCTTTTTATTCCAAATTTATTTAACAACTGAATTTCAATTCCTCAGCTGCCATGGTTTGATTTTGAATTCACATCTCCAGGCCTGAATTTTGCCTTTGGTGGATGTGGGCACGATTGGTGGGCCCGGGAGCAGCCGGGAAATGGACCGCTGACTGCGATCAGCCCCCTGACTATGATTTCATGCTGACTGACCAATTAACAGCCAGGCAGTGTGAAACGTGCGCTGAAAAGCTCAGCGCTGCCAGGGTGGGGGCAAGAAGAGGGCAGGGCAATGACGTCACCGCGGGCGCAGGTGAGCGCTGCAAGAGAGCTCCCTGAAGACAGATAACTGCCTCAGGGAGCTGCAGGCCTCCAAACGATGAACTAAAAGTTTAAAAAGCTGCAAAAAAAATGTCAATGCATCACAATCAAGCACCTGAAAACATACCTCATAAAAATGCTGTCCACATATATTTAATTTTTATTTTATTTCATAACAGAGATTTCATCCCACCTTTGGATGAGGTTTGATGAAAAATATAAAGCTTGCCTGGCCATGTCACCCATCCTCCAACCATATGGTTGGATGGGCCATGAAAAATCGGAGACAAATGTGCCATTACTGGGCTTAATTTCCCTCTTCCAACTTTTCTGGTGCTCGCTGAGCGAAATATCGCAGAAGTGCGTGATGCCATTGGGACGCTAGTCCAACGTCATCTCGCGTGATTTTACGCCCGATCGGGTTGAGCACGAACCCGCCCATGGGACATAAAATTCCGCCCCAGATTATTAGTCTTGACTTCTGATTACTGGTTCAGCAACATAATCACTGTGCTACTGTACCCAAAATGATTGCTGCACTGTAGCATCATTTCCAACACAGGGCCAGGACTTATTTGACTCCATCCATGGTTTTAGCTATATTGGGGCAACTTAAAAGATTTAATGAAACTCTCAGGAGTCTGCCATTCTACTAAACTACCTGCTAAAGGCATCCAACCCAAATCCTGGCAAATTAGAGTATTCTCTTAGGCCCAAATGGCAGCTAAAGTATTTGATGTTTACCTGAATCCTTCTTTCCTTCTCATTTTTAATTTATCTACTCTCCTTTCCTCTGAATCTCACCCAGTTCATCGACAACACTGATGGCTACCCCCTCAAGCCTGTCATCACCAGGTGATTTGCCACCTCCTTGGTTGTCATCAGTGATCAAGGCCATCTTTGCTCACTTCCTTGTTATGCCCAACATCAACCTGTCTGCTGCCAACCATTCTAACATCTGCCCTCTGGAGTGATGGTGATGTTGGTGGGGTGGAGGGTTGGCATTGGTGGGGGGGGGGGTGGTGAAGGGAGGAGTTGGGAGGGGCGGTAGTGAGTAGACAGGGTGGACATAACCCCAGGGTTTTTTCCCAATACCTTCCACATTTAATTACCTCTCTTCTGGATTTCCACCCACTGCAGCACCACTGTTGTTGTTGACTTGTTTCTCGATTCCCTCTGCTTTCAAAGCCCTATTGCCCTTAAAGGGTGGAATTTTATGCCAGCGGAAATTTATGGTCCCGCTGAAGACTTTTCAATGGCTCACCGCAAAATTCCGCCCCAGGTATCTCACAATCTACCAAACCCATAAGTAGAATCATATAAATGTGGGTCTTTCTTTCTTCTTTCTATCCTAGCATTCCCACCCTTCTGCATATCTATTCCCCATGCACCAGCAAATCTCATATCTTTCACAAAACACAATTCTTCATCCCTCAATCCCCTCTTGACCCAAATCTTCACTGCATAACTATCTTTCCTTTGCTCAATACTTGCTGACATTGTTGATAACTCCATTTCTTTACACTTCAAAGCTACTCTCATTAATCCCTCCACAAAAGCTGATCTTTAACCCTCTGTCCTCTCTATCTACTAATCTACCTTTACCTCTTCCACTCTAAGATCCTCAATTGTTGCCATCAGCATTATTCCCATCCACCCTTTCTTAGTTCCTTCAGTCTGGTTTTCATCCTGACCACATCATGAAGACTATTCTGGTTCAAGTCACCAAAAATCTCCTCTGTGACTGTAACCATGGTGTGTGAGCCCTCATTGTCCTCTTCAATGTCTACATTCAATAAGATTGGCCCAAGCATCCTCCCACATTTCTCCTCTGTAATCCATCTTTGTGGCAATGCCCCCACTTGGTTCCATTCCTACCTGATCCTCAGCAACCAGCATATCTACTGCAATGTTTTCTCCTTCCGGTCTTACGTAGTCATCAGGCATGCCCTAAGGTTTCACCTTCGATTTTCTTTTCCTCCTCTGCTGTCTCTGCATGACTGCATCATCTGTAGGCTTCTCTTGAGGTTTCATATGTATGTTCACAGTGCCCAAGTGTGCTTCTTCACCACCAGCTTTGACTCCATAATCAATACTGCTTATCAGAATTCAAAATGTGCATAAGGAAGAAATTTCTTCAAGTTCATATTGGCAAGGCCAAAGCCATCATAATTGGCTCCCAAAAAAGACACTGTACTTCAGCCTGTGATTCTATCCCCGACACAACTGCTTGCTCAGGCTGAATTTGACAATGTCTAACCTTATAGTCTGAACCTAAGCTAAGTTTCAAACGCCAAATTCTAGCCTGCATGAAGACCACCCATTTCCACTGCAGCCAAAATACCTGCCTCTGTCCTACCTCCTGTCCAGTGCCACCAAAACACTCAATGATGTCTTTGTGATCTTCTGTTTTGAGTATTCAGACACTTCCATTAACCTCTTAAATTCATATGTATAAAACTTGCATCCAGAATATTGCTGTTGGACTTCTAAGCTACACTAAGTTCCATTGGCCATCACCTGTCTCCTCACCAATCTCCATTGATGCTCCATCCATAAAGCACTTGCAGAGCATTTGGGAAATTATACAGTTTCCATTCAGACAGCAAAATAAACATAGCCATCATGAACAGTGTTTCTTATGCTTGTTTTTAAGAAAATGACATTGTTTAAGTTTTATATTTGTAATGCATTCTAAATATTTATGCCAGCTGATTTATTTTATTTATCTTTATATTTGAACAGCAAAATGCTTCATATGAACTGCAAAAATTCTGAAATATCTATATTAATCAAATTTAAAATGAGATTCTGAATAAAAGTGCTGAATTTAAACATTACTTACGTACAAGATTTTGAGACAGGAAGTGCTATTACAGAGATACTTGGTTAAAAATGAAAGTAATTTGATATTTTAAGTTTTTTTTCTTGGCTCATATGCTGAAGAGGTGTGGTGTAAAGTTGAAGAAATGTTCCTGTCTGTTACATGCACATACATACTTTGACCACTGCAGTATGTGAGAGAATACAGTTATATGCTTACCTCCCCAAACTGAGTATGGGAATCAGTTAATTTTTTAGGTGCCAATAATTTTACTGTTATCGAAATGATCTCTAAGAAAATACTTTCCAGTCCTTTTGTGTAGATGTGAACCATTTCCATACCCTGCCTCTATCCTCCCTCCCCACAACACCAACCTCTGCTTTGCAAAAGTACAGTGTAACCAATACAACATCATCAGCTTTGTGTGCATCCATGTTTGAAACTTGTATAATCATAGTGGATATGGCATTGGAACTTAGATGAGTAAATTTATAAGACATGAGGGATAATTCTGACTTTCTGTGGGCGTTGTGAGTCCGCAGCCCCTTTTACATCTCTCTTGAGTTGTATTTTCATTGACTTCAATGGAGATAAAAATTGGAAGAGATGTAAAATAGGTTGCTGATTCATTATTGCCTAATGAAACTCTGCAGCCACTGAATGGCCTTTTCCTTACTTGGTGCTATTCACTGTAGGAATCAAAATAAGTGGAAGTCTTGTTGGTGCAATCCCTGTCTCTGAACTTAACCTCTGGCTTTGAGTCCCACGCTGGGACTTGATGGCCATGGAAGGTGTGTTCATAACGTGGTCAAACAGGTTAAGTATCAACCTACAAATCCTTCCAATGTGCCTACGGCAAAAAGTAAGAGAACAGCCAGAACTGTGTGTTGGTGCAGTGGAGTAACATCTCCCTGTGTTAAGAGACTCCACACACAGGTTCTTGCCATTTGTGGCAATAAGTGCTCTCCTCACTTTGCGGGACTGCTAGAAAGAGAAATCAACATGAATCTTTGTGCCGTTTTCAATACATTGTAATCAATAACCAAATCATATATTAGATTGCATAAGAAATCATCATATACTTCATAATCATCTTTTCTTCAAACCAAGTAAACTTAGAAACAACTGAATGATCTTCTGGTTTTTAAACAACAGCAAGTGTTAATACAGAATTATAGCATATTTTCTGCTTTAAGTTCCACTCTGCTTGTTGTGGAAGCTCTGTCACTGCTGATCCAATTGATTTTTACAGAATCTTACAGTTAATCATATTTATTCACAAACATGTTTTTTGAAATTGTCCAGACTGTTATATTGTATTGATTTCCACTCAATAGCAAAAATTACTCTCCTAGCTCTGGAATGAACAATTTGTATGTATTGTGTAGGTTAAGTTGAAATTATGCCTTTTGGAAAAATCTTATAAGATACTCGATTAAAAATTCTTTGAAAAATATGAAGAATTGCCATATATTTGGAAAGGTCCTAGAGCACCTAAAAAAAATTACATTTTCTTTTCATTTTTCTCTTGGGACAAGAGGAGGGGATAGCCACTTACAAGACAGATTATACAAACAGTGTCCTCATTATTATGGTTATAGCTTAGTATTGTCAGGAACTACTTGGTGGTGTAAGGTAGATCCATTTGTTGATACTGAGGCGATTTAAAAGAAAATTTCTTGTAAGTTGTGGCAAATGTAATGTGTCTGCCCACCAGCACTATTTCTGAACAAGAAGCATTAACCAGCAGCTATGGTGATAATAGAAGAGTTTAAAGCAGATCTTAAAATATATATATATATATATATATATGTATATATACTCTATTCATAAAATATCTGGAAGAACATTACAAAACATTTCTAAATCGCAGATTAATCCATGTCAGTTTGTATTTATAGTGCAACCTGTCCTGCCAAATGCCTTCATTAGATAAATATTCTATGCTCAGAGCCCTCCTGAAAGACAACCTTGAGTTAAATTGTACTTCTTTTTTCAACCACGCTGCTGTGGCCATGCTCAAATAATAATGAATAAAATAATCCCAACAAAAATAAACAGCTGATTTTCTCAGATCCCATATACAAAAGACTTGTCATTTAATTGAATTGGATCTGCATCCAGATCAAATAGGAAACTGCTAATGAGTCCACAAGCACTGGGTTAGCAGATCAAGCAGAGCGGAATGTACTCATGAATTAAGCAGCCACTAACCTTTTGAATGTTGAAAGAGCTTTGAATTCTTTACAATATGTGGATGGGTTCTCTCACTTATTGAGGAAAAGAAATCCTCTATAAGTTTCTAACTTCAATGGTAGAAGTTGCATTGCAGGAATATTTTCAACCTTGGAACACAAGATATTCATGAAATAAACATACAATTTTTACGGAATATAACATACTATAGCAGTGGCATAAAGAGAAGGATAGGTTCTAATTTTGTGCAATGGTGCGAAACAAGTGATAGGGAAGCGACAGTCCATTTCACTTCTTACCCAAGTTTTATTTCCACAGAAGCCAGTGGCAATAAATATCAGGAAAAATTTTAGATGGGCTGCCAATTCACTCTCACCCATATCAGACTATTACACAAAGTCAAAATCTGCCCCAATGTACCAAAAGTCTCAGTGCAGGTGATTGAAATAATGCTGTGATGTATTTCTAAAGCCAGTTTAGTCCTTCTCAGTTTAAAAACCATTTGCTTTAATCTAAAGACTTGGTAAATTCTAAGGTTGACAGCTTCATGCAGATATAGCCTGAGCAGTAATATAATGGCCCATAACTTTCGAGCTCCAGGGCAGTACATCTGGGTGTATCCCAAAAATGCGCTGGGGAACCTGGGAATCATGGAAGTTCAAACTTGCAATTGCCAATTGCCCTGCTCTGGGAACAATCTGAAAATGCAATTTAAATTACAAACTTCTTATGGTTCTGACTGTCTTACAGCAATAGAAAAAGTTAGAAGAATTAAAATCATTTCCATCCTGATAACTATTGTACTGACCTCCCCTGAACACCCATGAGATCCCTGACTACCCACCACTACCCCCACTACAATCCCATGGGAACTCACCAACCCCCAAGAGACCCACCCCACAACTCGGGACACCCAATTACCCGCTACCTCCGCACTACACCCCCCAATCCTCCACAAGACCCCCACCATATCCCTTGCACCACTACTGGGACCCCCACACTCCCTCAACCACGAATGGGACCCCCGCAACTTCCTCCACCGTTACACTACCACCCCCCAACATGCCCAACTGCACCCACGACTGCCCGACCTCCCCGACATCCAGAGTCGCCCCCAACCTCTCCCCCTCAACTGTGCACCCCCCTACTGCCAGCCTGATTCCATCCCCTGACTACCCAACCTCTCCCCCACACTGCCTGGTACCTCCCCTCTACTGCACATGCCCCCAGAATGTACATCCCTCCCGGCGCTTCCCAAATGCTCAACTCTTCCAACTGCCCAGCCCCCTGCAACATGACTGCTTGGCCCTCCCCCCAACTGCACACCCCACCAGACCGCCCAATTCCCCCGCCCCAGACCACTCAATCACACTGTGCACCCAATCCCCCTCATAATTCCACCCACTCACCTTACAAACCTACCTTCTCTCTGGCTTGAAAGTGGCTGGACTTTAAAATTACTTGATTTACAGCAGCTAGTGCTGTAAAAAAGAAGGTCTCAGGGGCACGCTGCACTACACAGTTTCACTTGGCCTGAGTTGGAAGGCCTGGCGGGGATCCAAATGATTTTGAGGTAAGAACATAGGAGCGGAGCAGCAATCCAACTCTGACTGCCACTCTGCAGAAGTTCAAGCCCAAAATTTGCAAATGATAACACAAAAATAGCAATAACTTATGAGATAAAATGTGGATGAAATGAAATATCCTTTTTATGATTGAGAGTGACACAGAATGCAGAAGCATTGCTGACATTGACTAAAATGTCACATGTTTAACAATCTCTTGTCTCCAACACCCCATCCCTCCACACTCCCACCCCATCCCCCAAAGTGATTGAATATATGTGATGCATTTGGATTTCCAAAAGGCTTTTGATAAGGTGCCACATTAAAGATAAGAGCAAATGGTGCAGGAGGTAACATATTGGCACAGATAAAGGATTGGTTAACTCCTAGGAAGTAGAGTAGGAATAAAATGGTTATTTTTCAGGTTGGCAAGTTGTAACTGGTGGAGAGCCACAGGGACCAGTGCTAGGGCCGAAACTATTAATGATCTATTTCAATGACTTGTGACTTGGATGAAAGGACCAAATATATGTAGCTAAATTTGCCAATGGCACCAAGATAGGTAGGAAAGTAAGCTGTCAAAAGAAGGAAGAGAGTATGTAAAGGGATAAAGATAGGTTAAGTGAGTGGGAAAAATTTAGCAGATTGAATATAATGTGGGACAATGTGAACTTGTCCACTTAGGCAGGAAGAAGGGTGTCATGTCCCAGTATAATCTGAACTTCAATCTAATTTTTATCATTAGAAAATGAACACAAAAGGCTGCAAAAGATGGCCACCTTAGGGTCATCTGACTTCTCATGTGGATTGAAACCACTCCTGTCTCAAGAGGGAAGAAAAAGAACATTCCAGACTAACATTGAATCAATGTCTTTTCTGCAAATTAATCCAAAAGGACATTAACAATTTGAATGGGTAATTCGAACACAAACTCTCAAGATGATAAACAACAACCCAGGATGTGTAATCAACATAAAACAAAACAACCCCTTATTTGAACTTGTAATGTCACATGATGAGGAAGCCATTTTGCTGTCTGCTTTTAAAATCAGCAAGAATCTGTTTGCAGACAGAGTTCCAACAGAAGCCATCAAATTAGCTGCAATCCATCAAGATAATTAACAGCAGTACCTTGTAAGTGGGAGAACACAACAGAGAGAAGAACTCCCCTATCTGTTCCAACTTTGAGAACCAACTTCCTAGAAATTTGTCTGCAAGAAACCTCACAGCCTGCTGGGAATGCTTCACTTTACAAGACCCTCACGTCAACTGTAAAACATCAACTTCATCTAAGAAACTACAGGCCAGCTGCAACAATATATTGCCTTCAGCTGTATCTAATCTTTTAGTATGTGAGAATGACTGTGTGAAAATTTTGTGCTTAATTTGGCAAGAACCTTATTTATATTTAAACTCGCAAGACCTTACTGCTGAATTATTTAATTTGGGATCCACGTTCTGAGAAAACACACACCTCTTACAATCAGACATACTGAGCATGGACAGTAAAGAGGAAATATAGGGCAGGATTTTTATCTCATCGGGTGGGTGTGGCTGGCAGGACCAGGAGCGGTCACGAAATTGACCGCCGTCCGCGATCAGGCCCCAACCGTGATTTCATCCTGACTGGCCAATTAATGGCCAGCAAGCGCTAATCACCCGCTGCAAAACTGAGCATTGGGTGTGGGCGGGAGGAGGGCGAGCGCAGAAGTCTGCACATGTGCACGAGTGCGCGCAATGAAAGCTCCCTGAAGGCACAGAGCTACCTCAGGGAGCTGAAGAATTTTAAAAACATAAATAAAGAATTTAAAAATGTTAAAAACATGTCCCCTCATGTGACTCTGTCACAGGAGCAGAGACATGTTATAAATGAGATTTAAACATTTTTATTTTACTTTTAATTCCTGTTGAAAACCTTATCCCGCCCATGGATGAGGTTTCATAAAAAGTCCAAAGGCCACCTGGCCAATTCGCCTGCCCACCAACCATAAGGGAAGCGAAAAGTTGCATTTGATTATAACTTTAATGACCTCAATAGACCTGTTAATTGTCGGTGGACGTGCTGCCGACTCCCACGCATACCCACCGACCGAAATATCTTGCGAGTGCACGATAACATCGGGACACTTGCCTGATGTCAGCCCGCATCATTTTATGCTCGAGCGGGTTGGATGTGCGCCCGCCCGGTCAGCAAAAAATTCTGTCCATAAATTCTGTCCAAGACAATGGAAAAACAGTGTATTTAAATGGAGAGAGATTGCAGAATTTGGTGGTACAGAGGGTACTACTGGGTGTCCTGGTATATGAATCACGAAATGTTGGTATGCAGGTACAGCAAGTGATTAGGAAGATAATTGGAATGTTGGTGTTTGTTGCAAGGGAAATGGAATATAAAAGTAGGGAAGTTTTACTGCAGTTGTACAGGGCCTTGGTGAGACAACACCTAGAGTACCCTGTACAGTTTTGGTCCTTGTTTGAAAAAGGATATAATTGCATTAGCAGTGGTTCAGAGAATGTTTATTTAGCACATCCCTGGGATGAAATGCTTGTCTTAGGAAGAAAGGTTGAAAAACTTGGGCCTAAACCCATTGGAGTTTAAAAGAACAAGAGGTGATCTTATTGAAACATATAAAATTCTGAGGGGGCTTGAGAGGGTGGATACCAGGAGGATGTTCCCTCTTGTTGGGGAGACTAGAACTAGAGGGGACAGTTTAAGAATAAGAGGTCTTCCTCTTAAGACGAGATAAGAAGAACATTTTTCCTCTCAGAGGGTAGTTAGCCTGTGGAATTTTCTTCCCCAGAAAGCAGTGGAGGCTCGGTCACTAAATTTATTCAGAGTTAAGTTAGACAGATTTTTGATAGACAAGGGAGTCAAAGGTTAAGGGAGCAGAAAGGAAGGTGGAGTTGAGACCATTACCAGATCAGCCATGATCTTATCGAATGGAGGAGGAGACTCAAAGGGCCAAATGGCCTACTCCTGCTCCTAAGTCCACTGTTCACACGTACATTGTTGAGCCATAGGGACCAGAATGTTCAATTGCTGATCTTTGTGGATGGAGTTAATCTCAACTAAGACATTAGAACACAATCAACTGAGCTGAAAATGAAAAAATTGGTCCAGGTTTCCCACTTCTGACATATATTGTGACCACTGCTGAATTGAATGTTTATGTGTGTGTGTATGTGTGTGTGCAGATGTCAAGTTTGACTGTAATGTTATAATGGTCGATTAGGCCTTAATTATCTGCTTACTGAACATTCACATGCACACACATTCTAGCAGAGGTCACTAGATAAAAAGAGAACCAAATGGACAACTTCTATTATAATTGAAAATCACAGCTAATTATTGTCAACAATAATACTTCAACAGCATTTCAATAGAACAAATGCAAGGCAAATACCCAGCACAACCCAGAAACTGTATGGTTCAGTATACCACATCTGTGGAGTCATTGAGGGGTCACAATCTTCCCTTTATTGTTCCCTAGTTTAACAAATATTTGAGTCCCTGCATAGAATCAAGGTTTATTTTAATTTCATGCCCTAAACATTTAGGACCGGATTTTCATGTACTTGTGGAAACTCTGTGGAGGTGTAAAAATTGTAGTCGGGACACATATCCCCAGTACCCCCAATTCTCACCAGTCTGGATTAAGGGTCGTGAGCCTGTACTTTGTACTTCTGACCTGGCTGGCTCCATAGCAGGGATGACATGTCCTAATCCCCTGCAATTTTCATGGAGTTGGGCCAGTTTTTAAATGATTCCTCGGTCACAACTCCTCAGAGGTGTCATGAACCATAATTTGGATGAGGGAACCTTTTGAAAGGTAAGCTCAAAATGTATTACCCATGCCCTGCTATGCCCCCTATGCAGCCCTCTTGGCCCCAAATACCCTCCATGCCTTGCTATGTCCCCACCGCCCCCCCACCCCCAAGAATACATAATGAAGCTTGGCTGAGAGCCAAGACATCCATTATTCGGTTGAAACAGCTGCACCCCAGGGAAAACATTGCTTGTTTGACAGCTCTTGCTCTGTGATCTATTCTATCAATTGCACAATGTTTATTTACACAAGATAAAGAGATGTCACGTGCTTGCGGTTTTATTATTGATATTTTAAATGGTCTGAATGGTTGACGCCTTTCAGGAGCTGTAGTAAAACAGTTAGGTTGGGAATTGGCTCTTTCACTCATGCGCGTGAAAGAGTGCAGAAATCTCCCTGAGGCACAGAGCTGCCTCAGGGAGATTAAGATCGAAAATGAACGTTGAAATAAAGAAAAAATAAAATTATTCAGACATGTCCCCTCATGTGAAACTGTCACATGAGCTGGGACTGTGCATTAATTTTAATAAAAAATTTTCTGAAAATTTTAAATCATTTATGAAACCTCATCCCACCCATGGATGAGGTCCCAGGAAAATGCAAAGGCCGCCTGGGCTCTTCGCCTGCCCGCCAAGGTTGGACGGGCAGCTCCATTAATTATTTTAATTGTTAGTTAAATGGCCTTAATAGGCCTTTGACAGTTCAGTGGGTGGGCAGCCAACTCAGCTGCTCGCCCGCCGAACTGAAAATCTAAATGACACGTGATGACGTCGGGACTCACACCCGATGTCACCCTACGTCATTTTACACCTCGACGAGCGGGCCCTGCTTCTGCTCATCGAGCCGAAGATTCTGCTCATAGACAGAATTCCACCAGAGATAAAGAGAGAGGGTCCGACAGGCAAAGCCATCAACTGCTGCAGCCAGTTAAGCAGCAAAGTAACCACCTACAATACCTTAAAAGAGAAACTAAGCCTCTCTCTCTCCTTTAACCTGTTCCATCTTCAAACCAACCCGTGAAAACAACCTCTGGGCAGGTAAGCTCTAGGAACCATCATAACTACTGAGAGATCTCTGTACATTTGAGACCTTCACTTCAGCTAAAGTAACAAATCAACTACAAATCATCAGACTTCCACAGTTAAATTGTGTTAAATTCAATTTTATAATTACTGTTTTACCTTTAATGGTATCTAATTCTTGAGAAATAAATTAACCCTCTTCATTTTTAAAATAGAAAATCTTGCTGCTGGTTTATTTAAATTGACTCAATTACTCTGAGGATAAGAAAATACACATGAGGAGCCATTAGGGATGGTGGTGAGTGGGTGGCATGAGATTGCATGATTTGTAATGGATAGGGCATGGGGGGTATGTGGGGGTGTGAGGGGTGTGGGCCTGAGGGCTGTTCTTTGTTTTGCTGTCATTATTACAACTGGCCCAGAGTCCCAGTTGTAATAATGCCCACCTCAGCACTATTAGCCCCTATGGCTATTTTCAAACTTTTTCCATGGAAGGCGAGTCCAATTCTTGTTATCACCCATGCCCCGGAACGAACATCCCACATTTGATGGCACTTTGTCTCAAGGCGGGCGCACCGAACCAGGAAATTCCCTGACTCCCAATATCCCCTTCCCCAATATAAATCCAGCCCTTAATCTCTAGGTTATATTGAATTGAATGACCTCAGCTTGCAATGGCAGTGGAGGCAATGCAGTTAGGATCAGCACCAGGCAAGAGAGAACAAGTAAGAAGGAATGAAATTACATTTATGAAGTGCATTTCAAGATGAACCAAATCACTTCACCACCAATGAAGCATTTTACAAAGGGTAGTCACTTTTTCAATTAATGGGGTTGTGATAGCCAATTTATGCACAACAAAAGCAATTAAATAATGACCAGATAATCTATTTTTAGTGAAGCTAAGAGATAAATATTGGTCATAAAACCAGGAATAACTTCCTTCCTTAGTTTGGGAATGGGGAGGGGCATGCGAAAATCAAGTACAATCATCCAATGGCCTTACTTGTCCATTTTCAAGAAGAGTCACTGGCTATTGATCAGGAAGAAGAATTTTGGCTAATTTTCTCCTCTGTAACCTAGAGGCATGGAGGTCATTTGTAACTACTGAGATCAGCATCTCAGCACAAACTAGGTATTGAAACTAGGGCCTTCCTCATCTCTATGACCAATTACTAAATACACTTGGTGAACAATTAGGACACCCCATGCTTTCTCATGACAAATGTTAAAGCCTTTCATTGGCCTGGTGTCTTTTTTTAACCCTTGATGTTATTGTTTTATTTTATTCTAAAATGAGATGGTCATTGCCTCAACTTCTATAAGTTGCCCTATAGGAGGGTGTGACCAGTGCAAAGTACATATGCTGAATTTCTGTGTTAGTGAGGATAATACATTAAAACAACTGTGAAGAGGATTGAGAATGGGAAAGTAGAAACTGCTGTTGCATGGGGGACATCAGGCTCAGCACACATGCTCCACTGCTCATCCTGAATACAATCTTTTTGTGTGGCTTTAAGGCATTTAGATTTGGGGGTGGGTAAAAAAAAAGAAAAATCCTTTATAAAAAAAGAAAGAAAAAAGATTGATGTTCTGAAGAGCGGTGTTTGAAGGGTGAGAAATATGCCAGATGCTTGAACTATTTCACATAGAGTTGGCTGGATTAGTACCAGCTCTATTATGAGCACCTGCATGCACTCAGTCCCTATAAACAAGACTTCATATCAAAACCTCGGCACCACAATTGGAATGCAGTTGTAACAGCAGTATGTGTGGTGTTCATTTCCTGTAATTAAAGGAATTATATTCCTTAAAGAACATATGTACATTGAAAAAAGACAATACTCAGAGCTGACTATACAATCACAGCAGGTAGCGCTGACTACAGCCACGTTATACTTCTTTCCCGGTTATTAGTGATTCAGGATATAATTTTTAAGTCTTATCCTTTTGACAGCTGTGGCAAATCAAATTGACTTCATTTTTTCTAAATATATGTCTCCTTATAAAAAAAGATTGTTCACTCCCTCAATGGTCGAGTGACAATGGGTGAAATCATCCCAGATTTGCACTAAGTGCGGTAGCAGGCGTGAAAAAGTTTTTTTATCCGCTGACCATAATGGCGGGTTTTCGAGCTGTACCTCCCCATCTTGCCTCATAAATTATGCAGTCACGGGAAACACGCTGGATCACTGGTGGGCGGCCTCTGATTGGCCCACTATGCCATTACCTCGCCGCTTCCTCATGCCGGACACCAAATTTAAAATGCAGCCACGCGCACACTTTTCAATGCATGCAGCCCAGGACCTCTCCAGTCAGGGCATGGCCCCAGAAGCCAGAAAGATTGCAGCCACATGATTCAGTGACACGTTGCTGGGAAACCTTCTGGGTGCCATGTAGGTCCACTGCAAAGTCCTCTACCCTCGCTCTGGCCACAGGAGGCCCATCAGTCTCACTATTCCAGCTTGGGAGGTGGTAGCAGAGGTGGTCAGGGCCAACACTGCACACAAGAGGTCAGCCATGCAGTGCAGAAAATAGATGAATGATCTCATCCGCGCTGCTAGGGTAAGTCAACCATCTATGGTATGTGACTGGCATATGACTGGTATCTCAGTCATATGCCAGTTCAAGGGGCATTACTACTTACTCTCTCATACACACCCTCAGATCTCCATCTGGCCTCATTTACTCTGGAGATTGCCTCCTCATCCTGTCCATGGCTCCACTTAGCACACATGCACGCCTGCCATCCTTCTTATTTGGCCTGGAATCCGCCTTCCTCACACTCTCCCCATCTGTCTTTATGCAGTTCAGGATCGTACACAATTACTGAGAGAAATCCCTGACCTGGGGTGAAGTGCTGGGCATCAAGGTCCTCACACATCTTGTGGATTCTCACTCAGGGGTTTTGCAATTTTGGTATTTTTTCTTAAATGTCGGGAGTGCACAGAGAGATTTCTCAGTCATTTGGATCGGGGCCAGTTTTCTCTTTAACTTAAAGCGACAGCATACCTGGTGAGTATATCTTCTTTTGTTTTTAATTATCTTAAAGACTCACAATCGCCAGGTGATGGGTAGCGTCGGATCTGATCTATCCTTGTCGTCAGTTTGTTGTGGGTGGCCGAGTTGTACTAATAGTGATAGAGTTTATCTGCAGACACTTCTTGGGTAGAATCATTAAATATATTGATATTATACTCAGCAGCAACTACACATGTGCTTTCAACCCCATCTGACTGTTGAGGTAGCCTGCACTACTCTCCTATTGGTTACTACAGATCATGCGATCTTCCTTAACATGTATTATTCTTAAAAGTACATTGCACAGTAAATAATACCATAATTACTACAGTCTCCTTGCCTATGGCTCCTTGTTATGTTTGTGTCACTCAGATGGAAAACCTTGATTCCTGCACAAGATAATGGCAGGTGTCTTGGTCCTGGGCCTCATCCCTGTGCAGTGTAACCTTCAGACCAAAGTGATGGTCCAGCTTCGCAATCATT
The DNA here is from genome assembly GCF_017639515.1 of Carcharodon carcharias. NCBI lineage: Eukaryota > Metazoa > Chordata > Chondrichthyes > Lamniformes > Lamnidae > Carcharodon > Carcharodon carcharias. The sequence continues at coordinate 53,056,843 of NC_054480.1, forward strand.
TGACACATTACTGATGCCTGCACCACAATGTTGCTTGTCATTGCTGCCAGAATGTCGTGGGCGGGCATCATAGAGTTCCGTCATTCTCTCTGTGTGCTCTCAGCACATTTGTGGTGGGGCTGCCCTCTCATCTCTTCAGCATCTGTGACCAGTGATGCTGTGATCCTGAAGGGGTCAGGTGTTGAAAGCTGACAAAGGATCAGGCGCATTTAAAGTTTCACAGCTGTGTCTCCCTGATATGACCCTGATCACAAAGCACAAGGGAGCTGCCCTCAGCCAGACAGGAGTCAGACACTCACAGAGGCTATGTGAAGATCTATGGAGTGTCCTCACTACATTCTCCAAGAATCTAGCGACTATCAGGGCATCCATTGCGTCTCCATGACGTGAGCCTGAGCACTGAGGGTATGTGCGCTGCTATTAGCCACACAGATGCAAGCTGAGGATGTCAGGTTTGTCCTCACTGCATTTCGTCATCATCCTTGCTGAATCTTGTGACTATGAGGGCCTCCTGATCGTGCCTGCCTCATCTCGCCAGTGCAACATCCTCATCGCTGGCATCTTTGCCTTTGAGGACCTCATCACCATCATCCCCTCAAAGTCCTCCTCATCAGAGGAGAGGTGCAGCTCTTCCATCTCCTCCTCAGCCAGGTCCTCCCACCGTTGCAGAGCTTGGTTGTGGAGTGTGCAGCAAGCTATAATAATGCACAACACCCTCTGGGTACTGTACTGTAGTGCTCCACCTGGACTGAGACACCCGCCTTTATCTTGTGCAGGAACCAAGGTTTTCCATCTGACTGACACGAACACTGCTCATCATAACAAGGAGCCATAGGCAAGGATGCTTTAGTAATTATGGTATTATTTAGCGTGCAATGTACCTTTAAGAATAATACTTGTTAAGGAAGATCACATTGTCTGTAGTAACCAATAGGAGAGTAGCACGGGCTACCTCAGCAGTCAGTGCAGAGATGGAATTGAAAGCACTGCAGTGTAGATGTTACTGAGTATATTGTAAATATATTTAACGTTTTCACCCAAGAACTGGCTGGAGATCAACTCTATCACAATTAAGCTGCTAAGGATGTAGGAGTCATGGATGCTACCTGAGAATTGTGCGCAGACCTGTAAGATGCGTTTGTGGTGGTCACACCGGCTGAACATTCAGTGAGCAGAAGCCCTTGTGGTTTACACAGTTGACTGCTTGTTGCCATGGAGATCTAAGTGCCACATGAGTGCAGTCAATGGCACACTGCACCTGTGGAAAACCAGAGATCTGTGCAAATCCCACTGCCCTTGCTTCCTAACTTTCTTGATCCCAGGCGAAATGCACAAAGCTCTGTGCCTTCGCGAAGATGGCGCCCATGACCTCCTGGATACACTTGTGCATGGAGGCTTGCGAGGTCCCACACAGGTCACCCGTGGAGCCCTGGAAGGGGCCACTGGTGTAAAAATTGAGTGCCACAGTCACTTTCGTGGCCACTGGCAGTGGATGCGCTCCATGCGCCCGTGGTGTGAAATCCTGCAACAGGTGGCACATGTGACTGACCAATTCCCTAGACGTGCAATCTTCAGTGACATTGCTTCTTGGTCATCTGTAGAATGAAAAGCGCCATCTTTATACCCTGGGCCTATCAAGACACCTACAAGTGATGGCTCTCCGTGGATCTTCAGCTGCATGCCCAGCAGGCCCTGCTGCCCCTTCATCTTGAGGGAGGTTCTCCTCCCTTTGCCAAGCCATGTGCCTCCACCACTCTCTTCTTCTTCTCTGGTCTCTGTAAACCATGAGGCATACTGCTAAATCACAGGCTCCATGATCCTGATATTCTCCTCCTGCAGGATCAAAGAGAGAGACACATGGGTTAGCATGGGTGTACTAAGAACCTCTCTTGGTTAAGTCTGAATGCCCCTTCAAGCATGTAGGTGAATGTTGGCCACCACTTGGATAGCCAGTGTGTAGTGCGCTTCATGGCTGTCCGAAACCGCACCCACCTCTGCCTCACTCCACCTGACCAATTGGAAACAGTTTCATCCACCGGACTACATGCTGTGCTCTCAGCTCAGATGCAGGCATCCTCCTGACCTGCACTGCAAGGCTGCACTGTTAGCTTGAACAATGAGAGATACTGGTCCAAACCTTCATAAAGACATTGCAAGAGACTCTGAGTGCCTCCAACAGTGACTGCCCAATGGCCACCTTTCACAAGGGGATTCTATAACTTGCCCAGTCAGCCAGTTGTTCTGCTGCCCCCTAAAACTCACATTAAGTTGCAGTCAGTGCCTTAGGGGTGAAAAGTTCTGGAGCAATTGGTGGCACTTTCATGCTTTTGTGTTGCTTGAGTGGGCAGAAAAGCTTCAGAGACCCAACTCCAAGTATCTAAATGAAACTGCTGCTGAATGGTGTCAGCTGCGAAAGAATGCTCACTTTTGACAAGTTTTTCCAAATGCATGGCCTCACCCTTCCCCACCCCTCTCCTCCCCTCCCCTCTCCCTCCTCCCCCTTAGCATGTGCTTGTATACTTCCTTCAGTCTGTGCTGCCTTTCCCCCAACCCCCACACCCTCCACCCACCCCCGGCCTCATCCGAACTGGAGCCCATGCCCCGACACCTCACCGAAAGCCAGATGGGAAAAAGTGACTTGCCTTTGTCCCCGCTGAGTGAGCGGCGCCTCTTTCTTGATGTCCCGTGGGCGGTGATCAAGAGCATTGTGCAAGGTTGTGTGCACTTAGCTCTGAGTTCCCCTCAAAGTTCAGGTTGCCAGGTGCAGGCCTTTTAAAGGCAGTCATGAAGCACGCTGTTCTGAAGTCACACCATCGTGGGTAGTAAATTTGACTGGGGGGTGTGGGAGATGATTCCGGTGAGCAGGGCTAATAATGAGATGCTAAAGTATTGAAATTAGGTTCCCAACATGCGGCGGAAGGAAATATGGCCCACCATTGACAGGCGGAGCAGATGATCGCAAACTGGTTTCACAACATTGTAAAACCAATTTTTGGCCTTCTGACATATTGTCCACTCACACCCACCATGACGCCCTCCACCAACGGTACCAGATGATTCCGTCCTATATCTGATGAGCAGCAGGAAGTTCCAGGGCACAGGCTTCAATCTTTGCTATGGTATGTTGTCTTTGCATTGTGCTAAGATTCGCCCTAGTGCACCAGCTCCCAAAATGGCAACACAAATTATCCCAGCTGCTGGCTTTCATGAATCTCGGCAATACTACTTTTCAATGCTGATGGCTGTGCCAGCCCCATGTTTGACATTGCTGCCACCAGCATGGATATTGTACAATTTGAAAACAGCCTTAGCTGTTCACACCCACCACCTCCCATAGAGGAAAGGAAAATTGTCTACAGTTGCTCTCATGATTGTCATTCAGTGGCGCTTGCTGAATGCGTGCACGTGGTGGATGTCACTTGATGACTGGATAGTGTTTAGCTGCCTCGGTCCCCTACAGTTAAGAGCTTGCTGGCATTTACGAACAAGGCGCACACTTGAAAGGAGTAAGAACATAAGAACATAAGATATAGGAACGTGAGTAGACCATTCGGCCCTTCAAGCCTGTTCCACCATTCGATAAGATCATGGCTGATCTTCTTGTGTTTCAATTTCCACATTCCCATCCATCCCTGATAACCTTTGATTCCCTTGCCAAACAAGAATCTATCTACCTCTGCCTTAAAAATATTCAATGGACCCGCCTCCACCGCCTTCTGAGCCAGAGAATTCCAAAGTCGCACGACCCTCTGAGAGAAAAAAATTCTCCTGATCTCTGTCCTAAAAGGGTGACCCCTAATTATAAAATAGTGCTCCCTAGTTCTGGACTCATTCACAAGAGGAAACATCCTTTCGATATCCACCTTGTCAAGGCCATTCAGGATCTTGTATACTTCAATCAAATCACCCCTCACTCTTCTAAACTCCAGTAGAAATAAGCCCAGTCTGTCCAACCTTTCCACATAAAACAACCCATTCATTCCAGGTATCAATCTAGTAAACCTCCTCTGAACCGCCTCCAATGCATTTATATCCTTCCTTAAATAAGGAGACCAAAACTGCCCACAGTATTCGAGGTGCAGTCTCACCAATGCCCTGTATAACTGAAGCATAACATCTTTATTTTTATGTTCAATCCATCTCGTAATAAAGGATAGCATTCCATTAGTCTTAATTACTTGCTGTACCTGCGTACTAACTTTTTGTGACTCGTGCTAGAAAACCTAGAACTCCCACACCACATGGACAGCAGCGGTTCAAGAAGGCAGCTCACCATGACTTTCTCAGGGGCAACTAGGGATGGGCAATAAATGCTGGCCCAGCCAGTGAAGCCCACATCCCATGAATGAATTAAAAAAATCCCTCTGCACTTCAGAATCATACAGTAATATACTGTTTTTTTTGTTCTTCCTGCCAAAGTGAACAACTTCACACTTTCCCACATTTAACTCCATTTGGCAGATCTTTGCCCACTCACTCAACCTATCTATATCCATCTGCAACCTCCTCATGTCCTCTTCACAACATTCTTTCCTATCTACCTTTGTGTCATCTGCAAATTTAGCTACCATGTCTTCGCTCCCCTCATCTAAGTCATTGGTGAATCGGAAAAAGCTCAGGCCCCAGCCCACTTGCCACATCCTGCCAATCAGAAAAAGACCCATTTACGCATTGTCTCTGCTTTCTGCCAGCCAGACAATCTTATATCCATTCTAATATGTTACCGCCTACACCATGTGCTTTTTCCGTAATAACCTTTGACATGGCACCTTATTAAATGTCTTCTGGAAACCCATGTACAGTACAGCTACAGGCTCCAATTTATCCACCATGCATGTTACAGCTTCAACAACTCCAATACATTAGTTAGACATGATTTCCCTTTCACAAAACCATGTTGACTCTTCCCGATTGCCTTGGACCTCTTCCAAGTGCCCAGCTATAACCTCCTTAATAGTCGATTCTGACAACTTCTCCATGACAGATGTCAAGCTAACTGGCCTATAGTTTCCTGTTTTCTGCCTCCCTCCTTTCTTGAATAGAGGGGTTAAATTTGCTTCTTTCCAGTCTGATTGAACCTTTCCAGAATCTAGCAAATTTTGGAAAACTAACACCAGCGCATTGACTACCTCATTAGCTTCCTCTTTAAAGACCCCAGGATGTCATCCATTGGGACCTGGAGAGTTGCCAGCCCGCAGCTCCATCAGTTTGCTCAGTACCGTTTCCCTAGTGATTTCAATTTCACCAAGTTCCTCTCTCCCTTTCACCTCCTGATTTGTAGTTATTACTGGAATGTTTTTTTGTATCCTCTATGTGAACACAGAAGCAAAATATTTGTTCATTTCTTCTGGCACTTCCTTATTATCTACTATTAACTCCTCACTGTCACTGTCTCAAGGGCCAAAACTCACTTTACTTACTCTTATCCTTTTTAAATACCTGTAGAAATTCTTGCTATCCATTTTTACATTTCTAGCTAGCTTCCTCTTGTAAGAGGAGGGCACGTGTGGCAATTTGATCCCTAATGTTTAGCACTAGGGAGTGGGAACAACTTAGCTTCACTGCCTCACCCCATTCCATTTTCAGTCTACCTTGTGCCTGCAGGAGCAGCATAAAGTGCGAGAAGCTGAGGGGCGTTGGTGAAGGCAGGCGACGCCATTGCCACAAGCATGACCATTGCTGTCAGGGGACCCAGTCTGGGCTAAAGAGTGCCCACGTAGGAGGGCCCCTGCCCCTGAGCACATTGGGAGGCCACCAGGATTTGCCCGGTGATCTCTGCCTCCTGTTCCCCCTCCCCCCGCTACTGATAAAATGCTAGCATCAGTGGCAAGAGGCCCTTAATTGGCGATCTTAGTGGTTCAGTTGTCTGCTGGGTGTGAGGACCATCTAATGACACCTTACCTGCCACTGGCAAGATGCCATGGTGGCAGGAAAATGACAGGCACATTATCCCCTGGCCTTCTGCACCATTTTAAGAACTGCCTCAACACCACCTCCCAGCCTGTCCCCAGAGGACTGCAAAAATCCAGTCAGTTATGTCACAATTTACCAAAATAAGAATTTCTTAGTGATGTCACCAGTAGGGGACAAGGTATTCTCCTAGATGGAAAGAATGAAAATAAGAGAGAGAATTTTCCAGGAATAATCTTGCACATCTCCTAGTGGTGAATTCTAGATCATCATTAGCTAAATATCAGCATTCGATTGTCATTTAAATTCATCAGCCACAGAATGACAGCAAGCCTTAAAAAACGGAACACAACAAAATAAGTGAAGAATATATTTCTCAAAGTTTTAGAAGCTCAGTCGGAAAACAGTTCACACATATTGAGATTGTTCAGCCGGTGATTGTTGGCACAAGATTCAGTGGCTCCCTATTCAGGCACTAAACATTTGCTCAAAAAAAAATCTGCCCCGAGCAGCTATTAGCCATTCCACTGAGGTGGATGTATTTCTTAAAAATGTGACTTTAGTTTTTGTGGGTAGAAGGAGTTTTTAAACTGTTCTTTCAATAAAGGATAAGAATTACATTTTTTGCAATTTATTTAGTGCTTTTCACAGGATCAGGATGACCTGAAGTGCTTTCTAAGTGAAGTTATTAGAGTGCAATCACTTTTATGTAGGCAAACCCAAAAGACAATGTGCAATTTCACACAAACCACAAATGAATAACTGACGAGGTCATCAGTTTTTGGATACTGTTGTTAGAGGAAGTTGGTACAGGCATTGAAAGAACTCCCTCCTATTGGTTAAATATTTCAGAGGCAGTGTTATAGAGTTAATTTTCCAGACAACTTTTCTTGGTGGAAACATTAAACTTTATTTACAAGACAGCAGCAGCAGCTACATGCATGCATCTAACTTTTTCACTAAAGAAGAACACTCCCCTGGAGGTTCCCCACGCTGCTAACTGGTTTGCATGGATCATATGATCTTACAACACAGGGTTATTCTTAAAGCTACAGCCCTAACGGTCATCAGAGCTATAATTACTACAGGCAGATTTAACATCTCACAAAAATACAGCAACTTAAATAATGCAATGTTCTATCAATACTGTGCTAAAATATCAGTCTAGAATATGTGCGCAGGTCCATAGTGGAGCATAAACCCACAATCACCTAACAAGACTGCTAACAACTGAGCCAAGTCAAGTCAGAAAGCTAATTAACTTCAGTAATGCTTTTATACTTAGTCACATTTTTGAGCTGCTTTAGTCCACTATCGTTCATATATTTGTGATTTATTTGCACAATTTCCCCTACTTGCCTTTTTCAAATTTTAGTAATATAATCTATTATTTTGATTTCTTTATGCGTCTATTCTGCTAATCGTAATATAAAGTCATTTCCTGATAACTGCATCATTTAGGAATCAACAGTTGCATTATCACTATTGGAAGTTATGTTAATTACCTGTTGTCTAGAGCTTAGCCAGTGTAAAGATCCTAATAATTGCTCAATTGTAATATTGAAAATACAGTGCTGTATGCCTGCCGATAAATTAATTTTGTACTGCAGTATCATTTTCTTTAACGGTACGCTCCTAAACAAATTGCGAATTTGTCTATATGTTTAACAGGTTTTAAGTCCTCCCACATTGTACCTGTTTTACCATGGTGATACAGTCCACTCCTGCTAAATGTATAACCAATTCATTACAAGGCTGTGTACTCTGCTTGCTGCAACAATGGATATGCTGGTGTATGACACCTGGTTAGTGAATTGAATTTAAACTATATTGGCCCTTTATACTGGACAATCCACTGTTTCAATAGGATTGTGCTCATGGGTGTAATAGAATAAAGCATACTAACAGAAGGTTTCCGTCACATGCATACAGGTAATTTATTCATTATCTACAGCAATTAAAACAAAGCACAGAATAGCTGGTCAGCTTAATGGGTAAACCACAACTAAGTGATTTCTCTCATAGGTTCAGTATCCAGAGATTACATGATTTTTAAAAAATACTTGTTTCTGAGCACAAACCTGTTTCCAAAATATGAAGGTGCAGTTATTTTAGTTCAAACTGAGAAGTGAAATCCCATCAGCTCTCCATTTTCCCTCTTTTCTCACCATTAAGGGCTATGCACCATTAAGTGACTTCCTATAACTAATGGCAACATTTTGTTTAAGTGCCAGCTTCATGTGTAGGTAATAGTACATCTGTATTTTAAAAGATACATCACTGTCACATTTTCTAATAACACAGATATGAAACATAGTTGAGGGTTATCTGAAATAACTTAGGGCGGAGGAGGGAGTAAGGGCTGGGGATGTCCAGGTCAACGTGCAAGGGAGGGGTCTGTGGAGACAATGACTGCATCCTGAGAAGTGAACTGAGGGTGAGCATGGTAGGGGGGTGATGCTGAGTGTGAGAGGGGGCAGAGTGAGCTGGAAGGGTGGGAGGCTGAGTGTGCGACAGCACTGGTAGAAGGGAAGGCGAGGGTGGTTAGTGGGGGCTCGGAGGCAGACACAGGTCCTGGGGGATGGGAAGAAGGAGATCGGGGAGGTCAGTGTGGATAGGGATGGGATTCTCAGGAAGGTAGGGAATGTGCACGTTCACCTGGACATCCTAGAAAGACAAGGGTTCTGGTTGGTAGGTGGCAGTGGCGAGGTGGAAGGTGATGCCGGGGGCTCAACAGCGATGAGGGAAAGGACATGGGTGATGGGGAGGGGAAAGGATGGGAGAGCTGATCAGAAACTTAACAACTACCATGGTTGCCGAAATTAAGAATGAGCGTATCCTCGTGTTGGATGGGCACAGGCGCTGCATGGGAGTGTGATCAGTGTGTGGAATGAGATGCAGGTCATCTCAGATGGATAACTGAAAGGGAATCCCAGCAGGCAGCATTGAAAATGCTCAGGACTGTGAGATGAGTGTGATGGATGAAAGCTCCATGTGTGAGGGCGAGTTCTCGCACAAGGCACCGAAAGGCCTTGCCACACACTTCTCCCTCGGGAATCACTCATGGTCTGGCTGCATGCAGCTGAACTGCTAGTGGGGGTGGGGTGGCGGATGCAGTGGGAGGACTCGCAAAGCCTGTCAATGAAGCTGAAAGACAACTTTACGCATTATTCAGTGAAAGTGAATATATTTTCAGATTATAAAGTGACAAAACAATTTCACCCATGCAAACACTTTTGATCAGATATTCTTAACTTTTCTAGGCATACCACTTCTTCTAGGTTCTGCCCTGACATCCTCAGCAGGGCTGACAACAGCCTGTGCAATGATTGACCCTGTTACCTCTGATGACTTTGGCAGATGTCCTCTGGAAAGCCGAGGCCTTGAGGGCCCCAGCTTGATTTAGCTGTCCTCCTGTGGGCCAGCTGTTCCCTCTGCGGTGACAGAGGACAAGGTTAAAGGGGGGGGGGGTCACAGGCAAAGGGGTCTCAGTGGAGAGGACAGCCTCTGAAAGTCCTGAGTAGATTACCCAGGGGTGTTCAGCTACCGCTCATTCTCCCTTGGGGTGCCCAAGGACCTCAACCTGACTCCTTGAGGGGAAGGAGCACCTGGAGGGACATCAATGCGTCCCATTTACTTCTCATGTTACCACTACAGGAACTCACACATGGCTACCACGTTGGTGTGCAGGTCTGCATACACCTCCATGTTCTGTTGGACCAGGGTCTCCATGGCATTCACCATCCTTCCCATGGAGACCTCCATACGCACACATGTGGGCACCACTTCATCAAAGAGCAGGTGGACGCACTCCTCCAACTCACATGTCACTCTGTTGAGTGCTTCCAACAGCTCTGCGTGATGTTCTCCCACCTTCTGCTGACACCAGGCTGGGTTGGAAGGCTGAATCCAGAGGCTCGTCATCTGACTCGGGCTCACAGATGCCTCTTCCTCAGCAGTCCTCCGAGTGCTGGGAAGCTCAGCTGAACCTGCCTCCTGCTGCAGACAGGTGTCCATGCAGTGACCACCAGATTGTGAACCTGAGCTTGCTCTAGATCTAGAGAAGTGTGTCTCTCTGCGCTGGTGGAGGGTGTGGTAAGTGATGTGATGAGTCTTCCAGGATGTTTATTTCCAGCTCTTCAATGGAGGAGGTGTCCTCTTGGCTGGAGTTGAGGATGTGGATGGAAGTGAGGGATTGGCTGGCTGAGGGCATCTGTTGTTTGGCAGATGTCCCTATGAACCAAAGTGGAGATAATTTGTTCAGGACAGCAGAGCCAAATGCAGGAGGGAGAGCACACACAGTTGCATTGCAAGAGGGATGGTGTGTGCAGGATCCTCTTGCGGGTGCTCACCGCCATCCTCACCACGCCACAGGCACGGTCCACATCCCCACCAGTCAGCACAATGGCATGCTCCTCAAAGTGAGTGAGGGCCTAATGTGGGCCACTCCACACCTGGCCTGGGACCTCTCCTTGCTGTTGTGAGTAGGCTTCTCCTACATGGAAACAGATGGAGAGAGTGTGAGCGGGAACATGGCACTGCATGAAATGTTCGTGTGGTGAACAGAGGCATGGGCAGGATGAGGATGCAAGCTCCAGAGGATATGAGCCTGATGGAGATGTGAGGGTGTGTGTTAGAGTTAGTGATGTTGTCCCTTGAGGTGTGAGATCCCTTTGGATGTGTGATGGGTTTGTGGGTTGAGAGTGATGATTTACCCTCGCAGAACGGATGAGAGCATTCATCCTCTTCCTGAACTGGATGGCTGACTTCCTCTGTGCTCCAGTGGTATGAACCACTACAGCCACCCCCTCCCAGGACATATTGGTGACTTTGGTGGGCCTTCTGTGGCCAGAGCTGTGGTTGAGGATATCACAGCAGCCTTCCACAGTGTCCAGCAGGTGCCCCAGAGAGGCGTCACTAAATTTGGGGGCTGTGTCTTCTTTGTTTTCGGGGCCATCTGTCACCTGGAGCAGTCCTGGTCTGTAGACATGAAGTAGGCTCTGCTCTGGTGCACTTTAAATATGGTTCCAAGGGTGAGGAATTGCTGAGGTTACAGAGGGGCGGGCAAATCCAAGCCTGCCCACCAGCGATCCGGTGTGTTTCCTGTAAATGCATTATTAATGAGCTGGGATGCGCCGGGAATGGGAAATTACAGTGTGAAAAGCTGCCATTGTGGCCAGCGGGTAAAACATCCTTTTTCCCACCTGCTACTGCACTTGGTGCAATTCTGGGATGATTCCGCCTATTATCACAGTAATCATACAAGTGATTCATGTATAATCTGGAGTATTACTTAGTATCTATTAATGGAACAAATTAAGAATGTTAATAGATAATTAAGTATTGTTTGAGCAAATTCTAGAACTGAAACTGTAAATTTGCTTTCACATCCTGTTGAAGACACTTGTTAATCTCTTGTTCAGGGTTAGTTTGGGATACAGAGTACAGCGTTCCATTAGTGTTACTGCATTGAGCTGATCATTTCTCACTGAGCTCTTGCAACAATCTTTTGAAGACTGACTTTACTTGTAGAGGTGGACGTTTAGAAATTGTTTTAAGCTCATTTTTTAGCGCGTGCCTTAACTCACAGACACCACTCAGGTCCCAAATTTGTTCTTCTGATTAATTAAAACAAAATAGGTGGCTAATATAGCACAACTATTGATTGGCAGCCAACCAAATGGTGGGTATCAATATTGTGCGATTCTGGTCAGTAGACAAATAAATAAAGAGGCAGATAGCTAGCTAGATAGATAGATAGGCCACAGATAGATAGTGGGATAGATGGATAGAGACAGGTAGAAAGGTAGATGGATAGTTAGAGTGGTAGTTAAAGCTAAAAACTGCGGATGCTGGAAATTCGAAATAGATTGGCTGAGATAAATATATAGAGATATTGGCAGAGACAGATAGGTGGAGATAAAAACAAAAAACTGCGGATGCTGGAAATCCAAAACAAAAACAGAATTACCTGGAAAAACTCAGCAGGTCTGGCAGCATCGGCAGAGAAGAAAAGAGTTGACGTTTCGAGTCCTCATGACACTTCAACAGAACTGAGTGAATCTTAGGAAAGGGGTGAAATATAAGCTGGTTTAAAGTGGGGGGGAGTTGGGGAGGGGAGAGAAGTGGGTGGGGGGGGTGGTGTGGTTCTAGGGACAAGCAAGCAGTGATAGGAGTAGATAATAAAAAGATGTCACAGACAAAAGAACAAAAGAACACAGAGGCGTTGAAGGTGGTGATGTTATCTAAATGAATGTGCTAATTAAGAATGGATGGTAGGGCACTCAAGGTACAGCTCTAGTAGGGGGTGGGGTGGAGAGGTTAGCAGGGCATAAAAGATTTAAAAATAATGGAAATAGGTGGGAAAAGAAAAATCTTTTTAAATTATTGGAAAAAACAAAAGGAAGAGGGAAGAAACAGAAAGGGGGTGGGGATGGAACAGGGAGTTCAAGATCTAAAGTTGTTGAATTCAATATTCAGTCCGGAAGGCTGTAAAGTGCCTAGTCGGAAGATGAGGTGCTGTTCCTCCAGCTTCACTGGAACAATGCAGCAAGCCAAGGACAGATATGTGGGTAAGAGAGCAGGGTGCAGTGTTAAAATGGCAAGCGACAGGGAGGTTTGGGTCATTCTTGCGGACAGACCACAGGTGTTCTGCAAAGCGGTCGCCCAGTTTACGTTTGGTCTCTCCGAATTAGAGGAGACCGCATTGGGAGCAACGAATGCAGTAGACTAAGTTGGGGGAAGTGCAAGTGAAATGCTGTTTCACTTGAAAGGAGTGTTTGGGCCCTTGAACGGTGAGGAGAGAGGAAGTGAAGGGGCAGGTGTTGCATCTTTTGCATGGGCATGGGGAGGTGCCATAGGTGGGGGTTGAGGAGTAGGGGGTGATGGAGGAGTGGACCAGGGTGTCCCGGAGGGAACGATCCCTATGGAATGCCGCCCAGGGGGGTGAAGGGAAGAAGTGTTTGGTGGTGGCGTCATGCTGGAGTTGGCGGAAATGGCGGAGGATGATCCTTTGAATGTGGAGGCTGGTGGGGTGATAAGTGAGGACAAGGGGGACCCTTTCATGTTTCTGGGAGGGAGGAGAAGGCGTGAGGGCGGATGCACGGGAGATGGGCCGGACACGGTTGAGGGCCCTGTCAATGACCGTGGGTGGAAAACCTCGGTTAAGGAAGAAGGAGGACATGTCAGAGGAACTGTTTTTGAAGGTAGCATCATCAGAACAGATGCGACGGAGGCGAAGGAACTGAGAAAATGGAATGGAGTCCTTACAGGAAGCAGGGTGTGAGGAGCTGTAGTCGAGGTAGCTGTGGGAGTCGGTAGGCTTGTAATGGATATTGGTGGACAGTCTATCACTAGAGATTGAGACAGAGAGGTCAAGGAAGGGAAGGGAAGTGTCAGAGATGGACCATGTGAAAATGATGGAGGGGTGGAGATTGGAAGCAAAATTAATAAATTTTTCCAAGTCCCAAGGAGAGCATGAAGCAGCACCGATGTAATCATCGATGTACCGGAGAAAGAGTTGTGGAAGGGGGCCGGAGTAGGACTGGAACAAGGAATGTTCCACATACCCCATAAAGAGACAGGCATAGCTGGGGCCCATGCGGTTACCCATAGCCACACCTTTTATTTGGAGGAAGTGAGAGGAGTTGAAGGAGAAATTGTTCAGCATGAGAACAAGTTCAGCCAGACGGAGGGGAGTAGTGGTGGATGGGGATTGTTTGGGCCTCTGTCGAGGAAGAAGAGATAGGTGGAGAGTTAGATAATAGACAAGCAAGTTGTCAAATAGTCAGATGTAAAAAGTCACCCAAGCTATAACTCTACCAACTATTAAAAACCCCAATACAACATAGTAACCAAAATAAAATTGATTCTTGCCCCAGATTCTGGTGCAGGTGGGGAGTTGCAGCAGCAACTGTAGCAATAATGTTTTCATCCTCCCACCCACCCCCATCCACCAGTGCTGTAAAGCTAAAGCTGTTGCTACAGAGAGGGGTAAGTCTAATCAGGAAAGTGACTTGTCAATCGCTTCAGTACTGCGCTGTGTGCTACTGAAATCTATACTGCATTGCACTTGTGCATTCAAACCTGGGTTGGTGGGAGCTCCCTTGATGGCTCAGTGAATTGAGCTGACAAAATCAGTTATGAGTGGAATGTAATTGAACTTGCCACAGCAGGTATGATTGTGATGGCGATGGAAAGGGGTGGGGTGTCAGGCAAGTGGTCAGGACAATTGGGTGGAAGTACTTGCATCAGATTCCAGGCATCAGGGAAACTGTCTCCCATTAAGTTAGAGGCGGGAAGATCCTAATGCAGGAATCCCATCCACTGGCAGCAGGACGTCAATTAGGTTAATTAATGAGCTTCTTGACACCAATTATCCCTGACCTCATTGAAATTTTATAGTGGTTGAGGGATTAAACTCAGTGCCCATTCAGGAAGGGGGTGCCACTGATATCCCCTCCCCATGCCCTTAACTCCGACACCCCCTGTCCACTCCCTCCAGTGAATCCTGCCCTGCATACCCCAACCTACCTCACACACTTGTGTCCATGGATCTATGACAAACCTTGGCGTGGGCCTTGGAGATTACCAGCAGCAGCCACCACTTCCGGTGGTACTGCTGACAATGGAGAGCTGCCAGCCTTTGATTAGCAAGCACTTACACAGGGTTGCCACCTATTCTCCAATTGGTGGGGAGAGCCCCTATCACTAAAGCTAAATCTTATGTGTTAGCAGGCTATTTGACTGTTGGGGCATCACAGATCAGACTGATCCTTTCCTCAACAAATGCCTACGCACAGGGGCTTCCAGAACAACTTGCTGGATAACAATAAGGAGTTGGAACCCTGACCCTCTCCTCACCCCTACCACTGAACCCAATTGTAGTGCCCCTTTCCCTGCCTTGGCTGAGATTATCTTAGCCCACCCTAAAGACTGAGTGTCAAAGTTGGGTTTTCCTTGACTGTATTGCTCAGCTGTTCACTGGACAAACTTATTGTTTTATTAAGGAGCTTTTTTTTTTTAGGGTGTTCGATAACATTTTTGCTGCAATCACCCTTCAGTTCAAGCATTTCTTATGGTCCCCAATCATATAGAATGGCCTGGCACAAGCTAATTAATTACTGCACAATGTCCAGTAAATGTAGGTATTGTCTTTTCTCTCAAATTTGCTTAAATAATTTGCATTCACTGAATTAAATAAATCTGTGATTTTTATTCAAAGTATTGTATTAAACCAGCACTGAGGTAATTGCATTGATGTGAACTGCCATCCCTTCTCCAAAGAATCCACTGCAGTTTTAAATGAGAGCCTAAGGGAATCTACAAAGCACAAATGTTGCCACAAAGATTTCAAAACCTAGAATAGAGTTTTGTTTCTTAAACTTTTGAGTTTTCTTTACCAGTAACTCATTAAACCATTTGTCAAAAGGGGTTGACATACAATGGTGTTAGCTATGGGTCATCTGACTTCCTTGAACTCAAACTTAAATGACCAAAGCAGTGGCCACTGGACAGATGTTTTGTTGTTGTGAATAATGGCGCCAATTAGATATAGTACATGACAGCTGTGGGTGGGGCTTGAATTGCTGGTGAATGAACTGAATTGTATTCCGTGTCAGTGCAGTGAGTTGTTTAATATCCTGCTGCTCTCTTGTCGCATCGTTTGTGACAAATTGGTAAGCTATGTAATAAAGAGCAGAACATTATATGCACCAGCATGAATGTTATACTGCAATCCAAAAATAACATCTCCAGAACAAGCAATAATTTCCAACATTTGCTAAATTCAGCAGACTCCTATTAAGCAGGAAAAATAGCAATGTCATAAAATGATTTAGCCCTACAAAGGAAATTGCATGTTTTGACACAGTGTAAAACAAACAACTTACATGTATGTAGTATAGTTAAAGCAGAAAATCATCACAGTACTTCATAAATATATAAGCCTGAATCTTATGTTCATTGGCCATGCGCAATCGGAGGGTCCGGAAGCAAACTATGCTTCTGCCCGTGATCGGCCGTTGAACGCAATTTCACGCTGGCTGGCCAATTAATGTGTGCTAAGGAAGGCTCAGCACTGCCGGGGTGGGGGTGCAGGGAGAGGGCGGGGAGGGTGGATGTGGGCTTGCTCTCCCTGAAGGCTGACGGCTACAGTAATTTAAAAACGAAATGAGCTCAATAAACTGCTGCAAACTGTGACAATACTGTAAAGGCAAGCACCTGGCAGCAGAACACATAGCAGATCATCCCTCAAATGTCTTCCTTTATTTAAATTTAACCCCAGATATTTCATCCTGCCTTGGATGGAGCTTGTAGAGAAAACTTGAAGGTCGCCTGGCCATTTGGCCAGTCCGTCGACAGTAGAAGTGGGCAAGCCATGTAAAATTGCTGACAAGTGGCTCCTTAATGGGCTTAATTGCCCGCTTAATTGTCAACGGGCGCGCTTTTGACTCCCGTGCACGTCCACTGTCCATGATGTTGTGCGAGCACAATGATGTCGGGATGTGGGGCCGACATCTTCTCACGTGACTTCACGCGATTCCGGGTTGTGCGCACGCCCACACGAACAACGTCAAATTCTGGCCATAAAGAAAATTAAGTTTAAGTCAATGAAGAAGAGATTAAGTGGGTTCACCAAAAGCATCATCAAAAATGTAGGTTTCAAGGAAGATACTAAGGGATAAAATGAAGGTGGAGAGGCAGAGGAGTTAAATTGAAGTGAGATCAAGAAGGCTGAAGGCATGGAGGAGGGGGGTGAAAAAGTAACTAAGTAAGAGGCTGAAGTCGGAAGAACAAAGAATATGAAGTGGTAGATTGTTGAATTTGAGAAGTTACAGAACAAAAAGAGTTGAGGCCATTGATTTTAAGCACAAGGAAGCATTGGAGGACCAGGAGCCAATGTAGGTCAGCACAGATGGGAACGATGGGTGAACGGGACTAAGTGAGGGATCGGATATATACAACAGAGGTTTGGATGAGCTGAAGTCCACAGAGGGTAGAGGAAAGGAGATTGGTCAGGATAAAAAATGGATTAATCCACTCTGAAGATGGCAAAAGTCTGAATTGGGATTTCAGTGGCAAATGGGTTGAGACATTGCTAAAGGTGAGCAATGTTAGGTGGAAGAAGGTAGTCAATGTTGGGTGGATAGGAATTCAGAAACTCAACAGAGAAAGAAAGATTGGATTTAAACAGAACCTTTCTTGACCTCAGGACATCCCAAAGTGGTTTACTTCTGAAGCATAATCACTGTTTTAATGTTGGAAATGTGGGAGCCATTTTGTGCACAGCCGGGTCACACAAACAGCAATGTGACAATGATCAAGTCATTTTATTTTTAAGTGATGTTTGTTGAGGGATAAATATTAGTCAAGACATTCAGGAGAACTCTCCTGCTCTTCTTCAAAACAGTGGCATGGAATCTTTTACATCCACCTGAGAGTGCTGTGGAGCTGCAATTTTAGCGGAAAGGTGGCACTTTTTACAACGCAACACTCCTTCAGTGCTGCACTGGAGTGCCATGTTGTTAGAATGATGTAAAGGCACCTATCACTGTCATGAAGAGATATTAATGTCTATAATGTCATTGGAAATTATTTTTAAATTGGAATTGTTTATATGTGTGTTCGTGTGTGTGTCTTAATTGGATTAAAGCCAGCTAGTCTGGGTGCTTTGATGTATAGTAGTTTGAGATGTTAATTGGGGAAACAGTAAGGAAGATAGAAGGTAAAGTGTAAATTTGCATTTGTTGAATAAAGCATTCAGGAATGGGAGTAAAATCTTGCACTTAGTTGGGAAATGCCAAACAACATGTTTATATTACTAATAAAATTAGTGGAATGAAAATATTATTGTTAGAAGATGTGATGTTAAAAGCCTAGGATGCCATGGAAAATTTACATTCAAAGGAAAAGCTAGATATAAACAGAAAGAAATTTGTGTGTGTAAGTCAGAGGAATTTAAGATCAAACCAGTCTGTAAGCCTGCAACTGTGTCTGCAAAGGAACCAAATTGCAAAGAACCTCATTTTGAATTTGTAAGGTCAAATGTCTGGTATCTGTTGGTTTATTGTTGCCTTGATGGAGATTTACCTGGGAGTGATTAATTTGGGGACTTGTTTAAAAGTTATTATGGTAGTAATTAGTAGACATGTATGTGTGTTTAAATTATTGTTAAATTAATAAATGTTTAATTTAGTTTTATATAAAAACCCTCTTGAGGCTTGGTAGTCTTATTCCTGAATTCAGAGCTGCATCTCAAACATACCATTTGAAAACAAAAACAGAATTACCTGGAAAAATTCAGCAGGTCTGGCAGCATCGGTGGAGAAGAAAAGAGTTGTTGTTTCGAGTCCTCATGACCCTTCAACAGAACTAGGTCCATTTGAAAATCTAGGTTATGATAGTTGTTCAAGTTTCTCTCTAGGATTTAAACAACTCAGCCTTTACCAACTGCTGTTTCATAACAATCACTCACAAGGGATTGAATAAACATGTTGTGGGTTCATTTATTTGGACTAGGCACATGGGAACAAATAAACATGGGTAGAAAGTTTGAAGGTTGCAGAGCTATGTTGTGTTCTACTCACAGGAAAAAGTGAAAACAAGACTTCCCTTCTAGTGATGGCATGCTGCTATCCCTTAGAGACATATTACAACAGAGTATCAGACTAGATTATGTGATCAAATCTCTAAAGTGGGGCTTGAACCCACAATCTTCTGACTGAGAGGCTAGAGTACTATCACTGAGTCACAACTGCACACTCTGATTCAGGCTGAGACAGTGTCGAGGGTAGATTGTATGAAATCAGGGGCATATGTACAGGGTTTGTGGTGGGGCAATGATGGTTTTGGTTTTCCCAATATTTAGGTGGAGGAAGTTGCAGCACCTCTAAGGTAGGATGTCTGTCAGACAGAACAGTTTCACTGGAAGATTCAGGAGGTGTTGTGCAAATCAAGAGTTGGATGTTATCATATACACATGGAATCTGACCCCCTGATGCCATCAAGAAGCAGCATTTATGTGAAGAAAAGGGGTCAAGAATGAATTCTTAAGTGATTTGAATCACCCTCGAAGTGATTGTGCAGGGGTGGGAAGAGAAACAGATTCTGGATATGCTCTTGCTATGATTGGATAAGTAAGAGTATAAGCCAGCAAGGGCAATCTTGCTGAGCTATTCAATGGAAAAGAGGATTTGGAGGAGGACAGTGAGAACAATTAAGTCAAAATCTACAGGAAGGTCAAAGAGGATGAAAAGGGCTAATGCATTCAGGTCACAGTCACAGAAAGCTTGTTCATGACATTGGCTGGGCCTGTTTTGGATGCTCTCATAGGGGTAAAAAGCTGATTGAAGATACTGAAGCAAGAAATTGTGGGAGAGGTAGCCTTGGATCTGGGAAGTGCCAATGTGTCCAAGGACATTGAGGAGGAAAGGGAGGTTAGTGATGTCAGAAGGGTAGAAGTTGGATTTTTGAGAAGACTATGGGGGAGACAGTAATGTAGTGGTAATGTCACTGGACGAGTAATCCAAAGACCCTTTAGGGACATGTGTTCAAATCCCATCACAACAGCTGGTGGAATTTAAATACAATCAATAAAATCTGGAAACTATAGATAGGCTCAGCGATGGTGACCATGAAACTATCACTGATTGTTGTCAAAATATGTCTGGTTCATTAATGCTCTATGGGAAGAAAATCTGCAAGCCTTACCTGCATGTGACTCCAGACTCACAGCAATGTGCTTGACTCTTGACTGTCCTCTGAAATAGCCTAGCAAACCATTTATTTCAAGGGCAGTTAGGGAAGGAAAACATATGCTAGCCTTCCCAGTGATGCCCACATCCTATCAAAGAAAAAAAACCTTTCTACATCATTTGCCACATTTTCACATTATATAAGATTAGGCGGTTCAGAGGAGGTTCACTAGATTGATTCCAGAGATGCAGGGCTTGTCTTATGAGGAGAGATTGAGCAGTTTAGGCCTATACTCGCTAGAGTTTAGAAGGATGAGAGGAGATCTAATTGAGGTATATAATTGCTATAGGGGATAGACAAAGTAGACATGGAGCAGATGTTTCCCCTTCTGGGGCATTCTCGAACGAAAGGCCATACTTTTAGGCTAAGGGGTGGTAAATTTAAATCAGAGATGAGGAGGAATTACTTTTCTCAAAGGGTCATGAATCTGTGGAGTGCAGTGGATGCCAGGATGCTGAATAAATTTAAGGAGGAGATAGATAGATTTTCAATTAGTAACGGGTTGAAGGGCTATGGGGAGAGGCGGGAAATTGAAGTTGAGGCCAAAATGAGATCAGTCATGATTGTAATGAATGGCGGGGCAGGCTCGAGGGGCTGAATTGCCTACTCCTGCTCCTAGTTCTTATGTTCTTATGTAGGAGAAAGCATATGTTTAAGGGCAACTGTCTGTTTGGTTCCTCATTAATTTCTTTAAGAAAACATCATCCGTACAAAAGTACATCACCCACTGGTACTGAATCAAATAGACCTGTAAGGTTGTAGGTCCAATCAGTGCTGAGTTAGCTGATCTTATTGGGAAGCCATAGGAACAGAAGGAAGCAGTTTAGCCCCTCAAGCCTGTTCCACCATTCAATGAGATCATGGCTGAACTGCGACCTAACTCCACCTTTGCCCCATATCCCTTAACACATTACAAAAACCTATCAATCTCAGATTTAAAATTAACAACTGATCTAGCATCAATTGCATTTTGCAGAAAAGAGTTCTACCACCCTTTGTGTGTGGGTGTATTTCCTCATTTCACTCCTGAAAGACTCTCAAACCAGAGGACGTAGTAGAGAGAGAGAGAAACTATCTATTAATATCTTGAAACTTCATTCAAATCACTCCTAAGCTTTCTAAATTCCACACCCTATTTTGTGTAATTTCTCCTTCTAATTTAACTCTTGGAGTCCAGATATCTTTTTGGTGAATCTATGCTGCACTCCCTCCAAGGTCAATATATCCTTCCTAAGGTGTGGTAGCCAGGTCTGTTCACAGTACTCCAAGTGTGGTCCAACCAGGGTTTTGTATAGTTGACGCATGACTTCTACCCCTTGTATTGTAGCCTTCTAGACATAAAGCTCTGTATTCCATTAGCCCTTTTTGATTATTTTCTGTGTTGTTTCATGACATTTTAATGATCTATGTATCCGGGCCTGAGTCTGTTCAGACCTCCACCTTTTCTAGTTTTTCACCAATTAGAATGTATGCTATTCTATCCTTTTTAGGTTTAAATTTAGATGATGATTCGCTGTAGTATTCACAAGAAAAAGTCATCCAGAGTTCCTGTTCTCAAGCAAAACAGAAACCCTGCTGGAAAGCCAGCGTGTGTGAATATTCTATGAGCACAGTGAAAAAAAACACAGCAAGAGTTCCTGCTCCTGATCATTTTTTGAACACTCCTGGAATGTGGATGTGTTTGGATGCGTGAGAACAGGATTGACCTTGGCTCACAATCAATCAGAAAGACAAAACATTTTTATATATATGTTTAAATTTTTATATGCTTCCGTTATCACTCCACATAATTCTTCACACAAGTACAAGGGTTGTAATTTATTTAAATAACAAAAAGTAAATGATGAGAGGAAAAATTCAGCATTTAAAATGAGTGCAATTATGGTATTTAATTGACCTTATCCTTATGTGGTGATTAATTTTATAGGTTAGTTAAGTCTTGTAAACCATCTACATCACATGGCAGGAGATTGAACTGCAGCTGACAGGCAGTGTGACCTGACGGTTAAAAATCTTCAAGTTGTAGAAAATATGTCTTACGAGATGATTCTGATGGACATGACTACTCATCTAATCCTATCATCTGTGATGTGTTTACATACTGAAGAAATTATCTTACCTGAATTATCAAGCCAATAATATCCCTTTAAGTGAATTGGATCTGTGAACAATACATTTTTCTGTCTGTACCCATTATGGCCTGTCCTCTAATTTTATTAAGGGAATGTATTTTTGCCCAGATTAGATTACTTGGCACAACAATCACAGTCTGAGTTACATACAGTTTACTTCATCTCTCACGTAATTGTGATCAATTTTGTCCTTCCATTATGATGAACAGGTTAACCAGTTCATTGTTAAAGACAATCAACATTTTGTGAAGAAAAAATAAACTTCATTAACAACAAAAGACAGGATATAATGAGCAAAGAAAGGTATAGACAAAAAAATGGACTGGGCTACACACACATTGATTAATAGATCAGATAAATATTTGCATTTCTTTTAAAAAGAGCTGTTAAACTGCTTATTGTGTCATTTATTTACACACAGCACAAATTATTCTTTGTCAGTTATTTGTTATTTTATAAAACTTTAGAGTGAAATGATTGAGGGTCCTGATGTTTCAAGGAGTAGTTGAGTTATTCAGATTCAGATTTGATTGTCTTTATTTGCCAAGTTAGCTGTTTGCAGTCAGGGCCAAATTAACTTCTGGCCCAGTGCGAGAGAGGGGTAAATTAGTCAAGGTTTTTATTTGATATTCTGCTGAAAAGTACAGTTCAGGTAACAATAGGATCGGACTTGGTTGTGATCCCCCCATGGTAGCCTCCCTCAAGGCTCAGACATAAAGGCAGGGGAAGCCTTATGAGAAATAATGGCGGCCATACTGCTTCCAGCCACTCCAGTGGGGGCCCACTCTAAATATAAGGTACTAGCATGGGTGCACCATGTGTGTGTCAGGAGCAGGCAGTATAGGCAGATCATGATGCCAACAGCCTCTAATGCTGATTTGACACACAATCTGCCATTTTGAATTATGCAGGTCCAGTTAACACCCTCTCTTTAACATTCCCAGCTTTCAGATGAGGTGCTTTTGACTACTTTTGCTGGTGCAAAATTAATGAAAGGACTGTGCTGATTGTTATTAGAGGAATTTTGCACACTGTTTGGATTTTCAACAGAATGGTGCTGGATCTTCACGAGGTAAGGAGACCAAAACTGCACACAATACTCCAGGTGTGGTCTCACCAAGGCCCTGTACAGCTGCAGTAAGGCATCCTTGCTTCTGTACTCAAATCCTCTTGCAATGAAGACCAAAGTACTACTTGCCTTCTTAACAGTTGCTGTGCCTGCATGCTTGCTTTCAGTGATTGGTGTACAAGGACACCCAGGTCCCTTTGTACATCAACATTTCCCAATCTATCACCATTTAAATAATACACTGCCATTTTGTTTTTCCTACCAAAATGGATAACTTCACACTTACCCATGTTATACTGCATCTGCCATGTATTTGCCCACTCACTCAACTTGTCCAAATCGCCTTGAAGCCTCTTAATATCCTGCTCGCTATTCACATTCCCACCTAGTTTTGTGTCATCAGCAAACTTGGAAATATTACATTCAGTTCCCTTAGCCAAATAATTGATATATATTGTGAAATGCTGGGGCCCAAGCACTGATCCCTGTGGTACCCCACTAGTCACCGCCTGCCATTCCGAAAAAGACCCATTTATTCCTTCTCTCTGTTTCCTGTTTGCTAACCAATTCCCAATCCATGTTAATATATTATCTCCTATCCCATGTGCTTTAATTTTGCACACTAACCTTTTATGTGGGACTTTATCAAAAGCTTTCTGAAAATTCAAATGCACCACATCCACTGGTTCTCCCTTATCTATTCTGCTAGTTACGTCCTCAAAAAATTCCGGTAGATTTCCCTTTCATAGATCCATGTTGACTTTGTCTAATCCCATTGATATTTTCTAACTGTCCTGTCCTTTATAGTAGACTCTAGCATTTTCCCTACTACTGATGTTGGGCTAACCAGCCTGTGATTTGCTGGATTCTCCCTCCCTCCATTTTTATATAGTAGGGTTACATTTGCCACCCTCCAATATGCCAGCACTTTTCCAGAATCTACAGAATTTTGGATAGTGACAACCAACGCATCTATTATTTCCATGGCCACCTCATTTAGTACCCTGGAAAATAGATTATCAAGCCCTGAGGATTTATTGGCTTTCAGTCCCATTATTGGCTTTCAATCCCATGGTCTTTCAGTCTTATGGGCACCTTTACCTGTCCTACTGTACAGTGCTACTCCAGTGAATGTAGCATGGCTGGGAGAGGGCTGCTGACTGGGTGTAACAACTTGATGTACCGGACAGGTTTCAACAAGAAACAGATGAACTTTATTACAGAGAGCTTTTTAGATGCTACATGCTTGAACCAGGTCCTCAACAAGAAGCCCCATCCCTGGATGACCCACGCTTAGGGCTCATTGGTTGGAGCCTCCAAGAACAACCACGTGACCGCTGATAAATAGTAGGAGAGGCTATACCTTCAGTTCCTACATTTCCTACCCATTTAGTTTTTGCATAGTTTCTATTTATAGACAACATCTGAATATCCAACAACATATACGTATATACAACTCAGGTGATTAAAGATTAAGCCTCTGATGTGCTTTTGTTATTCAGTTAGAGTGGTGTAGCTGTACAACTTGAGGTTCTTCCACAGGTTTGACATGATCAGGATCTGCAGTACCAAATACACCATTAGAAAGTGGCAGTTCAGGGTTTGGCAAATCTACAGAGACATCAGGCATGTCTATTCTAGGTTGATCTGTCACCTCAGGGGTTAATGGTTCGACATTAATCTCAGGCGGGATAGCTGGGAGTTGGAATGTCTCTCTATTCTGAAGATGGTCCATATGTTTTCAAACAATTCAGTCTTCCACTTTGACCTGAGGACAAGGGAACAGTTTCTGCGACAATTGTCCCAGGAACCCAACAAGATCCACTTCCAAAATTCTGCATGAAAACTGTATCTCCTACAGTGAATCTGCAAGCTTTGCTACAAATATCGTGATTCAAGTTTGATTACTCTGATTTTTCTCCACCTTCCCCTCGCAGTTTGGAAACACAAGAGTTAACCTTGAACGTGGGCGGTATTTCATCAATAATTCAGATGGCATTGAACCTGTAGTTGAATGAGGCATCGTACATAACTGAGAAGAAAGTAAGTCAAGTTTCTAAAGTACCTTCTGATAACCTCTTCATTCCAGATTTGAAAGTTTGCACAGCTCTCTCAGCTAAACCATGAGAGATGATATGGTGCTGTTTTAATATGTCTAATTCCATTTAAATTTATGAACCTCTGAAATTCTGCACTGGTAAAGACTGTACTGTTATCCGAAATGATGACTTCTGGTAGGCCATGTATGCTAAAACAATGATGCAGCTTTTCAATAGTTGCGCTTGATGTTGGTGACCTGGCTTCATACGCATCCATCCACTTAGATTGTGCATCAACGATAAATAAAAACATGGTGCCTAAGAATGGTCCTACATAATCAATATGTAATCTAGCCCAGGGTCAACCAAGCCACTCCCATGGATGCAGTGGAGCTGAAACAGGCAACTTCTGCTGTTGCTGACACTGGAGACAGTGTTTGACCATGCTGTCAATGTCACTGTCAATGCCTGGCCACCAGACATAGCTTTACGCAAGCATTTTCACTTTCGATATGCCTGGATGCGCACTGTGAAGCTCTGTCATGAGTGGTTCGCTTCCTTACAAAGGGACAACAATGTTTGATCCCCACAACAGGATTCCATCTTGACAACTTAACTCTGTTTTTCGGGCATGGAATGGTCTTATCTCTTCAGGCACTGGTAAATTTGACCACCCTTGCACTATAAGGTCTTGGACTTTTGACAAAATTGGATCCCTGTTCGTCCAATTTCTAATTTTCTTCACACACACAGGCGAAGAATCTAAGAAATTCAGTACAAGCACAACATCTTGCGGCACTGGAGCATGTACAATGCTACCTGGTAATGAGAGATGACTGAATGAGTCTGCATTTGCAATATGCTAGCCAGGACAGTGCATAAAGGTATACTCATATGCAGATAATATCAAAGCACGAAGTTGAATTCTTGCTGATGCTATTGGTGGAATGGCCTTATTCCTCACTGAATAAACCCATTAATGGTTTATGGTCGGACACAATGATGAAATGTCCATGCAGATACTGGTGGAATTTCTTCACTCTGAATATCACTGATAAACTTTCCATTGCTAGTTGGGAATAACCCTTCTCAGCTGTGGAGAGGGTTCTGGAGACATAGCCAATTGGCCTTTCTGATGTGATTCCTGTCTTTTTTTTTTGTTTGCCACAGAGCTTTGTCTTGTCTTTTATTTTGATTTCACAGTCGGCCAAATTTCTCTCTCGTAAAATCTTAACTTGGTTCAGTTTGGTAATTGCGTTACCAGTGGCTTCATTACCCACTCACATCTTGGAAAGTTCAAGGACTTTTCCTTCGAATGCCTCTTTTGTTTCATTCAGCTGATTCTTCAGCCCTTCAGCCTCTTTCTTGTATCTCTTGGCTTCCTCCTGGAATATTGAACATTGTTGAGTTTTCTCTGCCAACTGTTTCTTCAGTTTGTTCAGAATGGCACTGAATTAATTTTGTTTCTCTTCATGAGTTTTAGAAGAACCAATTCTGACCTGAGGGATCCTTGCAGCATGTGAAGGTCCTTCAATTCTCCTAACTAATCCCAAAATACACTGTGACATTTCCTTAGCAGCTCAGGAACTCTTGTTCTCAGGTGAAATATTTCAGACCAGTTGAGCTTGATTTTTTTGTAACCTGTCTCGGCCCAGAAGACTAGGTCCTTCACTTGTCACTATGATCACTGGAAGCTGAGCTGTCTGTTGCCTATAAGACACAGGTACTATGGTAGTCCCCTTTACCAGTATAGATTCTCCAATATATATCTTCAACTCGGTGGTTGTCTGCTCCAGATTCAGTGGCTAGGTACCTTCATTTAGGTATTTAAATGTGTGCTCTCCCACCACTGTGGTTGAGGCTCCTGTATCTACCTCCATTATTAATGGCTTCCCATTAACTTGGATTGTGACAGCGATAGCTTTTTACAACTGTGACATTGTACAGGGAATAGATGTCGGTATCAGCAGCTTCAGGTTCTGTTGTATTAGTCAATTCAATCATATTGGTTTGCTGCTTTATGGACTGGTATGATTTCACCCTGTATTGCCTGACTACATGACCTTTCTTATGGCAGTAATGGCATTCTGCCTCCTTGAATCTGCAAGTATTGGGTAAATGGTCACCCCTACAACAGGTTAACCTTGGAGTTGCTGCTGAAATGTTTCTACTAGGCCTTTTCTAATCGTGGACATTGCATCTCACTTCGCTGCTGAGTCTCTGGCTTTCATGCCACAACCGGTGATAGGTTCCCACCCCACATGAAGAACAGCACCATGTTGTACGTGTTGTAAAGCCTGCAAGTCTCTCGCAGCACTTTATATGGCTAGTGCTATTTCCGGGGCACACTTCAAATTGATATCGACTTTTGCAAGTAAACGGTACTGAATGGCGTTTTGATGGACTCCACAAACTAATCAGTCCCACAGCATTATCATTGAGTGTGTCTTTGAAGTCACAGTGTTCATTTAACTGCTTCAACTTTGCTGTATAGGTTCCGATGGATTCTCCCGAGGCCGCACTCCAGAATTAAACTTAAATCTCTACATTATTATGGATGGCTTCAGCTGGAAATGCGCTTTCATAAGGTCCACTAATTCATTAAAAGACTTAGAATTGGGTGCATTCAGGAGTGTCAGGCCGAGGGTGAGATTGTATGTCTTGCTACCACATACACACATAAGGATTGCTTTCTGCTTCTCATCCGTGGTAATTTTGGTTGCTATGAAATAAAAACAAGGGCACTCTACATATTGGCTCCAGTGTTCCATATTCGCATTGTAAGGATCGATTATGCCAAAAAGTAGCATGACTGGTGAGTATACCTTCCTTTCATTTTAAGATTTGATGTATTCATGTTAACAAAGTGAGGTGCAGAGTCAGAGCTATCTCATCCTCATCTCCAAATGTGATGACTTGACCTAATGGATAGGTTTCAACAAGAAAGAGTCGAACTTTATTACAGTGAGCTTTCTGATGCTACATGCTTGAACCAGACCCTTAACAAGAAGCACTCCCATCCCCCCGATTATCCATGCTTGAGGGTCATTGATCGGAGCCTTCAAGAACAATCATGTGATTCCGATAAATAGTAGGAGAGGCTATACCTTCAGTTACTATACTGGGGAAGACTACAAATCATCTTGCAGGATGGCTTTTGAGCTGCTCTGATTCTAGAAGGCACAGCTAGCTTTGGACTGCATCACCTTGGCACATAAACTTTGTGCTGCCTGCTCAACAACATGATTGCTGTCAGGGTGCAACTCATGAGAGGCTAGCTCGAGTTCAAGCCAGCCTGCTCCCATTAAGGGAGAGGTGTACTTTGACTGGAGCAGGTTCTGGAACTATTTTTGGAAGAGACTCTGAGCAGGAAGAAAAGTGACAATGGCATATCAAGGCAGAGTGCGGGCTCCAAGATTCTCCAATGCAGCATTACAGGCCTGGTGCAAGAGGCAGACAGGAAGAGAATGATCATCTATCCACAGGAGCCTTCTGGACAAACACTGTGAAGGCATTGGGAACACATAGCTGTCATGGTCAATGCTAGCCCTGAAGACATGAATGCAGTGCTGCAAGAAATTCAATGACCTCACATGAGTGGTCAAGGTCAGTGAATGTATCTTCGAATGTCATATCCCACCAACTGTACCATCAGCCTAACATATTGATCAATGCAGCACAACCCCATCACTCACCTCCCAATAATCTCCATCAATCATTCATAGTTTCAGTTTCCACACGCTTAGCACTGTTGCAAGCTTCATACTCACATTTATCAGCTTGCACACTGTAGTAATTAGATTAGTTGTCCCTCCTTCCTGTTAATCCACCATAGGTCAATGCTAAGGGTGGGATTCCGATAGAGGGATCACGAGAAGCATGTAAGCAATGTAATATTTGTCCTCAATAAAAGTTAAGTTTATCTTCCCTAAACCTTCAAGTTATTACAGTTGGCGACGAGGATAAAAACGACTTATGCTGCATACTTTGCCCTAGTTGCTGTGAGTAACACAAAGTTGAGAAATACCTAACGATCATGCCATTCTTCAGGAGGATTTATCCGTGCGATGTAGATGCGGAGGATTGGAGTCAGAGAGACTCGGTTGAGAGACTCAGTTTCTATGCTGTGGGACAGACTTGTATGCAGAGTGAATGACGCCATACAACGCCATTTGCTTGATGAATCGGATATTGATTTCAAATATGCTCTGGAACTTTCTCTCACTATGGAGAGTGCTGCAAAAGGCTCAGGGATTTGCAACACATGAATAATGGAGCAGTGCACCATGTTAGGCAGAAGCCTGCCACTGAGCATTGCGCAAGAAGTGGCAGAGCAGATTTTCAGCACAATTCCCTGTCTACTGAATGACGAGTCAGGAAGTCTAATTACAATGCGTCAGCTGACAAGGTACGCATTTGCTATAGCTGTGGCTGGAATCATGGAGCAGACATATGCAGATTTAGAAAGGAAGAGTGCAACTATTGCCTCAAGAAAGGACACCCAGGCAGGACAAGGATGAAGATGTTGGCATGTAGTTATGTCTGGTGGCCAGGAATAGACAGTGACATCAAGAGTATGGTTAAACACTGTTCCCTTTGCCAGCAACACCAGAAGCTACCTGGTTCAACTCCTCTTCATCCATAGGAATGGCCTGACCATTGTTGGTTCAGACTGCACATTGACTATATGGGACCATTTCTAGGCACCATGTCCCAGTTACTCCCCAATGCACATTCGAAGTGGCTTGATGTCTATGAGTTAAAAACGCTAACTTCAGATGTAGCTCCTTTACTATACATGGTTTGCCAGAGATTATCATCTCTGACAATGGAACCACTTTCACCAGCGTAGAATTTCAGAGGTTCACAGACCTGAACGGTATCCGGCACATAAAAACAGCTCCCTGGCAACCTTTGTCAAACGGTCTTTCCAAAAGAGCTGTCCGGACCTTTAAAGCCATAAAAAGAAGTTGTCTGGAGGCACTTTGGAGTCTCGTCTTTCCAGATTCCTCCTGAGTTACCGCTCAACACCACAAACTACTATGGGCTCCACGCTGTCAGAGTTGCAAATGAAACACCGCTTGTGCACATGTCTGGATTTGGTGCTTCCCAATTTGGAGGAGAAGATGAGAGAGAAACAAACCACTCAGAAACTGAACCACGACCTACACAGCGTTCAAAATAGGCGCCACTGTGTACGTGCGTAATTTTGGAAGTGGACAATGCTGGACTCCAGGAGCCATCATTTCAGAAACTGGTCCATTGTCATTTCAAGTTCAAGTTGAGAACGAAGTAGTGCACAAACATGTAGATCACATTCGAGCAAGAGAAATATTTCAACGAATGCAAGATCAACCTGTGATTGATGTTTCACTGCGGATCTCTGAAGTGTGTGGTCACTCTACAGCTGCTATTCCTGACACATCCAACGAGCTGTTGAATACAGATCCACCCAGTTCCAGTGACGCACCATTTTGTGCAGCTCAAGACCCCATTGTTCCTGTTCAGGAACCTCCCTCAGAAGGGCTTCGTCGTTCTGACCATTCAGAGGCTTAATTTGTAGTCACAACCTAGAAGTGATTGCCAAGGACACTAAGGGGCAGAATAATCCCCCAGTGATCACTTGGAATGTGGGCAATCTGCCCCAAATCTCATAGATTTAGGCTTGTGTAAAAAAAAGAGAGAATGCTCTTTGTTTACAAGGGAAGTTAAAGACAAGAGACATTACAAATGTTTTGTTAATTTTCAGACATATTGTTGTAGCAAACATATAAGGAACTTAAGGGGGAGGAAATGTAGTAATTAAGTTAGGTGTCCCCCCTCCTGTCAACCAACCATAGATCAACGCAATGGGAGGGGCTTTTGGTTGAGAGATGGCGACAAGCGCGTCAGCATCGTAACATATGCCCTCAATAAAAGTTAAGTTTACCTGCATTAAACCCACTCCTCCCTCAAGTTATTGCACACATTCTGTTAGCTATTCAACCATGACAGCCACATCACACAAATGCATTGCACACCACTCACTGACACTCATCCCTCTCTCTTGTAGGGTAAGATGGTGCATAACTGCAGCTAGCAAAGACTAACAGTGGAGGACAGGCATGGCTGCATGTTCCCATCCCTTTGGAGAATATAGTTCCTTCCATCAACAGAGTGTTCATGACTGAGGCTGTGGCCAGCAGGGAGATTGAAAATGATGGTATCCTCATATCTAATCCTCCTTCTCACATCCTACTTCTCCCAAATTCCACAATCTCTTCTGATTTATAAGCTGCAGATGGTCTAAGCATGCAACTATTGCTTTTCTTTCCACTCCCTTCACCAGGGCCCCAACATTGTGCCTTCCTCTCTTCAGATACTGCCACATGGCCAGGCAGTGGTAGAAGAGAAAGAGGTAGAAGAGCAGAAAGACAATAATGAAGAAGAAACATTGTTATTAACTCTCACACTTGCACCAACTCAGGTACTGACCCTGTGCATACTTTAGAGGGTAACCTTAAAGGCAGAATTTGTGCATGGTGAGACACTGGGCACAAGTGATCTGCAGGCCAGGGTAGGGGGAAAGAGTTGGAGAGGTGCCAGCCCACAGAAGGATAAGAATACATATGTGTTTCTCTGCAGAGGACTCAGATGAGAACTTTGATTAGGCAGCCTGTTATATTCCTCTTCTCTTCGATATAAACATACCAATCATACACAAGGGTTGCTGAAAGAATAACATAAGTTCTTTATTTGAAGATAAGACTATATACAAATAGGGTTAACTGGGAGGCTAAGTATCGACACCAGATCTCTACCCTGCTGCTTGCAGACTGACCCCAAGTAGCCGGACTACTACAATACATCCTGTGTTGATGTGGTAGTGATTGACAGTTTTTTAAGATAGGCCCCCTTAAAGGGGCAAGTCATCATATCACAGAAAAGAGCTGATGGATATGCACACAGAAATGTTAGGTGCATTGGCAAAAAGCCTGCAGACGATGTCAAGGAGTATTGATTCCTTTGTACATAGTTATACACAGAGCTTGGAGCCCATCCCCTCCAATATATATGTGGTGGCCAAACATGATGCAGCATCTGATGGCCTTTTTCTCAGCTTCCATTGCAGCACACAACCGTTTGTGCTACGTGAAAGCTCAGGTTGAAGTCATGCAAACTTAGCTTGCTGCCACAAATGCTCAGGCAGCTATCATCATGCCAGTAAACACTTGCAGGGGTTTGCAGGGTATCACAGCAGCTCAGTAATCAATCTTCCAACAGACTGCTAGGATTGCTGAGGCTCCACCCTGGTGCTGTGGCACCATGGGGTGTGAACCTGCTGTCCTCTCACTGCACTGGAGTGTTAGTCTAGATTATGCGCTCAAGCCTTGGGAGTGGGACTTGAACTCAGAACCTTCTGACTCAGAGAGGCAAGAGTTCTACCATTGAGTTACTAGTTCACATTGAAAGCCAAGTGGGGCAGATAGATAATAAATAAAGTATTAAATATTCTTATAGATAGATAAATAAATAGACTTTTGTTCTTGGCGCTTGGTAACCTGATCTTATAGCCTCACAGCCTCAAATTCATTCAAACTGACTGGTGGACACATCAGCATCTTGGTCTTTTGGTGGCTGCGTCTTCCCAGGTGCAGAATTCCAAGGTAGCCTTTAATACTTTACCCACTTCTGTTGTAATATCAGGACTGCAACTCACTGGGGTAGATAGCTTTGGGAATTCCACAGTGAGGAATGCAAACCATGGGCTGGATTTTCTTTAGGGTTTCAGGATCAAGTTGGGGCCATGAGCCTGCATTTACTGGCAGCATGTCTGATGGTGCAATCCTCCTGGAGGCAGCCTTCTACCAGGACGGTGAGCAATGCTGTCTGTCCAGTTAGAGGGCAGGCAGCTCTGGAGCCTTGGCAGCCTCACTGGGAGAGGTGGATGCTGCTGGGGCAGGCCACAGACTGCAAGAGTGCCTCAACATGGAGGTGCCATCAGAGATGAGCATTGAAATTATAAATTGTGAGGGACAAAGCCATTAGACCCCTTGGAGTGGAGGGAGAATCCTTTCAGGTGGACCATTTGGCCGCAGGTGTGGCCATGGATCCTTTGTTGGGGGGCATGGAGCTTCCTGCTCTATTGGCCCTGCCTGCTGTAGGGAGGCTGACTCCATTGTGATGATGGCAAGGTGCTGACATGTCCTCAAAATTGGACTTAATTGGGTCTATTATCAACTTAGTTCTTGCTCTCCTCCGTGAAGCAGGCAGCTAATCCGAGTCCCTGCCTCCCCATGGGAAACTTTCCCAACTGCAAGAATTCATCGAGGAACTGTTCCACTGTGGCCCCCCCCCACTATTTTCGGGCCCACCCACCCATCCCTCCTCCCCCCACCCCATTCCCCACTGCTTCCAAGTCTGTCACAAAGGAGCTGGGAAAATTCAGCCCCATTTGTTCAGACCAATGCAGTTCAACCTTTTAGATTATGGTCTCCAATACTGCAACACTTGGCACCGCCGCCACCGCCCCCACCACCCCCCCCCCCCCAAAACCCGCACACAAACTTCATCATTCACCACATTCAGGAGAGGAAGACAAAGTACTAATTCGATGACTTTACTCCATCGTGAGACTAATCACGCTAACTATCTGCAATGCTATCAGTGTGTGTGAGAATATTAAATATCAGTGTTCTACTGATCTGACTTAAAAATATCAAACACTCTCTACTTGCATCAGCTTCAATATCTGGCAAGTTCAATCTCATTATCACTTAACCTCAGGTTTATTAATAACAAAGCAGCATTGATGAAAATGTTCATTTCTGTTTTGGTCTCAGGCAACAGTGCAGGTCTTATTGGACAGTGGGCTATTATTATTGTGCTGTGAATGTCAGGATGTGGAAAACCTAATTATATGAATAAA
Organism: Carcharodon carcharias; assembly: GCF_017639515.1. Classification (NCBI taxonomy): domain Eukaryota; kingdom Metazoa; phylum Chordata; class Chondrichthyes; order Lamniformes; family Lamnidae; genus Carcharodon; species Carcharodon carcharias. The sequence goes on from NC_054480.1 coordinate 53,090,656, forward strand.
CAGAAATGCTTCCACTGAGGCCTCACAGTTGTTCTGCATAAGTGATCACTGAGTACCATAAGTGTGGTTTGCAGCCACAAGACAAGCATGAAAACTATTCTTCATCAATGGCTTTAATGATGAAGCCTTGTACCTATATGAAATGCCAGGTATAAAGAGAATTTACAGAATAGTTTACTAGCTGGTCTTCATGAACTGTGCACACAATGTAAATACCGGGGGACATTTTGCTTTGAAACAACCCAAATACTTAATTTTATTTGTAAACTCCCTGGCCTGGCCAGCTGAATGGAAAATAAATAGTTTTGTACTGTTAAATTGCAAAATTCAGTGAACTTGCCATTTAAAGAAGAAAACAATTTGAATGTACGGTCAGTGAAAGCTAGTGCAATTATTTAGAATTGATTAATATTCAACTTTCACAAAAGGCACATAAAATGAGATTGAAAATGAGCACAGCTATCTAATGACTTAATGAAGTTAACAAATAAAGATCTGAGCCATACAGACCAGGAAGATCCCAGATTTGGGGCAGAATTTTCCAGATCAACCCACTTTCAGTAGGAAGGCTGACAGTGGGTCGGGAACCTGAAAGTTAATTTTTACTGTAAGGTTTTACTGTAACCATGGCAATAGCATCTCACGTTTGGGTTTCTCAAACAATCAGAGCAGGTGGACATGATGAGACCCACATGTGCTAAAACCTCACTATTTAAAGGGAAATTGACTGGGGTCAGAATGGATCCATTTTACAACTGTTAGGAGAGAGCAACTTCAGTGAAGGAGTCTCAACCCGGGAAGGCCGAGCTCCCCAGTAGGTTTTCTGAGGCATCCCTGGAGGTCATGCTCCAGGTTGTATTCTACCAAGCAGCTGGGAGAAAAAGGCCATCCTCTAGAACAAAGCAGGAGTGACTGGAATTAGCTGAAGAGGTGAACAGCTGCAGTGTGGTCCGTCATACATGGATACAGTGCTGACCGCATGACAGGATGAGTGAGTAACATGTCCACATTCAAGTGCCAAACCCCTCACATTGACTTCCAGTCTTCTCTTGCACAAGCACTCCTCAGACCTACATAACTTGCTGCTCCACCCATCTCTCTCTCTCTCTCAAAGCACCTCCACACATCCCCTTCTGAACAGCAACCACTGACACTCAACCTCATCTTATTGCTATCTCACACCCATCTTTCACAGTCACCCTCCACAACAGTTGCCATTCCATCCTCTCATCACAACCCTTTTCTCATACTCATAACTCATACGTTGTGATCAACGAATAATTTTCTTATTTGGTGTGAAATTGTATTCTCAGAGGTTTAGCGAACATTCAGATATGGTTTATTTTGTAGATCTTCGGAACTAGTTACATCGCAGTTGAATTATTCCATCTAAACATATGTGCAATCATGCAAACGTATGTTTTCATCCTTCAAATTATTCTCAACATCAACAATGATGAAAGAATTACTAAAATTACTAATGTGAAAATATGACAAAATCTTTGCATCATGGAAAGTAGCGAACTTGCAGGCACCACTCAACAATAAACAGGTAAACGATAAGGCAAGTTAAGAATTTTAAAAATCATGCATACCAGTCATTGGCCTTTTTTTAAGTGGAGACTCAGTGACCAGAATTTTCCAGCCCCTCACGCTGGTGGGATCTTCTGGAAATTTCAGTAGCTCACCGGCCTCTTCATGGGGGAACCCTCCAGGGGATGCTGGAAAATTCTGGACAATATTTTGGTCATGTACTTGAAGAAAAGTCAGCTTTACAGTGGTATTGAAGGCTGTCCATCATAATAATTAGAGTCTTCTTTAACCCCACTCCTCTGTCTCCTCCACCCTCATCTCCAACAACAGCTGTGAGGAGATCATGAACTTCTTTGTCACTAAGATTGACACCATCTGATCAACTGCCTCTACCTCTTCCCTCCCTTCCCCTAGGTTTCCTCTAAAGTTTCCCCTTTGCTTTGAACTTGCATCCTGCTTAAGTTTCTGTCCTATCTCCCCTCATGCTCTCTCCAAGCTCAACTCATCCATGACCCTTGCTCCCTCAGCCCCATTCCTGCTAAACTACTGACCCACTCAATTCCCTCCCTGGATCCTTTGTTATCTGATATTCACAGTTTTTCTACTCAAGTGTTGTCCTCATCTCCTTCAAATCTGCTGTCACCACCTTTCTCCTCAAAAATCCAACTCTTGGTGCCACCTTCCTTTCAAATTTTCAAACTACCACTCCATCTCCAATCTCCTTTTCCTCTCCAAAGTCACCTCCCCTAATTTATGTCCTTCTTTCCTGGAACTCCAGGTTTGAATCCCTCCAATTTCTGCTCTGCCACAGTACCGAAACAAAGCTCTTATCAAAGTGAAAAATTGCATCCTAATTTACTGTGACCAAGAGAAACTATTCCTCCTCATCCTGCTCAATCTATCTGCAGCCTTTGACACAGTTGACCACACCATACTCCTCCAACAACTCTTCACCAATATCTAGTTGCATGGGACTGCACTCACCTGGTTCCATTCTTATCTATCCAATTGTAGCCAGAAAATCAATTGCTTCTTGCAATGGCTTCTCTTCCTGCTCCCACACCAGAATCCTCCAAGAATCTATTCTTAGTCACCTCCTAGTTCTCATCTACATGCAACCCCTTGGCGATATTGTTTAAAAGCACACGGTCAGTTTCCACATGTATGCTGACAACAGCCATCTTAACCTCGCTATTAACTCACAACCACTGAACTCACTCCACTATCTCTACATTGTCAGACTGTTAATCTGACATCCAGTACTGAATGAACAGGAATTTCCTCTGAGAAAATATTAGGAAGACTGAAGCCTTTGTCTTTTGTCGCTGCCACAAATTCTATTCCTCGCCATTGACTTTACCCTCTCCCTGGCAACTGAGGCTGAACCAAACTGATCGCAACCTTGGCATCATATTTGACTCCAGGATGAGCTTATGAGCACATGAGCTTATGCCATCACTAAGACTGCCTACTTCCACCTCTGTAACTTCGCCTGACTCCAACCCTGCACCTCAGCTCATCTGCTGTTGAAAACCTTGTACATGTCTCTGTTATCCCTAGACTTGGCTATTCCAATGCACTCCTTGCCGGCCACCTACATTCTGCTGTCCTTAAATTTGAGGTAATCCAAAATTCTGCTGTCCGTGTCCTAACTCTTACCAAGTCCTGTTCACCCATTACCCCTGTGCTCACTGACCTCCACTTGAATCCAGTTAAGCAGCACCTCAATTTTAAAATTCTCATCCTTGTTTTCAAATCTTTCCATGTTCTTGCCCATTCCTAACTCTGTAATCTCCTCCATTCCCACAACACTTCAAGATAACAGCCAGTGTCTGGAGGATCCCTAATTTTTCTTTTTCCTTCACTAAGACATGCCTTAAAACCTATCTCTTTGGCTCTAATATTATGTGACTTGGTGTCAAAATTTGTTTGATAATGCTCCTGCACAGTACCTTGGAATATTTTATTACATTAAAGGAGAATAAATACAACTTGATGTTGCAGTCAAAAGCAGAACTGGAGGTTGTTGGAATCGACCCAATCAGCTGAAGGGCAGAAATGAAGGTTCTTAGGACCAATCAGAAGTTACTTTTGCTCAGACTGTGTGCATGAATCGAAAACAGAAAAATGTTAAGCCAAGTTGTTTTCTGAGAGTCACAGTAGTAGATGTATTTATTCAATGTTTACCTCTAAACAAGTTATATAAAATAGCCAAGTAGTTGAAATGCAACCTCAAAAAGCTTCTGATTTTTCTCCATAGACATCACAGAGGACTGTAATTGTTTTTTTTTTGCATCACAGAGAGACTGTGTCCTTATGTGAAAGCATTAACTATGTTTATTTGAGCATTCTTGTCATTGCAGTTGCAAAAACTCTTTTTAGAAAGTGGGGTTAGAGTGGTAACGCATTTTATTTTTTTGATGTATATTAAAATACACACTCAAATTTACAATAATTTACAAAATGCCAGAAAATGCACTGAGCCAAAAGATTAAGTTCTAAAGGAAGGATGTAACAATTCTTCAGTTTCAATAGAAAATGAATCTCTTGCCTTCAGTACTACACTCTCCTTGAATCATTGAATTCGCCACTATTTTGCTTCAATGTAAGTGATCAAAATCATAAGGATATGCCTGTAGCTTTAAGATAAGCCTGTTTTCCACTGACTTTAAGTATAACTTCTTGTCTTCATATTCATAAGGTTGATATTTAGGGCTGTTTAATACCATCAGTTTTTGAGGTTGTGTTAACTATGCTAGTTTTCTAAGTTGGCATGTTTGATCATCAAGATTCCTATTTTAATCACCCGCCAATACCTCAAAACTGTGAAACATCAAATATATGGTGATGATTCTGCTATTCCCATTTAGACCTCCATATCCTGTGTAATGAAGATTCCATACTAGTGCTTCTGATATGTCTTGCTTTTTTCCTCAACTGAGGATGCCCACCACCATAGTTGACGGGACCATTGACTGTGCCCTCTCACCCCTTCCCCTCCCTCCCAGAACCTCCAGCGTGATGTCGCCACCAAGCACATCTTGCCCTCTCTTTTCCTTTCAGCATTTCAATGGAATCATTCCCTCCATGGCACCCTGGTCCACTCCTCAGTCACCCCCAAAATCCCCTCCCTTTCCCTATGGTACTTTTTCATTCAAGCACAGGAGAAGCAACACCTGCCCTTTTACCTCCTCCCTTCTCAGAGTTCAAGGCCCTAAACACTCTTTCCAAGTGAAACAGTGATTTACTTCTACTTCTTTCGATTTTCGCTGCTCACAACACAGTCTCCTCTACACTGGGGAGGTCAAATGGAGACTGGCTCACCATTTTGTGGAACACCTTCATTCAATCCGCAAGCTTGAGCCTGGGTTACCAGTCACCAGTCATTTTAATTCTCGATCTTTCTCTCCCTCTAACCTTTCTGATGATGGCCTCCTGCAGTGTTCCCCTGAAATTCAATGTTGGTTTGAGGGACATCTCCTCATCTTTCGATTGGGCACTTTATATTGAGTTCAACAATTTTAGATCATAGCCTCTGCCCCCTTTTTATATATTTTTGTTTGCTGGCTTTGTTTCCTTCTCTTGTTTTTTAATTCCTTTACTTTGCGCTTAGAAAGCTGCTATCTTGCCATTCACACATCCTCTTGTCAAACCTTTAGCTTCTTAATTTGTTCTATTACCACTCCCTTAAGGCTTTTCATCATGAAGTCTTTTGTCATTTAATATCCCCTGCCCTCCACCCCATCACAGACTTTCCTTTTTGTTCTTCTTCCCACCCTCCCCCCTTTCATTCACTCAGAAACTATTATATTCCTAACTTTCCTCTCTTTTGATGAAGGATTACAGACCTGAAAAGTTAACGCTGTTTCTCTCTCCACATCTCCTGCCAGACCTGCTGAGAATTTCCAACATTTTCTGTTTCTATTACAAGACTTCTCTTTTGTTCTTTTGTTCCCTCCCCACTTTGCTCGCCTCTGCACTTGCTTAAAACCTTTGTATCTCCAACTGTTTCTAGTTATCCCTCTGTTAGCTCTAGACCTGACTATTCCAATGCGTTTCTGTCTGGTCTCTCACATTCTACTCTTGTAAACTTGAGGTCATCCCAAACTCTGCTACACATGCTTTAACTCATACCATGTCCCATTTCACCATCCCTACCTGTGCTCACTGGCCTATATTGACTCTTGGTCAAGTAACATCTTGATTTTAAAATTCTTATCCTTGTTTTCAAATCCTTCCATGGCCTCATCCCTCTCGATGTCTCTAATCTTCTCCAGCCGCACAACCCTCCAATCTATCTGTGCTCATCTAATGCTGACCTCTTCTGCATTTTTGATTTTAATCACTCCATCACTGGTGGTCACACCTTCAGTTACCTAGGCCCCAAGGTCTGAAATACCCTCCCTATACCTCGCCACCTCTCTACCTTGCTTTTGTCTTTTAAGACACTACCTAAAACCTACCTCTTTGACCAAGCTTTTGGTCACCTGACTTAATATCTCTCTATGTGTCTCAGTGTCATACTTTACTTTATAATGATCCCATGAAGCACATTGGGATGTTTTGATATGTTGAAGGCACTGTTTAAATATAAAAGCAAAATACTGTGGATGCTCGAAACCTGAAACAAAAACAAAAATAGCTGGAAAAACTCAGCAGGTCTGAGAGCTTCTGTGGAGAGGAAGACAGAGTTAACGTTTTGAGTCCATATGACTCTTCATCAGAACCCCTAAAATAAATATAAGTTGTTGTTGTTGTTGTAGTTCTGATGAATGTTCATCGATTTGAAACATAACTGTTTCTCTTTTCACAAATGGTGCCTGACCTTCTGCATGTTTCCAGAATTTTCTGTTTTAATTTCCTCAATCATTTAAAGTTTTCCTTCATTCCACAAGCTACACCCTTAAAACATAGGCATTGTAACTTTCCATTTTAACCTGTCTTATTCCCTATTTTCCCCCAATCTTCAGGCACTGTGGTCATTTTTTAAAACTAGTTTTCTCAATTTTAATTTAAAAAAGTACAACATAACTTGAAAACAGTATCATATAAAGTGGGCAGAGGTATCAGCAGACCATGAGCAAATACCTTAGACATCTTATGCTATAAAAAGACTGTTTAAGTCAATGTTTGCTATTTGCCAGGCATTAAAGCACTATCTGTTCATTTATTTGTAAGAATGGGTTCAAAATCGGTTAAAATTGGGTTGCCCTGATTGCTCAGATACTTTATCCCTCACAAACAAGGTCATCTCCATACCTTCATCATGGATGCACTTTGTTGCTTGCAGAAATCTAGCTTACAGGCAAAGCTTTCTTCCTCCCCCACTGAAGCTTCCCAGCTGGCTACAGATTCCATCCCAAACCTCCTTCAATTATGGTATACCCCTGATTGCCAAGTCGCACCTTTGTGTTTCACTCCATTTTATGGAATCTCAGTTTTATTCCATCCCTCCTGCCTCTCACTAAAAATTAGCATATGTATTAGCCCTGTAAGCCATACATTTTCTACCTCAATGAGAAATCCTCCCTCAGTGAGTTCAATCTATCTCAGCCTCCTCTGCTTTTTCTTCTCTTTCCTCTTCACTCAATCTCATCTTTTACACAAACTCTCTCATTCCTTTAGCCTTGCTATTTCTCATCATTCCTCCTCTTCTGAGTTCTCAATCACCTTCTCCAATCACTTCTTTTGTCTCTTACTACTCTCTGATCCATGCCTTTATTACCTCCAGATTCAACTATTCCAATGCCCTCTTTGCTGGCATTGCTCCTTCCTGTCTCTATATATTGCAACTTATTCAAACCTCCGCTACCCAAATGGTTGCCCGCAGAAAACTCTGTTTACCCATCACTCCTGTCCTTGCTGACTTGTCTTGGCTTCCAGTCCCCAATGTTCCAAACTTAAAATTCTCATGACTGTGTTTAAGTTCCTTTTTAGTTTTGCTCTTTCCCATCTCTGTCACCTTCTCCAGCTCTACAATCCCCTCTGAATTCTTCAGCCTATTGTGCATCCTCCCCCTTCTTTTCACTTCTTCATTGCTAACTGTTGTATCAGCTATCTAGATCCCACCTCCTGGAATTACCTCCTAACAAACCTGCATTTCCATCTTCCCTTTCTTCCTTTAAGGCCCACATCAAAACCTCCCTCCTTCACCTGTCAACCTTCGTAAAATCTTCTCCTTTATCTTGACATCCATTTTTGTCTGTTATGTCTCCATGAAGTGCCTTGGGACATTTTTTTACATTAAAGATACCATAGAAATGTAAGATTTTTTTAAAGAATACTGTGTTGATGTTGATCACATCACTGCAAGAAAAAAAATACTTAAATCCGAAAGAAAAGACCCAACCATATTGATCATAAATGAGTTTACAGGAATTGATTAGAGAAACATAAGATTTAAAGATCAATTTTACAGATGCACACTACAAAGGAGTCCTCATTAGCTGACCTGTCATATTGAAAGATCAGGAGCAGCAAATTCCTGCTATGTGCAACCAATGGACATGCTCTCAACTGAGAGCACATATTTGTTATTGGCTTGTTACGGTTTACAAAGAAGAATGGTAAGTGGACTTCACTGAAAAATATGAAAAATGGTGCAGATAGGGTAAACACAGGTTATTGTTTCAAAGTATGGCAAGAAATTTGATCAGTGGACATGGATAGAAATTAATGAGAAGTAAATGGAAAGCAAAAGTTTTACAATGCTCCTGTGAAGCACCTTGAGACATGTTATTATGCTGAAGGCACTAGCCGGGATTTTCCATGCCCGCCGACGTCAGGTGTGTTCGGTGGCATGAGTGGACAATATCGGTTTCATGATGGTGTGAAACCAGTTTGCAATCATCCACTCAGCCCTCTGATGGCGGGCCATGTTCTCCACCGTCAGATGTTATGAACCTCATTGTAATACATCAGCATATCATTAGTAGGCCTGCCCAACAGAATAGTATAACCATCCCCCCGACCTCCTGCTGGATCCTCCGCCCACGTCTGTGTAGAACATGTCTTGACAAATGTGAAGTGCAGAAGTTGGTACTCACCTGCCAGGGCTTTGCTCACATCACGGACTTCCAAGGATCAGAAGAGCCCGACACCAATGGCACACTGGCATGCTGGGTGGATTCTCAAGGACGTGGCTCTGCTCACGGAAGTTGGAAAGTCACCATTGGGCAAGGGGGTGGGAGAGGAAGGGCTCGGATCAGCTGGGAGAGGAAGAGGTGTTGGTAGGGGTGAGGTCGGGAGGGGGGAATATTTGTGTCAGGATGGGTGAGGTTGTGGGGAGGAATTCAGGTGCTGGAGAGGAGGTTGGTGGGGAGGGAGAATGAAAGGAGCAGGGGATAATGGGGGAGGAGGCGGCAACTGGGGAGTTAGGCGGTGGTGGAAGGTGCAAGGCAAGGAGCGCAGAGAGGGAAGGGCATCCAGGGTGAGGAAGGGGTGCGGAGAGGGGAGTATGTCCGGGGGGAGGAAGGAGTGTGGTGAGAGGAGGGAGTAAGGGTGGAGGAAGAAGTCAGGCTGGAGGAAGGAGTTGGGATATGGGGGAAGGACTAAGGGTGGCGGAAGAGGTAAGGGTGGAGAAAGGAGTCAGGAAGGGGAAGGACTAAGCGGGGTGGAGTCTGGGGGATGGGAGGGCTGGATAGGGTGGTTTCTAGGGGAGGAAGGAGTTCCAGGGGAGGAAGGGTTCCGGAGGAAGGGATGCGGAGGTGGGAAGGGGTGTGAAGAGGGGAAGGAGTGTGAAGAGGGGAAGGGGTGGGGAGGGGGGGTGAAGGTTGCGGAGATGGGGATATGCAGGTGAAGGTGCACAGGAGGGGTTGGATAGATCCATGTTTGCCTCCTGGGGAGCAAACTGAGGGTGGGCATGGTATGGAGGAAGGGTGAGAATGACCGAGGGCAGAGTGAGGCAGTAGGGTGGGAGGTTGAGGTTTCAACAGTAGCGATAAAGCGACGGCGAGGGTGGTTGGTGGGAACCCAGAGGCAGACACAGACCCTGGGGGCGGGAGGGAGGAGGTCGGGAGGTGAATGTGGATAGGGCTGGGATTTTCAGGAAGGAAGGGAATGTGCAAGTTCACCTGGACATCCCAATGGAAAAAGGTGGTAGCTAGTAGGTAATGGAGGGAAGGTTGAAGGTGATGCTGGGGGCTCAACTTTGATGGGGGATAGGAAATGGGTGACTGGAGAAGGTAAAGGATAGGGGGAGCAAAAGTAAAACTGGATAAGCACCATGCTGTCCAAATCGAAGGTAAAATGAGAGTCTTTGTCGGCAAGATCAGGTGCTGCATGGGAGTGTGGTCATTGGGTGGGTGGCGATGCAGGTCAGCTCAGATGGACAACTGAAAGCAAACCCCAGCAAAACAGCATTCAAAATGCTCAGGACATTGAGATGAGTGTGAACGGTGAAGGATTCACGTTGCTTGGGTGAGTGCTGGCACAAGGCTCTGAAAACCCCTGCCACACACGCACGTTTCCCTCCAGAATCACTTATGCGCCGGCTGCTCTCTCTGCAGTGACAGGTCTTCCAGGCTGCTTATTTCCACCTATTCACTGGAGGAGGTGATATCTTGGCTGCAGATGAGAACGTGGTTGGAGCTGAGGGACTGGCTTGCTGAGGGTGACGGTGCCTTGGCAGAGCTCATTGTGAGCTAAAGTAGAGATAATTAGTGCATGGCAGCAGAGTCAATAGCAGGAGAGAGAGCACTCATTTGCATTGAGAGAGGGATGATGTGGTGCAGGATCCTCAAGTAGGTGCTTGCCACTGACCTCACCATTGCCATAAGCAGCGTCCACATCCTCACTAGCCAGCATGATGGCAAACTCCTCAAAGGGGCCTAGTGTGGGCCACTCCACCCCCAGTTTGAGACCTTTCCCTGCTGATGTGAGCCAGCTTCTCCTGCATGAAAACAGATGGAGAGAGTGTGAGCAGGACAGATGGCACTGCATGGAATGTTTATGTGGTGAGCGGAGCCATGGACAGGAATGAGGGTGTGAGCTCCAGAGGGTATGAACCTGATGGAGATGTGAGGGTGTGTGTGAGAGTTAGCGGTGTTGTCCCTTGAGGTGTGGGGTCCCTGTTGATGTGTGATGAGTTTGTGTGTGTGAATTGAGAATGATGAGAAGAGTGAGTTACCCTGGCAGAATGGATGAGATGATTCATCCTGTAGTGGCACTGGGTGGCTGTCCTCTTTTTCAGGGCATTGGCACTGACCATCGCTGCCACTGCAACCCATGCTGGGTTGGTAATGCCATTGCCCATCTTGCAGCCAGGGGGGTAGGGGGAGGAGTTGGGGGGGGTGGTAGAGGACATCATGGTGGGTCTCCACGGCATCCAAATGGCATTCCAATGATGCGTCAGGGGGCTACAGTCTTTTTGCCTTTTGTGGACATCTTCCCTCCAGCAGCCATGGGCTGGCCTTTAAGTTTGGCATCCGGCGTGCTGAAGCAGCGAGGTGATGGCGTGGCAGGCGAATGACAGCCTGCCCGCCATGGAAGCGGCGTGTTTCCCAGGAATGCATAAGTAATGCGGTGGGTTTGGGACAATACGGCATGAAAGGCCACAAAAACATTATCTTACCTGCCCGCTACTGCACTTAGTGCAAATCTGGGACCATTCCACAGATTAGATAAGTATATATTGTAAATGTCAAAATCAATATTAGGAATGTCTTCATTATTCCAAGAATGCTAAATATTTGGATAATCTACCACACAAGGCAATAGAGGCAAACAATTTGAGATTAAATGAACTACTATTAGATTTCATGATATGTTAGAGGGATAAACTTGGCTGAATGGCCTTTATTTATCCTCAATTTTTCTTAGAACTGTACTTCTGTTAAAATTGATGTGGGAAAACAGTGTAGCTCCTTTCATATCTGTTGATTCGCCTACATGGCAGTAATACATCTTTTTATACTATTTGACATTTTGAATTTCAGAGACAAACCCTTCATTGAGATGATAAATTTTTACCCTGCCAATCAGCTCCCTGCAACGCCGATTTACTTTGGTAACTGTGCTGTGTTACTGTTACATTTATAAAGGCAGTTGATTAACAACTTTTAAATTAGAAGCCTATACTGAACATTTTAAATTCTAACTGCAGAATTGTCAGAACCTGACCACTTTTGTTTCTGTTATACTATGACAAGTTTATTACATTGACCACAAAGGAACTATTATAATTTCTGAATGTCTGCAAGGGAACAATAATAGATATGAAGATTTACCAATGGTGCATATTAAGAGTATTTTTTCAGCCAAGGTAACCATATGAAAAGAATGCTATTAGGATGCTATGATTAAACAGAGCAGAGTAGTTATTTGCTATAAATATGATTCTGAACAACAGAAATTTCACTGAAAGTGCCAATAGAATATTAAAAAACATCTCATTGGAAGGTAAATGGTACATAAATACAATAAACTCAATACAGTGCAAATGAAGAATCAGCAAAAATAAACTTCAATGGGGAGAAATTTGTTTGCATAGTCTTGTTTGTAGCAGCGTTAAGCAGACTTAACCTCAACTCCCCACAGGAAAGCAGCACTGCAGGGTGCTACCTGCATGGCCTCTGCAACTTCTGCATTAATATCATTGAAGAATACTACAGTTAATGTAGCACCTCTACAAGCCCAATGCAAGTGAATTCCTCCCCGGAAAACTACAAGCAATAGATGCGTCTGCTCTTCCATTAAGAAAAAGTTTGTGATCCATATTGATATCAAGGATCTTCCCTCAGGCTCAGCTGAGTTAAGCTCTCGCTGGTTCATCAAGCACCAATACTCATGTTAAGTGAACACTGACTCTTCTAAAGAAGTGTTCAGTTGTACTTCTTTATGGATCCACATGGTCATGGGCATTGAGGCCTTTAACACAGGAGCAACTCCTAGTTTAGAAAACATAGCAGTTTCTCCCCTATTCCCTCTAAGCCTGTGTCAATGCACACCTATATAACGTGAGCGCTGCTTTGCCCAGACACCTGGGGCTAGAAATCCCTTTGGAAGTGCCACTTGTAGCAGCGCTATGGAGATCTTGCGCCACTTTTTGGTTCCCCCCATGCCGCTGGCTGCTTCCTGCACAGCATTCTCCCAGGATAATGTTAAGAGGTTTAACACCTTGGAAAGTGAATGCATCACCAAGCCACATGAAATGTATCCCAGGCTGCTAAACGAAGCAAGGGGGAAAAAAAACTCTGTCATTTCCCAATTATCTCTGGTTATGGGTGTGGTGCAGGAGGACTGGAGGACTGCTAAAATTATACCATCGTTTAAAAAGGGAGGAAGAGATAGACCGACTTCTTACAGGCCAATCAGCCTAACATTGGTGGTGGGCAAATTGTTAAAAAAAAATGAGTGCCAGTATAACTCATCATTTAGAAAGGCACAGATTAATCAAGGGCAGTCAGCATGGATGTATTAAGGGAAGCTCTTGTCTGACTAACTTGATTGAATTTTTGAGGAGGTCATAAGAAGGGTCAGTGAGGGTAACACGTTTGCTGTAGTCTACAGGAATTTTAACAAGTCTTTTGACAAGGTGCCACATGGCAGTCTGGTCAGAAAAGTAAGACCTCACGGGATCGGAAGTGGCATTGAATCCAAAATTGGCTCAGTTGCAGGAAGCAAAGTGTAATGATTGACAGCTGATTTTGTGGCTGGAAAGTTCTTTCCAATAGGGTTCTGCAGGGCTCAGTTGGTCCCTCACTTTTTATGCCATATATTAATTATTTAGACTTAAGTGTAGTAGCATGATTAAGCAAAATTGACCACATGTTTGATGTTGAGGAAGAAAGCTGTAGACTAATAGGGAGATATCAATGGAAATATCAATCAATGGGCAAAAAAAAGGCAAATGGAATTTAACCCAGAGAGGTGTGAGGTAATGTATTTGGGAAAAGGAAACAAGGCAACAGATACACAATAAATGATAGAATTCTGAGGAGTGTGGACGAATAGAGGAACTTTGGAGTGTACATCCTTAGATGCTTGAAGGTAGGAGGACGGGTAGATAAGGAGGTTAAAAAGGCATATGGACCATTTTCTTCATTAGCTTAGACTTAGAATATCAGAACAGGGAGATTATGCTAGAACGCTATAAAACACTAGTTAGCCACGGCTAAACTACTGCATAAACTTCTGGTCCCGAGATTAAAGGGAGGATGTGATCATTATAGAGAGGAGATTTATGAGGATGCTGCCACAAATGGAAAATTTAAGCTCTGAGGTAAAATTGGATAGGCTGGAGTTTTTTTGGAAAAGATGATGCTGAGTGGGTATATAATGAAGTGTATAAAATCACGAGAAGCCGAGAGGGAGGGGGCTGCAGTGCTATACATCAACGGGAGAGACTGAGAATTTGAAGGAGACTTCAGGGCTATAAGCAGACAGGAGAAAGTGAGATTTCAGATTTCAGGGCGAGAAACAGGTGTGTGAGAGCAAGAATTCAGAGGAGACTTCGGGTCTATGGACCGGTGGGAGAGTGCAACCTGAGGATTTGGAGGAGATTTTGGGATTGGGTATTATGCCATCTGTGGGTTCAGAGCCGTGGGGAAACACAATTTGAAGTGCTAATTCACAGGCAAGTCATAAATTGATTGGCTGGGGAATATTACTACTTAGGGACTGAGGGCGGAATTTTCCCAGGATTGCAATAAATGCGATAGCGGGCAGTTAAAATGGAGTCCTACCCGCCGATGAAAATGGCAGGTTTTATGCTGTATCTTCCTGAGCCCACCTCATTATATATTCACTCCGACGAAACATGCTGTTTCTATGGTGGGCAGGCTATCATTCGCAGGCTCGCCATCACCCTGGTGTTGCATCATGTCGACTGCCATCTTTAAAAGGCAGCCACCAGCAAAGTGCTCATCGCCACCAGCTCACCGCCGTTGCCTGGGAGACATGGCCCGCAAAGGCAAAAAGACTGCAGCCCCCCTGCTTCAATGACAGGTCCCTTGAGTGACTGCTGGATGCTGTGGAGGCCTGTTGGGATGTGCTCTAACCCCACTCTGGCCACAGGATGGGTAGCAATGTCACCCACCAGGCTTTGGAGGCAGTGGCAGTGACAGTCAGTGTGATCACCCTGCAGAGGACGACAGCCACCCAGCCACAAAATGATGAATGATCTCCTCCGTTCCACCAGGGTAAGTCACTCTTTTCATCACTCCCAACTCACACACTCACAAACCCATCACACACCCACAGGGCCTTCACTCACAGCCAGTGCAAGGGACATCACCATTCACTCTTTCGCACACACCGTCATTGTCCTCATCCTGTCCGTGGGACCACTCATCACCCACACAGGCCAGGTACATTTATCATCTGGCCTGGCAGGCCTCTTGGTACACTCTCCCCATCTCTATCCATGCAGGAAAAACTGGCTCACAACAGGGGGGAAAGGTCACAGACAGGTGGAGGAATGCCAGAAATCAAAGTCCTGACAGAATTTGAAAACAGAGCCATCCAGCTGGCCAGCGATGACTGGGACTGGTCCTGTGCTGATGGTGCGGTCGGTGCTGCTCTACCAAGTGAGAATCCAGCAGTACAATATCCATCAGACAACTATGCTGTGAGTGATGTGTCCTGTTTCACAGGCCTCTGCCATGCACTAATTATCTCCCCTTGCTTTTGCAGGCACATGTGCCAAACAGCTGACAGAGTCCATGACCCAGGGCCTCCAATCAAACCTCTGAAGAGGAATCTGAAAGCACCCTCTCTGAAGTCCCGTCACTGTGCTCATCCGCACCCTACACCAGTGTAGAGATACACACCAAAGATTAGCTTTGAGGTCACAATCTGGTGACCATATCACACTTTCTGATCCACAGCAGGCAGAGGCAGGGACTACCCAGGTCCTGGCACTTGGAGGACTGCTAGAGGCCAGAATGTTGCTGAGTTCGAGTCAGATGACGAGCATCTGGACTCAGTCATGCCACTCAGTTGCTGGAGCTGCAAAGGCAAGCTCGGGAATAATAAGAAGGGATGTCCACTGCATTCCTCAGATTGCAAGGCACGATGGAGGAGTCCGTCCGTCTTCAGGCTGAGGTGATGCTGCCGGCATTGCAACGCACCGAGGTCAATGGCAGGATGGCAACCGCCACGGAGACCTTGGTCCAGGACATCATTCTTGCATTGCTGCGCAGGCTTAACTCCATCACTGATGCCATTGTTGACCTCCAACAGCATGTATGCGAGAGGGGTGCTGGGCAGCTTGACCTCATTCCAGCTACCCTTTCTGCTCACGAAGTCAGCCAGGGGCCCTGGGGCATCCATAGGGAGGAGGATCAGCAAGTGTGCCCTCCCGGGCCATCCACCCTGGTGACTCTAAGAGTGACTGGCCCATCTGTCTCCAATCTTCCTGTGACCTCCGCAGATCCAGCTCCACAGACTGAGGAGAGTGCCACTGCCACACAGCAGGGCCCCGAAAGCAGGCCGGGGCCCTCCAAGCCTTGGCCCTCCAGAGGACACCTGCCAAAGTCATCACAGACAGGATGTCACAGTCAGCAGGCTGCCTCCACCTCTGCTGTGGATGTCCGGGGAGCACCAATACGTAGCGGCAGGGTTAGGAAAGTTAGGTAAAAGTAACTCTTTCAAGTACAAACACGTTTCCATCTGTTTCAGATGAAGTTACATTGTTTCATAGTTTGCCATTGTGAGATTTGAACTCTTGATCTTGGGGTTACAAGCCCAGTACCATAACCACTTGGCTATTTAGGCCAAGCAAGTTAGGTAAAAGTAGTTGCATAGCCTGGCCACAGGTGTTGATCATTTGTACATACTATTCACTATTGTCAATAAACTCCCAAGAATGTCTCCCTGCCCGTGTCTCCTTGTTCTGATGAGCAGTGTTTCTGTCACTCAGATGTGAAACTTTTCTGCACAAGATAAAAAGCAAGTGTCTCAGCCCAGAGCCTTTTCCCTGTGCTCTGTGCAGCCTTCAGACCACAGTGATGGTCCAGCCTCACTCTCCCTAGAAACATTACTGATGCCTGCACCTCGGCAGTGCTGGTCATTGCTCCCAGAATGTATTAGGCAGGCGCCACAGAGTTCTCTCATACTTTCTGTGTGCTCTCAGCACCTTTAAGGTGGGGCTGGCCCCCATCACACCAGCATGTGTGACCAGTGATGCTGTGTACCAGCTCCTGAAGGGCTGAGGTGCTGAATGTGGACACAGCATCAGATGCATTTAAAGTTTCATGGCTGTGTCTCTGAGATGGCCCTGGTCATGGAGCGCAAGCAAGCTGCCCTCAGCCAGACAGGAGTCAGACATTCTTAGAGACTGTGTGAAGATCTATGGAATGTCCTCATTGCATATTGTCATCATCCTCCTGCGATCAAGCAACTGGTAGGGCCTCCATTACATCTCCATGACAGGAGCATTCTCACAGTCAAATGTTCACAACTGCATTGTGAGCATCTATGGGGACAACTCACTGCATGTCATCATCATCCTCCACAAATCTGGCAGCTATGAGGGCCTCTCAAGTGCGCCTGCTTTGTCTAGCCAGTGAGAGAGCCTCATACCCGTCATCATCACCACTGACGGCCCCCTTACCCTCAACCCTGTCGGCATCCTCCTTATGCAGCTCCTCCATCTCCTCCTCAGCCAGCTCCTCACCCCAATACAGCGCCAGGTTGTAAAGAGAGAAGCAGACGATGACGAAGATGAGTGACACCCTCTGCAGACTGTATTGCAGGGCTCCACCAGGCTGGCCCAGGCACTGGAACCGCATCTTCAGCATTCCAATGGTCTGCTCCACCAAGTTGTGAGCTGCAGAATGAGCCTCATTATAGCGTCGCTCTGCTGCAGTCTGAGGCCACCGCACGGGTGTCATCAGCCATGGCCTCTGCAGGTAGCCCTTGTCCCCAAGAAACTAACCCTGCAGCATCTGTGGACCCTGGAAGACTGCAGGGATCTGAGAGGTGACTCAGGATGTAGGCATTGTGCACACTCCCTGGAAACCATGTGCATACCTGCAGGATGCTTTTCTGGTGGTCACACACCAGCTGCACGTTCAGTGAGTGGAAGCCCTTGTGGTTGATGAAATCTACCGCGTGTAGCAATGGAGACCTGAGCTCCACATGAGTGCAGTCAATCGCACCCTGCACCCGTGGGAATCCCGAGATCAGGGTGTTTCCAATGGCCCTTGCATCCTGGCTGTCCTGGTCCTGGGCGAAATGCACAAAGTTGTGTGCCATGGAGAAGATGGCATCCGTGACCTCATGGATGTATTTGTGGGTGGCGGATTGTGAAATCCCACAGAGATCACCTGTGGAGCCCTGAAAGGAGCCACTGGCGTAGAAATTGAGCACCGCAGTCACTGTCACAGCCACTGGCAGTGGATGCCCTCCAGGTCCCCTTGGCGCCAAATCCTACATTAAATGGCAAATGTGAGCCACCAGGTCCCTAGACATGCGCAGTCATCGGCGACACTGGTTCTCAGTCATCTGCAGGAATGGCAGGTGGCGTCTATAGACCCTGGGTGCTGCTAAGCTATGGCTCACAGTCGCTCCTTGGCAGCGTGTGCAGGAGCCCCTGCTGCCCCTTCTTCATGAGGTTGCTGCTCCTGCCTTTGTGCAGCCAGGAGCCTCAGTTGCTCTCTCCTCCATCTTCTACGGCCTCTGTAGGCCATCAGGCATACAGCTAGGACACCAGGATCCATGATCCTGATGTAGTCCTCCTAAAGCATGAAAGAGAGAGAGACGTGTTTATCATGGCTGTACTTAGCACCTTTCCTGGCCCTGTGTGACTGCCCCTTAATGCTTCCTGGAGAGTGCTGGTCACCCCTCGGATGGCCAGAGATGAGTGCGCTACAAGACTTCCCTGTCAACCTGTGACATGGAGAACACTAGTCCAAACTAGGATGTTGAGATTGCAAGGGGCTGTAAGCGTCTCCAGCAGTAACTGCTACATGGCCAGTGCTGGCGAGGAAATTCTACGATGTGTGCTGTCCAATTGCTCCGTGGTCTAATAAAGTAGTGGCAGACTCGAAGCCTGTGCCGGTTGGGGGGTGGGGGGGGCGGTGTTGGGACGGTATGGAGCACTTGGTGGCCCTTTGGTGCCTCCGCGATCCTTGCATGGGCAGGCAGGCTAGGAGCCTGATCCCAATCATATCACTGTTGCTGAGCCTGATCTGTTTTAGTTGCAGAGGCAGGGTCAGTTTATATAGGTGTTCCTAATGCGTGGCCACTTTCCTCGCTTATCCTGACCCCCACCTTGATTGCCTATGCACGAGATGCAGCGCCAGGGCAGCACTTTATTCACCACCCCCCTCAGCAGTTGCCTCCGAGGCTGGCCAGTACTTGCATCCACACACCCCCCACTCCCCAGCAGTTGCCTCTGGGGCCAGGCATCAGTTTATCCCACCCCTCAGTGCCCCTGAGGCCTGTAAACAACAGGCGAGCTGTGGTGAATGCTGCTGCTCACTCACCTCAGTTCCCCCAAAGTGAAGGACGCCAAGTGCACGTCGCCTGCGTGCCGCTGTGAAACATATTGGTGTGCTTTCCCGCTGATGTGGTCGGACAATACGGCAGGGTTCTATGAGCCTGGCGGGATGTCCTTTTAATTATATGCTAATGTATTACAATTAGCTCCCTGCTAACTGATGGTGGGAAACACAGCCCACTGTCGGTGAGCTGAGTGGAAGATCGCGACCTGCCTTCATGCAGTTGAGAAGTGAGTCCCGCCATAGTTTTTGTGCACACCACCTATCACACCCACCATCAGTGGGCTGGGAAAATTCCACCCTGGGTCTAAACAACTGGCAGATTAAGAAAAGTGTTAATAATAAGTAACAAAGAGTAATTAGTGAGTCTTATCTTTTATTTTTAAGTAAGTTATAATACTACTAGTAAGGTGTGTTAAGTGTTAGTAGAATTTATTAGTATTAGTGAGGTTTATTTATAGTACTCAATTTGATTAATAGCAGTAAAGTTTATTAGTATTGATAAGGTTTCTTAGCAGTAGCAGGGTTAACTAATAAATTGAGAAATAGCAGGACTGCTCCAATGTCTAGAGTTCACATCCTGTGATACGTGGGAACTCCAGAATGCTTCCCATATCCTGGATAACCATATGTGTAGGAAGTATCATCAAGTTACAGCAGTTGAGCTCCAGGTTTCAAAACTTGAGCAGCAGCTGGCATCACCATGGCTCATCTGTGAGGTTGAGAGCTTCGTAGATAGACATGGTCCCCCATAACTCAATAGTATGCAGGGAGAGGTGGAATGGGTGACCACCAGGTAGTCAAAAAGTAACAGTCCCACGAGTGAATAGCACAGAATACCAGCCAGTATTTGCTTCTGAATACTAATTGTTCATCTGGGGAGTGCTGCCAGAGCCAAGTCCATGGCACCACGGGTGGCTCAGCTGTAAAGCGGAGTACAAGGAAGACAAGGACGAGCAACAGTGATAGGTGATTCAATATTTGAGGGAATAGACAGGCATTTTTGGCAACGTAGATGTGGCTCCAGGATGGTGTGTTGTCTCTCTGGACCTAAGGCCAAGGATACCACTGAGTGGCTATAGAGCAGCCTGGGGGGGCGAAGGGGGAGAGGGTGAAAAGCCAGCATTTATGGTCCACATTGGTATGAAGGATATAGGCAGAAAGAAGGATGTCATTCAGCAGTCAGAATTTAGGGAGCTAAAGGAGTGTAATGGAATACTTTCAACTTTCCTGGATGATTGCAGCTCCAACAACACTCAAGAAGCTCAATGCAAGGACAAAACACTCATTTGATTGGCACCCCATTGATCATCGTCAATGTCCAACCCCTCCACCACCAATGCACAGTGACAGCAGTGTCTACCATCTTCAAGATGCACTGCAGCAACTCAGCAAGGCTCCTTCAATGGCATCTTCCAAACCCACAGCCTCTACCACCAAGGAGGACAAGGGCAGCAGATAGATGGGAACACCACCACCTGCAAGTTCCCCTCCAAGCCACACACCATCCTGACTTGGAAATATATCATCATTCCTTCACTGTCACTGGGTCAACCTGCTGGAACTCCCTCCCTAACGGCTTGGTGGGTATATGCACAGCACTGCAGGAGTTCAAGCAGGCAACTCACCGCCACCTTCTCAAAGGCCATTAGGGATAGGCAATAAATACTGGCCCAGCCATCCTGTGAAAAAAGAATTAGGAAATTGGCGAGCAGGTCCTCAAAAGTATTAATCACCAGATTATCCCAGTATCACCCGCAATAGGATGTAAAACAGGTGAATGCATGGCTGGAAAGATGTTGCTGGAGGGAGGGCTTTAGATTTTTGGAACATTGGGACCATCACTGGGGAAGATGGGGCCTGTACATGCTGGACGCGTTGCACCTAGATAGATCCAGGACTAAGTTCCTTGCGGGATGTTTTGCTCGTGCTATTGGGGAGGGTTTACACTAACTTTGCAGGGCTGTGGCATGTGATAATATCAGAGTGGAGTACTTAGGTGCACAAAAGATTGGGAACGATAAACAGCACTAGAGTAGGGAATAGTAAGGTAATAGATGGGGTCAGAGTAAGGCAGAAAGTAATCAAGTCTAAATCTGGGTTACTGTGAATGTATGTGAATGCACAGAATATGCTAACAAAGATTGGTGAATTACTGGCGCAGATTGCCATGGGAAATATGATGTTGTGGCTATAACAGAGACCCGGATCAAAGAAGGATAGGACAGGACAGGGTATTAAATATTCCCGGATATAAAGTTTTCAGGAAAAATACGAAAGGAAGCAAAGGGGGAGGGGTGGTGGTATTGATTAAGGAGAGCATTGCAGTGTTGGAGAAAAAGGATGTCCTGGAGGTGTTGAGGACAAAATCTATTTGGCTAGAGCTAAGGAATAAAAAAGTGCAATTACATTGCTTGCTGTAATCTATAGACCACCAACTAGTGGGAACAATACAGAGGAACAAATTTTGAAGGCAATTACCTAGCAGCGCAAAAATTATCGAGTAGTTATACTGGGGGACTTAAATTACCTGAATATAGACTGCGATAGTGTAAAGAGCAGAGAGAGGAGAGAGTTCCTACAGTGTGTTCAGGAGAATTTTCTACAGCAGTATGTTTCTAGCCCAACGAGAAAGGAGGCACTGCTAGACCTGGTTCTTGGGAATGAGGTGGGCCAAGTGCATCAAATATCAGTAGGAGAACATTTAGGGGACTATTGTATCATAAAGTTTAGGCTGACTATGGAAAAGGAAAAAGAACAATCCAGAGTAAGAATAATTAACTGGGAGAAAGCCAACTTCTATGGGATGAGAATGAATCTGAGCTGTATAAATTGCAGTCAAGGGTTGGCAGGAAAAATGGTGGCTGAAAAAGAAGAGGCAGTCTAAGGACAAATAAGGTATGTTCCCTCAAAAGAGAAAGATAGGGCAAACAAAGCCTGGATAACAAAAGAAATAGAAATTAAGATAAAGAAGAAAAAGTGTGCTTATGACAGATGTCAGGCAGAAAATATTATTGAGAATCAGGTTGAATATAGAAGGTTCAGAGGGGAGGTGAAAAAATAAATAAGAGAGGCAAAAAAGGAAAAAAGAGACTGGCAGCTAACTTAAAAGGGAATTCCAAAGCCTTCGATTGGCAAATAAATAATGAATAACAAAAAGGTGATAAAAGGAGGAGTAGGGCCAAGTAGGGACCAAAAAAAGGATTTACACATGGAGGCTGTGGTATTAAATTAACACTTTGCATCTGTCTTTACCCAAGTCGTGGTAGAAGAGGGGACAAGTAGAACACTAGAAGGATTTAAAATTGGTGAGGAGGTGGTATTAGTTGGTATTGGATAGGCTTTCTGTACTAAAAGTTGATAAGACACCACGACTGGATGAGATGCATGCAAGGATATTGAAGGAAGTGAGAGTAGGAATTGCGGAGGCATTGGCCATAACTTTTCAGTTTTCTTTAGATTCAGGAGTGATGCCAGGGGACTGGAGAATTGCAAATTTTACACCCATGTTTGGAAAAGGGTATAAAAGTAAGTCCAAAGACTACAGGCCAGTCAGTTTAATTTTGGTGAAGGGGAAACTTCCAGAAACAATAATTTAGGGCAAAACATGGACAAATGCTGATTAATTAAGGAAAACCAGCATGGATTTTATCAGAATTTGTGTTTAACTAACTTGCTGTAGTTTTTTGAAGAGGTAACAAAGAGGTTTGATGAGGCTAATGCTATTGATGTGGTGTACATTGTTGTGATCCCAGCTGAGGTTACTACTGGACAAGTCTGATATCAGGGTGGAACCCAGCTTGATAGATCCTAACTCTAATTTTTTATTTAGATACATGGAGTGGGGCTACTGAACAGTCACAGAAATCAGCTGATGAACTTTTAACAAAATAATAAAATGTTTAACAAGTAAAGATGAACTATATTACATTACTCCTTCACTCACAATTATACGTTTTCAGGTATATACAAATTTGTAAGGATAACACAAAAGTTACAAAAACTATCTTATACTCCAATGATCACAGTAAGTACACGGTCCATATAAACCAACTGGAAACCTGTGGTCAGGCACACCACACTCTGAAACCAAGTGACAGATGCCACTCCAAACAGATGCTATGAATATCTCATCAGCTCCCCTAATAAGCTTGTCACATCATGAGCCAACCAGATTCACTGAACTCTACCTTTCACACAAGGGTTTCCAATCTCCACTCTTCAAGAACTCACTTTTGGATTTTCTCCCAAACTGAATCTTTCTCTCAGATGCTTTCTACAAGGGTTTCAAACTCTCCTTGCGATGTTCCTCTGTCCTGGATCACCATGCACATTCAAGCTTTCTTCCACGCGCTCTCTCTCATCAACACAGCCACCAACAGTACACCACTGCTTCCCATGCCCATAGCAAAGGGTTACATACATCCAGTCATCTCTGAGGACCTTCTGGCCTCTCACTTTAAATTTGCTTCCTGCAGCTTTTCTTCCTTTAAGCTTGAAGCTTGGAGCCTTCCTCTGCTTCTCACTCTTAACTTCACTTAACAGGGCCTTTTCCAGGTTCCTGTCCTTCCTTTGATGTGAAGGTCTTCTTGAGACTTTCGCCCGTTCCACTCCCTGTATTTTGGGGACTTTCTTCTTTAGTTTGGAACCTGCTATCTGTCTCTTTGCATGTCCTGCCTGTCCTGGCACCTTCTTCCAACTGCACTCAAACTGCTTCTTCTGGTTTTTCCTATCTGTGTGTGGGTGTGTCCTGCCTCTCTGGACCCCTGTTGCTAGGCAACAGCACAGTTTTTTTTTTACTCTTGTGTTTGCTTTAACCTCTCTTAGGTGGTAAAACTCATTAGAAAGATTTATTACAAAGTATTATTATTACAAAGTTACAGCTCATGGAATAAAAGGGACAGTAACAACATGGATACAAAATTGGCAAAATTGGAAACAGCAGGTAATGGTTAATGGATAATTTTTTGGCTGGAGGAAGGTTTGTAGTGGAGTTTCCCAGGGGTCTGTTTTGGGACCCTTGCTTTTTCCGATATATATTAATGACCTATACCCTGATGTGTAGGACACAATTTCAAAGTTTGCAAATGATATGAAATTTGGAAGCATTGTGAACTGTGAGGAGGATAGTGTAGAATTTCAAAAGAACATAGACAAATTGGCAGAATGCAGAGAAAAATGAAGTGATTCATTTTGGTAGGAAGAACAGGGAGAGACCATGTAAAATAAAAGGCACAATTCTAAAGGAGATGCAGGAGCAAAGGGACCTGGGTGTATCTGTGCATAGGTCATTGAAGGTGGCAGGACAGGTTGACAGAGTGGTTAATAAAGTATATAGTATCCTAAGCTTTATTAATAGGGACATAAAGTAGAAGAGCAAGGTTTTGTTGAACTCGTATAAGACACTAGTTTGGCCTCAGCTGGGTTGCTTCCAATGCTGGGTGTTGCACTTTAGGAAAGATGTGATGTCAGAAAAGATTCATGAGAATTGTTCCAGGAATAAGGAACTTCAGTTCTGAAGATAGATTGGAGAGGTTGGGACTGTTTTCCTTGGAAAAAAGAAGGCTGAAAGGAGGTTTGATAGAGGTATTCAAAATCATGAGGGGTCTGGCAGAGTACATAGGGAGAAACTGTTCCCACTTGTAAAAGGATCGAGAACAAAGATGGCACAGATTTAAAGTAAATTGCAAAAGAAGCAAAAGCGATATGAAAAAAAACTTTTTCATGCAGCGAGTGGTTAAGGTATGGAATTTACTGCCTGATAGTGTGTGGAAGCAGGTTTAATTGAAGCATTCAACAGAGAATTAGACTGTTACCTGAAAAGGAAGAATGTGCAAGGTTCCAGGGAAAAAGGAGAGAATGGCACTAAGTGAATTGCATATTCGGAGAGCCAGTGCAGACATGATGAGCGCTGTAGCAATTCTGTGATTCTGAGAGGCCAATAACTAGGGGGCATGCATTTAAAATAATTGGCATAAGGATTAGAGGGGAATGGAGGAGAAATTCTTTCACCCAAAGGATGGTGGTGGTCTGGAACTCACTGCCTGAAAGGGTGGCAGAAGCAGAAACAGTCATTGCATCAAAGATACTTCAGGCAGAAATTTCCCCTGGTCGGGGGGGGTGGGGTGGTGTTGTGCCAGCATGGGCGGGGCCGGGCACGAACCTTATCAGGGCCACGCTGCCATTTTATGTGGGCAGGCCAATTAAGGCCCGCCCAGCATTACGTGCGCCCGGAAGCTCTGAGCACTCCCTGTGCAGGCTGGGGGGGTTATTCCCTGAGTTGGGGCCTGCGCTCTTTTGCGCATCCGTATGGAAGAGCACAGAAATCTCCCTGAGGCACAGAGCTGCCTCAGGGAGATTGATTTCACTTATGAAACATTGAAGAAAGGTAAAAAAAAAATTAAGGAAAAATATTTAAATTTCATCAGTACTGTGTTGTTAATCTGTGGCTGAACAGGTGACAGTTCTTGAGTGTCTGAAAGCTGAAAGCAGAAAATCAGATTGGGAAGGATGGTGTGAGAGTGGGCAGCAAGGGGTCCATGGTCGCACCATCAGCAGCTTGCTCATCGTGCCAGATAATAGGACAAGGGTGTTCTTGGACTTGAGAAGGGGCAAAAGGCAGGAACATGCTGCCATCCTCAATGTTCTCAGTAATGTCAGATGCCACGGGCTCTGCCAAAGCTGGCACATGATGTAGAGAATCATCTCCTTTGTGGAGCTCAGGAGATGCAGACATCCTTGTCCCCTGCAGGCTCTGCTCTGCTCCCTTCTATTGTGTGTGACCTTGTCCTGCAAGGGAAAGGGCAAAATGTCAATGATTGTCTGGCACTGTGAGTTTGTGATGTGTCTGCCATAGAATAGCTGGTTTAATATGGGTGCAAGACTGGCAGCATTGGTAGGTATGTGAAGGTCAGTTGGAGTATCTGGATGTTAGTTATGAGTCCTGGGTGTGTTGCTGGGTGAATGATGGGAGTGTGGTACATTGAGCAATATAAAAGGCTGATGGTGGGGTACACAGGGGATGTCATTTGAAGATGCATTCACAGTTGATGAAAACCCACATGAGGACATTAAACTTGTTGTGGTTCTGTTACCAAGTCCTCGGGTCCAGTCTCTGAGAGCTGATACCTGTACCTACTCCTTTCTGAATTTGGTTCATGAGGGTCCCCTGGCACCCTCCCCACTGCCCCCGCCCCCCCCCCCAACCACAAGCAGACCCATGGCATCTCTCGTCTTGCCCCCACCCCTGCACCACTGGTGCCTCCAGCACCCCATCCACACTGTTGATCCCTCTGTTCACTTTACAGTTAATCACATTGCAACAGCATGTTTTTACAATTTCCCTTTAAGCTTGCCTTTAAGTATAGCAGGGTGACCATATCAGGTGATCTGCAAGTAGTGCTGCCAGACCCTCCTGCTATGCACAGGGGCCAAAGACAACATTCAGAATCAAACTGCCAGCTCCAAAATCATTCAGTGGGAGGTGAGTGTCACTAGCATTTATTGCCCATCCCTAATTGCGCTTGAGAAAGTGGTGATAAGCTGCCTTCTTGACGCACTGCAAGCCACCTGGCATAGGTGCACCCCAGCAGCAAAGGAACAATGAAATAGTTACAAGTCAGGATAGTGTGTGGCTTGGAGGGGAACTTACAGGTGGTGGTATTCCTATGGACCTGCTGTCCTTGTTGTTCTAGACAGTAGAGGTCGTGGCTTTGGAAGGAGCTGATGAAGGAGGCTTGCCACATTGCTGCAGTGGTATCTGTATATGGTACTCATTGCTACCACTGTGCACCGGTGGTGGATGGAGTGAATGTATTAAGATGGTGGAGAGGGTGCAGATCATGCAGGCTGCCCCAGCCTGAATGTTGTCGAGCTTCTTGAGTGTTATTTGAGCTGCACTCATCCAGGCAAGTGGAGAGCATTCCATCACACTCATGACTTGTGCCTTGTAGATGGTGGACAGGCCTTGGGGAGTCAGGAGATGAGTTTCTCACCATAGAATTCCCAACCTCTGACCTGCTCTTGTTGCTACAGTATTTATGTGTCTGGTCCAGTGCAGTTTCTGGTTAATGGTAACCCAGGATTTTATAGTAGGAGATTCAGTGATGGTAATGTCATTGACTGTCAAGGGGCGATGGTTAGATTCTCTCATGTTGGAGAAAGTCATTGCCTGGCACTTGCGTAGTGCAAATGTTATTTGACACTTATCAGCCAAAGCCTGGAATGTTGCCCAGGTTTCCTGCATGTAGACATGAGCTGATTCAGTATGTGAGGGGTTGCAAATGGCACTTGAATTCTGCGCAATCACCAGCGAACATTCTCTCTTCTGACTCTATGATGGAGGGCAGCCATTTAACAGGGTGAGACTTCCCTCACTCCAAGAGTGGCTGGCTAGTCAGAAGGCAGATGGCCATGGACCAGCACTTAAAGTTTGGGGTTTCACTGGGGCCTGGGCTGGGTTCTTCAATGTGGTGGTGGGTGCAAGGGGGGCAGGGGGTGGTGGTATGGGGTGGGGGGCGAAATTGAGGAATTGGACACAGGGTGACAGGAAGCATCTCTGCCCACAAGCCTGATATTCTGGAGACTTGGCTGTGGCACACACCGCTACAGGTATAATCCTAGCGGCGATGGGGGAGACCTTTAAGTGGTCATTAATTGGCCAATTAAGAGCTTCACTTGGCCCATGGGCAAGTAGGCCACCTCATGCCTTCATCACCCCGGGGTAAAATCCCAGCTGAGACAGGTAAGCAATGGGCACAGTACCAGCACCATGCTACCCAATTTTATGCATCCCCACCTGCCAATGTGCCCCAGGTGGAGGTGTGGTTTTGTGGGGGGTTGGTGGGGGGGCGGTGTTGGTGGAGGTGAGTGGGAGACAGTAGTCAGGATTAGTGGTGCTAAAATTTTGGCCTACATTATACACATATATCAAGAACTGGCAAGATTTGAGAAAGCGAAGGAAGAACTATATAGCATTCGCATTTCACAGTACAGTAATGTGACAACGTTACATAACAATCGTAATACTATAATAAAATATCAAATGGTAGCTGTATGACATATCATACTGGAATTGTAGCAGGATGCTAAAAGGACTCCACTGGCTGATCAGTGGATAAATGCACTCTCTGTATTGATACTCTGCTACAGACCAGGAAATTCTTCAAAACAAAAACAGAAATACCTGGAAAAACTCACGGGTCTGGCAGCATCGGCAGAGAAGAACAAAGTTGACGTTTTCAGTCCTCATGACCCTTTAACAGAACTAAGTAAAAATAGGAGAGGGGTGAAATATAAGCTGGTTTAAGGTGGAGGTGGTGGGGGGGGGAGGTTGTAGGGAAAAGCAAGCAGTGATAGGAGCAGATAACCAAAATATGTCACACACAAAAGAACAAAGAGGTGTTGAAGGCGGTGATATTATTTAAAAGAATGTGCTAATTAAGAATGGATAGCAGGACACACAAAGGTACAGATAGCTCTAGTGGGGATGGGGTGAAATAAGTCTAAAAGGCCATAAAAGGTATATATTTAAAAATAATGGAAATAAGTGAGAAAAGAAAAATCTATATAAATTATTGGAAAAAAACAAAAGGGAGGGGGGAGAAACGGAAAGGGGGTGGGGATGGAGGAGGGAGTTCAAGGTCTAAAGTTGTTGAACTCAATATTCAGTCCGGAAGGCTGTAAAGTGCCTAGTCGGAAGATGAGGTTTTTCAACTTTGTTCTTCTCCGCCGATGCTGCCAGACCTGCTGAGTTTTTCCAGGTATTTCTGTTTTTGTTTTGGATTTCCAGCATCCGCAGTTATTTGTTTTTATCTCTGTTTTTATCTCAGGAAATTCTTCAGTTTGTCCTGAGTTGGTTGAACTCAGCCAATGTGGCAGGATGGATGCTGAAATTGTGTTCCAAGTTCAAAAGCTAGAGAATGAGAAGAAGTAACAGCCTCGTTACAGAAGTCAGAGTGCTTGCATTGTTACAATATAACAGTAACAAAATGTTGCGCTGCAGTAGCAACACAGAACTGGGCCTTTCAGATTCTGACAAGTGTACTTCGAGGATGCTGCTGGTTGTGTGGGAATCACATGTTTAGATCTGGTGGCACTGATCACTAGATAAATACAAAAGCAGCAATACAAAACTGGAAGGTCCTAGATTTAATGTGTATCTAAATGTAAGTTGTTGTTATCTAGTTGTTCAAAACAGAGGCTAATAGAGAAAGAAAAAAAACAGCATCAATTTATATGTGCTTTCCTCCCAGCTCCCCCTCCCCTCCCCTCCCAGTTGTGTGTCTCTCCCAGGTGGCAGCTCTCAATCATAGTTCAGCTATTGTTTATCACAATTACTAGGTTTAATCCTGCCTGTCAATCCAGTCTATAAACTCTCAGGAGAGCAGACTGCACAATGTCACAGCTGTCAGGTCATACTTTGATGTATCTTATCTTCAGAGTCCTCCTAGCTCCCCATGACAAATTCAGTTGACGTATTAAAAACTGTCCTACAAATGCGCACAGCCTGTACAAAGCCTTTTCTTCCTGCTCTAATTTTCTTCTCTAATTTTGTTGCCTCATTTCCTGAAGGCAATTACTGATGCTTGGAGAGTAGTTTCAACTGTGCCAATGTTCCTTTAATCCTTGTCCAAAACATTTACTCATCATGTATATGCCTTGTCAGCAAGTGCCATTGGATTATTCAACTGTGGAAGCCATCAGAGATAGGTCCAATCCTGTCCTCACTAAACTCCCAGATACACACTGCTTCTTGCAACACTCGTTAGATAGCATCAGGAGCTGGAACTTGCATTTGAACAGACCAAAATTCCAGAAAATCCTTTAATGAGTTAGAAAAATGCTCTGAAATTCAATGGAATTGTGATCCTATGATTTGTAATGTTCTACTTTATGTTCACTCAAAATTCAAAGTATTGCTAGTTATTTTTTTTAAATCCTATTTTAGGCTTCACACAAACTAATGATGACACCCCCTTTCCTCATGTTCTCTTTTTGCAGATTATTGTTAAAGGTATTGATAAAACAATGTGGCCTTTGTTCATTGATCCTTTCCCTATAATGCACTGCTATTGATTTAACTTTCTGATTTCTGCCCTCATTTCGAGATTGTCCATCTCTGAACTATAAACTGTATTATATGAATGTGTGTGTCTTATATATATGTTAAATATGAATTTATTTTACATCTACCTTTGAAACTCTTTGGGATGTTTTTCTATGTTAAAAAGAAGCTTTATGATGGCAGTTTGTTGTGTATATTACAAAAGAACAAGCTACATATTTAGGTATCAGAATAATTTAAAGGCTTTTGACAATCCAAAGCTTTTGGAATCCTAAGTTGGCATCTGGATCCCCAGAAAATGTAGTTATATCTCATGCCTCAGCACTTGGCTGAGACTCGGTTTTTAAGGTCCTTTCTCCATTGAGCAACACAGCAAATTCCACTCTGGCTGATGAACTGGCTTTCCAGGAAAATGGATAGTGTGCCAGTTTTCTATGGTATGACACCCCACCTAGTGGTGTGGCACAAATTGGTTAGCAGGTTGGAATCAACACTCAGCAAAATTTCTACCAGTGACCAAAGAGGCGGAGGCAGCTCGGTGCCAAAACACCAGAGGGTGGCAGAATGAAATGAATTCCCAATCTGGGGATCCATAGCTAGGCTTTTCTCTTTGTTAGGCAGGTGCAGCAGGTGGGCCCAGGGACAGCTACGAAATGGACAGTCGCCCACGATCAGGCCCCGGCTGCAATTTCATGCTGGTGGGCCAATTAAGGCCCCCCCCCCCAGTGTGAAATGTGGCTCTGCTTTGGCTGGAAAGGGCCAATCAGGAGTGGGGACCTGTTGGCCACTGGTTCCAATGGCGACCCAGCAGCCAGTTTAAAAGTGGCTCAGGCAGCCTCTGGAAGGCTGCCACAGAGGACGGTCCCTGAGCCAGCACAATGGACCTGAGTGCAGCTAGACACAGCAGGCGAGAGGACAGGCCAGGTGGGCACTCGGCCCCCTGCTTCTCTGATGAGTGCCTGACCATCCTCCCAGAGGGGGTGGCTGCCAGGAGGGACACCCTTGTCCCCATGGATGGGAGGAGGAGGCAGCAATGGTCAGCAGGTGTGATGTGGTGCAGCACTCTGGGGTGCAGTGCTGGAAGCACTTCAAAGACCTGCCGCACTCAGGAAGGATGAGTACATTGTTTGCATGGGTCAACGTGCAGATGTGTTAAGATCTGGTCATCCCCCCATGGACCTCAGGGGTGCAAGAGTCTGTGGCAACCGTCAATCACAGGGATTGAGCCCTGGCTGCTTGGACTGAGAGCCTTGCAGCTTGAGGGTCACAACTCGGATGTGCCCTGCGAGGTGTTCCTCAGCTGGGGGTGGCCAGGATGCAATGGCGCTGCATGTACAGAGTGGACTAATCAATGCTGCACTGATTTTTCAGAAGATGGCCCACAACAATATAGGAAGGTTGCCGGCCAGCAGAGGCCCTGCTAACCTCCTAACTCTCTCAAGGTATGAGCGAGATGCCCTAGAGCTTGAGAGCTGGCATGCCCCACATGCAACCGGGCGTGGAGAGGCAGGGGTGCCAGACGAAGTTGCACAGGGTGCGAATTTCAGCTTATGCAACCATTCTTGTGTAGTCTTTTCATTGATGGAACCTGGAGCCTCCACTGATCAATGGAAGACGAGGGCACCATGATGCAGATCTCCATTGTCTCACCAGCGTGCCTGGCATGCACAGTGACAGTGTGATGACTTTAACTAATGACATGTCCTTCTTCTCCCTTTTAGGTTCGCCTGCAGGCATTCGATCTCCTGCCACCAGAGGACCATGGACATCATTTGCACCTATGTCAATCCCGCTCTCTGAAGCAGGCACCAGTGCAGATACCAGCACCTCGGTGGGCATTAGAGTGGCTGCTAGTATCTCAGTGCACATTGGTGAGGGCACTTCACAATCGCTTGAGGTGCAGGTGGAGGCAGAGAGTGCCCAGGTGCGGCAGTCAGAGGGCTGCTGGGAACCAGGACAATGCTCAGTCAAAGGCAGATGTTGAGCCTCTGGAGCTGTCCATTAGGTGGCAGATGCTGGATGTCCAGCGAGATGTGCGGGAGGATCTGGCGGAGATCCATGAGGGTCTGTGTGCCATGGTCTCCGTGATGGAGGAGTCCATGTGGAGTGTGAGCACTGCGTTGACCATCATGGCCGAGCACACTGCCTCATCCATTGAGAGAGTGGTGACTCTTACAGAGAGGAAGCTCCAGGGTCAGAATGAGGGATTCCTGGGATTGCGCTTGGACCTGCAAGCCCTCACACAGGCACAGACCTCAAGTGGTCAGTGTCAGTGTGGGAGATGGATAAGGCACCCAATATCCCAGCTAGGTGTCTGTCCATCAATGGTTTGCAAGGAGGTCCAGAGTGACCTCACATAGGCGCACAAGCTGCCTGTCATCTCTGCGGACCCCTCCCAGGGTTCTCTGGACGATGGCAGCAGCTCCTCTGCCCCTCTGCCACTGACCATGGCATCTGATGAGGCTGTGGCAACTGGGGAGATGCCAGCTGTGGAACTGGCTGCTCCTTCCCAGGCGGGGCCAGCACAGGCTCCACTGGCCATAGGACAACCTCCAAGGTCACCAAGGCCAACAAGACAGCAGAGTCAGCAGCTGTCTCCAAGGCCGGTGCCAACAATGGGGGAGCACCTAGATGTAGCACCCACAAACATAAGTTAAAGGCACCATGAGCACAAGAGGGACAGGTCACAGATGATTTTATGTTCATTTTTGTTTAATTTATATATACTGGTCTGATGTTGAATACCAGAAACATTTCTGTTAAGTTAATTGAACTGTCAGAATGACATAAATTGTGTTTTTGTTGTCAGGGCCTGAGTATGCTTCACCTGTTTATTTCATTGGTGCAGGGAACACCAGTATGTAATGCTGGACGTAGGTGGCTCTGAACTTTATTGCACAGGTACTGATTGTTTTTTGTATTCAAATGAAAAGGTCTTTTTAGACACCCGGGAAGGAGGCAGCAGCCCTAGCATGTGTTTGAAGCTGATCTTTGGTAGCCTAGCTGAAGGAGCATTGGGTCAAGGTGTCCCTGGTGTCCTGCCCACCCCTGCAGGTTACCGAGGTCTGGCTCCATGCCCTCAGTGTTCTCCTCACCTTGCTCCTCTTTGGACTCACAACTGGACTCATCATCTGTGGCCTGTGGAGCTGCGTCACGATCCTCTTCCTCCTCTGAGTCCCCCCTTGCCAGTGCCAAATTGTGGAGAGTGCATCATGCAACAGTGATCAGTGACACCTGCTCTGAGGCTATTGCAGTGCTCCCCCGAATGGTCCAGGCATTGGAACTGGATCTTCAGAAGACCTATGGCCTTCTCTACCACCGCCTTTGTGGAGGCATGACTCCTATTGTAACGCTTCACTGCCTCTGTTCCTGGGTGGCGGAGAAGCATCATGAGCCACCTCTTCAACGGATAGCCCTTGTCACCCAGCAGCCATCCATCCAGTCGGGCTGGAGCAATGAAGAGCCTCAGCACATGGGAGTTTCTCAGGATGTAAGCGTCATGGGAGCTGCCAGACTTGCAGAATCTGCATCCTGTGGTCACACACTATCTGCATGTTCATCGAGTGGAAGCCCTTCCTGTTGACAAAGGCACCCAGCTGACCAGCTGGTGCCTTGATGGCCACATGTGTACAGTCGATGACACCCTGGACATGGAGGAACACAGCAACCGCTGCAAAGCCTCTGGCTCGCTCAGCATGGCTGGTCTCATCCAGAAGGTAAAGAATAAAAGTTAGTACCCGCCTGAACAGAGCTTCTGTCAGCAGTTTGATGCAACTGTGGACAGCTGATTGGGAGACTCCACACAGATACCCCACTGAGCCCTGGAAAGAGCCTGAGGCATAGAAGTTAAGGGCCACTGTGACCTTCAGAGTCACTGGCATGGGTTGTCCGCCCATACAGTCGGAGCTGATCTCAGGCCCAATCACCTGACAAATGGAGGTCACAGTCTCCCTTGAGAGGTGGATCCTCCTTCAGCACTGCACCTCGGACATTTTCAGATAGCTGCATCACAGCCTGTAAACACTGGCAGCAGGATAGTGACATCTTCTGCAGCCCCTTCCGCCTTCGACTTCCTGCTGGCCCTGCATTCCTTGTGCCTGCGCCTTACCTCCCATCAGTCGCTCCCCTGGAAGCTGCATTGGGACACCTGGCCTCCTCTCCTTTCTGCCTCTCTCTTTCTCCTCAGATGAGATGCCACCAGCAGAGAGCACAATCCCCATTACCAGTGTGACAGAAGGCTGTCTGATACCTGGATGGGTTCACATGGTCTGAATCATCCGGGGGCCTTGAAGACGCCAATGAGTCCTGAAATGAAACCTGGAAATGCTAAGAATGAAGCCCCAAACAGAGATGAAGCTGTGAAGTACCCATAAGTCACCAGCAATAAGCTGTGTACCAAACTCCTCACTACTCACACTGGCAATGCTGCCCACCCTTTTTATCCTGCCTGTAAATGAGACTTGTGAAAATGTCAGCTGGCCGCTTGCCAGTTTTGCCCATGCAATGAGCAGAAAATCACACAGGCAAGGAGAGATCATGGTCAATCGAACTGTTAAAGGCCTTAAGTGGTTGCTTACTTAATTGCGGGCACTGCTCCTACACTCGCGCGTGCCCACCGAGCTAAACATCGTGCCAGTGCGCAATGACATCAAGACGCTCTCCCAACATCATCATGCACTATTTTACTCCCTTCTGACCAGGTGTGAGCCCGCCGGAGGATGAATAATTCTGCCCCATGTGTTTGTTCTTCTTACCGGGCAAAATTTTGAGGAAAGGAAATAATCATAATTTCTTTAGGACAATTTTAAAACAGGAGCTTTTAAAGAAGTAGCGTGCATTGCATTCTGGTTAAAGGTAATACATTTTGAACATCAAACGCTTCTGAATAAATGAGCCTATTTAAATAGTTTGGAACTTTTTAAATAGGCATTTGTATGCTAAGAGCTCTCTCTCTCTCTTTCTAGCTTTCTCTGTGTTTCAGCCAAAATGTTAAGAATATTAACTTATTTCAGGGTTCTGTAGCACTCCATGATTTTGGTGAGGAAGGTCAATTCATGAAAAGACAGTAAAGCCCTGGAGAAAGTGCAAAAAAGATTTACATGGATGAGACAAGAACTATGAGATTAAAACTTTCCAGAAAGATCCAATAGGTTGGGGCTTTTGTCTTTAGAAAAGAAAAGACTTAAAGGAGATCTAAAATTGTGAATGGGTTGGATGGGATAAATGTGGAGAGAATGTTTCCATTAGTGGGAGAATCCAAAACTAGGGGCCATAAATATAAGATTGATCCTGATAAATCTAACAGAGAGATAAAGAGAAACTTATTTACTTAGAGAGTGATCAGAATGTAGAACTCGCTACTACAGGCGGTGGTTGAGGCAAATATCTTAGATGCTTTCAAAAGGAAACTAGATGAGTACATGAGAGAAAGGGGAATAAAATGATAAGCTAAAAGGCTGAGATGTGGTAGATGGAATTGGAGGAGTTTTGTGTGGAGTACAAAGATCAACATAGACTAGTTGGGTCAAGTAGCCTTTTCCTGTGCTGTATATTCTATGACATTCTATGCAACAAAGACAAAAAAAGCTTTACCTCAAGTAATATGTCCACACCTATTACAACCTGGTCCATTTTTACAGATCCAAACAGCCCTACCTGGGCAAATCAGAGATGGCCCAACTATAGTATCAATTCTTAACAAAGGAAGCTGTTACATAGTTTTGCCATCTCCTGGAAACTAACCTGCAGACAACTGGCATCACAGATTGCATCCTTCTGTGGCATGGTGGTCACTTTTGCATTAAATTACTATGACACCTAATAAGTTTCCATGTTCAATTGATGAGTCAATTGTCCATAGATCTACCGGACAAGTGTCTGAGATCTAATGTGCAAAACCTGTAGATCACTTTCCTCCTGGAAAGGATGTATCAACACAACACAAGTGAAAGGAAGGACCAGACCTGAGGACGAAGCTACATTTTTGACAGCACCCACAGCAGCAAGAAGCATTGTTGAAGCCTTTAAGTCTCAAAACCCAAAACTAATTACAAAAAAGTAAATGCTTCCAGCTTTCCTTGATAACCACTGAGAATCTCTAACTGATGCTGAGAATGGCCACCTCCTGTCTTTTACTGTTTATGTTTGGTGGACGGGAGCAGAAGCATGCAGCAATCCAGTGAGTAGATACGAAAAAAGCATTCAGAGTCATAACTAAGTCATCTGATCCCAATTACTATAAGACTTTAGCCCCTTTCTTGGGCTGGGGTGAGGCGATGGGTGGGGGAGTGGCGGGGGTGTGGGGGCAGTGGGTGCCGGTGGGGGGAGGTTGTGGTAGGTGAAGGGCTCTGGCTGCCTGGTTCAAGATCAACCTGCAAATGTGAAAGGGTGACAACTGAAATGTATATCAGTGCTCAGCACTTTGGTCCTTTTACCATCCTAATTTAGTCTCCAATAATGAGGATACAAACAGCAACTGCATTCTGTACTATAATTTGGCTTCTTCACAAAGTCTCCACAATCCTAAATTTATACCTTCAAATATGTTACCAAAATTATATTACCCCTTTCATAAAGTAATTCTACTGAATAATATAAATTCAAACAGTTTCAGCTTATAACATCAGTGGGACTAGTTCAGAGGATGAAAAGGAACAGAGGGCCCATATAGTACAGTTTTACATCCATGTGCCCAGGATCTTAACCTTTTGAAAGCAATTGTTTTAATAAGT
This sequence comes from Carcharodon carcharias, assembly GCF_017639515.1. Classification (NCBI taxonomy): domain Eukaryota; kingdom Metazoa; phylum Chordata; class Chondrichthyes; order Lamniformes; family Lamnidae; genus Carcharodon; species Carcharodon carcharias. The sequence goes on from NC_054480.1 coordinate 53,127,429, forward strand.
GCCATGAGATGACAAACCGTCAAACATTTGGTATTAGTTGTTTTGTTTAGGGGAATCACATTTGTTGCGTTAACCATAATCACAAGTTTCTGTTTGTTCAGCAGGATAAGATGATGACAGTCCTTTTACCCTTTCACTGCTAGATGCTCATAAAATGTTTTTGTTTAAAGGCCTGCATTCATCTGGAACAAATTAGCCCTTAGCACATCTTTACATCTCAAAGGAGACTTTGATGTACCTTTAAACAGGGATGAAATCAAACTCAAGTCACCGCACAGAAAGGGTTAAAAGGTCAGGAATTATAGGAAAACAAGTGATGAGTACTTCCTGTAGAAGTGGTTGTAGGGTTTGTGATAAACAGAAAAGCCTAAAAGCATTTAGAAGATGCTATAGAATTTCTCCTCAACTTCCCCTTGACCATCTTGTCAAGATATGGACATGTATTAAATATGGCTCCACCAGCATCGAGCATCTCTGGACTCTAAGTTACCATTATTCATATATAAGCCTCATTGGTGAATTTCAGCAAATTTCTACAAAGGCAATCACAGCTGAGCCCAATCTCATCCTCACATGATGTTTGCGCATACTGACTTTCAGTACAGCTCTTTACTTAACAATCAAGAGCAGAAATCTTGCCAGATTATTTTTCCCTTTCCCCCTGCAATATTGAGGCTAATTTTGCTACTCTTGTGCTATCCTGGTTAAGAACTGTAAACTCAGCACAACTTGATCAAACCTTTTATGGTAGTTTAATATGCATTGGATGAGCTCATTGCCATCAAGAGAGTGGAAATCTATCTTTTAAAATCTTGCTGTTAGCCTATTCTTTTCCATTTTAATCAGGAAAGCAGGGCTGATGTGCAATTAAAATTGATGGGTGACTTACACGCCCAGGTTGTGCCTGGGTCCCAATGTCTTCAAATTTAGCCTGCCCTTCTGAAGACACCAGTCTAAGGCCAGTGGGGTCCTCCTTTAGAAATGGAGTTTGAGCTTTGATGGTGTTCATTGATTTTAACTCTGAACTGAGCAGGAAAGCTATTAAGGGCAGGTAGTCAACCAATTACATATTGCTGTGACTCAGTGGTTAAAATTGACATGCCTTATTCTAAATAAACTGGGCAAGCTACTGGTGTCTGACATGCCTCCACAGGCAGCTTGTCCTTCTGCCGGCTTGAATCTCAAACTACCTGCCTTGACAACACTAGCCCTTAGATATGTGCTGGAACAGACGCTGAGGGAAATGGAGATCTGGTGCACAGGGTTGTGAGACACGGGTGGTGGTGGGGTTTGATTGGAGAGGTTGAGCTGATTGCAAGCTGGCAACTGTGGAACCAGGGAAAACTGGAGCACTACTTTTCTTTATGGCTTCACTAGAAAACATTTCCGCAGTTTTGTTAGGTGGACACTTAGTTCACAGATGCCCTTAATGAATCCTGAGTGGGGCAGACCCATCTCTTGCTGCTCATAGTCATTCATTTTGGTAAGGGGCCTCATTTACATACTTGAGCCTGTTTTAAGTGGCTGCCACACCCAGAAGGAAAAACCAGTAAAAACTTGGAAATAAGAAAACTGGTCTGAACTGGTCTTGTATGCCTTAAAGTGGAACATGAGTAAAAACTGGGAAATAAGAATACTGGTCCACACTGTATTTTCATTCTGGGAAGGATGACTGAACAACATGCTGAGGAAATTTCAGCTTGACTCTTGATAATCTTTTAAATGAAAACCAAATCAACAAAATTGGGATAAATCAGGCACAGCCCCTAATTCAGGTCAGCTGTAAAACCAAGGACAAAAATTTAAAGGAACCTTACAAACTTTAAATCAAAATGTGATTAAAGGGGTCAACAAAACACCCCAGTCCCCGCGGTGCCCACCGAGCACGGAAGGCCTCTAGAGTGCCAGCAGACACCGCGTGCTCCCTCTCCAGGGACATCCGGCAGCGAACGTAGCCGCGGAAGAGGGACAAACAATCGGGCGGGACTCCCCCATCGATCGCCCGCTGCCTGGACCTGTTAATGGCCAACTTGGCCAGGCCCAGGAGCAGGTTCACGAGGAGGTCCTCCTCCTTCCCGACCCCCTTCCGCACCGGGTGCCCATAGATCAGGAGCGTGGGGCTGAAGTGCAAACAAAACATCAATAAAAGGTTTTTCAAATAACTAAAAAGGGAGTTCAGCCTACAACACCCTATGTATACATGGTCCACGGACTCCACAAGACCGCAAAAAGGGCACGTGTCCTGAGAATCCGTGAACCTATGCATCCTCTTATTATAGGGGACTGCTGCATGCAACACGCTCCAACCCAGGTCCCCGACAGAAAGGGGAAGGACACCTCCGTAGAGGGCCTCCCATCGGGGGCCTCCGCCGCTGGACGGCAACAAGGCACGCCAGGGCATGTCCGGGCGGCAGACAAGGGCGAGAAAATGGAATGTGTGCAGCAGCAGTCCATACAAAAAGCCCCTCTTTGCCGTGCCAAAAGGCACGGAGGGCATGTCCCCAAGGCGGCTCATATTGCGGGGCACCAGTACCCGAGGGAGGGCTCGGGGCTTGGGGCCAATATGGAATTCTGTCCGAACAGGGGAACGTTCAGACGGAAGACCACCGCGCATCTGGGCCATCTCAAGACCCAAAATAACGTCGGGTCCGAGCACAACCGTTCTCAGGTCTTGGATGGCATCGGCTGTGACCTGGACACTCACAGACACGCGTCACGCCAACTCCTGCTGGAGCATCCAGCCCAGTCCTCCGCCACCCAGCACGTCCCCGATCCTGGTCACCCCTGCGGCCACAGCCCTCCTCTCCGCCAACCACTGAAAAGGATGGAGGGGCGGATTCCTGAGCAGCGGCTCTCTGACGATAGCCGCTACTCCTGACGGGGGAGAGCTGCGTCGCGAGGCGACCACTTTCCAGACTTTGATCAGGTCCTGGTAAAAGACGGGCAACGCCTGCAAGGAGCCACCGAGGCCCAGCTGTTCTATAAACAGGAGCTGCACGTCATAATTCAGGCCGTGCACCTGACAGAAGAAATACGTCATCAGGGCACACCATCTAGGAGGAGGCTCGATGTAGAGGTATCGCTGCAGGGTCTGATGGCGGAAAGTCGCCACCTGTGTGTGTAGGCACACTAGCGCCTGACCACCCTCCCTAAGCGGGAGACTCAGAACCTCGGCAGCGACCCAGTGCAATCTTTTGTCCCAGAAGAAGTCGACTAACAATCTCTGGATTCTTGTGATAAAGTCCGGGGGAGGGGTCAAAGTGACCAGCCGATACCACAACATGGCGGCGATCAGCTGGTTTATGACCAGAACTCGACCTCGGTAAGATAGCACTCGGAGCAGTCCTGTCCAGCGCCGCAGGCGAGCGGTGACTTTCGTCTCCAGTTCCTGCCAGTTTGCCAGCCAGGATTCCTCAGCGGGGCAGAGATGGACCCCCAGGTAGAGGAGGCTGGTCCTGCTCCAGGTGAAAGGCCTGAGCTCCTCGTGTAGGGGATCCGTCTGCCACTGACCGACCAGGACATTTACCCCAGTTGATCCTGGCAGAAGAAGCGGCAGAGTAGACCTCCTGGCACTCGCGCATCCTCCGCAGGTCAGCCGGGTCACTAAACATAAGGAGCACGTCATCGGCGTAAGCCGAAAGGACCACCCCAATGCCCGGCCCGCGCAGAACCAATCCCAACAACCTCCTCCGCAAGAGGCGCAGGAAAGGCTCCACGCAAATAGAATACAACTGGCCAGACAGGGGGCAGCCCTGACATACCCCTCTCCCAAAGCGAAGGGGCGCCGTCAGGGACCCGTTAACCTTCACTAGACACTCCGCGGCGGTGTACAGAAGTAGGATCCGGGCGACAAAATGCGTCCCGAAGCCGAAAGCTCGCAGAGTTCCGAATAAGTATTCGTGATCCACCCTGTCGAACGCCTTCTCCTGATCAAGAGAGAGGAAGGCGCTCGACAGACCAGCCCTCTGGGAATGGTGGATGATGTCCCGGACCAGATGGATGTTATCATAAATAGTTCGGTCCGGGACGGTGTAGGACTGGTCAGGGTGGATCATGTGGTCCAGCACGGTGCCGAGCTGAGAAGACATGGCTCGGGCGAAGATTTTGTAGTCCGTGCTGAGGAGGGAGACCGGGCGCCAGTTTTTAAGAAGGCGGAGATCCCCCTTCTTCGGCAGCAGGGCAATCACGGCCCTGCGCCACGAAAGGGGCATCTCCCCGGTAGCAATGCTGTCCCCCAGGACCCCCGCGAAGTCGCTCCCCAAGACGTCCCAGAATGCCCTGAAAAACTCCACGGTCAGCCCGTCTAGTCCCGGGGATTTGCCCCTAGAAAGACCGTCGAGTGCGCCGGTCAGCTCCCCCAGACTTATAGGGGAGTCGAGCTTTCCGGCGCACTCTGGGCCGACCTGCGGCAGGTCCTCCCACAAAACTCCGCAAGCTTCCTCACTGGATGGATCCGGAGAGAACAGGGCAGTGTAGTAATCTCGGGCAATGGCCCTGATGCCCTCCGGATCCGAGACAAGGGATCCGTCGTCGGCCAGCAGCGTAAGGAGCTGCTTATGGACCCCATGCCTTTTTTCCAGCAAGTAGAAGAAGGGGGAGCCACAGTCCATCTCCTTAAGGAAACAGATCCGCGACCTCACGAACGCGCCCCAAGACCCGACCAATTGCAGGTCCCGCAGCGCGCCCTTCTTCTCATCGTACACCGACCGCAGGGCCGGGTCCGCGTCGGGCTGACGGAGACGTGCCTCCAGGTTGAGCACCTCCTTCTCCAACTCCTCGACCCTGGATTTGCGTCTCTTTGTCGACCCCTTCGCGTACTCTTGACAGAAAACTCGGACGTGAGTCTTGCCCACGTCCCACCATAGCCTCAAGGTGGGGAAGCCTCCCCGCTTCCTTCTCCAGCCGGCCCAGAAGCGACGGAACGAGTCCAGGAACCACTGGTCTTCCAACAACAGGTTATTAAAATGCCAGTACACGGACCCCGTCCGAGCGCAGAACGAAGTGAGCTCCGCCCACACCAGACGGTGGTCCGTGCACGGAACCTGCTGTATAGAAGCAGCCAGAACGCAGGACACGTACGTCTTTGAAATGTAAAGGTGGTCGAGTCTGGACGCTCCGACTCCAGGTGACACAAAGGTGAACATGCTGGAGTCAGGATGGAGATTTCGCCAGACGTCCACTAAGTCGAAGGACCTGACCAGGTCCCGCAACTTACTCACACCTCGCGTGCAGTGCGGGGTACCGTGACGGTCCCGGACCCCGAGGGTGCAATTGAAATCCCCCCCGAGGACAATGCACTCGCCAGCGTCGATGGAGCCGAGATGAGTGGACACTTCTTCAAAGAAGCTCGCTTGCTGCTGCGTGCCCAGGGGAGCGTACACATTCACAAAGTGAAGCACCGCACCCCCCAGACGCACAGTCAGGTGCAGCAACCGGCCTGGCACCGGCTCCTTGACCCCCAAGATCTCCAGCTGAAAATGCGGGGCCAACAAGATAGCCACCCCGCCCGAATTGGATGCTAGGTGACTCATGTAGACCCCCCCTCGCCACTCCAGGAGTCACGTGGCTTCGTCTCCCAGAACGGTATGGGTTTCTTGCAGGAAGCACAACGCATACTTCCCGTCCCTGAGGACCGAGAAGTTCTGGAACCTGCGCTGTGCGCCCCTGCTGCCGCGGATGTTGAGGCTGGCTATAGACGTCTTCATTGTCAAAGGTACATCAAACCTTCACCTTAAGTAATTAAAAAGAAGAGGACTTTTTAGTCCTTCCTCTCCTTCAGGAGCCCAGCGAGAAACATTTGGACCCTCCGCCGCGCGTTCCTATCCAACTCGGGAGACTTGAGAGCCTCGCGAGTGGACCAGAACACCAGCGGAAACGAATGCCACCGGTCCAAGGCCAACTGACCCCTGTCTTGGCGACCGTGGTGCCCCGACAAAAAGTCCCGGAGTTCCCTCGGGGGGGTGAGGGGGGAGTCAGTGGAGGGCACCAGGGGATCCACCGCCTCGCTTGAGAGCAACTCCGCGTAATCCCCAACGCTCACCACCGACACCCCGTCCTCCTCTGGGTCGTCGCCTCCAGCTTCCGACCCCTCCCCCGCATTGAGTACGGGGGCTGATTCGGAGCTGCCGGCTGGCTCTATCTGTGCCTCGATCCCACCCCCAGGATCAAGGCCAGAGGAGTCCTCTCTGATCTCCTCTAAACTTTTTGGGCCAGAGGGCAGCGGCAGTTCTGATGCCCACTCTCCTCCCGGCACTGGGTCGTCCGGGGAGCTCAGGACAAGCTCCTGACCTAAACATAGGACGCCCAGTGTCAAGGTTTGGGAGGGACCGGGAAGGCCCTCCTTTTCGCCACCACCCAATGACCCATTAACATTTTTAAAAATTTCAAATCTGCAGTCCCCCAACGAGCCAGAAGGTACCTCAGGGGTATTAAGTGCCCTGGAGTCGGACACCACCTCAAGGGAGGTGCCCTCAGTGACCCCCAAGGGGCCCTGCAGCAGACTGGTAGGGGGAACAGTGGTAGGGATTTCAGGTTCCCCCAGAGGGCAGGACAAGGTTTTACTGGGTGGAGACGCCACCACCTCTTCATCAGGGGAAGGGACACACCCAAATTGGAGCCGATTTTTTATTTGCAGAGATACACATTACAAACCTGTACCTTCTAACCCAGCAACCACAGTTTCAGTCAATTTCCTATTTATAACTCTTTTGAGTACAAACCTGTTTCCATCTGTTTCTATTCAGATGAAGTTACATTGTTTCACAGTGTATCATTGTGAGATTTGAACTCTTGATCTTGGGGTTATAAGCCCAGTACCATAACCACTTGGCTATTTAGGCCAAGCAAATTTCAGCTTGAAACTGCACCTTTTTGCACCTCTTTAATGCCCCCAAAACAGGCATAACAAGATCTATTAATCTGCCATGGAATGAGGGAGCCAGATTTAACAATGTAAACACCAGCAACCACTTCATGAATGTTGGTATCATAGAAACTGAACTAACAAAAGCTTTACAGTAGAAAATGTGCACCAAATTAGGAGTTGATGATGTTCCCATTTGCAACTAGCGATAGTTACATTGGTTTTAGCAATTATAATGCAGACCAGTGATCTAAGGTGACCCTGTACACTTTGTTCTGAATCAGGCTCCATTAATCAGCATTAATAGCTAATAATCATATAACAAGCCTCTCAATATCTTAAAAGCCTATTCATATGAGGTGAAAACAGCTAATGCTTCATCTTGCTTCAGCACATGTAATAAATCATACATGGCAATCATCAGTATTTTAAACTGTCAGTTAGCTCTTCAATCCATGTGTCAGCTTGTTAATATTTAACAAGAGAATGTTTTTTAAAAACTGGAATTGAAGGTTGTTACAACCAAACAAACAGACCAATAGGTTCTAGCCTTGTGAAATGCACAGCAGGTTGTTCAACACCTGAAAAGAAAGGAAAAGAGAGTTAATCTTTTGCTGTGTCCCTTTAGCAGAACTTGGTTCTAAGATTTTATTTTGACATACTTATTCATCTTTTCCCCTTCCTAAAGTTGCTTTAAAATTGCTTATTTAAATAAAATAGTTTCAATCTGGGCAAACCTGCACCAGCTGACTTTGGATACCCAATAGTGACACTTTTCAATTAAAAACAATGGGCAGGATTTTGCCTTTGGCAGGGGTGCTTGGCAGGGGCCGTCAGGAAGCCGACGGTTACCCACGATTGGCTCCACACCACGGTTTCACACTGGGGGCCAGTTAAGGCCTGCCCAGTGTGGAGAACCAGCGGCAGCGCTCAGCACAGCCTGTGCAGGTGGGAGGAGGAGGGCATGCAGGCCGAGCACGTGTGAGCGAGCGTTTCATAATCTCCCTCAGGCACAGGACTGTCTTAGGGAGATGAAGCGCTGTTTTAAAAAAAATAAAGGAAATAAAATTGTCATAAAACATTTGATGTTTATTTGCTTTAGGAAACCTCATCCTGCCTGTAGATGAGGTTTCCTAAAAAATGTAAACGCTGCTTGGCCTTTTCACCTGCCTGCCAACCAATAGGTTGGACAGGCAGCATAAATTTGAATTTAATTAGCTTCTTAATGGCCTTAATAGGTGTTTTAATTGTCGGTGGGCACGCAGCTGACTCCGGCGTGCACCCGCCGAATGAAATATTGCGAGACTGCATGATGACATCGGGACACTCACCCAACGTTTCTGACTGAAAGGACGTGGGTTTGTTTGGTAAATTCCCACATGAGCCTCTCATGTCATATTTGGGAGCCACTAAAACAGTTTTCCAGAAGAGAGGCAAGTTATATGATCAGTAACTTGCATCACTTGCATGTAGCTCTAAGTAACAGAAATGAGTAACATTGATCAGAGGAACTGCATTGCATGTGCGTGAAAGTTGATTGGTGAATGTCTGGAGAAAATTAACAGATGGCTATTGTGATGAGAACAAGTCTTGCTCCTACAAAGGGATGTCATAGATTTGGAAAGAATTATCGCAAGCTATTGCAGAAGTTATATACCTTGGTTTTTTGCCCTGCTAACTCCATTAAAATAAAAACATTGTGGGGTAGAGTTCCTGTTCAATTACACTGACCTTTCTTGGCATAACTCATCCCGAAATCTGTGTACCGTTAACTGCCACAAAATAGTACAGAATTTTAAGAGCAAATTGCAATCAGTGCGAATTGTGTTTCCACAATCTTTTCCACTAGTTTAAAACCATTGTGTTAGAAGCAGGAATTTAAAAAATAAATGCTAGAAAAACTCAGCAGGTCTGATACTTACACTACCGTTAAAACTCCTTTAATCTGAAGAAGAGTCATGTGGACTCGAAATGTCAACCCTGTTTCTCTCTCCACAGATACTGCCAGACCTGCTGAGTTTTTCCAGCACTTTCTATTTTTATTTCCAATTTCCAGCATCCGCAGTATTTAGTTTTTATTTTAGTGTTAGAAGCAGGCCCTGGCAACAGCTCTCTGATCTCTGCAGTCAATTTCACAATATTTATTGACATAAGTTAAGTGGTTTTAAATATTTGTGGTTTCCTAGTTTTTGAAAATTCAAAGAGTCTGGATGATTAACACTTTCATTAGTTTGCCATCCCCAGACATTTTTTTCACAGGAGAAATTTATCAATGAATTACATTTTTTCAAAGTTTTTTTTTACAGATCCTACTATACACTATGATGTTCATTGGTTCTAGAAAGTGTACAGCTGTTCATTAAGAATGAAAGTGAGGATCTTGCACCAATTCATCCTTCAGACAACAATACTGAGAGTGCATTACCCAGTTTTAGAGTTGCCTGCCATGCACTAATTATTTCTACTTTCTTTCATAGACATTTTTACCAAGCACCCAAGGCCTCCAACCAGCCAGGCCCTGAGCTCGAGCCCCGATTATATCTCAGATGAGGAAACTGAGGACAGCATTATTGAAGACCTGTCACAGCACTCACCCACATGCTGCACCAGAGCATCGACACGCAGTTCAGCCGGACCTATTTCTAGAGCAACCTTGGAGTCACAATCTGGTGAGCACAGCACACAACCTGGTCTACAGGTGGAGGCAGGGACATCCGAGGTCACCGACACTTGGAGGACTGCTGAAGGCCTGGAATCTGTGGAGTCAGAGTCAGAAGACGCGCCTCCGGACTCGGTCTGAAATCAGTTGGTGGAGTTGCAATGATAATCACAGGAACATCAGGAAGGTATATCAGCTGCATTCCTCAGATTGCAACGGACAATGGAGGAGTCTGTCCGCCTTCAATCTGAGGTGATTGTACCTGCATTCCTGTGCACCGATGTCAACACTGGTAAGATGGTGGCCATCGTGGAGGCTTTGGTCCAGGACATTGGTCCTGCACTGCTGCCCATCAGTGGCTATGCGAGACACATGTGGGGCATCTAGATCTCACTTCAGTTGCCACATCTCCTGAAGGAGTCAGCCAGGGACCCTCGGGCACCCATAGGGAAGAGAACCAGCAGCTAAACACCCTGGAGCCATCCACCCAGGTGACTCCGTGACTGTCCGGCTGATCCCAATCCCCTCTTCCTGTGACCCCATCACCTCCAGCTCCGAAGAATGTGCCCCTGACCCACATCAGGACACCCAAAGCAGGCCAGGACTCTCCAGGTTTCAGCCCTCCAAAGGACACCTGCCAAAGTCATCACAGACAACAGGATGTAGCAGTCAGCAGGCTGCCTCCACCTCCACTGTGGATGTCAGGGATACACCCAAGCATAGCGGTAGGGTTAGGTCAGTTAGAAAAATTCAGAAGCACAACAGTGGCACAGGTGTTCACAACATGTTTATAATGTTCACAAATGTAAGTAGAATCACACCCATTTCAAATCTCTTCTTGTGTATGTCTCCTTTCTATGATGAGCTATGTTGCTGTCAATCAGGTGTGGAACCATGGTTCCCTCCCCCACCACCCTTAGTGCAAATGTCACTATCATGGGCCTTTGTATATGTGCTTCCATATCACCACAGTGTTGCCCCTTTTTCAGATCATTCTCGACATCAGTGATACCTCAACCTTAATGTTAAGTGTGCTTCTGGAAGGAACCTCATTCACATACTTTGCAGGGTCATTTCATGTTTACTCTTGGCTGTGTAAGATTGAAGCAGAGGTGTTCTCCTATCTCGCCTGCATTCTTGAAAGGTGAAAGTGTAATGAACATGGGGAGATGTGTTCACATAGGGAGAAGGGTCATATGTTGTGCAACTCCATGTGCTCTCTGTCATCCGCAGGGTTTACATGCTATGAGCCCATACTCAGAGTGTTGTGCACTCCTGTCTGCCAACCATGTTTCCACCATTCCAAGTGTACATCTGCTGAACTCACCAATAAGTGGTAACACTTTGCCAACTCAAGGTGCTGAAGCTCTGCCTGTCAGCCACGTTATTGCTTTCTGCCAACCATGTTTTCGACGTTCTGAGTGTACATCTACAATAGGGCGGAGCTCCATACTACTTCAAGATGTCGAAGCTCTGTCACTCTCAGCCACATTATTGCGCTCAAACCTACAACCTTGATCGTTTCTCAACCTGTAATTGTCTGTATTGTGGCCACAAGGCTCTCGTCACAATGTTGGGATGCAGCGCTGTGCGTCCCATCACCTAAACACTTGCTGCGACATGTGATGCTAATTGCAAATGATAATTTTTGGCGGTCAGTATAGACTTTGAGCTTGCTCTGGAAGCACACGTTGTAGATTTAGACAATGTTGAGGGGAGCAATGGGATAGGAGTGAGGATGAACTGAAGCTGAAGTGTGCTCTTTATTAGCAATGACTCGTCACCTTGAGGGCCTCAAGGTGACTGAGCATTTTGGAGTTCACAAGATCCAGGGCTGGCCATGAGGTCACAATGTGTGTCTTAAAGAGGAGGCATTTTAATGTCTGGCATGCAAGTGGTTCAACATTGTCATTCTCAGGTGGACCACATGCATAGTAAAGTGAAGGTAAAAGCAGGCCACCACTCCTAACTGAGAGTGCCGGATGTTGATGTGATAGAGAAGGACAGAGGATTGAGTTATCTCTGATCAGATGCACATCTGTAGAATGTCCTCAGCTGTCTTGGCCCCAAGTATCACCAATCAGTTTCACCATCGAGGTTACACAGAATGTGTTGTCCCATTACTGGAGATGGATCTCCTTGGGGAGCTTTGTCAGACTGAAGGCATACAGCTCTGAGCCCACTGAGGACAGAGGATAGGCTGCCACTGCAGCTGGGATGCTGGAGATATGCTTGAAGAGGCAGCACTTTCTGATGTCTGATGCTGGGATTCCATCCTCCAGTCAGCACCTCATCCCAGCAAGGACACACGCTCCCGAGGCTTCATTGTCCTTCAAAGGATCAGGACAATGTGAGCCTGAAGTGTAAGTATTCACTCTCAGGTTGAAGTGTATGGTTGAAATTAGAGGAATAGCAATGCTGGTGCTCATGTTGGCTCATGATGGAAGGCACTTGTCCAAGAGGGTACTTGCTGTAACTCATCATCCTCCTCATGGAAGCTGGTGGCAATGATGGCCTTATATGCAGACCTGCTTCATCTGGCCCATACTTTGGCTTCTTCCCCTGCAGCTTCAGCTTCCTCAAACTCAATGCCCTCATCCCCTTTGATGTCCTCCTCATCGGAGGAAACGTGCAGCTCCTCCATGTCGGCATCTGACAAGTTCTCCCCTCCTTTCGTTGATAGATTGTGCGGTGCGCAGCAAGCCATGATGATCCAGGAGACCCTCTGGGGACCGTGTTCTGCCGTGCTCTGCCAGCTCTGTCCAGGCATCAGAATTCCATCTTTAAGATGCCTATGTTGTGCTCCACTAATGTTCAGGTAGTGGCATGACCCTCATAGTACCTTCTGTCTGCAGGATTCTGAGGCCACCACATACTTTGGGGGTATCCTTTGTCACTGAGGAGCCAGCCCTGGATTCCATTTGGTCCCTCAAAGATGTCCGGGATCTGTGATCTACTTAAGATGTATGAGTCGTGGATGCCTCCTGGACATCCAGTGCAGACCTGCATGATAGCTGTCCATTGAGCGAGTGGTAGCCTTTCCTGTGTATGTATTGCAGTGCGTGTATCCAGGGAGCTTTTATAGCCACATGAGTACAGTCAGTGACACCCTGCACCTGTGGGAATCTGGCAATCTCAGCAAAGCCCAGTGGTCTCCTGTCCTGGCCTGCTTGATCTCTGCTGAAGTTGCTGTTTTTGTGGGCCTTGGCAAAAAGGTTGTCTGACTTCATTACGCATGGACACTTGAGACATCCCGCAGAGGTCCCAGTGGAACCCTGGAAGGAGCCACTGGCTTAGAAGTTCAGAGCAGCTTTTACTTTCACAGCCACCAGCAATGGATGCCCTCCCAGTCCCTGTGACACCAATTACTGGAGAATGTAGTAAATGTGAGTCACCAGATCCTTGGACATGTGGAGGCATCGGTGGCACTGCATCTTGTTCATTTGCAGAAAAGACATGCAAATCCTGCATACCCTTGCCTGTACACAACATTTCTGTGAGCCTCATCCTCTGCGTCTGGAGGGGACACTGCTGGCCCTTGATCTTGACTGTTTTGCGCCTCCCTTTGGCGAGCCTGGCGCTTCCGTTGCAATCCTCTCCTCCTTCTCTCCTGCCTGTATGTGATTATGCAGGTAGCCATAAATCTAGGCTCCATCTTCCTGATGGCCTCCTCTCTGCAGCATCAATGAGAATAAAACAAGTGTCAGCATTAGTCTCCAAGGGTCCTCTTTTTGTCAATGATTCATCAGTGAATCTGGGTTCAAGAGCTTTGATCCAGTGTCGGCAACTATTCGCCCTGAAATGATGGTCAGTACAAAATGCATTTCAAAGCACTCCTCCGTCCCCCCACCCCACTTTACATGACCAATTGCTGTAAGATTGCTTTGGCCAGGTGCTTGGATGTGCTGCTTTCAGCCCAGGTGCTGAAGTTACCCAAGGGCAAACAGGGATGGGCAATAAATGCTGGCTCAGCCAACGAAGCCCACATCCCATGAATGAATTTTTAAAAATCCTCATTCACTGCAATCTAATACCATACTCTTTGGAAAAATCATGAGGGAAAATGTTCAGTCAGGAAACAAGATTATTTGAGGGAGGTCTGTGGTTTTTCTTCTGTGGCAGTGCCACAATTTTAACATGTATCTGAAGTCTATCCAGTTGCTCAATTGCTCTGGAGTTCGTCATCACTCTGGGGGAATTTCCATGCTGTAAACAAGGGATTAATAGAAGGAGATTGATTAGTGCCACTTTGTGGGATTAGTCTTGCCTGAAAGCACATCATTGCTTCACTTTCCTGATTCCCTGCATTATCATTAAAAGGCTCCTAACACTTCTCAGCTGTGCATCTCTCCTTATTTGGGAATGCACAGTTCAGTTCAGCTGAGTGCCCCTTTTACCGCACCCAGCACCCACCCCCCCCCCCCCCCTCCACCCCACCACCACCACCCAGTGCATGCACATGCCCTCCAATCTGCCCACCAGCAGAGAGAACACTCACCAGCAGAGTTTAGGGCCTAGGCAGCTGAAGCCATGGCCACCAATGCTAGAGCAATTAAAATTAGGGATCTGCAAGAAGCCAGAATTGGAGGAGCTCAGAGATCATGAAAGAATGAAAGACTGCAGGAAGTTACAATGATAGAGCTTGGCTATGGAAGCATTTTAAAACAAGGATTAGAATTTTAACATTGAAGTGTTTCCAGACCTGAAGCCAAGGCAGGTAAATATAGAGCACCATAATTTCATTTTTTTCAATCACACATACAGATGCAGGCACACAAAGCCTCTCTGTTTAAAAAAACAAACAATTATTTTCTAAGTTTTTCTAATTTCAAAATTACTTCATTGGCTGTAAAGTGCTTTGGGAAAACTTGAGGTTGTGATAGGTGCTATTTAAATGCAAAAATTTCTTTCAGAAGAAAGTGTATTTTTGTATCTCACCTTTCGAATCCCTTTATCATTTTAAAGCCCTCGATTAGATCATCTTTCAATTTTCTAAACTCCATAGAAAGCAAACCAAATTTATGCAACTTGTCTAGCAATCTAACTAAATTAGCTAATGGGTTATAAGAACATAGGAAAAGGAGAAGGCTGTTCATTCCCTCCAACTATTCAGTTAGCTTATGACTGTTCTGTACTCCAACTCCATTTATTCATTTTTGTGATCACTGCTTGTTACAAGGGTGGCTGAGTTGCTACTATTGATGATAGAGTTGAGCTGCAGACACTTCTTGGGTGGAAACATTAAGTCTATTTACAATATACTCAGCAGCAACTACACATGTACTTTCAACTCCAACTCTATCTCTACACAGACTGCTAGAAGTAGCCCGTGTTACTTTCCTATTGGTTACTACAGATCATTTGATCTTCCTTAACAAGCATTATTCTTAAAAGTACTTTACACACTAAACAAAACCATAATTACTACACCACTGAATCTTCTGTACTCCAGAGAGAGCAGGCTAGGTTTATGCAACACTTTAATCCCCTAAATCATCTGGAGATTCTGCACTGCATGCCCTCTAAAGCCATTATATCATTCCTTAGGTATGGTGAACGCAGCACTCCGGGTGGGGTCCAACCACAGCTCTATACAACTGAAACATAACTTCCTCCCCTTGTATTCCAGCTCCCATAAGATGAAGGCTGACATTCCACTAGCCTTTACAATTCCTTTAGTAACTATTGGCTTTTAGTGATTTGTGTACGTGGACATGCAAATCTCTTTGCTCCTCCACAGCTCCTATAGTCTCTTACCATTAAAAAATAACAGCATCATCTGCAAACTTGAATATACAACTTTTAATTCCTTTATTCAAGCCATTAATAAAAATAGTGAAAAGCTGAGGCACCAGTAAGATTCCTGGGGAACAACCCCTTCCCGTCAATCAGTCAACAAAACTCCTGTTCTCTGTCTCTTACCTCCCAACTAGTTGTTGACCTATGTCGAAAGGTTACCTGCAGTTCCATGTTCTCTCATTTTGCAGAACCTTATTAAACTCCTTTTGGAAGTCAACATGCAGAACATCCATAGACATTCCCCTATCCACCATGTAGTGAAATCCTCAATAAAATTCAACTTTTGTCAAACATGACCTAATCTTCACAAATTGTTGTTGACTCTCTTTGATGAGCTCACACTTGTCCAAGTGCTTAGTCATTATATCAACAATGATAGGCTCCAATAACTTCCATTGAATGGAAGGGTCTGTAGTTACCTGTTTTCTGCCTGCCTCGCTTAGCTTATGGAGCAAGATCTTCACTTTACCAATCCAACAGCTCAATTCCTGAATCTAGGGAGCCTTGGAAAATCATGGTTAATGCCCTCGAAATTCCACCACCTAATTAATATATCTGGAAATTTCTCAGCTATGGTAACATACTATTAGGGCAGGATTTTGCCATCAGTGAGCAGGGGACGGGGCCTGCTCGCTGACATGTAAAATGATGCGGGATGACGTTGGGCAGAACCCCCGACATCATCCCATCCCATTTAAATTTTCAGAAAGGCGGGGGCGCAGCAAAATCAGCTGCAGGCCCACCAACCTGTCAATGGCCACTTGAGGTCATTGACAGGATCAATTAAGCAATTAAAGAACCTGCCCGTCCAATCTTAAGGTTGGTGGGCAGGCCAGGAGCCCTGGCGGCAATAGAAAAAACATGAAACCTCATCCAGCCGCAGGATGAGGTTTCATGTAGGGTTTTAAAAATTGTAATTAGGTTGTAATGGAAATTATGAACATGTCCCAACTCATGTGACATTGTCACATGAGGGGACATGTAAGGGATTTTTTTTTCTCTATTTTTAATATTTCTAAAAGTCAAGGCGATCTCCCTGAGGCATCACTTAGCCTCAGGGGGATGAATGAGCTCTCTCGTGCGCATGTGCGAAAGAGCGCACTCTCGATTTTAGGGCTTCCCCCCTCCGCCCGCACAGGGAGCGCATAGCACTTCCCTGCAGACGTCACGCCGGGTGGGCCTTAATTGGCCTGCACACATAAAATGGTGGTGCGGCCCCAATCGCCAGTGGCGATCAGGTCCATGCCCTCCCGCGATTGGGTCAGCTCTGCCTGCCCGACGAACGGAAAATTCAGCCCTTAATCACAAAAGGACCGATATTGTGCATCACATAATTTAACACCTTTAACTCTGGGGCAACAGGAGAATTGGCTTGTCCTCCCAAGACCTGGGCTGCAATATTACAAATGTTATCTATTTTTTGAAATAAACTCACTGAAAACGAATACATCAAAATGAATAGGTAAGTGAATTACTGCATATCCTGATCCTTCTCCAAATTCCTTTTCCTAATCATGAGCATAGAAGAATATGTGACATGTACTCCATGGCATATGTAGCTATTCTGTAAGGGTAACAGTGAAGAATTCTCATGCTTCTTTCCGACAAACTCCATTGTTCTGCTGCAGGATGTTCAGTGTGTTGTAATGGCACATGTAGCAAAGTTAAAAGTCTAATGCGTGCCTCTTTAAATTCAGGTACAATTAAAAGCATTGTGGATTTCATCATATCTGGCAGCTGAAGGTGACACTGTACCTTAATTAATACTTATTTTAATTCAATAAATTAAAGTAAGGAAGTTTGATCAGTTCCAGTAGCGGCTGGAGAGGATTGAATCACAAACAAGAGTTATAGTCAGCTGCAAGATTCAGTTGTGTGTGTGAGTAAAACAGATGAATCTCAAGCATGATTGAAGAGCTGAGAGACTGAAATTCATAGAGGATCAAGCCTCCTCAGCTTAAGAGCCCTCCTGTTTGACATTCTAAAGAACACTGCCCATGACTCAGTTGCCAAATTTGTCATCCTGTGTATATCTGTGCCAGCAGGAACAGAAGGATTATGTTAGAGAAATGGGATTTCTGAGGTATGGGGGGTTAGGGTGGATGGATGTGGGTAACATAGATAACATTAACATAGATAATATTGCAGCCAGGTATTGGGTGGACAAGCCAACTTTCCTGATGTCTCAGAGTTCAAGGTGTTAAACTATGTGACGCACAATATGGGGGTTGAGGATGTGGGTCTATCATTATCATCATGACAAATTGATCCCACACCCAAAAATCACAAATGACACCAGCTAAAACTAATAAGAATTGACTCGTAGACCAGCAGCTTTCTTTGTTCCCGCCCTCCAATTCTGTTGAAGTTTCTGTGATGTGTTGTTGGAGTAGACTGCGCGACCATACAGACCGTAGCAGAGTATGACTGCATGAGAGCTAGGCTAAAGAGATTGCAAGAGGAAGGCAAGTGGAGACCATGTATCATTGTACTTGAGCGAAAGTATACTGTGCATGTACCTATATCACATGGACTGCAGTGAAAGAAGATAGCTCTCTACTATCTTCCCAAAGGTAATTAGGGGCAGGCAAATGCTGGCCTTGCCTGTGATGCTAATGTCACAAGAATGAATATTTTTAAAAATGGCGGAGTACCTAGTGCAGAGCTCTTTGTAAAAACATAAGACTTTGGTTAGCCCTGACTGTAGTACTGCCACTGGTCTCAGAGGCTTCTCTCCAGCCCCACAACCCACAGGCTGGAGATGGCAGAATTCAATCCAGGGTTCCAATTCTGATTATTGTACAGTGCCTTTTGCAGGAATTTTTTTTTGAGTTCTCTGTGTTCCTCCTAACTTCACCTTTTACAAATCCCCAATTCTAATCGCTCCACTATTGATAGCCATGCCTTCAGCTTCCTAGGCCAAATTTCTGGATCTTCTCCCCTGAACCTCTCTGCCTCTTGACCTCTGTCCCCTTCTTTCAGACTCTGCTTAACAGTTACATCTTTGACCCAAATGTTGACTACCTGTCCTAATATCTCCTATGTGGCTCATTGTCAAAGCTTGAGAGAACTCATTTGAATTAATTTGAGACATTTTACTACAGGCACTATATAAATACAAGTAATTGTTGTGGGGACATTAGATGAAGACATGTCTTGGTTTGGTTATGATGCCATTCATGGTTAAATGTCTGCCAATGCTCACTGTCTGAACTTGCACCAAAGAAGTGGTCACTTGTGGGACGTGTCAAAGGACGGCTAAGATCTGTGGAACTGTGTCTTCAGGAGCACTGCAGAGAAAACTGAGTCCAAAGTCATTGACAATTTCCCCAGCATTTACATATTGCCTGATACTGTGAGAGAATAGACGCTAGCACATTACATAAATGGACTCTAAATATTCTCAATTTGACAAACCTAATGCTAAAACCATGATGCCTTTGAAGTTTTATGACACAGGTTTCGAAACACCAGATGTCCCACAGAAGGTACGTGTCTGGGCAAGCAGTGACGAGCTTTGATTAACAGCATCCTTTAAAAAAATGAGGGTTTTTTTGGCTATCTTCTTCAATCGAAGTAAAATCTTATATTTAACATGTTAGGAATTATTCAGGCAGAAAACTACTTCTTGAGAGTAGCTGTTTCTATAAAGGAGTGGGGGAGGGGTGTTGTGTCAGCAATGCAGAAAAAGACCAGACACAAATGAATCACCCAATATTTACCTGATCAACATTACTGTATTCATGCTTTGATGGAATTCATTCCGTGATTTTATTACATGATTACTTCCATCACGTTGTGCTAAAATGCTCTTCATGATGAGTATGAATGTAGAATGTACCATTAAACAGTAGACTTATAGGCCTAAAACTGCAGAAATTTAACTAATCAACCCCTTCTGACTGAAAGAGCTCATGAATAAGCCACAGAGCTTTCTTTCTATTACTGTTAGTGATGTTGCAATGCTAGCAAACCATACTTCAGTTCAGCACATTTAGGAGTCACTTGTCATGTAAATAGAGCGATCGTGAGATTGACCACTGACAATGAGATTATATCATTTGTGGGACAAAAGTAGTTTCGTGGGAATGAGATAGCAAAGCTTTCCATTTTTTTCCCTACAGTGGTTAATTCTTCACAAAGAAGCTCCGCCAAATATTCACGCCATTCATTTCCAATGCTGCAAAGCTGATTACAAATGTCTGACAAACCTTTTCACTCAATCTGGTTTTAAAAAAAGTATTTTGATCAAAATTGTACTGTAGCACTTACACTGAATTAAAAGACACACATGGAACTTTGTGCAGATGATGACATGTGTTAAAAGTTATTGTGGCTTCTGAAGTTTTGAATTACACCTTAGGCAAGTCAAGAAAAAAGGGGCTACAATTTCTTCAAACTGAAAATAAGTAAGTGGTTCTCCAAATGTTTGCCTATAGCCATTGGTGTTTCTGTTGTGTCCTATTATCATTCCTTTAGCCTGCACATATGGTCATCTACCATTATTCTAACTGATTCCAGGGGTCTGGAATGCAGCATGACCCCTAAGGGCTATTATAATGCAATCAGTAGGAATACTATATCCAGAGCCAGGCTAAAATCAAAGGGTCAACTAAAGCCAAGGATAAATTACAGCTGTTATAAAGAAATCACCTTTTCACCCCAGCTTTAATATTCTTGTAATGTAATGTCATAACTCAATCAGCTTGGCACATTTAATAAACATTACTGGAAAATACAGGATGGTGGATTAACAAATATGAACTATGCAGAATGCTCAAATGTGTGCAAAATGATAGACCAGCATCTGGAACGGACTTGCGGAAATTCATTATTTATATTATCTATCACTTAACCCTCAAAATGCTTGCCACTGTGTCAGCTGTTAAATCGGCATTATGAGGGTTAATAAAATGTATAAGTCAGTTAGAGTCACCAGAATATTAATATTTAATATTTATATATATGCTATAAAACCGGAAGGAAATAATATGACTCATCACCTAGAAACTGTAACTTGAAAGCATAAAAAATTCATATTTTGCTCTTAAAGCTGAACCTGACCTAAGATCTTGAGAGGATGAGGGAAAAAATATTGATTTTTTTTCCCTAAAGTTTTAGTATGACCTGTCATCTGGAATGCAGTTGTGGAATTTAAGGCCTGCATGACCAGCTGACCACATATACAAGGTGCCCTCTTGGTGCCTGCCTTGACTCCATAACACCTTTAGTGTTTTCAATTTAAAGCTTTTTGTGCCAATAGTTCACATAATGTTTGGAAGAAACAGGCAACTAGCAGAATTTAGAAGGCAATTTTCTCATAAACTGTTTGATAGTTTGGCCATCTGGCTAGAGCACAAAAACCTCATAAAAGAGGCCCAAGCAAGGTTACAAAGGTCAACTGCTCCCTGGGTCAGGGGCCAGGCAAGGTTCATTATACTGGACTTTCCTGAAACTTGTCACCAAGAACTACTAACAAATTATTGCACATTTTCTAAACCAGGATGCAATCATTTCATCAGAGCATTTCTTTTGTACACAAATTATTGGAGGCAAATTAAAAGTTAAAAACACAATTTATTTTCCTAAAATAATTACATTCATATGCGTGGAATCATATAAAAGTGTAATAGTTATTCTTACTCTTTTAATTGACACAGTCAAGCATCACACGGGTACCTGGAGTGACTCTAGGAACTGCACTTGTAACCTGAAGTCTGCCATAAAGACCTCCGATCTTCAAAATCTCAAGGTACAGGCAAAGTGCCTGGAATCTTTACAGTGACAAGTCATCCGCACTATATCCTATATATGCAGATGTTTGAGTATGTATGTGGGAAACCTTATCTAGCTTCAGACTGCATTATTAGGGTACTGTCATCATAGCGCCAAGCAGAGGTGTTTGTTTTCTACACTCATTCAAAGGGTTTACACTGCCAGACTCGTCCTCCCATAGAGCACTTTAATAGGGTCATTCTAGTGTGAACTTGGTAGCATAACAGGATACGGGTGTTGCATGGATGAAAGAAAATAATGAAACATAATTTAATGTATTAACAATAAAAATGTCACTTTGTTTCAAGACTTGCATAAAGTATGGCTGACATAGTTAGAATAGTCCATTCCTTGAACATTAACCTACGTCCACCTGTAGCAACATCATTTTCTCTTCTGGTACTATGGTAAAGTGGAATGCTATGTACCTTCAAGAGAATGTAGTTAGTTGACCATGTGACTGCATTGACTAATCCCTACACAGCGCAGGCTTCCTGGGTAACTGTAAGTGCAGAGCTGGAGGTGATTGAAGAAGCACACATGGTGTTAGTGCTCTGTTCTTGGTTCCAATAAACCACCAGTGTTTGTTCAGTTAATCGGTGTCTCTGCCCATATTGTTTCAAGACCAACTAATGTGTTAATATCAAGGGAGCTGCTAGTGTTTGCTAGACAAAGTGAACCTGATAACTAAAAACATAAAAGGTAAACGTATTGTTGTGAAGCTGAAATGCAAGCATCCTATTCCAGCAACTCAGTTGAAATGGGCAGCTCAGCTTTGACAAAGTTGCTGATGTTTCTTCCAAAATATGATCACGCAATGGCTGTAAGGAACATTACAGTGGTTGACATTCAAATCAGTCTGGCTTTATCTTCCGATGCACTGTGCCACTAGTCTACAGAAATAGTTACCCTGAAGATAGTAATCTGTTCCAAGGTGGCCAGATTTTACATCCAACAATCACTGTCCTGAACAGAATGCTAACGTAGAATGCTTGAAGTGGATAATGCTTCTATGTTGTTACTTTCGATTCTTTGCACGCGTCCCTTGGAGAATAGTGTGAAGTAGTGAAGTAATTGACAGGCTGATTAACAGCTTGACTAGCCATAGCATGAAGCCTCCTTCCAAAACTGTAATCATCTTTATACCAACCGATAGAGTGTTTCATGGGCTCCCACAATCTCTACAACAAAGGGGCATGCTCATATCCACCGGACTCGAGTATCCCATTCGATGTCAAGCCTGAATTCAGAGTTAGAGCTGTGGTCTGCTCTTGCTGAGACTGTCTGCAGCAGGACTCCTGACTCAGAGGCGGAAATGCTACGACTGAACCAAAGGCTTGGTTAACTGCTGGTAAAGGGAAGAATGAAAGAAAACAAAAACAAAAATACCTGGAAAAACTCAGCAGGTCTGGCAACATCCATGGAAGGGAGCACGGATGCTGCCAAACCTGCTGAGTTTTTCCAGGTATTTTTGTTTTTGTTTTCGATTTCCAGCATCCGCAGTTTTTTGCTTTTTTTTTGCTTTTACAGAAGAATGAAAGAACTTGCTTTCACATAGCACCTTTCACAATCTCAGGTGAGTGGTACAAAGCCAATGAAAATAAACAGAAGTAAGTTATCAAGTTTCTTTCACTGCTGAGGTAGAGATAATTCTTCATGCACAATCACAGACAATGAGCATCAGCAACTGTTTACACTGTGGAAGGCATCAAAACTGAGTCTAATCCTGTTCTTGCCCAATCATTTCCTTGACAGTAATCAATTAACTCGATCTAGGAAAAGTATCAAATATCGGGCCCAGTACTCTGCTTGGTTTAGGATTACAATGAAGCTAACTAGTAACTGGGTAAAATCAACAAAATCACAGTCCATATAAATAGATAAATTGTAAAAGAAGAAAAAGACTTGCATTTCTATAGTGCCTTTTAGAATCTCAGAACATTCCAAAGTGCTTTGCTGCCAATAAAATATACTCAGCCATAGAGGCCAGGAAAGCCCAAAGTTTGATCCTGGTCTCCACCAAGTTATCTGAACTTAGCTTGCACACCACAGTTGAGATCTATTCAGCCCTGTCAGCTGGACATAAGCGATATCATAGCCACAGAAGAGGAGCAATATTTATCCCACAATAAACATCACTGAACTAATGTATCTAATTGCAGTTTGTTGGTCCTTACTATGTATATATCTACATGGCTGTTGCATGTGCCTACATTCGTGGCTATAGTTCAAAAGTACAAAATTAGTTGTGGAATTCTTTGGGATGTCCTGACGATACGAAAGACTTTATATAAAATATTCTTTTCTTTACAGTTGGCATCAGGATTGAAGAGAAAACAAGGCAAAAAAATCAGCCAGGCTTCCTGCTCAGCAGTGGTGACAGTGTGGGCGGAATTTTCCACCATCGGATGTCGGGAACCTCATTGTAATACATCAGCATATTGTTACAAGGCCAGCCCACTGGATCATCCGCCCACTTCAGCAGGAAAACAAAAACAGAATTACCTGGAAAAACTCAGCAGGTCTGGCAGCATCGGCGGAGAAGAAAAGAGTTGATGTTTCGAGTCCTCATGACCCTTCGACAGAACTTGAGTTCGAGTCCAAGAAAAAGTTGAAATATAAGCTGGTTTAAGGTGTGTGGTGGGGGGGGAGCGGAGAGAGAGAGAGAGAAGTGGAGGGGGGTGGTGTGGTTGTAGGCACAAACAAGCAGTGATAGAAGCAGATCATCAAAAGATGTCAACAACAATAGAACAAAAGAACACATAGGTGTTAAAGTTGGTGATATTATCTAAACGAATGTGCTAATTAAGAATGGATGGTAGGGCACTCAAGGTATAGCTCTAGTGGGGGTGGAGGGAGCATAAAAGATTGTAAAATATTTAAAAATAATGGAAATAGGTGGGAAAAGAAAAATCTATATAATTTATTGGAAAAAAAAAGGAAGGGGGAAACAGAAAGGGGGTGGGGATGGAGGAGGGAGCTCAAGACCTAAAGTTGTTGAATTCAATATTCAGTCTGGAAGGTTGTAAAGTGCTTAGTCGGAAGATGAGGTGTTGTTCCTCCAGTTTGCGTTGGGCTTCACTGGAACAATGCAGCAAGCCAAGGACAGACATGTGGGCAAGAGAGCAGGGTGGAGTGTTAAAATGGCAAGCGACAGGGAGGTTTGGGTCATTCTTGCAGACAGACCGCAGGTGTTCTGCAAAGCGGTCGCCCAGTTTACGTTTGGTCTCTCCAATGTAGAGGAGACCACATTGGGAGCAACGAATGCAGTAGACTAAGTTGGGGGAAATGCAAGTGAAATGCTGCTTCACTTGAAAGGAGTGTTTGGGCCCTTGGACGGTGAGGAGAGAGGAAGTGAAGGGGCAGGTGTTGCATCTTTTGCGTGGGCATGGGGTGGTGCCACAGGAGGGGGTTGAGGAGTAGGGGGTGATGGAGGAGTGGACCAGGGAGTCCCGGAGGGAGCAATCCCTACGGAATGCCGACAGGGGGGATGAAGGGAAGATGTGTTTGGTGGTGGCATCATGCTGGAGTTGGCGGAAATGACGGAGGATGATCCTTTGAATGCGGAGGCTGGTGGGGTGATAAGTGAGGACAAGGGGGACCCTATCATGTTTCAGGGAGGGAGGAGAAGGCGTGAGGGCGGACGCGTGGGAGATGGGCCGGACACGGTTGAGGGCCCTGTCAACGACCGTGGGTGGAAAACTTCAGTTAAGGAAGAAGGAGGACATGTCAGAGGAACTGTTTTTGAAGGTAGCGTCATCGGAACAGATGCGACGGAGGTGAAGGAACTGAGAGAATGGGATGGAGTCCTTACAGGAAGCGGGGTGTGAGGAGCTGTAGTCGAGGTAGCTGTGGGAGTCGGTAGGTTTGTAATGGATATTGGTGGACAGTCTATCACCAGAGATTGAGACAGAGAGGTCAAGGAAGGGAAGGGAAGTGTCAGAGATGGACCACGTGAAAATGATGGAGGGGTGGAGATTGGAAGCAAAATTAATAAATTTTTCTAAATCCCGACGAGAGCATGAAGCAGCACCGAAGTAATCATCGATGTACCGGAGAAAGCGTTGTGGAAGGGGGCCGGAGTAGGACTGGAACAAGGAATGTTCCACATACCCCATAAAGAGACAGGCATAGCTGGGGCCCATGTGGGTATCCATAGCCACACCTTTTATTTGGAGGAAGTGAGAGGAGTTGAAGGAGAAATTGTTCAGCGTGAGAACAAGTTCAGCCAGACGGAGGAGAGTAGTGGTGGATGGGGATTGTTCGGGCCTCTGTTCAAGGAAGAAGCTAAGGGCCCTCAGACCATCCTGGTGGGGGATGGAGGTGTAGAGGGACTGGACGTCCATGGTGAAGAGGAAGCGGTTGGGGCCAGGGAACTGGAAATTGTTGATGTGACGTAAGGTGTCAGAGGAATCACAGATGTAGGTGGGAAGGGACTGGACAAGGGGAGAGAGAAGGAAGTCAAGATAACGAGAAATGAGTTGTGTGGGGCAGGAGCAAGCTGAGACGATCGGTCTACCGGGGCAGTTCTGTTTGTGGATTTTGGGTAGGAGATAGAAGCGGGCCGTCCGAGGTTGGGCGACTATCAGGTTGGAAGCTGTGGGAGGAAGATCCCCAGAGGAGATGAGGTCAGTGACAGTCCTGGAAACAATGGCTTGATGTTCAGTGGTGGGGTCATGGTCCAGGGAGATGTAGGAGGAAGTGTCTGCGAGTTGACGCTCAGCCTCCGCGAGGTAGAGGTCAGTGCGCCAGACAACAACAGCACCACCCTTGTCAGCGGGTTTGATGACAATGTCAGGATTGGACCTGAGAGAATGGAGTGCAGTAAGTTCAGAGAGAGACAGGTTAGAATGGGTGAGAGGAGCAGAGAAATTGAGACGACTAATGTCGCGCCGACAGTTCTCAATGAAAAGATCAAGAGAAGGTAAGAATCCAGAGGGAGGGGTCCAGGTGGAGGGAGAATATTGGAGATGGGTAAAACTGGGAGAGGACTCCTGCCCAAAGAAGTGAGCCCGGAGACGAAGACGGCGGAAGAAGAGTTCAGCATCATGCCGAGCCCGAAATTCATTGAGGTGAGGGCGTAAGGGTATGAAACTAAGTCCTTTGCTGAGCACTGAACGTTCAGCATCGGAGAGGGGAAGGTCAGGGGGTATAGTGAATACACGGCTGGGGCTGGGATTGGAAGATGGGGTGGGGACGGAGGGACGGGCAGGGGTGGAGGGTCCTAGATGGGTGTTGGTGTCGATGAGTTGTTGGAGCTTGCGTTCCTTAGCACTTGAGAGAAAGAGAAAAAGTTTCTTGTTGAGACGTTGGATGAGCCGAAGAATAAAATGAAACTGGGGGCACGCGCAGCTTTGAAAAAGGGTACGGCAGTGCTGCTGGAGGGAGAGGTCGAGTGTGTTCATATGGCAGCGCATGGCACTGAGTGTGGATTTCAGAATGTGATGGGAACAGCAGTCCAAGAAACGTTTTATGTCCCGGAGATACCTGTAATCCTGGGTGGGTTCGAAACATGAGGGGTGGAATTTCAGTTGAAATCCACGTGGGGTAAGTCGGAGATGGAGACAGTCACTGAGAAAGGAGATATGGCTGTGAAAGCGGGTTTTAGTAAACACCTTGTCAAACACAAGGAGGGAAATGGAAAGCAATGAAGGTGAGCAAGGCAAAAGAGAGGTACGGAAATCTTGTCGCAGAAAAGAACAAAACTTCTTCAAGGAGGTAGGTATTTCTTGAAGAGCAGTGGCAGTCAATTAAACACAGAGATAAAAACAAAAAAACTGCGGATGCTGGAAATCCAAAACAACTCTTTTCTTCTCCGCCGATGCTGCCAGACCTGCTGAGTTTTTCCACGTAATTCTGTTTTTGTTTTGGATTTCCAGCATCCGCAGTTTTTTTGTTTTTATCTCTGTGTTTAATTGACTGCCACTGCTCTCCAAGA
Organism: Carcharodon carcharias; assembly: GCF_017639515.1. Taxonomy (NCBI): domain Eukaryota; kingdom Metazoa; phylum Chordata; class Chondrichthyes; order Lamniformes; family Lamnidae; genus Carcharodon; species Carcharodon carcharias. The sequence continues at coordinate 53,154,462 of NC_054480.1, forward strand.
TCCACAAACAGAACTGCCCCGGTAGACCGATCGTCTCAGCTTGCTCCTGCCCCACACAACTCATTTCTCGTTATCTTGACTCCCTTCTCTCTCCCCTTGTCCAGTCCCTTCCCACCTACATCCGTGATTCCTCTGACACCTTACGTCACATCAACAATTTCCAGTTCCCTGGCCCCAACCGCTTCCTCTTCACCATGGACGTCCAGTCCCTCTACACCTCCATCCCCCACCAGGATGGTCTGAGGGCCCTTAGCTTCTTCCTTGAACAGAGGCCCGAACAATCCCCATCCACCACTACTCTCCTCCGTCTGGCTGAACTTGTTCTCACGCTGAACAATTTCTCCTTCAACTCCTCTCACTTCCTCCAAATAAAAGGTGTGGCTATGGGTACCCACATGGGCCCCAGCTATGCCTGTCTCTTTATGGGGTATGTGGAACATTCCTTGTTCCAGTCCTACTCCGGCCCCCTTCCACAACTCTTTCTCCGGTACATCGATGATTACTTCGGTGCTGCTTCATGCTCTCGTCGGGACTTTGAAAAATTTATTAATTTTGCTTCCAATCTCCACCCCTCCATCATTTTCACGTGGTCCATCTCTGACACTTCCCTTCCCTTCCTTGACCTCTCTGTCTCAATCTCTGGTGATAGACTGTCCACCAATATCCATTACAAACCCACCGACTCCCACAGCTACCTCGACTACAGCTCCTCACACCCCGCTTCCTGTAAGGACTCCATCCCATTCTCTCAGTTCCTTCACCTCCGTCGCATCTGTTCCGATGATGCTACCTTCAAAAACAGTTCCTCTGACATGTCCTCCTTCTTCCTTAACCAAGGTTTTCCACCCACAGTCATTGACAGGGCCCTCAACCGTGTCCGGCCCATCTCCCGCGCATCCGCCCTCATGCCTTCTCCTCCTCCCAGAAACATGATAGCGTCCCCCTTGTCCTCACTTATCACCCCACCAGCCTCCGCATTCAAAGGATCATCCTCCGTCATTTCTGCCAACTCCAGCATGATGCCACCACCAAACACATCTTCCCTTCACCCCCACCATTGGCATTCCGTAGGGATCGCTCCCTCCGGGACACCCTGGTCCACTCCTCCGTCACCCCCTACTCCTCAACCCCCTCCTGTGGCACCACCCCATGCCCACGCAAAAGATGCAATACCTGCCCCTTCACTTCCTCTCTCCTCACCGTCCAAGGGCCCAAACACTCCTTTCAAGTGAAGCAGCATTTCACTTGCATTTCCCCCAACTTAGTCTACTGCATTCGTTGCTCCCAATGTGGTCTCCTCTACATTGGAGAGACCAAACGTAAACTGGGCGACCGCTTTGCAGAACACCTGCGGTCTGTCCGCAATGATGACCCAAACCTCCCTGTCGCTTGCCATTTTAACACTCCACCCTGCTCTCTTGCCCACATGTCTGTCCTTGGCTTGCTGCATTGTTCCAGTGAAGCCCAACGCAAACTGGAGGAACAACAGCTCATCTTCCGACTAGGCACTTTACAACCTTCCAGACTGAATATTGAATTCAACAACTTTAGGTCTTGAGCTCCCTCCTCCATCCCCACCCCCTTTCTGTTTCCCCCTTCCTTTTTTTTCCAATAAATTATATAGATTTTTCTTTTCCCACCTATTTCCATTATTTTTAAATATTTTAAAATCTTTTATGCTCTCTCCACCCCCACTAGAGCTATACCTTGAGAGCCTTACCATCCATTCTTAATTAGCACATTCGTTTAGATAATATCACCAACTTTAACACCTATGTGTTCTTTTGTTCTATTGTTGTTGACATCTTTTGATGATCTGCTTCTATCACTGCTTGTTTGTCCCTACAACCACAGCACCCCCCTCCACTTCTCTCTCTCTCTCTCTCTCTCCGCCCCCCCCCCCCCACACACCTTAAACCAGCTTATAATTCAACTCTTTCTTGGACGCGAACTCAAGTTCTGTCGAATGGTCATGAGGACTCGAAACGTCACTCTTTTCTTCTCCGCCGATGCTGCCAGACCTGCTGAGTTTTTCCAGGTAATTCTGTTTTTGTTTTGGATTTCCAGCATCCGCAGTTTTTTTGTTTTTATTTGTTTTTATCAGCAGGAAAACATGCCAACATGTTTCACAACAGCACATAAGCGATGTGCACTTGGCGGGCTATGCTTTGAGGGGAACTCGGATGTGAGTACACAGTAGCAATGTGCAGCACTTGCCAGGGTCGTCTGTTGGACTTCAAGCTTAAGGGGTGTTGGGGGTTTGAGGTTAAGGGCAGCCCTGCCATTGAGGCTACTTGTGAGGATGGGGGACAAGAGCATCCCTGCCGTTGAGGCAACCTGTGGGGGGAAGTGGTGGGCAAGGGCAGCCCTGCCATTGAATATAGCACACAAGCATTTGGGGTGGGGGGTTAGGGTGGGTGAGGGAAATGGCCACGCATTAGGGAAATCTGTATAAAGTGACCATTCCCCTGCAGCTCAGGCAGTTCAGGCGCAGCCACATTGATATGATCGGAGTCGGTCTTCTAGCTCATCTGCCCATTCGAGAAATTCAGAGGCATCAGAGTGCCACTAAGTGCTCCAAAAATTTTCACCCACCCCAAACCCCCTCCCTGGCACAGACTGCAAAGACATGAGCATTTTAGTGGATGGCAGAGCAGTTGGACAACTGCACACATTGTACAATTTCATTGCTAAAGCTGGCTATAGAGCAGTCACTGCTGGAGGTGCTCACAGCTCCTTGCAATGTCAGCAGCCCGGTTTGAATCAGTCTCCTCCATGGTTCAAGCTAACAGTGCAGCTTTGCAGTGCGGGTTAGGAGAATGCCTGTGCCTGAGCTGAGAGCACAGCATGCAGTCCAATGGGCAAAGCTGCCACCAATTGGTCGGGTGGGATGGGGCAGAGGTGGGTGGAGTTTAGGGCAGCCTTGCAGCGCACTAAACTCTGGCCATCCAAGTGGAGGCCAGCATTCTCCAGGAAGCATTAAGGGGCTTTCACACTTAACCAGGACAGGTTCTTAGTACACCCATGCTAACCAGGTATCTTTCTTTTTCATCCTGCAGGAGGACTACATCATGGAGCCTAGTGAACTAGCTGTATGCCTGATGGCCTAGAGAGAAAAAAGATGACTGAGGAGAGAGCAACTGAGGCTCCTGTCTGAGCACAGGCAAGAGCAGCAACCTCAGGAAGAAATTGCAGCTGGGACTCCTGTACACGCTGCTGAAGAGCCACAGCGAGCAGTCGCAGGCAGGCACCTCGCGACACCCAGGGTCTTTAGTTGTCGCCTTTCATTCCTGCAGATGACCGAGAATGTGTTGCTGAAGACTGCGCATGTCTAGGGAACTGGTCGGTCACTTCCGCCACCTGCTGCAGGATTTGGCGCCATGGGGACATGGAGGTCATTCACTGCCAGTCGCTGTGAAAGTGACCGTGGCGCTCAATTTCCATGGCAGTGGCTCTTTTCAGGACTCCACAGGTGACCTCTGTGGAATCTCAAGCCTCACCCGCAAATGCACCCATGAGGTCACAGATGCCATCTTTGCAAGGGCACACAACTTTATGTATTTTTCCCAGGATGAGGACAGCCGGGATGCAAGAACAATTGGATTCACCCAGATCTCTGGTTTCCTAGAGATGCAGGGTGCGATTGACTGCACTCAGGTGACACTCAGACTTCTGTTGCAACATGCGGTAAACTACATCAACCACAAGGGATTCCATTCACAGAATGTGTGACTGATGTGTGACCACCAGAAATCCATCCTGCAAGTGTGCACACGGTTTCCAGGGAGTGTGTGAACTGGCTGAGGGATGGAGGAGCTGGAGGTCTCCTCCACTGAAGAGGACGCCAATGGGGATGAGGGTGAAGAGGTCCTCAGAGGCGACGGTGACAGGGATGAGGCCCTCGCACTGGCTAGACAAGGCAGGCACACTCGGGAGGCTCTCATAGCTGCTAGATTTGTGGAGGATGATAACGACATGTAGTGAGATGACCCCATAGATCCTCACATTGCATCTGTGAACGTTTAACTCCAGTCTGGCTTATGGCAGCATGAATACCCTCTATGAGAATGCTCCTGTCATGGAGATGCAGTGGAAGCCCTAATAGTCACTCGATTGCAGGAGGATGATGATGACATGCAGTGAGGACACTCCATAAATCTTCACATAGCCTCTGAGAATATCTGACTTCTGTTTAGCCGAGGGTGGCTCCCTTGTGCTCTGTGATCAGGGTCAGATCATAGAAATGCAGCCATGAAACTTCAAATGCATCTGACCCTTTGTCCACCTTCTACACCTGAGCCCTTCAGGAGCACAGCAACAGCGATCAGATCCTGCAGATATGGGAGTCAGCCCCACCTTAAAGGTGCTGAGAGCACATAGAGAGAATGAGAGAAGTCTGTGGTGCCTGCCCACTACATCCTGGCAGCACCGCCGAGGTGCAGGCATCAGTAATGTGTCCAGGGAGTGTGAGGCCAGACCATCATTTTTGTCTTGAGGCTGCTCAGAGAAAAGGGAAGAGGCCCAGAACTGAGACACCTGCCTTACATCTTGTGCTGAAAGGTTTCAATTCTGAGTGACAAGAACACTGCTCATCAGAACAAGGAGCCATAGGCAGGGAGACATTCTTGGGAGTTTTTTGACAATAGTGAACAGTATGCACAAGTCATTAAACACCTGTGCCCAGGCTGTACAATTAAATCTTCTTAACTTTCCTTACCCTGCCACTACGTCTTTGGGCTCCCCAGACATCCACAGTGGAGGTGGAGACAGCCTATTGACCATGATGCCCTATCTGTGATGACCTTGATAAGCATCCTCTGAAGGGCCGAGACTTGGAGGGTCCTGGACTGTTTTCTGGTACATGCTGTGGGGCAGTGGCTCCCTCCTCGGCCTGTGGAACTGGAGCTACTGTGGTCACAGGAAGAGGGGCCAGATATACTCGGAGTCACCTGGGTGGATGGCCCCGGAGAGTGCACTTGCTAATCCACCTCCCTATGGGTGCCCCAGGGCACAAGGCTGACTCCTTGAGGAGCAGGGGCAGCTGGAGTGAGATCGAACTGCCCAGCACCCCTCTCGTGTACATACTGTTGGAGACCAACTATGCCTCAGCGATGGAGTTCAGCCTACGCAACAATGCAGGAGTAACACCCTGGGCCAAGGTCTCCATGGTTGCCGCCATTCTACCAGTGTTGACCTCGGTGTGTTGGCATGCCGGCGCTATCACCTCAGTCTGAAGGCGGGCGGACTGACTCCTCCATCATGCCTTGCAATCTGGGGAGTGCAGCAGATATCCCTTCCAGATATTTCCGAGCTTGCCTTTGCAGCTCCAGCAACTGTCACATGACTGAGTCCAGAGACTCGTCATCTGACTTGGGCTCAGCAAATTTCTGACCTTCAGCAATCCTCCAAGTGCCGGACACCTGGGAAGTCCCTGCTGCCGCCTTCTGTGGATCAGACAGCACAATGTGCTCAACAGATTGTGATCCTGAGGCTACTTTAAAGCTAAGTCCCAGTAAGTTGTGTGTCTCTGCACTGGTGGAGGGTATGGGTGAGAGCTGTGACGGAGCTTCAAGGAGGGTGCCTCCAGATTCCTCTTCTGAGGTGTCTTCGGGGCTTGGTTGGAGGCCCTATGTCGTGGACTCGCTTGGCTGTTTCCCAGATGTGCCTGTGGAAGCAAGGAGAGATAATTAGTGCATGGCAGTGGCCTGTGAAACAGGACATTTTACTCATGGCATGGCTGCCTAATGGATGTTGCACTACTGGACTCTCACTTGGTAGATCACCATCAACCTCGCCGTCAGCACAGGACCAGTTGAGATCATCACCTGCCAGCTGGATGGCTCTGTTTTCAGTCTCTGGGGACCTTGATCACAGGCATTCCTCCACCGGTCTGTGACCTCTCCTTCTTGTTGTGTGCCCGCTTGTACTAAATGAATAGAGATGGAGAGGGTGTAAGCAGGATGCTTGCCAGGCCAGATGATAAGTATGCCTGACCTGTGTGGGTGGTGAGTGGTCCCACGGACAGGATGAGGACAATGAAGGTGTGTGTGACTGGTGATATCCCTTGAATTGGCAGTGAGTGAGATCCCTGTGGATGTGTGATGGGTTTGTAAGCGTGTGAGTTGAGAGTGATCAGAAGAGTGACTCACCCTGGTGGAACAAAAGAGATAATTCATACTCTTGCGGCACTGGGTGGCTGTCTTCTTTTGAAGGGCTTTTGCGCTGACCACTGCTGCCACCGCTTCCTAAGCCTGGTTAGTGATGCTGCTGCCCATCTTGTGACCAGAGCCGGGGTATAGGACATCCCGGCGGGACTCCACTGCGTCCAAAAGGCGCTCCAGAGACACACCGCTGAAGTTGGGGATGCAGTCTTTTTGCTTTTCAGGGCCATCTTGTCTTCCATGCAGCAGTCATGGTCTGGAAGCACTGAGAGGTGTGCTTGCGGCTGCACTTTAAATATGGTGCCCAGTGTGATGAATTGGCGAGGTGATGGCAGGCGGGTGGGCGAATGGCAGCTGCCCGCCATTGAAACGGTGTGTTTCCCGGGAGTGCATAATGTGGCAGGTTTGGGACGATATGGCATAAAAACTCACCAGCGTGGCCAGCGGCTAAAACATCGTTTTACCTGCCCACTATGCACTTAGTGCAAATCTGGGACGATTCTGGTCTATATGGAACTCTACCCCAGAAAGAGTTATCTTCCTCAGAAGGGAAGAGAAACTGTTGGAACAGAGAAGAAAATAGTGTAAACAAGAGGGTGAAACTTCCACCCAAGTGACGCAATATTGTCAGAGAATATAGTACTTACTGCTAAAAGGAAAGAATCTAAAAGTTGTTTCTTATTTTACAGCTGTATGAAACTGAAAAAGCCAAACTCTTTGCTTGAGGTTTAACTTTCTCTCCCACACAAGCCAAGTGGCAGCCTTCCATCTCATGGGATGATGGTTTGCACTCTGGCATGGCACATTTGTTGCAGAGGAAGCCATTGGGCAGAGAAGGTGCAGGATTCCCTGGCCTCTGTTTTCTCTGGCTCCTCTTAGTCAGTTGAGCTTTTCATTTCTGATCACTTCTTCAAATGTTCCTCCAATCAGTGAGTCTCCAGAGGTCATGGCCATCAGTGACTGTCTCCCAGTTGTCAGTATCAATGTCTGCCATCTTCATATCTCTCTTGCAGATAACTTTGTAGTAGAGGTATGTTTGCCCAGGAGGTCAAGACACAATGGCCAATCCACTGCATAGAAGGTCTTCGGGTATACGGCTGCCATCCGTCCAATGAACGTGTCCATCCAGCACAGATGGCATTGGCTTAGCAATGATTGTTTGCTGATAGAATTAGAACTCTCCAGGCTCTCAGAGTTCATGGCCTTGTCCTGCCGAGAGATGCCAAAAATATGTCTGAGACGGTGAAGATTCAATCTTTTCTCCTGCCTGTTGTCCAGGCCTCACTACTGAAGAGGAGTGCACTGAAAATGCAGGCTTGGTAGATTTGCAGTTTGGTGTTCACAGTCAGATTGCTGTTGCTCCACACTCTCGTATTCAGCTTGGATATAAGAGCCACAGTTAATGCGATGCATGTGCTGATTTCAACATGAAGCGACAGATTGTTGGTGATTGTGGAGTCTAGATATGTGATGTCATCAACAACCTCCAGCATAACATTATCACTGCCAATAGGTATGGCAACATTCTGGACCACGACATTTCTCTGCCTGATGCTGATGTCAAACCAAATTCTTTACAGTCATGGGAGAGTCCGTCCATTGCTGCTGCAGTTGTTACTCAGTATAGAATACTTGTGCAGCAACTTCAGTGAAGAGCAACTCCCTGGTGAGGGCTTGGCATACCCTTGTCTTGGAATTCAGGCGAGCAAGGCAGAGCAGCTTTCTGTCAGTTCTGTAAGTAAGTAGGCACCATTTGTTGATGACCTGAAAGCATATGACAGCAGCAAAGAGAAGAATATGCCAAAGAATGTCACTGACAGAACACAACTTTGTTTGATCTCACTGTGGATCTCAAAAGTTTCCGATGTTGCCGCGGCATAGCTGACTTTACTCTTCATGTTGTCACGGAAAGAGGTCATCACACTGAGCAGCTTTGATAGGCAGCCAATTTTCTCCAGCAGCTTGAATCGACCATCTCTGCTCACACGGTCAAATGCTTTGTTGAGATCAATGAAGGCAAGTGTGATGGTCTCCTTTGTTCACGGCATTTCTCTTGCAGCTGCCAGACTGAGAAGGTCATATCAATAGTGCATCTTCCAGTCCTGAAACCACTGGGATTCAGGATAGATGCATTCAGCCAGGATCTAGAATCTGACAAGGGCAACACAGGCAAATACTTTTCCCAAGGTGCTAAGCAGGGACACATCTCGATAATTGTTGCAATCGCTGTGGTCACCCTTATTCTTGTACAGGGTCACAATCTTTGCATCACGCATATCCTGGGGCACTGCCCTCTCCCTCCACAGAGACAGAGAAGTTCATGCAGATGCTGCAGGCATGCCAGTTTCCTGTGTTTGCTGAGTTCAGGTGGTATAGCAATAGCACCTAGAGCTTTCACAATGGCAAGCAAGTCTCTATTGTGGCTTCGATATCTAGCTCTGCCATAACAGGCAGTTTTTCTATCATACCTAGAGCTTCCTCGGTGACAGTGAGTACAACTCATGGTAGTATTCAATCCATCTCTCCAAACATTTATTGCAGTTGGCAATGACCTCCCCTGCCTTTGTTTTCAATGGAGCCATTTTCTTTGCTGATGGACCTGTTAAGTTTCTGATCGCTTAATTTATGCCTAGTGTCAAGGGACATCTGGTTATTCTGATAGAGTTGCACACCTATCAATTTGTTGCACTTTCCTTTGAGTAACTTTTACTGCATTCCGAGTTTTCACACTTGGATCTCTCATGTAATTAATGAGGGCGGACCACTTAGCTTCAATGACAGGTTCCACCACAGTGAAGTTATCCTCGAACCAGTCAGCATTTTTCTGCTGTATTTCCCATATGTTGAGAGTGTATTATTGTAGATGGTGTCTTGAAGTATTTTCCATTTTGCTAATGCACTCCGTTTGGGAATGCACTCTATTTGGGGATGCATTCTGTTTGGGAATGCACTGTGTTTGGGAATGCACTCTATTTGGGGATGCATTCTGTTTGGGAATGCACTGTGTTTGGGAATGCACTCTATTTGGGGATGCATTCTGTTTGGGAATGCACTGTGTTTGGGAATGCACTCTGTTTGGGAATGCATTCTGTTTGGGAATGCATTCTGTTTGGGGTTGCACTCTGTTTGGGAATGCACTCTGTTTGGGAATGCACTGTGTTTGGGGATGCACTGTGTTTGGGAATGCACTCCATTTGGGAATACACTGTGTTTGGGAATACACTGTGTTTGGGAATGCACTCTGTTTAGGGATGCACTCCATTTGGGGATGCACTCCGTTTGGGAATGCACTCCGTTTGGGAATGCACTGTGTTTGGGAATGCACTCTGTTTGGGGATGCACTCTGTTTGGGAATGCACTCTGTTTGGGAATGCACTGTGTTTGGGGATGCACTGTGTTTGGGAATGCACTCCGTTTGGGAATGCACTCTGTTTGGGAATGCACTCTGTTTGGAGATGCACCGTGTTTGGGAATGCATTCCGTTTGGGAATGCACTCCATTTGGGAATACACTGTGTTTGGGAATGCACTCTGTTTAGGGATGCACTCCGTATGGGGATGCACTCTGTTTGGGGATGCACTGTGTTTGGGAATGCACTGTGTTCGGGAAAGCTGGTGTGCACCTGCTCAACTGAGTTGTGGAACTGTTGGTTTTTATTTGGATAGGCAGTATGGCTGACATTAATACAAAGACAGCAATACAAGGACAGCATTTCTGCTTTGAATGGATTTCAAGGGTTGCATCCTCACCCTAGTGACACCAGGGAGTGATCTGCCTCAATCAGCATTGTGGCAGTTGCATGTAGCTAACACATGTTTTCAGAACAAATCATGCCACAATGTGTTATGGAGACATTCTTGATCTGGGCATTGTCACCAGCTGGATCTGATAATCATAAGAAATGACTCTCTGAACAGCATTCTGCACTACAGAGGCGAAAGACCAGTTCTATGAGGAGTTTGATACTACTATCAGTAGAATCCCTAAGTCAGGACACAAAGTTCATGGCAACAGCAAAGCTTAAGTAGCCTCTGTCCTTTCTTATCTATCTTTCCCACACCATGATGTCAGAGGCAGGGGGGCCATGTTTCATGGTCCATGCCCATTCAGGCGTTGTAACCCCCAGCAAGTAAAAACGTCTTGACTTCAGGGGGAGAATTTTCTCCCCGTCGGGGTGGGAGCTGTGCGGGGGTGGGCGCGGATGGGCACGCAGCCAATCGGCACCCCCGATCAGCTGGGCACCGCCATTTTATGTGGGCGTGAAACTGTCACATGAGCTGGGACATGTCCATTAATTTTTTGAAAACATTTTCAAGCATTTTAAAAGTGTTCATGAAACCTAATCCCGCCCGTGGATGAGGTTCGATGAAAAATGTGAAGGCCGCCTGGGCTCTTCGCCTGCCCGCCAACCTTAAGGTTGGACGGGCAGCTCAGCTAATTGCTTTATTGGCTTTTTAAATGGCCTTAATAGGCCTTTTGGCAGTTGGGCAGGCGCGCAGCCAACTCAGCTGCACACCCGCCAAACTGAAAGTCTAAATGATGCGCGGTGATGTCAGGACGCACACCTGATATCACCGCGCGCCATTTTAAGTCTTAGCGAGCAGGCCCCATCCCCACTCGCCAAGCCGAAGATTCTGCCCAGGGATTCTGCTGGTGGCAATGTCAAACTCTTCATAGAACTGGCATTTTGCCTCTGTAATGGAGAACAGTGTTGGAACATAGAAACTCATGAGGTTAACTGGCCCTGTTTGAGTTCAGAGACGGATGGAGAGAATATATCCTGAACCATTTGTGGGGGTTCTGTCATTGGGAGTAGCGAGTCCCTTACAATGAAGCCTATACCTTGCTCGTGTGTTTCTACTGAACTCTTCTGCTGCCAGATAAATGTTTAATGTTTTCCTTTCAGTGATCTGCTCTCGGTGAGCCTTGTCTCTTGTAGGGATGCTATGTTGCTGTTCAGCCTATCAAGTTCCATATTGATCACAGCTGTCCTGCGTGCTATTGACCAGCTGTAAGTCGTCTATCAATTCCACACACATGGGCCGCACATTCCAGCCTGCCAATTGAAGAGTTGGCATCTTCTTATATATTTTGTTTGTTTGCCTGATGCGGTGGATTCTGTCCACTTGTTGAGCAGTGACTCTAAGCTCCAAGCACCCATTGACGCAGATGAACCGTGGTGGGTCAGTACCTTATTAGTCACTGCCAGACTTGAGTTGAGTGATGATTGACCCGTGGGGCAAGATGGTCTTTCCCACCGTCAGAGACAGCCCTTCGCACCCAATCTCTACACCAATTGAGCTGGGCTTATCACTCATAACTGCCAGTCCCGTGTTGTGTTGATGTTCAGCAAAGAAAATTGAGTGTCGTCTCCAGGACACAAGCCTGGGCAAAATTTATGGACACCCTAGGCTGCCCAAATGTCAAGTGCCCCTCTCAGCCTTCCCAGTTGAGTGCAAAGGAATGCAAAGCACTATGTTTGACATCAGCTTGGTAGCAGAAGTTGCTGGAAAGATGATATATTTAGACATCAGTCCACCATTGGGTTCTACTCTGGATTTTTTGTCAGGGTTTACTCCCTTAGCCTTCAACTCTCCTGAGTTATCCACAAGGCAGTGGAACTATTTGGCCTTAGCTGAGAGTTTAGTTTTTGAGTGCCAGGGTGTGTCGCAGACCTGCATGCTGCAAGTCTTGGGGCCAAACCTCCTCTGAGGTCCTCTGAAGCTTTAGCCAGGGGCCACGAGGGACCCAGTTTCTATGTGTCACCACAAGGAGGAAAAGCTGAGGACTTGTCAATGGCAAAGCTGTGTATTGACAGAAAGGGATTTACAGGCCAATATGATGTGCCTAATGTGTGGGTGAAGAGAGCTAACATGATTCCTGCTTTTCTGTGCTAGCTTGCCATTGACAAGTCATCAGTCCATACCAGTGGTTAGCAGAAATACGGAAAAAAATCAGCACGAGCCTGTTGTTTGAAGAATCTAAACCCCACATGCTGGAAATGTACATTTTTCTGGTCTTCAATTCTTTGCTAAACATTTTTAAAATACCGCAATTATGAAGCAAAATATGATGCAAATTTTACAAAATAAATAAAATGGATGCAATTTTCAAGACTAACCTGACCAGTTTAAAAAATAAGTGTTGTAGTAAAATTAGAGAAAATGTTCTACCTGATGTAGTTCAATATTTTAATGAATTACTTGAAATGTAACTCGAAGTGCAGCATTTCCCCGTTGTCAAGCGGGGTGGGTGGGGGGTGTGGAGGGGGCCTCCTCGCCAACACATAAAATGATGTGCGGTGATGTCGGGCATGTGGCCCAACGTCACCACATGTCATTTAGATTGTCAGTTTGGCAGGTGCACACCTGAGTCAGCTGCATTCCCGTTGAACTGTCAAAGGCCTGTTAAAAATGAATTAACTCAATTTAATGAGCTGCCTGTCCAACCTGAAGGTTGGCAGGCAGGTGAAGAGCTTAGACGGCGGGATGAGGTTTCATGAACTGTTTTAAAATCTAATAAAAATTTATACATTTATTCTTTGACATGTTCCAGCTCATGTAATGGTGTCACATGAGGGAACATGTTTTAAAAGTTTAAAGATCCTTTATTTTAAAGTTTAAGACTGAAACAAATCTCCCTGAGGCACCTCCATGCCTCAGGGAGATCTCTGCGCTCTTTTGCGCACATGCGCAAAAGAGCACAGGGAACCATTCAGGGAATTCCCCACCCCCTGCCCGCACAGGGAGCGCACAGCGCTTCCAGGTGCGCGTCACAATGGGCCCACCCACGTAATTGGCCCACCCACGTAAAATGGCAGCACAGCCCCGATCGGGGGTACCAATCAGGTTCGTCACCCCCCCCTCCCCCCCCCCCCCACCCCACCCCACCCACCCCCACTCCCCCCCCACCGCCTATGCAAAACCCTGACGGGGGGAAATTTCTGACCTAACAGTCTGTGTAAAAGATAACTAATTATATGTTGCTGAAAGCTCTTCTAAATTACCCCATTGTAAATCTAACTTTGGGATTGAATATGTCTGTCTTTTGGCTGGTTTCCTTATTTGCACAAGTAACTGATTTTCACAGAATACAATTAAGATTTCAATGAACATTGACACAGTGACATTTGCAGGTTTGGAAAAAAAGGCAATGATAATGACTTTGGTATTGATATAAAGATAGTAAAATAATTCTTAGTGAGTGTGCAAAAGCTCAAGATCTGCTTTAGATGCAGTGTTGGCTTCAGCATGAACATTTGTTAGGAGATAGGAGATAGCTTGGGACACCGGGTGTGTGGAAGGAGAGCTGTGAGACTCTACAAATCAATAAACTCCCTCGATAAAGAAAATTTCTGTGTCTTGGTTTTGGCTCTGCCAACCGGCTTGGATGCTATTAATATTCCCCTCCGCATGGCACTTGGTGTGTGGAATGACACAGATAATTACCAACGCTTGCTATATCGGTCACTGTCCAGTAACATATTTGCTGAGGAACGCATATCTGTTTTTCCTTTGTGTTTTAAATGACTAATTCACAGGATTCTGAAATTCAGAAAAATTCTGTACAGGGTTCCATTCAGCAAGATAGGGAGAATCATCGACATTTATTACCAAATTCTGATATTTACTTCCATACCAGATTTGACTACAGGAAATGGCTGCTTGTGCTTACAATGTGTTTCCAAATAATCACAATCAACAGTTTTGGCTTGTGCCACATATAGAAACTCTTTTATACTGTTCTGTTTTTATCTCAAAATATACTATGTTCATAGAATTTATAAACATACATTACATGATCATTCAAAGTTGAGATTACGTAAGGTGCAAACCTAATCAGTTGCTTCCAATACTGTAAGCTACTCACTACATTTACAATACATCTTACTTTCCACTAATGTGTGCAAAAACATGCTCAAACCCCAAGCATGCAGAAAAATATACAACTTTACAGGAGAATCAGTGTGGCCAAGTTGAAGTGCAGATTAACAAAAAATGGCAAGTCAATAAAGATTTACTGGCTGTATACGGAAGCATTGGTTCTTTGCTGAGACTTGGTTTAAAGTTGTGGCTGGTATGTCCCTTTTCTCTTGGAAACTCTGTTGTAGAAACTCAATGGCTTTTAGTCGAGGGTCTCTGTTTGCTGTGAGATGTAGATACACTTTTACCTCAGCAAAACAGGGTTCAAATCTTGGATGGAATATTGTGGAGAGTGAGGGCAAGAGACAACTGCTCTCTGCAGCAGCTAGAATGTCTCTGTCGAATCTCAAATTCAAGTATTCACACAAAAGGCTGTACTACATGACCATGTCCATTGTATATTCTAAAAGGAAGTTGATCAGCTTATGAGTACGCGGCTCCTCTTAGCCATTGTGATAGCCAGGATGATTAATTTTTAACGTTCCAGCATTCTTCCATTTGGATAAGATAGGGAGGAAGCTTTTCACACCTGCAAGGAGGTCATTGTCTATCAGGGCCTCCATAAACCCTATGTCTCCATGAAATATGATGTGGCTATACAGATGCAATTTGGCAGCAGCCATTTTAAGTCAGTGTCTTTGTGTTCCAGTAAATTGCTCTTTTAAAAAAATTTAACATGTGAAGCCAGCTGATAAGATATCAAATTAATTCCATATAGCACATCTTTGTGACATCATAAAATTTGTAAACATACATTATAAAACATTTCAAATTGGACATTACAAAAAGTGCACTAAAATTCAGTTTTTCTCACTGAAGCAAGTTGCACCCTGAGGTGCCTCAGTACAATTGCAACACACATGACATTTGCAATATACATTCCTGTTCTGTTGCTGTTGACCAATGATACATATTCTTGTGCATGTCAAATCTAAATGTAACAGCTTCTGTACAGCTCATTACAGCTGATCCACATTTTTATGGGTCTCCTAAATTTCTACGCTTACTGTGACTCTTGTCATTAGCCAATCAGTATATCAGAGTGTATACTTCATGGAACACATCATTGACACCACATTTAAGGGAGAATGTAAAAGCCTTAGAAAGAAAATACAAGTGTTTTATCAAGATATTACCAGACTTGAAGGTCCTCAGTTATGAGGAAATGTTGGAAAAGATTGGATTGTTCTTCTTGGACCAGAAAAGATTTAGATGTGGCCGAGATGTTCCCAGGATGAAGCGATGTTTTAGTCACATAGATAGAGAAAAACAATTCCCTCTGGCACATGGATCAATAACCAGAGGCCATAGATTTAAACATAATTAGTAAAAGATCTAGATATGAGGTTAGAATTTCTTATACTTAGAGCGTTGTCAGGAACTGGAACCCTATACCTGAAAAGGTGAGAAGTGATTCACTGAATAATTTTAAAAGGGAGCTAGGCAGGTACCTGAGGATGAGAAGATTTCAGATTCATGGACAAAAAGCAGGAACATGGGACTAAGTACAGCTGCTCTTTCAAAGAGCTGACGTAGGCATCATGGGCTGAATGGTTTCCTTCAGCGCTATTATGTTCTAGGATATGAAAGCACCATGATTCCTGCACATTGATACATTGATCCAGTTTGAGGTCAGATTCTCTCACCATCTCAATGCTAGCACAAATAACTGTACATTTGTAGAATAGTAAGCTTTGTTTTCTGAAGTGACCACCTTGGATATTAAACCCAGTTAAGAGCAGAGGCAGAATTTTACATTTCCCTGCCACCAGGTTTGTAGGGAAAATTCTTTGGATGGTCTTCCCACAAGGGTTCCACCTGCCCTGATCTCTCCTCAATTTAACAGTGGGACAGGTGGCCCACCTGTCATTTGTCCCAATTAAGGTCCTTAACTAAACAATTAAAGACTGCTTAAGAGCCATTTCCCACCCAGCCTCAATTTTCATGCTGGTGGGAGGATTTCAGGGGCTGAGGGCAAGCTCAAAAAAGTGACTCTGCTTGGGCCCTTTGGGAAAGTTGTGAGGGTGGAGTACCTTCATCGACAACCTCCTTTCAACATCAGACATGCTCCCCAAAATGTCTTGCCCCTGCAAGTGCTCTCTCCCCCGACCCCAGCCTCTCCACTTACAACCTCATCCCCCTCCCCATCACCAGGCTTCCTCCCCGCCTTGAGACCCCTACATTCTCCTGGTCCTGAACTCCCAGGACTTAAACTCTGGGGACTGTTTGCAGTCCCAGTCCTGCCCATGGAACTTCTGGCACTGCAAGGATTGAGGGGTGGAAATTCCATCCCCAGTCAAGTAACACTCATTGGAGTGTTAAATGGCTGCAGGGTAGCCGCTATTGGTGGCAATACCTCCTCAGGTGGCAGGAAGGGAAACTCCACCATCCTAAAAATCCTGGCCCCAGACTCATACCCTGAGAAAAGTCAAGACCACTTTAGTTGGCTGGGTTTCTAGTTTCTTGTAAACCAAATATTGGGGCATGACTAAACAAATGTGTTTTTTTTTCTAGATATATCAGTAAAATTACTGTTGATGCAAGATACTGACTGTGTTGAAACTGATTAGAATACAACACTTGGGGCAGAATTTTCTGCCTGTCGGGGGAGGTGGAGCAGGAGTGGCCCGGACCCGATCGGGACCCGCGATTGGCTCTGTGCAGCCACTTTGCGTGGGCGCGTCAATTAAGGCCTACCCAGAGCATTTCCAACTCCCATGAACCATGAATAGCGGGAGTGTGCGGGCTGCAGTGGGCAGGCATGCACAGACCGCTGGATCCAATGGCGACCTGGCAGTCTGTTTAAAGGAAGGCCTAGCTGCTCACAATGACCACGTCCAGGTCACACTGCAGGGGGTTGGCTAAGCAGGGCACGCTGGAGGGAAGAAGGGCAGAGGAGCAGGCCAGGCTGCAGGGTCTGCCACAGGAGCAGGGCAGGCTGCAGGGTAGGCCAGTGGGGGGGCCAATGTGCCCCTCGCTTTTCAGATGAATGCCTTGCTGCCGTCTTCGAGGAGGTGGCAGCACCATGGGAGGTGTTGGCTCCCCAGGATGGGAGGAGGAGGCCACCCCCACATGACCAATCATGCCTGGGAGGAGGTGGTGGAGGTGGTGAGCTCCCGCGACGTGGTGCAACACACCTGGATCCAGTGCTGTAAGCGCTTCAACAATTCGTTGTGCTCTGGAAGGGTGAGTACCATGTTGACATTGGGCATTTAACCCAGCAGGTAGCCTTAGCCTTTGAGCCTCCCCCACCACCTCCCACCCCCCCCAAGTCTTACTATCGTGAATACATTGAATCATGTTGGCATTTTTCGTACGCTGGGTGGGCAAGCAGATAGTACCCATGCTTAGATCAGCTTGAGTGGTTCACGAGGAGATGAGCTCTCCCCCACACCATGTGTTGCTCTTAGTTGCACATGAGTAGTCTGGGGGCAACCTGCAGGAGATGCAGCTAGGTGCATACTCAGAACTCCAGCACATGTCCTATGCACGGTGATGAGATTGTGGAAGGGGAGCCTCAAGGTGTCGTGGCCAAGAACCATCTGCTGCCCTCGACGTTGCACGTAGTTGTGCCTCCTTGCTATGGGAGCAAAGACCATGTGTCTCCTGAAGTGATGTACGCAGAATGTGTCCAAGGTGGCCATTGGTGGGGGGGGTTGGGTGCAGGCATACTCGTTGTGTGACTAATCAGCAGTAGTGGGGAGAGGAGGCACTGGAGGCCTGATATGGGCCACTTCGGTTGGGGTGCAGCATGCGCATGCAGAGTCCATGTGCAAATTGCCTCAATTAATGTCCTTCTCTGTTTTTCAGGACAATGCGTCTGAGCACTCGAGGACTGGAGGTGGCCAGGCCCAGCTGCTGATGTTAAGCCGCTTTGAACAGGAGGCCCTGGAGCTTGAGAGGCGCCATGCACCCAGGTCAACTGGTGTCGGTGAAGCTGGGGTGGAATGACCAGGTATTTGAGACAAGCAGTGAGATCCACAATGTCCTTCCAACATCCATAGCACTGATGATTGTTTAATTTGTTATTGTTACAACATTACTCAGTCACAGGCTGATAGAGTCAGAGGTGTGGATCATAGAAAAAGGTCCTTCAGCTCTTCGAAGGTGCGCATCTCAAACACCTCCCTAAGCCGCCTTATCCCATTTTCCAGCACTGTGCCCATGGCCTTGAATGCCATGGCATCGCAACTGTGCATCCAACTACTTATTACATGTTAGGAGGGTTCCTGCATCCCCCACTCTTTCAGGCTGTGTGTTCCACATTCCCAACACCCATTGTGTGCAAAAGTTGCTCATCGCATCCCCTGTCAACCTTATGCCTCTTACCTTAAATCTATGCCACTTGGTTACTGATCCCTCCACCAAGGGGAAAAGTTCCTTTCTGTCAACCCTGTCTATGCCCCTCTTAATGTTATAAACCTCAATAATGTCACCCCTCAATCTTCTCTGCTCCAGGGGAAATAACTCCTGTCTATGCTCTGTCTCCTCATAAGTCAAACTCTCCAGCCCAGCCAGCATCCTGGTCAATGACCTCTGCACTCTCTCCACTCCAATCACATCCATCCCGTGAAGCACATTTCAGAACTGCACGCAGAACTATAGCTGTGGCCTAGCCAGCGTTTTCTGCATTTGGAACATTACGTCCCTGGTCCTATATTCTATATATATTCTATATAGGCTAATACAGGCAAGTGTGGCATTTACCTTCTTAAACACCTTAAGTACCTGTCTTGCTACCTTAAGGGACCTGTCAACATGCACAGCAAGGTCTCTCTGATCCTCCTGACTTTCCACGGTCCTACCATTCATCATGTCTTCCCGTGCCTTGTTTGTCCTGCCCAAGTGCATCACCTCACACTTATCCACATCAGATTCCATTTGGCATTCATCAGCCCATCTGACCAGCCCACCTATATCCACCTGTAATGTAAAGGTCTACTCCTCACTATTTACCACCCCACCATTGTTCGTGTCCAGAGGTTCTGGAAGGTTGAGCGCATAATGAGCTGGGGAAAGGGATGAAGTATGTCACTGTGTGCACGCTAACTGATCCACTGTCCTTGTTGTTCATTTCAGCATCATCAGAGCATGGCCGCCAGGAGGGATTCCTGATGCCCCTCTCACACCTGAGGGCCCTCAAGTGTCACATGCGTCACACCATTTCTACGAGGCAGGCACCAGTGCAGATACAAGCACCTCGGTGGGCATTACAACATCGGCTAGTGTCCCGGGCACAGTGGAGAGGGCACTTCACAATCGCTGGAGGAGCTGGTAGAGACAGAGAGTGCCGATGGCACCAGCAGTTGGAGCACTGCAGGGGACCAGGCACATGCTCAGTCGGTGCCTGATGATGTGGGTCTGGAGTTGTCCACAACGCAGCAGCTGCAGGAAATGCGGCCGGGTGTGCGAGAGCGTCTGGGAGTGTTACATGAGGTTGTGCTTCACTTGGTGTCCGTGGTGGGGGTGTCCACACGGAGCATCACTGATGCAATGAACCTCAGAGTGTCATGCTTCCTCCGTGGAGAGAGTGGCAACTCTTGTGGAGAGGTTCCTCCAGGAAAACAAGCAGGCTCTCCTGGGGTTACGCTCGGACCTGCAAGCCCTCACTGCGCCAGTGGCCCAGCTGGTCAGTGCCAATGTGAGAGATGGTGTGGGCTTCAAGAGTCCCAGCTCATTGCCCATCCACCCACGATGAGCAGGGAGGTCCGAGGCGATCTCATGTCGGTGCAGCAGCTGCCTGTCACATCTGCGGGATCCTCTCAGGGCGCTCCGGATGAGGGCGCCAGCTGCTCCGCCCCTATCCCAGTGACCACTTCATCTGGTGAGGCTGCGACGACTGGGGAGATGCCAGCTGTGCAACCGCCAGCTCCCTCCCAGGCGGGCCCAGCACAGGATCCACGGGCTAGAGTTCGACCGTTAAGGTCATCGAGGCCAACAGGACAGCAGAGTCAACAGGCCGTCTCAGTTGCCACTCACAGCAAGGGGGCAGCACCTAGACGTAGCACCCATAAATGTAAACATAGGGCACCTTAGGCACACCATGGGTTTCTCACTGGTGCTTTTGTGTTGGCCCTAGATTAGGTCCTTATTATTTGTTTCTGTTTGATTAACATTTTGTTTTGAATTTGTGAGAGCTTCTGATGGTGAAAATTAAAACCAGGTGTGTGACCATGACTGAGGGTGGCTGCGTTGTGCTTCCTGTGTATGATTAGGTACATGACATGAGTGTTTGTGTCGACATTGAAGTTGCATCTGATGACCCGGCAGATTTAGCAGTTTAGTGCCAAGTATGGGAGCACCAGGCAAGTCCTCCTGATCCATTTGTGTTGAGCTAGCTGAAGGTTCGGTGGATTAAAGTCTCCCAGGTGTCTCCCGAGTGTCCCTGCCTCCTTGGTGTAGTCCTGGGTCAGCGTTTAGCCCCTCAGCATTTCCCTATGCTCCCTCATCCTCAGAATCAGTGATGGACTCATCATGTGCAGCTACATCAACGTCTTCATCGTCCCTTTCCAGCACAAGATTGTGGAGAGGGCAGCATGCTACCACTACCACTACCACAGAGACACGATCTGGGGGGTACTGGAGTGCGCCTCCTGAGCGGCGCAGGCATCGGAAACGCATCTTGAGAAGACCGATGGCTCTCCCTTCACCACAGTCCTTGTGGAGGCATTGCTCCTATTGTACTGCTGCTCAGCTTCTGTTCTTGGACGGCAAAGTGGTGTCATGAGCCACCTTCTGAGGGGATAGCCTTTGTCACCCAGCAGCCAACCATCCAGCCAGGCTGGAGCACTGAAGAGCCCCGGCACCTGGGAGCGTCTGAGGATGTAGGCGTCATGGGAGCTGCCTGGGTACCTTGTACAGACTTGCAGCATCAGCATCCTGTGGTCACACACTATCTGCACGTTCATGGATTGGAAGCCCTTCCTGTTGACAAAGGCACCGGGCTCACCTGCTGGCGCCTTGATGGCCACATGTGTACAGTCTATTACACCCTGGACGCGGGGGAAGCCAGCAATGGCCACGAAGCCTCTGGCTTGTTGTGCCTGGCTTGCCTGGTCCCAGCAGAAGTGAATGAAGGTCAATGCACACCTGAATAGAGCGTCGGTGATCTGCTTGACACAAGTGTGGACAGCTGATTGGAAGACAACGCAAAGATCACCCACCGACCCCCGGAAGGAGCCAGAGGCATAGACGTTGAGGGCAGCTGTGACCTTCAGAGCCACAGGCATGGGGAATCCGCCCGCACAGCTAGGGGAGATCTCAGGGCCAATCATCTGACAGATGTAGTTGACTGTCTCCCTTGACAGTCAGAGCCTCCTTCGGCACAGTACCTCAGTCATATTGAGGTAGCTGCTTCACCGCCTGTATACACTGGTAGCAGGATAGTGGCATCTTCTGCGGCCCCTTCCACCTTGGACTACCTCTTTGCCCTGCGACCCTTGTGCATGCGCCTGTACTCCCAAAGGTGGCTCCCCTGGAGGCTGATTGTCCATTTCTAGCCTCCTCCTCATTCTAGCCCTCCCTTCCTCCTCAGAGGAGCTTCCTCCAGTGGAGATGTCAGAACCTATAACCAGGCTAAAGGGAGGTCTCCTGAAAGCTGCAGGCCCGATAAAGATTACTGACTCCAGAGTGCTGAGTTGAAGGCTCAAAGTATGCAGGAAGCTGCTGAAATTCATTCTGAACTGCTGCAGATCACACAGGCAAGTTTAAAAAACTTTCCGCAATAAAGACTCACAGACCAGATTGACGACCCCACTGAGCCCTCTTATCCCGCCCGTGGATGAGGTTCATAGAAAAGTCTCTTACCCGCCTGCCTGTTGCACCCGTGCGCTGACCAGAAAATCGCACGGGCGCCTAAAAATTGCCATCGATTGGCTATTTAAGGCTGTTAATTAATGGCGGGCATGCATCGAACTTCATCACGCGCCCGCCCAGCGAAATATTGCGATGGCGCATGGTGACATCGGGACTCGTGCCCGACGTCACCACGCATCATTTTACGCGCTGATGTGCGGGGGCGGGTCCCGCACATCAAGCAGGAAATTCTGCCCTTGGTGACAGTGCAACTGTCCTCAATTCCTTTGGGCTATGAATTGGAAAGCAGGAGAAAATTCCCATTTAGTAATCCTTGCTGGAAAATGGTAAGGATAGGAATGGGATGGGCAGTGTTACTCCTACAATAACACAGCCTATTGGTAGTCACTGTCTAGCCTCACACATGATGAATGGTTACTTAATTAAAGTCCTGGAGAGTACGCAGGTAGCCCAGCTTGAAGTGAAGGAAAAGTTGGAAGAAGTTTTTAAAAATGGTCTTTTTCAGCACTTGCCATAAGTACAGTTTTGCCTGTTCAATTATTTTTTTTATATATAAACGTTATACATTGCCATTTATATCAGTATGACCAGTCCTACATGAGAAACTGATAATATGAAGCACTTGATAATACTTGAAGCATTGCATCCTCTTCACTCCAGTTGATACAAGTTCCACAGGCATGTCACCTGTGGCTGTTCTGAGTAGTGACCTTGTAGACCCTTATGTCATACTAACTGTTTCCCAGTTAGCAGAACGTGCTGTTTCAGAGGTTAAAGGGCTCCACAGAAATCACATGTTAATTTAAGCTTTATGTTGCTTTGTTTAACCTGATCCTCAAGTTAATTGGAATGTCCATGAACTCCAAAGGTGACACTGTACATTTAACACTTTTTACTGGCTTGATGTCACGGTGTGCAGGTATGCTGCACCACAGAATCGTTTGAATGAGATTTGTGGTTACCCTGATGACTCCATGAATAAATACCCCTGCCTCATGGCAATAAAATTGAATCACACAGGTTAAGAAGCCCTAGTATTCAATCCCGCTTTTACAGAATTAATCTCAGAAGGGATGATGGTAGAGGCATTGGAATAGCCTTCAGTGTCTCTGGATAGAGATAGGGAACACATTTAGAAAACATCAACCATATTTGCTATTTAGTGACCCCTGCTGGAAAAATATACCTGTTTGAACATCAGGCAAGAACAGAATTATCTCTCAGGTGTGATGCTGTATGAAATCAAAAAGTCTGCAAAAACTCATAAATGTTGATTTTAATTCCCAGACAGGGACACAGCAAATCGAGCAAAACTTAGCAGACTTTAACAGCCAATCCTCATTAGCACTCTGTGTCTCAACTGAAACAGCTAGGAAATTGGCAGAAAAGGGCTGTCAGGTCGTTGTTTTATATAAATTACAGTGAAGCTAACAACAGGTAGAACTCGCAGTTGTTGTCTGCAAACTGCAGCTTCACTGAAGGGGACAGTAAATGGGGTAAGGTGATGATAAACAGATGGTCAGAAATAAATTCAAAGCTTCCCATGCAGCTGTTAAAAAAATAGACAAAAGAGGGGGACTTCAAAAAACTGATGTGGGCAAGATTTTGCACTGTTTCTTTACAATTATTGTTCTTTCCAAATCAATGATGCCCAGCAACTAGATTAGAAATGGCATGCTTCATTAAACCCTTAAACGGTGACAAACGATGATACATTCTAAGGAGTGTCGGATTTCATCGGAAGAGGCAGTGTGAACACATCCTAAATCTGTATGCTCCATTAAGCTGTGGCAACCTCAGTATTTCTCAGTTCTCTGCAGCACTTAATATCTTCAAGTAAACATGCTTTAACAAATGACAAGGGGATTTGAATTACACCTGTTGAAGAATGAATGCTTCATTCACTTCATAGGAAAACTAATTAGGGAATGTAGTGAAAGATTTGATGAAACCTGAGACATTATTTCTTTTACTGAGACGAAGTACTGATGCTTGACAATAAACCATCTTGAAGAGTATTATGTGTTCTTGCACTGTACAGGACTCTAGGATCAAGGTTGGCTGCATGAGTGGACATGTCAGAAGCATAGATCTCTAATGACATGCTTGAAATCGTAAAACCCTAGATGTTGCTGTAATATAATTCTAGTACACCCTACGAATGATAGAGTTTTAAAAAATGTTAACGTGCAAAATGTATTGTTTTCTTTTTATTGGTTTCTGCAGAAGATCATCCAGGTCTACACCGTATGAGTAAGTAAAACATAGCCTGAATCAAAACAAAGCATGGATAGATGTTTTAGCTCTGGTGATTTTTCATGTGTCCTTGCTGATACCACCTTTTAGTCCTATAATAGACAGGGAGATTGGTTACAATGCAAAGAATAGATGTTTGAACTCGAGGAACTCCTAGGACACACCTCTGCCAGGTTTTCAAATCATAGCCTGACCTCTAGTGGACAAACTTTGGCCCAGATTTTGCAGTCAGCGGTACTGCTCACCTAGGGAAATGCTGCCCACAAAGATCTAGTGATCTCTGTGGCCTAGGTTGCACCTGTCTCAACATTAATTTCATTATAATGCCAACTCTAGGAGATCTCCAGCATCTAGCAACATTGATGTCATCGAGCAGGCTAAGCAGCCAATCACATTGAAGAATTCACCCAGACAGCAACCTAGGAAGTCAAAAACATTGATTATCCTTCAGGTTTTAATCATTTTACAGACAGCAAAGTAAATATTGGGACTTAGACATGGAACTAAGATTGAAACTGTAATATCATAAACAAATTTTAAAAATAATTTTTATGGATTTTTTATCATAATGGAGAAATTTGGTTTTCCACAAATATAAAATTACTTTTTCAGTGATGCTGTACAGCATAAATTATAATTTAGGATGTCTTTAAAAACTCATTTATACCTTATTTAACAAGATGTAACTTTTTCAAGGGTTTTTGTAGTGAGACCAAAAGAAGTTCATGCCAAATCAAGTGATTTTGAAGATTTCAATCTGTGAGGATTTCAACAGTGCACCCTGTGGAGGAGTGGGGAATTACTGACTGCATCATCTGGATATCCGTGCTTAACTACTGATGTGCAGACAACAGAAGTTGATGCCGTGAGCTTCACACAATGATGACAGCAAACTCTGGCAATTTTGCCATCATTACAACTGCAAAGTCCCAGCCAATGAGGAAACAAATAATCTCAACTCTTCTTCCAAAGGTGCTGACTCCTTGCTGGGCTAGGGTCCCACATGTTCCAGTCATTCTCCTTCCATGATTTTGGCCAATTATCTGTTTCTTATATGAGCCTGAACACCCATGAGTATATATTATATGGGCTGATCTTATTTGCTAATACCCTGTAGCAGCATTACATAACAAACCAGGTGCATTTTTTTAGGCATGTTATTTACTATTATTAAACGTAACACAGTTTGCTTATCCATAAGATCATAAAATAATAAGAAATAGGAGCAGGATTCAGACAATCGATCCTGCTCCACTTTCAGTAAGATCATGGCTGATCTGACTGTGATCTTAACATCATTTACCTGCCTGCCTCCCATAATTCATGATTCCCTTGTAAATCAAAAAATCAGCTGAACCTTGAATATATTCAATGACCTTGCCTCACTGCTGTCTGTGGAAGAGAATCCCAAAGACTAATGAACTTCTGGGAGAAGAATTTTTTCCTCAGCTCTGTCTTAAATGGGAAACCCCTAATTTTTGTACTGTGCCCCCTAGTTCTAGATTCCCCCTCGAGGAGAAACATACCCTGAGCATCTACCCTGTCAAACCACCTCAGAATCTTATTATGTGTCAATAATGTCACCTTTCATTCTTCTAAACTCCAATGAGCATAGGCCAAACCTGCTCAAACTACCCTCATAAGACAATCCCTTCATCCCTGGAATCAGCCTAGTGAAGCTTCTCTGAAGTACCAAATCCAAATCCCCATTATATATTTGAAATTGAAAACTTTCAAATGGCAGCCGGTTTCACAAACAGAAGTGAAATTTCATGTAGCGATAGATTGGGTCCCTGCAGAGCTTTTAGAAATATTTTAATCTTCTGGAATGTGGTTCTGAAGTAAAGTCCTATCACAGTAATAAAGATACACTGACAACGCCCCTGATGGGCAAGTAAGTAAATATATTGATGTAGGAACAGGCGATACAGGCTACAGGTTCAATTCTTGGACTGTGCTAAATTGGTTAACCTTGGCTACATCTCTGGACCATTGAGGGGGAAGGTATCAGTCACTGGCCCTAATTGCTCTCTGGTGATCACTGCTGTGAAGTGCACATGTCTAGATGTTAGGTAAAGGAAGAATCTACCTTGACCCAACAATAATAACTAAAATAACCTGTTGACACTCAAGGCTGCCATTACCTAGCAAGAGGCACTGGGAGAAATGAGAGCAAAAAGGAAAAAACCTGGAAAAACAAAAATACACACAAATCGACATCAAAGTTGAGAGTAGGCTGATTGCTGTATCCTTAAACCTACAGCGCTATGACAAAACCCTTGTACATTTAAAAGGTTTTGGACTTGGACTGGAGTTTCCACTAAGTTGCGCTGGTTATTTTTTCAGACCACTTTGCCTGAATCGGTCAAACCAGCACAAAAGATCACAGAATTTTGAGCACAAATTACGTTCCGTGCAAATCGGGTTTCTGTGATCTTATGTGCTGGTTTCAAAACAGAGTTGGCCCTGCCCATATAACTGGCCCCAGATAGAATTAATCACCATTGTGAGTTTCCATTAATTACATTTGTTTACATGTCTTCAAGGAGACTCACGTTTTGAGCTCTTTTTCCCACTAAGTACATTAAAAGTTTTGATATTTTTTCAGTTTACTATGAAACTTACTACCATATAGCAAAGCAATACTAAATGGTTCTGTATATCATTTTAGAGTCATTTTCAGGTATTTAAAATTGGGTTACTCACAGGTAGTCAAATAGGCATTCTGATTAAAATGCTTCTTGTTTGTATTTAACCCATTTTCAGTTGTATTAATAAAATTTCATCAGATGGCCACTCTTAAATATATCAAAGAATATTTTTAATGCATATTTTTTGTAAAAGTCACATTCTAAAATGCTTCCCTGATTGCACTAGTTCATGGAAGATTTTATGTTCAGTGATATGCAAGTATGTTTGAACAGAAACTTGAGAAAAATGACTTCTCAAAACTACTACAGTTTTGTGCTAATTTACACACAAATTGCCATTTGTGTCAAAGCAAAAACATTTGCCCATTATTTCTATTTATCATAATTTTCTACTTTTCTCCCATTATAGCTCACATTTACCTTAAAAAAATATTTTCCTCTTCTTTCCTCTTCTTTCTGATCCATTTAACTTGGGATGGGGAGAGATGGTGCATGAAGAGAAGGTGATCTAACCAGACTGGTATTTCTTCAACCAAATTCCCCCGCCCCCCCCCCCCCCACTTCACACTCATTTTCCAGCAGGGGTCATTGGGTGGTGATCAAGAGCAAAAACCCAAGAGCATTTCCCCTTCACTAAATAAGGATATTTCATGATCCAAGAACATGAGCCCATGTTTTATTACACAAGATAAAATAGGTTACAGAATGGGAGTGCAAAATTCAAGTGATTTGTGAATTCTAGGACAACCTTGAGATCAAATTACTGCTTCATCCTCCCACCAAACAATTGTTAGAGTTTATGCGAGAATACACTGACCAGAGCCTTGAGCATAGTAATAGTGGTGTGATATAGATAAAACAGCATTAAACATGAAAATAACTTAGAAACCAAATGTTCACCTCTGTGATAGCTGCTCTTATCCTCAAGCTGATTATAGAACAGTAGCTGCAGAATGTTCATTTAAGATATATCTACTTACAATCCCAAAATGAGCAACACTATATCATTTGCAACACAAAAACAGAATTACCTGGAAAAACTCAGCAGGTCTGGCAGCATCGGCGGAGAAGAAAAGAGTTGACGTTTCGAGTCCTCATGACCCTTCGACAGAACTGTCGAAGGGTCATGAGGACTCGAAACGTCAACTCTTTTCTTCTCCGCCGATGCTGCCAGACCTGCTGAGTTTTTCCAGGTAATTCTGTTTTTGTTTTGGATTTCCAGCATCCGCAGTTTTTTTGTTTTTATCACTATATCATTTGCCTTTTTAAATTTAGGCATTTAGAGAAAGCATGATTGATCACTTGTTTCATGTTATATTTGGGGAACAGTTTACTATTGTTCAATCTTTGTTACTGTTGTAATCAAGTCTGGAAACCCTGAAAAGTTGATATTCCAAGGAACTGCAGATCACATTTGAATACCTGAATACTGTAGAAAGAATATCAATCAAAATATGAAGTTAATGCTGTAAAAAGATACTTGTGTAGTCGCCATGTTACCTTTGTCTAATATTAGACTAATGTACACTTTCAGTTTGATGATTAAATGGAGAAAAATAAATGATTAGGAGTGATTTCAAAGCAATTAGTCCAATGGAGGATTCAATGGGAGATTCTAATTAGGTTGTAAGATCGATGTATGCTGTTTTAGATACTCAACATGGGCCAGTTTTACTTTGGACTTCACTAACAGCATTTTTAATAGAACATTGACATTAACGTTCTTACAACAGGTTGTGAAATAAATGTAAGGAAGCCAGGCAGGTTTAAATTAAATTGGCAGTGGGCTGGGATCCTGAAAAGTAGTTCAGAGCGGAGAGAAGCTGAGATGGAATTGGAAGTTAAAATGCTAGTAAGCCAGTCTGGGGGGGTCAGAGGAAACATAAGCCAGGATTTTACATTGGTTGGGCGGCTCGGCGGGAGTGGGTGGGGGTGGTCGCTGAGCCAACTGCCACCCGCGATTGGCTCCGCACCGCAATTTCACGCGGGCAGGCCCATCCTGCGTGGATCACAAGCGGTAGTGTGCCGGTGGGGGGAGGAGGGAGAGCTGGGCCTAGCGCATAGTTTGCGCATGCATGTGATAGAACGCCTCAATCTCCCAGAGGTGTGGAGCTGTCTCAGGGAGATTGAAGCGCTTTTTGAAAAAAATTAATAAAGTGCAGAAAAATTCAAAGAAACATATCCCATCTCATGCATCACGTGAGATGGGACATGTTTTTAAGTGCAAATTAAACTTTTTATTTTATTTGTAATAGCTTCAGGAAACCTCATCCTGCTTGTGGATGAGGTTTCCTAAAAAATGTAAAGACCACTTGGCTTTTTCGCCTGCCTGCTAACTGTAAAGTTGGACGGGCAGCATAAAATTCAGGTTAATTACCTGGTTAATGGCCTTAATAGACCTATCAATTATCGGCAGGAGCAGGCCAACTCCAGCGCACGTCCGTCAAACGAAATATCATGTGACATCGCAATGACATCGGGACACATGCTCGACGTCATCGCGCGTCATTTTACATTCTGGCCCGCATGCCAAATGTAAAATTCTGCCCTTAGGCTAGATAAGAAAGAAGTGAGTTTAACAAGGCTAAATGTGTTCTGTTGAAGAGTCATGTGGACTCGAAACGTTAACTGTGCTCCCTTCCACAGATGTCGCCAGACCTGCTGAGTTTTTCCAGGTATTTTTGTTTTTGTTTTCGATTTCCAGCATCCACAGTTTTTTGCTTTTATCTTAAAGCTAAATGGAATATATTTTAATGCAAGAAGCCTGAGGAATAAGACAGATGAGCTGAGGGCACTGATAGGCATGTAGGAGGATGATATCATCGCTATGACCAAGACTTGGAGAAAATGGCAGGATTGGCAGCTCAACATTCCTGGTTATAGGGTATTCAGACGAGATCGACAGAGGGATGGAAGAGGAGGGTGGTTTGCGATATTGATCAAGGAATCAATTATAGCAGTGAGGTGGGATGATATCCTGGAAGGATCAGCAAATGAAGCCATATGGGTAGAAGTAAAAAACACAAAAGGGGCAAACACACTGTTGGGTGTGTACCATAGGTCCCCAAACAGTCAGGGAGAGATAGAGGATCAAATGTGTAATCAAATTTCAGAGAAGTGTAAGAATAATTGGGCAGCAATTATACAGGATTTTAACCACACAAATGTTAATTAGGATAGTTTTTGTGTGCAAAGTAGGGAGGGAGCAAAATTCTTAGGATGCATCCAGGAGAACCTTTTTTTCAGTACATAGAAAGTCCAAAAAGGGAGGGGGCAGTTCTGGACCTAATATTCCAAAATGAGCCTGGGCAGGTGGAAGGCGAATCAGTAGCAGAGCATTTTGGAGATAGTGACCATAACACAATTAGATGTAGGTTAGTTATGGAAAAAGATAAAGTTAGGCTGGGAATAAAAGTTCTAAACTGGGGAAAGGCTAACTTTACTAAGATGAGATACAATTTGACCCAAGTGGACTGGGAGCAGCTACTAGCAAATAAAACTGTGTCAGAGCAGTGGGAGGTATTCAAGGAGGAAATAACGAGAGTACAGGGCAAATATGTTCACATAAAGACAAAGGGGGAGACCAAGTCAGGAGAACCCTAGATGTCAAGGGACATAAAGGTTAGGATTAAGAAAAAAAAGAGAAGCTTATGGCAGATACTGAGGGCTCAATATGACAGAGTCCTTAGAGGAGTATAAAAGTGCAGAGGGGCCCTTAAAAAGGAAATTAGGGAAGCTAAGAGAGTGCATGAGAAAACATTGCTGGGTAGAATAAAGGAAAGCCCCAAAGGCTTTTTTTAAAATATATAAAGAGCAAGAGAATAACTAAGGAAAGAGTAGGGCCAATTATGGACCATACAGGTAATCAGTGTGGACACAGAAGATGTGGATGCATTCCTCAATGAATACTTTGCGTTGGTCTTCACAATGGAAAAGGACAACACAGGTATAGACATCAGGGTGGAGCACTGTAAAATATTAGAGGAAATTAACATAAAGAGAGAGGAAGTACTAACAAGTTTAGTGGCCTTAAAAGTGGATAAATCCATAGACCTGGATGAGATGTATCCCAGACTGTTGAGGGAGGCAACAGAAAAGATATCAGGGGCCCTGGCAGCAATTTTCAAATCCTCTCTGATATTCAGAATAAGAGGTTGTGGTGGAAGAATTAATCCAGACTGGTCTTCTATCTCAAGCTGGTTTATTTTCAAGACAACTCCTCAGTGCTACTGACTTCCAAGTCATTTCCACACAAAGTGTTCCAGCTGTACCCTTTTATTCTATTCAGATGGGATAATCAATGCCCATCAGCTGTTTAACTAGCAATTGCCTTTAGCAAGGTGATTACCACATTGACATTCTCTGGCCACAGGTGAGGTGTCAGAGTACTGGAGGACTGCTAATGTTGTTATTATTATTAAAAAAGGGAGGAATGGATAGACCAGGAAAATACAGGCCAGCCAGTCTAACCTCAGTGGTGGGGAATTTACTAGAAAGAATCCTGAGGGACAGAATATATCTGCACTTGGAAAGACATGGATTAATAAGGGATAGTCAGTATGGATTTGTTAAGGGAAGATCGTGTTTGACAAATTTGATCAAATTTTTTGAGGAGGTAACCAGTAGTGTTGATGAGGGTAATGTATTTGATGTGGTCTATATGGACTTTAACAAGGCTTTTGATAAGGTCCCTCATGGCAGACTGGTCAAGAAAGTAAGAGCCCATGGGATCCAAGGCGAAGTGGCAGGTTCGATCCAAAATTGGCTGAGAGGCAGGAAGCAGAGGGTGATGTTAGGGGAATGTTTCAGTGACTGGAAGTCTGTTTCTAGTGGGGTTCCATAGGGCTTGGTATGGGGGCCCTTGCTGCTTGTGGTGTACATAAATGTAGGGGGCATGATCAAGAAGTTTGCGGATGACGTGAAAATTGGTAGGTTGGTAAATAATGAGGAGGATGGCCGTAAGCTGCAGTAGGGTATCAATGGACTGGTCAAGTGGGCAGAGCAGTGGCAAATGGAATTCAGCCAGGAAAAGTGCGAGGTAATGCACTTGGGGAGGGCTAACAAGGAAAGCGATTGCACTATGAATGATAGGGCCCTGGAAAGTATTGAAGATCAGAGGGACCTTGGTGTGCATTTCCAGAGATCCCTGAAGGTAACAGAGCAGGTAGATAAGATGGTTAAGAAGGCATATGGGATACTTGCCTTTATTAGTCGAGGCATAGAATACAAGAACAGGGAGGTTATGCTGCAATTGTATAAAACGCTGGTTAGGCCGCAACTGGAGTGCTGTGCGCAGTTCTGGTCACCACATTATAAGAAGGATGTGATTGCCCTGGAGAAGGTGCAGAGGAGATTTACCAGGATGCTGCTGGGGCTGGAGAGTCTGAGCTATGAGGAAAGATTGGATAGACTGGCATTGTTTCCCTTGGAGCAGCGAAGGTTGAGACGGGACCTGACAGAGGCGTATAAGATTGTGAGGGGTATAGATAGGGTGGATAGGAAGGCACTTTTTCCATTAGTAGAGGGGCCAATAACCAGGTGGCATTAATTTAAGGTAAGAGGCATAAGACTAAGAGGGGAGTTGAGGAGAATTTTTTTCACCCAGAGGGTGGTGGGATTCTGGGACTCACTGCTTGAACGGGTGGTTGAGTCAGGAACTCTCGTAACATTTAAGAGGTATTTAGATATTCACTTGCATTGCCATAGCCTCCGGGGCTATGCACCAAGAGCTGGAAAATGGGATTAGTGTAGTCTGATCTTTGTTGACTGGCATGATGGGCCAAATGGCCTGCTTCTGTGCTGTAGATGTCTATGGGTTTATGGATCTATGGACATACGTAAGCCAATTTTCCTTCAGAAATCAACTTCTTTATTTGAGAATGCTTAAAAGTTATTTTGCAGCACAAGAAATGTAAAATCATTATATTGCATTCTATGAGCCATGTGGAGCTTGAAAGTTGCAGATTCACTCATTTATCTTTGCTGGGCAACCTGCTTTCACTTAGGCCAGGAATTTCCCCTTGGCGATTTGGGGGCGGAGCCTGGTCGCCGAGGGTAAAACGGCGCGGGATGATGTCAGGAGGAATCCCCGACGTCATCCCGATCCATTTGAATTTTTAGGAAGGCGGGCGGACAGCGAAATCAGCTGTCCGCCCGCTGACCTGTCAATAGCCAATTATTGATGAAACTTCATCCACTGGCAGGATGAAGTTTCATGTCCGTATTTTTAAAAATTAATAAAGTTTATGTGGTCTTTATTAACATGTCCCATCTCGTGTGACATTGTCACATGAGGGGGACATGTTAATAATTTTTTAATTTTTGTATTTTTAAAGTTTTTCGGACTGTCACTGGTCTCCCTGAAACAGCGCTTGGTCTCAGGGAGACGTGCGCTCTTTGACAGATGGGAAATGCCTCCCCCCCCACCACCCCCCTCACAGGAAGTGCATAGCGCTTCCTGTCGGGCAGGCCGCTGGGCGGGCCTTAATTGGCCCACCCACTCAAAAAGATGGCGGGCCCTGTTTCAGTGGCAGGGGTCGGCTGCCCGCCCGCTGCCAAGCCGGTGGGCCCCGCATGCTGTCCAAGGGCAAGATTCTGCCCTTAATTTCTGGCCACTGAGTTTGAATCTGACCCTGGCCAATAAGGTGGTACCACATTTCTGCAAACCAAAAGAGATTTGGAGCAGCCTCATCCCAATAACTAGCCCCTGTGTCCTGGTCAATATCTTATCACCCAACCAACCTCATTAAGATTGATTATCACATCGCTATTTGTGGGAGTTTGCTATGCACAAACTGGCTGCAGAGTTTCCTACATGACAACATTGACTTCACTTCAAAAAATACTTAATTTACTCTAAAGCAACGTAGAATGCCCTAAATTTGTGAAAGGCACTTGGGCCGGGATTTTCCGGCCCTGCACATCGCTGGGATCTTCCACCGAAAGTCAATGGGCTTTTGGCTGACCCACCGAGAGGGATGTGGCAAGTCCCGCCATGGCAGGGCCAGAAAACCCCAGTCTATATAAATGCAACCTCTTTCTCCTTTCTTTTTAATGGTTTCTCCACAAACCACCCCATACTCACAGATTCTACCCCAAATAAGAAAATGTTGCTCCCATTTGTGAACCAAGTTCTAGAATTCTCATCCACAGTATTGTAAAACTGCTGTGGCAGGAATAATTTAGGATCTAATTTAAGCAAAGACTTTTATTTAAACAGGACATTATCACATCTCAAAGTGTTTCACTTACAAAGAGTTACATTGAAGTGGAGTTGCTGTTTTGGAGACAAAAAAATACCTTTTTTATATTTCAGTGATTTGCCTCCCACTGTAAATAAATATATAACTGTCAGCTAAAACCTAGGGGGGATATTTTGGTCTGATCACATTTAACCAGATGGAATTATTAATTTCACACCAGGATGAAATTACTTTAACTTTGTTGCTGATGCCTGACCTGGTAACACTGGACCTGGAGTCAGAATTGAAACCCAATCAGTATCAGCCATTTAATGAGGATAAAATGATTCTCACTCCACCTCACTACTACCAATCACCGAATCTGATTTAAAAGATAATGGAATAATAATTTCTAGTCATCCCTTTATCTAGGTCCTTGCTTGGCAGAATGCCAGTGATAGCTGCTTTGTTTTTATAATTGACTGAATTATCCTCCCAGCATGCCTTCTGCAGTATGTCTGATTAAGTATTAGTCCAGCCCAGCTGGATGACACAAGCAATGAATAGGAAGCACAGATGTTAATAGTAAGCTTCATATCCCTTGATACATCAAAGTCATTTATTCTTGTCTTCCTGATGGCACACTGAGTTTATCCAGTCAGTGATAGAGCTGCATGATGTTTTTACAACAGTATTGTTTAGATCAAGTTCTGGAAGGCTAGCATTCCCCCATCTCTGTCTATCTCTCTGCCATCTTTCCTGCCCACCTACCCACCACCCCCCACCCCGTAGCACAATTTGTCTCCTTCCCATATTAATTCCCCACACCATTTGTCTCTTCCCCATCCCAACTTATAGCTGTCTTTGACTGGGTTGACTCTCTCCCTCTCTCTCTCTGTCTCTTTCTCCCTCTCTCTTTCTATCTCTTACCCCCCAAATGCTGACTCCCAGTGTTTACATTGTTAACTCCAGCTTCTTCATGCTGCCAGCAAAGTTGTCAACACACTTTTTCATGCTGCTCTAAGTGCTAAAATATCACTCCAAGGGTTACAGGTAACCAAAAATGTGTTATAATGCCAGTGGGCTGTCTCTCAATCACTGCAAATCCATGGGAGAATATTTTTATGCTATTGCTCCTTAGAAGCAATTTAGCATTTTGTATAATATATTTATTTATAGTTTTGATTTAATTTTTAAATGGGTTAAATGTAACTGGTAAAGGTAAAGCTTCATAAAGCCTGGTCCATCTTCTGAGGCCATTTCAATAAGATAAAAACAAAAAACTGCAGATGCTGGAAATCCAAAACAAAAACAGAATTACCTGGAAAAACTCAGCAGGTCTGGCAGCATCTGCGGAGAAGAAAAGAGTTGACCTTTCGAGTCCTCATGACCCTTCAACAGAACAGTTCTGTTGAAGGGTCATGAAGACTCGAAAGGTCAACTCTTTTCTTCTCCGCCGATGCTGCGAGACCTGCTGAGTTTTTCCATTTCATAAGGTTCTGTTTGATTTGATGAAACATTTGCCTGAGAAGGACATTCTAACTGAATTAAATGCAAGTTGTTTATTCCTGTCAGTTTTAATTTACAACTATGGTTATTTTGTGAAAGTATAATCAAGGGCAGAATTTTTAGCTTGGAGTATGGGCACACGCCTGACCTGATCGGCGATGAACCTGCGTGAGATGATGTCGGGCGAGCGTCCCAATGTCGTCCTGCGCTCACGCGATATTTTGGATGGTGGGCACACACAAAAGTCAGAAGCATGCCTGCCAACAATGAAGAGGCCAATTAAAATCATTAAAGATGCAATTGTCTCCAATTTTTCGTGATCCATCCAACATTACGGTTGGCGGTTGCACAAATCGGCCAGGTGAACTTTGCATTTTTCATGAAATCCCACCTAAGGGCGGGATGAAGTTTCTGTTATTAAATGAAAGAAAGAAAAATAAAAAATCTATGGACAGCATTTTTATCATATGTTCAGGTGACTGTTTGTGATGCTTGCACATTTTTTTCCCGATTTAAAAAACTTTATTTAATGCTTTTCAGGTCTGCAGCTCCCTGAGGGAGCAGCCGATCACACCCGCCCGCCAACCTAAAACATCTGCCCCAAGTGTTAACTGTTAACTTTAAAAGAACCAGCATGTTTAAACAAAGTCTCTCCATTATGACATTTTTAGGGCCTTGCGCCACGACAAATTAATATAGGGCAGAATTTTACGTAGCTTGATGGTGGACGGAAGGCCGATGCAGAAGACAGTGGATCGCCAACCCCTCCCCCACCTTTGAAAAGTGGCACAAAATACGTGCAGCGACCAATTAACGGCCACCCAGCAGGGAGCTGACCAACAGTATTGGGAGATGGGAGGCTTCACGCCCAACTGGCAACTAAAGGCCAGGGAGAGAGGGAGCAGTCTGTGACCTGGAAGGAGTTCGTTGTCACCAATTTAAAGGGGCCTCTGGCACAGGGCTTATGTGGCTGCTGCACCAGAAAACAATGTTTGGGCACCAGAATAATATCTGATAAAGATTTTCATTTCCTGTAAACTATTACAGTCATTGAGAGCTTGTTCATAAATGTATATGACTAATCATCTAGTTTGGAAGAATTCTGGACATTTGCCAGGGAAGAAAGAACATTGGAATGTAGCTGACCCATTCCTCTGATGAATAGCAAGTGTTTAGAGAGATATTGAAAATCAGACCTTTTTCTCTTTTGTCTCATCTTAGATGCTGAGAGAATGTAGCTAAGAACTGGGGAGGGCCCCAGACCAAGAATGGCCCCAAGGGCGACGTATGAATTTTTTAAAAATTCATTCACCGAATGTGGGCTTTGCTTGCTGGGCCAGCATTTATTGCCCATCCCTAGTTGCCCGTGAGAAGGTGGTGGTGAGCTGCCTTCTTGAACTGCTGCAGTCCCTGTGAGGTAGGTACACCCACAGTGCTGTTAGGGAGGGAGTTCCAGGATTTTGACCCAGCGACAGTGAAGAAACGGCAACATATTCCAAGTCATGATGGTGAGTCATTTGGAGGGGAACTTCCAGGTGTGCTGTTCCCATCTATTTGCTGCTTTTGTCCATCTAGCTGGTTGTGGGTTTGAAAGGTGCTGTCGAAGGAGCCTCAGTGAATTCTTGCAGTACATCTTGTAGATGATACACGCTACTGCTACTGTGCGTCGGTGGTGGAGGGAGTGAATGCTTGTGGATGTGGTGCCAAGCAGGCTGCTTTGTCCTGGATGGTGTCAAGCTTCTTCAGTGTTGTTGGAGCTGCACTCATCCAGGCAAGTGGAGAGCATTCCATCACACTCCTGACTTGTGCCTTGTAGATGGTGGACAGACTTTGGGGAGTCAGGTAAGTTACTCACTTCAGGATTCCTGGCCTCTGACCTGCTCTTGTAGCCACAGTATTTATATGGCTAGTCCAGTTCAATTTAAGGTCGATGGCAACCCCAGGATGTTGATAGTAGGGGATTCAGTGATGGTAATGCCATTGAACATCAAGGGGCGATGGTTGGATTCTCCCTTGTCGGAAATGGTCATTGCCTGACACTTGTGTGGCGTGAATGTTACTTGCCACTTGTCAGCCCAAGCCCATATATTATCCAGGTCTTGCTGTATTTGGACATGGACTGCTTCAGTATCTGAGGAGCCACAAAGGTTGTTGAGCATTGTTCAATCATAAGCGAACATCAATTTCTGACCTTATGACGGAAGGAAGGTCATTGATGAAGCAGCTGAAGATGGTTGGGCCAAGGACACTACCCTGAGGAACTCCTGCAGTGATGTCCTGGAGCTGAGATGACTGCCCTTCAACAACCACAACCATCTACCTTTGTGCTAGATATAACTACAACCAGCAAAACATTTTTCCCCTTATTCCCATTGACTCTAGTTTTGCTGGGACTCCTTGGTGCAACATTCGGTTAAATGTGGGCCTTGTTATCAAAGTCAGTCATTCTCACCTCACCTCTGGAGTTCAGCGCTTTTGTCCAGTTTGAACCAAGCCTGTAATGAAGTCAGGAGCTGTGTGGTCCTGGCAGAACCCAAACTGAGCATCAGTGAGCAGTTTATTGCTAAGCAAATGCCGATTTATAGCACTGTTGAAGACCCCTTCCATTACTTTACTGATGATCGAGAGTAGACTGAAAGGCCGGGTAAGATTTGTCCTGCTTTTTGTGTACAGGATATACCTGGGCAGTTTTCCACATAGCTGAGTAGATGCCAGTGTTGTAGCTGTACTGGGACAACTTGACTAGGGGAGCAGCAAGTTCTAGAGCACAAGTCTGCAGCACTATTTCTGGAATATTGTCAGGGCCCATAGCCTTTGCAGTTTCCAGTGCCTTCAGCTGTTTCTTGATATCACATGAATCGAATTGGCTGAAGGCTGGCATCTATGATGCTGGGGACCTCTGGAAGAGACCGAGATGGATCATCTACTTGGCACTTCTGGATGGGGATATTTGTGAAGCCTCCTCCTCCAATGAGTTGTTTAATTGTCCACCACCATTCACGACTGGATGTGGCAGGACTGCTGAGCTTAGATCTGGTCCCTTGGTTGTGGGATCACTTAGCTCTGCCTATCACTTGGTGCTTATGTTATTTGGTATGCAAGTAGTGCTGGGTTATAGCTTCACCAGGTTGACACCTCATTTTTAGACATGCCTGGTGCTGTTCCTGGCCTGCCCTCCTGCACTCTTTATTGAACCAGGGTTGATCCCCTGGTTTGATGGTAATGGTAGAGTGGGGGATATGCTGGACCATGAGGTTACAGATTGTGTTTGAGTACAATTCTCTGCTTCTAATGGCCCACAGCGCCTCATGGATGCCCAGTCTTGAGTTGCTAGATCTGTTCAAAATCTATCTCAAATTTGCATGCTGGTAGTACCACACAACACGATGGAGGGTACCCTCAATGTGAAGGCAGGACTTTGTCTCCACAACAACTGTGTGGTGGTCACGCGTACCAATACTGTCATGGATAGATGGATCTCTTGCAGGGCAAGTATGTTTTTCCCTCTTGTTGGTCCCCTTACCACCTGCCGCAGACACAGTCTTGCAGCTGTGACATATAGGACTCGTCCAGCTCAGTGAGTACTGGTGCTACCGAGCCACTCTTGGTGATGGGTGATGTCCCGCACCCAGAATACATTCTGCGCCCTTGCCACCCTCCATTCTTCCTTCCAGTGGTGTTGAACATGGAGGAGCACTGATTCTTCAGCTGAGGGAGGACGGTATGTGATTTGACCTGACGCTATGAGACTTCATGGAGTCCGGAGTTGATGTTGATGACCACCAGGGCAACTACCTCCCAACTGTATACCACTGTGTCGCCACCTCTGCTGGGTCTGTCCTGCCAGTGGAATGGTCATGGTGGATTCTGAGACATTACCTGTAAGGTATGATTCCATGAGGATGATTATGTCAGGCTCTTGCTTAACTATTCTATGAGACAGGTCTCCCAATTTTGGCACTAGCCCCCAGATTTTAGTAAGGAGGACTTTGCAGGGTCAACAGGGCTGAGATTGCCATTGTTGTTTCTGGTGCCTAGATCGCTGTCGGGTGGTCCATCCAGTTTCGTTCCTTTTTTGTGACTTTGTAGCGATTTGTTACAACTGAGTGCTTTGCTAGGCCATTTCAGAGGGCATTTAAGAGTCAACCATATTACTGTGGTTCTGGAGTCATATGTAGGCCAGACCAGGTAAGGACAACAGATTTCCTTCCCTAAAGGACATTAGTGAACCAGATGGGTTTTTGTAACAACCAACAATGGTTTCATGGTAAAAACAGAATTACCTGGAAAAACTCAGCAGATCTGGCAGCATCGGCGGAGAAGAAAAGAGTTGACGTTTCGAGTCCTCATGACCCTTCAACAGAACTAGGTGAATCCAAGGAAGGGGTGAAATATAAGCTGGTTTAAGGTGTGTGTGTGTGTGTGTGTGGGGGTGGGGGGGGTTGGTTTTGGGTGGGAGGGAGAAAAGTGGAGGGAGGTGGTGTGGTTGTAGGGACAAACAAGCAATGATAGAAACAGATCATAGACATCACTGAGAAAGGAGATACGGCTGTGAAAGCGGGTTTTAGTAAACACCTTGTCAAATACCAGGAGAGAAATGGAAAGCAATGATGCTGAGTTTTTCCAGGTAATTCTGTTTTTGTTTTGGATTTCCAGCATCTGCAGTTTTTTTGTTTTTATCTCTGTGTTTAATTGACTGCCACTGCTCTTCAAGAAATGCCTTCCTTGAAGAAGTTTTGTTCGTCTCTGCAACAAGATTTCCATATCGCTCTTTTGTCTTGCTCACCTTCATTGCTTTCCATTTCTCTCCTGGTGTTTGACAAGGTGTTTACTAAAACCCGCTTTCACAGCCATATCTCCTTTCTCAGTGACTGTCTATGATCTGCTTCTATCACTGCTTGTTTGTCCCTACAACCACACCACCCCCTCCACTTCTCTCCCCCCACCCAAACCCCGTGCCCCCCCCCCAACACACACCTTAAACCAGCTTATATTTCACCCCTTCCTTGGATTCACCTAGTTCTGTTGAAGGGTCATGAGGACTCAAAACGTCAAGTCTTTTCTTCTCCGCCGATGCTGCCAGACCTGCTGAGTTTTTCCAGGTAATTCTGTTTTTGTTTTGGATTTCCAGCATCCGCAGTTTTTTTGTTTTTATCTAATGGTTTCATGGTCATCATTAGACTCTTAATTTCAGATTTTTATTGAATTTAAATTCCACCATCTGCTGCAGCGAGATTCGAGCTCCGGTCCCCAGAGCAATACCCTGGGTCTCTGGATTACTAGTCTAGCCACTACGCCTGAATGGTGGTTGTGATTTACTTTGTTTTTATAGTTCAGGAAATAGTTTCAATAAACTTGCCTTGTTCTTTGCTTAACCTAAGAAAACCTGTCTGACTAATTATTTACAACCTTAAAGTGTTAATTGTACGACAAGTATTGGTGAGGTGAGTCCTCCCTAAATACACAAAAAAAGGCCAGAATTTTACATCCCATGGGCGGGCATATGCCCGACCTGTCCGGCCGTCAAATAGCGCAAGATGAATTCGGGCGAGCTCCCAACATCATCACGCACTCGCGCGATATCTTGCTTGGCAGGCACGCATGGCAGTCAGAAGTGCACCCACCAACAATTAAGTGGGCAATTAAGCCCATTATGGAGGCAATTGAAAGTGATTTTTCGTGGCCCATCCATTTTTACAGCTGGTGAATGGGCCATTCAGCCAGGCAGCCCTTACATTTTTGCTCAAACCTCGATCCAGGTGCTTGATTGTGCTGCATGGACATATTCTGCTTCATTTTTGTTTTGTTTATTCTGCGGAGGTCTGCAACTCCCTGAGACAGCTGTCTGCCTTCAGGGAGCTCATTGAGCACACACCAGCACCCATGGTGACGTTGGCGCTTGCCCTCTTCCTGCCCCCACTGGTATTGCTAAGCCTTTCTTAGCATGTTTCACGCTACTGGCCATTAATTGGCCAGCCAGCATGAAATCGTGGTTGGGAGTTGATTGCAGTCAGGGACCTATTTCCAATCTGCTCCCGGGCCCGCCAATTGCACACACCTGACAAGCGAAAAATTCAAGCCTCTGTTACGGTCAAACATGGAGGGGGAGAATAGGGGAGTCATTTCTTTCCTCCTCACATGGTTGTAACAATGTCCATCTACTTCAAGGTGACACACAACATTGCAGATCTCAGAATGTCATGGCGTCATCCAACGACCCGGCTGTAGTGCTGGAAAAAGCTCAAAGGCTGCTGCCCTCCACTGCAACCTCCATCCAGGCTGCTCTTGTCTGGCTGGGAGGTCTCCTGGTTTGCCCGCCATGCCATTGGCTTGTAGCTTCCTCATGCTGGGAGCCATATTTAAACAGCAACTGCGCGCACAGCCCTCAATGCTTGCAGCCCGAGGTGACTCCAGTGAAGACATGGTCTCAAAAGCCAGGAAGAATGCAGCCATCCGATTCGGTGACACATCCCTAGGATGCTTGCTGGATGCCTTGGAGGCCCATCACAATGTCCCCTACCCTCGCATTGGCACAGGAGGCCCATCAGTCTCACCACTCGGCTTGGGAGACGGGGGCAGAGGTGGTCAGAGCCATCGCTGCACACAAAAGGTTGACCATCCAGTGCAGAAAGAAAACAGTTAACCTCACTTGTTGCTGCCAGGGTAAGGCAACTATCTCATCACTCTAAACTCACCCGCTCACAAGCCCATCACACATTCATTGGCTTCTCACTCACTGCCAGCTCAAGGGACATCACCACTCACTCTCTCACACACACCCTCACATTTCCATCTGCCCTCATCTCCTCT
This sequence comes from Carcharodon carcharias, assembly GCF_017639515.1. Classification (NCBI taxonomy): domain Eukaryota; kingdom Metazoa; phylum Chordata; class Chondrichthyes; order Lamniformes; family Lamnidae; genus Carcharodon; species Carcharodon carcharias. The sequence goes on from NC_054480.1 coordinate 53,196,767, forward strand.
GGAGACTGCATCCTCATCCCGGCCATGGCTTCACTCAGCACACACGCACACCTGGCATCCTTCTCATGTGCCTTGCTCACACTCTCTCCACCTGTCTTTATGCAAGACAGGGTCGCGCACAATCAACAGAAGATGTCTGAGACTGGGGGTGGATGCCAGACATCAAGATCCTCACTCTGATTGAGAATCGCACATTGGAACTGGCTGGAGAGGACATGGACCATTCCTGCGGCAATAGTGAGGCTGATGGCAAACACACACATGGTGCACCAGATCATCCCACCCTCAAGGCTACTCTGAGTCCAGTGTTCTGTGTTCAACGTGGCTGCCAAGCACTGATAATCTCCACTTTTTCTCCTAGGCACATCTGCCATGTCTCCCTAAGGCAACCTTGACCCCGACACCAGCACGAGAGCATTTCAGATGAGGACCTTGAGGGCAGCACCATTGAAGATAATGGGTGCTGAAGGTTGACAAAGGATCAAGTCCATGTAAAATTTCAAGTCTGTGACTACGTGATATGACCCTGATCACAGAGCACAAGCCAGCTGCCCTCAGCCGAACAGTACTCAGACACTCACAGAGGCAACATGAAGATCTATGGGGTGTCCTCACTGCATGTCGTCATCATCCTCATAGAATTTTGTGACTATTAGGGCCTTCGCTGCATCTCCATGACATGAGGCTGAGCACAGAGGGTATGTGTGCTGCTATCAAATGTTCACAGATGCAAGGTGAGGATGTCAGGATTGTCCTCACTGCATCTCGTCATCATCCTGCATGAGTCTTGCAGCTATGAGGGCCTCCCGAACACAGCTGCCTCTTCTGGCCAGTGCGATGACCTCGTTGTTGCATCCTCATCTTCATGGGCCTCTTCACCATCATCTCCTTCAATGTCTTCCTACTTGAAAGAGACGTGCAGCTCTTCCATCTCCTCTTTGGCCAGGTCCTCCCCCTGTTGCAGCATCAGGTTATGTAGTGCACAGCAAGCTATGATGTCCTCTGAGCACGGTATTGCAGTACTCCACTTGACCTGTTGAGGCACCAGAACATCATTTTCAAGATGGCTATCTTTTGCTCCACCAAAGTCTGGGTCGCAGCATGAGCCTTGTGATCCAATCTTTCTACTGCAGTCTGAGGCCGCTGCACAGGCATCATCAGCCACGTCCTCTGTGCATAGCCCTTGTCCCCGAGGACCAAGGAGCCAACACAGCAGCCTCCCTGGACCTTGAAAAATGTCAGGGATCTGAGACCTGTTAAGGATGTAAGTGTTGTGGACACTCCCTGGGAATCGTGTACAGACCTGTAGACTGCGTTTGTGTTGATCACAGACCAGCTAAACATTCAGCAAATGGATGCCCTTTAGGTTGACATGGTTGACTGTTGTTGATCTAAGTACCACATGAGTGCAGTCAATGGCACCCTGCACCTGTGGAAAACCTGATGTCTGTGCAAATCCCAGCGTTCTTGCTTCCTGGCTTTCCTGATCCCAGGTGAAATGCACATGGTTTTGTGCCTTTGTGAAGGTGGTGTCCATGACCTCCTGGATACACTTGTGCTTGGATGCTTGCAAGATCCCACACAGGTCACCTGTGGAGCCCTGGAAGGAGCCACTGATGTAAAAATTGAGCTCAGCGGTCACTTTCACACCCACTGGCAGTGGGTCCCCGTGGCGCCAAATCCTGCAGCAGGTGGCAGATGACCAACCAGTTCTCTAGACATGCAAAGTCTGTGGGAACACTGGTTCTCAGTCATCTGCAGGAATGACAAATGTCATCTATAGACCCTGGGTCTAGCGAAGTGCCTATGAGCGACAGCTCTCTGTGGATCTTCAGCTGTGTGCCCAGCAGACCCTGTTGTCCCTTCATCTTGAAGGAAGTTCTCCTCCCTTTGCCAAGCCAGGCACCTCTGCCACTCTCTTGTTCTGCTTCTCTGGTCTCTGTAAGCCATGAAGCATACTGCTAAATCACCAGGCTCCATGATCCTGATATTCTCCTCCTGCAGGATCAAACAGAGAGATGTGTGAGTTAGCATGGGTGTACTAAGGACCTCTCTTGGTTAAGTCTGAAGACTCCTTCACACATGCAGGATAGTGCTGCCTACAACTTGGATGGCCAGCATATAGTACGCTTCATGGCTGTCCAAAACCCCACCCACCTCCATCCCAATCCACTTGACCGATTGGCGGCAGCTTTGTCCACTGGACTGAATACTGTGCTCTCAGTTCAGGCATAGGCATTCTCCTAAGCCACTCTGCAAAGCTGCACTCTTAGCTTGAGCCATGAAGAATACTGTTCCAAGCTTTAATAAAGGCATTGCAAGGGACTGTGAGCCAATCACCCCCAACTACCCCTCAACCCGACCTAACGCAACCAACCCCCCCCCGGCCACCCAACGACCTCCCCCGACCCCACGAACACACCCCTACCCCGGACTACCTCTGAACACCTGCCTACCCTTCGCCTGACCAGATCTGACTACCCCCCACAACCTGACAACCCCTCCAACACAACCCAGCTACTCCACTGACCACCCAACTATTACCCCAACAACAGACTATACCCCGACCTGACTTCCCTCCAACCACATCTGACAATCCTCTGACCATCTGACTACCCTCCCAAGCAGATCTGACCAACCGTCCCAACCTGACCTGAATACCCCATGACCTACTGCCCACCTACACACCTCACCCACCCTACCCACAAACCAACATCCAGTTACCTTGACCACCTAGCTACCCACTTCATCCACCCTACCCACTTGCACATCTCACCCACCTACTTACTTACCTCACCCGCCTACCCACCCTACTCATTCATTCACTCATCCATTCACCCATTTATCTACCCACCCATTCACTAACATATTTTCACTAACATCCATTCATTAACATTTATTCACTAACATTAAGACTGGACAGTTAAACTTACCATACAACAGCTAGTGCCATAAGAAATGGATGTGTCCTGTCTTCCCCTGACATTTCTCTGCTTTGAAAGAGCTCACCAAGAGCACTCTGCACAAATGCACTCTGCATTTCTGGAAAAGCTGGGCTCAGAAGGCTGGGGAAGAAATGCAGAGCTGTATCGAGTCAGAGGAATTTTCAAGCAGGGGGGCAATCTGATGATCATTGCCGCTCCTTGGAAGACCCGGTCCATTACCTTCACAAAGCAATGGCAGGCATTGCTCACTTTAAAATTTAATTGTTATGCATAGCCAGTTATTTAGCGCATTGTCCCTTTAAATTTTTTGTTCAGTGTTTATCATAGAATGGTGCGCATGGTACCATCCAGGTAGATGCACCCACGCAACTTAGTGAGAACATTGGTGTTAGAGGCACCACACCGAGTTGTGCTGGGGGAGTTTGTGGGAGTGAGAAGGAGAATCAAGGGGAAAGCTATGGTTTAAATTCCTTATCATTATCAAGCATCCTTTGTTGATAAGAACACATACTTGGATGTTGGCTAAAGGGAGGATTGGACTTTGTCGTACAGCCCATTGTGGTTGAGTCATCACTTCGGTGAAGTATTGATGACACCCTTAGAATTCTTTGACGCTTGCAAGGTAAGTGGAAGAAGAAGGAAAATTGGCACTTTTTTGATTTATTAATCAATAATGGAAATATCTTCACAGGCTTGATGCTTTTCATCAATTGCTTTGGATAATAAAACATGATTTTTTTATATCAGAGCCCCAATATAATAATATGCCTGTCTTCCATTTCTATAGTAAAAATCATTTAATTAACCTCAAGGAGAAGATCCTATTGTTAAACTATCTCTTAAGGGAATTTGGGTTAAGCCTGCATAATTCCTTTCATTTTCTCCTGAATAGTGCATCCCACAGCACTGAAAAACCGCATTGTACCTTTCTTACATATAATTGATGAGCTCCTGCTGATCATTATCTTTTATGTGAACTCAATGGTTTTTGGTGGTTCTGGGACTGTGTTTTCTCCCTGAGTCCCTGCAATATCATTGTCCACAACTTGAAAGTTATTCGCACTTAATGTATTTTCTCCTGAGTATAATTGATGTATTGTGGTTTTATTCACAACTGGTTAACTGGCATTTTAAACTTGGCTTCTTTTGTTTCCCATGCTATTATTTATGAGGCCTCCTGCAATAGATCAGTAATCTAAGCCCAAATTCATTGCTGTTGCATTACTTTGTCCTTGTCCTCTGTCTGGCTTTCTATCAATTGATTTTTATTTGGCTGAGTAGCACATTTTGCACAATAGTAATTGTTAGTTTATTTTGGCAGTGGTATAAAACTATAGGAAATGTTGGCTTGGTTTTAATCATGTAGCTTGACTCACTGTCTGAGCATTGCAATCCATTCCTGTCATAGAGGTGATGTCACTCACTTACTTGACCTATTATTAAAGCTACATAAAGTCTGGTTCAAACCAGACCTTGATAGCTTGAGTTTGCAGATTGGATTGGATTGCATTAGATTCATAATAAAGCTTTATAATAAACATGTCAAACACCATTCGGTACAACTATATTAAAGTTACATTTAATTAAAGTGTTGTATTTGACAATGACTTTCATTACAGTACACAAATAATAATTTAAATTGAACATTCTTGATTTTCTAATTGAATATGTTGGGCCTTGTCTTCCTCCCAGTGTTCAGTTTAGCATTTTAAACCATGTGTTTGGGGCACTGTGCAGCTATTTAAATGCTAACAAGGTGCTACACCAGCCTGCTTTGGTCACTGCTCTGTTATATTCATATATGATGGGGGCAGGGCGGGAAAGCAGGGAGACAGAATGGTTCCGAACAATTGCTGCATTATATTATCCTCTTTTACAGAGTTAGGAGTTTTTTAGTCATATGTGACCAGCTAGAAAAGTTGCTGTTGTATCCCTTGCACATTCCAGAAGATAGTTCCTTCCATCTTGTCTGAGATTGAGGGGATGCTTAGCTTACTCCATTACGTTATTGCCTATGGAAGGGGGAAAGCAGAACATGATCAGCAGTTATCACTACTTCCCTCACCCTCCACCCTCACCTGACTCTCACAACAAGGACAAATGCGCATTTGAATCATTCAAGATTAACTTTTCAGGACAGTGACAGCAACTAGAATAAAGCCTACACATGAAAATGGCTGGAATTTTCCTCACCCATTGGTGACGGGTGTATTTGGTGGCATGAACGGACAATATAGCGAGAAGGCCAAAAATCGGTTTTACGCCATCATGAAACCAAGTTGTGTTCATCTGCTCTGCCCGTCAATGGCTGGCCTTATTTCCCACTGTCCAATGTCAGGAACTTAATTTTAATGCTTTTGCATCTCATCATTGTTAGGGGGAGGAGAGGGGATGGTGGGGGTGTGGTGCAGGTAAGCCACATTTTCCTGGCTGGTTTTCAGGGTGGCACTGGGGAAATGGCTCCAGTGCACTTGAGGCCGGGGTTCGGGGGAGGGGTGCAAGACAGCACAGACTGATGGAGGCACACAAGCACATGCCGGGCTGGGGAAGGAGGTGGAGGGAGGGGGCTGGAGGGTGAGGGAAGCGGCCATGCCCTTGGAAAAACTGGTCTAAAGTGAAGAGTTCCGCCGTAGGTCCATTGACATGCTTGGAATGGGCCTCTGAAACATTTCTGCCCACTCAAGCAATGCAAAAGCATGAATGTTCCACCAAATTCTCCATACTTTTCACCCCTCGGATGCAGACTGCAAATTAATGTGTGGTTTAGGGGGCAGCAGAACAATTGGATGATTGGGCAAGATTTAGAATCCCTGTGTGAAAGGGGGCCATGATGTGGTCAGAGCCCCTTGCAATGTCTTTATTCAGGTGTGGGGTGGAGGTGGGTGGTGTTTTGGACAGCTATGAAGCACACTACACACTGCCCATCCAAGTAGCAGCCAGCACTCTCCAGCATGTGTAAAGGGACCTTGAGACGCAGCTGGAACCGGTATCACAAGGTTCTGTGATGAACCTGGCGGGTGTACATTGGAGGGCTAAGACCTGGTAGGGCCCTGGCCTGCTTTGGGTCTCTTGCTGTGGGTCAGGTGCACCCTCCTCGGCCTTTGGAGCTGGAGATGATGGGGTCACAGGAAGAGGACATTTGGATTGGCCAGACATTCCTGGAGTCACCTGGATGGTTGGCCCTGGGGTGTCGAGCTGTTGGTCCTTCTCCCTATGGGTGCTTGACAGCCCCGGCCAACTCCTTGAAGAGAAGGGGAAGCTGGAGAGGAATTGAGCTGCCCTGCACCCCTCTCGCATTGACACTGTTGGAAGCCAACTACGGTGTCAGTGCTGGTTTTCAGCCCATACAGACTGGATCGAAGTCTCCATGGCAGCTGCCATCCTCCCAGTTTTGACCTGTCTCAGCGCTATCACCTCAGACTGAAGGCGACAGGCTCCTCCATTGTCCCTTGCAATCTGAGGAGTGCACCAGACACCCCTTCCTGATGTTCTCATGATTATCTTTGCAGATCCAGCAACTGATTGAGGATCGAGTCCAGAGGCTCATCGTCTAACTCGGATTCAGCAGAGTCCTTGCTTCCAGCAGTCTACCACCTGCCAGCGACCTCAGATGTTCCTGTCTCCACCTCCTGTGGAACAATTTGTGTGGTGTGCTCACCAGATTATAATCCCGAGGCTGGTCTACATCTAGGTCCTACTGAGGTGTGTGTCGCTGTGCTGCGGAGGGTGCGGGCAGGCACTGTGACAGGTCTTCAACAGTGCTGCCCTCAGGGTCCTCATCCGAGATGCTGTCGGTGCTGGGGTTAGAGTCAAGGTTGTCTGAGGGCGACATGGCAGATGTGCCTAGGAGAGAAAGTGGACATTATTAGTGCTTGGCAGCTGTGTTGAACACAGAATAGTGGACTCAGAGTAGGATGATGTGGTGCAGGTACCTCACGTGGACGTTTGCTTCTGATCTCACTGTTACCGCAGAAATGGTCCAAGTCCTCTCTGGCCAGCTCCAACACGCGACTGGAGTGAGGACCTTGATGTCCGGCACTCCAGCCCAGGGCTGGGGCCTCTCCCATTGATAGTGCACAATCTTGTCTTGCATAAAGACAGATGGAGAGAGAGTGTGAGCAAGGTGCATGCCAGGCCAAATGAGGAGGGTGCCAGGGGGCGTGTGTGCTGACTGGAGCCATGGACAGGACAAGGAGGCAATCTCCAGAGGAGATGAGACCAGATGGAGATGTGTATGTGTGTGAGAGAGTGAGTAGTGATGTCCCTTGAGCTGGCAGTGAGTGAGGTGCCACTGAATGTGTGATGGGCTTGTGAGTGGGTGAGTTGAGAGTGATGAGATGGTTGACTTACCCTGGCAGCAAGGATGAGATCATTCATCCTGTTTCCACACTGTATGACCAATCTCTTGTGTGCAGCATTGGCACTGACCACTGCTGCCACCACCTCCCAAGCCAGAGTGTTGAGACCGATGGGCTTCCTGCGACCAGAGCAGGGGTAGAGGACAGTACAGTGGGCATCCACAGCATCCAAAAGGCATCTCAGGGATGTGTCACTGAATTGGGGGCTGGCACTCTTCTTGGCTTTTGAGGCCATGTCTTCACTGGAGAAGTCCTGGGCTGCAAGCATTGAGAAGTACGCACGGGACTACAGTTTAAATATGATGCCTGGAGTGAGGAAGCAGCGAGGCAATAGCATGGTGGACAAATCGGAGGCTGCCTGCCAGTAAGACTGCGTGTTTCTTGTGGCTGCATAATTGAGGCGGGAAGGGGACAATCCGGCGTGAAAAGCCACCATTGCAGCCGGCTGGTACAATGTTGTTTTTCCCGCCCACTACCGCACTTAATACAAATCTGGGACAATCCCGCCCAACTTCAAAGCCATTCATGCACTTCCAACTCTATCATTTCTCAGTACTGGTAACTTTTATCATAAATTTGTTGCTAAGTATGCAGAATGGGGATCTTCGTTGGAAGCTACTACATGAAGATGCACAATGGGAATGGACAATCGCACAAGCTAACAGCGATTGACACATTAAAAGTGAAGATATCGTCTCCACCTGTCCTCACACATTTCAACTCAAATGCGGAAACATGTCCCAACAGATGCATCAAGAAATGCAATTGGAGCTATACTTTCACAGTGCATTGAAGGAAGTGAATCACTAATGCATCATGCCTAGTGTCAGGAACTGAATGCAATTACTGTACTAGAGAGCCAGAAGCACTAGTGTGCGTCTACATGTGTGAACATTGGCACATGTATTTCTATGGTAGAAAGTTCACTCTCTTCACCAATCACCAAGCAATGGCTATAATGTAAACCACATCAGGATCTGATCATTCACCTCTATGCATCTATGGATGGTCAGATTGTCTTCATCAGAACAACTTTGAGGTCAAATTTCTCAAGTTCACATGTTCTCAAGCTGACATTCTTACTTACTACTATTGCAGACAGCATTAGCAATAGCAAAGTGACTTGTGTCATGACAGTGGATCACAGCCCGAATTACTTAGGGCATATTGAACTTTAAAAAAAAAACACATACAAGCAAAAGCTGGCTGAGAATGTAAATAAACCACTTGCTGGAAAATTCCTGTGTGGTTTACATTTGACTAGTCAGTCCAGAGAACATGGAATGTCGTACCTAAAATGTGTTAAGGCCTACTTCAGGCAGAGACACTTGTAAGGGAGAGATGCAATGCAAAAGGCTGAACTTTAATCTCCTGTGGTTGCCGAACCAATGGAGACCTGTTACCATCTCAGCAGAAATTATCACCTGTTGAGTTATACCTCAGAATGATCTGAGTTGAAAGAAGACAGATTCTGGGCAATTCTCAGAAGACAGATTCTCAGAATGCACAAGGAAAGGGGTTAAAAAGCCAGCTGCAAACCTGGTCTGTGCGTGCTAGTTCTGGTGTTCTAGTTCTGGTGTGCTAGTTTGTGCTGTGAAGGCCACGGCCGAAGAATATCAGCTAGGCATCCCTGCAGCTTCCAGGTAAAAAAAAAACCTCGTTCTTTGTTGCTGGATGCATGTCATAAGTCAGCAAAGCCACAATCAGAAAGGAAACAGGACAACTCCTTCAGGAAGCCTACAGAACCAAGTGTCTCCAAACCAAATGCTCAACTGCCAAAGTCAGCTTTACCGGAATCATCCAAATTCATGGATGCAACTGTTCACCACCTACTCCTCACGGACAAACCAAAGATTGATTTGTATTTTTTTTTCACTTTTATTCTTGGACTCAACTTTTCATTTCTGATCTATGTGCATGTAAATTGTATTTTATTATTTTTTTCCTCAGGTCTTTTTTTAGTAACTAATAAACTTACTCTTTCTTTGACTCAAGAGAGCCTGGTTAAATTGGCTCCTTCTAAAATATAAATACAACTGAACTGGGAAAAGGTATCCACAAGGGAAGGGATCCTTTTTAGATGAACCTTGTTGCAACCAACTGAGGAAGTTGAGTAAAGAAGAGGAGCCAGTTCATCCCTCCTCACCTGGGCACTTAACAGTTTGAGGTATCTTGTCCGTGATCATAGCAAATTGGGGGATATCACGTGGGGACCATTTGTAACACTTGTGACATTGAAGACCACATGTTCACGGTGATTTCTCACCCAACCATGATTCTTGTCACCTGAGAGGAGTTGAAGGCAGAATTGGCAAAAGACAGCATAGTGCAGAAAGTAAGCCAGTACCTAAAAACTGAATGGCTTTGCAAAATAGAGGAAGAACTGATTCTGCACTATAGACTAAACAAATGAATTTGCATTGTTAGATGAAAACTGTATTACATGTGGAACTCAAGTGGTTATCCCAAAAGTGCTACATCAACGTGTAATGCATCTTGCCCGTGAAGAGCATCTGGATGATGTTAAGATGAAACAACTATCCAGTGAAGCAGTCTGGTGGCCAGCAATAGGTCACTGCATAGAAGAGTTCATTGGAAACAGCGTCGCTTTTACATTCAGTGAAAAATCTGTTAAACCGTGCCATCTGTCCATCCAACCTCATGGTCAACAAAAACATGGTAACAGCTCCAAGAAGATATTTTTGGAGAAGTGCAAGTAGCCCCTAGTAATCAATGTATTTCGCTTGTTGTTCATGATCTACATAGCAAATGTTGGATATCACCACAACAAATTCCATAACCACCATGTTAGTCATTGACGTTCTAGACAAATTGTTTATAGAACAGGGTTTGCCAGAGACTATCACTACTAACAATGGACTGCTGTTTGTTTCCAGGTTGTTCCTAGCAGCCTATGAAATTCATCACTATCTGACATTGCAATACAACCCGCAATCAAATGGTGGCATTGAACAATACAACAGAGTGGTAAAGGAGTGTCTGAGAACTGGTATGTCAGAGGGGAAGACATTTTAACAATCCATTTATACCCTACTTTGCACATATCAATCTATCCCACACCCTCTGACCTGAAAGGCACTGGCCGAACTTATACTAGGTCATAACCTTCGCATACCATTGACCATTCTTAAGCCATCACCACCATCCAACAAGAACGTCAAAGAGAAAGCAAAAGAAATTGCAAAGTCACATGGTAAAGCAAAAGTGCACTTCAACAAATGAACAGGTGCAAGGGAATCACAATATGAATTTGGAGATTGGATTTGCATCAAACGGCCTAACTGTGACCATAAACCCACATTATCTCTATCAGGATCAAGTGGTTGCCATATACTATTGCTTATCTGTTGAATGACAACACAAAATGGAACATAAGGCACATGGTAGCGAGCAGATTACTTTTCTTTATTTGTTCATGGGACGTGAGCATCACTGGCTAGGTCAGCATTTATTACCCATCCTTAGTTCAGAGTCAACCACATTGCTGTGGGTCTGGAGTCACACATAGACCATGGCAGATTTCCTTCCTTAAAGGGCATTAGTTTATCTCTTTTCCAATAAGCAACTGTGATGTTGATCATTTGCCTCATTGAGTTGATCACACAGAACCACAACCTCAGATTCGTGGATCTCAGAATAGTCATCAGAGAACGTTGTATTCCAAAGACTATTTCAGTACTTAGAAAAAATGGATAAGCTGAACTTTAGGAAATGACTCCATAGGCTGAATTTTATGTGCCCTGGAGGGTGTGTTTCCTGCGGGTGGGGGGTCATGTTAAAATAGGGCGGGCACCCATCCTACTACCTTCCCATCCACCACCGAGATTACCCCCTTGATTTGGGGAGGTGGGTAGGTGCCAAAATCAGCAGCCCACCCAGCATATTTAAGTGAATAATCAAAGGTCAATTAAAATTGTTCTCAAGCCTCTGACTCTGATAAAATGCTGCTCATGTCATAAAACACTTGGCGTGGTCAGGAGGGTTGGAGCAGGAAGGCCAATTTTTTAACCTAAATGTTTAAAGGGCAGAAAGGAAGGGGGAGGTCACCTCTCGGGAGCTGCCCTGTGCCAGCTCCCGTAAGGTCAAACCTCTTCTTTCTTCCTACCCACTCCTTTTTTTAAACCCACCCCCTCGCCCCCACCTGCCCTCTCCCTAACCTATTCAAACCCTCCCGGCCCAAGACCCCGGATTTACCTGCTCCGGGGATCCATGGGCCTTCATCTTCTTTTCCTTATGCAGTCCCAGCAGCAGCCATTGACACCTTCATAACACTGCCGGAACGGGAGGGCGGGACTAGAGGGGCTGAATTCCCACTCAGCTCTCACATGTCCGCCCACAGTGCTCTATGGCTGAGGGGTGGGTCAATGTGGAGCCAATGTTGTTTCCAAAGTGGGGGGATGGGGTTCCCCCACCATATTATTCAACTCCATATGTTTGTTGTTGAGGATGGTTTAATTTAAAATAAGGTCTTTAGTTTTACAAGGAGGAAAAGATATGGGGCAGAATCATTCCAGTTTTGCACTAAATGCTGTAGCAGGTAGGAAAAAAACATTTTACCCGCCAGCAGCATTGGCAGCATTTCACACTGTATCATCCCAATCCTGCCTCACTAATCATGCATTCCTGAGAACACACCGTTTCGCTGGCAGCAGCCTCCGATTCGCCCGCCAGGCCATCACCTCGTCGCTTCCTCATGACGAGTGCTGTATTTAAAGTGCGGCTGCACGCACACCTCTCAGTGCTTCCTGTCCAGGACTGCTGCACAAAAGACATGGCCCCAAAAGGCAAGGAGACTGTATCCCCCCGATTCAGTGACGGGTCCCTGGAATGCCTTTTCAATGCCGTGGAGGCCTGCCGTAACGTCCTCTACCCCCAATTTGGGAGAAAGTCAGCAAGCAAGGTGATAAATCTAGAATGGGATACGATGGCAGCAGTGGTCAGCACCAGAGCCCTGCAAAAGAGGACAGCCACCCAGTGTCAAAAGAGAATGAATGGCCTCATCCGTTCCACCAGGGTAAGTCACTCTTCTCATCACTCTCAACTCACACACTCACAAACCCATCACATATCTACAGGGATCTCACACCTCAAGGGACAACACCACTAACTCTCACACACACCCTCACATCTCCATCAGGCTCATATCCTCTCATGCTCATGTCCTCATCTCGTCCATGGCTCCGCTCACCACACATTCTATGCAGTACCTTGGCTCCTGCTCATACTCTCTTCATCCGTTTTCATGCAGGAGAAGCTGGCTCACAACAGCAGGGAGAGCTCCCAGATTGGAGATGTAGTGGCCCACATTAGGCCCCACACTCCCTTTGAGGAGCATGCCATCTGGCTGACTGGTGAGGGCATGGACCATGCCTGTGACGACGGTAAGTTTCCTGCATCATGTCATCCCTCTCTCATCGCAACTGTGCGTGTTCTCTCTCCTGCTTCTGACTCTGCTGCCATACACTAATTGTCCCTACTTTGGTTCACAGGGAGCTCTGCCAAGCGACAAACATCCTCATCCAGTCAGTTCCTCAGCTCCATCCAGGTCCTCACCTCCAGCCAAGAGGACACCTCCGCCATTAAAGAGTTGGGAATAAGCAGCCCGGAAGACCCATCACAGTGCTTATCCACAGCCTCCACCAGCACAAAGACACACACCTCGGTGGGACCTAGATCTAGAGTAGGCTCAGGATCACAATCTGGTGGTCACCGCATGGACACGTGTCCGCAGCAGGAGGAGGCAGATTCAGCTGAGTTCCCTGGCACTCTGAGGACTGTGGGGGAAGAGGCACCTGTGAGGTCCTAGTCAGGTGACAAGCCTCTGGATTTGGCCTTCCAATTCAGCGGGGAGGGTCAGCAGAAGGTGGAGGAACATCACACAGAGCTGTTGGAAGCCCTCAACAGAGTGGCACATGAGTCAGAGTAGTGTTTCCGCCTGCTGTCTGATGAAGTGGCGTCCCCATGTGCATGCAGGAAGGTGTCCATGAGAAGGATGGCAGATGCCATGGAGACCCTGGTCCAGCAGAATGCGGAGATGCACGCAGACCTGCACTCCATCATGGTAGCCATGGGTGACCTCTTACAGGTGGCAAAGCGAAAGGGAAACAGGGCATCTCAAAATCCCTCCGGGTGCCCCTTCCCCTCAAGGAGTAAGGCCAGGCCCCTCGGGCACCCGAAGAATGAATCATTCACTCAAGAATCTCAGATTCCCTCCGATTCCCCTTTACCTGTGACCCCCTCAACCTCATCCTCTGTCACTGCAGAGGGAGCAGTTGGCCTACAGGAGGACAGCCAAAGCAAGCCGGGGCCCCCAAGGCCTCATCTCTCCAGAGGACCCATGCCAAAGCCGTCAGAGGCAACAGGGCCAACCATTGCTAAAAGTGTCTCCACCCCTCCTGCGGATGTGTTAAGTGTTAAGCCTAGAAAAGTTGAGAAATTCTGATCACATTTTGTCACTTTATAATCTGAAAATATATTCTCTTTTGCTGAATAATGTGTAATGGTGTCTTTCAGCTTCATTGATAGGATTCGTGAGTCCTCCCAATACATCCACCCCCACCCTCTGTCCTCTACCCCACTAGCAGTTTGGCTGCACACAACTAGTCCACGAGTGATTCTGGAGGGAGAGGTGTGTTTGGCAGGGCCTTTCAGAGCCTCATGCAAGCACTCTCCCAAGCACACAGATCCTTCCCCCATCATACTCATCTCAATGTACTGAGCATTCTCAATGCTGCTGCTGGGGTTCGCTTTCAGTTGTCTATCTGAGCTGACCTGCATCTCTGCCCACCCAATGATCACACACCCATGCGACACCTGTTCCTGCTAAACACGAGTCTCCTTTCACTTTCGGTTTCAGGAAAATGGGCGTGTCACATTTTTCTTTAGCTCCCCTGTCCTTTCCCCTCACCAATGTCCTTTCTCCCATTACTGTCAACCCCCCTTGCATCACCTTCCCCCTCCCCAACATCATCTACCTGCCAGAGCCTTTTTCTTTCAGGGATGTCCAGGTGAGTGTATATGTTCCCTACCTTCCCAAAAAGCCCACCCCCATCCACATTGACCTCCCTGACATCTTCCTTCCCACCTCCAGGGTCCATGTTTGCTTCCGAGTCCCTTCTACCAATATTGTTGCACCCTCACCCACCCACCCTACCAGCTCATTCTGCCCTCTCTCATTCTCACCATTTCCTTATACTATGCCCACCCTCATTTTGTACCCCAGAAGAGAGACATTGACTCCACAGACCACTCCCTTGCATATTCACCTATACATCCCCCCACCCCTGCTTACTCCTTCCTTCCCCCAGGCTCCTTCCCCACCCCCCGGACTCCTTCCTCCTCTTGGACTCCTTCCCCCTTCCTTACTCCTTCCTCAACCCTTACTCCTCCACCCTTACTCCTTCTCCCTTCCTTACCACTTCCTCCATCCTTACTCCTTCCTCTCCCTGGACTCCTTTCCTCCTCAAAACTCCTTCCTCCCCCCGAAGTCCTGCCCTCCCAAGGAACTCCTTCATCCTCCCGAAGTCCTTCTCACCTCCAAACTCCTTTCCCGTCAAACTCCTTCCATTACACCTTCTTCTCCCCCCTACACCTACCTCCCCAGTTGCCATATTCTCCTCCATTACTCACTCCTCCCCCCTGTACTCTTTCTCCCCTAACCTCACCTTGCTGACACCTTTGTTTCCCTCCCTCCTAATCTCACCCTGCCAATACTTTTATTTCCCCCACCAACCTCACACCCTGGCACCTTTGTTCCCTCTCTCCCAACCTTACCCCCCAACATACCTTCCTCGCCCAGTCAAATCTACACCTTTCTCTCCATTCCCCCACTCAGTACACCTTTCTCTCCCAATCAAACCTATACCTTCTTCTCCACCCCCTCAATGATCATCCGTTGCAGACCATGGCCAAGACATTAAAGTCCCAAAGCAGACCCTCAACAGTGACCTTCCACCTTCTAAGAGCTGCTTCGCGGCGGAGCCATGTCCATCAGAATTCACCCGGTATGCGATGCACATTCCTCCAGGGTCCCATTGCTGTCAGGGTCCAGCATCTTCTGCACCTTGGATGTTCATGATGTGAGCAAGTTCCTGACGGTAAGTCCCAAATTTTGCACATCACACTTGTCAAGGCGTTTTCCTGCCGATGTGAGCAGTAAGTTTAATGTTGGTGGGGGCTGGGGATGATACCAGAAAACTGGGCTTATAATGATATGCAGATGTATCACAATTAAGTTCCCGATATGCAGCAGCAGGATACGCAGCGCACCATTGACAGGTGGAGCGGACAATTGCAAATTGGTTTCACGGCGTCATAAAACTGATTTTGGACCTTCCCACCATATTGTCCGCTCACATCTGCCATGACGCCAAAGCTCCAGCAGGCATGGAAAATTCTGCCCACAGTGTTCAATTGTTTTTTGTTCGATTATGTGAGCCTGTTTACTATTGATGCTCACTGTGCTTGATTGGTTAAGTCTTGGTGTGGACTCAAGAAAAAGTAAACAAATCTGTAGAAAGTGCTGCAACTCATGAAGCATGGAGCAGACATTTTAAAACATTGTAAGTAAAGTTCTTAAATACTAATGCTAATGTCATTTCTGCATAAATCTGAGATATAAAAAAGTAGAACAGTTTCTATGCCAAAACAAAGCATCCTAGACCACTAATATCTCACCCCAGTCAAGACAATCCAAGACTATCCCCAGTGTAACAACCTGATTATATTAAGCTCTGAGTGCAGTGGCTTCTTCTCACAGAAATTATCTTGGAAATTCTGCTGTGGATCAATAAGCAATCTTTCTTTCATATAAGATATTTTTTATGAAATTTTATTAGATGGAACGTATATCAATGACTGAAAGCGTTTGGATTATTCACTTGCGAGAAATAGTATTAGTTCTTTCATGAGGCCACATTCCATATCAAAAAAATCTGATGATCTTATAAGTTTACAATTCAGACCACAGACAGACTATGGGACATGGACTCATTAGTCTGTCACTGTCAGGAAGACCCATGTGCCAACTACAAAAGGGCTCAACACAACCAATAATTTGAAGAAATTGAGGTCCTTACAAGGACACCTACATATTCCTGTTAGTATATCCTAAGTGCTTGTTAAAGGCTTTGTTTTGCTCAGCATACGATGCGCCTCTTTGTTAAGCATAGAAAGAGTCAATTAATTGAAATGTTTAAAATATGTTATTATACAACTCTACAAAGGATCAGTATCCATCACATGACTTTTCCAAATAGTGAAACTTCATTTGCAGTTTCCCTTCCATTTTCATTCATCTTCTCCTGAAAATATTAACTCTTTGCTGGGGAGTGGGGATACTGTCCCATTGGTGTCAGTGCCCATTTCCCCTCCTCCCAATTCACTATCATAGAATAGTAGGGAGCAAAATTCGATAACACATGAAAATGGAACTGGAATCATGATGCAGGGTTGACCTTTGTCCATTCCTTCCAATGTCGGTAGCACACAAACTTTGCACTGCTTTCTAATATAAATGATTGTGGCACCCAGCCCAGTGCTGTTGAGTGAATGCACACCTTTGTAGGAGACCCAAGTTCATGCAAAGCACCATTTAAAGTTATCCCACACTATTTTAAAGCTAGTCTACACTATTGAAAGGGAAGGTGCGTTCTGTCTGGAATGGATGCTAGAAGCGGCTGGGGAAGAACCTCTGACCTGTAAGAAATGTATATTTAGTGCAGGGCCAATGACATGTTCCAAGGTCTTCTGACACAGCATTTGAGGTAGACAGGAAGAAAGAGCTCCTTTATGTCCAGGAGGCCCTCGAAACAAATGTTGTGAAGGCAATGGGGGAGATAGATACCCCCGTCAATTGAAGCAATCTATTCCTGAGGATCCAGATGCAGCATAAGAAGAAGCTTAATGACCTCACACAAGTGCTCAAGGTACGTGAATTCATCTGCAAATGCCATCCTTGCAGTGAACCACTAGTTTCACACAAGGCTTCATTCACCACACCAACCTCACTCACTACGAATCCCTATCAATCATGATCTTTACCTCACATTCATAGCTTCATCTCACCCTCACACACGCAACACTGCTAAAAGCTGCTGCATCTCACAGCTTGTACACACTTTCAGCTATTCAGTTGTGACAGACACATCACCCAAACACGTTGCACAACATTTACTGACACACTTCCCTCTCTTGTGCAGGACAAAGTGACACACAACTATAGGCTGCAATACCTAAGCAGAGCAGGGGGTGTGGGGTAGGGGGAATATAGGCACGGCTACAAGCCCTCATTCTTTTGGAGGAGACAGTGCTCACCATCATTGGAGGAGCCAAGATGTAATGCCAGGTCCCTCTGGTTTTTAACCCTCTTCCTCTCAAAATTTATTACTTCATATCTCGCCATGTTAATGACACCTGCCACGTATCACCAGTCTATGTCTTCCTGAAGTGTGTTACTATCCTCCTCTCTGTTTATTATATTGTAAAGTTTTGTACCATCTGCAAATTTCAAAATTGTACTCCCTATAACCATGCCAGGTTATTTATATATAGCGATAAAAGCAATGGTCCTAATACTCACCCTTGAGGAGCCCATTACATGCTTCTTTCCAGTAGAAAACTAAATGTTCACCATTACTTTCTGCATGTGCCCCTTAATCAATTACATACCCAAGTTAGCACTATCCCTTTAATCTCATCTGCTTCTGTTTTCCAAGTATTTGTTTTGTGGTTCTTTATCAAATTTCTTTTGAGGGTCTATATATACAACATTTACTGCACTACGTACATCTGAACTATCCTCAAATATATGGTCATAATGCTCATTCTTCAGGTCTACTCAGGGAGCATTGCCGGGCGCTTAGGTCAGAGAAAGAAATCGACAAATGAGCTTAACCTGGTCCTCACTCAATATCAAAAGCATGCACTTCCAACAAAGGACAGTGGGCGCTGATCAAGAATGAGAACCCAGGTTGATTATTTCCCTGCATTGGTCACCCAGGATTTTTCAGAATGTGGTTTCCCACCCCGCCACCTGCAAGTTATGATGGCAAGGCCTGGTGGCGAGGGAGCACTTGGGGGAGCATGGGTGTGTAGATCTTGGGGGACAGCACACAATTTTAAGGGGCCCAATGATGGATGCATCTGACCACCTGTCCCACCTGAGGTCCGAGCAGGTTGATTGCCAGGCTTTCCCCACCCACCTTTCAGCCAACCCTGCTCCTGACCCCCTCCTGCCAGCTGTAAAATTGTGGCTGGGTGGGATGCAGCTCTGAAATGGCCAATAATTGGCCATTCAAGGGCCACAAAGGCAGTGGGTTGCCCTGGGCCCTGTCTGCCCCCGTAAAATTGTAAGCAGGTTGGGAGCAGGTAGAAGGGCAGTGGCAAGGCCCAACCAGGGAATTTTACGGGCCCCACTGCCTGCTAACCTGTTGGTGGATGACCATAAAATCCTATACAGTATTGCAGGATTCTCTTTAAAAGAAAGAAAACTAAACTTTCACTCAAAATCAATAGTGAAATGGACAAAAAAATCCAAAGAAACTTTTTCCAATTTGTATAAAGAACTACGTAGAGTCTGTGCTGACAATGCACATTTAGCCTACACCAGAGCAATTACTCCTCAGTAATTCACTCTGAGTCTTTCCATTTAGCCATTTGCACGTGGTTTACTGTCAATAGCAAAAGGCCTGCTTGATCTGCTAGACTCAAGTATATGACAGTACAGTATGTGAATCTAGCAAGATCACCATTTAATTTTCTGCTGAGCTCCTCCATCAATCTGTCAAGTTTTTAGATTTATGGGCAATGATTTAGGGTAAGTAAAAGCCGACTCTCTGTGGTGTAGGCTTTATTGCTATTAGCCATGAAAGAAAAATCAATGGCAAATGCTTCCTCAGAGAGCACTTCTGCAACAGAGTCATCACCTTACAGCAATTACCAGCATTTGGAGGACAGCAACAACAGATCACAATGGTGGAAAATCTCCTTCGTGCTGAATATAGAGCATTATCATTAGAGCAGGACTGCAATTGACAGTTTGAATTTAGACATTTTTAAAAAAGGTTCATTTTCCACTGCCCAAATACTTCAAACAATTAATTCAGTTTTAATGAATCTTCTTTCCATTTTCCTTCTGTCAAGGAAAGTTTTTGACACTTGGAAGGGTGTATGAGAATCACTGTCATAATTTTTTAAGGCCAAGGGATTGTCCAAAGCGAGCATAACCAGTGGGCCTGTTTGGGACAATTCTTCTCAGGGTACATTTACACCATAATTGTGACTCTGGTGTGCATAACACTGCAGTTACTATTTGAGTCTGGAGCTAAAATCTGACTTGACACTAAAATGAAGAAAAATGAAATGCCTTGGAAGGGGTGCAGTTTCACTCCACTCCAGAGTCAGTTTGGACCACATCATCTGACTTGTTATGTATATTTAACACTGTTGCAAGGCAGGAACTGTGTCACATTGATGTTTATCTTGTGTAAATTCACTTACAATCTTCAGCACACCAAAACTATAAACAGAAATTGTTCCAATACATTAAAGGGGCTTTGATTATACAGAGCAGTATCTTTTGTCTGCAATTCTCTATTGCTTTCCCTATACCTCCCATTGTGTTTTTTAGGAGCTCCACTTTCTGATCCACATGTATATCTTTATACCCATATGATGCCAACCAAGAGATGGTGTATTCCTGAAAATTTGATGAAAGAAGTTGTATCAGTTTAAGCAGCAATGTAATTTTTAAATCGTATGTGTGAATAGTTTTCTATCCTCTGTTTGTATCAGTTTATTATATCAGGTTGCACTGACTTAGTGAGCTATGCTTGCTGTGAACTCATTTTAGAGATCCTTCACAAGTTTAGCAGGTTTACAAAGAAGGCCACACAGACTACGAGAGATTTTTATCTCTGGTCAGTCACTAACAACAAATAAAAAAATTGCCTCACACTATGGGTTAGCAACACAGCAATAATAGATTCATAGAAATTACAGCACAGTGGGGGCAGCCATTCTGAGCCCAATGGGTCCTCTTCAACTGGAGCTGCCTACTGTAATCCTATTCTCCAGTCCTGTTTCGGCATCCTTTTATACTCTTCCTTTTCAATTACTTCTTCAGTTCTCTTTAAAATGATGTTTTAGTTTCTGCCTCAATAGCTACTTGTGATAAGGTTTTCTATGGTCCAATAACTCCCTGTGTGAAACAAGTTCTTGTAACTTCTTCCTTCATTCTTGTGATAATCCTCAGTTGTCTATGCTGCTGATTACTAATTTGCCAATCAGTGGAAACAACTTCCACTATTCACCTCTTTAAAATCTTTCGTTAAAACTCTTTCATGTCTTTGTTCATAACTATCACCCCTTACTCCTGGCATTATTTGAGTGAATCTCCAATGTTTCTTTTCTTTTACTTCTCTTGCTTGTGTTCTTGTGTTTTCCTGTACAGTGGGGAGACTGGAACTTTATTATTCCTCAAATTTTGGTCCAACCAATGACTTGTACAAATTCAACATAACTCCCTTGCTTTTGTACTCAAGGTACTTTTACGATTAAACCTAAAATCTATTTCACTGTTTATACCCTTATCAATCTGCACTCCCATTTTTAGAGATCCACGTATTTGCATTCCTAGACTATTAAAAATCATGAGAATCTTAGACCTTGAAATTGGACAGGGCCTGAAAATCAGGGATCAACATGTGGAATTACCCTGTGCCCGATACTTGTGATTCAGGCATGTTAAGTGGCTGCATGCTTGAGCAGGGGGTTCAAAATCATGAGAGGTTAGCACAAATTAAAACTAGCCTACTCAAAACCAGCCTGTGTCTCTTAAAGGCTCTTAAAGGCATTATGGCTGGAACAGATGCTGGAAGATATCCTACAACTAATTCTGACCCATACCATGAAGGAGAGCAGCCCCCATAAATTCCCAACTCAATACAGGTGATGGAGTGGAAGAGAGATGTCATCTATTCAGTGAGGGTCAGACACCCTCCGGAAAAATTTTGCAAGAGAATGAGACCAGATAGCCATGGTAGTCAGTGACTGAAGTCTAACTCCGAGTGCAGGAAGCAGTGCAGGAAGTTCAATGACTTCACTCAAGCTGGCAAGGTCAGTAAATGTACCTTCAAATAACATATCCTACCAACTGCATGACTAAGCTCCTATACTATTCAATACATCACATGCCCATCTCTCACCTACAAGCAATCTCTATCAATCACGACTCATACCACACATTCATAGCTTCATTTCATCCTCACATATTTAGCACTGCTGCAGCATTCACACATCTGACAGCTTGCAGCCACTGCCAGCTAATCAATCATGGCCTCTTGTGCATACCCAGTTACAGCTGCTCCATCCTTGGTGACCATGTCTACAGCTGCCTAGGCCCCCTGATCTGCAATACCCCTTGCTACAGCTCTCTACCTCCGTTGCTTTGCTTACTTCCTTTAAGACACTCCTTAAAACTTAACTTTTTGATCAAGATTTTGGTTAGCTTAAATCATATCTAATACTTGGTTTTATAATGCTCCTGTGAAGCACCTTGGGGCGTTTCATTACATCATGGGTGCCATATAAATATAAGTTGTTGTAGTTGTTTTTGTTATGATACCCAAATACATTACAGCACACTCACTGACACACTACTCACTCTCTCTCTCGTAGGACAAGGAGGTAGCATCATCAAGTGGAAGGGATACAGTCATGGCAACTTTCTCTCAACCCAATGGAGGAGATGATGATTGCATCATTGGAGTGACCATGACTGAGGCCATGGCCAGCTGCAGGGCTGAAACTACTGAAGATGGTAATAAACTATTCCACCTTCTCCCATTCCACTTTACCCTGTTACAATCCAGATAGGGACCAGTAACTTTTTGTTTAAAGTAGACAAAAGTTTGAACTCCCAGTTACCCACTAAGACAATAAAGCCTCAAGATTCCATGGGGCAGAATTTCACCCATGTCAGGCAGGCATGGCAGGGCGGTCAGGAAACTGACTGCCACCCGCGGTCAGGGCTGGAAGGCAATTTCACACTGGTGGGCCAATAAGGCCCGCCCAGCGTGAAACGTGAGGAGCAGCGCCTGGAGCAGCCTCGGGGAGATGAAGACTTATGTTAAAAAATTTTTTAAATAGAAATTAAATGAAAGATGTTCCTTCATGTGACACCGTCACATGAGCAGGGACATGTTATTAATGAAAAATTAAAGTTTTTAAATTTTTATTTGCTTTTAGAAACCTTATCCTGCCCGTGGATGAGGTTTCCAAAAAAGTGCAAAGGCCACTTAGCCTTTTGGCCTGCCTTCCAACCGTAAGGTTGGACGGGTAGCAAAAAATTTCTTTTAATTAACTTTTTAATGGCCTTAATAGGCCTTTTCATTGTCGGCAGGCGCGCTACCGACCCCTGTGTGTGCCCACCGACTGAAATATCACACGAGAGTGCAATGATGTCAGGACACTTGTCCAACGACATCCAACATCAATTTACATTCAGTCAGGTCGGGCACATGCCCACCCACCAAGGAAAAAAATTTACCATGGTTTTAAACAAACAAAATAAACTTTACTGTACAAAGTTAGCAAAGCAAAACAATCTACAACATATCTTGTACTCTAACATTCAGAATTAACATAAGGAAAATATGAATTCAGAGCCAAATTGTGATTGAACACACCACACTGCACATTACATGGCAGATGTGACCAAGAGAGATCCCATGGATTTCTCAGCAACCTACCCAGGCTTCACTGACCACTATGAGTCACAAAATCTCATTAAAACTCTGTCTCCCTCACAAAAGATTTCAACTTTTCCCCTTCGAAGATCTAGCCTTCCCTCAAGGTGGTGGTGTAGTGATATTGTTACTGGGCTAGTAATCCAGAGACCCAGGGTAATGCTTTGGGGACCTGGGTTTGAATCCCGCCATGGCAGATGGTGGAATTTAAATTCAATAAAAATCTGGCATTAAAAGTCTAATGATGATCATGAAACCATTGTCAATTGTTGTAAAAACCCACCTGGTCTACTAATGTGCTTTAGGGAAGGAAATCTGCCTCCCTTACCTGGTCTGGCCTATGTGTGACTCCAAATCCACAGCAATGTGGTTGACTTTTAAATGCCCTCTGAAATAGCCTAGCAAGTCACTAAGTTGTATCAAACGGCTAAAAGGTCAATAAGGAATGAAACCAGATGGACCACCCAGCATTGACCTAAGCACCAGAAACGGCAATAGCAAACTCATCCCTCTCAACCATGCAAAGTCTTCCTTACTAACATCAGGGGGCTTGTGCCAAAACTTAGGAGAAGTTGTCTCACAGACTAGTCATACTCACAGAATCATACCTTACAGATAATGTCCCAGACACTACCATCACCATGTTGTGTCCCACCAGCAGGACAGACACATCAGCGTTGGTAGCACAGTGGTCAGGAAGGAGTTGCCCTGGGAATCCTCAACATCGACTCTGGATGACATGAAGTCTCATGGCATCAGGTAAATATGGACAATGAAACCTCCTGCTGATTACCATGTACCGCCCTCCCTCAACTGATGAATCAGTGCTCCTCCATGTTGAACACCACTTGGAGGAAGCACTGAGGATGGCAAGGGTGCAGAATGTATTCTGGGGGGACTTCAATGTCCATCACCAAGAGTGGCTCAATAGCACCTCTATTGACCGAGATGGCTGAGTCCTAAAGGACATAGCTGCTAGGCTGCGGTAGGTGGTGAGGGAACCAACAAGAGGAAAAAACATACATTAACTCATCCTCACCAACCAACCCGGTGCATCTGTCCATGACAGAATCTGTTGGAGTTATGACCACACAGTCCTTGTGGAGACGAAGACCCATCAATTAGCATTGAGGATACACTCTATCGTGTTGTGTGGCACTACCACCATGCTAAATGGGACAGATGTTGAACAGATCTAGCAACTCAAGACAAGGGCAAGCATGAGGCACTGTGGACCATCAGCAGCAGCAGAATTCTACTTATCCACAGCTTGTAACCTCATGGCCTGGCATGTCCCCCACTCTACCATTACCACCAAGCCAAGGGGTTAACCCTGGTTCAATAACGAATGCAGGAGGGCATGCCAGGATCAGCAGCAGGCATACCTAAAAATGAGTTATCAACCTCTGAAGCTATGACACAGGACATGCCAAACAGCATTTCAGCAAGCGATAGATACAACAAAGCGATTCCACAACCAATGGATCAGATTTAAATCCTGCAGTCCTGCCATAACCAGTGTGAATAGTGGTGGACAATTAAACAACTCACTGGAGGGGGAGGCTCCACAAATATCCCCATCCTCAATGATGGGGGTGACCATCACATCTGTATAAAAGAAAGGCCTGAAGTATTTGTAACAATCTTCAGCCAGAAGTGTTGAGTGGATGATCCACCTCTGCCTCCTCCAGAGCTCTGTAGCATCACAGATGCCAGTCTTCAGCCAATTCGATTCACTCCACATGATGTCAAGAAATGGCTGAAGGCTCTATATACTGCAAATGCTATGGGGCCTGACAATATTCCACCAATAGTACTGAAGACTTGTGTTCCAGAACTTTCTGTGGCCCTAGCCAAGCTGTTCCAGCACAGCTACAACACTGACATCTACCCAGATACGTGGAAAATTGCCCAGGTGTGTCCTGTACACAAAAAGCAGGACAAATACAACCAAACCAATTACCGCCCCAACAGTCTACTCTCGATCATCAGTAAAATGATTGAAAGAGTCATCAACAGTGCTAAAAAGCAGCACTTGCTCAGCTGGTACTCAGTTTGGGTTCCGCCAAGGCCACTCAGCTCCTGACTTCCTTATAGCCTTGGTTCAAACATGGACAAAAGAGCTGAACTCCTGAGGTGAGGTGTGAGTGATTGCCCTTGACACCAAGGCTGCATTTGACTGAATGTAGCATCAAGGAGCCCTAGCAAAACTGGAGTCAATGGAAATCTGGGGGAAAACTCTGTTGGTTGGAGTCATACCTAGCACAAAGGAAGACAGTTATGCTTGTTGGATGCCAATTATCTCAGTTCCAGGACATCACTGCAGGCGTTCTTTAGATTAGCCTAACCATCTTCAGATGCTTCATCAATGACCTTCCTTTCATCATAGGTAAAAAGTGGGGATGTTCCCAGATGATTGCACAATGTTCAGCATCATTTGTGACTCTTCTGATACAGAAGCAGTCCATGTCCAAATGCAGCAAGACCTGCTCAATATGCAGGCTTGGACTGCCAAGTAGCAAGTAATATTCCTGCCACACAAGCACCGTCTCCAACAAGAGAGAATCTTACCATCGCACCTTGACATTCAATGGCATTAGAGTCACTGAATCCCCCAGTATCAACATCCTGGAGGTTACTATTGACCAGAAACTGAACTGGACTAGCTATATAAATACTGTGGCTACAAGAGCAGGTCAGAGGCTAGGAATTCTGTGACGATTAACTCACCTCTTGACTCCTCGAAGCCTGTCTACCATCTACGAGATATAAGTCAGGAGTGTGATGGAATATTCTCTACTTGCCTGTATGAGTGCAGCTCCAACAACACTCAAGAAGCTTGACACCATCCAGGACAAAGCGCCCGCTCGATTGGCATCCCATCCACAAATATTCACTCCTCCCACCACCAACGCACTGTAGTAGCAGTGTGTACCATCCACAAGATGCACTGCAAAACTCACCAATGCTCTTTAGACAACACCTTCCAAATCTGTGACCGCTACCACCTAGAAGAACAAGAGCAGCAGACATGTGGGAACACCACCACTTGGAAGTTTCCCTCCAAACCATTCACCATCCTGACTTGGAATATATCACCGTTCCTTCACTGTCGCTGGGTCAAAATCCTAGAACTTCCTCCCATCAGCACTATGGGTGTACCTATATCACATGGACCGCAGCAGTTCAAGAAGGCAGCTCACTGTCACCTCCTCAAGGGCAATTAGGGATGGGCAATAAATGCTGGCCTAGCCAGCAATGCTCACATCTCAAGAATGAATTAAAAAAAAGCTGCTCCAACTCGGACTGCCTCAACAACTGTTCACTTCCCAATGGCTCAATCTCTCCTCCTGAGACCGTGTTCCACAGTATTCACAAATCTGCACTCCTGCCTCTAATTACCAGCACAATTCCAAACCACTAGCTTCACCAAGCTGGCACTGCCCAGGGTTTTTCTGAACTTCAGTCTCCCAGCTGCACCAAGTTACAAATGGCTCCCAGGGCTTCCTCTGAACCCTAACCCTCTCCAGCACAGAACCAGCACCCTTCCACCACCTTCTCAGCTCCTCAGGACTTCTGAGCCTAACTGCCTAGAGCTTGCTAACATCAGCACCTTTTTGGCATCCATCCTCTTTCCCTGCTGTGGAACACTCAGATCATTTGAAACCAGAGAACCTTCTTCAACTCCACCCATCTCCATGATGATGTAGCCTTTCAGGGTTCACTTTATGCTAATTTAGCCATAACTTCCAAAACAAAACATCTCTCTGGACTGCACTTCTTTGCAAGCAGTGTTGATATCACATTACTTGCTCTCCATCTAAGTAAGTCCGCCTCCTGTTTTAGGATCTTTCCTTTCTAATTGTTAACCCCTTAAGTCAATGTGGCCTTAAAGTTTTAAGTGTAATAGACTCGAATAGACAGTAGTTGCATTTATCTACAATTTTCTACAATTAAACTATAATTTTCTTAGAACTAAAAATTGGTGCATTGACAGGACTGCCAGAAAGCCTATAATCAATGTCAAGGAGAATGAAGGAGTCCAGCACCAATTTGGCAGAGAGCTTTGCACAGAGTTTGGAGCCCCTACCTTTCAGCATGAAAGTGGTGGCCAACTCCATGAGAATGCTTACAGGTCCAACCATAATGCAGTGGCTGATAACCAATGTCTGAGCTTCAGTTGCAGCACAAGCAGCTTCAACCCAACATTTGAGTGCTGCAGTAGAAGCTGAGACTGAATTCATGCAAGGATTGCTGGTTGCCATGCAGGCTCAGATTGCTACCACCATGCTTGCAGATACCAGTGTTCAAAGGGACTTGCAGAGTGCACAGCAGATCAGCAATCTGTCCTTCACCACATACTCGGGTTGCTGAGGTCCCTTGACAGTGGTCCCTTGGACCACAAGCCTTCTATCCTATCTCAGATGAGAGCATTCATGCTCCCATCCCTGCCACTCCACCAGTGCCCCCATGTTGCCAGTCAGCCAACCAGCCCAGACTGCTGGCACCCATGCCATGATGATGCAATCCACGGTCTGGGCCTTCTGAGCCCAGGGCTGCTCGTGGTCATCCTCCAAGGCCATCTGCAGTTTCCTCCATTGAAAATCCACAGCCTTCCACCAATCATGCTGCAACCGCTGGGGTAGTACTGCTAGGGTCACTAGGACTGGTAAAAATACATTGAAGACAAGCACTAAGAGAATGCACAAAAGTGATGTTTGTATGCAGGATGGCAGTATTTGATTTATATTTTGCCAAGGGGACACTGTGATGGTCATTAGCAGAATGGAGGTAAGAACAAAAACAAAAATACCTGGAAAAATTCAGCAGGTCTGACAGCATCTGCAGAGAGGAATATAATTAACATTTCAAGTCCAAATGACTCTTCATCAGAACTGTAGGACTGTTGGTGAATGTGGAATTGGAACTAGTATCACAGCCAGATGAGTTAATCACAGACAGCCCAGCCAGAAAGCAGCTCTGTTGATTGCCTGCTCCCTTCCTCCTCTCCTCCTCTTCCAGCTCCTTAGCTGATCACTCTATAGCTGGTGGTGATGGCTATGCCCTCATGACGGTGACATTGTGCAGCATGCTATCTTCCTACATTTCCAGGAGCCAGGCAAAATTCCCCCAGTGTGTTTCACCTAACCTAAACCACTGATCCTGTCTATAATGCAATAATTTCTTTTTACTATCCATGTTGAAATGCAGTATTTTCAGCATTTGACATTTTGGGACATTTGATATTGTGTGCAATTGACTTAGGACAGTAATAACACTGGAACTTAAAACTCAGACTGAGTTCCTCAACAGTGCTTCTAGGCAATAAGAAAGAAGGACCTGCATTTATATAGTGCCATGCATGGACTCAGGACATCCCAAAGTGCTTTACAGCCAATTAAGTACTGTATTTCTTTTGAGGTGCAGTTACTGTTGTAATGTAAGAAACATGGGAACAGATTTGCACACAGCAAGCTCTCACAAAAAGCAATGTGATAATGACCAGACAACTTGATGTTGATTGAGGAATAAATATTGGCTAGGACACCAGGAATAATGCTCCTACTCTCCTTCGAAATAGTGCCATGGGATATTTTATATCCACGTGTGAGGGCCTCAGTTAAAGTCTCATCTGAAAGACAGCAACTCTGACAATACAGCATTCCTCAGTACTGCATTAGTAAGTATCAGACTTGGTTTTGTGCTCAAGTCCTGGAGAATTGAATCCACAATCTTCTGACAATGTTACTAACTGAGCCATGGAAGACGCTGCACAATGTGGCACCATATTTAATAAGACCACCTAGGATTTCTGCTCTATAATAGTACTAACTATGAGAGACCCAGATCACAATGAAAACTGGATGGCACAAACGTTTCCAATGGTGCTGTCATGACTCTGTCATGATTCTTTATTCATGAGCTTTACATAGTGAGCAATGGCAGGATATATAAATACTATGAGAATCATAGCTGACCCCACTAAAGTCATTATAGCATTAAGGAGAAGGAATCCTCATCCTAGTTCCAGAGACATCAAGGCATAAATTCAGGAATAAAACGGAGCAGCAATGATGAATTTAGAAAATTGATAGCTCTGCCCAGTTTGTCTGGGTGTTCAGGCTGCTGCTGAAGTTGCTATTTTTTCAGACAGCTCTGGCACCTGCCTGAAATGAGTAAAAATTACTCTTTTTAATATGGAATTGTGGGTCGTGTGGACCGATTTACTAACTTCATTCAAATTAGTTAGAACTTGCACCATGAATTATTTTCAGGCCGTACAGCAGCCTGCTCAGTGGTTACAAAGCAAATTCTGAGGTCTTCACAGTTACTAACAAGATTAAAGTGGAGCCATGAGCAGCTGCTGCTGTCTCACTCTCCTCCCTCCCAATTCCTTGTCTCCCTCCACCTCCCATGACTTGGCATGGACGATATCACTGTCTTCTGTTTGGATCCGCTATCGGTGCACAGGCTGATCAACATCTGCAACCAGTTCGAACTGGCCTCAGGAGCCAAGGTAGATCATGGCAAGAGCAAGGCCATGTTTTTTGGGAATTCAGCTGACCGGTCCTTTATCCCCTTCACTATCAGGTCAGACTGCCTGAAGTTTCGGAGGGACCAGAGCATGCGTTAGAAACTGGAAGGAGCGAGCGGCTATGGTGAAAAGAAAACTGGGCATGTGGGGGCAACGTTCCCTCTCCAATGTGGGTAAGAACCTGGTCATCAGGTGTGAGACTCTTGGTGTTGCTGTACGTGGCACAGGTCTGGCCCATCCCTCACTCCTGCACTGTGGCGATCGCCGGAGCCATCTTTCGCTTTATCTGGAGTTTGAAAATAGATCGTGCGCACAGGGACATGATCTACAAACCTCTAGAGGAAGGAGGAAAAACCATGCCCAACATCGCCCTCATACTGATGGCCACCTTTGTGTGCGGCTGCATCAAGCTGTGCGTAAACCCTCGGTACGCGAACACCAAGTGTCACTATGTGCTGAGGTTCTACCTGTCCCCGGTGTTGCGAAGGATGGGTCTGGCCACACTGCCGCGGAATGCTCCAAGTAGTTGGACCGTGCCGTACCACCTGTCCCTCGTGGAAAACTTTATGCAGAGAAACACCTTTGACCACAAGTCCATCAGGCAATGGTCAGCATGTAACATCCTAGAGGCCCTGTGGGAAAAGGAATTGGTGGACCCTGTCAGATAGTTTCCCGAGCAGACTATCAAAGTCATTTGGCAGAGTGCTTCATCGCCAGAATTTTCCAAGAAGCACCAAGATGTAGCTTGGCTGGTGGTGAGAAAGGTCATCCCCGTCAGATCTTTCTTACACGCCAAGGGTCTCACCCCCACCGCATGCTGCCCTCAAGGTGACTGTGGTGGGGAAGAGACCATTGTTCACCTGCTTGTGGATTGTGCCTTTGCAAAGAAGGTCAGGAGAGAGATGCAGTGGTTTTTGTTGAGGTTCATCCCAAACAGTTCTGTGACATAGGATTCTGTGTTGTACAGGCTGTTCCCAGGGACACACATGGAGACAAACATCAACTGCAGCTGGAGGATCATCAACTCGGTGAAAGATGCTCTTTAGTCTGCCCGCAACTTTTTGGTCTTCCAGCGCAAAGAGTTGACCCCGACCGAGTGTTGCAGACTGGCACATTCCAAGGTCCAGGACTATGTGCTGAGGGATGCACTAAAGCTTGGGGCAGCTGCCGCAAAGGCGTAATGGGGAAAGGTTGCTATCTAAGACCTTTCTGCCATAGTGCACCAAGGGGCTGGGAATTGTATAGACCCCTCAGGCTGTATGACTCACAAGGAATAAATACAGTGAAAACTACATGTATCACAATTGTATTGAAGCACCTGAGTGCAACATGATCTACGTCGATAACTCAAATACCATTGCACTGTCTGACTGTCTGTAATGACCATGTTGAAATGTCAGTTGTTCATTGATTGTATTGAAGCACCTCAAGATCTTTGTGGAAAAGTGGTATATGATTGCACATTTTGTGATGGCCATTTTGAAATGTTTTGTAATGTTCTTTCAGATATTTTATGAATAAAATATATTTTTCCTCAAAAAAATGGGTTAAAATGTTGCCCAAAGGGTTCTATACAATTTCCAGCCCCTCAGTGAATGATGGCTGAAAGGTCTTAGACAGCCTTCTTTTCCCATTGAGCTTCTGCAGCAGCTGCCCCAAGCTTTAGTGTATGCCTCAGCATGTAGTCCTGGACCTTGGAATGTGCCAGTTTGCAACACTCAGTTGTGGACAACTCTTTGCACTGGAAGACAGCAAATTTCAGGCAGATCAAAGAGCATCTTTCACCGAGTTGATGATCCTCCAGCTGCAGCTGATACTTATCGCGGTGTGCAGCCCATAGAGCACAGAGACCTGCGTCACGGAGCTGCTCGGGATGAACCTCGACAAAAACATTGCATCTCTCTCCAGACCTTCTTTGCAAACGCACATTCCAGAAAGAAGTGGACAACGGTCTCTTCCCTCGGGCTGTTTTGGCTCACATTGAATGTACACAGTAAATATTGCATGTATCACAATTGTATTGAAGCACCTCAGAGTGCAACATGATCAATGTAGATAATTTGAATATTGTACTTCCTGTAATGGCCATTTTGAAATGTTTTGTAATGTTCTTTTAGATATTTTATGAATAAAGTATATTTTTGCAAAAATATAAGTGGTTTAAAGTGTTCCGGACTAGCACATTTCATGATCCAGGTTTAAGTGCTGAGGGGCACAGTAAAGCTTGGGGCAGCCACTGCAAAGCAGCAATGCGAAAAGGCCACCGCCTAAGGCCTTTTAGCCATCGTACACTGTGGGGCTAGAAATTGGGTAAGACCCTTTGGGTTGTATGTTTGACATGGAATGAATCTTGCAAATATTAACTGCAATTGTAAATGTAAGTAACATACAGTATTGGAAGAAATTGATTTGTTTTGTACCTTATGTAATTTCAACTATGAATGATCTTGTAATGTACTTTTATTAGATTTTATGAATAACATATTTTTGGAAAGAAAAGGTGGATTAAAGGTCCTGATTGGTGAGCTGCATTAGGGTGCCCAGATGATGCCCATAGCTTGCCGGATTTATTTCAATGCAGCCGAAGGATGAATTTAGAGCAGTCCTTGAGCCTGTCTATTCTGCTATGCATGTCCAGCATGCCATCCATTTTGCATCTGTTATCAGGCGCTATTGCATTTACGTGCCATTGAAGCTCCTCACCTGCTGTCATGACTGCTATTAAGCAACACGGCTGGGTGTCAAACTTGGATCCTTCCTTTTTAAATTACCTCAGTACCATATTAGGCACTGCATTTATCCATTGTGTTGGAAACGCTACCCAACTTCGGTCTTTTCTAAATAAATCTAAATCATCCCAATTCAGATCAGGTCATATTTGCCAGTCACAGCTAAAACTAACAATTCAATAGAGACAGATTATTGTATAGTGTAATTTTATGATTGAGGACAGAGATCATAGATGAGGAGAAGAGACCTAAAATTTATTTTAAAATTTGCCTCAGATCTTGATATCAATGTTGTTACAAGAAACTTATCATTTTAGGATGCCTTGTGTTTAATTTAGTTGATTTGATTTTTTGGCTGTGAGTTCTTAATTGTTGGGCAGAGTTGGTGATTTTCTTTCTCACTGAAAGCAACAGGAGTGTTGTGCCTGCAAATGTCATCCAGCCTAGAGAAAAATCCATTTCTTTTTGTCCTCTTGTACTTCCATTGTTGGCACGGTAACACAAAATGCTGGAGAAAAGCATGAATCATAAATGAAAGAAACATTGTGAAAGACAGGAAGTATGTGCATTCAGGTTATATGCAAATTACAGGTTTAAAAGAGTTAAATGTTTTACTAGTGGATTTCTGTGGCATTGTTTTGGAATGAAGATTAAAAATGCATTATTGGATACATATATAATTGTCTCTTATTGTATAACACATAAAGATAGAAGCATTAGAAACATACAGAATATATATCAGATCAAATAAATTAGAATATACTTAGATCATCAGAAATATAATCTGAACATGTAAAATATTCCAAGTACAAATTCTGTCAGTGCATAATAGGTACATATGTATTTAAATTTGAAAAAGGTATAAAATCTTCTCTCTGAAATCTGAATTCAAAAACATTCAGCTAAACCATGCAGCAGGCTCTTTGGTATTTCCATTGCTGATAAATCCTATGTCAACTGAGCAAGAGTTGAATAAATGGAACAAAGTGTGTTGTCTCCTATCTGCTCTTTACATTTCTGATAAAACGGTAGCTTTTTGTATAATTTTTTCATTTTATTCCTTTGGGTATGAATCAAAATATCATCTCACAGGTGAAGTCCTCCAACATTTATTATGGGTACAGTTCCAATTGAGTTCCATTAATGCAGGCATTATGTTACTATAAAGGGTTTTTTTTTACCAGGGAAGTATAACATAACATTGGGTTCCTTGACATTTAGTGATAAATGATAGATAGATAGATAATTTTAAGTAAGCATTATATCTTGGGATAAAATAGTGTATAATTCCTCAAGTGACTTTGAAAAAATAATGTGTTCTGTCATCTACTTTTGGGAGCAGTGGAGATATAAGTAGCCACATAATAAAATTGGAGTGTATATCAGTGTCACTTTCTTGTGGATAGAGTGCACTCCCAACCAGTGTAATTCAATAAAGACTTTTATCAATTCCTTTTTCAATACAGCTAATTCAAAACAAAAGTGAACTTGAAACACATGCTTATAGCAGCCAGGGTATAGCACAGCCATAACGAACAGAAGACTCTCAACAGACACAGCAGGCGGCTGAATGAGTTAATGGTTCAAGGGCAAAAGCTACACGTTTTTACTGTCAGACAGGTTCAGTAGCACAAGCTAATTGTTTTATTGTGTTTATGACATTGTCTTTGAGATAAAACACTTGTGTTAAGGGTATGATATCGTTTTATCACTCTGGCATTCTGCCAATGTGTCACACAGCCTGTACTGGCAGCTCGCCAGAGGCACAATATGGGGCCAAAGTGTAAATGTTGTTTCTTATTTTTTTAAAAATAGCTTAACTGATCTGTCACATTTGTGTCAGCATTTTCAGTCTCCTTCAAACAAT
The DNA here is from genome assembly GCF_017639515.1 of Carcharodon carcharias. NCBI lineage: Eukaryota > Metazoa > Chordata > Chondrichthyes > Lamniformes > Lamnidae > Carcharodon > Carcharodon carcharias. The sequence continues at coordinate 53,230,968 of NC_054480.1, forward strand.
ACAATGAAACCTGAGAATCAATCTCCTTAAACCCTTAAAGTCACCAAAGCAACCACGGCCATTATCTGGGAGGGTCATCTGTATGAGTGATAGGCAAAGATTACTCGTGCCAGAGTAATTGCTTTTTGTTTCTTTAATCAAAGTCACAAACAATAGCTGAACAGACCTAACAGAATGTCAGTGAGATTTTGGTAGTACTGAAGTCTACAAAACTAAACTGCCTCCTTTTTATATGCTGATGACTTGCACTTCACATAAAGGGGACAAAAGTAACAATATAAAACAAAGTGAAGAAACACTTCTTAGTCAGATCTGAAGAAATTTTCTACACCCTGGCATGAATGGCATTCTATTAAAAGCTATTCCATCTGTTTTGCATTTATTAACTCTTCAATAAAAATGTACATTGGTCAAAAACAGATGACCTTATTATTCTACTATCAAATGTACACTTCATACATATTTTCTATTCTGTGTTTAAAAGCTCTTGCCTTCTTAATTTGTACAACACCTTTAAGAAGTGATACTGCAATGTAGCTTAATGCTGCTGTTGCTTTGGAAGCTGTGGCTTTGTCTCCCACATGCTACCCTCTACAGGCTTCAGTTCATCCAAAACTATGTTGCCAATGTCTGACGTGCTCCAAGGCTCTTTTCCCTTTCACCCACTGTGCTCACTGACCTACATTGGCTTCAAGTCAAGCAACATCTTGATTCTAAAAGTATCACTCTCATTTTCAAATCGCTCCATGACCTCACCCTTCTCTATCTCTGTAATCTTCTCCAGTCCCACAACACTCCAAGATATCTGCACTCATCTAAATCTGGCTTCTTAAGCATCACCAATGTCAATCACTCCCCCATTGGTGGCTATGCTTCCAGTTGCCTAGGCCCTAAGCTCTGGAACACACTCTCTACAACTGCCTCCTTCTCTCTACCAAGCTTTTCTCCTTTACACTATTTAAAAGTTGCCATAGATCTCCTTATGCACCTCAGTTTCATACTTTGTTTTATAATGCTCTTGTGAAGCACTTTATATTACGTTATATTACATTAAGGGCGCTATATAAATATATGCTGTTATTGTTTCCTAACCAGTCACAGTCAGCCCCTACAAAACAGTGATTAAGCAATACATCACTAGTGTGTCCAGGAAGGTTGGGTGTTTAAACTACCTGTAGTCAGGAAAGTTGAAAGTCTTTCCATTTACCCTTGTGGTCAGGTGCTGCTGACTCTAGAGCTAAAGGCAAAACTCACTAGTTGGAGCACTCTCAGTAATCTTAGAGTTAGCACCAAAACTTCCTCCATCCTCCAACACTATCGTCACAATCAGGGCAACCATACAGCAGCAGCAGCAGTATAATCAAGTGGAGTAGCAGTCACAGCTAAATGGAGACTGGGAATCTTAGCAATGATTGCCCAATTTGAACTGGGCCCAAGTTACTGCACAAGTCTGGCTGGGCATTTACACTGTGGTTATACGTAAATTTTAGCTCAATTAAAGGACTTGCATTTGAGAGGTACCATTCATGTCTTTAGGGCACTGCAAATGCTTCCTTTTAAGTTGTAGTCACCACTCCTGCCTCAGCTCATCTGCTGCTGAAACCTTCATCCATGCCTTTGTACTTCTAGACTCGACTATTCCAATGGACTCCTGGCCAGACTCCCACCTTCCACCCTCCATAAAGATAAGTTCATCCAAAATCTTGCCCCATGTATCCTAACTCAGACAATGGGCAGAATTGTCCCCGATCTGCACTAAGTGCCGTAGCGGGCGGGAAAAAGACGTTTTACCTGGCGGCCACAATAGCGGCTTTTCACACTGTACCATCTGCATCCCGCCTCATTAATTATGCAGCCATAGGAAACACGCCATCTGGCTGGCGGGCGGCCTCTGAATCGTCTGCCATGCCATTACCTCACCGTTTCGTCACCTTGGGTGCCATATATGAACTGCAGCCACCCACACAGTTCTCAATGCTTGCAGTTCAGGACTGCTCCAGTGAAGACATGGCCCTGAAAGCCAAGAAGATTTCAGTGACCCGTCACTGGAATGCCTTTCGGAGGCCCGCTGTGATGTCCTCCACCCCCACTCTGGATGCAGGAGGTCCAGCAATCTCACCACTCCGGCTTGGTGCACGCCACTTATGTACAGTAGTGAAACACATCGGCGTGATTCTGATGAGCAGGGCTTATAATGATATTCAGATGTGTTAAAATTAAGTTCCTGATGTCCCATGGTGGGAAAGGAGGCCCACCATTGACGGGCGGAGCAGACAATCCCAAACTGTTTTCATGACGGCGTGAAACCAATTTTTGGCCTTCCCACCATATTATCCATTCACCATGATGCCTGACGTCAACAGGCACAGAAAATTCCACCCAATGTTTCATTCACCCTCAGTTGAGCAATGCCTCAATTTTAAAATTCTCATCCTTATTTCAAATCTGTCCATGGCCTCACCCCTTCCTTTCCCTGCAACCACTTCCAGCCCCGTGGCATTCAAAGGTACCTGAGTAGCTCACATTCTGGTCTCTTGCGCATCCTCAATTTTAATCACTCCACTATTAGAAGATATGCCTTCAGCCGCTCATGTCCTACAGACTGGAATTCCTTCCCTAAAGCACTCCACCTCTCCTTTCCCCTTTCAGACTCTCCTCAAAACTCACCTTTTAGTCAGAATTACCTGGAAAAACTCAGCAGGTCTGGCAGCATCGGCGGAGAAGAAAAAATTTGACGTTTCGAGTCCTCATGACCCTTCAGCAGAACTGAAGTTCAGAACTGCAGTTCTGCTGAAGAGTCATGAGGACTCGAAACGTCAACTCTTTTCTTCTCCGCCGATGCTGCCAGACCTGCTGAGTTTTTCCAGATAATTCTGTTTTTGATTTGGACTTCCAGCATCTGCAGTTTTTTGTTTTTATCTATTTGTTTTTATCATCTTTTAGTCAATCTGTCTTAATATTTCCATGTGTGTTTTGGTGTGAGGTTTTAGATGATAATGCTGGTTGCTGTAGTTGTTCTTGTTTTATAGGTAAAAATGGCAATCAATTGCACATAGCAAGACCCCACAAACAGCAATGAAGTGAATGTCTAATAAATTTGTTTTGCTGATGCTGCTTGAGAAATGCTGTTGATCAAGATATCAGGAAAATTCCCTGCTTTAATTTTTTCAGAAGAGTACTGAGGGATCTCTTTGTTCACCCAAACAGGCATTCAGGGATTTATTTTAATACCTGAAAGAGGACAACTCTTGAAAATATTCCTGCAATGGAGCAGTGAGGTAAGAGTTTAGATTATGTGCTCAAATTCTGAAGTGGAACTTGAAACTTGAACCCACAACCTTTTGACTTAAGAGGTAAGAATGTTGCTACTAAGTGGACATCGAATGGAACAAATGAATAGTAAATCCCTCTGCTGCATAATATGTTTTATTACAATTAAATACCATTGAGTACAATTTCTTTCTGATGACGGATATTGAACCTGAATTAGATTTCCTTACGTTAAAAAAGGACTCTTGTGATAGAATTTAAATGCGCTATGAGAATAATTATTTCTGCGGCAGGTGAAAACAATGTCATGAATCATCAACTTCAGCAAATGAGATTAATTTTGAACATTTAAAGGAGCTTTGTGCCTTAATTAGTATCGTTATCAGAGAACCAACAATATCAAATACAAAACAAAAACAGAATTACCTGGAAAAACTCAGCAGGTCTGGCAGCATTGGCGGAGAAGAAGAGAGTTGACGTTTCGAGTCCTCATGACCCTTCGACAGAACTTGAGTTCGAGTCCAAGAAAGAGTTGAAATATAAGCTGGTTTAAGGTGTGTGGGGGGGCGGAGAGAGAGAGAGAGGGAGAGAGAAGTGGAGGGGGGGTGTGGTTGTAGGGACAAACAAGCAGTGATAGAAGCAGATCATCAAAGGATGTCAACAACAATAGAACAAAAGAACACATAGGTGTTAAAGTTGGTGATATTATCTAAACGAATGTGCTAATTAAGAATGGATGGTAAGGCACTCAAGGTATAGCTCTAGTGGGGGTGGAGGGAGCATAAAAGATTTTAAAATATTTAAAAATAATGGAAATAGGTGGGAAAAGAAATATCTATATAATTTATTGGAAAAAAAAAGGAAGGGGGAAACAGAAAGGGGGTGGAGATGGAGGAGGGAGCTCAAGACCTAAAGTTGTTGAATTCAATATTCAGTCCGGAAGGTTGTAAAGTGCCTAGTCGGAAGATGAGGTGTTGTTCCTCCAGTTTGTGTTGGGCTTCACTGGAACAATGCAGCAAGCCAAGGACAGACATGTGGGCAAGAGAGCAGGGTGGAGTGTTAAAATGGCAAGCGACAGGGAGGTTTGGGTCATTCTTGCAGACAGACCGCAGGTGTTCTGCAAAGCGGTCGCCCAGTTTACGTTTGGTCTCTCCAATGTAGAGGAGACCACATTGGGAGCAACGAATGCAGTAGACTAAGTTGGGGGAAATGCAAGTGAAATGCTGCTTCACTTGAAAGGAGTGTTTGGGCCCTTGGACGGTGAGGAGAGAGGAAGTGAAGGGGCAGGTGTTGCATCTTTTGCGTGGGCATGGGGTGGTGCCACAGGAGGGGGTTGAGGAGTAGGGGGTGATGGAGGAGTGGACCAGGGTGTCCCGGAGGGAGCGATCCCTACGGAATGCTGATGGGGGGGTGAAGGGAAGATGTGTTTGGTGGTGGCATCATGCTGGAGTTGGCGGAAATGGCGGAGGATGATCCTTTGAATGCGGAGGCTGGTGGGGTGATAAGTGAGGACAAGGGGGACCCTATCATGTTTCTGGGAGGGAGGAGAAGGCGTGAGGGAGGATGCGCGGGAGATGGGCCGGACACGGTTGCGGGCCCTGTCAACGACCGTGGGTGGAAAACCTCAGTTAAGGAAGCAGGAGGACACGTCAGAGGAACTGTTTTTGAAGGTAGCATCATCGGAACAGATGCGACGGAGGCGAAGGAACTGAGAGAATGGGATGGAGTCCTTACAGGAAGCGGGGTGTGAGGAGCTGTAGTCGAGGTAGCTGTGGGAGTCGGTGGGTTTGGAATGGATATTGGTGGACAGTCTATCACCAGAGATTGAGACAGAGAGGTCAAGGAAGGGAAGGGAAGTGTCAGAGATGGACCATGTGAAAATGATGGAGGGGTGGAGATTGGAAGCAAAATTAATAAATTTTTCTAAGTCCCGACGAGAGCATGAAGCAGCACCAAAGTAATCATCGATGTACCGGAGAAAGAGTTGTGGAAGGGGGCCGGAGTAGGACTGGAACAAGGAATGTTCCACATATCCCATAAAGAGACAGGCATAGCTGGGGCCAATATCAAATACAAGTCTTACAGCACAGCGCCATGCAGTGGTAGGAGATAGGTTTGCATGATCTTTCCATTGATGCAATCAGTAGTTTTATACAGGAAGGACAGGAAATTTTAAGGATAACTAATCTTCAGCTTGGTCAGTTCATAACACTCTCAACTCTAAGTCAGTAGATTTTGAATTCAACTCTCTTGAGTTCATTATCTAGGCTGCTTTTTCTGTGCAATAATGAGATAGAGTTGCATTGTTAAAAGTGTCATCTTTTAAATGATGATGTGAAATTGATATAGCTGTTTCCTCGTTCAGGTAAATGTTAAAGATTCCATGCCACTTTTCTTTCTTCAAGAAGAACAGGGAGTTTTCCTGTTGTCATAACTAATCATTTTCCCTTAACCTAAACTGTCAAACCTAAAGTTAATTCAAAACAAAAACAGAATTACCTGGAAAAACTCAGCAGGTCTGGCAGCATCGGCAGAGGAGAAAAGAGTTGACGTTTCTGTTGAAGGGTCATGAGGACTCGAAATATCAACTCTTTTCTTCTCTGCCGATGCTGCCAGACCTGCTGAGTTTTTCCAGGTAATTCTGTTTTTGTTTTGGATTTCCAGCATCCGCAGTTTTTTGTTTTTATTAAAGTTAATTCATATCATTGATATTTCTGTGATCATGCTATACATAATCTGGCTGCCACATTTGCCTTCACAACAGTGGCTCCACTTCAAAAGGCAATTGATATGAGAAATTTCTTATCTGTGTGATGGATGCCATGTAAATGCAAGACTCTCCTTTCCTCAAGCTGTTCTGGAGTGCCTCTCAGATGGTGGCAGGATCTTGGGCTGGGAGCAAGTAGCCACAAGTGACTGGCCTCTGGAGCAATGAATTGGAGGGCTCCTGCTCCATAAATCAGACCACAGCACAACTTAACATCTTCAGAAGAAGAGAATAATAATACAAGTCATATAGAAATAATAACAAATATTTATAAAAAGTCAAAAACTTAGAAATGCATAAAATGCAGGAAAATCTACATTTTAATAGAATCCTGTTTAAGCATGAATTTAACTCAGCAACTGTATAAAGTAAAAGTATGTGTCTAATAAACTAAATAGCAATATTTTTGGATGGTAAAACAATCCACAAGGCATTAAAAATTAAAAGTCAAGGTGTGTTTTCATTGTGCAAAAATATCTCCAACTTTATTACATTATCAAATTCCAGAAATGAACTTCAATGAGATTAATGGCCAAAGTAAACCAACTCCTCACTTTGAAAAAAAAGTTACATGTAGCACTAAATGTAATTCATGTTGTGAAATTCATATTAAATTATTCATCGGCTTACATAAGTGGACAATTATGGACATTAAAAGTAGAATATTTACAAAGAGATTGTAAGAAGAGATCAAAAACAGAAAGACTTACCAAAAAATTGGTGAGCTCTGGGCTGTATTCACTCTAATGCACTGAGTAATTTCTCATTTTAGGAAATTACTTTTAGAAACAAATTATTTGAAAATATATAGCTTGTCTCCTTACTATTTCATTGTGGAATACAGGGAGTGAACACATAATCCCTGACTTTTGTAATTACTAGGCAGTGGTTAAACAAATATTATTTTCCTCTCCATATTGAAAGAAAAGTCCAGGGATAAGCTACATAAATATAAAAAGGCTTGCATTTATATAGTGCCTTTCACAGCCATAGGATGTCCCAAAGCTCTTTAAAGCCAATGACAGACTTTTGAAAGGTAGCCACTGTTCTAATGTAGGAAATGCCACAGCCAACCTGTGCAAAGCAAACATTCTACAAACACCAAATGTTATAATAACCAGACAACCAGTGTTAATGGTGTTAATTTAAGGATAAATATTGGCCAGGGAATCATTTTGTGCTTCTTTGTTAAAGTGCCATGGGGCAGAAATTTCCGTTGTTGGGGGGGAAGGGGTGTGGGCGTGGGCGGGAGCAGATCCGATCGACACACGCCATTGGGTCCATGCCACCATTTTACGTGGGCGGGCCAATTAAGGCCCGCCCAGCGTATTTGCCAATTCCTGTGGATAGCGGGAGTATGCGGTCGGCAGCTGGCGTGCACAGACCACCAGGTCCAATGGCGACCTGGCAGTCTGTTTAAAGGGAGGCCTAGCAGCCTCCTGTAGGCTGGTGACAATGGCCAATTCGAGGTCACACCACAGGGAGTTGGCTGAGCAGGCCAAGCTGGAGGGAAAGGGCAGAGGAGCAGGCCAGGCTGCAGGGTCAGCCACAGGAGCAGGACAGGCTGCAGGGTCAGCCACAGGAGCAGGACAGGCTGCAGGGTAGGCCAGCATGGTGGGGGGGGGGCAGAGTGCCCCTCACTTTTCAGATGAATGCCTTGCTGCCTCCTCAAGGAGGTAGCAGCACGGCGGGAGGTGTTGGCTCCCCAGGATAGAAGGAGGCCACCCCCACATGACTAAACGTGCCTGGGAGGAGGTGGTGGAGGTGGTGAGCTCCAGCAATGTGGTGCGGCGCACCTGGATCCAGCACTGCAAGCGCTTCAATGATTTGTTGCGCTCTGGAAGGGTGAGTACCATGTTGGCATTGGGCATTTAACCCAGCAGGTAGCCTTAGTCTTTGAGGCCCCCCCACCAAGTCTTACTGTCATAACTGCATTGAATCATGTTGGGCATTTGTCATACGCTGGGTGGGCAAGCAGATAGTGCCCATGCTTAGATCAGCCTGAGTGGTTCATGAGGAGATGAGTTCTCCACCGGACCATGTGTTTCTCTCAGTCACACATGAGTAGTCTGGGGGCAACCTGCAGGAGATGCAGCTAGGTGCATACTCAGAACTCCAACACATGTCCTGTTCACGGTGATGAAGTGGTGGAAGGGGAGCCTCAAGGTGTCATGGCCAAGAACCATCTGCTGCCCTCGACACTGCACATAGTTGCGCTTCCTTGCTATGGGAACAAAGACCACGTGCTTTCTAAAGTGATGTATGCAGCATGTGTCCAAGGTGGCCGTTGGGGGGGGGGAGCTGCGGGTTGGGAACAGGTGTACTATCTTTGTGTGACTGATCAGCAGTAGCGGGGAGAGGAGGCACTGGAGGCCTGATATGGCCCATTGTGGTTGGGGTGTGGCATGCGGGTGCAGAGTCCATGTGTGATTAGCTGCAATGAATGTCTTCTCTGTTTTTCAGGAGAAGAATGCTCATAATGCCCTGGAGCGTGCGAGGACTGGACGCAGCCAGACTCACCTCCTTATGTTAGGCTGCTTCGAGCAGGAGGCCCTGGAGCTTGAGAGGCGCAATGCACCCAGGTCAACTGGTGTCGGTGAGGCTGGGGTGGAATGACCAGGTATTTGAGGCCAACAGTGAGTGAGATTTGCAATGTCCTCCCAACATCCATAGCACTGATGATTGTTTAATTTGTTATTGCTGCAACATTGCTCGGTCACAGACTGATAGAGTCAGAGGTGTGGATCATAGAAAAAGGTCCTTCGGCCCTTCAAGGATGCTCGCATTAAACACGTTCCTAAATCTTCTAATCCCATTTCCCAGCACTATGCCCATGACCTTGTATGCCATGTCATCGCAACTGCACATCCAAATACTTATTACATGTTAGGAGGGTTTCTGCATCCCCCACCCTTTCAGGCAGTATGTTCCACATTCTCAACACCCACTGTGTGCAAAAGTTGCTCATCACATCCCCTGTCAACCCCATGCCCCTTACCTTAAATCTAAGCCACCTGGTTATTGATCCCTCCACCAAGGGCAAAAGTTCCTTTCTGTCGACACTATCTATGCCCCTCATAATTTTATACACCTCAGTCATGTCACCCCTCAATCTCCTCTGCTCCAGGGGAAATAACCCCAGTCTATGCTATCTTGCCTCATAAATGAAACTCTCCAGCCCAGCCAACATCCTGGTAAACGTCCTCTGCACTCTCTCCACACCAATCACATCCCTCCCATAAAGCACATTTCAGAACTGCACTTAGTACTGTAGCTGCGGCCTAAGCAGCATTTTCTGCAGCTGGAACATTACCTCCCTGCTCATATATTCTATGCCTCAGCTAATAAAGGCAAGTATGGCATCTGCCTCCTTAAACACCTTATGTACCTGTCCCGCTACCTTAAGGGACCAGTCGACATGCACACCAAGGTCCTGCTGATCTTCGTTACTTCCTAAGGTCCTACCATTCATCGTGTATTCCCATGCCTTGTTTGTCCTGCCCAAGTGCATCACCTCACACTTATGCATGATACATTCCATTTTGGCATTCATCAGCCCATCTGACCAGCCCGCCTATATCCTCCTGTAATGTAAGGCTATGCTCTTCACTATTTCCCACCCCACCAATGTTTGTCTCCATAGGTTCTAGAAGGTTAAGTGCATAATGAGCCAGAGGGAAAGGGATGAAGTATGTCACTGTGTGCATGCTAACTGATCCACTGTCCTTGTTGTTCATTTCAGCATCATCAGAGCATGCCCGCCAGGAGGAGCTGCAGATGCCCCCTCTCACACCTGAAGGCCCTCAAGGTCACCTGCGTCACACCATTTCTGCGAGGCAAGCATCAGCGCAGATACTGGCACCTCGGTGGGCATTGCTACACCGGCTAGTGTCCCGGGGCACAGTGGAGAGGGCACTTCACAATCGTTGGAGGAGCTGGCAGAGACAGAGAGTGCCGATGGTGCCAGCAGTTGGAGGACTGCAGGGGACCAGGCACATGCTCAGTCAGTGGGTGATGATGTGCCTCTGGAGTTGTCCGTGACGCAGTGGGTGCAGGAAATGTGGCCGGGTGTGTGGGAGCATCTGGGAGTGATACATGAGGTTGTGCTTCACTTGGTGTCCATGGTGGGGGTGTCCACGCGGAGCATCACTGATGCAATGAACCTCATTGCAGATCTCCATGCTTCCTCCATGGAGAGAGTGGCAACTCTCATGGAGAGGTTCCTCCAGGAGAACAGTCAGGTCCTCCTGGAATTATGCTCAGACTTGCAAGCCCTCACAGCAGCATTGGCCACAGCTGGTCAGTGCCAATGTGGGAGATGGTGTGGGCTTCAAGCTTCCCAGCACGTTGCCCATCCATTCACGGTGAGCAGGGAGGTCCGAGGCGATCTCATGTCGGCGCAGCAGCTGCCTGTCGTATCTGTGGGCTCCTCTCAGGGCGCTCCGGATAAAGGCACCAGCTCCTCCTCCCCTCTCTCAGTTACCGTTTCATCCGGTGAGGCTGCGATGACTGGGGAGATGCCAACTGTGCGACTGGCAGATCCCTCCCAGGCGGGCCCAGCATAGGCTCCATGGGCCAGAGGACGACCGCCAAGGTCATTGAGGTCAACAGGACAGCAGAGTCAGCAGGCTGTCTCAGATGCCACTCCAAGCAATGGGGCAGAACCAAGACGTAGCACCCGCAAACAGAAATGTAAAGCACATTAGGCACACCACGGGTTTTCACTGGTGCTTTTGTGTTGGCCCGAGATTAGGAATATATTTAAGTTATTTTTGCTTGCTTACAGTATTGTTTTGCAATTGAGAGAATATCTGATCTTAAAATTAAAAATCAGATGTGTTACCATGGCTGCGGGTGGCTCCTTTGTTCTGCATGTGTACGTTTAAGAAAAATGTCGAGTGTTTGTTTGGACATTCAAGTTTATGTCCAAAGCCCTTAGTTCCTGCTGATGACCTGACAGATTTTGCACATGGGGGCCGAGTATGGGTGCACCAGGCAAGGCTGGTCCTGCTGATCCATTTGTGTTGTGCTAGCTAAAGGTTCATTGGATTAAAGCCTCCTGGGTGTCCCTTCCTCCTTGCTGAAGTCCTGGGTCAGCATCTAGCCCCTCATCATTGCCCTGTGCTTGCTCATCCTCGAACTCACTGCTGGGCTCATCATGTGCAGCCACAGACACTGCATCAATGTCTTTATCGTCCACTGTGCCCCCCTCCCCCCTTTCAAGCGCAAGATTATTTAGAGCCCAACATACAGCCACTATCAGTGACACACCATCTTGGGGGTACTGGAGTGGACCCCTGAACGGTTCAGGCATAGGCAGCACATCTTGAGAAGACCGATGGCTCTCTCCACCACAGCCTTTGTGGAGGCGTGATTCCTATTGTACTTCTGCTCAGCTTCTGATATTGGATGGTGGAGAGGCGTCATGAGCCACCGTCTAAGGGGGTAGACATGTCACTCAGCAGCCATCCATCAAGCCAGGCTGGAGCACTGAAGAGACCCCTGGGAGTGTCTGAGGATGTAGGCATCGTGGGAGCTGCCTGGGTACCTTGCACAGACTTGTAGAATCAGCATCCTGTGATCACATACTATCTACACGTTCATGGAGTGGAAGCCCTTCCTGTTGACAAAGGCAATGGGCTCACCTGCTGGCGCCTTGATGGCCACATGTGTACAGTCTATAGCACCCTGGACGTGGGTGAAGCCAGCAATGGCTGCAAAGCCTCTGGCTCGCTGTGTCTGGCTTACCTGGTCCCAGCAGAAGTGGATGAAGGTCAATGCACCCAGAGCGTCTGTGACCTGCTTGACACAAGTGTGGACCGCTGATTGGGAGACACCGCAAAGATCACCCACCGAACCCCGTAAGAAGCCAGAGGCATAGAAGTTGAGGGCGACTGTGACCTTCAGAGCCATTGGCATGGGGTGTCCACCCACACAGTTCACGGAGATATCAGGACCAATCATCTGACAGATATTGTTGACTGTCTCCCTTGACAGTCGGAGCCTCCTTCAGCACTGCACCTCAGGCATATTGAGGTGGCTGCTTCACCGCCTGTATACCTTGGCAGCAGGATAATGGCGTCTTCTGCGGCCCCTTCCACCTTGGACTACCTCTTGGTCCTGCACCCCTTGTGCCTGCGCCTGACCTCCCAAAGGTGGCTCCCCTGGAGGCTGAATGTGCACCCCTGGCCTCCTCTTCCTTCTAGCCCTCCCTTCCTCCTCAGAGGAGCTGTCTCCAGTGGACATGTCAGATCCCATATCCAGGCTAAGGGGAGGCTTTCGGAAAGCTGCAGGCCCGCTAAAGATTCCAGACTACAAAGTGCTGACCTGAAGATTGAAAATACACAGAAAGCTGTTGGAATGCATTCTGAACTACAACAGATCATACAGGCAAGCTTAAAATATTTCCTCCAATAAATACTCTAAATATCGCAATGACACGCAGTGATGTCAGGACACTTGCCCAACGTCACTGCGCGTCATTTTACACACGGATGTGCAGGGCCTATGCCCCGCACGTCAAACTGAATATTCGGCCCATGGAATCTTTTACATTCACTTGAGAGGGCAGATGCATCCTTGATATAATAGCCTATTTAATAGGTGGCAACTCCAACAGGGCAGCACTCCCTCAGTTCTGCACTGGAGTGTCATCCTTGAATTTTGCACTCAAGCCCTCTGATTCTTTTACAAAGCTGAAAGATAATTTGATGTAATTTATAATGATTTATAGGCCCAAATTTTGTGTTAAAAATAACAGGAAGGCTATCAGGACTCATCGTTACTAAGGAATGAATTTTGTGGCAACTTGCAGACTCCATGCATGCACAGTTAAACAGGGAAATCAAAAAGCTGCTGCCCAATTTGCCCTGCTCCTCCACAAGCTTCACTATACCATTAACACACTGAGAGACCTGTCATTCAAATACTTGCAGGGCATGAAGTTGGGCTACTGACTCACTAGATACTCTAAGCACACCAGAAAAAAAATCAAGCTTTCAAGTGTAAGCGAATTTTTAATGGCATGATAAGTTTAATTACTACCAAGCAACCTCCCTGGCATTGAAAATTTATCTTTGCAAGTGTAGAATCTCATTCCTTCAGATTTTAATTATTGTTGGTGATTTTTATAAATTAAAACATTTAAAAATCTTGACTTTTTTTACAAATCTTTTCTTTCTGTCTCTTTTATCTCTCATAATCCCATCATTCTTTCACTCTCTTTATTTCACTTTCTGTATATGATTCTTTATTAAAACAATTATTTTAACTTATACATACTATTGGTTTAAACTGGGTGCTTCAGAAAGGATTCTTCAGTCTGATTTCAGAAAGCGTTCTTTCAGTCTGATTGGTTGTAGAGACACGCTGTCTTGTTCACACAAATCCCAGACCCCCTGTGGAGTACACTGCACTGTATAAGACTCATGGTGATTGTAAGGTGCTGCACAAAATCCCATGAAAAGTGTGTGGGCAGCTGTAAATTTATTGAAAGGTGAGCAGCATTCATTCACTGCTGAGCATAAAATCCAAGCCATTGTGTTTGTGGTACATTAATGACAAAATGCTATGCAAACGTTTCATGAAAACAATATCTCTTTAAGTTGTTCGTCAATGTAATTGGTGATTGAATAGTTTCATGTCAATCCAGAGGATCTGTTTCTAAAACCCAAAGCAAATGTGTAAAAAAAGCAATTGAAAGAAAACAACACGAGAGGAATATAAAGCATTGCTGCAAAGATCGCCATCTGCATTAACATAGAAAGTGGTTAATATGAAGCTGAAAATGATTTTTTATGAGCAGCTAATATAAAACCAAAAATAAAGTAGCTCTACCCCAATGGACATTTTCAATCCAGCAACAATATACCTCTTTCATACCAATAATTCCCAACTTCAGGAAAATCCCTTCTGATAAAAGGGGCTAATGCCATGAAAACTTAGAAATTCACAACTGGTTGTAATGGAAAATATTTTTTTGGCAAAATTTGTCAGCTATATGTTGGAATTTTAGGATTGTAAATTGTGTTATATTTAATATCGTGAAACAGATCAAGCTCCTCCTGACTTCAAGGATAAGTGCAACACTTGGGCCCAGATTTTCATCTTTGAGATGGATAGCTGGAATGGGGAAATTGCGCGACTTGGCTGCCTGCCTTGGTAGAAAGTACTCCATCAGAACCAATTTTAACTCTCGGTGAGGGGGGGTGGCGGTGGGGTTGTGCTGGGATGTGGCCTGTGTGGGGTGGAGTCAATTGAAGCAGATTGGAGGCAACCACAGGGATAGCCTCATTATGCATGCTTGGCTAACAGATCAGGATCCAGTAAAAGGTTTTACTTTGTTGACACAGCTGAGGAAAAGGGAAAACTTCACCCTATTAACAGCTTTATGTTGTAAAATAAGTTATTTTTTTCTGCGATGTTTTGTCAATGGCTCAATGTTTATTTGCACAAGATAAAGAGGTAAGTCAAGTGTTTATAGTTTCTGTTATTGATACTTCAAAGCACTGGTTGATTAACACTTTTATGGGGTTATAGCATCAGCATTTTTTAAAAGAAAATCATGAATGGGTGTTTCTTTAAGTAGTTTCACACATGAATACTATAGGGTTCATTGGGTGCATATTGGGTGAATGTGAATGGAAGTGCCATGAGTTGGCATGAAGGCTATGAGGGGCAGATGGGGGATGCATGAGTTGGCTTGGGTAAAACCTTTTGACTTTAGCTTACAAAAGCTTTCCAAATCCAAACTATGGTTGTTGATGCCGCTGAGGGGCCATGAAACCCACATTTCACAAAGAACCTGGCCCGACTCCAAAACAATTACAGGGGCTAAGATAAGGCACCACTTGCCATGCCAATGAAAATTGGGGGTGCTGGGAATGAGGCAGGAATCACAGACGCAGGTCTTATCCACTTTTTTTTTTGGTCTGCCTCTATTCCAACATGGAGGGAGGTATGAAAATCCAGGCCTTGGTATGCTTTGAGCTAAACAGACAATGAACATTCCTTGGTTTGATTCATTAGCTGCATTAACTTAGATCAAAACTCTGCTAGAAAGATCATGGCAATGTCTTATTGCAGAATACCATTAAAGAGGGTAATCAAAGAAGCATAGAGTGACCAAGTAAAGTATAACACAACAATTCGTATTTATATTTGTTTTTAAATGTAATGAAATATCCCAAGGTGTTTCACAGGAACGCTATGAAACAAATTTGACACAGAGCCACAAAGGAGATATAGAGCAGATGACCAAAAGCTTGATCAAAGAGGTAGATCTTAAAGGAGGAAAGTGGGTTGGAGAGGTGGAGAGGTTTAGGGAGGGAATTCCAGACCTTAGGGCCTGAGCACCTGAAGATAAGGCCACCAATGGTGGAGCAGTTAAAATTGGGGATGCTCAGGAGGCCAGAATTGGTGAGTCCAGAAGTCTCGGAGACTTGTGGGACTGGAACAGATTAGAGAGATGGAAAGGGGCAAGGCTCACTGAGCAAATGGGTGACAGGTGAATGGAGCTTGGTGTGAATTAGATTATGGGCAGCAGAGTTCTGGATGACCGCAAGTTTATTTCAGCATTTCCTGCTTTATGTCAGATTTCCAACATCTGCAGGAATTTGCATTTGTACGAGGGAAATTGGGTGCTAAGGATTTTAGTGGATATGGGGTTGGGGGAGTAGGATATGAGTCTCATGGACAAGAAAAACTTGGAGATGGCATGATGGGAGATAAGAGAGAAAGAGAGACTAAACATTTAAATGTATAACTATTTTACTACTGATGGTAATAGGTAAGACAGAGAATAGATTCAAATCATAAACGATGGTTTTTCCAAGTAATCACAAGAGAAAGATCATTTGACACAGCTTTTCCAAATAGAGATAACCAAAGTAAAATCAATGCTCCAGAAATTGGTTTGGGGCAGCAGATTGACACAAACTGCATGTAGGGAGTGATCACTGTGATGGAGAGACTGTGTTCAAGGCAAAACCAATTTGTTAAAACGGGCATCATATAGGCATTAAACTCACTAAGTGCATATGGAAATGCCTATACCAATATGATATGGTATACAGTTCTGGCTTTTGGTGCCCATGTCACCTAACATATTGTTCACCTTTGCAGTTTCAAACAAGCAAAGAACCTTCAAATTTCCAGGCCCATGATTTTAATATAGATGAGATGAAAGTCCAAGTCCGACAAAAAGAACTAAAATAACCAGAGATTGGTAGTAATTATCTCAGAATGATGAGAGAGACCAGGAAGGAGATTTGTGAGGTAATAAGTTATTATGAGGGCGTCACTGGACAGCGAGGAGGTACCAACAAATGTGGTTCCCATAAAAGAAGCACCAGCAACTATAGTCTAACTCAGTTTCATATAAAATAATGGCATTGATAATCAGGGGTAAATTTCAGTTTCTGCACAATAATAACTTCATAAACTGTCAAAAGCATGATTGTGAAGGGAAGGATGATGCCTGACAACCTGTTTGACTTCTTTGAGGACATCCTAAGTGGGCTTTGAAATGTTCTGTAGTACAATGTACATAGATTTTGAAAAGACAGTTGACATAGTTTCTGAAAGATCAAGCTGTGGAGATTCAGGGTAAACCAAAGGAATTGATTGTAAACTGGCTGAGGGTAGAAAATAACCAGTACTCAGTGGAGGAGTTATGTCGGGGTGAGGGATGTGAAGAATGTTGAGTGAGAAGGGGGGTGTCCGATGGCTCGATTTATCTCATTTACATAAATACCTTGGACTTAGAAACTCAATACAAAGTGATTCAACTTGCTATTAATACCAGACCCTGGAAAGGGCAGTGGAGTCAGAGGAAGGAGCTCAGCGATTCCAGAGTGCTTTGGGCAAAATAAATAACTGGGCAGATTGGTGGCAGGTGAAATTTAATGTGGATAAAATACACGTTACTGCACATCTTTCACACACTGCAAAAACAGAATTACCTGGAAAAACTCAGCAGGTCTGGCAGCATCGGCGGAGAAGAGTTGACGTTTTGAGTCCTCATGACGCTTCAACAGAACTGATTTTTCTTTACAATGAGAGGGGTGAAATATAAGCTGGTTTAAGGTCGGCGGGGGCGGGGGAGAAGTGGAGGGGGGGTGTGTGGTTGTAGGGACAAACAAGCAGTGATAGGAGCAGATCATCAAAAGATGTCACAGACAAAGGAACAAAAGAACACAGAGGTGTTGAAGTTGATGATATTATCTAAACGAATGTGCTAATTAAGAATGGATGGTAGGGCACTCAAGGTATAGCCCTAGTGGGGGTGGGGGGACATAAAAGATTTAAAAATAATGGAAATAGGTGGGAAAAGAAAAATCTAAATAAATTATTGGGGAAAAAAAACAAAAGGAAGGGGGAAGAAACAGAAAGGGGGTGGGGATGGAGGAGGGAGCTCAAGACCTAAAGTTGTTGAATTCAATATTCAGTCCAGAAGGCTGTAAAGTGCCCCAGCTATGCTTGTCTCTTTATGGGGAATGTGG
This sequence comes from Carcharodon carcharias, assembly GCF_017639515.1. NCBI lineage: Eukaryota > Metazoa > Chordata > Chondrichthyes > Lamniformes > Lamnidae > Carcharodon > Carcharodon carcharias. The sequence continues at coordinate 53,248,506 of NC_054480.1, forward strand.
AACATTCCTTGTTCCAGTCCTACTCTGGCCCCCTCCCACAACTCTTTCTCCAGTACATCGATGATTACTTCGGTGCTGCTTCATGCTCTCGTCGAGACTTGGAAAAATTTATTAATTTTGCTTCCGATCTCTACCCCTCCATCATTTTCATGTGGTCCATCTCTGACACTTCCCTTTCCTTCCTTGACCTCGCTGTCTCAATCTCTGGTGATAGACTGTCCACCAATATCCATTACAAGCCTACCGACTCCCACAACTACCTCGACTACAGCTCCTCACACCCCGCTTCCTGTAAGGACTCCAACCCATTTTCTCAGTTCCTTCGCCTCCGTCGCATCTGTGCCGATGATGCTACCTTCAAAAACAGTTCCTCTGTCATGTCCTCCTGCTTCCTTAACTGAGATTTTCCACCCACGGTCGTTGACAGGGCCCTCAACTGTGTCCAGCCCATCTCCCGCGCATCCTCCCTCACGCCTTCTCCTCCCTCCCAGAAACATGATAGGGTCCCCCTTGTCCTCACTTATCACCCCACCAGCCTCCGCATTCAAAGGATCATCCTCCGCCATTTCCGCCAACTCCAGCATGATGCCACCACCAAACACATCTTCCCTTCATCCCCCGTCGGCATTCCATAGGGATCGTTCCCTCCGGGACACCCTGGTCCACTCCTCCATCACCCCCTACTCCTCAACCCCCAACTATGGCACCTCCCCATGCCCACGCAAAAGATGTAACACCTGCCCCTTCACTTCCTCTCTCCTCACCGTCCAAGGGCCCAAACACTCCTTTCAAGTGAAGCAGCATTTCACTTGCATTTCCCCCAACTTAGTCTACTGCATTCCTTGCTCCCAATGCGGTCTCCTCTGCACTGGAGAGACCAAACATAAACTGGGCGACCACTTTGCAGAACACCTGCGGTCTGTCCGCAAGAATGACCCAAACCTCCCTGTCGCTTGCCATTTTAACACTCCACCCTGCTCTCTTGCCCACATCTCTGTCCTTGGCCTGCTGCATTGCTCCAGTGAAGCCCAACGCAAACTGGAGGAACAGAACCTCATCTTCCGACTAGGCACTTTACAACCTTCCGGACTGAATATTGAATTCAACAACTTTAGGTCTTGAGCTCCCTCCTCCATCCCCACCCCCTTTCTGTTTCTTCCCCCTTCCTTTTGTTTTTTTTCCAATAATTCATATAGATTTTTCTTTTCCCACCTATTTCCATTATTTTTAAATCTTTTATGCCCCCCCACCCCCACTAGAGCTATACCTTGAGTGCCCTACCATCCATTCTTAATTAGCACATTCGTTTAGATAATATCACCAACTTCAACACCTGTGCTCTTTTGTTCCTTTGTCTGTGACATCTTTTGATGATCTGCTCCTATCACTGCTTGCTTGTCCCTACAACCATACCCCCCCTCCACTTCTCTCCCCCCACCTCCCCGACCTTAAACCAGCTTATATTTCACCCCTCTCATTGTAAAGTAAAATCAGTTCTGTTGAAGCATCATGAGGACTCGAAACATCAACTCTTTTCTTCTCCGCCGATGCTGCCAGACCTGCTGAGTTTTTCCAGGTAATTCTGTTTTTGTTTTGGATTTCCAGCATCCGCAGTTTTTTGTTTTTATCTTTCACACACTGCCAACACTATTTGACCATGACAGCCACTTTTTTTTCACCTGTCAAAATACTGTCACATTGTTTCTATTGTTGCAAGACAAATTGAAATACAACAACAGAGGGCAGAACAACTGGAGATTATTCATCCTATCCTCTGCCTTTTGCAAGAGGCTGCCTCGTATATTGTGGACAGGAGATGTATTGAGAGTGTTGCAACTGGCAAAGCTTGAGTCTCATTCTACAGGTTGTATAGCTACATTACCCTCATTTTCTCTTCTCATTGAAATCTCTTCCTACACACACTCTGCATGACAAAGTGATCTTGCTTTGAGCTCATTTGCATCTCCCTCTACTTACCTTGTATCTAACAGCTAAACCAATTCCCTATCTACGCCCAGCAGAAGTAAAGAACTCTCTTGAATCAAAGGAAGAGAAAGATAACATTCTAGAGCATACTCCGTCGCTCAACCTTACTCTTGCAGGCACCAGCTTAGAAACTGGTATCCTGCATAGTCTAGTGTGCCAGATAGAGGGATCTACACTGAGAGATTCAATTATCAAAAATACATAAAAGCAAGGAGAGGAGTGACATAGAGACAATGCAGTCAACAATACAGCACTGAGTTGCCCTTACTCCTCCTATTCATGATGACTTAGTCTTGTTCTTTGCCTTCTTCCTTCATGTCATCTTCATGAGGTGCTCCAAGGGCTGCCCCATTTACAGGGCGATGTTGTTGAGAATGCAGCAGACCAGAAAAGCACTGGAAACCTTCTCAGGGCTGTACTGAATGACTTAGTCAGGCTGGCCCACACAGCAGAAACCTGAAAAAAGACTATTTTATAGTTCACTCCTCTTAATTCAAAGTTCTTTAATTCAAAGTATCTGATAGTTTAAATCAGAATTTATTCAGCACTAAGTTTCCAATTTGTTTCATTAATTTGCATTCTTAATTCACATTATCGTGCATCCAAATATTTCTGTGCAAAACCCACCTTTGAATAATCAGAAATATGCTGTACAGACAGTCAGATAGGAAGAGTGTGGCAAATTTGTAGCATATGCAAAGTCATTAACCGTGACAGTCAAGGTCAAGTAGTTTATAAGCTGACCCTTGAAATTAAGTAACAACTGTGAACACCCGCACAACTATATTTTATCATTATATCTGTTTCCAATTTCTGAATTTTGTCACATTGTTTTTTATAATAAGGCTTATCACATTATGACACTAGCCCAATATGCAAATAGTCAGATGTTAGTTCAGTAAGTAAATCTATGGAATTTATCTTTTCTTATTTTATTCTATATTTAATCATGTTGGTGTCCTGCACTATGGGCTTGTTGCCTTTATTTAGAACATACAATTTTAAAGAATCTTTAAGTCAGCCAGAGTAAGAATATCTCTGGGTCATTGTCCTACCTGTGTCAAATTAGCTGATCTCAGCCGAGGCAGCAGTAACAATGATATATTGTCCTCAGCACCTCTGGATTTTGCACTTGGGATCTTCGGAGAGCAACAATCACAGCTCATTTATTCCCCTCCCTTAGTCAGAAACCTTGAAACCACTTCTAACATTCCCACCACTGCCTGGCTGACAATTCCCAACTCAGTGCAGTTCAGGGATTGAACTGGGACCTTCCAGCTTGATGTGGCATAGATTACACCACATGATGTGTTTACAATAGGGGGCCCAACAATGGATAATTCATAGTGTGCAAATAATTAGTATGGACAAAAATCAGAAAAAAGAAAAAAATTGCAACAGTTTCAGAGAACGAAGGGACAAAACGGAAACCAAACAATCTGAAGGGTGCACATTAGGGATCCTGAAAGCATCCATTCTAAACACAATAAACATTGTGAATGTTCTAACAGTGTGCAGTTTTCAATTAGATTGCCCAAGCCTTCATAGGTCAGTAACTATGTTATGACAATATTAACATTATCCAGTAGCTGCATTTTCCTTTTAATGAGAATATTTTTGTATACATGTTATTAATTAACAAACAATTTAGTTGCAAAGCCAATCATTTGACAGAAGTAATTTTAATACGTGCTTTGACTCATGATTGATAGATGAATCAAGTCAGATTAAAGAAATAATAGATAGGTAGGGATATCAATACTTATTTAAGTCAAAGCAGGAAATGTTGTCAATCCATGGCAACTCCATCAGCATCCAAAGAAAGGAAAGCAAGATTATCATTTTGGCCATGACATTTAGAAGTTTTTTTTTCCAATCACGTTAATCCCTTTTCTCCTTTAAAATGTTAACCTAACTGTGAGCTTCCAGCACTAATTATTTTTATATGAGGAAGTGGTGGTGTAGTAGTAATGTCATCAGACTAATAATCCAGAGACCTAATGCTCTGTGGACATGGGATTGAATCCCACCACGGCAGCTGTGCGAGATCATTATCTTCTTCCTGCACTGTATCCAGGTCTGAACTAGACTAGCCATATAAATACTGTAGCTACAAGAGCATGTCAAAGGCTAAGGATCCTGTGGCGAGTAACTCACCTTCTGCCTCCACAAAGCCTGTCCACCATCTACACAAGCACAAGTCAGGAGTGTGATGGAATACTCTCCATTTGCCTGGATGAGTGCAGTTCCAACAACACTAAAGAAGCTTGACACCATCCAGGATAAAGCAGCCCACTTGATTGGCACACCCATCCACAAAAATTCACTCCCTCCACCACCGACGCACAGTAACAGCAGTGTGTACCATCTGCAAGATACACTACAAGAACTCACCAAGGCTCCTTAGACAGCACCTACCAAACGTGCAACCATGACCATCTAGAAAGGCAAGGGAAGCAGATAGATGAGAACACCACCACCTGGAAGTTCCCCTCCAAACCACTCACCATCCTGTCTTGAAAATATATCATGGTTCTTTCACTGTCGCTGGGTCAAAATCCTGGAACTCCCTTCCTAAAAGCACTGTGGGTATTCCTACACCACATGGACTGCAGCAGTTCAAGAAGGCAGCTCACCACCACCTTCTCGAGGGAAATTAGGGATGAGTAATAAATGCTGGCCCAGCCAACAACGCTCATATCCCATGGATGTATAAAAAAAAAATTTAACAAAGTAGCATAAATGTCAGGAGCTCGGGAACTGTTGTCAGAAGCTCAAGTCAAATTTCCTTTGAGTTACAAGTGTAAATTTTCTGACTGACAGTGGCATTGCATTTAATTGGGTTACCATTTGTGTTAAAATAATCCAATTAGAAAATCTACACTATGATGGCTGCTTATGACAGACATGAATCACAAAGAACAGTCAACATTTTAGTACATTTACCATCAAAACTAACAATGTTCTGTCCATTTCTGATGTTGAATGTTACGAATAAGCTTTTTAAAATGCATAATGCTATACTGTATTACGACCAATCCCCAGGTGAGGTTCCCCCAAATTGTTATGCTCCTTGGTGGGAGGGATGAACTGGCTCCCTTTCTTTAATCAACCCCCTCAGTTGGTTGCAACAAGGTTAATTTAAAAAGGATCCCTTCCCTCATGCATAACTTTTCCCAGTCCAAATGTATTTATGTTTTAAAAGGAGCCAATTTAACCAGACTTTCTTGAGGTAAAGAAAGGATGAGTTTATTAGTTACTAAAATGTGAGAAAAATAATTAAGAACACAACACATATATACACACAGATTAGAAATAAAATGTGAGTCCAGAAATAAAAGTTAAAAAAATATACAAATCAGTCTTTGGCTGGTCCGTGTAAGTTGGATGATTCTGGTAGAGCTGACTTTGGCGATTGAACAGTTGGTTTGGAGATTCGTGGTTCTGCAGGTTAGCTGAAAGGAGTTGTCCTGTTTCCTTTTCAAATGTCGCTTTGCTGACTTGTGAGTTGCTTCCAGCAATCAGAGATAGTGGACATTTTTATCTGCAAGTGCAGGGATGCCTAGTTGTTGTTCTTTAGCTATGACCTTCATAGCACACCTTCACACACCAGGCCTGGAACACCAAAACTAGCACACAGAGACCAAGGTTGCAGTTGCCTTTTAACCCTTTTCCTGTGAATTCCCTAGAAGGGAAAATAAGAAACATGTCTTTCACCTAGATCTGATTTCTTTTCAACTCACATCATGTCCACAGTCTGGGAGATAACTCACAGGGGATGGTTTCTGCTAAGATGGTAATCAGCCTTCATTATCTCCGCAACCACAGGAGACTACAGTTTAGTTTTTGCATTGCATTTTTTCCTTTGAAGTGTCTCTTTCTGAAGTAAGCCTTAACACCTTTTTACATGCAACATTCCATTTTCTGGACTAGTTCTTCACATGTAATCCACATAGGAATTTTCCAACAATTGGTTACTTTACAGTCTAAGCCAGCTTTTGTTTGTATGTCCTGTTTTTTAAAAAACACATCTTACTTAAAAGTCCAATATGTCCTTAAGTAATTCAGGGCTATGGTACACTGTCATGATATTTGGCAGCCTTTGCTGATTTTTTTTCCCCTTCTAATTCTTCTCCTGTCCTCTCCTGCAGGTGCTGCCTGTTGTTGGGATGTTGTTCAACAAGAACCAACTGCCTTCTGTTATTCGAGCTAAATGGCTTTACTTCATGTTGAGCCTTTACAGTGAATTTTGCCAGCTGGGCATGGTAATTCACCGGTCTCAATGGCAAACAATTCACAATTCCTTCATATACACTCTGTGACTCAGAGAAAGAAAAAGGCTATCAATCAGATTTTGGAGATGAACGTAGTATTATGTTGAAAATGCTAATTGCACTCAAGATTAAGAGAAAAGGATTTGACTCCATCTTCTACTAGCCCAGATAAATCCTATTTTCATCTGATATGCATTTTCCTTTGGTGGAGGGGGCCCATTGATACTGATCAGAAATTCAAATCTTCCCTGAGATACTAAGGCCAATTGTAGCAAGCTAAACTTCCCCCAGCTGAAATTAGTACCAGTTGGCGGTTAAAGCTTCCCAGTCTCTGTGGGCGGAGCTATTCATTAGACAAATTCAATGAGTTATGGGGGACCTGGTCTTTGAAAGGTTAAACAGGAAGACGAGACAACTTTTAGAAAAACATAGCAAGATACAATATCTCTGATAAAATAGAATTCTTGAGCCGACCAAGTGTTTCCATTTTCTCCAGGCCAAAGCTTTAATGCTAAAGTGTGAGGGTGTGTAATTATAAAACACAGAGAAAAGTGCTGCTGGAAGGTAGTTTGCTGACTCTGAATTTTGCACTTTGCAATTACTGACCAAAGGACTGTGTTACAAGAAAGGAAGTGGGTATCTGGGTTTACATTTTTTTCAAGGAGTGTGTTAGGAAATGTCATGACTGAAAAAGCAAACAAAGTGATCAGGGAGTAATTCTACAGCAAGATGCTTTTAACAGTTGTGATTATCAAGGAACGTTAATCTTCTCTGACTGATGTTAGTAGGCCCACCAGGTAGAATACATGCATGCTACCTTCCTTATATATATAAATATATTCTATATAAATATAGCCATTATATTCTAGCCACAGCCTTATCTTTGCAGCACATCACAACTGACATTTCTACGGTGCCTTAGAAACTCAATGTATATTTATATTCGTACTATTAATATTAACACTTGTGTTTTAGTTTCCTATTTCAAAAAAAACTTGTACACAATTTTACAAGAAGTGTTAACAGCAGAAATCTCACTGCTTGATTGTTGAAATAAAATTGATTGCATGAGATTTTTCAAAAAATGAAATACTGTAATCATTGTGTTCCTGCTTTGTTTGTTTCATTCCCTAGTTTTCTCCCTCCTCTCCTAAAGCTGCTGATATTCTCACTGGGATACAGTTCCATAGGTAGTGATAATCCTCTGTTATTTCCATAGAATTACATAGAGGTTACAACACAGATACACCCGGTTTCAGTTCAGCCAGCCTGTGTTGGTGTTTACTATCCTGAATCCCATGTGACTACCCAGACCTCTTCTCTCTTTATTCCCCTTTCCTTCAACCACCTATCTAGTCTATTTCTAAGTGACATGGTCTGTGAATTTCAGCTGCTATAACTTTGCTGGAAGTGTGGTGGAAAGTCTGCATACACATAAACAGGGTTACTGCCACATTTGCAGTGAAGTTACGGTGGTGGAGCACAAGTAACTCAGAAGAGATTCTTGCCTATGGTGTTTTTCGATCACTAAATCCGCTCATGCATTCCACAACTTAACAACTCTCCCCAAAACAGTTTATCCCCCTCTCTGTCCTAGATCTCTTAAATATTATACCTTTGCACAAGTGGCCATTCTTCATATGTGTTCCTTGACAGTGGGCAGTGACAGCCAAACTGTCATTTAAACACATTTCCTCTGTAACAGTCAGGATTAGATTTCTCCCTGCTCTAGTCCAGGGATACTGAGACCAATTGCATCATCCCAACAACTGAGATCAGTTAACTCAGCCTAGGCTTGAACCTGGGACTTCTACACGATATTAAGAACATAAGAAATAGGAACAGGAACTCAGCCCCTTGCGCCTGCTCTGCCATTCAATAAGATCTTCTGTTTCAATTTCCACATTGCCATCTAACCCTGCTAACATTTGATCCCATTGCCTAACAAGAAACAATCTACCTCTGCCTTGAAAATATTCAATGACCCCGCTTCCACCACCAGAGAGGCAGATTGTTCCAAAGTCGCACAACCCTCTGAGAGAAAAAAATTCTCCTAATCTCTGTCCTAAAAGGGGGACGGCTAATTTTAAAACAGTGCCCCCGGTTCTGGGCTCACCCACAGGACGAAACATCTTTTCAACATCCACCTTGTCAAAGCCGTTCAGGATCTTGTACATGTCAATTAAATCACCCCTCACTCTTCTAAACTCCAGTGGAAACAAGGCCAGTCTGTCCAACCTTTCCTCATAAGACAACCCACTCATTCCAGGTATCAATCTAGTAAAACTCCTTTGAACCGCCTCCAATGCATTTACATCCTTCTTTAAATAAGGAAACCAAAACTGCCTACACTATTTGAGGTGCGGTCTCACCAATGCCCTGTATAACTGAAGCATAACATGCTTACTTTTATAACAAAAACAGAATTACCTGGAAAAACTCAGCAGGTCTGGCAGCATCGGCGGAGAAGAAAAGAGTTGACATTTCGAGTCCTCATGACCCTTCGACAGAACTTGAGTTCGAGTCCAAGAAAGAGTTGAAATATAAGCTGGTTTAAGGTGTGTGTGTGGGGGGCGGAGAGATAGAGAGAGAGAGAGAGAGAGGTGGGGGGGGGGTGTGGTTGTAGGGACAAACAAGCAGTGATAGAAGCAGATCATCAAAAGATGTCAACGACAATAGTACAATAGAACACATAGGTGTTAAAGTTAAAGTTGGTGATATTATCTAAACAAATGTGCTAATTAAGAATGGATGGTAGGGTACTCAAGGTATAGCTCTAGTGGGGTTTTTTTTTATATAATGGAAATAGGTGGGAAAAGGAAAATCTTTATAATTTATTGGAAAAAAAAGGAAGGGGGAAACAGAAAGGGGATGGGGATGGGGGAGGGAGCTCAAGACCTAAAGTTGTTGAATTCAATATTCAGTCCGGAAGGCTGTAAAGTCCCTAGTCAGAAGATGAGGCGTTGTTCCTCCAGTTTGTGTTGGGCTTCACTGGAACAATGCAGCAAGCCAAGGACAGACATGTGGGCAAGAGAGCAGGGTGGAGTGTTAAAATGGCAAGCGACAGGGAGGTTTGGGTCATTCTTGCAGACAGACCGCAGGTGTTCTGCAAAGCGGTCGCCCAGTTTACATTTGGTCTCTCCAATGTAGAGGAGACCACATTGGGAGCAACAAATGCAGTAGACTAAGTTGGGGGAAATGCAAGTGAAATGCTGCTTCACTTGAAAGGGGTGTTTGGGTCCTTGGACGGTGAGGAGAGAGGAAGTGAAGGGGCAGGTGTTGCATCTTTTGCGTGGGCATGGGATGGTGCCATAGGAGGGGGTTGAGGAGTAGGGGGTGATGGAGGAGTGGACCAGGGTGTCCTGGAGGGAGCGATCCCTACGGAATGCCGATAAGGGGGGGTGAAGGGAAGATGTGTTTGGTGGTGGCATCATGCTGGAGTTGGCGGAAATGGCGGAGGATGATCCTTTGAATGCGGAGGCTGGTGGGGTGATAAGTGAGGACAAGGGGGACCCTATCATGTTTCTGGGAGGGAGGAGAAGGCGTGAGGGCGGATGCGCGGGAGATGGGCCGGACACGGTTGAGGGCCCTGTCAACGACCGTGGGTGGAAAACCTCGGTTAAGGAAGAAGGAGGACATGTCAGAGGAACTGTTTTTGAATGTAGCATCATCGGAACAGATGCGACGGAGGCGAAGGAACTGAGAGAATGGGATGGAGTCCTTACAGGAAGCGGGGTGTGAGGAGCTGTAGTCGAGATAGCTGTGGGAGTCGGTGGGTTTGTAATGGATATTGGTGGACAGTCTATCACCAGAGATTGAGACAGAGATGTCAAGGAAGGGAAGGGAAGTGTCAGAGATGGGCCACGTGAAAATGATGGAGGGGTGGAGATTGGAAGCAAAATAAATAAATTTTTCCAAGTCCCGACGAGAGCATGAAGCGGCACCGAAGTAATCATCGATGTACATGTAATCATCGCTCCTTCTTCCTTAACCGAGGTTTTCCACCCACGGTCGTTGACAGGGCCCTCAACCGTGTCCGGCCCATCTCCCGCGCATCCGCCCTCACGCCTTCTCCTCCCTCCCAGAAACATGATAGGGTCCCCCTTGTCCTCACTTATCACCCCACCAGCCTCCGCATTCAAAGGATCATCCTCCGCCATTTCCGCCAACTCCTGCATGATGCCACCACCAAACACATCTTCCCTTCAACCCCCTTATCGGCATTCCATAGGGATCGCTCCCTCCGGGACACCCTGATCCACTCCTCCATCACCCCCTACTCCTCAACCCCCTCCTATGGCACCACCCCATGCCCACGCAAAAGATGCAACACCTGCCCCTTCACTTCCTCTCTCCTCACCGTCCAAGGGCCCAAACACTCCTTTCAAGTGAAGCAGCATTTCACTTGCATTTCCCCCAACTTAGTCTACTGCATTCGTTGCTCCCAATGTGGTCTCCTCTACATTGGAGAGACCAAACGTAAACTGGGCGACCGCTTTGCAGAACACCTGCAGTCTGTCCGCAAGAATGACCCAAACCTCCCTGTCGCTTGCCATTTTAACACTCCACCCTGCTCTCTTGCCCACATGTCTGTCCTTGGCTTGCTGCATTGTTCCAGTGAAGCCCAAAGTAAACTGGAGGAACAACACCTCATCTTCCGACTAGGCACTTTACAGCCTTCCGGACTGAATATTGAATTCAACAACTTTAGGTCGTGAGCTCCCTCCCCCATCCCCACCCCCTTTCTGTTTCCCCCTTCCTTTTTTTTCCAATAAATTATAAAGATTTTCCTTTTCCCACCTATTTCCATTATATTAAAAAAAAAACCCCACTAGAGCTATACCTTGAGTGCCCTACCATCCATTCTTAATTAGCACATTTGTTTAGATAATATCACCAACGTTAACTTTAACACCTATGTGTTCTTTTGTTCTATTGTTATTGACATCCTTTGATGATCTGCTTCTATCACTGCTTGTTTGTGCCTACAACCACACCCCCCCCCCCCACCTCTCTCTCTCTCTCTCTATCTCTCCGCCCCCCACACACACACCTTAAACCAGCTTATATTTCAACTCTTTCTTGGACTCGAACTCAAGTTCTGTCGAAGGGTCATGAGGACTCAAAACGTCAACTCTTTTCTTCTCCGCCAATGCTGCCAGACCTGCTGAGTTTTTCCAGGTAATTCTGTTTTTGTTTTGGATTTCCAGCATCCGCAGTTTTTTTGTTTTTATCTCTATGCTTACTTTTATGTTTAATCCCTCTCATAATAAAGGAAAGCATTCCATTAGCCTTCTTAATTACTTGCTATACCTGCATACCAACTTTTTGTCACTCATGAACTAGAACACCTAGATCCTTCTGCACCTCAGAATTATGCAGCTGTTTTCCATTGAACGAATGCTCTGCTTTTTGTTATTTCTGTCAAAGTGAACAACTTCACATTTTCCCACATTAAACTCCATTTGCCAGATCTTTGCCCACTCGCTCAACCTATCTATATTCATCTGCAGCCTCCTCATGTTCTCTTCACAACATACTTTCCTACCTATCTTTGTGTCATCTGCAAATTTACCATGTCTTCACTCCCCTCATCTAAGTCATTGATGTAAGTCATAAAAAGTTGAGGCTCCAGTACAGACCCGTGGGGCTACACTTATCACATCCTGCCAATCCGAAAAAGACCCATTTATGCGTACTCCTGCTTTCTGCCAGCCAGCCAATCTTCTATCCATGCTAATATATTACCCCTTACATCTTTTATTTTCCGTAATAACCTTTGATGTGGCACCTTATCAAATGCCTTGGGGAAATCCAAGTATAGTACGTCGACAGGCTCCCCTTTATTCACTGTGCATGTTAATCCTTAAAAATTCTCCAATAAATTGGTTAGACATGATTTTCCTTTCACAAAACCATGGTGAGTCTTTCCGATTGCCTTGAGCTCTTCTAAGTGCCCAGCCTCCTTAATGATCAATTCTAACAGCTTCCCCTTGACATACCATCAAATTAACTGGCCTATAGTTTCTTGTTTTCTGCCTCCCTCCCTTCTTGAATAGAGGGGTTATATTTGCTCATTTCCAGTCTGATTCCAGTAGATTCTTTCCAGAATCTAGCGAATTTTGGACAATTAACAACAATGCATCGACTACCTCATTAGCTTCCTCTTTTAAGACCCTAGGGTCTAGTCCATCAGGACCCGGAGACTTGCCAACCCACAGCTCCATCAAGTTGCTCAGTACTGTTTCCCTAGTGATTTCAATTTCACGAAGTTCCTCTCTCCCTTTCACCTCCTGATTTGCAGCTATTACTGGAATGTTTTTGTATCATCTATAGTGAATACAGAAGCAAAATATTCATTCATTTCTTCCACCATTTCCTAATTATCTACTCTTAACTCCCTGCTGTCACTCTCTAAAAGACCAACACTCACTTAACTTACTCTTTTCCATTTTAAATACCTGTAGAAACTCTTGCTCTCCATTTTTACATTTCTAGCTAGCTTCCTCTCATACTCTAATTTCTTTCTCCTGGTTAACCTTTTACTTATTTTCTGCCATTCTTTATATTCTGTCCAATCATCTGCCCTGTCACTCATCTTTGTGGGGTTGTATGCTTTTTTCTTAAGTTTGATGCTTTCCTTAACTTCTTTAGTTAACCACGGATGGTGGGTCCTCCCCTTAGAATTTTTCTTTATAATAGGAATGCATTTATTCTGAAATATCCCCTTAAATATTTGCCACTGCTTTTCTATTGATCTATCCTTTTGCCTAATTTGCTAATTCACTTAAGCTAGCTCAGCTTTCATCCCCCATAGTTGCTTTTATTTAAGTTTAAGATACTAGTCTTAGACCTCTTCTTCCTTTCAAACTGGATGTAAAATTCAATCATATTGTGGTTGCTGCTACCTAGGGCTGCCTTTACTTTGAAGTCATTAATTAATCCCATCATGCTACACAATTCCAAGTCTAATATAACCTGCTCTCTGGTTGGTTCCAGAGCATGCTGCTGTAAGACACTATTTCAAAAGCATTCTAAGAACTCCTCATCCAGGCTACTTCTGCCAATCTGATTTTTCCAGTTTATGTGTAGATTAAAATCACCCATTGATTATTGCTGTCCCTTTATCACAAGCACAGAGTATTTTCTCTTGAATACTTTGTCCTACACTGTGGCTACTGTTAGGGGGCCTGCAGACCATTCCCACTAATGACTTGTTTCCCCTATTCCTCACCTCCACCCAAATCGATTCTACATCCTGATCTCCTGAACTAAGGTCATGCCTAACTATTGCACCAATGCCCACTTTGATTAACAGTGCTACCCCTCCACTTTTACATAGCTTCCTATTCTTTTTGAATGTCATGTACCCCTCAATATTAAGGACCCAATCTTTGTCGTCCTGCAGCCACTCCTCCATAATTATTAGATCATATTTACTTACTTCGATGTGGGCCATCAATTCATTTACTTTGTTATGAATGCAACGTGCATTCAGATAGAGAGCCTTCAGTTTTGCCTTTTTGTTACCTTTGTAACATCTAGCCTTGACTGTTGATGTATTCTTAGGTTTTATCTCTCTGTCCCTTCCTGCCATTCTCAGACCCTCATTTCTCATATTACTATTTTGCTCTCCTGTCTTGAATCTACACCTTGGTCAATTTTGTACAACTTTTGCCAATGGTAATCAATTCAAATTTCTCTAGAACTCCTCTTCCACCCGTATCCTACCCTGCACTAAACCTACTTATCAATCTACTCATACTTTTGTTCTGCCCCCATTTTTGTACCATGTTTTGGGACATTCTTGACAATAGAGGTTGTCAGGAAATTATTGTTGTGCTATTGAAGGTTGTCAACGTGCTGCTGTTGTGACATTGACAGATAATTTAGGCCAACCTTTGTGTCCTTGCGAACTCATGCAGCAGCAGTGACCATATGTAAAATAAATCAATATTCCCATTTATTTGATTATATCTCAAGTTGCTGATCTTAACAGATTTTTTGCTTTGTGATTCAGGATTTCTCCATCAATGTGTCAAAAGCCCAAAACCCGCAAACCTCCAAAATCAAAATTCAAACAGATCAGTGCAGTGATTAAGAAATATAGATTGGTAGCATTTAGCAGCCTGGGATTTAAGGGCCAAAATTGCCAAGGCTCAAGCATAGCAATTGGCCTGCAGTTTGAACATGACTATTATAGGCCTTTAACGTGACAGCAAGCACAATGAAAAAACAAAAATGCTGGAAATGCTCAGCAGGCCTGGCAGCATGTCTGGAAAATAACATTTCAGGTCGATGACAGGAAAAATTAGAAATGTTTTAAGCAAGTGAAACAGGGAGGTTGGGAAAAAGAACAAAAGGGGAGGTCTGTGATAGAGTAGGAGCGGGAGAGATTAAATGACAAAAGAGTTGTTGGTGCAAGGCCAAAGGTAGTGGTAATGGAATAAGTAAAGAAACAAACGATGGGTCCAGAGGAGGTGTGAATGGCAGAATAATGAACAGCTGCTGTCCAAAAGCAAAAAAATACAACTGGAGAACAAAGCCAAAACCAGTGAAGGAAAAGGAAACAAAATGGAGGTAAAGATTAGGATCTGAAATTGTTGAACTCAATGTTGAGTCCAGAAGGCTGTAAAGTGCTAATGAAAAGAGGAGGTGATGTTCCTCAAGCTTCAGTTGAGCTTCACTGAAGGAGGCAGAAGACAGCAATGTCAGAATGGGAGCAAGGTGGAGAATTAAACTGACAAGCAACAGGAAGCTCAGTCATGCTTGCAGAATGAATACAAGAGTTCAGCAAAGCAGTCACCAATTACGCATTTGGTTTCTTCAATGCAGAGTAGACCACATTGTGAGCCGTGAATACAGTACACTAAATTGAAATAATTGACACATAAATCTCTGATTCTCCTGGAAGGAGTGCTTAGGTTTGGACAATGAGGAGGGAGGAAGTAGAAGTGCAGGTGTTGCATCTCTTGCATGGGAGAGGTGTTGATGTGATTGAGGGCTGGACCAGGATGTCACACAGATGAGCAAACAGATTATTTTTTGTTTGTTACAGTAATGCTTTCAAAGTGCTGACACTTTTAGTATTAACACTCCATCATAATCTCCTAAGCACTAGAGTTATTTCCATTGTCACTTGGAAGTGAACTGTCAATGTGAACATGGCTGCATTTACTTGTAAGGCTCCCCTCACTGGTCTAAAAGTTCTTGTCTCTACCCTTGATATCAATACTACACAACTTGGGATACTGTTTCACTATATGTTAAACACCTCTGTTTCATCTCTAGGCAATACTATATGCTCATAATGCCACTGATTGCTTAGGAATCCCATGAACTAGGTGTGTCTCAGGTGGTCAGTCCTTCAACCGATCTTCAAGAGCGACTTCAGAATGGCTGACCAGGCCATTCTACAGCCTGCAGGAACAAAGTCCCTAAGGGGTGTTTCTTTATACTCCTTTCTGATCCTGGCCCATGGCATATAAGGCAAAACCTTAAATTGGACCATCCGATTGGATTATTAACCTCACCCTGGCCATCTGGGACCACTCTACATTGTCATATCCTGCCCTCAGCAGACGGGTGTCTCCAGGTCCATGCCAATGATGAGTGTGATCACAGTATCTTGGGGCAGGAAAAAGGCCATTCACAAATTCCCAAATGGCCATTGTCTAGTTCAGTTTCTGTAGACAAAGTGTCTGTTTCAAACCACCACCTCAAGGACTTGCCTTTGTGTGTGTGAGCGCGTGTCTGTTTAATTAAAACTATCTTTAGTTTTTACAAAGATTGGTGTGAGCCTCAGCGATGTGTTCAGCCAATACTCTTCTCCATAGCTCCATCTTATTCCGTCCATGAGACAAACCCTGCCCAAAGGACTCCACCACAACCAGCTTACAGTCATTGACTTGAACAAAATAAAAGCATGGTTACACGATTAAAAGTGATTAATATAATGCAATTTAAAAGATGCTTTGGCTTACTATTTGATGATTTACAAATTAATGATAGAGATATTTTCCTCACCTTAGCAGATCTGCCATTTTGAGTGCCACAGAGTGTGGGGCAGCTTGTGTGATGCCACTAGTGCTGATTGTAGATTGGGTTTGAATCACTGATGGCACTTTCTGTTGAAAAATATACTTGGAAAAGTTTCAAAATGTTAGCTATAATATTTACTTATGCACAACTTTATTTTTATAATTCAAAAGAGGTTCAATCTTTATTTAAGGTCTTGGAACGGTTGATCAGGTGGGAGTGTCACACACTCACACTGTGTCTGTTTTGTTGAATTTGTAGTACCAGAAGGGAATTTTAATGAATATTAGTGTGGAGTGTGTCCCAAATGGCTCAGTTGGTATATGCAATGCTATAATGCGTTGTATGGAGTACATTCCGGATCCGTGTTGAGCTAGCCTAATTCAACATATGTGAGAGAAGGGTTTCGATAACTGGCTTTGACATTCATGGAGGAATGAGGAAAGGAGGGGGAGGAAAATGTAACTAATGTATCAGCCCCTGTTCACTACTTAGTGACCCATTTATGGAAAGTGTTCTATGTATAGGTCAAGCGGATTTAATTGGATCAAATTCTTCTCTGATGCCACGCTCTCCAAGGAAGAAGAATTTACCAACACTCAAAGTTTGGGGCCACAAATGAAAATGATTACTTGGGCAAACTACCAAGATTATGAATTCACAACACACCAGT
This sequence comes from Carcharodon carcharias, assembly GCF_017639515.1. Taxonomy (NCBI): domain Eukaryota; kingdom Metazoa; phylum Chordata; class Chondrichthyes; order Lamniformes; family Lamnidae; genus Carcharodon; species Carcharodon carcharias. The sequence goes on from NC_054480.1 coordinate 53,265,477, forward strand.
GTCTGGCAATGACCATCTCCAACATGTGAGAGTCTAACACCTCTACCTACCATTCAACACCATTACCATCACTGAATCACCTGCTATCAAGATCCGGTGGAATCACCATTGACCAGAAACTTAACTAGACTAGCTGTGAAAATACTGTGTCTACAAGAGGAGGTCAAAGGCTGCGAATTCTGTAGCAAATATCTCATCTCCTGACTCTCCAAAGCATGCCCACCATCTACAAGATTCAAGTTAAGAGCATGATGGAACAGTCTCCACTTGCCTGGATGCAAGAAGCACTCAAGAAGCTCAATACATCCAGGATAAAGTAGTCCACTTGATTGGCAACCCATCCACCATCTTAAACATTTACTCCCACTGACACACAATGGCAAAAGTGTGTACCGTCTATAAGATGCACAGCAGCAACTCACCAAGTCTCCCACGACAGTACCTTCCAATACCCACAGCCTCTGCCGCCTACAAGAACAAGGCTAGCAGCACCATGGGAAGACCACCAACTGCAAGTTCCCTTCCAAGCAATGGACCATCCTGACTTGGAAACATATCACCGTTCCTTCACTGTTGTCAGGTCAAAATCTTGGAATTCCCTTCATAAAAGCACTGTGTGTGTACCTTCATCAGATGGACTGGAGCATTTGGAGAAGGTGGCTCGCGACCATTTTCTCAAGGGTAATTAGGGGTGGGCACTAAATTCTTGTATAGTCAGCGATACCCACCTCCTGTGAATTAATAAAATGAAACTACTGCAGGAGTCCCAGCCTGCGACAAGGAGAAATTTGAAAAGGAGAGACTGTTCCTTTAAGTTACCAGTATATGTTGTTTATCCAACAAGGTCAGCATTGCTTGGGGCAGCATACTAACATGAATGATAAGTGGATTCATAACTTGAATTAGTTTTCTGTAATGTGCATTGCCTGGAACTACTGCAAGAATTTTTTCAGATAGATAAAATGTGTAGCTTGTTTAGTTTGTATAAAGGGCACAATAATAATTATACTTACCATACAATGTTAAATTATTTTAAATTTATTTTCATTCTACCTCGAGTTCCCCACAAATCTCCATCTACATCAAACACTATCATTCGATATTTGGCGAGATCTTGGGACCACCACCATCAAAGTTGCTCTATAATTTGCCAGAGTAATCAAGATGAACTGTTTCTTGAACTTTCCCCACTTTCTGCTGGAGAAACATAAAAATAATTCAGCGAAAATCAGGAATTTGCTGTCAGGGGAAAGGCAGATGGAATCTGCAATCCAGCCAGCTAATAATGGCAAATTAATATAACAGTGACCATTCTGCCTATGCACCATAAACAGAGATCAAAGTATTAAACCAATGAAGGAGACAAAATATAACCACATTAAAACTAGATAAATTAGTTATCTTACAATGAATGCAATGTTGTGAGTTATTACTTCCTATTCTGCATGTTGAAAGATTTCCATCATTTTCAATGGAAATTCTCAGCTGCTTTTCACCACCTGAAGTTTGAAGCTGCTCACTGGCACCACCCAGTGGGCACTGATCATACTATATCTTGCAATTGGGTAAGAGTTCATTAGAATTTGCAACCTGAATTGTAGCTGTCAGGAAGAGATAATAATATTATTGGAATTTATTGTAAAATAGTGGTATCTGTGTCTATGTGTGCCTGTGTGAGACTTAATTGGATTAAAGGCAGCTGGTTAGAAAGCGTTGAAGTTTTAGACGATGAGATGGTTTTGAAATGTTAAGTAGGTAAACAAGGGGGAAGTTTAGAATGTAAGGTGTAAAAGGGCATTTGCCTTTTTAAATAAACTAGACTGGATTGTTTTCAAAGGCGGGGTGAAACGTGTCACCTAGCTAGATGATGGTCAGAAACTGTTTTTTTTCCCCCAATGATTACCGGTAAAATTGGTACAATGAGAGATTTCTATGATTAGGGTAGTAAAATCCAAAAACATAGTGAAACGATGGGAATTTGCATTCAAAGGGGAGAATATGTATAAAGGAGCAAAGGCTGTGTGTAAGGATGGGCATGTTAAAATCTAACAAGTGCAAAAAGCCTTCAGCATCTACACCTCATGCTGCTGTCTACAAAGAACTGAAGTTAAGGTTAACCGAAGTCACTTTGAATTTGATTGTTTGGGATATCACATCTCTTTGCCTGAGTCTTTTAAAATTTCTATGTCTTATTGTTGCCTTAACGAAAAGTCTAACTGGGAGTTAGATTAATCAGCGGATTTGTAGTTATCATAGCAGTAATTTGTAGATCTATATATGTATTTAAAATTAATTTTTCTATTAATAAAGGTGTAATTTAGTCTGGTAAGAAACCTAAAAGACTTAGTGGTCTTATTACTACTGAATTCAAGGCACGCATCTTGAAATTTACACAAATTACAAAACAAGTTGTGGTAGTTGTTTCAAGTTTCCTTTTGGGATTTGAACCACTCAGCATTTACCATCGGCTGTGCCAGAACATAGGAACATAGCATTGTAACATGGCATGGAACTTGGGAAGATGATCATTTCTTGCATTTATGATTCCAGGTTGCTTGGAAAGATATTGAGAATGGTTTTCATTTATTAGTGTAGGTCACTTTTAAATAGTTACCGGGTGTAAATCTCACCACAATAGTAATGTGCCAATAAATTATTTTATGTCAAAAACGGAAACAAAAATACCTGGAAAAACTCAGCAGGTCTGACAACATCTGCGGAGAGGAATACAGTTAATATTTCGAGTCTGAATGACCCTTCATCAAAACTAAGGAAAAATAGAAAAGGGGTGAAATATAAGCTGGTTTAATGGGGAGTGGGACAGGTAGAGCTGGATAGAGGGCCAGTGATAGGTGGAGATTGCCTAAAGATGTCATATACAAAAGGACAAAGAGGTGTTGACAGTGGCGATATTAGCTCAGATATGTGCTAATAGTGACATTAAGGGTAGAAAGCAGGATGAGCAAGGTACAGATAGCCCCAGTGGGGGTGGGTTTGGGAGAAGGGATCGAAATAGACTAAAAGGTAGAGATAAAACAATGGATGGAAATACATTTATTATTATACAAATTATTTTATATATTGGATATATACTTGAAAAAGGAAACATTTGCAGCGCTTTGGGGAAAGAGCAGGGGCGTGTGGCTTTTCCTATATCACAGAGCTATCAAGAAGGATTGTACTTGCAGTATTTATACAACAACAAAATGACAAATGATAGGCCAATAGCAACTTGTATGTGATATCCATTGTGTCATGCCCTATTGAGGCATGTCATAATATGAACTTTCAGTCAATACTATAAAACAATTGCCACAAACAAACTGTTAAGATGGCTGCTGCAAATCATCTGACTTTTGACATTTGGACTTTGAGCAATATCAAGTCTCCAGTGAATACATAATTAAATATGGACATAGTCGAGGGTACCCCACAGCAATTTGTGAAATACACATATCCCTTTGTTTAAGGATGGGCCAACACCTAAGACCATAGAGTTTTCAGTCTGCTCGTCTCCATGTTTCATATTGGATAAAATGGAAAATCAAAATTCAATGGCCACTATTAACTTCCCATTGTGTCACAATGGCCTCCCCCACCCAAACTAGTCTGGGTGGACCTCAGAAGTGTTAACCCAGCAGTCATGTGATTGAAGCTGGTTTCATGAACTGCACCTTTATTACCCCAGGACCCAACACATCTATTAGAACCATTAGTAACCAGTCTGAGAATCAGACTCTGATATTTGTTGCAAGTCATCAAGCAGCCAAAATACTCAACCTGTTCCAGTTTCAAAGTTCACCTGAGAACCAACCTCCAAGATATTCAACTACAAGAAACTTCACAACCTGCTGCAAACTCTTCACTTTACAAGACCCTCACTTCAACTTTAAATCATTGAATCCATTCAAGAAACCACAGGCTTGCCATCTGGGAGACTGGAAATTATAAATCAGAGACTGAACTACCTGCAATCTATAGAAGTGCACTATCTTTATCTGCATCCAATCTTTGTGTGTGTGTGTATGTGTGCACATGCGTGAGACCGAGATGTGTGACATTGAGTTAATTTGAGGTAAGTGTGAGAGAATGAATCCTTCTTCAGTTACCATGCCCTAAGAGGGCATTGGCCAGCATGGACTTCCATTGGATTGGTCCATGATTATGCTTGACAAAGTACTGCAGTGGTTTGCCAGTGCCTTCTGAATCAGGCATATTGGGATGGTTTAGAAACTGGTAATCAATCTGTTTGGCTAAGTTATAAATGCATCTTTATAACTTAGCCATCAAATCCTGAAGCGGGACTTGAACCCAGAGCTTCGAGCCCAGAGGTAGGTTCCCTACCAATGCACCACAATACCTCCCCCTAATAATAAATATGTTCTTTGTTTAAAACTCACCAAAGTTTGTTGCTGAGTTATGTAATTGGAATTCACACTCCAAAGTGTGCATTCCACACAAACATACTGATTATGGGCAGTAAAAGAGCAAACTCTGCCCATCACAATTGCAAATATAGAAAATAGAAATGAAATTGCAGATGGAGGAATATATGTTTATAAAGTTTATATTGTAGTAAAGGTATTTCAGATGGTATCTCCAGTAGCAAAAGATGCAAAAAATGTTTATATCATATTTAGATATGGTTATTTAGGCAAGGGTGTGATAAAGTGGAGTACCATATACCTTTAAGAGAATGCAAGTGGTCTAGCCATGTGACAGTACTGACCAATCATTGTACAGCACAGGCTATTGATTAACTGGAAGTCTAGAGCTGGAGGTTGTTATGGGAGCACACAAGGATTTAGTGCTCTGCCTTCTATTGCACTAAATAATCACAGTTTGTTCTTATGTTGGTCTCCATTACTGATAGCGAGCATCAACTAACAAGTGGATATGAAAGCGTGCAATTCGAGTTTACTCAACTTGTGTATTCATAGACTCAAGACAAAAAACTGGTGCCAAGGATTCAAATAGCAAAACTGCAAGACCCCTGAGTGAGAATCCCCAAGACGGGTGAGCAAAACATTAGAAAGAGAATCTGTACTTAGGTTATCAGATAGGCAGCAATCAGAACAGAAAGCAGTGCTGCAGTTTTAAAGACAGAATTGTATTGTGGGGATCCCGCCAAAACTTGAAAAGAGCCCAAAACCCAACACAGGAAAGCTGACAGCTGCAGAGAGGGAGTTTAAAAAAAATGATGACTGCTCTTAAAGCGGCAATATATTTAAAGAGGTACATTCAAGAAAAATGGCTATGGACAGAAAATTATAAGAGACCCCAGAGAGAGTGGGAAAATCTGCGGAAGGCAAAACACAAATCAATCGATGGCAGTCAATAAAGCTGTGGTAAGCTAAACTCCTGAATTCGTCATTAACTGGGAAGCCCATTGGAAGTGCAGTCCCCTTACAATCATTCACGATGCTGCAGTTCGGGCTTGTCGATCCATTCGATCACATTTCAGATGACTGGTCTCAGTATGTCGAACGCTTAGAGTTCTTTTTTTACCATTAACGACATCGCAGGGGAGGAAAAGAAGAGGGCAATTATTTTATTCACATGCAGGAGCAAAACGTACAGGCTGATCCACAGTCTCACGTCACCTAACACCCCCAACTCAAAGACTTTCGACAAGTTAATAAAAATTGTACAAAACCACCTGAGACCAAAGCCCTCAGTTACTCTGCAGCACTTCAAGTTCAATTCAAGGAATAGGCTTCCGGAGAGACAATAGCTGACTATGTTGGCATTTTAAAGCCATTAACTGAGCATTGTGAATTTGGAATGTCCATTAGGGATATGTTGAGAGACCGGCTGATATGTGGGATTGGAGACGATACTTTTCAAAGGCGCTTGCTAGCCAAAGTTAACCTAGACTTCAATAAGGCATTAGAATTAGCCACAGCCATGAAGAGTGCTGTTAGGAATTTGGATGCTATAAGAGATGCACAAAATGACGCCGTTCATCTGGTTTGGTGGGTCAGACCGGCAACAAAATGCACGAAAACATCAGACCTCTCAGAAAGGCAGGAAATGCCCCCTATGTACAGATCAGTAAAAAAACAGCAGTACCACAGTGAAAACCCACAAAATGAATGAGAAAAATGCATCCAGGCATCCAGTGGGCAATCGGCAATTCAAACAAATCGAATGCTTTTTCTGCCACCGCTATGGTCACATAATGCGTCACTGCAGAGATAGGCTGAGACAGCATTTTAAAGACAAAGGGAGATATCATGAAACATGTCTCATGGAAGAACCTGAAGAAATAGAATCAGACATCCATTCATTGTATAACCTGAAAGTGGGTAGAACCGAACCAGTCCAAGTAGTCATTGTAGTCGATGGACAACCTGTTAAGATGGAAGTTGATACGGGAGCATCAATGTCCATCATTGGAGAGCATGCATTCAGATACTTGAATTAAGGAACTCATCCTTGACAATTGGAAGTTTCAGACACTAAATTGAGAACATACATGGGTGAAGAAACAAGACTGAAAGGGTTATGTCAGGTCTCGATGATGTTTGGAGATCAATCTGAAAGGTTGCCCTTGATAGTGGTAGCTGTAGAGGACCCCATCTTAATAGGCTGCAATTGGCTCAAAAATATTAAATTAAATTGGGTCAAAATTTTTCAAATTACAATGAAAGGCTTACGGGAATTGTTGCAGAAGTATGTTTTCATTTTCAATGACAAGTTAGGAAGGATTCAAGGGCTACAGGCCAGAATCTATATAGACCTGAACGCAACCCCCAGATTTATAAGAGCCAGCCCAGTCGCTTATGCTCTATGGGACAAGGTTGAAACTAAACTGGAAAGATTGGAAAAATTGGGCACCCTACAATCAGTGCAATTTTCTGAGTGGGTGGCATCCATTGTACCTGTACTGAAGCCGGACCAAAGCATGCGTTAATGCAGTGATTATAAGCTAACTGTCAAAAGGTGGCCAAACTTGATGGACACCCAATACCCAGGATTGAGAAATTGTATTCGAAGTTGGCAGGGGGCACCACATATTCAAAATTAGACATGAGCCATGCCCATCAGCAGGTAGAGTTGGAAAAGGACTCTAGGGAATTTGTCACTATTAATACACGCCGAGGATTGTATCAATACATACGTCTACCCTTGGTGTGTGCTATTTTCTAAAGAACAATGGAAAATTTGCTCCAAGGATTGCCCCATGTTATCGCTAACTTGGATGATGTATTGGTCACAGGACTGAACGATGGTGAACACTTAGCAAATCTAGAAGAGGTGCTCAAATACTTCGCACAAGTGGGGGTACTTGTAAACTAGAGAAGTCTGTTCCAAGCTAAGGAGGTAGTTCACTTGGGCTACAAGGTTGATGCACAGGGGCCTGCATTCTGTGGAAGAAAAAGTCCAGGCCATTCTCAAGGAACCTGTCCTGAGAAATACTACAGTGCTTAAGGCATTCTTAGGCATGGTAAACTAATACAGTCGATTCCTTCCAAACCTCTTGTCTGTGCTGGCCCCATTGTATGGCCTGCCTAAGGACAACCAGAAATAGAGTTGACAAGCCCTGCACCAGGATGCCTTCCTGAAAGTGAAGCGATTGTTAAGATCATCGGCCTTGTTGGTCCACTTTGACCCCAAGAATGATTTAACTTTAACATTTGATGCCTTTTTGGAATAGGGGCTGTCCTTTCACATCGGATGGCGGATGGTTCCAAACTACCAATTGGTTATACATCTCACACCCTCGGTGTCGTAGAGCGACAATATTCCCAGATTGAAAAGGAAGGCTTATCGATTGTGTTCGGCATCCGGAAGTTTAATCAATATCTCCACAGTCGCCATTTCCATATTATAACCAACCACAATCCCCTACTGGGATTATTTGGAGAAGGTAAAGCGATATGCTCTATTGCATCCAGAGATGGGCACTAATATTAGCTGCCTACGAATACACTTTTGCTCACTGTTCGGGAACTCAAATCGTACATGACGATGCACTAAGCCACCTTCCCCTGCCAGCTAATAACAGGGAGGCTCCGATTCCCCAGGAACTGGTTTTAGTGGTCAGATTAGCCAAATCTATGAGTGAGCAAGCTGGGACCCATTATTGTCTAAAGTCTGGGAGCAGGTCTTGAATGGTTAGTCAGGTGGATCTAAATCAGAGGAGTTGAAGCCCTATTCTGATCCCAAATGTGAATTCTCAGGACAGCATCATATTACTCTGGGGAGCAAGGGCTATCGTGCCAGAGGGGGCGAAGGCTATTATTAGCCGAGCTACATAGCGCTCACCTGGGCATTAGCAGAGTGAAGATGCTCACATGCAGCTATTTGTGGTGGCCAGGCATGGACATGAATAGCAAAGCCTTGGTCAAAAGCTGTCCTCAATGCCAGCAGGTACAAAAGCTCCTCCTGCTTGGCTCCATTGTGCCCATGGGAATAGCCAGGGTGGCCATGGGCGCGCCACCACATCGATTACGCGGGACCCTTCTTGGGCACAATGTTCGTTTTACTGATTGACTCCCACTCCAAATGGATGGATGTCTATGAAGTCCAGTCGCCAATTTCGGCTGCCACCATAGACCGTTTGCAGCAGAGTTTTGCAGCGTATGGGTTGCCGGAGATCCTCGTGTCCGACAACAGGACCGCTTTTACCAGCGGGGAGTTCCACAGGTTCACGACCCTTAATGGCATTACCCATATCAAAACCTTACCTTACCACCCAGCTTCGAACGGCATGGCTGAGAGGGCAGTACAAACCTTTATATCCGGGATGAAAAAGATGGAAGGGGATTCCATCAGCATGAAATTGTCCCAGTTCTCGTTCACATACCGGAACACACCACACACAAGTGGCATTACCCCTGCAGAGCTACTAATGAAGAGACATCTCCACACCCACCTGACCCTTATCCAGCCGACTTTAGAGAGGAGGGTGAAGAAAAGCCAAGAGGCGCAGAAAACCAAGCACAATAGTGATGGTCGCGAAAGCACTTTCATGGTGGGAGATCGCGAAGAGCTTTGGAGATGGGCCCAATTGGCTGTTAGGCGAGGTGAGTACAGTAACAGGAACCCCCATCCCACTCCGGTAAACAGTCAAATAATTAGATGACACATGGATCATCTCCGCAAAAGAACATCAGTCCCACAAGAAGAAATTCACTCTTCATCTTGAAGTCGGTGTTGCATGTAGGGGACAGGCCATGTGATTTGGAAGCACCATGGAGGCCTGTGGGACCCGAGGGGGTTGGGGAGGCAAACCTGTTCATTTCCATTAAGGAACCTAGTGGGAAGGAGGTCTCGGAAAAACCAGCTGAGGTTGTTGAACTGAGATGACCAACACGTCTGAGGGAGCCTCCCGAGAGACTTGATTTGTAAATAGTTATTAGTGTAAATAGTTCACGTTATTAAGTTTGTCAACTGTATTTTTTAACTAAAAGAGGAGAGAGATGGTAAAGTGGAGTACCATTGACCTTTAAGAGAATGCAAGTGGACTAACCATGTGACAGTACTAACCAACCACTGTTCAGCGCGGGCTACTGGTTAATTGGAAGCCTAGAGCTGGAGGTGGTTGTGGGAGCATGCAAGGATTTAGTGCTCTGCCTTCTGTTGCAATAAACAATCCTAGTTTGTTCTTATCTTGGTCTCTCTCCACTATTGACTGTGAGCATCAACTAACAAGTGTATATGAATGCGTGCAATTCGAGTTTACTAGTGAACTCAGGCTCAAGACAAAAAAAAGGGGTTGCTGCACATTTCACTGGCTGTGACAGATTGATGAACAGCACTATTTTCATGTCTGTGAATTTTCTCGCAGGCCATAAAATCATTGCCTTTTCCTCAAATAATCCAATTATTTATTTTGTAGGGTCAGCACTATTGAGGCAACTGGACAAGGTAAATTGGCAGGGACTGACACCAGCAGTAAAAAAAAGCTACCTCTGCAATCTTAAGATCTGGGCTTCGTAGAATTCTTTGAGTCTCATCTGACATCTGTTGCTTGAGCTAATTTTATAAACAGCTGATAGCGCTGTTAAGTCTTTTAAAATATACATATTGGTCATAATTTTCAAGATAGCACAGAGAATAAAATTGATCATTGCAGAGTGGACATCTGCCAAAGAAACTGCTTGACATTCCTTTTCATTAATTTCAACAAACCACACAAGATAAAAGGGAATCATAGTCTTTCTGAAGAGGGAGAGCACCTAGAAAAGGCACAGGAAATGTTCTCCTTCCCACTTTGCTCTACTTTTCAGTTCTGAAGGCATTGACTCCCTTATGGGGATAGTTCTATATGTGTATATGGTAACAAGCCCAAGTTGCTGCTATCCAAATATGAGGTCTCACAGTGTCAACAAGCTTATCAACAGTGAAAGACATTACAGCCAAATCCAATAGAGTCCATACTCAACATCCATCCTCCCAACTTCCAACTGGAGCTACTACACAGTAAGCTGGCCAGTTAGCTGCTTCCTAACCCAGAGCTGCTGGATCCAACTGTTGCACCCATATCGTGACTTCAGCCAAGATCAGCACCTGTATCACTATCTCTGGACAGGCATTGGACATGGAATCTTCCTGCTTTCAACATCGGATGCTTTATTTTTAGTAAGCAGCAAGACAGCATTTTTACAATGCAATGATTTATGTAATATTATGCACAAAAGCATGACAACAAAAAAAATGTTATGATCAATTTATGCAAAACAATGGTTAGGCCAAAATTAGAATGCAGTGTGCAATTTTGAGTTGAGTGCCACATTATAGAAAGGACATTAAGGTCATAGAGAGCACATAATTGCCTGAAACTTCCCAGAAGAAACAAATTCAGCAGTTATACTGCGAGTCAGTGAAGAGAGGTCATCAGCCTAAAATTATGACTAAGAACAAAGAGAGAGGCAAGAGGATTTTTGGAGTATGTATGCTTTGCCACAGGGAGTCGCTGAAATAGAAACATGCAAAAAGACAAAGAGAAGACAAACTGGTCCATCACCCTAACCTCATCAGCACCCCACAACATCCTCCCTCCATCCCTTTCCCCCAGTCACACATTCTCCTGGAAGAAACAAAAAAGAACAAAATATAGGCTAGTTTATTAGGATCAAACTTTTGAGACATCCCTGTTTGATCCCTGACAGCAATCAATCAACCTTCAGGAGATCTTGGTCACTGATGTCACTAGTCCCAGTTCACCCACCTGCCTGCCATGATTTGAAATGTCTTTCCACTCAACCAGCTCTCTTTGAGATCTGCAGGGAGTTCACACTCCCTAACATGTACAGGCAACCTCTTCCAGAGAGCAACAATTCTCTCTGTAAAGAGGGACAGAAAGCACTGTTCCTTTTAAAGGAAATGTGGGTTCATATTTCACTTTCAATTAGCTAGCCCAATGGGCTGACTGGCTTCTTTCTGTCCTGTAAGATTGTACGGTTCCATGCTATTTGAAGCAGAGAAAGATACAGAGCTCTCCAGAGAGAACATGGAAGTCATGGGATTAGTTTTGGATTGCTCTAGCAGTGAGCAAGCACAGAGATAATGGGCTGCATGGTGCCCTTCGGTGTTGTAAGCTTTGATAATTCAATATTACCACAAGGGATTTGCACATTCTATTGTAAAAGGGTTAACATTTTCTTTGCTGTTGATATCAGCCTTTAATATATCAGAGTAACAATCACATTATTTATTAATACTGGTAGAAAAATGTTACTGTTATCTCTAAATAGTTAATATTATGCAGGTTAGGCCAAACTGACTGTAAAGCTTTTAACCTCCAGTTATGTCTATCAGTTAGAGTTGCATAAATCTCAAAATGTATGAGTCAGTTAAATGACCCATAAAACTGTCTTACTGGAACTGTACATGGCTGCCTGCCCATGCTGGTAAAGTTTTATTCTGGGAAAGTCTGGGAAGAATTTAAGGTGCAGTATCTTAGCAACTTAATTTCATGCCTCATATTTTAAAATAACCAGAATTCAAATTAAAGCCTTATTCATTCAGAATGAGTAAAATGTAAGACTGTATTGCAAGTGTCCTACTTACTTCTACCCAAACAAGTTTAAAAGAAAATACTTCTGCAAACTGGATTACACTGGAGTCTGGAAATAATACTAGTTAAGCAAAGGTTCCCTAACAAATGTTTGACAAAGCTTGGGAATAACAAAGCTGCAATTAGATAGCAGTGCTGTAGAGAACTTATTCAGAATGCATGAAAATATCTGCAACTCCAAAGCCATTTTGTTAGCGTTTGCTACCAGCTTCTGAAGAATATCGTGGGATATGATGCTGTCTCTTTTGTCTGATTGTGATAACAGATTCTTCACAGGTTAAGATCATGGAAAGGCTTATCTCTGTGGTAGTTGGCATTATTGTTGGTGACTGAGGAGGGCAATTCTTGATCTGCAGGCTCTTGAGCAGTTGGAACATTAGGAACTCCTGGTTTAGCGGGGCTCTGCTATAAGCAGACTTCTGTGCCATTCTTTAGCAGCCCTGCATCTGATTGTTTCAAACTTGTAGGTAGCTTTCCTAGTTGTTGTCTGCCAGCTGTCAAGTTCGGCAGTCTCCCGCTCCCATGTTCATTGGTTAATGTCAATTAGAGAGAGCTGTATTTGAAGCATTTGCAAGGTGCACCCCGATCTCATTTACCAGTGCAGAGATCATCATAAAGCACCATTTTTGACATTCTGGAATCCTACAGGCACGACACACGCTCTGTCCAGCACAATTGGCATTCTAGGAAAATGCATTCTATGTTGGGTATTTTGGCTCTTTTGAGGGCTTCATTGTTTGTGATGTAATGCTGCCATCTGACGTTCATGATGGATCGAGAAAAAAGCATTGATGGAAGAGGTCCAGCAGTTGCATTTGTTTTCTATACAGGGCCCATTCTGACCCATACCGGAGGGTGATGATGCCAACTGCTCTATTCCTGAGTTTTGGTAGAGATGTCTGGTGAATAGTTTCACCAGACACACTTTGGCAAGTAACCAAGAAGCTATTTACCTTGGATAGTAAATTGTCAATGTCTTTATTAATAATGGCATCATTTAAGATAGTACAACCGAGATAGGTAAACTGTTCTATTGTATTGAGATAGCTGCTATCAGTGCTGATCTGCAGTGGATTGTAGTTTCCTTGTGGCCATGGCTGGTGTGGCACTTCTGTTTTATTTAGATTAATATTAATGCCAAAGGCACTTGCTGTTTACAAGAGCAGCATCACCTGCTCTGTGTGCCCCAGAAGGGTAAAATTGTCAGCAAACAGAAGTTCCTTGATAAATTCTTCTGTGGTTTTGATATTTGCCTGTAGTTGTCGCAGGTTGAGGAAACTGCTATCTGTTCAGTTGATGTATATGCCCTCTGTCTTTGCTTCTTGAAGCATCATACAGAAGAAAGTGGAGAAAAGGGTCGGTGTCAGATCACATACATATTTAACACCATTGGAGATAGGGAAACCGTCTGAAAGGGTTGCATTCTGCTTGACCCAACCTTTCCTGTCTTTGTGCAGTCAATGGAGAATGGTGCGGAACCTTGGAGGGCACCCCAATCTAGATAGTGTCTTCCAAAATCCATCCTGGTTGACTGTATTGAACACCTTGGTGCGGTCTACAAAGGCAGCAAACAGGTCCTTTATCTGAGTTATATCATAATTGGCATACCCTTTGCAATCATAAGTGCATATCACCGTAAAACTGACAAAGTCTACTATTAAATGCATGCTGTATGTAACATGTTGTCAATCCTTTGATGACAATGTACTCTTTGGTAATTTCAGGGAATAATGTAAATACTTCTGCTTTGTCTTTTACTATCATTTTACATCATTCACAAGCAAAGCCTAATAATATGAAATATCTGAAAACGACAGACAAGAAAAAAAATAATTGGTCTACCAAGCCTGCCCCACATGTACAAAATGTATAAATTGTATCTCAGCCCTCCGAACCTGCTCTGCCATTCGATAAAACTGTGACTGATCTTTTACATTCCCACCCTGTTTCTATACCCCTTGATTTTCTTTACATCCAAAAATTTATCAATCTCAATTCTGAAGACACTCAGTGACTGAGCTCCTACAACCCTCTGACGTGGAGAATTATGAAGTTTCACAAGCCTCTGAGGTGGAGAATTCTGAAGATTCACAAGCCTTTGAGGTGGAGAATTCTGAAGATTCACAAGTCTCTGAGGTGGAGAATTCCAAAGATTCACAACCCTCTGAGCAAATAAATTTCTCATTTCAGTTGGAAATGGCAGGATCCTTATCCTGAAACTGTGACCCACAGTTCTAGACTCTGCAGCTGGGGAAGCAGCCTCTCAGCATCTATTTTGTCAAGTTCTCTAAGAATTCTCTGTTTCAATGAGACCACCTCTCATTTTTTAAACTCCAGAGATCATAGGCCCATTCGCAAGTGAGACTGCTCCAGTGCGCCAGGATCCAGGTAAAAGAGCAACAATTTCTAATGTAAGGCAGTTTTCATCAGTGCACATATTGAACAATTTCTAAAAGCAGCTAAGGTTTGTGGTCCACCAGGTTATCCTTCGAAACCAAAGATGAAATATTAGAATAGGAGTGCTGGTGTCAGTCATCAGGTTACAGCTAGAGAACACTGGAAGAACTTATTGCATGTTACCACAGGGGTATAGAACATGCATGTTACTATTTCACCTGGAAAACCCCACATGACACAGTAGCATGACACCAAAGTATAGCAGTGTGAACATTTGTGGGACTCAGAATGTACAGGAAGTTGGTTCTGCATAGGAGTCTGATTTGGAACCTATCAATCCTAATATTCAGGAATGATTCATACAAAGCTAACATTAGCACCATTTTTAGGTGTGCAAAGGATACCAAAATGGAAGGAAGGACAACATCTTTTTCTTGAGTTTTCTGCCCAGATGCAGGTCCGACCCACAGCACCACGATCTCCACCATGGGTAGGGCAAGGAGACAGGTCCTGAGTCCACCTCAGCCAGCACAGGGATCGAATCCCATGCTGTTGGTACCAATCTGATTCACGTTGGCCGTCCAACCAACTGAGGCAACCTGCACCCAAGGAGTTCAAGTTGCTGTGGAACTTTTACATGCATGTTGTAGTCTGGAGCTATGAATAGTGATGTTAGAGATTCCAATTTCTTTCCATCACTTGACTGACCAGGATCCACTCCCACTGTTACTGTCTGCCGCTGGCATATATTGCAAGGAATAACAAGTTGATACTCAACCTCTTTGGCCATGTTATGAACACACCTTCCCTGGCCATCAAGTCCTGGAGTGGGACTTGAACCTGGAGCTTCTGAGTCAGAAGTATGGACGCTACCCATTGTAGCACAAGGAAGGACAACTGATGAAGAACAATTTAACCAGGTTCAGGGACAATTAGATCCTTTTAGCCAAATGTAGTATAATATAAGACAAGTGAAAATTAATTATCTTGGAGCAAGGACCAAAAGACGGTGTGCACTAAATGAATTTACTTAAAGTGTACTGATCAAGACAAAGCTGCTGCAGATAAATCTATAAAATCATCAGCCCAATGCTTCGATGCAGTGAAAACTAGCAGACTGATAGAGTACAAATTAAATCAGGTTATATTACTGCTATAAAATGCAGTGAAGTGACACCCATCCTGATATTCTTGCCCTTCAAAGGGCACAGAGCTGAGCAGCAAAATGATTCCTGTTATCAGTTCTGAAATGAAAGTAAAGGAGGTTAGAATTGTTCTTTTTGGAAAAGACCATACTTCAAAATGGGACAATTGATTTGCAGAAGCAACAAGATGAAAATTTCTTTATGCAACGAGTGGCTATAGGCCTTCAAGAGAATTGTTTAAATACTTGAAGGAACAAAAAATTGCAGGTGTATGGGGAAGTCAGGCAAACTGGATTGCTCTTTGAAAGGGCAGTGGGGCTGAACGACCTCAGTTTGTGCCCTACTAACCTATGGTTCAAGCTGTATAACAGGGCATTGCAGTAAGGTTCATCTTTGTCTTGATTTTGTTTTTTTTTTGCCTTCCTCCTCTTAAGACAGTAACTGATGCTAGGGTATAACTCTACAAATATTGTGATCCTGTCCTCACTTGTGAGGCCAGTAAGTGAATGATAGAAGCTTGCTTATAGCAGCTGACTCCAATCCCAGTTTCATCCAATGCTGATGTGTCAATTTTCCAATAAAATTCATTTGATGGTGCTCATTAGTAGGTCTCATGGTTCATCTTATTAGTCACCTCGTACCCTAGGGGAAACTGAACATTGTTGTAGGGATGAACTTTCCCATGGGAGTCAGGAAGCAGACATCGGGACCATATGCGAGTCCAAGCCCACACTTGTCATCAAGGTGTCCATCTGCGCAACTTTATGTGGGCCCCTAATTGGCCGCCTCTGCATTTGCCATCCAATTAAGGACAGGAAGTTGATTCCCAATACGGGAGGCCCAGTAGGAGGGCCTTTAGCAATGACCAGGTGGAAGTCGTACCAGAAGAGGTGGTGCATCAGGAGGAGGGGTTCTCAAAATGGAGACAAATACAAAGGCCTCCCTCTTCAGTGATGAAAAAATATGACAAAGTACTGTGAGGATCCTCAGGGTGGAGGGTTGTCCCTCCATAGGAGTGCCTGCATTTGCTCCTGAGTGCATTGTGGCCTTCCGATACTGCCACTTAATTCAGCCCACCAGCCTCCTGGTGAGAGGCCACTACCAAAGTGTAGCTGAGCTCCCAACACAGCAGGGGGGGCCTATGCAACTCTGGGAAAATTGCAGCGCTGTGGGCAAATGGTCCTTCATTGGGTTTTATTGCCTACCCACTGCCGTGCAGCAGACGGCTAATTCCTGTGGCAGCCTGCCCCTAGGAAAGTCGCCAGAGGCAGGAGAACATTGGGGCAATCCCTGCTTCCAAACTCGTCTCTATGGTGATAGGAAAATACAGCCTGCAATGTTTGCACAGTTGGCCAGCTGAGAACAGCAAACTTCGTGCGGCCCTCTGATGAGACCTGCTTCCTAATATATTTATGTGGTAGGTGGCAAGCTGCTGGCCTGGCAAATTTTCATAATACTAGTGATGTTGTTAATGCTGATGTCATCAACTTATATTTTGTTTGCTGTACTCTGTAACAATCTTTAAAAGATTCATTAGACGCATGATTTAATTGCTTTATGATGAGATTTCAGAATCTGAACATCTAGTCACAGCTAACCCCACACAGAGCAAAGAGGTCCCAGACGCCTTCTCCCTTCCTTCACCTCTTCCCGAAGTTCCCTCCAAAGGTCTGGTGGCAAAGGTTTTGCCTCCATTAGAGCAAGGTTGCGAAGGACACAGCGCACCACCCCAAATTTGGAAATATGCCCCAGGGAATCCTCTGGGCTCCCCCGAATGATCCAGACAGAGGAACTGTTGTTTCAGAACACCAATGATTTCCTCCATGATGTCCCTGGTGGCAGCATGACTCTCATTGTAGGTGTGTTGACCAAACAAGGCTGCGTGGCAGCAGGGAGTCAAAAGCCAGGTGTAGAGTGAGCCCTTGCCCCCAAGCAACCAGCACCTGGTTTGTCATGGTGGTTGAAAGACTAGGGCTGACGAGAGCAGGACAAAAGCATTGTTTCTGCCAAGATAATGGACATTCACTAGATTTATCCGTACGTTGTTGCACATCAGCTGCACTTTCATGGAGTGATAGCGCTTGTCGTTGCAGTACATGTCCATGTTAATATGTGGGAACTGCAAAGCCAAATGTGAGCAGCTGATGGCACCATGCAACACTGGGAATACTACATGCCTGGAAACCCAGCTCCCACTCCTCCTGCTTCTCTCAGGAAAAGGAGAAGACTATGAAGTCCCCTCTCCTGGCATACCTTATGATGTTGCAGTCTCTAGTTTAAAGGCATGGGTGTTGCTGCCTTTGCTGCTGCTGTTTCTTGCTGTGTTGTTTGCAGGCTGACTGGTTTGTCCTTGATGCTTAGAGTAAGAAGGATTGGTGAGCACATGATTAATAATTCTATTATCCAACCAGAACAATTTGAAGTTTGAAGCCATTGTGCCACAGTGGGGAAATGGATGGTGGCAATTTGCACCTACTTCTGATTTAACCAGTTTCTGGAGCTCTCTTTGGAGCTCAGAAGCAGTAGGTCTGGGGGCCATTGATTTGGAGTTTCGGGTAAGTCCATAAACAATAAGAGGTGTGAATTCCCCCAACGGTTTTTGCCATGGTATGACCATTCAAGGGAGACCATGGTCATTCAATTCAGAACTTTCCGGAGACTTGAGATGTTTCTAAGACTATGCATAAACTCAAATGTCACCTGACCCTTGGCTGCCATTTTAGCAGCCTTTTAATGTTTTTTTTTACAAAAGGGCAGTTCCAGAAAATTCTATACAGAATGCAATCCATGTCTAAAGTTATGAATATGACATACCTTTAGTGATCAATCCTAGCTGGTCATTGGGGTTTGTTTCTTTTCCCTCTTCACTGGTATTTGATAAAACGCTTCATGATGACTATGGTGAACCTCTTAATTTTGGAAGAATGCTTAAGTGATAAGGTGAGACCCACAAGATTATATTTCTTTTATTAGTTAACTTTTATTGTCTGTGCTGTTCTGCTGATTTGCTCATAGAAATTATACAAAATGCCAGCTTAAAAATATACAAGATGCTCCTCAATTAAATTACATTGTTAATTGGTTAGGCTTACTGATTTTGAGACCAGCTTATTAATCAATTCAATACTTGATCTCTTGTCTCGAGAACAGTCAAATATTTGGTTGCTTTAATGTACTGGATTAGATAACTAGAGAATGATTGTGGGCAACTGAATTCTTCAAATCAGTTAAAGATTGAAATACATCATTTAGGGGAAACTTTACATCCTTTTCCCCTTCATACTTCAATGCGGGCTTCCCTCCAGGTGACATAGTTTGTCCTGCTTACTTTGGTGCAGCCCGTCGAATGTCAGATAAGCCAATCTAATAAGGTCCAACAAAGACTACTGTTGTTCCTTTGTTAATCTCTTTCCCCTTCTAATGCAACTAACTCATGCCAGATGAAGACCAATCTACAGTTCTTTGCCTACATGACCATTCTGCATCTGTGAGCCTAGACAGTAAACATCATCAGCATATGGCTGTAAGTTCATTAGAACATAAGAAATAGGAGCAGTAGACCATTTGGTCCCTCAAGCCTGCTTCACCACTCAATATGATCTTCCACTTCAACTTCACTTCCCTGACAGCTCCCCATATCCCCTGATTCTCTGAGAGATCAAAAATCTGTCCATCCCAGTCTTACATACTCGACAGCAGAGCATCCAGAAACCTCTAGGGTGAATAATTCCAAAAGTTCACAACCCTCTGAGTGAAGAAATTTCTCTTCTTCTCAGTCCTAAATGATCAACCCTTCATCCTGAGGCTGTGACCTCATCTTCTAGATTCTTCAGCCCTCTAGAATCTTGTATGTTTCAATGAGATAATCTCTCATTCTTCTAAACTCCAGAGGGTACAGGCCCAATTTACTCAGCCTCTCATCATAGGGCAACCCTCTCATCCCAGGGGCCAAGCTAGTAAACCTTCACTGTGCCACCTCCAAGCCAAGTATATCCTTCCTTAGATATGGAGACCAAAACTGCGCACTGTACTCCAGATGTGGTCTCATCAAAGCCCGGCACAATTGTAGCAAGATTCCCTTATTCTTGTACTCCAATCCCCTTGCAATAAAGGCCAACATGCCACTTTCCTTCTTATTTGTCTGCTGAACCTGCAGGCTAACTTTTTGTGTTCCTCGTATGCATAAAGTAATTACATCAGTGATAGCCACACACATAACCTTACCTGAAGATAGCAATCTGGATCAGAACTCTTCTAGAGTCCAAAGTTGCTGATTCAATCAAGCCCAGATGACTCCATGCAAACTAAAATCACAAATCTGTTGTCCCTCACTCCATCTTCCTCCTTCCCCCAATCAGAATGGTTTGTTTCAACAATGTCTTATTCAATTATCGGAAAACCAAGAGAGATTCTTCATAGCTCAGGATGTGGTTCACTAATAATTGTTTGTAATGTACCTTTACCATAAGGTACTTAGGATGTTGAAGCACCCAAGCACACAGTGGTTAACATTTTCAAACATTAATTAAGATTCAGGCTGAAATCTGATCTTTGTTAACTATCACCAAAGCTATGAAGCTAGTTCAAAACCACAGATGGCTATGAATGAAATAAGTTTTCTTGCAATAATTTCATCTTAATGATCTACTATGTAAGAAAATCATGCCCAAATAAGAGTACAATAGCTGTCTACAGAACTCACAAACATTAGATTCTGCTTCATCACTGCATTTCAGTCAATCAGAATCACATTCAGAATCCAGATCGACAAGATAATAAGTTCACATTGTCCACTCTTGGGTTTCAGTTACAGAACAGGAAGATTGTGTGCTGTCTCCACCAGAGGTAAGGTGCATTGTTTGTCTGTCAGAAAGCTGTGAAGTATCCTGTAGCACTAAGGTTGTGGGAGCACTGGAATCAGAGTAGAAAGCCCGCTCAGAGAGCGGATCATCAGTTTGCTGTTGCTGTGCTGTTGAAACAACCATTGGAAGACTCTGTATAATCACTCCTGAAGTGCTAATGCCAATGCTGGATACCAAAAGACTGTTTGTTTCCTCGGACTGTGAGGGAAATCCTGTAGCTGAAGAATTATGAGATGGAATTTGTAATACTGAGCAGGTAACAGATGGAGCCCCTGCTGGAACAATAGGATAAGTTTGTTTAGGTGCCTGCAACTGAGGAGATGGGGAAGAGAAGATGGGCGATGCTGAGGATGAGGAGGAGGAGGAGGTTGCAACAGTCTGGCTAGCATCACTAACTACAGTGACTTCCCTGCTTTCCTCTTGAATAAGGGCATTTAAGCCATCCAGGTCCGAGCAGTTGATTGTAGAAGCAGTGATGAATGACTGGCTGTTTGAAGATGCTTGGTTAGCAACAGCTGTGGTTTGCATTAGCGCCTGATGGAGACTGTCAGTAGCACTCGAATCGATAGAGCTAAGTAAAGTGGCTTCCTGCTCTAAAGATGAGTTAGTTTCAGCTTCATTCTGTGATATTGTTTGTTGGGTTGGAGCAATCAAACTGACCTGCTGTAACAGTTGCAACTGGTTACTAGAGGTTACATCATCCCTGTTCTGATGGCTTGAATCAGATACCACAGTATCTCTTATTGTATGATCTTCATTTGTTGCTGCTTGAACAATGCTGTTGGCTGGATTCAATTGGTGACTAACTATAATCTTCACCTCTCCTTTGCTAAATGATGTGACTGATCTTGGTTGAAGATGATTAGACACAGAAGGAACACTGGTTTGGTTCTCATGATGCATCTGCAGCTGTAAAACTGCTAGTGCACTGTTATCACTGCTGTGGGACAAATCACGGTGTTGATTCTTATGGCTGCGGAGTGAATCTTCTCTAACAAAACTTGCTTCACACATATCACATCTGAAAGGCTTTTTGGCATCCAGTTTGACCACTAAACGTGAACTGCCTTGCTTTTGCCCATCAACATCTTTCTTCCCTGCATTCAACTTTTCCTTACTTATATGATGTTTCTTTAGGTGCATAAGAAGGTTGCTACGTTGTTTTGAATCAAAGGAGCAAAATTTGCACCTGAAAGGTCGATCCTCAGAATGAATTCTTTCATGTACCTTCAAAGATCCTTTACTAGCACAGGAGTAGCTGCACTGCAAGCATTTTATCGGCTTATCTGGTTGATGGGTCCTCGTGTGCTGTCGCAGCGTTGATTTGTTCCCACATTGGAAGTCGCACTGTGGACACTTGAAAGTGTTCTCCATGCTGTGCTTTACACGGATGTGAGATCGAAGATTGCCCTTCATAGCACAGCGGTAATCACAGAAGCCACACTGGTAGGGTTTTTCACCAGAATGGATACGCATGTGTCTCTTTAGGTCTGAGTTGATTTTAAATTTGGCATCACACAACTGACATTGGAAAGGAGCATCACCTGAGGAGAAAAAAATTGTAAATACAGATTAAAATTGATACATTTTACAATTGAAATTCTCATCCTTGCATTCAAATTCCACCATGGCCTCACCCCTCCCAATCTTTCTAACCTCCTCCAGCCCCAAAATCCTCCAGAAATTTCTGCCCTCCTCTAATTCTGGCCTCTTGAGCATCTCCAATTTTAATCGCTACACACTGGTAACTCCACCTTTAGCTGGCAAGGCTTTAAGCTCTGGGATTCTCTCTGGAAACTTCTCCACCTCTCTACCTTGCCTTCCTCCTTGAAGTTACTCCTTAGAACTTAGGCCTTTGACCAAACTTTTGGTCATCTTATGTGGTTTGGTGTCAAATGTTATTTTTAATGCCCTTTGGAGCGTCTTGGAACAGTTTATGTTAAAGGTGATATATAAATGCAATTTATTTTTATTACGGTTACTTTACAGACTGAATAATCATTCTAAAGTCGTTCAAGTTCATTGCTTTCAAGTGCATTACTCAGCATTGGCAAGCTAAGTTATTTTGTTATACAGGGATTGTGGCAGTCTTTCTGTGAGAGATGTTTTGCTTTGAATTATTTTCCCCATTTTCCCAATTTTAGATTCTACTCAGAGCTCATTGACGAAGAAAAGGTTTATTTCTTTCAATCAATTTTCATTAGCTTTAAGATTGGATGTGACCAATAGAATTATTATTCTGGACCAATAATATATTTCAAAACCAAGGAATGTTATTTCTTCTCTTTTTGTTTCATGCATTTTGTATCGCAAATGTTAAGAGTCCTAATGAAATCAAATTGTATGCTGTACAAGCTGAGTCCAAATGCCCACAGCAGGAAATCAGCACAGGTCCCTGTAAGAGTTGGTGAATGATGAACATTATATCTTAAGCCTTGAAAAAATGGTTGGATTCACATTATAATGGAACAGACAGGGGTGGTAATTTATGTACACTTTCTGGTTAAGGGAACAACAAGGTGGGATATCTCAGCACATATGCAAAGAAACCACACAAAAAAATAAAAAGCAAAGATGAGAAATATGAGAGTACATAGTAGCAAGAACAGGAGAGGTTAGCTATGAACACAATTTTAAAGCAAATGAACAGATTTTATACTTTTAGAATCAATAGATAACATAGAACAATAGCCACAAAAAGCTGTTTTCCTGCTTTTAAAAGGTGAATTTACATCTGAGCAAATGTCTGTTGCACTTATAAAATATAAAATTATAAAATATTGAGTGCATTCATATCTGTTAAAAATGAAATACAATACTTAGTTACAGGAGTGCTGGATGTTTTAAGTAGCTTTTGCTCATCATTGTTTTATACTAAGTACATCATCAGTGTTTTTCAGGATATATTTTCCTTTCTTTTTTTATTGTTGTTACGTAAATCCTATTCATCTTTAATTTTGTCAGATGAATTCCTGCTAATCCTGAGAGAACACAATGCACACAATAGAAACTGATAATATTCACATTTATTTAATCAATTAATGGATTCTATTATGATTCTGATGTGCAACTAAACTAATTGCCTCATTATTAGATAGCTGCAATATAATTTGCAAGTGTGCTTGAAGATTGGACACATGGGTCCTCATTATGATACAGTGGCAGCATCACATTCCGCCTGAGCTGACAAACTCCAGCTGTGGCTTTGCACATAAACAGCTTGGGACCTAGTCTAAAATATTTTACATTGTATAAGTAACAAGTGGAGGCATATGCCCTGGCATTTCACTCAAACTGCCTTCAGCATGTGTTGCTCCTGTGCAAACATAGTCTGCTGCTTTGAACAACATAATCTCATATCTGCAGTATAATTATTTGCTTCTTGTGTGGCTTTACAGAATTGCCAGCAAGCGCTCGCAATACAATTGACATCTTAACTGAGTTCTACGTTTATCAGTGCAGAGTAATTTACAATTAAAGTGCTCCAATGCCTTACTGTTAAGTGCCCTACCCAGTATGATACTGAGTCAGAAGATCTGGGGGTTCAGATTGAAAACGTGGTCAGTATCAAGATAGTAGATCTCAGCTGAGCAACAGTAAGAGTTCTGTAGCTGGCTTCCATTCTCCAGCCTGTGGAGAGGTAAAATCAGCTATGGCAATCACTTCTGCTGGAAAGTATACATATATGGATGCTGAAGATAGGATAGTGCTTGGTTGGGATGCCCACTATAGTCAAATAACTTGCCCATGGCCTGACACAAAGGATAGTTGCTTGGGCAAGGTACCCTTGCAAAGATCAGCAAAAAGGGGAGAAAACTGTGGGGGTGGGGATTGGGGGTGTGGGGGGGTGGGGGGGTTGGTATCAGTAGTGGGCAGGGTGGCGAAGGGGGAATAACATGACTGCAGCTAATTGTGCTCATTCCAAGTAGCTCACCTATGGCACATTTAAAAATGGAGGACAAGTTCTGAGCAAAGTTCCAGTCAGGGGGATAGCTGAATTGCAAAGTAGCTTTGACCAGAATTGCAAAATGCCGATTATCAAAAGTTCCAATGTGCTGTTCAGTCTCTTTTCCCCTTCAATCTAACTGCAGTATTTTCAAAGTTCTAAACCATCAATGCTGTTATTGCAACAAATGGATAACAATGTCCATTTACTCACCCCATGTCATTTCTTTTTAAAGGAAGATAATAATCACAGGAGGAGGAACCCGGGCTGTCACTCTCACTTCATCATTCTACCACCAATATCTGTCAAAGTCGAGGCAGTTCAGACACACAGACAATTTGGGAAGTATTAGAGCGTTGGATGACTCAAGGTATGAATCGCCAATGATAGAAAAAGGGAACAGGTGATGGATGAAGAACAGATGGGCCTTTGTTGTGTGGCCATGCAGCACGTTTTGTGGGCCCTGTTAAGTTGCTTCATGAGTAAGGTCTTAGAAGTTTATCGGTGAAATGAAGGAACCTGCCTCATTGACACCTCATCGTCTGTATTGAACTTAGATCTACCATCCAATCAAGCAATATTGGTTAGCAAAGGTTGCCCAAACTGCAGAATGCCAAAAATTCACCTGCAGTAACAATGTGCATTGCATGACAACTACAGAACAGCTATATAGGCAATAAACACAGCTGCAAAATTTCTCAAGCTTACATTAGGAAATTGAGATCCACAGCCCAGGAAATGAAATAGGCCAGCATGGAAACATGCCACAGACTCACAAAGGATGAGTTCAGAGATCTTGCAGCAATAGACTCTGCATAGAAAGATTAAGGGCTCAAGTTTGATCTAGGCCTCCAATAGCAGCAGGAGTAAGAAACACAGTGATGTGTAGCTCAAGTCACAGTCTCAGTCTTTTGCCAGCTTTTGCAATTTACAAGAAAGATATTTCAGGCAATGCAAGCCCCAGATAGCAGGAACTGTTTAGGCTATTCCTAGCACACTTATAACATGTAGACAGTAATGGGGGCATACACTGATATTCCAAACAGGTCCCCAAAATATAGGGTTGCCAACATTCCCAAAATGGCCAGGACACTAACGGATTTGCCATCAACCTCCCTGTGGCTTTTAAAAGCAATCCGGGAGATTTTAAAAGGTAAAGGGTTCACTTTTATCCCTCCTTGCACCAATCGCCAGGAGAAGAATGAACAAATTGATCACATAAACTTAAATCAGTGTTGATAGGATTGTTTCCTACATTACCTTGGGAAAGACACACATCTCTAAAACAATATAACTCACCTCACTCGGTGCTTAGGAAATCTCAGATCTGTAAATGTGACCAAGATTCAAGGTTGTACAGCAAGAATGAGCAAGCTCGCTTATAGAGACAGACCCAGGGCAGGCTGACAGGACAGAACCAGTTCTGAGCCATTGTTGCTCTGCAGACTTGGTTCATGGGCTGAACACGTCCGGGTTCTGAAAATAATGTTCGGGTGGAGTGTGGCTCTGGCAGTTTGTGCCATAAAATGGGTATGAAATTTAAATAGTTAACCATCAACAGTTCAAATCCATCTCAGTTCGACTACATTTGTCGAAGGTGAGATAAACAGACAGAGCTCTCTGTAACCATACTGAAAGCAGGCGCTGGTTAAATTATTCAAATCATTGAATTGGGAGGGCAGTCCGAGGACTTTTATAAAGTTTAGCATCGCATCAGGTGCAGTTGTTGCAAAATTTAATACATGATTAACTCAGTCAGATCAGTGCTGTTTCATTTGTTTCCTTCTAATCTTGGAATATTGAACACAACTCATGTTGGAAGCCAGAATTAAACATATAAAAGACCCTGACATGGTTGCTGCGGGGGATAAGGGAAATCAAAAAGAGAAATAAATATAAAAAAACCTGAATCTGGGAGAGCAGCCGAAGGCAGTGGAGTGAGATGGGGGGATGGATGAGAAATTCACCCTTGCTTTCTGTGCCGTCACTTCCACCAATGTTTCCCGGAATATGTCCAGCCCAAGTTGGCAACCCTATCAAGACATCTCAAAGGAATGCTTCGTATATACTACTTTCAATAGGTCATGACATGGAAAAATGCATTAAAAGTAACACTAATTATTAGCTCACAAAACACAAGGAGTAATTGCAATAAATATAGTTCACAAATGGATTTTCATAGTGATACAAGCATATATTGAACATGAACAAATATTGCTGTAAACTTTAAAGTAAAAACCAAATTATTCACTGAATAATAATTGGTAAACAATACTTAGTTGTGTTGCAAAACAACGCAGGGAAAAGGCCATATGTAGGTCTCAAGAAAAGAAAAATGTCTGATCAGTTGATAAGATCATTGGCTGGCTTGATGCAGGGGTTTCATGTAGGCACAAGCAGTGGGGAACCTTGCTGCAGCTTGTTTGCATCAAATGTGTGTCTGCCTTTCAATGACATCACTGTGTAACATTTGCAACTAGCTCCCTCCAGCTCATTCTACAAGGCACCACCATAAGGTCAAACCATTGGGAATGTTTTAACAGGGCAAAGATCTGCTGTTATATTGTTTCCTTCCAAATGTGCTTTGTTTTAGGCCCATTCTTATGGAGGTTCAGCAAAAATATGATCAGCCACATTATGGAGTAGATAGCCCACGTCTTCCAGAAACCATCCATACAATAGGAAGAAATGACTCCTGTTGATAAAAGGCAAGATACTGCCTGCATCTCCAGACATGGCACCTTACATGTGGAGAATGCAACACAACTGATCAAATTTGGTCTCTAAGTAGTGTGGCATGTTATTATTGAATTTGATGTGTAGGGAAGGAATTCTGTTCCTTTTGTGATGCACTGGCAACCTGCAAATTGTCCAATTTATGCTATGCATAATCAGAAGTGCAGCATCACAGCTATTTTCACATGCACTAACATTATCCTAGGCTGTCAGATTACTTCAAGGTGCTGATACGTGTCTGACAAAGCCCAGCTTCTTTATACATTGTCCCTTGGTCAGGTCCAAGGAGGGGCAACAATCAAGTACTTGTGCTAATAGGAAGGGTTACAAGTCTAGGTCCTTGAGCATCTCAGATCATTATCTCATCCTGTTATTGCCCCTCTGGCTCCTCTTACGGTTTGAGCATTGACAGATTTTACATGCAAAGTTCACTAAAGAGCTTCTCCTTTGAGCAAAACCACCCCTCTATGCTCACCACTGGCATTCTACTAGCACCTCAAATCAAACTTTAACTTCTCACATTGAAAACTGTAAATGATATGGGAACAAAGTGAATCCTCATGAATTTGCAAGTTTCTCATTAATAATTCTAACAAGCAAAAAAGGTTTGTGTTCCAAGTGCATTATAGAAGTCATTACTCAACTTAGCCCATGGGCAAAAGTTAACATACGCTCAATTAATGGCAAATCACAACATTTCAATCCCCTAGATACTCAGGTGTGTGTACTAATGTACAGGGAAAATTTAACCCCCAAGAGGTTCTTATGCTTTTTAATTCTTTCTTTGCCTTCACCTCCTGGAGGTACTGATACTTTGCTGTAACACAGCGTTATACACAGAATATCCTTCAACAAAACAGCTATTTATTCACGCATGAGCTTTAACAAATGTTGGCAGACCAGGTGACTGTGAGGCCTCTCAGCCAAGCCCGTTTCCCACCCTCATCTCACAAAAATGTACACTTCCTGCAGTTGCCACTTGATAGAAATCAGGAACTGGAACCCTGTATGGAACCCTCCCAGGAATCCTGAAGCTAATTGTACCCCTTTTCACAGCTTCAGCTGCAATTAGCTTACTTGGTATAGGCCCCAGGTTAAATCTGGGGTGTCTGAAGCCTGTCCTAAGTTCCAAGGACAGGTTTGCTAAGCTACTAGGTATCACATTATACTGGTTTCATTCCAGTTTTTATATGACACATGATTTGTAACTCACCTCTTTATGGAACTGCCATTATTCACATCTGTACAACAAATTTGAGACTGTCTTTCATACATCACACTTCAAAGTGTTAAAACTATATTTAAAAAGTGGTAAATTCCACATTTTAAACATCTGAAGCCAGAAATTGCTAAACACCTTCCAACCTATAAACTTCCTTCATCAAACCAACGAACTCTGATTGACCTTAAGCTGTGCTTACTTAAATTTAAACTTTACAGCCTTAAAGGGATAGATCTACATTTCAGCAAGAGAATAATGAGGAAGATTTCGCAGCAGAAAAGCATCTAACAGTATCTCCCACTTCAGACTTTCTCCTGCACCGTTCACCTCAGTCCATCTTTTCCACTAAGTCGCTGAAAGTGCAAGCTGATAGTAGGGCAGTGAAGTACAAAGGGCACCCAAAACCCAAGTGAACAGGGCAACCAACGGTGTACCTTCTTAACCAGTTAGATCAAAGGATTGTGAAATTAACAGCACAAGGACTGAGAAGGAAGTGTATGTAGAGTGGGTAAAATTCTATGTTAGATCAAGTACAGAACAAAAAATAGAGATGGAAAGAAAGATTGGATTAAGAGGCAGAAAGAACGTGACAGAAAGGGAAACTACATTTACCTTCTAAATTCAACATCTTTAAATTCTTCAACAATTAATCATGAAAGGATGAGACTTCTCACTTGTAATAGTTAATTTTCAGAGAGGCTGATTGGTAGTGCTGAACAATTATCAAGTTGTAAAAAGGGTACTCATCTCTGAAATGACCGAACTTAACTTCTGTAGCATTGCACAAGACAACAACTTCATGACATTCAATGCATTTCAATGATGAGGCAGACAATGACATACCATTTTGGCAAAGTTAATGGCAAAGGGATACAACTTGGACAGCAATACTTGCATTTTAGCACTTAACTACATCTGTACCTGAACCTGCTGAATCATTTATGCACAAATAACACAGAGAATCCTTAGCCTCAATATTATTTCAACAGTCAAATCTGGTCCAATGTATTGTGCATTACGCAGTATCATGCTCCAATCATTACATTCAGTTTATAATTTGATTTAAAGTGAGAAATGGTGTAGATGAATCATTAACATTTATAAAAGTAAACAACTACCCCAACTGCACTTATATAGCACCTTTAACGAAGCAAAACATTCCATGGCGCTTCACATAGCATTATCGAACAAAATTTGACATTGATCCACGAATAGATTTTAAGGCAGATATTAGGATTGATGAAAGAAAGACTTGCATTTATAGAGCACTTTTTTGAGACCACCAGATGTCTCAATGCGCTTTATCGCCAATAAAGTACTTTTTGAAATGTAGTCACTGTTGTAATGAAGGAAGTGTGGCAAACTCCCACAAATAGTAATGTGATAATGGCCAGATAATCTGTTTGTTATGATGTTGACTGAGGGATAAATATTGGCCAGGATAACTCCCTGGAGATAACTCCCTTGCTCTTCTTCGAAATAGTACCATTGAATCTTTTCCATCCACCCAAGCAGGCTTGGTTTAACTTCTCATCCAAAAGACGGCACCTCCAACAGTGCAATGCTCCCTCAGTGCTGCACTGGTGTGACAACCTTGATTTTTGTGCTCAAACCCAGAGCAGAACATGAACCTGGAACCAAGTGATTCAGAGGCAAGTATGCTACCAACTGAACCATGGCTGACACAAAAATTTAAGTGTTATGGACAGGGTCGGGAGAAAAACTGAAATCCATATACCCTTTCCCTCACTGTCCATAATCCGTATAATTTTGGAAATGAAAGTATGTATGTTTCTCAACCCGAGTGTGTGGCCAATTTTTAAACAATCAGCAGCAAGCTTTCATAGGTTTAAATAAAGGGGATTATTTATTCATGCATTCACCTCAAAACACTAGGTGCTAATTTTTCATGGAGTTGAGGAGATTCTGTGAAGGGGTGAAAATGGGGCCAGGACCCGATTCAAGATTTCCCGACCCCACTCACAGCTTTTCCAATTGTCAGGACTACATTTTAAGGGTACAGGCCAGTTTGGATTGTGAACCGGCACCCGGCACTGTCAAGCTGGCCTGCTCCATCGTGTGGATAAGCATATCCTAGTCCTCTGCAATTTTCATAGAGTTGGGCCTTAAGAGTTGTGGTTCACAGCACCTCAGAGGTGTCTGCATGAGGGAACCATTTAAGAGATAAGTTCAAAAGAATGCATAATGAGGCTTGGCTGAATGCCCAGAAATCTATTAGAGTAGTGAAACACTTGAATCCCAGGGGAAATATTACTTGATTGACAGCTCTGGCTCTCTGATTTCTTCTTGCGTTTGCATTATCAGCTACTGATATGTTAAAAAGGTCTGGATAATTGACAATTTTATTGGCCTGCAGAAAATATAGTGGAAAACATTTTTTACACATCCTATTGTCACTAGGGGTCATTGGTTCTATACAGTATATATTGGGTGAATGAGCATGGACGTGCCATGGCTGGGCATGGGTGAATGAGGGGCCACAAAGGCGGGTGGGGGGGCACAACTTGGCATGGGCATGAGGTGGCATGGATGGGCATGGAGTGTATGGGGGGTGAATGGGTGTAAAGGGTAAGGGCTAGAGGGCCTTAGGCTTCACATTACAACTGGGATGAAGTCCACAAGGTGAGCTCTTTGAACAGCCCACCGGTACCCAGCAGCCCCTGTGCTGCCTCCAAACTCTTTCCCAGTCGGCTGGCCTAACCGCAGCCTGCACCCAACCCCTCAACAATGGAAATCTGATCTTTCCTGGCACTTTCTCCTGAAGTGCTCAGGCCGAGCTGGGGATTTTCCTGACTCTCACTGCCTGCTCGAGGATGAAAATCCAGCCCTATGTCACTTATGCAAGCATGCACAGATGAGAAAGATGCAGTTTAAGGGGATGGTACACTTTTACGAGTTGTAAACAAAAGAATAGGTCATAGTTAACGTGCTTGGCTCGTCACAGGAAAAACGGTTGTTGCGGGTCAGCTGCAGAAGATGGTTCACTCTGAAAAGTTAGTGCGTTTGGTTTTAATAGCTGGAGTCGTATATCAATGTTGTTGCAGGATTTCCTCGAAGAGATGGGTTTTTTTCAGCATATCACAAAATTGATTACTCGTGGGTTTTTTTAAGCAGGAGGTCAAGTTTCTGTTCTGGTGGACTCTGAAAAGGAATGGCTAGGGGTACCTTAAAGATGCAACAGTCTTTAGCTTTTTTAAAAAGGCATAGGTGCTACTGCCTTGCTCTGCAGCTGATGTTTTGCTGTGGGTTTTTTTTTGCAGGCTGCCCAGGTTCGCTCTGCTTCTTGGGATGATAGATTTGTTATCTGCAGCCAGTTTTGGTCACATAATGGCAAGTTTTAGTGCCTTCCATTGTCTGCATAATGGGTTGGAGCCAGGATGATTGATACACAATGCGGGAATATTAAAAACCCATCAACATACTAGCTACGATTAGCTCACTGGAGGACCTTATTTGATAGTCCATCCTCACAGCTCTCTTCCACTGAACTGATTTGCATTTGAGAACTTTCCAGAGACATTTTCAGAAATGAGTTAATCGTTTGTCTGTGCAGAAAGTCACCTGATCCTTGGCAGCCAACTTAGTAGTCTGTTTACTGTCCATTTTTAAAAGAAAAGCAGTTCCAGAAAATTATATGCTGAATGCAGTCCATATTTAAAGTTATGAATAGGACATGCCTTTACTGGGCATGACATTAGTTAGTGACCAAAATCTTAAGTAAAAGGTGCAGGTTTCAAGGAGGGTCTTAAAGGAGAAGGGAGTGGGATGTAGAGAGGTGGAGAGGTTTAGGGAGGGAAT
Source organism: Carcharodon carcharias (assembly GCF_017639515.1). Taxonomy (NCBI): domain Eukaryota; kingdom Metazoa; phylum Chordata; class Chondrichthyes; order Lamniformes; family Lamnidae; genus Carcharodon; species Carcharodon carcharias. The sequence continues at coordinate 53,297,632 of NC_054480.1, forward strand.
TCCAGAACCTGGGGCCTCGGCAGCTGAAGGCAAAGGCACCAATGGTGGGACAATGGAAATCAAGGATACTCAACGGGCCAGAATCCTAAGAATGCAGAGGTTTGTTGTAGGACTTGAGGAGGTTACAGAGGGAGAGAGGGGTGAGGCCTCAAAGGGATTTGAACACAAATATGAGAATTTTAAATGAGGCATTGCAAGAGGTGGTTCAAATGTAGAAAACAGGAAAGCAGCATTATGAAAAGGAGAAAAAGAAATGATTCGAGAAAGGAAGTAAAAGAGCATCATCGAAAAGAGAAATATTAGCAGTGAAGTGCAGGGAAAGTAATTATACTCATCTTGCTGCCTAAATAGATGCCAAATGAATGATTTTCTATTGGTTCCAGAATACTGGTCAGGCTGTATCCTGCTGAGTAGTGGGGTGGTTTGAGAAATCAGTGAGCTCCTTGATTGATTGCACCAAAATGATATAGGAATCTAAATGACATCTTTAAACCCCACTTGCACTAAATTATGATGATCCTACTTGTTTCTAACAGGAATGCTGGCCGCTTAAATTGAGGGCCACTTGATTCAGAGTAAACCCTGGTTAAAGCTGAGGAAATGATAAGTACGTGTTGAAGGAATTATGTCAGAGTGGGGGAAGCAGAGCAGTTTGTCTCAAGACTCAGTACTGTAACCACTATGGTTTGTAATTTATATAAACTACCTCGTATCAAAGTCAGTAGAAAACGGTTAGATTTACAGAAGATACCAAACTAGGAGAAACAGTACTGTCAGAAGAAGCAGCTCAGAAATTCCAAAATGAGCTGGACAAAGATATGTAAGTGAACACAAGAATGACACACAAAATTTAATGCAGAGAAATCAAAGTACCGCACGTTAAGGGAAAAAAAGTGGCACACAATTTAATGTGAATAGTGTTGAAATAGTTAACGGTGAACCTGAATACCTAACAGTAAACATGATCAACCAATGCAGAGCAGCAGTCAATAAAGTTAACAAGATGATGAAACTATGTAGCCAAAATGGTAAAATATAAGTCAGAGGAGTTAAAGATGAACCCTTATAGTGCTCTAGTTAGAATGCACTTTGAAAACTGCATCCAGTTCTGGCTGCCTTGGAAAGAGGTTGATCTCCACTATCAGGTGTCTGAGATAAGATTGAAGAAGCTTGGGCATTTCAGCATGGAAAGGAGACTTTTCAGAGCTCATGATCTACAGATGTTTATAAGGCTAAGATGTGGAAAAATGTTAATGCAATGGTTCAAGTTAAGAGGTGTCAGCAGTAGAAGCAAATAAAACCTAAATGTAAATTAATAACAATATGGTTTATCTTTATCTATTTTAATAACTTTTGCTGAACGTGGCCCATGCCAAGTATCAGGATATTGCATCAGGCCCACCATGTAAAATGAGTTGGTGACGATGGCGCTGAACCATCTGAAGCAGATGCACCTAATTTTTTTGATGAATCAGATTGAGTGTGTTACTTCTGGTCTAATCTTTTAGTCCCATCTGCATCCAAGTGAAACCATGCAAAATAACTCAGCTAGGTTGTTAGTGCATTATTTTCTCTCAGGTGGGGTGCCTTTCCTAAAAACTAGACAGGAAATAATAAAACTCATTGCATGTATTTGATGAATGTTCTGGAGTGTTAGGATGTGACAAGCTTCAAAGTGCAGGTTTGAATCACTGGGCATCTAAGTTTCTGTAACAAGCTGCTTTACTATACCTTCATTCAATTCATAACAACCTCTTTATGCATGCCATTTCAATCTGATTTGCACCCTGAGTAAGATGTCTTACCAGTATGAGAACGGAGGTGAATAATGAGCTGGCTAGAGCTGTGGCTAGCATAAGGGCATATCTGACATTTAAATGGACGCTCATCAGAATGGATCCTGAGGTGCTTCTTCAAGCTGCTGCTGTCTGCTGCTGCATAGTTACAGTGCTGGCATTTATGTGGTTTCTCTCCGGTGTGCGAACGATTGTGCATCTTCAGCTTATCCAAACGACTGAACCTCTTGTTGCAAATGTCACATTTGAAGGGTTTTTCACCTACAAAACAGCACAGTTCAAACACAGTAAAAACACCCCGAAAACAAATATAAGCCTGTGCAGATGGACTGCACTGCTGGTCTTTTCTAACCTAGCATTTTCCTATATAAATGTGTGCTACTTAAATTGCAGCAAAGTTATTTCTCTTGGGGATGAGGTAAACATTCAAGTAACTATTAGAATCAAGTCAGAAGTGATGATATATATGACCAGTAATTAACTATTCAGGCTTAGGGCACAGTTTGAGACAATCAATGCACAATGGGAGCTTGAGGGAATTGGTTGAAAGGGGCGGAGTATTCATAGAAACATAGAAACTAGGAGCAGGGGTAGGCCAGTCAGCCCTTTGAGCCTGCTCCACCATTCATTATGATCATGGCTGATCATCCAACTCAATAGCCTGCTCCCGCTTTCTCACCATATCTTTTGATCCCTTTCGCTATAGCTATAGATATAGTTCCCAAGAGCTATATCTAAATCCTTCTTGAAAACATACAATGTTGTGGCCTCAACTACTTTCTGTGGTATCGAATTCCACAGGCTCACCACTCTCTGGTTGAAGAAATTTCTCCTCATCTCAGTCCTAAATGGTCTACCCCGTATCCTCAGACTGTGACCCCTAGTTCTGGGCTCCCCCACCATCGGGAACATCCTTCCTGCATCTACCCTGTCTAGTCCTGTTAGAATTTTATAGGTTTCTATGAGATCCCCCCTCATTCTTCTGAACGCCAGCGAATATAATTCTAACCGACTCAATCTCTCCTCATATGTCAGTCCCACATCCCAGGAATCAATTGGGTAAATCTTCGCTGCGCTCCCCTCTGTAGCAAGTACATCCTTCCTCAGATAAGGAGACCAAAACTGCACACAATATTCCAGGTGTGGTCTCACCAAGGCCCCATACAATTGCAGCAAGAAGTCCCTGCTCCTGTACTCGAATCCTCTGGCTATGAATGCCAACATACCATTTGCCTTCTTTACCACCTGCTGCACCTGCATGCTTACCATCAGCGACTGGTGTACGAGAACACCCAGTCTCATTGCACATTCCCCTCTCTCAATTTATAGCCATTCAGATAATAATCTGCCTTCCTGTTTTTGCCTCACATTTAGCCACATTATACTGCATCTGCCATGCATTTGCCCACTCAGTCAGCTTGTCCAAATCACAATGAAGCATCTCTGCATCCTCCTCACAGCTCACCCTCCCACCCAGCTTTGTGTCATCTGCAAGTTTGGAGACATTACTTTTAGTTCCCTCATCTAAATCATTTATATTGTGAATAACTGGGGTCCCAGCACCAATTCCTGTGGTACTCCACTAGTCACTGCCTGTCATTCAGAAAAAGACCCGTTTATTCCTTCTCTTTGTTTCCTGCCTGCCAACCATTTTCTATCCATCTCAATACACTACCCCTAATCCCACGTGCTTTAATTTTACACACCAATCTCTTATGTGGGATTTTGTCGAAAGCCTTCTGAAAGTCCAAATAAACCACATCCACTGGCTCCCGCTCATCAACTCTACTAGTTTCATCCTCGAAAAATTCTCGTAGATTTGTCAAGCATGATTTCCCTTTCATAAATCCATGCTGACTCTGTCCGATTCTGCCACTGTTTTCCATGTGTTCAGCTACTAAATCTTTTATAATGGACTCTAGAATTTTCCCCACTACTAATGTCAGGCTGACTGGTCTATAATTCCCTGTTTTCTCTCTACCTCCCTTTTTAAATAGTGGGGTCACATTAGCTACCCCCCAATCTGTAGAAACTGTTGCACAGTCCATAGAATCTCAGAAGATGACCACCAATGCATCCACTATTTCTAGGGCCACATCCTTAAGTACTCTGGGATGTAGATTATCAGGCCCTGGGGATTTATCGGTCTTCAATCCCATCAATTTCTCCAACACCATTTCCCTACTAATACTGATTTCTTTCAATTCCTCCCCCTCACTAAACCCTGTGTTCCCCAACATCTCTGGTATATTATTTGTGTCCTCCTTTGTGAAGACAGAACCAAAGTATGTATTTAGTTGGTCAGCCATTTCTTTGTTCCCCATTATAAATTCCCTGTTTCTGACTGTAAGGGACCTACATTTGTCTTCACCTATCTTTTTCTCTTCACATACCTATAGAAACTTTTACAGTCAGTTTTTATGTTCCCCGCAAGTTTACTCTCATACGCTATTTTCCCCTTCTTAATCAATTCCTTAGCCCTCCTTTGCTGAATTCTAAACTGCTCCCAATCCTCAGGCCTGTTGCTTTTTCTGGCCAATTGTATGCCTCTTCCTTCCATCTAATACTATCTCTAATTTCCTTTGGAAGCCATGGTTTGGCCTCCTTTCCCGTTTTACTTTTGCACCAAACAGGAATAAACAATTGTTGCAGTTCACCCATGTGCTCTTTGAATGTTTGCTATTGCCTATCCACCATCATTCATTTAAGTAACCTGTCCCAATCCATCATAGCCAACTTGCGCCTCATACCATCGTAGTTTCCCTTATTAAGATTCAGGACCCTAGTCTCAAAATCAACTATGTCACTCTCCATCTTGATGAAGAGTTCTATCATATTATGGTCGCTCACCTCCAAGGGGCCTCGCACAATTTGATTGCCAATTATTCCTTTCTCATTACACAATACTCAGTCTATGATGGCCTGTTCTCTAGTTGGTTCCTTAACGTATTGGTTCAGAAAAACATCCTGTATACACGCCAGGAATTCCTCCTCTATGGTATTGTTACTAATTTGATTTGCCCAATCTATATGCATATTAAAGTCACCCATAATTACAGATGTTCCTTTATTGCATTCAAGGCTATTTTCATCTTGGCTGTAGCAACTGATTTCTGATTTGGAAAATATGCCAGTAAGAATGCAATAGCAGTCACTTTGAGTATTAAGAGTATAGTCTGCAATAAGTTCGAAAGGACGATCCAGCAACTTTTTGAAAATAAGAAATAAGCAAATGCAAAAGAAAAATGATCTCATGCATGAATCATCCACTCCCTCCTCCCATGCATGGAATAGTTAAATGGCCATTCCATCAGGGCCGGGTAAAGCTGCAGCAAGTACAAACCGAACATGTTCAAATTCCCCCCTTATTACTGCAAATTCACACATTGACCTGCTCCCCTGGGGGCAGTGTACAGATGCTTGAAGGGAGAGAACTTTCCTGGATAGTGTGGGGGTAACGGCATCAAAATTTCATGTGGAAAAATTAGGAATGCACATCACTGCAAAACCACTCACTTTTGGTAACCTATTCCCACTCTCAGATGACCAACAAAAATGACAAAATGGAGTAAGGGATATAATGTCATTAGGAAGAATATCCCCACCTTCTAATTAAAACCATGAATTTTGGCTCCACTGATTCACAGATAGTAAAGGTGACAAGTTTCTGGGTCATTTCAACCTGAGGATCCCCAGTTTGATTTCTAGCTAGTGTTTAGGTAGCTGATTCTATCTGATATGTAGGTAAGAGTCCTACAATTGACCTCAGTGCTCTTGATCCAGGGATATGACAGTCAGCATGGGTTCTCAATCATGACTGTGGTTCAGTGACATCTTCTGCAAAATGAAAATTGGTGAATGCTAAATGAGAACAGAGCAAGATCAGTCATGATAGACCCCAGTAGCTGAACAACCTACCAACAATCATTGTCTAAGGTCAAGCATTAACAATGGTCAGCAAGGGTTGGCAGAGCTTATGAGATGGTTTTTCAACCTGAGTTTACCTCCGCAGGGGAGGACAGAGAGGGGCCATAAACACTGCTCTAGTGTATAGAAATGCAGATATTGTAGCTGACAGAGAAGGGTTTCTAATTTTTATTTGGAAAGTCAAGTATTGGCAGAATCAACAGTGAACTTTGAAACTTATTCCCCCTTTTCCTATATACTGCCTCAAATTAAAGACTGATAATAAAACTGCAGATTTTTATTACTTACCAGCTGGATTTGGCCTGAAAAGAAAATCACAAAACATATTTAAATTTGTGAGCATTTAGGTAGTAGTACTACTACACATTGGTCTTACCCGTGTGAGTTCTTAAATGTCGATCTAAATCTTTATTTCCATGGGATGTTTTAAATACACAACCTAATGGCAAAGAAAAGAAACATAGTATTTTGTAGGGTGTACATCTTTTCTACACCACATGAAACAATCCTCTCAGGCTTTCCTGACAATTCAGCAGCTAAGTGTTGTTTGGTGTGGTTCTAAGCTCTATATACCAAAAAACCTTGTGTTTCATTTGTGATCAGGCGGAGTTAGCCAATCTCAATCCAGGCAGCAACAGGGAGAAGACAACGGGCCTCAGTGCCCCAAGGCAGTTGAGAGTGGGATAAAAAAGTTAGCTGATGTTCTCATTTTTGATTGTTGCCTTGAGTCAGGCCCCAGCCAACCACCCACCTACCCAGAAAGAACACATGTAGACAACAATTGAGGATAGGATCTGAATTGGTTGTGATGCATCTTACAGTAAAATCTCCTGCTCACATAAAATGAATAACCATGTGGGGAGGCTAGTGGCTGCTGATCCCTGTGAAAGTGTACCCCAATAAGAAGCTGTGCCTTCAGAAACGGCAAAAAAGCAAAAAGCAACTCTTTGGTGAATTATGCCTCAAATATTGATGGTCACGTCAGACAGCTAAAGTGTTGCAGAAGCCGTGCAGGAATTCATTCAGTGGCGGAAGCCATCATCGTCTGTAAACTCTTATGGTGAAAAGAAATTTGAAAATACGATTTCCTCAATTTCCTAGAGGGGCAGTGGTGCTCCTCAAATTACACCAGTGGTCCCAATATACACAAACAGATCTTCTTTCTATAAACATTGATGCACACTCAACCTCAATACATCAAATTCCAGTGACAAGAATCTGTTGTTACAGAACTTCAGCATAAAAGAAACTAGTGTTAGAAATTGGTTGTCGTAGCACTATTTTGAGCAGCACTACAGACGCCTACCTCCGTCACCCAGGAGCAGAGTTCCAAGTGCATCACGACACTGATTTGGCCTGATCCTGATAGCACACAGCAAGATCTGTTGCATTTGATACCAGGATCCCAAATTTAGACAGGTAAATGTCTAGGCAGTGTCTGCATTATTAACCCAACAAAAAACCTAATATGAAGCTGCAAGATGGGCCTTGTAGTAGCATCATTTAAAGGGTGAGGTATCCTGATTGCAGGTAAAATAATTTCTTTGGAGCTTTTTCTTTTGCAGAGTGTCTAAATACTCTGGAATGTTTTTGGTCATAAGTTTGGCACATAGAAAGGGACGGATTGAATAGAGCATGGTTTTGTTAGGGGAAGATTGTGTCTTACTGTCGAATCATGTAACTTGGGTTGTAGATAGGGCGTAAGGTTAATTATTTGGAGGGGGAGGGTTCAATTGAAGGGAAATTTAGAAAATCAAAAATAAACGAGAAAGCAAAGATTCAGGGTCGTGAAGAGGCGAACAATAATCAAAGTGTGACAGGAAGGGGCAGAAAATATAAGCAGAAGAGTACAGCAGAAGACTGCAGCAGAAATTAGAACCAGAATGAGTAATAATGGTAAAAAGTCAAAGCTTAAGGCTCTTTATCTGAATATACACAGCATTTGTAACAAGAGAGGTAAGTTGATGGCACAAATAAAAATAAATGGATATGACTTGATAGCTGTTACAGAGACGTGGTTGCAGGGTGATCAAGACCTGGAACTCAATATTCAAGGGTAGTTGACGTTTCTTAGAAATAGGCAAAAATGAAAAGGAGGTGGGGTAGCTTTGTTAATAAAACAAGGTATCAGTGCAGTGGTGAGTAGTGATATAGGTACAATAGATCATGATATGGAATCAGTTTGGTTGAAAATAAGGAAGAAGTCACAGGTGGGAGTCGTCTACAGGCCCCCCGAAGAATTGCCTCTCTGTAGAACAAAGTATAAATAAGGAGATAATGGAGGCATGTGAGAAGGGCACTACAATTGTCATGGGTGATTTTAATCTGCATATTGACTGGACAAATCAGATTGGCAGGGGTAACATGGAAGACGATTTGTAGAGTGCATCAGGAATTGTTTCTTAGAGCAATATGTTGCAGAACCTGCCCGGAAGCGGCTATTTTGGATTTTGGAATGTAGGATTACTAAGAGATCTCGTAGTTAAGGATCCTTTAGGAGGTAGCGATCACAACATGGTAGAATTTCAAACTCAGCTTGAGGGCGAACAACTCAGATCTCAAACCAGTGTCCTCAACTTAAATAAGGGCAATTACAGAGGTATGAAGAAAGAATTGTCTAAAATGAGTTGGGAAAATAGACTAAGGGGAAGGTCAGTGGTGAGCAGTGGCAGACATTTAAGCAGATATTTCATAATACTCAGCAAAAATTTATCCCAGTCAAAAAGAAGGACTTGATGAGAAGGATGAACCAGCCGTGGTTAACAAAGGTGGTCGTGGAGAGTATCCAATCTGATGGCCTGCATCCAAGGGTTTTAAAGGAAGTGGCCACAGATATGGTGGAGGCATTGGTCGAAATATTCCAGAACTCACTGATTCCGGGAGGGTGAGCTGATTGGAAAATCACTAATGTAACGCCCCTGTTCAAGAATGGAGGGAGACAAAAAGCAGGAAATTATAGGCCAGTCAGCCTAACATCTGTCGTTGGGAAAATGCTAGAGTCCATCATTAAGCAAGAAATAGCAGGGCATTTAGAAAAGCTTAACGCAATCAAACAGAGTCAACGTGGTTTTGTGAAAGGGAAATCATGTTTGACAAATTTGCTAGAGCTCTTTGAGGAAACAGCAAGCAGAGTTGATAAAGGGGAACTGGTAGATGTAGTGTATTTGGGTTTCCAGAAGGCATTCAATAAGGTGCTACATAAAAGGTTATTGCACAAGATAAGAGCTCACATATTGGGATAATGTATTAGCATGGATTGAGAATTAGTTAACTCACAGAAAACAGACAGCTGGGATTAATGGGTCCTTTTCAGGTTGGAAAGACATAACTAGTGGAGTGCCACAAGGCTCATTCCTTGGGCCTCAATTATTTGCTATCTATAATAATGACTTAGAGGAGGGGGCAGAGCGTAATGTATCCAAATTTTCTGATGATACAAAAATAGGTGGGAAGGCATGTTGTGATGAGGACATAAGGAACATGCAAGGGGAGGGAGACAGGTTGAGTGAGTGGGCAAAAACTCAGCAGATGGAGTTTAATGTAGGGAAGTGTGAAGTCATGCACCTTGGTAGGAAAAATCAAAAGGCAGACTATTATTTAAATGGAGAGACACTCCAAAAAAGTGCAGCAGAGAGAGATCTGGGTGTTCTTGTGCATGAAACACAAAAGGTTAGCATACAAGTGAAGCAAGTAATTAAGAAGGTGAATAGAATTTTGGTCTGTATTGCTAAGGGGTTGGAGTTTAAAAATAGAGAAGTCTTGTTACAACTGTGCAGGGTTTTGGTAAGACTGCACCTGGAGTGCTGTGTACAGTTTTGGCCCACGTATTTAAGAAAGGATATACTGGCATTGGAGGCAGTTCAAAAGAGATTCACTAGGCTGATTCCTGGGATGAAGGGGTTGACTTATCAAGAACGGTGAAACAGGTTAGGCATTTATTTATTGAATGAGAGGTGATCTTATTGAAATGTACAAAATTCTGAGGGGGCTTGTTGAGGGGTAGATGTTGAGATGTTTCCACTAGTGGGGGAATCTTGAACTAGGGGACATAGTTACAGAATAAGGGGATACTCATTTAAAACTGAGATGCGAAGGAATTTCTTCTCTCAGAGGGTAGTGGATGTCTGGAATTCTCTATCCCAGAGAGTTTTGAGAGGCTAGATCACTGGAAGTATTTAAAGAGGTAGATAGATTTTTAATATATCAGGGGTTGAAGACTATGAGGAGCTGGTATGAAAGAGGAATTGAGGCCCGGGGCAGATCAGCCATGATCTTATTGAATGGTGGGGCAGGCTTGTGGGGACAAATGGCCTACTCCTGCTCCTATTTCTTATGACTTGGAGGAGGGGGCAGAGCGTAAAGCGCGTACTAAATTAATAGAATTTTTTGAGTAAGTAACTAGGGAGATTGATAAGGGTAGTGCAATGGATGTTGTCTGCATGCACTTTAGTAAGGAATTTGATAAGGTCCTACATGGCAGACTGGTCAGAAAAGTGAGATCTCAGGGTTTACAGGGAAAGGTGGTGAGTTGGATCCAAAATTGGCTCGGTGACCTGAACCAAACGGTAATGATCAATGGATGTTCTTGGAGTGGAAAGTGGCCTTTCACAAGGCTCAGCATTGGGGCATTGTTGTTTATCATATACATTAATGAGTTGGACTTAAATGTGGGAAGCATGATTGGGAAATTTGTGGATGACACAAAAATTGGCCACAGAGTTGATAGTGAAGAGGATAACTGTCAACTACAGAATGGTATCAATGGCTTGGTTGAGTGGACGAAGAAGTGGCAAAATGGAATTCAATCCAGAGAAGTGTGAGGTAATGCATTTGGGGAGGGCAAACAAAGCAAAGGAATACTGAATAAATGGGAGGATATTGAGAGGGGTTGAGGAAGTGAGAGATCTTGAAGTGCATGTCCACAGGTCCCTGAAGGTGGCAGGACAGGTGGATAAGGTGGTAAAAGATGGTATATGGAATGCTTTCATTTATTGGTTGGGATATTGAATACAAAAGCAGGGATGCAATGCTGAAACTGTACAAAACGCTGGTCAGGCCACAGCTGGAATTTTGTGTACAGGACATAATTTGTGAAGGAGATAATTGCTCTGGGGAGAATACAGAGGAGATTTACAAGAATGTTGAAAACTACAGCTATAAAGAAAGATTGGATAGGCTAGGATTCTTTGCCTTAGAACAGAGGAGGCTGAGGGTGACCTAGTCAAGGTGTACAAAATTAAGGTAGGCAGGAAAGAACTGTTTCCCTTAGCTGAGGGGTCAATTATCAGGGGGCATAGATTTAAGGTGATTGGTAGAAGGATTAGAGGAGGTATGACGAAAAGCATTTTACCCAGAGGGTGGTGGGTGTCTGGAATTCACTACCTAAATTGGTGACTGAGGTTGAAATACTCAACTCATTTAAAAGGTACCAGGATATGCACCTGAAGTGCTGTAATCTGCAAGGTTATGGACCAGGTGCTGGAAAGTGGGATTAAAAATGAGTGGCTAGTTTCTTTTTCCTCTTTTTATGGTCGACGCAGACATGGTGGGCTGAATGGCCTCTCTCTGCACCGTAACTTTTCTATAGTTCTACTGGACAAAATATAAAAAACAGCAAGAATGGCCAAAAGATTCATATGGGGGGAAATTAGAGTACAAGAGAAAACTAGCTAAAATATAAAGACAGATAGTAAGAGTTTCTATAGATATTTAAAAAAGAAAATAGAGTTAACAAAGTGAGCATTGGTCCTATAGAAAGTGAGTCTGGGATTTAATAATGGAAAATAAGGAGATGGTAGATGAATTGAACAGGTATTTTGAATTGGTCTTCACTATAGAGGATGCAAGTAACATCCCAGAAATAGCTGTAAATCAGGAATTGGAAGGGAGGGAGGAACTCATGAAAATTACAATCACCAAGCAAGTGGTGCTTAGCAAATTGTTGGAACTGCGGGTTGACAAGTCCCCGGATCCTGATGGTTTTCATCCTAGGGTCTTAAAAGAAGTGGCTAGTGAGATAGTTGATATGTTGATTTTAATTTTTGAAAATTCACTAGATTCAGGGAATGTTTCATTAAATTGGAAAATAGCAAATCCTTCAAAAAGGAAGGGAGACAGAAAACAGGAAACTATAGGCCAGTTAGCTTTAACACCTATCATAGGGAAAATATTAGAAGCTATTATTAAAGATGTTATAAAGAGCACTTAGATAAATTTAAGATAATCAGGCAGAGTCAACATGGCTTTGTGAAAGTGAAATCATGTTAACCAATTTATTAGAGTTTTTTGAAGGAGCAACAGGTGCTGTGAATAAAGGGGAACCGGTAGATGTACTGTACTTAGATTTTCAGAGGGCAGTTGATAAGGTACCTCATCAAAGTTTATCGCAGGAACTAAGGGCAGAATTTTTTGCTCGGCATGCGGGCTCACGCCCGACCCGCTCGTGCAAGAAATAGCACGTGATGACATCGGGTGAGCATCTCGGCGTCATCGCGCACTCACACGATATTTCAGTCGGTGGGCGCACTGCTGGCCTATTAAGGCCACTAACGTAGTAATCGACTGTGATTTTTTGTTGCCTGTCCAACGTTACGGTTGGCGGGCAGACGAATCGGCCAGGTAGCCTTTGCCTTTTTGAGGAAACTTCATTCAAGGGCGGGGTGAGGTTTCTGATATTAATTTTTTAAAAATAAAAACTTTGACAGAATTTACATCAGCCATATGTTCAGGTGACTGATCCTGATGCATGGACATTTTTTTTTCCAGCATTTGAAAATCTTTATTTATGGCTTTTGATTCTTCAGCACCCTAAGGCAGCTCCCTGCCTTCAGGGAGCTTTCTGTGGGTGCTCCCCCATGCTGACTTCAGCATTCGCCCTTCTCTCACTCCCACTTGCAGCGCTGAGCATTTCTGCACGCCTTTCACACATCACAGCTTGAAATCATGGTTGGGGACTGATTGTGGGTGGACGCCCATTTCCTGGCCGCTCTCGAGCCTGCCAACCGTGCCCACATGCCAAACTCAAAGTCCTGCCCTAACAAAGTCGCCATACTGCCAGGCGACCATAGGCTGCTCTCTCATTAGAGTGTGACAACTGGTGGTGAGATTAGCTGGAGGATCACCACACCTCAGGCGAGGGGAGAGGTTGAGACTGCTGGGCCTTCATGGATGACCTCAGCCAGTGCAGGAATTGAACCCATGCTGTTGGCGTCACTCTGCATCACAAACCAGCTATCAAGCCAACTGAGCTAACCGAACCCCATTGCGGAAGCTAAAAGTTCATGATGTGAGGGATAATATATTGGCAAAGATAGGAGATTGGCTAGCTAACAGGAAACAGAAAGTAAGCACAAATGGGTCATTTTCTGGTTGGCAAGATGTGCCAAATGGTTTGCCAAAGGATCAAGGCTGGGGCCTCAACTCTTTACAATTTATATAAATGATTTAGATGAAGGGACCAATGGTATGATTGCTAAATTTGCTGATGGCAAAAAGATAAGTAGGAAAGTACGTTGTGAAGAGGATATAAGGAGGCTACAAAAGGATATAGATAGGTCAAGTGAGTGGGCAAAGATCTGGCAAATGGAGTATAATGTGAGAAAATGTGAGGTTGTCCATTTTGGCAGGACGAATAAAAAAAAGAGGCATATTATCTAAACAGTGCAAGATTGCAAATGCATAGGAATCTGGGTACCCTAGTGCATGAATCGCAAAAGTTTAGTATGCAGGTGCAGCAAGTAATTAGCGAAGCTAATAGAATATTATCATTTACTGCAAGGGGAACTGATTACAAGAGTAGGGAGGCTAAGCTTCAGCTAAACAGGACATTGATGAGGCCACATCTGGACTGCTGTGTACAGTATTGGTCTCCATATTTAAGGAAAGATGAAATTGCATTTGAAGCAGTTCAGAGAAAGTTTACTAGATTAATACGTGAAATGGGCAGGTTGCTGGACAGGTTAGGTTTGTATCCGCTGGAGTTTAGAAGAGTAAGAGGCGACTTGATTGAAACATATAAGACACTGAAGAGACTTGACAGGATGGATGTGGAGAGGATGTTTCCTCTTGCGGGAGAATCTAGAACTAGACAGGACTGTTTAAAAATAAGGGGTCGCCCATTTAGGACAGAAATAAGGACATTTTTTTCTCTCAGAATTGTGTGGCTTTGGAATTCTCTTCCTCAAAAGATGGTTGAGGCAGAATCCTTGAATATCTTTGAGGCAGAGGTAGATAGACTAGACCATAAAACTTAGGCGCAGAAGTAAGCCATTCAGCCCATCGAGTCTGCTCCGCCATTCAGATGATGGCTGATCTGATAATCCTCAACTCCACTTTCCTGTCTTTCCCCATATTCCATGATTCCTTTACTGATTAAAAATCTGTCTAGCTCAGCCTTCAATATGCTAAAAGACACAGGTTCTACAGCCCTCTGCGGTAAAGAATTTCACAGATTGACTACCCTCTGAGAGAAGAAATTGCTGCTCATCTGTTTTAAATGGGTGACCCCTTACTCTGAGATTATGCCCTCTGGTCCTAGGCTCTCCCACAAGGGGAAACAATCTCTCAGCATCTATCCTGTCAAGCCCCCTAAGAATCTTATATGTTTCGATAAGGTCACCTCTCATTCTTCTAAACTCCAATGAGTACAGGCCCAACCTACTCAACCTCTCCTCATAAGAAAATCCCTCCATCCCCAGGATTAGCCTTATGAACCTTCTCTGGACTGCCTCCAATGCCAGTATATCTTTCCTTAGATAAGGAGACCAAAACTGTTCGCAGTATTCTAGGTGTGGTCTAACTAGTGCCTTGCATAGTTTTAGCAAAACTTCCCTATATTTATACTCCACTCCCTTTGAAATAAAAGCCAACATTCCATTTGCCTTACCTATTACCTGCTGAACTTGTATGCTAGCTTTTTGTGATTCATGCACGAAGACCCCCAAATCCCTCTGCACTGCAGCTTTCTTCAGTCTTTCTCCATTTAAGCTCCTCTATTCTTCCTGCCAAAGTTCATAACCTCATATTTTCCCACATTATATTCCATCTGCCACATTTTTGCCCATTCACTTACCTGTCTATATCCCTCTGTAGACTCCTTGTGTCATCCTCACCACTTGTCTTCCCACCTACTTTTGTGTTATCTGCAAACTTGGCGATAGTACATTCATTTCCCTCATCCAAGTCATTAATATATATTGTAATTAATTGTGGCCCCAGCACTGACCCCTGTGGCACTCCACTAGTTACAGGTTGCCATCCTGAAAATGCCCCCCGTATCCCAACTCTCTGTCTTCTATTAGTTAGCCAGTCCTCTATCCATGCTAATACACTACCCCCAACACCATGGGCTATTATCTTATTAAGTAGCCTTATGTGTGGAACCTTATCGCAAGCCTTTTGGAAATTCAAATATATTACATCTACTAGTTCCCCATTATCTTTCCTGGTTGCTACCTCCTCAAGGAATTCTAATAAGTTTTTCAGGCATGATTTCCCCTTCATGAAGTCATGCTGATTCTGCTTGGTTATAGTATGCATTTCTAAATGCTCTGCTATTACATCCTTTATAATAGACTCTAACATTTTCCCACTGACAGATGTTAAGCCTACTGACCTATAGATACCTGTATTTTATCTCCCTTTTTGAATAAGGGTGTTTTCCAATCCTCTGGGACTTTTCCAGAATCTAAGGATTCTTGGAAGATTACTACCAGTGCATCCACTATCTCTGCAGCTACTTCCTTTAATATCCTAGGATGCAACCCATCAGGTCCAGGTGACTTATTGGCCTTTGCCCCATTAATTTCCCTAATAATTTTTCTCCAGTGATAGTTATTGTATTTACTTCCTCCCCCCCCTTTTGCCCCATGATTATTTAGTATTTTTGGTTTGCTATTAGTGTCTTCCACCATGAAGACTGATGCAAAGTATTTATTCAACTCCTCTGCATTTTCCTGCTTCCTCAGTATTATTTACCCAGCCTCATTCTCTAAGGGGCCTATATTGACTATGGCCTCTCTCTTCCTTTTTATATATTTAAAGAAGGTCTTACTGTCCATTTTTATATTACTTGCTAGTTTATCCTCAAAGTTTATATTCTCCCTCCTTATTTTTTTAGTCATCTTCTGTTGTTTTTTAAAACTTTCCCAATCCTCTGGCTTACCACTAATCTTTGCCACATTGTATGTTTTCTCTTTCACTTTGATACTATCCTTAACTTCCTTGGTTAACCATGGTTGGTTAATCTCTTTCCTACAATCCTTCTTTCTTACTGGGATATATCTTTACTGCGAGTCATGAACCATTTTCTTAAACGTCTGCCATTGTTCATCAACTGTCTTCTCTGCTAAACTCTTTTCCCAGTCCACTCCAGCCAACTCTGCCCTCATTCCTTTGTAATTACACTTATTTAAGTTTAGCACAGTTGTTTCCAAACTAAGTTTCTCATCCTCAAGCTGAGTGCTAACTTCCACCATGTTATGGTCACTGCTTCCTAGGGGATCTTTTACTCCGAGATCACTTATTAAACCTGCCTCATTACACATTACCAGATCCAAAATAGCCTGATCCCTGGTTGGATCCACAACATATTGTTCTAGGAAACAGTCCCGAATACAGTTTATGAATTCTTGCTCATGGCTACCTCTGCCAATTTGATTTGCCCAATCTACATGAAGATTAAAGTCACCCATGATTAATATGCTGCCTTTTTTACATGCCCTCATTATCTCCTGATTTTTTCTCTGTCTTACAGCATAACTACTGTCAGGGGGCCAACAGACTATTCCCACCAGTGTCTTCTTCCCCTTGTTATTTCTTACCTCCACCCATATGGATTCCACATCTTCCAATTCAAGATCATTTCTTGCTATCATACTTATGCCATCTCATATTCACAAAGCTACTCCACTACTCCTTCCTTCTTGCCTGTCCTTTCGAAAAGTCACATACCCATGAATATTTAGTTCCCAGCTCTGATCTCATTGTAACCATGTCTCCGTAATGACTATAAGATCTTACCCATTTGTGCCATTAATTCATTTATTTTGTTCTGAATACTACATGCATTTATGTAAAGAACCATTAATTTTGCCTTTTTACCATTTTTTCCCCCTCTTCCCTATCCAGAACCCTCCCCCTCTCTATTTAGTTTAAAGCCCTCTCTACAGCCCTAGTTATTCGATTCGCCAGGACACTGGTCCCAGCCATAAATCTAGAACTGTATACACAAAAACTAAATTTAAAAAGACACATCCCACCTCATTCATCAAAGTGTACAGATTTGGGCAGAATTACTTTCCATCAACTATCATTGTACAGCTTCTATTTCTCAATCTTGTGTTGAACAAGCTGCAAAAGTTGCATTGTGATGTGTAGAGACTTCTTAATTTCACAGGGGTGAAGATTTTAGCCACACAGCCAGCATCAAAATGAAGTTTTCAGTTAGCTCCCATTATTTTATCCGCAGAACTGGAATTATACAAGTCCTGCGTACTACAAGAGCTCTTGAAGATGACTAACCATTTAAGGAGTTTTACACATACCTGGATAGCAGCATGTTAGTTTCTTTTGTGATGTTGAATTTGATTTTGATTTTTTTGGAGTTGATCTGGTGGGTCCCAGGGATAGATCAGAAACTTGACCTGCACTGCTGGTACTGGGTAGATAAGTCTGATATCCTTGTTCAAAACCAAATTCTGACAATCGGCTGGGAACTGTACAAACAGAAGTAATATTAATTTGTTGCACAAATAACTGTTCTGCATTCCTTTAATTTTTTTGTAGATAGCACTTACAGTGAAGTGGTCACACCGCAGGTAAAGAGTGCGCAGGCAGAAAGGGAACGGGTGACCGCCAGACAGAGTAAAAACACTAGGTAGGTAGTGTAGGAGCCCACTAGGTCCATCTCGCTCTCTAACAGATTTTTTGTTTTGGGTACTGCTGGGGGGAGATGGTTACTCAAGGGAATGCAGCAAAAGCCAAGTCCATGACATGACGCTGGCTCAGCTACACAGGATATGGGAGAGAAAAAAAAAGTGGGACAACAATAGTGATAGGGGGTTCTATCATAAGGAGAACAGGGAGATGTTTCTGTGGCCTCAGGCATGACACCAGGGTGGTATGTTGCCTCCCTGGTGCCAGGGTCAAGAGTGTCACTGAGCAGTTGTAGGACATTCTTAAGTGAGAGGGTGAACAGCCAGGGGTCGTGATCCATATCAGTACCAACAACACAGGTAAAAAGAGGGATGAGGTCCTGAAAGCAGAATATAGAGAGTAGGGAAATTAATTAAAAAGCAGGATCTCAAAAGTAGTAATCTCATGATTACTCCCAGTGCCACATGCTATCGAGATCAGGAATAGGAGAATAGACCAGATGAATGAATGGCTAGAGAGATGGTGTAGTAGGGATGGATTTAGATTCCTGATGCATTGGGATGGGAACCTGAGTGGGGAGACACAAAAGATGGAAACTAAGATAGGAACCAAAGACAAATGTATAAAGTAAAAGTGGAAGACAGACGAAACAAAGACTAGCAGCAATAGGGCCATAGTACAAAGGAAGTGTAAAATACTAAAAAGTCTAAAGGCATTGTATCTGTACGCATGGACCATTTGTAATAAGGTAGATGGACTAACAACGCAAATAGATGTAAACAGGTATGATAATAATTGTGATTATGGAGACATGGCTGCAGCGTGACCAAGGCTGGGAAGTGAATATCTAAAGGTACTCAATATTTAGGATGGACAGACAAAAAGGAAAATGAGGCAGTGATACTGTTAGTTAAGGATGAAATCAGTGCAATAGTGAGAGAGAATATTCGCTTAGAAAATCTAAATGTAGAATCAGCCTGGATGGAGCTTCTAAGCAACATGGGGCAGAAAATGTAGAGTTGTCTATAGTCCTCCAAACAGTAGTGGTAAAGTAGGGGATGGCATTAAACAGGAAATTAGAGATGCATGTAACAAGTGTGCTACAGTAATTATGGATGACTAATATACACATAGACTGGGCAAATCTAATTAGCAACAATACTGTGGTGAATGAATTTCTGCAGCATGTACGAGATGATTTTTTTAGACCAGTATGTCGAGGAACCAAATAGGGAACAGGCTATCCTAGATTTGGTATTGTGCAATGAGAAGGGGTTAATTAATAATTTTGTTGTGCAGGGTCCTTTAGGGAACAGTGACCATAACGTGATAGAATTCTGCATTAGGATGGAAATTGAAGCAGTCCGATCTGAAACAAGGGTCCTTGTTAGGAAACAGAGGTAGTTTAACTAAGTTATATTGGCATTTGTGGGCGTTAGGGATGAGTTTTAGCTTTAAAGTTTAAGTTTCATTTGTATATCTGTATCTGTGTGTTAAGAGGGGTCAAACGGAGCTTTAGTTTCACTTTAAAAGGCGGCTTGCATTTCTAATGAGGAGTTTACGACTGCTATAAAGTAAAAGTAAACACACAGTAGAAAAACAGTGCTGTTGCCTAGCAACAGGGGGTCAGATAGGCAGGTTCCTCCCACAGACATACACAAAGGAGACTGACAGCAGTTTGATTTAGAAGCTGTTGGAATTCAGCTGGTTTTGGAGTTGCTGCCAGGAGAGACTGGAGCATGGGGGACAGGTAGAAGTCCCAAGCTAAAGAAAAAACCCAAAAATCCAAGGGAGTGGAAGAGGGGAAAGTCCAAAGACGTTGTAGTTAAAGGAAGGACAGGAACCTGGGAAAAGGTCCTGATAAGTGAAGTTAAGAGTGAAGGGCAGAGAGGCTCCAAGCTTCATATTTAGAGACAAAAGCTACAGAAAGCAGATTTAAAGCAAGAACAGCTTGCAAGAAGGTCCAAAGAGACAGCTAAAGGTCTGTAATCTTTGCTATGGGCATGTGAAGCAGTGGTGTACTGTTGACAGCTGAGACAGAGTACATGGAAAACAGCTTGAATGCATGTTGTGACCCAGGGAAGAGGAACATCAGAAAGGGAGTTCAAAACCATGCAGGCAAACCCTTGCAGAAGGCATCCGAGACAAAACCTCAGTTTGGGTGAAGATTCCAGGGTGAGGTCTTGGAGAGTGGAGATTGGAAACCCTCATGTAAAGGACAGAATTCAATGAGACTGTATGGCTTACGGTGTGACAAGTGTCTGGGGGGAGTTGAGGAGAGATCCATAGCATCTGGTAGAGATGGCATCTGTCACTTGAGGTCAGAGTGTGGTGTGTCTGACCACAAGATGCCATAGGTTTACATGGACTGGGTGCTTACTGTGTAAAGTATAAGATAGCTTTTATGACCTATGTTATCCTTATAAATCTGTACATATCTGTAAAGGTATAGGCGTGACTGAAGGGATATTATTAAATTGTTCATCTTTTCTTGTTGAATAAATGTTTTATTCTTTTGTAAAGTTAATCAGCTGACTCCTGTAACTCTGTTCAGTAGCTACTCTCCACGTATCTAAGCAAACAAATAAAAGTTATGATCATTCAAGCTGGATTTCAGGGGAACCTCAGCTGGGGACCATAATGGTCCTACGTCTAAACAAGGGAAACTACAAAGATATGAGATGCGAGTTGGCTAAGATAGATTGGGGGATTTCATTAAAAGGCATGACAGTGGATAGGTAATGGCTAATAGTTAAGGAACAAATGTATGCATTGCAACAGTTATACATTCCTTTCTGGCACAAAAACACAACAGGAAAAGTGGCCCAAAAATGGTTCACAAAAGAAATTAAGGGTGGTAACCCTGATGCAAAGAGGAGTCATATAAAGCTGCTAGAAAAAGTAGCAAGCCTGAGGATTGGGAGCAGTTTAGAATTCAGCAAAGGAGGACCAAGAGATTGATTAAGAGGGGAAAAATAGAGTGAGAGTAATCTTGCAAGGAACATAAAAGCAGACTGTAACACTTCTATAAGTGTGTAAAAAGTAAAAAATTAGTGAAGGCAAATGTAGGTCCCTTACTGTCTGAAACATGAGAATTTATAATAGAAAACAAGGAATTGGCAGAGCCATTAAATAGCTACTTCAGTTCTGTCTTCATGGAAGAAAACACAAATAACTCCCTAGAAATGCTAAGAAACAAAGGTCTAGTGACAAGGAGGAATTGAAGGAAATTAATATTACTAAAAAATTGCTGGAGAAATTAATGGGATTGAAAACTGAAATCCCCAGGGCCTGATAATCTACATCCCAGGGTACTAAAGGAGGTGGCCTTGGAAATAAAGGATGGGTTGGTTGTCATCTTCCAAAATTGTGTAGATTCTAGAACAGGCCTGGTGGATTAGAGGTGGCAAATGTAATCCCACTATTTAAAGAGAGGGAGGGATAAAACAGGGAATTATACCAGTTTTAGGGAAAATGCTAGGGTCTATTATAAAGGATGTAATAACAGGACAATTAGAAAACATAAACAGGATTAGACAAAGTCAACACGGATTTACGAAAGGGAAATCATGTTTAACACACCTACTGGAATTTTTTTGAGGATTTAACTAGCAGAATAGATAAGGAAGGACCAGTGGGTGTGGTGCATTTGGATTTTTAGAAAGCTTTTTATAAAGTCCCACAAAAGAGGCTGGTGTGAAAAATGAAAGCACATGGCATTGGCAGGGTTGGGGGGGGAGGGTGGTAATATATTGGCATGGATTGAGAATTGGTCAGCAGAGAGAAAACAGAGTAGGAATAAATGGGTATTTTTCAGAGTGGTAGGTGGTGACTAGTGGGATACTGCAGGGATCAGTGCTTGTGCCCCAGCTATTCACATATATCAATAATTTGGATGAAGGAACCAAATGTAATATTTCCAAGTTTGCTGACAATACAGAGCTTGGTGGGAATGCGAGTGGTGAAGAGGATGTTAAGGGGCTTTAAGATGATTTAGACAAGTTGAGTGAGTGCACAAACACATGGCAGATGCAGCATAACGTGGATAAGTGTGAAGTTACCCACATCGGTAGGGGAAAAAAATGATAGAGTATTATTTAAATGGTGATAGATTGGGAAATGTTGATGTGCAGGGGGACCTGGTTGTTTTTGTACACCAATCACTGAAAGCAAGCATGCAAGTGCAGGAAGCAGTTAAGGCAGCAAATGGTATGTTAGCCTTCATTGCGAGAGGACTTGAGTACAGGAGCAAGGATGTCTTTACTGCAGCTGGACAGGGCCTTGGCGAGAACACACCTGGAGTAGTGTGTACAGTTTTGGTCTCCTTACCTACTTGCCATAGAATGCAGCGAATGTTCATCAGACTAATGGCTCACCAGACTAATGGCAAGGTTGTCATATGAGGACAAATTGAGTCGACTAGGCCTGCATTCAATGGAGTTTAGAAGAATGAGAAGGGATTTCACTGAAATGTATAAAATCCAGACAGGGCTGGTCAAACTGGATATAGAGATGGCTGAGGGGTCTAAAACAAGGGCCACAGTCTCAGGATACAGGGTAGGCCATTTAAGACTGAGATGAGAAACTACTTCATACAGCGGACAGTGAACCTGTGGAATTCTCTACCACAGAAGGCTTGGACGCCAAGTCACTGAATATATTTAAGGAGGAAATAGATAGATATCTAGACTTTAATTGTGTCAAGGGGTATGAGGAGAGAGGAGTATGGCATTGAGTGGGAGGATCAGCCATGATCATATTGAATGGCGGAGCAGACTCAAAGAGGTGAATGGCCTACTCCTGCTTCTTTTTTCTACATTTTTATTAGGACAAGGGCAGCAGGTGCATGGGAGCATCCCCACCTCTAAGTCACACACCATCCCTACCTGAAAATACATAACCCTTCCTTCATCACAACTGGGCCAAAATCCTGAGTACTTTCACCTCACCAACTGCAGGAATTCAAGAAGGCAGTAGCACACCACCACCTTCAAGAGCAATTATGATGGGCAGTAAATGCTGACCTTGCCAGCAACACCCTCTTCCTACAACTGAATAAAAAAACTCCGTTCTTCTTTGAATAATGTTATACGATCTCTTACGTTCACCCGAGCCAGTAAACGAAAGCTTGGTTTAATATCAGATCGAAAGTACAGCACCTCCAGCAATTCCTCTCAAAGCCAAGAGTGCTAGAAGCTTACACTTTCTAAATTAGAAAGAGTCAGAAAAACATTCAAAAAATGAGACAATCCTACTCTGGATTAAAATGACCTGATTCAATTACATATTAAGAAGCATGACGACCTCAAAGCAGCAAAAAAAATCCTTTTGTGTCAGTTGTCATGGTTGTAAACGTGGCAGCCAATTTGGCGCTCAAATTGATTTTGTGGGACTGCTTTAATTTCAAATTACCTCTTTATTGTTAGTAGTTTGGTTGCTAAGGGACTACTTGTCGAGAGCTATATTTGCTGAAGCATGTAAACGAACGGTGAAGTCGAAACATCTTTCCTTTCTGGTTTGCTCACCAATTCCTTTCCCCTCTCTACCTCTTCACCTTGCTTGAATACTTGCTAGGATACAGTTTCACAGACACTGGCTAAACGCCTCACCCATTATTCATTCACATGTGAGTCTCAACAATATTGTGTCATAAGAGCATCACAAACTAGCATGTTTTGACACCCACTGTAAACCTGTTCCAGCAGGACTATTCAACAGTGATATGTACCTAGAACCTTGGGTAGCTTTTCACTGCAAAACCAAGGGTTACATAATGCCATTTGTAATCTCCTGGCTGAGATTAACTAAATCAGCACAAACCAATAAGCTAGATTTTTACAGGTCTGTGAGTCACCTACTCAGGAGAAATGATAACAGCAACTTGCTTTTTCTAATGTCTTTAATGAAGAAAAATATCCCAATATGACTCAGGGCCACAAAAAAAATGTACCTCTAGTTGAAGGAGACGGTAGGGGGGGATGCCCAGCAGTTTGATGACAGATGTGGAATTTTTACAGTTTTTTAAAAAGACTGACTTAGACAATGGAGGAGTTTAAGGAGGAATTCCTTAGTGGCACCTGGACAGTTGAAGGTTTGGCTGCCAAGGGTGAGAAAATTGAAATGCAGAGCTGGAGAGATTACAAAGATAGTGAGGGGTGACATCATGGATTAAAAATTGTCAAAGTCAAGAAATGTCAAGGACAACAAAGTCACTTTTTATTGTATGGTTGTTTATTTAATTGCTGATTGTGGGAACTTGTTGTGCCAAATTTGCTGCCACATTTTCCTACAAAAGGTAATCCCAAGTCTTCTACAGTCACATAAATAGTAACAGGGTGGTAAGAGGAGTGGGGCTGATGAGGGACCAAAAATGAGATTATGCATGGAGCATAGCTGAAGTATTAAATGAATAGGGCTATGTGCACCTTGCTTGTCCTGCTTTCTACCCTTAATGTCACCTATTAGCACAATCCTTAGATAATATCACCACCGCCAACACTTCTTTGTCCTTTTGTCTATGACATCTTTCGGCTATCTCCACCTATCACTGGCCCTCTATCCAGCTCTACCTGTCCCACCCCCTCTTAAACCAGCTTTTTTCACCTCTTTTCTATTTTTCCTTAGTTCTGTTGAAGAGTCATACGGACTCGAAACGTTAACTGTGTTCCTCTCTGCAGATGCTGTCCAACCTGCTGAGTTTTTCCAGGTATTTTTATTTTTGTTTATTTTATATTAAACGAATACTTGCACCTATCTTTACCAAGGAAGAAGATGCACAGCTCATGGTGAAAGAGGAGGTAATTAAAACACTTGAAGGGTTTAACATTGATAATGAGGTACTGGATAGACTGTCCATACACGTTGAGAAGACACCAGGACCAGATGAGACACATCCAAGGGTACAGAGTGTGGAAATTAATGGTCATAATCTTCCAGTCTTCTTTGGACTCAAGAGAGTAAAGATAAATCTAGCATCTACAGGTCAGTTTGATCTCAGTGGTGAGGAAGCTTCAGGAGACAATAATTCAAGAAAAAATTAATAGTCACAAGGACAAATGCAGGTTAATTAAGGAAAGCCAGCATGGATTTGTTAAGGGCAAACTTGGAGTTTTTTGATAAGATGACAGGGAGGATTGGTGAGGGCAATGATGTTGATGTGGTTTACATGGACTTCCAAAAG
Source organism: Carcharodon carcharias (assembly GCF_017639515.1). Classification (NCBI taxonomy): domain Eukaryota; kingdom Metazoa; phylum Chordata; class Chondrichthyes; order Lamniformes; family Lamnidae; genus Carcharodon; species Carcharodon carcharias. Next base: position 53,322,409 of record NC_054480.1, read on the forward strand.
GCATTTGATATAGTGCCACACGGCAGACTAGTCAGAAAAGTTACAGCTCAAGGAACAAAAGAGAGATTGTAGCAACATTGATACAAAATTGGTTGAGTGACAGGAAACAGAGCAGTGGTTAAAGGATTTTTTTGGACTGGAGGAAGGTTTGTACTGGAGTACTCCAAGATCAGTGTTAGGACCCTTGCTCTTCCTGATATATATTGATTGCCTAGATCTTGGTGTAGAGACACAATTTCAACATTTTTGGATGATCCAAAACTTGTAAGTGTTGCGAACTGTGAGGAGGATAGTGTAGAACTTCAAAAGGACATAGTTGATGGAATGGGCAGAAAAGTAGCAGATGAAATTTAATGTAGAGAAGTGTGAAGTGATTCATTTTGATAGGAAGAACAGGGAGACACAACATAAAATAAAGGGTACAATTCTAAAGGGGGCGCAGGAGCAGAGGGGCCTGGCGTATATATATGCACTTAAGTCATTGAAGGTAGCAAGACAGGTTGAGAGAGTGGCTAATAAAGCATACAGTATTCTAGACTTTATTAATAGAAGCATAGAGTACAAAGGCAAGTAAGTTAAGTTAAACTTGTGTAAAACACTGGTATGGCCTCAACTCAAGGACTGCATCCTGTTCTGGGTGTCACACTTAAGGAAGGATGTGAAGGCACTGAGTGAAGAAAACATTCACGAAAGTAGTTCCAGGGATGAAGAAATTCAGTTATGTAGATAGATTGGAGAGCTTCTGGGCACAGATTTAATGTCTTTGGCAAAAGAAGCAATGGCAAGACAGGGAGAAATGTTTTCACACAGCAAGTGGTTAAGGTTTGGAATGCACTGTCTGAGAGTGTGGTGGAAGCATTCTTGAGGCATTCAAAAGGGAAGTGGATTATTATCTGAAAAGGAAGAATGTGCAGGAATATGATGAGATGGCGGGGGAGTGGCACTTAGGGTAATTGCTCCTTCAGAGACCGAGCACAGAGACAACTGGCTGAATGGACTCCTTCTGAGCTGTAGTAATTCTGTGATCATACAGTGGGCATCGCTGGTTAGACCACCAATTATTGCCCTTCCCTAATTGCCCTTGAGAAGGTGATGGTGAGCTGCCTTCTTGAGCCACTGCAGTCCATGTGGTGTAGGTACACCCACAGTGCTGTTAGGAAGGGAGCTCCAAGATTTTGACCCAGTGACAGTGAAGGAACGGTGATATAATTCCAAGCCAAGATGGTGAGTGGCTTGGAGAGGAACTTCCAGGTGGTGGCGTTCCAATGTGTCTGCTGCCCTTGTCCTTCTAGATAATGGTGGTTGTGAGTTTGGACAGTGCTGTCCAGGAACCTTGGTAAGTTCCTGCAGTGCATCTTGTAGATAACACACTGCTCCCACTTCTTTGGCTTGAAAGTACTTTGGGATATCGCTAGCTCATAAATAGCACGATATCAAGGCAGGTTTTTTTCTTCTTCCTTTAACTGTCTCCCAAATGAGTTTAAGGCTTTGGTCTTCAATTCCTTCTCATGAAGGCCAAATGACTGATCATAATTTATGCAAATTTTTGCCAATATCCACCCTAAGCTCGCCTGGCATAACCATTTTTCCAGTCAAGGTAACCAACTGCCCCATAATTTAAGGGAATGTCCCATATTTTGACTGTGTGCCCCGCATCCCTTAAAGAACACCTTTTGTCCCAGATTTCTAGGGCAGCCTCTGGAGACTGAGCATGGGAGTCTAGAAGTTGAGTGATTTGAGCGGGACTGCAAGTCAGAGAGTCAACCAGCAGAGATGATAATGTTGTGACTCCACAAGCTAAGTTGTAAGTTTAGTTGCTTTAAACCACCCAGTGATCAGTAATGTGGCTGCCATCAGCATCACCTTAATGACCTGAAAGTCTCCTTTATATCGTCATGACTAAAAATGAAAACAGTGCTCAAGCTGAAATCTGACAGATCATTGTACAGTCTTAGCAGGTCTGACAGCATTTGTGGAGAGAGAAACAGAGTTGACATTTCAAGTCCGTATGACCCTTCTTCAGAGCTACAGAGTAGAAATGTGATGAAATTTATACTGTTTAAGGGGGGATGGAGCAAGTGAAGCTGGATAGAAGGGCAACGATAGGTGGGGGCAAAGGAGAGATTGACAAAGATGTCATAAACGAAGGGCAAAGGGAGTGTTAATGGTAGTGGCAAGGGTTAAAAAAGGTGCAGATAGTGGCATTAAGGTAAGAAAGCAGAACGTGATAATAGCAGGACAAGAGTAAGCACTCTTAAAAGAACATGAACAAGTAACAGATGGCCCTTGATTAACATCTTTGACTGACCCTTGGTCCTTGATTGACACTGACATCTTTGTCAATCTCTTCCTTTGCCCTCACCTATCATTGGCCTTCTATCCAGTTTCATCTGCTCCACCCCCCCGAAAACAGTATAAATTTCATCACATTTCTACTTCTCTGTAGCTCTGAAGAAGGGGCATACGGATGCAAAACATCAACTCTGTTTCTCTCTCCACAGATGCTTTCAGACCTGAGTTTTTCCAGCATTTTCTGTTCTTTTTTCAGATTTCCAACATCCACAGTATTTTGCTTTTTGCTTTTATCTTATTGTACATCTTAGTCTGGCATTTCCAAATTTCCACTCCAGTGATCTTGCAATATAATTAAGCATTATATTCACTTTATTATTAATCCACATTCATTTAATACAGTGGTGGTGATAATGCAATAGCAGACATTCAAAGTACAATGTGCAGGGGCCCCATATTATCAAGGTTGGAAACCTGAAGCCTAGTCTGCACCAGATACTGATACTGTTCAGTTAAGCCAAGCCAGCCAGAACATGTCTAGCATACTAGCAGCCTGCACACCAACATTGCACAAGATTTGTCAAGGACACTGTTTCTTTAAATTTGGGTGTCCATCCTATGATTTAACAAGAGCACTTGAGCAACACTGCAGTTTCTCAACGCTAATTCTCAATGATGGGAATCCGAAATAGAAAAATGCACATTTTTGTATCGCATGATTCATTCCTTGCAATAGGGTCACCCACTCTTTACGCCTTTGGTCTTCAGTGACCAAAACTTTTTTAAAAAGAGGTCTGTCTCCAAGCATTTTTTTATTCATTCACAAGATTGGAGGTCACTGGCTAAGCCAGCGTGTGTTGTCCATCCATAATTCCCCTTGAGAAGGTGGTGATGAGCTGCCTTCTTGAACCACTTCAATCGATGTGGTGTTGGTACACCCACAGTACTGTTAGGGAGGGAGTTCCAGGATTTGGACCCAACAACAGTGAAGGAACAGTGATATAGTTCCAAGTCAGAATGGTGTGTGGAGGGGAACTTGCAGGTAGTGGTATTCCCATGTATCTGCTGCCCATGTCCTTCTAGATGGTATAGGTTACAGGAAGATGCTCTCTAAGGAGCCTATTTAATAATGCATTGTGCTCCATTATCATGTTAATCAACGAAAGTAGATTTGGTGAGTTGCTGCAATGCATCTTGTAGATGGTACACACTGCTGCCACTGTATGCAGTAGTGGAAGGTGTGCATGTTTAAGGTGGTGCATGGTATGCCAATGAAGCAAGCTGCTTTGTCTTGAATGGTGTCAAGCTTCTTGAGTGTTGTTGGAACTGCACTCATCCAGCCAAATGGAAAGTATTTCAGCACACTCTTGGCTTGTAGATGGAGGACAGGTTTTGGGGAGTCAGGAGGTGAGTTACTCTCTGCAGAATTCCCAGTCTCTGAGCTGCTCTTGTAGTCACAGTATTTTTATGGCTGGTTCAGTTCAGTTTCTGGTCAATGGTAACCACAGGATATTGATAGGAGGTCACCCAAAAAAATAAGAGCACTTTTTGGGCAGCAAACACTCAACATTCAAGTCCCCTAAATCCTTTGGCACTTTCAATGCACCAGATGCTAGGTGCTAGGACCACATTACTCATTCTATTACTCATCAAATCTACCACCATATCCAGATCCTTTCTTAGCTATTTTTTCACCATCTATCGTATAGTGTAACATTTATTTCTCCTACTATTGTGCAGCATCTTGCGTTTATCTGCATTGAATGTTACATTTTGTTTATATACAAATAATAAAAACTACACATTCTCTTTGCATAGTATGCACCATAGATTAGAATCGATTCCTTCTTTGTAGCAACACCAAACATCGTTCAGTATAAATTTAGCAAGTATCTATGTCTAGACTCCTGGTGCCGTCATGTTGCTACCAGGTGAAGCTGCCCCTAGATTCTGCTGACAAAGCTCATATCTCTGCTGAGATCAGTTCTTTCAAGCTCAACTGTATATTCTGCAAAACAAAAGCAATCTTATCAGAATGTTACTGAACTCTGATTAGAATGTTTTATATAATGGAGCTGTTTCCAAACCTCAAATCTACTTTCGTTGATTAACATGATAATGGAGCACAATTCATTATTTGATACAAAGACATCAGATGGTGAATATCAAATACAGAGACATTTACAGAGACTCTTCCAAATCAAACCAAACCAAACTGAATGACAAGGGGCATATTTTGTGGTTTACAATATATGGAACAAATGTCAGGTTCATCAAGGATTTTCTACATTTTCTCCTAACCAAACATTAATTTCTTACATGAAACACATCAGATGTGTAATTAATTGTTCACAAAATAGACCTGGATAAGATTACCTAAAAATGTGTGTCATCAAGTGATCTTCCCTTTCTTTCTTCCTGCTTTCCTTTCAATCCTCTCTTTCTTTCTGAAGGCCATGAGACATGCTCAGCTATGGTTCCACAGGCAATGAAAATGTCTCGCAAATGCTTATTATTCATGCATCAGCTTAGACATCGAACATCAATATGCTATTCAACCTTAATGGGTGATCATACCTAATTACAATCCTATCCTCACTTGATGTGCAGAAATGTACACATTTTCCAGCAATAATCACTGGATCACAATCAGGAGATGAAAGCTTAACTGATTCTTCCCCAATCTTGTTCAAGCACAAACTTGTATCTCAAGTGTTGCCCTGAGTCTCTGTAAATGGCTCTGTATTTGATATTTGCCATCTGATGGCTTTGTAAGGTCAGATAACTTAGCACAGTTCTTCAAGGTGAAATAGCTGAGTTCTATACAGGATATTGCAATAAACCTACAGTCTTCAGGAGAAGCAAAAGCAGAAGCCTTGCTTTAATGTTAACGTTTCGAGTCCGAATGACTCTTCATCAGAACTAAGGAAAAATAGAAAAGACGTGAAATATAAGCTGGTTTGGGGGGGGTGGGGGGACAGGTAGAGCTGGATAGAGGGCCAGTGATAGGTGGAGATTGCCAAAAGATGTCATTGACAAAAGGACAAAGAGGGGTTGACGGTGGTGATATTAGCTAAGATATGTGCTAATGGTGACATTAAGGGTAGAAAGCAGGACATGCAAGGTACAGATAGCCCTAGTGGGGGCGGGGTGGGGGGAAGGGATTGAAATAGGCTAAAAGGTAGCAATAAAACAATGGATGGAGGGTCATGAGGACTCGAAACGTCAACTCTTTTCTTCTCTGCCGATGCTGCCAGACCTGCTGAGTTTTTCCAGGTAATTCTGTTTTTGTTTTTGTTTTGGGATGGAAATACATTCTGGACTGAATATTGAGTTCAACAACTTTAGATCATGAACTCTCTCCTCCATCCCCACCCCCTTTCTCCAATAATTTATATATATTTTTCTTTTCCCACCTATTTCTATTATTTTTAAATGTATTTCCATCCATTGGTTAATCTCTACCTTTTAGCTTATTTCGACCCCTTCCCCCCACCCTACCCCCACTAGGGCTATCTGTACCTTGCTCATCCTGCTTTCTACATTTAACATCACCATTAGCACATACCTTAGCCAATATTACCACCGTCAACACTTCTTCGTCCTTTTGTCTATCTCCAACTATCACTGGCCCTATATCCGACTCTACCTGTCCCACCCACCCCCCCTTAAACCAGCTTATATTTTACCACTTTTCTATTTTTCCTTAGTTCTGATGAAGAGTCATTCGGACTCGAAACGTCAACTGTATTCCTCTCCACAGATGCTGTCAGGCCTGCTGAGTTTTGCTCGGAGCTCTCTCGCTGAACAAGGACTGCTACAGAATGTCAATGTTTAGAGTAATTTACTTTAAACTCATGTGGTGTTATCACAATAGTAATAAACTTTCCCTCACCTTTTTCTCCTGGTGTCTCCTGAAGACAGCAATTTTGGCTAGGCTACAGTTCCAGCAAACTCATGCAAGCAGCCATTCTTCAAGTGTGAGAATGGATGACTACCTAATACAGTGAGTCTTTGCTTTAAGTCACCCTTGTTTTAAGCCGCTTCCATTTGTCGGTCAGTTAATGGGCTGGTATTCAAGTTTAATATCAGGAGTTCTGTTTTAATGCTGTTTTGCACCGGGTAATGTGAGCTGTGTGGCGCCATTTTGGTACCATCTCTCCTGCTTCCCAACTCTCCCGGTCATTGCCTCTCCAGTTTGTGGCTTACCTCCACGAACCTGCAACTCAAAATTCTTTCATACCATAGGTTTCTACCTGCCTCATGTCACTCATCTCCCAAGCCCTTTCTCAGAGCATTACAAATCTTTGGAACTCTCTATCCCCAAAGGGCTCCAGATGCCCAGAGAATTGGCAAATTCAAGATTGAAAGTGATAGATTTTTGGACACTAAGGGGATGAGGGAATAGGTTAGCAAAGTGGAGTTGATGTTGAATTTTAGCCATGATCTTACGGAATGGCAGAGCAGCTCGATGTGCCGTATGGCCCACTCCTACTTGTTTTTCCTTGTGTTCTTATTAGCAGTGCCTTTACCCACTGTACCATCAGGGAAAAGTTTTTACTTTTTTTGATACACTACAGCCACCAAATATGCTAACAAACATTAAACAAAATGCTATGGCAGTACTTGTATTGATGCTTCAATATGCTGTGCCATGGACTTGTACAACACAAGTCCATGCCAATGATTTCCCATACAAAGTCACATCAGCTTTTTCCGCTGGATATAAAGGAATGAAAAAGGCAGGAAATTTCTCCAGATCTCTTCGCCAACATTCAACTGTTAAACCACAACCACCCAAAATAGATTAGCTGATCATTGTTGTTCAAGGGCTGCTGTTATGTGCAAAACTGGCTGCTGTCCATACCTAAAAGAAGAATGACTACACCAGCAGGCTAGTTCTGTTCCACCATTACTAGTACAAGAGGAGCAGCAGTGCTTCCCCCTGCTCCCAAGCAAACCTGTTTCTCTCCCCATGACTGGTCTCCGTCCCTCACTCCTTGATCCAATCTCCCACCACCCCCAGCCTCCGCTATCACCTCCCCACCTTCATTATCTCTCCCTCCCTCTTCTCCACTCCACTTTCAAGCTACACCCTACAAGTACAGGCTGACCCACTCCTTCCCCATGAACGTTGGGGCCCTTGTTTCCCTTACTCATTCATTTAATGTCACAGTTGGAGCTTTTTGACCATTTATCCACCTAAAGAATTTAGGAAAAAGAGACACTAGATGTAACGTGTTGTAAGACTTGATATACCCGTGTAAATAAAAGAAAGGTAGGGTTGTGGTTAAGACAGTAAATAGAAAAGTGCTATGAGAGCGCTCTGATGTATTTCCTAAGGCTGCCAAATAATAGGCAATTTGTTACCTTCAACTAGTAATCAATAAACACCTCAGGTTCATTGTATTGGAAAGTTCTTGATTTCTTACTGGCTCTGTCCAGATGGAAATATAGGTGAGGGATTTTCTGAGGCTGTTTGAGCTGGAAGAGGGCAATCACAGTGAGTTTCCTAATTGGACGCCTTCTGGAAGATTGAACTGGAAGGCCTGCTTACCTGTGCATTCAGATTTCTGACCCAGAAATGACCCCATCGTCCATGCAAAAATGAAGGTGACCAGAATCCCCCCATAGAAACACAAAAACACCATCAAATCCGAAGGATGGTTTTAGTGGAAATAGTGCTGAGCAGGCAACAAAATGTTGCAAGGAGGATGGAATACAGTGGAAAGAAAGTTAGAAATGATCTTTTAAGTTAAGCAAGATGACCCACTGAAATAGAGTAGGACAGTATCTTCACTATTTTTATATCATGCAAAAGCTACCAGTATTTGTATTAATGGAAACATGTCAATCCAAATACAAGTGTTGTTTTCTAATGGAAATAAAGCAGCTTAACAATTTATATCAACTCTCATCTCACCAAGTGCTCGCACAGTTCACCTTTGGACAAACTGAAGAAATATATGCGCAAAAGACACAAGTCCAGATCCTCATTACATCCCTTGGTTACACAACCATAAAGTAGATAAAGAGCAGTGCAAGACAACCACCACAAAAGATGAAAGCCACTTAAAGGAGTGATTGATGCCATTGAACCTGGGAAGGTATCAGTTAATAATCCTAACTTAACAACATTCAGTAAGACAGAAGTGTATTTTCACCTTTCTCCTTTTATAAGTGTTCCCAAAGGTGAAATGGCAGCTTCGACAGGCCCAACTAACTTAACACTGCACAGTATACTTATCACACACAATGCTTGACACAGACAACAACAGAGACAAAGCACTTAGAGAATTTAATGAAAACATACGCAAAGTATAAAACACAGTTCAAGAGAGGAAGAGCAAACGGAGGCGTCAATGATAGAACAGGATGTAGCTGACCATAGCCAGGAGGTACAATACAAAGCCTGTCTGCCATTAGGTGTCAGTGGATGAACAAAAGCCCTTCATAAAGTGAGAATGCACAAATTCCCTGGATGGGTTGTCAAGGATTGTGCATCACTGCCATTGCAACTGCAAACAAGATTGTTGCAGAAGTGTGGTAATAGTCTTAAAATCTGAATAAAAAGTGATGCAAAGCAGCAGAAATTACAACACAATGAGAACTGTAAATGAAACCAGCTAGGAAACAAACATAAGAAGTTTACAACTACCATTATAGGCAGCAACTCAAATTTAAAAAGGCTTACTTTGCTTGGCCATGCAAATAAAAAAAAAATACAAAAGCAAAATACTGCAGATGCTGCAAGTCTGAAATAAAAACAGAAAATGCTGGAAACATTCAGCTGCTGCATCTGCAGAGTTAACATTTCAAGTATATGTTCTGATGAAAGATCACAGACCTGAAACATCAACTCTGTTTCTCTCTCCACAAATGCTGTCTGACCCGGAGTATTTTCAGCATTTTCTGTTTTTGTATGTTAGTACAGAACTTGAGTATTGCTGAAAAAAAGAGACATGCTGTTGAAGCTTTTCGTCTTGCGCCCATCAGGAGAGATTCACAAGTATACCAATTGTAAAGGGAACAACAAATTACACGGCATGAGAAGAGAGTGCTGATTGGTTGGCAAGTGGACTCTGATTGGTAGAGATGTTACCATGGAGAATGCATCAAGGAATAATTAACTGCCATCTTTTGGTTAAATTCAAACCAGGCAAGTCAACTCTGATTGGTCAAGACATTGCAATGGAGAATGACCCATGAAATGGCTGTCCTCCAAGCTTCTGTTTAGTTCAAAAAAAGCGCAATGTGTGGACTTATTACTTCTGTCTGCAAAGGACAGGGCCCTGTGTGTAAATATAAGCAGCTTCGAGCATGTGCAAATGAGCCACACTGAGTCAGACTGATAATCTTAAACTGGTCATCAGTGTAATTCTTAGCACAATTTGTTGTTCAACCTCTACCTTGAGTATGACTCAATCATTATTTTGCTTTCTGTAAAATCATATTAAAAAATTAATCATAAAATTCTGGTTTCCCACTTGTGAGAATTATTCAACATGATTGGCTGTGTAGCCTGCTTGATCAAATCACTGGTGTTAAACACTAGGAATCCCCTATATCTGGCACCAGATTGAAATCAATGCCAGGAAAGGTGAAATCCATGGGGCTTGCCATATCTTTGTGGGCAGCTTTCTTTGAAGTCAGAAGTGAGCACCTTCACTTTTGTCGCTGACTGTAAAAACTGGGCCATTATATCATCAGTCTTTAACTTCTCATTGTGTTTACAATAATTCGCAGTGTGGTTTGTGCCAGCAGTGTTTCTCATACTCGTGCCTATTTCCACCTCCATAACATCACCCAACTTCACCCATCTAAGCTGATGAAACCCTCATTAAATTCCCATCTATCCCAGATAACCTTTGGTTTCCTTGCCTAACAAGACTCAATTCACCTCTGCCTTAAAAATATTCAGTGACCTCACTTCCACTGCCTTCTGGGGCAGAGTTCCAAAGTCGCATAGTCCTCAGAAAAAAATTTCTCCTCATCTATGTCCTAAAAGGGCAACCCCTTTTTAAAACAGTGCCCCCTAGTCCTGGAATCACCCACAAGAAGAAACATCCTTTCCACGTTCACTTTGTCAAGACTATTCAGGGTCTTATGTACTTCAATCAAGTCACCCCTCACTCTTTTAAACTGCAGTGGAAACAAGCCCAACCTGACCAACTTTCCTCATAAGACAACCCATGCATTCCAAGTAGCAATCTAGCAAAACTCCTCTGAACTGCCTCCAACGTACTTACTTCCTTCCTTAAACAAGGAGGCCAAAACTGCACACCACTCAAGATGCATTCTCACCAGTGCCGGTATAACTGAAACATAACATCCTTAATTTACGTTCAACTCCTTTCGAAATAAAGGAAAACATTCCATTAACCTTCTTGATTACCTGCTGTAGCTCCATACAAACTTTTTGTGACTATTGTGGAGGCAATGGCGGGTTGGTATTGCCACTCACTTGGTTCACTGATATCCTTTAGGGAAGGAAATCTGTCGTCCTTACCTGGTCTGGCCTACACGTGATTCCAGGCCCACAGCAATGTGGCTGACTCTTATATGCCCTCTGAAATGGCCTAGCAAGCCACTCAGTTGTAACAAACCGCTACAAAGTCACAAAAACGAAATTAAGCCAGACAGACCACCTGGCATTGACGTAGGCATAGGCCCTGTCAGCCCTGTAAAGTCCTCCTCACTAACATCAGGGGACTAGGGCCAAAATTGGGAGAGCTGTCTCACAGACTTGTTAAGCAACAGCCTGACATAGTCATCCTCACAGACTCATACCCTACAGATAATGTCCCAGACACCACCGTCACCATCCTGGGTACGACCGACCGGCAGGACAGGCCCAGCAGAGGTGCCGCACAGTGGTATATAGTCAAGAGAGAGTTGCCCTGGGAGTCCTCAACATCGACTCCGGATCCCATGAAGTCTCGTGGCATCAGGTCAAACATGGGCAAGGAAACCTCCTGCTGATTACCACGTACCACCCTCCCTCAGCTGATGAATCTGTGCTCCTCCATGTTGAACACCACTTGGAGGAAGCACTGAGAGTGGCAAGGGCACAGAATGTATTCTGGGTGCGGCACTTTAAAGTCCATCACCAAGAGTGGCTCGATAGCACCACTACTGACCAAGCTGGCTGAGGCTGGGTCTGCGGCAGGTGGTGAAGGAACAACATAGGAGAGAAAAACATACTTGACCTCATCCTCACCACCCTGCCTGCCACAGATGCATCTGTCCATGACAGTATCAGTAGGAGTGACCACCGCACACAGTTGTTGTAGAGAAGTCCTGCCTTCTCATTGAGGATACCCTCCAGCGTGTTGTGTGGCACGACCACCGTGCTAAATGGGATAGATTTCAAACAGATCTAGCAACACAAGACTGGGCACCCATGAGGCGCTGTGGACATCAGCAGCAGCAGAATTGTACTCAAACGCAATCTGTAACTTCATGGCCTGGCAGATCCCCCACTCTACCACTACCAAGCCAGGGGATCAATCCTGGTTCAATGAAGAGTGCAGGAAGGCATGCCAGGAGCAGCACTAGGAATACCTAAAAATGAGTTGTCAACCTGCAGAAGCTATAACACGGGATTACCTGCATGCCAAACAGCACAAGCACCAAGTGATAGACAGGGCTAAGCAATCTCACAGCCAACGGATCAAATCTAAGCTCTGCAGTCCTGCCACATCCAGTCGTGAATGGTGGTGGACAATTAAACAACTTACTGGAGGAGGCGGCTCCACAAATATCCCCATCCTCAATGGTGGAGGAGCCCAGCACATCAGTGAAGAGATAAGGCTAAAGCATTTGCTACAATCTTCAGCCAGAAGTGCCAAGTGAATGATCCATCTTGGCCTCCTCCGGAGGTCCTCAGCATCACAGATGCCAGTCTTCAGCCAATTCAATTCACTCCACATGATATCAAGAAATGGCTGAAGGCACTGGATACTGCAAAGGCAATGGGCCCTGACAATATTCCAGCAATAGTACTGAAGACTTGTGCTCCAGAATTTGCCCTGCACCTAGCCAAGCTGTTCCCATACAGCTACAACACTGGCATCTACCTGGCTATGTGGAAAATTGCCCAGCTATGTCCTGTACACAACAAGCAGGACAAATCCATACTGGCCAATTACCCCTGCATCAGTCTACTCTCAATCATCAGTAAGGTAATGGAAGGGGGTCATCAACAGTGCTATCAAGCGGCACTTGCTTAGCAATAAACTGCTCACTGACGCCCAGTTTGAGTTCCATCAGAGTCACTCAGTTTCTGACCTCATTACAGCTTTGGTTCAAACATGGACAAAAGAGCTGAACTCCAGAGGTGAGGTGAAGTGAAAGTGACTGCCTTTGACATCAAGGCAGCATTTGACAGAGTGTAACATCAAGGAGCCCTAGCAAAACTGGAGTCAATGGGAATCAGGGGGAAAACTCTCCGCTGGGTTGGAGTCATACCTAGCACAAAGTAAGGTGGTTATGGTTGTTGGAGGTCAGTCGTCTCATCTCCAGGACATCATTGCAGGAGCTCCTCAGGATGGTATCCTCGGCCCAACCATCTTCAGCTGCTTCATCAATGACCCTCCTTCCATCAAAAGGTCAGAAGTGGGGATATTCCCTGATGATTGCACAATTTGCGACTCCTCAGATACTGAAACAGTCCATATCCAAATGCAGCAAAACCTGGACAATATCCAGGCTTGGTCTGACAAGTGGCAAGTAACATTCACACCACACAAGTGCCAGGAAATGACCATCTCTAACAAGAGAGAATCTAACCATCACCCCTTGATGTTCAATGGCATTATCATCACTGAATCCTCCACTATCAACATCCTGGGGGTTACCATTGACTAGAAACTGAACTGGACTAGCCATATAAATACTGTGGCTACAAGAGCAGATCAGGGGCTAGAAACCCTGTGACGAGTAACTCACCTCCTGACTCCCCAAACCCTGTCCACCATCTACAAGGCACAAGTCAGGAACGTGATGGAATACTCTCCACTTGCCTGGATGAGTGCAGCTCCAACAACACTCAAAAAACTTGACAACATCCAGGACAAAGAGCCTGCTCGATTGGTACCACATCCACAAACATTCACTCCCTCCAACACCAATGCACAGCAGCAGCGTGTACCATCTACAAAGTACACTGCGGGGATTCACCGAGGCTCCTTCAACAGCACCTTCAAAACCCACGACCACTCCCATCTAGAAGGACAAGGGCAACAAATAGATGGGAACACCACCATCTGGAAATCCCCGTCCAGGTCACTCACCATCCTGACTTGTAAATATATCGCCATTCTTTCAGTCACTGGGTCAAAATCCAGGAACTCCCTTCCTAACAGCATTGTGGGTATACCTACACCACATGGACTGTAGCGGTTCAAGAAGGCAGCTCACCACCACCTTCTCAAGGGCAACGAGGGATGGCCAATAAATGCTGGGCCAGCCAGCGACGCCTACATCCTGTGAGTGAATAAAAGTAAACTGCACGAGAACACCTAGATCCCTCTGCACCTCGGAATTCTGCAGTTGTTCTCTGTTTAAGTGATACTCTGCTTTTTTATTCATCCTGCCAAAGTGAACAACTTCCCATTTTCCCACATTGTACTCTGTCAGATACAGTCATAGAGTCAAAGAGTTATACAGCACAGAAATAAGACCTTCGGCCCATCGTGTCCATGCCGGCCATCAAGCACCTATCTGTTCTAATCCCACTTTCCAACACTAGGCCCATAGCCCTGTACACAATGATGTTTCAAGTATTCATCTAAATTATTCTTAAATGTCGTGAGGGTTCATGTCTCTACCACCCCCTCAGGCAGTGTGTTCAGATTCCAGCCACCCTCTGCGTTTTCCTCAAATCCCCTCTAAACCACCTGCCCCTTACCTTAAATCTATGTTCCCTGGTTATTGACTCCTCCGCTAAGGGGAAAAGTTTCTTCCTATCTATGCCCCTCATAATTTTGTATACCTCTATCAGGACCCCCCTTCAACTTCTCTGCTCTAATGAAAACAACCTTAGCCTATCCTGTCTCTCTTCATAGCTGAAACACTCCAGCCCAGGCAACATCCTGGTGAATTTCCTCTGCACCCTCTCTAGTGCAATCGCATCCTTTCTAGAGTGTGGCGACCAGAACTGCACACAGTACTCCAGCTGCGGCCTAACTAGCGTTATTTCCAGCTCCAACATAACCTCCCTGCTCTTATATTCTATGCTTCAGCTAATAAAGGCAAGTATCCCATATGCCTTCTTAACCACCTTATCTACCTGTGCTGCTGCCTTCAGGGATCTATGGACATGCACAATAAGGTTCCTCTGATTACACCTCAAGGTTACACCCCCCCCCCGTCATGCCTGAAAATTCTATACCCTGGAATATTGAGCTGCCAGTCCTGCCCTTCCCTCAACCAAGTCTCTGTGATAGTAACGATATCATATTCTTATGTGTTAAATCAATGCCCTCAATCATCTGCTTTACTTGTAAGACTCCTTGCATTAAAATAGATGTAATCCAGCCTTGCATTATTCCCTTGTGCCTTAACAGGTCTATATTTGTTCTGCCTTCCAGTTTGACTTAGTTTCTCTTCTATATTTGGTTGTGTATCACACCCTACTGTACCTCCACTCTGTATCCCATCCTCCTGTCAAATTAGTTTAAACCTCACCCCCAACAGCACTAGCAAACCTCCCCACAAGGCTTTGGCCCCATTCCCGTTCAGGTGCAACATGTCCGACTTGTACAGGCCCCATCTTCGCAGACGCAGTGATCCAGGAAACTAAAGCCCTCCCTCTTGCACCATCTCCTCAGCCATGCATTCATCCTCACTATCCTCCTATTCCTATGCTCACTAGCACATGGCATAAAGGTTACAAACTTTGAGGTCCTGCTTTTTAATCTGCAACCAGCTCCCTAAATTCTTGTTGCAGGGGTTGCAGGGCCTCATCCCTTTCTACCTATGTCGTTGGTACAAATTTGAACCACAACCTCTGACTGTTTGCCCTCCCCCTTCAGAATGCCCTGCAGCCATTCTGTGACATCCTTGACCCTGGCACCAAGAGGCAACACACCATCACTGGAGTCACATATAAGGCTGCAGAAGATCATGTCTGCACCCCTCACTATTGAGTCTCATACCACCATTGTTCTTGCACTCTTACTCCTCCCCCCTCATGCAACTGAGCCACAGTGCCGTGAACTTGGCTCTGGCTGCACTCTCCAGAGGAACCTTCAGCCTCATTGTTTTCCAACACAGAAAAACTGTTCTTGAGGTGAGATGCACTTTGGGGCTTTCCTGACTACCTGCCTGCCTCCCTTCTTCTGACTGGTGGTCACCCATTCCCTCTCTGACTGCACTTCCTTAAGCTACGGAGTGACCACATCTAAAAACGTGCTATCCACGTAACTCTCAGCCTCGTAGAGGCACCGTTGTGTCTCCAGCTGATGCTCAAGCTCTGAAACCTGTTGCTCAAGCTGGTCAAGCCGATGGCACTTCCTGCACATGTGGTCATCCAGACTGCAAGTGGTGTCTAAGAATTCCCAGGTGCAGCAGGCCATACAACACACAGGACTGAGCTCCCTTGCCATACTTTTTGTTTGCTTTTAATTAAAAGACTATTTCCCTAAATTTAAGCTCCGCTCTGCTCACTGAAGTCTTGCTCTTTACAGCCCTGCTCTGCTCACTTAGCCCTGGAATGGAAAATTCTGCCCCCAAGTCAGAATTTTCATAATAACAGAAAGGCTCTACGCTTTAGGCAAAAATGTTGGCCCACTCACTCAACTTATCTCTATCCGGGAATACACGATGAATAGTAGGACCCTGGGAAGTACCGAGGATCAGAGGGACCTTGGTGTACATGTCCACCAGTCCCTTAAGGTAGCGGGACAGGTAGATAAGGTGGTTAAGCAGGCATATGGGATACTTGCCTTTATTAGCCGAGGCATAGAATGTAATAGCAGGGAGGGTATGTTGGAACTGTATAAAAAGCTGGTTAGGCCACAGCTAGAGTATTGCATGCAGTTCAGGAATCTGCACTTTAGGGAGGATGTGATTGGTCTAGAGAGAGTGCAGAGGAGATTAACCAGGACGTTGCCTAGGCTGGAGAGTTTTAGTTATGAGGAGAGATTGAATAGACTGGGATTATTTTTCCTGGAGCAGAGGAGATTGAGGTGGAATGTGATTGAGGTGTATAAAATTATGAGGGGCATAGATAGGGTAGACAGGAAGGAACTTTTCCCCTTGGTGGAGGGATCAATAACTAGAATAGTTAGGTACTTGTTTGACCAGTGTGGACTTGATGGGCCGAAGGGCCTTTTTCTGTGCTGCAGACCTCTATGACTCTATGTCTGCAAACTACTTATGTCTTCTTCACAAATTACTTTCCTACCTACCTTTATGTCACCTGCAAATTTAGCTACCATGCCTTTGCTCTCCTCATCTAAGTCATTGATGTAAATTGTAAAATGTTGAGACCCCTGTGGGACCCCATTGGACACATCCTGCCAATCAGACAAAGGCCCATTTATGAGTACTCATTTTTTCTGCTAATCAGCCAATCTTCTATCAAGACTAATATGTTACCTGCTACACCATGAGATTTTATTTTCCCCAATAACTTCTGATGTGCCACCTTATTAAATGTCTTCTGGAAATCCAAATACAGTACACCTACAGGGTCCTCTTTATCCACAGCACATGTTATTCCTTCAAAGAACTCTAATAAATTGGTTAAACATGACTGTAAGGGTCAACAGTAATTCACCGATGGTCAATATATAACTGATAGCAATAGGTAGAAGGCCACCATATCCTTCCTGGAACTACTAATGATCTTACAAAGCATTGCTATTCACTCTGTGACCACAGCGAGAATCTTCCAGCACCCACAAGTTATGGTCAGGGTCCCCAGTAAATGCCACTTTTGGCAGGCTCAATCTCTCTCCCAATCTGGGCTCTGGTTTTGTTTGTGACTTTAGGAAGCTCTGCAATAGCAGCACATGAATTTGAGTTGGTGTTGTCCTAACACAGTGAAACAATTCTGCTGGAGCCAATAAAAGTGGCTTGTGGAGACCCTTCCTCCTGCATCATATCTTTGTACCCCGCTACCCCTCCTGAGCGTCTCCTTTTTACTCTAGTTAACATGAATAGTTGTAACAGAGGAATTCTCACTGTGGAAAGCAATACGTTGGGAGCTGCAAATACATAACCCTAATGTTCAACAGCTCAGACTCACTAATACAGCCTGCTGGAAAGATCTATTTTTAGTGGGTCCACTGAGATGTTGGTCTTAGTTAGTTTCAGGGGTTTTACATTTGGCTGTACAAAACCTACAATTAGGGAACCTGGTGCTACTACCACAGCATAAAAAAGGGCCTTCACTTTGGTTGTAGCTCTGGCAACTCATTAATCTATGGGAGATGGGGACGGGATGCGCAGCAAATGATTTTAACGCTACTCAGTGTTAGCATTGTGGAATTAACGTCATCTGTACCATTAACAATGTTAATTTGATCAAAAACTACTTTTTCTGTTTAAGTGCATATTTATATAGAGTGCCAATTTGCCAGCACATAAAATAAATGAATCACTTTCAAATTAAATAAATTGGCTTATTACATGCAGGATCATTATATCGGCAAATTGCACAAAGTGGTACAATACTGCCTCTCAAAGGAATACTTCGTTATGCAATGTCAAGCCTGCAAAGCATAATATTAAAATAAATGTTTACGTACACGAGCAGCATTTTATTTGTGCTGCAATTATATTTTGAGTCAATTAGCACGGGAGAAGTCTTAACTGAGGAAGATGAAAATATGAATGAGGCTTTTATTTTGCTAGATTTTAAATCACAGGTAAGGGCAACAGTCAAACCTGTGGAAAAATGTGAGGTTATGCACTTTGGCAGGAAGAATAGAGGATAATATTATTTAAATGGAGAAAGACTGCAGAAAGCTGCAGCACAGAGGGATTTGAGGGTCCTCATGCATGAATCACAAATAGGTACCATACAAGTTCAGCAGGTAATTGGGAAGGCAAATGGAATGTTGGCTTTTATTTATAAGGGAATGGGGCATTATCTAATGAAAGATATACTGGCATTGGAGGCAGTTGAGAGAAGGTTCACGAAGTTGATCCTGGATATGGAGGGGTTTTCTTTTGAGGAGAGGTTGAGTAGGTTGGGCCTATACTCGTTGGAGTTTAGAAGAATGAGAGGCGACCTTATTGAAACATACAAGATTCTTAGGGGACTTGATAGGGTTGTTGTGGTGACGTTGTTTTCCTGTGTGGGAGAGTCTAGGACCAGGGGACATAATCTCAGAGTAAGGGGTCACCCATTTAAGACAAAGATGAGGAGGAATTTCTTCTCTCAGATGGTAGTGAATCTGTGGAATTCTTTACCGCAGAGGGCTGTTGAGGCTGGCTCGTTAAGTATATTCAAGGCTGAGACAGACAGATTTTTAATCAGTAAGGGAATCAAGGGTTATGGGGAAAAGGCAAGAAAATGGAGTTGAGGATTATCAGATCAGCCATGATCTCACTGAATGGCAGAGCAGACTCGAAGGGCCGAACGGCCTACTTCTGCTCCTACATCTTACGGTCTTTTGGTCTGTAGAATGAATTTTCAACAACAGAAAGAGCACTATTAACAAATTTTACCAAGACCCACTTGCTCAGTGTTAAATGTCACAAAAAAATGGCAAACACATAATAATCCACAACATAAAATTAAAACAGTAACTTATAGATGTTAACAGATACCAAGCAGGGATTTCAAGGCTGTAATCAAACCAGCAAAATAGCAGTTAACTACTCAACTGGCACCTGCTTCATGACACCAACTCACTCACTGGATTAGATTTGTTTTAGAAATAGTCTCAAATGTCTATTATTCAGGCAAAATATTTGTGATATTTCACATCAACATATACTGTGTAATAACATCAAATGGTTAGAAATACATTGTTTTAACGCATAACAGAAATTTCTGCATGCTTAACCTTCTGCAATAACTATGTCACAATCATTATCTTTGATTTTGGATCTGTATTAATCAATTGCACAAGTTGTTTTGGCCACTGATGCCAAACATGACACCTTCTTTATAGCAAAGAGATGGCAGAAAATGGGACAATATTCCAATTCCCAGTGTGTTTCTATATAAAAAAATGAGCAATTAAAAGGTAGTTCTTGGATTTCCAAAATCTAATGACAGTGCAGGAGTTTTGTTTTCACCTAGATGAGGTAAGACCATAAGACATAGGAGCAGAAATTAGGCCATTCGGCCCATTGAGTCTGCTCTGCTATTCAGTCGTGGCTGATAAGTTTCTCAACCCCATTCTCCTGCCTTCTCCCCGTAACCTTTGATCCCCTTACCAATCAAGAACCTATCTATCTCGGTCTTAAATACACTCAATGACCTGGCCTCCACAGCCTTCTGTGGCAATGAATTTCATAAATTCACCACTTTCTGGCTAAAGAAGTTTCTCCTCATCTCTGTTCTAAAAGGGCTTCCCTTTACTCTGAAGCTGTGCCCTTGGGTCCTAGTCTCTCTTACTAATGGAAACATCTTCCCCATGTCCACTCTATCCAGGCCTTTCAGTATTCTGTAAGTTTCAATCAGATCCCCCCTCATCCTTCTAGACTCCATCGAGTATAACCCCTGCCTCTCAATGAGGCTACTGCTCAGTAATCATGCAACAGAGTCATCATTTTCTAAATACATACTGTGTGCATTAGTCATACTAGCAGATAATATATTAATGTCAAGAATGCAAATACAATGCAAGTTACATTGTCTGATTTTTTTAAAATATTTTGGCAAACACCCAATAATGTGACTATTCAAATTATATGTCACCCAGAACTGTAGTACAGCTTACTTTCAGCAATAGAGAGGGCTGATGTAGGTAATATGGTTGCCATGGCATACATGGACTTCCAAAAGGTGTTTGATAAAGGTGCCACATATAGGTTTGTCAACAAAGTTGAAGCTCATGGAATTGAATTGGCAGTGACAGCCTGGATACAAAGTTGACTGAGTGACAGGAAACAGAGGGTAGTGGTGAACAGTTGTTTCCCAGGATAGAGGAAATTATGCAGTTGGGTTCCCTAGGGTTCAATACTGGGATCACTGCTTTTCTTGATATATATTAATGATTTAGACTTGGATATACAGGGCATCATTTCAAAAATTTGCGAATGACACAAACTTTGAAGTATTTTAAACTGTGGAGAGGATAGTGATAGACTTCATGATATTTACCTATATACATTCCACCAGAGCAACCAATCAGGAAAGGGAATCCTGGCTGAATTACCAATCTCACCAACCCAGAAGTGTTGAGGCCAATGATAGTACCCCAACTGCTGTGTTAGCCAAGATCAGCTAACTCAGCTGTGACTAGAAATTAAACCTTCTTGGCTATATGCTTTGCATAATGTAGTACATATAATCACTGAGTTATCAGACAACCTTTTTTTCACCTACATCACCACTATTTTGATGATCATCATTCCTCGTGGGTGGAGCCAGAGGACATCGCTACAGTGTTGAATGAATACTTCACATCCATCTTCATCCAAGAGAATGAGGATGAAGCTATCGAACTCGGGGAGACTGCGAGGTTCTTAAGCAAATTGATATAGGGAGTGACAAGGTATTGGAGGTGTTGGCAGGCTTAAAAGTGGACAAATCTCCAGGTCCAGATGATTTGTGTCCCAGACTGCTGAGGTAGGCAAGGGAGGAGATGGAAGGGGCTCTGACCTAAATTTTTAATTCCTCTCAGGCCACGGGGAGCTGGAGAACAGTTAATGTGGTTCTGCTCTTTAAGAAGGGTTGTAGAGATAAACCAGGGAACTGCAGGCCAGTGAGTCTCACATCAGTGGTAGGGAAACTATTGGAGAAAATTCTGAAGGAGAGAATCTATTTCCACTTGGAGAGGCAAGGTTTGATCAGGGATAGTCAGCATGGGTTTGTCAGAGGGAGGTCATGCCTAACAAATTTGATTGAATTTTTTGAGGAAGTGACCAGGTATGTAGACAAGGGTAGTGCAGTTGGTGTAGTTTATATCGATTTCAGCAAAGCCTTTGACAAGGTCCCACATGGAAAACTTATAAAGAAGGCAAATGCACATGGGATACAGGGTAATTTGATAAGGAGGATTCAAAATTGGCTTAGTTGTAAGAGACAGAGGGTGATGACAGAAGGATGCTTTAGTGACTGGAAACCAGTGTCCAGTGACGTACCACAGGGATCTGTGCTGGGTCCCCTATTATTTGTCATTTATATAAATGACATAGGTGGCTATGTGGGGGGTAGGATTAGCAAGTTTGCAGATGATACAAAGATTGGCCGGGTGGTTAACAGTGAGGTTGAGTGTCTTGGGCTACAGGAAGATATAGATGGGATAGTCAAGTGGGCAGATAAGTGGCAGATGGATTTTAACCCTGAAAAGTGTGAGGTGATACACTTTGGAAGGAGTAATTTGACAAGGAAGTATTCAATGAATGGCATGACACTAGGAAGTTCTGAGGAACAAAGGGATCTTGGCATGTGTCTCCATAGATCTCTAAAGGCAAAAGGGCATTTTAGTAGGGTGGTGAAAAAGGCATATGAGATATTTGCCTTTATCAATCGAGGCATAGATTACAAAAGTAGGGAGGTCATGTTGGAGTTGTATAGAACCTTGGTGAGGCCACAGCTGGAGTACCGTGTGCAGTTCTGGTCACCACATTATAGGAAGGATGTGATTGCACTGGAGGGGGTGCAGAGGAGATTCACTAGGATGTTGCCTGGGATGAAACATTTAAGTTATGAAGAGAAGTTGGATAGACTTGGGTTGTTTGCTTTGGAGCAGAGAAGACTGAGGGGTGACCTGATTGAGGTGTACTGAGGGGCATGGACAGGGTGGATAGGGAGCAGCTGTTCCCCTTAGTTGAAGGGCAGTCACAAGTTCACATAAGTTCAAGGTGAGGGGCAGGAGGTTTGGGGGGTTGTGAGGAAAAACTTTTTTACCCAGAGGGTGGTGACGGTCTGGAATGCATTGCCTGGGAGGGTGGTGGAGGCGGGTTGCCTCACATCCTTTAAAAAGTACCTGGATGAGCACTTGGCATGTCATAACATTCAAGGCTATGGGCCAAGTGCTGGTAAATGGGATTTGGTAGGTAGGTCAATTGTTTCTCACTTGTCGGTGCAGACTCGATGGGCTGAAGGGCCTCTTCTGCACTGTGATTCTGTGTGATTCTCTCAATTAGGATAACAAAAGTAAAATACAGAGAATAACAAATTACTTCCAGTGAGTTTACTGTCGTAATGTAGTCTCAGGGCGTTCCTTGATATTGCAGTTTAGGACCTCAAAGTATTTAAATTAGTTACTGTTTTGAAACTCACAGCCAGAGCTCCATTGTTCTACATCTGTTGTGTAACAGGAACTTGATTTAGAGTATATAACACGTAGCTTCTTCCTGTCAGCTCATTCCAGGTAACCAGAGCCACATCAAAATACTTGCAGATTGCACTCAATCTATCACTGCTGCAAAAGCATGAAGCTGTGCTAGCCTTCTTGCCTGCCACTGGAGCTGCACCTCCTTGTCACTTTAAGCAGTAATTTAAGGCAACAAATATTAACTGTTTTATACTTTATGTATAATCATAAAATGAAAACACCAATATAAACCATAAAACCAGAATTCTTATTCCAAGGCTGAGATATTTTAAGATGTGATTCTAGATATTATGTGGAAAATCTTGGGTTTCAAAATCTATTTTTCCTTTCCAATAACCTCCCTTTCAGAAGTTAATTTCATCCCCCAAATGTGG
Organism: Carcharodon carcharias; assembly: GCF_017639515.1. Lineage (NCBI taxonomy): Eukaryota > Metazoa > Chordata > Chondrichthyes > Lamniformes > Lamnidae > Carcharodon > Carcharodon carcharias. The sequence goes on from NC_054480.1 coordinate 53,345,546, forward strand.
CAGATCAAGTAACAAAGTAATTTTTCAGGTTGATTATGCAATTAAGAAAATCTAGATACTGTATTAACCTTGCCCCTTTATTTTAATTTACATGGAAAACTGACCTTTATTAGTTTAACTAATTTCCTTCTTAGATTCACACAGTTATGTAATAACAGTTCAGCCTACAGCAGTGATTGTACTTCAAACACACTGATAATATTGTTTTAGTAACAATCACCAGGCTATCACTTTTCTTCTAATAAGTCAAATAAATGCACTAAAAAGGTCCGCCAGTCTCCCCCCATACCTGAGATAGTCTGTGTCTGTGCAGTGATCATACTTGTAGCAGTCTGCGTCTGGGTCGCCGGTGTTGTTGCCTCTGCCACAAACTGAACGGAACTGGTGCCTGCAGTTGTCCCAAGGTGGCAGCCATTTTGCTTGTGAGCTACAAAAGTATCTAGAGTGTTGTACTGTTGTTTGCAGATACCGCAGATGTGGATATCTGCACTTACTTCTACCAACACGGTGGCCCCTGGAGAAACTACACAAAAAGAATTTAGAGCACAGCATTACAAAGGACAATTTTTCTCTCCTCTTTTATAAAGCTGCTTTCCTCTATGCCTGGTAGAAATCTGGGAAGCAGCAATCTTGAAGACTGGAAGTGTTTGTGCAGAACGTTTCCTCAGAGAATTCTTTAATTCAGTACACAATACAATGTATAATATAGAATTTATGAAATGAACAGGCTTGACAACCCTTTTCTCTCTGAGGCGTCAACACTTCTTGTGATATCCCTCCACAGTGACGGCTCACAGACTATTTAATCACTCAGTGCAACACAGCCAAGATTAATCCTGTTCTCAATCAACATCTAGACACACATGCTTCCTAATGGGATTAAGAGACACTGCAACTCAGTGACTTTTACCATCTTTAGCATAAGGTTGCTGAGATTAACTATGGTCCTCATATTGCCAAACTGTTTGAGATTAACAATAACTTGCATTTATATAGTGCTTTAATATAAGAGATGTCTCAAGGAAAAAAAAATGGACATTCAGCCAAAGAAGGAGCTATCAAGACGGCTAGCCAAAAGCTTGGTCAAAAAACTGGAGTTAAATGAAGGTCTTAAAAGGAAGAGCAGAAGGCAGAAAAGTTTAGAAAGGGAATTCCAGACACTGACTTTGGACTTTCCAGCTCCATCAGTACACACCAAGAATTAACCCTAGAATCTTCATTCTCTGTATAGCTGTGTGCAATCAAACAGTACATTTACTTTGTAAATTGGGTAAGTTTAGTCATCAACTTTTGAAAGAAATTTTCAAAATATACTTTTTTAGTTACTTCCATGATTATTTTGATGCATCAGCAAGCATGGTGTTGTATATGTCCACTTACACTTGATAAAATGATGTTTCTAGCAATTTACAAAGATTATGCTAACTTATTAATGTCAAATAGATATAACCTCTGGCTTACCGATGCAAACATATCACAGGATGTTCCAAGGGAATACACTACCCAATAAGTCCGCTGTATTATTTAGAACTGCAACTTGCACATATTAGAGAGCTAGGTTACATTTCACTCCATAGAACTATTTGGGTCCCAATATTGACAGGGATGGGTTTGGTGAGCTGAGGGATGGAATATTGGTCAGGCTGCATTTCCCCACATGCTATGAAGTTTTAACTCCACAGCATACAAACAGGATCTCCAGCCAGAATCAGCCTAATTGACAGGTTTGGCTTCGAGTCAAGCAGGGAACACACTCCAGAGTAGGCCACCGCCGCAGGTAAGGAACTTGCAGCTGCTAGTGTGAATTTGGAGGAGGCAGGGAGGTCAGATCCCCTAAGCAAGGGGGAGCTCTTCTGTCCTCCTGGCCCACAGGCAGTGTTGTAAAGGGCCGTTAACCTTCTCCCCAAAGCTGTCTTCACTTCCCATGAGCTCCTGAGTTTCCAGAAGCCGAAAAACCTGGTCAGCCAGATTAAATCTGTAAAATTTGTAAAACAGATTTAATCTGTAAAACAGATTAAACCTGAGGCTGTCAGCCTTATTAAAATAGTTAAATTATACCCCAGGTTGGCTACCTGCCCCTTTTCCAGATTTAATAGAAGCGGAGGTGGGCAGGGGGTTGAGATCTTATAAATTTAGCATTTCATCTGACACCACCCACCCATTCTTTGGGGGTTAAAATTGACCACATATAGCTTATAGCACAGAAACAGGTCATTCGTGATCCACAGAATCCTACTCCCACCACTCTTCATCTGACCCTATTAACATATCCTTTTATTCCTTTTTCCTCTCATCTGCTTACCTAGCTTCCCATTAAATGCATCCACACTATTCGCTTTAACTTTTCCCTGTAGTGAGTTCCACACTTTAACTACTCTGGGTAAAGCAGCTTTTCCTGAATTCCCTATTAGATTTATTGTCAAACCCTTTCATAATCCCAAAGACATCTATCAGGTCACCCCTCTGCCTTGGCTTTTCCAAAGAAAAGAGTCCCATCCGGCTGAACCTTTCTTGATGAGTATGTTCTCCGAGCTCTGGCATTATCCTTGAAAATTATAAGAACATAAGAAAAAGGAACATGAGTACACCATATGGCCCGTAGAGCCTGTTCCAATATGATCTTCTGTCACTTTGTTACCCACTCCTTAACCTATCTATATCTCTTTGCAGCATCCTTACGTCCTCACAGATTGCATTCTCAGTTAACTTTGTATCATCAGTAAACATAGATACATTATTCTCTGTCTTTTCAGCTAAGTCATTAATATAGATTGTAAGTATCCGAGACCCCAGCAATAATCCTTGCAGCACTCCACTAGTTCTCACCTGCCAACTTGAAAATGCCCCATTATGCATACTGTTTGCTTCCTGTCTGTTAACCAATTCTCTATCCATGCTGATATATTCCCCCCAACCTCATGAACCTATCTTATGTATTAAACTTTTGTATGGCACATGTGGAAATTAAAATTAGAGCTGTAGCTGGTTCAACACTTTAACCCAACAAATTTACTCAACCTTGAACCAGGAAAACATTGAAAATCTATTTGTGACAATTAAATTAAATTCTTAGGATTAAAACTGTGACTGTATTAAAAAATCTTATGTATGACATGTGCTTCCTTTGATAATCAGGCTAGCTTCTTGTAACACTTTTCGCTAAATTTTTTTTACAACAACCCCAGTGTTATGAAACAGCATATCCTCTAACTCAGTGTGACCAACATTCTGAGAGATACTGGTGAAATTCTTGCATCAAGGAGTTACATTGCACATAAAAAAGCACCAGTTTTAATTCCATCTGTTAATAAGCAAGCCCTCAAGTGTATGCATATTTCACTCAGCTTTCACTTTCACATAAAGATATAAGAGTATTCATCATTTCCTACTTCCCTCTGCCTTGGGAATACTCAAGCTTTAACTCCTGGATCTTCATCCAATCAAATAAGCCTCTGAAAGCTGAGAACATAGTGCCCAAGTTTTTTTTCTCATTGAGTCACAAAAAAAGGCACCACAGAAATTTGAGTCCACAAAAAAAATTAAATCAATAATCCCATTAATTTGCAAATATCTCAATTTACACAGGAATATTGAAAGCACAGGACCAGAATAAACTGCAATCCATCTGGCTTGTGTCAAGAACAAATATTTCTTTAGCGCCAGCTTCTTCAAATATTTATCCAGTTCTCCCTGTAACGCTTCCACACTAACTCGCTCCATACCCAGTCCATTTCATATATTCACCAATTTAAGTGTTTACTCAGATTTGGTATAAAGTAATTCAATCTCAGTTTTCTGTACAACTTGCTTTCCAGCCTAAGTCTGTGTCTCTATACCTCAAGAAGCATCATATTGGGATTCAATTTATATATTCCCATAAGGGTAGTGAACATTTGAATACAATAAAATAACATCTCCCTGTGCCTACTCATCTTCACAGTAAACAAATCCTGAGTATTCAATCTCTCCTCATAGCTCAGACCACCCTACGCTAGGCAACAGTTTGGTTGCTTTTTCTGCGTGACATCAGAATAAATGCTCAAACTGTTGTGGTGACAGCTAGCTGATTATATTTCCAAACCCTCCAGAATATTCCATTAAAAAAACAAAAGCAATACAAGACAGACCATGGCATATTCTTGCAACATCTGGAGACCATCTAGCATTCAGTTAACAATATGTAAATAGTATACATATTCTGCACCACCTCCAACGTCTAGATTTTGTTAAGGCAATCAGAAGTGCGTGCAGTACTCAAGGTGTGGCCAGGGCATTGTCTTGTATGAATTTGTTATTACTTTCTGGGATTTGCACTCAATTCCTCCCAAGTTGTAGTCTGCTTTTTTTTTTAAACTGAGCTTTTGGTTTCTTTGAGCATCCAACCAAACCTTCATATCCCTCTCCTCCACCTACAACCTGTAGATTAAAGCTATTTAATTTATATTCCCAATGTTTATTTCTCTTTTTTAGTCTCATTATCTTTCATTTGTCCACATAAAATGCTATTTCCCAGATATCTGTCCACCTTCCAGGTCCATTTCTATATGCCTTATTTTGTCCTCATTGTTGAAACACCCCCAATTTAATGGCAGATATAAAACTCTGTAGGTGACATGATGGAGATATCTGGGGAACACTAAAGACTATTTCTGGATGTTAGAACAGGTACTTATGCACGTAACTTGGAGTACTGTATTAATGTGGCATCAGTGAAAAACCCATAGATGGAGCAGTGAGTTCAAATATAAGATTTGCTACAGAGTGGATTACATTTGCCATGGTAGCAAAGTGGCAATTAATCAATATTTTTTCGTTCTACATCTCCAATTGTGACAGTGGATAAGGTAAAAAAAATTGCTTCAAAAGGTGAGAAATGAGAAGGACAGAGAACATGATGTGGCAAATTGTACTGGGTAGCAATGCAAAACTGATGGCATCGCATAGGCTGCCTGTTATATTTCCCATTGACTTCAGTTTGGCAGGTGGCCCAAGCAATACAGTCCTTTGTATGTTATCGAACAGAACGAATTTCTACCCAATGTAACATTTTTAAAAACACTCTTTCCCCCTCAACTCAAAGCAGAAACTCAGGAATTTACTTTCTGTCCACAACTTAAAATTTAAAAATAAAAACAAAAATACCTGGAAAAACTCAGCAGGTCAGGCAGCATCTGTGGAGAGGAGCACAGTTAACGTTTCGAGTCCGCATGACTCTTCAACAGAACTAAGGAAAAATAGAAAAGGGGTGAAATATAAGCTGGTTTAAGGGGGGGGCCGGGGTGTTGGGACAAGAAGAGCTGGATAGAGGGCCAGTGATAGGTGGAGATAACCAAAAGATGTCACAGACAAAAGGACAAAGAGGTGTTGAAGGTGGTGACATTATCTAAAGGAATGTGCTAATTAAGGGTAGAAAGCAGGACGAGCAAGGTACAGATAGCCTTAGTGGGGATGGAGTGGGGTGAAGGAATCGAAAAAGGCTAAATGGTAGAGATAAAACAATGGATGGAAACACATTTAAAAATAATGGAAATAGGTGGGAAAAGAAAAATTTATATAAATTATTGGAAAAAACAAAAAGGAGGGGGAAAATCAGAAAGGGGTGGGGATGGAGGAGAGTGTTCATGATCTAAAATTGTTGAACTCAATATTCAATCCGGCAGGCTGTAAAATGCCTAGTCGGAAGATGAGGTGCTGTTCCTCCAGTTTGCGTTGAGCTTTACTGGAACAATGCGCAAGCCAAGGTCAGACTTGTGGGCATGAGAGCAGGGTGGAGTGTTGAAATGGCAAGCGACAGGGAGGTCTGGGTAATGCTTGCGGACAGACCGAAGGTGTTCTACAAAGCGGTTACCCAGTCTGCGTTTGGTCACTCCAATGTAGAGGAAACCACATTGGGAGCGACGAGTGCAGGAGACTAAGTTGAGAGAAGTGCAAGTGAAATGCTGCTTCACTTGAAATGAGTGTTTGGGCCCTTGGACGGTGAGGAGAGGGGAAGTGAAGGGGCAGGTGTTGCATCTTCTGCGGTTGCGTGGGAAGGTGCCGTGGGAGGGGGTTGAGGTGTAGGGGGTGATAGAGGAGTGGACCAGGGTGTCACGGAGGGAACGATCCCTACAGAATGCGGCCGGGGGGGGTGAAGGGAAGATGGGTTTGGTGGTGGCATCATGCTGGAATTGGCGGAAATGGCAGGGGATAATCCTTTGAATGCGAAGGCTGGTGGGGTGATAAGTGAGGACAAGTGGGGACCCTATCATGTTTCTGGAGGGAGAAGAAGGCGTGAGGGCAGATGCGCGGGAGATGGGCTGGACACGGTTGAGGGCCCTGTCAACTACCGTGGGTGGAAAACCTCGGTTAAGGAAAAAGGAGGACATGTCAGAGGAACTGTTTTTGAAAGTGGCATCATCAGAACAGATGCAACGGAGGCGAAGGAACTGAGAGAATGGGATGGAGTCCTTACAGGAAGCGGGATGTGAGGAGCTGTAGTCGAGGTAGCTGTGGGAGTCGGTAGTCTTGTAATGGATATTGGTGGACAGTCTATCACCAGAAATTGAGACAGAGAGGTCAAGGAAGGTAAGGGAAGTGTCAGAGATGGACCACGTGAAAATGATGGAGGGGTGGAAATTGGAAGCAAAATTAATAAATTTTTCCAGGTCCGGACGAGAGCATGAAGCAGCACTGAAGTAATCATCAATGTACCGGAGAAAGAGTTGTGGGAGGGGGCTGGAGTAAGACTGGAACAAGGAATGTTCCACATACCCCATAAAGAGACAGGCATAGCTGGAGCCCATGCGGGTACCCATAGCTACACCTTTTACTTAAAAACTTGCATTTTCATAGCACCTTTCACAAAATATTCCGAAGTGCTTTACAGCCAATGAAGTATTTTCTTGGAGTGCAGCCATTGTTATCATCTCGGAAACATTAATGTCAACTGTAAGCAACAATCTACTGAACCCCATGGCACCCTGCTTGTGTAACCTTACAATATCAATGCAGCTTCACATATGTCATCATTTAATTTTCTCCTGTTCGGCCAATTATCAATCTACCTCAGAAGCATGCCTTCTGTTCATGCCTTTCTACTGTCAGCTAATTGCTCAGGTGTTTCAATATCAGGAGTTTTGCTGAGTTCCAAATACATTGTACACACAGAATTTCAACTGTTAACACTACTCTATCTCCCTGAATGGATCCAAGTAAGTTTGTTAGATGGTCTCTCTAATAGGTCTCCTAATAAATTGTCAGACCTTAGTGCTCCAAGTTATGACTTATCCATCAGTGAGACATTAGCTCTAGATAAAAGCCTTTCCAAACCTCCTCCTCCCCAAAATTCAAGTACTGCATACTTAAATATGATGCATATATCACAATAGGATTTGGGGAAGATGGTGTAGTAGTAATAATGTTACTGGACTAGTAATCCAGAGTCCCAGGCTAATCCTCTGGGGGCATGGGTTCAAATCCCACGACGGCAACTGGTGGAATTTAAATTCAATTAAGAAATCTAGAATTAAAAAGCATTCTCAGTAACGATGACCATGAAACCATTATTGATTGTCATAAAAACCCACCTGATTCACTAATGTCCTTTAGGGAAGGAAATCTGCCATCCTTACCTGATCTGGCCTACATGTGACTCCAGAACCGCAGTAATGTGATTGACACTTAACTGCCCTCTGAAATGGCCTACACTCAGTAAAACGCCAATTGTGGATGGCAACAAATGCTGGCCATGCCAGCAACACTTACATCCCATGAAAGAAAAAAGGATGTAATATCTGGGCTTAGATTGTCTTGGTTCAGGGAGGCTTTTAATCCGTATGCCACAGTTTAGATACCCATGTAAGAGTTAATTGTAAAATTATGTTTGAAAATAAAAAGTTGTAATATTCTCATCATAATTCTCAAACATATTCTCAGAAAATATGGGAATGATCAATCTTCATTGTTGTTCTTCACAATGTGTGCCATCTGTTGTGCAGTTTATGTAACAATAATACAGAAGGAAGATAATTCTAATGTTCCACAATAAATATGCACACAAAACTTCTTGTGCACTAAACCAAACAAACCAGAGGTCTTATGTTTGATTCTAAGCCCTTCCTGACTCAACTATGTGGGCTCTGTCAATCTGGACTACTTATCTTAGGATGGGAGAAATTAACCAGGTTCCCAGTCACTATCACTAGCTAGCGAATCCTTCTGGGTTTCCGGGCTTTGAGAAAAAACAAAATAATGTTCAGCTGCCCAGTCAAATACTCTGATGTTCACTGTTTGGTACAGACATGATAATTTGGACAAGGTACTGAAAGGCTGGCAGCCACAGTGGAGCCATATCCAATAAAGTCACTGCTTTCAGGAATGGAGGGAAGAACTTTCTTTAAAAAAAATTTTGATACTGCCCATACTTTTTTCCTTCTATAAGCACTTTTAATTATGGCCATGCTACAAGTGGAGGTATAAAATAATAAAAATAAATGAAAATAACTGTCACTTAGCTATCACAGTAAATGTGAAATGGACTCCACTCTACACCACATGTGGCACCTTGTAACTCTTTTGAGTACAAACACGTTTCCATCTGTTTCAGATGAAGTTACATTGTTTCATAGTTTGCCATTGTGAGATTTGAACTCTTGATTATTGTTTCATAGTTTGCCATTGTGAGATTTGAACTCTTGATCTTGGGGGTTACAAACCCAGTACCATAACCACTTGGCTATTTAGGCCAAGCTGTGGCACCTTGTATCTTAACTAACTTCTCTTGAGTTTTTCACTGGTTCCACACTATTATTATTATGCAAGTACCTATTCTAACTGCAGAGGGAGCCATTAATCTTCCTTAGGGGCATCTCCATGTAACATGGGATGGTTGTTAGTGTGCTTTTCAAGAGTTAGTGGGCTGGCATCTTTTTTCTGGATTTAAAGTTCAGTTGTGTGGATGTGCAAAGGGAAAAAGGAAAAGGTTCTGAAGCTATACAATAGTTTTCATATCAAAGTGCTGCATCATAAAACATTTCACACAAAAATTACTTCTCTTAAACTCACTTTAAATAACCCTATGCCAAAAGTTCCACGAACAGTTATAAGTAACCTATTTTTTGGTGATATTGGTTAAGGGAGGAATTTAGGGAAAGATCATCAAGAGTATATATTGTTTTGCTTTACAAGGTCCTTAATATACACCTAAACCAACCCCAGCACAGCATATGGGACCTCAGCCTAATATTTCATCTTTATATATCCCAAATCAGACAACCAACAAAAGTAGACAAGCACTTTTAAAACAATTAACAGCTCAGATATTGCACTGAATATAGACCTTATGAGACATGAAAACTCATGCAGCAGGACAAGGGACTGGCATGAATTTAGTTCCAAGCATGTAATTGCTTTTATCTCAAGATGCAAGACCAGAAGTGCGCATATGTGACTGAAGGATGACGAGTGCTGAAAGCATGAGTTATATTTTATAATAGGACTTTAACCCATCTTTTTCAAAGAATGCATAGTAGCTTAATCAGCATTTATAACACAAGTCCCAGAAAAATCACCCTATAAACATAAGAAAATCTTGATCTGACAAATAAATTAATCTTCAAAAGAACATAAAATTACACATCTATAAAATAATTGGCAGTGCGAACTGTGGATACATCAAGACAATAGGAATCTCTGGGGTAGGTTTTCAATTTGCTGCCTGAGCACAGAGATTTAAATGAAAATCAGGCAGGAGACAGAACGAGTGGCTAATCTGCAATGCCAATTTTATGCACAGGCAGCAAATTGAAATTTTACCCCAGGGACTCGTATAGTCTTGATGAATTTGCTGTTTCTTTTAACAGTGATTTAATACATTTTTAATTTTAATTGTTCTGTTGAAGATGAAGCTATTGGCTGGGTGGCACATACAGATAGATTTAGCTGCTTCACAAGATAATATACTGAGAACGGGCCATATTGGTCCAATCTGTACAAAGTCTTTTGGAAGACAAAGGCATGATGACGCAAGTGCTTGCATACAACACCCTCTGTGCAATTGAGTGGTTATTTGACACAGCTCATTCAACTTTCCATCTAAGCCTCCTGTTGTCCCATTGTACCAAAATGTCTCTCAAATTATTCCAGTGTTTTTAACTCCACAATCCAATCCAATTAACCACTCAAGGTATTAATAGCTTAGTTTTGTGAAGGAGTGACTTCTTCACTTGAACAATAAACTTGCTTTTTGTCAGTTTGTACCCATGTCCCCTTTTTCTGCAACTTAAAACAATTTTCAGGTTCACCTTTTCAATCTCACTTAGTATCTTATTTACTTCTAAAACATTCCCTCTCACTTGCCCCTTTTTCATACGTGAGGCAGAATTGCAACTCAGGCAATATCCCGATGCTGTTGCTTTTCTGAAGTGTTTTTTTTTAATACCTGTTTATTTTGATAGTTTTATGAGTATTTAATAGGATTATGCCATTTTTTCTAAGGGTAGTTTGAATGGATGTTTATTTTGACAGTTTCATGAGCATTTCAAAGACTACCTAGTGTTATTATAGGGCTCATGAGTTCTGCCCATGTTGGGTACTGGAAGACTGCTTCAAAGGTTCTCTGGATTGTAAATCAATCTGAAGATGAAAGCATAGCATCCAGATGACACTAAAGTCAGATTCTCCATAATGCTGAATGCGGAAGAGGACTTTATCCATTAGATTAAGTACTCTAATGCATGTGAACACTTACACAATGTTGATCAATTTAATGGTCATTTACCTTTTAAGGGTAGAGGCTTATGATCAAACATTGCATTAAAAACATAATTAATTTAACACACAGCAAATAATTAAGTTGGCAAAACCTTTTAAACTTAACTGTCAAAAGGTTCCCAACTCCACAACAGACTTCCCCCATGGTTCATGATTCTGAAATGCCATGAACTATGTATCCTAAAGAAACAGGTCTGACTCCATGGATGTAGTGGGTGGTCTAAAATGCCCATCTTGCAATGGAGTAGGCAAGGCCGGGATCACTATGTGTGGACTTGTTTATCCTGGGACCATAAAATTCCCACAAGATGGAAATGGGGGCAGGAATCCTGGTATTGTGTCTCCCTCGGTGTTTTTAGATGTCACAAGCTCCACAGACAGAAGCATGAAAATTTGGCCCTTTGAGTTTGTAATTTTCTAATTTTTCCTCACCATTCAGTACTTGGATATGAAGAATCAAATCAGCCTAATGGCCCATCTCTGCACCACTTCCAGACCATGGGTTTTTCACTTGTGTTTAGATGACCAGGCTTGAACACAGTACTCAAATTATTGCCTGATCAGAGCAGTACACAGCTTCAGCGTGGCAGCCTTAAAATACAAAACATTGCGGATGCTAGAAATCAGCAATAAAACAGAAAATGCTCAGCAGATCAGGCATCATCTACAAATAAAAACAGTTAAGTTTTCAGGTCGACGATTAAAGATCATCAGACTGAAACTTTGGCCAGAATTTTTCACTCATCGGGCACACACCCGCCCAACGAGCTCTCATGAACAAGTAAAATGACGCATCCTGATGTCATTGCACACACGCGCAATATTTCAGTCGGCAGGTGCACACGGGAGTCGGAGCCACGGCCGCCATTAATTAAGCAGCCTATTAAGGCCCTTAAGACCCAACTTACTTGAATTTTTCGCTGTCCATCCAACCGTTCGGTGAAAAGGCCAAGCGGCTTTTGCATTTTTGGCAAAACCTCATCCACAGGTGAGATGAGGTTTCGACCATTGATTAAACATGAGCGGGGACATGTTTTCATTATTTTTAATATGTTTGTTTTTATTGTTAAAACATTCAGCTCCCCGAGACAGCTCTGTGCTGCAGGGAGCTTTTACTGCATGCACACCCGCACATGTGCACACTTCCATGTTTGCGCCCCTCCCACCCCCCACCCTGGCAGCACTAAGAGCTGTAGCACGCATTTCAGGCTGGCTGGCTGTTAATTGGTCAGCCAGCGTGAAATCGATGTCAAGGCCTGGTCGCAGGCAGCAGTCAGCTTCGCGACCACTCCTGGGGTTCTGCCCGCTATGCCCACCCAATGAGGGCAAAATTCTGCCTTTTAATTCTGTTTCTCTCTGCACAGAGATGCTGCTGGCCATTTCCAGCATTTTTTGTTGTTATTTAATCTTTAAAAGCAAGCTCTACTGGTTTTCTTAAACTTCTCATGATTAAATCCTTTCATGCCCTCACCCTTCCTCTCTCCCTCTGTTACCTCCTACAACCCACTTGAACCCTCCATTTGTGGGGCAACTTTGACCAATTACTCTGACATCATTTACTGGGTAAGTATGTCTCCCCCTATCTCTGCCAATGTTCAACACTTTGTACTAAGCTGAAATGAATTTAATCTGCCAGTTATACCTACTTGCATTTATGGAGCATATTGAGCTATAGATTTAAAACAACAGGCAGCTAGTTGATAAAAATACAATATGGGAACTGCTAAAAATATTTTCCATTGGACAGGAAGACATTAATGCATGCAGAAAATAATTACATTAGCAGTTGAGGCTACTTTCCATTACTCGTGATAAGTCTCTTTCTTTACATACATAAATCATTGTTTTGGTGGCAGATTTATGTCAAAAATAAAGGAGTATATCAGCAGAAGGCAACCACTGAGATCTCTAGTCCCAAGTTGATATGTGGGCAAAAGTAGCTAACATAAATATTTTGCTTAACTCTACCTAATCATTACAATTTAATTGCATAACTTGAATCCTAGCACATTTAAATTGGTCCTTCTTAAATAACATGGAATTAATGCCACTGCTCATCAAAAAAGAGAGCATTAATTAAGAGAATTACAACTTTAATTATCCTCTCCTACACACAGTCAGGTCAGAAGCTAGGAATCCTGTGGGGAGTAACTCACCCCCTGACTCCCCAAAGCCTGTCCACCACCTGCAAAGCACAAGTCAGGAGTGTGATGGAATACTCTCCACTTGCCTTGCCAAGAGAGGATCACAGCCCCAAACTTACTTAGGGGCATATTGAACTTGTCAAGAAAGACACAAGTTTTTTTTAAAAAGACATACAAGCAAAAGCTGGCTGAGAATGTATTCACTTTCTGGAAAATTCCTATGTGAATTATACTTGACCGACTAACCCAGAGAGAAGATGGAATATCGCACCAAAAAGGTGTCAAGGCCTACTTCAGACAGAGACACTTGAAAGGAAGAGATGCAATGCAATATACTGAACTTTAATCTCCTGTGGTTGCGGAGACAATGGAGACTGATTGCCACACCTCAGCAGAAACCATCGCCTGTTGAGTTATATCTGAATGTGGAAATCATCTGACTTGAAAGAAAGCAGGTTCTGGGCAAAATAAATTGTTTTTCCCTTCCAGGGATACACAAGAAAAGGGGTTAAAATCCAGCTGCAAACCTGATCTGTGTGTTCTAGCTCTGGTGTGCTATGAGGGTCACAGCAGAAGAACATCAACTAGGCATCCCAGAAGCTTGCAGGTAAAAGTCTCTCTTTCTGTTGCTAGAGGCAAGTTGGCAAAGCCAAAGTCAAAAAGGAAATAAGACAGTTCTGTCAGCTAGCCTGCAGAACCAAATGTCTCCAAACCAATTGCTCAAATGCCAAAGTCAGCTCTACAGGAATAACCCAACTTAATGGCTGCAACGTTTCACCATCGACTCCTGACGGATAAGCCAAAGAATGATTCATATATCTTTTTTAACTTATTTTTGGACTCAACTTCTCACTTCTGAACTGTGTGTATGTGTGTGCGTTTTTATTATTTTTTTCTCAGGTTTTCAATAACTAATAAACTTACTCTTTCTTTGACTCAAGAAAGCCTGGTTAAGTTGGCTCCCTCTAAAACATAAATACATTTGGACCGGGAAAAGGTATCCATGAGGGAAGGGATCCCTTTTAAATTAAGCTTGTTGTGACCAACCAAGGGCGTTGAATAAAGAAAGGGAGTCAGCTCATTCCTCCTCACCTGGGAGCATAACAAAATTGGGGTCCCATTGGGGAAGTTAACAATTTGGGGGACCTCGCCCTGGACCAGTCGTAACAGCCTGGATGAGTGCAACTCCAACAACACTAAAGCAGCTTGACACCATTCAGGACGAAGCACCCCACCTGATGGGCACCCCATCCACAAACATTCATTCCCTCCACCACCGACACAGTGGCTACAGTGTGTAGCATCTACAAGATGCACTGCAGATACTCACCAAGGCTCCTTAGACAGCACCTCCCAAACCTACAACCGCTACCATCTAGAAGGACAAGGGCAGCAGAAACATGGAAATACCACCACCTGTAAGTTCCCCTCCAAGCCACTCATCATCCTGACTTGAAAGTATGTCACTATTCCTTCACTGTCGCTGGATCAAAATCCTGGAACTCCCTCCCTAACAGCACTGTAGGTACACCTACACCACATGGACTGCAGCAGTTCAAGAAGGCAGCTCACCACTACCACCTTCTCAAGGGCAATTAGGGATGGGCAAGAAATGCTGGCCTGGCCAGCGACGCTCACATCCCATGTTGGGGGAGGGGGAGGAGGGCAAGTGGGGCGAGTGCGAACTTTGCGCATGCGCGCACTTGAGAATCTCCCTGAGGCACAGAGCTGCCTCAGGGAGATGAAGTGTTTTCAAATAAAAAATAAAGATTTGAAAAATGTTAAAAAACATGTCCCCTCATGTGACTGTCACATGTTATAAATGAAATTTTAAAAGTTTTATTTTTACTTGATGTTGGAAACCTCATCCCATCCGTGGATGAGGATTCCAAAAAAAATACAAAAGCCGCTTGGTCTTTTCACCTGCCTTCCAACCATAAGGTTGGACGGGCAGCGAAAAATTTAACTTAATTGATACATTAATGGCCTTAACAGGCCTTTTAAGTTGTCGGCAGGCACGCTGCCGATTCCCGTGCGCAGCCACCGGCCAAACTATCGCACAACTGCGCATTGACGTCGGGGCGCACGCCCCACGTCAACGCGCGTCATTTCACACTCAAGCAGGTCAGGCGTGTGCCCACCCGCTGAGGTGAAAATTCTGCCCCTGGTTGAACAGTTGAAATTAAAACTAAACTCAACTTTTGTATTGCAGTCAGGGCTAAACTTATAATATGGTGATATTACTTGAAGAATGATCGATTTTTCTCGGGGTGGGGGCAAGTGTTATAAGCTTTTCATACATTCTCTTAGGTACAGCAGTGCTGTTCAATCCAATAAGTAGTCCAAGCATCTTATGTTCAGGAATGCACCCCTGAATTGCACATCTGCTATTCTCAAAATATTAGAGGCTACCCTGGCTTAATGGGCTTGCGATAAGACAACTGATTCTCATTGTCTCAGTTTAAAGTACATGGTGTGCCAAGGCTTTCCATAAACTGATTCACGTGGCTCTAACACAAAATTCAGCAACAAATGAACAAACCTTTGGGTGGTGATCCTACTGTAGTTTTCCAAAACACCATAAAGATGTTACAACAGGATATTGGATAGTGATCAGCCTTGGCTCACTGATAGCACTCTCACTGCTGGATCAAGAGGTTATGGGTTCAAGTTCCAGAGACTTGATCACATAATCCAGACTGACATTTCGTTTTGGCATAGAGGGAGTGCTGTACTGTCAGGAGTATCATTTTTGGATGAAACCAAGGCCCCTTCTGCCCCCTTAGGTGGATGCACAAGCTTCCACAGCACTATTCCAAGCGCAGTGTCCCAGCTAATATTTACCCCTCAACCAACAATTAAAGCAGATCATTTATTTAATTACTGTTTTTGGTAGTTTGTTTTGTGCAAATTGCCTGCTACATTTCCTACATGACAACGAGCGACTGCACGTCAAAATTACTTAAATCATTTTAAAGTGCATGGGTTATCCTGAAGTTATGAAAGGCACTATATAAATGCAAGGCTTTCTTGTTTTTTTTCTTGCAAGAGGAAAAATGAGGCTAAAGTTCCCCATCTAAAGTTTGAAGACATTGAGGCCAATTCTAATACCCAAATTATCAGCTAACTCAAAATAGGCCATAAGATTAGAACCTGGAACCTCCCGGTTGGTGCAATAGCACAATTAACAGTACAGCTTCTCGCTGAGCAAGCAGGAGATTAGTTTGTTCACTTGTAAGCTCATGATAATTACTCACCTGTCTGTCCACTAGGCAGTCCTGTTGTTTCACTGAATGAGTACATTGTCATCTGACAATTCATGTAACCTCCAAGAAACTTTTCTAAAACTTTCTGAAATGTTGACATGTCAATGCCAAAAGTAAATGGACATCTGATTGTTTAAAACTTAAATTCTTAGGTTGTGAAATTGGTCAAGGCCCGAAAACGGGTGCAGGGATCATGATGTGTGACTAACGTGTGTGTGTTGCTTCCAAAACAAGTGGTATGCAAGCTTCTTTGTTGCCCATTCAACAACAGTCAGCTCGAAGGGCGCTGTTGACTGCTTGCACACCTGAGCAGGAGGGGCAAAATCACGAGAGGCTAGCACAAGCGCCGAATGGATGATCCATCTCGGCCTCCTCTGGAAGTCCCCAGCATCACAGATGCCAGTCTTCAGCCAATTCAATTCGCTCCACATGATATCAAGAAACAGCTGAAGGCAGTGGGTAATGCAAAGGCTATGGGCCCTGACAATATTCCGGCAATAGTACTGAAGGCCTGTGCGCCAGAATTTGCCATGCCTCTAGCCAAGCTGTTCCAGTACAGCAACAACACTGGCATCTGCCCAGCAATGTCCTGCACACAAAAAGCAGTACGAATCCAACCCAGCCAATTACTGCCCCATTAGTCTACTGTCCATCATCAGTAAAGTGATTGAAGTGCTTTCAAGCGACATTTGCTTAGCAATAACCTGCTCACTGATGCTCAGTTTGGGTCCCACCAGGGCCATTCAGCTCCTGATCTCATTACAGCCTTGTTTCAAATATGGACAAAAGAGCTAAGTTCTAGAGGTGAGATGAGAGTGATTGCCATTGACATCCAGGCAGCATTTGACCAAAGTGTGGCATCAAGGAGCCCTAGCAAAACTGGAGTCATGGGAATCAGGGGGAAAAGTCCCTAAGTTGGAGTCATACCTAGCACAAAGGAAGACAGTTGTCTTTGTTGGAGGTCAATCATCTCAGTTCCAGGACATCACTGCAGGAGTTCCTCAGGATAGTGTCCTCAGCCCAGCCACCTTCAGCTGCTTCATCAATGACATTCCTTCCATCATAAGGTCAGAAACGGTGATGTTCGCTGATGATTGCACAATGTTCAGCAGTATTCGCGACTCTTCAGATACTTAAGCAGCCTATGTCCAAATGCAGCAAGACCTGGACAATATCCAGGCTTGAACAAAAACAGAATTACCTGGAAAAACTCAGCAGGTCTGGCAGCATCGGCAGAGAAGAAAAGAGTTGACGTTTCGTCCTCATGACCCTTCAACAGAACTAGGTGAATCCAAGGAAAGGGGTGAAATATAAGCCTTATATGGGGGGGATCAGGAGGTCCATAGGACAGTCACTGTGAAGGTGGTGGCAGCAGTTAGGTATCAGTCAGTGCCAGGAGTATAACCCACTGTACCTGAATGCAGTGCTGCAAGAAGTTTAATGAACTCAGATGAATGCTCAAGGTCAGAGGATGCATCTTCAAATGCCATATTTCACTAACAGTACCACTGACCTCACACTTTGCTCAATGCATTATTCACCTACCAATAATCTCGAACAAACATGACTGATAGCTTCACCACATCCTCTCATACATAGCCCTGCTACAAGCTTCACACCTACATCTCTCAGTTTTCACACTGTTAGTTATTCAACCATGACTGGCACATCATCCTCAGTGAACAGTTCCCTTCTACTTGCATGACAAGATGGCGCACAACCGCCGACACAGAAGCACTTAACCAGTGGAGGACAGATGGCTGCATATCCTCACCCCAATGAGGGAGATGGTGGTCATCACCATCGGAGCAGCCATGACTGAGTCCATGACATATGGAGGATGAAAGTATTGAAGCATGGTATGCTCTTACCTAATCCTCCTCCTGATATCCTAATTCCTCCACACCCTACAGTCTCCTCTGATTTGCAAGCTGCAGATGGTCTATGCATGCATCTCTTAGTTTCCTCTCCCCACCTCCTTCACTCTTGTGCCTTTTTCTTTCCACCTACCCAAGAACTGCCACCTACCCAAGAACTGCCACCCCAGTGCAGCAGTGGTGAAAGGGAAAGAGCTGAAAGATATGATGAAAAAGAAACACCATTGCTCACTCTCAAATTCGCAGCCACCAGCTCAGATTCTGACTTTGTCTACAGTAGAGGGTGCCTTAGGGAGCTCTGCGTGTGGTGAGACACTGGGCAGGAGCAGCCTGCAGCCAGTGCAAGGGACAAGGGTAGCACAGGTGCCAGCTTGCCAGAGGGGGAAACCACACAGGAGTTCCACTGCACAGCACTCGGAGGAAGACTTTGAAGTGACAGCATACAGCAAAAGACTGATGGGTACGCATACACAAATGCTTGTTGAAATGGCAGCCTTCCAGAGAACCTGTGGTCACTGTCAAGCGTGGAAGGTTCTGGCACCAACCTTGTGCATGGGCTTTGAACAGAGCTTGAAGCCCATCCTTTCCAGTGTCAAAGTGGTAGCCATCTCAATAGAGCACTTGCAGACCCCAGCAATGTTGCAATCGCTAATGGCTGATGTCTAAATTCCATTGCACAAGCAGAAACCATCCAACATACAAGTACAACGGCCGATGCTCAAACCGAAGTCCTACAAGTTCAGTTACTGTTACGAATGTTCAGACAGCTGCCATCATAGATCAGTGCTGAAAAGGCCTTGGCAAGCTCTCTCAGCAGTCCAGCAATTTCCCCTCCAACACACGGCTAGGATTGCTGAGGTGCCACCCTGGGGGAGTGGCAGTGACTCCAAGGAGCACAGACCAACTGTCCTCTCTCACGATGACAGTGTTTATCCTCCCACCACAGCCACTCGTCAGCCAGCAGCCGCCCATCCTATGATAGTGCAGTCCAAAGCTGGGGGGCCTAAATCTGTGAGGTCATTCTGCAACACTATCTCCAATCTCCTCCAGTAAAAGTCAGCAGCCTTCCACCAGCCATGCTGCTGTCACTAGGATAGCTGTGTAGAAGCACCAGGACAGGCAAAGGCACAAAAAAGACAGTAACCAAGGGAACGCACAAGGGTGATTACCGGAGTTTTGAAATGAGTATCAAATGGTTTGTACAATAAAGACAGTTTGGAATGTTTGTTTTGTAGTGGCTTTTATTTCGGCATTATGGCCAAGAGGACACTCTGATGGTCAGTATCGGAGGGAAGGTCTGTGATTGGTGCTGAACAGGGAAGTCGGATTGCATTCACTGGTACGAAAGTTGGATGAGCTGATCACTGACAGCTCAGCTGGAAAGGGGCCGTATTGGTTGCCTCTTCTGTTTCCTTCTCCTCAACTGCTTGCAGTATATCTAGTGGTAAGGGCTATGCCCTGATGGTGGCCAAGTTGTGCAGGATACTGATGATCATGACAAATTGTAACACATACCCTGGAAAGTTCTGTAGGATTCCTACAGAATGGCCCAGGAAACGGAAGGCATTGCTTAAGCACCCCAATTGTCTGCTCAATTACATTTTGTGTGGCAGCATGGCTCTCATTATACACATGCTGCCCATGTATGCATGGGTTGTACACCAGAGTCATGAGCCACTCTCTCAGTAGATAGCCCTTATTGCATAGTAGCTACCCTCTGGTTTCTCATGGTGGCTGAAATGCTGATGGTACAACTGATTGGTGCAGAATAAAGGTGTCATAACTGCTGCTCGGAGCATTGAGCTGCATGATTCACTGAGCACACCAGCTGGATATCAAAAGAGTGGAACTTTTTGCGGTTGTGATACATCTCTTAATTTGCATGACGAGTCTGCAAAGCAGCATGCATCAATAGCATCCTGCAGCATGACGAAGACCACGATCCTGGTGAAGCTGTGCGCTTCTGAGGAAGGGAGAATGCAATTAATTGCATTCTCCTTGCACAGTCAGGGACTTCTCCTGTACAGCAGTGCACAGTAAATATCAAAATGTTGCCTGCTCCAGCATGTAAGGAGCATGACACAAAGAGCTTCAAGGACTTTGCTGCCTCTACAGCCACTAGTAATGTCCTCACCCTGCTCTGTGATTGTGGATCTGCCTGCAAGAGGCGGTATAATTTAGTAATTAGCAACAGAGGTCACACATGTCATTCCTCGCTGAAGTTGTGATATGAGAAGTGCTCCCTGAAGATCCTGGATGGATATGGCCCCCACTGAGTGACCTTCTCCCTCTTTATGCAGCTTGTCCTCTTCTGGGTCACCTCCACTCATTCTTCACCATGCTGCAGACTGAGGAGAACAGAAACTACAGCACCCAATGACTGGGGAAAAGTAAGCTAAGCGGAATCCTTGAATGCCTTCACCATGTGACAGTCCACATCCTGTCAACTTCACCAACTTTAAGTAGCAGTATAAACTTACAACAAGAGCTAGCAGAAATTCATCAACAACTAACCAAAAGTTGTTGACGATGATCCCTAAAAATAGCACTGGTGGAGGTGTCCTTCGTGCTGCTGAAGGTATGTTCAGCTGCGCTAGGTTAAGAGGGCATTAGCTGAAGCATGCAGGGCATAAATTCAGGCTAGAGTCAAATTAGTGTTACATGATGACAGGTCACAATCTGCATACTGCTGGCACATGCTTCCAGTGCCTGCACTAATGACCTACTCAAAATGGCAGCTGCACCAAAAGTGCATCCACATGGTGGGGACATCATTCTGAACCTAAAACAGCTCCTGCAGAGCTATGCAATTGAATTTTATGGTCTTAACTTTTCTTTCAAGACAGGATGGGTCTGAAGAGTGGCTGAAATCATTCTAACACCATTGTGCACCTTTTAATGCCTCACTTTTTAAGTGCTTCAAGTGCAAGTTGCTAAATGGTTACCATTAATTCTAGGGCTTCATTTTTAAATGCACCAACCTGGCATGCCCTAATTTCCCTCTAAATTCAGATGGTGAATGAATTTGGAGAGCCCCTGACTTTGTATATTACATACACTGAAAGCCCTGGAACCTGAGTATTGTGTCTACCCCACCCCGCCATAGCCAGGCTCCCGGGTGTTCACTACCCAGGTTCCGGGGCTGCCCTGGCGGCTCATGCAGCAGCGCCGCTCTGGGCCCGGGCCCCTCCACCGCCCCAACCCCTGCATAACAAGATTGCTGCATACTCACACGGCACCGGGGTGAAAGCGTCGCTCTGTCCACCCGCGTTCATGGCACGGCCGGCTAGGGAGAAGGAAACAGAGCCGGGCCCGACCTCTCTCCCAAACCCAACCCCGCCCCCAAAATAAATATTATTTACAAACAAACAAGATGAGGGGTTGATAGTAAGCCCGGGCTGGCGCTTCAGCGCGGCGGAAGCGGCTGTACAACACTTCCGCCTGGCCCTGGGTTTGGAGAATCCCAGTATAGGCAAAGGAAGCCAAAGGGTTATAGTTATAGCATATCCTTTAACCTGCAGAAATTATATGGACCTAATGTGTTTTTTTTAATCTAATTTCCCTGTCACCACAACTCTTTTTTGTTGGTGGATTTTCTACGTTAAATTTATTCCAATTTTTAAAAATATTAAACATGTCTATTGTACAATTTCATACATTTCTTTGTATACGTACTCCAGTTGCAATTCTTTAAACAATTATCTGCAAATTGTTGAACAAACAAATGCAATTTTAAAAGAAAATGTTATTTCTCAAACTTTCAGAAACCTAGACTGTTCCTAATATTGAGGTTCCTTATCAGGTTTTGGTTTAAGTTCCAGATTTTGACCAGGATGTGAGAACGTTGTTGTTAAAAATAAAAAGAGGTTTCTACTTCCATTTTTTAAGCTGGGGGGATAGTGGCCCTAATGCCAAAGTGCCATATTTTTTGCACCTTAAACAATAATGAAACTCCTTTCAATCTCTTAACAATAAACTGCAATTACAAAATAAGTTTAGTATTGAAAAATGCTTCATTGCATTTCACAGGGAATAAATGCTGAGCATTTATTCAGAATTAATGGTTGAACAGGTAGGTATTGAAGAGGATGTTAAAGGCAAAAGGAGAAGTAGCAAAGCAAAGGGAATTAAGGGAGGGAAGAGTTGCAAAAAAAATGGAACCAAGGTGGCTATTTGCTCTGTCCTGGAATTGGTTACAGAGTAATGTGGGTTTTGAGGGTGGTGTGGGGAGGCGGGGGTGCGGGTAGTGGTAGGGAAAGGCCATGGATGTCATGGACTTATGAATAAGAATGATGACGGTGAAGAGGTAAAGTTGGATGAAAAACTGACTCGTGTCTACAAATAATATTGTTAAGAGGAAATGTAGAAGAAGAAAAGATGAGGACCAAGGTGGGAGTTTTGTGTACTCCAGATGACCGTTTCCAACAACAGAGAATATACTTACCACCATTGACATTCAACAGCATTACCATCACTGAATTCCCCAACAGTGGGGTAATCATTGACCGGAACCTTAACTGGACCGGCATATAAATACCATGGCTACAACAGCAAGTCAGAGGCTGAATATTCTGTGGCAAGTAACTCATCTCCTGACCCCCCAAAGACATTTCAACACCCACAATGTACAAGTTAGGAGAGTGATGGAATACTTTTCACTTGCCTGAATAAATGCAGTTCCAACAACCCTCAAAAAACTTAACACCATCCAGGACAAATTGCCCTATTTGATTAGCACGCAATCCATCACCTTAGACAATCATTTCCTCCACCACCAGCACGCCGTGGCTGTAGTCTGTACTCTCTGCCAGATGCACTGCAAGAACTCACCAAGGTTTCTTTGACAGCACCTTCCAAAGCCATAATCTTTACCACCAACAGATGCGTGGGATCAGCACCACTTGCAAGTTCCCATCCAAGTCACAAACCATCCTGACTTAGAAATATATCTTAATTCCTTCATCATAGCTAAGCCAAACTCCTGAACCTCCCTAAATAATTGTATTTTGGGAGTACCTTGTCATGAAGATGTGTTTTACATCAAATAATGGCTGGGATCTTCCAGTCCCAATGGACCTTTGGCTGGTCCATCAAACCTTCTGTCCCACCCACAATGATTCCCGACGCAGGTGCAACAGGAAAATCCTGACCGATGATTTTTAATCCACTGGCTGGAAACATGAAGTGAACTTTTAAAAACAGAATTTTTAAAAACGAAAGAGACTTGTACTCACACCCCAAGGTGGCTAACCCCAACTTGCATGACTATATGTTTCATGTTCCAATTCATTGGTGTGGAGTCAGTCTTGTCTGCAAAACTCATCAAAGACAATGACTTCAGGGTGTACGAAGGACTCACTTCTCCTGCCCACTTCTCAAAGCATCTATGGCAATCACCTGAGGTATTCAACTGTTGGAGTTGGACCATTAAGACTAAGCGCTTGGACAATGGGACACTGGCTGAGTCAGCTTCCAAACATGAGCTAATGAAACAAAAACAGAAAATGCTGGAAAAGCTCAGCAGGTCTAACAGCATCTGAAGAGTCATTCGGACTCAAAACATTGGCCAGGATTTTTCCGGCCCCATCACATGCGAGTAGGCTCTTTCCACTTAGATTGGGAGAGATAAACACAAGAGGACATGGCTTTAGGGTGAAAGGGGAAAGGTTTAGGAGGAACATTAGGGGAAACCTCTTCACTCAGACAGTGGTGAGAATGTGGAACGAGCGGCCATCTGATGTGGTAAATGCAGGCTCACTCTTAAGTTTTAAGAATAAATTGGATAGATACATGGATGGGAGAGGCCTGGAGGGTTATGGACTGGGTGCAGGTCAATGGGATTAGCAGAATAATATTTTGGCACAGACTAGAAGGGCTGAATTGTTCTATGGGACTCGCCGCGGGCCAGAAGTCCATTGACTTGTAGCAGGACTGGAAGATCCCGGCGGTAGGTGGGAATGGAAAATCCCGCCTGTTAACTGTTTTTCTCTCCACAGATGCTGTTAGACCTACTGAGTTTTTCCAGCATTTTCTGTTTCTGCTTCAGATTTCCAGCATCTGTAGTATTTTGCTTTTACCATGAGCTTTGGAATACATAAGTAATGTCTTTTTTTAAATCCCCCTGGCAGTTGGAGAAAGAAAGTCACATAACAAGCCAACTCTTTGTATATTTTAAGCACATGTTTTCTCAGCAGAACTGAGGACAAGCAGCTTAGAGAGAAGATCTAAGTGGGGTCCCACCAACCTACCTGGTAAACTCCAAGCCTTATATGCTGACTGTGAACCCTGCTGCAGAATTAAAAGAACCCAACCCAACACTATCGTCTCCAAAGAACAACCAACTCAGTCATATACATCTTTAAATCAAAGCATCAAGAGCATCGAATTCAGCCTGAAGCCAGCCAAGTCACCAAACTAAAGACTGAACATAATAGGGTAGTAATAGTGGGGGATTTCAACTTCTCCAACATTAACTGGGTTAGTCATAGTGTGATAGGTTTAGAGGGAGTGGAATTCTTAAAATGCATCCAGGAGAGATTTTTAAGCCAGTACGTAGAAGGTCCTACAAGAGATGGGGCGGTCCTGGACTTAATTTCAGGGATTGAAGCCAGGCAAGTGGTAGAGGTATCAGTGGGAGAGCATTTTGCAGATAGTGATCATAACTCCATTAGATTCAAGGTTGTTATGGAAAAGGACAAGGATGGGCCAGAAATCAGAGTTCTAAATTGGGGGAAGGCAGATTTTAATAAGATCAGATATGATTTGACCAGAGTGGTTTGGGAGCAGTTACTTTTAGGTAAATCTACATCAGAGCAGTGGGGCTCATTCAAGAAGGAAATAGGGAGAGTACAGGGTCAACATATTCCTGTAAAGACAAATCCAGGGAACCCTGGATGTTGAGGGATATACAGGATTGGATAAAAAGAAGAAGGGAGGCTTATAGCAGATACTGAGGGCTCAAAACAACAGAAGCTTAGAGGAGAATAGAATGTGTAGGAGGGAACTTAAAAAGAAAATTAGGAGAGCAAAAAGGGGACATGAAAAATAATTGATAGGTAAAATAAAGGACAATCCAAAGTTATTTTACAAGTACATTAAGAGTAAGAGGATAACTAGGGAAAGAGTAGGGCCCATTAAGGACCATAGTGGTAATTTGTGTGTGGAGCCAGAAGACATAGGTAGGGTTCTAAATGAATACTTTGTGTCGGTGTTCACAAGTGAGAGGGACGACGTGGGTATGGAAATCAGGCAGAAGGACTGTGATATAATTAAAGAAATTAGCATAGAAAGGGAGGAGGTTCTAAGTGGTCTGGCAGGCTTAAAAGTAGATAGATCTCCAGGCCCAGATGAAATGTATCCCAGGTTATTGAGTGAGGCAAGGGAGGAGATAGCAGGGGTGCTGGCAATAATTTTCAATACCTCTCTGGCCACAGGAGAGGTGCCAGAGGACTGGAGGACAGACAATGTGGTACTGTTATTCAAGAAGGGAGGAAGAGATAAACCAGGGAACTACCGGCCATTCAGTCTAACCTCAGTGGTGGGGAAACTATTGAAAGCAATTCTGAGGGACAGAATTAATCCACACTTGGAGAGGCAGGGATTAATCAAGGACAGTCAGCATGGTTTTGTTAAGGGGAGGTCATGTCTGACCAATTTGATTGAATTTTTCAAAGAGGTGACCAAGTGTGTAGATGAGGGCAATGCATTTGATGTAGTCTACTTGGACTTCAGCAAGGCTTTTGATAAGGTCCCGCATGGGAGACTAATAACAAAGGTAAAAGCCCATAGGATTCAAGGCAATTTGGCAAATTGGATCCAGAATTGGTTGAGGGGTGTTTTTGTGACTGGATGCCTGTCTCCAGTGGGGTTCCACAAGGATCATTGTTGGATCCCTTGCTGTTTGTGGTATAGATAAATGATTTAGACTTGAATGTAAGAGTGTTGATTGGTAAATTTGCAGATGACACGAACATTGGTGGTAAATAGTGAGGA
The DNA here is from genome assembly GCF_017639515.1 of Carcharodon carcharias. NCBI lineage: Eukaryota > Metazoa > Chordata > Chondrichthyes > Lamniformes > Lamnidae > Carcharodon > Carcharodon carcharias. The sequence continues at coordinate 53,371,574 of NC_054480.1, forward strand.
GGATAGCCTTAGATTACAGGAGGATATAAGCGGGCTGGTCAGATGGGCTGATCAGTGGCAAATGGAATTTAATCCAGATAAGTGTGAGGTGATGCACTTGGGCAGGACAAACAAGGCACGGGAATAAACGATGAATGGTAGGACCCTGGGAAGTACCGAAGATCAGAGGGACCATGGTGTGCATGTCCACCGGTCCCTTAAGCTAGCGGGACAGGTAGATAAGGTGGTTAAGAAGGCATATGGGATAGCTCCCAATGCGGTCTCCTCTACTCTACATTGGAGAGACCAAACGTAAACTGGGTGACCGCTTTGCAGAACACCTACGGTCTGTCCGCAAGAATGACCCAAACCTCCCTGTCGCTTGCCATTTTAACACTCCACCCTGCTCTCTTGCCCAACGCAAACTGGAGGAACAACACCTCATCTTCCGACTAGGCACTTTACAGCCTTCCGGACTGAATATTGAATTCAACAACTTTAGGTCTTGATTTCCCTCCTCCATCCCCACCCCCTTTCTGTTTCTTCCCCCTTCCTTTTGTTTTTTTCCAATAAATGATATAGATTTTTCTTTTTCTCACCTATTTCCATTATTTTTAAATATTTTTAAATCTTTTATGCTCCCCCCACCCCCACTAGAGCTATACCTTGAGTGCCCTACCATCCATTCTTAATTAGCACATTCGTTTAGATAATATCACCAACTTCGACACCTATGTGTTCTTTTGTTCTGTTGTCTGTGACATCTTTTGATGATCTGCTTCTATCACTGCTTACTTGTCCCTACAACCACACCACCCCCCTCCACTTCTGCCCCCCCACACCAATCCCCCCCCCCCACCCCACCGCCGCCACCACCCCCCCCCCCCCCCCCCACCCCACCGCCGCCACCACCCCCCCCCCCCCCCACCCCCACCTTAAACCAGCTTATATTTCTCCCCTTCCTGGGATTCACCTAGTTCTGTCGAAGGGTCATGAGGACTCGAAACGTCAACTCTTTTCTTCTCCGCTGATGCTGCCAGACCTGCTGAGTTTTTCCAGGTAATTCTGTTTTATATGGGATACTTGCCTTTTTTAGTCGAGGCATAGAATATAAGAGCAGAGAGGTCATGCTGGAACTGTATAAAATGTTGGTTAGGCCACAGCTAGAGTATTTGTGCAGTTCTGGAATCCGTATTATAGGAAGGACGTGCTTGCATAGAGAGCGTGCAGAGGAGATTTACCAGGATGTTGTCTGGTGAAGAAGGGTACACCCTCCGATCCTGCAGCTACCACATAGGCCAGCTGAATAGGAGAAGTTATACTCTCCGATCACACCGCGACCACAGAGACTCAGGCTTCCTTTAATCGGTTTTATTCAAGCATATGAAAGGGAGCCACAATCATTCCTAAGAATGAAGACCCAGCTCCCAGAATGATTATATTTCATTACTTTTGTACTTTTTCTTATCATAATACATTTGAGTGTATTTGAATACATCCAATCGGTAACCGACACACCGGTCTCATGCTAACTCTATCCTATTGAATACATAAACATGTGATTTTGCTTACCAATTATTCTAAAGGAGGTATACATAATTATATTATCCAATCAAAATTAAAACACGCACGCAAAGACCTTGGTTCTCACAGTTCAAGACTTTCTGTGTTTCATCAAAGCCCCCTCTTTGTCTATTGTATGTCCTCCCATATCTAAGCTAAAACCATCTGCCCCTTCCCTATGTGAGAGGGGGCTACACTTAATCTGATTTATGTCCTGCTTGTATCCCCAATCAGGCTCTCAAGGCTATGCAATGTTCATCTGGTAATCTTCAAATATTAATATATTTAGTTGCCATGTCTGCATGGAGATTTTAGGGGTTTTCAGTAAATTCTTACTGTACTTTCTTTTAGCATTTTTAATTTCCCCTTAACACTGGGCTAGAGAGTTTTAGTTATGAGGAGAGATTGGAAAGACCGGTTATTTTCCCTGGAGCAGAGAAGATTGAGGGGAGGCATGATTGAGGTGTATAAAATTAAGTGGGGCATAGATAAGGTAGACAGGAAGGAACTTTTCCGCTTGGCGGAGGGATCAATAACGAGTGGGCATAGATTTAAGGTAAGGGGCAGGAGGTTTAGAGGGGATGTGGGGAAGAATTTTTTCACCCAGAGGGTGGTGGGAATCTAGAACTCACTGCCTGAAAGGGTGGTAGAGGCAGAAACCCTCATAACATTTAAGAAGTATTTGGATGTGCACTTGCGATGCCATGGCATACAAGGTTATGGGCCTGGTGCTGGAAAATGGGATTAGAATAGTTAGGTACTCGCTTGACCGGCGTAGACTCGATGGGCCGAAGGGTCTTTTTCTGCCCTGTAGACCTCTATGACTCTATGAATACTCTTTTACTTCTTTTATGCATTCTAATTTAGCCAACCTATCTTTCCCCATGCTGTAATCCATGTTTATGTGTGTAAACTTCAAGTGTGTGTGTGTGTGTGTGTGTGTGTGCGCGCGCGCATGTGTATGAAAGTTGAAATGTATTTTATGATTTTACTTAGATCGTTTAAGTATAAGAAAGCTAACCTCTTTCTTTGTTAAACTCAAAATAACCTGTCCTATTGGTTCTTTTATGATCACAGCATGTAAACAGTTAAGTACCCAAAGAATTAGCAAGTATATCCTTTTCAATCAAAAAAAATGCCACGGTCAGACAAGGAAAGGGCAAAGAGGGGAGCTGTTCGATGCTCTTTATCTGATCATAACAACTTTTGCCATATGGATTGCAGCAGTTCAAGCAAGGGCCTAATCAACACTTGCTCAGGGGTAATTAAGGATGGGTAATAAATGCTGGTCTTGCCAGCCACACTCACATCCCATGAATGAATGCAAAAAAAAGAGCTGGGTAGTAATAATGTATTCAAAGAACTTGGAGAGGAAAAGGATGTTCGATAGGATGATAGTATAAGAATGGAGTGATCAAGGGTGGTCTCACTTCACCTACAGTTTCCTATTTAACTAATATGGTCACCTGTTGAATATCTCAAGATTTTATCTTATCCACCACAAAATCCTGCACCACACCATCATTCCCACTAGCCTCCACTGAATTCTTGTACTGTATTGTATCAACTTCAAGATATTGCTCCTGGTTTTCGAATCCCTTTGTGGTCTTATTCTAGTCTAATACTGCAATATTCTCCAGCCCTACATCCCACCATACTTCCTCTACTCTTTCAAATCTGGCTCACACCCCGCCTCTTCCTTCATTTCACCATCAGTGAAGGGCACCAATGCTCTCAAATTTTCTTCTTAAGCCCTGCAACCTCTGTCTTAACTTTCAAACCCCGTTACAAAATTTACCTTTTTACATATTTACATCATTTCAGGAGGTTCCTCTAACTTCTAAAACACTTGCTATTTGGTATCCACTCCCCCTCTTGTAAAGTGCTTTGGAATATTCCATTATAAAAGATTTATAAATGTAAGTTGCTGCAGGGTAAGTTTTATGGGTAGTTATGCATTCATTATATGTGTTTCGTAACTTCCTAGTATTTTGTGTAATTTGTAAGTATTCCTTTATGCAATTATTTGTATAAACTAAATAAGGCTATTGAATCATGTTTCTTAATGGTTGTATCTCACGCATTGCCAAACTTTAACCATTTACTGCTTTCACCACCGGTGCACCATGGCTGTAGTGTGTACCATATACAAGGTAGACTACAGCAACTCGATTAGGGTTCTTCGACAGTATATCCCAAGTCTACATGGGAACACCACAACCAGCAAGTTCCCCTCCAAATCACACACCATCCTCATCATCTTTGGATCAAAATTCTGGAACTCCCTAGCCAATGACACTGGCCTTTCTAAAGCACATGGCGTGCAGTGGTACAAGAAGGTAGGTCCCCACCACCTGCCGACGGAAAGTTAGGGACAGGCAATAAATACTGACCTTGCCAGCGATCCCCACATTCCATGAATGAATGAAGAAAAAAGAACTGGATAGTAACAACGTATTCAAGGAACTTGGGGAAGAATGGGATGTTTGATAGTGTGGTAATAATAGAATGGAGTTATTAAGGGTGGTCTCACTTCATCGATAATTCCCTGTTTAACCAGCTTTATCACCTGTTGAGTATCTCTAAATTTCATCCTATCCACCACAAATCCCTGCACCACACCATTCCCACTGGCTATACTGAATGCTTGTACTGTATTATATCAATTACAAAATCTTTCTCCTGGTTTTCAAACCACTTCTTGGTCTCATTCTTGTCTAATACTGCAATATTCTCCAGCCCTACATCCCACAATACTTCCTGTACTCTTTCAAATCTGGCTCACATACTCCCTCTTCCTTCATTCCACCATCAGTGAAGGGCGCCAGCACTCTCAAATGTTCCTTATCCATTGCAACTTCTGTCTTAACTTTCAAACCCCTCCACAAACCGCTCCCTTTTTACATATTTACATCCTCGCAGGCAGCTCCCCTAGCTTCCAAAATACTTGCTATTCGATGTCAACACCCCCTCCTATAAAGCGCCTTGGAATATTCCATTATAAAAATGTATTATATAAATGTAAAAAAAAAAACTGCGGATGCTGGAAATCCAAAACAAAAACAAAAACAGAATTACCTGGAAAAACTCAGCAGGTCTGGCAGCATCGGCGGAGAAGAAAAGAGTTGACGTTTCGAGTCCTCATGACCCTTCGACAGAACTTGAGTTCGAGTCCAAGAAAGAGTTGAAATATAAGCTGGTTGAAGGTGTGTGTGTGGGGGGCAGAGAGAGAGAGAGAGAGAGAGAAGTAGAGTGGGGGTGTGGTTGTAGGGACAAACAAGCAGTGATAGAAGCAGATCATCAAAAGATGTCAACAACAATAGAACATAAGAACACATAGGTGTTAAAGTTAAAGTTGGTGATATTATCTAAACGAATGTGCTAATTAAGAATGGATGGTAGGGCACTCAAGGTATAGCTCTAGTGGGGGCGGGGAGAGCTTAAAAGATTTAAAAGTTTTTTTAAAAGTAATGGAAATAGGTGGGAAAAGGAAAATCTATATAATTTATTGGGAAAAAAAAGGAAGGGGGAAACAGAAAGGGGGTGGGGATGGGGGAGGGAGCTCAAGACCTAAAGTTGTTGAATTCAATATTCAGTCCGGAAGGCTGTAAAGTGCCTAGTCGGAAGATGAGGTGTTGTTCCTCCAGTTTGCATTGGGCTTCACTGGAACAATGCAGCAAGCCAAGGACAGACATGTGGGCAAGAGAGCAGGGTGGAGTGTTAAAATGGCAAGCGACAGGGAGGTTTGGGTCATTCTTGCGGACAGACCGCAGGTGTTCTGCAAAGCGGTCGCCCAGTTTACATTTGGTCTCTCCAATGTAGAGGAGACCACATTGGGAGCAACGAATGTAGTAGACTAAGTTGGGGGAAATGCAAGTGAAATGCTGCTTCACTTGAAAGGAGTGTTTGGGTCCTTGGACGGTGAGGAGAGAGGAAGTGAAGGGGCAGGTGTTGCATCTTTTGCGTGGGCATGGGGTGGTGCCATAGGAGGGGGTTGAGGAGTAGGGGGTGATGGAAGAGTGGACCAGGGTGTCCCGGAGGAAGCGATCCCTACGGAATGCCGATAGGGGGGGTGAAGGGAAGATGTGTTTGGTGGTGGCATTATGCTGGAGTTGGCGGAAATGGCGGAGGATGATCCTTTGAATGCGGAGGCTGGTGGGGTGATAAGTGAGGACAAGGGGGACCCTATCATGTTTCTGGGAGGGAGGAGAAGGCGTGAGGGCGGATGCGCGGGAGATGGGCCAGACACGGTTGAGGGCCCTGTCAACGACCGTGGGTGGAAAATCTCGGTTAAGAAAGAAGGAGGACATGTCAGAGGAACTGTTTTTGAAGGTAGCATCATCGGAACAGATGCAACGGAGGCGAAGGAACTGAGAGAATGGGATGGAGTCCTTACAGGAAGCAGGGTGTGAGGAGCTGTAGTCGAGATAGCTGTGGGAGTCGGTGGGTTTGTAATGGATATTGGTGGACAGTCTATCACCAGAAATTGAGACAGAGAGGTCAAGGAAGGGAAGGGAAGTGTCAGAGATGGACCACGTGAAAATGATGGAGGGGTGGAGATTGGAAGCAAAATTAATAAATTTTTCCAAGTCCCGACGAGAGCATGAAGCGGCACTGCAGTAATCATCGATGTACCGGAGAAAGAGTTGTGGAAGGGGGCCGGAGTAGGACCGGAACAAGGAATGTTCCACATACCCCATAAAGAGACAGGCATAGCTGGGGCCCATGCCGGTACCCATAGCCACACCTTTTATTTGGAGGAAGTGAGAGGAGTTGAAGGAGAAATTGTTCAGCGTGAGAACAAGTTCAGTCAGACGGAGGAGAGTAGTGGTGGATGGGGATTGTTCGGGCCTCTGTTCGAGGAAGAAGCTGAGGGCCCTCAGACCATCCTGGTGGGAGATGGAGGTGTAGAGGGATTGGACGTCCATGGTGAAGAGGAAGCGGTTGGGGCCAGGGACCTGGAAATTGTTGATGTGACGTAAAGTGTCAGAGGAATCACGGATGTAGGTGGGAAGGGACTGGACAAGGGGAGAGAGAAGGGAGTCAAGATAACGAGAAATGAGTTCTGTGGGGCAGGAGCAAGCTGAGACGATCGGTCTACCGGGGCAGTTCTGTTTGTGGATTTTGGGTAGGAGATAGAAGCGGGCCGTCCGAGGTTGGGCGACTATCAGGTTGGAAGCTGTGGGAGGGAGATCCCCAGAGGAGATGAGGTCAGTGACAGTCCTGGAAACAATGGCTTGATGTTCAGTGGTGGGGTCATGGTCCAGGGAGAGGTAGGAGGAAGTGTCTGCGAGTTGACGCTCAGCCTCCGCGAGGTAGAGGAGCACATTCGTGTTAATTAGCACATTCGTTTAGATAATATCACCAACTTTAACTTTAACACCTATGTGTTCTTTTGTTCTATTGTTGTTGACATCTTTTGATGATCTGCTTCTATCACTGCTTGTTTGTCCCTACAACCACACCCCCACTCTACTTCTCTCTCTCTCTCTCTCTCTCTGCCCCCCCCACACACACCTTAAACCAGCTTATATTTCAACTCTTTCTTGGACTCAAACTCAAGTTCTGTCGAATAGTCATGAGGACTCGAAACGTCAACTCTTTTCTTCTCCGCCGATGCTGCCAGACCTGCTGAGTTTTTCCAGGTAATTCTGTTTTTGTTTTTGTTTTATATAAATGTAAGTTGCTGTAGGGTAAATTTTGTGGGTAATTATGTGTTTGTTATGTGCCTTGTAGTTTCCTAGTAGCTCTTGTGTAATTTGCAGGCATTCTGTTATGTGATTATCAGTATAAACTGAATGAGGTCGTTGAATCATCTTTTTTAATGAATATATCTTAAGCATTGTCAAATCCCAAGGGCCATATTTTCAATTTGTGGTCAGGAACTCAATGCCCAGAACATTTCCGGGTTCCAACCCAGCACTACTTCAACGTCAGCTTCACAATTTTCAGAGTGTCATGCACTAATTGGTCTTGACCCAATTCACTGTCCAATTATGGGTGTCAGGCACGGCCAGGAGGCGGGAACTACGAATGGATGGATGATTTAAATGGTAAACAACAGCCATTGCATTTAGGAATGAATGAGCAGAGAGGGCAGAAGGCCGAGGGCCAGCAGTGGTTTGAGTAGCAGTCCCTTGGCAGACCCGCATTTTTCTGATTCCCTCACTTGAGGTCTTAATTGAGGCTGTGGCAGAGGAGAGAGCAGTACTCTTCTCTCCACTTGGGAGAAGAGCTCCAGCAAGTCAAACCAAGCACACATGGCAATAAGTGGTTTTGGGTGCCAGCAGAGTCACATTCCTTTCAAGAGTCCAAACAATCTCTCCTCACAAAATCAAGCCTTTCAGCTCCAGCGATTGTAGCTCTGTAACACTGAGCAATTGCGTTTTACTCTCCCCTTTTACACAATTTTTCACACTGCAGTCATGGCACTAATGACTCTCTGCTGTGTTCCCGACAGATAAGCCCAAGCATGTCTCAGAGTCAGACCCTCCTTTGCTGGCCATCTGGAGTGGCATGTCGGTCATACCAGGTAAGGCAGATGGCAGATTTCCTTCCCTAAAAGACATTACTGTACTAGACTTATTAATTGAATTCAAATTCTGCCAGCTGCTATGGTGGGATTTGAATCCATGTCCCCAAAGCCTGGGCCTCTGAATTATTAGCCCATTGACATTTATCACTACGCCACTGTCTCCCCATACTGAAAGAGTTCCACAACAAGCTCAATGAGCAATTATTTGGAGGTGTGCGGATTGCCGGAGATTGCCGGATCCCCCCTCCTGCTCTCTCTTTGAAATTTAACTGCATTAGTGATGGGTCAAGAACTAGTCACAACATCCATGTGTTTGATTTTCCAGTCCCACCTGCATCCAAACTCACTCAACAGGCCATTGAAAGTTCAGCCCAAAGTCTTTGAATTATTTATCATATTTCTGACACAGCACTAAAGAGGGAAAGAAAGTAGAAATTCAGTTCACCAGGAGCACTTTTTAATGTGTGTGAATACACTAGGGTCAGGAATTTATAACTCACTGGCAGGTAGTAGATGAAATCTAAAGATCAGATTCTTTTGATTGCATTTGGTGAGTAAATAGAACAAGTCTAGGCTGCGGAGGGCAATCTGGTTCATTATGTCTTTGGTAATGACGCTGGCACTAGTTTCACAAACCTCTCTTGGCAAAGACATTTCCTGATAATAGAATTTACTGGAAAGAACTCAGTGACTCTGTTTTGACCTGACTGAACGTCTCCTAAACCTGTTAATCCATTTTGTCTTGCCACAGGTAAAGGGTCAAAGCACACAAGTGTCATATGGATTTTTGTTGTCATTTAGTAACCAACATACCATTGAATTAATGACTTTACAAATCAACATGTTTTCTAGACATTTTTATGAGTAAGTGCAACTAAAATGTAATGGGATTTAAATTGGATAATCTCCAAAAATGATTACGAGAATCACAAAACATAATTAACCCAAGCTCATTCAGTGTGCTGCATGTTAAATTCATATTACCTGCTGTCTAAATTGATTGCTTTGTGCAGCCAGTACCATGTACACTGTTCATTGGCTGCATGCATCAGCAGATGGCCTGGTTTTGTGAGTGGTTAGTGCTACTTAAACACAGCCTGCACCTCTTAAATGGGAGGCGCAGTGTGGCTGCAAGAAGGGGTGAGAGTTTTTAGACAAGTGAATCGGTACTATGATAAAAGCAAAAAACTGCGGATGCTGGAAATCCAAAACAAAAACAAAAATACCTGGAAAAACTCAGCAGGTCTGGCAGCATCTGCGGAGAGGAACACAGTTAACGTTTCAAGTCCATATGACTCTTCAACAGAACTAAGTAAAAATAGAAGAGAGGTGAAATATAAGCTGGTTTAAGGTGGGGGGGGGTGGGACAGGTGGGACATCTTTTGGTTATCTCCACCTATCACTGGCCCTCTATCCAACTCTACCTGATCCAGTGTCCCCCCACCGCCCCCCCACCCCTTAAACCAGCTTATATTTCACCTCTCTTCTATTTTTACTTAGTTCTGTTGGAGAGTCATATGGACTCGAAACATTAACTGTGTTCCTCTCTGCAGATGCTGCCAGACCTGCTGAGTTTTTCCAGGTATTTTTGTTTTTGTTTTGAATTGGTACTATGATACTTTGAAGAATGCTGGAAAATGTGAAAGACTGTGCCACTCAGGGGTTCTGACAATGCACTGGAGGTCTTGCTGCAAGACATGGAGAAGAGAGAAATGCTGTTTCTGCAGGTAAATAGGAGCTCCAGACATAAGGTCAGATGGCAGTGTGGAAAAGTAATGGTAGAATTTAATATCAAGAGTGTAGCTTCAAGAACATGGAAACGGTGCAGGATGAAGCTTAGCAATCTGACATGAGTTGTCAAGTTGATGGAGTTCAATCTTCAAATGACATATCCTACCATTGGAGCTACTACCTTAATCCAATTCACCATACTCCATTCAGCCATCTACCCACAATCTCTAATGATCAATATTCAATCCTTTAATTCCACACCATTCAATACCTCACCTCACACGCTTAGCACTATTACAAACATCTCACCCACAACACACAACTCACACACACTGGCAGTTGTTCAACCATGACAGCTACATCATTCAACCATATTTCAGGACATTCACTGAAATCCAGAAGACAGTGATATGTAACAGGAGACAGCAGGAAAGAACTGAAGGAGGACATGTTTTAACTCCCATGGAGGAGACAGTGCTGGCCATCATGGGAAAAGACATTAATAAGTCTGTGGCTATTGGCAGAGCTTGAGGGACCAACATTGAGGCTATCCACATAACAAATCATCCTCCTTTCTTCCACTTTTCTCTGATCCCTCAATACCTTGAGATTCACAAGCTACAAATTGTGTAAGCACACATTCTTACTTTCTACTTTCCTCTTACCACAACCCTAGCCTTTTTCCTTTTCATTTCAGGTACTGATGAATTGGAACCTTACCAGTCAGAGGAGAAAGAGGGAGAAGATAGTGAAGATGAAGGGACACTGTCACTTGATTTTACCTTCACAGCCACCAGCTCAGAGACTGGCACTGCATTTATTTTACAGGCTAAGAGAGAAGAGGAATCTGCATGTGGTGAGACACCAGCACAAGTGTATTGGTGCCACACCTGGGGGAAATGATAGCACAGGGGCCAGCTCACCAGAGGGCAAGGTCATACACTTGTTCTGCTTCAGAGGACTCAAATGATAGCTTTGATTGGCCAGTTTATAGAAAGAGACTGATGGGTGTATTTAAACAAATACTTGATGCACTGGAAAGCCTGCTGGAAAGACTGACTACAATGTCAAGGAGCATGGAGGAGTCCATCAAATTCTTAATTAGTTTGGTGCACAGCTTGGTGCCCATTCTTTCCAAATAAAATTGGTGGTCATCTTCATCAGCACGGCTGTGGGACCCATTATGATGTCCATCTGATGGTCAATGTCACAGCCTCCATTGCAGCACAAAAAGTTTCCATCGAGGGTCTGAATGCTGCACTAGAAGCTCAGATCTTTGCAATTCTGGCTCAGGATTGTTCAAAGGGGAATCCAGGATGTCACAGTGGTCAATCAATCTCTTCTCCAATTGGTCAGTAGGATTGCTTAGCCACCATCTCAGGAGACTGGTTATGGCTCCATGGAACACAAACCTGCTGTCCTCTCTTAGGATGACAGCATTTCTGCTCCCATCCTTTCCACTCTGTCAATGCCCTTGTTGTTGCCTGTCAGTTAGCCAGCCAGATTGCTGTAGCCCAGACTAAGATAATGTCATCTGAGTCCAGCCTTCTAGTCAGAGAGCTGTTCGAGCTCATCCTTTAAAGCCGTTTGCAGTGCCCTCATTAAAGGTCAGCAGCCTTCCACCAGCCATGGTGCACTCATTGGGTAAGCATCTTGTAGGAGAACTAAGATAGGTAGAGGCCCACAATAGAGAGGCACTAAAGGAATGCACAAGGGTGGTAAGTTTAATTTTATATGCATTATGTAATGACTGAATTTACAAAATTGGATTGCAAAGTGCAGTTTCTGATGGTGTTTATTTTTGTATTGCTGCAAGAAGGATGATGTGATGTTCATTGATAGAGGAATAGTAAGAAATGTGGAACTGTTGGTAAATGGGGATGTGTGGTTGAGTTAACAGCATTGCTCATGAATGACCTTATCATGTAGAACATGGACAGAAAGGAACTGCATTCACTATAGTCTCTTCTCCTCTTCCTGTTCCTTTACTTCCTATGGTACTTCCACTTCTTCCCCTTCCTACTCCTCCTCTTCCTTGTGCTCCTGCTCCTCAACAGATAGTTGGTAGCAAGGATTTTTCTCTCATAATGATGAGGTTGTACAGCATACTATTTCAAATATTGATACCCATTAAACTGTGTCCTGCAGGGATCTTCCAGAGTGGTCCAGGGAACAAAGGCATTGCTTGAGACACTGACGTTATATTCTATGATATTCCATGTGACAACATGATTCTCATTGTAAGCCTGATGCATGCATGTTCATGGGTTCCAGAACAAGGAGAACAGAGTCATGAGCCATGTCATGAGTGGATAACTCTTGTCACCAGAGGCCAACATTTGACTTGATATTCTGAGTCAAATACAGCCAGCATAGATGATTTCCACAGAATGAAGGAATCACAGCTGCAGCCAGGATAACAGGCATGCATCTGCAAAAGGAGCTGCCTATGATCATAAACAGCTATACATCAAAGGAGTGAAATCCCTTTTAGTTCATGAAAAAGACCAAGCTTACTTGAGGTGCTTGCAAAATAATGTGCGTGTAGTTGATGACATCCTGCATTCTAGGGAAATCTACAATCCATGTAAACCCTTGTGTTCATTCCGCCTGCTTGTCTCTGGCAAGAGTGAATGCAATGAAATTGTTTCTCTGTGTACAGAGAGTTTTAGTGAGCTCCCTTATGTGTACTACTGCGAAATGTTGCTTATTTCTGTAGCAACAGCCTGGAAGGAGCCAGGTGCACAAAAGAGCCATGGTCATCTTGACAATCACAGGCAATGTTGTTCTTTCCCTGCTTTGAAGTTGCTGTTGTGGCTTGACAGATTTCAATCACAACCTCTTTTGTGAGGCAAATAAATTGAATCCATTTGCTAACATTGAAATAAAGAAATTGTTCCTGAAAGACTCAGTGGTTCTGAGCTCCTGTTGAGAGATCTACCCTCCTCCTCTTCCTGCATCTCCTAGCAGTTTGTCCTGCTCTGTGTGACCTCTCTTCATTTTCCCAGTCATGATCAATTCCCAGGGAATGCCCTATCAGGCCACCCTTGTCTGGAAACAACTTGTTTCAGCGCAAGGTTTTAAATGACCAAAAAAGTGTTTCAGCACCAGTCTGATTGCTCCCTGCAGGGTATTCAAACTTTAGCCAAGTGAAGAAAGAAAGAAAGATCTGCATTTATATAGTGGTTTTCATGACCATCAAACATCAGAAAGCACTTACAGTCAATAAAGTATTTTTGAAGTGTAGTCACTGTTGTAATACAGGAAACATGGCAGCCAAATTGCACACTGCAAGTTCCCACAAACAGTAATGTGGTAATGACCAGGTAATCTGTTTTTAGTGATGTTAATTAAGGGACAAATATTGGCCAGGATATGGGGATAACTCCCCTGCTCTTCATCAAAATAGTGCCATTGGATCTTTTAACTACCCATCTCATCTGAAAATAGCACCGCTGACAAGCATAGCAAAGCTTCCCATAAACACTTGCAATTGGGTCAGCAGCAAGAAGAAATACAGCAGCCACTAACCTGTAAGTAGTTCATACTCTTTTTAAATAAAGTTGGTGGGGGTGTCTTTCATTCCATTAAATATTCTGCCCAGTTGTGCAATGTTAAGACAGGGCATTGACTGATGTGTACAGTTTGCACATGGCAGCACTGGTGTGAAATCAGCCTTGCACATTGATTTGTGTCATAATCTGCCTGTTTTACACGCTGCTGGTGGTCATTAGGTGCATTTTTGCAAACGCTTTACCAAAATGGCATCCTGTGAAGTTCCTTTGGAAGTATGCACAATGCACCTTGGACTTTGTTAACAAGCACCAGATGGCCACATAGTACTTAAAAATGAGCACTTACACACCCCAATTTAGCCCTCAATATGGTTATATTTATCCTGAAATCTTATTTCCTCATTACTTTTATCTCAAAAGAGTTCTCTGGATGCTACATGACCATATATATCATCCACTGCGATACAGACCTATACATTCTAAGGCAGGTCCCAGATTTGTCCCAGTTTCTGTTCAGTTAACTGAGTTGTAGGAAGACTATAGATGGTCTCAATATACCAGAACTAGAGAGGAAAAAAATCAGCAGTTTCCTGATTCTGATCACAATCCAATGACCTTGCAAGGAAGTGTTCATTGAGGAATAAGTATCGGCCAAGATACCACGGATGACTCCTATTCTTCTTTAAAGTTGCGCTATGAGATTTTTTATGTCCACCTAAAAGGGCAGAGGGAGGCCTCAGTTTAATGTCTCATCTGAAAGATGGCACCTTCAACAGTGCAGCACTTCTTCAGTCCTGCACTGGAATACCAGTCTTGATTTTTGTGCTCAATTCCAAAACTGGAATTTGAACCTGCAACCTTCTGACTCGGAGGGGAGACTACATTTAATCTGTCACATAAAAAATCAATGTGTGCTACATGCTATAGACAAGGCTTCTCAATAAATGGATTTATTTACACCCATTTATAAATGTGCTGCATTTTATTTCTATCTATTCAAACATAATTATTCTTATAGTTCCATGCTAAGGGCAATCCTGCCAAACCAAGGCATAAAAAACTATTTTGCGAAACAGAATAAAGTATGAGACAGGTATGAGAAGTCCCTAGAGTATGATCAGAAGATGAAAGACGTGTCAATGTGATAAATGGCGCTCACGCTTAGAGTACCTCAAGTAATAAAGGTCCGGTGAGATTAAAATGAGGTCCTCAGTTATCTGATTCTAATGGGTAGAAGTAGACCTTAGGTTACCTTTACTGTCTTCACCCCGCAACCCCCATCCCCCCAAACACGGACATATTAAAAAATAGATTCACAGCCCCAGCTGACTGGACAGGTCTACAATATGGCTTTTGGGGAGATTGGAGAAGGAAGCTCACGATTTCGTTGCTATGATAAAGTGATCGTAGCATTAGAAGCAAATATGGAGAGAAAAAGATGAGTTGTGAGAAACAGCAAAGGAAACAATAGCAAGGGAGAGGAAAAGAGAGAAACAAGGTAATCAAATTACAAAGCACCTCTCACATCCAGAACTCAACTACTCGTAATCGCAGTAAGCATCCCACAAACAACAGGGAGATCAGTGACCAGTTCATCTGTTCTGGAGGTGCTGCTTGAAGGAAAGGTAACTTCAACTCCGGCGTGACTTCACTACTCTAATCGCCATTCTTCTTGGAACTGTGCCGTGGGATCTCGTGTATCCAGCTGGGGCTTTTGTTTGTCTTCCAAAAGGCGGCACCTTCAACAGAGCAGCAGTTCGTCAGCCCTCTACTGAAATGCCAGTCTAGTATATGTGGTCAATTCCTGCTGTGGAGTTTGTCTGCCTCAAATCTGAGAGTATTGAACTATGCTAAAGTGACATTATCTTATTTTGATATATTAAAAAAAAACATAGCTGGAACTCAGATTGAAAAATAAACACATGGTTCTGTGTTTAACTAGATTAACTAGAACAGCTCTCGCAGTTTTCTGATCGTAGATCGGTCTTTAATATTTCCATTTTGCTGACATTTGTACAAATGATTTGTGAAGACACGGCGAGAGAAATTGGGAAGGGACAGCCCGATAACGAATGGGGTATAGAAAGAAATGGAGGGGAATTTTCCAGATTCCCTATAAGAATGCATATGTTACGGAATACAGGAGCGAAGTATTGGGAAAAAAAACCATGCGCATTTTAACATTGCTAAAAAAAATCAGTGATCGGATGTGAGATTCTGTTACTCCCAACAGCGTTCAAATTGGTTTGATTACTTTTTTTTAAAAAAAGGAAATGCAGTCATTTGCATAGTCTATTCTTTCAGCCTAGTTTTTGTTTATAAGTATGTTATTCCTAAATGAGATGACTACATCAACTCATCCTTGTTCAAACGAAGCGATTCGCAATGCCCTGCCCAGAATCTACTGAGGCTGCAGTTTACAGTGCTGCTGTTCGGGTGCTTGCAGTGGCTTGTGACGTGCTTCAGTCGATTCCCAGAATCTGCCCGGGCTCTCCACCTGTTTGCGAAGAATAAAAATAAAATGAATCGTGGGCTTGTCAGCCACACCAACCAGGTGCCGTTTCTGATTGGTCAGAGGCTGGCAGCCACACAAGCCGCTGGATCTATATATATTCGGGAAGAAAGTCGCTTTCCAAATAGAACCGAGCTAATTTGTTGCTGCTCTTTACATTTGAGGTTCAAAAAAAAATGCGATTTCAAAGCAAAAACGTCCGTTTGCTTCTGCAGGTTTTGAGACAAGGGAGCAAGCTGCAACACAGCATTCGGATTTCTACTACTGGCAGCGCCTTAGCACCGTGTGAGCATAGCTCCATCCCCGGCCCCACCAACTGGCCAGTGCTGGGGAGCCTGCTGGAGGTTATCAGGAGAGGAGGGCTCCAAAAACAACACAAAACACTGGTAAATTGAGGGATGGACCAATCAATTATAGGTTCACCCATGGATTTGTAATAAGAATTTGTTGTTAGCGGTTTCAGATAATAATAGAGAAGTCCGAGTTCACCTGATCTAAGCTATTTTTTCCTTGTAAAAATATACCTATAGGAATGACAGGGTCACATTGCAATCCGCACAGCAGGTGGTTTTCCTCCCATTAGTGTCATTAAGCGTGCGTTTTTTTTTCATAGGTCGAATTTCACAAGAAATTTGGGAAGATTTTTAAGATGAAATTGGGGCCATTTGAATCCATACACATCGGTGCTCCGTGTCTCCTCGAAGCGCTTTACCGCAAAGAAAGCAATTACCCGCAGCGTCTGGAGATCAAACCGTGGAAGGCTTACCGAGACTATAGAGACGAAGCGTATGGACTGCTCATACTGTGAGTACAAGAGGCAAAACCCGCATCAACCACGCCATTAACAATTATCCGTCAAAATATATAAATACAAATGATGATCCAATTTATTTCATAAGAGTGTATTTCATTGAGAATTACAAATGGCAGAACTTTGGAATTGTTTTAAATATTATTGCTGCATTCGCAAACGTTGAACATCAGACGGTGATCACAAGAAGCTGTACTTTTGCAAACATGCATTACCTGGTCTGACCCACATGTGACTCCAGACCGACAGCAATGTGGTGGACTCTTAATTAGGAATGGACGATAAATGCTGGCCTAGCCAGCTATGACCACATTCCATGAACGAATGCTTAAAAAATAGTTCGCTGCTATTAGGAAGTTCGATCAAAGTTAAGGTTTTCAGAAAAAAAAAACGAGGGAAATATCTGCTAGGTTTAAGACAGCGTGCATATAAATCCTTTACTCCCAGTGGCGGGCGGAGCGATCAACTACATAAAGTTGTGTGTGTTTCTTGATTTTAGGGAAGGAAAAGACTGGCAAAGGGTGAGGAGCATATTTCAAAAAAAGCTGATGAAGCCAACAGAAGTGGTAAAACTGGATGGAAAAATCAACGGGGTAAAGACATTCTACTCCACCGCGCCTCATACGGTTTTACATAAGCCTTTACGTATAATAGGGACATCGGAAACACATAATCTTCCCTGTTGCGGCGCTTAGATTAGTGAGCGAGCAAGCCTCCGAGCTTCGATGCAAATCCGTGTGAAATAGGAATCAGAGAACTGTCCATCTCACAGGGCTCTGCAAGACTGTGCAGAAACGCAGTGATTTTGAAAATAAATCACAATTTTATTGTTGATATTTTTTACAGCACCGTTTAAAATATTGGCACGGGAGAACTTAACATGCCATGAAGCGCATGTCAAAGCCCAGCCTTGCAGCCAATGTAAAGAGGTATCGGTGTAATCGCTGTAATCAGTGACATTCCTGAGTTCGCTGTTTGCTGAAGAGTGGTTGCTTCTGTATAGTTGAATCAATACCTGATCTGTACTCGCCCTACGTTGGCAAGCACCATGGTAACCTTCGCAAACACGTCTAAAGAAATGCCCCTGGACTTTGCCAACGAATACCGGTACTGCAGTTTGATGATCGGAGGAAGGATGATTAAATATTGCGAAGAAATCAGCTTTCAACCAACACCAGAAAAATAACAGAAACAGATGTGCGCGACGGGTGAAGTGAATCCGCTTAGCAAAGTAGCTTAAAAACAAAATAAACTGCGGATGCTGGAAATCCAAAACAAAAAATATATCTGGGAAAACTCAGCAGGTCTTGCAGCATCGGCGGAGAAGAGTACAGTTGACGTTTCGAGTCCTCATGACCCTTCAACAAAACAGTTCTGTTGAGGGTCATGAGGACTCGAAACGTCAACTGTCCTCTTCGCCGATGCTGCCAGACCTGCTGAGTTTTAGCAAAGTAGCTTCTTAGACAGTGGGTTTCAAAAATTGTTCGCTGGGAGACTCCTTACATTTATACATTTGGGGGGCGGGGATAGGGTGCAGGGGTTCTCCTTTTCCGAGCTTGCACAAGGCGGTATTGGCTCCCCACAGGTAAACAGAGCGGTTATTATTATGATCTATTCGTGCCTAGCGAAAGATATGTTAGCCGTGGTTGGACAAGCAGCGGAAAATCCAGAAATGCAATGACCAGATTGCCAGACAGGAGCTCCTGGGACTCCCCATTGGAGACGGTACAATCCAGGAACCCCCGCTTTGGACACGAGTTTACTTCGTTTTTCTCAACATTTCTCAGGTTTTAGCAGATTTCATCGGCAGAATGGAGATGGTCCGTGACGAGGCAGGAAAGATTAATGATTTCTACCAGGAACTGAACAAATGGTCCTTTGAAAGTAAGCTCTTGTGAAAATGTTACGCCAAACACTCCTCGGTTATTGAAGATAAGTGAATAGAGTTACAAATTCCCATTTGCTCACCAGGTTTAGAATAAAATCCAGTTTAAAAATTGGAGTAAGCTAATTTGGTCAAGATTATTTAAGTATTCCAATTCTTTTCTTCTGGAAAGATGTCTTCAAATAAATTGCATTCCTGTTACAGCAAATTAAAACACCAGTAAGGTTTCCATTGAAGTGCACACGCCACGTGACTTTATCATTAATGTTGATGTGACTATTGTTGACACAGAATGCTTTCTCAAATATGGGTGAGAAAGTTTGCTTAGTTAAAGGCTAAGTTTTTACTAGGAGTTAGGGTGAGTTGGATGAGCTCCACTTTTCAATTCTGACCCATCATCCAATAAGATCAAATAACGAATAACATCATCCAATAAGAGCCAAATGGTAAGGAAGAGTTTCCTAAGGACACAAAATACATTTGTGAAAGCTTGAAAATATTTATAACAATGTGGTACTAAGAAGTATTTGAAATAGTTGTCCTCCCTCCATTTGTTAATAATTCCTTCCCCCAAGCTTTAAGTTGTCCATTTCCTTCTCCATTCCCCAGAAGAGAGGATCTCCCAAGCTTTGCCTATAGCACTCTGTAACAAGCTAACAAAATACAGAAGATGCAAGAGGAAGTGCAAGAGGAAGATCACTGTTGACTAGCTTTCCAAATTTCCCTCCCTCTGGTTGCCAAGTTCTCTGGGGAACATTTTGACCTCTGCTCCACCCCAAAGATCTGAGAAAAGCCATTTTAAAAAAACCAAGTACCCATATAGCATAAAAAAATTTTCCTCCATTTTTCAGATACCGCATCCTAAATTGTTCTGTCATAGGTTATAAACAATATATATTTGAATTAAATATTCCTTTGCAAATAATTATTCTAGCTCTTTATTAAAACATTTAGATACAATTTAATATGTTATATATAGGCAATGTGTTTGGCAATTGCATTATGCACTTATCAGTAACTTTCTAATTATAGCAATTTGCTTGGTGTTATATGACAAAAGATTTGGCCTGCTGGAACAAGATGTAGTTGAAGAATCTTTGAACTTCATACAGGCAGTTAAAATTGTAAGTACACAGCAATGAATGAGTTTAGTATAGATCATCAATTAGTCCTAAAGGGTACCAAAAATGTTTGTTTCTGTAAAAATATCACAAATTAAACAGTGCAATAAAATACGTATACACATTACTGGATTAATATCTCAGCAAAATAACAGGTGGAATTTTCTGCAGGACCCTGTATAATTATTATTTTTGGGTAAAAGCTGGCTATCAATTACAATGATAAAAATGATGAAAATCTAAATGAAACACAGGCTCAAAGTTTTAGCAAAAGGCCGACATGCAAAATAATTACTTTTTTTTTCTCTTTTTAGATGCAAATTTGTGTATCTCTAGTGTTCTCTGTGTTACTCTGAATTATAAGACGTAATGAAGGAATTAATGTACAGCCCTAAAATAAATGGGATCTAAAATGATTGTAGACTAATAGATCAAATCTCTGTTAGCCTGTTACATCTGACAGAAAAAAAATGCAACAAAACTGTTTACTTGCATCTTTCTTACTGGAAGAAACATATTTTGCAGATTTCTGACCCAAATAAGCAGGGATAATTGCTTAAAACAGAAAGGATTGAATACAACACAACGAAAAGAAGCTAATTTCATTTTTTCAGAATGCATTTATTTCCCTGTACATAATTTGCAAATGACCAGACATTCTTTTTACCTCCTGTATATCTCAGATGATGAGTACATTTGGTAAGATGATGGTGACTCCAGTTGCGCTCCATAAAAGCTTTAATACAAAGACATGGAAAGACCACACAGAAGCTTGGGACAATATTTTCAAAACAGGTACATGCCTAATTAAAGGGTGTATGCGTAATTCCAACTATTACAGAAATAATATTCACAGGCAGGTTCTAGAAAATTATTGTTTTAGTCCTACAGATTATGGAGTACATGTAATTATTCATTTGTGAAATACTTGAACAGCTATGAATGCCTGAAATTTCAACTTCAGTATAATCTCAGGGGAGCTCTTGACTCTTCAGGTTCTTTGAATTTGAAATGTTAGTAATCTGAAGACGACTCTGGAATTTCTGTGAATACAGATTGATTGGATGAAAATGACTCTGCTCTCTCATTGGCATCATCTTGCAGACAACTTTGGGAAGTTTGAAGCACTGTCAACCCTTATATATTGTTGGTGATTTCGCTAAGCATGGGAGGAAAGGG
Organism: Carcharodon carcharias; assembly: GCF_017639515.1. Classification (NCBI taxonomy): domain Eukaryota; kingdom Metazoa; phylum Chordata; class Chondrichthyes; order Lamniformes; family Lamnidae; genus Carcharodon; species Carcharodon carcharias. Next base: position 53,392,405 of record NC_054480.1, read on the forward strand.
TTCATATTTCGTATACTTTCAAAAAATATTTCAAACAGAAAGTAGTCCTTGTTTCCTCACTGATTCTCATTTAACAAACCAATTACCAAGCAGTACTTTTCTGTGAACTGGTGGTTTAGCATTTGGTATAATATGAAGGACTGATATTTTAAATCTGTTGCAGAGTTAATAGCTGAAGACGTTGTCAAAGTAATTGTTATTTGAGAACAACAGTTCTATGCTCACTTTTTATTTATCCATTGTTCCATTCTCATTGGACTGTTTGAAACTCCACCTAACATAAGCTACAAACCTGCATGCCATGGTCCAATAGGTTATGCAATTAACAAATTCCATTGTTTTGGAGGTGCATTACCCTATACAATTACTATTTTGTAGCAGTTGTTCACCAGTTCTATGTAAATGCCTTTGCCAATTGTAAGGTCCTAAATGAAAAGGACATTTATAGCTTTTCAGTCCAGTTCTTGGTGAATATAATTGGCAGCCCAAAACTACCCCAAATTCTGTACAAGTGACATTATTTAACAATCTTACTCTGAAAGTCCGTTAAGGTGGTTAATGCCAGAAATGGAAATACTCAGAAAAATGGAGTTGCTGAGAACTATTTGATTTTGCATTTAGATTATCCAAAGTAATTTCATATGTACAATTTTATCACCAACTAGGAAAAGACCTCTATTTAATCAAACAGGGTTGGATATAACCCAGTTTTCAAAATTTGAACAATAGTCTGTAATTTACTGTACTAGTTCCTAAAGAACATAGAACTTAAACTAGAAAACCAGCGACTGTTATAACACAGAACTGGGCCATGTTGTCAATTGAGTCTGTACTAGCATTTTTGTCCACATGTGCCCTATGCCCTGTGCCTCTGGACATAAAACCAAGGATTCCAATTGCTTTTTCTTCAATAACCTTATCCATCTCTGCTGCTCATTTTAATAACCTATGCATCTGCAAAGCAAGACCACCCTACTCCTCTACGTCATTTAAATTTTAACTATTTTAAATTTTCCCTATTTTTACTTTTGAAATGTTCTACTTAATTGTTCTACATTGAAATTCACCTATCACCCCTCTGCATTCTTGATGACCTTCCTGTCTCCAACAACAGTCTTTCATAGTCATTGTCACAATTTACTATATCCTAAATTTGATGTATCCAGTAAATTTCAATTTTGTTTCCCCATTTCTGAAGTTTGGAATATTTACGTATATGTACTAAACAAGCGTGGTCCCAATACAGGTCTGTGGAACACCGCTTGTCATATTTTCCAGTACAAGAAACTTTATTTTATATTCACAATTTAATTTCTGTCCCTCCTCACCATTTCTCTGTCTGCGTGACTGTATTCCTTTTAATTTTCTATTCCATTATCTCTGTTACAAAGGCCTTTTGAAAATCAATATCATTTGAATTGGTATGTTGTTAAACAATCAAGGTAGCAATTAATGTCTAATTTAAGAACTATTTTATCTCGCTGTATTTTGAGAAATAGGTATTAATTATATTCATTCTAAAAAAAGGGAGATTTAAAGTCACTTTTTTGATTATGTGATTGAATGCTGAACCTGATGCCATTTCACTGGAATGGCATGCATTAGGATCGGTCATCAGATTTACACTAGTAAACTGAATGACCTGGAGTCAGTACTAGAGCCAAGTGTTTATAACTGTCTAAGGTTAACATGAGACATTGGCTGAGGTCACTGAACTGACAGGGATATTCAGCTTCTGTTGCACACATAGTTTATTCATTCAAGGCACTATTGACTGACACACCCACTTTCCCATTTCAGTAGTGAAAATAGCTGAAGTAGATTAGCAAAGATAAAGCTCTTTTAGCATGACTTTTGGGCAAAGTAACAGTTGTTAACCTGTCAGAGAGCATTTGTTTAGCTTTCTAAGTGAATAACCAATAGTGATCATGTTACTTGCCTATATTTTTTTAACTTAAATTCTGTAAAAATGATATGACAAACTCATTTTATTTTTAAGTTCAATTTCTGAAACAGCCAATCCTCTAAGGGCCAATAACATTCAAGTCAAACCAGAAAACTAACAAAATCTAAACAGCAGTTTCAAAAAGCTAATCCCTAAAGAAGGGCTCTAATTATATGTCTATTGCATGCAAAAACTAGTAGTTGCATGGTCTTTGAACCCAAAGCACTAGAATATGCAATATTCCTTTACTTATATTGGAGGAATAAAACATTGGGCTGAATCTTCCGTGGAGTGGCAATCACTGTGCCACTCTGTTCTTATTACCATGGACTGAAGTTCCATATTTCTTGCCCTGGCGTCTGACCCAGGCCTGCTGAGAAATGGAGGCATCACCTCCCCTGAAGTCCTTCAGTATAGTGCAGAAGCATCAGGGACAATGAAGCCATAACCCCTTTTAAAATATTTATCTATGGCATGTGGGCATCGTAGGCTAGGCCAGCATTTATTGCCCATCCCTGGTTGCCCTGGAGCTGCCTTCTTGAACCACTGCAATCCATGTGCTGTAGGTACACCCACAGTGCTGTTAAAGAGGCAGTTCCAGGATTTTGACCCAGCAACAGTGAAGGAAAAGCATTATATTTCCAAGTCAGGATGGTAAGTGACTTGGAAGGGAACTTCTAGGTGGTGGTCAGTTGGGGTGTATCAGGTGGTCAGGGGATGGGGGGCTCCAGTAATCAGGAGGGGTGGGAGAGTAAAGTGGTTGGGGGGGGGGTTAGTTGGGAGATCAGGATATAGTCAGGGGTTTGGGGTATGGTTGAGGGGTGGGGGGCTAGTTGGGGGGGGTCATGGGGTAGGGAGTAGTTGGGGGATGGGGGAGTATAGTTGGGAGGGTAGTCGGGGGTCGAGGTGTGTATTCAGGGGAGTGGAGGGTAGTTGAAGTTTGGGGAGGGAATTTGGGGGGTCGAGTGGCAGAGGATCAAAAGATGGGGGGAGGTAGTTGGGCGGCCAGCATGTGTCTGGGGGGTGGTCAGGAGAGTGGGGGGTAGTTGGGTAGTCGGGGGGTAAGTGGGGGGGTGGGGGTGTGTAGTCGGGTAGTAGTTGGCAGGCTGGGGGGTGTAGCCAGGGGGTACAGTAGGGGGCCTGGTGATCAGTATTAAAGTTTCCCAGGAGTTAGAACTGGTTTTAATCCTTCTAACTTTTCCTGGGTAAATATTCTGGCAAGTAAGTCGGAACCAGCCAAAATTTCCGACTTTAAGTCAGAGTTTTGGATGGTTCGAGATGCAGGGTAATTGCCCAAGAGAACTTGAAACTTCCTGGGCAATTTATGTGCAACCCTTGCATGGGAACTTCCGGAGAGTCCCCCAGTGCATTTTCCGGGGTACCTATGGGGTACAACCCTCTGGGAACAGAGGATCTGGGCCATTAACATATGAAAGCCTGATGGGGAAATCAAAATGTTGAAGGCACAGTATTGATGATGCATTTTTTGGGGAGAGGGTCCAAGCCCATGATCCCTGAATTTTAAAAATTCTTTCACATAGGTACTCACTCCTCTTCCAAACTTGCAAGGTTACATTGGACCCCACCTCCCTCTTTCCCTCTCAAATTTAACACCACACTCTTCTTCCCCTCTCCTAATTCAAACAGGTACGGCTGTTCTCTTTGAAAACCCCACAGTTCAATCTAGCACTCTTCCCCATTAATGCTAACAATTGCTTCCCCCAGTCTCCATAGTTAACACTGGTATTCTCCCTCCTCGTCTCCCCAAAAGGTCACCCAAGCTTTTACTCATTACCCCTACCTTTCATTGCCTTCTATTCCTGTCTCAGCTTCTTTACACCATTCTTTTTTCCTTATTACCATTTGTTTTTCTTGATCCTATTCTTCCTTATTACCATTTATTTTTCTTGATCCTATTCTATCTAGCTATGAATGGACCAAACAGTTCACTGCTACTTCCGCCGCTAATGGCAACAATTCCGGCCACTTTATAATGCAGGTGGCAACTTCTGTATTTGCAAGTTTCCACTTACAATGTGAAGGTTGATCTGCCCAAGTCAGCTCTAAAAGGAACAATTTAGATGGAGAAAGCACATTCTGTTTGGTGCCTCCTAATTATAGCACAGTCAATAGGCATTGAATAGCACAACAGTGGAATGTTGAAAATAATTAAACCACAGCATCATCCATCTGTGGGATGGTGTTAACCTTTGTTCACAGGGAACCTTTGTCCTTATGGGGCAACTGAAATCAAGAAGTCAACATATGGAGACAGGATCCAGTCACCATAGCAACACATAATTACGTAGAAGGTACAGCACAGAATCAGGCCATTTGACCCAACAAGTCTGTGATGCTTATGTTCCACATGAGCCTTCTTGTAACTTACTTCATCCAACCCTATCAATATATCCTTTGGTTCCTTTATCCCCTCCTTTAGCTACCTAGCTTCCCCTTAAATGCATCTATTCTATTTGCCACAACTATTAAACAATTTATCAGGTTCATCCTTCTAACCACACTTCTAAAAACGTTTCTTCTGAATTCCTTATTGGATTTATTGGTAACTATCTTATATTTATGGCCCTTAGTTTTGGACTATACCACAGCGAGATCGGACAACTGATTTTTTCAAGGCATTTATAACTTGTTAAGATAATTGTTAATCAAACAAAATTATTTGAGTGTAAGGGTTCAAAGTAGGTCTTGTTTTTCAGCTCTAGTAGATTTTAAAAAGTTACCAAGGTCAGGAAGGTAAAAAAGCAATAAACAAGGCCAGAATTAATACAGGCCGGAATATTACGTCACTCACACAAAGTGTCTGAATCCAAGATTACTGAAAAGTTTAAATTCTTGTAACCCAGCTTATAAATAATAACACATTTAATAAAATCATCAGTTTGCTTTTCCAAGACCATTAACCAATGACAACATATGTAATTACATTAGTTATTCATTTAATATACAGTAAAATCCTGCCTGCTGGTGATAACCTCTTTCATGAATTCGCTTACCCACGTAAAAGTCTTTGTACACCAGTTCACCCATTGCAGGCCCAAATGTTCACTTAGCTACAGTTTTAAAATTAAAAAATAGGAAACGGCCAAAATAAAGTTAAAAACCGGAAGGTGTGCATGATGTATTTCCCGCAGCAGAAAGTGAAAAACTGCACGTGTGCCGTTGTTTGCACATGGGTGTTTCTTGTTGCTCTGATTTAATTTCTGATCCGCAGTCCACTTCCACTCTCAAGTACTGTAGGTGTGACAAGTTTTACATTTTTCTTATTTTATTAAGCAACTTCTCCAACAAACTGCTCTTTAAATTTACAAAAAAAATATAGCTTTTATTGCCTTTGATCCTTTACACATGTAAGAAATTTAAGATGGCTGGAACCTAATTGACTCCCATTACAAAGTATGTTTGTCGTTCGCGATTTTGCCATTTGCGAGGTTTCCTTTGAATGTAACCCCCGCGAGACTTTGTTATATCTCAAAAATAATTAAACTACAGCATCATCCAATTTCTTTTATCTCCATGGAGTAATAGTCAAACGATAAATGTCTTTGAATATGCCCATTTTAAAAGTTGACCTTACCAAGGAACTATCTGAAACAAAAAGAAGAGTTTAGGTTCTCCTGAGGATAATTCTATAAAGAATTCGATAACCTCAAGGTGCTGGCAAAACCTGAGACCAAAAGAACTCTGTTGACCAAGATCAGGAAGAGACAGTTGTAAATGCTTGGGCATGTAATAAGAGCCTATGATTTAGAAAGCCTGGTGCTGATGTGAATGATCAATGGTAAAAGAGATTGAGGTACACAAAGAACAACCTTTTTAAAGAGCCTTACAAACTGGATGAATGTACCACCGACAAAGTTGAGCTGCGCCTCTAGAACAAGATTGGCATCAAAGTCCATGATTATCAACACCCTCTTAGGGTATGGTACCTGAAGAGAGAGAAAGTGATTCTCAATAAATATTTATTCCTAGTAACTGAAAATAACTGGAGACAACTTTAATGTCTGAAGATTGGTACAGTGATCTGAATTTGTGATTTAATTTCTGGTTTCTTGATTATATATTTATAATCTAAGTTTTCCTTGTGTACATTGTTTCAGCAAAATGCCACATTGATGGAAGATTGCATAGACACTCAGCCTGTCCGGCCAATGACTTCCTCTCAGAAATCTACAATGGCAGTGAACTATCGAGAAAAGAGCTGTATGCTGCTATCACTGAGCTTCAGATTGGAGGAGTAGAAACGGTAATATTCTGACTGAAGTCTATTTGCTGTTGTTCAGAATGTCTGAAAGATGCAGCTTGGAGCTAAATTTAGAGAAGGCACTTGGTTAAAAACTTAGTTACTAAACATCAACTTGATTCAGTGATAGCATTCTCACACTGGAGTCAGAATGTTATGATTTCATGTTCTTCTCCGAGATTTGAACACATGACCTAGTATGGTTGTTTGATGCTAAGACAAGACTGTATTGACAAAGGTGATGGGATAATTGTGTTAAGTGGAGATTGGGCTGACAGTGGGTGGGTCCATTACATCACCTGCCCAATGTCACTAGCAGGACAGTTCTATTTTCATTAAGGTCTCATTAAAATAAAATCACTGAGCTGGCAATGCTAAATGAGCATTGGGCAATCTCTGGGGAGGGGCAGGGTTCATGGAGGGACCAGCAGTGGACAGCTTGATTTCTGAGGAGGAGCATTAATTTCCCATAGGAAGCCCTTCAAAAACCTAATTTGCACGTTTTCAGAGCAACTTCTAACAGTCCCTTTTACAGTGACTTGTTAGGTCTCTGATAGCTCACTTCCACTGGGCTGAGGTACAGAGTACACTCCACAGAAAGACCAGTATAAAAACATTTTAGGTCTCTGATTTTAATGAGGTTCCAGCCTGTTATGGCTAGGACTGCTGGCCACCTAAGTTGAGGCCCACTCAAAAATTGCATTGGGTAGGCCTTTGACAGAAGTGAGTGGTGTTCTGTTTAAAATCTCCTCTTGTACTGTATTCACCCTGAAAATTGAGATGCTTCAGCTATGTTTTTGCACTCACATGCTGGGTTCTCCTATGGGATTGGATGTTTGTGGGACTTTTTCTCCTATTAGTTATTTGATTGTCTACCACTATTCATGACTTGATGTGACAGAACTGATAGTAGAGCTATTATCTGATCCTTTTTGATTTGATCTCACAATCAAATTGTTAAAGCTTTAGTGATAAGTTTTGAACAAGTCTCCTTCACATTGTATAGATTTTCAGAATTTTCCCAAAACTTTTCATCAATCCATTTTTTAACCATTACATTTTGTGAAGGAGTAAATTACAAAGTGCCTTACACATATCGTCATACATATATTACATTAATTGAGTTATGCATTTTAGATAGAGAAGCAACTTTTTATAAATGCAGTTAATAGTAACTGCTAATTAAGTGAAGGCCATCAAATGAAAGTTCTGCAAAACCTCCATTAACACTTTATGCTATTTTATATTACAGACTGCCAACAGTTTGCTTTGGGTCATCTTTAATCTGTCACGCAATCCCAAGGCACAAGACAAGCTTAATCAAGAAATACAGCATGTGCTGCCTAAAAACCAGGCCCCAACTGCAGGAGATATTAAGAAAATGCCCTACCTGAAGGCTTGCCTGAAGGAATCTATGAGGCTTGTTTGACCACATTACTATTCCTTTTCTACATTTTTGTATTTAATAGTTCTGTATTTCATGCTGAAATTTCCAAACACATTTTTTTTGTTTTATTTGTATCATAAACCTAATCCCAGTCAAAAGTAGACAGCTGTTCACAACTAGAAGGATATATGCACCACAGTGGTTTTCCTTGACTGAGCAAGCACTCAGCACTTTTCTTATATCAACATCCTGGGGTTACCACTAATCAAAAACTGAACTGGACTAGCCATATAAATACTGTGGCTACAAAAGCAGGTCAAAGGCTAGGAATCCTGCAGCAAGTAACTCACCTCCTGACTCCCCAAAGCCTGTCCACCATCTACAAGGTGCAAGTCAGGAGTGTGATGGAATACTCCCTGCTTGTCTGGGTGAGTGCAGCTCCCACAACAGTCAAGAAGCTTGACACCATCCAGGACAAAGCAGTCCACTTGATTGGCACCCCGTCCACCCACCACCGAAGCACAGTTGCAGCAGTGTGTACCATCAACAAGATGCACTGCAGGAACTCACGAAGGCTCCTTAGACAGCACCTCCCAAACCATGACTGTTACCATCTAGAAGGACAAGGGCAGCAGTTACATAGGAACACCACCACCTGGAAGTTCCCCTCTAAGTCATTCACCATCTTGACTTGGAAATATATCGCCGCTCCTTCACTATCGCTGGGTCAAAGTCCTGGAACTTCCTCCCTAACTGCATTGTGGGTGTACCTATACCACAGAGACAGCAGTGGTTCAAGAACCACCTTCCCAAGGGCAATTAGGGATGGGCAATAAAAACTGGCCTACCCAGTGAAGCCCACATCCTGTAAATGAATTTTAAAAAGATTTTGTTCTGTAGAGCATTGTTCTACCAAGCCAGAACTGAAATACTCTTTTCCTATATTATTGCTTTTTCTACTGTAATCATTTAGATTTATTTTTCCATAGAACAAAAAAGTATGTAACATCCATTTCATACTGAGCTACTGCATATGTCTTTCTATTCGATGCAACCTTATTCTTGATTCCAATTAATCTAATGCATGCGTTTACAAATAACAAGGGTTTTTATAGAGAATATTGTAATCTTGTTAAATATACAACTGTAACTAAATGCCTCAATAAAATTATGACTAATGTCAAATACATTTTTAGGATTACTCCTTCCGTGCCCTTCACAAGTCGCACCCTGGATGAAGAAACTGTTCTTGGTGACTATTTGCTACCTAAAGGAGTAAGTATCAAGCAATATTCCAGATACAAACCAAAAGTATGAAATAGCTTCATTTTGTGGTTACCTCACTGACATCTTAAATTGTTGATCATCCCATAGCTTTAAGGAGTTTTCATATTATAGTAAATCACATCTCAAAAACACACAGGCAATGAATTATGTTTGGGGGAAGAAAGTAAATGAGAATTTATGGTAAGGGAGAATTCATTATAAGGGAATGAATTACTTAAATTAGAATCTATAGGCAGGCCAGCGCAAATCAGTAAATCAACAATTAAACAGTTAAACCAGATGAACTTTATACACTCTCAAACTTTGTACACTCTCAAGGTTTGCAATCACCAGCAAGGTCCTGGGAGTTAGACTGGAGTCAGAGGATGACAATAACATAGATTAAGTGCGCTCTTCAACTGATAGGGGAAGGACAGATGGTCCCAGCTTAGATAGGAAGGAAGGTGTCTGCTTGGGTGAAAAATAGGGACAAACGATGCATGTACCTGTTACCAGAGATGTCTGTTTAATGTAAACCTATATGTTGACAAGATCGGAATCTGGAAACTGTTCTTGTATGTGACCAATAATGTATAAATATGTGGAACACTTGTAATTTAGCAGAGTGCTATCTCAAGCTGCATTGAGATGGTTCACCCCTTACAATTGCTCGAATAAATAATCGTGACCTGTACCTGAGACTCCTGTGGTCCATTTGTCAAAGTGACCACAACAGAAGTCCAATGCCTGTTTTCTAGGCATAACATAGCAGCTATTTTGGACATACTAGTGTTTCACAAGCAACAGTACAATTAATTACCAATTAATCTGTTTTTGGTGTGCTGGTTAAGGTGCCTATATTGGCCAGGACACCAGAAGATTTCCTTGCTCTTCTATGAACGGCAATATGGGATCTTTAACAATCACCTGAACCAGAACAATCTAAAGGAATCTTGGTTTTATTATCTCATCCAACCAATAGGCATCTCAGGCTGAATAGCCCTTACTTCATTGATACACTGAAATATCACCCTAGATTATATTTTCAAGTAAATTTGCCACAACTATTTGAGTCTAGTGGTGCCAAGTGAATCACGTTACCACTTGACAACAATTTGGTTTAAGTGCCTTTTTGAGAGATTACCTATGCCAATCATGATTTATGTGGCTGGGTAATAGCTGCTGTTAACTCATCAAACTGAAGCCATGTCTTTATTTATTGTATTTTAAGATTGAAATCATATTTAAAGCAGATAGACATAAGCTGAAAGAATTAGATAGTGTAAGATAAACAGAGGGACAATCACGTGTCGGGAATAAGACCATAAGCTTTCATTTTATTTGTCCATGAACAATACTACTGGAGAGCAGCTAGCTGTGTATAAAAATGTAAGATCATTTCATTGTTTATGTCATGGAAGTGTGAATCTGAGTCAGAGTTTAAAAAATGTATTTTCAGGATGTTTACACTTTTATGCCAAACATAAGGAGAAACTGTTTGTTTCTTTTCTCCAGACTATTTTAATGATAAACAGTCATGCATTGGGGTGTAATGAAGAATATTTTAATGAGGGAATGCAGTTCAAACCTGAGCGGTGGCTACAGGATAAGCATACAATCAATCCCTTTGCACATGTGCCATTTGGTGTTGGGAAAAGGATGTGTATAGGCCGGCGGCTGGCTGAGCTACAGTTGCAGTTGGCCCTCTGCTGGGTGAGTCATGTGTGCTGGGTATCATCATTGCTGTGCCTACTATGTACAATTGCAACAATTAATCAGAGTCACAGCTATTTTTAACTTGGGAGCTTCTATTTTACTGCAGTTGGTTCCAAGGTACAAAATAGTAGCTACCGACGAAGATCCTGTGGAAACATTGCATTCTGGAACATTGGTGCCTAATCGTGAAATCCCAGTTGCATTCCAAATACGTTAAGGTACAATCACAATCGTTTTTAAATCATTTGTTAAAATTGTTGTCTAATGTATAAGTTACCTTGTTCCTTTTGTTTCCCCCTCTTCCTATCCTTGTGTAGTGTGTACCAATGCCTGACACTGCATCTAAACTGGAAGCCGGATTATATAAAAATGGTCCTGATTAGTTTATTCTTAATATTTTTCTTTCCTTCTCTGCCTTGTCCTGTCAAATGATAACACAAGATCACTGGAGCTAATTTTTAATTTCATCATCTGTGGCAAAGCAAACTGCTAACTTATCGTCCTTCCTGCCTTTAAGTTTCCCCTTAATACCTACCCCTTTGATCAAGCTTTTTGTCACCTGTCATAATATCCTCTTATGTGACTTGGAGTCAAATTTTATGTAACAATGCTCCTGTGAAGCACCTCAGGAGACTTTTTCTTCATCCGAGTTGCTATGTGAATACAAGTTGTTGTTGAACCTGCCAGATCCTTGTCTCATTTGTAATCACCCATGATCCCATTGAATAGAGGAACAGGTCTGTGTTGTTGAATGGTTTACTCCCATTCCTATGAGCAGAAGTTTACCATGGGCTTTGGGACCCCAATCTCCGGACTAATTGGGTGTCCCAAGCCCACATTTGCAGGCAGTGACACTGGCTCACCAGTAAGCGACCTCCTCATTGGCTGCCTTTGAGCTTGTCATCTATGTAAGGACAGTGGGTGGGATGTAGATGCTGCTGGCCCAGTCAGAGGGGTGGCAGCTCTGGAGCCTTGGCAGCTCTTCTGAGACAGGTGGGCACAGCCAAGGCGGGGCTGGATCAAAAGAACGCCTCAACATGGAGATGCCCTCAGAGAGGTAAGTGAAAAATTTAACATCAGAGAGCTCAGCCAGACTGGCTCCTCTGGGTGGCCCATTGGGATTGTGTGTGCAGCCTTCCCTGCCTGCAGCCCCCAGTTTGTAGGATGGAGCCTCCAGTTCCAATGGCCTTCCCCAGATGGCTGCAGGAAGGCCATATCCACGAAGCTGAAGGCACCACAACCCGGAGGGGGTTGCCACTCCACTGCTGGTAAAATGCTGGCGGACCGGGAAAATCTCTCTTATAGGGGAGGAATCATCCCAGATTTGCACTAAGTATGGTAGTGGGTGAGAAAAACAACGGCCACAATGGCGGCTTTTCATGCTGTATCGTCCCAAACCTGCTGCATTAATTATGCATTCCTGAGAGACACACCGTTTTCATGGCGGGTGGGCTCCGATTCACCTGCCATGCTGTCACCTTGCCACTTCATCACGCCAGGTAACACATTTAAAGTACGGCTGTGCTCAGTGCTTCCAGCCCAGGACTGCAGCAAAGAAGACATAGCCCCAAAAGGCAGAATTGCAGCCCTTGAGCGCCTTTTGGACACCGTGGAGGCCTGTTGTGATGTCCTGTATCCCCGCTCTGGTTGCAGGAGGGCAGCAGCATTACCATTCCGGCTTGGTAGGCGATGGCAGTGGTGATCAGTGCCAATGCTGCACAGAAAAGGTTGGCCATCAAATGCAGGTAGAAGGTGAATGATCTCATCTGCGCCGCCAGGGTAAGGCAACCATCTCATCACTCTAAACTCACACACTCAAGCCCATCACACATTTTCTGGCATCTCACTCACTGCCAATTCAAGGGACATCGCCACCCATTCCTACACACACACCCTCACATGTCTATCTGGCCTCATCTCCTCTGGAGATTGCCTTCCCAGCCCTCACCATCTTGAGGCCACTTGCACAGACCAATATGTGCCCCCACACACACCCTGGGTTACCCTCCTTCCCCAGTAAGGCCCTCATCCTGCAGCCTCTTCCCTTGCCTGAGGCCACTTCTCCCCCTTCCCTAAGCAAGCCCAAGCCCCGCAGCCATTGAAAAGCCACCCACATATGGCTGATCTAGTAGATAGAAACCTGCTGTGAGCCCCCCTAAAAGTGATGTGGTGCTGTCTGTGAAGCCTGGTGCTGATGACTGCGAGTGCTGCCTAAAGCAAGGTAGGCAAACAAACCTTGAAATCCCCAGCCAAGTGCAGCTCGCCAGGTGTACGTCACTTATATGCTGTTTGAAACACATTGGCCTGTTTTCCCACCAATGTAGGTGGATGATCCAGTGGTGGAGGGGTGGGGGCGCGGGGAAATGATTCCGGCAGGCTGGCCTAATAATGATATGCAGATGTATTCCAATGAGGTTCCCAATGCCCACTGGCAGGAATCGCAAACTGGTTTCAAGCCGGCATGAAACCAATCGCGCCATATTGTCTGCTCACGCCACCGAACACGCCTGACGCCAGTGGGCATGGAAAATCCTAGCCAGGGCCTTTCATTTTTTTAAGTTGACTCCCCACCTCCGTTAGGTGGATCTATGTCAGGTCCTGCCACTGGGAACTGCATCTGGGAGCCATCCACCCGGTGGCTGGGAAAATCCTGACCTACGTTTCTGTGTTCTACAAAGGGCAGGTGACCTGCTGTGCCAGGTCACTGCCCAGCTGGCAAAAATTGAAATTGACATCCACAGTGTGAGGAATGGCAAAGGGAAACTGAAATGCTGGCATCCCCAGGAACAATGTCCAGTGTGCTGGCAGCTCTCCCTATAACACTTTAATACTTTTGATTAAAAGCTATAAAAGCCTATTGTTGAATAACTTCTGTAAGTAATACTGTGTACTTATAGAAAAAGCAGCGGTGGATTCCAAAGGTTGTGTAAACTTGTTTATTATCTAAAATTGGAAGCAGTTGTCACAGAGCAGATTTGATAGAGCAGATTTCACACTCAGCCTTTTGGTTTAGGGATTGTGTGACAAGAGGAATGGAGCAAAGGGTAAATGGACTGTAAAAACAACATTGTGGGGAGGGGATTTTACAGAGGGGGGCACGGACAGCTTGCCCCCTGCTGCCCCCTCAGGTCCCTGAAGTAAAGGTGGCATGGAGCTGACCTGCTCCAAACTGGCCCACCCCGCAGCCATGATGTGCTGTGGACTGGCTTAACAAGAGCACTGTGGGACTTCCACCCTTCACTGGGGAAGCTGTCCCGCACTCTGGAGCTGCCGGTCAACCTGATTGGCCGGCAGCTGCATCAGTCCCGGCAGTGCTAAAGGCACGTTAGTGGTCGCTGCTGGGACTGCAAGAAGAGGTGTAAGAAAGTCCAGGGATCCACAGAACCGGGAAACCCGGGATATTGGGCAGGGAGGGTTTCGGCAGGTGAGGCAGGGGTTGGGAGTTGAGGGAGGGTTGGATTTAAGGCTGCGGGGGTTTTAGCAAGACAGGGGAGGTTTGATCTTAGAGGGGGCTGCCCCCCAATCGACGAAAGACAGCCCTCAAAGATTGAAACCCTTCCTGCCCTTTGAAGGATACATTTAAAAGATTGGGCTGCCACCCAGCTGCCCATGATGAATGTTTTATGGCATGGGTAGCATATCATCAGGGTCAATTGGCTTGGTAACAAGCCTAATTGACCCTTGATTATCTATTTGAATATGGCAGGCAAGTTACAAATTTCAGTGCCTGCCCATCACCACCCCCCACCCCCAGCCGGAAATATGCCGGCAGGGCACATAAAATCCAGCCATTGTGTCACAGTCTAACAAATGAGCATAGCTACAAGGCACTAAATATTTCAATTTAGAAAACTAGTATTATGTTGATTTATTTATCTGTTACAGGCGTAGTTGTTGCATCAGATCATATACTTTTTCTTTTCAGGAGCACTGTAATTCTTCGAGAGCACAGCCCAGCCTACACCTTTGTTAACCTCAGCATTTTACAATCAGTCAAAAAGGCACCGCAAGGCCAAAAGAATGTTGTGGGAAAGGAAAGATTACAACACATTCACTGACCCGCAAAGGATTACAGCTTTTTCAACCCTAAGGCTGGTCTGATAAGAAATTGAGTAATGTGGCAACTTATTCTGTCAGACCTATTCACTGAGCAATGGCCCTTGCTAGTGAATGAAAAACTATAAAAACTATAATATGTAACATTTGATGCTTAATATATGTTTAAGGTTAGGATATAAGATATGATTTGTTTTAATGCCACTTTCCCAAAATATGTTACAAATAACCAGAAGGAATTCTGATGCTCTGAAAATGCTTGGCTGTTCCAGCGTTCTCCAATATGGAACTTCAGGAGCCAGAAATAGGCTAGGACTTGCTAACGCTGCTTGGACTTCTTTCTATTGTCACCTGGAGGCAGACATCTACACACTATGTAGAAAGTTGTCAGGGGAAGTTGGGATTCTGAACACACAAGAGCTCCTGGGAATTTTTCCAGATTAATAGGGAGAGATTCACAGTAAAATGTAGAAACTCGCCTTGGTGGTGAAAAATTGAACGTTTCACATTGGCTGCCTGTTATCCACTCTGCCCAATATTCAGTTGCATTGCAATCAATAGGCGGAATTTAATGGTCATGGCAGTGGGTCCATGCAATGGCTGGAGGGCTGGTAGCAACCCCGCAGCAGCTATTTTGGGAGCCCCATTTGGAGTAAATTCTCCGTTGGATGCCATTGGGGTTCGCGGCTCCACCAGGGACAATTTCCTGTCAGGCTTCCTTGTGTGGGGTGGATGTCCTGCTCCCAAGAGTGCCACCCTCCATTACTGGCAGTGCCATCGGAAGCAGTGGTCACTACTGGTACTGCAGTGGGGCCTACTAGAAGGATTGTTGCTGGAGGCTCTGGACCAAGGTGAGTGGGGTGAGATTGCCAGGGCAGTTAGGATACCCTGGCAAGGAGGTATGGGGGGGGTCGTTATCAAGGGCGAGGGGTTGGCTTCCCAAGAGTCCCTCCATCCAATGGCAGGTCCCCCTGGTGGGGTCAGGATGCCCAAGAAAGAGGGATTCCCCCATTAGACCACAGGCATAACCACCAGGGTTTCCCTGGCGATTTTTCCACATGGCATGAATCCTGCCTGGTGCAGTGGGATGAGGCCCTTAACTGGGCCTTCGGTGGCCACATAAAGGGTTCAATTGGCTTCCGGCTGGGAAGGCCATCCTTGACACTTCCCACTCTGAACTTAATCAAGGAGAGTTAGGAAGGCGACAGTCTCCACCATCGCATCTTCCTGCCACTTTACACGGCTTTCCTTTGCTTTTGCCTGCCTCCTGGGACCTTTAAATTAAACTCTATAGAATGGAATGTGAGATGGGTGTGGAATGGACACTCCATGCAATCTTTCCCAGGATGAATCTTGACCCCATTTTCTCTGATGCACCAAAAGAAGCAAGATATTTAAAGCAAAAAATCTTACCAAAGAAAATGGTACAATTTAGAATATTATTTCTCTGAATTACTCCACACATTCATGCAACAAGTCAAGGCCTATGCTTCAACCTTTCTAGTATCAAAAACCGACAGTTATTGAAGTCAATATGAGTCAAAAGTAACAATGCACTCTTCAATGGAGTTTGTTTTACTTACAGAAAACCTAACAGTTAAAAACTCAGGGTCTTTGCAATGTATTGGTCAACTCTATATAGCTGAAGAGATTTTTATTTTTTGATTTGTAAAAGCCTTTCAATTTGCTATTAAACAATACCAAGATGCATTAAATGAATATATTTTCTTTTTTTATTAATCTGCTTTTAACAACTGTTCAAAATAATTCTAATGCTAAAACTGTAACAATTCACTTGCAAAAGATATGTTCCTGATTTTCCTCAAAGGTTCTGTACTTTTCCTACCATAAGTTGGCGGGAAAACAGTGCAGATTCAGGATTTTCCTTTTTGACTTCATACGGATCTGCCATCTGCCTTCTACTAGATCAATGACGGCTAGGGGGTGGAGTCAGAGAACATCACCAGCTGGAAATTCCCCTCCAAGTCACTCACCATCCTGACTTGGAAATATATCGCCGTTCCTTCACTGTCACTGGGTCAAAGTCCTGGAACTCCCTTCCTAACAGCACTGTGGGTGTACCTACACCACATGCAGTGGTTCAAGAAGGCAGCTCACCACCATCTTTTCAAGGGCAATTAAGGATGGGCAATAGACGCTGGCCCAGCCAGCAAAGCCCATATTCCATGAATGAATAAAATGAAAGGTGCAATTCCTCAGGCCAGGAGTTCATAGAATCGTAGACTGGTTACAGCACAGAAGAAGGCCATTCAACCTATTGAGCCCATGCCAGCTCTGTGCAAGAGAAATTTAACTAGTCTCACTCCCACACACTTTCCCTGTAGCCCTGCAATTTTATCCACTTCATGTGCTCATCCAATTCTATTTTGAAAGCCACAATTGAATCTGCCTCCATCCCCTCTCAAGCTGTGCATTCGCAAATCTGTGTAAAAAGAATCTTTCCTCATGCTGTTAACTGAATGGTGGAACAGCCTTAGAGGGCAGAATGGCTGAACCTTGTTCCTTTATGATGATCACAGACAATTTGCAGTTACAAATTCCCCCCCCAATTTAAGCTCACCAAATTTAAATTCAAGCTTACCAAAGACTTCAACATGATGGGATTTTCCATGGATAAATATTTGAGCAACACATTGGCCAGGATTTAACTGCCCCGCCACAGCGTGTCTCCCTCTAGTGGATGCAGCGAGCAATTTAAATCTCCATTCAGTTTGGCGGGACTGTAATATCCCGCTGGGCGGGTGGGGTGGTAAAACTCTGGCCATTACATGAACTGTGCAATTTCTGTACCATTGTATTTCATGTGCGATGTGAAAGCCTTTAAAGTCTCAAAATGGAGACTCCTAAATACAGTAAAGAGGCTGAACAAATAATATAAAGCAAAATTCTCTTTTCAAATCCAAAAATTAGAAAAAAAACAACAAACTAATGTAAGGTTACCAATGATTGGAGACTTACTAAAAGAAATTGAACTTTGGGGGAGAAAAGGATGACAGAATTACAAGGAGTGAGTTGCATTATATTATGGAAATATTGCATTAATCTAAAGGATGGTATTGCAAAAAAAATCTGAAGTTAGTTTTTGCCAAGCCAAGCTACCTTAAGTATGCTGAATAATTTCCACATCATCCAAAGTTATCTGTACTGCCCTGACTGTTCAGCAGGTAAATGTATTGTCCAGTCATGAATTAAACCACACAGGCCAGAATGTTCCCTGTTTGGTCTGCCACCTGTATTAAAGGGCATATTCCAGGGCAGCAGGCACTATAATTAGACAAGGGAGGGAAAAGCAGTGACCCTTGTTGAACAATATGTCTCTATGAGATTTGGCAATTGGATGTAGCTTGGCAATGAGGTCCACCACCATTAAATAGTCCACTGACACTCACCAGGTAGGATCACACATGAATCATAAATTCATAGAATAATTACAGCCCAGAAGGAGGCCATTTGGCCCATCATGTTTGTACCAGCTCTCTGCAAGAGCAATTGACCTAGTGCCTTTTTCCATTCTTAAAATGATTGGCATCCCTTCACAATTCTCTGTATTAATATTTATTTGTCACTTGTTCATCCATTCCACCAACCTGACTAAGTACACTTCAAGTCCGTCACTATCTTCCACACAATTTTGAAATGGTGCCCTGTACATTCAAGTCCAAGTGATTAATTATATCAAAAAAAGGAATGGCCCTAGTACCAACCTCTGAGGAACCCCACTGAATACCTTCCTAAGTCTGAAACCCAACTATTCACCGTAATTCCCTGTTTCCTGTCACTCAGCTAAATTCATATCCTTGCTACACTGTCCCTGTATTCCGTGGGCTTCAACTTTGCTGACAAGCTTATTATCTGGCATTGCATCAAACAGCTTTTGAAAGGCCATGTACACCACATTACCCTCATCAAACCTTTCTGTTACCTCACAAAAGAAATCAGTCAAGTCGGTTAAACACAATTTGCCTTTAATAAACCCATGCTGGCTCCCCCTAATTAATCTACACTTGTCCAAATGACTGGTAATTTTGTTCTGGATTATCATTGCTGAAAGCTTTCCCACCACCAAGGTTAAACTAACTGGCTTGTAGTTGCTGGGCTTATCCAACATCATTTTTTGAACAAGGGTGAGACATTTGCAATTTCCCAGTCCTCTTGCACCATGCCTGTGTATAAGAAAAATTGGAAAGTTATTGGTAGTACCTCCATTGTAATTTTCTTATTCTTTCATGGGACATGGGTGTCACTGGCAAGGCCAGGATTTGTTGCCCATCCCTAATTACCCTTGAACTGATTGGCATAATGGGTGATTTCAGAGGGCAGTTAAGAATCAACCACATTGCTGTGGACCTAGTACCACATGGAGGCCAGACCAGGTTAGGATGGTGGATATCCTTGTCTAAAGGACATTTGTGAACCAGATGGGTTTTTAATGACAATCAATAACAGCTTCATGGTCATAATTGCTGCAATTAGCTTTCAATTTCAGATTTTAATTATTGAATTTAAATTCTAACATGGTGGATTTGAACCTATGTCCCCAGACCATTAGACCAGACCTCTGGATTACTCATCCAGTGACATTACCACTACCCCACCACCTCCTTTACTTACCACCCTTTCTTTCCTCAGTATCCCATCTGGTCCTGGTGACTTATCAACTGCAAGTACAACCAGCCTTTCCGAAACCTCCTTTTTCTCAATTTTTAGCCTATCCAGCGTCTCAATTAGTTCCCCTTTCATTATTATTTTGGCAGTATCTTCTTCCTTGGGAAAGACTAATGCAAATTACTCATTTAGTACCTCAGACATGCTTCCTGCTTCCAGGTGTAGACCCCCTTTTTGGTCCCTAGTTGACCCCACCCCCATCCTGTTACTACTAATTTACTATTCATATGGAAGACTTTTGGATTCCTTTTCATGTAAGCTGCTAGTCTCTTATATTCTTTCTTTGCCTCCGTTATTTACTTTTTTACTTCCCCTCTGAACTTTCTATATTCAGCCTGGTTCTCACTTGTACTAACAACCTGACATCTGTTCATAAGAACAAAAGAACTAAGAGCAGGAGTAGGCAATTCAGCCCCTCGAGCCTGCCCCGCCATTCAATGCGATCATGGCTGATCTCATTTCGGCCTCAACTCCAGTTTCCCGCCCTCTCCCCATAACCTTTCAACCCGTTACTAATTAAAAATCTGTCTATCTCTCCCTTATATTTATTCAGCGTCCTGGCATCCACTGCACTCTGAGGTAGTGAATTCCACAGATTCATGACTCTTTGAGAAAAGTAATTCCTCCTCATCTCTGATTTAAATCTACCACCCCTTAGCCTAAAACTATGGCCTCTTGTTCTAGAAGGCCCCACAAGGGAAAACATCCGCTCCACGTCTACTTTGTCTACCCTCCTTAGCACCTTATATACCTCAATTAGACCTCCTGTTATCCTTCTAAACTCTAGCGAGTATAGGCCTAATGTCTCCTCATAAGTCAAGCCCCGCATCTCTGGAATCAATCCAGTGAAACTCCTCTGAACCGCCTCCAATGCAACTACAGCCTTCCTCAAGTAAGGGGACCGAAACTGTGCACAGTACTCCAGATGTGGTCTCAGCAATGTCTTGTACAGTTGCAACAACACTTCCCTATTTTTATACTCTATTCCTTTAGCAATAAATGCCAAAATTCCATTTGCCTTCCTTATTACCTGCTGTACCTGCATACTAGCTTTCAGCGATTTATGCACGAGGACACCCAGATCCGTCTGCACTAAAGCATTCTGAAGTTTTTCTCCATTTAAATAATAAGTCGCCTTTTTATTCTTCCGATCAAAATGGATAACCTCACACTTATCCATGTTAAACTATATCTGCCAAATTTTGGCCCATTCACCATATCCATTTGTAAATTTTTTATTTCTTCATTGCAACTTACTTTCCCACCTATTTTGGTGTCATCCGCAAAGTTAGCTATAGTACCTTCTATCCCTGAATCCAAGTCATTAATATAGATTGGAAATAGTTGGGGCCCAAGGACTGACCCCTGTGGCACCCCACTAATTACAGCTTGCCATCCAGAAAAAGACCCATTTATCCTGACTCTCTGCTTTCTGTTGGTTAGCCAATCCTCTATCCAAGCTAATATATCACCCCTAACTCCGTGTGATCTTATCTTGCTTATTAATCTTTTGTGCGGCACCTTATCAAAGGCTTTCTGGACGTCCAGATACACTACATCTACAGGATCCCCATTATCCACTTTGCTTGTCACATCTTCAAAGAAATTAGTCAAATATGATTTACTCTTCATAAAACCATGCTGACTCTGATGGACTGCATTTTGACTTTCCAAATGCCCCATTACTACTTCCTTAATAATGGATTCCAACAATTTCCCAACGACAGACGTTAAACTAACTGGTCTATAGATTCCTACTTTCTGCCTCCTCCCCTTTTTGAATTAGGGCATTATATTAGCATTTTTCCAATCCACTGGAACCTTTCCAGAATCCAGGGAATTTTGGAATATTAAAGCCAATGCATCTACTATCTCCACTGCCGCTTCCTTTAAGACCCTGGGATGTAGGTCACCAGGTCCTGGGGACTTGTCACCCTTTAATACCAATAGTTTGCTCAGTACTTTTTCTCTGTTCCCTCCTTTAGTGGTCCAATGGAATCCAATGTAACAGTGGTGGCTAGTACTCCAAGACAGTAGAGGTACACTGAGCTCCACAAGGAAATATTAAGTGCCCACGCCAGGCAGGTGACATGGACTCCTAATGAGTTTTAAAGTAAGAAAACCACAATTGACCCCTATGCTTAAGCAGCTGATAGGATCATTACTAGGCTTGGTTTGGGCAGGGGCCTTGGATGGGGGGCATATGGGTTGGAGGTGGTGTTTGCATTCACATAGGTAGACATTAAAGTTTCTGGCAGGCATAGGCAGATATGCACTGAACATGTGCCCGAAGAGGTGCATGTTCCTGCCTAACCCATATGAATGAGATGTCATTCACTGACTCTACTCACTGACAGGGTCAGCATTGCAGGATATAGTTGGACACAATTTCTCCATATCCATTGGGATCATGACCAAAGGAATTTTGGGACCATTAGGTTGTTAAAGGATTCAGCAGGTTGTTGCTATGTACACATGGCACTACAAACATGCAAAATGTTATTACAAAACAATTCCATGACACTGGGCAGGCTTTACTTTACTGCTATTCTCCTGCCTTTTCCACATAGTCCTTTAACTTTTTCCTCTTCAGCTAATGATCCAATTCTCTCTTAAAAGTCTTTATTGAATCTGCCTTTACCACACTCTCAGGCAGCACATTCCAGATCCCAACTACTCACTGCATAACAACTTTTTTCCTCATATTGTCACTGATTCTTTTGCCAATCACTTTAAAACTGTGTCCTCTGGTTCTTGATCCATCCACCAATGGAAATAGTTTCTCTTTATCTATTCTGTCCAGGCCCCTCATAATTTGTACAAAGTACTGGAGGGTGTTTAGCAACTATAGAACAAAACCCAACAAGACTTGGTATGTTCAGTTAGGGGGGAGGAACAACTAAGAGTATGGTGGAAGATTTCCTTTGAATCTTTTTCAACACTTATGTCACTTGCTCAAAATAGCGAACACAGGAAAATTCCCACTACATTAGGATGTTGGTACAGATTGCAATCTTCTGGCAAGATGTTTGTGCCTCTCAGCCTACATTAATTTTACTTTAGTAGAAACGTATGTGCTAGCAATTTAGGTGTTAATTACATTTATCCCCCAAACTGGCACACAGACAGTGGTTTAGTCTTCTGAATCAGTACATCAGACCGGGTAGCCCGTTGGTCGATAGTTTGAAGTTCCTACTGAGAAAATTCCCATTCCCAGGTACGTTATCCTGGAAAAATGAAGTGAGGACTTGGCACTTGCCAACAAAGAGAGGCCTTAGGACAGTGAAATTGTTAGGTTACTCTCACTCACCGGCTATTGACTGGATTAAGAGGAGCCATATCAAAAGCTGAGAACAGCAATCTGCTTTCCACCTGAAATGATGAATAAGGAAAGAAGACTTCAACAAAGGTGATGAGAGTATTATACTTTAGAAATGTGGCAAAATAATATTTCTATGTTTTAAAAAATGCCATTATATGATTGCAGTTGTATGTTTTCCTAGACACTACTACAGTAGAACTTCAATCTTTGCAAAAAAAAAGTTATTGGGAAACCCAAATAAATGTCATGGGGTTCAAACAATGGTAAAAGTTCAATGTTCCCATGGTTATAACGTAAGACAATAATGGGCATTTAAGTTCCTTGAATGACCTTGTCCTTGTTGAACTATAGAATTAACAGAATAAACTGAAACCAGTTTGGTTTATCTAAGGGCTCAAACTCCATGACATGCTCATCACTCTTACATTATGAATATCCTGCAAATAAACATATAAAATTATATCACAGTATTGCAGCTTATCGGTGATTTTTCTTCGTAGGCGCACCTTAAACTTAGGTAGCAGATAGGGAAGAGTTTATTACAGTGATGAATTCTTAAAGACAGGCATGAGTTTGTAAAATTCTATTGGTAGTTCTCATGTATGGAATGTAAATATTCATAAATATTATTTTGACAATTATGTTGAAAATAGATACCTTTCAAATGCATGTCAGACAATGTTAAAGTGTGATCATAAAGATATGTCACGTTAAGTCCCTGTGATTGATGTACATGTGTTAGTTTTGATCAGCAGTAGAACTGTTGCATCTCAGTAACAAGTCAAGACCTACTTCAGGACCTTCTGCTTACGCATCTGCTTTAGTTTGAGTACATAATCTAAACTGTCACTTCAGTGCAAAACCAAAGGAGTGTAGCATTGTTGAAGGTGGTGTATTTTGGAGGTGATGTTAAATTGAAAACTCACCTGTCTGGTTAGCTGGATATAAAATATCCTATGTCATTATTTGAACAAGTGTTACAGAAGTCTAGTGGTTCTGCTATTGAAATAACAATCTAGAAGTTGTGACTTTAAACCCCATCATAATGAATTATAAAATTAGATAAATCTGGTCATTTGTGGGAATGAATCTTCTATCTTCAATCTTCAGATACAGTTAGCACTGACATGCCAGCTCTCTCACACACAGGTCACGTGAGTCTTGATGGCTTTCCAGAGTTCAGTTAATGATCTGGCCCTCTGATAAAAACTCTTTTGCATGCCTGAGCTATTTGCACCATGTTTTAGGATACAGTTCCTTTTAGGTCACTAATACATCACTTTCCCAAGAGCTTCTGGAACTCTATTTTTCTTCCTGCCAAACAGAAAACTGACCTTTTTTTCAAATTTTGCTGGCTTTTCCTCAGACAAACTCCATGTTCTTCTTTCTGTCTATGTCTGCTTTCTCTTTGTGCCTGTATCTGTGTGCTGATTGCCTTCAGTCTCCAGCTCTCCTGCTTGTAGCTCTCCTTTGTGGCTGGCCACATGACTTCTACCTGTTAACGTCCTTCCTGTTGGTACTGCTTCCAGCTTAAGGGTTAGAATATAACCTGGACGAATATTTCTTGTTATCCAAGAAATTTGCAATTGAGCCCTTTACCATTGAGGCAAACACTTTTCAAACATTCTTAAAAACAATTTCAAATTCAACAAACATTTTAAAGAGATTACAAATTTTACTTACTGTACTGCTTCTAGGTCAAAGGTCAGCATACTTCCCCCACCACCCTCAACCCCTCTTGGAAAATAGAAAGCTTTACAGTAGTAAATATTTCTTTGCAACAGTGTTTGAAATACAGTAAATTTTTAACATCATAAACATTTTAACAACTAGCACATTACATGTCTTACAGGCAACAACAATGATAAACCGTATTTACAAAACAAGCTTCATTACAAACATACAGTTTTATTTTACAATCTAATAAAACTCGATGTGTTTCCCTTGTTTTAAGACATTGTTATCGTCTCTTGTTCTTTAAATTCCCAACAGGGCACCCGTAATCACACTGCATGTTCCAGACCAAAACAATTTTTAGTGTAAATGGCTGCTTCATCAAAATTCACAGAAACAACCTTTCGTTCTTGGTTTCAAACTTTTCTCTGAACACCAAGTTTGTGGTCTGTATAGACTAGTCGCTTTTTGCATTGGACTTTGTACAGCTAGGACCTTGGTTTAGCATTCGTGAGGCATCTGAAAGTCTTACAATTTGTTTGGCCTGGTTAACTTTGTCAAAAAAACATTGCAGATTGCTGACAAACCTTGCCTTATGACTGCCTGTTCACAGCCTTCTGGTGGCTGTGAATAGGAATGCAAGGAAAACTATCACTTCTTATACTTTAGATTTGGCAATTTGCTTTGTTCTCCTTTAAACTGGAAACTAATTTGTCATCAGTGTTTCCAAAGTTTGAAACAGACTCTTGGCTATTCTGTTAAGTTTTTAACTCCTGGTCTCCATTTTCTGCCATGCCTGCATGCTTTTTAGTGTCCAAGTCTTGGAAAAAAGTTTCAAGTAGCCAAACGCCTGAACCATCTTTCATAACAAGAGAATTCACCTCACACTGCTTAAATTCAGGACACAGTTCTTCACCATGATTTAATACTTCAGTTTTCTTTTCCAGGAGACACGGGTATAACGTTGCCTCCTTTTGTGCAAACAATCAAATTTTCTATCAAGTAAAATCCTCTTTAGCTGCTTTAAGAACTTCATTTAGGTTATGTTGACGTTCAGCTGAGAAAGCTTGATACTTCTTTTTATTTAGTTACAAATTTTCTCCATTTCTTATTGCTTTTCATACTGCATTTGAGCTTTGTCTAATTTCTTTCTTAGCAAAGGTGATTGCCTCTTCATTTTGAAGTTTTAATTTATGCTCAAGAACAGGTAGCCTTCCTTGCAGTTATATTGCATCAGTCCTGGAATCAGCTTTTCCACTCTCCTTTAAAGCGTGCTTTCCCTTAATTTCATCATTAGCTTTGAGCAGGGTTTCCATCTACTTTGCCTCATCTTGCTTATGTTTTTCCTGCATTTTTGATTCAGATGGCTTTAACTCATCCCTAATCGCAGTTAACTTTTTTCTTTTTCTTCCTGGTGCTTCAATGTCCTTTTGAAATTAGCAGGCTGGGTTGGATACATCTTGAGTTGAATCATTAATTTTCGCAGCAGGTTTACAGACAGTTGTGGATTCTTTTAAGTTACTCGGCTTTTCCTGCACAATTTCAGTTTCAAAAGCCTCAGTGGGCTTCCCTAAAACTGTTGGAGAGAGTGATGCATTATCCACAGCCAAGTTGTTTCCTAACAAGAAATCAATACTTCCAACAGGTAAAGTAGGACCAACACCAACAATAACAGGATCAGTGACTAAGCCACATTTTAAATTAACTTTATATAAAGGAACAGGTAAATAATTTCCAGCAATATCCCAAATCAATACTTTTTTTATTCAGCAAACCTTTTGGGGAGCTTCATGCCACCTGCCAACATCAGTGACTGTGTTGATCCTGTATCTCTAAGGATAATAATCAATATGTCTGTCTCATGGGGTGAATATGGGGACACTTTACCCTCGAGCAAAAAATGTCTATACCTTTCCATCACCCGATTCATCTCTCAGCAAATGTGGGGGAGACTGCCTGCTTGTTGTGAGCTTTACTGTTCAGGATATTATCACCTGAGGGAATACCATTTAACTGGGCAAATGTAACAGGCTTTCTTTTTAACTTCCAGCATTCAGCCTTCATGTGCCCTTTCTCATGACAAAAGTATAATGTCTGTCCCCTTGAACTAAAGCTACTCTCCGAACCTTCACTTCTACTAACCTGAGAAGGAGCTGGATCTTTACCTTTTCTAACTTTATCATCAGGGCCTGACCGCTGCTCATGATCAATCTTCCTCTCATTCTAGTTTCTCTGGAAGGTTCTAAAGTAGGGTCCATTATTAATCATCTTATGAGTTAACTCATAAAAATCTGTCATTATTGATATTTCAGTTATTATATGAACTTTGTGGTCTTCCAAGTGAGCCCTTAACCCCAAAGGGAAACTATTTTTGAATACCTCCACCAAAATCATCTCCCTAAGGTTATTGAAGTGTTGTTCCACCTTCATTGACCCACACCACCTATCAAATGCCATTTCCTGATCCCTGGCAAATTCTAGATAGGTCTGGCCTGTTCTCTTTCTCAAATTTCTAATTTTCTGCTTGCATGTCTCTAGCTCCAACTTGCAAGCATTGAGTACAGCAAGTCTTTCCTACCTTATAATTACACAAGTACTCTGCTGGAAGAGATGAGTACACCTCCAAAGTCTTCCCAACCAAACTTCTTTGCAGGAGCATCGCCTAATGTCCTTTCAGCCAATTCAGATTCGTGGTAATTTCCTCGAAGGACACAAAGTACATCTCCACTCCCTCCTCACTAAATTTACCACGCTAAGCAACAATTCTTCACCAAATCAAAATTAAGAGGAGTTCCTTCTGAGTCATGCTCACTTCTCGTCAACTCAATTTTGCCTAATCAAAACTCATTTCGAGTTTTTCATCTCTCTCTGTTTATTTTTTTACAACCCTTTCCCCATCTCTTTCCTTATCTCTTTCTAAGTCAATCTTTCTTAGTTCTATTTCTTTTTTATTTCCGGCCAGTTATACTTGAACACTAATGTTTGTTTCTTCCTTGAGCTCCGGGTGCTTTTAGTTCCTGATATTATGTTCATCCCCTTGTGCTTTACTAAGGCCTTTAATTAATCTCTTTTCAACCATTTCAATTATCTGAGAGCCTAATCTTCCCTTTCAACAAAAGCTTGAGCCTCAAAGGACTCATGTCGATTTGCCAATAAAATGCAGCAAAAGCAAACATGAAATCTTGCCTGATTAAATACTGTAAAGCTTCAGGGAGCCTCAAACTCCCAGTTTTGTTACAATCTCTGCGGCAGAACCGTAAACCAAAATAACCAAATTTACTGAATAACCCCCAAATGTAGAAATTACCAACAAGATCTCACTTTTTGTACTTTTTACTTTAACACAGTCAGAAGCAACATAAATTAAACATGAATTAACAGGGAAATGACACTTCAAATAAAAAGGTAATTTTCAGTTTAAATAGTCGATACAACAATGACACATTGTACCCAACCACAAGTACGCACATTATTCCCCACACAACTGTGACAACAGTTACAATCCCATAGTTTTTCCAATTCAATTGATTTGGTCCTTGACACATTCATTGGCAGGTGTATACTATCCAAGGTGCCCAAATATGGTTAGAACTGATACGGCACATGTCTACCAACACTCTCACTTGGGTCACATCAGTCTTGATGGCATATTTTTCCAGAATTCCTTTTCAACCAATCAACCAACAACATAAACTCAACCAGCTTATATTTCAAAGATAAAAACAAAAAAACTGCGGATGCTGGAAATCCAAAACAAAAACAGAATTACCTGGAAAAACTCAGCAGGTCTGGCAGCATCGGCGGAGAAGAAAAGAGTTGACGTTTCGAGTCCTCATGACCCTTCGACAGTTCTGTCGAAGGGTCATGAGGACTCGAAACGTCAACTCTTTTCTTCTCCGCCGATGCTGCCAGACCTGCTGAGTTTTTCCAGGTAATTCTGTTTTTGTTTTAGCTTATATTTCACTTCATTTCTATATTTCCTTAGTTTTGATGAAGAGTCATACGGACTTGAAGCATTAACCGTATTCCTCTCCGCAGATGCTGTCAGATCTGCAGAGTTTTTCCAGCTATTTTTGTGTTTGTTTAACATCCAGGTCATGATCTGGTCCGTTGATATGAACTCTTAGCTCTTTCACATGCATGAGCTATTTGCACCACTTTTTAGGGTTCAGTCCCTTTTAGGTCACTCATACATCACTTCAATAAGAGCTTCTGGAATTCTATTTTTCTTCTTTCTGGCAAAGTCAAAACTGACCTTTTCATAGAACTTTGCTGGCTCCTCCTCACATAAATTCTGTGTGTTCCTCTTTCTTTCTCTGTCTGTTTTCGCTTTTTATCTGAATCTGTATGCTGATTGCCTTCACCCTCTAGTTCTCCTGCTTGTTGTTTTCTTTTGTGTCCAGCCACATGTATCTGTCCGTCAACTTCCTTCCTATTAGGTACTGCTTCCAGGTCAAGGGTCGCCTGGCCACATGGACCAGTATTTCTTATTATCCAATAAAATTGCAACTCTTTACCATTGATGCAAACTCTTAAAAGGTTATTTTCATACATTTTTAAAAACAATTAGATTCCATAGACATTTTAAAGAAATTACAAATTTTCCCCATGTATTCCTTCCAGATCAAATGTCATCACAGTGTCCAAATTGGAAGTGCTACTCAAGCAACAGTATGGCCATTTCCAATCATAGGTATCAACCAACATCTCAGCTCCCGGCATCACCATCCATGAGTATGTCCTATACAACCAGGATAGATCCACCAGAGCTGGAGACATCATCATACACAATTGGTTGGACATGTCCTTGGGAATATTCAACATTGATTCTAGATATCATGAATTCTCTTGACATCAGGGGCGGAATTTTAAGGCCCCTCTCACCGGTGGGATTTTCCATTCTGGCTGAAGTCAATGGAGTTTTGTACGGCTTTCCGCATTTTACGGCCCTGCGGCCACTGTGACTGGGCCATAAAATTCTGCCCCAGTTTAAACAAGGCAAAAGAGATATCCTGCTAATTACTATATTCCCCATGCCTCCTACTCCCCACCCCACCACGCCTCTCAACTGATGAATGAATACTTGTCCATGTTGAACATCACTTGGAGGAAGTACTGTCAGAAGCAAGAGCATCAAATGGACTCTGGATGGGAGATTTCAATGTCCACCATCCAGAGTTGCTAAGTAGTGCCATTGCTGGCCAAAACTGAAGGGATGCCAGTTAAAGCATGCATCAGGGCATGAAGGAACTAACAAAAGGGAATAATCTACTTGAGCACCAAACTATTTGTTCCAGGTATGTCTGACCATGATAGAACTGGTATTAAATTAATTTAATTAATTGCCTAATTCTTGGGAACAAAGTAGTCTCATTTCACATCAAGAACACTCTCCCTTATCTACTGCCACACTATTACAGTGCTAAGTCAGATAGGCGAAGGATAAATATAGTAGCACAGAACCAGTTATTCATGATGTACTATGGGCCAACAACAGGAGCAGAATTGTATCACAATCTGTAATGACATGGCCTATCACATTTCTTACTTCTCCATCACCATCAAAGTGGGAGATCAATCCAGGTTTGTTATGGAGTGTAGAGGGTGTGCCAAGAATAGCATAAGGCACACCTTAGGATAAACCTAGTCAAGCTACACCCAGACAGCTGCATGCTAAACATCAAAGATAACAGATTAAAGACAAAGCTAACCTAATACCCATCTGAGATCAACAGGTTCAACAAAGAATAGAAGTGAAGCCTGGTACCCTCCTGGACTTAATTTTACACACAGGAATCTTATTCTAAATCTTATTGCATTATAAAAGGGGTAGCCCAAGTTCTCCAGATGTTAAAAAGTGCAGACAAACAAGGCAGTTGTGAAAAATAGCTTACAGATTTCAGGGACAGGACAGCTCTTCAAAAAATCTCATGATGTTCTCAAATAATCATAACCTGGTCAACAACCTTATCACATTTAGAAGTGAGCTGGTAATTGGTTATCTGCAGTCACTCCTCCTCTTCCTTTGAGCTTTTGCCATATTTTTTCTACTCAGTAGTATTTTGTATGCATCAGCAAAGTAACTAAATTGCTCAAAATTGCTGACGTGTTCTTGATACAATAATATATGATGGATCTACAATTACTAATGAACTTAGTATTTTTATGTAACTTTGCCTTGATAAAATACTTAATATCAAATTCTTAATCACCAGAAGGCAATTTTGCAACATTATATCTTTGGGAATAGTTATTTATCTAAAATAATTTATATAATCAATATCTGTTTAAAATATCTATTTTCTCTTATTTGTTCAAGGGATGTAAGTGGTAATGAACTAGCCTCTTGAAATGCTGCAGTCTGTCTGGTGTAGGTACGCCAATAGTACTGTTAGGAACGGGTTCCAGGATTTCGACCCAGCAACAAGGAAAGAACGGCAATTAAAGCCCAATAGTCAGGGTAGTGTGTGACTTGGAAGGGAATTTGTAGGTGTTGGTGTTTCCATGTGTCTGCTTTCCTGTTCCTTCTAGCTGATAGAGGTTGCAGGATTGCAAGGTGCTGTCAAAGATGCCAGGTGAATTGTAGCAATGCATCTTGTAGTTGGTACATAGTGCTGCCACACTTCAGTGTTGGTTGAGGAGATAAATGTTTAGGGTGATGGATGGGGTCCCAAAAAAGCAGGATGCTTTGTCTTGGATGTTGTCAAGCTTCTTGGGTGTTGTTGGAGCTGCACTCATCCAGGCAAGTATAGAGTATTCCATCACACTCCTGACTTGTACCTTGTAGATGGCAGACAGCATTTAGGGAATCAGGAAGTGTGTTGCTTGCTGCAGAAGTTCCAGAATTTATATGACGGGTTCAGTTAAGTTTCTGGTCAAATCTAACCCTCAGAATATTGGTGGGGGGTTCAGTGATCGCAATGTCATTGAATGTCAAGGGGAGATGATTAGATTCTCTCTTGTTGGAGATGGTCATTTCCTGGCATTTGTGTACCAGGAATGTTACCTGGCATTTATCAACCATAGCCTGAATGCTGTCCAGGTCTTGCTGCATGTGTGCTGCATGCTTCAACATCTGAGGAGTCACAAATGGTGCAAAACATTGTACAATCAAAGCAAACATCCCCACTTCTGACCTTTTGTTTGAGGGAAGGTCATTGATGAAGCAGCTGAAGATGGTTAGGCCCAAGGAACTAAGGAACCCTAAGGAACTCCTGCAGCAATGTTCTGGGGGTCATATGATTGGCCTCCAACAATCACAACCATCTTCCTTTGTGCTAGATATGACTTCAACAAATGGAGCATTTTCCTCTTATTCCCATTGACTTTAACTTTTGCTAGGACCTGTTGATGCCACGTTCAGTCAACCACTGCCCTGATGTCAAGGGCAGTCACTGTCACCTCACCTTTGGAATTCAGTTCTTATGTCCGTGTTTGAACCAAGGCTTTAATGAGGATTGGAGCCAGGTGGCCCTGATGGAACCCAAAGTGAGCATCAGTGAGCAGTTATTGCTAAGTAAGTGCCACTTGATATTGCTGTTGATTACATGTTCCATCACTTTGCTGATGATTGAGAGTAGACTGATGGGATGGTAATTGGCCAGATTGGATTTGCCCTGCTTTTTGGAGATAGGACATACTGAGGCAATTTTCCACATTTTTGGGTAGATATCAGTGTTGTAGCTGTATTGGAGCAACTTGGCTAGGGGCACAGCTAGTTCTGAAGCACAAGCCTTCAGTACTAAAGCCAGTATGTTGTCAGGGCCTATAGACTTTACTTTATACAGTACCTTCAGACATTTCTTGATATCATGTGGAGTGAATCAAATTGGCTGAAGACTGGCTTCTGTGATGCTGAGGACCTCAGGAGGAGGCCGAGATGGATCATCCACTTGGTACTTCTGGTTGAAGATGGTTGCAAATACATCAACCTTGTGTTTTGCACTGAGCTGCTAGGCTCCCACATTAGTGAGGATGAGAATATAGCTTCACCGTCCAGTTGATTGCTTAATTGTCCACCACCATTCACAACTTGATGTGGTAGGATTGCAGATCTTTGATCTGATCCATTTTTTGTGTGATCGCTTAGTTCTGTCTATTACATGCTGCTTCCACTCTTTAGCACGTGTTGTAGATTCACCAGGTTAGTGCCTCATTTTTAGATATGCCTGTGCTCCTCCTGCAAGCTCTCCCACAGTTCGCATTGAACCCAGGTTGGTTACTTGGCTTGCTGGTAGTGGTAGAGTGAGGGATATGCCCAGACTATGAAGTTACACACTGTGGTGGAATGCAATTCTGCTGTTGCCCACAGTGCCTCATAGATATCCAGTTTTGAGCAAAGCTAGATTGTTCTGACTCTACCCTATTCAGCACAGTGGTGGTAACACACAACATGATGGAGAGTACAATATCGTCAACGTGAAGACTGGACTTGGTCATGCGGTGGTCACTCTGACCAATATTGTCACAGATAGATGCCTTAGTGACAGATAGATTGGTGAATGTGAAGTCAAGTCAATTTTTCCCCCTTACTGGTCCTCCACCAGCCCAGATACTTTCACCTTGGTGGGTATGCATGTGGTAATAGATTTGGGGTCACAACCTGGTTCAAACACTGCCCTAGCACCAGGCCAGCTTTTGGAGGCTGTGACAGCTGAGCCCACTGACAGTCAGAGACCTGTCGGAGTCCAGGCACATGCTGAGCCTCAGACCGATGGCCAGCCCATGACAAATGCTGGACGTACAGCATAAGGTGCATGATGATCTGGTAAAGATTCCAGAGGGTGTGTGTACCCTGATTCGAATAGTGGAGAATCCATCCAGACCATGAGTGCTGCAACCTTCCTCTCGTCTGCACACTTGGCTTCCTCCATGAAGAGATTGGCAACTCTCATGAGAGTCAAATCCAGCAGACCAGTCAGTGGCTGCCAGAGATGTGCACAGACCTGCATGACATAACCTTGTCCCTGAATGCAAGGGAGCAATGGCAAGGCGAGAGGGGGACAGGGCACCTAGAGTCTGCACCAGGTCCTTGTCCTTCTCAGGTCAGCAGGAAGGTTCCATGTGCATCACAACGATGGAGGTGACAGCTGTCTGCATCTGTAGACTCCTCTCAGGGTGCTCTGGGAGTAGACAGCAGCTTCCCAGCCCCTCTCCCAGTGACACCAGCATCTCTTGGTGCTGCAACGACAGAAAAGGTTCCTGCTGCTGTGCAGGTGGCCTCAGGCTACCAGCGGACAGATGCCAATCTCATCCCATGCAACGGGACAGCATGGCCAGCAGCCTGTTCCACAGTACTGATGGTGAGGGGGCAGCAGCACCAAGGAGTACCCGGAATTGAATTAGTAAATCACTGTAACTGCACTTAAGAATCATAGGTGCAAGAGGCATGTTTGTAGAATATGGATTGTGCTGGGTATCCTTTATAAAATGTTACATTTTGCTTAAGACTGTCCCAATGCACTGACGGGGGCCACAGCCAGATGTATGCACGTCGGAGCTGGTGAGTCAGGGGCTGCTTGAAGTTGACCATGGCATGTGTGCTGAACAGAGGAACTGATACTGAAGTGTTATGGGCTGATGGCAAGTTGTCCTGGGCTGCCAGCTGACATTAGAGGTTGCATTGAGCCTGTACTGGGGATCTTTGGTGGACTAGATGGCTGGCATGCTGCAGTTGAGGAGAAATACCTTAGTATAAGATCTTCCCAAGCATATCCCTGGCACTTAAATCTTGAGGTATTCCAGGTGGTCCAGCAGGCTGGTCTGAATGCTGCAGTTCCTCTTCACCACTCTCCTCACCATCCTCATCTGAGGAAGCTTTGTGGTTCACCATATCTTCTACAGACAGGGCCTCCCCCCCTCTACAAGGTGCAGCAGATAACCACAATCCAGGAGATCCTTGCTGAAACAAATTGAAGAGCGCCACCCAAGCAGTTCTGGCACCTAAATCTCATATGTTGGCTCTGGTGATTGTATGGCTCGTGTTGTAGCATTCCTCTGCCTCAGACCACAGGTTCCTCATTGGTGTCATCAGTGCTGGAAAATGTACAGGTCATGACTGCTCCCAGGATAATGAGAACACACCTTTGGGGTCTGCTGGTGGTGGTCACAGACGAGTTGGACATTGAGGGAGTAAAATCCCTTCCAGTTGATGAAGGTCCCTTGCTGTTCTGCAGGATCCCTGATATCTACATCTGTACAGCCAATCATTCCTTGGGCCTGTGGGAATGGAGCCTTTGGCCCTCTCGGTCCGGCTGTCCTCATCAGTTGCCAGTTTGATGTACTGATTGGCCCTCCTAAAGAGGGCATTGATGATAACCTTGATACAGTGATGCGCGGCTGATTGCGAGATCCACCTATATCACCACTGGCACACTGAAACGCGATATGGAAATTCAGGATGTGACTGTAACTCTGAGAGCGGCTGGCATCAGGGGTCCAAGCACACAATTAGAGCTGCCCTTCACCACCGTCATGTCACACAGAGCTGTCTTAGCTCAGATTTTTTGGAGACCCTGGCACAGTAAGGTCATACACTGCCAGCTCACGCTGCCTGCTGGGTAGCCTTGTCTCCTTGCTGGTCTTTGTACCCAGTGAATTCTGTGGCCCTCTGCTCCTTCCTCATCATTAGGCTGCCCCCATTGGTGGCCAGCAGGTTGCTGCTTTCCTTGGCCGTCCAACTGACTTGCCTTCCTTCTTCAGTTCTCCTCCTCACTGGAGGAACTCCATTAGAATGGACAATGACCATATCACCAGCTCACTTAGTAACAGGGGCACCTTCCCAGTGGGTTCTATGGGGGCACACTTTCCCCCCCTTTTAGAGATCTCTTCCAAGATGTCCCTGGCAGATGGGTCACTTTCTCCAGTGAATCTAATTGAGTTGTTTCCTGCCCCTCAACTTTCAATCTGAATTTGTTTGATGCCTCCATCTCTTTAGCCCGAGTCCTTCAGGCTCCTTTATGCACCAACCGTTGCTGTTCGATGATGAAGACTTTGCAGATTTGACTAGGCAGGGCGAATCATTGTCATTTCCATTGCCTAAGACAATGGCAGGTTTTATTCTTTATTGATATATTTTTGTAGAGGCTTAATATGAATGAATAGTTTGCTAGGGTGCTTTAGAAAGCAGTTAAGAGTCAATCACATTGCTGTGGGCCTGAAGTCACATGTAGGCCAGACCCAGTAAGTGTAGAAGATTTCCTTCCCGGAAGGGCATTAGTGAACCCCTATCATCAGAACACCTGAAATGTCATAGCCTG
Organism: Carcharodon carcharias; assembly: GCF_017639515.1. Lineage (NCBI taxonomy): Eukaryota > Metazoa > Chordata > Chondrichthyes > Lamniformes > Lamnidae > Carcharodon > Carcharodon carcharias. The sequence goes on from NC_054480.1 coordinate 53,427,976, forward strand.
CCTTTTCCCTTTACAGATGAGAACTTTGCTCTGTATTTCTAGCACTTTTTAAATTTTATTTCACATTTCCAACTTTTGCAGTCTTGCCTTTTTACTTTTATAAAGATGAGGGTGTTAAAGTTGTTAGTAGCTGCTTATATAGCTAAACTTCCCATCTTGAGAAATTTTGAGGTATCCTCAATTCCTGGAACAGCAAGAAACCAAATATTGAAGAAAACTCTACCTCTATTCTATTAAAAACTGGTTTGTAGCACATAATCTGTTCACTAATATTGCAATGTTATTGTTGTCCATATATACTTAATACAAGGATATACAATGATTTTTATAGCTCTTGGTAATCAAAGTCAACATTAGGATAAAGCAGGTAAAAATCCTTTACGTTCACGCTATTAATTTGCTAACTGGAGAGAACAAAAAAATATATAAGCCACCGGAATGAAATTGGGGGATAGAGAAATGGACTATCAGTTAACAAGTGCAGTACCTTAGAAGACTCTTTGCAATTACTGTACTTTAACGGACTTTGAGACTGAAAAGCTGAAAGTGAAGAGTGAAGCCTTGTGCGTGACCTTAATGGATCTCCAATATATGGATGACTGTGGTATCCTGGTGCACACAGAAGACCTACAGGCCACACTTGACCTGTTTGAAAAAAACATATTGAGCCCTAGGGCTGCATCTGAATGCTGATAAGACAAAGATTCTCCTCCAGCCAAAACCAGGGTTCTCCCAAAATCCCCCCAGTTTAATGGCTGCGGGTCACCACCTGGAGGTAGTTGACCACTTCTGCTGTCGCAGTAGTCATGTGTACCAGTCATCAATCATCAACTTGGAGATCCTGCACAGGATCCAGTGCATAAGCTCCTCCTTTGGGAAGTTGCTCAAATGAGTCATCACTAACCATCACCTGTGGACGGTCACAAAGGTTGCAGTCTACAAGCCAGTCATCCTCCCAACACTCAATTATGGCTGTGAAATCTGGGTGATGTATCGCCAACACCTGAGAAAACCCGAGACATACCATCAGCGCTGCCTACAGAGGATCCTATGCCTCACCTGGATGGATTGGCGTACAAACACAAGTATCCTCCAGGAAGCAGGTGTCCTGAGCATAAAAGTGATTATTCTTGTGCAACAACTACACTGGACAGGCCACTGCATCAGAATGCTGAACACTCGCCTTCTGAAGTGCACTCTCTACTCCCAGCCCGTGACTAGTCAAAAATCACAGGGCGGCCAGTTTTGAAGATACCCTGAAAGCCGACTTGAAGAAGATTGGCTTTGACCTCAACAGCTGGAAAGAGAGTGCACTGGACCACCCATAAAGGCGATCCCTGCTTCATTAAGGTGTAGCTGGTTTTGAAGCAGGGCAGATGACAAAGGCGGGAGAGCAAGAAGAAAGCTCAAGAGAGCTCGCAATCCCTCATCAAACACAGACTGACCAACATACTGACTAATGTCTGATTGATGATATGCTGCGTGGATTTATTTTCAATGCTATATCTCCCTTAGGCAATTTACTTCCCCTTTCAATCTTTATTGTGCAGTCTTCAACACTATCTCTTACAGCCTCTCCCTCATTCTATTCCCCTTTCTTTTTCTCTCTCTCCCCCTTTCCTTACTGCAAGACTTTGTGGCAAGTGTCCTTTTCACTCCAAGGGACCACCAAGAAGAGAAGAATGCACCTTGTGTTAACCCCTGAAAGTCAAAATAAAGTTGATGCACTGTAAACTTTAAAACCATGAACCCAGCTAGAGTGAAATAAGAACATAGGATAATGAATTTGTGGAACAGAATGCTATCCTGTGTAGTTAATGCTTTCTCTATAGTGACCTTCAAAAGACAACTTGACAAAGTTCTGATAATGCAAATTGCAGAAAGGCAGGGCATTAAAGTACAGGATAAAGAGTGAGGCTGTTAGGTTTATTCTAGGGAGGAGCAAACTAGAAATGATGGGTGATGCAAAAATGCATTTCCAAATAGTCGAGATGAACTCAATGAACTGCATGGCTTCCTTTCATAACTTTTAAACATGTTTTCTTTTTAAAAATGGACAGAAAGTGTGCATAATAAGAGAAAAGGTTTAAAAGGTTGCTTATTATTAAATCAGTCCTCTTGGTTTTTGGTTTATTTGATACTGTTGTATATAGTGAATCTATACAGTACAATTAAGAGAACATGGAAAACTCATTAACTTTTTTATTGAGAAACCAAGGTGAAGGGCCAAGGCCCAGAGTGCAGGACAGCATGAAATTTGGAGACAGTTAAAAAGAAGGTAACAGACATCAGACAGTAGTGATTAGGCAATGCCAACATTGACTTTTAAAAACCTGAGGGTGATAGAAGTAAGGAAAGATTTAGGGAACAATGGAGATTTTGTTTTGATGACCTGGGAAAGAATGATTTAGAGCAGAAGATTGTGTGATCCATCTCCATTTGAACACAGTGGAATTGTAGGAAGGAAGAAGAGCATGCAGGATGTGTATTTGGATTTTAGTAGAAATGAGAGTAAAAAACTCTTAAGTGTATGGACCGAACTAATGCTGATACATCAGGTAATCCCTAAAACTGGTGGAATGAAATTGGGGGAATAGAGAGATTGGCTATCAGTTAACAAGAGCAACTTGAGTTTATATAGCATCGTTAATATAGAAAAGTACTTCACAGGGCTGTAATCAGAGTAAAAAATGACAACAGGGGTTACTTTTGTTTTCTAGTCAAAAGAGAAAACCAAGTTTTGTAATGGTAGATTTAGCAATGGAGGAAATCAGCAATAAACAAGATAAATGCTGTAAATATGCAGCAGGTCTGGCAGGGTCAGTAGAGAGAGAAATGGAGATCATATTTTAAATCATGATCTTTCATCAAAACTGGGAAATGTTAGAAATGTAACAGCTTTTATGTAAGTGAAATGGAGGAAGCTGAAAAAAAAAGGAAAGTCTGTGATAGGATGGAAGATGGGAGACATTAAATAACAAAGGAGTTGGTGGGACAGAACCAAAGATAGAGGTAATGGGACAAGTAGAAACAAATATGGGTCCAGAGAAGGCGTGAATGGCAGACTAATGAATGGCTGCCGTCCAAAAGCAAAGCACGATAGACAAGGCAGAGGCTGACACATGCAAAGAAAGTGAAACAAAATGGGGGAAAGAGACTACCATCTGAAACTCCTGAGCTCAATGTCAAATCCAGAACACACTTAGTCACTTTGACAACTTGAGCACATTTTAAAAAATATTATTTTATGGGGTGTTGGCATCGCTGGCTAGACCAGCATTTATTGCTCATCCCTAATTGCCCTTGAGAAGGTGGTGGGTGAGCCGTCTTCTTCAAATGCTGCAGGCCATATGGTGTAGGTACACTCACAGTGCTGTTCGGAAGGGAGTTCCAGGATTTTGACCCAGCTACAGTGAAGGAAGAGCGATATAGTTCTAAGTCAGGATGGTGTGTGACTTGAAGGAGAACTTGCAGTTGGTGGTGTTCCCGTGCATCTGCATTCCCTTGTCCTTCTTGGTAGTTAGGTGGTAGAGGTCATGGGTTTGGAAGGTGCTGTCAAAGGATCCTTGGTGAGTGCATCTTGGGTGTATATGCATCACGTGGTCTGCAGTGGTTCAAGAAGGCACCTCACCACCACCTTCTCAAGGGCAATTAGGGGTGGGTAATAAATGCTGGCCGAGCCAATGACCCCCACATCCCATGAATGAATAAACAAAAATCTTTTCTCAAGACCCCTCATGATCTTGAACATTTCCAACTTCACTATTTAGAGTCATAGATTTGTAGAATCACAGAGGTCTACAGCACTTAAAAAGGCCCTTTGGCCCATCAAGTCTGCACCAGTCAAACAAGTACCTAACTATTCTAATCCCATTTTCCAGCACTAGGCCCATAGCCTTGTATGCCATGGCATCGCAAGTGCATATCCAAATACTTCTTAAATGTTATGAGGTTTTCTGCCTCATCCTATCAGACAGTGAGCTCCTGATTCCCACCGCCCGCTGGGTGAAAAAATTCTTCCTCACATATTCAACTTCCTCCAATCTGAAAAAAAATCTATTCACCACAACTCTTTGTTCCTTGTCACTCAGCCAATTTTGTATCCATGTTGCTACTGTCCCTTTTATTCCATGAGCTCTAACTTTGCTCATCAATCTGCTGTGTGGCACTGTAACTAATGCTTTTTGCAGCATTGCCCTCATCAACCTTCTCTGTTACCTCAGCATAAAATTCAAGCAAGTTAGTTGAACATGATTTGCCTTTAAAAAATCCATGCTGGCTTTCCTTAATTAATTCACATTTGGCCAAGTGACTGTTATCCCATGCATATGCTGCCCTTGTCCTTCTAGATGGTACTAGTGGTGGGTTTGGAAGGTGCTGTTGAAGGAGTCTTGGTGAATTCCTGCAGTGCATCTTGTCGATGGTACACACTGCTGCCATTGTGCGTCAGTGGTGGAGGGAATGGATGATTGTGGATGTGGTGCCAATCAAGAGGGCTGCTTTGTTCTGGATGGTGTCAAGCTTCTTGAGTTTTGTTGGAGCTGCACTCATCCAGGCAAGTAGAGGGTATTCTATCACACTCCTGACCTGAGGTTTGTAGATGGTGGACAGGCTTTGAGGAGTTAGGAAGTGAGTTATTTATTGCAGGATTCCTAGCCACTGACCTGGTCTTGTAGCGACAGTATTTATATGGCTAGTCCAATTCAGTTCTGGTCAATGGTGATCCCCAGAATGTAGATAGTGGGGGATTCAACGATGGTAATACCATTGAATGTCAAAGGGTGATGATTAGATTCTGGAGCTGGTCACTGCTTGGCACTTGTGGGCATGAATGTTACTCGCCACTTGTCAGCCCAAGCCTGGATATTGTCCAAGTCTTGCTGTATTTGGACATGAACTACTTCAGATAGGGAGAAATGGTTCCAATTGTTGGAATGATAAAGAACCAGAGGGCATAGATTCAAGGTGATTGGCAAAAAAAGCAATGGTGACATGAGGAGAAACCTTTTCATGCAGCGAGTGGTTAGGGTCTGGATGCACTGCCTGAGAGTGTGGCAGAAATGGTCAACTGAGGCTTTGAAAAGAGGCTTTATCTTAGAGTCATAGTTAGAGTCATCATTATTACAGCACAGAAGGAGACCATTTAGCTTGTGAAGTCCATGTTGGCTCTCTGTAGAGCGAAAAGGAAAATGTAGGGGAGCGGTACTAAGTGAACTGCTCCTTTAGAGAACCAATATAGACACAATAGACCGAATGGTCTCCTCCTGTATTGGAACCATTCTCTGACTCTATGATATTCCTCTGGTGTGACTTCAGGCATTAGTGAGTGTAGGTGAACACCATTTTTACTTGGTTGGCAGGTTACAGATAGAAAGCAAATGCTTTGGAACGGCCCAGCATGCTACAATACCAGCTGGCCCAGGATGGAAGAACTTATGTATGTGGAGGATGGGCAGGCAGAGGTGAGATCTCAAGCCAGGAAGCCAGACTTGATTAGCAACAGCCCAGGTTAGTTTTCTGCATGAGAATTCTGCTCCCCACAATGCCACATAAATACAGAAAAATTCATCTTTGGTTTGACAACCAGTTCATTCCAGGATATTGCAAAGTGCCCACTCCCCCCAGTCTGTCCACAATGACAAATGTGTATGCCTTAGAATCCCAAGTTGCAAATTAAACCTGCCAACTGCTTGAGTCAGTGGTGGGGTTCTATGCAGGCTAGCACTAGGCCCTGAGGAAGATTGTGATGGCCAAAGGAACAGGGCAGTAAGTCATTCCACACTATTCTGGGGTGATGCCACCTCGTGTCCGATGGGCGGGAGGCATCAAAATCTTTTTCATTGTTATTGTTCCATTGAAAGCAGGTCAAAGTAGAATGATTCAGCCATTCAACTGGAGATTGTGAGCACCAATGAAGGTTAATGAATGTAGAGTACAATCATCAGCTGTGCTGATTGAGTTAGATGATAAATGGAGTATAATTAATGTGTCATTATAACTAAGGGGAAAGTGAGGGCATTTGGACTTTAAACAGCCTGTAAAATCTAAAAAGATTACTCTAGTTGCCTGGGTTAAAATGGAGATAATATGAAGAAAAGATAAGTGAAGTGTAGTAATTGGTATAAAACAGAACCATAAACTATACAGGAAGTCACCAGGCTTAATTTCTGGTACATATTGAGTTGGGAAATCAGAGCTCTGGAGAGCACCAAAATTATTCATAGTTTGCACTTGATAGAAAATGCAAGATCCACAATGGTTCTCACACCTGATCACTATAGTTGGATGATGCGCATGCACATGTACAGATATTGGAGGGGATAGAATTGGGCTTGCCTACAATGTCCTCAGTCAATTAACTTACTGACAATCACAATGAAGACTCAAATTTTGGCTAAGGGGACCAGTACTGATGGAATTATATTCTAGCAACTAATCAAAATCATTTAGGAGGAGGGGAGGAAATTGGTGAAGGCAAAAGCATTCTAAAAGAATTGATCTGTAGCATCTAATATGGACAATGATAATTCAGTATCATTAAACATGCCATTACATATATAAACCCCATTCATTGTACCATTTGAGGACAGGAGAAGGTCAAGATAGAGAACCTTTGCAGTCGACGGTGAAATGATCATGTTCCTCACTGATCTTGAAGGAAGCTGGCCACAAATACTAATGATTTCTGCAGCACAGACTCCGCTCTCCTGATGGCTGTTTAAACCTGAATCCAAATCAAGGACATCTCCTGGCATCCAGTCACAGCAATGTGGGCAAGCAGGGTTAGCAGCCACTCACATTGATGTATTCCCACAGACAGCAAACCAGAAAATTATTAGCCCTGAATCCCTTCACTTTTAACTTTAAAGTTTTACAGAAAACGAGGCAATAAATGATTGGAACACACACATGGGCTTCAGGTAGAAGATAAAATAGAATAAACACATTTTCGAAACATTATTTTAAAAATATGTGGCATTTTTTTTGGAGAAATTTTACATTCAACACATATAAGTGTATTCTTTCAGGACTTTATGAGGCTATTTAGCAGTAATTAAGAAGTTAGAAGTTGGAGTTTCGAAGGATGAGGGGGATCTGATTGAAATTTACAGAATACTGAAAGGCCTGAATAGAGTGGACGTGGGGAAGATGGCTTCCATTAGTAGGAAAGACTAGGACCTGAGGACACAGCCTCAGAGTAAAGGGAAGACCTTTTAGAATAGAGATGAGGAGAAACTTCTTCAGCCAGAGACTGGTGAATCTATGGAATTCATTGCCACAGAAGGCTGTGGAGGCCAGGTCATTGAGTGTATTTAAGACCGAGATAGATAGGTTCTTGATTGGTAAGGGGATCAAAGGTTATGGGGAGAAGGCAGGAGAATGGAGTTGAAAACTTATCAGCCATGACTGAATGGCGGAGCAGACTCGATGGGCCGAATGGCCTAATTTCTGCTCCAATGTCTAATGGTCTTATGGTCTTAGTACAATATAAAAAACCCAATTAGGCCTCTTTCAACAAAGTGTAACCTTTTCAAGGGTTTTTAAACTGTAAGTCAGTGCAGAGATGATGGGCAGAAAAGCCTCCTTCTATGCTGCAACAATTCTGTGATTCTGTGACTAACTGCATAAGAGTGGAATCCTGGACAATTCAAATGATTTCCAATTGATTGCAGTTTGGGGGGGGGGGTGGTCTTCAACAGTGCACCCTCTGGGGAAGTATAGAAATATTGACAGCAACTTCTGAATTTCTGAGTTTCACTGAGAAGTGACTGTCAGGCTGAGAGGAGGAATGATGGTGAACAAGACACTTTCACTCTTGTAACTACTGTAAACCTGGGCCAGAGCGATCCAGCCATTGCACTGAGAGAACTGTGCATGAGGATGTTCAATCTGAAGAAAGTTGCTGAGTGTAGGGGGAACGTAATAACAAATGTCAAATAATTAGTGGAACATAATTTTGCCCGTGGAATTGAAGGAAAAGTGAGGGTATTTGGACTTTAAACGACCTGAAAAATCTGGATGGATTACTTTATTTTCCTTGATTAAAATCAGGATAATGCTGAATGTAATTAAAGAAGGATAAATGTAATAGCTGATTTGAACTTGAGACATGGGCCAGGATTTTACGTCGCACAGCTGGGCATGTGCCCGACCCATCCAGCCGCGAAATAGAATGAGATGATGTCGGGCGAGTGTCCCGACATCATTGCGCATTCGGGTGATATCTCACTGGGAGGGCACGTGCGGCATTCTGAAGAGCACCCACCAACAATTAAGCGGGCAATTAAGCCCATTAAAGAGGCAATTGAAAGTGATTTTTCGTGGACCATCCACTTTTACAGTTGGCGGACGGGCCAATCGGCCAGGCGGCCTTTACGCTTTTGCTCTTGATCTAGGGCGGGATGAAATTTCCGTGGAGAAATGAAATAAAAAGAGATATCTGGGGAATGGTTTTTTATGAGGTGTGCTTTTAGGTGCTTAATTGTTCTGCATGGACATAATTTGCAGCATTTTTGTTTGTTTATTCTGTGGAGGTCTGCAGCTCCCTGGGGTAGTTGTCTGCCTTCAGGGAACTCAGTGGAAGTGCACATCAGCACCCGCTGTGACATTGGCCATTAATTGGCCAGCCAGCGTGAAGTCACAGCTGGGGGCTGATCGCGGTCGAGCGCCCGTTTTCCGTCTGCTCCCGGGCACGCCAATTGCACGTGCCTGATGAGTGAAAAATTCAGGCCAGGCAGCCTAGAAAAGTTCTAATCTCAATTTCTGTATGTGTTGATTTAAGTAATAGAATGCTCACAATCTCTAAACACTCGAGAAGCCAAGAGGTTCTGACACTTGATTGTTGCACCACATGTGCAATGGTTGAATGTAACTGTTTTGAGTACAAACACGTTTCCATCTGTTTCAGATGAAGTTACATTGTTTCATAGTTTGCCATTGTGAAATTTGAACTCTTGATACTCTTTTGAGTAAACCTGTTTCCATCTGTTTCAGATGAAGTTACATTGTTTCATAGTTTTGCCATTGTGAGATTTGAACTCTTGATACTCTTTCGAGTACAAACCTGTTTCCATCTGTTTCAGATGAAGTCACATTGTTCCATAGTTTGCCATTGTGAGATTTGAACTCTTGATCTTGGGGTTACAAACCCAGTACCATAACCACTTGGTTATTTAGGCCAAGGCAAAATGAAAATCCTTTTACATTATTTCATAGTTTGCCATTGTGAGATTTGAACTCTTGATCTTGGGGTTATAAGCCCAGTACCATAACCACTTGGCTATTTAGGCCAAGCCTGAAATGGTTGAATGTAGACAGAAGTGGGCTTGCATGAGATGCTCCCTGTGAGCTAATGGCCTACTAATTATCACTGTGATTATTGGACAATTAGTTAAGTAGCTAGAAGGGATCAGCACCTGTAAAACTGTAGTTCAGCGAGATCTCAATGCATTAAGGATGGCTAGTGAAAACAAAATCATTTAAAAAATAATTAATTTGTTGCAACTAATGTTCAACTAAATTTCAATATCACTTATTGTACCATTTTACATATAAAAAACTAATGAAGGCATATTTTTAGGATAAATTAGAGAAAGTTTCTGTACACTCATGATACTATTTTTACTAATATTAGAAAACAAAGCAAAATAAATCCTAAAATGCCTTACAAAATTTCACAATAACTACAATGTACTTTGAGTGCATGGTTGAAAATAAGTCAATGGGACAGTTTTTAATTATTAAACTGAACCGATGTGAAGGAACATAAGGTGTGGATAAGTGGAACAGAATGCCTTTCCTGGTAGCCGTTACACAACGTGACAAAGCTCTGATAATGAAAACGGTAGAGAAACATAGCGTTAAAGTTCAAGACAGAGGCAGAGGCTGTTAGGTTTATTCTGGGAAGAGGTGAACTAGAAGAGATGATGTGTGATGCAAAAATGCATTTCCAAATGACGAGATGAACTCAATGAACTCAATGAACTCTTATCACTTCAAAAAATGTTTCTGTATATTCTGTAAGAATATGTAGAGAACCTGCATACCTCAAGGGCAATGAATTTTAATTTTAAAATGAATATTATTCACTCTTGATTTATTTGATTGTTTAGTAAATTTATGTAATACAATTAGGTGAACATGAAAGACTCATTAAACATTTCAATTGAGCAATCAGCTTGAACAATCAAGGCCCTCAGTGTACAGGGTGTAAGCTGAAGAGAGTAAAGAGAAGACAAGGTAAACCAGAGAGTAGTAATTAGATGATATGAACCTTTAAGGTAATACATGGAATGAAATATATGGAGAGTTAAGGAAGATTCACCTTTTTGACATCTTGGGAAAGAATGAATAATAAAAAAGTGATGAGCCTTCTCTTCAACACAGTGGGGATGGGGAGAGGAGAAAGGGCTTGGATGATCGTGCACTCTGTTTAGAGCTTAGAAGGAAAACAGGTATGTCAAAAGAAATTAATAACAATAAGTATATAAAAAAGAAAATCAAGGAAGTTTTTAATGGAGGCATGAAGAGTGAGCAAGCAAATCTTGATGTGTCTGTTAAGGGCACAAAAAGGACCAAATTGGGACATAACGCTCTGGGCAGAATATCCCATCTTTAGAATTGTGCAGTGGAGAGTGTGTTCCGTGGCGCATAACCCACTGCTTGGAATTGCAGGAAATTGCGCCCAATTCCACACTTGAATGCTCATTGATTATGCACAGGTAAGTATCTCTCTGAATCACCTGGCGAGTCAGGAGCTGATTCGTCTGCCACACCGTTACCTGACATGGTCGAAGGTCCGGACGCCATATTTAAACCCCACCAGAGCACATCTCACTTCTCACACTCTCCGGCCCAGCTATCTCCAGGAGACCACTAGAGGTATCTGTGACCCAAAAGAAGGCGGCTGCATCCTGCCTCAGCCACAGTGCCCTCTAGGCCTCGATAAGAGGCGTGTGGAGACATAGAGATGTGCTCTGTCCCAGGGACGGCTCCAGAAAACACACCGGTCTCACCTCTCAGATCTGGGAGGCCATCACAAAGGATGTCAGCACAGCTGGCCAGCACACCCGAAATGCCATCCAGTGCAGAGGGAGGATGAATGATCTCATCCGCTTCACCAGGATGATTCATCCTTCAGCTCCCTCCATTATCAAGATCTCATCATGGCATCACGTACTCAAAGGGCTAGCCTCTTCAGGGATCTTACACAACCGCTTTTGGGGGACACATATCACCCGTGATTGCCTCACAGAAACTTTCACATCACCCCCATCCCATCTGTCATGCAGCTCCCACTCCATCCTCAGCCCCTTCTGGGGAGGGCTCACCACACACAGGGGACATGCATCTTCTCCAAACTCTGTTCCATCCCTTCTCATCACATTCCTTTCCTTTATCTTCATCCAGGGCAAACTGGCCCACAATAAAAGGGAAAGATCCCAAACCTGGGGTGGGACAGCTGACATCGTAACCCTCACAGAATTCGAGGAGGATGCCGCCGAGATCATTGGGGAGGACCGGGATTGTTCCTATGGGGAAGGGGAGATCGGATTGTCTCAGCAACCCAGTATGGATCACGCCTTCATCAGTTCATCACATCCTGATAATCACAGTGAGTGACATGCAGTCTTATATTTCTCATGCTCATCAGCTAAAACTCTTTTCTCTCTCTTATAGGAACCAGCAGATTGAGACCCCCAGGCTGACCAGCATAAATCCCAGCTCCCAGACTTCATCCGAAGAGGAAGCTGAGGAAGAACAATCACAGTGCTAATAAGCACCCTCCACTAGTGCAGAAACACACACTTCAGTGAGGCTTGAGCTTACCTACTGGAGAACACTTCACTGACACATCCCCACAGCAGTCAGAAGCAGGGACATCAGGCACTGCTCAGTTCGCGTCAGACAATGAGCCCCTGCGAGCAGCCACCAACTCACTGGAGATGCAACAACAGGCAGCGGAAAATCAGGCATTGATTCAGCAGTCACCCAGCAGACTAGAGCTAAGGATGGAGGAGCTTGTCCACGTTCTGTCTGATGTCATGGCTCCGAAATGCAAGTGCCTTGAGGTCACCATGGGACGGTTGGCAACCACCATGGACATCTTGGTCCAGCAGGTTTAGCTGGATTTGCGCTCAGCCCTGCACTCCATGGCCACACACTCTGGTGGGCACCAACAAGAGATAGGTGAAAGAGGATGAGCATCTTGACCCCCTGCAGGTGCACTTTCTCCTGCAGGAGTCATGGCGGGTCTTTTGGGCACCCATAGCGAGGATGAGCATCAGCCGGACACCTGGGGTCCTCCACTCAGGACAGTCCAAGAGTGTACAATGGCTTAGAGTCCCCTCTGCCTGTGAATCAATCCACTCCAGCTACTCAAACTGAGGAGGATGCACCTGTCCCTGAGCAGGTGATCCTTATCAGGCTGGGGCCACCAGAGGACGTCCACCAAGGTAATCGCAGTCATCAGGAGATAGCAGTCAGCAGGCTGCCTCCATCTCTGCTGTGGATGTCGGGGCTGCACCCAGGCGTAGCGGTAGGGATAGGAAAATTAAGAAATATCGAAATCACTTTTGGGTCTCAGGTGTGTTACCACTGTAAAATATTGCACTTTTGTAAATACATTAGATATTTATGTTTATGTGAATGGCCTGGACAACTGAAGGCATTGACTTCAGTTGAATCCTCATGTCTCAAGGTTTAACCATCTTCCCACTAAGTGATAGTCTCCCTCTGGAAAATTTACATTCATGTGATATCAACCTCACCAAAGATAGTTTCCGCACCCCCATGTGATGTCAGGGAGATGTGTTAAAATCTTTATTAGAAGTGTGTGATTAAAGCACTTGTAACCCTTCTTCCTCACAATACACCATTGTGTGAAGGCAGATCAACAGCCTTGAGGGATTAGCGGCAGTTGTGTGGCCTCAGTGGTAGTGTCAAAGGACAAGACCTGGAGGGGGGTAGGAGATGCCCAGCCATGTCCTCATCTCACTGGCCATTGCAGTTTCTCATTTATGTGGCGATAACTGCTTCAAGTGATTTTTTACACATTCTCACTGTTAAGTGGACTCTCACTTCAGAATCACAGAATCACAGTGGAGAAGAGGCCCTTCGGCCGATCGAGTCTGCACCGACACATGAGAAACACCTGACCTACCTACCTAATCCCATTTACCAGCACTGGCCCATAGCCTTGAACGTTATGACGTGCCAAGTGCTCATCCAGGTACATTTTAAAGGATGTGAGGCAACCCGCCTCCACCACCCTCTCAGACCGTCAAAAGTTTTTCCTCACAACCCCTCAAACCTCCTGCCTCTCACCTTGAACTTTTGCCCCCTTGTGACTGACCCTTCAACTAAGGGGAACAGCTGTTCCCTATCCACCCTGTCCATGCCCCTCATAATCTTGTACACCTCGATCAGGTCGCCCCTCAGTCTTCTCTGCTCCAACGAAAACAACCCAAGTCTATCCAACCTCTCTTCATAACTTAAATGTTTCATCCCAAGCAACATCCTGGTGAATCTCCTCTGCACCCCCTCCAGTGCAATCACATCCCAGAGCAAGCACATACAGAGGGCAACGCTGACCTTCTTAGAGATCATGACCAGGTGAATTATGAGGCTAGAAGGTGCAAATGTGAATGCTGAACTAGCTCTAGATGTGACAGGTTGGGCATCCCTTTCAACGAAATGGAATGGCATTCAGGGCCAAGAGAAATGTGGCCATCTCCCCATGCCTTCACCTTACTCCTCCTGGAATCTGGTAGCAATTAAAGTGTCACGGGAGCTTCTCTCAAGCCTTGCTTCCTCCAAGGCATCATCATGTTCAAACTGACCCTCATCACATGCTTGAGGTTTCTGCAGGGCCTCTTCATCCTCCAAGGAGGTCTCATCCTCATCCATTTCACCCTCTGGCAAGGGATCACCTCTTTGCAGTGCCAGGTTGTGAAGCAAGCAGCACACAACGATGATGTGGGACACCCTATCAGGAGTGTACTGTAATGAGCCACCTGAGTGGTCCACACATCTGAACCACATCTTCAGAATGCCAATGGTCTGCTTAATTCCGGACCGTGTGGAGCTGTGAGCTGCGTTGTACCTCTCCTCCGAACAACTCTGAGGCCGACACACCAGTGTCATCAGCCAGCATTTCAGTGGGTAGCCCTTATCCCCAAGCAGCCATCCCTGTAGATGTTCAGGCCTTTGAAAATCTGAGGCACCTGGGAGTGACTCAGGGGTCAGGATTTTACACCCCATGGGTGCAATCAGGTGAAAAGTTGCATGAGAAGACATCATATAAGCGTCCTGACATCATTCCATGTTCGCACAATATTTTGGAAACATGCCCGCCAACAACTTAGAGGGAAATTAAGCCCATTAATGGTGCAATTGTCTCCAATTTTCATTGTCTGTCCTACCTTACAATCGGCCGACGGGCATATCGGCCAGACAGACTTTGCATTTTTCATGAAACATCATCCAAGGGTGGGATGAGGTTTCCGTTATTAAATAAAATAAAAATAAAAATCTATTGACAGCATTTTTATCACCTCTATGTTCAGGTGCCTGATTGTGATGCTTGGACACTTTTTTTCCTGAATTTCAAAACTTTACTTCGTGGTTTTCAGGTCTGCAGCTCCCTGAGGCAGCTTTCGATCTTCAAGGCACTTTCTCTCAACGCTTGCCCGTGCCCATGGAAGTGACATCGCCTGTCCTTCTGCTGCCCCAACCTCAGTAGTGCTGAGCTTTTCAGCACATGTTTCATGCTGGCTGGCTGTCAGTTGGCCAGCTAACATGAAATCGCGATCAGCGGTTCATTTCCCGACCACTCCTGGGCCTGTCGATTGCACCCATCTGCCAAGCTGAAAATTCAGGCCAGGGTGTGAGTCATAGCAACTCCCAGGATACTGTGCACAAGCGTTCATTATGTGCTTCCAATGATCACACACCAGAGCTGCTGCCACCGAGGTCTTAAAGCCACATGGGTACAGTTGATTGCACCCTGCACTCTTGGGAAACCTGAGATAGCTGCAAAGCCAGTGAATCTCACAGCCTGGCTATCTTCATCGAGTGTAAATCTCACATAGTGATGTGCCTTGCTGTAAAGGGCATCTGTGACCTCCTTGATGCATCTATATGTTGCGGACTGCGAGACACCACACAGGTCCTCTATGGATCCCTGGAATGACCTGCAGGCAAAGAAATTGAGTGTGGCAGTCACCTTTAAAGCCATTGGCAGGGTATAGCCTCTAACTCCACGGGGCATTAGGTCTTTGCGAAGAATGAGGCAGATGTGATCTACCAGAGCTCAGGACAAGCGCAGGCATGTGTGGCATTGTCTCTCACTCATCTGTAAATAGGAGAGTCTTCTTTGGTATACCCTAGATCTGGCGAGTCACTTCCATTGTCTGGGTCTTTCTCCTGACCTTCATGATCTTGCTGTGGCTCCCCTTGACTCTGAGCATCAGGCGGGGCCTCCTCCAGGAGCTGTGCTCAGTGTTACCTCCTTCTCCTCCTCCATTTAAGTTGAACCCTCAAAAAGACAGCATTGAGTCCTGGATCCATAATAGCATTATCCTTCTCTCTGAAATGAAAGATTTAACAGTTTAATGATTAACAGGTCAACATAGTGAAGTTCACAATCTTTTACCAATTGCAACTATGATGCTCTATAATAATTTCTGCCCTACTTGCCTTATCGCTGATGCAGCTTTTTGTCTGAGGCACTAATGCACACATGGGGCAGAATTTGACGGCCCAGTTTTGGCGGGGACGAAGCCGTAAAATGCAGCAAGCCATTATAAATGCCATTGACGACAGCGGGAATGTAAAATGCCACTGTCGTAAAATTCTGCCCATGGAGGTAACCAAGATGCCATCCCCAATACTTAACATCTGAATCTCTCATTGATTGGAGAAAGTTTGAATGACATGCATGACCTGAGCTAGCTCACTGCTCCAATCTCTGATCCTGCATACTAATTAACAATAAATTGCTTATGATTAATAACTGGATGCTCTTTGACCCATTACTAATGCCAATTCTGAAAAACAGGTGACTGTTTTTTGTTGATGGGATGTCATATATGCTATATCTGTGCCTCCTTAACAGTTGCCTGCAATCCCAAACTTCACATTCCTATGTGTTAATGTTGAGATGCAGTGACTGTGATTTTAAGCCATTGGCTCCTGAATATCCCTGTTCCAGCGTTGATAACGGCATTGTCTTCCAATGGCTTTCTTCACAAGGAGGTCTCCCTCCTTGCTCTCCAGTCAGACTCCAGTTTACTCGTATGGCACCAACGAGTTAGAGTGCACCCCAGAAAGGGCCCTTCAGCCCAGCAGTGTGCTCCTCCCTCACTGCCTCAGACCAATCCCATGCAGATTCACTGGTACTTTCGATTTATAACTGTGCCATAACTGATAGTGCAGGGTGGTGGTCCTGAGCTATTATTTTGAGACCAGCTCCAACACTCTCTCTCTCTCACTGTCTGCATCCCAGAAATCCACCTGGAACTTCACGATGTGAAGGTTGATCTCCCTCCTGTTATTCTCCAGCCTTCCCCTGTGACACAAAGCTAGGCGGGAATGTATGTTGTGAGGAAGATGTAAAGCGGCTTACAGGAGGATTTGGACAGACTTAGTGAACGGGCAAGAACATGGCAGATGGAATATAATGTGGAAAAATGTGAGATTATCCACTTTGGTAGAAGGAACAGACGTGTAGAGTATTTCCTAAATGTCAAGAGATTAGAAGGTGTAGATGTACAAAGGGTCCTGGGTGTCCTTGTCCATAAGTCATTGAAGGTAACATGAGGTGCAGCAGGCAATTAGGAAGGCTAATGGAATGTTAGCCTTTATTGCAAGAGGATTTGAGTACAGGAGTAGTGAAGTTTTGCTTCAATTGTTTCGAAGTTTGGTTAGGCTGCACCTGGAGTCCCGTGTGCTGTTTTGGCCCCCTTACCTCAGAAAGGATATTATTGCCATAGAGGGAGTGCAACAAAGGTTCACTAGACTTGTTCCGGGGATGGTGGGACGGTGTTATGAAGAGAGATTGGGAAACTGGGCCTGCATTCTCTAGAGTTTTGAAGAATGAGAGGTGATCTCATTGAAACCTGCAAAATACTTAAAGGAATAGACAGGGTAATAGGCAGGTAAGATGCTTCCCCTGGTTGGGGGGTCTAGAACTAGGGGGCACCATTTCAAAATAAGGAGGAAGCCACTTAAGATCGAGATGAGGAAAAATTTCTTTACTCAGAGGGTTGTGAATCTTTGGAATTCTCTACATCAGGGGGCCGTAGAAGCTGTCATTGAGTCTGTTTAAGGTAGAGATTGATAGATTTCTGATTAACAATAACGTAAAGAGTTATGGGAATGGTGTGGGTAAAAAGGCACTGAAGTGTTCATTCAGCCATGACTGTATTGAATGGTGGAGCAAGCTTGATGGGCTGAATGGCCTTCTCTTGTTCTTATGTTTCTATGTTCCTAATATTGGATCCCATAGTTGTGGACATTCCTATCCTTCCCTGAGCCCATCGCTTTTGACATGCCCAAGCCCCAGGTGGACCTGTAGCCTTCCCATATAGAGGCTGTGTGTACGGACACATACTGAGGAGAACCACCCCCCACCCCCAGGAAAGCTTCACATACCTCCCCCACCTGCCGCTTTATTATGTGGTCTCCATACACAGGCTGCCGTTGATTCTGATAACCATTACCAACCACCTACAGTGCAGTACAGAGACGGACAAGCCCACGGACAGTGACTGTGAAAACGCCCTGCTCACCAATCTGTGCATTATATTCCTATTTAGCACACAACCTTGCCCCTCCCTGGAGGAGGACAGTGCTGATCATGAATACTCCAGCAGCATGACAGTCTCAAATCTCTGACTCTTAACTGTGAGGCCCACAGAGCCCCAGGACAGTCTCTGCTCTCTGACTCCTGTCCTCAAAGCCCAGGACTGTCTCTACACTTGGACTCCTGTCCACAGAGCCCCAGTATTGTCTCTAATCTCGGACTCCTGCTCACAGAGCCCCAGGACTGTCTCTGCTCTCTGACTCCTGCACACAGAACTCCAGGACTGTCTCTGCTCTCTGGCTCCTGTCCGCAGGGCTCCAGAACTGCTTCTGCTCTCTGAGTTCAGTCTACAGTGCCCCAGGGCTGTCGCTACTCTCTAACTCCTATCCACAGAGCCCAGGACTTTCACTGCTCTCTGACTGCTGTACACACAGTACCAGGACTGTCCCTGCTCTTTGACTCCTGTACACAGAGCCCCAGGACTGTCTCTACTCTCTGACTCCAGTCCACAGGGCCCACGACTGTCTCTACTCTCGGACTCCGGTCCACAGAGCTCCAGGACAATCTCTGCTCTCTGACGCCTGTCCACAGAACCCAGGACTGTCTCTATTCTCTGACTCCTGTCCACAGATCCCAGGACTGTCTCTGCTCTCTGACCCCTGTCCACAGAACCCAGGACTGTCTCTGCTCTCTGACTCCAGACCAAAGAGCCCCAGGACTGTCTCTACTCTCTGGCTCCTTTCCACAGAGCCCAGGACTGTCCCTACTCTCTGGCACCTGTCCACAGAATCCAGGACTGTGTGTGCTCTCTTACTCCAGTCCACAGAGCCCCAGGACTGTCCCTGCTCTCTGACTCCAGTCCACAGAGCCTCAGGACTGTCTCTACTCTCTGGCTCCTGTCCACAGAGCCCAGGACTGTCCCTACTCTCTGGCATCTGTCCACAGAGCCCCAGGACTATCTTTGCTCTCTGACTCCTGTCCACAGAGCCCAGGACTGTCCCTGCTCTCTGACTCCTGTAAACAGAGCCCAGGACTGTCCCTGCTCTCTGACTCCTGTAAACAGAGCCCAGGACTGTCCCTGCTCTCTGACTCCTGTCCACAGAGCCCCAGGACTGTCCCTGCTCTCTGACTCCTGTAAACAGAGACCCAGGACTGTCTCTGCTTTCTGGCTCCAGTCTACAGAGCCCCAGGATTGTCTCTGCTCTCTGACGCCTGGGTGCAGTCTCAGAGCAAGAATTTTGACTTTCACAGAGTTCTCCATTACCCTCATGATTGAAGACTACACTGTCTCCATTCCCATCCAGCCCCCTTATGAGTCTCCATTCGACCCAGCCCTTTTGTGCCACACTACCAATCGCCCCCTTTCCTATTCTAAAGTAAGTGTGCATCCTCTCCCGTTCATATATGTGGTATCCCTTTCACCCTCCTGTTTGTCAGCATTTTGGTTTCCCGTGTTGGGCTCCAGTTTCCCACCCTCCAGTCTCCCCTCTGCCTTCCATCATTTCTCCTCCTGCTCCACCCCTTTGCAAAGCCATTCTGCCCCTCTGCCTTCCATGGTGCTCTCTTTCCCCATACGCCTTTGCAAAGCCTTCCTGCCACTTTGCCCCATGTGTTCCCCCTCACCCCAACCCCTTGAAAAGCCTTCATGCCCTTTTGCCTTCCATCTTGCACCCTCCCCACCTAATCCCATGCAAAGCCTTCCTCCCCTTTGGCCCCCCCATTTGCTTGTTATCCTTACCCTACCCTCACCCCAGTTGAAATGCTGGTCTCTGAATGCTCAGCTCTGTCTGAGTATTACAGCAGAGTGGTGTCCTTCTGGAGAAGGGTGGCACCCACCTGCAGCTGGTTTCTGGCTGGCATGATGCAAGATTGGAAGGCTGCATGTGATTCTGACAAGAAGCTAATTTATTGAGCTTTCATGAGATGGTAATGAATGCAAATGGCATTCTCTTCACTGTTCAGTGGGACACCGAACCCGCCATTAGCCCACCATTGGGAGAATTGCAAACTGTTTTTACACTGGAGGGTTTCCAATTTTTTGGCTCCTGATAGATTCTCCACTCCTGCCCACCACAAAACCCACTGCAGGCAGATAGGGAAAAGTCCGCCTCCTCAGGCTCAAGGACATGTGAAAATGTTTGACCCAAAATTAAATCTGACCATTTTCCAGGTGTTTGACAATAATTAAGGGGCTTGCATACCCTAATGAATGACCTAATAACTGTCTGAGATCCTTGACAAGAAATCAAGTGGGCCCCATGAATGCAACCTAGCCAATGGCTTTCATTGCAAAGGTAAGTGACATTATTTTTTCTGTAGAGCTAGTAGAGGAAGAGTGCACATCTGGACTCAGTACTTCCAATGGCAAAGGTGCCATCGATTTTATGTTCTCAAAATTTACTGCTCCATTATGTCCCATAAAATGATGCACATGGGTAAAATGAGCAAGAGACCTATCCTAAGTTTTAGTAAAGTACAGTCCAACTGTAAACCTAAGTAAGCAGGACTCAATCATCTCAATTTAGCAAACTAACCTCAAGAAATCTGGACATCTTTTGCCACTGGCTCTCATTTTCACATATTCAAACAAGACTAGAACAGTTCAGAGGGAAAATCATGGATGAGTTGCAAAAGGAAAAAGAAAGAATTAAATATAAAGCATTCTTCACAACCACTGGAGGTCTTAAAGTGCTTTTCATCCAATGAAGTGCTTTTGAAGTGTAGTCACAATTGCATAGGTAGAGCTGAAAAACAGTAAGGGGCAAAAAATGTTAGTGGGGGTTGCATATAGACCCCCAAACAGTAGTGGTGATTTTGGGAATGGCATTAAACAGGAAATTAGAGACGCATGCAATAAAGGAGCATTTGTAATTATGGGTGACTTTAATCTGCATATATATTGGGCAAATCAAATTAATTACAAAACCATAGAGGAGGAATTCCTGGAGCGTATAAGGGATGGTTTTCTGGACCAATACGTTAAGGAACCAACTAGAGATCAGGTCATCTTGGACTGGGTATTGTGTAATGATAAAGGAATAATTGGCAATCTAGTTGTGCAAGGCTCCTTGGGGATGAGCGACCATAATATGATAGAATTCTTCATCAAGATGGAGATTGACGTAAAAAAATAAAAACAAAAGAACTGCGGATGCTGGAAATCCAAAACAAGAACAGAATTACCTGGAAAAACTCAGCAGGTCTGGCACCATCGGCGGAGAAGAAAAGAGTTGACGTTTCCCCACCCAAACACTGCCCCCCCCCCCCCCCCCCCCACCCCCCCCCACACCTTAAATCAGCTTATATTTCACCCCTTTCTTGGACTCACTCAAGTTCTGTCAAAGGGTCATGAGGACTCGAAACGTCAACTCTTTTCTTCTCCGCTGATGCTGTCAGACCCGTTGAGTTTTTCCAGGTAATTCTGTTTTTGTTTTGGAGATTGACGTAGTTGATTCTGAGACTAGGGTCCTGAATCTTAATAAAGGAAACTACGATGGTATGAGGCGCGAGTTGGCTATGGTGGATTGGGAAACACTACTTAAAGGGATGACAGTGGATAGGCAATGTCAAACATTCAAAGAGCGCGTGGGTGAACTGCAACAATTGTTTATTCCTGTCTGGCGCAAAAGTAAAACAGGAAAGGTAGGCAAACCATGGCTTACAAGGGAAATTAGAGGTAGTATTAGATCCAAGGAAGACGCATACAAATTGGCTAAAAAAAAGCAACAGACCTGAGGATTGGAGCAGTTTAGAATTCAGCATAGGACGACTAAGGGATTGATTAAGAAGGGAAAAATAGAGTACGAGAGTAAGCTTGCGGGGAACATAAAAAATGACTGTACAAGTGAAGAGAAAAGAATTGATGAAGACAAATGTAAGTTCCTTACAGTCAGAAACAGGGAATTTATAATGGGGAACAAAGAAGTGGCTGACCAACTAAATACATACTTTGGCTCTGTCTTCATGAAGGAGCACACAAATAACATACCAGAAATGTTGGGGAACACAGGGTTTAGTGAAAGGGAGGAAATGAAAGAAATCAGTATTAGTTGGGAAATGGTGTTGGGGAAATTGATGGGATTGAAGGCCGATAAATCCACAGTGCCTGATAATCTATATCCCAGAGTACTTAAGGAAGTGGCCCTAGAAATATTGGATGCATTGGTGGTCATCTTCTGAGATTCTATAGACTCTGGAACAGTTCCTACAGATTAGAGGGTAGTTAATGTAACCCCAGTATTTAAAATGGGAGGTAGAGAGAAAACAGAATTATAGACCAGTCAGCCTGATGTCGGTAGTGGGGAAAATTCTAGAGTCCGTGATAAAAGATTTAATAGCTGAGCACTTGGAAAACAATGGCAAAATCAGACAGAGACATCATGGATTTACAAAAGGGATATCATGCTTGACAAATCTACCGGAATTTTTCGAGGATGAAACTAGTAGAGTTGATGAGCGGGAACCAGTGGATGTGGTTTGTTTGGACTTTCAGAAGGCTCTTGACATAGTCCCACACAAGAGATTAGCGTGTAAAATTAACACGTACGGGATTGGGGGTAGTGTATTGATTGGATAGAAAACTGGTTGGCAGACAGGAAACAAAGAGTAGGAATAAACAGGTCTTTTCTGATTGGCAGGCAGTGAGTAGTGGGGTACTGTAGGGATCAGTGCTGGGACCCCAGCTATTCACAATATATATTAATGCTTTAGGTGAGGGAACTAAGTGTAATATCTCCAAATTTGTAGATGACACAAAGCTGGGTGGGAGGGTGACTAGTGAGGAGGATGCAGAGATGCTTCATTGTGATTTGGACAAGCTGAGTGAGTGGGCAAACGCATGGCAGATGCAGTATAATGTGGATAAATATGAGGTTATCCACTTTGGTAGCAAATACAGGAAGACAGATTATTTTCTGAATGGCTATAAATTGAGAGAGGGCAATGTGTAACGAGACCTGGGTGTCCTCATACACCAGTCGCTGAAGGTAAGCATGCAGGCGCAGCAGGCGGTAAAGAAGGCAAATGGTATGTTGGCCTTCATAGCCAGATGATTCAAGTACAGGAACAGGGATGTCTTGCTGCAATTATACAGCGTTTTGGTGAGACTACACCTAGAATATTGTGTGCAGTTTTGGTCTCCTTATCTGAGGAAGGATGTTCGTGCTATAGAGGGAGTGCAGTGAAGGTTTACCAGACTGATTCCTGGGATGGCGGGATTGACCAATGAGGAGAGATTGAGTCAGTTAGGATTATATTCGCTGGAGTTCAGAAGAATGAAGGGGGATCTCATAGAAACCTATAAAATTCTGACAGCACTAGACAGGGTAGATGCAGGAAGGATGTTCCCGATGGTGGGGGAAGTCCAGAACCAGGGGTCACAGTCTGAGGATACAGGACTGTGATGAGGAGACTGAGATGAGGAGAAATTTCTTCACCCAGAGAGTGGTGGGCCTGTGAATTCGCTACCACAGAAAGTAGTTGAGGCCAAAACATTGTATGTTTTCAAGAAGGAGTTGGATATAGCTCTTGAGGCAAAAGAGATCAAAGGATGTGGGGAGAAAGTGGGAGCAGGCAATTGAGTTGGATGATCAGCCACGATCATGATGAATGGCGGACCAGGCTCGAAGGGCTGAATGGCCTACTCCTGCTCCTATTTTCTATGTTTTTATGTATTGTAGAAAATGTGGCAACCAATCTGTGCACAACAAGGTTCCACAATCAGCAATATGATAATGATCAAATAATCTGCTTTAATGATTTTAGGTTGATGACCCTCATGATCAACTCCTCATTCAAAGGAAATAGCCTTTTCATTCTAACAATACTCTAGAGAATTTTAAATACCTCAGTTGAACCTGCTCTTAACCTTTCCTGCTCAAGTGGAAATAGTCCCGTTAGTTTAGATCTCCCCTCCAAACTATTGTGTCCCATTCCCAGCATCATTCTGGTGAATCTACAACTCAGTGCTCCCTATGGCTGAAATTTTTCATGGAGGTGATGACCCTGCCTCTGGCTGAAAAGTCGAAAGCGAGCCTACCTCTGCAGAGCCAGAAAGCTATGACCTAATTTTCCAGCCATCAGGCTGTTAAGTGGCATAGGTCATGGCTTCTGGCCCCAGAAGAGGAGGATGTCCCGCTTCCAAGCATGTCCAAGCTGCGCCACCAAGGAATGGTGGCTCCTGCTGGGATTAAAGACAATCCCCATTAGGGGCCATGGATGAGGCTGGATTTTGGTAAGTGGGGCAGTGGGAACTGCGATCAGGAGGCCTTGGGTGGGGGGGCCATGTGGAGTCGGTAACCACCATTGGTGGTTGACTGTTGAGCCCACAGTCAGGATGTCAGGGTTTACTTTGCGGCTTTGCGATGTGGTATGGTCATCCCCTCTGCTGGTAAAAGACCAGCAATGGAAGGAGGAGACTCTTTAGTGGTGCCCCTTCCATGTCACTCAATTTTAGGCCACCCACCTGCCAACTGGTTCAGGTGGTAGAGTGGGAGGGGCGATGGTGCGTGCGTGTGTAAAATTCCATCCAATGGCTTTAATTTCCTTTTTCTAATGGAACACTCAAAACTTCATACAGTACTCCAAATATGTACTTACCAATGCTTTGTATTAATTCATAGCAACTTCATTCTGCTTGTACTGTATGTCCTCATTTATACAGGGGTAGAGCCAAAGTGCTATTAGCCTTTCATCACACAATCACAAAATTCTATCAGTACTACAGGAGCCCAGTCAGCCCATTGTGTTTGCACTGGCTCTCCGAATGAGCAATTCACTTAGTGCCATTCTTCCGCCTTCTCCGTAACCCTGCACATTCTTCCTTTTCAGATAACAGTCTAATTCCCCTTTGAATGCTTCAGATGAACCTGCATCCACCATATATGACATTAATTACCTGCATTTGAAAATTCAGGGAGTTATGTATTTGAATCCCTACACCCTTTCCATTGATTTCATATTCCTATTCCTTTTTTTTCGCAATGTATATTACCTCATACTTACTTACATTAAATTGCATCTGCCTCCCATTTGCCCATTCTAATTTCCTGACATCTTTTACAGTTCTCCTCATTGTTTGACAAACCCACCACTTTTCAGTGTCAGCAAATTTTGGAAAAAATGTTTCCTGAACCCAAGAACAAATCAACAGTTAGTAAAAAACAAAAAAGGAACCATCATGGATTCTTCAGTATACCATGCCCACACCTCCTGCAGTTTGATCTGTTCCCCTAACCCTTTGTTTCTGTCCATCAACCAACTTTCTATCCATATTGCTATAGTCCAACTTATATCAGTTGCCTGAACATTTCTAAAAAGTTTCTTGTGAGACACCTTATCAAATCCCTTTTTAAAATTCACATACACTACATCATCTGCATTCCCTTTATCTATTGGTCTCTTCCTCAAAGATTAAATGGGGTTCCCAACATTGCTCAGCAGGAAACTCGACTTGTCTTTTACCTGCCTTGAAAGAACAAAACTCTAAAATATTTTTCCGCCGGCTTGAAACAGATTTTTCTCATTCATGAAAAATGACTGCCACGATTCCACGGCTGGCGGAAGTGAAAGATTCTGCTCTAAGAGTTAGCCCACAAACAGCAATGAACTATCTAGCTCTCACTCCCTTTTTTGAACAAATGTTTTTACATTGTCTACCATCTTGTTCCACAGAACAGTTTGTATATTTAAGAAGAATTGAAAATTTGGGGCCATAACCTCTGCCATCTCCTAACTTCCTTCAAAAGTCCAGAGTGTATGCTATCAGACCTTGATGACTTATCCACCTTGAATTTTGTTCATTTTTCAGTACCAGTTACATTTCTATAATTATTTATATCCATTGTTCCATATTCTCTTCTTGTACACCAACTGTTGGCTGACATACAAGATCAACTGAAGCAGGTTTTATTGAACAAACCATCAAGACACTAATTCTTTAAGCAAACTTATTATTATTGATATTGTGCCTTTAGTATTCTGAGGACAACTGAAAATGAAAAATCTATGATTATCTACGGACTTGATGCAAAATATTTTGCAGGTTGTGTGCTACTCACCCAATTATTGGCTGAAGTGGCAGCTTAAGTATACTGAGCTTTATTGTCTCTATTTTTTAGTGACAGGTGAATATTCCCAATTTAACTTACATGATCACCAAGTTTCATCTTCCAGTAAAAGGTTTTTCCTCTGTAGTAATACACTACCCTAAACAATGTTGTTAGATCTTATTAACTTTCACTGGGCAGTGCCCACCGATAATAAAATAAAACAAAAGGGTGAGGAAGTTCAATATTACTGAACTAAAGTTGGTACTATTGTTTATTACTATTGCACGCGTGTGGTTTTTATTGTTAATTCTGCCTTGCAAAATGGTCCCACCTCTGACTTCTGGCTCACACCAGAATTAGAGAAAAAAAATCAAAGCCGAACAATTTCATATTCTGAGGAATCACAATATAATGAATTACTAAAAGAAAATCTTTTATATCTTATAAAAATGCATCCTGCTTTTTTTTGTCAACAATTGAAATCAGGGCATCAAAATAGGACTACAATTTCCAACTTAGTTTATCTTGAACACAAAAACAGAATTACCTGGAAAAACTCAGCAGGTCTGGCAGCATCGGCAGAGAAGAAAAGAGTTGACGTTTCGAGTCCTCATGACCCTTCAACAGAACAGTTCTGTTGAAGGGTCATGAGGACTCGAAACGTCAACTCTTTTCTTCTCTGCCGATGCTGCCAGACCTGCTGAGTTTTTCCAGGTAATTCTGTTTTTGTTTTCGATTTCCAGCATCCGCAGTTTTTTGTTTTTATCTCTTAGTTTATCTTGGGCTGGATTTTTTTTAGCCAGTACCTTCCTTGTCCAATTTCTCAGAAGTTTTATTTTCTAATAATTATATCAACCCTGGCACAGCCATTTTCTGCGATGGTATTCACACTGACAGTGAGAATTGAAATAGGCAATGGTGGCATTTGCTCAGTATTTGTAATAAATTTGGGAATGAACCTTCCTACCAACTGCAAAATTTCAACTGTTGTGAGTAAATTCATTAAGGGTGGTTCAAATGTGCTTTTTCATTCTGACATTAATCTGCTCAACAAGGAACATGCAGAACCTAAGGTCAGAGAGTTTGTAGGGAAACTGAAAAAAAAGCACTTCAACATAGCTTGATAAAACCTTCACACAACAAAAGTGTGGCTACATGGGAAATATCAAAGTGTCACATGTAATATAACAAGTAGCAATGTTTTATACATAGCCTGAATTCTTACATTTTGTACTCAAAAATTGAATAGCAGAAAAATCTTTAATAGTACAAAAAATCCATACCAAATGCTAAAAGAATGTTACTTATTAATCGCACTCAACAGAATGCTGCCTTGACAAACTTAGCAACTTATTTGGACCTGTACCAAATTGTGTTTTGTTGTCTCCAAATGATCAGAGCTGCAATCAAAAAAGAGCCATGATTATAAGTAAGGTTGAAGCAGACACATTTGGCTAATGTTAATGTTAAAGAGTTTACCTGCCCATCTTGCAGCAACAAACTCATGTTTACATTTTCATTGACTGAATCACTCCACAGGTCAGAGAGTGCAAAGAGGTTATCTAGTTACAAAGTGAACTGTTATTACACCAACTAAGCATTCCAAGCTGAAGATATATGTCTTATGACCTTACAGCTAATGGAGCTCTTAATACATGCTCAATACTGGTTTCTTCATGGTTCAGCTTCAGAGGTCCTAAAGTTCAGGTTGTGTTTAAGCCATTTGACAGTCAGCCAGTCTTCAAAATGCTTGTGGCTCTGCTAACAATTCCTTCTTCCATCATTCTGAAAAGGAAAATGAACGCTGAATCTATTGGGCTGGATTTTAATACTCAGGCCTGTTGCAGTGGGAATAGCTGGCAGCAGGTTGGGAACCTGGAAGGTCGTGGAGCAGGTTTTTCTTTAACTGAATCACAACATTTGTATTCTGCTTCCAGGTTTCCCAACCAATCAGAACAAGTGGGCATGATCACAAGCCGCACCTGACTGTTAAAGCCTCCGCAGACACAAGGAAGAAGACTGCCTCTGAAGCCAAGCAAGCGTGACTGGAAGTGGCTGAGGAGGTGAGCAGCAGGAGTGCATTCCCTCCCTCGTGGATGTTGTGTCACAGAGGTTCAAAGTCCTCATCAGGGCAGGAAAAGTGAGTGACATGCATATTCAAGTGGCAATCCCCTCACCATTACTTTCCCAGCCTCATCCTGCACCACACTCCTCAGACCAACTCACATTCCTCTTACTGAGGCAGCTCCTTACAGCCCTCTGAACAGTAATCCCTGACACACTCATTTTGGTGCATCTCACACACATCCTCAGAGTCACCCTCTGGAAATGTTGTGATTCCATCCTTCATTTTCCATTTCTCATACTCACTTCTCCCTCTCCCTGCAGTAGAAGACAGCACAGAACTCCAAGGAGAGGCAGAACAGTGGGTGGTTGGAGGTTGGGGTGGGGGTGGGGGGGCATGCTGGTGGTCCCTCATAGCCAGCCTAATCGTTGTGGAGGACAAAGCATTAGAAATAAGCAGAGCGTTGGAATGCATGGTCATTGACGATGGAGAGACGTGAGTCTCCTGGATACCTGGTGTCAGGATTTTTTTTTATTCATTCACAGGCTTTAGGCATCGCAGGCAGGGCCAGCATTTATTTCCTATCCCTAATTTCCCTTGCGAAGGTGGTGGTGAGCTGCCTTCGCGAACCGCTGCAGTCCATGTGGTATAGGTACACCCATAGTGCTGTTAGGAAGGAAATTCCAGGATTTTGACCCAGCGACAGTGGAGGAACGGTGATATATTTCCAAGTCAGGATGGTGAATGACTTGGAGGGGAACTTCCAGATGGAGAGGCTCATTGGATTCAAAACCCAGGGTACGTTGACCACGAGCAGCTGAACAGTCAGAGCAGAAAAGCAAGCAGCCCATCAAGGATGTCTCTAGTTCTGCTGAAGCCACAGGGCTAGAACCATCTGGGAACATTAGGAAAAGGAAAAGCAAGACAAGGGAAATCACACGATAAAAGTGTTGTAGAGTGTCACTTCTTTGTCAATGTTGTTGCAGCATAGACTTTTGCCCGGATCTTCTGAGGAACATCAATCATGTTCAGATCTCTGCCGCACTTGTAATTTTCTGCACCCCAACTCTGTTTTGCATTTCTGGCCGGGTCTTCTCAACCCAGCTTCTCCAGAATTGTGGAGCATACTATCCCATGAAGAGCTTCATCACTGAACTGGTGCATCAGAGGGCAAGGCTAGCCATGCCCCATTTTTACGGCATTAGCTGCCGTTAGGTAAGTTTAAAGGTCAAGTGGAAATGTGAGTGAATGGGTGAGTGGATGAATGAGCGAACAGGCAGGGTGATAGGGTGGGTGAAGCAAGTGGGTAGGGTGGGTGAGGTAAGTCAGTAAGGTGGCAGGTGGGTAGGGTGGCAGGTGGGGAGGGTGGGTAGGGTGGGTGAGTGTATAGGTGGCTCAGGGGATAGTCAGATTGGGAGGTGTAGTCAGGTCACGGGCTGGTCAGGTTGCATCGGGTGGGTTAGTTAGGTGGTAGTAGCTCATTGGGTCTGGTCGATGGGATAGTCAGCTGGTTGGGGGTTAGTGTCATCGGGAGAAGTAGTCAGGCCGGATCGGTGGGTCAGGAAGGTAGTTTAGGGATCAGGGTGTTGTTGGCTGGTTGACAGTTAGCTTGGTCAGGAGGGGTAGTTGGGAGGTTGGGGGGTAGTTGGGGGGTCAGTGTGAGTGATTGGGATGTAGCTCTGGAGTTACCAGAGAGGTTGACTAGGATTTTTCTGTCTAACATTTCCTGGGTAAGTATCCAGTTAAGTAAATTGGAACTGTCTCAAGTTTCCTACTCTAACTAAGAGTTGGAAACTTTCGGGCAGGGTCCCAGGGGGCAAGGGAATTGCCTTTCAGAAGTTCAAACTTCTTGGGCAATTCTCTTGGAGGTCAGCACATCAGGATTTCCACGGGGTCCCAATGTCCAATGTACATCCGGTCTCAGACAATCCAGAGACTGGAATATTTGGGCCTTTATTTCAAATTTCCATTGCCCAGTCATCCATATTATCCAACACCTGCTCACCTTGGCAGGTTAAGATTCAGCCCATGCTTGCTACAGCTACAACATCAGAGAATAATTCAAGGCAAACTAATTAATCTCTGCTCCCAGACTAATTCTCTTGTTAATAGCAGCACTGAAAATGGATACTCATGCCAAAATTTTAAGCCATTTTGTTCTGACAAGGAGTATGATTCACACTCACATGCAATTATTAGCACTCAACATATGTTACAGTAAATGCTGGTAATTCCATGTGCTGGACTGCAGGAATTTCTAATTCCAACAATAATTGAGACTTGTTACTGCCTGGACTATTGCTAAATTGCTCTAATATCTATAACTCAGATCATCGGCATTATTATTTTAATAATATTTTTTCGTACATTTAATAGGAAATACTTTCATCCATATATTGTCAGCTTGTGAAGGTTGCCTGAAATATGAAGTGACTTGCACAGCAGATATTAACATCATTAGATTCTTCACAATAAACAACTATAGAATCCGAATACAAGTACAACCTTCATAAACTGAGATTTTCTGCCCAAGTTACAGTGGTTTTCTGGTGTTGCTTGTGTAGTTAGGATAGAAAACTGGATAGGGAGCCATACTACTTGGTCTCAGCCCCTTTT
This sequence comes from Carcharodon carcharias, assembly GCF_017639515.1. Lineage (NCBI taxonomy): Eukaryota > Metazoa > Chordata > Chondrichthyes > Lamniformes > Lamnidae > Carcharodon > Carcharodon carcharias. The sequence goes on from NC_054480.1 coordinate 53,458,511, forward strand.
TGCACCCATAGCAATTGGGTAGGTTATTCTTGCTGTACTTGCTGTAACAACTAACTACTTTAAGGTGCTTCAGCACATTTTTGCACGAACTAGTTAAGTAATTCACTGCCAGTTTTAATTTAATCAGGCAGAATTTTATTGGCACTCCCAATGGTAGGTAAGGAAGGTGTGGGTAAAATAGTGGGGAGCCACTTTGGGGTCCCCTACCATATGGGGAGGCCACCAGCCTCATTGCAGCATCACTGGGACATCATCGGAGTCTGAGGCTCCATCCCCCGCAGAGGGGTCCCTGGACAAAGATACAGTCCCCACAACCCCAAATATTCCCCCTGAGGTTCTTTGCCCAGTGATCAGTGGGGTCTTTCTCTTCAGCTAACCTGAATTTTTATATATACTTACCTCTACAAGGGCCTCTCCACCTTGAGGAACCTCCAAGGTCCCTGACTTGCCTCAGCAGCATCCAGCTCTCATGATGGCACCGTTGAGGGTTCAGAGCTGTTGGCGCAAGCTGCCAGCCCTCTAATTGGGCCAGGACCTTCAGGAGCCTTCCCATTGTCTTTAATAAGGCAGTGGGCCTTCAGGCAACCAATCAGGAGGCTGCCTGTGGTAAAATCATTGAGCTGGTTCCTCTTCTGGCATGTGTTGGCTCAGGAGCTGCTTTTCAACCTGACATCAGGGTCCTGAAATCCACGTTAAAATAGAGCCCATCATGTCAATTGCGACCACGTCTAATTCACCTCAATCAATGTTGCCTGGTATCATGGAGTGCAAGGATAACACAAGGCTCCTGTCCCCATGATCTCCTGCTGCCAGGAGCACCTTGCTAACTGTAACTTTTTCCTACCATCAACTCTCAAGAGTTCCTGAGTTCTGTAACTCCACTGGCTTCTGGATGATGGAGGACAATAAGATGGTCCACGGTCTCAAAGATTGTGAAGCAATCAAAGAGGACAATTCAGTCCCGTCATTGTCACCATTTATAATGTTAGCCAGAGAAGACAGAAACTGGACTGGAAAAAATAGAACAGTGTTTTGAGGGTGGGAGGGGGTGGTGACAGCATTAATACCCTGTATATTCACAGCAATATAAATAGTGTTATTTATATTTATTTACTGTAACATTTGACCAAAACACTAAGTTGATTGATACTACACTTGATCTTAGCCAAAAGGCCGAGAAACACCAAATTTGAAAAAAAAACACTGCAAAGCTAATTAATAAATTAATTATCTAAGTAGAGATGGCTGGGCAGGTGATGTGCTGTAACTGTATGATGTGGGAACTGGCAGATCCCATTGCAAGCCGCAGTGACCACAACTGCAGCAAGTGTTGGTTGCTGGAGGAACTCTGGCTCAGAATTGATGAGCTGGAGTCCAAGCTCTGGATGCTGCGGCACATCCAGGAGGGGGAGAGTTACCTGGACACTTTGTATCAGGAGGCGGTCACACCCGGTAGATTGAGTACCTCAAGCACGGTCAGTGGTCAGGGTCAGCAGGGTGTGACTGCAAGTGAGGCAGGAACAGAGGAGCCTCAGCTCTTGACCTTGTCCAACAGGTACAAGGTACTTGCTCCCTGTGTGGATGAGGAAGAGGGCTGTAGGGAGGATGAGCCAGCTGACCACGGCACCGTGGCACAGGAGGCCATTCAGGAGGGAGTAGCAAAAAGACAAGTAGTAGTTGTAGGGGATTCTATAATTAGGGGAATTAATAGCTTCCTTTGTAAGCAGGATCGAGAGTCCCGCATGGTATGTTGCCTGCCTGGTGCCAGGGTGAGGGACATCTCTGACCGGCTTGAAAGGATATTGGAGAGGGAGGGGGAGGATCCAGTTGTTGTGGTCCACGTCGGGACAAATAACATAGGTAAGACTAGGAAGGAGGACCTGCTTGGGGATTATCAGGAACTAGGAACTAAATTAAAGAACTGGTCCTCAAGGGTTATAATCTCTGGATTACTACCCGAGCCACATGCAAATTGGCATAGGGACGTGAGAATAAGGGAAGTAAACATGTGGCTAAAGGAATGGTGAGGGAAAGACGGGTTCCATTTCATGGGGCACTGGCATCAGTACTAGAACAGGAGGGATCTGTACCTTTGGGACAGTCTCCACCTGAACCAATCTGGGGCCAATGTTCTAGCGAAAAGAGTAAATAGGGTGGTCAACAGGACTTTAAACTAGAAAGTTGGGGGGGGGGTGGTGGGTAAAATTCCAAGAAGTATGACTAATGGGAAACAAAGCAGCAGGTTAGCGTGTGGGGGGCTGGATTCAACTTCATGGAAAATTATGAAAAAACTGAAAAGAAAGGAGAGCCCAGGAGAAGCTATTTACTTCTCCAGAACACAAAATAGGACAGAGTGTTTGGAAAGGGCTAGGAATCTAACTTCAAGCACATCAGATAAATGAAAAAGGGGAGGGGAAATACAGGACTGAAGGTGTTGCATCTGAATGCACGCAGTATACGAAATAAGGTAAATCAGCTTGTGGCGCAGATTGAAATTGGCAGGTATGATGTGGTGGGCATTATGAAGACATGGCTGCAGGGGGATCAGGACTGGGAGCTGATTATCCAAGGATATACATCCTATCAAAAAGATAGGCAGGTTGGCAGAGGGGGTGGGGTTGCTATGTCAATAAGAAATGAAATTAAATCGATAGCAAGAAATGATGTTAAATCAGATGATGTAGAATCTGTGTGGGTAGAGTTGAGGAACCCCAAAGGTGAAAAAACCAAAATAGGAGTAATGTACAGGCCTCCGAACAGCAGTCAGGATGTGGGGCACAAGATACACCAGGAGATAGAAAAGATGTGTAAGAAAGGCAAGGTTACAGTGATCATGGGGGATTTTAATATGCAGGTAGACTGGGAAAATCAGGTTGGTAGTGGATCCCAAGGAAAGGAATTTGTGGAATGTCTACGTGATGGCTTTTTGGAGCAGCTTGTGGTGGAGCCCACTAGGGAACAGGTAATTCTAGATTTAGTGATGTGTAATGAGGCAGATTTGATAAAGGAGCTTAAGGTGAAGGAACCCTTAGGAGGAAGTAACCATAATATGATAGAATTTACCCTGCAATTTGAGAGGAAGAAGTTGGAATCAGATGTAATGGTATTACAGTTGAATAAAGACAACTACAGAGGCATGAGGGAGGAGCTGGCCAGAATTGACTGGGAGATGAGCCTAGCAGGAAAGACAGTGGGACAGCAATGGCAGGAGTTTCTGGGAGTAATTTGAGAGACGCAGCAAAAACTCATCCCTAGGAAGAAGAAGCATACTAAAGGGAGGACGAGGCAACCATGGCTGACAAGGGAAGTCAGGGACAGCATAAAAGCTAAAGAGAAAGCATACTATGCAGCAAAGGGCAGTGGGAAACCAGGGGATTGGGAAGCCTACAAAGACCAACAGAGGACAACTAAAAAAGAAATAAGGAGGGAGAAGATTACATATGAGGGTAAACTAGCCAGTAATATAAAAGAAGATTGCAAGAGTTTTTTTAGATATATAAAGGGTAAGAGAGAGGCAAAAGTGTACATTGGGCTGCTGGAAAATTACGCTGGAGAAGTAGTAGTGGGGAACAAAGAAATAGCGGAGGAACTGAATTGGTACTTTGCGTCAGTCTTCACAGTGGAAGACACGAGTGACATCCCCAAAGTTCAAGAGAGTCGGGGGGGCAGAGGTGAGTATGGTGGCCATTACCAAGGAGAAGGTGCTAGGAAAACTGAAAGGTCTGAAGGTGGATAAATCACCTGGACCAGATGGATTAAACCCCAGTGTTCTGAAGGAGATAGCTGAAGAGATAGTGGAGGCATTAGTGGCGATCTTTCAGGAATCACTGGAGTCAGGGAGGGTCCCAGAGGACTGGAATATCACTAATGTAACTCCCTGTTTAAGAAATGAATGAGGCAAAAGACGGGAAAAGACAGGCCGATTAGCCTGACCTCGGTCGTTGGTAAGATTTTAGAGTCCGTTATTAAGGATGAAATTTCAGAATACTTGGAAGCTCATGGTAACATCGGGCAAAGTCAGCATGGTTTCATCAAGGGGAGATCATGCCTGAAAAATCTGTTAGAATTCTTTGAGGAGGTAACGAGTAGGTTAGACAAAGGAGAACCAATGGATGTTATCTACTTGGACTTCCAGAAGGCATTTGACAAGGTGCCGCACAGGAGGCTGCTCAGTAAGATAAGAGCCTATGGTGTTAGAGGCAAGGTACTAGCATGGATAAAAGATTGGCTGTCTGGCAGGAGGCAGAGAGTGGGGATAAGGGTGTCCTTCTCAGGATGGCGGCCTGTGACTAGTGGAGTTCTGCAGGGGTCTGTGTTGGGACCACAACTTTTCACTTTATACATTAATGATCTAGATGAAGAAACTGAGGGCATCCTGGCTAAGTTTGCAGATGATACAAAGATAGGTGGAGGGACAGGTAGTATTGAGGAGGCGGGGAGGCTGCAGAAGGATTTGGACAGGTTCGGAGAATGGGCAAAGAAGTGGCAGATGGAAGACAAAGTGGGGAAGTGTGAGGTCATGCTTTTTGGTAGGAAGAAAAGAGGCATAGACTATTTTCTAAATGGGGAGACAATTCAGAAGTCTGGAGTGCAGAGGGACTTGGGAGTCCTAGTCCAGGATTCTCTTAAGGTTAACTTGCAGGTTGAGTTGGTAGTTAGGAAGGCAAATGCAATGCTGACATTTATTTCGAGAGGACTAGAATATAAAAGCAGGGATTTGCTGCTGAGGCTTTTTAAGGCTCTGGTCAGACCACATTTAGAATATTGTGAGCAATTTTGGGCCCCGTATCTCAGAAAGGATGTGCTGGCCTTGGAGAGGGTCCAGAGGAGGTTCACGAGAATGATCCCAGGAATGAAAGGCTTAACGTATGAGGAACGTTTGAGGACTCTGGGTCTATACTCAATGGAGTTTAGAAGGATGAGGGGGGATCTGATTGAAACTTACAGAATACTGAAAGGCCTGGATAGAGTGGACGTGGGGAAGATGTTTCCATTAATAGGAGAGACTAGGACCCGAGGGCACAGCCTCAGAGTAAAGGGAAGACCTTTTAGAACAGAGATGAAGAGAAACTTCTTTAGCCAGAGAGTGGTGAATCTATGGAATTCATTGCCACAGAAGGCTGTGGAGGCCAGGTCATTCAGTGTATTTAAGACCGAGATAGAAAGGTTCTTGATTGGTAAGGGGATCAAAGGTTACGGGGAGAAGGCGGGAGAATGGAGTTGAAAAACATATCAGCCATGATTGAATGGCGGAGCAGACCCGATGGGCCAATTTCTGCTCCTATGTCTTATGGTCTTGATTGATTGGACAATCATCAGATGAACAATAATCTAATCATTGGCACTATCAGGTGATTTTCTCAATGAGAGACAGCACCAGGTAATAGAACTCAGAGAGCATCGTGCTTGATCAACAGCCTATTCTCAATAGGTGAAAATATTTGGATTTTAAACCTACATTTAATCTGAGGAAACATAAACAAATATAGCTAAAATATTCAGACCATTGCTCCTTGTGTCCTTGGATATATAATTATGGTTTTAGGTTGTATTCACTGAAATGCTTGGGTTGTTTTTTTACAGCTACAACTGTAAGTTTAGCATAAGTTTGTATGGGTCATTATTAATCAAGGCCTTCTGCAAAAGCCAGATGTAATATTTATAGAAATGAAACCACAAGGCAGTGCTGAAGATTGTTGTCATCGTCTCTCAGTGCAAGCACATAGCTCCATGTGCCACATTCTCTGATCGAACTCTTGAACAGGGGTCCCATATAAAATGGAGGTTGGCTTTCCATTTAAAAATAAAATTGAAAGTTGTAAGAAAATACTGGCATCCCCTCCCTTCCCCTTTCCCTTTCGCGAGATGACCCCAAAGCTCATTTTAGCCACTTAGCTGCTAGCTAGTGGGTGACCGAGGTGGTAAGTACACCAGCAGTATTTAAATAAGAACCAAGAGTTGAAACTTAGACCATTTCATTTTTGCTCCACCTCCAACTGCTCAACACAAAGTTGGCTCTGTGTTGGTCAATCAGGTTTTCAAACAAAGCAGTAAGAGCAAGTCTAAACAAGGCAGAATAGTATCAATGTGTGATGGTGAATTGGAAGCCTCTGCTGATTTTTAAAATTTTGAATAAAAATCAAGAAAGGTGTGGAACAGTCTGCTGATTCACTATCACCCGATTTATACTGTTGCGCAATGTCAAAATTACATCCATTTCATTTAAGCAACTTGATCCACTGATGTTAGGAAACACTGCCTGTTCATTATTTTCCATATATTATGCAAAGACAAACTGCACTAATTAAAGTTGCTCTGCATGTTCCCTTGCTGTGAAATAAAACATCAGCGATTCATTTTTGGCTTTGCCTTACCATGTCTGCGTTCAGGAAAATTGAGAAATGCAAAAATACAAATGCCGAATTCACATCATAGAGGGAAATCTTTGTTACGTTCCTAGGTTTTGCTATTATATACAGTAACATCTTTATTATCCGGCATGTGCAGGGAATAGGTGGTGCAGGTAATCAAAAATGCCGATTAACAGGGAGCTTCGTTTACTGTTGGAATATAGTGCAATTATACTTGTTGCATGAACTAATATGCAAGTCCCCAGGAAGTAAAGAACAGTATTTTTACTTCTAATCTTCATCTGTACCTTAAAACATAAACTAAAGCATAAAATTATATAGTAAACAGATACGAGTTCCATAATTGCTTCCAGTTGGTAAAATGACGATTAGGAGAACATCAGAAATTCCGGTTAGTAGAGAATTCCGGTTGGTAGAGTGCAAGATAACACAAAAGTTAGATGCTAGATAATACAGGCGGGCCTCTAAATATATTGCAGTTTATAGCAGCGAGGAGCTCTCCTGTAGACAAGGGGCAAGGCCCTAAAAGTTCTTTAAAAATATTCCTGGAAACAGCTGTTTTGTTAGTACAAAAATGCTTTTAAAGGCAAAATATTGAATTACTGAAAAGGATCATCTTATGTAAACCACCTAATCTTCACCATTCTATTCATGTTTGTTTAATCTCAGGGCAATGGTACATGTTAAATTCTAGGAATTTCTTCCTAGATTCACAATATCTCTGAAAGGGTTGAATCTACATGCAAATATTTTAAAGGGTGGGTGTTTAAAGGTCACCTATTTCTCAAGGTGAAAAATGAAAAAGTCCATGTCTAATTCAGTATCAAAATAAACTTAAAAGACCTGACTGAACCCCAGAACTGTTTGGCATTCAAGGTACAATTCATCTTGTTGATAATTTTAGCTAAGAAATTGGCATAAATCCAACATGAGATTTCATCATTCATTTTGTACTCAGCAACTATTTATTAAAATGATCAAGCCTAAGAGTTCTACCTCTGGCTTCCTTCACATGCTGAGTTGCCATTCATGGCTGGGTCATCAAGTTCAATATGAGCTTAGACAAGGTAACTAGTTGACAGGAGAGAAGGAAAACAAGTAAGTGTTCCACCCTTCTAGACCATTCATTTCCTGATCACATATGAGGACCTACACATTATAGAGATGCTTTACTAACTGTTCATAGTGAATCAGTAGGGAAAAATGAAGAACATAGGCTGAATATAGAGATTTTTAGTGTCAGGCTCATTCTTATCAACAAGATATACTTAGAAATTCATAATACTTGAAGACATGAGGGTAGTATAAGGTTTGCAATGTAATGGGATGATCACTAAAACAAACAGAATATTTCATCTCCAGAAACTTAGAGGCCAAATAGAGTTAATTGTGACATAAAAGAGATCACAATCTGAATACCATATTTCATTTGGTACATAACTGATGCTAAAGGTTCTATTGGTCATGTTTGTGATATCAAGTTCTAAATCATTTCTTTGTATCTGTAAGAGTTGAACATACTTTTAAAATGTGACTCCTGTTGGATAAATAGTAATTCTGGTAATACCATGTATTTTAACAACATAAAAATTCAAATCCACAGAAACAATTAGAAATTAGAAACAACGTTAAATATGGCATCCTGGCACTGCAGTGCACTGCAGGGATTTTAATTTCGTATTGGGTTTCATACCTTAGAAATGCTGCTACAAGAGTTGCAGAGCAGAGCTCAGTCACCACTGCAGGTAGCAATGAGAGAGAGAAAATCACATGGAAGTCTTCATTGGCTTCTGTATGCTTTTTCCAGAATTTCTTCTCAAAATCTTTCTAGCCTGCCCACAGTGCAAAAGATATAGGCAAAGTCATGAATGACATTTCCCATGTCATGTTATCTCTCCTCATCCTCATCCTCTCGTTGCTGTTTAAAATAGTCACCAATTCTAAAATTTTCCACCATTCGTACTTTTGTTTGGCTCCTTCCAAATATTGCATACCCATGTTCCTGATTGTTTCTCCTCCTCAGCTGCTCACTCGAGTTGATTCAGATGATGGCATGTCTCTATTCCTGCTTCAGCTTATATGTTGCTGAAATCCTCATCCATGTCTTTGTTACCTGTGGACTTGACTATTATAATGCTCTTCCGGCCAGCCTCCCACATTGCACCATCTGTAAACTTAAGCTCATCCAAAACTTTGTTGCCTAATTCCTAAATCACTCTGAGTCCTGTTCACCCTCTATTTGTTGATCTACATTGACTGTTGTTCTGGCAACGCATTGATTTTAAAATTTCTTGGGTTCCAATCTCTCAATGGTCACCGAACTCCCTAGTTCTATAACCTTCTCCAGCCATACAACATTCTGAGATCTTTGCACTAATCCAATGCTGGCCTCTTGAAAATCCCTGATTTCCATCATTCCACCATTGGCATCCATGCCTTCAGCTGACTAGACCTTAAGCACTCAATATACCACAAAAACATCAATGCCGCATTACTCCTCTTCCTTTAAAACACACTTTACATCTACCTCTTTGATCAAGTTTTTGGTCATCTGCCAATATCTCCTTAAGTATCAAATGTTGTTGAATCATGCTCCTGTGTTATAGTTAAAGGTGAGTTGTTGTGTGCAACCTGAATGTTTTATTTAACCAAGAGTTGAAGTTCAAATTCCACATTTAAAATTGTACCAGAGTAAGAGATGGAGCTACAGGCTTTAGAGTGCTCTGCAGTACTATAGGTGTACAGCTTTAAGAATTAGAATAACATATCAGAATGACCAAGGCAAGGCAATATAGCTTTAAGAAATCATTGTCCTTAATTGCCTTTAATCAAAAATTAATCCCAGTCTGCAAGGATAAAAGATATATATAGTTCCACCACTGCAACCCATATACTGTTTATCTATTGCCCCTTTCCCTGTAGACCTTCATTGGTTCTCTGCCTCCCTTGTCCTTATTTATAAATTCTCTTTTTTTTTGCTCTATCTCTTAAGTTCTAGCCCACACTCTACTGTTCTCTGGGTTCCTGTGCATCCCTGTAATCAAGATAACGGTTTATGTGGCAGCCAACCATGAGGTAAGCTAGTTAGCCTTGTTTAAGTTAAACATTTTGTTAGATTTATATTTTATAAGTTCTTTACTGATAATCTAGGAAAATAATCAACCAACTCTAATATTTTAAGCCAATTCAAGAGGTGAAATGTTTTAACCAGATGTTTTCCCAGGTTCTTAGCTGATGAGTTTACAAACAGTAAGCAAATAACTGCAAAGTCATCCTATTTACTTTGAGATGAATATCTCTAATAGGCTAGATGCAATCTTAGGCTTGGAGGTTAATGGGTGCATTTGTTAATTTAGTTACAAATGTAAGCCAGTTCAGGAAACAGTTGAACTCAGAAACAAACTTTTCAACATATATTTAGGCTATTAGACTTCATGTTAAGAGTTATAAAACCAACAAGAGTAACTATACTGAGAGTACATGCGTAGCATTTAAAAAGATCAGACTTCATCTCGCTTGGTGTGTAATAAGAAATGATGGATGCATCATTCAAACATAAATGAGGGACAATTCATTTGGTCTTCTGATACTTGGCCTGCAGTAGAAAATTATTTTTATAAGGAAAACAATGTAAAAAGAGCTACAAAGTCTAATTTGAAATATATTTTCCACATTTATGTTTCTATAATAATTCTGATTTAGCAGTGAAATTTAATTTTGATCCAATGAGATGCAACTATGCATTTTTTAAAAATTGAGCTATTTTCAAAATCAAGTCATCTTAGAAAGTGGGCAAAATCTCCTACATTACGCAAAGCTATTGACTTGCACGTAAAAGTGGGTGAAAGGTTCTTGGGGGTAGGCAGGAATGTGGAGTTGAGGTTAAAATTAGATTAGTCATTATATTATTGAATGGTGGAGCAGGCTCGAGGGGCTGAGTGGCCAGCTCAAGCTCCTAATTTATATGTTTGTAATATTGAAGGAGGACAAAATGAAATGTAAATGAACTATCAAGGTTAGAAATCAATGGGAATAAAGATTAGGGGAGATATCAAGTGGGATGTTGATCCACTATCGCTATTTTACTCTATCACACTAACATAGGAAGAGTAGACCATTCAGCCCCTTGAGCTTGTTCAGCCATTCAATAAGATCACAGGCTGATCTAATTTTTAAAATATATTTATTCATGGGATGTGAGCATTGCTGGGTAGACTAGCATTTATTGCCCATTCCTAATAGCTGCCTTTGCCCATATTGTTTAATCTCTTTGGTTAATAAAAATCTGAATTGCAGATTTAAATTAACAATTGATCTAGCATCAGTTGTCAACTTCAAACAAATGTCCCAAACTTACTTGCACTTTTTTTTTGTGTAGAAGTTTCTTAATTTCATTCCTGACAGATTCAGTTCTAATTGTTAGTATGGACCCTAATCCTAGACTCCAACCACTGGAAATAGCTTCTCTCTCTCTAGCCTATCTGTTACTCTTATTATCTTAAAAACTTTGGTCAAATCCCCCTCTAACCTTTTAAATTCAAGAGAATTCAACCCTGGTTTGTGTGATCTTTCCACTAACGCACTCACAATGGTACATTTACAGGGATTTACAGCCATGGTTTGAGCCACAGCCTTGTCTGCTGTGCTTTCTGTCAGGGTCCCTTTGGCTGGAATGGTTTAATGTATCCTGACAAAACCTATGGATTTTCCCCATAATTTCCAGCAGTTGTTAGACAAAGTGACCTGCCTTGTTGCAATGGAAACAAACAGGCTTTTCTGCATCACTCTGGTTCTCAAAGCTGTCACTTTTGGCCTGAGGAGGGCCCCCTGTACTTCCAGCTTTTCCTTTCCACCTGTGGGCTTTGTGTAGCTGACTTCTATCCTTGCATTCTAACCGGCTAGACATCAAGACCAGCATTCCATTAGCCATTTGATTTTTTTTGTACTTGTCCATGACAATTGTTTACGTACCTGGACTCCCAAGTCTCTTTGGGCCGCCACTATTTCCCAGCTTTCACTATTTAGAAAGTAGATTGTTTATCATTTTAGGTGCGAAATGGATGACTCATGTTTGCCTACATTGTAATCCATTTGCTATAGTTTTACCCATTCACTTAATCTATCTAGTATTGCAGAGTCAACATCTACCCAATCAAGAACATAAGAGAAAGCATATAAAGACAGTAATTATATTTTGAAAATGAAGGTACAAAAATATCTGTTTAAGCACTTAAAACCATTTGTGAATACAGATGAATGTCTGAGCCATATCAAATCTTAAAAATATAGAATTCTGAGGGCATTATTAACTATATTAAATCACTTGTGGATGAGCAAAAACAGGACAATACTTTGTTAAGCACTAAGTAACATTACAGGTACTGATCTAATTGTTGTTCATTCAGGGTTATCATTGAGTTAAATATGTGTGGACGTTATATATTTGGTACACCAATAGTCCCAAATGAACAAATATGTTTTATCTGGTCCAATCCTAATATTTCTGAGGTGAGAGTGATGTCCTTGAATCACGGCAACATTTGACTGTGTGCGTGTGCGTGTGCGTGTGCGTGTGCGTGTGCGTGTGCGTGTGCGTGTGCGTGTGCGTGTGCGTGTGCGTCAAAGGAAGTGGTTGTTGGAGGCCAATCATCTCAGTCCTGGGTCATTGCTGTAGGAATTCCTCAGGGTAGTGCTAGGCCCAGCCATCTTCAGGTGCTTCCTCAATGGCCTTTCCTCCATCATAAGCTCAGAAGTGGGGGTGTTCACTGATGATTGTACAATATTTGGTACTATTCGCAACTCTTCAGATACTGAAGCAGTTGACTAAATGCAGCAAAACCTAGACAACATTCAAGTTTTGACAGACAAGGATAAGTGGCAAGAATCATTCAAGCCAGGCAATGACCATCTCAAGAGAGAATCTAACCATTTCCCCTTGATGTTCAATGACATTACTATTGCTGAATCTCCCCACTACTAACATCCTGGTTGACTACTGTTGACTGGAAACTGAACTGGACCAGCCATGTAAATACTGTGGCTACAAGATCAGATCAGGGGCTGGAAATTCTGTGACAAATGAGTTGCCTCCTGCCTCCCAAAATTCTGTCCGCCATGTACAAATAAGTTGTATGCTGGAATACTTTCTGCTTGCCTGGATGAGTGCAGTTCCAACAACACTCTAAGCTCGACATCATCCAGAACAAAGTAGTCTGCCTGATTGGCAACCCATCCACTACCTTTAAATATTCACTCCCTCCATTACCGATGCAGAGTAGTAGCAGTGTGTGCCATCTACAAGGTGCACTGCAGCAACTCACTCAGGCTTCTTTGATAGCACCTTCCAAACCCACAACTGCTCCCATCTAAAAGGACAAAGGCAGTAGATGCATGGGAACACCACCACCTGCGGGTTCCCCTCCAAGCCACAAACCACCCTGACTTGGAAATAAATCACTGTTCCTTCAATGTCTCTGGGTTAAAATCCTGGATGTCGCTTCCTAACCTATACCTACACTAGATGGACTGCTGTGGTTCAAGAAGGCAGCTCACTATCACCTTCTCATGGTCCTTTAGGGAAGGGCAATAAATGCTGGCATTGCCCATGAAAAAGTAAAATAAAAGTCCAGGGTAGAAGACCAGAGAAAACTTATCAGCTAATTTGTAATATCCTTTGCATTCATTCATCTCTATCCCTTTGCATCACTATTGATAAAATAGAAACAATGAGTGATCCTCTGAAATTGTCCCTTTTCCATCTAACATGTAAATTCACCATCCAATGCTCTTCATCCTTCCTACATCTTCAGTGTGTGAAATCAAATCATTATATGGCATCTTACTCATTCTTCCTCAGGACCTTAAACCTGTTGAACTCCTTACCACTTCCAATCTTTGCTACCTCTAACAAAAAGAAAACAAGCTTGGTGTCACCTAATCGCTACTTTTTGATTTACCTTATCTCTTTTAATCTTTTGAACCTCAGTGCTGTCCTGTGCCATGAGCCTTGGCCCTTCACCTTGGTTTCTCAATAAAAGATAGTCAAAACCTCAAAGGTTCTAGAGTTCTTTGGCAATCACTTGTATTTTTTCTGCAGAAATTCCAATCTAGAGAGCTGACTAACTGGTACCACCAAGTGGTCGCAAAACTGAAAGTGTTACTGCAATTTATAGCAGTTTTCCAGCAAAGGCTGTGTCTGGATGGTGAAAATCCTGCCAAGAGTTGATCTTGTCGTGATTATGGGGCATTATATTTAATGGGAAACAGCAGAGTTGAAGTGACGGCAGAAGTCTCACTTTGACTCTCCTCCAACAGGAAAGAGGAAATTTAGCTCTGGGTGTCATAAAAATTCTAAGATTGAGTCCTCTCTGTAATTTAACCAATTTACTTTTTTGTTTGACCCAGATTTTACACCAAGAAATCAAAAGATTAACAAAATTAAACTGAACAGTAAAATTATCTATGAATTCAGTGCCGGCAAAATTAAAATACTTAAAACATTCCTTGCAAATTGCCAGTTGTTTGAGGTGAATTAGGCATGTATTAATTAACACATTTGATCTATACTAGATATAATTTTGGTCATAAGGTCAAGCAAACTAGACACTGACAGTAAGTCCTAATAACATGTTCCCTATATTCACAAAATAATTTGTTAGATAGTTCTGCACATAAAAAAAAGATATCTAGTTTCCAGAAGATCTATATTAAAAAAAAAATGGCAGTGAAAGAGATTTCTTCTATTTTGCCTTGGAATTTAACTAGTGAACTCCATGGAGACAAATGTCACAGTGGCCATAACATTACAAGTAACAAAACAAATACATTATAATACATAACAAATTATCCAAGAACATTAAGTCATGAAGGAGACACCAACTGACATCTATTGTCAGATTTTCATCAAAGTCTGGCCAAATGATTTTGGACCAGAAGGCACCAGATAGAACTCACTCCAACTATTACCTTGATTAACTGCCAGGGCCCCATTTTAACTCTGTGTAAGTGATTGGGTTTGGGGTGAGTTAAAATTGGGCCCGCCGATTTCGCATTACTGATCTTTGGGAATCTTACAGAATTTAATTATTCACAATTTTGTCCACTTACTTCACAAGGATATGGTTCCTGGGTGCCCATTGCCCTTCGTAATTTGCCAGTCATCATTTTTTTTTTGTAAACCATGACAGCAATTGCTCGTAGGCTTTCTTAACTAATGGAGGAGGATATCACAAAAATCCAATCTTGTTTTCATCTGAGAGGTGATTTTTGTTCTTGCACTATTTAAGCAAGCATTGTTGTTATGCCACCTCGTTGATTATATCAGTATAATGCACTTGATAGTTGGGCCTCACTGGCGTGCAGTTGGTGAGTTATGAATGCCGAATGGGTACTCTGAGACAGCTCATTGGTCCGGGTGGCTCCTAATGCCAGGCAAGCCAGTGATCCAGCCCTGATAGAGGTTGAGAGGGAGGGCAGCAGAGGGCTATCCTGGGGAGGAGGTTATCTGGTAATTATTGTCGTTTGTGGGACCTTGCTGTGTCAAAATCAGCTGCTAGATCTTTTACATTGTAACAGTGACTACACTTCAAGAAGTATGTAATTGGTGCGCAACATAAATTTAGCTGCTTGTTACTTTTTTCCAGCCAGGGCACTAGAAGAACTCCCCTACCCTTCTTTAAATTCTACCATGGAATATTTTAAATCTAATGTAACAGGTAGTCGATGCATCGCTTTAGTCAAAGTTCTTCCCCATGGTTTCCTACAGTTATACAATACATAAGTAGATTAGGCCATTACAATTTGTACTTTTATATTTGGCCATGCAAATTTCATTACATAATTATGATAAAAGTGGACTTATACATAGATTTAAAAACAAAGTGCCTCAGGATGACTATTACAGTTTAAAAGAGAAAATGTTTTAAAATTCTCACATTGTGGACAACACTGGCAATACAGTGCCTTTACTGCCTATCCCAAAATGGCCTGAGAAGTGAATGGTAGGCTTTCTTCATAGAAATTGTTCATGTTAACAATTGAGTTGCTGCTTCATTCAGAGCATTTTAAGAGTCAATTATATAGCATTGGACTGGAGATTTGTGCAGCTTAGCTCAGTGAGGGTGGCAGGTTCCCTTCTCTGTAGGCCAATATTGAACCAGTTGAGTTTTTAAAATAATCAGGCAGCTTTCCTAACCTTTTTTCTGACATAACCAGATTATTTGAATTTCATTTCAAAAGTTGCCATGCTGGGATTTAACTTCCTTATCAGTGTGTTGCTGGTCTAGTACTACGATCACTATCTCACCCTTAATATGAATGCACATTTCCATGGGCCTGAATCTTTGGCTCGGCGATCGGGGGCGGTTGCTGCTTGCCGAGGCATTAAAATGACGTGTGGTGATGTCGGGCGGGCATCCCGACGTCACCTTGTGTCATTTAGATTTTCAGTTCAGTGACAGTTCGGCCACAGAACTGTCAAAGGCCTATTAAGACCATCTAAATATCAATTTAAACTAATAAACTGAGCTGCCTGTCCGACTTTAACATTGTTAGGCAGGCGAAGAGCTCAGGCAGCCTTCGCATTTATCATGGAGCCTCTTCCACCGGCGGGATAATGTTTCGTGAAGGGTTTATAAATTAAATTAAGTTTTTCATTAATGTTTATTGACATGTCCCAGCTCATGTGACACTGTCACATAAGGGGACATATCTTAAATTTTTTTCTTTAGGTTAAGTTCCCAAAATTTGAATAATTTCCCTGTGGCAGCTCTGTGAGCATGCCTGAAAGAGCGCAGGCCCCAACTCAGGGAACTCTCCTCTCTCTCCCCCACCCCACCACCCCCCCTCCCCCAACCCGCCCGCACAGGGAGTGCTCAGTGCTTCCGTGCGCACGTCACACTGGTTGGGCCTTAATTGGCCCGCCCATTTAAAATGGAAGCGTGGACCTGATCAGGGGTGCCAATCGGGTCTGCGCCCACCCGCGTACAACCCCCCTGACAGGGGGAAAATTCTCCCCATGATGTTTTTACTCTTTTTGTTTTTAAGACTCTCATTTAATTCTGTTTCTGCTTTTGTTGTGTCAGTATTAGAGAGTATATCCATATTCTGCCAACATTTGTATGGTCAGTGGTAACTAAACCAGGTACGACCTGCTGAGATGGTAGTCCTGATAATGAAAACTTTTAAATGGAAATAATCTAAAGATGGCTCTTGAAGATATCAAGTGAGGGTTTTATGACTATTTCCTTTGGCAGTTTGTTCCATTGTGGGATTGTCCTTAAAGAAAGTTTGTTGATGCATTATCTTGGAGTTTCCAGTATTCATCAAGCAGTCCCATGCTGTGGTTGAGGTAAATATGGGAAAACTCTGTCTCAAGATGTAGAAGTAATATCTATTTTACGTGGGAACCGTAATGGAGCCGGTTATCCATTTAATAATCAGGACTCACCAGGGCTCTGACCATGGCCTAGGTCTGAAGTGGATCTGGCCTTGTTCAGACTCATGAAGGAGTTTGGAACAGTCACTGCATTCTTCAACATTAAGCTACAGACTCAATGCCAGTTTTGGAAAATTCAAAGAGCAATCAGCTGGAATGATAAACTGCTAGTTTTGCTCCTCTTAAAACAGCCATGAAGATACATGAAAGAGCAACATAGACTGATGCCTCTCTCTTTTTTTCTTCCTTTTGCTGAGGCTATAATTTCATATGGTTCATGAGAAGTTCAGCTGAGATTAAGAATGCCCTGGGTGGTGGAATATGTGGCACTTATACCAGCTTGAAAAGTGATTATCATGGCATTACATATTGAAATAAAACATATTTTGTTTAAAGTAACATGATCGTTTTCAGTCAACAATTCCTTCAATAATTTTCACAGCATTGTTTTCTACTGAGAATTGGAGGATACTTTTTATGAGCTGCAAGTGCCAAGTTACTCAAGGGACTGTTTACACAGCTGCACTGAAGCCTTCCATCTGGCATACAAATGAGCTTTCGAAATATCCAGGCTAGACTATTCAGGTGTAAAAAAAATTGTCATAGACTGACATAATATATATTCATCCTAATTTAAAGTCCAGTGCTTGCATTTTAGAAATAGCTGCCCTTTTCTGGACCTCTTACTAGTGTGCGTGCTCTATAATAGTTGACAGGGGAAGCACAATTAGAGAAACTCAAGTATTAGTGTTTTGGGGAATAACAGTTCATCAATGAACAAGGTTCCAGGCACAGACATTGTTATTCTTTCGGTGCTATTACAGCACTTCAGAATGTTTGTAACATCAGTATTGAGTGGTACTTTTGAGTTGCATTTTTATATGCAGACAAGAAGGCCAGGTCAAGCTGTACCATTTAAGTGCTTTGTTTAATCAAGTTTGTTTGCTTTTCTCTTCAAATCAATGGCAAATTCAGGACATTTAAAGAGACAAGGGCTGAATTTTCACCAGGATCTGAGCAGGGAAACAGAGCTGGGTATTTTTTCAGGTTGGGATCCCGCTGCCAGTGGGGAAACTGATTAAAGTCACCATTTTCACAAGCCATTAGTTGATATTGAGGCAAACTTCCTGTTCAATTAGAGTTAGTGTGGGCAGGAATGGAGGTGGGTCAGATGAATTATGGGACTTATTTAGACTCCCGACAGCAGCCATCACTGAGGCTGATAGATACCCTAAGGGAGAAATCTGCTGATTGTGACAAAGCCTTCCACAGCACCAGATGAGTGAGCCAAAGAACCAGCATCGTGGCTGTCTTGGGCAGTGCTGACCCTTGCTTCATCAGGGCCAACCTGGATCTAATACTGGAGTCATGAGGGAGAGGAGGGAAGTCCACTCCCAGGAGGGTGGCAGGAGGAGGCCACCAGCCAAAACCAAAATGGCCTAGCTGCAGATTTCTGCTGCCTGGATTCAATGCCTTAGAAGGTTCAGCCTCATACGTTTTCACAGGGTAAGTGCAATGCCCAACTCTCCAGACAGGTCTTAGGGCTTGCACCATCCAGCAGACACACTACCTGTTATATATTGCTGCATTACTTGTAAAGTTAGGAACTATTTAGCTAGGAACTAATGTGTTATATGTGTCACATGTTCCAGTGTGCCACACTTCATGGCTGCACTAGAGACTTGTGTGAAGTAAAGAACAAAAGTACAGCACAGGAATAGGCCCTTCAGCCCTCCAAGCCTGCGCTGATCATGTTGCCCGTCAACTAAAATGTTTTGCACTTCCAGGGTCCGTATCCCTCTATTCCCATCCTATTCATGTATTTGTCAAGCTGCCTCTTAAACACCACTATTGTACCTGCTTCCACCACCTCCTCTGGCAGCAAATTCCAGACACTCACTACCCTCTGTGTTTAAAAAAAAAAAACTTGCCCCACACATTTCCTCTATTGTTTTCTCTTCTCACCTTAAATCTATGTTCCCTAGTAATTCACTCTTCCAACCTGGGGAAAAAGCTTCTGACTATCTACTCTGTCCATGCCACTCAGAATTTTGTAAACTTCTATCAAGTCGCCCCTCAATCTCCGTCGCTCTAGTGAGAACAATGCGAATTTCTCCAACCTCTCCTCATAGCTAATAACCTCCAGACCAGGCAGCATCCTGGTAAACCTCCTCTGCACCCTCTCCACTGCCTCCATATCCTTCTGGTAATGTGGTGACCAGAATTGCATGCAATATTCCAAGTGTGGTCTAACCAAGGTTCTGCACAGCTGCAGCATGACTTCCCAGCTTTTATACTCAATACACCTGCCAATGAAGGTAAGCATGCCATATGCCTTCCTGACTACCTTATCCACCTGCGTTGCCACTTCCAGTGATAAAAACAAAAAACTGCGGATGCTGGAAATCCAAAACAAAAACAGAATTACCTGGGAAAACTCAGCAGGTCTGGCAGCATTGGCGGAGAAGAAAAGAGTTGACGTTTCGAGTCCTCATGACCCTTCAACAGAACTAAGTAAAAATAGGAGAGGGGTGAAATATAAGCTGGTTTAAGGAAGTGGGGTGGGGGGGGGCGGGGGCATGGGGGGTGGGGAGGGGGTTGTAGGGAAAGCAAGCAGTGATAGGAGCAGATAATCAAAAGATGTCACAGACAAAAGAACAAAGATGTTGAAGGTGGTGATATTATCTAAAACAATGTGCTAATTAAGAATGGATGGCAGGACATGCAAGGTACAGCTCTAGTGGGAGTGGGGTGAAATAAGACTAAAAGGGCATAAAAGGTATAGATTTAAAAATAATGGAAATAGGTGGGAAAAGAAAAATTTATATAAATCATTGGAAAAAACAAAAGGGAGGGGGAAGGAAAGGAAAGGTGGTGGGGATGGAGGAGGGAGTTCAAGACCTAAAGTTGTTGAATTCAATATTCAGTCCAGAAGGCTGTAAAGTGCCTAGTCAGAAGATGAGGTGCTGTTCCTCCAGTTTGCGTTGAGCTTCACTGGAACAATACAGCAAGCCAAGGACAGACATGTGGGCAAGAGAGCAGGGTGGAGTGTTAAAATGGCAAGCGACAGGGAGGTCTGGGTTATTCTTGTGGACAGACTGAAGGTGTTCTGCAAAGCGGTCACCCAGTCTGTGTTTGGTCTCTCCAATGTAGAGGAGACCTTCTGTGACCTGTGGACCTGTACACCCAGATCCCTCTGCCCGTCAATACACTTAAGGGTTCTGCCATTTACAGTGTAATTCCTGCCTGTATTAGACCTTCCAAAATGCATTACCTCGCATTTGTCCAGATTAAACTCCATCTGCTATTTCTCTGCCCAAGTCTCCAACCGATCTATAACCCCTTGTATCCTTTGACAATCCTCTTCACTATCTGCAACTCCTCCAACCTTACGTCTGCAAACTTACTAATTAGCCCAGTTACAGTTTCCTCCAAATCATTTAGGTATACTACAAATAGCAAAGGTCCCAGCACTGATCCCTGTGGAACTCCACTAGTCACAGCTCTCCATTCAGAAAAGCACCCATCCACTGCTACCCTCTGTCTTCTATGACCAAGCCAATTCTCTATCCATCTTGCCAACTCACCTCTGATCCCGTGTGACTTTACCTTCTGTACCAGTCTTCCATGAGGGACCTTGTCAAAGGCCTTACTGAAATCCATGTAGATAACATCCACTACCCTTCCATTGTCAATCATCTTTGTCACTTCCTTGAAAAACTCGATCAAGTTAGTGAGATATGACCTCCCCTTCACAAAACCATGCTGCCTCTCTCTAATACGCCTATTTGCTTCCAAATGGTAGTAAATCCTGTCACGAGGAATCTTCTCCAATAATTTCCCTATCACCGACATAAGGCTCACCAACCTGTAATTTTCTGGATTATCCCTGTTACCCTTCTTAAACAATGGAACAACATTGGCCATTCTCCAGTCCTCTGGGACCTCACCTGTGGCCAGTGAGGATACAAAAATTTCTGTCAAGGCCCCAGCAATCTCCTCCCTTGCCTCGCTCAGAATTATGGTCACTTTTCCCAAAATGCTCCCCTCCTGAAACTTCGACCACCTGGCCGGGTTCATGAGCCCAGTTACATTTTCCTCCAAATCATTTAGGTATACTACAAATAGCAAAGGTCCCAGCACTGATCCAATACCAGGTCCAGTATTGCCCCATCCCAAGTTGGACTATCTATATATTGTCTCAGGAAGCCCTCCTAGATGCACCTTACAAATTCTGCACCCCTAGCACTAAGTGATTCTCAGTCAATATAGGGAAAGTTAAAATCACCCACCACAACAACCCTACTGCTTTTACATCTTTCCAAAATCTGCCTACATAACTGTTGCTCAATCTCCTGCCTGCATTTGGGAGGCTTATAGTAAACCCTCAACATTGTGACTGCACCCTTCCTATTCCGGAGCTCTACCCATATTGCCTTGCTGCATGAGCCCACTGAGGTGTCCTCCTGTCATACAGCTGTGATATTCTCCTTAACCAGCAGTGCAACTCCCCCACCTCTTCTACATTCCCCTCTATCCTGCTTGAAACATCTAAATCCTGGAATGTTTATCTGCCAACCCTGTCCATCCTTCAACCAAGTCTCTGTAATAGCAATAACATCATAGTCCCAAGTACTAATCGAAGCTCTAAGCTCATCTGCCTTGCCTGTTATACTTCACACATTGAAACAAATGCATTTCAGATGCCCAGTCCCACTGTGTTCAGTAATTTCTCCCTGCCTGCCCTTCCTCTTAGTCCTACTGTCTATATTCACTGGTTCCCAGTCATTTATTTCACCTGCTGACCTATAGCTCTGGTTCCCACCCCCCTGCCATACTAGTTTAAACCCTCCCGAATGACACTAGCAAACCTCACAGCCAGGATATTGGTGCCCCTCCAGTTTTGATGCAACCTGTCCTTCTTGTATAGGTCCCACCTGCCCTGGAAGAGATCCCAATGATCCAGATATTGGAAACCCTCCCTCCTACACCATATGTGCAGCCACGTGTTCAGCTGTACTATCTTCCTATTTCTAGCCTCACTGGCACATGGCACAGGGAGTAATCCTAGAGGTCCTGTTTTTTAGCTTTCTGCCTAACTCCCCAAACTCCCGCTGCAGGACTTTGTCACTCTTCCTGCCTATTTCATTAGTACCTATGTGTACCACGACCTTTGGCTGTTCTCACTCCCCTTTCAGAATGTCCCATACCCGATCAGAGACATCCTGGACCCTGGCACCAGGGAGGCAACATACCATCCTGGTGTCTCTTTCATGACCACAGAAGCACCTATCTGAGCCCCTGACTATAGAGTCCCCTATGACAATTGCTGTTCTGTGCTTTGACCCCCCTGCTGAACAACAGACAGCCGTGGTGCCACTGCTCTGGTTACTGCTGTTGTTTTCCCCTGATAGGCCATCCCCCCAACAGTATCCAAAATGGTAAACCTGTTAGAAAGCGGGACAGCCACAGGGGATTGCTGCACTGACTGCCTGCCCCTTCTAGCGGTCACCCATCTATCTGTACCTTGGGTGTGACCACGTCTCCAAAACTCCTGTCAATGACGCTTTCTGCCACCTGAATGCTCCTAAGTGCATCCAACTGCTGCTCCAACTGATCCATGCGGTTTGTGAGGAGCTGCAATTGGGTACACTTCCTGCAGATGTAGTTGTCCAGGACACTTGAAGCGTCACAGATTTTCCACATCCCACAGGTAGAACAGTATCAGTCTAATCCAGCCCTTCTATTGTACTAGACAACATGGCAAAATTAAACATAAGTTTCTGATTTTAAACTCAGTGTGATTTATTAATAACACTAAAAGATAACAAGAATGTGTAGCATGGTAACAGTAAGTGTCTGAGTAAACATGAAACAATTTAAATTAATTTAGTGCTGATTTGGAAAATTGACCCACAATAGTGCCAAAAGAGAAACTTAGTGAATTGTGAGCAAATGAAAAGTGAAATATCAACTGGCACAGCAATGAAAGCACAGTTACAGCCCATAATGAATTGGGAAGCTGATGATATGGTAGAGGCATCTGCAAAGTTTAAGCATAAGTGCAGATTGACATTTAGTAGTTTCCTAGAAGGCACTAGCAGTGAAGAGAGGGTCAACTATATCCTTCTGTGGCTGGACATACAGGGTTAAATTTATATAACAGCTGGGAGGTTACTGAAAAGGACAGCAAAGATCCAGACACAATTTTTGAAAAATTCAGCACCCATCTCCAGCGAAAATCAAATCATCGGATCTACCAGTATGAATTTCAAGACCTCAGACTGAAATTAGGTGAGCCAATTGAGAATTTTGTAAAAGATTAAAAAATGCAGCTCGAAAATGTAAGTTTGAGGACACAGATGAAAGGCTGATAGATCAACTAATTTGGGGTTCTGCACACAATGAAATACAGAAAGTGCTAATTGGGAAAGATAAGCTCTCAATATTGCAGGCTGCCAGAGCACATAAAGCCACGAGCAGACAGGAGAAGACCCTAACTATCCGAATGGCTAGCCTTCAATTAAGCCAAGAGAAAGGCAGCAGGGTTGATGCAGTGCAGCAGAAACAAAATGTACACCAAACAGAACGACATTCAGGAGCTATGGACAAAAACATTAATTCAGCAAATGAACTGCATATTGATCAATCTGCAGAACTTGTGGAAAGGCTAATCATTGGCAAAAGATGAGCAGAACAAAAGTAGAAGATGGTAGACAAGGTGCCAGAGCAATTGGATGAATGGACAGGAACAGAAATCAACATTCATACCCTGGAAGATGATGGACATAGGAACCATACAACAGTATGAAATGGCTGGATGTGACAGCTCCCAGAGGAAAAAAAATCTCAACTATTCAGATCAGGAAGAGGGTTAGAGAAAAGCCATAACAATAAATCTGAAAATAAAGATTGATACCAGAGCACAGAGTAACATCATCCCACTCAGGCTATACCAGAAGATCTTTCCTGAAAATCTGGGAGAAAATGATTTGCTTGGTTTCAGAACACCAGGACAATGCCATACCAACAACATGGGGGAGTTGAGATTCAACAGGTAGGACCAACCCATATCCGAGCGATGAACAAAGGCAAAGTTGTTAATTGTATGTTCTATGTCACTGAAACAGATGCTCCTGCCATCATGGGTTTGAACAGTTGCAAAGAGCTGCAGATGAGATAAAGGAGGTGACACTAAGAGTTAAAGAGTACATCCATTGAAAAGCACCCTCTGATCAAATGCAAAGAGGATGTGGTATAAAGATTCATCACCTAGTGAATGTAACACCATTGAAACTGAGTCAAATTAGAGATGAGATCAGCAAAGATGAGAAGGTACAGATGTTCTCTCAGCAAATGATCAAGGGATGGCCTGATAAGATACAGCAAACACAGGCAGAAATACAGCAGTGCTGGTCTATCAGAGGTGACCTCTGGTGTTCTGCTAGCCGGATCCAGAGTAATCATACACAAAACACTGCAGGAAGAACTTCTCCAGGAGATGCATGAAGGCCACGTGGGAATGGAGAAGTATATGCTTAGAGCCAGATCAGCTGTGTACCGAATAGACAGACATATACAAAGACATTGAAAATATGGTGTCTACATGTAAATGTATGCCAGAAGTACAGAAGCACGCAGCAGAAAGCGGAGTTACTAAAGTACCACCAAGATCATGGCATACTGTGGGAGTCAATTTATTCACACACAATCAAAAATGGTATTGCATAGACACAGACTACTCAAAAGTTTCCTTTTTATCCAGAAGGTGAAAGACCTTGAGGGCCATAACAACCATCTCAGCAGTACAAGTTCTGTATGCTGAGTAGGGGATTCCTGAAAGATTGTGATAATGGCACCCAGTTAACATCCAAGGATGTTAAGGAATTTGCTGAACAGAATGGGTTCAACATCACCTCATCACTACCCTCGAGGAAACTGGTAGACACGTCTAGATGATCAAAAGTACTCTTGCGAAATGCCGGGAGACAAAGGAAGACCCAAGCCTTGCCTTTATCGTTACTCCGATCCACGTTGCTCAAAGCTGACCTGAAGTCACCTACAGAGTTGCTAAATGGAAGAAAATATAAGACTACCCTGCCAAGTAAAATACATTCTCCAAGTGACCAGGAGGAAGTGAGGAGACAACTCAGAGGCACAGGAAAGAAGTTCAACACTTCAACAAACACGCTAAATCCCTGATGTGAGCTGTTGAAAGGACAAAGTGCATAAGTACAGGATCCAATCATGAAAACCTGGAGCCAGCAAAGGACGTTGCTGAAGCCAAGACACCATGGTCGTACATAATTGAGACCGAAACCGCTAAGCAAATAATAAAACGGCATCTACATTCGACCTACACTAGAGCTGAAAAAAAAAAGACCATCAGCCACAGCAGAAACCTCAATATCCAGGGAAACAATATTAACACATTACCAGCAAATAAGACAACATTTACAACAGCAAATATGACTCCTGCAACACCAGGGACAACACGCAGAACATCGCCTGTTCAGCATGCCAACTCGCCACTAAGAGCAACGAATGCCAAATCTACAAGGTGGAGGCACAACATCTTACTATCCAAGTGATACCGTGGTTAATATTGTAGAAAATAATACACACTATAAAAGGCTCTTAAGGGTCTCAATTTATTTCCAAAATTCAATTGATAATCTTTATTAGTTTATAAAAGCTAATGACTGGAACAGCTACACTGACAGGAGTATTACATTTTAAAGAAAGAGGGATGTTATATACTGTTGTATTATCTATAAATAGCTAGGAACTAATTGTTGTGTAAGTGTTCTAGGAGCCACATTCCATGGATGTGCTAGACTCATGGGAAGCGGAACAAAACCAGTTCAATCCATCCTTCTATTCTATGGGAATAAATGGCAAAATTAAGCATAAAGAGTTTCTGATCTTTACAAACTTAGTGTAATTATTAACAACATCTGGGAACCTGAAGATGACAAGAATACACAGCACCACCTGAGGAGCATCAGGCAGACTGCTGCTCCTGACCATGGGAGGGTGTTGTGCCCAGGGCATTACTGACCCCTCAGAGAAGCTCTGTGATAGGTCTGCTGAGGATCTGACACCACAGAGGCATGCAGCATCTAATGGATAGGAGCAGATGACTGATTCAGTGTTACAACCGGGTGAGAAGGAGTGAGCTGGCTCCCTTTATATCCCACCACCTTAGCTGGTCACAACAAAGGTTTAAAAATTACTCCTTTCTCTCCTCCTTCCTCCTCCTCCCCCCCACCCCAAATAGATACGTTTTCCTTCAGTCAAAGAGTAAGTTTATTAGTTATTAAAACCTGAGCGGAAAAAGATGAAAGACATGGTGCCACTTACAGACCAGGATTAAGAAGAGTCCAAATAGAAGTTAACAATATGAGTAAGTTCTTTGCTTGTCCAAGAGGCATGGATTGTGGATCACTGCGGCTGTTGAAGTTAGGTAGTTTCTGGTAGAATTTGGGAGTTTGCTTGGTTCAGGTCGGCATTCTCTTTAAGATACACATTTCTTTTGCTTCTAGAGAGATCTTCCTGCCCTTTTCCAGCCTTTTCAGAGCCCAAACGTTGTTTCTTTTCCTTCTTATTCTTCTTTGTCTGTCGGAGCCAGTTTTCAAATTCAATTCTGTATATTCCCAGAAGGGAATTCATCTAGCATATCTTGCATCCCTTGTTGTAATCTCAGTTTTTTGATCTTTCATCTCAAACCTTTTGACATATTTTTGAGATATAAATCAACAGACGTTGGGGGTTATTTCATCCTCGGGGGGGTGGGGGCGTGCGATTTTGAGCGTCTGGTGAGGTGTAACTGGCTGGGTAGTAAGTCCCATCATCTTCACAAAATTATAGTGGATTAAGAATCCAGTACTTTGCATTTTAATGCCTTCCTTTCAAGAATATCTGTTTGAATTGGACCTTGTCACTTTCCCAACCTCAGTATCAGCTTCCATGCAACATCTCAGAGCAGAAAACTGGTCACTTACAATACCAGACATCACTTGTTGTTTTTTCCTTTTTAAAAATACAGCTCCTCTTTAAATAGTTCAATATATCTGTGTTTAGCTGGTGAATTTGTAGATCGATCTCACTCAGCGATCATGTCCATCATGACAAGAGGACAACAGTGCCTTCTTTTGTTGCAGGAGAAATGGGCACATAATAACTGACTGAGGGCCCAAACGGGAGGAGGCGGGCATTCTTCTGCATCGCCCCAATGGGAGATAGTCAGGATAGTAGAGGAGGCAGTTAGGTCTGGCAAAATGGGAGCTCTTGGTGATTTAGAGACCTGGGTTTACAGAGGGCATTAAAGGGTTGTATGAACTTTAGAATAGCATGAACCAGTCAGTGACACTGTTGGTCCAGAGATCTTTTGGGGGTGGGTGGGGGAGGAGGGGGACACCAGCTGTGCTCCAGCTGGTGTCCTCTAGGCATCCAGAGAACCTGGCAGGAGCTGAAGATGTCATGGAGAAGGAGGATGCCATCCCTCGGAGTATCCACTGCCTCTTTAGCCCCTCTGATTGAAGGACCAGCAGGACAAAGAGCCTGAGGTTGCTCCAGCAATGATGTAGTTGTAACAACCTCTGGAGGTTTCCTCATAGGCATCTCCCCGATGACGACGACTGCCACATGCTGAGATGAGTGAGCAGGCTGCCACTACCTTTCCTGGAGCCACAAGGGAGCACTGCATAAGGATGGCCAAGTGCAGGGGTGAGCCAGTCATGGAGAGCACTGAGTAGGTCACTGGGCTGTTTTATTACTGTCTATTGGTTTTCCCTATTTGCATTGTATAAGTTTTAACAGTTTAAGCCACATACCTGGGACTCCTTTAATGGATGTTGAAATGGAAAGGTTGTATGAGGTGGCAAAAGAGATAACAGGATCCTCTACGGTGAGAGCAAAGACTCTCAGCAAATGTGCTTCCTTTATTGGTGGTAAGTGATCAGATGTTCCAGGTTGCATCTTCCGTGGATGTGATAGCGTAGGGATTCCAGACTCCCTTCCATGCCATGTTCCTCAACCTGGATCAGAGAAGCTCAGTTGAAATGTTCCTGAATCAGGAGATCCATGGCATCCTTACAAGCCCTTTGCACTTTGAGCCATGCCTGGCCACCTCATTGTGCAGCAGGGTCATCTTTGTTTACTGTCATGTCTCTCTCTGCCTCCACTTCCTCCTGCTTCTTCCCCTATGAATTGTCTCCTTCCAGGGTCTCACTGTCTTCAAAGTCCACACCCCTCTGGAGTGTCATGTTATGAAGGGCACAGCAGGCCAACATAATGACCATGATCCTTGCAGGAGGGTACTGCATGGCACCACCCTACTGGTCAAGGCATTGAAATAGCATCTTCAGAGCTTGATGGCTTGCTCAATAGTTGTTCTACTGAGCAGGTGGAATTGGTTGTACCAGCTCTGTGCCTCTGTCTGCATCTTCTGCAGAAGGGTTGGCAGCCATGTCTTCAAACCATGCTATGCCCTTTTCCCTGAGGATCCATTCACCAACTTGGAAGTTTGGAATGAAGAACTGCAGTAGCCTGAATTGGAAAAGGAGCCATGGCAGCTGCTAGGAAATTGTGTACTTCTGAAGGAAGCTCTTGTTATGGTTGTAGACTATTTGGATGTTGAGGGAGTAGAAGCCCTTCCTAATGATGAATCTGACTGGCCAGTCAATGGGGGCCATGATGGCCACCTGGGTGCAATCAGTGATCCACTGTACCAATGTGGGTATCCAGTGATGATAGTGACAAAACCCAATACACTCTGTCCCAACTGAGACCACATCTATTGTGAAATGAATGTACTGGCCGGCTATGGCAAAGAGACCATCGGTGACCAGTGAGATGCAATGGTCTGTAGCCATTTGTGAGATACTGCAAATGTTGAAGATGATCTTTGGAAGGACCCAGAATTGAAGAAGTTCAAGGACTCAGTGACTTTGACTGCTGGCAGGGCATAGCTACCAGTGCTAGAAGGGGCAAGGTCTTTGGTAACAAGGGGACAGATCACCATTACCATCTGTCTGGAGAATGTCTCCTGTCGTGCTGATTCCCAGTCATCCCCAGGTAGTTTCATCTTCAGTGGTAGATCCTGTGTTGGCTTTGATGTCCTTCCTGCTGCTGTTTCCCTTCCCATGCCCTCCTAGTGCACAGGGTTCCACCCTTCAGCCAGACCCTTTATCGCTACCAGGCCCCAAATCTGACAGTTGTGTCTCCATTGCCAGCTGCAGCCTTTATTTTGGATAGGAAGCTGCTCAATTGCGATTGGCAGACTTGGCCCCTGCTCTTCTGCCCTTGCAAATCAGCAGGTGATAGCATGTGGGAATTGAACGAGAGTGCTCACTCTCTCTCCATTATCTGCGCAATGCCAAATACTGAGTCTCCCTTTATCCCTTTGACCCTCTTATAGGGCAAAGCACACCCTCGCTAAATTTCCAAAAAAAAAACCCTGTCATGGTCAGACCTGGAGTGGTAGAATAAGGGAGTCATTTTACCCTGTAACAGAAATTCGGGGACTCGAGTCCAGGTTTGATCCCATGGCCATACAAGACAATTGGAGTGGGATAAGTAAATCAGTCCCCAGAAGCAATTTTAAATAAACAAACTGCTATGCAGGTTTTCTAGGGCTGTAGATACTAAAGGGCAAACATGTCCACAATTGAAGCCAGTGTTAATGTTGGATTCATGCTATAATGGAGTACATGCTTTGGTTTGTAATTGATAGCAGCTGCCACTAAATGGGGAAAGATTAGAGAATTATTCCAAATGTACAAAAAACAGTTTACACTGGGCATTGGCAGGGGTTGGTTGGTTGGGGGTGGGTGGGGGGTGGTGGGAAGAGAAGGAAATCTGTGCCTGTACTCTCTGATCTTGCAAATAAACTTGGATTAAGGAAAAGTCTGGCTCCAGATTCATCCTTTCCTCAATGTATGAATAGTGACTCTAATAGCCAGGGCCTTTTGGATGGAAATTGTTTTTGATAATTTAAAGGCTATGTCCCTTGTGGAGTTGAAAAGTGTAGCTAAGGAGTTGGAGTTAATTTTGTCCAACAGCCAGGAAATCTAAAATTTTAAAGCTCCTGGCTGGAGAACTGGATTGTGAACCTGGAGAAATTGCAACAGTCAGCCTAGCTTTAGTGAAATTACAGCGAAAACAGATGGCTAGAGGTAGAATTCTAATCTAGGGGAAAGGAGAAAGAAAAGGAATAGAGAGAAGTGAGAGAACAAGCTTTCCAATGAGAAAAGAAGGATAGGGAAATAAGAATACATGAACTGTGTAGAGACATGTCCCCTGTGCCCATTGAAGGCACCCCTAGATCAAATCTGAGTACCAAGGTATTCAAGCTTGTCCACTTAATCCTTAGGTTTGAGGGAGAGGTGGGAAGCGGCCTCTGTCTCTTTTGAGAGAGCAGCTCAACAAGTAAGGTGGCCAGTAGAAAGTTAGACCCTGTTGTTTGCTCTGCAACAACAATCAGGCAAGGCTCTTAAAGTCTCCTCCTTATTGCCTAATGAAAAGGTGGCAAAAAAGGCTATCTTAAGGGCATATGAACTGACAGGGCTAGACAGACTGGATGCAGGGATGATATTTCCTCTGGCTGGGGGCCACAAGGGGCCACAGTCTCAGGATATCGGGTAGGCCATTTAGGACTACTTCTTATCGTGGCCACAGACAGTCTATACATGGCCCAGCCAGAACTGGACACGTTTTTGCACCTTGTTGTTGAATTCGGCAAGATCTGCAAGAGTGCAGGGTTCCTCTAGCGATAGGCATTGCAGGAGATGTTGCATAGGCCGTGGCTTAGTTCCACATTCACAAGTTGTCGAGCTGGTTGTATATCCCCCTTTTGCTGAGTGACACCTTTGAATGACCTTCACTGTTCCTAAGTCTGTTAAGGCACTTCCAGTTTGCCCAGTTGCAATTAGCTCCTGGGGAAAGGCTTTCATCTGGTAGAATTTCCATCGCTGGGGGTTGTTCGAGGCTGGCGAGTTGGTCTTTCCACAAGGCAATGTGGGCTTCAGATGGGGCTAATTGTAATGGAACAACACTGTTCATGAAGCTCTTCCTTGACTTTAGGTGGCAGGGTGTAGGTGTATGACCATGTAGAGAGTGCCTCTCATCTAATGTTTGACAGAGTCGCTCTTTCTTGCTGACTACCGTTCTTGTTATATCATTTAGGACTGGGATGAGAAGAAAGTTCTCTGAACCTATGAAATTCTCTACCACAGAAGGCTGTGGAGGCCAAGTCACTGAATATATTTAAAAAGGAAATAGATTTCTGGACTCTAAAGGCATCAAGGGGTATGGGGAGAGCACAGGAGTGTAGCATTCTGATAGAGGATCAGCCATGATCATATTGAATGGCCGAGCAGGCTCAAAGGGCTAAATCTCCTGCTCCTATTTTCTATGTTCCTATGGTGTTGGAGACATAGCATCAGAAATTCTGTATCCTTCAAAAATGGCAAGACCAGACATACCTTGCATTTGAACCGCTTAAGCAGCTCGTGAATGATCACTGGATACGATTGCTCAAGGCCGAGGCCACAAATGAAAACCTTAGAAATAATGGTCCTTGAAGTGTTCAAAAACTTCACTCCCTCTCCCTATAAATTTACACATTGAGGAACAGAAAGTGGCAGGGGCCAAGCAGGCAGCAACTCTGGCTGATGATTGAGTTTGTCTACGAGCTCTCATACCAAAGGAAACCCTTCTTTATTCACGCCAACAACCTAAGAGGATAGGAGGTGGGTGAGTGATAGGAAGCCTAGCATCCATGGGAGAGAAGGGATGGCTTGGAAAAAAACAGGGGCCCCTCCTTGGGCCAGAAAGGGTGGTGCTGAAACAAGCCATGAGGCTTGTAAGCCTGTGTTTCATTGTCATAAGGCCAGATTTGTGCTGATTATTGGAGGTAATGGGGAAAGCGCATAGGATTTATTGGGGCACATAGGCCCTGTGGAGAAAAAGAGTCAGTCTGAGAACATAGACCAGGCTGTGGCTCTGACCGCAGCAGCAAGTCCCTGTAAGTGGGGTGAGCCTAGCAAAGTACCTGAGAGTTACAAGGATTTTTATCTCAGGAACGTTGTTCCAGTTTCCCCTGAGCAAGGTGAGTAAGCCTGTAGTCATACTGAGGAATACTGGAGCCAGCCAATCTCTACTGCTGGGAAAAGGCATAACCTTTTCCTTGACACCCTTTGCCAACACTTTGGCCTATACTGCGCTCTCTGGAGGAGAGTACATACCCATACCTTTATATAGGGTATACCTGAAGTGTGACCTTATTTCAGGACCAGTGATCATGGGAGTCATCCCTAGTTTACTTGTGGATGGGGTTGACCTGCTCCTCTGCAATGACCTGGCAGAATCAAAGGTGGTAGCATCCGTGTTAGTTTTAGAGGAGCTGAGAGATCAGGGAGACTGAGCAGACTGAGAAATTCTCTGGCATTTTTCCTGACTGCATAGTAACTCGGTCTATGGCCAAACAAGCCCTGTTAGAGGAGGCCAAACTGGCACTGCAGGTGGATGACCCTGCCATCTGGTTATTCAATGCTTTTTTCAGGAGTATAGAAGACCCTAAGGATGTACTGACTAGGTCTTCATTGGCTGCAGCTCAACTAGCTGACCCGGTGCTAAAAAGGTTAACACTGACTCCCCAAGCCGAAGCTGAAGCAGAGGGAATTGTGGAGTGCTATTTATTTTAAAAATGAGGTGCTGATAAGTAAGTGGAGACCTGCTCACAGACCTGCAGACATGGAGTGGACAGTGATACATCAGGTAGTGGCACCATTGATGTACAGTGGGGTAATATTGATGAAATGCTGATGGCTGGCCATGTCGGTATAGAGAAAAACCCAAGCCTGCATAATCCTGAAAATTTTACTGGCCACACTTCTGCAAAGATGTGGTGAGGCTCTGCAAGACCTGCCATGCCTGTCAGGTAGTGGGGAAACCTTCACCTGCAGTTAAACCTGCACCTATGATTCCTATACCCACTTTTGGGGAAACCCTTCAACAAGGTGCAAGTGGATTGTGTGGGGCCCCTGCTGAAAACAAAAGGGGACTACCAGTATATTCTTACTGTTATGGATGTGGCTACCTGATTCCCAGAGGCCATTCCCCTGAGAACTGTCTGCCAAGGTAGTGGTGGAGGGATTAGCACAATTCTTTACCCGATATGGGCTGCTAACTGAGACCCAGTTGGATCAGCGCTCAAATTTCATGCCTGAAATATTCCAGGAAATCCTAGGTAACCTGGGTGTAACCCAGTTAAAGTCCTCAGTATAACACCCACAGTCACAAGGAGCTTTAGAACAGTGCCTTCAGACCCTAAAAACAATGATCAGGGCATACTGCCATGAGTAACCCCATGACTGGGATAAAGGATTGGATTTTCTTCTGTTTGCCATCAGGGACTCACCCAATGAGCCCACTGGGTTTATCTCTTTTGAATTAATTCACAGGCGCCAAGTGAGGGTCCCCTGAAACTAATCGAGGAGAAATTTTTAGAACAGAAGAAGGAGGTATCCATGTTAGACTATATATCTGCATTCTTAAGCAGCACATGAGAGCCCGTGATGTGGCTCGGGAGCACTTAACCTCCTAAAAACAGCAATGAAAAAACAGGCAGACAAACATGCCAAAGCCCAAACTTTGTGCTTGTACTCCTACCAATACAGTGTGAACCCTTGAGAGCCCAGTTCAGTGACCAAAGGTTACAGTCAGCTGACCTAGCAGTCAGTCTTGTAACCAAATTTGCTAAGGTTTGGGTAACCTACCTAGGACATGTGGTGGATCGAGGACAAGTATTGCCCGGAGCTGCGAAGGTACAGACAGTTGCGAATTTTCCCATCCCCACAACAAAATGGGAAATAATGAGATTCCTAGGGATACATGGTTTCTACTGAAAATTTGTCTTTAAATTCAGTACTTTGGTTGCCCCACTAACAGACCTATTATAGAAAAAATAAAATTAGTGTGGACAGAGTGAAGCCAAATGCCCTTTGAGAAGCAGGAAGCCATTCTAGCAAATGAACCAGTGTTAGCAGCTCCAGACTTC
This sequence comes from Carcharodon carcharias, assembly GCF_017639515.1. Lineage (NCBI taxonomy): Eukaryota > Metazoa > Chordata > Chondrichthyes > Lamniformes > Lamnidae > Carcharodon > Carcharodon carcharias. The sequence continues at coordinate 53,492,379 of NC_054480.1, forward strand.
AACAAAGCATTTAAAGTAGCTGATGATGCTAGTGAGCTCAGGGTAGGGGCTGTTCTAACAGAGGAGGATGAATCAGGTATAGAGACCGACTGGGTATTTTTCCAAGAAATTGAATGAACACCAGAAATACTATTCCACTGGAAAAAGAAACTTTCGGATTATTATTAGCTCTCAAACACTTTGAGATATATGTCCAAAATGGCTACACCAAGACCATGGTCTATACAAACCACAAACCCTTGTCTTTAGTGGAAAAATTCAAAACCAAAATGCAAACTCTTGGGATATTTTTTCTCCAAACATATCACTGAAAAATTATCGACATTGCAGGAAAAAATGATTGTGGAGGCTCTGGCTGGAGTTTAAGACCCATAGTAACAGTCATCCAAACCTCCACAGAGGAGGACCAATAGAGTGAATGAGAAGATGTAAGGGTTTGGATGAATGTATGGATGCTTGTTACGGGTTCCAATTTTTAAAAAATTATTCGTGTTTTTCCCCAGTCTTGTAATGAAATGAGTGAATCTCATTTCATTCTGTGTGGTGTGGAAGTGTTACAAGGATTTTTTTTTTTTTCATACAATTTCTGTTTACTTTTTCTGGCTGGATTTTTAAGAATGAGCTGAAAATCTTCTAAAGATAATGGAGGACTACCAGACAGCTCCAATATACAAGCTTGCATTCCACCAAATGGGATGGAACAGAACAGACCCTCAACCCCCTGGGGAGCATGGAAGGCCCCATCTCCTGTTGGCTTTACACTATCCTGAAACTTTATAAAAGTTTCTGAGATGGGACATTAAAATGCAACTACCTGTTCTAAAAACAATGACGACAACAAAAGGACAGAACAACTTACCTAGGATCCTGGGTTCCTTTGTGCCTGAAGCACATCTTTACCAGAGATACAGATCATTAACTGCAGGGCAAGCCTAGAAAATCCGGACACTTTGTATCGGTGTTCACTAAGGAAGAAGGCACTGACAAAATATCGGTGGAAGTGGAGATGGTAAAGGTAATGGATGTGATGAAAATTGATAGGCAGGATATACTAGAAAGCATGGACATGCCCAGTTGTCTGGCCTGGATGTCTTGCATCCCAGGTTGCTAAGGGAAGTGGGGTGGAGATGGTGGAAGTGTTTGTCATAATCTTCAAATCTTCCCTAGATATGAGAAAGTGCAAAAGGATTGGAGAGTGGCAAATGTGACACCTTGTTTAACAAAAAGATGTAAAGACATTTCTAGTCAATAGAAGCTGATCAGTTTAAAATCAGTGATTTGGTGGGGGTGGGTGAGGTAAGGCTTTAGAAACAATAATTAGAGAAAAAAAATCAAAGGTATATGCAAAGGTTTGCATTAATTGAGGAGAACCAGCCCAGCTTTGTAAAACGTTAGATCCTGCTTGGCTAATCTAGTTGAAATCTTTTGATGTAACAGAAGGATGATGAAGGGAATACGCTGTATACTGTCTAAAACAAAAACAAAAATACCTGGAAAAGCTCAGCAGGTCTGGCAGCATCTGTGGAAGGGAGCATAGTTAACGTTTCGAGTCCGCATGACTCTTCAACAGAACTAAGGAAAAATAGAAAAGGGGTGAAATATAAGCTGGTTTAAGGTGAGGGGGGGAGGTGGTTGGGGTTTGGGGACAAGAGAGCTGGATAGAGGGCCAGTGATAGGTGGAGATAACCAAAAGATGTCACAGACAAAAGGACATCTTCCGACTCGGCACTTTACAGCCTTTCGGACTGAATATTGAGTTCAACAATTTTAGATCATGAACTCTCTCCTCCATCCCCACCCCCTTTCTGATTTTTCCCCCTCCTTTTTGTTTTTTCCAATAATTTATATAGATTTTTCTTTTCTCACCTATTTCCATTGTTTTATCTCTACCTTTTTAGACTTTTTCAATTCCTTCACCCCACCCCCACTAAGGCTATCTGTACCTTGCTCGTCCTGCTTTCTACCCTTAATTAGCACATTCCTTTAGATAATATCACCATCTTCAACACCTTTGTCCTTTTGTCTGTGACATCTTTTTTGGTTATCTCCACCTATCACTGGCCTTCTATCCAGCTCTCTTGTCCCAACAGCCAACCACGCCCCCCACCCCCCCCCCCAACCCCTTATATTTCACCCCTTTTCTATTTTTCCTTAGTTCTGTTGAAGAGTCATGCAGACTCGAAACGTTAACTGTGATCCCTTACACAGATGCTGCACCTGCTGAGTTTTTCCAGGTATTTTTGTTTTTCGATTTCCAGCATCCGCAGTTTTTTGCTTTTATCTTACTGTATACTGTCTATATGGGTTTTAGTAAAGTGTTTAACCAAGTACCACATAAAAGGCTTGTTAACAAAATTGTGGCTCATGGAATAGGAGGTCAGTGTCAGCTTGGATAAAATATTGGGCCAAGTACAGGAAATAGCGCATCATGGTAAATGGTTGCTTTCAGTCTGGAGCATGGTAGACAGTTGTGTTACTCATGGGTCAGTGCTAGGACCACTATTCCATTTGATGGATAGGAATATAAATTTTGATATTGGAATATAGAGTAAAATTTTCAAATTTGCAGATGATAAACTTGGAGATGTAGTAAATACCGAGGATTATTCCAGTCGACTGCAACATAGAGAGCCTAGCAGAATGCGCAGGTAAGTTCTAGATGGTGAAAAGTGTGATGTGATGTATTTTGACAGAAGTTTTGAAGGAACAATAAGGACTTAATGGAACAGTTCCAAAGCATGTGCAGGGACAAAGGCACCTCATGGTTCTTGTGCAGTGACCTTTTGAAGGTGATAGGACATATTGAGAGATTAATTAGCAAAGCCTATGGGATCTTGGATTTCATAAATAGAGGTGTTGAATGCAAAAAGAAGGGAAGTTATGCTGAACCTTTTTAAAGCTCTGGTTAGGCCCCAACTAGAGCATTGGTTTCATTTCTAGTCACCACACTTTCGGAAGAATGTGAACATTCTTGAGAGGGCGCAGAGAAGATTTACCAGAATGGTTCCAGGGATGAAGGATTTTTGCTACAATGTTCGGCTAGAGGAGTGGAGTTGTTCTCATTGGAACAAAGGAGTTTGAGGAGAGATTTGATAGAGATGTACAAGATTGTAGCAGTTTTGATAAGGTAGACAAAGACATGTTCCCATGAGCTGATGATACCAGGCCTAGAGGACATAGTTTTAAGGTTTTGGACAAGAGATGGAGAAGGATGTGAGGAACTTTTTTATGCAGCAAGTGGTAATGATCTGGAACTTGCTGTAACAATGGTGGTGTAAACAGGGATGATCAACAATTTCAAAAGGAAATTGGATGGGCACACAAAGGAAATAAATTTGTAGGGCCATGGGGGTTGAGCAGGGGAATAGGACTCGATTGTTTTATGGAGAGCTGGCATGGGCTTAATGGGCCAAATGGTCAGCTTCTTTGTTGTAATGATTCCAAGACTCATTTTGATGTATTGTTATGATTTTACATTCTGTTAAAGATCTGTAAAAGAGGCTAGGATTTTCAATTAATCAGCCGGGCTTGGTGGGAATGGGCGGGGGCACCCACCATCGGCTCCGCACCACGGTTTCACGTGGGCGGGCCAATTAAGTCCCACCCTGCGTGGATCGTGAACAGTAGCGCTGTACCTGTGCGGGTGGGAGGAGGAGGGAGAGCTGGGTCCAGCACTCCTTTGTGCATGCGCGTGAAAGAGCGCTTCAATCTCCCTGAGGCACAGAGCTGCCTCGGAGATTGAAGCGTTTTTAAAAAAAGTAAATAAATAAAATAAAAATTTAATGAAACGTCCCCTCAGTGACTGTGTCACATGAGATGGGACATTTTTTATTTTTCAAAAAATTTTTATTTAATTTGTAAAAGCTTTAGGAAACCTTATCCCGCTTGTGGATGAAGTTTCCTAAAAAACGTAAAGGCTGCTTGGCCTTTTCGTCTGCCCGCCTACTGTAATGTTAGAGGGGCAGTGTAAAATTCTGGTCAATGGCCTTAATAGGCCTATTAATTATCAATGGGTGCGCAGCCGACTCCGCGCGCCTGCCAACCGAAATATCATGTGAATTTGTGATAACGTCAGGACGCAAGCCTGATGTCATTGTGCGTCATTTAACATTCCAGCATGTTGGGTGTGCACCCCCATGCCAAATGGAAAATTCTGCCCAGAGTGCATACATTGGCAGGGACACGGCCATAAAATGCAGCGAGCCATTATAAACCCCATTGACTTCAGCGGGAACGGAAAATCCCACTGCTGCAAAATTCTGTCCATTGTGTCAATTTGGATGCCGGAGATTGGTTTATCAATTTTTTTTAGGAGAAGATTAAGGAAATGCCAAAACTAATTCCCATGCATTTTGTGTTCTGATTATTCTTAACCTTTCCCCTGACATTTTTAGAGAGCCAATTTACAGCTTAACAAAGATGGAAAGAGAATAGCGAAGTTACGTGTACTTGTAGCTGTTCCAAGGTAGATGTGATTCCCTCACAGGACAACACCCATTAAAATTATGAACATGTCAGGAAATTCTGCTAAGATTGGGGATGAATCATGAGCTTGCAGCTTGTGACTCAGTAGGCAGTGCTACCAACTGGGTCAAGCTGACATTGGAACATTGGTAGTACAGTACATAGTAATACAATAACAGTAATGAGGCCAATAATAGAATTTTTGGTACCAGTGGTGTTGATCTGCACTGTCTAAATGCTCCCCACATTATGGGACAGAAGCGTGAAAACTTCTTACCACTTGGGTTTCCTAATAGGACATCATGCATTCTCAAATCAGCTATGGTGTTTACAAACAGCCACCTATGATACCTTTAGGTTTATTTTGGCATTAACTTCAATGCAAATTAGGAGGCTTCTTACAGTAACATTGTGAGTGTACCTACACCACAAGAACTTCAGTGGCTTGATGTCACTCACCACCAAGGGCACTTTGGGATGGGCATTAAATGCTGGCTTTGCCAGCAATGCCCACATTCCATGAGTGAATTTAAAAAAATGTGGGAGAACAGAGCAGCACTCCAGAGAGTAAACATAATTTCCAACAGGTGCTTGAGGAGTGGCCTATAAATACAATCTGAAACTTTGATGGTTTTCTCCTCCTTTAATGCTCTGTTTTACTTGGCACCCAACAGTGAACTCCTGAAAACAGGCTTTGTTTCCACTGTATTTAAAATTTGGAGGAACTAGGTAGGCAGCCATCACCTCTTCCAGGACGTTGTCACCTAAATTCTGGTTTCAATTCCTTTGAGACTCGCAGCACATTATATTTTGTGCCAGATTTATGAAAAAATATTTAAATAAGCTTAAGTCACATTATCATGCAAGGGTTGCTCATTATTATGCACCCCAGTGAAAGAAGCTATGCTAAATTCTGATCAGCTCAAACCCAATTCATATTCAATCCCTACATCTATAAAAGAGGATTCATGCATGTTACACATGCAGCTAATTTCATCTAATTTCTAAAGTAAATTAGCTCTCATACATTTAGGGGCAGTTTTCTCCTTCAGTGCTTTGACTTAAAGCATTGCCTGAACTAACTAAATAGAGGAAAATTAGGAAGGGAGGCATGCCCATAATAACATTGGCCAACTTTTGATTTATTTAAGCTGATGTTTGGAAATTTGGACAGGTTGCATTATGGGCATATGGGCCTCCACAGCTGATTTTCCTTTTGTGCTTTATCCAGGAGGTGTTTTACACCCAAGTATGGAGGGGGAAAATTCCTTGTCACATATGTAGGTCCTGTTTTAATCATTATATTTTAACCATATTGAGTCTGACTGGTAATAAAATGGAGACCCCTTAATAGTGACCGAAACAGGAGGAGGGGAATGCACAGAAGGACATAATTGGAGAACTGAAGGTATGAGAAGATAAATGACTGGAGAAGTTTGCAATGATGGTTAACTTGAAGACCAGGAAGAGGATTTTAAATGTGATGTGTTGATGGACTGGGTGCCAGTAAAGGTCTGTAAGGATGGGCTGATGGGTGAGTAGGACTTTGCATTCTACAGGATATGGGCAATTTTTTTTCGGATTCTTTAGAGTTTATGAACAATTGGAAAACAGTGCGGAGGAAATTCAAGAGGCCAATGAAGTATGGGTAAGGGTTTCAGTGGTGGATGAGCTGCAGTAGAAGTGAAGGTCAGTAAAGTTGTGGAGGGGAAAGCAGTGTTGGTAATGGATTGGATATGAAGTTTGAAGTTCAACTCTGGATTGAGCAGAAGATCATGGTTTTGCATGGATGAGTTTAATCTAAGTTAACAACTGCAAAGGGCAATTGAGTAGATGGAAAGACAGTAGAGTTTGCAGCAGGTACGAAATTATGTTATTGGGTTCCTTGATGTTCATTTGGAGGAAGTTGTGCCTTATCGGTAATTTCATGTAGAAGAGTCCATCTGAAAGAATGCAGGTAGGGTAAGTCCATGGTGGAGCGTTAGAGTTGGGTGCCAAATGCTTACATATGGAAAGGCTTCATGCATCCAGTTGCACAAGAGTCATAAAATGGCCATTTGCAAGTTTAGGCAGTAAATGTTAGTCAATTTAACAATGAAATGCAACAGTTGATGCCAATCATGCCCTTATCTGCTAGCAGGAATCACTAAGTATACAGACTGAAAGCACATGGTGAATTGGACTTTAAATCTTATGTTTTGTATGCCTAGGACTACAATGGACTTCCCCTTTTCCACCTGGCCATCAGTGGAGTGAAAATATTTATTCATTATGTTAAAGTGTCAGCTGTGACTCAATTGGTAGCACACTTGCCTCCAAATTAGAAGGTTGTGAGTTCCCACTCCAGAACTTTACACAAATTAAGGCTGACACTTTAGTGCAGTACTCAGGAGAAATGCTGTATTGTTGGAGGTGCCATCTCTGAAATGAGACATTGAACTGAGACCCCACCCATGTGCTTAACTTGACATAAAAGAATCCATGGCACTATTTCGAAGAAGAGCAAGGGAGTTATCCCTGGTGCCCTGGCCAGTATTTATCCCTCAATCAACATCAAAATAAATGATCTGGTCATTATCGCATTGCTGTTGTAGGAAATTAGTGTATGCAAACCATCTGTCACGCTCCCCACATTAATACAGTGGCTATACTTCAAAAGTACTTCATTGGCTTTAGAGGACTTTGGGCCATCTGGTAGTCATGAAAGTAGCTATGTAAATGCAAGTAATTTTTCTTTATTACATAAAGAATTACAGGTTCCTGGACTGATTTTTAAGACAATGATATAAGCAAGATGGCATAAAAACTTTGAAAAGTGAAATGGTAACTCGTCAAACACAGAAATTAAATCCCCATCATGAACTGTCAATCACTATATCATTAGACCTCCCATAGGTTTGGTGAAATGCTTTGGCTGAATTAGTTTTATTTGCTTTCAGTTCATGCCATATAATGGTGAAATATAAACCAAATATTAATAATACAGCAATTAGCTATTCAAACATTAGAAATATCATTGCCATAAATAATGCTGAAATATTAAATTTCCTAAGTAAATAATCAGTGGGCAGGATTTTTAACTCAGTGGGTGGGCACGCACCTGACCCAACTGAATGTGAAATGATGCGCAATGAAGTCGGCCGATTCTACCAACGTCAACGCGCAGTTGCGTGATAGGTCAGTTGGTGGGTGCGCACCAGGGCTGGCAGCGTACCCACTGACAATTAAAAGGCTTGTTAAGGCCATTAAGTTATCAATTGTGCTGAAGTTTTCACTGCCCATTCAACCTAACGGGTGGGATGAGGTTTCCAAAATCAAATACAAATGAAATAAAAACTTGAATTAAAATCATGTCCCTGAGACAGAGACAGTGAGTAGTGAATTAGGTTCACATGGGAATTCAGTGCATGGGGAAAGAGGTGTGTATACATAGAATAATTCTAAGTTAATTAAGTGAATAATTAAATTAAGCTAACTAATATCATAAGTAACAATGACAGGGCATGTGTTCGATTGCAGCTGTGGAATGTGGAAACTTTTGGACGCCAAGGCGATCCATGACAAACACATCTGCAGAAAGTATAAGCAGCTAGAGGAATTCTAGATCAGGATCATTGATCTGGAAGCTGAACTGCAGACACTGTGCAACACAAGGGAGAAATATTTGGACACTTTGTTCCTGAAGATGGTCACGCCTCTTAGAATAAGGTCATCTGTTTTGGTCAACAGTAAGAGACAGGAGAATGAGACCATGAGTGAGGCAGGTAAAGGAACCAAGCAGACAGTAGTGGAGGAGATTCAGACTTTGCAATTGTCAAGCAACTTTGAGATGCTCACAACCTGCATGATGAAAGTGAGGTCTGCAAGGTGGATGAGCAGGCTGGCTATGGCACCATGGTAAAGGAAACCATTCAAGCAGGGGAGCAAACAGGAATATAGTGGTAGTAGGGGACAGTATAGTGAGGGGGATTGGCACTCTGCTCTGCAGCAAAGAGCAAGAGTCCAGACGGCTGTGTTGCCTGCCCGGTGCCAGGTGTCAGTTAGCACTGACTTCATTGTCAATGTTATAGACATGAGAAAGATCAGATGTGATTTTGGACCAAGGATGGGGAGGAACTTCATGTGAAATTGGTGGTGCTTTGTGCTGACTTGGCATACGCTCTTGATATGCCTTGCACTTCTTGATGATGGCTTCAATGTCATTGTTCATACCCGGCCAAATAGGCTGTTTCTTTAGCGAGCCTTCTCATCCGATCTATGGCCATGTGTCAGTGATGAAGTTGTTGAAGAACATCAAGTTGCAAGTATTCTGGTATGATGACCTGCCCACCTTTAAGAAATGACTGACTTCCTGGGAGTTGCCTAGCTCATCCCAGTAAAGCCAAATGGTCTCACGTGTTCATGGACATGCTGAACTGAATTAGAATATCCTTCAATTATGGTTTCCACAGTTTCTGTAATATGGAATCCTTCACAGTTTCTTCTTTATAGCTGCTGGCATTTGTGTTGCACAAAATATATCAATGGAGCTGCAACTCCTTTGAAACTGCCAATTTTGTCAAAACATTCTGGATATTTCGATGTTAGGTCAAGAACTGAGATGATTTGTTTCTGGGGTTGATCTGCTGTGTAAGGTCTGACTGATTTGCACCCGTCCATGCAAAGTCTTGGCATGCTGGTAGACCTGCGATCACTGGGCCTGCAGTTTCCACAATGTAGAGCATTCGACACCCAGGAGGATGATTGTGCTTGCACTCCAGCACTATGGATCTGACATGTGGAATTAGTGAACTGTTGTACACCAAGTGTGCAGTAGTAGGTTTCAGCCATGGCCTTCCATGGCTGTGGATACATGTCTTTTAGAACGTGCAGAGATAATATATTGGCTCTTGCCCAATAACAAATAGTTACCAACTGTGCTTAGGAAAAATAATTCAATCTTTGGCATGCATTTCAGATGGTGTGACGGCATCTGTTTTCCATGAGATTGACGGCGTGAAAATTATACTCATCGCTTATCATCATGTCAAGCACACCATTGTCACTTCTGGTTTGTGAATCACCTCATGGAAATATTTCTGACATGACACCAGATAATTATTTTATATTGCTTGAAAGTACTCAATGTGTATGATCTGTTTGGATCAGTGCACGGTCCTCTGTAGCTGCATCAGCCTTTGCTCCAGTGCACTGCCGCTGCCAATGGCCCTTTTTCTGCTGCATGCTTTGCAGAATATATGAAAAGCTAGGCATTCCCTTGTTGCATGCAGAAGGCCACACCTTTCACATTTCTTGCTAGGTTTGGGTGTTCTAGTGAGTGCGTCAACAATTGGGGTTGTACTGGGAACCTATAAGCTTTGTCAACCTACGAAAATCACTTCATACTTACATTCATCCTTGAGTAGCTCTTCAATGCTATTCATTTTGGGCTTGTCTAGCAGGTCTCTTTGGAATGCTTCCATGGATGTAGATGCGATCACAATTCAACAATTCTGTCTGTTTTTTCTGCATTTGAAAAATCACAGTACATACCCTTTTCTCTGCATCTGCTGATGAAGTGGTCTATGGATTCTGTAGGCTATTGTTGAAATGATATGAGCTTTAGTCATTGAAAACGGAACTCTAACGTGACTCAATCATTCTTCTTCAATGTCATCCATATCTTTTGGGAATCCTTTAGCTCTTCTGCTGTTAATCCTGATATGTTCAGCAGGTGTATACCTTCGTTCCCAATTTCAAGGTGAATTTTTATGGCTTGTCTGGTTCAGACACGCTTGAATCAAGATATCATAGCTCCATATGCTGCTTAAACAGTCTGAATTTGGATAGTAGGTCAGCTGCAACCCAATTCAAACTGGGGAATTTTGTGGACATTTTGACAATATCACTCTGTAATACCTGGGATGAATGTCGCTATATCCACTTTCATGCACTTTTCTGAAGCTTCGCCCATTATAATTGCAACCTCTGACCTGTTTTTTTTCTTTACTTTTTAAATTTTTTTTTTTGTTTGAATCTTTCTCTCGCTATCAATCCAGCCCAACTTATGAATGTGGAACTGAGCCACAGACTACGCAACATCTCCTGCAATGCCTATTGCTAGAGGAACCCTGCACTGTTGCAGATCTTGCCGAATTCAACAACAAAGTGCAAAAATGTGTCAATTTCTGGCTGGGCCATGTATAGACTGTCTGTGGACATGTTAAGAAGAAAAAAATGCAGCTCACACTTTGGTCACTCGCCTCTCCAGACTGAGCTAACCTGGTGATGGTCCTCTCAATGCATTGGCTCACACACTGAACTGACTGGCTATACGCTGCAACCTCAGGGACCCATCTGCTTACCATCTCTTTAATTGAGCACTTTCTCTACACTGTCTTCAAAGCTTTTCTGTGCAGTCACCACGCTGTATTTTCAACGCTGTCTGATGCTGCAACTCCGTTGCAGTCTGACTAGAATTTCAAGGGTTGTCTCATGCCAAGTAGCATGACCTAAGACTGTTCAAAATATCATACCTGTACTTAATCTTGCTGCCAAGCTGTTTGACCACCCAACGCTGAGCATCATGTCGTGATGTTATAATGATATAAACACCAATTGTTCATAAGGGATTCTGTAAACATGTTGTGGGTTTGGTTATTGAGACTAGGCACATGGGAACATTTATACATAGGTAGGAAGCTTGCAGACATCAGCAAAGGTGTGTGTGTAGCAAAAATGCAACTAAGACTGGATCGCATGACGTACTTCCCTTCTAGTGATGTCATGCTGTTATCCCTTAAAGGCATATTACAACAATTGTGGGGTAAATATTGACCAGGGAACCTGGGATAGCTGCCCTGCTCTTCCTCAAACAAAGTGCCATAGGATCGTTTACATCTACCTGAGACAGCAAATGAGATCTTGGTTTAATGTCTCATCTGAAAGAAGGCACTTATTGTTAGCCTAGATTCAGCATACCTTTGAACTCAGAACTCTGTAACTCAAAGGCAACAGTTCTACCACTGAGTTACATCTGATGTAATATTTGACAGGTTGTTTGTGGTAAAATTCTTTTGACAATACTACTAGTTAAAATAGCAAACACAAAAAGAGCATTTCTTATGTGCATGGGCTTGATGTGCTCATCAACATGTGTGGTATTAATGCAGAGAGCTAGAAGCATTTTGGCTCAAGTCATATATATCATGGTTGAACAGAGAATAAAGATGCCTCCATATTGGGTGGAATTTTAACCCTAGCATGCCATTCCTGTTGGCAGAACAGGAAGTAGGCGCCACTTCCACTCTTGCTTTTTGCTAGTTCACACGCAATCCCAATTTAAAATTTAGTGTTGCAGTGTGTATGGGAAACATGGCGGGGAATCTTTTGGTGCAATCGACTGTCAGCTGACAATACTGCAACTGCAAGTGAACTATAAAAGAGCCTCTTGGTCAAACAGGGAGGCTCTGCATTATGGCCAATAATTTCCTACCCAACTGCATTGCCATTAACATGAGACTTATTGAGAACACAAAGGTGGCACAGATATTTTTCAAATTTAAATTTAACTTGTATATATTTTTCACATTCCACTGGTTTCACTTTATTCATGTGTATATCATTTATTTGTTGAGACTAGCTTAGCCTGAGCTCTAAATATACAGGCATGCCTCATGGGAATTAGGGAAATGTATTTTTCTTTGTGGAAGAAATTGTGTTTTTGTGTTCACTCTTTATTGAATGTTTCTGTTAGGGCCCAGTGTTGTACTCATCACTCCGTGGGACATGACTGAATTTGCAGGCTCAGCTGGCCCTCCCTTTTCTGCATTGTACAGGACATTGTCTGAGATCATTATCAGTGGGATAGTTGAAACGTTAGTGAACTCAAAGCCCTGTAAAGAGTCTACCCTGAGATGGACCCACATGTGGGCAGTACTGAATCTGTTCTTTAGGCCCCTCATTTTCTTACCTCTGACTGTCCCCACCACACCCAGGACATGAGGCCCTTCCTGTTTCATTCCTCCATGCCCCCACCCCCTCTTCACCACTGACTGACCCTTGCAGGTCCTGAGTTTCCATTCTCCTGCTTCCCTCCCTTGTGCTGCAGAGTTCAGCAAAGAAAACAGCTGACCTTAGACACAACTGCACAAAGCCAACTATTGCACGCCACCTTTTTAAAAAAAAACGTGAACTGGGTGCAATGAGATTTTCATGTGCTGCTAAATTATTATGAAGGTTGGACGTAATTGTAAAAATGTTTAACTTACTAATTATTCATGGCATGCAACCTGCCACAGGATGGTGTGAGACCTGATCCGCCACAAACACTCGCCACCAAGTTAATCTCTAAATTTCAACCCATCATCGGAAAAGTGAAATTTCAGCTCCTGACTAAGTCACCCAACTAACATGTTTCCCGCTCTTGCAGGCCCCACAAAATCCCTTCCATTGTCTCAAGAATGTGATAAGCTCAAATTGGCATCCCATTTCCACCAGTACGATATTTTTCCATTTGTCACATTTAGTCATAACAAGATTACAATTTCAGTATAGATGAGAAGGACTATTTAACCTATATTATTTCATTAATCGAGAAACGCCCTTTCAATCCCCTGCACAATCTAATGGTTTCCTGGATGATAGTAGGGTTCTCACTTCCTCTCCTTTCACTTGGGAGTGCATTCCATATGGTACTCACTCGTCAGGGTTAATTTTACCTTTTAGATGACCACCAGCAGAGCATACTGGCCATTTTCCCATACTGAAATGTGGAAATGGTGGTGTAGTGGCAATGTCACTGGACTAGTATTCCAGGTTAATGCTTAGGGACCATGGTTCAAATCCCACCATAGCAGCAAGTGGAATTTAAATTTAATTAATGAATCTGGAATATAAAGCTTGTCTCAGTAATGGTGACAATGAAACTATCATCGATTCCTTAAATAAAAACAAAAAACTCAGTTCTGCTGAAGGATCATGAGGACTCGAAACGTCAACTCTTTTCTTCTGTGCCGATGCTGCCAGACCTGCTAAGTTTTTCCAGGTAATTCAGGTTTTAAGGAATCGATAACAAAAACAATCTGGTTCACTAATAGTCTTTAGGGAAGGAAATATGTCATCATCCTCACCTGGTCTGGGTTTAGTGACTCCAGACCCACACTAATGTTGTTGACTCTTAACTGCCCTCTGAAATGGCATAGCAAGCCATTCAGTTCAAGGGCAATTAAGGTTGGGCGACAAGTGCTGGCCTTGCGAAAGATGGCCACATCCCATGAAAGAATAACTAACAAAAAAGTGAAGATGCGTCCTGATGCATCTCTCCAGTTTAAGGCTTAGGATTAGGAGGCTATTTAGCATTTAAGAAATGGGTGTTGTGTGGCCAAACTTTCAGGCCTCTGATTAGTGCATTTACCTTCAGCTGTGATTATGAAAGCAAGCTATTTGCTTTTCTATGAACCAGATCTTTTATTATGCAGTAAAATTACTTGTGAAAAACAAATCTTGGTACATCAGGGATATAAGCTCATAAGAAATAGGAGCAGGAGTAGGGCATTCAGCCCATCAAGCCTGTTCCGCCATTCAATAAATCATGGGTGATCTGATTGTGGTATTAATGCCACTTTCTTGCCTGTCCCTCATAATCCTCGACAACCTCCATCAGTTAAAAATCTGTTTAACTTAGCCTCAAACATATCCAGGCTCCCCTGCTCTCTGTGGAAGAGAATTCCAAAGCATAATGGCCCTCTAAGAGAAGAAATTCCTCCTCAACTCCTTCTTAATAGGAGAGGCCTTATCTTTAAACTGTGCCCCCTATTCTATATTCCCCCCACGAGAGGTAACATCCATGCAGCATCCAACCTGTTGAGACCCTCAGGAACTTAAGAAGTTTTAATAAGTTAATCTCTCATCTTCTAAACTCCAATGAGTATAGGCCCAACCTTCTCAACCGTTCCTGAAAAGCTAGCTCCTTCATTGCAGCAATCAGAGCAGTGAACCTTCTCTGAACTGTTTCTTATGCAAGTATATCCTCCCTTAAGTTTTTTATTTGTTTACAGGATGTCTGGGCATCACTGGCTTGTTCAACATTTATTGCCCATCCCCATTTGCCCTTGAGAAGGTGGTGGTGAGCTGCCTTCTTGAGCCGCTGCAGTCCCTGTGGTGTAGGTACACCCACAGTGCTGTTAGGGAGAGAGTTCCAGGATTTTGACCCAACGACAGGGAAGAAATGGCGATATTTCCAAGTCAGGATGGTGAGCGACTTGGAGGGGAACCTCTGGGTGGTGGTGTTCCCATATATTCGCTGCCCTTGTCCTTCTAGATGGTAGTTGTCGTGGGTTTGGAAGATGCTGCCTAAGGAGGATTGGTGAGTTTCTGCAGTGCATCTTGGAGCTGATAAACACTGCTGCTACTGCTCTTGAGTGGAAGGGGGAGTGAATGCTTGTGGATGGGGTACCAATCAAGCAGGTAGCTTTGTCTTGTGTTGTGTCAGGTTTCAAGTGTTGCTGGAGCTGCACTCATCCAGGCAAGTGGAGAATATTCCATCCCGCTCCTGACTTGTGCCTTGTAGATGGTGGACAGGCTTTGGGGAGTCAGGAGGTGAGTTAATCACCACAGGATTCCTAGCCTCTGAACTGCTCTTAGAACTACAGTATTTGTATGGGTAGTCCAGTTCAGTTTCTAGTCAATGCAAACTCCCAGGATGTTGATAGTAGGGGATTCAGCGATGGTAATGACATTGAATGTCAAGGGACAATGTTAGATTCTCTTATTGGAGATGGTCATTGCCTGGCACATGTGTTACTTGCCACTTGTCAGCCCAAGCCTGAATATTGTCCAGGTCTTGCTGTATTTGGACATGGACTGCTTCAGTATCTGAGGAGTTGCAAATGGTGCTGAACATTGTGCAATCATCAGCGAACATTCCCACTTCTGACCTTATGATGGAAGGTCATTGATGCAGCTGAGGATGGTTGAGCCTAGGATGCTACTCTGAGGAACACCTGCAGTGATGCCCTGGAATTGAGATGATTGACCTCCAACAATCCCAACCATATTCCTTTGTGCTAGGTATGACTCCAACCCTGATTAACATTGATTCTAGTTTTGCTAGGGCTCCTTGAAGCCACACTTGGTCAAATGCTGGCTTGATGCCAATGGCAGTCATTCTCATCTCACCTCTGGAGTTCAGTTCTTTTATCTATGTTTGGACCAAGTAAGGTGACCAAAACTGCAAATAATACTCCAGGTGTGGTTTCACCAATGCCCTTTACAGTTGTAGCAAGACATCTTTACTTTTATATTCCACCCCCTTGCAATAAAGACCAAGGTTCCATTTGTCTTAATTAATTGCTGTAGTTATTTGTTAACTTTTTGTGATTCATGTACAAGGGCACCAGGTCCCACTGTACTGCAGCATTCTGCATTCACTGTCCATTTCTGTTTTTCGATTCTTTCTACAAAAGTGGACAACCTCACACTTTCTCACATTATACTCCAATCTAGCAAATTTTTGCTCAAATGCTTAACCTATCCATATTCTTTTGCAGACTCTGTATCATCTTCACAACTTGCTTTCCTACCCAGCTTTGTCTCATCTGCAAATTTGACTACAATACAGTTGGTTCCTTCATCCAAGTCATTAATATAGATTGTAAATAGTTGAGTTCCCAGCTCTGATCCCTGCGGCACTCCACTAGTTATAGTTTGTCAACCTGAAAATTATCCATTTATCCCAACTCTATTTCTTCTTAGTTAGCCAATCCTCTTTCCATGCTAATATGTCACTCCCAACATCTTGAGCTCTTAACTTGTGCAGTAACCTTTTTTATAAAGCACCTTATCAAATGCTTTTGGAAATCCAAATACACTACATCTATTAGTTTCCCTTTCTCTATCCTGTTTGTTACATCTTCAGAGCGCTAATAAATTTGTCAACCACTATTTCCCTTTCACAAAACCATGTTGACTCTGCTGGATTGTATTATGATTTTCCAAATGTCGCTTTACCACCTCCTCCTAAATAGATTCTAACATTTTCCCAATGACAGATATCAGACTAACTGACCTATGGTTTTTCTGCTTTCTGTCTCCCTCCTTTCTTGAATAGTGGTGTTACATTTGCAGTTTTCCAATCTGCTGGGAACTTTCCAGGATCTAGGGAATTGCAAAAGATTACAACCAATGCATCCAATATCTCTCCAGCCACTTCCCTTAAGACCCGAGGATGTAACCATCAGGTCCAGGGGACTTAACAGCCCTTAATCTCATTAGTTTTCCTGGTACTTTTTCTCTAGTGAATGTGATTGTTTTTAAATTCCTCCCTTCCTTTTGGGCTTTGCTTTTCTTCTATTCTTGGGATGCATTTTTTTGCCTTCTACTATTAAGACAGCTACAGAATACATGTTCAAAGTCTCTGCCAGTTCCTTGTTATTGATCATTACTGATTCCCCAGTCTCACCCTCTAAAGGACCAACCCTCACTGTTACCACTCCTTTTTTTCTTTTCGTACACTTGTAGAATATTTTACTGTCTGTTTTTATATTTCTTGCTAGCTTTCTTTCATACTCCAGTGTCTCCCTCATTTTTTTTAGTCTACATTTGCTTGTTTCTCAATTTTTCCCAATCCTCTCGTGTACCACTAATCTTTGCAGCATTGTCCATCTTTTCTTTCAATTTAACACCTTCCTTAACTTTCTTTATCCACGGATGGGGCATCCTTCTTGTAGAACCTTTTTCTTTCTCAATGGAACATATTTTTGTTGAGCTACAAAACATCTTACCTTCTCTACTGTTTTACCTTTTTAACCTATTTTCCCAGTCCACTTTAGTCCACTCTGTCTTCATACCCTTGTAATTGCCTTTATTTATATCTAGATTGTACCATAGATGTTTCTGTCTATGACCACAATAGAGAAAGAGAGATTTGTATTTTAATCGGTGTAGTTGCATATTTTAAAATATCAATTCTGTACATTGATTGTATAAATAAGAATATCCAACAGAGACATTTACTTCTGTCAGTTTGTGATAGATGTTATTTTAGGCTAAAGTAAATGACAAAGCAATAAAATTATCTGAATATTATAACTATCATTGGTCAGATTTTATTGAGACTGACTCAGGGGATTTATCAGTCACTTGAAATTATGTGAACACCTGGCCTTGCACATTGTGTCGCTTTCTTTATACCTTTAATTTTAAAATGTTCTCACATGTTAACATTTGTTTCCTTTAAAAGACACTTTGTACCATCCGATGTTTGAACATCTGTGCAACAGTTCTAATTGTGAGAGAAAATCAAATGGGATTTGATCCAACCCCAATCAGGTTGGAAAACAGAATGGTCTCCTTAGTATCCACGAAAAATGAAGGTTGGAGTTATCAGAATATTCCAGTAAACAGCTACACGCAAACACGGAGACACAGAAAAAGTAATTGACTCTCTGCTGGTGTGCTTCATTCAAACTTATGATAGGATGTACATCAGGTCTGTATCGATTTCCTTTTATACTATGTCCATTTCTGAAAGAACAGCTGTGCATTAATTCAATAAAAATTAAACTTTGATCTTGTTTGAAACTTTTGAGAGATACAGTTAACAGTAACAGGAGTAGACCAAATCTTTATTTGGTATATATTATATACACAACAGTTTGAATTCATAACTCATATTACATAATGTAACATATTAAAGCTCTTTGAAAAAAAGATAATATATTTAGCTTGTATTAAACATACACTGAAAGGTGGCTAATTTTTATTTAAGAAAGTGTCTAATTGAATAGATGCCAAAAGTAGCAGCCGCTTGTACAGGAATATTGACTAATAATGAATAATGTCAAAGTACCAGTGAACGCTCAATGCCTGTGCAATCAGCAATATTCACATCTTCAAGAAAGGTAGGGTAAGCTGTACTTTGGGTTTGGGTAAAATTAAAGAAAGTCCAAGGACATTATTAGTGAGAAACCTGTGCAAATTCATTTTATGTAATTGCCCACATAATGGTTGGCATTTTAATATTTGTATTGGTTTTACTTTCCTTTCTCAGTGAAAATAGTAAATACCTTTTTGTTTTAACAGTTTGATGGTTTCATGGGATAACTGTAAATGGAATCAACCTTCAGACATCATTGTGTCAATTTGAAGCAAAGCAAATAACTTTCGATGATGTGAAGAATGCAATTTTATATATGGGTGCCTGACAGATGAAAATTTATTTTTATATCACTGTAGACAAAGTCAGTAAGGAGACCTTACTTAAATAATGCTATGCCCAAAGCAATATACCTGTTCACAAAGGCTTTAATATTTTAAACACTGAATTACTGAGCACAAGCTTGCCTTTGCACTTTGCATTAATGCCAGCATAGACCATTTGAGCCAAATGGGCTGTTTCTGTAGCTATAGATTCTAAGACCAATTTTTTGCTGTAGCAGGTATCTAGCAGCATCTACCATTAGTTAGATTTGCCTTTGCATGTTTAAGTTTTTAAATTGAAAATGTGAGCTGACAATGTCTTGGAGAGAAACCAGGCATCAGGAGCCTAAAGGAACAGGGCAGGCAATTGTGTAGCTCATTAATCAATCAAATCAAAGCATTATTGTGAAATAAATAGAGCAAGAACTAAAAAAGTATAAATTGAAAATCAGGAATACAAGGTTGAACAGGTATAGAAAGAGAAATGAAGTGATGGAAAGTAAGATTAAATTAAAAGACCAAAAAAGGCAGAACAGAAAAGGTTTTAAATTACATTTTTAAAATAATCTCCAGGAAAAATTAAAACTTGCAGAAATGAAACTCCACACATGTAGTATTTATTTTTTAAATGCTGGAGTGGTTGATTTTCCGTAATTAGCACTTATCACATGTTAAAATGGTACTTTAAATGTTTTAACTTTTTGTGGTAGGTTTAGTTTGTAACTACCTGCAACTTCACAACTTTCAAAGCATTTCAAGGGTGAGTCAGGCATCTGTTTTCATAGAGCTAATGGTGGAGCTGTGCAACTCAGACAGCAGCTTTTCAACATTTGAACTTAACTTCAAAAGAGGCTAGATGTGTAGTTATTGTACCATTTGTGCAGAAATAAAGGCAAGTGGATTAGTCTTGCCATTATCACAGGAGATTCTTTCTTCGAATATTCGGGTTTGTGGTTGAAAAACTATTGTTTTAGACTGCAGCATTATGTAAGATGGAAATCAGAAAGGCCAGAGACAAGAGCACTGGAGTAGTTTAATTTATAGTTGATAGCAGATGAGCGTTTTAGCAGCAGGAGTGGTGGCAAGGTAAGGGATAGAACAAACAGAACACTACGGTGACATATTAGGATTCAGCCTGTGTGAGCCAGCTCAGAGGATGGAATCAGGGGCTAAGTTGCTCAGTTTTTTTTTTGCCGGAAATGAACATTCAATGCTCTTGCTGATAATTTAGAAAAAAAAATCAATTAAAATTTCCTGTTGGAGAAGCAGGAAGCTTGGTAGAAAAACAGAACTACATGCTACCAGAATGCCTGTGTACAGTATATTGCCAAAATGAGAAAGAAAAGGGGATCAAGGATAGACTCTTGGGCACAATTTGGTTTTGCAGGGTTAAGAGGAAAAGTCATTGCAGGGACTCTGCTAGTAGGTTGTAATCAAATGGAGCAGTGTCACATCATTCAATGAACAACACTTGCTGCAGTTTCCAGATACAATTAGGTGAACAGTTTAAATTCAGCATTTATGCAGTAGATGGTTAAAATATATCAATAGTTCATGGTGGATGCTTTTCTGTCTATGCCTTTGCTAAGCTACTGGCAAAATTTCCATTCTTAAATTGTGGTTTCATTTTTCATGCAGATTATAGCAATTTTTAAAAAAAACTATTTGTCTTAGTTTCAGCTCTGTTGCTAAACTACTGATACCACTTCCGCTAAAAGTCAATACCAGTATCTACATTTTCCTAAAGTGTTTGAAAATCGATAAAACACAATCATTACTACATAATTAGAAAACCTAACAGCTCCACACTGAATGATACTTATACTAGAATTGTACAGTAAGGTCATAATATGTATTATATCAATGTGCAAGTGTAAATAGGTGACATTGATTAAGAATATTATATCATACAAATTACTGCAGTGAAATATTTGTTTGAGTGTGTTATCTGATAGTGGTAAGCTGTTGTGAAATAAAACTGGTAGTAACTAAATATATCCATAGATGGCACTACTGGTCAGTTTAATATAATGTAATGATTTTAATGAATGCTTCTATTGTATAGTACTTCAGAATAAAAAAAAAACAAAATTCTTATCCCTTTAAAGGCAATGAGAAATGCATTCACAGCACATTTTAACATGATGTCTGAATTTTGCAATGCACAGTTTGTTACGCTATATCCTGGAGATGTGTTATTAAAAATGATAAACACGATGAAAATTGTACACCAGAAAATGAACAAACATTATCAATGCTTGCCTGTTGAATAAATAGGCAAGTGAGAATAGGCGTGTACATTCTTTTCAAGATATCACAATACATATGGATAAGGGCAGCAAATCATACAGTCATCGGCAACAAAAAAAAGCAAGTTACATTTATATCACCTCACTACAGTATCCAACTGTTTTGCAGCTGATTCCAGGATTTTTGTCTCCACCAGACTCTCTGTAGCTCACTTCCATTCTACATATTGGAAGTATGCAGTCTGGTTCAGGCTAGTATTGATGGAGGCCTAACAACAGATTGCCCACTTATGCTATCAGTCATAGATGCAGTGAGTATTCTCAGCAGGCTAGAGCAACTGGGGACAAAACATTATTTTAAAAAAAAGATAAAGTGCTTTTTGCGCTGGATAAATAAGCAAATGTGCTTGATATCCTCCTCTAATTCAGGCCTCTTGTGTATCCCCAATTTTAATTGCTCCGCCATTGGTGGCCATGCTTTCAGTTGTCCCAAGCTCTGGAATACCCTCCCTACACCTCTCTACCTTGCTACTTCACTTTCCTCCTCTAAGCCAAACCTACCTCTTTGATCAAGCCTTTGGTCATCCAACCTAACGCCTCCTTGCATGGCTTGTGTCACAGCTTGTTTTTATAATGCCTCTCCTCTGTGAGTCACCTTGGAATGTTTCAATACTTTAAAGGTGCTGTATAAAATATAAGTTGTTGTTATAGAAAGAAATGGTTTTTCTGGATTACTTGGGGTGGGGAAACTTCAAAATAGAGAAAATAAAAATAATTTTAAAAACAAATTAGTTTGTTCATGTAGTTTCTTTTAAAGAGAACCTACTGTAACAAACAAAAAATTAAACAAATATCCTAAGGTCCTTTTTCATGATTTCAAAAATAAATTACTTCTTCCTATGCCCTACTCCTCTAGTAACCTAGAGGTCACCTCTGGAAGAAAGGGAGTAAATTACAATTATCGTGGCAAAGTGGAATTTTGAGTCAGACGTCACTGAGAAGTAGAACTGGGGAGTTTCAGATCAGGGCATTAAGATCTGAATATGACAGAACAGTCTATAAGTTGGAGAATACGATGGAGCAGCTCTGAGCTGGAGCTCATGGTACTGGAGTTCCCTGAATGCAGGAGTCTCTTGGAACAAAGGCTTAAACAAGGCAGCTTAATGCAATGGTGGCCTGAATTCAGGAGCACCTTTTAAAAAGTGCCTTGAACTGGGGAGAGTACCAAAACAATGTTTTGAGTCAGAGCAGAGCATAGCACAGTTGTGGCCTCAGCCAGGTAGCATGATGTAGATAAACAATCACTGAACAATTTCCCCTTTGTCTCACTTCCTCCAAATAAAAGGCGTGGCTATGGGTATTTGCATTGGCCCCAGTTATGCTTGTCTCTTTATGGGGTATGTGGAACATTCCTCATTCCAGTCCTAATCAGGCCCCCTCCCACAACTCTGTGTTAGTACCACTTCATGCTCTCGTCTGGACCTGCAAAAATGTATCAATTTTGCTTCCAATTTTTACCCTTCTGTCACCTTCGCATGGTCCATCTCCGACATCTCCCTTCCCTTCCTTGACCTCTCTCTCCCTCCATTTCTGGTGATAGACTGTCCACCAATATTCATTGCAAGCCCACTGCCTCCCACAGCTACTTTTAACTACAGCTCCTCACACCCTGCTTCCTGTAAGGACTCCATGCCATTCTTTCAGTTCCTTTGCCTCCGTTGCATCTGTTCCGATGATGTCACGTTCCAAAATGGCACTTCTGACATGTCTACCTTAACTGAGCTTTGCCACCCACTGTGGTTGATAGGGCCCTTGATTGTGTCTGACCCAAATCCCATGCCTCTGACCTCACGCCTTCCCGTCCTTCCCAGAACCATAATAGGGTCCCCCGTTCTCACTTTTCACCCCACCAGACTCCTCGTTCAAAGGATCATCCTCCGCCATTTCTGCCAACTCCAGCATGATGCCACCACCAATCACATCTTTCCCTCACCGCCCCACCCCCCCCAACCCTCATACCGTCAGCATTCCATAGGTACCGTTCCCTCTGGGACACCCTGATTCACTCCTCCATCACCCCCAACACCTCATCCCCTTCCCATTGCACCTTCCCATGCAATCACAGAAGGTGCAACACTTGCCCCTTCACCTCCTCCCTCCTCACTGTCCAAGGGTCCAAACACTCCTTCGGTCTGTCCACAAGTATGACCCAGATTTTCCTGTCGCTTGCTATTTCAACACACTGTCCTGTTTCTCTCTCCACGCTTGCTGAAAGACCTGCTGAGTTTTTCCAGCATCTTCTGTTTTTATTTCAGATTTCTTTTATATTAGCATGATTAGTCTTGGACTCAGGACCTTGAATGGAGGTGCTAAGCAATTAGCATTCTAGACCAGAGCCTTGATCTGGGAATGTAATATATTAGGGCTTTCAGCCAAGGCTTGGTGCCAATCTTACCACTCAGGCAAATGGACATGTTCTCAGACAAACCAAATCTCAGGCATACAGCCATATATTTGCTAATTAAATGTTGACCACAACTATCAATTAATGCGAAAGAGTGATGGAGCAGTGCCCTGCATTAGTAAGAATGAAGGAGTAGGGCCTTCAGCAATCCTGAAATGGAACTTGAGTAGACTGTTCATAGAAAGTTACCTCTGACAGAAAACCAGTTATGTTCTGAGGGCCATAGTGTTGTATTCCACTAGATCTCAATATTTTAGGGAATACAGAAATATAGATACTATCTATTATAGTATAATGGTCTGCCACATGCAGGTTTAATGTAGGACTGAGTATGGTACCGCTCACAGAGTGATGTAAGAAGGCGTATGACCAAGATCTAGGGTCAGTGTGATGTTGAACAGAGATGTTAAGACCTAGACATGGAGATCACCCCTTGCCTGTACCCTTTACTGTATATGTGTACAGTTATAAGTAGTTAATAAAGACTTGCTGTAAATATACAGAAGACTATGAAGACTTATTTAACAGACACGTTCTGTAACCAACACCATCCCAACATGGTGTCAGTTCAGGATCAAAAACCCACAAACTCACGAAAATGATGAAGGACTAAGAAAAAGAAAATAGTTAATGGAAATTCTGTCCTGAAAGAAGCTCCCAACTGAAGCTGAAGACATTGAAAAAATTCACCAGAAAAAGCTCCACAGAAAAAAGCCTGGGAGCTGAAAGCAGAGATTTCACTGCAGCAGAAGACTCAATAAAACCTCCCTTGGAAGTCCACTTTCAGTATGCAGAGTCCAGAACCTGCAAGTGTAAGCTAAATCCTTGTAAATTCTAGACTGCAGCTTACTAATCCAGGGGCAGAGGTGCCATTTGAACAAAACTGATCATTAATTCCAATTCTGATTCCAAGCCTCAACATTTTGCATAAAAAGCATTAGTTGAATTACTCAGCCTCTTGAAAACGTTGTGACCATCCAATTCATAAAGCAGCAAATCTGCATTGAATTTGAGAGTATCGCTACTCTCAACAGTAAATTGCTGAACAAAATAAGCCAGTAGAAGGCTGACCCACGTAGGCATTATGAAAATAATTTTCTTCCAGAAGCACGCAGCCACTATCTTGCAGAGCCTGCCAAAACCAGCAAGCATAGGAAATCCTTTGTACTGAAGTGATCAGCAATGCCATCTTGAAATCCTGTAAGTTATTAAAAGCTGTACCCACACTTTAAACATCTTTAACATGGATCTCAATCACGCACTTCCAACTCGATTTGGACTCTTTCCCCCCACACCCCCTCCCCCACACAAAGGCCCAAGCCAGTCACAAAATTGGGGTCTTTGAGATTTTTAAGATACAGCATCATTTCTGGTTTAAATAAAAAGTCAGAAGTAAAGCAAGTAAACACACTTCTTTAAATGGGGCCAATTGTAGATGACATAATTGCCCAACAGGATATTAATGAGTCATCTGCCAAATTTGATGAGGTTTTAAAATCCTTTGACATTTATTTCAAATTGTTATCCAATAAAATATCGGAGAGAGCTAAATTCAATGATAGGTTCCTTCATAGTTGAACTCTATCAATTCCTCCTCAAACAATCTCTACAGGATGGCAAAGGGTGTGAATATGGAGATTTGAAGTCTGAGCTCATCCAAGACAGACAAAATAGGGATGGGTCTTGTAGATGATTCACTCTCTGACCTCCTACAAGCAAAAGATGATCTAACCCTAGACAAGACAATCCAGATAGACTATCTGAGTTACGCGAGCAACAAGGGATAATCCTAAGGTGAAAGAATACAACATGGGACAGAATCCAACATTTAGTCCAGCCTATCAGGTCACAAAGATGCAGGGACAATCCAAGTTGGAGAAAGCAATTCCTGAACTGTCCAACAGAGCAACCTTGCCAGTACTGCGCTGAGAAGCACATTCACAAGAGAGATCAGTGCTCTGCGAGCACTGCTCAATGCTTACACTACAACAGATGGGGACACTTTTTGGCAAATTGTGTAAGTCAAAACCCCAGCACCACACAGATAGCCCAAAAGCTATCCGTGAGGTCGAGACTGAAAACACAGAAGAGAGGCAGCATGCTTTTGGGTGAGGTCAACGATTGCAGTTCTTCATTTTGGAATGCTGGCATCCTAGCAAATGGTCATCTAACATATTTAAAATTTGATTCTGGTACCAGTGTGACAGTCCTGTCAGACAAGGGGCCATGACTCAAAGACCTCTGGATTCGAACAATGGATATTTGACTTTACAGGGCACGGGGAGTCTGACTCCCGATTTTGGACATGATCTCGAAACCACTGAGGTATGGCAGCAAACAGATTTTTGAGCTGCTGTACATCATCTGGAACCAGCCTTTCTCTTCTCCTGAGCAGGGATGCCTGCATAGCCCTGGATCTCCTCCACGTGGCAGAGGATGTCAAGACTACCACTGTCATTAGCCAGCCAGAACAGCATGGTGCTGAGTACTCAAATGATAAAGAGTATTTAGACGTGGATTTCACCTTTGAACTCTTCTCTTTTTGTGGAGCAGTTCTGTGCATTATCACTCCAAGTCTGGGAAAGACCCCAGTGGTCAGACCAACATACTGCCCACGAAATTACCATGATGCCTCCAGTGGAAGCAATACTAGAAAATGCCAAGTCTGAGAAGCCACCTCCAACTACGATGATAGAACAGCTGGTCAACACAGCAATCATTGTTCACACACTGCAACTTCCAGCCAACATGTCACAACCGCAAGTGTAGCTGGGACTTGGTAGCAGGCTCTCATCATTGACAAACAAAAACAGGTAGGCGCACCACTAAACCACCTTCCCGCCACAGGAATGCTCTTCCTCGGCCTCAGAGGACCTCAAGATGGCCCACATGGAGAAAGAAGGAAAATCAGCACCATGGAGACGAAAATCATGTTCGATCACCACGCAAGAAACGATAGAGAATAAGAGTGGTCATTGATCAATGCAACAGCCGAACCAACCAGGTATAGTTCAACCTTAAGCAATGGAAGAAAAAAATGAAGCATGCCTAAATGCCAGTTTAGCCATCAAGCTAACAGCAAGAACCAGAAGCAGCAGAGCCTGCCACTTCTCTGACAGAACAGTGAAAGAGATATGGAAAGATTATAAGGACCCCAGGCAGCCGGAACCTCTAACTTTAAGGACTAGAAGTGGGCAGATGGGGTAGTGAGAATGTTGTAACAATGCTAATACAGTCATAGCAATAATGTTGTATAGCATTAAGGCAGTGACAACAAGGTAAATGCATAAGATGAATAACAATGTAAGGCTTGAAGTAAACTAGTGTAATTCCATATCCCTGGGACTTGGGGAAGGTCTAGTATAGAAGGTCTGGCACATACAGGGTTAATGTGGGACTAAGTACAATACCAACCACACAGTGATGTAAAAAGGCACATGGCCCAGACCTAGTGTCATTGCGGTGTTGAACAGAGATGGGTTAAGACCTAGACATGGCTCCTTGCCTGTACTCTTTACTGTAGAAATGTATATAGTTACAAGTAGTTAATAAAGACTTGCTGGAAACATATAGAAGACTATGAAGACTTATTTAACAGATATGTTCTGTAACCAACACCATCCCAACGCCTGTTGGTAAAGATTTTCCTTTTTACCTTTCCTTCTGTTCTAGGAATTATAACCAGTGGTGTGTTTCTGCTTAATTTTCCCTTGACCTTGAAAATATGTCCTTATAATCTCCCAAAGTAAAAATTATTCCAAAAATGGACCAACTTTTCAAGTTGTTTAATGTTTTTTATACCTCACCTGAATCTTCCATTTTCAGCTTATACACATCTGTTTCTATGACAAAATTACATAACCTTGACTGGTCTTCTAACCTCATAGCCTTATTAATTGGAACTCTTCCATAATATTCCCCTCCATCTTCTCCTTTCCAACAAAAAGACTCTTGGTTCTCTGATTCCATCCTCATATTTATTCCTTAGAATGATTAAACTATTTCTTCCCTGTGCTTTTTATTGTTCAACTATATCCTACCCATAATGAGGGTTCCAGAACTACACACAATATATGAGCTGTAATCTGACAAACACTCTATTTGGTAAGAGAGCCTCCTTTGATCAACTTTCTGTTTCTCTTTTTATATAAACTAATATTCCACTTGTGTTTTTGATATAAAGCCACACACCTGGCTTGATGTCTTGAGAGATTTATATGATTAGACTCCCAGATCCCTTTTCTGATTCACCTTTTCAGTATTTTCCAATTAACGTTATAATACATCTTCTTCTTTTGTTTCTTTAAATGGGTGATTTACACTTACCTACATTGAATTCCATTTGCTAATTGTCAGCCTATCTATCCTGTTTCTCTCACCCTGTACTTTGCCCTCATTTCCACAGTACTAAGCAGTTCCATTACTTTTAGGGAAATCCAAAACTGCGAGCTGAAGGATCGCAAGATTACAAGAGACTTCCAAAGATCAATGATTTTAAAATCCAATTCCATGGTTTGATAGTACTGTACCCCATTTGAGACCAAGCATTCAGCATGGATCAGAGGCTGAAATTTTGAAGCTTCTTGGTTTGTTTGGTTCAGTGTCACACCACATATGGCATTTATCCAGGTGATGCAGCCATTGCGATGAGAGTGAGGAATTTGCATTCGGTAAAGATCACTAACTGGTATTTAATCCTCCAGTTGTATTTTGCATAATAAAAACAAAAAATGCTGGAAAAACTCAACACACCTAACAGCATCTGTGGAGAGAGAAGCAGAGTTAACATTTCAGGCCATGACCTTATGTCAGAATTGAGAAATGTTAGAAATAGAATAGCTTTTAAGTAGATAAAGGTGGAAAAGAGAAAAAAAAGGAAGTTTTTTTTTATAGGCAAAAGATGGGAGACATGAAATAACAAAAGAGTTGGGGCAGTGCCAAGGGGTGGAGTAATGGGACAAGTAAAGAGACAAAGGATGGATCCAGAGGAGGTAGTGCATGGTAGAATAATGAACAGCTCTCATCTCGAAAACAAAAACAAGAGAAACAAGATTAAGGCCAGCATATGCAAAGAAGGGGAAACAAAATGGGGGAGAGAGAGATTACAGTCTGAAATTATTGAACTCAATGTTGAGACCAGAAGGCTGCTAAGTGCCTAATCAAAAGCTGAGGTACTGTTCCTTGGCATGTGTTGGCCTTGTTTTTCTGGTTTTTGCTTTCAGGATGATAGCTGTTCATTATTTTTCCATACATTAACTTCTTTGGATCAATCTGTTGTCCCTTGTTCCATTACTAGACCCCTTGGTTCCTGCACCAATACTTTTGTCTTTTAATGTCTCCTGTCTTCCACTCTATCACGGGGCTTCCCTTTTGTTCCTTTTTCTACCCTCCTCAATTTACCTTCTTAAAAACAGTTCCATTTCTAACTTTTCCCAGTTCTGATGAAAAGTCATGACCCAAAATGTTAACACTGTTCCTCTCTCCGTAGAGGCTGCCAGACCTGTTAAATATTTCCAGAATTTTCTGTTTCTACTGCAGATTTCTAGCAGCTGCAATATTTTGCTTTTTTTGTATGTATATCAAAAAGGCCACAGAGTATGTATCATACAATCCAATATATTGAATTGTTTTTTTTACATGTCTGTACCTATATATTGAAATGATAGATGAGTGAATTAAATGCAAGTATAACTTCTTGTTTTATCAAAATGACAACTAGATTATGAATTATGATTTTTTTTTTGTGCCTTGCACTTATAATTAGAGATCTCACAATTAGAGATCTTTTCCAAACCTATCAAACTTCATAAAATGTTTTTATGTGTTCCACTGATGTAAAACAGCACCACCATCTCTGCTTTTAATAGTTATTTCAAGCATTCCTCCTTCAGAGTGGAAAAACCTGTATAACTTTAGTAGCCGCACCTTTTTGGATGCTTCACATTACAATGCATTGCTTTCAGAACAGATTCAAGGAGTTTTCTGTTTCCTTATAGAACATTGACCCCACTTACTCACTGGATGAGTTATTAAAATGCTTACACAATCAATTGGTGGGGTTCAACAGAAAGTGAACAAGGTCATGAAACCTGTCAAAACTAGCCCATAAGTGGTTTACAACACAGATCAGTCATCAATTTAGGGATTTTAAAAATCATTAGGACCAAGGCCAGAAAATTTGTCTCTGCACTGGTAGTTTTGGTGCCATGGATGCCAACAGCATGGCGTCTGTCTTGCTCCAACACACTTAACTAGTGCTGAAGCTCATGTTGTTGTGGGTGACAGCACGGGCATTATGAGGAAGCAGATCAAGTCAGTCAGTGCCTAATGCTGATTTTATGCCCAACTTGCCATTTTTGACCCTGCACCTCTAGTTAACACCCTCTCTCAAACACTCACATCTAAACGAGTGGGACACCCCTAACCTTTGCTATTTAAAGGCACCCATCCAACTTGTCGGCTAGTTGCTTCTTACTATCTATTGGCTCTTGGGGAGTGTGTGGGAGTAATGAGTTGTTAGAAATGTACAGGAAAGTTGATAAAAACTGTAGGGACTGGTGGTGAACATTGGTAGGACATGGGTTCAAAGGCCTCTGGAATTGGTCCCAGTCATGGAGGCTATAGTTGCAATCCCCCTTAGACTGGAGCAGATGCAACAAAGGTGAAAGGCTGCTTGAAGATGGAGGGGGCCACTCTCAGCAGGAGGCCTTTTCCATCTAGGGTCTTCAACTAAGCCAGGAGCAGTGTGTTCAGTGGCTTCACTTCACTAAGGTGTTGGTCCCAGAACTGTGTCACCTTTTGGAGCCAGACCTGCAGCCTCCAAGCAGGTCAAGGATGGCACTGTCACTGGCAGTCAAGGTGACTATGGTTCTGATTTTCAGAATTGGATCCTTCCAGGCTGGGACAGGCAACATAGTGAATATCTCACACAGTTTGTCATCCATCCCTGCATTTGAGCAACCCCAGAGGCTCTTCACACTAGGAAATTGACTTCTCTCAAAATAGAGAGAAGGAGGGGCATGCAGGTGGCTTTGCCAGGGTAGTGGCTTTCCCCACGACGCAGGGTGCCATCGACTACACACACTTGGCTTTGCAGGTGCCGCACCTCAATACTGAGATATAATCACTCACTCAATGTATAGTTTGTGTGCAAACCACACCCAGATCATCATGCTGCTGAATGCCCACTGTACTGATGGCAAACATGATTCATTCATCCTGTGCCAGTGTGTTGTGCCAATAATGTTCCAGCCACCACATTATACCACAGATTAGCTGCTTGTCAACAGAAGTTATCCACCATATACCTGGCTGGTGACCCTCCACAATTACACCACATGTTGACAACAGGCATACAATCACAGCCATTCTGCCATGAGGAATGTCATCAAACAGACCTTCAGGGTGTTAAAACTACAGTTCCGCAGCCTGGATTGTTCACGAGGAGCACTCCAAAACCGACTGGAGCAGGTAACCTGATTTGTGTTAGAATTTTACATCCTTCACAGCTTGGCCATCATGAGGGTGTAGCCCTTGTCACAATGGGTTTGGTGAGGAAGAGGGAGAAGAGGAGAAGGAGGAAGAGAGGAAGCTGTCAGTACATCCACATTCTGAACAGGTTGTCTCTCAGTGCCCGTCTTGCAGGTGCCTTTGCCTAGCTTAGTGCTCCTATGCAGTGCCATCCAGTGGCTGCAGCGTGGATGGTAGCAAGATTCTGCTTTTCAGTGGGGAGCACTGAAGACGGAACCCACAAGCTGTTCTGAGCCTTCAGATTGCACCACTTCTTTCTGGGTGACATGAGTCTGGGCAGGCTGGCCGATGGGCAACAGCAAGGGAGCTGACGGAGTGGTAGTGGTAGGAGCACAAACGCTGTCACCCTGAGAGAGAGCAGCAGGTTCATGCTTTACAGACCCACTGCCATTTTCCTGGTGCAGCACCTCAGCATTCCTAGTAATCTGCTGGAACACAAATTGCTGAACTGATATGAGAGCCTGCACACCCCTTTGTTCACTGATATCCACAACCATGGTGGCAACAATCTGAAGCTGCATTGGAACAAACTCAGAATTCTTCTGTCTTTTTCTATATGTCACCCATCAAATTCCTCATCTGAGTCCTTTGCAGCAGAATCCATGTGAGACCTTGCCCTCTAGGGAGCTGGCACCCATTCTAACTTTTTCCCCTAGCCTGGCTGCAACCCATTCATCCCAGTGTAAATCACACCTCATTGCTACTTTCTAAATGACCTGCAGTGTCAGTGCCTGACCTAGTGGCTACAACTGTCCCATCAAGTGGTGGCATTTCCTCATCTTCAGTTTGTTCTCTTTCTAACCCTTCAGCCTCCCTCACCATTGACAGGCAAGATGGCAGTGCCTAGGTATCTGAAAAGCACATTTGCAGAAGGGGAGGGTAACAGTGAGGGGAAAGCAAATGATGCAAGATTACACTATTTGCAGCTTGTGCAGCAATACAGTTGCAGGATGAAGTGGGATTTTTTTTCAAATTTATTCTGTCACAGGGGGTGGGCTTTGCTGTCTAGGCCAGTATTTACTGCTCGTCTCTAACTGGCCTTGAAGATGGTGATGAGCTGCCTTCTTGAACCACTGTCAAATTAGCCTGGGTGAGTTACTGCAGTGCATCTTGTAGATGGTACACATGGCTGCCACTGTGCATCAGTGGTGGAGGGAGAGAATATTTAAGTGGAGGATGGGGTGCCAATCAAGCAGGCTGCTTTGACCCGGATGGAGTCAAACTTTGTGAGTGTTTTTGGAGCTGCACTCATCCAAGCAAGTGGGGAGTATTCCTTAAAAATTCTGACTTGTGCCTTGTAGGGTAGACTGACTTTGGGGAGTCAGGAGGTGAGTTACTTGCTGCAGAATTCCCAGCCTTTGACCCAGTCTTATAGATTCTCTCTTGACGGAGGTGGTCATTGCCTGGCACTTAAGTGGCAAGTAACATTTGTGCCACATATCAGCCCAAGCCTGGATGTTGTCCAGTTCTTGCTGCATATGGACATAGGCTGCTTCAGTATCTGTGGAGTCCCGAATGGTTCCAATAATTGAGCAATCATCGGTGAACATCCCCACTTCTGAATTTATGATGGAGGGAAGGTCATTGATGAAGCAGCTGAAGATGGTTGGGCCTAGGACACTACAGAGAGGAACTCCTGCAGTGATGTCCTGAAGCTGAGATGACTGACCTCCAACAACTACAACCATCTTCCTTTGTGCTAGGTATGACTCCAACCAGCAGGGAGTTTCCCCCTGATTCCCATTGACTCCAGTTTTGCTTCTTGATGCCACACTCGGTCAAATGCTGCCTTGATGACAAAGGCAGTAACTCTCACCTCACCTCTGGAATTCAGCTCTTTTGTCCATGTTTGGACCAAGGCTGTAATGAGGTCAGGAGCTGAGTGACCCTGGAGGAAACCAAACTGAGCGCCAGTGAGCAGCTTATTGCTGTGTAATTGCTGCATGATAGCACTGTCGATGAACCCTTCTATCACATTTCAGATGATCCAGAGTAGACTGATGGGGCTGTAATTGATCGAGTTTTTGTGGATAGGATGTACTTGGGCAATTTTCCACATTGCTGGGTAGATGCCAGTGTTGTAGCTGTACTGGAATTTGAGAAGGTGCATTAGGCAGAAACATACAGCTTCAGCAAATCTGCTGGCTACGGCCTCAGTGATGGGCATCATGTCTTCAGCATCAATTACTGCCAGCATCATGTCTTCCATGAAGGTCAGCACATTCGGCTGTATTGCATGCTACCATCCAGTTGCAACTGATGTCTATTATGAACCACCTAGCTCTGCAAAAGAGGGACAAGTTGTCAGTGAGTGTGGTATAATGGGTGAAATTTTCTGTGCCTATTGGCGTCAGGTGTCTTGGTGGGCGTGAGCAGCCAATATGGCAGGAAGACCAAAAATCAGTTTCACGACATCGTGAACCAGACTGCAATCATCCCCATTGCCTGTTAATGGCAGGCCACCTTTCTCACCACCTACTTGCTGCAATCATCCCACCATGCTGGATCATCCAGGCACATCAGTGTGATTGCATGCTGATGTGTTTCACAACTGTACATAAGCAACAAGCACCTGGCAAGCTGCACTTCACTTGGGACTTCGCTTGTTTGCTTACCTCGCTTTGGATAGCACTCAGTCATCAGCGTCTGGCTTCACAGACAGCACCACATCACTTTTACAGGTGCACACAGGCAGGTGTCTACTTACAAGACCAGCCATAAGGTAGGATGGCTGTTCAACAGCTGCAAGGCTAGGGCTTGCTTAGGGAAAGGGAAGAAGTGACCTCAGGCAAGGGAAGAGGCTGCAGGGCTAGGGAATTACTAGGGAGGAGGTATCCCAGAGTATGTGTGGGGACACATGTTGATCTGTGCAAGTGGCCTCCAGAGGCTGAGGGGGCAGTCTCCAGAGGAGATGAGGCCAGGTGGAAATGAGGGTCTGTGTGAGAGAGAGAGAGTGATGTCCCTTGAGTTGGCAGTGAGTGAGAGGCCAGTGAATGTTTGATTGACTTGAGTGTGAGAGTTTAGAGTGATGAGATGGTTGCCTTACCCTGGTGACATGGATGAGATCACTCATCCTCTTTCTGCACTGGATGGTGAATCTCTTCTGTGCAGTGTTGACATTGCCCAACACTGCCACTGCCTCCCAAGCCAGAGTGGTGGCACAGATGTGCCTCCTGCGGCTAGAGTGGGAGGAGGGCGTGGGAGGTAGAAGACATTGTGACACGTTCCACTGGTATTCGGAAGGCTCCCCAGGGATGCAAAACTGAATTTGGGTGGGGGGGCGTGAGGGGGTCTGCAGTCTTTTTGCCTTTCGGGGCCATGTCTTCTGTGCAGCAGTCCTGGGCTGGAAGCTCTGAGAAGTGCGCGCGCCAGCACTTTAAATTTGTGCCCAGCGTGAGGAAGCAGTGAGGTGATGGTGTGATAGGTGAATTGGAGGCCACCGGCCAGTGAAACGGCATGTTTCCTGGGAATGCATAATTAATGAGGTGGGATTGGGATGATATGGTACGGAAACCCGCCATTGTGGCCAGCAGGTATAATGTCTTTTTTCCTGCCTGCTACAGCACTTAGTGCAAATCTGGGACGATTTCACCCAATGTGTTTGGGTGATGTGGCTATCATTGCTGAATAGCTAGCAGGGTCTGTAAGCTGAGAGATGTGAGTGTGTGGTTTCCAGCAGTACTATGTTGTGAGGGTGAGATGAATGAGATTTCAGTTGTGGTTTATTCAGATTGTTGATAGGTGAGTGAAGGATGCATTCAGTGATTTTAACCACTTGTGTGAGGTCATGAAACATCTTGGGCCCTGCATCCAGATCTTCACCACCATATTGGTGGCATTGTTCGGCCACCTGCTCTCACCACCTCCTGAGCATTTGTCTGGTGGGCATCATGCTTCCCTGGGAGAAGTGAACCCCTCTCCTCCTGTAGTTTTCCTTCACCTATTACTCCAGTGATACACCCAAAAAACATGGGGACACGTTCTCCAGCTTGTTATGCCATTTGTGTTCTTCCCTCCAGGTTTCCCAACCTTGTGCAAACAGTTTCAGTAGCTGTTGCAGCCAGAATGCACCTCGTCTTTGAGGTGCAGCCTGATTTTAATTAGGCTAGTTTTGAGTGGTGCTGCCCTTGCACAAAATTGGGCCCCTGATGAAGCATGCAGCCACTCAGCTGTGCATTCAGCACTGAACTGCATGCCACAGTCGTGCTAATGAGCAGGCAGCACAAAGTTTGCATGGTGCCTGCATCACTATGAAAGGGCACATGGTAATCTGGAGTTCCTTCTCTACACCCCTCCGCCTCTCTACCTCACTTTCCTCTAAGACAATCCTTAAAACCTTTCCCTTCTACCAGGCTTTGGTCATCTGATGTAATATTACCTTTTGTGATTCTGCATGATACTTTGTTTTATAATGCTCCTGTGAAACACCTTGGGATGTTTTATTACATTATAATGCTAAATAAAAATAAATGATTGTTGTAGCTGTTATTGTAATTGCACAATGTGATCCCAGTGCCCACTTTCAATTTTGCTCTCTGAAATTCTGAAATAAACAGCAGAGAGAATGCTGCAAATGCACAAGTTTTGATGAAGATCATACTCAAAACATTAGTGTATTGTTTATTATCCAGCCGCTTTTATACAATATAAAGGCAGTCTCTTCCACGTCCATGCCCACGTCCTAATCCACCTGCTTTGTTTATCTAGTGCTTTCTGTCTTTATTAGTTGATTAGGTTTTCAGCTTTGTGTACATGTTAAATATTCAAAAATTCCACAATTTCCAGTCTAAGGATCATCAACATGCATCAACAGATTTTCTCTCTACCAATGCCAGTAGGAACCACAGATCAACAATTCAATTATCATTTTTGTGGGAGCTTGCACTGCAAACAATACTTGCCAACTTTGTCTACATAGTAACAGGACTGATTAGTTATATATGAAGTGTCTTGGGGCATTTATGATAATATAAGAGTAGTGATGCAATATAAATTCTAGTTCTTCCTTTTGAAAATGCGACTGATCAGAATCAGGTCCAACCTGCTGTGTTCTCTGTAAGTCACAATTCCCCATTCTCTATTTTGTGCACTGACCACCATTGACTATATCAACATTGTATAATGATGTGTTGTAGCTCAGAACAATTGCACTAAAAATTGCATTTATTAAAATAATTCCTAAAATTTAAAACCTATCAAAAAATACCGGTGCCCTTCATTATAAAATGTTTGTTTCTGAGTGCAAAAGAAACCGTTTAAATAATTCACTATACTTACACTAAATAAGGCATGATTTTCGAGCTTGTAATGTGTGGCAAGCAATAGGTGTAGCCAGAACACAAACACTGTATCAAAACTCTTGTTCCACCCATTGTGTCCATACTCAAATTCTGTGGTTTGTTGTATTGTAATATACAGGGACATAGCCAATAACATTCATCAATCTGACATTGACTCATTATTGACACAAGATGTTTATTAACTATGACTTAAGCGTTAGTATGTATGAAATCCAATTAGCAAGAGGGTGTCAAGATCCTAATCACACCCCAATCTTTCAGGACTTTTTTAAAGAGAAAAGAATATCAATAGGTTCCAGTCGCACAGTCTGTTATTTTCTTCCAAATGCAAGTACGCTAGAAAAAAAACAAACTTTTCAAAACATACATTTCTAATCAGACCATACTAAACTATAAAAGTAAGCAATCTTCTAAACTCAGGTAAAAAAAAAAAGGGCACAATTTTAAACTGCTGGCTGCCCACTTCTTGCCTGTAAAATGAGCAACGGAAATTTGAAATCAGCGAGAGAAGCCCCTCAGCCAAGGCCCAACTTAAACGGGCTTGTATAATTCTATATTAAATTTAAATCACTGGGGGGATCAAAGTTGAATTTCTGGCTTGGACTTCACCAGTGAGGAAACCAAAGTGTCTCCATGCACAATGGTGAACCTACTTCCACAAAAATGCAGGGTTCTGACCGAAGAAACAAGGTACCCTAGCTTAGGCAATCTCATCTATTGCCAG
Source organism: Carcharodon carcharias (assembly GCF_017639515.1). Classification (NCBI taxonomy): domain Eukaryota; kingdom Metazoa; phylum Chordata; class Chondrichthyes; order Lamniformes; family Lamnidae; genus Carcharodon; species Carcharodon carcharias. The sequence goes on from NC_054480.1 coordinate 53,529,288, forward strand.
AAGGTTTCTAGCAATGGCTTCTCTTCCCACTCCCAATGTCAAATATGGAATTCCTTAGGTCCCTTCTCTTCTTTATGTGCTGTTCCCCAATTCTCCAGAACCCATTAGCTCCACTGTAATGCTGTCAAATCCAGGACTTCTGTCAAACCCTATTCCTAGTGCCACCAAAGCATAGGACAGTTCTCAAATAAAGTAAAACCCAACTTTCTTTCTAAGCACTGCTAAATACCAGATGGATGCCTCCACTAGAGCATGCTGCATACCGTTCCACTGTGTGCTTTCAGTTTTAACAATGGTAAGGGATACAGTAATAACTTATATTTATATTGTGCCTTTAACATAGTAAAACATCCCCAGGTGCTTTACAGCAGCATTTTAAACATACCATGACACCGAGCCTGATAAGGAGTTCTTGGATCAGATTACCAAAAGCTTGGTCAAAGAGGTACTTTTTAAGGAGTGTCAAAAGAGTATGTGAAGTAGAGTGACAGAGCTTGGGGCCTAGGCAACTGAAGACATGCCACCAATGGTGCAGTGATTAAAAATGGGGATGTTTAAGAAGCCAGAATTAGAGGAGCGCAGATATCTTGGAGGGTTGTGGAACTGGTAGGAATTACATAGCTAGGGAGGTGCAAGGGCGTGGAGGAATCTTGAAACAATTTTGAGAATTTTTAAAATCAAGACATTGCTTTACTGGGAACCAGTGTAGGTCAGTGAGCACAGGGTGAATGGGACTTGCTGTGAGTTAAAACACAAACGTAGAGTATAGGATGACCTGATGTTTGCACAGGGTTGATTGTGGGAGGCCAGCCAGGAGCATACTGGAATATTCAAGTCTAGAGGTAACAAAGGCTTGAATGAGGGTTTCTGCAGCAGATGAACTGCAACACATGAAGTCAGACAACGTTACAGAGGTAGAAATAGGCAGTTTTAGTGACGATGTAATTTGTGATTGGAAGCTCATCTCGGGATTAAATATGACAAGAAAGTTGCAAACAATGGTTTAGTCCAAGACTATTGTCAGGGAGAGGGATGGAGTGGGTAGCTAGGGAACAGAATCTGGTGCAGGGATTATAATTAATGGCTGGCTTCTGTCCTCCAGTAATTAATTGGAGAAATTTTCTCCTCATCCAATCATCATCTGTCCCTCGATTTGAGGATGACATCTACTCAGGGTCATGAGTTTCTGCAATGGGTCTTCATGTGACTGAGCAGGCCAATTTTAACCCACAGTTCTTTGAGTACATGAGGCAGGATATCCCACAAGGTAGTGGGATTTGAGTGCAGGCTTTGCTTCCTTTACTTTCCTTCTCTGCGTCATCATTAAGACATTGTGACTCAAAGCTTGATGGACAAGTTGTCACCATTGGTATCAAACTCCTCTCGGTCATTAATGTCAATGCTTCCATGCTTCAAGGGAGCCCTCAAAGTGTCTTTGAAACATTTTCTTTGTCTTCGCCTGCAATGTTGGCAATTTGAGAGTTGAGAAAACAGGATCTGATGGGGGAGATGTTTTCAGCCATCTGAACATAATGTCCAGTCCATTGAAGTTGATTTTGCAGGAGTCATGCCTGAATGGTTATGGAGCTAGATTCAAGGACAGTAGCATTTGTTTGATGGTTCGTCCATTGAATCCAGAGGATGCATTGATGATGGAATTTCTCCAGTGCTCCTTTGTGTCACTGATGCACAGTCCAGGTCTCACTGCAGTACATGAGTGTGGTGACAACATCTGTTCAGTATCTTTCGACTTTTGTTGACTTGTGGAGGTCTTTATCGTAGTTTGTAGAAGGCTGAGCTGGTGTAGCTGATCCAGTGTTGGATCTCATTGTTAATGGTGGCCTTTTGAGAGAGCTGGCTGCCAAGGTGTGGGAAGTGCTCAATATATTCCAGGGTTTTTCCTTTAACATATATGGGAGGTGGAATAGTTGGCTAATTGGTGTGGGTGGACGTGAGTTTTTTGTTTTGGCAACATTCAAGGACAGGCTGAGTTTCTTATCTGCAGAATTAAAGGGATCAAGAGTGGCTTGCAAATCTGGTGCATAGTGGGTAATGACACTGCAGTCATCTGCAAATTGTAGCTCATGTATGTTTATGATGGGCAGTTTAGTTTTGGCACCAAGGCGACTGAAGTTAGAATTTTCCATCTATCGGTATTTAATGTTGGCATCAGAGGGCAGTTAATCTTTGAGGTGAATAGCAACTGTCAGGTAGATTGTAAATAGTATGGTGGCTATGAAACAGCCTTGCTTGACCTTGGCCTGGATTTTGGAGGTGTTTGTTTCAGATTTCCCACTAAAGACAGTTGCAGTCCTACCATTGTGAAGCAACTGCAGGATTATGAAGTCTTTTGGACATCCAAATCTTTGCAGCAAAATCTGCAAGACTATTTACTGAGTGAAATGCTTTGGTCGGGTCGATGAATGCAATGAAGAGTCCCTGGTGATGATCTCAACATTTTTCTTGGGTTCGTCCAGCAACAAAGACCTCCACGTTGGAGGCTCCTCTGGAAGATCTAAAGCCACACTGTGCCCCTGGGAGGATTTCCTCAGCCAAAGTAAGTAGGTGATTCATCAGAAAGCATGCTAAGATTTTCCCTGCAATGGAAGAGGGAAACACCTCAATAGTTTCCACAGCATGATTTATCTCTCCTTTTCTTGATAATTAACAATTGTTCCATCTTACAATACAAAGTCAAGAACATCACACTATACTCTAACTATGGACCAACCAATGTCTTGCACTAGTTCAACATACTGTATGAAATATTATGTTTATAATATGCATAATACATTTCCTACAAATCCAGTGCCCAAATTGGTAATTTTACATTAAGACGTTGCAGATTAAGGCATGAATCTTTAGATCCTGCATGCCTGTCATTTTTATTTATGCCATATCAGGTCTTCCAAGTTCAGCACAGTGGTTAAAAAAATTAAATATGATGCATAAATGCCTGATGAAGAATTAAAGGGAATAAATTAAACATTTAATTCCCACTAATATTCATAAATGTGCCTGATGATCATCTTTACACAAAATTCTACAAAATGTGGTTAATTTTATAAAAATTGATTTATTTCATTTTGAAATATTATGAAATTTGTGGTTTAGTATGTGGTGCTGCAGCACCTCATGTCACTTGGCATAAACAGGTCACTGCTTGCCTTTTTTGGCCTGGAATGGTAAATAGTCTGAGAAAATCCAAAGAGGGGGAGAAAATATATTTAAATACTTTTAAAATAATGAAAATCTACATCTAAACGCTTAATTTGATATGAAAGGAATGAATAAAACACATTGTTGAACATTACCATAATATTTCAAGTATGCTGGCTGTCTAAAGCAATTAAGGATTGTCAGAAAACAGCTATGAATGACCCAATCATCATGGCATTCCCTCTACTTTATCAAAATAACACCATTCACACTGAAATATGCATTAAATCCTCCTACTCAGCTTGTAGTATTTTGTGAAACTATAAACAATAGATGCTGCATTACTGTTAACTCTTATTTACTAAGTTACAAATACATAGAATGAACATAGAACAAGTGTTTCAGCACTGGGGGGGGGGGGGGGGGGGAACGACAGTACATCATGCTGCTCACAAAAAAACAGTTCAACCAATGCTATATAATATTCCAAATGAATAATTGAGAAATACAATCACATGAAATTAACAACAACAAAATGCTGGATCAGATTGGGTTTAAAATGAAAACCAGAATTTTTGGCACAGCAGGAAACAAGTCATTTTTTTTGGTGTTTTAGTGGAAATTTTTGGAGCAATTTTTAATTATCCTCTCAGTAATTTCTGTTTCTCTGAAAGCATCTTATTGCCACAGCATGTCACATTAAAACCTGAAAAACTTCCAGGATTGCACATTCTTAAAAATGCTGTTCCTAATGTACGTGACTGGTTAAATTGCTTGAAACTTCAATTCTCAAACTTGAAAGAAGAATTATATGATGCTTTGCTTAAGTTCCAATTGTTTGAGCTGAGTTCCTTCTCTTCATACCTATTTCTATTTTTCAGTGTCTATGAATGAGATTGGCAGGATGTTTAAGTCTAGATAGAAATTAGCATACCAGGTACACGAATGTGACTAATATTGGATGTAATTTACTGATTAAGTCCACTTAACCTTAGAGATCTTTTTCAGCTTGAATCTTGGCTATTTCAATACCATTGAATGGGCATGTGTGTCATCTTCTAATGCACACCACTTTACAAAAGAATTGTAACAAGAAAGTTACAGCTGCTATGTGTACTGCCTGTGATCCTATCGTAAGTGTAATGAGTAAAGACTCAGGGCACATGTAGTTCAGAACAGCTCATTGAAACAACTCAAAACATCTTTCATCATCATAGCTTGTACGAACTGGTTGCTGCCTGTCACTTACTTTCTTCTAATGATTGTAACATTCTAGTGGCTGATATAAAATATGGAATGATTCAAGAGATTGTTCCTATTGTTATTCATACTTCTTACACCCTCTGTAAACTGGAAATTTTCCAAAACTTTGCTGCTGGTTTCCTAAATCACTCTCAATTACCCTTGTGCTTGCTGACTTACATTGGCTCCAGGTTTGACAATGTCTCAATTTCAAAATTCTTATTTGTTTTCAAATCTGTCCATGGCCTTGCTCTTACCTATCTCTAAGCTCCTCCAGCCCTGAACTCTGCCAGATCTCTGAACTGCTCCACTTTTGGCCCCTTGCACATCCCTGATTTTAACCACTTCACCATTGGAGTCAATGCTTTCTGCTGCCTAGGCCCTAAATGCTGGATTCTCTCCCTAACCCTCTCAGCCTCTCCTTCCTCCTTTTATGGTGCCCCTCAAAACCTACCTTTGTCAACTGTCCATTATTTCATTCCGTGGCTTGGCGTCAAATTCTGTTTGATAACAGTCCTGTGAGGCACCTTGTGACAATTTATTATGTTAAAGGTGCTATATAAATGAAAGTGGTTGTTAAATCAGAATGGTTTTATTTTTCAACAATGCTCCATCTCTGCCACAGGTCTCCTTTTTGCAGTAGCTCTGGAAGGTCACATACCAACCTTTTTTAATTATTAAAAATCTCTAACTCTATAGTTGTCATGATGGTGTGATGCTGGATATTTTCAGAAAACATTGTATAAATGTAAAGGATAATAATTCAATTAAACAAAACTAAAATCTAGAAGTATATATAGCCCTTTACTGCATTGGGGTTCATGCACATCACATGCCAAGCCAAAATCAATTCAGTGTCATGCACTTATCCGCCCTGGCCATCAATAATTTTGTATACATTTACCAAATGTATCAATATGAAATTATCTCGCATCTTAGATGCTTTCTTTTTATATTGCTTCTGAACTCAGCTTTCAAAACATTCACATGTCAAACACACATTTGTTGCAATGTAATGAAAGGGTAGGGCAAAAGTTTAGTCGAAGGTTATTCAACTGAAACAATTTTTAGTTTAGTGTCGTGCACAGATTAGCAAAAACAGCGGCTGTATTGTATGTCCTTAAACTTCTTGTCTGAAACGTTATCTCAACTCCTGCAAAGAATTTATGCTGCCAGCTTTTGTTTCATGTAAAACGTAGTACAAACAGCGGGGTATCATCCCAGTTCATTACTGACAGAAAAGTGTTACCTCGATATTTGAAAGATATGTTTCTTTTTGAATTTTGATACAGTTGCACTGTTAATTTTATTATGTCCATTCTTTACACTTGTTAGGCATAGATTTTTTTTGTATCTTAACTTCCTGCATTTTCCCCGTGACTGCTTAGTCATTGTTATGGAAATAGCGAAAGGCTAAAAAATATTTTGCATTCAGTTAAAAGTGTATTACTAAGGAGGTTTGCACACTATAGTAACAGGAAAAAAATCCCTTCATAAATTACAATTTTCTTATTTTAGTTTGATTACTTTATGCAGTGAATCTCTTACAGTATTTTCTAGTTTTTAACTTGTTGTTAGCTGCTCCAGTATTTTAGATCGTCCACTTTGGTTGGCATGAGTTGGCCTTATGTGGGTTGGGTAGATATTTTTCATTGTTACTAAATTTCTGCTGCAAGTTCTCTTGAGAAACTGTTTACGTGTTGGATTTTTTTTTCCCGAAGTGCCACACCAACTCCAAGCACGATCTGACAAGGACTGCTGTTGGCAGTGACAGCTCCACCCTTAAGCAATTGTGTTAAACTTTAGTTCCTAGGTAGCAGTTTGTAGCCGGCGAGGCTGGCCACCAGTGACAAGAAAGCCGGCCAGTGGAAGGAAACGATAGCAGTTGGCACTTGAGTTACCACTTCTTGTATGTGACTGCAATCGGATCTGTGCTGAGGAGAGCGAACTACAGGTACTTTATTGCAGGCAAGTCTTACCTCTTTTCCTTGCAAATTAATCCACATTCGTCTGGAGAAAGACGCCCCGCCTCGCAAATTTAAGAGCCTATTGCGACATTTTAAAAAATGTGCCAGAACGTGATTGAAGTCATGATATTTTCAGAGAGCTTATTTCATAAATTAGAATGTATATAAACATTAAAATACGAAGTTTTGGCAAAACTGAAACAAAAGTGAAGGAAGATTACCCTTTCGTTTTCAGAAATTATTTTTTATCTTTGGGAACAATAATATTCACACTTATCGGTACATTTGCTGAGGTACAACAAGTGTAAAAAGGGTGCCTTTTTCACAGGCTCAAGTGTTCAGCCGTTGTCCATTTTCAAGCCCTAACCAGTCATTTGCTGTTGGATTGTGCTATAGACTATCCTCTTTCTGCAATAGCTGGACAAATTACTATTGATAGTGTAGATTTAAGTGATACGAAAACTACAGAATATTACACAGTTTAACATTGCTTTGTCTGTAACTGACCATTTTAAAACGGCTTTTATAACATTGAAACTTCATAGCTACCACGTGGTTGGGGTGACAACTAAGGCATGTGAGCTGAGTGCATACTTTTTAAGAATGAGAATGTATATTGTTGCAGCAGCATGGGTGCATACAAAACTACTCCCAACTGAAGGTGTAGCTACTTGTCCATAATGACCAGCAAAAGCTAAGGTTCTCCAGGGAGATGTCTACTGACTTCTGCCACCGACTGAAGGATAACTTACAGGCAAAGTCTTCAATCAGCACTATAGTATCCCCATGGTTGCCAGTATAACAGCATCTCTCAGTTTCTGTGTCAATTGTAGCTTCAAGGTCCAAGTAGAGTTCTAGTATAAAAGCAAATACTTTAGATTGTTTATATTGATGCCTGCTTCCCAAGATGGTCCCGTAATTCATACATTCTCCACAAATCCAACTTTACTGAGGTTTTAAAGGATGGAAGGAAGCCTTGATGATGAGGCGATAATCCTATGTCTTGCTCCAGTGGTTCATGGTGTCACTACATATTGACACCACAGGTAATAAATTACAATGGTGCCTATAGCCAGACCTGAGTGCTGGTTGAGTACTGAAGTTGTTCTTCAATTTCTGAACTATTTTGTCCCTCACCCCATCCACTTGTCTCAGTTTGAAACAGACTGCTTTAAGGCATCCTAAGCAATGCCAAGCTCAGGTTCTGCCATCAAATAGATTGCATTCCAACTTTGTAAACTTTGCCTCTGCCTCTACCTCAAAATCACAGAATCTTAACAGCGCAGAAGGAGGCCATCTGGCCCATTGTGTCTGAACCAGCTCTCCAAATGAGCATTATGACCTAGTGCCATTGGTCTGCCTTTTCCCTATAGCCCTGCAGCTTGTTTCTGTTTAAATAATCATCTAATGCCCTCTTTAATGCCTCAATTGAACTTGCCTCCACCACACTTCCAGGCAGTGCATTCCAGACCCGAACCACTCACTGTGTGAAAAAAGTTTTTCTGATGTCACATTTGCATCTTTTTTTCAAATCACTTTAACCCTGTGCCCTCTTGTTCTTGATCCTTTTATGAGCAGGAACAGCTTCTCCCAATATACTCTGTCCAACTCTCTCATGATTTTGAAAACTTCTATCAAGCCTCCTCTCAGCCTTCTCCTCTCCAAGGAAAACAGTCCCAACTTCACAGCCTCATCCATGTCTTTCTTAATTTATTCATGGAATGTGGGTGGCATTTATTGCCCATCTCTAATTGCCCTTGAGAAAATGTTGGTGAACTGCCTTCTTGAACTCTTGCAATCCATGTGCTGTAGGCATACCCACAGTGCTGTTAGGGAGGGCGTTCCAGGATTTTTACCCAGTGACAGTGAAGGAACGAGCAATTTATTTCCAAGTCATGATGGTGTCTGATTGGAGGGGAACATCCAGGTGTTGGTGTTCCCCTTTATCTGCTACCCTTGTCCTTCTAGATGGTAGTGGTCATGGGTTTGGAAGGTGCTGTTGAAGAGGCCTTTGGTGAGTTCCTGCAGTGCATCTTGTAGATGGTACACACTGCTACTACTGTGCATTGGTGGCTGAGGTAGTGAATGTTTGTTGATGGGGTGCCAGTCAAGTGGGCTTCTTTGTCCTGGATAGTGTCGAGCTTCTTGAGTGTTGTTAGAGCTGCACTCATCCAGGCAAGTGGAGAGTATTCCATCACACTCCTGACTTGTGCCTTGCAGGTGGTGGACAGGATTTGGGGATTCAGGAGGTGAGTTACTTGCTGCAGGATTCCTAGCTTCTGACCTGTTCTTGGAGCCAGGGTGTTTATGTGGCTTGCCCAGTTCGGTTTCTGGTCAATGGTAACCCCCAGGATGTTGATAGCGGGGGATTCAGCGATGGTAATGCCATTGAATGACAAGTGGAGATGGTTAGATTCTCTGTTGTTGGAAACCGTCATTGCCCGGAACTTGTGTGACGCGAATGTTACTTGCCACTTGTCAGTTGTCCAGGTCTTGCTGCATTTGGACATGGATTGCTTCAGTATTTGAAGAGTCATGAATGGTGCTGAACATTGTACAGTCATCAGCAAACATCCCACTTCTGACCTCATGATGGAAGGAAGGTCATTGATGCAACTGAAGATGGTTGGGACTAGGATACTATCCTGGGGAACTCCTGCAGTGACCGCCAACAGCCTCAACCATCTTCCTTTGTGTTAGGCATGAATCCAGCAGTGGAGAGTTCTTCCCCGATTCCCATTGACTGCAGTTTTGCTAGGGCTTTTAAATAAGTCGGGTGTCCTGGCCCCAATCATCCAAGCAACCTGTTTCAGTCATTTATAAAGCTCTATTTAAGAAAATAATTCTTGAATTTCTGTCCTAAATTTATCAATTACATTACATTTGAATTTCTTGCCTGACAACTCTAATGTATCTGAAAGCTCTTTTGCTTTATTTTTTTCTATCCTATTGAGAATGACATTTCTTTAATATCCCCTCAGAAATATTTCTTTGTGAGATTGAAAGATGTTAGCTAAGTAAATCACTTCTCAAAGCTCCTCTGTCCAATTCTGGGGATCAGCTTCATCTTTCTCTTCTTCACTGTCTAGGACTTGAACGGTCTGTTATCATGTCCAGAATAGTATGTAATACTTCAACTGCCATCCGTCCAGCACACTATATCATTCCAGCTTGACTTCTGGGAATTTAAGCTCAACTGACTTGGAATATAACACAGCATCCTACTTACTTTGCTACTGCTTCTCACATTGTTTTTAGCATGGTGAACGACAAGTCAACTAACATTCCTCAGTCTCTCTCAACACCCTCTTGACAATATCTATCCCTCTTATTTTTACTTCTAGTACATAGAATTATGCAGTTGCCCTGTACAGTGCCCATGGTACATTACTTTGTATTACTTTCTATTATAATGTGGCAATAGCCTTCGGTTGCCCAATTATCTGGAGGGCTACAAAGTGAGCAGGATAAGAAATATCCATCTATTGAGCATGCCGCCATTTGATCTTAATCCTTTTGTGCCTCACTGTGTTTCTCTGCCTAGTCTACTTTTGCTGTTTGGAGTCCATGTGCAGAATTATGATGCTGTGATAAGAGTACAATAACGTGCAAAGATTTTTATGATTAATTATGGAAATAGTTTCAAAAAGCACAGCGAGATGATTGCTATTGTGGATACTGCCATGACCCTCTGGCCTGAATGTTACTTCGATCCTAATTTACATCTAGTTGTTGTAATTCCTGGGCACTTACCTGGGATTGGTGGCTGCTTTGCAGATGGCTGGCTGGTGATGATCAGTTCCAGAAGGTTTTTGAGGTGTCATTGTGACATTCCAGGCCCAAGAAATGTTCCATTGACAGTTGTGCTGGGTGTGGTGTTGACACAGCACTGACATCAACATGAAAGCCAAACAGCAAAAGCCTGACCTCTATCTTGTCTCAGGTTGTTGGAGAATGTGGGCTTGTAAGGTGCCATCATCTGCTTCAGCACAAGTTGATGTAGCTGTCATTCCTCCTGCATGTCTAGCTCCGCTGCTGCATGATAAATTCACTTAGAAGAAGCACAATGTATAATTGTGCAAAATGGTAATGAGGAAAGGTTATTTTATATTTATGCGGAAATTATAGATAGTTATTTCAATTCACAGGACATGGGTCATTTGTGATCTGCTGTGCCAAATTAATGGTGCATTCCCATTCATTCTAAGGATGAGAATGACAGTAAATGCACATGCAGTGGACTTTTGTTCAGCTGCTCCCACACTTTTTTGAGATTTGAAGGTACTATGTGATTGTTTGTAATGACTGACAGGATTTACCCCATATGCTCTTTCAAAGGCCTTCTTTTGAGTATATTCGCACCATTTTGGCTGGTACTGTGATAACGTAACAAGCAGCTTCCACTATATGATCACAGCCCCTATCTCTGTTTTTATATGGTATTTAACTCTGAATGGCCTCCTTCTGTACTGCAAGATTCTGTATGATTCCATATCCAGGAGATTAGGGATGCCATTCACCTTCCCAACAACTTTTCAAGATGCTTAGTGCCACTTGGCCTTCATGGAAATGTGAAAAAATCAGTCCAGCTCTTCAAAATCCCATCAAATAACTCTGAAGGGGCCTGGGAATAAAACAAACTTTCATTCTGTAGCATCGTGCATAGGTTCCTGCTGAATTCCACCCTCCACAGCACTGTTCACCTCTGCAGCTGCTATACCAATAGTTAGATGGCTATTACGCCACTTCAGAATTGTGAAACACATGGGATCGTGGTGTCCTGGCCAATATCGATCAATCAATCAACACAGTAGAAGAGATTATTTTCATTCACCTCATTACTGTTGGTGGGACCATGCTAAGAGCAGGGTGAAATCCCGATTTCCGGGACTTTCCCAGTCACTACTGAACTGGCCTCTACTGGGCTGGGAAAGTTCTGCCTCCAAATCTTTCAAATGCTGCTTATAAATCTCTTGTGACAGATTGTCATAATTTGCTTTACAATGACAGCAGTATTATCCCATGTCACCATTGAGCACTAACAGTTTACAACTTACATTTAGTCGCTTCAAAAATATATTCACAGCAGAGTTGTGGAGCTTGTATCAAGTAAAGCTCTGCTTCCAAAGTAAAAAATAAAACTGGCACTCTTTAAAAGAGAAGGGAAGTTTGGAAGATTGTTTTAAAAAAAACCCTTTTTATATAGAGGAAGATAATGCCCTCAGTAAAATTTAAAATAAAAGGAACAATTATTCCCAGCTGGTAGAACATTAGAATGTTTGGGCTCTCTCATGGGCAGTGATCTGGAATTGCTCTATTACAAATAACAGGGACTGTGAATTCAAACCAGTTACCTACGGATCTGCGTGTCTGCAGGTAATTAGAAAAAAATATTTCTTTGTTTCAGAATAACATGTTTTTTTTCCTGAATATAGTGAGTGCGTTGAATAAAAAAAACTCCTAAAATTTTCTTCTTCAATCTGTTTGACAATGCTTACAATAGTATCTATTCTGCCAGTTAAAATATAGAAAACTTTTTTTTTCAAATGAAGCTCCAGTAATTCCACTATCTTGCCAGGATCCTTCTATTATTGTGAACATACTGAACAAATTGCAAATTTATTTTTGTCCCTTGTTTGTGATTCTGGTCCCATTTCTGGGACAGTCACTGTCGAGGCTAATCTGGAGCAAGCCTGGACCAGCTTGGTTCCAGCAGCTTTAAACAGATAAAGAAGTGGAGGAAACTGAGGATATTAAGTACACAGTATGCTGGTAGACAAAAATCCGAATAGAAATTGATCTGAAGGTTATGGAGATAAGAACAGGTGATTAATTATACCATGGAACACAGTGGTTCCTGTGATGACTGGGACCATAGAAAGCAATTAGCCTTGGCTGACTAACAATATAGGTTTCATTAGCAGATTTCTGGAGTTTTGCACCACAAAGAAATTCAGAACATAATTATTTATGTTATTTTCTTTTTAATTATTCACTTAGATCTTTGACTAAGGTAAAGTCCATAATAGTGCAGTTTGTACATGGTATGTGTAAGAAATCCATTTTAAGGACTACATAATTTAATATTGTGTCAAACTAATCCTACTTACTTATGTTCAGTAATATGAATTAGAAGAAGAAAGCAATACCTGTGGCAAACAAGGTAAAACAAAGGTACTTGGTTCAAAATGAAGTTGTGCCAACAAATATTATTTTCAGAAAGATTTGAACCATCAATGAATACAACAAGTATGCAAACAAGATGTGAATCTTTTCATGATTCATCGAGCAATAATGGCTTGTTGATAATGCAAATCCTATGCCTCTGTGTACATTAATTTTGTAAATTTGACTAAAGATTATGTTTTAAGAAGGACATATTGCAAGCCATTTACCAAAAGCCAAAACAAATTCTATCTTAATGGTATCACTGTGTTTAGTTTTATTTAATAGTGTTCACTTAGAGATTGTGATTGTCAAAGAGATGTGAGAGACTAATTGCAGATTGGGTGATTGTTTTACTGATCACCTCCTTTTGGTCTGCAAGCAAGACCCTGATTCTCTGGCTGCTTGCTAATTCAATTCTTCAGCTCACTCCCACTTGACCGTTCTGTTTTTGGTTTCCTAAGCTGTTCAAATCAAACTTTAGGAACACCAGGGGCAGGATATTGAGGTCGGTGAGTGGGGGGGGGGGGGGTGGGGCCCGCTCGTCAATGCGTAAAATGATGCGAGATGACGTTGGGCGGACCTCCCGATGTCACTCCATCTCATTTCAATTTTCAGGTCGGCAGGGGCTCAGCTGAATCAGCTGTGCACCTGCCGATCTGTCAATGGCCAATTGAGGCCATTTATAAAGTAATTAGACTAGTTAATGGACCTGCTCATCCAACCTTAAGGTCGGCGGGCAGGCCGGGAGCCCTGGCAGGCTTCAGAAGAAGCATGATACCTCATCCACAGGCGGGATGAGGTTTCCTGTAAGTTTTTAAAAATTTAATAAAAGTTTACTTAAAAGTGATGGACATGTCCCAACTCATGTGACATGAGGGGACATGTCAGGGAAATTTCATTTCTGTACATGTACCATGTTTAAATTTGGCGCTTAGCCTCAGGGAGATGAGTGTGCTCTTTCGTGCGCTTGCGAGCACACTCCCAGCTTAGAGAATTTGTCATCTACCCCCCACCTGCACAGGGAGTGTATAGTGCTTCCTGGCAGACGTCATGCTGGGCAGGTCTTAAGTGGCCTGTCCACATAAAATGGCAGCACGCCTCCGATTGAGGGCGCCGATTGGAGGCATGCCTGCACGCGCCCATTCCTGAACTTGGCCCACCAATGGGGGGAAAATTCTTCCCCTGATCTTTTGATCAGGTATTTACAGCCTTTGCAGCCTCAACATTGAGTATAAATCATATCCATTGCTCACATTTTCTCATGCAGCAGGTGCTGGTAATAGTTCTGCTGTAACAATTTACACCTCCTTTGGACCCTTTTATTTCTTTATTCATTCCATTCCCACTCACTTTTACTTTGTACCATTAACCCTCTAGCCATTTAATTGCAGGGAACTCTAGCCATTTAACCACAGGTTCACAATGGAGAGATGGCAGAGCTATGAAAGAATTATTTTGCTTAAGTATTTACCAGGGAGTTAAAAACAATAGGCATGACATTGAATGATGAAATGAGTATTGAGAAGTGTGTTTAAAGTAAAAAAGGTGTATTGAATAAACTAAATAAACTCAAAGGCCATAAAATCCCTGCTTGAAGTGGAATGCATCCACATATTTTAAAAGAATCCAGGGAAGGGATAGCAGAGGCATTAGTACATATATTTAACAATTTGTTAGAAAATGATGTAGTGACAGAGAACTAGCAAATAGCTGAGGTAACTCCTATGATTAAAATGGGGAGCAGAATATGCCCAGGGAATTATAGACCAGCCAGCTTAACATCCGTGATAGTAAAAATACTGGAATTCACACTTTAGGAAAGAAAAGAAGAACATCTAGAAACAAAAAATATAAGTATGAATAGTCAGCATGGATTTCAAAAGGGAAAATCTTGCCTGGCCAACCTTGTTGAATTCTTTGAGGAGGTAACAGAGAGAGTTGACAATGGTCATACAGTACAAATAATTTAACTGGATTTTCAAAAGGTCTTCAATATGGTGCCCCATGATAGATGAATGGAGTCAGAGAATGTGGAGTCAGAGGATATGTGGCAGAATGGATTGCTAGCTGGCTTCAAGATAGAAAGCATACAGTGAGAATAAAGAATAGTTATTCATAGTGGCAGAAGGTGGGAAGTATGTTCCACAGGGATCAATGCTGGGGCCACTGCTGTTCACAGTTTACATTAATGATTTGGACTTTGGAATCAAGGCAGAATTTCTAAATATGCAGACAACACCAAATTGGGGAAGGTTGTCAATACTGAGGAGGACTGCAACAAATTGCAGGAGGACATGAATAAATTTGCAAATTGGAGCAAGTATTGGCAAATGAAGTTCAACACAGATAAATGTGAGGCATATTTTGGTAGGAAAAATCGGAAGGTCACTTATTACTTGAAAGGTGCAAGTCTAGGCGGGGTAGAGGAACAAAAGGATCTTGGAGTACAAACATATCAATCACCAAAAGTTGCGCCACAGATTAGTGTCATTTAAAAAAAAAGTGCTAGGCTTTATTTCCAGAGGAATGGATTTGAAAAGTATTGAAGATATTCTAAACCTGTGTTGGATCTTGGTTAACACTAGATTACCACATGCAGTTCTGGTTGCCATATTATGAAAATGATACAGAAGTACTGGAGATGATGCAGAGAAGATTTATAAAAATCCTGTGAGAAATGTGTGGGTATACATATCAGGAAAGGATTGACAGGCTGGACCTCTTTGCTCTTGAAAGGAGAAGGCCATAGGGTGACCTAATAAATTTATGAAAGGTTTTGTTGGAGTGATTAGAGAAAGCTCAAGTGGAGCAGAAACACCTGTATGGTTGGGCTGAGTGGCCTGTTTCAAAGCCATATATCCTAAGTAATCACTCCTGCCTTCCACACTATCACAGATATCAGCCTTGCTCTTTCCTTTGCTCCATCACACCCCACCCCTTTTCCCTTGGCTCTGAACTTGCTTAAAAAAATCTGTTACATCTCTAACCTTTTCCAGTTGTGATGAACACTTATTGACCTGAAACATTTGCCAGAATTTTACACTCCCCCAGGGATGGGTTGGTAGGAGAGTGGAGCCCTCAAATTGGGTATCATGGCAGTGGCACTGTTCCCACCATCTACCCAGCTGCTCCTGTGTGTATTTTACCTGTGGCAGGGGAAGCTGTTATGATCAGGTGAGGAAGGGTTGAATGACTCCTCTCTTTTTTCCCTCTCCTTGTTTGCATGTAACAGGTTTCTTTTTAAAAAATGAATATACTTGCTAATTCAGTGAGTGTTTAAGTGCTGTGACCATAAAATACATGATCAGACAGGTTTTCTTGAGCTTTAAAAAGAAAAGAGGATAGTTTTTATTGTACTTAATCCAGTCTTAGTAAAATAATAAAAGTGCTCTGACTTTCACACACACACACACAAGTTTGAAGTTCACACAGACACAAATAGATTACAGAGCGAGGAGGTTAGATTAGATAATTTAGAGTCCAGTAAATTAAAGGGCTATACTTGAAGATTCGTGACCTGGTTGCCTTCAGGCTGAACTTGGCAGTCCTGATGCTATCACTAGGTGGCCCTGCTGCTTTCAGCATTGGGGCAGTTTAAAGTTGTAGACAGACTATTTAGCTGTTCTTCTGAAGACAGCAGCACTGGGTTAAGTTCTTTTTAACATCTTGGTCTCTGGTACCTGTATAGTCAAAATCAGCAGACAGGGCTCAGAAACTTGCAAATTGGATGGAGAGAGGGGCAAGAAACCCACTCAGGGTCTTGTTCCTTCAGCATCTCAATTGATTGTCTAGTTCTACAGAGAAAACAGGTGCTTAAACACACAGAATTGGCTTGTTACATGACCTTATCTCTCCAACTGCCCAGTGACCTAAATATGGTTGTGGCCAGTGTATTCCAGTGACCTTGATTAGATCGTGGCTGGGAATTCCTCTCTCAGCCAGGGTCCCATTGTCCAAGAGATTAAATTTAATGATTTAACTCCACCCAGGTCATTGTCTGGCCACTTTGCTAATAGGATAAGAGATGGCCCCCAGTCATTTCTTTCAAGACCATTATTCGTGGTGCGGCTTTGCAGACAGGTTGTCTCCATTTCAATAGTTTTGGAATGCAGCCAATACAATGATGTAAATGTGCAGCTATCTTTGACTATTATCCTAAGGCACCAGAATGTGGCTTTGGACTTTATAAAAATATATAATCAGAGTTTTCAGTAAATTTAAATATCATTTTTTCATATAAAGCATAGTTTCACAACAAGTTATTGGGCGGCCCACTCACCCATAAGCTTGTAAGTGGCCAATTAATGGCCACTTTAGAGCCTCCTCCCACCACCACTCAGATTTTTACCCACAGCGGGGGAAGCTGCCTCCCAGTATCCAGTCTGCCCAGTACAACCTTACAAGAATTGTAGCCAGGCTGGTTGGGTGGGTGGGGGTGGGGGGAGGGGGAGATTGTGTTTGCCTTCTGGTCAGGCACCCTGTGCCCATCAGACATCCCTTCTAAAAAAATTCTACTCTCATTGTTTCCCTCCAGCCTGCCTGGTCTATCATGGTCCCACCTGCCTCCTCACTGGGGCTTCCAAACTAGCCCTGGCAAGTCTTTGGACTTACCTGTATGTCCGGGCTTTACGCTGTTTGACTTTGGGGACTGCCTGCACTCCCAGCAATGGCCACCACTCCTGGTAATGCTACTGGGACATTTGATTGGCTGGCAGTTTTCAGAGGCAGGATTTCCTCTTTGATGCAGTGGAATATCGCGTCAAGCTAATTAAAGACCTGATGGCCGTAAATCGGTTGCAAGATGAATTGGCCAAGTCCATGTGGGCTCACCACCAAGTTTGTGCCAGCAGATGTGGTCCCAATGTAACATTCAGCCCATTAACTCTATTTCGTTTGCCACAGATGCTGCCTGACCTGCTAAGTCTTAACAGCACTTTGTTTTTATTTGGTGTTTGTAGGAACAGGATTCCTTAATTGATTCCTGCAGTAGTATTACTAATATACCAATTAAAATCTATTTGGAAAGTTTTTCTCTGCACTGTCTCACTACAGCCTTCCCAGGAGATCTGTTGGTAAATACTATGGCCTGAAACTTCTGGTGGAGTGGCAATTGAGTCAGATTGCCACTCTGCTCGCAGTTACTTACCTTGAAATTCAACAGCTTCTATCTTGCCTGACCTTCCAATTCAGGCCAGGCAAGATCTGTGTAATGCAATTGGCTCCCTAGGCTTACAGTCGAGGGCAGCTCAATCGCAGTTAAGTAATCCTCGCCCCTTTTTTTAACTGCACTCACTGTTGTAAACCAGATATGTTTAAAGGTCCAGCCAAGTTTAAAGTTCTTTCACAAGTCAGGGAGAAGGGAAGTATATAAGGTAAGTGTTAGTATTTGGTAGGGGTTGGGGGATTGGGTTGGGGGGTCGGCCCTGGAGGTAGTTGGGTTGGGTCTGGTCTGATTTAGGAGTTGGGGAGTGGAGTCGGGTTGGGTCGGGGGAGTCAGGGGCCGGGGTGGGCATGAGGAGTTGGGAGGGGATTTGGGAGACGTGGGGGTGGTCGGGAGTTGGGGGAGTGTCTGGAGTAGGGGGGAGTTAGGAGATGGAGGGGGAGTTGGGACACAGAGGTGGGGGTAGTTGGGAGTTGGGGGGAGTCAGGGGTGGGGGGGAGCTGGGAGTCGAGAGAAGCTAGAAGTGGTGATAATTCTTCTAACTTTTTCCTGGGTAACAGTCAGAACCATTCGAAGTTTGCGATTTTAACTGTGTTTTTGGGTGGTTCCCAAAGCAGGACAATTGCCCAAAGGAAGTTTGAACTCACCAGGCAGTTGCCATGCTGTCCTTACCTGGGAACTTCCAGGAGTGGGTGTTTCCTAGCCCATCTTTGGGCTATCCACCAGATACACCACCCTGGAGCTCAAAAGTTACGGCCCGGTACTTATTCTTCTAATCTGAGAAGTTCCAAGATTTGATGCCTAGAAAAAGTAAACAGATTAGAAACATGCCAACGTAATAAAAATAAAAGGAGTATTTTCTGGAAGCACAGCAATTTCATTTTGGTTATGAACTGAATCAGGCAATTTCAATTTGTACTGCAGTCTAAGTTCTGCAATCCTCATTCTGTGAAATTGGCCTGAATTTTCCAGGCCCATGGCGGAGCAGGAGTGAAGGCAGTAGGTGCTGAGTGGGGAGGCTGTTTCAGGGTGGCTCTGTCACCCATTCCTGCTGCCAGGAATGTTTCCCAGGAACAGCTGGGGAAGCAGAACACAGGCTAGCAAATTCAAATAGTTAAGGACTCAATTAGGGGCGACTTTGTGGGCTCTGCTCTGATTTGAGGAGTCTGCCATCTTCCCCCTCTAAAACATTGAATTATTTTTATACCTCCATTTTGAAGCATCCTTGTATTCTCTGACCTGCCACAGCAGCGCCCACCTCTCCTGGTGGAGCTGCCAAGGCTCTGGAGCAACCATCCTCTGATTGGACTGGCAGCATTGGGTGCCTGCCCTGAAGAAGGATCATACGGACTCGTAACGTTAACTCTGTTTTGCCAGACCTGTTGAGTTTTTCCAGCATTTTCTGTTTTTATTTCAGATTTCCAGCATCTGCAGTATTTTGCTTTTAGCGTGGGTGCCTGCCTGCTGCCCTTAATAGGACAGCAAGCGTGAATGTGGCCAATTAGAAGCTGCCTCCTGGAAAATAGCTCCCACTGATATGGCACCCAGAGAGTGCAAGTTTGGGATCCTTATTTGCTTTTAATTTTGGGATCCCTCAGCCCATGAGAAAATCCTGCCCATCTTCTCAGTGGGGGATGGTCTGGTATAAAGATGGAAGACACATTCACGACACAGCCTGTCAGAATGTAATTGGCCTGTGGATCCTTCCACTGCTTCAGACTTTTCTCTAAGGAATGAATGTGAAGAAATAAAAATGACATCCTCTTATTGTAACAGGATCACTTCGTAGAGTAAGATCGATGTTTGGGACAATGTAGAAATGAAGAGGACATACTGCAGTTTATTGATCTGTGTCTCACATGGGAATACTTAGAGCTGTTACTAGGTTTGCCTCATTTGAAACAGCCAATATTATGTCGATACAAAGATGAGTTTTATTTTGAAGTTGCTATTTTACAGGAGTGGCTTTCTAAGCCAGCTGACTAAGCTCAATATCCAGAAACATAAATCATGTACTAGCTAAGACCTGCAAGCGTGAACACCATGTACTCGTATGCCCACAGATAATCTCACAGTAAATACTGGTATATTATTGTGTAAATTCTGAAACATTGCCTGTTAGGATGACTGTTTCTAACTATTTACTAATAATCTGGATTTTATTTTCTCATTTAAACTCCCTCTGATTCCTCCTGTTGCCCTGCTTCATTTCTTTTTCACCCGCTTTTCTTTTCTCTTGGTCCCTCTTGGCCACTTTCATTTCCTTTTACTCTCTCATTCTTCCTTTCTGAATTGCATATATTCATTATATTTCACATTCCCAATTCTCCTTTCTCATTCATTGGCTTGCTCATTCCTTCCTTCATTCTCTCATTCCCACCATCTTTAATTTCCTCTCCCTTTTAATCCCCCTCTCCTTCCTTCTTTCTGAGTAATGCTCAGTTTTAAAGAGAACTTTTATCAGTTATCATCAAAACACAAGCACTGTAAGATACTCCAGTCACCATGGACACAACAGTCTGAATTTTCGCTTTGAGGGCCGGAAACAGGAGCCTTTTCCAGGTCCTGAACCCATTCCTTGGTGGTGGGGCGCAACACTCACTCTTTGGGGTTTTAACCAGGGAACCCCTGAGGCTGGAATTTTGGCAACGCTGCAGGACCCCTGATGATGCGCCTGAAAGCCAGGGCCAACCCCGCCTTGGCTGTTTGTGGGACCCCTGCTTGTAATTTTCAGCAGTCCGGCAACTAATTGATTGCCGTCGAGACTCCTGTCCCTTTAAAGAAAGGGTGCCCTTGTCCAAAACCTGCTGACCAACCTGAGGGCTGGCAGCTCAGCGGTTTCAGAAGCAGCATCGGGAGGGACTGTACCCAACAGAGGATGCCATGGAAGCAGGCTACCCTTGTGCTCGGTAAATGGGGCCTGAGAGGTCGCCAAGGCCAGTTGTGAAGGCCCTGGTGAATTTGGGGAATGGTGAAGGCAGGGGGAGTTGCCGTGGGAGTGGCTATTGATGTTGGGAGCCCTTCTGTTTATCATAGTGTGACCAATGAGGAAGGCTATCACCTGAGCACGCAGGGAGACTGCCAGGATTTACCAGGCAATCTCTGGACTCAGGAAAAGGCCCACTCGCCATTGGTAAAACGTCAGCAGCAGTTGGAAGAGGCCCTAAATTGGCTACTTAAGTAAATCAATTGGCCTTTGGGCAGCAGGGCCATCCTCCACCATTCCTGGCACTGGTAAAATTCCATAGTGGCAGGAAGGCACTGGTCACTCTGCACCCCACCCCCCACCTTTTCACATCATGGGCAGAATTTTCTGCCTTCTGGGTGGGCAGGCCTGACCTGATCTCCAGCGGGTGGGGAGCTGATCCCCTCCGAGAATTGGGACCCGCCGCCATTTTATGTGGGTGGGCCAATTAAGGCCGCCCAACGTGATGCCCTGCAAGAAGCGCTATGTGCTTCCTGTGTGGGTGGTGGGGGATTCCCCAAAAGCGAGAGTGCACTGTTTTGCACATGCGCACGAAAGAGTGCACATCTCCCTGAGGCTAAGTGCTGCCTCAGGGAGATCGCTGACAGTTCTAAAAACATTAAAAATAGAGAAAAATAAACCTTAACATGCTCCCTTCATGTGACAATGTCACATGAGATGGGACATGTTTATAATTTACGTTAAACTTTATTAAACTTTTTAAAACCCTACATGAAACCTCATCCTGCCGGTGGATGAGGTTTCATGTTTTTCCTATTCCCCACCAGGGCTCCTGGCCTGACCGCCAACCTTAAGGTTGGACGGGCAGGTCCTTTAATTGTTTTAATGATCCTGTCAGTGGCCTCAATTGGCCTTTGACAGGTTGGCGGGCCTGCAGCTGATTTTGCTGTGGGCCCGCCTTCCTGAAGATTTAAATGGGGCGGGTTGACATTGGGGCCTTCCCCCCTCATGTCATCCCGCGCCATTTTACGCATCAGCGAGCAGGCCCAGGCCCCTGCTCGCCGACATCAAAATTCAGCCCCATGTTACACCGATCCCGTCCCACCCCCACCCCACTCAAATTCCAGTCCATCGTTCATCCATAGAGGGCTGGTAAAATCCAGCCCATAAATGGCATGGAGATTATTGTAGAATTACACCCATAACCCTCTTAAAATGCTCAATTATAAATCAGTGAATAACATATTTAATTTTGATGTGAGGGGATTGCAGTGGATCAGCCCTGATACTAAAACATTGGTTTTGGGCTAGGTTGAAGCCGGCTAAGAAGGCTAAATGGGAGGCTGGTCAGCCTAAGTTTACATAATAAACTTGAGCCCAAATTAGTATCAATAGATATTTTGTGCTGCTGTTCATAACATTGCTGTAGCAGAGAAGATTGTTCAGTGTAAAAGTTGTAATTCTCATACCTGCTGGTCACCTGTAGGCTTGAAGGACCTGAATTGACAGAGAAAATACCTCTACACTGCTGTTGCCCTGCATTCTGTATATTAGAGACAGACCCAGAGCTGTCTCCCATCCACCACCACCCTCCTTCATCTGGCTGAAATTGTTCTCACATTGAGAAATTTCTCTTCAAACTTGCCTCACTTCCTCCAAATATAAGGTGTTGTTATGGTACCCACAGGAGCACAGGAGTCTTAGTTTTGCCTGTCTTTTTGTGGGGTATATGGAACATTCTTTGTTCCAGGCCCGCTTGGGTCTCCCCTTCAAATCTTGTTCCAGTAAATTGATAACTGTATCACTGCCACTTCCAGCTCTCACCCACAACTAGATAATTTCATCAATTTTCCTTCCAATTTTCAACCTTCTCTCACCTTCACATGGTCCACCTTCAATGTAACCCATTTCCGCTACCTCCAGTGTGATACCACCATCGTACAAACATATGAACATATGAATTAGGACCGGGAGTAGGCCACTCGGCCCCTCAAGCCTGCTCCACCATTCAATAAGATCATGGCTGATCTGATTGTAATCTCAACTCCACATTCCCGCCTACTCCTGATAACCTGATAACCTTTCACCTCCTTGCTTATCAAGAATCTATCTACTTCTGCCTTAAAAAGATGAAAAGACTCTGTTTCTGCTACTTTTTGAGGAAAAGAGTTCCAAAGGCTCAAAAATTTCACCTCATCTCTGCTTTAAATGGGTGACCCCTTATTTTTAAACAGTGACCCTAGTTCTAGATTCTCCCAGAAGAGGAAACATCCTCTCCACATCCACCCTGTCAAGACCCCTCAGGATCTTCTATGTTTCAATCAAGTCACCTCTTACTGTTCTAAACTCCAGCAGATACAAGCCCAGCCTGTCCAACCTTTCCTTATAAGACAACCCGCCCATTACAGGAATTTGTCTAGTAAACCTTCTCTGAGCTGCTTCCAATGTGTTTACATCCTTAAATAAGGAGACCAATACTGTACACAGTACTCCAGATGTGGTCTCACCAATATCCTGCATAACTGAAGCATAACCTCCCTTCTTTGGTATTCAATTCCGCTTGTAATAAACAATAACATTCTATTTGCTTTCCTAATCACTTGCCATACCTGTATGGTAACCTTCTGCGATTCATGCAGATCCCCCTGCAAATCAGAGCTCTGCAGTCTCTAACTATTCAGATGATATGCTGCTTTTTTATTCTTCCTGCTAAAATGGATGATTTTACATCTTCAAAAAATGTGAAAATAGGTTGTGGAACATCTGCACTCAGCCCGCAAGCATTGCCCTGAGCTTCCGGTTGCTTGCTATTTTAATTCACCACCTTGCTCTCACACTCACATTTCTGTCCTCAGCCTGCTTCATTGTTCCAGTGTAGCTCAACCCAAATTGGGGGAACAGCACCTCAGTTTCCGATCAGGCACTTTACAGCCATATGGACTCAATGTTGAGTTCAACAATTTCAAACCATGAACTCTGTCCCCTATTTTGTTTTCTTTTTTTTGCCATGTGCCAGTTTGAATCTTGTTCTTCATGTTTTTGCTTTTGGACAGAGCTGCTCATTATTCTGGCATGTACTCTCACTCTGGACAAATGCTTTGTCTGCCTAATGCAATTGTTACCACTCCCTTAGCCTTTTGTTCCAGGACATCTTTGTCATTTCATCTCTCCTGCCCTCTACCCTATCTCAGGCCTTCCCTTTTGTTCTTTGGCATCCTCCCTCATCTCATTTCTACCCTCCTTCAGTTCTGAAGAAGAGATATATTCAACTTAAAACATTAACTCTGTTTCTCTCTCCACAGATGTTGCCAGACTTGCTGAGTATTTCTAAAACATTTTGTTTTTATTACATAGCTGTACACTGCACTCTACATTAGAAACAGACGCACACCTGTACAATGTTGTGGCACTCCATTCTGTGCTGTATAGTGTCAGACACACAACTCCACATTATTTTAAACTGTATTCTGTGCCATTCTTGAAACATACACATTTTGCAATATTTGAAACACATTAGATTTGCAAGCACATGACTCTTGAACAATTTTAAAATGCCAGGAGCCTGAAGCAGAGAAAGCCAGCTGGAAGAATCAGCTCTAAACTTGAGGAGTTAGGACATTCCCAACCATCCTGTGCAATGGTTCTTTCACTGAAAAGAATAAATGGTTAAAGTTTTAGGTGGACTACACACTTGACTGTGGAATGTAGGTGGTTAGGGATGAATACATTGGTATGAATATTTAGCTTGGTATCTAAAGTTTTGCTGGATTGCGTTGGGTTGAAAGAAGTTTCAAAGTTTTTATCTCCTGAAGGTTCACCTGCAATATTTGCTTTTCTCGTTTGTTGAGAAGAACTCATAACATGTACGTAATTTATTCCGAGGAACAAATCCAAACAATCTTTCTTACTCTTAATACTATTTTCTATCATTCTTTGTATTGTGCGGATTCGTGCTTTTTACATTTTATAGCTACTGTTTGAGGATTGAGAAAATCTTGGGCTTTTCAATGTTGAAATAACCTATTGGGCTTGTCTGATAAGGGTGAATAATGCAAACTAGGGAATTTCAAATTTAGGACTGACATCAGGATATTCTTCATGCAAACGTTGTTCATTGCTGTTATTTACATTACAAAATTTAAATTGTGTCTGATTTGAAATTAATGGATCTTCATTCTTGATTCTTCATTTAAACAGTTTATTCATCATGGGCAGTTTAATATCACAAGAATCTCAAGATGAATCTGTGACGGAATCCTCAGCATTGAAACAAGCCACGGTAATCCTAGTATCTTTCTTCAATACACATTTATTTTATTTTAATTTTGCAGTGTTGCTTTCCAAGTTTGACATTTAATGCATTTCTATAGTAATTGTTTTAAATGATTAATTTGACCTTCAAATAACATGATAAAGAATGAAAACTGGATGGTGTGTGTTCTGGGAATGCAGGTGAAGTAATATAAGGTGAAATTGAAAGAGATCTGGGGCTAATGGTAGGCTCACGACTTAACATGTCCAGTCATTGCAGAAAGGAACAATAAAACTAATGTGATGCTGAATTATATGGTTAAAAAAAGTGAAGTTGGGAAAGTCATGTAACAATTGTACAGTGTTTTGGTTACACAACACCTTAAATTTATTATTGGATGGAACTTACAGCGAGAGCATAAAATGGAGGACAATGGATATGCTCTTTGTTTTACACACTACCCTGATTTCCCTTCCATGGGGTGTATAACGGGGATGGCCACCCTTCTACCACCTGTTTTACAACTCCTGCCAAAATCAGCAAGACACAAGGACTTCTTTGCATGATGCAGCCCAGAGAAGAATCATGAGATTTATCCTGAATATCAGAGGATTGAGGAACCGCTAGAAAATCTTGGGCTTTTCAATGTTGAAATGAGCTATTGGGAGTGTCTGATAATGGTAAATAATACAATAATGACATGCAAGATATTTGAAGCATGACTTTGAGTTCTCTATAGCAGTGAGACGAGGACAAACCAGTGAATTTCAAATTTAGGACTGACGTCAGGATGTTCTTCTTCAGGCAAAGGTACATCTTACATGGAATGGACTTCTAGGTAGGAGGTAAATCATTTAAGAGTTGAATTATGAATCTTGTGAAGGGATACAGGACGTTGTTGCCTGATGGATTAGCTAAGTGGATTTTAGTCGGACTGCAGTGGATCATGCCCACAATTTCATGTTTGTAATGTATGCGTCTGAGTAACCTGCCAAACAGACATCCAGATAGATAGATAGATTCAATACATCAGCAAATTGAACATGTCCTATTTTTATGATTGTGAATTGTTTGGTGGGGGAAGTAAAATAGGAAGCATAGAAGGCAAACAAAGTATGGAAAAGATGTGAGAGCAAATAGAATCTTCCTCCATTTTACGTAGTATGTGAATATTTCTTATATAGTTTGGAATAACATCCGTTAATCGCCGCATTTATAGAAATTCACTGTGTAAGTATTGCACAGTGACAACACTGTAATCTGCTACCAAAGGTAATCTTGTATTACTCTCCTGTCAGTTATTGAATGCTGTAATTCTTTAGTGATGCTATCACAAAGTTTGTGTTATACTCATGAGTCATATGAACTGGGGCAGACTTTAATGGGTGGGGTGTTTGATCAGATGGGAGAGTGCAGGGTAGAGACCATGCTGCATTCCCACCTCCAGCCGATTAAGCAGAGTGGAAAGGCTTGTGTCTGACCATATTGCCTGTATGCCAAGTGAGGGCATAAGTGTGCAATTAATGCCTACTTGAGGGCTTCATCCTGCCACTACAGGTATTCAGCCAGTAGCATGGGGAGGGGGGGGGGAAGGGTTGGGGTGGTGTTGGGTCACTCATGCAAGGTCATTCAGTGCCTGACCGAGGGACCTGGCATCGGGAAGGGAAAATAGGGTGGGTGCTCAACCCACCACCTTCCCACATGCCCCTAAGCTCACCCTTATAACATGATCTGCAGAGAGTCAACCCCTTGCCCTTTCCTCTGACACCCACCTCACCGCCCACCCCGTTCCCCGCAATCCCAAACTCGCCCTCAATTACCTTTCACCAGTGATCTAACAATGATCTCTGGTATGGGCCCCAAATGTTTCACCAGCAGCAGCCAGCACTCCAGGATACAGTATAATGAGAACTGCCAGCCTATAATTGGCAGCAGGTCTTGGGGATGCAGGATTTCTGTCCTACATTTTTTCAATCTTTTCAAAGGATATGGGTGCCACTGGCTAGACCAGCAATTTTATTGCCCATCCCTAATTGCGGTGGTGGTGAGCTGCCTTCTTGAACTGCTGTAGTTCCATGTGATGTAGGTACAGCGCTGTGGGTATACCTACACCATGTGGACTGTAACAGTTCAAGAAAACGGCTCACCTGCATCTTCTCAAGAGCAATTATGGATGGGCAATATATGCTGGCCTAGCCAGCGATGTCCACGTCCTGTGAACGAATAGATAAAAAATACAGTGGGGAAATAAAATGTGGGGTGTGTGTACAATAGAAGGCCTGCCTTTGAGATTCAAGGTGATTTTAAGTGGTCTGGGAGGTCATTCAGTTTCAACACACAGTAGAAAAGCTTTACTAATAAGTAGCAAGGAATTGCCACTGGCTCATGTGCCTGTTCAGGATTGTAGCCCTTGTATTGTCCTCTGGGCTTAGTTAACCAAAAAGCTTTCCTTTAACTGTTTTGGTCTTCTACTGCTTTTTATAATGGACCCAGATATTCTATAGACTTTTATTTCATCCATTGCACTGCCGAAATTGCAACAGAATTTAACAAAGAAACTTGACAGAAGCATATTGTGACTTGAGAACAAGCATTTATTTTTCTTCCTAAACATGATTTGAAAGTTCATGTGAGAATGAGCATGCAAAATCTAACATCATCATACTGTCAGGAAAGCTCTGTTCACATTGAAATTAATGCCATAGCTGTGTTGAGAGTTGAATGCTCTAAGTAATGTGAAGACATCACCATTGCCCAGAAATCCTCAATAGAGATATGTATTTCTAATTTATGAGAAGGGAATATGTGCTTTTGGTATTTGACAGGTTTATTTTAAAATGCTGAAACTTTTCACTGTTTTCTTGCAATTGCTGTGATTTGTAGGTTGAACAGGGTTACATGTACTGTTGTGAATTTTCCGGCCTTCCTGTTGGCATAACAATAATGAGTTAGACAGGGCTATGAATTGAAGTAAAAGCAAAACACGGGAGATATTGGATGTCTGAAGTAAAAGCAGAAAAACCTCCACATTTGTGAAAAGAATTAACGTTTCAGGGCAATGACCTTTTATTGGTTCTGATAAAAGGTCAATGGCCTGAAATATTAACTTCGTTTCTCCACAGATGCTGCCTGATCTGCTGAGTATTTCCAGCATTTCCTGCTACAAAGAATAGAAAGTTGTGGGTGTTACTATTGTTATGTGAGTAAAATATATGCATAGACACAATGTAACTGATTTCCTTTGGCTTGGTTTTAGAGATTAGCTATGTTCTTTTCTAAATCCGATCAAAAAGAGGTGCTGAGCTTTTGTTTTCTGATATCGCACAGAACTTAGTTTTGCCCTTGGCACATTGGCATTAACAATTTGTACTTAATAATCTCAACCCCATAGAATTTGAGTGAGATCTGCTGCACCACCACAGTATATACAATTTTAGGTCAATGAGCTAAATTCTTTATTCTTCGTGAGAAGATTTTCAGGATAGTTCATTTACCTTCTAGAGGAAAACATAGAAACGGAGCAGGAGTAGGCCATTTGGCCCTTTGAGCCTGCTCCGCCATTCAGTAAGATCATGGCTGATCCTCTATCTCAATGCCATATTCCTGCTTTCTCTCCATACCCTTTGATGCCCCCAATACCCAAAAACTTATTAATTTCTTTCTTGAATATACTCAGTGACCCGGCCTCCACAGCCTTCTGTGGTAAAGAATTCCACAGGTTGACCACCTGGGTGAAGACATTTTTCCTCATCTCAGTCCTAAATGGCCTGCCCCGTATCCTGAGACTGTGGCCCGTGGTTCTAGACTCATCAACCAGGGGAAACATCCTCCCTGCATCCAGTCTGTCTAGCTTTGTTAGAATTTTACATGTTTCAATCAGATCCCCTCTCATTCTTCTAAACTCTCGTGAATACAGGCCCACTTGAACCAATCTCTTCTCATACGACAGTCCTGCTATCCCCGGCATCAGCCTAGTGAACCTTCACTGCACTCCATCTGTGGCAAGTATATCCTTTCTTAGGTAGGGAGACCAAATCTGCATGCAATACTCCAGGTGCGGTCTCACCAAGGCCCTGTATAATTGCAGTAAGACATCCCTACTTCTGAACTCAAATCCTCTTGCAACGAAGGCCAACATACCATTTGCCTTTCTAATTGCTCACTGCACCTGCCTGTGTACTTTCATTGACTGGTGCAGAAGGACACCCAGATCCCTTTGTACATCCATATTTCCCAATGTATCACCATTTAAAAAATACTCTGCCTTTCTGTTTTTCACACCAAAGCGTATCACTTCACACTTCCCCACATTATACTACATCTGCCATGTGTTTGCCCACACACACAACTTGTCTAAATCACCCTGAAGCCTCCTTGCATCCTCCCCAAAACTCACAACCTGCCCAGTTTTGTGTCCTCAGCAAACTTGGAAATATTGCATTTGGTTCCCTCATCCAAGTCATTTATATATATCGTGAATAACTGGAGCCCAAGCACTGATCCCTGCGGTACACCACTCGTTACTGCCTGCCACCTGGAAAAGGACCCATTTATTCCCACTCTCTGTTTCTGGTCTGTCAACCAATTCTCAATCCATGCCAGTATATTACCCCCATTCCCATGTGCTTTAATTTTGTCCACTAGCCTCTTATGTGGGACCTTATCAAAAGCCTTCTTAAAATCCCAATACTCCACACCCATTGGTTCTCCCTTATCTATTCTACTAGTTATATCTTCAAAAAACTCCAGCAGATTGGTTAAGCATGATTTCCCTTTCATAAACCCAGGCTGACTTTGTCGAACCCTGTTAATGCTTTCCAAGTGTTCTATTACCATGTCTTTTAGGGGGAGGT
Source organism: Carcharodon carcharias (assembly GCF_017639515.1). Lineage (NCBI taxonomy): Eukaryota > Metazoa > Chordata > Chondrichthyes > Lamniformes > Lamnidae > Carcharodon > Carcharodon carcharias. The sequence goes on from NC_054480.1 coordinate 53,559,016, forward strand.
GGTGGTATAGTGGTATTGTCACTGGACTGGTAATCCAGAGACCCGGGCTAATGCTCTGGGGACCCAGGTTCGAATTTGAATTCAATAAATATTTGGTATTAAAAGTCTAATGATGACCATGAAACCATTGTCGATTGTTGTAAAAACCCCATCTGGTTCACTAATGTCCTTTAGCGAAGGAAATCTGCTGTCCTTGCCTGGTCTGGCCTACATGTGGCTCCAGACCCACAGCAATGTGGTTGACTCTTAAAAATACCCTCTGAACAAGGGCAATAAATGCTGGCCTAGCCAGTGATGCCCACATCCTATGAACGAATTAAAATAAAATAGATTCTAGCATTTCCCCACTACTAATGTTAGGCTAACTGGTCTGTATATGTGTCTGTGTATATGTATGTATCCAGGAAGATATGTATGTGTACTGGAGAATATACAATTCCCAACATAATAGTTCTCAGGAAAGTTTTTTTTTCTAAACAAATTTATGGTCAGTGTTTTGTGTCTGAAAAAATCTCAAAGGAATTAGTGAATACAGAATTTGTTACACTGGTGAGGAAACCTTAACACAGTAATTCACATGTGACTTTGTCAATCATAAATTAGACTTTCCTCATTCAATTATTAAAATGTGTATGATATGAATATAGTTATTAAATTGCTTAATTGTTACATTCATAGCAAGGCAGCGTCATCTGCCGTACCAAATACATTATAAAATTTACCTTTTGATAATGATAAGCATTTTCCTTTTTCAGACTGAAACGGATGTTACGATTGCTCAGAATGGTCCTACTCTCGGAAAACACTTGCAGAACTCAGTTCAAAATGAGAGTGTTGCTGGTATGTATGAACCATTCAAGAGGTAAATCTTGAGTTAAGATGAACACACCCTTTGTACCATTACTCTCCATGTTCCAGGTTTTTGACATTGAAACTGATTCTGTAGAATGCCAAATTTAGAACAAACCTGTCCTGAGGCCTGGTAACATTAAATTAACATACAGAAAATTTTCATTTGAATTTGTAGTTTTTACAATACATCTTTCTTGTCAGAAACTTCAGATGGCTTGAAGCTCAGGAACCAATTTTATGCATTCGCATGATATCAGATCGCAGCTCACTGTATAAGGGTAGCCATTATCCCACAGGGTGGCTTTGATGTTATTGATGCCTTATTCCAACATCAAGCTTGCATGGCGAGCAAATGGCTCAAACTCATGAATGAGTTTAAGACAGCCATTTTGGGCCCTGAAAAGTACCCAGCCTAACTCGGATTACTCTGGAAGGGTAAGGTGTCTCAAAAATTTGAGCAACAGGTGAAGCTAGCTGTTGCACGCTGTTACTATGCAGTAGTAACAAGAGTGGTATTCTCTACTAACAAGATGCTGCCATCAAGCCAAAAAGACATCCTGCTATCACACAAATAAGTAATGTGGTATCTGAATTTCAGTGCTGGTGTGATGCCAGGTATATAGGCCATATATCCCAATGACTGGCGAACAATATCAAACAGCGTGTCCCTTCAGCTGTTCACAACAGGTGAAGTACAGATCACACCCAACCAACCCATGCTTGCAAACTCAAAACAGTGTCCAACTTTAGCTATGATTCTGTGATTGGACATTACTTGCTAAACAACCCTGATTGTGCTAAAATAACACTGAAAACCAATTTAAGATTATCAGTCGGGCTCACAATGTGGCTCACTTATGCATGGTAGAAGCCACATATATTCACACACAGGGCCCTGTCCTTTGCAGACAGGAGGACCACAGAATCACAGAATTGTTATGGTGTAGAAAGAGGCCATTCAGCCCATCGTGTCTGCAACAGCTCTCTGAGCATTTTAGCTTAGTGCCAATCTCCTTTTCCCCGTAACCCTACACATTGTTTCTATTTAACCATCCAATGCCTTCTTGAATGCCTCAATTGAACCCGCCTCCACCATACTTCCAGGCAGTGCATTCCAAACCCTAACTACTTGCTGCGTGAAAATGTTTTCCTCACCTCATATTTGCTTCTTTTGGAAACAGAAAAAAACCCAGAAAAACAATGGACCATGTCGACTCATCATGCCATTTCCAACTAAACAAAAACTTGGGGGACCATCATTCTCTGGTTCATTCCCCATGGCAATACATTGACCAATCAGAGTCCACTTGCCAACCAATCCGCGCTCTCTTCTCATGCAAAATAAATTGTTGTTCCCTTTGCTGTTGGTTTATCTTGCGTAGCTATCCTGATGAGTGCAAAACGAAAAGCTTTGAAAGCTTCAGTAGTGTAGAGGTTTTGTCCATAAGCCATAAGATGTAGGAGTAGAAGTAAGCCATTCGCCCATCATGTCTGCTTCATCATTCACAGATCATGGCTGATCTGATAATCCTTAACTCCACTTAACTGCCTTTTCCCCATAATCCTTGATTCCCTCATTGATTAAAAATGTCTCTCTCTCAGCCTTGAATATACTTAACAACCCAGCCTCTACAGCCCTCTGCGGTAAAGAATTCCACAGATTGACTACCCTCTGAGAGATGAAACTGCTCCTCATCTCTGTCTTAAACGGGTGACCCCTTACTCTGAGATTATGCCCTCTGGTCCTAGGCTCTCCCACAAGGGGAAACAACCTCTCAGCATCTACCCTGTCATGCCCCCTAAGAATCTTTTCTGTTTCAATAAGGTCACATCTTATCCTTCTAAGCTCCAATGAGTACAGGCCCAACCTACTCAACCTCTCCTCATAAGAAAATCCCTCCATACCCGTGATCAACCTAGTGAGCCTTCTCTGGACTGCCTCCAATGCCAGTTTATCTTTCCTTAGATAAGGGGACCAAAACTGTTCACAGTATTTTAGTTGTGGTCTAACTAGTGCCTTGTGTAATTTTAGCAAGACTCCCCTATTTTTATGCTCCATTCTCTTTGAAATAAAGGCCAACATTCCATTTGCCTTACCCATTACCTGCTGAACTTATATACTTGCTTTTTGTGATTCATGCATGAGGATCCCCAAATCCATTTGTGCAGTTCTGCTTGTTAATTTAGCTCCTATCTGTTTAAATTCTTTCAGCAGAACCTCCTTTCTATTCCAATCAATGTCGTTGGTACCAACGTGAATGACGACAACTGGATCCCTCCCCTCCCACTCCAAGTTCCTCTCTAGCCCTGAGGAGATGTCCGTAACCTTGGCGCTGGGCAGGCAACTCAGCCCTCAGGACTCTCACTCATGGCTGCAGAGAACAGTATCCATCCCCCTAATTATATTGTCCCCTACCACTACTACCTTTCTATTTCCTCCCCCCACTTGAATGGATCCCTCTACCACGGTGCAGTGGTCAAGTTCGCCCATCCTTCCTGCAGTCCTTGCTCTTGTCCACACAGCTTGCAAGAACCTTGTAACTGTAATACACTTACAGGGGCCGAGGCTCCTCGAACGCTATCCCCAGGTCCCCATACCTGCCTCACCTGCAGTCACACTCTCTGGCCCCTGATCACAGACCAAATTTGAATTACCTAATCTGAGGGGTGTGAGCACCTCCTGGAATAAACTGTCCAGGTAACTTCTCTCACTCCCTAATGTGGCGCAATATCTGCAGCTCGGACTCCAGCTCCTCAACTTGGATCCGAAGTTCCTCGAGCTGCAAACAATTATAGATGTGTTCGCTCTGGATCATCTTGCTGTCCAGCAGCTCTCATATGCTGCAGCAGCAACACATCAGCTAGCCTGCCATCACTTATCATTTTTTAATATAATTTACTAATTAATTAGTCTAGTACCTCTGCTCTTTACACTTTATTGAAAATAATGTTTACACTAGTATCGATCTTATACTTAACAAGCTACTTTTAAGAAAAGAAGAGAAAAAAGACTAGAGACCTAAACATAAACTAACGACCTTACTTTTACTTTAAAGAATAGAAATACTCACTAATCCTACTCACCAATCTGCTGCTTTCTCTGCCCTCACATCATGTTGTGGTTTGTGATGTCACTCTGCCACTGGTCTCACAGCAGGTAGGCCTCTCAATCCACGCCTTTTATCCTCTCCCACTCATCTCTTGCTCAAAATATACCATTTTGAGCCCAACAACTGCATGCACTCACTCCGAGGACTAATAATCCAGAGACCCAGCGTAATGCTCTCGGGGCCCGGGTTCGAATTCTACCACAGCAGATGGCGAAATTTGAATTCAATAAAAATTCTGGAATTGGAAGTCTGACGATGACCATGAAACTATTGTTGATTGTTGTAAAAACCCACCTGGTTCATTAATCCCCTTTAGGGAAAGAAATCTGCTGTCCTTACCTGGTCTGGCCTACCTGTGACTCCAGACCCCCACAGCAATGTGGTTGACTCTTAAATGCCCTCTGAAATGGCCTAGCAAGCCACTCAGCTGTCAATGTGGGTGTACCTACATCACATGGACTGCAATGGTTCAAGAAGGCAAATCACCACCATCTTTTCGAGGGCAATTAGGGATGGGCAGTAAATGCTGGCCTAGCCAGCAATGCTCACATCCCATGAACAAATAAAAAAAGGCTGTTTTTTCAGTAATACTCAAGTTCTGTACTACCAAATAACAATTTTATGATACTTGTAGTATTATGCACACATCTCAATCCACCCAAGGAAGAACATGTTTTCAATTCTGATGCCTGCTGCAACATTGAAGAAGCCATTAATCTATCTTTACACACACAGGTTAGTTGGGATCAAAATTAAAAGCTCGATTTTTTTTTAACTCTAGGCTGGTTTTAGGTGTGTGAATAGTGGTGTGAGTTAGAAAATCACACATTTCTCTAGAAGTGAGACCTGGGGCATTATAACTCCAGGGTTGACTTAAATCCCGCCAGCCCACCCATTCCGGGTGGGAAGGGACAGAAAATCACGTGGTCTGGATGTCACTCAGCAATAGCAGGTAGATGCCATTTCAGCTGCTGGGGTTGGCCTGAAAGGATCTTGAACTAGAGAAGAAGCATGAGTCCACATTAAGGGAGGCCTCAGTGTTCCTGGTAGGGTCTGGAGCTGCACTTTTGTTTCTCTTGGTGCCACAAGAAAATAATAAAAAGTTTTAAAAACCTGAGCTATTTGATTCTGGCTCATTGGGAAGCTTCCTGCTCAAGCCACCAAGTTAAAATACAGTCAGATGCTGATGATGCGATTGGCATGTGTAAAAACAAAATGACCCTTCTAGAATTGGACACGTGTCCTTGTTACCCGCTCAGTTAAAATTGGGAACAGTCAGTTAAGTAACCTGGATGACTTTAATTAGTTTCTACTGGACAGCAAAGATTAAAATCACTCCACCTAGAAATCTCACACTGAATTGATTTACTCAGATATTTATTTTGGATGAGATGTTAAATTGAGGCCTGGTCTGCCCTGCCCTATCAGGCGGACATAAAAGATCCTGCAGCACTATTTTGGAGAAGAGCAGGGGAATTACCTCCAGTGTCTTGATATATTGATCGCTCAATCAGCATCACAAAAACAGCTTATCTGGTCATTATCACATTGATATTTGTAGGACTTTGATGTATGCAAATTGACTGCTATGTTTCTTACATTAAAACAGTGACTACACTTCAAAAGCACTTCATTGGCTGTAAAGTGCTTTGAGACCACCAGCACTTATGAAAGACACTATATAAATGCAGAGGTTTTTTTTATACGAGTAAAGCATATTGCTGTTCCAACCTTGTCACTCCCGACGTTATGATATCAGAATAACTAATTTCACTATTTATATATATATATTCCTCTTTAGTGCAATTATTGCTGCATGTGATATCTATGGCTGGGGTTTTCTGGCCCTGTTGCAGGCGAGGCGGTGCCCCAGCTAGAAGTCCATTGACTTGTGGTGGGACCGGATGATCCCGGTGGCGGGCCGGTGTGGAAAATCCCGCCTTATGTTTTGCTGCAAGTTTTGATGACCTCCAGGAGTGGATTTTAACTGTTCCAACTGAATTTATGCTCTGAATAATTTTCCTTTTTGGTGAAATCACACCAGTGGGAACGGTTAAAGTGAACTACAGTATCTAAAATCTTAATTGTCACCTGCCTAAGAGAGATAATATTTGCAGAGCATTTGGGTGAAGGGGTTAATTTATAATCATATTAAAATTGATAGACGCACAAGCTTCTGCCCCTACTCCACTCACTACACTACCTTATGGTCACATCAAGTTGGGTCAATGTTGTCTTAAACATTAAATTATTTTTAGTGGTAATGGTGCCATTTTATTTAATATTGAAAACTTTTTAATGATGAATTGAGTTTGTGAATATACATTTTGCAAATCCTGTGTGTTTCTGTCATCGTGCACAATGATGGCTTGAATCATCTCGTATGGGAAGCAGTGAACAACTTAAGTCACTGATGTGCCTCAGGACCCTGAGGAGGTCCTGACACATGTACATGCATGGCATTTACCCTGCAAGTTTAAACATTCGATTGCTGGTTTTACCCTGTCCAGGCTGCAGTCCATTCCCTACAACAGTGGGATCAGATGGCCAGAATCATGCAGACTTGGGCTCTTTGCCCCGTTTTACGCAGATTTACTTAGAGACTTTCCTATAAGGCATAAAGTCTGCTGAGGAGCACAACTTGAAGTAACTCAGCTGGAGTGTCAAAGCCTGCAGCACTGCAGCACTCATGACGATGCTCACCCCACCTCCCCTGACGATGCTCACCAACCCCTCCCGATGATGCTCACCAACTCCTCCTGACGATGTTCACCAACCCCCCCGACAATGTTCACCAACCCCACCCCCGGTGATGTTCACCAACACCCCCGGTGATGTTCACCAACCCCTCCCAGACGATGTTCACCAACGCCACCAATCCTTGACGATGCTCGGTCCATCCCAAAAAACATTAAGTGTGGAGTTGCAAGTAACTATTCTCCATGAACAGTTTGTTTATGTGCACAACCAGAGAAGTACTGGTTGTTATTCTGAGACATATGCATCTACTCTCGAGTTCACTCGATAATTTTGATATAATACCACAGCAGAAGTAATTAGACAAAAGGAATAAAAAATTAATTTGTTACCATGAAATTTTTTGAAGCAGACCAGTAAACATGTATTGGTGCTGATTGAAATAGAAGTAGTAAAACCCAAATCTCCACAGCTTATTGATGAGCAGGAAATATTTTTCATTCTTAAAGAGGACAGAATCTTCAGCCCTCTCGAGTGGCATGATTGAAGGATGGCAATTAATCAGGCAGGAGGGTGGTGAGTGAGCACCTTACCAGTTTCCTAGGCTTGGCCTAAATAGCCAAGTGGTTATGGTACTGGTCTTGCAACCCCCAGATCAAGAGTTCAAATCTCACAATGGCAAACTATGAAACAATGTAACTTCATCTGAAACAGATGGAAACAGGTTTGTACTCGAAAGAGTTACCAGTTTCCTGCCTCTCAACCTAATTAAATCCAGGGTGGGAAGGCCCATGGTCAGCCTTCACAGCTGCTGCCAATTGAATTCCTTAAGTGGACAATTAATGACCACTTAAGGACCTCACCCTGCTGTTATTAGTCCTGCTACGGTTGGGCCTGTCGCCATGTGGGAAGCACAGAAAGTAATGCTGTGCAGGCTGCTTGCTGTCTTCCAGGGGGCGGGAATAGGCGTTTACCCCTCAAAGGCATTCAATGCCTGATCGAGGGCCCGCTGAGAGCCACCCCCCTGCCCTTGCTGCTGACACCCCTACATCCCCTATCCATTGACCCCCACCCCACAAAACCCTTTCCGCGTTATTTACATGTGGCTTGTGTCACTGCACGACCGTGGGCCTCTGGTGACTGTTGTTCCAGCAGCAGCCACGGCTTCCACCTGTAACGCTGCTGAAGAGCTGCTGGACTCTAATTGGCCTGCAGCTCCCTGTCGGCTTGACCTCTGCTGGGGACCCTGATCCTGGGGAGTGGCCTGCTGTGGTGGCCACTCAAGTGCCTGATTGGCTCATGGTTCAGTAGGCCTCTCGCCGGCTCTGCAGCCGGCAGGCAAGACCCCTGTCGCCTCCAAGATTCCGCTCATAGTCAGTCCAAGCGGAGAAATTGAGTCTAATTCTGACTTGTAGTACTAGTTCTCCACCAATAAATGGCTCTAGTGCACTTTGTAAACAAGTACAGAACTGTTTACAAAGGAAACCAAAATCATTCCTGCATTGCCAATAACCCTCTTAGACTAGTGTTGGAAAGAGGTAATTAAATAATCAGAATTACTTACATCTGAATTGTTTCATTAGGCAAAATTGATTCTGGTTAATTGAAACACCAACTTGCTATATAACCAATGAGCTGAAAGACTGAATGGCTTGTAGGAAAGCCTGCTCTATTGTAGGCCACAGCTGAACATAAAGTAAAGATAGACATTTAAATATTATTAAATAGAGTTTAAACCCAGAGAATGCCATTTTGCTACATAGGTATTGGTGACATTTTTGGTAGCTGTAAAACAAATATGAATCCCCAGATAACTTCAAGTTATGTTTTCTCTTGGATTAGTAATGCAAACACTGAAGAAATACACCCAGCGTTAGTGAATTACCAGGATGTTGCTGTTTAAAGATTATTTTGTGGAGTAATTGGCATTCCGCCATGGGTTGACACCCAAAGTTCAAGTATATATATCAGATAGTTTTGTGTAGTGGAAGGAAGTTGAGACCAGTTTTCTGCTGTTGCTATAGCAGTTCTCATGTAGGAATACTTTTAACAATTAAAAAGTCATTATAAATAAAAGGCAGAGTTCATAAGTTAACCTGAATTGAAAACATTAATTATTTAAAGTTGACTACTTCAGTCCTGTGTTTTGAGGTGGGTGAGTCATGCAGAAAGGAAACCCTTCCTGATCTGGCACATGATAACACCATTAAAATACTGACCCTGAATACAGATTCGTTTTACACTGCATTTGAAACCATGATAGCCAAGTTATTCTATTTAACATATGTTACTTGATAAGTTAAATTTGTGCTGCTGAAGCAATTAAATATCCAAGCTAGAGCACAATATGTATCATATATCTTTCTATTCAGATTAATGAGAGAAAAAGAAACAAATATAGATTATAATCTAGCATCACTTGGCATGGCAGGTTATATTACAATATTAAAAAATGTAATATTTTAATATTTTTATCCTCATGTTTAAATTCCTTCCTGCTCTTGCCCTACCCTATTCTCAACCTCTACAACTCACTCCAGAATACTGTTCCTTCGAGTCTAGTCTCTTAAACACTCTTGTGCTTTACCCTGCTATTGGAAGCTGTGCCTTCAGCCTTCTAATCCCCGTGGGTTGGAATTTCCTTCATCTCCTGAAACAAAAACAGAAAATGCTGGAAGAACTCAGCAGGTCTGGGAGCATCTGTGGAGAGAGAAACAGAGTTAATGTTTTGAGTCCGTATGACCTGAAGAAGGGTTATTTCCAGAGCATTTCCCAGGGTACCTGGATTACTAGTCTAGTAGCAATGCCACTATGCCACCGCCTCCCACTACATGTTGACCAAGAGTAGACTCATGGGGCAGTATTTAGCTGGGTTGGATTTGTCCTGCTTTTTGTGTATAGGACTGGGTAATTTCCCACATCGCTGGGTAGATACCAGTGTTGTAGCAGTACTGGAAAAGAATGAGAGGTGATCTTATTGAAACATATAAGATCCTGAAGGGTGTTGACATGTGAATGCTGAGAGGCTGTTTCCCCTTATCGGTGGCTCTAGAATGAGGGGACACAGCTTAAAACGAAGGGGTCTCCCATTCAAGATGGAGAAGAGGAGAATTTTTTTTCTCTGAGGGTCATTGATCTGTAGAGGTCTCTTCCCCAGATAGCAGTGGAGGCAGGTTCATTGAATATTTTTAAGGCTGAATTCTTTTGAAGGGTCATGAGGACTCGAAAAGGCCAATTCTTTTCTTCTCTGCCGACGCTGCCAGACCTGCTGAGTTTTTCCAGGTAATTCTGTTTTTGTTTAAGACAAATTCTTGATTGATAAGGGAGTCAAGGGGTATAGGGGTAGACGGGAAAGCAGAGTTGAGACCATAATCAGATCTGATCAAATGACGGAGCCGGCTTGAGAGGCTGAATGGCCTACTCCTCTTAATTTGTATTGTTCTCCTTTTATGACCCTTCTTAAAATCCACCTTTGACCAAGCATTTATCACTTCTAATGTTTGACATGGCATTCATTTGCATCTGATTCTGACTCTATGAAGCTCACAAGAATGGTAAACAGTAAGCAGGATAGAGCTTTGTGAAACTGATGCTTTCACCTCTGGTTTGTGCCCTAATGTTGTGCATAGCAAAGTCCAATCTCTAGGTCACGGCTTGGATTCATGTCTAAATTTTCTGTTGATCGGAGTGGATCTCATTCAATCCAGGGTGCTGTAGTCACACATGTTATCAATTAACTTTGATGTACAGGCACCAGCTTTGTCACCCAGCGGAGCTGTATTCCATAGATCACATTTAGACTTACTGAAACAATCCAATGATTGTTCATTAATGGAAAATATACAAAAATCACTGCTGATGGTGAGGCCTAAACATGTTTTTACTTATTTAACACAACCATAGCTGTTTCACATATATGACAGAATAATTAACAAGTGGTGAGTTACAGTACATCAAGTACACCATTGCAAAGTGTTCTGTTTTACTGAACATTCTCACTAAAATGTGAAAAGAATTATTAAATCTCAGTAACATTTTATAACTGTTTTAACTGGGTGCATGAATGGAATGAGATGTTGTTCCCTTGTGCTGCATATTTTTAACACTACACATCTCACAAAGGCAGCCAATTTTGAAATCAGCGTGTGACAGATTTTCCTATACAATCAAACTGTCATCGTAGAAAATCAAATGAAAAGTCTGAAACTATGATCATCTGTGGATAGTGAAATGGCCAAGTACTTGGGTACCTCCTTGTCACTGAGCAGGAGTGAGGCAGGATTGAGAAAGTTGCATAAAACAAACTGCATATATACATCTCGTTACTTCTATTTCTTTTTATTCTCTACTATTTGCTTTCTTTTTCATCATTCTGTCTCTGCATTCTTCTTTTGTTCTATCTGAAGATATCTGCAGAATTGATTACCTGATGAGGAAATTGCATTTAAAGTCTGGAAACACCAAAGGTATGTAGTACAAAGGACTATTCTCTTGTGGTTTAACTTCCCTAACTGTACTGGCCACGTCTATCCCTTTATTGTCTTTAACTAATTTCACCATTCAGTCTACTTTGTCTTTTTGATCATTATTAACCCTGTTTTTCATCCCAATTTTTTAAAGATTTTGTGCGCCTCTGGACGTCTTTTCCATCCATTGTATTTCGCTCATGTAAAAGCTTTGTTTGAGCTTAGGTTCTGTTCCCCAACGATGTTTTTTATTTCTGTTATCAAAATGGTTTGTCCCTAACTATTAAATTATCGATTGTCACACTAACTATACCTCAGGAGTTGCATGATCCAATATTAACTGACTCAAGGTTGACAGAATATAAGAAAGTAACAGGTTGAAGTTTGGATTAGCTATGTGATTGGCAGTGATGTTTTCAACTGATTAAAGTGAGAGAAATAAAAGATATAGACCAGCATATAGGGAATGTGCAAGGAAGTACATAATTCACAAATAAAAATGTTCTGTGCAGTGAGGACTAGATTATCAATGAAATAAGTACAACATCACAATTCAAAAGAACAGTAAAATCACAGCCCTCTTCACCTTTATACTATGGTCTTTGTGACAGAGATTCAACCGAAAAATGCAGTTATAAAGATTATCTAGGACTGGATTTTTGCGACTGAGTTGGGTAGCTCGGGTTGGGAAATTAGGGTGGTGGTGCAGGGACAGGTTTCAGTCGGGCCTGCCGACCTCAGAAGCAGAATGTAGTTGGCCACAGGGCAGGCGAGTGTCAAGGTGGGCTGGTTAGAAGACCCATCTTGGTTCTCTGAGACTGAGTCCCTGTTGTTTCAGATAAGCTATCAGGCACTCCAGCCATCACACCTTGCAGCCCCAATACCTCTGCATGGTCATGCAGAAGTAACACCTTTATTCAAAAAGGGAGACAAAAAACATGTCAGTTAGCTTAACATCTGTCATTGGGTAAATGTTAGGAGTCTATTATAAAGGATGTAATAGCAGAGCATTTAAAAATGCATAATATAATCAAGCAGAGTGAGCATGGCTTCATGCCTGACAAATTTGTTAGAATTCTTTGAGGAGGTAACAAGCAGGGGAGGCAGCACGATGAAGACCCAGCACAGAAAGGGGTCTGCGGGCTGCGCATGAGCGACTGGGGGGTGTGGCCTCTGCATCTCTCATTCACAAAGCGAGTTAAAGGCACGTGACTTTGGTTCAAACATTGCTCAGAACGCATGCATCTATTTGCATGTTTCTGAGATGTGGTCTTGTGGTATAAGTGTTTTCTGTTGAGCTTTGACAGTGAAGAAGTGCACTGGGGACTGAAATTATTACATTTTTGGCCTGCATTTTCTTTTCCCAATGATGGTGAATGCTGGGATGTTCACCCCCATTGAGGGCCACAATGGCAATGCAGCTTCTGGTGATCTCACTTGAGCCAATGTCTGGAAATTGTGGCCGTCCTCATTGGGCTCTAGACGAGTGGAATCTACACAATGCATAACATACTACTTCAGCTAGGATTTAGAAAATTCCATGACATGATATTGTTGATGTCAACTGTTAATTGCAGCTTAGTCAAGTTTTGTCACGATCGCTGGAATTTAGAATTTTTCCCCGTGGTCAAGCTCTGATTGCTTTTGATGTCAGTTGAATGCTTTTGGGTGCTTTGAAGATAATTGACAGATGCTAAATGATCACAAATGATGTTGCTTGAGTGCTGTTGATGTCCATTGATGATGAATGATGTCAGTTGACCTCTACTTGAGATGTCAAATGGTGGATAAATGACCACTTTTGAACATGGAGGTTGTCAAATGATGGCTAAATTATTGCTTTTAAACGGAAATGATGTCAAATGATGGCTAAATAATTATAGATGATCACAAATGAGCACAAATGAATGTTGTTGAGCACAATTAATGTCAACTTTCTGGTGGGGCTGCAGCAGATGGTTTATCAATCAATGCAGGCCAGCAGAGGGTTCTTCAAACTCAGTGACAGCTGCAGCCTTTGTTTTAAGTTTGAAGGGCAGGAGATTTAAAAAGACTTCAGATCATGAATGTTATGCAGACCCTATCCATCCTTCAAGAGTGTTTATATCTAATCCATCAATTTCTGACTCCCACGTTGTGGGGTAAGGCTCTTTCAACAGCCAAAATGTGGTCTGCTTGACCTCAGTACTGAGTGCATATAGTCCTGCTGAGTGTGGGTTTCCCTCCTGTGCGAATTATGCGCTGTCCTTTACCCCTAAGTGCAAAAATTGGATCTGGCGGACTTCCGATTCTGGGTCTCATCCGCCATTTTAAATCCACCCCCTATCTTTTAGCAAAAAGTCGCAGTTCTAGCAGTCCTAGAATTTGAAATCCATTACCATGTACAAGCAACCATTACACATCTTTTTTAGCATAAAAGGTAAATATTTTCCATATGGACTGTGCTTATTTTCCAGCTATTACAGAACAACCTTAAGTTCAAATATTAGCTATGATTCATTAGAAAATATCTGTATCTTATGTTATCAAGGTATGAATCATTTAAAAAAAAACAGAAAACACGTACATTTTTATATGCTTTATCTTTTTTAAACTTTATCGTGACTATCATTTTTCTTGAATTAATCACTGTAAGTACATAACTGAAAGACAGAGAAGCTTGACACTCCTCAGCAACTTATACCACTGTTGACTTTTTCCACAAGAGTTCTAAGGAACAAGACACTAATTTCAACAAATAAATTAACATACAATTGAATAAAAGCATCACGTGGCTTGTTTACCTTGTGGGTGTGGAACTCTGATTTATCGTTATTGGTAGGTTTGGTGTGAGGCTCTGTTAAGCCACATAATGCTTGGTAATTGAGCACTGCCGACTAACAATTTGATGGCACGATGCAATGCCATCTGTAAGCATTTGTGTAATTTATAGGAAAAGAGGGCCAATGCAAATAAACTTTAAAAAATACAGGTCAAGTTAGTGAACTAAGAAGGAGGAGATCAAATAGTTCATTAACACGTGGATAATATTTATTCCAGTAATAAGAGTTTTCAGCCTGGACTTTTGCTATTGAGGCGAGCAGCTTGAGGGGGTAAATTTCCCAATCCAGCTCAGTAGAAAGGTCCCTAAATGGTGCACTCTTGGCTCCAGGGGGCTGGGTGCAGGATAGACACTGGAAGCAGACTGAATGTGGGGGTGGACCCTGCATGCCAAATGTGTCTCGGGCACAGTATAAAGGACCCTCCTGTAAGCAGTTCCCACTGTGAGTCAGGAAGCTAATAATGTGCTGCTGAATCATGGAGAAGACATCTGTTACAAGTCAGGTGAGTAATAACTAATAGTTGTCCAACTGGTTATTGACACTGGAAGAGATGGCCCATCCATAGGAAAATATAGAGATTAATGCTGCCTATTGCCCTTGTGTTCTGAAGGAGCACACGATAGTAACCTCAAGGCTGGCAAAGCTTCACTATACCAAGCCATGGAGATGGCAGCATCTTGGCAGCATCAGCAGATCCCAATACTTTGCGTTGACCCAGATTAGCATAATGCCTAAGGGGTCACATGCAGAACCTTTGCCCTTCCACCTACCCTTTCACCACCCATCTATCAGAATCCAGGCATCCAATTGCGCCTTGCCCATTATCCTCACAGCAGCACATTATCATCACAAATGAGTGTGACTCAGAGGGAGCAGGTCAGAAGGGTCTAGTGTGCTTGAGAGCATAACATGCCATGTTGGCGTGACAGGAACATATGCCAGGCCATCCTGCATTCACGAAGCCTGCTCTCCACCAGCCCCCACCCCAAACACCATCAAAATCAGTCAGTTCTGAGCTGGAGAATCAGGTTCCTGCATGTCAGCAGACATAACTTAAGTGTGGCAACGAATGAAGCTAGAAGCCTTACTTACCCATGCCTTACTTACCTCATTGTCATGCCAAAATGTCACAGAGGATGCCAGCTATGAAGGTACGGGAGGCTTGGCGCTCCCCACTTCTGCATCAGGACCTCCAGCTCCTGGCTGAAGAGATGCCGCACAGGGGGAGGATCATATACCCCAGAGGAAGGAGAAATGCATCCAGTGTGAATGAAGAGAGCATGGCAGGAGATTGTATCCACCATGAGTGAAACAGTCAACATCAACTTTCCTGGATTCAATGCTCCAAGAGGTTCCATGACCTACTGCGTGCTGGCAAGGTGAGTTGTTTGCTGGAAGCACACAGAGATCCCACTGATCGATGACATCTGAACGATGCATCTGTTGGAGCAGATCTGGCACAGTTATCCATGCTATAGAAGAGGTATGTGCAGGGCACACATGTAGGTCCAAGCAGTTATGGATTGCCATGGATATGACAACTGTGATCTGTCACTACATGGATGAGCTTTGTCCCAGCTGCCACAATAGAATGGGCTTACATCACTCTTATATTGTATTTGCAGGACAAGAGAGTTCACAACACCAGAGAATTAGTCTGAAATGCTGATGCATCCGTGGGGCTATGGGTGATTCACACTGTCGAGGAGATGGCGATGGAAATAGCAATGGTGCCAGCTGAGCTCATTATCGGTGCTGGAGAATTACCCTTAGCAGAAGGCAAAGACTGTGTTCAAGGCACTTTTGAACATGATGTCAGTTGTGGAAGTGCTGCTGTTAGTGCACCAGGCTAATGAGCTCAGCTGGCACCATTGCTATTTCCATCGCCATCTCCTCGACAGTGTGAATCACCCATAGCCCCACGGATGCATCAGCAGTTCAGACTAATTCTCTGGTGTTGTGAACTCTCTTGTCCTGCAAATACAATATAAGAGTGATGTAAGCCCATTCTATTGTGGCAGCTGGGACAAAGCTCATCCATGTAGTGACAGATCACAGTTGTCATATCCATGACAATCCATAACTGCTTGGACCTACATGCGTGCCTTGCACACACCTCTTCTATAGCATGGATAACTGTGCCAGATCTGCTCCAACAGATGCATCATTCAGATGTCATCGATCAGAGGGATCTCTGTGTGCTAGGCAGGAGGGGACATTGGTCTCAGGGGGAGTTCAAATGGTGGGTTTCATGAAAAGCATTCTGCAAAGGTGGTTGAAGGCATAGCCTGGACCCATGCATGCTCTCAAAATGTCAAGGGCTTACTCCAGTTACCTCTTTTTATGTCTCACACAGATCCCAGGAAGAGATGGCCAAGGATGCAGTCACATCTGACCATCCCACTAGCACAAGTATAGAGTTGGTGGCTCATGGTGATGGGCACCGCACTAGAGTGCAGCAGGCAGTGTCAGAGTCAGAGACATCTGTGAACAGTCCCCCTCGGAAGAGGGAGAGCAATGCTGATGATGCTCCAGTAGGCATTGAGGTAGGCCTTCGGGTGTCACTTTTTGGGGCACAGTACTTGGAGCATTGGCAGCAGATCTGTGGATATAGAGCGGAGTTGCCTGGTGCAATGTGAGCTCACGCACTTTGAGTGGAGGAGTTTATTGAGGTGATGAGGTCGTCCATGTTAGGGAAGGAAAGAGTTAAAGAAGTTCAATTGCTAATTATTAAGTTGTTTAACTAAATAACCATTTGATTGTATAAAAGGGATAACAGCGGAGACTAGTTCTCTTGGTGGAGAGTTTTATGACCAGCTGTAAAATTCTGTCTTGGTTTCCGTCTTCATTTCTAAACAACTATTGGAACTTAGCAGTGGTACAGAGAATGGTTACTGCTTGTAAGTAAAAGATTAGAAATTAAGTTTTCTTTGGAAAAAAGACTTTACTTGGTGTTAACTTTAAAAACAGAGTGGTATGGAGTCACTTAAAAAAAGAGAATGGCTGACTCAAAGTGTAGAGTTTCAGGGTTTGATACCCATCAATGTTTTCTGAGAGTGAACCCGATGAGCAATGGAAGAATGAAGTAACCATTCGACACGGGTTACGTCCTGGCCGAAGAAAAACAGGGAATGGCCTTGGCACTTTCGCTACCATACAAAAGCAAAATAACATACAAAGTATTTTCAGAGTTGGAGCCTGAGCATTTGGACGCAGATGAATGTTTGGAAACATCATTAGATTTTATGGATAAGACCTATCAAAGAGATGATTTATTCAGTGCTTACGAAGCATGATGCAATTTTGACAAATTTGGAAAGTTGGAGAAAGTTCCATAAAAGATTACATAATGGAATTCAGTAGATTATATGCAAGATTGCAAAAGTTCCATCTCGAAATTCCCCAATCGGATTTGGCAGTTAGGTTACTAGACTGTGCCAAAGTATCGAATATGGACAGGCTTCCAGTTCTAATGGGAGTTAAGTTTGCAGAATGGCACACACTACAAACATTTCTTTCTGGCAACGTTCATGGCGCAAATGAGCCGTTTGGCGGTAAGACAGAAAATGGAGGATACAACGTTAACGGAATGGCGAGACCGTTTAGAAACAGGACTCGGGCGTCTGCATGAAATGAGATTTTTAACTAGAAACAATGGGGACAGAAACTGCTTGGACAATTTTTTTAATTATCCATTCATGGGATGTGGGCGTCACTGGCTAGGCAATTAATGGGCATTTATTGTCCACCCCTAATTGCCCTCATTCAGAGAGCATTTAAGAGTCAATCATATTGCTATGGGTCTGGAATCATGTGTAGGCCAGACCAGGTAAGGACAGCAAATTTCCTTCTCTAAAGGACATTAATGAACCAGATGGGTTTTTATGACAATCAGCAGTGGTTTCATGGTCATCATTAGACTTTTAATTCCAGATTTTTATTGAATTCAAGTTCCACCATCTGCCATGGTGGGATTTGAACCTGGGTCCCCAGAGCATTTCCCTGGGTCTCTGGATTACCAGTCCAGTGACAGTGCCACTACATTAAACATGAGACAGAAAACTCAGAAGAAGAAGATGGAGATATTGACCAAAGAGAGGGCATTATATTAGTTACAAGAAGTTTCAGCCCAGTGATGAATGCCTTGATTGCAGAGTCCTTCAACTGTGTGGTGCTAGATAGCGGAAGCACGACTGGAATAGATTGGTTAAAATGCTACCTGGACTCCTTAAATGACAAGGACCAGAATAAGTTTGAAGAATTTGAGAGTTCCACCATTTTAGATTTGGAGATGATAATACCCTAAAATCTTTAAAAGTGTAGTGATTCCCTGTAAGATAGCTGGAATCAATCATTTCATCAGCACGGACTTAGTGTCTAGCGAAATACCATTACTGTTGAACAGACCATCGATGAGGAAAGCGCAAATGAAACTGCATATGGAAAATGACAAGGCCATTGTTTTTGGAAAACCTGTAGATTTACAACTTATGCAATCTGGACAATACTGTATTCCTTTAATGAAACTTTACTTTTCTACTAAGGAGATAAAAGAAGTGTTATTAGCATTATGGGGATAGTAATTTGGAAGACAAAAAGCAAATTGTGTTCAAATTATATCAGCCATTTGCCCACCTTTCTTCACAAAGATTAAAAATTTTGCTTAGGGATGGAGAGTATGCTAAACAATAGATGTTGAAGAACACCTATAAATGGGACAGGGAGATCAAACAGCAACAGTCCAGAGCGTGAAAGAAGGCAGGATAGAGGGTGTAGCTTAATGAGGTCAAGGAATATGGCACAGACTGGTAATGCTACAAGGAGCAGAAGCCCATGCGATCGCGAGGTCTTAGTAGCTTCAAACAAATTAGACGATAAATTAATAAAGGATGCCAAACAGCAAGAACTACATAGTTGGAAAGAATTTGAGGTATATACAGAGGTGCCAGTTAGGGAACAACTAGCTTTGTCTCAAAGATGGATATGCATAGAAAAGGTGCTTCCCTGATGGGACTTATAAAACCACGAGGATTTGAAGAAAAATTGGGTAACCGGCATATAAAAGTAGATTCACCTACGGCAGGCAAGGTCATGCTGAAGATCTTTTTAGCTCTATTAGCTACAAATGCTTGGGAATGTAAGTCCATTGATATTAAAGCTGCATTTTTGCAGGGACACCAACTTCAAAGGGAAGTTTTTCTCCATCCACCAAAAGAAGCATCAAATGCAGAAGGGACTCTCTGGAAGCTAAATAAATTTGTATACGGTTTAAGTAATGCCTCCAGAGTTTGGTATTTCTCAGTGAGGTCAGTTTTGTTAAGGTTGGGCTGTCTTCAGTTGGAAGCAGACCTGGCAGTGTTTTATTGGCACTATGGAGGAGAAACTTTATGATACATGTAGATGACTTTTTGTGCAGTGATAGTAGCGAATTTGAAACCGCTGTCATTAATGTGCTCAGAACGGAGTTTAAAATTGGAAGTCAGGGGTCTGTTGCATTTAAGTACATTGGATTGGAAATCAGGCAGAGTGGATCACGTCCTTTTACAAGAGCAATCTTATTTGGGGAATGTCAATCCCATTGCAATTAGCAGTGGCAGGGCCTCCCAGAAAGGTGCAGCAGTTTCTGAAACAGAAAAAGAGGAACACAGAAGTCTAATTGGGCAACTCAATTGGCTAGGCAAACAAACAAGGCCAGACGTCAGTTTTGATGTTTTAGAATTGAGCACTAAAATGAATGACCCAAGGTTGAAGAAATCATCCGGGCAAACACAACATTGACAAAATTAAAAATGGAGCAGTGTGTTTTGAAATTCCCATCTTTGGGTAATGTTAGAAAATGAAACATTGTATTCAGTGATGCGTCCTATGGATTTTCGAATGCAGGAGGATTTATAATATTTCTCAGGGGGAGAAAGCTAAATGCTGCCCTTTGGCATGGGAATCTAAAAAGATATGAAGAGCTGTAAAAAGTACATTAGCAGCAGACACTCTTACCCTTGTTGAGACGGTAGATATAGCATTCTTTATATCAAAGATACTGACAGAAGTTTTAAATGGAAAAGGCTATTCAGGAATGGTACCTATTGAATGTCTTCTAGATAATAAGTCACTTTGGAAAAATGTTCACTCTATGAAGTGCATTGATGAGAAGAAATTGCAAATTGACATTGCAAGCTTAAAACAGGTGCTCGAGAATAAGGAGATTGCCAAGATCAAATGGATTGATAGCAGCTATCAATTATCTGACTGCTTCACCAAAGGAGGGAGCAAGCTCCAAGAAGTTATTAGCGATCCTCAAAAGAGGATCGCCTTTTTCTTTTTAAAAGAAAAAAATACCAGTTTTATGCAGACCTATCTATACATACGTTTTTTTTTAAGGAGGGGAATAAAGTCAATTTATTGAATGAAAAAATATATATTGATGTTTGTTATTACAATTTTTTTTGTGATTATATAAACTTGAGGGTTACTTTCTTTTAAGAAGAGGGGAATCTGTTGGGGAAGGAAACAGTTAAAGAAGTTCACTTGCTAATTATTAGGTTGTTTAACTAAGTACCCATTTGATTGTATAAAAGGGATAACAGCTGAGACTAGTTCGCTTGGTGGAGAGTTTTATGATCAGCAATAAAACTCTGTCAGAAGGGGCCTGTCTTGGTTTCGGTCTTCATTTCTAAACATCTATTGAAACTTAGCAGTCTGTCTTTCGGGAGCTCGACCTCATGAACTCCAACCATGAGAGAATGGCCAATCTCATGAGATAAATTCAGTATTCAAGAGCAGTGTGATGCCCTGCAAAGGGTGCCATTTTTTACATGGGTTGGGGTAGGAGGTGTAAATTTGTAATGTGTAATTCTAAATAAATATAAATGTGTAAAGCTTGGCTTCCTGGATAAAACAGTCCACACTGTCTTAACTAGTGGTGAGGGCATTACTATTGGCCTTTGTGCTTCAGTTTGTAGTACTGTCACCTCTCAGGCAAATGATTGTGAGTTCAAATCCCAATCCAGAGACTTGGGGTAGATTTTCTGTTTTGGATCAGGACCCCGAAGTTGGGGTCAAAAGCAGATCCTAACCCCTCACTGTTTTGGGAGCAGCCAACCAGCATCGATTTTGGCTGGATTAACCAATTAGTGGCCAGCGGGCACATACACCATCCAATTTATGAGGCCCTCTAGCACAGAAGAGGCTGCAGCCTGCTGTTGCAGGTGAGGGAGAGAGGACGCATCCAACTTGAGGTGACGTCTTAGCACTTTTAAAATAGTTGAAATGAAAAAAGCCACACCTGCTCATTCACAGTTGTGGAGGGGAACCCCACCACAGGCTGGCCTGCGCCAACAGCTATGGCCAGATTAGTGGGAAAGGCCTCAAATTAATCCTGGAATGATGTCCTCCATGGTCTTCCACTAGAAGGTCACCTCCAAGCATCTGCTGTACTCTTGATGCCATATAGGGCCCACAAGCTGACTGACAACAGTTTTCTAATTAGTAATTACCTCTGATACAGTGAACATGTTGAAAAAAATATTTTAAATGCAGCTGCTTTTGTAGCTTTGAACTCTTTGCTGAGGTTTGTCATTTACAGACAAGTCACAACACTGCTTAAAGATTCAAATGCGGAGTCAAACTTTGAAAATGGATACTTCGTGCTCTATTACTTCTAAAGTGAAATATGCTGGCAACTAAATATTTAAGAATTTCTAATCCATTTTTGTGTATGCTTTCCTTGAAAATATATATTTGATACAAAATATATTCAGCATATAATAAAATGTAGTGCTTAATTTAAAATAATTTTAATGCTTCTGTATGGAAACTTCAAATCTAGCGTCTTTCACATCTATAGCTGTGTTCAAGAATTACAACCCAAGCAGTGCATTTCTTGGCAAATGTATGCCATTTTAGATAATGTATGCCATTTTAGATAATGTATTCTGCATCTATTATACAACAGGTTTATTGTAGTCATGAAATGCTGACAAGTCACAAGTTCTGCAGGCTTCTGTCATAGAGCTTGCATTGTGCATTGTGTGATATAGTACTTGTATGGGTTCACTTTCAGACCTTCCCTGGGACACGTCCTACAAAGCCCACATGGTGTCAGCTGCAGTTAGTTGTCATTTGTACTTCCTTTCACTGCAGTCAATTATCATATTACAAGGCACAGAAATGATTATAGTTCTTCTACCAAATCAAGGCCAATGTGAACTGAGTCAGGTAGTTTTCAAATTGTTTAGACTTCACTAATATAGGACCTGCTCTTTGAAAATAATATCAGATCTCATATGTCTAGCTCAGTGTTGAGTTGTAATTGAGAAGTGTGCTTTATGGTGGGTGGCCAAGTAGCAGTAATGGATAAGGGAGATTAGATAAGAATGAGTGAAGCCTTCTGAGGAGCAATAAAATATTGCAAAGGAAAGAAATGGTGATTCAAGTTCCGAGCCGGCAATTCAGTTTTATTCTGGTTGGGGCACCCTTGTGACCACGTCCTCAAAGTGGAGAGAATGTCTTCTGACCAGTGCTTATGTAGTTCATAGCATTGACACTCCATATGGTATATATCTCCAAAGGACGTAATGCTCAAAGCATGTTTGCAAACAATTATTTGGTATGAGAACAAATGTAACTAGCTTTTAAGCACTATTGCATTAGCCTGTAAAAACATTATGGGTTATTTATGAGCAGAGTCAAACATTAGAGATCTTCAGAATGTCACATGGAGTGATATGGAGATTCTCCTGAACCACTGGCATAACTTTGGAACTAGGGAGGAACAGCATAATTAACTAAACAGGGATGTTTATGCTAATTCTTCAGGGTTTCTGCTGAAATTATGGCATGGATTTGGGAGAACCTTTGTGGAAATTCTTCCCACATAACTTGAAGCTGCACATTGAATTACTTGGGGCCTGTAACACAGAAATTGGACATTCCCAACTGGTCTGCATTGTCATTTATATTTCACAGAAACCTCCCCCATCCCATTTCATCTAACTCAATCAGCATATTTTTCTATTCCTTTCTCCCACATATGCTTGTCTAGCTTCCCCTTTAAATACATCTATGCTGTTTGCCTCAGTTACTCCTTATAGGAGTCAGTTCCACATTTTTCCATTGAGTCAAGGAACCAGATTTTTCCATCAGCGGTGGGTATTGGGAGGCAGAACAAATCCCGCCACCATCTTTAGGCTGCCAAGAAGTGTGATCTTCATGGGGTCAGGGTCTGAATTACTTTATAGACAGTCTGCTGCACAATTAGTGGCCGGGGCTGGGGGATGGGCAGGAGTGTAGACGGGACACCAGGGAAGTGGGCCACGTTCCGACCCAAATTGGCAGCCATTGTTGTTGGCAGCAGCATTGTTTTTGCCATCCCATCTCTGTTCTGTCCAAATTTAGGAAAACCTGGCCCAAAAGGTTTCTTCTAAATTTCACATTGGATTTATTGGTAACTATTTGATAGCGTTGGTCTCCCCCTCAAGTGGAAACATCTTCTGCACATTTATCTTTTCAATCTGCTTAATGGTTTTAAAGGATAGTACCAAAACAAAATACTGCATATGCTGAAAATCTGAAATACAAATAGAAAATGCTGGATGTACCCAGCAGGTCAGACAGCATCTGCGGAGAGAGAAACAGAGTTAACATTTATAGTCAATTCTGGTACCTGTTAAATGGATCCAAGCCAGATGGTGAAGTACAAAACTAGATACAGATATTTAACTTGTTACTACATTTATTCACAGAATGCAGCATACTAGACCTCTGTCTCCTAACTGCTACCCCAGTGTTCCAGCTGACTCTCTTACATGCTTTCCGTTCTTAATCAAACAATGCCCACCACCTCTGTATCTTCAATAACATAATCATCCAACCAATAACATTCATATTTATGAATCTTTTTTGCACTTTCTCCAACACCTTCATATCCTTTTTATAATGTGGACCCCAGAGCTGTGCATAGTATTGTGTTTGACATGTTTTAGAATTTTAAATTTTTTTTGTACCTTTTTCATTGAATGTATTACTTGGTCTTCTTGCCTCTACTGGCAAGAGTTCAGGAATAATGATCCTGTGCTAGGAGACAACAGGAAACACCCAGGTGTGAATTTCCTCTCATTTTTCTCTTTTCTGCAAGAAGGTGTACCTTCAAGTACCTTCACCGCACATACTGCAACAGTTCAAGAAGGTGGCTGATCACCACATTCGCAGGGTCAATAAGAGATGGGCAATATATGCTGGCCTTGCCAGTGACACCCACCACCCATGATTTAAAAAGTCTCCATTCAGCTCCTGCCTGTTCATTGTAGTTTAGATTGGAAATTTTCATGGGATGTGGGTTTCACTGGCAAGGCCAACATTTATTACCAATCCCTAATTGCACTTGAGATGGTGGTGGTGAGCCGCCATCTTGAACCACTGCAGACCATGTGGTGTAGGTTCACCCATAGTGCTGTTAGGGAGGGAGTTCCAAGATTTTGATCCAGCAAAAGTGAAGGAACAGTGGTATTGTTCCTAGTCAGGATGGTGTGTGGCTTGGAGGAGAACTTGTAGATGGAGATGTTCCTGAGTTTGATTCTGAACGATTGTTGTAATGCTCAGTGCCATTGCTCTATCCATTTCAAGCACTTTTAAATAACATAATAATTGAAAGTTGTCATGGTAAAATGTAATATTGCTTTTATACTACAGTTAGCAGCCTCCAACTAGTAAGTGCACTCTCCAGTTTGCCAGTACGACTGCAACAACAGGGGACAACTCTGCTCATGCATAGTTGCACACTTTTATAGAGTTTTTGGCCAGGGTTTTCCGATCCTGCCTGTGGTGGGCGTAATAGCAGGTGGGAGAAGAAAGTATTGTGGGAGTGAAAAAGTCAGTTTCCTGTCGGCATAAAAACAGGTTGCGAACATCCTCTCTAGCCCTCAATGGCGACGCACTTTTCCCTTCGCACCGTGTTGGGAACACCATTTGAATATATTAGAATATTATGAATGCTCATTATCTAGGCAGCTTACCGGAATCACGCTCCCACTCTGGATCAAAAGGCCACACCAGCGTCTAATCAGACAGGTGTGATTCACAACTGCAAATAAGGAATGTGCACCTGGTGACCTGCACTTCGCTCGTGACTTTGAGGTTTGTTCACTCAACTTGCATTGCACAGCACTCATGGCACCTTGGACTGCATGCCGACTTCACGGGCACCACCATTTCATGCTCAAGGGGATTTACAGAGGCAAGGCTCTATATACTAGACCAGCGGTAAGGTGGGGATGGGTTGTAATGTGCTACAGGGCAAGGGCTCAACTGGAATGGGGGGGGTTGCAAAGACAATACAGAGGCAAGGGAAGAAGCTGGAGGGCAAGCACAACTGTGGGGAGGGGGATGAATGGGGAAGGTTTTGCTTAAATACATGACTCGGGGGAGCAGGGCAGCATCCTCTGAGCCAGAATTGGGAGAGAGTCTCTTACAGAAGGAAATAAGCTCGTTGGTGCCAGTCTGGGAGGAATGCGGAGTGAAGAAGTGCTTCAGCTCACTTTGCTGAGCTTCCAAATACAGTCTTTGCCCCAGTCCAGGGATGGGGAGGGCATGTCAGCCAACTGTCAGTCGTGCCCAGCATAGTGTGTGGAGGGCATCATCATCACCTTACGAATGGTGGTCTGGGTGGTTTCTGGCATAGTACTTGGCCACAGATGGTACAGTCACAGTCAGGGGAGGCATCTGCAGCCTGTAGTTAGGGAACCAGTTGTGTAGGGGCAGGCACCCGATGGTCTCAATGGGGGGCGGGGGGGGGGGTGGGGGCGGTCCCTATATATGATGGTACAGTAGACTTCAGTAGGGGAGGGATAAGGTCTACATGGAGCATAGGCACATCCATCTCAAATGACTTTGGAGGGTGGTGGTGTTGGAGGGGTTAACAGAGATAGCAACCATAGTTACAATGGGATCACGGATTACAGGAGAGGACTGAGAGTAATAGGAGGGAGGGAAACCTGGACGTTATGCTCCTCCAGGATGATGGGAGGGCTTTCCATGGTCATGCAGGGAAGAGTCAAAGCTGGTCTGGTAATAAAACCTGAGGACCACCATCTTGGAACCTCAGAAAGTGAAACCAAGAAAAAATGCTGTTGGGGAGGGCTTCTGGGAGGAGTGGATCACAGCACTGGGGGGCCAATTAAAGGCATACCCACCTGTAGTCTGCATTACCACATGAGGAGGAAGGTGCAACTGAGGTATGTTAGGAGCATCTCAATAACTATAGAGGCAAACTGGAGCCTTCAATGTAATAGCACATTGATGTGAGATTAATTCCAATGTGTTCCAGTCATTGCTCTCCCTGCAATAACCCATTGTACCAAATCATGGTAATTACCCAGTGTGATAATGACTCCAAAAACACGTGGGCATCTGGACGAACCGGAGAAGCCTCTTGGAAACCCCACCTCAAGAGGCTTGCAGTTGCCAGGGTCATAGATGAGAACTCCAAAGCTCCCCAAAAAGAATCTCTCCCCCTCACAGAGCATGTGCCCTCGTGTGTATTGTAAAGGGTGTAGCCACTGAATCCACTGAATGAGTAATTTATCACCTTGCATAAATGCATGACATCCAAGTGCCTGGCCAAATCCATCTTATCGCAGTAGGTCTACTGAAATGCTGCAGAAGGTTGGGAGGGGGTGGTGGGATGTGATACTGAGAGAGGTTGTTGTGATGGCCAGGATTGTATCGGCTAATAGGTGCCTAGACTATGACCAAGTCCTTGAATCCACAGTCACTCACAAGTCAGCGACAGAAAGAGAACCTTTGGAGGCTGATGCTCAGTCATGCCTTTCCTTTAGTGTTCCTGTGGAGAAGAACCCTTCAGGAAGATGGAGGGTGAATTTAATATTGCTGCATTATTGCATACAGCCAGGAACAAAGTGGGAGAAGAGTGCTACAGCAGCGCCAGACTTACCAAAGGGAGGACCTTCACCCTGACAAGCTAGGGGAAGCAGGGTCCCCTCCCGACCCAAAGGATGAAGGTCACAGAGATGCTGCACATAGGTGCCTCTCAAGACTGACAGTGTATAGAAGGCGCATGTCTTTTCTGCAGATGAGTGAAACACAGTGTCATTGATGCCTCTGCATGTCCAGGGATCTGGTGGCTGACACCTGCCACATTCTTCATGAGTTGATGCCGCGGGGTCAGAGAGGACATCCATTGCCAGTGGCTCTGAAAGTCACCGCCGCTCTTAACTTCTACACAAGTGGCTCTTCCCAGGGCTCCAGTGGCTATCTCTGCACGATCTCAAGCTTCCAGTCACAAGTGCATACAGGAGGTGATGGACACCCTCTTTGCCAAGGCCCACAATTTTATGCATTTTGCTAGAGATCAAGCTAGCCAGGCTATTTCTGGATTCCCACAGGTGCAGGGTGCCATCAGCTGCATTCATGTGGCTATAAACGCTTCTTGGCAACAGGCACAGCAATATATCAACAGGAAAGGCTTCCACTTGCTCAATGTGCAGGTGGTCTGCAAGCACTCGAAACAAATCATGCAGGTTTGTGCATGACACCCAGGAAACTGCCACGACTCCTACATCTTGAGTAGATCGCAGATCCTGGACATTTTCGAGGGACTGCAAAAATCCAGGATTGACTCCTCTGTGACAAAGGCTACCTGCAAAGGATGTGGCTAATGACACCCGTCTGACGGTCACAAACTCCAGCTGAGAGAAGTTACGATTCCCATTCTGCCACACGAACATTGGTGGAGTAGACCATTGGCATCTTGCAGATGTGATTCCGATGCCTTGGCAGATCTGGCGGAGCACTTCAGTACATTCCCCGAGGGTCTCATGAGTCATTGTGGTTTGCTCCGCCTTTCACAACCTGGCACTGTAAAGTGGGGAGGACTTGCCAGGTGCTGACAGTGTTACAGGAGGGAACATGTTTTTAACATTTGAAAAATCTTCCTTTTTTATTTTCAAAAATCTTCATCTTCCAGAGACAGCTCTGTGCTGCACATGAGTGCATGCACGAACTTCTGCGTTTGCCCTCCTCCGCCCCCACATTAACAGGCCCACCACCGTGACATGAGAAGGATCTGCACATCTCCTCTGATGAAGAGGACATTGAGATGGATAAGAACAATGAGGTTGAGGAAGGCGAAGCTGCAGGGGAAGAATCCATAGCACAGGCCAGGCGAGACAGATGTGCACGTGAGGTATTCATAGCCACCAGATTCAAGGACAACGATAGTGAGTAGCAGTGCTTATCCTCTTGGATCAGTGCCTTCCATGACGGGCCCACATCACCACTAGCGTGGCTAGCCTTCTCAACCATTCTCTTCACTTTGAGATTGAGTATTTACACATCCTGCTCACCACATCCTCATCATTCTGAAGGGTGATGAAGTCATGGGGGCATGTGTCCTTGCTGAGATGAGGTGCTAACTGGAGGGGCTTGTTCTGGCATCACATGACAGAAGGTGATGCCACTTCAAGTGTCTCTGCAGCATCCCAGTAGCTAAGATAGTCTACAAGAGGCAGGAATTGCACTACAGTCCTCAGTGGACTCATGGCAGTGTACCTTCGGTCTGACAAAGCACCTCAAGAAGATCCATCTCCAGCAATGGAAAAATGCCTTATGTGTCACTTCAATGGTGATACTGCGAGGCTAGACTTGGGTCAAGGCTGGCGAGAATGTTCAATAGGTGTTAATGCTTGTTCAAAGCACTCAGTCCTCAGCGCCACCTTTAATCCACGTTACATTGAGACTCTCCGTTCTCAGTTAGGAAGGCGGGGCTCCAGTTAGATTGACCTTTCAATGGACACAGATCACCTCACGATGACCATCTTCACATATTTGCCTGACAGGCATTAAAAGCCTCCTTTTCAACACCATCAGTTTCCTGTTATGCCCGGGCCTGGCCCTTGCAACTCTGAAGATGCAATCACACCATGGAGCCCTCAAGGTTCCGCTTTGTTGATAATAAAGAGCATACATCAGCTGCATTACATCCTAGCTCCTAGCCCATTTCTGCCCTCAGCATTGCCTTTCCATCAAGCTGAGCATATGTGTATCGAGATCATGTTCAACGTTTCCATTGACCTCAACACATCTCCATGGGCAGAATTTTGCCCTCGGTGGGTGGGCTTTGCGGGGCGAGCGTGAGCAGTCGGGAAGCTGACCATCATTGAGTTGAGGACCGTGGCTTCACGCAGGCGGGCCAATTAATGTGGAGGTGGAGGAGGGTAAGCGCAGAAGTTCACGCGTGCGCACGGGTGCAGCACAGTGCTGTCTCAGGGAGATGAAGATTTTTGAAAATAAGAAAGATTTTTAAAATGTTAAAAATGTGTCCCCTCCTGTGACACTGTCACATGAGCAGGGACATGTTATGAATGAAATTTAAACATTTTTATTTCATTTTTGTTTGCTGACAAAGTTTCCTAAAAAAAAATCCAATGACTGCTTGGCCTTTCTGCGAAAAATTGAACTTAATTATTACTTTAATGACCTTAATAGGTCTGTTTAATTGTTGGTGGGTGCGCTGCCGACTCCGCGTGCCCGCTGACCGAAATGTCATGCGAGTGTGCGATGACGTTGGGATGCTCGTCCAAAGTCTGACCACCAGACCCCCCTCCCCTCCCCCACCAAGGCCCCACTCTCACCACCCCACCCCCAGGCCTGACCCAACCCCTGACCTGACCCCCTGACCTCCAATCCACCCTTTCCGACTCCTCGACTTCTGCGCCCCCGACCTTTTGCCCCTCCGACTTCCAATCCTGCACCCCCCCCCCCCCGCCGAACCAAATCCTACCCACTTACCTTCTCCCTGGTCCGTCAAGGACCTTTAAACTTCAATGGACCTTTAACTTAGCTGATTTTTTGGCAGCTCGTGTCGTTAAAAAAGGGGATGTGGCCTCTATCTCTTCGACAGAGCTGCCCTTCAATGCTAGGTCCTGGGGACGCGCTGCCCTATTTGGATCTCAGCTGGCATGAGTCAGAAGGATGGAGCGAGACAGGATGGAAAAAAATTTAAGATAAGAAACTAGGAGCAGCATGGCCATCTGATGGTGATTGCCACCCTGAGCTCAGGCCCATTGTTAGAAATACAAACTTTAAGTGCCCTAAGCTAAGGAGTTTAAAGAGTTAAAGACACTGGCAGATTTACGTCTGTTTCATGGTTGAAATTTTTTCAAAATATAGGCCTGAATATTTAAGATGGCGGTGGCTGAGCCCATCCATGGAGTCAGCAGGGAACACAACCCCACCCCCCCCCCCCCCCCCCCCCCAACTCCACCCCAATGCCGTTTTATGTCCTAACGAGCGTTGATTAGCATAAGGCAGGAATTCCGCCCTCACTCAATCAGATTGGCTGGTAGCTCTCCAGTCCCTCCAGGCACAGCGCTACAGTGGCCACATGAGGCACTGCAGGGAGCTGCTTGGAACTTAGTCCCAGGACAGGTTAATGGCAGGGGTGCCAGGGCAGGGAGGGTAGGCAACATCTGGAGGGGTCATCAAGGGGGCGATCAGTATCTCGGGGGTTAGCCAGAGAGTGTGGGAGGGCCAGAGGTCGCCTGGTGCTAGGGAGAGGGGGCCCCAGTCAAAAGAGGCCTTCTGCTGGAGGCCACCCCCCACCCCCCTCAACCATCGCCCGAGATCAAACGCAGTTTACTTTTGGCCTCTCCCTGGAGCTGTCATCTACCTGCTAGCCTAAAAGTTGAAGCTGGTGGGAGAAAGATCTTTAAGGGACCTTTAAGTGGCTACTTGAGGACCTTAGCTGGAGCAAGGACTGGCTTCCCACTCGAGGCCATGCCCGCCCCACTGTAAAATCACTACCAGCGTCAGGGCGGGTGAGAATCTGGAGAGGATACCGTCCATGCAATTGTATGCTCCCCCACCCCACCACCGCCTCAGAACGCAACAGGGGCAAGGGGGTGTGGCGAGCTTCAAATTCTGGCGTTTGAAACTACCAGCACGGTTCCTATGGATGAATCATTAAGGTCATGGGAATCAAACTTGCATGAAATAACTGGAGTGCTATCCACGTTAGCTGTTCTCTCTCTGTAGGTTTAACTTGTGTCCTTTATTGGTTAGGTGTGTCAGTGTAACATCCTTGTATCTGTGTTTCCATTGGAATGCTGAACTCTCCAAAGTCTTTCAAGTAATCACAGAATTGTTGTGGTGCAGATGGAGGCCATTCGGCCCATCGTGTCTGCACCAGTTTTCTGAATAAGCATTATGACTTAGTGCCATTCTCCTGCCTTTTCCTGGTAACCCTGCACATTGTTTCTGTTCAAATAATCGTCTAATGCCCTCTCGAATGCCTCGATTGAACCTTGCTCCGCCACACTTCCAGGCAGTGCATTCCAGACCCGAACCACTGTGTGATAAAGTTTTTTCTCACATCACATTTGCTTCTTTTGCACATCGCTCTAAATCAGTGCCTTCTCATTCTCGATCCTTTTATGAGCGGGAGCAGTTTCTCCCTATCTACTCTATCCAGTTCCTTCATGATTTTGGACACCTCTATCAGATCTCCTCTTAGTATTCTCCTCTCCAAGGAGAACAGCTCCAACTTCTCGAATCTATCTTTATAACTGAAGTTTCTCATCATGGGACCATTTTTGTAAACCTCTTCTGCACTCTCTCCAATGCATTCACATCCTTCCTAAAGTGTGGCCTAGCATAATGTATGCTTTATTAACTGCTCGCTCCACCTGTCCTGCCACCTTTCAATGATCTATGCACATATACACCCAGGCCCTTCTGCTCCTGCACACTCTTTAGAGTTGTACCCCTTATTTTATATTGTCTCTTCATGTTCTTCCTACCAAAATAAATCACCTCACACTTCTCTGCATTGAACTCCATCTGCCACCTATCTGCCCACTCCACCAACTTGTCTAGTTCTTTCGAAGTTCCACACTGTCCTCCTCACAATTTACAATGCTTCCAAGTTTTGTATCATCTGCAAACTTTGAAATTGTCCCCCGCACACCAAGATCTAGATCATTAATATATATTGGGAAAAGTCAGGGTCCTAACTCCGACCCCTGGGGAACTCCACTACAAACCTTCCTCAAGCCTGAAAAATATCCATTAACCATCTGCAAAATTATTTAAAATCAGTGACCAGCTGGTCTCACAGGTCTTAGGTAAACAAATGACAAAATCAGAACCTTACAACAATTCATTGCTATTTTCAATGATGAAAATATAATGATATGCAAATCAATGTGAATTTTATGTGCTACCCATTATGGATGCTACAGTTTTAATGTGGCTAACATTTTCCCTCATTTAAACTGCTTAAACTTGTTCTGTTGCTCAACTACTTACTATTACTATCCTTTCCAGCAAAGATAATTAATTTGCAAAATCATGTTTACTTTGAAGTTCGATTCATTTATCACTGCATTCACTTCTAACATAGATAAAGCTATTTAAATTGTCTATAATAAAATAAAAGCAAAAAACTGCGGATGCTGGAAATCCAAAACAAAAATAAAAATACCTGGAAAAACTCAGCAGGTCTGACAGCATCTGCGGAGAGGAACACAGTTAACATTTCGAGTTCATATGACTCTTCAACAGAACTAAGGAAAAATTGAAAAGAGGTGAAATGTAAGCTGGTTTAAGGGGGGTGGGAAAGGTAGAGCTGGATAGAGGGCCAGTGATAGGCGGAGATAGCCAAAAGATGTCATAGACAAAAGGACAAAGAGGTGTTGAAGGTGGTGATATTAACTAAGGAATGTGCTAGTAGGTGACATTAAGAGTAGAAAGCAGGACGAGCAAGGTACAGATAGCCCAGTGGGGATGGGGTGGGGGGAAGGGATCGAAATAGGCTAAAAGGTAGAGATAATGGATGGAAATACATTTAAAAATAACAGAAATAGGTGAGAAAAGAAAAATCTATATAAATTATTGGAAAAAGATGGGATTGGAAAAGGGGTGGGGATGGAGGAGAGAGTTCACGATCTAAAATTGTTAAACTCAATATTCAGTCCGGAAGGCTGTAAAGTGCCTAGTCGGAAGATGAGGTGCTGTTCCTCCAGTTTGCATTGAGCTTCACTGGAACAAAGCAGCAGGCCAAGGACGGACATGTGGGCATGAGAGTAGGGTGGAGTGTTGAAATGGCAAGCGACAGGGAGGTCTGGGTCATGCTTGTGGACAGACCTAAAGTAGAGAGACCAAACACAGACTGGGTGACCGCTTTGCAGAACACCTTTGGTCTGGCCGCAAGTATGACCCAGACCTCCCTGTCGCTTGCCATTTCAACACTCCACCCTGCTCTCATGCCCACATGTCCGTCCTTGGCCTGCTGCATTGTTCTAGTGAAGCTCAACGCAAACTGGAGGAACAGCACCTCATCTTCCGACTAGGCACTTTACAGCCTTCCAGACTGAATATTGAGTTCAACAATTTTAGATTATGAACTCTCTCCTCCATCCTCACCCCCTTTCCAATCCCCCTTTTTTCCAATAATTCATATAGATTTTTCTTTTCCCACTATTTCTGTTATTTTTAAATGTATTTCCATCCATTGTTTAATCTCTACCTTTTAGCCCATTTCGATCCCTTCCCACCACCCCACCCCCACTAGGGCTATCTGTACCTTGCTCATCCCGCTTTCTACTCTTAATGTCACCTATTAGCATATTCCTTAGCTAATATCACCACCTTCAACACCTCTTTGACCTTTTGTCTATGACATCTTTTGGCTATCTCCACCTATCACTGGCCCTCTATCCAGCTCCACCTGTCCCCCCGCGCGCCCCCCCCCCCCCCCCAGCCTTAAACCAGCTTATATTTCACCTCTTTTCTATTTTTCCTTAGTTCTGTTGAAGAGTCATACGGACTTGAAACTTTAACTGCATTCCTCTCCGCAGATGCTGTCAGACCTGCTGAGTTTTTCCACATATTTTTAAATTGTCTATAATGTTACCTAAAACTTTATTAATTTGCACAGAAAACCACAATGAAAGACCAGAGACTGTAGACCCTGATCCATCTATGTTGTATCAGTTCTTGCTAATGCTGTGTCTGGTTAAGAAAATTACTGAGTATACAGCCCCCACCAAAACTCTTTATAATTGCTCTCTTCCTTTGACTTTTAGCTTCTGATACTAAGGAAATCAAGTAATTTGCACTTTGAATCAACAGCAACTTATATGAATATACAGAGGTTTTAAATGTCAGTCTTATCTTCACATTAATTAACAAGAGTTGAACATTTCAGTGTTCTATTGGTTTTACTAAAACAAAGCAATTTTACCTCTTAATGTTTTTAATGTGATTTCAATATAAACCTTCCCATCATATAAGGAATTCTTGCCTATGCTAATTTTTGTAATTTACGCATTTGTTCAGGACAGACACAATTAGTCACTATCAATGAGAGAGGCTATGAAGTTCTATAACTTGAGGATGGATAAGGGATTATGATGAGCAATTCGGTCAACCCTTGCTGTCTGCTAATTTAAACGACTGTGCTTGCAGCCAGTGCTCAGTGCGCTGTTGATTGGCTGCACAACTGAGCAAGGGGACACAGAATTATGAAGCACTATTTAAAGCCAGCCTGCACCTCTTAAAAGGGAGGTGCATTTTGGCTGAAAGGTGTGCTGGGAAACACACACAAATGGTTAAACATGGTGGAGAGTGGGCTCCAAGATTTTCTGACATGGCATTGGATGCTGTGAAGAGGAGAAAAAGAGTTGGCTTCAACGCACAGAGAGTGAGGAGGCCCTCCAGTACATGAAAATACAGTGGGAACAGTTAACCATGAAGGGCAATGCCTGGATACGCCACTGCAAGATGTTCAATGACCTCACATGGCTGGTCAAGATCAGTGATTGGATCTGATTTACAAGCTGCAAATGGTGTAAGCATGCAGTCTCTGGTTTTCCTCCCTCCCCTCACCACAGCCTTATCCTTCCTTTTAGGTACCCAAGAACTGCAACCTGACCAGGCAGAGATGGAATAACAAGAGGTGGAAGAGCAGGAAGCCAGTGATGAAGAAGAAACACTGTCACTCAAGCACAAAATACTGATACTATGCACACTTTATTGAGAGGATAAACAGATCCTCCGAGGCAGTGCCAGCTTGCTGAGGAATGGGCGAAGGTGCTGTCGCGCACACATTCTTCTGCAGAGGCCTCAGATAAGGACTTCAACAGGATGGCCTACACAAGAAGGCTGATTGCTATGCATAATGAAATGTTTGTTGCATTGGTAGGCCTGCCAGAAAGCCTACTACCACTGCCAAGGACTATGAAGGAGTCCAGCACTGACTGGACATGACTTTGCACAGAGCTTGGAGTCCATCGAGTGTGGAGGTGGTGATCAATTCCATTAGCACACTTGCAAACCCAACAAGGATGCAATGTCTAATGATCAATGTCTCAGCTCTGTTGCCACCCTGAGTAGATGCTGCAATAGGAGAGCTGAGACTGAAATCATGCGAGGTCACCTTGCTGCCATGGAAGCTCAGACTGCTGCCTTCACAACTGCAGAAACCAGTGTTCAAAGGGGTTTACAAGGTATCACAGCAGTTCAACAATCTGCCCTTCAGCCAATTACTAGGATTATTGAAGCACTGCCCCAGAGGAGTGGGAGTGTCTCATTGAAGCACAACCCTGCTGTCCTCTCTCAGGATGACAGTATTTCTCCCCCCACTACTCCCAGTGGGCCAGTGCCCTTGCGGTTGCCCATCAGCCAGCCAGCACAGACCTCTGCCGTGCATGCCAAGTCAGTGTAGTCCAAAGACAGGCATTCTAGAGCCAGAGATTTTTAAAATTCATTTACAGGATGTGGGCATCGCTGGCTAGGCCAGTGTTTATTACCCATCCCTAATTGCCCTTGAGAAGGTGGTGGTGAGCTGCCTTCTTGACCTGCCGCAGTTCCTGTGATGTAGGTACATCCACACTGCTGTTAGGGAGGAAGTTCCAGTTGAGGCTGACCCATAGACCATCTACAGTATCTTCCATTGTCTCCTCCTGTGCTATAGCCATCCTACAGGTGGAGTTTAATGCCCCCTGCAGAGGTGAGTTAGGCGGCAGGGTCACCATGTACTTAGGTGGGATAGTGCAGAGTGGAGATCCTGTTGTCTTCTCAACTCCCCCCAATCAAGCTCCAGACAGGAAGGGTGGAGGGCAGCCTTCCCAAATGGAGGCCAATTGAGGCCCTTAAATAGCCAATCACCCCGCTGCCACAGGTATTCAACCAATGGTGGGCGGGGAACTTGCCACCTGGAAAGGCTGCCCAAAATTGTAAACTTGTTGCATTTGGCTGTGGCCTGGGGAGGGGGTTCCCTCAGAAGAGGGTAGCCCACAGAACACCCTTGCTTTCAACCCCCTGTCCTCTTCCTCACTGGTGTCCCCTCCCTGCTACCCCCAACCCACCCACACTTGCTTCTCTGCAGTGACCCAGCGTCAATCCCTGGTGAAGGTCCCCAAATGCAGTGCCTGTGATCCCAGTGGCACTGCCGGTACTGGAGAGTTGCCAGCCTCTGATTGGCTGGAAGCTCTCAGGGCGGGTTTCCCAACCTGCTTGGGGCTTAATTCGACAGGAGGCTCAACGTGCCCAAGTGTCTGATTGTCTTGGAATAGAGTTGGACCTCTTCTGGAAAGTAACGCAGAGTTCCCACTGATGTTCTAGCTGATGGTTTCCCCTGTCACCAACATTAAATTCCACCCTATGATTTTCTGAGCTACTGGATTTTTCTGGAATTACTGGAATTTCTTGATTACCTTCTGGTTGCCGTGCATCGCATAGTAATGTAAGGTGCCCACAAAGCAGTGTGTACACAGTCAATGGCACCCTGCACCTTGGAGAAACCTGCAATCCTCTCAAAGTCAGTTTCTCTCTGACAAGAGAGAATGAAATGTGTTTGGCACTGTTGAAATACAGAACCTCAGTGACCTCCCTTTTGCAACAGAGGATGATGAACTGGGAGTCACAAACATTATATGCCACATCCTGGAGCCAAATGCCTAAAAGTTCATGGGCCTTTGTCACCTTCATAGTCACTGGGAATTATGTCCTTGATTTTCTCTGAGGCTGCAGTTGTGGCTGGAGCAGGTGGCAGATTTCAGTGAAGACATCCTTGAAGGAGTGCTTGACTGGCACCCCATCCACAAATGCTCACTCCCTCCACTGCCGACGCACAGTGACAGCAGTGTGTACCATCTACAAGATGCACTGCAGGAACTCACCAAGGCTCTTTAGACAGCGCTTTCTGAACCCACAACCAATACCATCTAGAAGGTCAAGGGCAGCAGATGCTTGGGGATACCATCACCTGGAAGTTCCCCTCCAACCACTCACCATCCTGACTTGGAAATGTATCGCCGTTCCTTCATTGTCGCTGGGTCAAAACCCTGGAACTCCCTCCCTAACAGCACTATGGGTGTACCTACACCACAAGGACTGTAGCGGTTCAAGAAGGCAGCTCACCACCACCTTCTCAAAGGTTATTAGAAATGCTAGCCTAGCCAGCGGCGCCCACATCTCATGAATGAATTAAAAAGGAATGGAAATGTCTCGCTGTTTTTCTTGCTGAGGTTCGGGCAGGAGAATTGCTGCCTGAACACTCTGGATGGATGTGGCCTTCTGTTCCTCCTCCTTTTTCCAGCAGCTTGTCCTGTGATGTCACCTCTGCTTATTCTCCCTATATTCTGTAAGCCAAGTGGGCCATGTCCTGTTGCATCCATGTCTGGGACCAAGTGCTTTGTACAGAATGTCTCAAGTCAGGATAACTGTAACAGCAAGATAAAGACCACTCCCTGAAAACTGCAGCAACTTTGAACAACTCTGTGAACCACCAAAAACTATAATCACATCAAGAGCCAGCAGAGATCAAATTTAAATAGTGCTCATGGGGACTTCTTTCTGCAGCTGAACATATTCAGCTGTGCAAGGTTAAGGGAATGCATTAGATAGTGTTGAACTACAAAATGGCAGCACTGGACTCAGATCATTCTTAAAGGCTGATTTGATGTCACAATCTGCCTGCTCTACATACGTCTGCAGATGCCCCCTGCACCTGCATTTTGGAGGCAAAATGTCACCTGTAACATAGAAAAACCAGGAGCTACGGAGCCAACTTTTGTGCTAGAATATTTTGATAAATTGTTGGACCATGGAATTTTTTATACATCTTAGTGAACAGATGTGTTCTACAAGTTGATTGAATATGGTTGGTTGCAGTTGAAATTTAGAAAAGCACTGTAGCCTAAAACATTGGGAAATGTTTGCTTCATTTTCACATTTAATTGGAGTTTTTTAGGGCCAGAATGCAGACTTGAGAGGAATTCTTTGCTAATGTTCTGGGGCAAAATTTCAAATATGGAGCATGGGCCAACTGAAATGGAATTAACCTTCTGAAAATGAAAAAAACATCCCTCCAGAAGTGATCATTCTAATTGGACTTCCGCACTGCAATGAGAATATTTGGTTCATGAGTAAACTTTTTTTTAAGTCTAACTCTAAAGCTGTTTAACTAACTTTTGACCACCACCCTCTCCTTGGTGCTGTGCTAAGAACAAAAGTTGTTTTCTAAATGGGTGTCTCAGTTTTCATTTCTTTTCAGTCGTCAAACCATTTGTATACCAAACTCCTGAACTGCTGTACGAGGCGATTGAAGTGCGAGCAGCAGGCTTTCTATCCGTTATCTATTCCACTACGCAAGTGAGCATTTTTCTTTCCATCAATCTTCTGCTTTTAGAAACATCTGACCTGCTAAGTGTCATTTTTGTAGATGGCAAGTACATGTTTTGGTTTTACAACAATTTACAATTCCAAATGTTTAATTAAGTTTGCAATCTGTATAATTATTGCTGATCATAAAGGTCACTTCAACATTGACTAACATTAACAATTCTGTTACCTCTGGCTTCCTAATTAAGGTGGTGATTCAATTCTGTGGCCTTGGTTGCTCTTCAATACTTCCAGCTTAGGTGCCCATTCTTTATTCATGAGCCTAAATTATGAGCCTCAAAGGGCTGATTAGCTACAGGAACTGCCACATTTAAGGATTTTTATATGCATTTTCCAGAGAAAAAATTTGGAGAAGACTTATGTTTATTAGATGTAAAACGCTGAAATGAAAGATAGTTAAAATGTTAATGAGCTAGGCCTACGGCAACTAATTAATAGTTTCTTGAACCCCCCCCCCCCCGCCCCCCCCAGGAAAAAAAAATGTGGCCAGAGTCCAGTAAACGGCTGAGGCGGAATTGCCCCAGGTTTTCCAGCCTGTCATCAGGATGATAAAACTCAGCCTATTGATTTCATACAGTGAGATCATGCCTTGGTGAATTTTTTTTTACTCCTGGTCATTTCAAAATGACTGTGGACTTAGCTGTAGATATTGTACTAATGTGTGATGAATGTTTAAATATTGATACAAAAAGAATTCAGTACATCATCAGCACAATGTTTTTTAATCACCTCTATTCCCTTAAAATAAATGACATGTTGGGCAAACCTCAAAGCAATACCAATGAATGTATTGTATTTTAACAATGTTTAAAGACTTCTAGTAAGAAAAGTAAAATATTTCATTTTTCCTGATCAAGATTTAATCAAAGTGAACATTATATTTGTCACTATCATTTAAAGTAATAACTCCTTTATAACACATTAAAGGACATATTCTGTTATTCCTGATAATAACTTATCCTTGGAACCATTATATTATTTTCCTTGTTCATAATCAAAGGAATTTCCTCAGTCTTCATCATGCTGAATGCTGTGTCTTGTATTTCTGCATCTAGCTCACGATTAATGAGAAACATTCTTGCAAAAGTGTGGAACAAAATGATTGTCAGACAAGCACTATAAAGTCAATTTTGTGAATTTGTGCTCCCTCTGTGGAGTCTCATGAGTGTGGATTGGAGAAATGGCTGTAGAGGTCATACAGTCTAATTTTCTGGTGCTTCATTTTTACTAAAATTAAAATTTATTCTCGGATGTCATCAAGAACTCGCTAATTATTACACAGGCTTGATAAGTTGTTCCTAACCATGCAGTCTTGTTGAAGGCATTGTCAAAATTTAAGTGAAACACAAGGTTTCATACGTGAAAACAAAAAATGCTGGAAAAACTCAGGTCTGACAGCATCTGTGGAGAGAGAGAGAGACAGAGGTAACAATTAGAGTCCGTGTGACTCTTCTACAGATCAGATTTTGCCTTTATTTAAAGTTTTATACATGTTAAGTATCATAGAATCATAGGATGGTTACGGCACATACGGATCTAGGCCTCTTAGCCCACTGTGTCCTCTGTGTTTCATTCTGATGATCAGCATCTATTAAAGTTTGTCAGTGTGTCCTCAACAGGCCTCTGAAAACAGTCTTTTTTTTTCCTGAAGTGTCTTTAGTCTAAATTTCCTGAAACATAAGTGTAAATATCTGCAGGTTTGTGAGTTCAATGAAGGTATGAATGGGCATGCCTTATGTTATTCCATGACAAGTTGCCTAACAAGGATATTAAGGAATATGGTGGTTCTGCCGTGGTCAAGGATTTATGGAAGTTAAGATATGGAAAAGAATGACTTCAAACAAAAGAAATTAAAGGAAAAATTCAACAAATTAAATATCTTTTACTTTAAATGTACATACAAAGAAGAGTTAGCTAGTTCACTAGTTAACCACCGGATCATGACCTGCTGGGCGTCCATACCTTCGCTACAAGGATATTTGCAAGTGAGATATGAAGATGGTGGTAATTGACACAGACAGCAGGGAGACTGTCGCTGACGGTCGTGACCTCTGGAGGCTGACTGTTTGGAAGGGCATTGGAAGAGTTGAGCAGAAATGAAAAGCTCAGCTGGCTGAGAAGAGGTCCCAGAGAAAACAAAGGCCAGCAAACCCTGCACCTTCTCAGCCCAATGTCTTCCTCTGCAGCAAATGTGGCAGAGGCTGCCATGCCAGAGTGGGGCTCCTTAACCACATCAGGCGATGCTTAATACAGAGTTGACCAATACGGTGCAAACCATTGTCTTATGAGAAAGAAGTCAAGATTAAGGGAACAATTTGAGTAGGATAACCCCATCTTACATCCTCCAGTACAATGTACTGTACTGTCATATGTTTTGGTAAGTTGGATGGATCCAAGTCATGCGATGGAAATAAAAATGCTGGAAATATGAAGTAAGTTGACTGGTATGTAGAAAAACAAGACGAGTCCATACTTCATCGCCTGTTCCAGTTTCAGTGAAGGGTCTACATTAAAGCATTAACCTCACTTTCAGATTTAGGAAATCAACAACAATAATATTTGAATCTGTACAAGACTAGAGAAGGAAAGATAGAAGTTGAGGACAAGCGCACTTGATTGGGAAAAAATAATATTATGGCAAAATAAAAATTGACCTTGGGTTGACTGGAAGGCAAAATAGACCAACAATATAAAATACTTAAACAGGAGTTGAAACATAATATATACAATCATTTTCATATTAATAGTATTGGAGACTGGCTGAGCAAAGGCTTTTATCAAATTTGAAACTAAAAAAGGATTTGGTACTTAAGAGAGTCAATGATGGAAAAAGGAAGCTAGAACATGTGCGAAACTTGGGCAGAAAGTTTCTTTCTGAAAACTTGTGCAATTTTGAGTACCATTTGGACCCAGATTGCCTATTATGTTCAGAGCAGAAACTCCACTCTGGTTTTGTAACTGAGATTTAGCTAAGGTTTTGTACAATGACAAAATAGTATGCTTTATTCTATATAAATTATCCCATAAATACATTTTAGCATTCTATTTATTTTAGCTAAAGCATCTCCACCAATACTGATTCCTCTTTCTGATCGTCTGAGCCAAGCTCCTTGCTCATTACTGTCCTTGTATCACTATTATCAGACTTTTCCCAGACCCTTTCCATTTTATCTGTCTTTTCAAAACTGCTTTTTCCCCCACAGGACCCCAATGCCTGGTCAAAAATCAGGTCTTTCACCTGTACTTGCCAGCAGTGGGTCCTGCTCAGCAATTTTGCCACAGAGGGCTCCCTGATTGGCCATTCCTGGGCCCGTTGACAAGCAAGGACAGCAGGCAGCCTCCTAATGTGGCAGCCCAATCAGAGGGCCAGCAGCTCTGAAGCCTCAGCAGTATCACCAGAAGAGACGGCTGTTGCTGAGGAAAGCAGGAGACCCCAGGAGTTGGGCCCGATAAGTTTCAAAAAATTATTTTTAAAATCAGGTGGCCGATGGTTCGAGGGGCAACCATTTCCCTAACCTCCATTGGGCTGTTAAGCACCCACATTTAGCTGCCAGACCAGCTTCAAACTTCCAACAAGTTTCTCTGCGTTACCATACTCACTGTTCCTCTATTGTTGTTAAGCTCTCTGTCTCTTCCTGTCACACTTTATCAAACCATTATACTGCTCTGTGGCCTGGATTTTTCCCTTTAGATTTCTAAACATTCCCTCACCTGAAATTTCCCCCTTTAAATTTATTTTAAAGCGCTATCTACTGCCCTGGTTATTCAATTCACCAACACAGTGGTGCCAGTCCAGTTTAAATGGAGCCCATTCCAAAAGGACAGCTATCTCTGTTCCCCCAGTACTGGTGTCCATGCACCTTGAACCAAAACGCTTGTCTTACATGTCATTGACCCAAGTATTCAACTATCTAAGCTCTTTGACTCCATGCCAATTAGCATATGGCTCAGGCAGTAATCCAGGGATTACTATTTTTGAGGTTCTTCTTATTAATTGGACCACAGTTCCTCAAACTCCCTAAGCAGGACCTCTTCCTAGTTTTACCTGTGTCATTGGTTTTAACATGGCCCATGACAGCTGAATCCTCGCTCTCCCAATTCAAGTTCTTCAGCCATGAGGAGATGTCCATAACCCAGCATGGTGCTGGGCCTTGGATTGTGTCTGTGTCAGGCTCCAGGTTGTGTCTGCAGAGGGCATTATCGGTTCCCTATCATGACCATATTCCTTTTTATTCTCCCCACTTGAATGGTGTCCTCTGCCATCAGGCTGGATTTTACACTCTCCTGCTAGTAGGTTTGAAGGCAGGGACACGTAAACTCCAGTGGGTGATTTTCCTGTCACCTACCTGCCTCTCTGACCTGTCTGAAAATTTACGGTGCGTGGGAGAGGTGTCGGGCAGCCCACCTGCCGTTGGCCTATTGAGGTCCATAGACAATTAATAATTGGCCACTTGAGTGCCTCAGCCCGCTGCCACTGGTATTTTACCTGTGAGAGGGGGAGGCCCACACCATGTGGGAAGTCTGGCAGCTTTAGCTGCATGGACTGGTGTCAGGCAAGGAGTGGCCTCTGGGCCCATTGGAGTCAGCACCCAAGATCATTCCCCCTTTAACCCTCCCCCTGGACTCTTGAACTCTATCCCCCTTATACCCTTGTTGTGACCTCCAACCTCGGACTTAAGTGAGCTCCTTAGTGTGCTGAGACTGCCTGTAGTCCCAGCAGTGGCCACCGCCTCCGACTGGCACTGCTGGGACTATAGAGTTGCCAGCTATCCGATTGGCTGGCAGCTCTCTGAGGCAGGCCTTCTTCCTGAGTGTGGGGTGGAAGTCTCGTCTTAAAGCAATTAACGCTGTTCCCCCTAACCTTTTAGCTGTGGGGTGGTTGGGGGGGGGAGCTATGGCATCCCGTAAAACCCAGCCAATGTGTCGTAGTTAAATTGTCCATTCTCACTGTTGTCTTCCATAAAGCTATCAAGTACCTCATACCTGATGAACAAGGTCAAAGACTGAGGCTCCTCCTTCATTGCCTCCTGAGTCCGCTTACCTGCCTGATTCACAATCGCATCCTCCTGTCCCTGACCACTCACTAAATCTAGACTACTATCTAACCTAAGTGGTGTGACTGCCGCCCGGATCAATGTGTCCAGATAACTTTGCACCTTCCTGATACATCTCAATGTCTGCAGCTTAGACTCCAGCCCAACAACTCTGAGACAATATTTCTCAAGCAGCCACTTACCACAGACCTGGTTGCTTGGATCTCACTAGATTCCACATACTCCTACATGCTGCAGCTACAACACACCACCTGCTCTGCCATCTCTATCTATCCTTGTTTTATCTACTTAATGCATTCAGGTTTTTATTCACTTAGCACCTTTAGTTGTATTAACTAATTAGTTTATCAAGTTTAAATTATTAACTCAATGAAATAATATATTCTCCAGCTTTTAATGTAAACTACTACTTGAGCTTAATGAGCAGAAAATTGTAATTCTCACTGACTAATACCAGCTGCCCTATAACACCACTGCTTGATTTATTTTTTGCTCTTTCTCTTTCTCTCTCCACTTCTCTTATCCCCGCTGCTCTCAGTCAATGATCCCAATGCCACTTTGCTCATGGGGCCCCCACTCTCACTCCTTTTATCCTACTGCCCTCTGTCACTGGTCCCAATCTCGCTGTGCTGCTCACCTGAAGTTGCCGCG
Source organism: Carcharodon carcharias (assembly GCF_017639515.1). Lineage (NCBI taxonomy): Eukaryota > Metazoa > Chordata > Chondrichthyes > Lamniformes > Lamnidae > Carcharodon > Carcharodon carcharias. Next base: position 53,603,364 of record NC_054480.1, read on the forward strand.
CTATTTGTACATACATAATGGTGAGCACCATTAGCCTCACCATTATTTTGACAGTAAATTCTGACTCACTGTCGACCAGGTTTACCTTATCGGCTATGCGGATAATTTTTTTAAAATGCAGTCATTTTGGTAAGGTCGTCCTTCTTCCAGAAGCTGTATGGGTGTCCCTGATATGAGGTGGAATTTAGTTGTGGTGAGGGGGGTCTGCCTACCAGTTGGAGAACCGGTGGGGGCCCCACATTGCCTTTCCATGGGAGGCCCGACCCTATTTCGGTACAGTCAGGCTCGTACTTGCACAGCATCGGACCTCCCTTCAGATTGAGCTCCCAGGACCACGGAAATCCCACCCCTGTGAGATGCCAGCCAATTAAAGCCAGCAGCTCTGCAGTACCAGCAGCACTGCCCAGCGCAGTGGTCACCACTGATATTGCACTGTTACCGAGGCAGAGGATCGGCAATGGATCTTCCAGAGTCAGGTAATTGGGGAAGGATGGGCTTCACGGGGAGGGGGTGCCAGACAGGGGAGGGAGTGGGGGAGCAGCAGCAAGGACAGGGTGTGGCTTCCTGCAGGGCCTCTCCTTCCCAAAGCTGGGTCCCTTATTTAGGTACAGAGCAGCTGAGAATGAGGGGTTGTCCCTGGAAGGCTGCAGGCAAACCTGATAGGCAGGGTTGAATACCTGCAACCCGCACCCTCCCACCCAATTACACGGAGCCTCCTCCCTGCTTCCAAACTCACCTGTAGGGGGAGGAGACCTTAAATTCCACCCATTGCTATATGCTGTATCTGTAATTATTCCCTTGAGCATCTTGTCTATTCCTGACATTAAGCTAATGTGCCTGTAGTTAGCCAGACCTGCCTTCTTATTAAAAGATTGGAACTATGTTGGTCACTTTCCAATTTAAAGGAACAGTTTTAGACTCCAATAAACTAATAAATTTACAGGCAAAGGACTCACATAGAACCTGTCCCATCCGGTAACTTTTTTTGTGTTTTATCTCACTTTTCACCCACGACAATCCCTAACATTTTCAACATGCTAATAGCCAGCACACTTCCAAGTGCTGAGATTGTAATTTGGCACAATATCTCATAATCTCACACATCTTCCTTGATATTTTGAACAACTGCATTTAAATTCTACAAAAGCAATGTATAATAGAAAATGTTGGAAACACTCAGCAAATCAGATAGCATCTGTGGAGAGATCAAGTCCATGACCTTTCATCAGGATATTTAAATTCTCCTCAGTTCAGACTGTAGGAGCTTAAGTTTGAGGAAAAATCATGTTTGTGCCAGGTAGATGTAGACATATTCAAATTAAGAATGTCACTGACATGTCAAGCCCGGATATATCCACAATATTCTGTGACTGATTATTAACAGGATCTTTGTTCATGTTTTGCAGTAGACTCAGTAGCAGATGTTAAACAGGACACTGGGGCCTTCACATCGGAAAAGACAATGGAGATTAGTGCCAATACTAATGCGGAGGAAAAAGAACTTGAGAAGTCTGCCAAGCCAGTTTCTAAATCTAGATTTTCCATGTCCTTTTCTCGCACTGTACCAGGGCGTACTAATGGCCCCTCTACAGAGCCAATATCAGGAACCGGAAAGCTCCAAGCCAATCAAGAGAGCGCTTCAGTGAACACAGCATCAGTTGATAAAGTGAATCTTCAAGAATCCTCCTCACAAAACGGAACTCCTGCTTTAAAGCAGCAACAGCTCTCTGCTGAACCAGCAGATGCAGCAGAACACATTGTAAAAGAAACAGAGCAACCAAAACAAAAAGAAGTAAGCTTCTTTGACAAACTGTTCAAACAGGGAGATAAGGGCAAACCACAAAATGAGAACCAAGGAGACCTGAAGGCTGAAAGTCAGCACTCAGCTGATGCTGATAGAGAAGCTACAGAGCTGATACACAGACTGGATAACGTACACCAATACTTGGTGAGTACTACCTGCTTTCATTCAATTAAACTAACATCTACAACTGAAATTGAAGAAAACTTAAAATTGTTTAAATGCATTTTGTTTCCGGACATGTTTTAAAAGGTTATGGAATTAAAATTAAAAGGGGTAGAAATACGACATTCCCATTTTTGCGTGCAAGTTGGGGCAGGCACATAATAGAATTCCTGTCCTTTAGTAGTATGGCCCAAGATACCCCTGATATTGGGTGTTGGGCCTCATTAACATCAAGTTAGTGCGGTGCAAAGAATAAATGAAGATCGTACTGCTGGTAGCATCACAGGTGACCTCAGACTAGAAGGGGATTGGGGAATTGTGGCCTGGTGGTCGAAGGGCGTTGACAGGGATTGGAGGGAGGGGGAAGTGGGGGTGCGATAGGGAGAAGCAGTGATTGTGAGGGGCGGTGGGAGTAGCGGCTCAGGTTTGTTAAATGTGGGACCAAGGGGAGCACATAGAACCATAGAAAAGTTACAGCACAGGAGGAGGCCATTCGGCCCATCTCATCCATGCCAGCCTGAGGACACCCAGGTGCCCTTTCTAATCCCAACTTCCTGCACCTGGCCCATAGCCCTGCAGCTTACAGCACTTAAGGTGCCAATTGTTTTTCATAGTTGATGGTGTCAAGGTTTCACTGAAAGGGACCAGCGCTAACGACCTCAGGACAAACCAATCATGCATTGGGGGGATCAAATAAGCTTTAGGCCCCTTATCTACTTACATAAAAGAGCTGATACGTGTAGCACCGTGCAACAGTTTTGTTGCCTTTCCTCATATGGCAGGCATCAGATTTCTACCTGAAATGCGCGCACACTTCGTACCCGCCATATTGAGGGCATAGAATGCCAGTTATTAACTGAAAAAGCAACATTGCATGGCTGAATTCATTCTTTTTGTTGGCTGAGAGGGTAACATTTTCTGTAAGGTTCAGTAAAGCCACAGGTTCAGTAATTTTTCTCAAGTGATTTAGCCGATTTCCATAGTACCATTACAGTAGCTGCAGCTCCACTAGGCTAGATAGGAAATACAAACACCAGTGTTCCTGCTTCTGATCATGGTTCGGCAACTCCCACTGGAAAGAGCGTGTGTACAATTTCACTGAAACTTAGGGTTGAACTCAGCTGGTATGGCCCCCAAGACAAACGGACATTTGACACAAAATTAGCCATTTTGATGAAGTAGGAGAGGATGCTGAATGTCTACAGAATCATTCCACCTTCTGGAGATGAGAAAAGAAAGCTGGGGGATGATAAAATATAGAAATATTAAAAGTATCATCCTGGAAATAAAAATTTCCCCAGTACGAGGTACTTACCCTGTTTATGATCACATTATTTTCTAAATTCTTTTGGTCTCATTCCTTTCATAATTTCTAATCCGGTAAATTGGGTATTCACTCTGTACAAATACACAATGTATTAATTCAAATGTAAATCCCATTTGATATGTAATAATTGAAAGAGCTTAACTTCTGTACAGAGTGTCCTAACTACAGTATAAATTTAAAATCAAATAATATTCATTGACAGCAAAGTGAAGAATGTTTAGAGGCATCAGGAACAAGTTTAGTTTCTAATGTAGTTTAAACACCATTTGCATGAGCTGTGCTGATTACTAAGTATTAACAGTTTAGAACTGGAAATAAGTGAAACAGAAATCAAATCTTATCAGAAAAGAATAAGTGCGAGGTAGATTACTGGCTTAAATATGCAGTTCTGAATAAGAGTGAGATGCAGTGATCCCTGTGACATTGTAGATGCACTGGGCCCTGACAGTGCAGATGCAGTGATCCCTGACGCTGTAGATGCACTGGGCCCTGACAGTGCAGATGCACTGGGCCCTGACAGTGCAGATGCACTGGGCCCTGACAGTGCAGATGCAGTGATCCCTGACACAGTAGATGCAGTGAGCCCTGACACAGTAGATGCAGTGAGCCCTGGCACAGTAGATGCAGTGAGCCCTGGCACAGTAGATGCAGTGAGCCCTGGCACAGTAGAAGCAGTGAGCCCTGGCACTGTAGAAGCAGTGAGCCCTGACAGTGTAGAAGCAGTGAGCCCTGACAGTGTAGAAGCAGTGAGCCCTGACAGTGTAGATGCAGTGAGCCCCGACACCGTAGACGCAGCGAGCCCCGACGCTGTAGATGCAGCGAGCCCCGACGCTGTAGATGCAGCGAGCCCCGACGCTGTAGATGCAGTGAGCCCCGAAACTGTAGATGCAGTGAGCACTGACACTGTAGATGCAGTGATCCCTGATAGGCTTCAGGACCCCGACAGCAGTGTTAAATAAGGGCCAGAAGCCTGGACTGTGGGGAAAGTAATCTGTGACTTTCCCTGAATCTTTACCTTCTTTGACTAAGCTTTTGATTATATGATCTAATACTGCTTTATGTTTGCTCACCTTATCTGAAAAGTTTGACTCTGGAAAGTTTGGGGGAGTGGGGTTGTGTGTAGAAGAAAATCGCTCCTGGGTGGGGGTTTTGGGGGAGTGGATGAAAATTGTTCGTGGATGGCTGGCGAGGGAGAAGATTGGTCGGTGGGGTGGTGGGGAATAAAATTGCTCTGGGGGTGGGGTGTTGATGGCGAGAGAACTGCTGCAAACTGAGAGTGGGGTGGATGTGCATGGCAAGGGGGCAGGGTTGTGCTGCAAGAGTTATAGGCTATAAAGTAAAACATAAAACTACCTCACCAAAACAGGGTCTGCTGTTAGCACAGTTTAATGATGTTTGAAGCTATAAAATTCAGAAATATGGAAAATAACTGTATGATCGCTTTTAGTGTCCGAATGCTTAAGCGATGTTGCTAATCGCAAATGTTTGAGCACTGCGATTTGGGGCTTTGATGACATTGATAATCTTTTAAATCTTTTAAATTTGATGACATTGATGTCAGTTACATTACTGGCAATGTTAAAGGATAACTAAATGATTGGTTTTGAGTGCAATTGATGTCACATAATGGCTAAATGATTGCTACTGAGTGCAGTTGATATCCAATGACAGCTAAAGGATTGCTTTTGAGAGCAATTGATATCGAATGATAGCTAAATGATTGCCTTTGAGTACCATTGATGTTAAATGATAGCTAAGTGATTGCTTTTGAGTGCAAGTGGTATCAAATGAGTGCACATGAATACTGTTGAACACAAATGATGTCAAACTTTTCAGGTAGGGTTGGATATATAGCCTTGGTTTCCAATGCTGATCACCAACCAATGACCCCTGTTGGCTTAAACTTGTGTGAATACGAGGAGAGAACAGGATTGGACTCAGCTGTGATGCCCACTTAATTTCAAAACCAGTGTTTTGTAGGTCTGCCATTGTCCTTTCTCATTAGCTAAGAACGTGGAATTGAGATGAGAGTCTCAGCAATGTCATGGCAACTGAAAGGAGGCTGCATTTTCCTCTCTCAGGATCTGACTATTTTATTGCTTCTGAGCCATCGTAAAAGTTAGATATGGAGCCAGGTTTTCTGCAGCCTGTCGCGGTGGGAACCATGATGGCTAGGCCAACTTAGTCATGGGAGGAGCCCAATACTTTGTCCTGGCAGCAGGAAGACCTCCCCCAATTCGGACAGAGGGCAGAAGGGACTGACACAGGACTCTCGGTCGCTGGCTCGTTAATGAATCAGTTGACAGCCATCATCTCTGAGCCCACCACAATTCAGTGGTGACTCAGGGATTAACTGGAGATTGCAGGAGTCTCCTGTGCCCTCAGAAAGCCCACCCAGTGAACCCTGTTTGGTTTTCCAGCAACCTCCCGGGGGATCCTTTATAGCCAGGCACACTGTGTTGATTGACGGACCTGGCATTGGGCAGGAGGATTTGATGGCCACTGAAGGCCACCCACCTCCCTTGCCTCAGGCACTCCTGCCCCCCACCCCACAATCCCCATCCCACCTTCAATCACCTGTGGCCTGGAGTACTTCTGCGATCCTGGACCTCAGGTAGGTGCAATGCTGCCAGCATACATCGCTCTCACTGGCACTGATAGCATGATGTGCTGCTAGCCTCTGATGGGCAGAAGTCCAAACCCACATTTTCGCTGAGGCAGGAGACCTTTAAAGATGACAGGTGAAGCTCGTTTCCCAGATTACTGCCCCATTCCCATTTCTGGCAATTTTGGTCAGCATGGGCTAAGGGTGCAGGCAGCCAGCCTGCTCGCAGCGGTCTCACAGCAGAGTTGACCAGTTCAAACCCCTCCCCCCACAATTTTGATGGAGTCGGGCTATTCTGTTAAGAGATGTGGTTGATGGCATCTCAGGGAAGTCCTGAACCACAGGTAATCCTAGTTCCAATTCGGGAACGGAAAAATAAGCAGCCACTTGCTCTTGGGAGTCTTTGATCAGTCGGCCATTTGTTTTGAAATTTTTTTTTAAATTTCCCTTCAGTTTCAATAGACTCCTTTGTCTAGATCTGTAATAGCCTGTTTTGGCCCCTCCATTTTGAATGCTTGGCTTAGTTTCAGAAGCTAATCAACTAGTTATCTCAGCAGTAGGTTGTGTACACAGTTTGACTGACAGTTTTAAGAGGTTATTAAAGGATTATCTGCTTTCAATGTAATTTCTGAATAGACATTTGTTTTTACAACTAAGCGACAACTTGAGGGAATTCAACTTTTTTCTAGTGGCTCTGCAGTTTCTTTATCAATAGGAAGTGTATTTGAGTGATGGCTCTATTAGATTGTTAGAAGTTTAATTTTTTTCATGTCCATTTCAAAGACTTTCCATTGCTATTACATGACTTCTGAGTTTTGTCCATAGTGGATGCTGTATGAGTGGCTATGGAGGCTAAATAGGGGGCATGGAGGAGGCATAGGCATTATAAAGGGGTGTGGTGAGTATGAGGGGGAATGGAAATATGAGGGGCATGGTGGGGGGCTGGAGGGTGGGTGGGGTGGGTGGGAAGAGGGATAGAGGGCTTGACAGTCATGATTACAACTGGGCTGATATCCCAGTAAATGATGGTGGACCTTCTAGCCGGCTGGCCTCATCATCCGCCCACCTCTGCCACCTCAAGCCTGCCGCTGGAGGAGGTTGGCCCAACTCCATCCCACCCCCACCTCACCAAACTAAAGTAGGGTGGGTGGGGCTTCCTTAAAGGAATCGGTTTGCGGATCTGGGAACTTTCCCGACCCATGCTTCCCATCTCCTTCATGAAAGTTAGACCTTAAGTATACATTCCTAGAGTCTAAATATTAAAATCACATCCTATAACTTAAAACTCAACAGTTGTTTCAAGTGAGTCCACTGAGCTAGAAAATGCAATTACAAATGGACATTTCAGTTAATCATGTCAGATCATTCAGTCAGTTCAAAACTATCCGTATCCTGAGGTGTGTTTCACAGACCAAGTGGATTCATTGTTTTTGTGTGAGGCGACCTATCCCATTACATGACCAAGGATAGAACAGATGCACTATTGCCATGAAGCTGAATGTTGTCCCACCTGTCTCCCCCCACCACCCCCCCCACCCCCACCGACCCAGCATATATGTATATTCTCTGATACCAATGATCAGCCACATTGCCACCATCAGCATATTTCCCTTGACATAAGATGATAGACATGGCACAAATCAAATCTTTTGGGTATAGCGTAGCTTCATAGGATGTACAGAAAAGACCAATTTGTGAGGGGCAGGTTCTGCCAAGAGTACTGCATATGAAGTGATTATCAGGCATCATTGTGGGTTGTTGTTTGAAGTGTTGGTGCCTGTTGCCCTGGTGCTGTAGCCACTAATCATCATAGTGGCCATGTCAGCTAAGGTGATATCGCCATTTTCCTCTGTTATAGCTATTGCCTCCCAGTTGCAAAAATTGAAATTAAAGGCCTTAATGTCACACTTACAAGCTTGCTTGAGATGGAGCTTTGGCTTCCTACTGATCATCTGGCTCTAGCTATCTCACAATACAGAAGATCCTTGGGTATGCACCCTGCGAGTATGCTTGAGCCAGCGAAGCCGCCTCTGTTTGATGAGTGCCAAGATAGTTGGGAGATTTGCCTTTGAGGGGGCTGCCACATTTGTGATTTTGTCCTTCCATGAGACACCCAGTTGCGCCGCCAACAGTGAAGATGAAAGTTGTTGAGCTTCCTTTCTTGATCACTGTAAGTCATCCATGTTTTACAGCCATATGATAGGCGTGTACAACAGGCCTCATAAACCCACATCTTGGTCTGAAGATCAACTACGTAATCACGAGTAATTTGTAACTACCCTTTACTTTCTTAACCACCAATAAGGAATGTGTAGAAGGATATGTAAAATAGGGCTGGATTTTACGGCCCCCTGGAGGGGGTATTTTCAGTGGAGGGGGCATGTGAAATATGAGAGGTAGTAAGCTCACCACCTTCTCGGTTACCCCAGGCTGTCCCCTTTGTAAGTGGGCAGGCTGTTGATTTTGGCACCATTTTTAAATTGCTGGTTAATGTTCAAGTTAGCTTGTTATCAAGCCAATTGACCAGAATAATATACTGCCCATGCCATAATATGGTTGATGTGGGCAGGTGGGCGGGAGTGGGCAGTCTGGTTTTTTAAGGAAGCTGCTTGAAGAGTGGGAAGGAGGAGGGGTATGTCCTGTGCTCATCTGGGATTCCCCCCCTCCTGCCGTAAGATACCACTCACCTTTGTTCCACTCCCATCTAGGCTCAAAAACCCACCCCCCTCCTTGGGCTCTGGGATCTGTGTCCCAGATCCCAGGGACTGCTTGATCTCTCAGCAGTGCCCACTACTGAGTTCTAGTGCTGCTAGGATTGCTCGACCTGCCGGCCAGCCAAATTGGCTGGCAGTTCTCAAGGGTGGAACTTCCTCCCACTGAGGGACTGAAGTCCCACTCCCTGCTTGTTTCGCCCACCGGCAGCACATTATGGCTGCGGAGTGAGCTTCTTTCAGGTGTGTCAGCTATCATCAATATGCTTAAACCACCATGCCCACGCGCCCACCTCCCCCCACTCCCCACCCCCCACCGAAATGGAGCCCATATTTATGGAAATTTAGCTTTAAGAGGACAAGCCATTCTCAATTCAACAGTAATCCAGGCTACATGTATTTATTTGCATAGTTTAATAATTGCCCATTCTGACGCAATTTCAGGTTTTAAATGTGGTTTCCCTGGTACTTAACTTTTCACGTATATACATAAATACACGGGGGAGCTTTAACTGCAAAAAACAGGTGGATTTGGATATGGTGAAGGTTAAAAGTCTTAAAAATCAGAATCCCAACACCAATCCTGCCATTTCCAGCTGTAACAGTTGATGGAAAACTGGCTATGTGGTCAACCCACTACAAGGAGCCAATTTGGCATTTTAAGTACTATATTGTGGCTGCGAGCCTCATTATTCTACTACTTTTGGAATTTAACTATGGACGGCCGGGGATCCCTGAGACTTGGACCAGGCATGGAAAAGAGCCGTTTCATCACGCTCCACATGCACTGGGGAGCCCTGCCTACTAGGCTTTCCCGTGCCTTACCAATGCCCCTCTCAGCTCCCAATGGGTCAGTACATTAAAATCAAGGCCACAGTTGTTACTTTGTGATACACCTTGCAAAAAGTTTCACAAGAATGGTTCCAAGGATGAGGAACTACAGGTATGAAGATAGATTGGAGAAGTTAGGACTGTTTTCCCTGGAGAAGAGAAGGCTAAGAGGAAATTTGATAGCAGAACTCAAAATCATGAGAGGTCTGGACAGAGTAGACAATGGGAAGCTGTCCCCATTCATGAAAGGATCAGGAATGAGAGGGCACAGATTTTTAGTAATTGGCAAAAGAAGCAAAAGTGATATGAGAAAAAACTTTATCACGTGGCGAGTGGTTAAGGTCTGGAATGGACTTTCTGAGAGCGTGGTGGCGGCAGGTTCAATCGAGGCATTCAAAAGGGAATTAGACAAGTTTTTGAAGAGAGAGAATGTGCAGGTTTACGGGGAGAAGATGGGAGAATGGCACTAAGTGAATTGCTCATTCTAAGAGCCAGTGCAGACACAATGGGCCAAATGGCCTCATCCTGCACTGTAACAATTCTGTGATATAATGTCAACTTGGCTCACTTGGTATCACTTTCAGCCCTGTCTTGAAAGGTTATAAGTTTAAGTTCAGCTTCAATACATAAAATAGGCTGACACTTCAGTCAAAGATGCCATACTTGAAATATTAAATACTGAAGGGCAAAAGGCCATCCAGATTTAGTACTTCAGTTCACTATCCAGTCACCTCTGCTGTAAAGTGTGGGTGTTAGATGAATATTAAATAGGAAATAGAATTACATCTCCAAGCAATTAATTTTATACTTCTGAACATTCCCTGTGACAATATATTTTAATTGACATATAATGTTAAGCTTAATTTGAAAACACGTTATCATCAATTTTGTGACATATTATGACATGCCAGATGATGTGTGCCAGGTGGACCAAATCCATGAGAGAAACTTGATCACACTTATCACAACGGTTTTGTAATTTGTATTTATTACAAGACGTGTGCACTGAATTCAGGTATAATAAGTCCACCAAGACCTTTAGAGATTTAAAAAAAAATGTAAATACTTATTAACAAAATAACAGATCTCAAGCACATACATAAGACTACAATAATAGCTCCTAAAATTCCTAATTAACCTGACTCCCAGTGACGCCATCATTAAGGCAACTGTCCAAAAATAGGTTTTAGGTTTTAAACAGATCTAGCAAGTTAACACAATATCCTGGACAGTGGAATTCCAATTGGCTTTTCTCCAGCTCCAGTTTTGGCAGACAGCAGACAAATGCTGGAGGCTTTGTTAAGGCTATTTCACACGCTCCTGTGAGATCTTACATGGCCTTCATCTGACACATAACCTTTCATTCTCCCTTTTATATGTTTCTTGCTTTATAATATGCAAATTCTGTTGTTCTTTGAAACTGTATCTTCCTCATAACACAAAAACTCCCATAGAGCAAATATTACCAGTTACCTTTGGGAAAATTAAACACATTCCTTAGGTTTGCTTATCTGGCTAGTTGTAAACAGACTGGGATTGCTTTGAAATCCAAATATCCCTTCATTTATCTAAAAATGCAAATTTCCTTCACACCTTACATGCTGAGCCAGCAATCCATGTTTACTCATTAGCATGTCAACTCCAAGCTTCTTTTGATGAGTTAAACTTGTACTTGACTGCAATTATAATTAAATCATACACGGTCAGACCCAACAATACTTACCCCCATAAACCTACTTCACAATAAACCAGAAGAATATTATGAAAATTATTATACTTTCATGACACCTCCATCCTTATGGAAAAATGAACCATCATAATTTAAAAAGATGGCTTCATTTTCTTAACCCATCTTACACTATCTACTATACTTAGCTATATATCCACACTATTACATTACCAGATGCATGCGTTAACATAACAATATATATAAAAATCCTGTGTATCAACAGAGGTCATTTCCCGTCAGTGTCCAGGTTTTAAATGTCCAATTTCCCCTTGAGCTTTAAACTCTCGACAATGCATCTGCAATTAGATTTTTTTCGTTCAGCCACATGTATAATCTGTAAATTAAATGGTAGCAGTAATAAACTCCATTGGAATAGCCTTGCATTTCGGTCTCAAAATCTGTTCAGAAATTTTAAAGGATTGTGGTCTGTGTGAATAATTGCCTCTGGCGAATTAGTTACAACATAAATCTCGAAATGCTGGAACTAACACCAGACCCAGTGTCTCCTTTTCGATCATTGAATATTTTCTCTGTTTTATGTTCAGCTTTTGTGAAAAATACCCTATCGATTTCTCAATTCCAGTTTTATATTCTTGCAACAGTATAGCCCCAATGCTCACATCACTTGCGCCATTGGCCAACTTAAATTGCTTGGCACAGTTGGGTACTGCTAAAACTGGTGTAGAGGTCAATATAGTTTTTGAACTGTCATATTCCTTCTGACACTCCTGTGTCCATTGAAACTTCTTGTTTCTTTTTAATAGTTCAATCAAAGGAGCAACCACACTGCTACAATTTGGAATAAGTCTTTAGTAAAACCCACTCGTGCCCAGAAATCTCAAAACTTGTCATTTTGTTGTAGGCATGGGGAAATCCATGATGGCTTTGACTTTCACATCTCTCGGAGCCACCCTACCATGTCCAATGTTATGGCCTAAATATGTAATTTGCGCTTTTGCAAATTCATTTTTAGCCATGTTCATCACCAAATTCGCTTCTTATAGTTGATTAAATAATTCTTCCAAATGTTGTAAATGCTCTTCCCACACTTGACTGAAAACTATCAAGTCGTCAATTTAAACAGCACAACTGCTCAGCCCTGTAATTACTTTGTTTGTCAGCCTTTGAAAAGTTGATGTGCATTTTTCATACCAAATGGCATGACTTTAAACTGATATAGTCCAACTGGCATCACAAAAACCTCCTTTGCTCTGTTTGATAACGGTACTTACCAACATCCTCTCAGCAAGTCAATCTTTGTGATAAATTTTGTCCTATTTTCTCAATGCAATCTTCCAATTGTGGTATAGGATGTGAATCTGCTTTTGTCACTGCATTCACCTTTTGATAGTCACACAGAGTCTTTGTGTCCCATCTGGTTTCAGTACCATCACAATACTGCAACTAGACTCAATGATATCATTTTGAAGCATGAATTCAATTTCTTTCTGTAATTGTGATAACTTTGCTGTATTAATCGATAAGGATGTTGCCTTATTGAAAATGAATCTCCTATACTCATCATGTGTAGCTAAATTTGTCCTCCCCAGCTTATTCCCACACATAGCTTTGTGTGACTACAATAGCTTTTCCAAATCACTTTGACACTTGTCTGGAAGGTAACTCAATATTACATTAAAATTTTTATGTACCCTCTCATTATCCAATTTGATTAGAAGGAAATTAATTTCAGAATCCTTCATTTCTATCTCTTTATCCTTATCTACCACCACTAATACCTCCCTTTGTTCCTCCTCCCTGTCAAAGTACTTTTTAAGCATAATTACATGGCACACCCTCTGTTTCTTCTATCTAGAGTATTTATTAAATAATTTACTTCACTCAGTTTTTTTTTCAATCCTGTAAGGCCTAAACCTTGCGTTTAACAAGTCACTCAGTACTGGTAACAAAACTTAACACTTTTTCCCCAGCAACAAAACTACAAGCTGTGGCTCTCCTATCTGCCTTCCATTTCATCACTTGCTTTGATATCTTTAAATGTTCCCTCGTTAACTCAGGTGCTTTGTTCAATCTTTCTCTGAAGTTTGATACATAATCCAGGACAGTGGTTTCTGAATTTTGACCCACCAATTTCTCATGAATTAACTTTAGTGGTCCCCTTATCTCGTGACCATAGACTAATTCAAAAGGACTAAATCCAGTTGATGCATTAGGAGCACCCATAATACAAATAACCAGATGGAATTCCCCAACCCAATCCTGTGGATAGTCTTGTCTATAAGCCCTCATCATAGTTTTTAAAGTTTGATGCCATATTTTCAAAAGCCCCTTGTGATTCACGATGGTAAACTGTTGACTTAAACTGTTTTATCCTCAAACTGTTCATTACTTCCTTAAACAGCTGTGACATGCTATTTGAATCCTGATCTGATTGTATTTCTTTTGGTAAACTATATCCTCTAAAAAAAAAAATTTAGTCAACTCTTCCACCTTCCACAATTCTCTTTGCTTAACATTTTGCAAAGGTATCGCTTCCGGAAACCTTGTAGACACATCCATTGTTGTCAGCAAGCCTGATTTCCACTTTTAGTCTTAGGGAGGGGTCCTACACAATCAATCAAGACCCTAGTAAAAGGTTTGTCAAATGCTTGAATGGGAATTAAAGGTGCCGGCTTAATCACTGCTTGTGGTTTCCCTGACATGCATGACATGTTGTACAGAGCATGTCTACACCTTTGTGCAATCCAAGCCAATAAAAATGTTTTTGTATTTTTGCCTGTGTCTTTCTAATTCCTAAATGCCCCCTATTGGAATTTCATGAGCTATTCTTAGTATCTCAATTCTACATCCAGGTGGTATAACAATCTGATGCACTTTCATCTATTTTTGAGCTGCTGAAACTTGATACAGTCACCAATTGCAATAACATTCTGGAGTACACTCTGCCCCTGTCTCTGAATGCGCTGTCTGATATAACTGCTTTATTTGTGGATCCTTTTGCTGCAGCTCTACCAACTGCTAAACACTTCAGCTGCATTCTCTTCCATTCTCTCTTCCTGAACAATCTTATCAAAGACAGTATCAGCTAATTGAATTTCAGTACCTTTCCTCAGCCTTATAACTTCCTCCTCTTCCTGTTTCAATCTGTGAGCTTATGATCTCATTACTACACTAACTGGAAAAAATCCAGGATACTCTTTCTCTAACCCTTCTGTTGAATGCACCTCCACAGGCTGCCCAACAACTACTGTAGGCATCACCCACATCTGTGATCCAGCTATATCATTATCTAAAATAAATAGAACTCCTGCAATGGGCAATTTTTCCACTACTCCAACAATCAACTTACCTGTTTTACACCTACTCTTTAAATTTACCTTTTAATGGAATAGGTTTAGCGTTCCCATGAGCCCCATTTATTATCACCTGTTCCTGCAATATTCCCCCTGAACAACAAATATCATTCTCTCATAACATTGAGGATTGCCTATTTTTACCTGCTGCACCCTGTTCACATGGAAAGACTTCCCCTTCACATACAAAATCTTTAAACATTTCTGCAACCCGCTCCTCAGAACTCCCTTGGGTCAATTGTGAACACATTCCCACTTCTTTACCTATCACTAATTATTCTTATTTTACCTGTACACAAACCACCATTTTTTCTGTACACAATCCACTGGTTTTTCCTGTGCTTGGACCTCAGAACCAACAGCACTTTTACTTCCAGAACATTTTTGCATTCCAATTATTGTAACAGGTTTTCTCTGTAATTTCCAACACATGGACTTCGTTTGTCCAACTTTATTACAATGAAAACACCTCAATTTTTGAGCGTCACTTGTACCCTTAGCACCTTCCTTTTTATTCTGAGAAAAAACTTCCTGGGAACTCCCACCTACTCCTTCTCTTCCCTGATTACCTACTTTCACCTTCCCACTTTCTATCCTTCTCTGATTTAAAAGGGTGATGAAAGAAAGGTATAGATCTATGAACTAACTCATAATCATCAGCTATCTCTGCTGCTTGTCTTACCGTTTTAACCCTCTGTTTCTCCGATGAGTTCTCACTACTGAGAGAATTGAATCTTTAAATTCTTCCAAAAGAATTATTTCTCTAGGAGCTGCATATGTTCTGTCTACTTTTAATACCCATATCCACCGGTCAAAATTACTTTGTTTTACTTTCTCAGGCTGTTACCTTATATTCCTAAATTTCTGCTTGTACGCCTCAGGAACCAACTTATATGCACTAAAAAAGCTTTTTCTACTGCCTCATAATCCATCGACACTTTTTCTGACAGTGAAGCATAAACCTCATGAGCTCTCCCCACTAACCTAAACTGTAAAAGTAATGTCCAGTTTTCTTGTGGCCATTTCATCTGTTTAGCTATCTTCTCAAGTGAAATAAAGAATGCCTCTACATCCCTTTCTTCAAACTTCAGAAGAGCTTGCACAAATTTAAGCATCTCCCCACTGTTTTAGGTCGAAGGCTTTTCCATCATCAGAGCCTTGCTTAACATATGAGGTCCCTTTTTTAAAGTCCAGATCTTTAACCTGGTATTCTCTTTCCCTTTCCTTCTCCCTCTCCTCCATTGCTAACTTTCCCCTCTGGAGGTCAAGTTTTTGCATTGTTACTTCTCTTTGAAATATTCTCTCTTTTTCTTTTTCATTTTCTGTTGCCTCTAGTTCAAGTTTTTTTCATTTCCATTGCTTGTTTAAATTCAAGCTTCTTCATTTGTAACTGAAGTCTCACTACTTCTAACTGTGACTCACTAATGTCAGGTATCACTTACAACTTCAAATGCTGTGCTATCACTTCAACTATATCTGCTTTCTTTGCCTCTACAAGTAACTTCACCTGCAACTTATCCACCACTTCTGTTAACTTATCCTTCGATACTTTTTATAACCCAATCAGAGTTTAAAAGTTTTAGCCATGGATACAGCCATCTTTGCAGTCTCACCGCTTAAAAATCCCTCACATCAACTCCTGAATTCAATGTGCTACTCGGACTCGTAACCTTAAGATTCACTAACTCCAAACCAATCAAGGAATTTCAAACATCTCACAAAAAACCCCAATTTGTTATGATGTGAAAGATGGTATGTGCCAGGCAAACCAAATCCACAAGAGAAACTGGTTGTGCTATCACAATAGTTTTGCAATTTGTATTTATTATGAGATGTGTGTACTGAATTCAGAAGTAATAAGTCCACCAAGACCATTAGAGATTTTTTCAAAAACAAATTAAAATATTTATTAACAAAATAACAGATGTCAAGCATGTACGTAAGACTACAATTACTACTATAATAACTCCTAAAATTCCTAACTAATCTGACCCCCAGTTACAACCCCTTCAAGGCAACCATCCAAAAATAGATTTTAGATTTTAAACAGATCCAGCAAATTAACACAATATCCTGGACAGTGGAATTCCAAATGGCTTTTTCTCAGCGTCAGTTTCAGTAGACAGCAGACTTTGCACAAACGCTGGAGGCTTCATTAAAGCTTTTTCACACACTCCTGTTAGAACTTACATAGCCTTCATCTGACACGTCACCTTTCATTCTCCTTTATATATGTTTCTTTCTTTATAATATGTAAAGTCTATTGTTCCATATGCTTTTGAAACCATATCTTTCTCAAAAAATAAAAATTTCCATGATACCAATATTGCCAGAAACCCTTTGGGAAAAATAAGCACATTCCTTAGCCTTGCTTATCTGGCAAGTTGTAAACAGGCTGGGTTCCTTTTGAAATCCAAATATCCCTTTATTTACCTAAAAATGCAAATTCCCTTCACACCTTACATGCTAAGGCAGCATCCATGTTTACTCAATAGCATGTCAAGCACCCAGCTTCTCTTGTTGAGTTAAACTTGCGGTCTACTTGACTCCAATTATAATTAAATCACACACAGACAGACCTAACTATACTTACCCCCATAAACCTACTTCACAATAAACCAGAAAAATATTATAAAAATTATTATACTTTCATGACATACTAAGACCAACATGATCTTCATAAGTTAAAAACAGAAATGGTGGAAAAATCAGCAGGTCTGGCAGCATCTGTAGAGAGAGAAATAGAGTTAACGTTTTGAGTCCAATATGACTTCTTTGAAGGGTCATACTGGACTGGAAACATTGGCCCAGGTTTTCATTGCGTCGGGTTGATTCAGCAGCCTTTTAAAATGGCGGACGAGTCACAATTCTAGGATTCCTGACACAATTCCTGGGCTGTCTGATTTTTGGGAGTGCCTTTAAAGGGTGCAGGCTGCTTATTGTCAGAAGCCCGCATTCAACACTCCTGAGCAGGCTGGCTCCATTGCAGAGATAGGCATCTCTTACTCCTTTGCAATTGTCATGGAGTTGGGCCAGGTTTTAAAGAGTGAGGTTTTTTTTTATTCGTTCATGGGATGTAGGCGTTGCTAGCTAGGCCAGCATTTATTGCCCACCCCTTGAGGCTGAGTGGCTTGCTAGGCCATGTCAGAGAGCATTTAAGAGTCAACCACATTGCTGTGGGTCTGGAGCCACATGTAGGCCAGACCGGGAAAGGATGGCAGAATTCCTTCCAGTGAAACAGATGGGTTTTTACGGCAATTGACAATGGTTTCACGCTCATCATTAGGTTTTTAATTCCAGATTTTTTATTGAATGCAAGTTTTGCCATTTGCTGTGGTGGGATTCGAACCCAGGTCCCCAGAGCATTACCCTGGGTATCTGGAGTACTAGTCCAGTGACAATACCATTTTGTCACTGCCCACCTTAGAGAAGTTGTGAACCTTAGTGTGCATGGAGGGACCTTTCAAAAGGTAAGTTCAAAAGGTCCCCGTCATGTCCCCTATGCCAAATGACATTACCTCCACCCTCTCCATGCCCCCACATGCCCCCATGCCAAGCTCTCCCCGTCCACCCACCCCCTATGTCTCCTCATGGCCTCATGCCTGGCTGGGCCCTTCCACCCACCCCTTTCTCCCCCTCATGCAAGCCCTGGCACTTCCATGACTATTGACCCACTGTACATTTTCTATTTGATTGACAGCTTAGGCCCTCTGATCTCTTCAGACAGTTTCACTATGTTTGTTGACATAAGCAAATAGAATTAAGTACTTGTAGTTTGTGGTTTTTGAGATTTCAAAGGGCCTGGATGATCGACACTTTGATCAACTTTCACTACAGACCTTTTTCTTCATAGGAGAACAATTCTTCAATGGAGGACATTTTTTCAAAACTTATTTTTATACATCCCACTTTATAATGTGATGTCCATTGGTTCGAGAAAGTGTACAGTGGGTCAATAGGCATATAAGTGCCAGAGCCTGGCACAGGGGGCATGAGGTGACATGGATGGGGCATGGGGTGTGATTGTTAGGTGAAGGGGGTGTGACGGGTGAGGGCTGGAGGGCGTTTTCTTTTGGGACAAAGTCCCACCTACATCCGTGATTCCTCTGACACCTTACATCACATCAACAATTTCCAGTTCCCTGGCCCCAACCGCTTCCTCTTCACCATGGACGTCCAATCACTCTACACCTCCATCCCCCACCAGGATGGTCTGAGGGCCCTCAGCTTCTTCCTCGAACAGAGGCCCGAACAATCCCCATCCACCACTACTCTCCTCCGTCTGGCTGAACTTGTTCTCACGCTGAACAATTTCTCCTTCAACTCCTCTCACTTCCTCCAAATAAAAGGTGTGGCTATGGGTACCGGCATGGGCCCCAGCTATGCCTGTCTCTTTATGGGGTATGTGGAACATTCCTTGTTCCGGTCCTACTCCGGCCCCCTTCCACAACTCTTTCTCTGGTACATCGATGATTACTTCAGTGCCGCTTCATGCTCTCGTCGGGACTTGGAAAAATTTATTAATTTTGCTTCCAATCTCCACCCCTCCATCATTTTCACGTGGTCCATCTCTGACACTTCCCTTCCCTTCCTTGACCTCTCTGTCTCAATCTCTGGTGGTAGACTGTCCACCAATATCCATTACAAACCCACCGACTCCCACAGCTATCTCGACTACAGCTCCTCACGCCCCGCTTCCTGTAAAGACTCCATCCCATTCTCTCAGTTCCTTCGCCTCCTTCGCAACTGTTCCGATGATGCTACCTTCAAAAACAGTTCCTCTGACTTGTCCTCCTTCATCCTTAACTGAGGTTTTCCACCCACGGTCGTTGACAGGGCCCTGAACCGTGTCCGGCCCATCTCCCGCGCATCCGCCCTCACACCTTCTCCTCCCTCCCAGAAACATGATAGGGTCCCCCTTGTCCTCACTTATCACCCCACCAGCCTCCTCATTCAAAGGATCATCCTCTGCCATTTCCGCCAACTCCAGCATGATGCCACCACCAAACACATCTTCCCTTCACCCCCCCATCGGCATTCCGTAGGGATCGCTCCCTCCGGGACACCCTGGTCCACTCCTCCATCACCCCCTACTCCTATGGCACCACCCCATGCCCACGCAAAAGATGCAATACCTGCCCCTTCACTTCCTCTCTCCTCACCGTCCAAGGACCCAAACACTCCTTTCAAGTGAAGCAGCATTTCACTTGCATTTCCCCCAACTTAGTCTACTGCATTCGTTGCTCCCAATGTGGTTTCCTCTACATTGGAGAGACCAAACGTAAACTGGGCGACCGTTTTGCAGAACACCTGCAGTCTGTCCGCAAGAATGACCCAAACCTCCCTGTCGCTTGCCATTTTAACACTCCACCCTGCTCTCTTGCCCACATGTCTGTCCTTGGCTTGCTGCATTGTTCCAGTGAAGCCCAACGCAAACTGGAGGAAGAACACCTCATCTTCCGACTAGGCACTTTACAGCCTTCCGGACTGAATATTGAATTCAACAACTTTAGGTCGTGAGCTCCCTCCCCCATCCCCACCCCCTTTCTGTTTCCCCCTTCCTTTTTTTTTCCAATAAATTATATAGATTTTCCTTTTCCCACCTATTTCCATTATAAAAAGAGAAAAAGGAAAAGAAATATATTGATTTATTTATTTATTTTTTACATCTTTTATGCTCTCCCCACCCCCACTAGAGCTATACCTTGAGTGCCCTACCATCCATTCTTAATTAGCACATTCGTTTAGATAATATCACCAACTTTAACTTTAACACCTATGTGTTCTTTTGTATTATTGTTGTTGACATCTTTTGATGATCTGCTTCTATCACTGCTTGTTTGTCCTGACAACCACACCCCCACTCCACCTCTCTCTCTCTCTCTCTCTCCGCCCCCCACACACACACCTTAAACCAGCTTATATTTCAACTCTTTCTTGGACTCGAACTCAAGTTCTGTCGAAGGGTCATGAGGACTCGAAACGTCAGCTCTTTTCTTCTCCGCCGATGCTGCCAGACCTGCTGAGTTTTTCCAGGTAATTCTGTTTTTGTTTTTGTTCCCTCAGCAATGAGGCGGGCCTTTTAAACAGCTCGCCTCCGCAACCAGCAGTCTCTGTGGGTGCATCCACACTTCCTCTTGGATCAGTTGGCCGGCTGCATCCTGCACCCAGCCCCCAGCAATAAAGATTCTACCTTTGTGGGCACTTTCTCCCAAAGAGATCTCCCAAGGTGGGCGGGCAGAGCAGGGGTTTTCCCAATTCCCTCTATCCGGCTCGAGGTTGAAAATTTAGGCCATTAACTCTGTTTCTCTCTCCACATAGGCTGCCAGGCCTGCTGAGTTTTTCCAGCACTTAATCTTTTTATTTCAGACCTCCAGCATCTGCAGTATTTTGCTTTTATGATCTTTTTCAAGTTATTTTGAGCAGGAAGCCTATTTAAATAAACTAGGATGGAGACCTGAGAAATTTAAGGTAAGCTGCATCTGAATGACTCATACAGCCCTCCCTCAGCACTGCAAAAGTAATCTTAGGCCTGGATTCACTCTCCCGAAGTGGGTGTGCAGAACTAGGAAATCTCTCAGTTTGGTACACCGGCCTCAGAAAAAAGTGGGCTGAATGGCAGGATCTTCATTCTGGAGGAGTGGGTGAGGTATGGACTTAGGCCCAGTGGCCCAGGACACAGGTCAGACGCAGCCGCAGGGACTGCTGAGTGCTGAAGCAGACTGTTCAAAAAGGCCAACCTCAGTTCTCTGGAATTTTGTCCCAGTTGTTTTCTTATTGTCTAGGCCCTTTAGCTTCACCCCTCACATCCCTTCACCCGACCACCCCCACCCCCACTCCCCATGACCACCGAGCCAAACTATGCCCCCCACTCAACCCCAATGGACCCATGCACCCCCAGCCATCCTTATAGCCCCTCTGCCAATTTTGTGCCTGCTCACCAGCTCATAACAACTCCTGACTCCCACCAATCCTCATGGCCCCTTATAGCCCCTATACTGACTTAGTGTCAATTCATGCCGCTCCACCCGCCACCCTGTGCCCTTATACCTTCCATGTAAGCTCACCAAGTATCCACCATGGACAGATTCAAGAGCCATGCTGAGATGAAATAAAATAAAGCTTTAAATATTTATTACACAGTACACTATAAAAAACTCTAATTCATGGAAGGCCATTCTCTGCATTTAAATCTCTTTAATATTTATTCCTTATAATAACAAACATTTATATTCATAAGACCTAATGAATGACAGCTAATCCTGTAATAACTTCGTTGAGCTGTCAACCAAACTGTGAAGGTGCAGTCATCTCCACCCCCCCACCCCCCCCAAACTGTGCTAATGATAGCTTATTCAAACATTCAAACATTAATAATGCTGTAGTCATAGCAATTAGGGTTATGTCAATAAACAACTATTGAAACTGCTAGATGAGTTTTTTTTTCAACTCAGACACAGGCAGGCAGTTTTGGTTTCATTTTTTAAAGGGAAGAGCATTTAAATAACTTTAAGAGCCTTTAAGAGTGTTTATATCTACTCTAAACATTGGTAATTCACATCCTGAGGGTTAAGGCCCTTGCTGTAGTGAAAATGGGGTTTGTTTGAACTTAACACAGGGCAGAATCTTGCCCTTGGATGGCGGGTGGGCAGCCGGCTCCTGCCACTGAAATGGGGCCCACTGCCATTTTGAGTGGGCGGGCCAATTAAGGCGCATGTGCACAAAAGAGCGCACTTCTCCCTGAGACAAAGTGCTGTCTCAGGGAGACCAGTGACAGTCCGAAAAACTTTAAAAATACAAAAATTAAAAAATTATTAACATGTCCCCCTCATGTGACAATGTCACATGAGATGGGACATGTTAATAAAGACCACATAAACATTATTAATTTTTTAAAATACGACATGAAACTTCATCCCGCCAGTGGATGAAGTTTCTTCAATAATCTGCAGCCCGCTGGGGCTCCTGGCCTGTCCGCCAGCCTTAAGGTTGGACGGGCAGGTCTTTAATTATTTTAAATAGCCTGTCAATGGCCTCAATTGGCCATTGACGGGTCGGCGGGCAGACAGCTGATTTCGCTGTCCGCCCACCTTCTTAAAAATTTAAATGGATACCTCCCAAAGTCATCCTGCATCATTTTCCCCTCAGTGACCAGGCCCCGCCCCCAAATCGCCATGGGGGAATTCCTGGCCACACAGTTCAAATGGCCCTACTGAATTTGGAATTCCCACATGTGGAAGTTACATCCCATGCCTGTTCTCCAGCACAACCCCCACAAACCGCCCCCCCCCACCCTCCAATGAAAATGTTTTCTGTTGGATATGGGGGCCGGAATTCCAAATCCTAGGTCTGTCACCATTTTGGATATGTTGCAGAATCCACAACTCTGCGAAAATTCAGGCCTTAGCCTGGATTCTGTGCTGAAGTCTCTGGACTGGGGCTAAGCCGCAACTTCTGATTCTGAGGTGAATGATTTACTACTGAGCCAAGACTGACATGTTGGCTGAAGAAAACGCATCAACCAGGACACCAGAACTCCCTATTTTGCAAACAATAACCACCTAACCAGCAGAATAGGCAAAATAGGTCTCCGTTTACCATCTTGTTTGAAGAAGTATCTCTGAGAAAGCAGCACTTTCAGTGCTACACTAGAATGTGAGCTGCTTTTGTGTGCTGAAGATTTTTAAGGCCTTGGACTCTCTTAACTAAATCTAAAGTGAGAGTCCTCCAAATTGAGTCAAAGCTCAAACCAGGTTATTAATTCACATGTTTTTTGTGAAGGGGAGGGGATATTTAAAGTCTCAATTCCTCTGTTATGGCCACCCAGTACCCACAGCTCACAGAGTGGGTGTGCAGCATATTCTCAGGAGACTTTGAAGGTAGCTTTCAGTTGACAATTGGAAGATGCGCAATACCAGTACAGAAGGTATTATCAATTAGTTTTCCTTTCTGAAGTGGCTTTTGTTTCCCATTCTAGTTACAATTTTATTTTCTCTTAGCTTTACTTGTCAAATTTTCATTTGCAGCATTTTCATTTGCATTGAGTAAGTAGGGTCATGAGGACTGGAAACGTCAACTTTTTTCTTCTCCGCCAATGCTGCCAGACCTGCTGAGTTTTTCCAGGTAATTCTATTTTTGTTTTGGATTTCCAGCATCTGCAGTTTTTTGTTTTTATTACTTTCAGTACTCACTTTCAGTGAGTGATGTTACTTCATGGTCGATTATGACCTATGCAAACCAATCTCACAAAGCACAGTCTGCAACCTGAACAAAACAGCTGAATGGATTTTTTAAAAAATTAGCATCAGCTTTAACAAGTGAATATTGACAGTTATTTGGGGTTCAATATTGTTGCCTTCCAGTGCAGTCAATATTCTACTTACATACAAACTGCACATAAAAACAATAAAATGCAGAAGGTTCCCACTTCAGTCCTTAGTTGGTGTTGAATTAGTTGATCATAGTTGATGCAGCAGTCAGGGCAGTAGAACTGGTAGTTTGGGGGCACGGGGAGGTGAGGGGTGGGCTGTGGAAATCAGCCATTACTTCCATTTCAGATTGCTATTCAGGGAAAAGCTGGTGAAAATAAGATTGAGCTTGAGAGTAAGGCACTCACTGTCAAGGCTCATACAGAAGAATGGCCCTTTGGCAAATTACCAAGGGCTTGTAGCAAGAGTCCATACCTTTTGGGAAAATTGGAACAAACAGCAAAACTACCAGGAAATGGCACAGTTAACATTTTTATATCAGGATTTCCTTCCTGCTACACTCCAAAGACTGTTAGGTTGATGATACTCTTTTGGTGAGCCCTTGATCTATATCTCAGTAAAGAAGCATGAAGACAACAGTGCCCAGCTCATGGCTCACCCATTCTGAATTTGTTTACTAATAGAATAGTTTCATTCCTGATATGGGCACAAGGGAAGGTTTCATAGGTTTAAATTCAACAGCTCTTTTATTTGCATAGTACAAAAACATCTCACCCCAAACAAGCATTCCTTCAGTAACTACAGTTGTCCCTTATGATTGCGAGGCCCACTGAATTAATCAATTAAATAATCTTTTGTTCAGATTGTGCATTTAGATTGTACCTTATCAGTCTAAGGCATTACCTAATGTCAAATAAAATGTAAATTGGTGCAAATATTGGCCACTGGAAACTGATGCAGAAAATTTTGGAAATTATGAGCCTCAGCCATGAATGCCTGCTGTGTATTCTGCTATAGGTGCATCACAGCTGAGTGCGATCCTATTTTGATTCCACATCCACAGAGACTGAATTTACAGCCGGTCCCATGGGGCAGATCAGAAGCAGGAATTTTAGGCCTCATCAAGCATGAGCACAGAGATGGGTGGGTGCTGGCAGACTTGCTACTTCGCAGCTCCATCCCCATTGCCCCGGGCATTTTCCCAGAGGCGCAATTAGGGTCAAAAGGCTACCTGCATGCAAGTGGCTGGCATTGAACTAATCAAAGGCCTACTGAGGCCTATTGTTGGAGGCCTACTAGAATTTTCCAGTCAGCCTCCAGGTCTCACAGGAGATGAAAGACAGTTTAGCTGTCTGAAGGCTTAGGGGCCCTCCATGCTGGATGCTGCATCAGTTTTTGATTTTAAATTTGAAAAGGCTGGCGAGACGGTGCCTCCATCTTGGAGCAATTTCTCCCTCACTTAATTGCCATGGCATCTTGCTGCTGCTTGCATGTTGAAGGGCCTCCCATAGGCCTTCGAGGATCGACAACTGTGCTCACCATTGGAAGACGAGCCTGCCATCTTGCTATTTAATTGGCCACTCCCAGGAAAAGCACAGATAAGTGACTTTTTCCCACATAATGTGGGCTTTTGACCCACATTTGAGCCTGTATGAAAACCCTGTCCCAAGTGTGAGAATTTTCTTCTCTTTTTCCAGGGCACTGGGAGCATTTCTTGTTACCCTGACACAGCAGAGATCAACTAACTCTGCACATATTTCTGATCTATCTAATTTCCTCCAAGGTTCCCCAGTTTCTTTTTCCCCATTTCCAGCTCAGCCATCCGGGAAACCGTGGTGGTTATCTTCTAGAACGAGTCACGTTCTTGAACAGTTGTCATCAAAAAATCATACACGATTTTACCTGGAGAACTGTTGTGCTGACTAAGTGTTATATTTCGTATGAGCTTGTCTCAATTCTTCAGGATATTGTGCTTCCTAAAAGGACAAGATTATATAATTTCACACATAGTGATATCATCACATGATGGACTCTTAAATATTTTGAAACATTTAGTTACTACCCAGTTGGGACATTTAAGTGCTGATTATGCGTTATTTAAATAAGCAAGCAACCTTCATTACAGACTACCATTTCTGTGGATAATTCTCAAGAGATTTGAATTATAATTATTGGAGCAGAAGTGACAGTTTTGTGTATATATTGCACCTTTTATACTTTATGTGGCTTCAGGGTGTTCTGAAGTACTTCACAGCCAATTAATTGTTCTTGAAGTGTTGTTTTGCACACAAATGTGCTAGCTAACTGGCATAGCATTGATCCCATAGACTAGTTAGCCTGCTTTTGACGATTTTGATTGAGGGATAAGTGTTGGCCAGATACTGGGAGAACTCACTTGTATTTGTTTAAGTGGTTGCATCTGCATGAATAGGCAAACTGTTTAACCGCTCATCTGAAAGATAGCAACACTGACAATGCAGCAGTCCTTCAGTGCTGTAAAGGTGTCAATCTGAATTCCCTGCTCAAATCCTGGAGTAGAACTTGAACACACAACCCTTTGTTTTATGGGACAGGATTTAGGGACCAATATGGTGCTGTGAACTGAGGCAGGCAAGTGGCAGATGGATGTTAAATCAACAAAGAGGCCAATTAATGCCATTGATCAGAGGCCTATTGGAATTATTAAATTTGTAGAATTGTAACTAAGTATCTCACAAAATCTCAATTAAAGTGCATGCTAACACAATGAGGGAAATTTTCATGGTAGTTAACACTGAAAAAACATTAACTCTTTAGAATTTGAAACTTGGATGACATAATCCAAAATGCTCAATCAATGATACTGCTGTCATAGATGAAAGAAAACTAGACATCAACTTTAAATTCTTATGTAATCAAACTGCCAATAAAGTTGCCAATTTCTGCATTGGAAGCAGAGGAAAATATTGGGCAATAATGGAAAGAGTAGAGCAGTAGGTTTGATTTTGGATTTCTAGAGTAGACGCAAACAATGGGCCAAATTAATAAATATCAATGGTTCTATTAGTAATACTATTAGATTGTATTTGTAATTTAGAATCAGTTCTTGATCACCAATTCCAGTAACTCAGTTGCAAACAGCAGCCAGTGTCAAAAATGTGCATACTCCATTAATATAGAGTAAGGTATGATGATATAGGACAGCTAGACCTGATTGAAATCAAGCCCAGTGTGTTAAATCTACAGCTGTTGGTCTTTGCTTTGGGATGCTAAATAATGCTTCATAATGCTTCCTTGTATTATAAGTACTAGCTGGTCACTGTTAACTGCTGTACAAATAGTCTAAGAAAATATACTCTACCAAACTCAACAGTGCAGTTCATACACAATGCCTCATAAAAATAGTCACAGTTTTGATATCCTGGAGGAGGAAAGTTTGAAGCATATAACCTACTTCAGGTACAACTCTATTAAGTTAAATACTGTGTAACAGAGCAGTAACACTTTAGAACTGTTTTATTGTCCTTGTTCAGAAAATTCTTCAATATCATGAAGGTAAAATTCTTGTTTTTTTTCAAATGAAGAGACAGCTATTCTAGTTTAGTTGATTTTAACAGACTCAAACAAGAATGGTGTGTGACTGGACAGTTTTGCTGAAGATAATACAATGGGAATCTGTCAGAGGGAGTGAATTGACATGGTCAATCACAGTGCTCTTCTCACAATTACCAAAAGCTAAATTTCTACCTAATGTTTATTCCATTCCATTCCGTGAGTGTTCTCAGTGCAAAGGAAAATCGGGCATGGCAGTGCGGTGGGGCGATGACCCAATATCACCCATTTTACAGCCCTGCTGAGATTGAAAATTCTACCGATTGAATGTTGGACAAACCTATTGACTCTTCTCTCAGCTATGAATGGTATCTGAATAGCAACACCCCACAACCTGGTCATCCAGCTACATACCTGTCTTCCACTTCTATCCGCTGGCCGCTGGTTTAGGATATTTTAAAACAATAATTAAGATCCTTTGTAGGGTAAAGCATAAATCAAAAACCATGATGACTCCATAAAATGAAATAGTAGAAAGATAAATATTAAAGAAATATAAAATATTATATGAAGATGTATGAATTACTCAGGCAGATACTAGAATGGAAGCAATTGTGTGGGGAGTCTAGAATCATGCCCTAGCTTCAGTTGATGTTCATTTTAGAAGTTTCCACCAACTGTTCTTGATCAAGTCATCAGTTGCATCATGAAGCTCTGGCAGAAGGATGGAAAATTCTCTGCAGTTCCACCTCAGTCTGCAGCGTAGAACTTTCAATAGTTGCCCAGAGGAAGAAAAAATATATTTTCCAAGCACACGAAGTTGCTCCTTTATCGGATGTGAGCTCTGTTAAAATAAACCAATTCAAATGTTGTGGAAAGAATGAAGCCTTTTTAATTAATTCCACATCTGATCCCTTCTCAGTTTGATGTCTCATAAAGCATTAGGGAAATTTGTGCAAATCCCACAATGATTATGTACTTTACTGTAATGTTTTTTATGAAAGTAGCTATTTCTAGTACAGCTGGTTGTGATCCCAGCAATGTGAGTGCATTGCTAAAATGACAGTAAAAGCCGATTGCTTCCATTTATACAGCTCTTGCTCAGCAAGGAGTCTTGTACAGCATACTGCATGCTTTTTTTCTTTTAATTACTTGCAGCACCTGTTGGACAGATAGGGCTGGATTTTGCAGTCCCAAAATGGGAGCAAATGGAAGAGACAAAGCCAAGAAAAGGCCACCGAGCTGTGTGGGCATAAGTCTCAATTCCATTTCCACTGGCGGCCATTTTGTGGGTCGCAGGAAAAGGCGTGAGGCAGGAAGCCCACCCACGCTTATTGAAAGGCCCAAGGTCAGACCTTGCAGGATTTTGTTGAGCAAGTGGGCTTCAAAGCCCTTTGTTACTCACCAAGTGAGCAGCAGCATGAAGGGCCATGGTGGCGGCTCGGAAGGCCAGGAAACCTCTTTAAAATAATAATTAAGATCCTTTGTATGGTATACCATCAATCAAAAACCATGATGACTCCATTAAATGAAATAGTAGAAAGATAAACATTAAAGAAATATAAAATATTATATGAAGATGTATGAATTACTCAGGCAGATATTAGAATAGAAGCAATTGTGTGGGGTGTCTAGAATCATGCCCTAGCTTCAGTTGATGTTTATTTTAGAAGTTTCCACTAACTGTTCTTGAACAAGTCATCAGTTGCTTTAAGTTAGAGGAGTTTCAGAAGCTTAAGGGTAGCATTGGAGGCGAGTTAACATTGAGAAAGGTCAGCAAGGGAGCAGGTAAAGGCAGGAGTATCAAATTTTGGGCATGCATCGATTTTGATGGGCCCTCTCACAGAAAGCCCAGGAGCCCCGTATCTGCATTTTTGAGTGCCAGCAACTGAGGCTTAGAGCTGTTCCCGGCGCTGATAAGGGATCTCTTGGATCTCTTGAAAAGATCAGCAGACCTGCCTCCAGCACAAAGTGGGGCCTTCCAATGGGAAAATCCCATATTTTCGCAGCCTGGCGACAGAGGCGGGGGTCGCGATAGCAGGATTAGTCCTGTGTCCCGCTTCCCACCTCTGACATGAAAATGAGGCTGTGTCAGAGGGTGCATTCAGACATAAAATCATATGACAATGGCAGTAAAGAAGGCCAAAAAGTATACTTCATTCACAATCAATAACCACTATTGTTACAGAATCCTCATATTCCTTGTCTAGCAAGGTCTTTCATTGAAGTCTGCATTTTATCTCACTCAGTCTCATACAATCATGAAAGCTGCCCCAAGATTGATCAACTTCCATGAAAGAATGAATGGGGAGTCAGTAGGGTTTACACTGGCCAAGTTAGTGTCAAAACTTTCAGAAATATTGGCTTTGTAGCCAATAACTTGCCAAACATTTTCTTTGAAGTTCAATTTAGACAATACCATTACTATCTTCATGCATTTTAAGGAAGACCCAACATGTACAAAATTTTGTGCCAACTGTTACTCAAACAGAAGTATCAGGGAGAGATACCCCAAAAAACCATAACTGTTTGCAACAAAATAATTATTTTGAAATAGCGTGCCAGTTTAAGAAATGATAAAGAACAAAAACTGAGAAGGGAGGTGTGTAATAAATAGTGATCATTTTTAGAATGCTTTGAATAATAAAATGTCTGTTGATTCAGTAAGAAAAGCTTTGTGTTAATCCTAGCACTGGCATTCTCCATTATACTGCAAGTTCTTTTCAAAACATCTGCTAGTTCCGACACAAGCACCTCATTATCCTGTGCTAGAAGCTAGTATTTCAGTAACAATAAATGATTCATTTTAATACGACATTGCTGTTCACTCAAAGTTCAACACTGCATCAATTTACAGTTTATTTTCCAAAGGCCATAAAACAATAATAGTATTTTTCAACTTTCTCCTTCGTAATTTGTTTTTCTTCTTGCAGCAGAACTGAAAGTATTCTGTTTCAAATTCCTCATGATGTGTGAACACTAAGATCATTGAAATTTAAACGTTGCTTCTTTATAACCAAGCACAAAATAAGATTGTTTATATATGGTACAACAGGAGGGCACCAAAGTGTGCTGTCTACACAAAAACCCTTATGGCAAAATGTTTTAATTTACTTTTGTGCATACTTTTGAACGTCCCAGCATGAATGCATGTTTTTCTAAGGTTTATATATGTTAAATGTTATCAACATTTATTATTTTTCTTTCAAGTCCCTGTAGACAACATTGTGTTTGGCTCTCAACGAACCCCACTCACAGAGCTGGCTGAGGCATTTCATATTTTGGTGGATATCGAATTAAATTGCCTGGCTAATTAATATGCTTACTATTAATTTTCAGTTTAAATTCACAGAATATACATATCAAAGATATAAATTAAAGTAATAAAAATCTACTGCTTTGTTAGCCTGGAGCAAAACTGAAGGTGTGGTGCCAAAGTTCAAATCTGGTTAAAGTAAATAATCCCCTTCTTGCTGAGAATGTGCTGGAAACCTTGGAAGAAATGTGAAGTTTTAGTGTTGCCATAAACATATTAACTTCTCCAAATCCCATTTATAGTTATTTCTTTCACTGCATTTCCCATTCTATTCCTAGCTATCTTTTCTTCTGCTGGTCAACTCATGCTTAATATGGAGTAAACATTCCTGGCCTAGTCAATGCTTGAAACAACAATAAGGTCCAGCACTTCTTATTTCCCCATTCTTTTCAACAGCACTGCATGTGTAGTAGAATAGCAACAGCTTGCATTTGTATAGCATCCTTGTTGTAGAAAATAATCCCTAGGGACTTCACAGCACGGTAATTAACGTGGCTTTTAAATCAAAGGGTTAGATTAAAGGCATGACGTTTGCTCCAAAGGAGATGCTTTAAAGAGGTAAAGGAGATGGAGGGGTTTAGGAAAAGAATTCCAGAGAATGGGGCTGAGCAAAATGAAAACACAGCCACCAGTGTTGAGACGAAGGGGGGGAGATATGCAGAAGGGGTGAGAATCAGAGGAATAGAGGTAGAGGCTGGGAGGGGAGGAGAGTGGAGCAGAGGATTCTGTTGGACTATGGAAGGTTATAAAGATAGGGAGGGGTAAGGCCGTGAAGCAGTTTGAATATGAGGACGAGAATTAAATATTAAATGTATTGATGCACTGAAAGCTTATGGAGCTCAACTCGGAAAATAATAGTAGGTGAGCAACACATGGTGCAGGGTGGATACAGGTAGCAGAGTTTTAGATAAGCTTAAATTTATGAAGGGTGGAGGCCAGCCAGGAAAGTATTGGATTAGCTGAATCTGGAGGTGATAAAATTTGATGAGAGTTTCAGAAGGAATGAGGCTGAGGTAAGGCAGTGATAGCTGATATTACACAGATGGAAAAATGCAGTGTTTGTGATGTGAAGGATACAGGGATCAGAACTTAGCTCAAATAAGATATCAAGATGGCAAACTGTGTGGCTCAGCCTTAGTCAGTGACTGAGAGAGGTGCAATTGGTGATAAGGGTCGGGTTTATGGTGGAGGTCAAAGGCCATGGCTTCAGTCTTCCCATAAACTGGAAGAAATTGTGGTTCATTGAAAGTGGACATTGCATCAGCTGTTGGACAAGACGGGCGGTGGAGGGATTGAGAGATTGGTGAGGTGGTGGAGATATAAAGCTGGGGATTCATTATCATACATGTGGAAGACTATAGATGATGTCGCCAAGGGTTAGATGATGTAGAAGATCTGGCAAGGAAATATCCTTGGGAGACACCAGAGATGATTTGGATATTGAAAAGTGAAATAAGGGATATCCCAATGAGCTGGACAACAGAGGAAAGGCAGTGGGCGAGGATGGTGTGACCAACAATATCAAAAGTTACAGAGAAGCTGAAGGTAAGTAGGGGACTGCAGCACAATCAAAATCACAGACAATTTTATTTCTGAATTTGGTTAAAACTGTTTTGATGCTGTGCCAGATAGGGAAATTTGATCGGATGGATTTAAATGCATAGGTGCAGGAAATATGGGCATGAATGTGGGAGGCGACAAGAGTGAAGCATAATTTATTGGAGATGTGAATGATAGTTTGCAAGGACAGAGGGAGCTTTTTGAGGTAGATGTGATAAAGTAGTTTTGAAAGCAAGGAGGACAGTCCCTGAGTGGAGGGAACCATTTACAATTGCAGATCCAGGACAAATAAGTTGCTTGGTCAGCAGTTTACTGGAATGAAATCAAGGAAGCAGGTGGCCAGTGTCATGCAGAGAGCACGATTTGGAGATAGGACAAATACTAGAGAAACATGTGCGCTCAGGGATAGGGTGGGGAGAGTCTGGTGCATGAGGAGAAGTGGGGTGTGAAGCAGCAAATCAAGTTTAACGCTTGTTCTCACTCTTAGGGACAAAGGTCTCCAGGAGCTTTTCATGTTTTCTTAAAATTAAGACTGGAGCATACAGGGAAGAGGAGTTTAAGACGGTAGTAGAGAACAAAGCCAGGGATTATCTTTGCTCTCTCGGATATTTCTGGAATGTAGTCTGTTTTAGCAGAAAAGAGGGAATCCTAATCGTGTTTGATATGTTCCAGCTAAGCCTGACAAACATCTTAGATTCTCTCACCGTTGTGTACTGAGTTAGTCATTATCAGCTAAGGTGGAGGAGCTACAGTTAGCCTCCGTGCCTCTGGTTTAGTAGAAAAAATACAAATAATCTAGTAGTGTTCCGACTTTCAGTTGTTATCCAGCAATCCCTGTTGGGAGTCCTATAAAGGCATGCAGTGCAGAAAGCTCAATATGCCTCATAAGATATTTTTAAGGGATCTAATAATAGCATAGTTTATAATTCCTGAATTGACAAGTATGTACCACCAACACAAGGATCCAAATGAAACACATAAATGGTAGGACACTGCAATTGGACCCAAACCTAATGCAATTTACTGATGATTCTCATAGTCCAGTGTGGTGGTGTTGTGTTGCTGATCACTCAGGGAGCTAAGTTGCTGTAGCAACACACACTTTTACATGCATGTTGTAGTCTGGAACATGGTGATAGTACAAGTTCTAGCATACTTTACATCATGTGACTGACCAAGAATCCTTCCCGCTCTTACTGCCTGCCTTGGCATGTGTTGAAAGGATTTGCAGGTTGACATTCAACCTGTTTGGCTATGTTATAAACTCACCTTCCTTGGCTGTCAAGTCCTGGAGTGGGACTCGAATCTGGAGCTTCTGGTTCAGAGGTAGGAACTCTGATTCTCAAGCAGTTAAACCTATAACGGCTTCATTATGATAGTGGTCACAATATCCAACAACTTCAGGAGAGGAAGAAATGAGAGAAAGTTGGTGAGGATTTTTTAAAAATCTGATAGGCAGCCCGGTGTGTTCCCTATTACCATGAGACTTGTTAACTTCTGCAGAGCAAAGAATTTCAGAGGCAATCTCTTCCTTCAAGGCAAACTAGAGATATATTGACTCATTTCACTTCCCCGTCTCTCCCAACAACAAACCCAAAAACACTTCAAAAACGTGTGAACAGATAACCCACCCACTGACTGATTTAATGCGGTTGTGGTATAAACAGATATTTCAACTTAACTTAAAGTTACTCTTCTTGAACTGCAGATACTAAAGACCTGAAGCTTTACAAGTTATTTAAAAATAATTTTTTTTTTTTTACATATGTTGCAACCAAATCTGGAGGTTTGAATAAATTTCTCTTTGGCTTTAAGAGTTTGAATTTTTTTAAAAATTGTTATTTCTTCAACTCAGTTTGTACTTAACCGTATGTAAAGCAATATGAGGAAACAAGCCAGTCAGATCTCTTGAGTTAACAAGGAAGGAGTTAGTTTAATTGTTAAAAACTTACTTGGGTAAACAATATAAGACTTATTTAAAAGGTAAAAACACATAACGAGTCCCATGTCTCTCTCTCTCACATACGCACACACATACACACAAGCATGCAGAACAGAACAAGTTACAGGTTGGTGGAGGTGGAATTGATAAGAGTTGAAGTCCATAAGAAAAGAAGAAATATGCGTTCCAACGTTCCTTTGTTGATTTTGAAATTCTGGGGTGTTACAGCTGATGTAAGATCGTTGTTTTCCTGGAGGCAATCTCTTTTAAACTGTAATCCCTATTTTTCCAAAGTAGATATTATGGCATAGGGATAAGGTCCCAAATTTGATAATAGAAGAGTGAGAGAGATGAGGTCACATTCTGTTGCCTTCTAGATGTTACTGTCTTCTGCAGACTTCTTCTGCTGTAACAAACAGTTAAGCGTATAATCATAGCTTTTCAGACGTGGGGTTTCGACCATGTAATAGCTGCTATTGGCACATAATGGAGGACAATCAATATTAACAAAGGAGCTTCGATCTCCCATTGGCAAAGCTATCAAGATGTCATTGAAGCAGGTAGCACCCTTCTTACATATTGGGTTTTGTTAGTCCTCCTTTGTTCCTGACAGTTTCTGGAGTCATGAAGTCTGCTAGCCTATTGTCGTTATGTTTTGCAGAGAGTTTCGACAATGGCAGGGGTGAAGTCCATTAAGCAGACTGCCCAGACATGTACCCTAGTAATCCATGTTTAGAAGCTGTTAGAAACCTGGTCAATTTGTGGGTCAGGTGATTTCTGCAGCAAATTTAAAACAATATGAGCTGAATTTTATGTGCCCCCATTGGATGTGTTTCCCGTAGCAGGGCACATCAAATAGGGCAGGCGTCCATCCCACCACCCTCCTGCCTACCCTGAGCTTACCCCCATAATACAGAGAACGGGCAAGTGTCGAAATCAGCAGCCCACCCTCCATATTTAAATGAATAATCAAGGATATATTAGGCTTATTATCAAGCACATTGACCCAGATAACATGCTGCCCATGCCAGAAAACATTTGGCATGGTTAGCCAGGCGAGAGTGAGAAGCCTGTTTTTAGCACTCAAATGCTTAAAGGGCAGAATCATCCCAGATTTGCACTAAGTGCAGTGGCAAGCAGGGAAAATGATGTTTTACCCGCTGGCTGCAATGGCGGCTTCTCATGCCGTATTGTCCCAATCCCACTGCATTAACTATGCATTCCCGGGAAACACACCATTTCCATGGCGGGCGGGCTATCATTAGCCCACAATGTCATCACCTCGCGGCTTCAGTACACCGGGTGCCACATCTTAAAGTGCGGCCACTTGCACACCTCTCAGTGCTTCCAGCCCAGGACTAGGGAAGAAGGCTGCAGCCCCATGCTTCAGTGACGCATCCTTCGAGCACCTTTTCAATGCTGTGGAGGCCTGTCGGAATGTCCTCTACCCCCGCTCTGACCACAGGATGGGCAGCAACATCACCAATCCAGCATGGGATGCAGTGGCAATGGTGGTCAGCCACCCCAGTGCCACCAAAGGATGAAGGGTCTCATCCATTCGGCCAGGGTAAGTCCCTCTTCTCATCACTCTCAACTCACACACTCACAAACCCATCGCACATCCACAGGGATCTCACACCTCAAGGGACAACACCAGTAACTCTCACACACACCCTCACATCTCCATCAAGCTTATACCCTCTGGAGCACACATCCTCATTCCTGTTCATGGCTCTGCTCAGCACACAAACATTCCATGCAGTGTCATGTATCCTGCTCACGCTCTCTCCACCTGCATTTCCACGCAGGAGAAACCTGCTCACATCAGCAGGGAGAGGTCCCAGACCAGGGGTGAAGTGACCCGCATTAGGTCCCTCATTCACTTTGAGGAGTGTGCCATCGCGCTGACTGGAAAGGACGTGAACTGTGCCTGCATGGATCGTGAAGTCAGCAGCAACCACCCTCTTGGGTGCTCCCTGCACCAGATCATCCCTCTCTCAACACAAATGTCAGTGCTCTCTTTCCTGCTTTTGATTCTGCTGCCATGCAGTAATTTTCTCTGCTTCGGTACATAGGGAGCTCTGCCAAATGACTGACACCCTCAGCCAGCCAGTCCCTCAGCTCCATCCACATCCTCATCTCCGGCCAAGAGGACACCTCCTCCATTGAAGAGTTGGAAATAAGCAGCCTGGAAGACCCATCACAAAGCTTACATACACCCTACACCAGCACATAGAGACACACCTCGGTGGCACCTAGGTCTAGAGCAGGCCTGGGTTCACAATCTGGTGATCACTGCACGGACACATGTCCGCAGCAGGAGGAGGCAGGTTCAGCCAAGCTCCCCGGCACTCGGAGGACTGCTGTGGAAGAGGCACCTGTGAGGTCCAAGTCAGGTGAGGAGCCTCTCATTCTTCCAACATCCTGGAGAGTCAGCAAAAGACGGAGGAACATCACACAGAGCTGTTGGAAATCCTCAACAGAGTGTCACAGAATCAGAGGTGTGTGTTCACCAGCTCTCTGATGTGCGCATATGGATGTCTGCATGGGAAGGATGGCAGATGCCATGGAGACCCTGGTCCAGCAGAACATGGAAATGTGTGCAAACCTGCACTCCATTGTGGGAATCATGGGTGAGTTCCTGCAGTGACAACGCAGGAGGGAAACAAGGCAACTTCATGTCCCTCCAGGTGCTCCTTCCCCTCAAGGAGTCAGGCCGGGGCCCCCGGGTGCCTGAAGGGAGGTGGAGCAGCACCTGGACACCCCTGGATCATCCACTCAGGAATCTCGAAAGCTGTCCTCTACCTCCAAGTCCCCTTTGCCTGTGGCTGCCTAAACCTCACCCTCTGTCATCCCAGAGGAAACAGCTGGCCAATGAATGATTCTGGAGGGAGAAGTGTTTTTGTGGCTGAGCCTTTCGGAGTTTCGTGCAAGTACTCTCCCACACGTTTGGATCCTCACTCATCTCAATATCCTGAGCATTTTCAATGCTGCCTGCTATTCGCTTTCAGCTGTCCGTCTGAGCTGAACTGCATCTCTGCTCACCCAATGATCACACTCCCATGCAGCACCTGATCTCTCCCATCATGACTATCGTTTCACTTTCGATTTAGACAGCATGGTCTTGATTCAGTTTTTTGGCCGCTCCCCTGTCTTTTCCCCTTACTTCTTCCCCTTAATCCTTCCCCCTTCCTGATTCCTTCCTTCAGCCCTACTTCCCCATGTTTCCACACCCCATCCTCCCTGCCAAACTCCCCCCTCTCCACACTCCTTCCTCCCCACCGGACTCCCCCCTATCTGCTCTCCTTCCTCCCTTCGAACTCCTTCCGTTACACCGTTCACCCCCCCCCCCCTTACAGCTACCTCCCCAGTTGCCATCCTCTTCCCTGTCGCTCCCTCCTCCCTGTACTCCCTCTCCCCTCCCAACTCACCCCTAGATACCTTTATTTCCCCCTCTCCCAACCTCACGCTATCCTGACACCTTCATACATATGAACATACGAATTAGGAGCAACAGTAGGGTACTCGGTCCCTCGAGTCTGCCCTTGACATCAAGGCCACATTTGGCAGAGTGTGACATCAAGGAGCCCTACCGAAACTGGAGTCAATGGGAATCAGGGGCAAACTCTTCATTGGTTAGAGTCATACCTAGCACAAAAGAAGATGGCTGTGGTTGTTGGAGGTCAGTCATCTCAGCTGCAGGACATCACCACCTCAGGATAATGTCCTCGGCCCAACCATCTTCAGCTGCTTCATCAATGATCTTCCTTTCATCATAAGGTCAGAAGTGGGGATGCTCACTGATGATTGCACAATTTGCATGATGTTCAGTGCCATTCGCAACTCCTCAGATACTGAAGCAATCCATATCCAATGCAGCAAGACCTGGACAATATTCAGGCTTGGGCTGACAAGTGACAAGTAACATTCGTGCCACACAAGTTCAGGCAATGACCATCTCCAACAAGAGAGAATCCAACCATCGCCCCTTGATGTTCAATGGCATTACCATCACTGAATCTCCCACTATCAACATTCTGGGGATTACCTTTGACCAGAGACTGAACTGGACTAGCCATATAAATACTGTGACTATAAGAGCAGGTTAGAGGCTAGGAATCGTGTGATGAGTAACCCACCTCCTGACTCCCCAAAGCCTGTCCATCATCTACAAGGCACAAGTCAGGGCTGTGATGAAATACTCTCCGCTTGCCTGGATGAGTGCAGCTCCCATAACACTCAAGAAGCTTGACACCGTCCAGGACAAAGCAGCCCGCTTGATTGGCACCACATCGGCAAACATTCACTCCCTCCACCATCAATGCACAGGAGCAGCAGTGTATACCATCTACAAGATGCGTTGCAGGAATTCACCTTCGACAGCACCTTCCAAACCCAGGACCACTATCATCTAGATGGAGAAGGGCAGCAGATAAATGGGAACATCACCACCTGGAAGTTCCCCTCCAAGTCACTCACCATCCTGACTTGGAAATATATCGCTGTTCCTTCACTGTCGCTGGGTCAAAACCCTGGAACACCCTTCCTAACAGCACTGTGGGTGTACCTACACCACATGGACTGCAGCTGTTCAAGAAGGCAGCTCACCACCACCACCTCAAGGGAAACTAGGGATGGGCAAGAAATGCTGGCCCAGCTAGCGAAGCTCATATCCCATGAATGAATTCTTTTTAAAAATTAGTCAAAAGTGATTTCCCTTTTACAAAACTCTGCTGACTTTGCCTGATTGCCATGAATTTTTCTAAGTGTCCTGCTATAACATCTTTAATAATCATTTCTAACATTTTCCCTATGACAGATGCTAGGCTAACTGGCCCCTCCCAACCTCACCC
Source organism: Carcharodon carcharias (assembly GCF_017639515.1). NCBI lineage: Eukaryota > Metazoa > Chordata > Chondrichthyes > Lamniformes > Lamnidae > Carcharodon > Carcharodon carcharias. Next base: position 53,642,258 of record NC_054480.1, read on the forward strand.
CACCCTGACACCTTCATTCCCCCTCTCCCAACCTCACCCCATCCTGACACCTCCTCCTCTCCCAGATGATCCTAGACCGCCTCTCCCATCCCCCAATACATCTTCCTCTCCGAAACACAGCCGGACCTTCCTCTGCACCCATGAGTAAACCCTCAATGGGGGCTTTCCAACTTCCGTGGGATGCATTGCCACAGAGCCTTGAGAATCCACCCAGCATGCCATGAATATTCCTCCAGTGTTGCTGTCGGGCTCCAGCATCTTCTGCTCCTCAGATGTCCGCAATGTGAGCAACACCCTGGCAGTAAGTCCTGACTCCTGCACATCACACTTGTCAAGATGTGTCCTGCACCAGCGTGCAATCACGCTGATGTGAATAGACGATCCAGCGGGCAGGGGAATGAGTCTGGTGGGCTGGCCTGACAGTGATATGCAGATGAATTACAATGAGGTTCCCGGCGTCCAGTGGTGGGAAATGCAGCCCACCATCGACAGGGTGAGCAGATGATCACAAACTGCTTTCATGACTCCGTGAACCCAATTTTTGGATTTCTCGCCGTACCTTCCGCTCATGCCACTGAGCACAGCCGCACCAGCAGGCATGGACCATTGCGCCCAATGCATCAAAACGAAGCGAGCGATGAGGGTCGCTCTTCAGGGGCTGCCCTTTGCTGATTGCAGGTCAGCCCCCCCCCCACCTTTAGGTCAAATTTCCTACCCACTACCTAACTTAAAACTGCCCCTCCATCTCCACCCCCCTCCCCGCCCCAACTCCTCTCCCTAACCTACCCAAACCCTTTTGGCCAAAGGCCCCAGACTCAACAGCTCTGGGGATCAATGGGCCTTGATAGTCATCTTCTTCTCCTGCATTCCTGGCAGCAGCTACTGATGCCTTCCTGGATTGGCCTGCAGCTCCAGAAGGCAGGACTTCCTCCCCAGTGATGGACAGAAGTCCCACTCGGCCGTCGTTATTCCATCCTGCAGCACTCTACGGCTGCAGGGCAGGTCGGTGTGGAACACATCGGCTCCACACCAGTGTTGTTGATTCTTGAGGAGCGGAGGGCATGCCATCCATTTTTTGTGATTAGATGTTATTTAATAATTTTTGGCCAGAGGACACTGTGATGGTATGCAGGAAATAGATTCAAAGGTGGCAAATTGTAGAGCAACTGGGCCTGAGTATCTGTTCATGGACAGCTTGCCCAGAGCAAAGAGGCTCTAGATATCGCCTCCCTTCCTAATCTTCCTCTTTGCAGCTTCCGAATGTATGTTGGGAAGAGATGTGCCCTCATGTTGTAGATGGAGCAGCAGACTACCTTGAATTTGGAAACATGTTAGCACCAAACAGTCCGGGCATATCACGTAGAGGTTGCGGGGAGTATTCCGGCTGGCATCTTTAAAGTTTTGGGCCTCTGTCATACCTGCACCAGTGGTGCTACAGAGTCAAATGTTATATCCATGGGATCTTTTGAACTCCAGTTCAATGGGAATCAAAGTTGATGGAATAAGTCTGCTGTCTGCCCAAAGCTGCTGCCAGGAATCCCAAACTATTTTCATTCTCTTTTTTGCATCAATTGAATGCCGCTGGCAAGTTAAAGGTGCCCCACTGCCCAGTTTGACAGTTGTGGGAGTGTAGGCAATCGACCAGGTTCCATGCTGAGTCATTGGCAGCTTGGGAAGATCCAATCTGAGAGCATTAAGCATGCTTAAGCTGGCAGTGGGCCCCAGTATATTTGTGGAACCAGATGGAACATTCTTGCTTCCCTGGCTGCACAACAATTCTCCCTCCAGAAATTCTGGGCTTCCTCTTGATCAGTTGAGTTTTCAAGGAATGCTGGTTAGGCTACTTACCACCTGCTTCAAAGGGATAGAGTATGCTGAACGCATGCCTCACATATTTGTACAAGAAAATTGTAAATGGAGCCTTGTGACCATCTTAGGATGTAGAAGGGTTGTAGAGATAAGCCAGGGAACTGCAGACCAGTGAGTCTTACATCAGTGGTAGGGAAACTATTGGAGAAAATTCTGAAGGAGAGAATCTACCTCCACTTGGAGAGGCAAGGTTTAATCAGGGATAGTCAGCATGGCTTTGTCAGAGGGAGGTCAGGCCTAACAAATTTGATTGAATTTTTTTAGGAGGTGACCAAGTGTGTAGATGAGGTTAGTGCAGTTGATGTAGTTCATATGGTTTTCAGCAAAGCCTTTGACAAGGTCCCACACAGAGACTTATAAGGAAGGCAAATGCACATACAGAATAATTTGATAAGATGGATTCAAAATTGGCTTAGTTGTAGGAGATGGAGGGTAATGACAGTAGGCTGCTTTAGTGACTGGAAGCCAGTTTCCAGTGGCGAACTGCAGGGATCTGTGCTTATTATTCGTCATTTATATAAACAACATAGATGACTATGTGGGGGCTAGGATTAGTAAATTTGCGGATGACACAAAGATTGGCAGGGTGGTTAGCAATGAGGTTGAGTGTCTTGGGCTACAGGAAGATATAGATGCGATGGTCAAATGGGCAGCTAAGTGGCAGATGGAATTTAACCCTGAAAAGTGTGAGATGATACACTTTGGAAGGAGTAATTTGACAAGGAAGTATTCAATGAACGGCATGACATGAAGAAGTTCTGAGGATCAAAGGGACCTTGGCATGTGTGTCCATAGAACCCTGAAGGCGGAGGGGCATGTTAGTGGGGTGGTGAAAAAGGCATATGGAACACTTGCCTTTATCAATCGAGGCATAGATTACAAAAGTAGGGAGGTCATGTTGGAGTTGTATAGAATCTTGGTGAGGCCACAGCTGGAGTATTGTGTGCAGTTCTGGTCACCACATTATAGGAAGGATGTGATTGCACTGGAGAGGGTGCAGAGGAGATTCACCAGGATGTTGCCTGGGATGAAACATTTAAGTTATGAAGAGAGGTTGGATAGACTTGGGTTGTTTTCGTTGGAACAGAGAAGACTGAGGGGTGACTTGATCGAGGTGTACAAGATTATGAGGGGCATGGGCAAGGTGGATAGGGAACAACTGTTCCCCTTAGTTGAAGGGTCAGTCATAAGGGGACATAAGTTCAAGGTGAGGGGCAGGAGGTTTAGGAGGGATGTAAGGAAAAACTTTTTTACCCAGAGGGTGGTGATGGTCTGGAATGCCTGCCTGGGAGGGTGTTGGAGGTGGGTTGCCTCACATCCTTTAAAAAGTACCTTGATGAGCACTTGGCACATCATAACATTCACGGCTATGGGCCAAGTGCTGGTAAATGGGATTAGGTTGGTAGGTCAGGTGTTTCTCACATGTCGGTGCAGACTCGATGAGCTGAAGGGCCTTTCTGCACTGTGTGATTCTGTGATTCTGTGACTTTGGTTTGCATGTTTAAGGTGTTTATGCTGCTCCTGCATTAACAGGCCCATGTGCCCCTTCACTTTGATGTTCAGCTGCCAACTGCTCATTTTTCAGGCAAGAAGCATGCGGCCAACAGTTGAAAATCGCCCCCCCATGTGTCTCTCATTGGATCTCACTGAGACAGTCATAGTTTGATAACTTTTATCATTTGCATGGAGCAAAGAAACAAACATTGTTCCTGTTAGTCAGAAACATTTTGCATATTATTTGCATTCACCTGACTTTAGATGAGTTCCGAAACGTTTCTTGTTAATAATTTATTAAGTGTCATCTGCTCAGTTCTGGCATGTAAAGTCCAGTTGCAAGATCATAAATTATAGTTTAGCCTTTCACATAATTTCAAAATATGTAAATGTTTGTATTAAGTGGATTGAAGTTACCTTTCCAGTTGTCAAATCGATAACTATACAGCCTAATGTGTTGCAGATATTCGAATACCTAAAGAATCTCAGGTTCAATCTGCTGCTTCTGCCATCTTAATTAATTTTAACTGAAGCAACTATTGGAGTGCTGTTGAATCATGCACATCAGTGGATGTTAGATGAGGATAGCATTGGGCTTCACTCTAATGCCCCCAATGCAATATCCATGGGTGAAGGGGTGGAAAGGGAATCCAGGGAAAGGAAGGCCCTGCCTCCTCCAATCCAAAGGAAATCTAAAAAAAATTTGGAACTTATCTCCTGGACCAATTCTGGCCCAATCCATATCAAACCGGTTTGGCCTAATGGCGAGTCCATTACTGTTCCCCTACTCAAGCCCTCAGCTATAAAAATAGATCAGGCCCCAATAACGTAATCCTTACCTCAATTTACAAATGGGCCCAACTAGGGTCCATTGTTCCGCTCCCCCCAAAAGGATAGGTTGCAGTTTAAACTGGATGGGAAGTTACTATGACTGGAGAGAGTGCATTCTTCCCCTCATTTTTACTGCACCTCCTCAGCTTGGTTTTTGTCAAAACTGGGGCCGCAGACAATGAAGTGTATTCAGCGATTTGAAGTGACTGTTTCTATCAGTGATGTTGGCAATGCAATTAGAAGCCCCGACCGTTGTTATAGTTTAGCCTTATTTGAATTTCATAAGCACGCTGCTCACACATCCAAAGCCACTTTCCAATTAGGGAAGGAGGGGGAGTTGAGGATTATCAGATCAGCCGTGATCTCATTGAATGGCAGAGCAGACTCAATGGGCCAAATGGCCTACTTCTGTTCCTATGTCTTATGGTCTTATGGATTCCTCTGTAAATCCCAGCTGGCCCAGGTAAGTTAAGGGGCGAAAGGCGATTGAGAGGCAGTTATGCGCTGTAATGAATGGATTTTTTTAGGGACACCAATGTTCCTCCTGACACCGCAAAACGATTTCAAAACTCGGACTCACTTTTGAGTGGCCTGTAGCAGTTCTGTTAAGGTTAGGCCAGCTGAACAAGAAGGTACCAATGCTCAGACAATGCATAGCACACACTTCATCTATTGGTATTTCTTATGCCCCCAATTTTCACGGGCTAACGAGGCTCCTGGCTATTCCTGGAGTGACCCTGGGCAGCCCATTTCAAGGCACTCACCAAACTCATGGTGACACAGATAAAAGCAAAAAACTGCAGATGCTGGAAATCTGGAACAAAAACAAAAATACCTGGAAAAACTCAGCAGGTCTGACAGCATCTGTGGAGAGGGATACAGTTGATCTTTCGAGTCCATATGGTCCTTCATCGGAACTAAGACATATAGAAATGAGATGAAATATAAGCCAGTAGAAGGGGGTGGGACAGGAGAGCTCGATAGGGGGCCAGTGATAGGTGGAGGCCAAGAAGAGACTGCCAAAGATGTCATAGACAAAAGGACAAAGGGGTGTTGACGGTGGTGATATTATCTAAAAGATGTGCTAATGGGGATATTAAGGGAAGCAAGCTAGTGGCAGATGGCCCTAGTGCGGGTGGGGTGTGGGGAACAGATCAAAATGGGCTAAAAGGTGGAGATGACATAACAGATCAAAATAAATTTAAAAATAGGAGGGAAGAGAAAAAATTCGTTGTAAAAAAAACAAAAAAAAGTTTTTAAATTATAAATTATTGTAAAAAGGGGGATCAGAAAGGGGGTGGGGATGGAGGAGAGAGTTCATGATCTGAAATTATTGAACTCAATATTAAGTCCGGGAGGCTGTAGAGTGCCTAATCGGAAGATGAGGTGCTGTTCCTCCAGTTTGCGTTGAGCTTCACTGGAACAATGCAGCAGGCCAAGGATGGACATATGGGCATGAGAGCAGGGTGACGTGTTGAAGTGGCAAGCGACAGGGAGGTCTGGGTCATGCTCGTGGACAGACCAAAGGTGTTCTGCAAAGCAGTCAACCACTGTGTGTTTGGTCTCTCCAATGTAAAGGAGACCGCATTGGGAGCAGCGAATGCAGTAGACTAAATTGAAGGAAGTGCAAGTAGAGTGCTGCTTCATTTGAAAGGGATGTTTGGGTCCTTGGATGGTGAAGAGTGGGGAAGTAAAGGGGCAGGTGTTGCACCTTCTGCGGATGCATGGAAAGGTGCCGTGGGAGGGGGGCTGAGGTGTAGGGGGTGATGGAGGATTGGACCTGGGTATCACTGAGGGAACAATCCCTATGGAATGCCGCCGGGAGGTTGAAGGGAAGATGTGTTTGGTGGTGTCATCATGCTGGAGTTGGCGGAAATGGCGGAGGATGATCCTTTGAATGCGGAGGCTGGTGGGGTGATAAGTGAGGACAAGGGGGACCCTATCATGGTTCTGGGAGAGAGAGGAAGGTGTGAGGGCGGATGTGCAGGAGATGGGCCAGACACGGTTGAGGGCACTGTCAACCACCGTGGGTGGAAAACCTCAGTTAAGGAAGAAGGAAGACATGTCAGAGGAACTGTTTTTAAAAGTGCCACCATCAGAACAGATGTGACGGAGGCGAAGGAACTGAGAGAATGGGATGGAGTCCTTACAGGAAACGGGGTGTGAGGAGCTGTAGTCGAGATAGCTGTGGGAGTTGGTAGGCTTGTAATGAATATTGATGGACAGTCTATCACCAGTAATTGAGACTGAGAGGTCAAGGAAGGGAAGGGAAGTGTCAGTGATGGACCACGTGAAAATGATGGAGGGGTGGAAATTGGAAGCAAAGTTAATCAATTTTTCCAGATCCAGGCGAGAGCATGAAGCAGCACCGAAGCAGTCATCGATGTACCGGAGAAAGAGTTGTGGGAGGGGGCTTGAGTAGGACTGGAACAAGGAATGTTCCACATACCCCATAAAGAGACAGGCATAATTGGGGCCCATGCGGGTACCCATAGCCGTACCTTTTATTTGGAGAAAGTGAGATGAGTTTAAGGAGAAATTGTTCAGTGAGAGAACAAGTTCAGCCAGATGGAGGAGAGTGGTGGTGGATGGGGATCTTTCGGGCCTCTGTTCGAGGAAGAATCGGAGAGCCCTCAGACCATCCCTGAGTGCTCTCCGGTGGGGGATGGAGGCGTAGAGGGTTTGGACATCCATGGTGAAGAGGAGGCAGTTGGGGCCAGGGAACTCGAAATTGTTGATATGATGTAGGGCATGAGAGGAATCGCGGATGTAGGTGGGAAGAGACTGGACAAGGGGAGAGAGAATGGAGTCAAGATAGCAAGAAATGAGTTCCGTGGGACAGGAACAGGCTGACACAATCAGTCTGCTGGGATAGTCCTGTTTGTGGATTTTGGGTAGGAGGTAGAAGCGGGCAGTTCGAGGTTTGGAGACCATGAGGTTGGAAGCTGTGGAGGGAAGATCTCCAGAGCATATGAAGTCACTGACAGTCCTGGAAACAATGGCTTGATGTTCAGTGGTGGGGTCATGGTCCAGGGGGAGGTAGGAGGAAGTGTCAGCGAGTTGACGCTCAGCCTCTACGAGGTAGAGGTCAGTGCGCCAGACAACAACAGCATCACCCTTGTCAGTGCACTTGATGACAAAGTCAGGGTTGGAACTGAGAGAACGGAGTGCGGCAAGTTCAGAAAGAGACAGGTTAGAGTGGGTGAGAGGAGCAGAGAAATTGAGACAACTGATGTCACGCCGACAGTTCTCAATGAAAAGATCAAGAGAAGGTAAGAATCCAGAGGGAGGGGTCCAGGTGGAGGGAGAATATTGGAGGCAGGTAAAAGGATCCATTGAACGAGGAGAGGACTCCTGCCCAAAGAAGTGAGCGTGGAGACGAAAGTGGTGGAAGAAGAGTTCAGCATCATGCCGAGCCTGAAATTCATTGAGATGAGGGTGTAAGGGTATGAAACTGAGTCCTTTGCTGAGCACTGAACGTTCAGCATCAGAGAGGGGAAGGTCAGAAGGTATGGTGAATACACGGCTGGGGCTGGTTGGAAGATGGGATGGGGACAGAGGGACGGGCAGGGGTGGAGGGTCCTGGGTGGGCATTGGTGTTGATGAGTTGTTGGAGCTTGCGTTCCTTTGCACCTAAAAGTTTCTTGTTGAGGTGTCGGATGAGATGAAGAATAAAATGAAACGGGGGGGCAAGGACAGCTTAGAAATAGGGTGCGTCGGTGCTGCTGGAGGGAGAGGTCGAGTGTGTTCATATGGCAGCGCATGGCACTGAGTGTGGATCTCAGGATGTGACGAGAACAGCAGTCCGAGGAGCGTTGTATGTCGCGGAGATACCTGTAATCCTGGGTGGGTTCGAAACATGAGGGGTGGAACTTAAGTTGGAATTCATGTGGGGTAAGTCGGAGACTTATGGGTACCCGCATGGGCCCCAGCTATGCCTGTCTCTTTATGGGGTATGTGGAACACTCCTTGTTCCAGTCCTATTCAAGCCCCCTCCCACAACTCTTTCTCTGGTACATCGATGATTGCTTCGGTGCCGCTTCATGCTCTCGTCTGGATTTGGAACAAATTTATTAATTTTGCTTCCAATTTCCACCCCTCCATCATTTTCACATGGTCCACTTCCCTTCCCTTCCTCGACCTCTCAGGAATCACCAATTTCTGGTGATAGACTGTCCACCATTATTCATTACAAGCCTACTGATTCCCACAGCTACCTCATCTACAGCTCCTCACACCCCGCTTCCTGTAATGACTCCATCGCATTCTCTCAGTTCCTTTGCCTCCGTCGCACCTGTTCTGATGATGCCATGTTCAAAAACTGTTCCTCTGACATTTCTTACTTCTTCCTTAACCACCTACTGTGGTTGATAGGGCCCTCAACTGTGTCCGGCCCATCTCCCGCCCTCACATCTTCTTCTCCCTCCCAGAACCATGATAGGGACCCCCTTGTCCTCACATATTACCCCACCAGCCTCCGCGTTCAAAGGATCATCCTCCACCATTTCCACCAACTCCAGCATGATGCCACTGCCAAACACATCTTCCCTTCACCCCCCCAGCGGCTTTCCTCAAGAATCGTTCCCTCCAGGACACCCCAGTCCACTCCTCCATCACCCCCTACACCTCAACCCCCTCTCATGGCACCTTCCCATGCAACCGCAGAAGGTGTAACACCTGCCTCTTTACTCCTCCACTCTTCACCATCCAAGGACCCAAACACCCCTTTCAAATGAAGTAGCACTCCACTTGCACTTCCTTCAATTTTATTATACTGCATTTGCTGCTCCCAATGCGGTCTCCTCTACATTGGAGAGACCAAACGCAGAATGGGTGACTGCTTTGTAGAACACCTTTGGTCTGTCCACAAGCATGACCCAGACCTCCCTGTCGCTTGCCACTTCAACACGTCACCCTGCTCTCATGCCCATATGTCCGTTCTTGGCCTGTTGCATTGTTCCAACGCAAACTGGAGGAACAGCACCTCATCTTCCGACTAGGCACTGTACAGCCTTCCGGACTTAATATTGAGTTCAATAATTTCAGATCATGAACTCTCTCCTCCATCCCCACCCCCTTTCCGATCCCCCTTTTTACAATAATTTATAATTTAAAAACTTTTTTTTGTTTTTTTTACAACTAATTTTTTCTCTTCCCTCCTATTTTTAAATTTATTTTGATCTGTTATGTCATCTCCACCTTTTAGCCCATTTTGATCTGTTCCCCACACCCCACCCGCACTGGGGCCATCTGCCACTAGCTTGCTTCCCTTAATGTCCCCATTAGCACATCTTTTAGATAATATCACCACCGTCAACACCCCTTTGTCCTTTTGTCTATGACATCTTTGGCAGTCTCTTCTTGGCCTCCACCTATCACTGACCCCCTATCGAGCTCTCCTGTCCCACCCCCTTCTACTAGCTTATATTTCATCTCTTTTCTATATGTCTTAGTTTCAATGAAGGGTCATACAGACTCGAAACATCAACTGTATCCGTCTGCGCAGATGCTGTCAGACCTGCTGAGTTTTTCCAGATATTTTTGTATTTGTTCATGGTGGCACAGATGTTGACTAAGTGCTGTCGTTCCAGTTTTATCATGCTATCATTTCCTGTCCAACAGGGAGGGGAGATTGCAAATCTGCCTCAATCTCTTTCTTTAGTTCAAATAAAAAACAAAGTAGAATTTGAAAAGCTTTAACTGCTACTGATGTTTTATTTTCTTGATAGCAATTAGCTTGATTTTCTCACCGCTGTGTTTGTATGTGTGAAAAAGAGACATAGGAAAACATCCAGGAGATAATCACAAAACCTGCATAGTCATTGTTTACAGAGGCCCCTTGCAAAATCACAACCGTTGCTCACACACATGCTATTCCCCTCAGTCTGTGGAATCAGACCCATGCCCTCACCCTCCTTTCACTGCTGAAGCCAGGAATCATTAGTGAGCCAAACATGACTCATCCGCTTGTTTGGCCAAATCCCAGCTCCTCCCTCCACAGCAATTCCAAAATAATACTACCAGATTCCTGCAGCCCCTCAACAGTGCTGTCAAGCTCCAAGACCATACATACCCAGTGAAGCCTAGGACCATCCCCCAGAGCTATAGGGACACAAAATTGTTTGCATAGAGTGCTTTTTTTTGTAGATTCCTGGGGGCAGACCGCTGTGTGGGCCCCTTCCTGAACAGTCCATCCAGGTTTCCTCAATGATATCAATGGAGAAATATACAGTGGTTGTGTAAGTAATTTGCCCCTGGTCAATCTATGTAGTATGCAAAGCAGTGCTACGCAAACAAATTTTTCCTACATAACGTCCAACTCTGTCTGTATTGCTGTTGGCATGCAAGATTACTTCCAAATGAATTTATCTAAACACCCTTTTCCTTCCCAGTATTACCAGTGATTAGATATCCACCTCCACTTGGTTGCATCTTGTACACCATCTCGCTACATATTTGCAACTTCAAAAATCATGCAAGATAAAAATAATTATTTATATATCAAGGCAACTTTTGTATTCACAGTAAAACCAAAAGATTTGTGAAATTCAATTCCCAAAGTATCAGTAAACATCTAGCATTCTAATAAAAAACAAACTTGATTTAGTAACCCTTAGCCAATGGCCCTGATTTATCCTCTATGTGGAATAAACATCCACCTCGTTATAACACAGCAAATCTTCTGACTCATTGCAAGCTACAGTTCAGGAGGCTCACTAGTATATCGTAAATATGTGAATATGTACTGTACAATGCATATGTACTGACAACTGTGTATTGCAGGAAACTGGTGACAGCAGCAGGGATCATACAACATTGTCATATGGTGACAAAGTATCTCAAAATTCAGCATCAAAATCACCTGAGAACTTCAAGGAGCCCGAGAAGGAAAATAAAGCAGATACACCTGCAGACGATAATTCGGTCATGAATTTCTTCAAAACACTTGTAAGCAATCATAGCTTGTTCTTTTGAGCCTTGATTTTTAAGTCCTGTGGTCAAGGACATCCTGCAGATGTACAAGGAACATAAGTTCATTTCAGGAATCCAAGGCCTGATTTACACAAATTTCAATGCAAGGTCAATTCTCTTCTGGTGCTATTTTTTTAAAGGTAGACATTTAAATTTAAACATTTAACACTTGCGAGGATACTGAGGAGATTTGCCAGGATGTTGCCAGAAATAGAGAATGTTAGATACGAGGAAAGATTAAATCAGGTGGACTTGTTTCCTTTGAGGCAGAGGGAGGCTGAGGGATGATTTAATGGAGGTGCATAAAATTACAATGGGTCTATGAATGGAAAGGAAGGACATATTTCCATTAACAGAGAAGTCAATAACTAGGGAGCATAGATTTATAGTAATTGGTAGAAGGGAATTAAGGAGAATTTTTTTGGTAGGGGCAAAAACCCTCATCACATTTTAAAAATAATCCTTTGGTATGCACTTGGAGTGCTTTGGCCTACAGGGTGATGGACCAAGAGCTGGAAAATGGGATTAGATTAATTTTATTCTTTCATGGGATGTGGGCATCACTGGAAAGGCCAGCATTTGTTGCCCATCCCTAATTGCCCTTGAACTGAATAGCTTGCTAGGCCATTTCAGAGGTCAGTTGAGAATCAGTGACATTGCTGTGGGTCTGGAGTCATAGGTGGGCCAGACCAGGTAAGGAGAGCAGATTTCCTTCCCTAAAGGATATTAGTGAACCAGATGGGTTTTTATGACAATTAATAGTTTCATTGTCACCATTGCTGAGACTAATGTTTCATTTCCAGGTTTGTTCACAGAATTTAAATTCCACCAGCAGCCATGATGGGAATGGAACCCATGTCCCCAGTGCAATAGCCTGAGCCTCTAGATTACTAGTCTAATGACATTACCATGACATCACTGTGTCCCCATTATAGCACTTTTTTTGGGTGGTACAGACACAATGGCCCGAATGGTCTCCTTTTGTGCCAGAAATTTTGTATGTTTCTATATATGTATGTTTCTGTATTATTTTCAAAGTATTCATGGATTAAATTTGTAAATTAATACCAAAAAGCATTCAGTAATCTTGTCCATAAGATGTTGTAACTGAAACTATGTGAATTGTACTTTTTCTGCTTTTCCTTAGTACAATTCGTCACATTGCCCAAGCATTAAAGGTTATGTTGAAAATTGTAACTGATAGTGTCTGGGAAAGCACAGAATTAAATTGAAGATGACCAGTTTGGATTCCCGGGAGGAAGAGGGACAATCAAGCAATCAGCATTATAAGATTGTTGAGTGAACACAGTTTAGAGTTTGGACAGGAAGTATATGTTTTGTAGATTTTGAAAAAGCATTTGAATGTGTTTACTAGATTAATCCCTTGACGGTGCTGAAAGACATTGGAGTAGACTGGAGAGTTAGATGACTGTTAAGAAATCTGTATATGGGACAAACAGCAACAGTGAGAGTAGCCAATGGGAAGTCAGAACCATATGTAACCATGTGTAATTGAAAGAGGAGTACAACAAGAGTGCATCACCAGTCCTCTTCAATCTCTATAAAGAAGCATTGATCAAAGAAATGTTTGAAAACGTGGAATCTGGCATTAAGGTGGGGGGGGTGGGTGGGGGAAGAGGGGTGCGTGGGGGCAAATGAAACATCAGCTAGATTTGCAGATGACAAAACAAGCACAGAAGAAAGATTACAAGAATGAGTAGATAAAATAGACGAGTAACAGCAGGAATGAACTTTGGAATGAAAGTGAACATTGGCAAAACCAAAGTTATGTTTATCTCAAAATTATCAAGAAATATTCATATATTTATTGAAGTAAAAGAACCAGAACTGGTGCAAGAATTCAAGTTTTTAGGGAGCAGAATATCTGCAGATGGAAGGTGCAACAAACAAGTAAGAAGAAGGATAGTGATGGGAAAGGCCATATTTAGTAAGCAGAGATAGTTGCTAATCAAAAAGTTGAATAAAGTATTGAAGCAACTTGTAAAGAGGTTGAATTGGAGTGTTTTATCTGAATGTGAGACTTGGACCTTACAGAAAGAGGAGCCCAGCCTGTTAAATAGCTTTGGAATGTGGGTTTGGAGGAGAATGGAAAGAGTCAGCTGGACAGAAAAAGTAACAAATGAAATGCTGAGGAGAGTAAATGAAGAAATTTGTTGAATGTAATTAGGAAAAGGTAGAGAGACTGGGGAGAGCACATCTTAAGAGGAAATGGACTAGTAAGAGACATTTTGGAGGGAAGATTTCAAGGAAAAAGAGGAATAGGAAGGAAAAGAATATCAATACTAGATGACTTGAAAATTGAAGGAAACTATTGGAAAATGGGAAGACTGGCATAGAGAGCCATTGTGAAGACTGTGACCCAAGGACCTACCTTCAGGCAGAGTGCACGTGATGATGATGAAGTCATATTAGACTCGAAACATTAACTCTGTTTCTCTCTCCACAGATGCTGCCAGACCTTGGAGTTTTTCCAGTATTTTCTGTTTTCATTTCAGATTTCCAGCATCTGCAGTATTTTGCTTTTATATTATTATGATGCTTTACCTAAGGCATGAAAGTAAATGGAATAAGACTATTAGTTTTTTAATTAAATCCCTTTGTGACAAAAAGAAAGAAGAATAATTTCACAGTCAAAGGATTTTTTTGAAGTCAATTGTTTTTTGGCAAGCATGGTAGCTCATCTGTGCACTGGGAGATCACACAAACTAATAGGCAGTGAATCTGCTTGGTATTGTTAGTTGAGGAATGTATGCTGACCTAGAGATCTATTCCTGGGCCTTTGCTATCCAGAGAATTTTGTTCCCAATGTAAAATACTGAAGATGCTGGATCTGAGATAAAAAAAAATCAAAATACTGGAAATCCTCAGCATGTCTGACAGCGTCTGTGGAAAGATAAACAGAGTTAATGTTTTAGGTTGACGACATTTCAATTTCAGTTGCTGTTTGCTGTTAAGGGATATTTCCTTTTTTCCCCTCACTTCTTGTGATTGCTTTATTTTAAACCATAACATTACCTCTGGAATCTACATGCATTGATCCTTGGAACCACCCACCTTCTTCCCTCCCTCCCTCCCACCCTCCCCTTCCTCATACTGCCCCTTGGCAATAACATCCAAAGATATGGGATCAAGCTCTGCATGCATACTAATTCTCACCTCTACTTATTGCCTGTCTCAATTCATGCACTGCTTCTCTGTTGTCAGACTGTTCATCCAACATCTAGTTCTGAAGGTGCAATTTCTCCTGTTAAACATTGGGAAGCTGAAAACAATGTTTTTTTTGGTCCCCATTACAAACTCCTTACTGTCACTATTGATTCCAACTCTCTTATTCTCTCCATCACAAAAATAACATACTTTCATCCCTATAACCAACCTCAGTCCATGCCTCAGTCCATCAGGTGCTGAAGCCCTGATCCTTGTCTTTATCACCTTTAAGAACATAAGAACTAGGAGCAGGAGTAGGCAATTCAGCCCCTCAAGCCTGCCCCACCATTCAATACAATCATGGCTGATCTCATTTCGTCCTCAACTCCAATTTCCCGCTCTCTCCCCATAACCTTTCAACCCATTACTAATTAAAAATCTGTCTATCTCCTCCTTAAATTTATTCAGCGTCCTGGCATCCACTGCACTCTGAGGTAGTGAATTCCACAAATTCACGACCCTTTGAGAAAAGTAATTCCTCCTCATCTCTGATTTAAATCTACCACCTCTTAGCCTAAACTATGGCCTCTCATTCTAGAATTCCCCAGAAGGGGAAGCATCCGCCTGACGTATACTTTGTCTATCCCCTTTAGCATCTTATATACCTCAATTAGATCTCCTCTCATTCTTCTAAACTCTAGCGAATATAGGCCTAAACTGCTCAATCTCTACTTTAGACTCAACTATTTTGGCGTTGTTACACAGAAATAATAAAAACATCTGTAATTTTCATTATAGGTGACACCAACAAAATCTTCTTCCAAGACAGAGCTTGGCTCACAGCAGGCCTCAGATGACAAGGTAAACCTCTTATTATTGTTTCCTCCTTCCCTTTGTGGTTTGGTTATACCACATACCATCTGTCACCAGTTATTAGGTGAGCAGCAAAGGAGCAGAAGCATGATGAAGAAAAGGAGGAAGAAGAAAGAGAAAGAGAGGAAGCGGGCAACGAGCACAGTTCCCTTCTGCCCATACTGTCCATGGAGAGCTAACTTAAGTGCAGTACCAGGAAGCACAACCCCTGTTCCATATTGCCAGACAGTCTCACACTTTACCTTCCCTCTGTCATTTACCATCACAGCATCTGTTTGGCCATAATGCAAAAATAACAGTCACAAAAATTAAACATTTCAAATCAAATTTATGAATGAAATCATGCCATATTGTTTACAAACATAAGTCAATCACATTTTTGCATTTCCTTGGTGCCTGTCTACTGAGTACCATTACCTGTCCTAGTCCTGCTTTGTAATGCTACCCCAGAGGTTGCAGCATGGCTGGTGGATTGCTGCTAACTTTCAGTAAAGGAGACTGCAGGTGGCTTTGGAGGATGTAGTTTCAGAAAGCACAGCTGTGCACTGCACCATCTCAGCTTGGGTGATAGCAGTCTCAGCTGGCTGACTGACAGGCAATGGCAAGAACACTGGCAGTGTTGCAGTGAAGGGAGGGCAAATGCTCTCTTCTTGAAAGAGGACAGTTGGTTTATGCTCCATGGAGCCACTGTCGCTCCCCCCAGGCAGCATCTCAATAATCCTGGAAATCTGTAGCAGGACACGTTGCTTAACTGCTGTGACACCCTGAAAGGCTCTTTGAACACTGTGATCCACAGCCATGATGAAAGCAGTCTGGGCTTGTATAAAAGCAATCTGAGATACTGCAGCACTTGGACATTGAGTGCTGCACTTGTGCTGTGATGGAAGCTACAACAGGCATCAGATGCTGCATCATGCATAGGTCCGTAAAAGTGTTGATAGAGTTGGCCACCACTTCCATGCTGAATGGCTAGCTTCACCTATTGCTCAAAGTTTCAAAATACTTTAACCTTCCAGGGTCATATGATATAGACTGGGCAGTTTTCAGATCTGATAGTGGTGATCTTAGGCCCATTTATGAGTATGCTTTCTGTGTATCACACAATGTGCTGGTCAGGGTAGCCATTATCCCACAGAATAGCTTTGATGCACCCTATTTTGGCATCAAGCTTGCATGATGGGCAAATGGCTTGGGCCCTATTTATGAGGTTACCAATAAGACCAATCTTATAGCATGTGGAGCAGTAGGAATCCCAAAGCTTATATCGACTTGTGAAGGTAGGCTTGTGGTAGACAGTAGTAGAGAACTCTTAAGCATATTTCTCAACTTGCACGTTGAGGAAAGGGAGCTTGTTAGATTACTGCATTTCAAGGATGAATAAGAGCGCAAGATGGAGCACATTCAGGAGTGTAAGGAAATTCTTACACGCACCTGCAGTTTCAAATATAGCAAACGTGTCATCACCATATTCTGATATGTAGATGACACGTTTGCCATCTTTGAATCTGCAGCTGCATGTATTCATTCATTGAATTTCAGTGCCGGTGCAATGCCAGGTGGGTAGGCAGTATGTCCGAATGACTAGCGGATCATATCAAGCAGCATGTCCCTTCGGCTGTTCGCAATAAGCAGAGTACTGACTATTCAACCAACTCGTGCTTGCAAAACTCAGAACATAATGTCTAACGTTGGATATTATTCCGCAATTGGACAGCATGTGCTGAACAATCCCGAGTGTGCTACAAACTACACTAACAGACAATTTAAGATTATTATTCAAGCTCACAATGTAGCTCACTTACATTCGCTAGAAGTTACCTATATTCATATGCAGGGGCCTGTTCTCTGCCATCAAAATCAATATGTCCAGACATTGCACCTACTTTGCTTTTATAAAATTGAGTCTTTGATGCCTTCTATGCACTTTGCAGTATTGCCATTCACTCCAAGCATTTACAGAACAATGACCAAAACAAATGTCTGTACAATAGGAGATCTTGAAGGATAGGGAGAATATAATCTTAAATAACCCAGGATGTAAATCACAAATTTAAGGCTCTGCAAAAAGTTTGTTATAGAGTTCATTTTACATTAGTTTTCAATGAATTATTTCCATTTAAAAGTTTTCATTATCAGGGCCTCAATTTTTCAGTCGGCATGAGGGGCGGGCCTGACATGTCGGCACGTAAAATGATGCGTGATGATGTTGGGCGTGCGTCCCGATGTCATTGCGCCCACTCGCGATGTTTTGTTCAGCGGATGTGCACCAGAGTTGGCTGCACACTTGCCAATAACTGATAGACCTTTTAAGGCCATTAATGAATTAACTAATGTAATTGTTCATGCTGCTCGTCCAACCTTAAGGTTGGCGGGCAGGTAAAAAGCCAAGCGGCCTTCACGTCTTTTAGGAACCTCATCCACGAGTGGGATGAGGTTTCCTAAAGCTTTTACCACTGAAATAAAAAAAAAATTCTGAAATATAAAAACATGTCCCATCATGTGACACAGTCACATGAGGGAACGTTTAATTAAATTTTCAAACATTTATTTATTTCAAAAGCGCTTCAAACCTCCTGAGGCACAGAGCTGCCACAGGGAGATTGAAGCACTCTTTCGTGCTGGCCCTGACTCTCTCTCCTCCCCCGGCCCGCACAGGTAGCGCTGAGAGCTACAGCTCTCGCCTTACGCTGGGCGGGCCTTAATTGGTCTGTCCGTGTAAAATGGCAGTGCAGAACCGATCGCGGGCGGCGGTCGGCTCCACGGCCACCTGATCCTGCCGAGTCGGTCCGCCGACTGAATAATTCAGGCCCAGGACTAACAATACAGCAGGTAATGCCTGGTTCAGTTAGCATTACCCATAGAAATATTGGCAGAATATGGATATTAGCCTGTGATGCAGATACAATTAAAACAGAAGCAGAATGGCAATGGTTTTCTTGATTATAAGTATCTTAAGGAAAATTTGATTTTATCAGCCAACTCAATTTTGAGGTTAATCATGTGCAAGTGTGATAATGAAAAATGAGTAGATTTTGTTTTATTGATAGAATGAAGTAAATGGTGAACATAAAGAAGCAACAGCTAAATCCCACAAATTAGAACAAAAAGCAGCAGAACAGAAGATATCCAAGACAAATGATGCAGATTCCTCCGATAAAGCAAAACTGGAAAAGTCACCAACACAAAGTCCATTTGGAAAGCTGTTTAAGCAAAAGGTCAGTAAAAGCACAGTAATTTCATTACTTTAAACATTTTAATCGGGTTAATGATAACCCTCAGCTATTACTATGATCTTCTGTATTGTAATCTGTACATACATGTGTTGCTCTCCTGAAACACCGAATGAAATAACTCTTGATGTTATAGTTGGACAGCTCACTTACATAGTTAATTACAAATTTAATTCTGGACATGTAGCAGCCTGTCAAATCCAAGTTTTCATTATAGACACCTTTAACAAATGGCAAACTAAAAACCAAGCCCATTTACTAACCACAATACATACAGATTAACTACACAGGTAGAAGAAACTGTCAATCAGAAACCAACAAATCACCACCACTACAATTTAACACTTAAAACAGAAAGTATTAAAGTAATAGCATCACATTTTTTGAAATTATGGGGTTAATTAGGAGACAGCAGTCTTGCAGCCCTATCTCTGATTGGTATCCCTTTCAAGGGATCCTGGCTGGGGCTGCAGAATTATAGCTTATGTGTAGTAGTCCAAGTTAAATCAAAATGTTGCACATATCTCAGGTACATAGGCACAAATAAATCTGATAAAGAATAGGATCTTATTAAACTCACATGAATAATTATGAAATTTCACTTCCTTTTACAAAGAGATGAAGAGAAGTGTAAGTATAACTGTTGATGAACAACATTTTAATTGGGAATGTGTGTTGGATATTCAGCCTTGCATGTGGCTGTCCTATTTCTGCTGTTACATGGTTCAGTCTCAAGTGAGGTCAGTTCTGTGGCAGTGGCCACTGCACATTACTCAATGCAACTGCACCACCCAGGTATAACATTTCTAAAATTAGTTATTTTTGACAACATAAAATCTTATTTAATGATCAATTCATTTTGGTCTCTTCTTTCTTCACTCAGACCATCAAGGAAGTACCACAGGTCAGTACAAATCAACATGTAAGTTAATTATCTACTGTAAATTCTGTGATCCTCTGAAGCCAGCAGAGACACTCAGTTGAAGGAAATGTGTCAAAGATGGGATAAGTGAATTCAATCCCAATGCCATGATGTGTTCTCCAGTCAAAGGAGTTCCTTCCTGGGAATGCTGAATTTAGCCTTTTGTGTACTGTACTACAATTGTATTAAACTGTCATGCTAGCTATAAATGTTAATATAATGGCAGAATTTATATCACACTAAGTGCTGTTTTTCTTCTAATTTTCTTTTTGGGAGGCCATTTATTACCATGCGTCATTTTCTATTTGGGAGGGCACAGTGGTCTGTGTTGACTTCTGTAAGACTGTTATTGATGCCATTGAGATCAAATAGCGGGAGGTGTGATTCAGATAGGGCATGTCAAAAACATCTAATTTTTCTTACCCCTCAGATGAAATGTCTTGCTTCTTCATCTGCCAGCTCACGTCAAACTAGCACGCTTCTAGTTACATTATTTCACCATACACAGTGACTATAACTTTGATTTATGAGAAGAGTAAGCATAAACTGGTTTTATAGATTTGTCAGTTTCTGCATCCTAGGGATAAATTGTTCCACTTATGTTGCAGAACCAGGAAATTTCATGTACCAATGCATGGTCTTCTATATCAGTTATCTTCTGTCTTTCGTCTATTTCTTTTGCCAGGGTATATTTCAAAGGTAAGGTTCCTCTGGTTCTGTTGCTTTTTGTACAGTGTGAGCTCAGGCCATAATTGATGAACCATAGGAGGGCCATGACCAACAAGCCAAACTCTATCCTCACACAATAAGCATATGAGCCATACTTATAAACAAGAGTTTAACAGAGTGAGAACCATGGCTGTTATTTTTTTTCCTTCTCCCTAGACTCCAAATGTTAAAAACATTATTATCACAGCTAACATATTTTGCAAGTAATGCACAATATCTTCTAGAGACACAAGGTTGGAAATGTTGAATCTGAGGCAGTAAATAGCTGTTCTTAAATTTGCTTTGTCTTGGCAGGTGAATATTAAAAATAAATTTAGTGAGCACTTATCCAGTTCTTGAAAAATAAAAGTCATTTTTCCCCATTTACCCTTTGTATTATCATATGGAAATATTAATTATGAACATTTTGACACATTTTCAGAACCACATCATTTTACATATCTTGTCACATAATCAGTATTTAACAAGGAAAGAATAACTTGGCAACTGTAACCACAATTAAACCAGGTCCAGGTTAATGATCTAGAGCAGGAACCTGAGCTGAGATTTTCTTTTCTTCGCCTAGAGTCTCAGAGTCAACTTAGTTGCTGCAAATTGATATCAGCTAAATCAGTACAGTGGCTCTCTAAGGATCCTTTACATGGCTCAACACCACACCAGGCAGTTTATTTATGCACTGCCCATCCAGCTTTTGATTGCTTAATAAGTTGTTTTGATAATTATATCAACTTTATTATTTTTCTGCTACAATTAATGACAGATATAAGCAATATCAAAACTATTGGGGATAGAATACTTTTGGCCACACTCCGATGCTGATGCAAAAACATCAACTGAATGGCTGAGTTATAAGAGTTTTCTCGGAAAAGTTTAGAACACAGTTGCTATTAGAATTCCAATAAGGCACAGATTTTAATCATACTTATCCATGTGTAATACAGAATGGATATACATTTCTATTTATAGTTGGTTCCCTGAGGCTGTCTGATAATTTAAATGCCCATTGCACTGATAACTCTCACGGAATATCACAGAGCAAAATGAATGACAAAGACTTGTCTCCAACTTGTATTCTGTGGATTAATGCCCAGTTATATACATAACTCCTATTGATATTTCCAACAAGAGAAAAATAATTTAATTAATAATTCTTTAGTGAGGCCTGCATTTATTGCCCATCCCTAACTGCCCTTGAGAAGGTGGTGGTGAGCTGCCTCCTTACACCCCAACAGTCCATGTGGTGTAGGTACACCCACAGTTCTGTTAGGAGGAGAGTTCCAGTAAAGAAATAGTGATATATTTCCAAGGCAGGACAGTGAGTGGCTTGGAGGGGAAGCTGCTGTGATGGTGTTGTGAGAATGGATGTTTTTAAATATTTTTGGGGAATATTGTATTATTCTGTAAAGAAGGCTGGATGTGTGTGTGTGTGTGTGTGTGTGTGATTTAATTAAGCTGAGAAATGATTGATAGGAGTCATGTTGTCTGGGGGATTTAAAAGGTTAGGGGTGTTAGGTTGATGTACAGGTAAATGGGTTAGATCAAACATTTGCATTTTTAGGTAAGTTGAGATTTGTTTGAATAGCAAAGGAGAGTCAGAGGTGAGTAAGAAACATGTTTGCATCTTGCAGGAGTTCCAAAGATAAACAGTAGTGGGGATGTTATATTTTATTGACCTGAAAGCAAAGACAAAATAGAGACATAAAAGATTTAATGTTTGGAAGGATTTGAGATTCAAAGAGGTGTGAGAACAATAGAACCTCAGATAAAAGGCGGGGCGGGGGAGGGGGGGGGTGGGGGGGTGGTGGGAAGGTATTTTAGAGTTAGTGTGGAAAGCTTAGGATGGAGATAGCTGGAGCTGTTTGAGCTGTTGAGCTATAGCTGGAGCTCTGGACTGGGAGAGGATGCCATTTGATCCAGCCATCCAGTCAAGCCAGAGAAGTCTTGGGCTGCAACAAGCAGTTTTATTCTGAAGTGGTTTCCACTGCAGAGTGGAAGAGGGTAGTGGTTATGTGGTATGCTTTTATTGAAGCTACAGCAGTTTGCCTTGGATAACGTTACTGGTTTTTATAGTTAAACATCTATATGGTAGTGTTGCCTGGAAGGCGCTTATTTGTAGGCTCGACAAAGTAGAGAGTTTTTTGGGGGGAATGTTTTGTAAGGCTAACTTTAATTGTGTAACTGTAATCTTGTGTGCTTAAGTTTTCTTTTATTCTTGGATTAACAAAACTTTTACTTTTAATTTTTTAAATCCCAAAATGTGCT
Source organism: Carcharodon carcharias (assembly GCF_017639515.1). Classification (NCBI taxonomy): domain Eukaryota; kingdom Metazoa; phylum Chordata; class Chondrichthyes; order Lamniformes; family Lamnidae; genus Carcharodon; species Carcharodon carcharias. The sequence continues at coordinate 53,664,608 of NC_054480.1, forward strand.
ACTGGACCTCTTACTGCTGAGGTCAGTACATCATCTTCTCGTTTTCAGAATATTATAAAAAAAGGGTAAGGCCCATAAGCCAGGTTTCCCTCTGAGGTTTGGTTTGCGCAGCAATTAACACCGGCTGTGGTCATAACAGTTTTCCTATGCATCTGCTGCCCTTGTCCTTCTAGGTGGTAGAGGTTGTGGGTATGAAAGGTGATGTAGAAGGAGCCTTGGTGAGTTGTTGCATCCTGTAGGTGGTACACAATGCTGCAGCTGTGCATCAGTGGTGGAGGGAGTTAATGTTTAAGGTGGTGGCCAAGGTGCTAATCAAGTGTGCTGCTTTGATCTTGATGATGTGGATCTTTTTAAATGTTGTTGGAGCTGCTCTCATCCAGGCAAGTTCAGGGTTTTCTACCACACTCCTGATTAGTGCCTTGTAGATGTTGTACAGGCTTCGGGGAGTCAAGAGGTGAGTTATTCACCACAGAATTCTCAGCCTCTGATGTGCTCTTGTAGCCACAGTATTTATTGTGTAGTTCAGTTCAGTTCTGACCAATGGCAACCCCCAGGATGTTGATGGTGGGGCATTCAGCAATGGTAATGTCATTGAATGTCAAGGGGAGATGGCGGATTGTCTCTTGTTGGAAATCATTATTGCCTGTTGCTTGTGTAGTACAAATGTCAGCCCAAGCCTGAATCTTGTTCAGGTCTTGCTGCATATGGACAGGGTCAGCTTCAGTATCTGAGGAGTCGAGAATGGTGCTGAACATTGTGCAATCATCAGCGAACATCTCCATTCCTGACATTATGATGGAGGGAAGGTCAATGATGAAGGATCTGAAGATGGTTAGGCCTAGAACACTACCCTGAGGAACTATGCAGTGATGCCCTGGCACAGAGATAATAGACTTCCAACAGCCGCAACCATCTTCCTTTGTGATGGGTATGACTCCAACAAGTAGAGAGGGTTCCCTCAATTCCCATTGACTCCTGTGCTCCTTGATTAAGTTTTGGGACTGTCTCTAATTCAATGTTAAATGAGATAGTGAAGAGTCATGTGATCTGCTTCGAATTCTGTCTGATGAAAAGCCGAGTTGGCTTGGTTACCCTGTGGACAAGGAGGCCCGAGTCAAGACTTACTAAGAGCAAGCTTCAACATGTTCACACTTGCAACAAAGCCAAGACCAGTTGGGGCTGCCTGTGGGCAGATCTTCTGTCTCTGAGATTTTGGACAGAGAGAGAGAGAGAGAGGTCTCACAGAGAGACAAACGGCTGCAGCTAGTGTGGTCAGCAGAGAAGAGAGTGTGTACTTTCAGTGGACTACCAGGCAGAATTTAGAGTGGATTGTGGCATAGTGGTGATGTCACTGAGTTAGCAATTCAGGGACCCAGGCTCATGCTCTGGGGAATGGGTTCAAGTCCTATCATGGCAGCTATTGGAATTTAAATTCAATTACTAAATCTGGAATATAAAGCTAGTTTCAGTAATGGTGACCATGAAACTATCATTGATTGTTATAAAACCCCATCTGATTCACTGATGTCCTTTACCTGCTCTGGCATACATGTGACTCCAGGCCCCCAGCAATGAGTGACACTCAACTGCCCTGAAATGGCTGCTAGCAAGCCTCTCAGTTCAAGTGCAATTAGGCTTGGGCAACAATTGCTGGCCTTGCCAGCAATGCCCACATCCCATGACAGGATTTTAAAAATCCATGGCAATCTAAGGAATCCAGAAGATTTATTCTGGCGGAGGCAGGGAGAGAGGGGTAAAGAGTCGTGATTTTTCCAGTAGTTGAGAGTTTTAATGATCGTGCAGTGTTACGACTCAACAAAACAAAGAGAAGCGAACTCATTGGCAGCTGGGGTGATGTTGGACTGGCTCCTGTAAAAACAGCAATTCTGCAGAGTGCAAGCAGTGAAGTATAACTGTGGCATGGGTTTTTTGGCCATGTTAAAAAGTTAAAGAGGGTTATCTATTCTATAGTATTCATTGCCTACTAAATTGTGTTTAGTTGCTTTTAGTTTACTTGTTGTAGTAGAAGTCTTAAGACCTTGCCATGTGATCCTTTCAGTTGGTCACTGGGAATTCAAATCCCACGTGTAAAGTTATCGATCTCTATGGGAACTGTAACAATATTTTTTCTCTGGCTGCTTTCTTTATCCTTCCCTATTTCCACTTCATAAAGGTGATGGTCATATTTTGCATATTTCCACTATTGGCTGCTGGCCTTTTGGTAACTCATCCAAGAGGACATTCTTCATTTTTGAACCTACCCCTATGAATAGTTCAGCCATTTGGTCCAGATTTGATATCTATGGTGTGCTGAGTTATCTAATAGCAACTGGACAGCTACAATTGGCCTCAGCACTCCTTAATTAGGAAGGAAAAATTCCCTCCCCTCATTGCTGGAAAAGTGAATGTCTGAATGTGGGTATGGATAAGATTGGGCTCCATTGAGAAGTTTCCTATGCTGAATAGTTTACTAGCACTCCCTATTGAGGCGTATGTGTGAATAATGGCTAGTTGGGAAAGATACTGAAGGGCATCCAGCACGTATGAAACCATTCCCAAGTCAACAATTTTAGGAAAGGAGAAGGGGAAAAAATTGTTGGAGAGAATTTGGTTAACAGAAACAGGAAACAAATATAACTGCTGTATTTGATAGCGTGGATGAATACAGAAAGTCTGTCCTCACACATTCATGCATCTAGCAGAAACCACAATTCAACACATGTTGATTTTTCCTCCTTCCTTGTCCAGGATGTGAGACTGGTTATTGTAGCCCATAATTTTCTGACTGTTATTGAGTATTTAAATATAATCCAGGGCAGTAGAGCTGAATAACACACAATTCTGTACATTATCAATTGGGCTATCAGGACAGCACAAATCATTACATAGTGATAAATTGAAGTTACATTTTTGAATACTGGTTATTGACACATTATTGTAATGTGATTTATTTAAAAACAATACATGGTAACTTTTTATGCTGTCATTATCCAGATGGTAAAATGTTGGCATCAGTGATATATAATTACTGTAGAAGCTTAGGTCAAAAGTAGTCCACCATGGATCCAGGATACTGGACCAGTACTGCCTGTGCATATCGTGTGTTTAGACAATGCTGCATTTTCAAATCTGTATATCATTGTAATTTCACCAATAAATATAATATTTTATTTATTATTCAGGTTGAACAAGAAAATGTGATCAGTACAACTGATGCAAAATCCGAAAAAGGCATATCCCAGCCACAAAAACAATTCTCAAAACAGGAGATTAAAAGTCCTGAATCTGCACAGAAAGTGAAATCTGAAGAGGAGGAAGTTAAACCAGCTAAAAAGAGCTTCCTGAATTTCTTCAAACAGATGGTAAATAAACAGGTGCACCTTTATTAACATATATCCTCCAGTCCTGAGATCTTGGCCTGAATTTTAACCTAAAAAACAGACATGTTGGGCAGAATTTTGCCCTTGATGGGCGGGCGGGCCCCACTGCTTCGGCGGTGGGCGAGCAGCTGATCGACGACGCCGAAACGGGCCCGCCGCCATTTTAAGTGGGCGGGCCAATAAAGGCCCACCCAACGGGCCTCCTGACAGGAAACGCTGTGCGCTTCCTGTGCAAGGGGGGTGGGGGGGGGGAGGGGTGATTCCCCAACTGTCAGAGTGCGCTCTTTCGCACATGCGCACGAAAGAGTGCACATCTCCCTGAGGCAAAGTGCTGCCTCAGGGACATCGCTGAAAGGCTGGCAAATATAAAAATTAGAACAATAAAAAATTCATTAACATGTCCCCCTCATGTGAAAATGTCACACGAGATGGGACATGTTAATGAAGTAAACAAAAACTTTATTAAATATTTTTAAAATCGCTATCAAACCTCATCCCACCACTGGGTGAGGTTTGTAAAAAAAACCACCTACCCGCCTGCCTGTTGGGCCCGTGTGCCGAGCCAAAGTTTGCACAGGCCCCTCAAAATCGTCGATGATTGGCAAGTTAAGGAACTTAATGAGGCCTTTAATTAATGGCGGGCGTGCGTCCCACTGCATAGCACACCCGCCGACTGAAATATCACAATGCCACGCGCTGACGTCGAGACGCTCGCGGGACATCAGCACGCGACATTTCAAGTGCTGGCGGGCTCCGCCACCCACATGCCAGCCAGAAGAGTCTGCCTGTTGAGTTGACCTGGAAAACCTATTTCCTGACCTAAACTGATTTTCAAATCACCCATTTCTAGCTTTAACTGAGGAAAGAAAGTGAGCAAGCAATGGACCTAATTCAAGGTAGTGGGCTGCATCTTTAAATATGGCAATGAGACTGCAAGCTTCATTTTCATTCAGATTAACTGCTGTAGGCTGGGTTTTCCAAATGTCTGGGAAGCTGGCAGCTTCACCTAGGTGAACACTTGATGAATTCAAGAGATAAATGCCTTCACACCTGCCTCCTTGATTCAGGTACTTGGCACTCTCTCAAACATCTTTCCCCCGAAGCCGCAAACCCACCATGTGGCCTCTAGCTTCAAACCATCCCACGATACCCCTTCCCGCCCAACAAGAGGCCTCCCCAGAAGGAAAAAACAGTTTGGACCAGTATTCTTATTTCCCAGTTTTTATTGTTTTTACCTTCTGCGTCTGATTATGTAGTAAAAGGGTCTGGCTCATGAAAGGTCAACGTGGGACTGAGTACAGTAACACCCACACAGTGATGTAAGAAAATACATGACCCATACTTAGGGGTCAGTGTAGTGTTAGACAGAGCCGCATATAGAAGGAAGCATGGAGACAGCTCCTAGCTTGGACCTTTATGTATATATATATATATATATATATATATAGTTTCTAGTAGTTATTAACTACTTACTGTTAAACTACCGAAGATTACGAATATCTTAATAACTCCTACCGAACAACGACCAACACCTGATAACAGACTCAACCCCTCCGTGCCTCCCCCCATCCCTCCACAAGCCTCTGAACTCTGATTTCCTAACATCCTTGCGCTCTTCCACCAAGAATCCGACTCTACACCCAGGCCTCCGATACGATCCTCAGGCCATATGTTTCCCCCACCATGAGGGCTCCAACCGTCTCCTGCCGCAGTTCCGGATCCCTCCTGCCCCAGCCCTCCCCCTCCGCACTCCCGGATCAGCATCCCACTCGATGGAACCTTGCCCTAGTCACCCCACTCCCACCCTGCCCCCTCCCTAATCTGCCACCCCTTCCCTGGTTGAGCACCCCCTCCACTGTCTGGCATGGAGTCATCTGCTGCGGTCTTCACTAACCTGCACCTTGAGGTCCAGACGTCAATCAGCTGGCCTCTGGACAGCGAGCAAATCACTGACATGCTGTGGAGTTTGTGGGGAAATCCTGAATTACAGATTCTTTATGATTCTTTGACGCACCTGCTCCCAGTGGGTCAAGCGGGAAAAAAAAATCCCTTCTTTATGTAGATATGTCTATTGTCTGGTAAGTATGACTTTTCTTTTCCTATATAAATTACCTGAAGTGATCTTTTACTCAGTTAGACTTGTTAGAGACTGTACTTGGGGAAGTTATTCCAATATAGAACAAAATACATCACATTGACTGGAAAATAGGCAGAGTACAGGTACTGCAGAAAAAAAAGGGTTTATGCCATCTGGAAAGCAAGAAATAGAAGGTTAAAAATAGAGGAGGAAATGTCAAAGACAGATTTGTTTCTTTACTTTTCTCCTTTAGTGAATAAAAACTTAATAGTTGAAGAATCCACTCCTAATTCACCAAGGAATAGTGTTTGTAAAGCTCCACAACTTCTCCATGGCAAGGTTACATAACCTTTTGATAGATACCATTTGCTGAATATTGTGGGATAAAACTACGGAAACATAAGGTACTAGAAAATGCTTTTTCCATGGTGTTAAATAAAATGGAAATTTGTGTTTTACTTGGTAGAAAAATATGCCACCCTTGTTTTCAAAATGCCTCTATTGAGATCCAAAATAGCTTGTTGTCAATAAAGAGGAGCATGGAGGAATTCAGCACAAACTTGGCACAGGATTTTGGGCAGAGTTTAGAAACCATCTTCTTCAACATGCAAGTGGTGGCTAACTTCACAGGAACACTTGCGGACCTACGCATAATGCAGCATCTGATGGCCAATGTCTCAACTTCTATTGCAACACAAGCAGAAGCCAGAGTGCTACAGTGGAAGTTCAGACTGAGGCCCCATGAGCATGCCGCCACAAAGGCTCGGATTGCTCTCATCATGGCTGCAGAGTTTTTTTTATTCATTCATAGGATGTGGGCATTGTTGGCTAGGCCAGCATTTATTGCCTTGGTTCAGAGAGCTTTTTTTTAAAAAGTCAACCACATTGCTATGGGTCTGGAGTCACATGTAGGCCAGACCAGGTAAGGATGGCAGGTTTCCTTCCCTAAAGGACATTAGCAAATGAGACAGGTTTTGACAACAATCGACAGTGGTTTCATGGTCATCATTAGACTTTTAGTTCCAGATTTTTAAAAATTGAATTCAAATTCCACCCTAGTTTTCAAAATGCCTCTATTGAGATCCTGTCTCATTTCTGGACTCAGTTCAGAGACTAGGGAATATGTGTGCAATGGAGTTTTCAGCCCTAAACTGTATGCTGAACATGGGCATTGTAACAGAACATTAACTATGTCAGATCCAACATCATTTTCCAACATTAATTACAACAAAAAGTTCTGAGTAAAGTGCAGTAGGAATGCAGTAAAAATGCCCAGGGAAGTTGCGGGATTAGCCATAATGGAAACACCAGCATGATTCTCATTAGGCAACTACAGTCCTCAGGAATCACAAAAGTTTGTTTTGCTTTTGCTGTTTAGCTATCACTTTGACTAATAGTTAAGCTTGGTGTATACTTTGGTAAGTGGAACAGCTTTCTGCTGCTCAGCATGATGAGTAAGTGTTCCTCTGAAGTTTGACATTGCTGTTTTCTATATTACATATATATTATTTTGCAAAGTGAGTCCCATCTCCCGGAGTGACTAGTCTCTAATGTAGCATTGGAAAATCTTAGGACTCACTCTCTGCCATGTTGTTCATAATTCAGTGTTCTGCTTTTGTAACTAGTTCCAGCAGCTGCTCTGGCCAGAATGTACCTCCCCTTTAGGAGGAGGTGGTGCTAGCTTCTTATGATTTTGCACGCACTCTTCAGGTGTGCAGCCAGAGCTGCTCAACGGCATCCTGCGAGGTCATCTGCAGCTTCCCTCACTGAAAGACAGCAGCTTTCAACCAGCCACACTGCAGCCACTGCGCAAGAATACTAGGCCAAGCAAAGGCACAGGGAGGACAGGCACGAAGGGAATGCACAAGAGATCTTTTTTGTATGCAATACGGCAATGTTAGATTTATAAATTTGATTTGAAACATTTGTGGCAGCTTTCATTTTAGCGCTGTGGCCAAGAAAATGCTGTGATAAGTCAGTTACAGGGGGAAGGGAGATGCAGAACTGTTGTTTAATGGGGAATTGGGGTTGGCATTCACTGGTATCACAGTTGGATGAGTTGATCATGGACAGCCCAGCCTAAAAGGAGCTGCATTGGTTGCCTCCTTCCTTCCTCTTCCATGTCCTCTCCCTCCTCCTCCGCTTCCACCATCACCACTTCCTTCTCCTCCTGCTCCTCAGCTTGTCACCATATAAGTGTACCCTCATAATGGCGAGGTTGTGTAGCATGCAAGCAGACCACCACGAACCTTGCACCAACTCTGCTGCATACTGCAGGGCTCTTCCAGTGTGGCCCAGACATCAGATGTGTTGCTTGAGCGTCCCTGTGGTCTGCTCAATGACAGCCTTCTGTATGCCAGCATGGCTTATGTTTCATGTGTTCTGCCCATGTGTGCATGGTTGTGTGCTGGAGTTATGGACCATGTGGCCAGCAGATATCTCTCATCATCCTCTGGTTTGTCGTGATGGCTCAAAGACTGATGGTGCAGCTGACTGTCTCAGAATAAAAGCATCATGACCCCTGCCAGGATATCAGGCACTGACCTTTTCATTTGCTGCGTATGGTATTGAGGGAGTGGGATCCCTTCAGGTTGCAGTACCACTCCGAATTGACGTGCAGTGCCGCAATTGTCACTCCTGTAAGACTGGTGGTGCCTCATGGCCTCATAGACTTTACATAGTCCAGCAGCAGTTATTTTGTTGTTTTGAGACAACATAGGCAATTTAAAAATGCTCAATGATGATGTACCTACACTTCCGGAATTTTCTTTTCCGACAATATGTACTGATTAAAACCTCCCTTTCCTCGATAGCTGACATGGATGCATGATCTTCCCCTCCCCTGCTTTTTGCTCTCAAATTACATTCTTTTAACTGTTCAGGATTGAACAGAATTTTACACCTCACGGGTGCCCGACGTCATTTCATTTGGGAGCAATCTTCAGATCAGCGGGCGGGTATCAGAGCCGTGCCCACCATCAATTAAAAGGCCACTTCAGGCCATTAAAAAGTCAGTTGTTCGCGATTTCACACTCGTCACATGGGCAAAATGGGCAGGCGGCCAACATACTTTTTAAAAAACCTCATCCAAGGGTGGGATAAAAAGAGTCAGCTGCATTGCCATTGTGAGTAGTCAAGAGTTTAGGAGATAGTTTGCAGCTGGTTGCTTAATTGAACTTGACAGCTTCATCTCTGTTCTGAGCTTCATTCTTAGCATTTCCAGACTTCATTTCAGGACTCCTTGGTGTCTCCAAGGCTCCTGGAGGATTTTGACCATGTGGACTCTTCCAGGTATCAGCCAGCCTTCTGTAACCCTGGTAATGGGATTGTGGTCTCTGCAGGTGGCATCTCCTCCACAAGGGTGGTAATAGAGAGGACCATAGATCTTCTGAAGAAGCACTTCTGATGCCTGGACATTCAGGGGGAGCACTACAATACCCTCCAGAGTGGGTGTCACTGATAGTGGTTGCATGCAACACTCTCCACAATCTGGCACTGGCAAGGGGGCACCCACTGGAGGAAGAGGATCTTGAGGCAGCTCCACAGGTCACAGAGGATGAGTCCAGTAGTGAGTCAGAATAGGAGGTTGGTGAGGAGAACACTGAGGCCATAGAGGCAGACCTCTGTAACCTTTAGAGAGGCAGGGACACGTTGATCCAATGCTCCTTCAGCGAGGCTGCCAAAGATCTGCTTCGACTTCATGCCAGGGCTGCCGCCTCCATCCCGGATGTCTGAAATGACCCTTTCCTTTGAACCCAAAGTCCACACAGGGCCTGTGCAATAAAGTTTAAAGTCACTCACGTCCAGCATTAAGTACTGACGTGCCCTGCACCAAAAAAAAAGGTGAAGCACACTCAGGCCTTTAAGACAAAAGCAAAAGTTATATCATTTAGACACTCACAACAAATGAACAGAACTATATCTGGTGTTAATAGCCACACAAGTCATTACAACAAAACATAGCAGAACAGAAGATCACTCGGGAACAGTTCCAGTTGCGTTCTTAAACCTACGTTTATGAGTGCTACATTTTGGCGTCCCCCATCCCCACCCACCCTCGCTGGCACTGGCATTGGAGGCAGCCTGCTGACTCTGCTGTCTTGTTGGCCTTGATGACCTTGACAGTCATCCTCTGGCCAGTGGAGCCTGTGCTGACCCTGCCTGGGAGGGAGTGGCCAATGCCACCGCTGGCATCTCCCCAGTCATCACGGCCACAGATGCCACAGTCATTGGCAGAGGGGCAGAGGTGATGCTGCCATCATCCAGAGTGCCCTGAGAGGAGTTTTCAGAGACAACAAGCAGGTCATGCGCCAAGGTGACATCGCTCTGGACCTCCCTGCAAGCCATTGATGGATGAGCATTTAGCTGGATTACTGGGTGCCTCATCCATCTCTCACAATGGCACTGACCACCTGAGGTCCTTGCCTGTGTGAGGGTTGCTGGTCTGAGCACAACCCCAGGAACCCCTGCTTCTGTCCTCGGAGCTGCCTCTCCATGAGAGTCACCATCCTTTCAATGGAGGAGGCAGTGCTCTCGGCAATGAGGGCCAACGCCGTACTGATGCTCCGCGGGGACTCCTCCACAACAGAGTACATTACATGCATACCCTCACGGATCTCCGCCAGATCCTCCCGCACATCCTGCTGGACATCCAACATCTGCCGCCTAATGGACAACTCCAGGGGCTCATCAACTGCCTTTGACTCAGCATCATCCTGGTCTCCAACAGTCCTCCAACTGCTGGCGCCCTGGGCACTGTCTGTCTCCGGTGGTCCTCTGGCATCAAGGGTGACTCTTTGGGTTCCTGAGATTGAGTGTGTGCTGGCGAATCTAAGGGAGAACAAGGACATGTCATTAGTTTAAGGCATCACACTGTCACTGTGCATGTCAGGCACCCTGGTGAGACAATGGAGATCTGCATCATGGTGCTATTGTCTTTCAATGGGGACTCCAGGTTTGAGGCCCCCATTAATGATGAGACTACACACAATTTGACAATCTCACCTCTGTGCACTGCACTCTTACCTTCGTTAGAGACCCCTGCCTCTCTGCAACCAGCTGAACGAGGTGGGTGGCGGCTCTCCAGCTCCAAAGCATCCATTTCATACCTCGTCATGATTAGGAGATTTGGGGGGCCTCCACCTGTCTTTGACCTCTCTATGTTGTTATGACTCCTCTTCTGAAAGGACAGAGGAGCATTGATTAGTTCACCCTCTGCTTGCAGCACCCTTGTAGCCTGGCCAACCCCACCTGAGGAATACCTTGCAGGGCACATCCGAGTCGTGGCCTTCGAGCTGCAAAGCACTCAGGCCAAGCAACCAGGACTCACGCCCTTGGCCAGCTCCAGAATCAATGACTGATGGCACTCAGACTAACACCCCTGAGCTCCACATGGGGACAGCCAGCCCTTAACACTTCTCCACACTGATCCATGCCAATACGGTACTCACCCTTGCCAAGCGCAGCAGGTTGTTGAACGTTTTGCCGCACTGCACCCATGTGTGTCACACAAAGTCGTGGCTGCTGACCTCGGCTGCCACATCCCCCCAAGATTTTTGGTCTGGAGCTGTGGTCCCCTCCTGCCATCCCTGAGTACAAGGGTGTCTGCCTGACACCCATGTCCTCCACTCATCCGAGAAATGGGGAGGCCAAGTGCCCACCCGATATGTCCTCCTGCCTGACGTTTCCTAGTGAGGCCATTGTTCCAGTCTCCGGAGCGAATAAATATTCTCCCCTGGCAGCCTTCAGGGAGCTGCCTTTGCCAGTTTTAAAGTGCCTGCTGGGTCACCATTGGACCCGGTGCCCGACGGCCCCCGCCTGGCCCTTCCCGACAATGCAGAAGACGCGTTTCACGCTGGGCGAGGCTTAATTGGCCATCCAGCGTGAAATTGTGGTCGGGGCTGATTGCAATCAGGAGCCCATTTCCCATCCGCTCCCGGGCCTGTTGATCACGTGCGCTCAACAAGGGAAAAATTCAGGCCAATGTCTCTCTCTTAGGCATTTTGAATCGGTGAATGGTGTGTGTATGTCAGGATTGCGGGTGTGATGAGGAAAACACTAAGAACTTTTTGCGTGGGCACTCACTGGCTGGAAATGATTTTGAATGGTTCAAAGTTGGTATTACCCAATGGTCAGACAATGTCATGTAATGTTGAGAATGACATCATAAGGAGGCGTCCAATAGTACTTTTCTTACAGGGATGCACTCACCAACTTGGGAATAATGGATGAGGCTGGTAGAGTGACCATTTGGAACTGCCCGACCTCTAATTGGTGGATCTTGATATCATACGTTTTTGAATGAAATCCAAATTGATCGTCAAATGCCACAAATGGACAGACCTTCCATCAGGTTGGGCCACAGCCTTGCGAACAGTGTGAGTTTCGAAATACCAGATCTAAGAGTGTCTAGTTCTGGAACGGGGCCAGATATGCTGAAATCTGGACTGTCCAGTACGAAGTCAGGTCCAGAAGTATGCCTGCTAAATATGCCATTTCAGAGTCAACATGGCACCTCCAGCGGCGAAAAACTAGCTGCTGTGCATCTGAATTTTGCAGTCACCTTCTTTAATTGTGGTTGCCAGATTACATTAGCAGTGCAAACTGGGATCCTTTTGAAACAGAGCAACAACACACATTTGGAGGCACATACTCACTGACGATGCTGACAAAGAAATGGGATGTTAATAATAGGACCATAGAATTTTACAGTATATACGGACTCCATTCAACCCATTGTGCCGGCTCTTTGCTAGAGCAATCTGAAACTAATCCCACTGCCCTGCTCTCTCCCCTAGCCATATATCTTTCATGCTTTCAAATATTCATTCATTATTTCCAGGAGAGATGCAGCAGTCTCTGCATCAACTACTCTGCATTTCAATCGCTGGGCCTTTTTTGTTCTTTTCCTACTTCAGCATCTTTGCATTGGTTTTATACTCATAGTCCTTGTGTTTCTTCCTGAAGTGCATTACCTCACACTTCTTCACGTTACATTGTATCTGCCATCTGTCTTTCTAATCTGCCCACCTGTTTATTTTCTCCTGGAATCGTTTGCAGTTCTCCTCAATGTTTGCCAAAACTCCTACTGTTGTATCAGCAGTAAGTTTAAAATGTATCCTTCTTAGTCTAAATAATTTATATTGACCAACACCAAAAGTGCACACAGCTCTGAACCCTGGAATTAACCATTTCTATTTCTAACAGACCTTTTGCATGCTGAAAAATATTTAATGTTTCCCAATGCCTTTGTTTGTTTTCAGGAAACTTTTGTGGAATTGCAGCAAGTATCTAAATAACAAATAGCTGAAAACTGCATTTTTGAAAATTTATACAGGATTTATGAATAAAGGTCTTTACAGCAGCTATATACTTCTGAAAATAATTTATTTAGTTCTGCCAGTCAACAAAGAACATTATTCTTTTTACAAGTACTGATTGTTAGAAGCAATATTGGCTGAAAATGTGAAGGTTGTAAGCAATAATCAGTTACAGATATCCACTGTTATTTCATTAGAAACATTCGTGAGTCGTGACCTAGGTAGAATGCAGTTAGCGTTGTTTAGGACCACATCAAATACCATGTGGCACAAATTAAGTCATGTTCCAATTTAGACCAGAAATTTGTATCATTGATGTAGGCACACTTGTTACTAATCTAGCATGTAGCAGGCACAATTCTAATTAGGCAGCGCAAAGGACATAATTTTACACTAAGCCAATAATGAACTATATAACAAAAAGTCAATGGGACTAGGAAACACTAAAAGTTGATTAATTTGAGTTGGAGCCTTGCCTCTGGCATTCTCCCAAAGCCTTTATGAAAAACCTCTGAAAAAAGATACTGTCAACCACTGATTCCAGCACCAGATTATGGGCAGGATTTTCCCGTCGGCAAGTGGGGGCGGGGCCCACTTGCCGACGCATGAAATGACGCGCAGTGACATTGGGCGGAACTCCCGACGTTACCGTGCCCCATTATTTTTTTCCAGTAGGCAGGGGCGCAGCAAAATCAATTGTGCACCCACCGACTGTCAATGGCCAATTGAGGCCATTGACAGAGTAATTAAACTAATTAATGGACCTGCCTGTCCAACCTTAAAGTTGGTGAGCAGGCCAGGAGCCCCGACGGGAATTAGAAAAAGCATGAAACCTCATCCATGGACGGGCTGAGGTTTCAAGTAGGTTTTAAAAAAGGTTAATTAGGTTTTTGTAAAAATTAAGGACATGAACCAACTCATGTGACAGTGTCACATGAGGGGACATGTCAGGAAAGTTTTATTTTTCTATTTTTAGCTTTTTTACATTTAAAGCCAATCTCCCTGAGGCAGCACTTAGCCTCATGGAGATGAGTGCGCTCTTTTGTGCGCGTGCGTGAAAGAGCGCACTCTAGATTTTGGGATTCTTCCCCCCCACCCGTCCGCACAGGGAGCGCACAGCGCTTCCGTGCGGTCATCATGCTGGGCGGGTCAATTCGTCGCGCCCCCAATCAGGAGCGCTGATCGGAAGCGCGCCTGTACGCGCCAACCCTTCAACTTCGCCCCCGACAGGGGGAAAATCCTGCCCCATGATCCCCACTGGAAGGCATAAGTGTATACATCAGAGATGAGTTAAAGACAGGAGCAGATTTGCTATGTTGTCATTGGAATAACTGAACAGCATTCATCATTAAGACTGACAAATGATACATAAGCACTTGGGGTTTACCAGTAAATAACACCCAGTAAACTACATCCCAGTTGGGAGAAAAACCAGGAAAAAAGTTTACATGCTGAAATGAAGTTTCTTGATAAAGTTAAAAACCATTTAGTAATTAAGTAAAATGCTCAGAAAAAATGACTATGAGAAACACCTACAAAGTACTCTCCCCATTTTTTAAAAATGCAAGTATGTGTAGACAAGTCTTAAAATGTTGGCTGTAACATTGGGGGGCATGGAATCATCATCTCGCTCTTTCTTCTATTGATTGTAAAGCTAGGTGAGATCAATCAGGACCTTAATACAAATATGTAGGTTCAAGCTTCCAGCTTCTGAGATTTGCCAACTTGTGATTTCCATCCTTTAAAATGAATGATGGGCTGGCAATCACAGAGGCAAAAAAAACCCTAAGGGTGAATTAAAAAGAAAAAAAAACAGCAATACTGAAAATCTGGAATAAGAACATAAAATTCTGATGAAAAGCATGAAAACAAAATATTGTGACCTGTCTTTTCACCTTGTAAATGTATTGTCTGTGGAATTTCTACATTTTTAAAATTTTTCTAAAGAGACATGCTTCGTTTTAATTAAAAAATTCCTCCTTTATCAGTAGTTTGTGATAGATAGGAGTAACTCATGCTTTTTCCAGAAGTTTTTTTCATTTCAACACATATTACAGAATATCTTCATGGGAAGAAGGTAAAATTTGATGAACACTAAAAGTAACCGTTTGAACAGAAACAGAGCAATGGGGAGCCAGCAGAAAAAGAGCCGGTAACAAGTTAGCTGACATGTTGTTTGCTGCTGCTGTTGATCCTGAACTCATCGGCTTAATTGAGACATACATAGAACAGATATCAAGAAACTGAATGCAGATCTTATTTAAGAGTCAATTCAATATTTTTTCATAAAGTAATGGCAGTTTGTATCTATGATTGCAGTCAGTCAAAGAGGATGAGAAATACGCTGAATCTGCAAAAGGTTCTGAAGGAAAGGTAAGTGCCTCTATTATTTTCCATAATGAACAGGGCTCCGATTTAGTAAAGTACCGGTGGATGTCCCATGAATTACGGAGAAATTGAGTTGTCCTCAATGCACTCGTGACATTATAGGTAAAGATATGGAGATCTGCACCTTCTCAAGTTGGTGAAGCTCCATCCAGTGGTAGAAGTGTGAAGGGAGTTAGCAGAAACACGCTGCAGAGTCTTTCTCCAAAGAGAGAGTGACCTACGCTGGCAAACTGCCAAAGGTAGTCAGGATGGATTAAAAGAACTATGGCAGGAAAATAATTTTACAGAGCAGAAACGGGAAGCCCCGGAGAGTGAAAAATAGGTCCCGTGAGGATTACAGCATGACAAGTTTATACTGATAGTACCATCATAAATGTATGTTGATTCTATGATTATATAAAGATGACTGAATTTTTATCTTATTCTTGGAATGTAGGTGACATGGGCAGGGCCACACTTATTGTCTAGCCCTAGTTACATTACAATGTATTGCCACTTCATTCATCACTGCGTTGTGTACTGCCACTCTTTACTGCACAGTGCACTGTCACTCCTTACTACACAATGTTCTGTCACTTCTTACTGCACAGCGTTCTGTCATCCCTTACTATGCAGTGCACTGTCACTCCTTACTGCACTGTGTACTCCCTCCATGTTGCCCTCAAGGTAAGCCCCCTGGCAACACCACCCCTCCCCTCTGCCACCATCCACCATGATAGGTGGGAGAGATGTGTGGTTTGGGAAGGAGCCTGGTTAAACTGTCAAATGTGCAAAATTTGATCCTAACCCACAGTGCACACACCTGTTGTCATTTGATAGCACAATTGTAGAGGTATCCGAGTATCCCATGGAGGGGAGTCTCTGTATTAACCTATTTAAGGGTTCTCACAGTGCAATTGGAAGTCTGATTTAAAGTTCACTGTTGCTGAGCAGGTCCCTCTAGAGGTCAGGAACCTGTAAAATGAAAAGGAGGCAGGAGCTACAGTTCCAGAGGTTAAGTGCCTTTTCTAGCACTCCTTGTTGAGAAAAGCTTCATCCTCCTCCTCCCTACATTCCCCACAGATTGTGACCTCAGTGCACTCCATGATGTTCTCTCTCTTTCTCCACTATGATGTTCTACTTTCCACTCCCACATCCCAAGCCCCCAACACAGCTGTCCTTCCCACCCCTCCTTGCCATGGCTGACCTTCCACTTTCCTCACTCTGATGGCTGACCTTCCCACCCCTCCCTGCCATGGCTGACCTTCCACTTTCCTCACTCTGATGGCTGACCTTCCCACCCCTCCCTGCCATGGCTGACCTTCCACTTCCCTCTCTCTGAGGGCTGACCTTCCACTTCCCTCACTCTGAGGGCTGACCTTCCCACCCCTCCCTGCCATGGCTGACCTTCCACTTCCCTCACTCTGAGGGCTGACCTTCCCACCCCTCCCTGCCATGGCTGACCTTCCACTTCCCTCATTCTGAGGGCTGACCTTCCCACCCCTCCCTGCCATGGCTGACCTTCCACTTCCCTCACTCTGATGGCTGACCTTCCCATCCCTCCCTGCCATGGCTGACCTTCCACTTCCCTCACTCTGAAGGCTGACCTTCCCACCCCTCCCTGCCATGGCTGACCTTCCACTTCCCTCACTCTGAAGGCTGACCTTCCCACCCCTCCCTGCCATGGCTGACCTTCCACTTCACTCACTCTGAAGGCTGACCTTCCCACCCCTCCCTGCCATGGCTGACCTTCCACTTCCCTCACTCTGAAGGCTGACCTTCCCATCCCTCCCTGCCATGGCTGACCTTCCACTTCCCTCACTCTGAGGGCTGACCTTCCCATCCCTCCCTGCCATGGCTGACCTTCCACTTCCCTCACTCTGAAGGCTGACCTTCCCATCCCTCCCTGCCATGGCTGACCTTCCACTTCCCTCACTCTGATTGCTGACCCTCCCTGTCCCTCATTGTGATGGAAAACCCTCTATCCTCCTCCCCTCACCTTGGAAGCTACTCTTCCCCATCCCTCGCTGTGATAGATGACCCCCCTTCCTCCTCCCCTTACTGTGATGGATGACCTCCCCCATCCCTTCCCACCACATGGCCAATGTTCCCATCATCCCACCATGATGGCTGACCCATGATTGCCAGGAACCGTGTACAAGGGTCCCCTGCTGCAGCCTCCTGCTTCTGCTTTGAATTCTCTGCTGCCTGCCCAGGCCATCCATTTGGCCAGCTGCTAAGCAAGAAGCAGATTTTTAAAATGATAATGTAGTCCTGTCATTAGGTTCAGCTGGCCCTCTGTGTTCCTGGCCTCGCTAGGTACTTCAGCCACCTTCAACCCTCCCCACATTCTCCCACCACCACCACCACCACCCCGCACCCCACTCCTCCCCCAATAAAAATTGGGGCCATTGTATTTGTACACCATTGTATTGTGGTATTGGCAAAGCAACACAAATACTGCACAGCTACGAGCATCTGCTAAACGCTGGGACTGCCCTATTAAACTATCCCAACATATTTTGATACGTTTACAGTGTCTACAGCAAGTGAAGGCTATCTACTATGTGGTGTGGATTTGTGCTTTCATATGTTTCCAGAATGTGTTCCTAGAGGCTCTCTGAACATGAAGAGTTATCATCAACCTAGTTTCAAGTCATGGTTTGATATTGGAAAATACTCACATATTTGAAAAGTCAATGTTCCAGATTATTTCATTCTCATTTATTTTTTCCAAATAGCTGTGAAATGCTAATTTTTTCTGCTCATTCTTTTCAAATTGTATTAATTGAACTGATGATAGCCCCTTCTTTGCCCTTTTTAAAGATAATGTAATTCCTTGATGGTTAATAAAGCCTGTGCATAATTTAACCATACAGACTAGGAGGCCTCACATTGGATTCCTTGTCTGTGTAGAGTTAACTGATGTCAAGCCTCAGTTGACATCAATAGGTGTGAATTGAGGAAGAAATATGATCAGGGTTTGGGTTCCTGATTGCTATTTTAACAATGTCCACTGGAAAGGTGTGCATGCGTGTACGTACGCATATGCGTGTGCAGGCTTCAGCCAGACAGGATCATGGTCAACAGTGATGATGGTTGAAGAGTCTGTTCGGGCCCACATGTGAAAAATAATCATTGAGATATGTACTGGAGGGCTACCAATGAAGCAAAACCCGAGCAAGGACTCAACACCATCAGGAAAGAAAGAAAGAGGGACATCTCTCCTGTAAATTGTCCATTTCAAAAACTTCATAAAATAGAATTGCTGAAATAAAAGTAAAATCCCAAAGAACATTCCTAAATTCATAAAGGTTCTTTGGGCAAGATTTTAACTCACTCAAACCCCATCCACTTACAAAGGTTAAAATCAGGCCCATTGTATAAACTACAAAGTTGTAAGCTGATTTTTTTTTCCAGTCGCTGTAAGTAGTTGACATTCTAAAGAATTTGTACTAAGATATGACCAAGGCTAAGGGTCTATCATGGTCCTTCCTTCAAGTAAACATGGGGCAGGATTTTACGCCCTATGTGCAGGCACGTGCCCGACCCAATCGGGTGTGCGTCCCGACATCATCGTGTGATCTTTCGGCCAGCGGGCAGGTGCAAGAGTTGTCAGTGCACCCGCCAACAATTAAGAGGCCTATTAAGGTCCTTAAGCAGGTAATTAATTTGTACTTTTCGCCAACCGTCCAACCATTTGGTTGGCAGGTAGGCGAATCGGTCGGGCGGCCTTTGGATTTTTTATGAAACCTTATCCACGAGCGGGATGAGGTTTCCAGAAGTAATTTTTTAAAAAATTTAAGCATTATTTTAAACATGTCCTTCATGTGAGTGAGTCACATGTGGGGACATATGTTTCTGTCATTTTTAAAATGTTTATTTTTGTGTCCACAATTCTTCAGCTCCTTGAGGCAGCCTTCTGCACTTGCACTCCTCCCGCGCCCTCCCCGGCAGCGCTGAGCTTCCTAGCATGAGTTTCACATTGGCTGGCCATTAATTGGAATCGCAGTCGAGGCCCGATTGCGGGAGGCGGACTGTTTCGTGGCCAGGCCCACCCGCCGTGCCCATCCAACAACTGGAAAACCCTGCCCATAGAAAATTACACCCATGGTTAATCTTTTTCTTAAATGTTTCTGAGTGCGTTTGTTTCGGAAAAGATAAGTCATCGCACAGTGCCTGGCTTCCTAGTCAGGGGAATCACCTGTTTTTTTTTCACTTACACTTGGCTCTGAGCACTGCTCTTACCATTGCTTTCAATGGGAAAATCAGAGCTTCTAAGAATCATAGGTTGAGCAGGGCTGTAGAATAGTAATACAACTAGCAGCCAAATCGAGAGGGCAAATACTGCTTGGAATTTTCTATATAAATTTACAATAATTTAAATAATTTGGTTAAATTGTGGGTATTTTTTCCATAAATACATGAGAGCGTAATCCTTAATGGTTGTTAATAAAACTTTATTTTTGTGCCTTTTCGGTAACAACAAGAAATATCTTGCATGATAGCCTATTGTTTGTATTTAACAGTTGTGGCTTTGTTTTCTGCAGTGAGGTCACTTTTCATCCAGTGATTTTACAGGCAAAAGATGTGTTGGCATGACTTTACTCTTTACATAATCGATGTTAATATAAAGAACCTTTGTAGCTAATTCTGTGGCTGAAGAAGCAACTGAGGGCCCATCTATGTACGTGTCACTCTTTATCTGTAGATGTTGTAGCTCCAGATTTATGCCATTTTATTTAGATTAAAGTTACAAGAAGCTTTGGATTGTCTGCAGCAGGGGAAAGTTAGCAAAGATTGTAAGGATAATAAGGCTGTTAAAAAAAGGCAAACCAAACATGGTTTATTTCTAGAGGGGTAGATTTGAAAATCAGAGAAGTTACGATAAGCTTGAATTGAATCTTAGTTTGATCACACTTGAAGTATTGTGTACAGTTCATTTGATATATTATAAAAGGAATGTAACGGCACTGGAGAGCTGGAGAGAGTGTAAAAAAGATTTACAATCATAACACTGGAAATGCAAGGTTATGCCTGTCAGAAAAGGATGAACAGCCTGGATCTTTTTTCTATCAAAGAAAAAGACCTGAATTTTTGCCATGATATGAGGGTCTACAACTTCTCCAAAATGGCACTGGAGGTCCAATAAATGAAGTTGTGCCCCCAATTCTGGCATCTGCCATATTTGGCAGTGCGGGTGCAGGATTGGTTGTAAGTGGGGGCGGGTTGTAGTTTGCACATCTGTGGTTCAAGGAGTGAGCTGCATATCTTAAGCTGCAGCTACCTTCAGTCAAATCTAATTTTTGCTTGTAGAATGTCCAAAACATGACTTGTGCACTTTAAACCTATCAGGTGGAAGTCTAAAGTTAGCGGTGTTCTTTGAGGAGGTAGGGTACCCTTTTGAATAGGTCCAGGGACACCTTTGGGAGAGATAAGGTGTCCTTTGGGATGTTGAAAGTAGACAGAATGTGCATAAAAATTGGATAAACTCATTGGAACTGTCAAGCTCATTGGAACTATGGAGCTGTCAAGGGAACTATAAAGGAATTTAATTACACTGACCTTTAAATTTTTTTTAAAAGTATTCAAGTTAAAAAAGACAATGCTTGCTATTTCACTCTGTCTGTTGACATAAGCCTGAGGGTTATCGTTGTAGGATTTGTGCTGCATGGCTGACTTCACAACCTGTCATTATCACAGTAGGCTGCCTGTCAACTCACAGTCTGCTGGGCAGCTCCAAATGGTTATGGGGCTATGAATACAAACGCTTGTTGTTTTAAAGGATTAAGTGGTTGAAGGAATTTAAATGTAGTGAATGGGATTTTATCAATGAGAGTATTTTTTTTTAAGTAGTGGATTCATCAGTAGATACAAAGCTTTATTTTATTTCCCCTCAGGATGGGCACTGAGGCCTGCCCATGATAGATACTGAGTGAGTTGGCATGGAGGGTGTAAGGGCACAGGATGGTGAGTGGAAGGGCATGGATTAGTATGAGTTGGCACTAAGTTGGCATAGGAGCTACATGGTGGTGGCATGGAGGGTATGAGGGGCCATAGAGGTGGGTGGGGTCATGAGGTGGCATGGTTTGCATGTATGGGGCATGGGGAGTGTGTGAGGGGATGTGTGGGGTGAGGGCTAAAGGAATTTTTTTGTTTTATTGTATTGGTTTGTTTGCTGCTGGGACAAAGTGCTGGATCACTTTTTGCCCAGATTGCCTAAGTCCCTGTGTTGCCTCCAAGTGGGTACGATTCCTGTTACCAGCCACCTCACACCTGGACTGCTAAAGAATGGGGAGATGTCAGATATCCTTAGGATTAAAGGGTTTGGAGCCAGAGCATTATACTAAGCTCCAGGAGTTGTCCCATACCACAAAATGCAACGAAGTGGACTATGAAAAGAAAAAAAACAATATGAGTTGAATTTAATGGCCTTAGCAGTGGGTCCACCCATTGGCTGGAGCAAAACCCCATTGTGGCAATTCCCAGGTGCCCCAATGCAATTAAAAGCCAATCTGGCGCCTACCTGGTTAGTTTCGGGGTTCCTCAGGAAATGAGGATGAAATACCTGCACCTGTGTGAAAACAACCCGCCAAAACACCATGGAGACTTGAACGAATTATTAGTGCATTTGAACACAAAGGACAGGATTCTGCCCCCCCCCCCACCATGTCGGGGGCGAAGTTGAAGGGCGGGTGCGCACAGGTGTGCTTCCAATCAGTGCCCCCGATCAGTGACGTCCACACAGAAGAGCTATGCACTCCATGTATGGGCAGGGGTGGGATATCCCAAAATCGAGAGTGCCTTCTTTCGCGCATGCGCACAAAAGAGCGCACTCATCTCCTGGAGGCAAAGTGCTGCCTCAGGGAGATCAGCTCTAAATGTAAAAAGCTAAAAATAGAAAAATAAAATTTTCCTAACATATCCCCTCATGTGACACTGTCACATGGGTTGGGACATGTCCACAATTTTTACAAAAACTTTATTAAAAATTTTTAAAACCTACATGAAACCTCATCCCACCCATGGATGAGGTTTCATGCTTTTTCTCATTCCCGCCAGAGCTCCTGGCCTGCCCGCCAACCTTAAGGTTGGGTGGGTAGGTCCACTAATTAGTTCAATTACTCTGTCAATGGCCTCAATTGGCCATTGACAGGTCGGAGCATGCGCAGCTGATTTTGCTACGCCCCCGCCTACCAGAAAATATAAATGGGGTGTGGTGACATTGGAAGTTCTGTCCGATGCCACCGCGTATCATTTTACGCATTGGCGAGCGGGCCCTGCCCCCCCGTTCACTGAAGGGAAAGTCCTGCCCAAAGTGTGAGACAGATGACGGCAAAATAAAAGCCCAATTACAAAATTCTCCAGCTCACTGGCAGCAGGGAGTGGGATCAATGGAAATGTCCCACCTCTGAGCCTGCTGACTAAATAGATGCCGGCAATATTCCTTAATGTCCAGCTAGCAGGCTCATTGGGTGCGATTTTAACAGACTTGCTCAGTTTTTTTTTATTCTTTCATGGGATATGGATGTCGCTGGCTAGGCCAGTATTTGTTGCCCGTCCCTAATTGCCTTTGAGAAGGTGGTGGTAAACCGCCTTCTTAAACTGCTGCAGTTCATCTGGTGTCAGCACACTCACAGTGCTGTTAAGAAAGGAGTTCCAACATTTTGATCCGGTGACTGTGAAGGAACGGCATTAATGTTGGACCCAATGCTTTTTTATGCTCGGTGCCTAAATTGTGCAATCCTGTGATGCAATGTCTTGTATATAATTGTGCAACCAGATAATGGTGTTTGAACAGGAGGTGAATTAACGTAAAAACAAGCTTCAACTGCCAGGAAATAAATGCTTCTGTAGGCAAGCAGCTACCTAAATAAAGAATCAGCTATGCACTTGAATTGAGAAGATAGGACTTTTTATGTTCTTTGAAATTGTTCACGGCTTGCTGCTGAATTGTATATTGAAAAGAGATTTGTGGAGAAGATGTGTTTAAAGTTTCAGTTAAAAGTAAATCATTTTGCAATTTCATATCTGGTTTCAAGGATCAAATGTGTAATTGCATCTAATCTGAGACTGCAGTGAGTAGTTGGAGGATCAATGCTGTATATCATAAAAGTTTGGTTTTTCATGAATTTGCTAACATTCCACGATTACCAAAGTCACCAGAAAATTCCAACAGGTGGTGGCAAACAATACAGGAATTTTTCCTTACGTCTTATGGAGAAATTATTGGCTATTGCAAATATGTATTGTTACTATCTGTTGCTAAATTGTCTTATTGAAGGTTAATTTGTTTACTACTCCTCCTAGTTCCTGAGACTCTACTTCTTCAGTTCCTCTTCCCAGTTCAAGCTGGTACTCTCTTCCCTTTTCCCCCAATTCAATCGGACACTTTTCTACCCTTTCACCGTCTTCACACTCTTCTTCCCCAGCTCGTGCTGACACTTGCCTCCCCTACTCTCCAGTTCACATTGGCATTCATCTCCTTCTCTTCTTTTGCCCATCCTCCCCCTATCCACGCCACATAGTTAATCTTCCCAATTTGTCCCTTATAGCACTTTAGGTTTCCAAATGGATGGTACTGCTTGGAAAGCAGCCAAAGATGTATATGACAATTCCAAACCTCTCTGACGACCAATAGATTGAGATTTTTCAGCCACTGTGTGCAGCAGAGATATCGCTCCTGGACCAGCAGCAAAAGCAATTAACAGCTAGTCTGAGCCAAGAAAAAGAGCAGGTTGATTTTTAGTGATGCTATTTTCACAATGTGCCTCATTCTTGTAAACTCTGCAAATGATAAAAAAAAAGCCCTTGCTTTTTCAGCCAACAGCTTGCAGTGAATTATGGCAATAGAGTTGTTTAGTACAGGAGACCAAAGCTTGCAAGCAAGTTCAAGTGATCCAGCCTGTCATGTACTTTGTCAATATGTGAAAAGAAACATGCATTTTTAAAAAAAATTTGGTAAAATATGAATTCCACTTCCATTTTAACATTTATTATGGATCCTGCTTCCATAGACTGTGTAGTAATTTTAAATAAATTCTTCATAGGCCAGGATATTTCAATCCCGTCCCGCCATTTGAAGAGTTGGTGGGGAACACATTTCCGCTGGCACTGCCTGCCTCCCAGCCATTTCACGCTCAAATGAGCATTAATTGACTGCAGACGAGACTTCCGCCCCTCGCTGGAGAGGAAGTATTGCCTTAGCTACTGGCCAATCTGATTAGCCAGTAGCTCTCTAGTCCTTGAAGCGATAGAAGCTACAGTAGTCAGAAGTGGAAGTTCATGAAATCCATGGCACCCAAGTCCCAAGAGTGCATGGAAAGGTGGGTTTTCGGGATCTCAGGGTGGGGAGCATAGGGGAGGCCTGTGGCGGGGGTGGGGGCGGAGGTGGATAGTCAGCGGATAGGAGTGTTGTGGGATAGGCTGGAGGGGAGGGCAGTCCAGCAGCCACCAGAGGCTTCTCCCACACCCAGGAAATCCTCCCGCCAGCCTAAAAATTGAGGCTGGGCGGGAAACAGCCCTTAAGTGGCCAATAATTGGCCACTTAAGGGCCTCAACTAGGGCAAGGGCAGGCAGCCTGTCTGAGGCCTCACCTGTCCCAGCATAAAGTCGCTGAGAGGTCGGGGCAGGCAGGATCCCAGCTGGAAGCCCGTTTGTGCTGTTTCAAGTTTCCCCTCCCACTCCCCAGTCTAAAAACCTACCAACCAGGGAGTGTGAAATTCAGGTCACAGTGTAATTGTCCTTTTCTTATTCCTAAATTCAGTTTTTGCATTAGATTAATTCCAACAGCCTCTTTTTTGTTCTATTCTAATCCTTCCATAACTCACAATGTTTAGCACTCACTCATGCTCTCGTCTAAGCCACAGTTAAGTCTCTGCTGATGCCTTTATATCATAACACCAAGCACAAACAGTGCCTGATTTTATTTAGATTACTAAATGAATTCATGCACAGAAAACTCCAACCTGGCCTGTTTGTCTGGTAATCTTATTCTTTTTAAGACTTCCATTCCCTGATCTGTTTTTTATTATCTTACTGTTTCTCCATAATCTTTCCAATGCCCTATTCTCATTAAATTACCTTTTTGCTTCCTTGTCTTGTTTTCCCCTCCACATCGTCATATTGGGTTAAATTCCCTGCTGCTTGTTACTCTCCCAGCAAGGATGTTGGACCTAACACTATTCAGGCAAATCCCATCCATGCTATTATGCCAGAACAGCTCCCCATGTTCCAGAAACCAGAACCTTACTTTCCACACCATCTCTCCAGCCACACACTTGCCTATTTGCTATGACTGATATCACATCAGTCTGTCTCCATTTACAGAAAATGGGAAGGTTTCATGTCACTACTTCAGGTTCTGACTGCATTACTTTCTCTTTATTCAGGACTCAGGCTTGGCGGATGACCCGACAAAGAAAGGACACGAGACTAGAGAAAATTCAGTGCCACCAGCAAAGAAAGGCAAAGACAGTTCAAGGCAGAAAAAAACAGCACCAGAGGGCAATCAAGAAGAACCTCAGGGAACAAAATCTGTGGAAGCCCTTCCTCCATCACAGCAATCAAACACAGTTTCAGTGTCAATACCGAATGGCAATAATATCAAAGCCACAGAAGCGCCTGAGAAGAGACTCGAAAAGAAGCAATCATTTGGGGTGTTTCTAAAACAATTGGTATGTTAAAGAAGCTCAGATCAAATAAGTTTCCAAAGCCTTTGCAATTTAAGCATTTAGAAACTAAATTAAATATTAATTCATGTAATTTATGGAATTTGAGCGTTTTGGCAAACCGTAATGATAGATTTGTTCCCTCCCCTTTGCTGTTTTATCTTTCCTGACTTGCCATTTTTGCCTTTGTATAGTTTATCCCACTGACTTGATGAAAGAATTGTAGTGTCAGCGAATTTTCATGAGAATTGTAACCTTCTACATGAAAGACTGTATAGAAATAAAGTCTCGTGACTATATAATTGGTAAATTCAAACAGCAATAACTAGTAAGGACTCAGATGTACAAACAACACAATTTACTTTGCTGCTGTAGTTGGAAAAATAGACAAGTTTTTTTATTGATTCACACTTTTAGTTATTTTTCTTTTGCTTGTCTAAGTTTCCCCAGCCGTAGTACTTGCCTGTCAACTGAGAAATCAGTACACATGTTTCCAAACCTGTGCCATTGCCACTCCAAATCAGCACAGTGAGTGTTATAGATTAACTCACAATTTAATTTTCCTTTTAAATGTATTTAAAATTCTACCTCAGGCAATATGCCTTCCTAGATAATTCCGGCTATGACTAAGAACCTGTAAAAAGTTGCATTGGAGATTAAAAATAATATAGTCGCATGACTTTGCAGCAGGAGTTATCAGTGAACTGTCACACGAGTGTGACCAACAGGGTTACTTTATCCTCACTGTCTTTCCAAACAGACCACTTGCTATTAGTGGCTTACATTCATTGACTAATAATCAGATTATAACAGTTTATCGTTACTCACAGAAGTGTTACTGTTGTGCATTGTATATAGCCAAAATGATTAGTTGCATAATTTACAGATCACTAGTTAGACAAATAATACTGTAGAATTAATATCAGAGTGCCACTATACTCCAACATTTAGATAAATCTACCTACCTAAAATCCACCCGACCTCAGCACGAACACTGATTAACCCCCAGCTTGGATCAGTGAGCACAGCTGGTCTTGCGTTTAGATTTTCCTCCTGCTTTATGTAATAATCCCTGGTGGGTAATGCTTGTAATGTCTGGAAAAATACACCAGATATAACAGAAGGTGGGGGCTTAATGAGAAGAGAATTGAAAGATCATCTACTAAAGGAGAGGATCTTTTTCAATAATTACATTTAGGTTTAGACTTCACAGTCAAGATGGATGTTCTTATGAATGGTTCACATTATATGATTAATAATCAGAAAAACTGAAATTAATCGACAGTTTTATCTTATATAAGAGGTTATGGTTAAGACTTAAATATTTTGAAAGAGCTTTTTTAATTTCAAAAATTAGGTATAGAATATAATAAAAATACATACTTGCAACTAACATAATTTGTTTAACCTTCATATGCAAGTTAACTATGATTGTAATGTTTAAAATAAAGCAGCAATATAACCTTGAAGGGCATCATAGTCACTATTCATTATCAGTCCTGAAGTATTCATTTGAAGTGTCTGGTAATGAGCACAGATAAGTAATGATCAAGATGTCCAAACAGAATTATTGGATCACTATTATTATCATCAATCCATATGGTCTTGCTGTTTGTTTTGTTACATATTTTTAGTGTTTCTTTTTGTACTTCACCAGCACCATTTTAAAGATTTAATCCCCAAACCCTGGAGGTTTGTTAATCTCACTTGGGCAGCATTAAAGTCATTTAAAAATAAACAGTAATTAAAATACTTTGTTAAATCTAAAAGGGTGTGCTAAAAATAAAATATACACAAATTGCTTAAAGCTCAAAGCCTTTTCAGGAAGGTGAACATATCTTAATTCAAGTCATATGAAAATATAATGCATGCTGTGATTTCAGTTTAGGAAATTAGGAAGGGAAAATCAAAAAGGAATTTTGTTGCTGATTGCTATTTAACAGCCATTTGTTTACAGAGCCCATATGCAGATGGCAGGACTGTGATGACCTTCGTGGTTGACTAGTCTCAATGTAATGGCTCAAATTAAAAATAACGTCCACTTGTGTTGAGGTACCACACTAATAGCTAATTTGGCAGACAACTAAAAATACTCATCATAAATTTTTTTCTGGAACAATATTGTTTTTCTTTGAAAAGAACTAACTGTTCTGCAATTTTCCACAGTCCGCTAAGCTGAGTTGAATGCTGTGGGTAGTTTCTGTTTAATCAGTGCTTGTATTCAATCAAATATATCACTGTTATTGCTGCGACAGAGAGAGGATAAACAATTAAAAGAAAGTTTGTGCTGTGTTAGCCAATCTGAAATATGGCTGTGGTAGAGGCACTATAATGGACTATAGCGTCTTGGGTTAGGGAAGGAAAAAAAAATCAAAGTTCCCATTCACAATTGTTAAACGGAGCCCACTATTGGAAATGTTCATTTGGTGAATGGCGTGGGAGGACAAGTTTACGTCAGCTGTGATGTACTCCACAATTAAGCAGCCCACCAGCTTACACTGTCAATCTCCTGGACAGTGGCCTATATCTTTGCAACTGTATCCCAGTAAGAGAGGCTTCTTTCAACAGAGAGGGAAGAAAATTAAAAGAAAGTAAGTGTAAAATACAAAGTCCTTGACATATCCCTGTCGCTGATGTAAAAGCGCTAACATCATATGTAGATTGTAAAAACTGCTGTTGCAGTTGTCAATGTTTCCATCTTTATTTTTATGCTTTACAGGGAGGAAAAAAGACAGCAGATGTTGCGGTGCAAACAGATCCCGTTGTTATCCATCCTGCAGGGAAGACAAAGTGATATCAGCCCGGTCGCCCTTTCATTCCAGGAAGCTTAGCAACATGCTTTACTACTTGGTGAAATCACATAATGTAGACAGCTCTGACTGTCCTCCTTGCATCTGTTAGCACTCAGGGCATGCCCAAGAATATAGTTCGGATCATATTTATAGTTAGTTAATTAGTGTACTTCCGGAAGATTTCAGGATCTTTAAAGCTATATGTGATAGATTTAGACCATTTTCTATGTATTAAATAAGCGTATTGTTAGAAATGCATAATTTGACTGAACATTTTCATAATTTCTTTTTAATTGTTTTTGTAATAACATCAAGGGCAGAATTTTAAGGACCCCTGCCGACAGGTTTGCAGCTGGGGTGGGGTTTGTAGAGGCAGTGGTGGGGCGGGCTGTAAAATTCCCCAGTTGGCCTTCCTCCCATCTTTCCCCAACCTGTCTGCCGTTTTATGAGGGACTAGTGGGGCTGAGGACGACATGCCCAATCTCACCCCAATTAAGGCCAAATTGGCCACTTAAGGGCTACTGCCCAGCCGGCCTCAAATCTGAGGCTGCCAGAAGGAGATCAGGGCAGGGGGAAGCCTGGCACGTCACCCTACATGGGTCTGACAACACCTGTGGAGAGAGAAACAGAGTTAATGGGGAGAATTTTCTTGCTGTCGGGCAGGCCGGCTGCGATCGGCAGGGCGCCACCATTTTGCATAGGCGGGCCAGTTAAGGCCCGCCCAACGCGATGTGCACCCGGAAGTGCTCAGTGCTTCTTGTGTGGACGGCGGGAAGAAGGAGAGTCGGGGCCTGCACTCTTTCGCGCATGCACGCAAAAGAGCGCAGAAATCTCCCTGAGCCAATGGGCTGCCTCAGGGAGATTAAGGAAAGCCATAAAAATTTGATAAATAAAAAAAAATTATTCAGACATGTCCCACCTCATGTGACATTGCCACGTGAGGTGGGGCATGTATATTAATTCACATGAAACAATTTATTAAATTAATAAAACCTTCATGAAACCTCATCCAGCCCGTAGATGAGGTTCCTTGAAAAATGCGAAGGCCGCCTGGGCTCTTTGCCTGCCCGGCAAACTTAAGGTTGGACAGGCAGTCCTGACATGTGCCTCAATTAGTTGATTAATGGCCTGAATAGGCCTTTGATAGCTTGGCGGAAGGGCACCCAACTCCGGTGCTTGCCCGCTAAACTGACGATCGGAATGATGTGCTATGATGATGGGACGCACACTGACCAGAAGATTCAGGCCAATGTTTCAAACCTGTATGACCCCTCAGAACTCTGAAGAAGGGTCATACAGACTCGAAATGTTAACCCTGTTTCTCTCTCCACAGATGCTGACAGACCTGCGGAGTTTTGCCCAACATTTTCTATTTTTAATTCAGAATCCAGCATCCGCAGTATTTTGCTCTTATCACACTACACGGTCCTCAGGCAGGAAGAGCACCCCACGTGCAAGGACTGCCCCCTGTGGGCAATGGCAAGACTGCCATCCCCCAGGGCCTTACCTCCCTCCCTACCAAGAGACCTCCGTTGTCGCCACCTCACGACTCCCCCTGCCAGTCTCACCTGTGTCTGGGCACATGGGCAATCCTAGGTCTAGGGTGGGTGTAGTACCAGCAGCAGCCACCACCTCCCTGGAGGCGCTTCCAAGCAATGAATATCTGCCGGCCTCTGACCAGAAGCTCTCGGCAAATAGAGCTTCTGCCCCGGGGTCCTTGATCTCGGGCAAGTCCCACCACTGCTCAGCTGAGTGCCTAATTGGCACTTAAATCGGAGGGCCTTCCTGAAAAGAAGCAACACAAAATTTTCGCTAGGTCTCCCATTGGTGGACGAAACCCCCACTGCCTCTATTAAATATTGCCTTTCATCAATACACTAGGATGAGCTACACAGTAGTCGCATATTTTATGCTAAATCTGTACAACAGGGGGCATCCAACCCTTATTTTAAGGAAAGAATGAGACAGCTTTTGATTTTAATGCATTTCATTAACTTTTCAAATGATCTGATGAAACCATTGAACGCCTGCATAATTGGTAGAAACTCTTAACTTGTTTCGGATATTGTAATTTTCAGAAGTTGAAATCCTTCATGAATATTTTGCCAATATTTCAGTGCTTTATATGTTTTGGAAAGTAATTTATAATTTGATCAATTATGTTGACTGACACATTAGCGATGAAATACTTAGGATAATTTCAGCCTATATAATTTAGTTTATATGCCTTAATTTCCTTTATCCTATTTCCTTTAATTATTTCATTATTATCCATAGTTAATAAAATAATTTTAAGTTATGTTCTGAGTTCAACAAAACTGATGAAACTTAAAACTTCACAAAAAATCACCTTTTATTTCCTCACAAAATAATTATGCTATAAAGTTTTCATCATGTGTTAATTATGCTATTAAAACACTCACAAGTTCTCTGAATTGTTGCCAACAAATTCTGAACAGTTTCTGGGCATTCCCTTTCAGGCTATGAATGCATTCCTTCTGATTCACCTTTAAACAGTTAATTACTATTTAGAGCACTTAAAAATATTTTCATTGTACAAACCCTTATTTGTGTTCTTATATTCTAATAAAGCAAGCTTTTATCTGATTTATATTCTACCTTTTGGCAGTTCTGTTCACCCTCTGTAGAGTGATAGCTTGCTTTGTTCAGTTCGCTATTGAGATCAAGCAGTTCTTGATTTATAGTTTCAGACACTTTGTAAATTAACTCCCCTTTACCAAGTATTATTTCACTAACTGAAGAGTAATTTCATATATGGTGTATGTTTAAGATTATATTATTAGTCCCTTTTACCCTCTTTTCCTGAAAGTAATGATCCTTGATGATGTTCTGACCCATGGGAATCAGTCGTCCTCCAGTACCTAACTCAAGCCGCTATCCTTCATTTAAGAGCTTAAACAGTGAGCGTTGGCAACCTATTTAAGTAATGGGATTTACAGCTAAACACAAGCCTTTGCTCACCTAACGTCCACAGAGATATTCCAACAGATATTTCAGGATAACGATCAAGAGCAGGAACCCTGCCTGATATATTTTCCTCTCCCGAGCCCAGGGTTGCTGAGCAAATTGAGATCAGCTGATTCAGCACATACCAGGCAACAAATCCAGGAATTCCTTTGGTAATTTTCCTTAATCTTGTTTTCTCAGAGCCTAGTTAAGGAATATTGCTCTAAAACATTACAATGTGTGAATCCTTTGAGTCCTATTGTAACACTTTCATATGAAGAATGTCGCCTTGGAAGACCGTGTTCCTTTTGCTCAGAAAATAATGCAAATGAGGAAACCTTTTCTGAATTCAGATTTAGAATAAATATTTAAGATTGACAGTTAATGTTCTATTATGAATTTCATTAACTTTTAAAGTAAGAGAAAAAATTAGAAGATAAATGGCAGACTTTTGAGAAATATTAGTTAAATTCATCAACATTTAATGCTAATAAATGGTCGCTTAGAATAAATGTAGGAATTTTATTGTTCCCTGCTTCAAATGAAATCCCATTTATGATAAAGAACATATAGCTTGAAAACTGGAAACTCTTCAAAGGGCTAATTTTGCCGGCAGTGCTCTTCCTAGCACTCCCTCTGCTGGCTGCATACCGATAGACATTTTAAATGTAGCCATGGTCATAACGAATGCCATCTTTTACTGACCAGTTGTACTCCTTTAAAACATCTTATTAAGGGATCAGTGGATAACATTTTACAATACAAATTACAATTTGTTTTAGAGCAAGTCAAAAAAACAAATTAACCCTCCAAAGCACACTCTTTTCAAATAGCTTGGTTAGCAGTGAAACAATATGTATGTGGCAGCATTCTGTTTTGCAAGACAATGGTTTGTTCTGTGGTGGTCAACTCTGTGTTAATCATCGCCTGCTGTGGCTCAGGAGCCCCAACTGGCATGGCATTCTGTGCCAGATTTGCTGCAGAGGAAGACAGTGGCTGAGAAGTTGCAGGATTCGCTGACCATTGTTTTTTCTTCGCCCTCTTCTCAGCCAGCTGAGCTTTTAGTTTCTCCTCGCCTCTTCCACTGCCCTTCCAAACAGTCAGCCCCCAGAGGTCACAGCCATCACTGACTGTCTCCCAGTTCTCTGTGTCAACATCTGCCATCTTCATATCTCACCTGTAGGTGTCCTTGTAGAGGAGGTATGGACTCCCAGGAGGTTGTGACTTAGTGGTCAATTTGCCACACAGAGGGTCTTTGGGTATACAGCCATCATCCATCCAACAAACATGGCTAAACCAGCATTGGCTTAGCAACAAGTGTATGCTGATGAATTTAGCATGCTCCGGGACTATTGGGTTGGTTGGAAAGCAGTTCAGAGAAGGTTTAAACTGGACTATTATCTGGAATGGGAAAGTTGTCTTAAGAGGAAAGGTTGGACAGGTTAGGCT
Source organism: Carcharodon carcharias (assembly GCF_017639515.1). NCBI lineage: Eukaryota > Metazoa > Chordata > Chondrichthyes > Lamniformes > Lamnidae > Carcharodon > Carcharodon carcharias. The sequence continues at coordinate 53,697,629 of NC_054480.1, forward strand.
TGTATCCGCTGGAGTTTAGAAGTGTAAAAGGCGACTTGATTGAAACATATAAGATCCTGAGAGGTCTTGCCAGCGTGGATGTGGGAAGGATGTTTCCCCTTGTGGGAGAATCTAGAACTAGGGGTCATTGTCTAAAAATAAGGGATCGCCCATTTAAGACAGAGATGAGGAGGAATTTTTCCTCAGGGTTATGAGCCTTTGGAACTCTCTTCCTCAAAAGCTAGTGGAAGCAGAATCTTTGAATGTTTTTAGGGCAGAGGTGGATAGATTCTTGATAAACAAGGGGGTGAAAGTTTATCAATGGTAGGAGGGAATGTGGAGTTCAAGTTAAAATCAGATTAGCTATGATCTTATTGAATGGTGGAGCAGGCTCGAGGGGCCGATTCCTGCTCCTAATTCGTATGTTTGTCTGACCTCTTCCTTCCAGGAGATGTTGAGGATATGTCTGAGACAACAAAAGTGGAAACTGTTCAGACTTTTCTCCTGCCTAGCATAGGTTGTCCAGATCTCACCCTTGGAGAGGAATGCGCTAAGGACCCAGGCATGGTAGACTCAGTTTGGTGCCTTCAGTCAGGTTGCCGTTGTTCCACATTCTCTTACTCAGCTTGGACATAACAGCTGCAGCATTTGCAATGTTTGTGCTGTTTTCAGCATCAAGTGACATTGCTAGTGAATGTGATGATTGTTAGTCATTTTTAAATAAAGCATAGAATTAATGCTGCTTTACTATTAGTTCCCACATTGTTCCTTTATCTAAAGCATCATGCTAGGTGCCCAGTTGTTTTTTAAAAGAACCCCTATTTTCTAAATTTCTTTGCTGAAGGTGCTAGCAAGCTCCAGTTCCTTGTAAGAGTAACCATTTTTTTTTTTGTGCGCCGGTGAGTCTAGTTAGACCATCTGACTACATGAATTATCATAGCCAAACCGGATCCTGTTTTCATCTGACAGGTATATACTCAAGGGTAGGATTTTTAGGTCAGTGTGTGAGCACGATTGGCGGGCCTGGGAGCGGCCAGGGAACAGACCACCAACCGTGACTGGCCCCCAGCCGCGATTTCACACTAGGTGACCAATTAATGGCCAGCCAGCGTGAAACACAGGCCGAAATGGTCAGTGCTGCCTGGGCTGGGGGCGGGAGGAGGACATGTGCTGAATTCAGCACGAGCATGGGAGAGTGCCCATAGAAATCTCCCTGAAGGCAGAGAGCTGCCTCAGGGAGCTGAAGACTTCAAAAATATCAAATGAAGATTTTTACATCCAGAAAAAAATGTCCATGCAACACAAGCTGTCACCTGAGCATAGACCATGATAAAAATTCTTTGCATAGATTTTTATTTTTATTTTATTTTAATACCAGAAACCTCATCCCGCCCTTGGATGAGATTTCCTGAAAAATGCAAAGGCTACCTGGCCGATTTGCCCACCTGCTAATTGTACCATTGGACGGTCAGCGAAAAATCCCAGTTATTTGCGCCATTAATGGGCTTAATAGCCCTCTTAATTGTTGGTTGGCGCACTTCCAAGTTAGCACATGTCCGCTGACCGAAGTATCGCGCAAGTGCACAATGACGTCAGGACGCTCGTCCAATGGGCATGCACCTGCCCGCTCAGTGAAAATTTATGGCCCAAGCATATAGGCTCAGGTACTGAGGTGTACACAGTGGTAATGTCACTACTAGTGACCTAGAGGTTCAGGTGAATGGCCTGGGATACAGTTTCAAATCCACCTTGGCAGTTGGAGGAATTAAAATTTCATTAAATAATAAAATCTGGAATTGAAAGCTGGCCATGAAACTATCACAGATTGTTGTAAAGTTTCCCTGGTTCACTATTGCTCTTTAGGAACGGAAATCAGCCATTCTTACTGGCCTGGTCTAAATTTGACTTTAGATCTAAAGGAATGTGATTGACTCTCTACTATCCTCTGAAATGGCAAACCACTCAGCGATGTTTATATAAAAGAATACTATTTTTAAAAACTATATACTGTATTCACTGTAAGCTCTGAAACTGAGCTCCAGGTCATTGTCAACTCCTTCAGGGAAGCATATGAGAAAAGGGGCCTTTCAGTAAACACCTGAAAAACTAAGGTCCTCTCCCAATCAGCTCTCATATCACAACACCTTCCCTGTCAATTAAAATCAAAGGCAAAATCCTACAAAATGTGGACCTTGCAATGAAGTGATATGGTTGCTAATGCAAACTCCATTGAAATAGCTGTGCCTTATGAGTTTTCAATTTCTCCACAATTGTTAAGGGTTTGTAATCTGTGTAGACTAAGGACTCTCTATATCCATTTTGGATATATATTTCAAAGTGATTGAGAGCCAGTAACAGTCCCAGAGTTTCCTTCTCTACAGTGGACTACCTCTTTTGGTTACTGTTCAATTTTTTTTGAGAAATATCCAACTGGCCTCTTGCTGTCTGACCGATCATCTTGGAGCAGGAAGGCACTTACCCCTATGTCACTGGCATTGATTGCCACTTTAAAAGGCTGGTTAAAGTTTGGAGCTGCCAGCACAGGTTCAATGATTAATATGGCTTTCAGCCTTTCAAAAGCTGGTTGACACTTTCTTGACCACACTGCCTCTGCTTCTTTTCTGTAACAAGTCTGTCATGGGGCAACTATAGTACTGAAGTTTGAGATAAAGTTACAGTAGAACTCACATATCCCCAAAAAAATGCACGGGGATAGGGAAATTCATCAATGCCTGTACCTTCTCTGTCCTGGGCAACACCTGACCTTGACCCAAAACATGCCATAAGTAGGTTACCTGAGCTTTAGCAAACTCACACTTAGCAATGTTTACCACTAGATCAGCAGGCTGTAACCTTCAGAATAACCTTCAGGGCCTCTAACAGGTCTAGGTGGTCTCTCCAGGTGTCACTGTTTACCAGCAGATCATCCAGGTATACTACACAGTTGGGTGGGCCAGGCACTACCTGGTTCTCCAGCCTTTGAGAGTTAGCTGGAGCATGTCTTAACCCAAATGGCATAACTCAGCATTAGAATGTCATCTGCTGTGATGAAAGCTGTTATTTCTTTTTCCTCGAGTGGTTAAGAGAACATGCCAGTATCCTTTTAACAAGTCTATTTTTGTTATGTAAGTGGCATTTCTTACTCTATCGATACAGGTTTCTAGGCGAGGAATCGGGTAGGAGTCAGCCTGGTCACTGCATTAACCTTTCTGTAATCAATTCGGAGCCTGGTTGAGCCATCAGGCTTGGGCACAAGCACAACTGGGGAACTCCAGCTGCCCTGGCTGGGCTCAGTCAAGGTGTGCTCCAGGATGTATGCAACTCCTCAGATACTGAAGCAGTTCATGCCCATATGCTGCAAGACCTTGATAACATTCAGGCTTGGGCAGATAAGAGGCAAGTAACATTCAGGCCGCACAAGTGCCAGGAAATGACCAACTTCAACAAGAGAGAATACAACCACCTCCCCTTGACATTCAATGGCACTACCATCGCTGAATCCCCCACCATCAACACTCTGGGTGTTACCATTGACCAGAAACTGAATTGGACTAGCCATATAAATACTATGGCTACAAGAGCTGGTCAGAGACTGGGAATTCTACAGCGAGAAACTCACCACCTGACTCCCCAAAGCCTGTCCACCATCTACAAGGCACAAGTTAGGAGTGAGGTAGAATACTGTGCACTTGCTTGAATGAATGCAGTCAAGATGTTACTTGCCACTTATCAGGTTGCAATTATAATGGGCGGAGCTTTGGAAAAGCATGCAAAAGTGGCTACAGCAACAGTCATCCTAGGTACTATTGGAGAAGGAAGGTCAAAGTGATATTGTCAAAATGTCCACAAAATTACCCAGTTTGAATTGGGATGCAACTGACCTACCACCCAAATTCAAAATGTTTAAACAGCGTACAGAGCTATGGTTCCTAGATTCAAATGTGTCTGAACCAAAAAAGCAAGCCATAAAAATTTCCCTAGCAATTTGAACATGTCAGGACTAACAGCAGAAGAGCTAAAGATATGGGCTACATTAGAAGCCTGGTTGAGAATCAGGTTAAACTACCTAAACAACCTATCGACTACAGTTCTTGTCATTTCAGTAACAGCCTAAAAAATCCAGAGGACTTCATCAGCAGATGCAGAGAACTGTGATTTTTTGGAAGCAGAACTACTACAGATGATCATTGAGGGGGTGGAGAGGAAGGTCCAGCTGTAAGTGGGAAAGGAAGATCTACCGGTGTGTGGGAGAGGTGAAGGTGGGGAGATGAAAGGTGATGGTAGGAGGGTCGTTGGTGATGGGAGAAAGGATGGGGGAGCTAAATAGGAATGTTAAATGTACCATGCTTGCAAATCTGAAAGTGAAAAGAGACTAGTGGTGGGTGGGAACAGTTGCTTCATGGGACTGTCATCAGCATGTGGGCGGAGATGCAGGCAAGATGGGCAACTGAAAGGGAACCCCAGCAGACAGCGTTGAAAATGCTCTGGACAGTGAGATGAGTGTGATGTGGGAAGGATGGGAGAATGCTTTCACATGATCCCAACAGCCCTAACCACTCACACACTTCTCTCTCCAGAATCAGTCATGGCCCAGCTGTGTGTAGGGGGAGGACTTGTGAAGCCTGTAAATGTAGCTGAAAGACACCATTATACATTATTTAATGAATGTGAGTACATTTTCAGATTATAAAGTGACAAAATGCGTTCTTCCATGTAACCAACTGTGATCAGAATTTCTTATCTTTTCTAGGTGTAACACTTCTAGCAGGGGTGTGGAGACAGCTTGTGCAGTGGTTGGCCCCATTGCCTCTGATGACTTCAGCGTGGGTCATCTGGAGAGCTGAGGCCTTGGGGGCCCCAGCTTGCTTTGGCTGTCCTCCTGTGGGCCAGTTACTCCCTCTGGGGTGAGAAGATGAGGTTGAGGGGGTCACAATCGAAGGGGACTCGGAGGGAGTAGACAGCCGCTGAAATTCCTGACTGGATGACCCAGGTGTATCTGGCTTCTGCTTCTTCCTTCAGGTGCTCGAAGGTCTGGCCTGACTCCTTGAGGGAAAGAAGCAGCTGAAGGGATGTCAAGGTGCTTCATTTCCCCCTCATGTTGCCGCTGCCAGAACTCGCCTATGGCTGCTGCAGCGGAGTGCAGGTCTGTGTGCATCTCCACATTCTGCTGGACCAGGGTCTCCATGGCGTCCGCCATCCTTCCCATGGAGACCTCCATATGCGTACATGTGGGCACCGCTTCATCAGAGAGCAGATGGACGCACTCCTCTGAATCACATACCACTCTGTTGAGGCCTTCCAACAGCTCTGCGTGATGTTTCCCCAGCCTTCTGCTGACTCTGCACGATGAGTTGGAAGGCCGAATCCAGAGGCTCGTCATCTGACTTGAACCTCACAGATGCCTCTTCCCCAATAGTCCTCCAAGTGCCGGGGAGCTAGACTGAACCTGCCTCCTGCTGCAGGCATGTTTCCGTGTGGTGACCACTAGATTGTGAACCCAAGCCTGCTTTACGTCTAGGTTCAACAGAGGTGTGTATTCCTGCACTGGTGGAGGGTGTGGGTAAACACTGTGACAGATCTTCCAGGCTGCTTATTTCCAGCTCTTCAATGGAGGAGGTGTCTTCTTGGCCGGAAGTGAGGACCTAGATGGAGCTGAGAGACTGACTGCATGAGGGTGTCAGTCGCTTGGCAGAGTTCCCTGTGAACCAAAGTCGAGATAATTAGTGCATGGCAGCAGAATCAAAAGCAGTAGAGAGAGCACTCACAGTTGCGTTGAGAGAAGGATAATGTGGTGCAGGATCCTCTCCATTGCCACAGGCACGGTTCACGTCCTCACCATTCAGTGCAATGACACGCTCTTCAAAGTGAGTGAGGGGTCTAATGTGGGCCACTCCACCCCTGGTCTGGGACCTCTCCCTGATAATGTGAGCCAGCTTCTCCTGCTTGAAAACAGATGGAGAAAGTGTGAGCAGGATGCATGCCACTGCATAGAATGTTTGTGTGGTGAATGGAGCCATGGACAGGATGAGGACAAGAGTTTGAGAGGATATGAGCCTGATAGAGATGTGAGGGTGTGTGTGAGAGTTAGTGGTATTGTCCCTTGAGATGTGAGTTCCCTGTATGTGTGATGGGTTTGTGAGTGTGAGTTAAGAGTAATGAGAAGAGTGACTTACCCTGATGAAATGGATGAGACCATTCATCTTGCTTTGGCACTGGGTGGCTGTCCTCTTTTGCAGGGCATTGACACTGACCACCGCTGCCACTGCCTCCCATACTGGATTGGTGACCTTGCTTGCTGGCCTTCACCCAGAGTGGAGGAAGAGGACATGGTGTCCAAAAGGTGCATAAGGAATGCGTCACTGAATCTAAGGTCTGCATTATTTTTGCCCTTCGGGGCCATGTCTTCTGTGCAGCAGTCCTGGGCTGGTAGCATTGAGGGGTGTGAGTGCGACTGCTCTTTAACTATGGCACCTGGCATGAGGAAGCAGTGAAGTGACAGTGTGATGGGCAAATGACAGCCCGCCTGCCATCAAAACGGCCTGTCTCTCGGGAATGCATAATTAATGAGGCAGAATTGGGACGATAAGGCATGAAGAGCCGTCATTGTGGCCGGCAGTTGAAACATTCTTTTTCTTGTCCACTATCACACTTAGTACAAATCTGAGACGATTCCACCCATTGTCTCCATTTCAATGGTTTTGGAATGTAGAAGGTACAATGCTGCAAATGTGCAGCCATCTTTGACTATGACCCCAAGTCAACGGAATGTGGCTTTAGTCTTTTTTTAAATCTCCAACCGGTAAATTCAAAAAAAACATTTTGTTTTATAAAGCATGATTTCACAACAATCTCAAACCAGAGACCAAGGTCATGGCTTACCTGCTTCTTTCTGCTTTGGAGACTTGGACAACCTAAAGTAGACATCTCAAAACACTGGAGAAATACCACCAGCCTTGCCTCCGCCAGATCCCCCAAATCCAATGGCAAGAAAGCTGACCCAACTGCAGCATCATGCCCCAAACCAACATGCATCAAGGCGCTAATCACTCAAAACTGTACGGGACATGTCTTTTGTGTGCCTGACTCTCGAAGCAACTGTTCTCCTCGGAACTCAGTCATAGCAGGAGACTCCCAGGAGGACAGTGGAATGTTTTAGGAATGTCCTCAAACCATTCCTGAAGAGATCAAACATCCCTGCTGATTCATGGGAGTCTCTGGCTTGTGACTGACCAAAATGAAGAAGATTAATTCAGAAAAGTACTGAACACATCAAGAAACCTCATTGGGAGCATGCAGAGTAAAGTCAATATGTCAGAGAGAACACATAAACCTCAAAGCACATTGGCTACCCGGCCTTCCAAGCACCACCTGCCCCACATGTGGCAGAGTTTGCAGATCATGCATTGGATTTATCAGCCATCTCAGAACACATCAAGCCAGAGGGAAAGCAAGTCATCCTCAGTCTTGACGAACTACCTAAGAAGGAGGTATATATAAATAATTTTCATCAAGAAAATCAGTGGTTATGGATCAGAAATTAAAATGATTTTTTCCCTCCAAAGTTCCAACAATAGTTGAGATCCTAACAGCATAAGTTCAGAATCAAATTGGAAACCATCATAAATGTAGTGTCTTTAACCACTTGGTCATTAGGTGTACTCAAAGTTTAACTTCAGTAGAACCAACAGTGTTACAATTAGAGTAGTTCCAATATAGATGTTCTTCTTAATGCACTACAATGTCCATGCAACTTTTAATTGATGTAAATGCCTATATTGTAACTGATAAGTATACAATAAAATAGTGTTAGGATACAATTACCATGAAGGTATATGGTTTAATTGGCAGTCACTTCTAACAAAAGGATGGGTTATGTGACTAACAGCTACTTAAGCAATAACCAGTAATGATTCCTGATCATTCCCACATGTTGCATAATATTTTTATAATTGTGCAATGCTCTTTAGCTGTTTCAAGGAATTATATTGCAATCTTGAACAGTTTCTCTAGAAACTTTAAGCCATTCTGATTGACAGAACAGTTTGGATTTCTTTTGTTATTTTCTTTACTTATCCGATTTTTTCATCTTACTCCTCCTCTCCTTACAGAAGTGACTTGTGTTGAGGTATATATTCCGTGATAGCTGTTGGATAGTAGTCATGAGGAGATCTACAATCATGTTCACCCATCCTCTCTTTTTCCCAAACCTCCTAATTATACATTCTCTCTCCCTGCTAGAAATAGTCAGCTTAAGCCTCAAATACAACTATTTTTAAAATTCACATGAAACTAATTTAATAAAGCACCAGAGACAGAAATAACATTAACACTATAATTCATAAACAGAGTAAAATCTTTGAGGTCAATTTTCAGCTCTTCCTTAACATTCTATATATATTATGCCCTAACTGCCCATTCTCCATGCCTGATTCCATGTTGATGTAATCAACTGTAGGTTTTAAAGAGACACCCAAGTTACTGCTTGTACGTTATGTTTTATTGCTGCCTTCATTATGTCCTTGGTCATTTCCCTCTCCTCACAGTGTCAACCTCCTTGTTGACCACAGTTGCTGATACCTTATCCATGCAGCCATTATTTCTGTCTGAAACTGGGTATAACTGGTGGCATGATATTTAACTGCTGGGTCCTCAATCTCTCTTCACTTTATCTCTGCAAATATAAACTTAGAGCAGAGTTTTCTGAATTATGTTCAAGAGTGGGAAATCTAGCCAGAGGTACTTTGGCCAATTATATTCCCTCTAATGCCATTCCAGCTCATAGCAGCCAATTCAGCACATACTAGGGATCAAATGAAAGACTTTATAGCTCAGCTGCTCATTGGATAAACTCACTGAGTCCTCAAGGGAATGATCTACATCCTCTTTAAATATTTTGAGGTGCAGTAGTTAATTAAATCTTTTAATAACATTGAATAGAATATCCATATCGTACCAACCTTTGATATAATTCATATTGACAGGATATCCAACATGGACGAATCAGATCATTCCAATAAGTCTAATTGGAATACGTGTCATCCCTTAAAGTTTTTATACATGATGAAAGACACCCAGGACCCTTCCTGATTTAAAATAAACAATTTCATATACTATGGGTGGAATGGGCAGTGGGTGTAATAGGTGGCGTGTGTAGAAAATATGGCGGGACCCACTTTATGATGGTGTGAAGGCATATCGCGATCTTACGCTCAGTCTGCTGATGGCAGGCCGCATTTCCTGCCACAGGTCAGCGGGGAGAAAATTGTAATACATTAGCATATAATTAAAAGGCCAACCTTCCAGGCTATTTGTCCGTCCACGTTGGCAGGAAAGCATGCCAACGTGTTTCACAGCAGCACACAGGCGACATTCACTTTGGGGGAACTGAAGTGAGTGAGCAGCAGCTTTCTCCACAGCTTGCCCATAGTTTACAGGCCTCAGGGGCGACGGGGAATGGGGGAAACTCGGAAGTGACTACTGAGGGGTGGGGGGGGGTGTCTGGGGGCAAGTGTTGGCCAGCCTTGGAGGCGATTGCTGAGGAGGGGAGTCAAGTGCTGCCCTGGCGCTGCAACCCATGCACAGGCAATCAAGGCAGAGCACAGGGTAAGCAAGGGAAGTAGCCACACATTAGGGACACACGTATAAACTGACCATGCCTCTACAACTAAGTCAGATCCGGCACAGCCACAGTAATATGATTGGGGTCAGGCTCCCAGCCTGCCTGCCCATGCCAGCAGTGCAAAGGCACCAAAGGTCCGCCAAGCGCTCCATACCTTCCCCCGCCCCGGCACAGACTTTGAGTCCGCCGCCACTTTATTGGACTGCGGAGCAGTTGGATTGCACACGTTGTGCAATCTCTTTACCAACGCTGGCCATGTAGCAGTCACTGCTGGAGGCACTCACAGCCCCTTGAAATCTCAGCATCCCCATTTGGACCAGTGTCCCCCATGTTGCAGGTTGACAGGGCAGCCATGCAGCGCACTCATCTCTGGCCATCTGAGGGATGACCAGCACTCTCCGGGAAGCATTATGGGGTGGTAACGCAGGGCCAGGAAAGGTGCTAAGTGCAGCCATGATAACCAAGTCTTTCTCTCTTTCATCCTGACACGATTCTCATGCAGCATGAAAGAGAGATAGGTGTGATTATCATGGCTGCATTTAGCACCTTTCCTGGCCCTGTGTCAGAATCATGGATCCTGGTGACCTTGCTGTATGCCTGATGGCCTACAGAGATCGTAGAAGACGAAGGAGAGAGCAACTGAGGCACCTGGCCGTGCAAAGGCAGGAGCAGCTACCTCATGAAGTAGGGGCAGCAGGGGCTTCCGCACATGCTGTGACTGGTTGGCGCCTAGCGACACCCAGGGTCTATAGAAGTCTCATGCCATTCCTGCAGGTGACTGAAAACCAGTGTTGACAATGACTGCACATATCTAGGGAGCTGGTGGCTCACATCTGCCACTTACTGCAGGACTTGGTGCCAAAGGACATGGAGGTCATCCACTGCCGCTGGCTGTGCAAGTGACTGCGGCTCTCAATTTCTATGCCAGTGGCTTCTTTCAGGGCTCCACAGGTGACCTCTGTGGGATTTCACAATCCGCCACCCACAAATGCATCTATGAGATCATGGATGTCATCTTCTCCATGGCACACAACTTTCTGCATTTTGCCCAGGACTGGGACAACAGGATGCAAGGGCCATTGGATTTGCCCTGATCTCGGGACCCCCACAGGTGCAGGGTACGATTGACTGCACTCATGTGGTGCTCAGGTCTCCATTACTACACTCAGTGGATCTCATCAACTGCAAGAGCTTCTGCTCGCTGAATGTGCAGCTGGTATGCAACCACCAGAAATGCACCCTGAAGGTATGTGGTCGCAGATCCCTGCAGTCTTCCAAGGTCCACGGAGGCTGCAGGGTTGGCTCCTTGGGGACAAGGGCTACCCGCAGAGGACGTGGCTGACGACACCCGTGTGATGGCCTCAGACTGCAGCAGAGCGACGCTATAATGAGGCTTATGCAGCAGCTCACCACTTGGTGGAACAGACCATTGGGATGCTGAAGATGCGATACTGATGCCTGGACTGGTCTGGTGGAAAATTAATATTGCATTCTTCCAAAGGATTTGTTTTCTTTTGTGTGTTAAGCTTAACAAGAGTCTGCATGAATTAACAGATGAGTGGAATTGGTAGAAGGTGGCAACCAGCTTTAATACCTCACTTCCCAAAATGGGTAAAAATAAATTAGCAACAAAAACACTCAGTTGAAAAAAGTCAGTTGAACTCTTGTTCAAGGCAGGAGAAAAGAAAACTGTGCAATGAAACAAAGAAATATAAATCAAAATAGCACTAACTGAAATTCAAAATTGGAGTTACTTGGTTAAATGTTGAATGAAAGAGAAATTTTAAATGTCACCACAATAACCCTGGGGCCTTTTAATGCCTGTACTGCAGATATTATAGTTATTATATACCTGTACTTTCACTTAGATGTATATACCTGTACTTTCATTTAGACAAAGCAATTGCTGTTAATATACAAATGCTTCCTCATCGATTTAAGTCTGCTACAATTATAGATCAATGTTGTGGTTAGATCTGGGATTTATAAAAGCGACACAATTAAAAGAAATTATGTCAGAGCTATATTAAAGGAAGAGTAAAACAGTTTTGAGATGAGTCAGTATAGACATATGGGAGGGCAGACTCTTACATGGATTAGCTTAGAGTAGAGAAATGTGCTTTTAACCAAACTTGCACAGTATTGGGTATATACTACCTAATAAATCAAAAACAAAATTGCTTATTTAGCTGACTGGAATTAAACATATGGCTGTTATAAACTTTTTTAAAGCCAGATTTCCCTTACTCATTTTTACCAGAAGGTACTTTCCCATTAAATATGTAAATATTTAGGCCCCGTTCTTTACCGGCCGGGGGAGTGGGGGGGGTATTCCAACTGTGGAGGAGGAGCTCAGAATAGGATAAATCTGGGTTTCCCTGAGCACTGTAAAGTTTTTCCAACAAGTATCTAGCCCAATTGACAAGCTTGGCTCTCAGTTGGAAGGGAAATGCTGCAACGGAAGCCACAGCCCAGGAGGAGGTAGATTTCCTGCTGCTGGGGCAGAGTTTACAATGGGAGCAGTGGTAGGTACAGTATGGTTTGTATGATTGAGAGTTGATCATGGAGAATAGTGGATGTCAGTGATCACAGGCAGAAGCCCAATTATGGGGTCATGGTTGGTGATCGTTAGAGGGTGTTGGTGATAACATGTGGGGGTGTCTGATTGTGGGGAACAGTCTGATTGCAGGGATGGAAGCAGGTTGGCTTGGGCAGCTGGAGCAAGCTTGGACCTTCTTGGCCCATAAGCAGTGCTGGAAATGTTTCCTTTTGCACCATTGGAAACTGGCAAGCATACAAACATACAAAATAGGAGCAGAAGTAGGCCATTTGGTCCCTTGAGCCTGCTCCGCCATTCATTAAGATCATGGCTGATCTGTTTGTGTTTTGAATTCCACATTCCCATCTACCCCTATAACCTTTGATTCCCTTGCCTAACAAGAATCTATCTACCTCTGCCCTAAAAATATTCAATGACCCCGCCTCCACCACCTTCTGAGGCAGAGAGTTCCAAAGTCGCACAACCCTCTGAGAGAGAAAAAATTCTCCTCATCTCTGTCCAAAAAGGGTGACCCCTAATTTTAAGACAGTGCCCCCTAGTTCTGGACTCACCCACAAGAGGAAGCATCCTTCCCATGTCCACCTTGTGAATACCATTCAGTATCTTACATACTTCAATCAAGTCACCCCTCAAGATACTTCACAGTCAGAGGATTACTTTTGAAGTGCATTCACTGTAATGTAGGCAAATGCAGCAGCCAATGTGCATACAGCACATCTTTTGCAATCTCTCCTTAGCCTCCACCTATCACTGGTCTTCTATCCAGGTTCACCTGTCCCACCTCCTTTAACAGTATATATTTCACCGCATTTCTACTTATCTTTAGTTCTGAAGAAGAGTCATACTCAAAACGTTAACTCTGTTTTTCACTCCACAGATGCTGTCAGACCTGCTGAGTTTTTCCAGCAATTTTTGTTTTTGTGTACAGTTAAGGTTAGGGAAGATGCAAATGAGCCAACAATAGAGGAACAGAGAGTTCACGGAATGTTGTAAAATTGAAAGATATTGCAGAGATAGAGAGGGGGTGAGACAATGAAGGTATTTTTAAAAATTTGTATTTTAAATTTCAGGCACTGGGGTCTGGGAGCTGTAGTATAATGCAGTATATTAGACTAAGTCCCACAAAGGGTTAACTGTAATAGTCTGTGATGCCATAAAAGGAAAGTGACATATACTCATCTGATCTTAGGAACTAAGGGAAAGCAGCATGGAAACAAATTAGTGTAAGGGAGACTTCTCATAACTGTAAATATCTTACAATAAAGTTAGAGGGTGGAATTTTCCAGTCCTACCAGCAGCAGGCATTGTGGTGGGCGGGACTGGAAAATTCGGAGTGTGGCCAAATGTCAGTTTTCCACTGACGTAAAAACGGATTGCAAATTTCCACTCCCGAATTCCACGGTAGTTTGGGCTTCCCACATGCCATGTCGGGAACCGCATTTGCACCTCATGGACGTTCATTAAAAACCCAACTCGTCGGAATCACACTCCCACTCCAAATCCAATGGCCACGCCGACAACTAACTGGACCGGTGTGGATCACGACCAGATATAACTGACGTGCAACTGGCGAACTGCAGTTCACTCATGACTTTGAGGCATGTACACGCAGTGTTTGCCTACCTCTCACTGCCCTGCACTCGCAGCTGCTCCGACTCCATGACAACGCTGCTCAGGCAAGGGAAGGGGGAGGGGTCCTATAAGGTACATGTTTGACTTGAGATAGGGTGAGACTAGACAAAGGCAAGGGAAGGAGCTGGAAGGCACACACTTGACTGGGGTGGCGGTGTCTCAGTGGAGCACTGGAGGGAAGGGGTGAACAAAAACAAATTGGGGGGAGAGGGGGATGAAAGGAAGAGAGGGCTTAAGCCTGGGGCAGTGCGCACCATGATACAAGGTTGTGCCTGGCACATATGTCCTGCTCCCAGTCCAGGGAGGTGGAGGGCCTGGCCATGCTGTGTCAGTCATACCCAGCATGGTGTGCAAGGCATGGCCAGTCCCTCACACATTTGGGTCCTGGGGGTGTGATGGCTTGGTGCAGTGCGGCAGCTGACACAGTCACAGTCAGGAAAAATATCTGCAGCCTTTAAATGGGGAACTGGTAAGTAAAAGGGGGGCACTCAATGGCCTTATGGAGGGGGGAGCGTCTCGGTAGGTCACAGCGCATAGGGCCTCAAGATGGGGAGGGGTGAGATCGACATGGGGCATCAGGATATCCACAGAAAATGGTTCCGGGAGAAGGACAGGGATATCTACAAGAATAGCAATGAGCTCCAGGATAAGAGGAGAGTGACAGTGCCCTGACTGAGTCTTAGAGTGCCTGGATGTACTCATCCACATCCAATCCCTGTGAATGCACTGTCATGTCTGGAGTATTTAGGGGGTGGGTGGGGGGTTAGGGGGTCAGCTTCCAGTGATCTTCAAGGATGTGCTGCAACTGCAAGGAAGGATCTGGGGATAGAATGCCTGGAATGAAGGCAGCCCAAGGGCTCCCTAGCTTGGTGATGGAAGATGATCATTGCAGGGTTATGTTCAATCATGTCTCTGTTCAATTTTTCCACTGTGATGAGGAGGAGTTGCAGAATGGAGGCAGCAGGCAAAGCTGCCTTTTTCATGGCTCTCCTGAATGAGGAAGAGAAGGAGGGCCCATTGCTGTCTGGCAAGCCAAATGGAAGAGACTCGCCCTGAGGAACATGGGCCAGCGAGGCCCCATGAAGACCCAGGAGCTGAGGAGAGATCGATTCCACTAAGGCATTTGGCATGATCCAGGGTGTACCTAAGACCCTCTTATACCTGCAGATGAGTGAGAGACAGTGCTGAAGATGCCTTTGCTTGTCAAGGATTGTGGTGACTCACATCTGCCAAGTTCTTCAGGCGGATCTGATGGCCCATGGCTTAGGAGGCCATCCATTGCCACTGGTTCTAAAGGTGACCACCAAACTCAACTTTTTTTGAATGCATATGAGAGATCACTGACACCCTATTCAGTAAGACACACAATTGTATCCAGTTCTCCCTGGATGAAGCCAGCCAGGGTGCAAGAGCAGTGGGATTTGCAATGATTTCCAGCTTCCCACAGGTGCAGGGTGCCCTCGACTGCACACATGTGGTCTTAAGAGCTCCCTAGCAGCAGCCACAATGAGTCATCGACAGCAAAGGCTTCCACTCTCTCAACGTACAGCTGATCTGTAACCACCAGAAGCAGATTATGCAGGTCTGCACAAGATACCCTGGGAGCTCACATGACTCTTACATGGCGAGTCTCTTGCAGGTGCCACCGATCTTTGATGGCCCTCAGCACATTCAGGGCTGGCTCATCGGTGACAAACACTACCCCCAAAATATTTGGGTAATGACCCCCGTTCAGCGGCCACAAAGTGCTTCAGAGGAGAGGTACAAAGTGACTCATTCCACTGCACATTCCTTGACTGAACAGACCATTGGCACCTTGAAGATGCATTTCAGATGCCTGGACCAATCAGGCGGCGCTCTCCAGGACTGATCCCAGAGGGTGTCCAAATCATCGTGGTTTGCTGTGCTCTACACAATCTGGCACTCCAAATGGAGGATGAGTTGCCACATGGAGAGATGGAGGAGCTGTATATCTCAACTGATGAGGAAGACATTGAAAGGGATGAGCTCAATGAGGGCGAGGATGTTGTCGCCCCACAGCAAGAGGCCATAACACAGGCCAGACAAGGCAGACATGCCTATGAGACATACAAACTTACGAAATAGAACCAGAAGTAGGCCATTCGGCTCCTCGAGCCTGCTCTGCCATTCAATAAGATCATGGCTGATCTGTTTTTGTTTCGAGTTCCACATTCCCACCTACGCTCGATAACCTTTGATTCCCTTGCCTAACAAGAAGCTATCTACATCTGCCTTAAAAATATTCAATGACTCCGCCTCCACCACCTTCTGAGGCAGAGAGTTCCAAAGTCACACAACCCTCTGAGAGAAAAATATTCTCCTCATCTGCCCTAATTTTAAAACAGTGCCCCCTAGTTCTGGGCTTACCCACAAGAGGAAACATTCTTTCCATATCCACCTTGTCAAGACCAGTCAGAGTCTTGTATACTTCAATCAAATCACCCCTCACTCTTCTAAACTCCAATGGAAACAAGCCCAGCCTGTCTAACTTTTCCTCATAAGACAACCCGGTTGTTCCAGGTATCAATCTAGTAAACCCCCTCTGAACCACCTCCAATGCATTTACATTCCTCGTTAAATAAGGAGACCAAAACTGTACACATTATTCTAGATGTGGTCTCACCAATGCCCTTTATAACTGAAGCATAATATCCTTATTTTTATGTTAAGTTCCTCTCATAATAAAGAAAAGTACTCCATTAGTCATCTTGATTACCTGCTGTACCTGCATACTAATCTGACAGACATTACATGGAGGTCATTGAAAAGTTCACTTAGTTGGAATGACTCCAAGGCATTTAAAACATATAACATCTACAGAGAACAGACTTCAATGCAGCAGCAACAGGAAAATAAATAAAACTCCAAAATCTATGCTCATGAGGCTATAGAATATGATCCTCTGATGCAAGTCTTACATTTGAATTGTTGATAGAGCAACTGGCTTTGTTCATGTCACTTCTGTGGACAGAAAGGTCACTTACTGAGCTGAGATTGGGTGAAACATCATAGACCTGAGGCACATGATGGGAGATATGTGAGAAGGTAGGCATTTGTTAAATTTGGATGAACTCAGAGCAAGGCGTCGATAGAAGAGCCATTCACTAGACGAGTCTTCCAGAAAAGCAAAATATATCTACAGTTGTGCACAGTGAGTGAACACCCATGCCACCATTGTGCACTCAGTATTTCATAATTTTTCTAACCCTTCTACTATGCCTAGGTGCATCCTTGACATCCACAGCAGCGGTGGAGGCAGCCTGCTGACTGCTGTGTCTTGGTGTCTGTGAAGAACTTGGCATGCATCCTCAGGAGGCCTGAGGCCTAGAGGGCCCCAGCCTGCTTAGGATCTCCTGCTGTGGGGCAGGTGCATCCTCCTCAGCCTGAGCAGCTGGAGTTGCTGGGGTCACAGGCAGAAGGGATTTGGAGGGGCTGAACACACTCGGAGGGTCCTGGATGGATTGACCCTGGGTGCCTGGTTGACGCTCCTCCTCCCTGTGGCTGCCTGAGTGCTTCTCTTTTGACTCCTTGATGAGGTCTTGGTGCCCTGTCCCCCTATCGCCTAGCCACTGGTGAATCTACTCATGGATATAGCAATGGTGTGTAGGTCTGAATGCACATCCGGCATAGAGTGCTGGACCAGGGTCTCCAAGGTGAACGGCACCCTTCCAATGGTGCCCTTGATACGCTGGCATGTCAGAGCCATGACATAAGACAGAACATGGATGGACTCTTCTATCCTCCATTCTAATCTGGTGACAGCGTCTGACAGCCGTGCCTGCTGTTCTCCTGCCTATCTTTGGAGCTCCAACATCTCTGTGAGGGCCGACTCCAGAGGATCGTCATTGAACTCCGATTCAGCAGGAGCCTGGCCTCCAGCCGTCTTCCAAGCATTGGTGACTATGGCTGTCACTGCCTCCACCTGCTGTTGATCTGATTCTGTGATGTGCTCAGCAAATGGTGACCCCGAGCCTGCTCTAGAACTAGAACCCACCGAGGTGTGTGTCTCTGTACTGGTGGAGAGTGCAGGTGAATGCAGTGATGTATCCCTCAGATGCTTCCTCAGCTTCCTTATCCAAGGTGCTCTGGGGGCTGGAGCTAATGGACTGGCTGGAGGTTTCTCGTGGCCTTTCCTTACTCATGGCTGTAATAGAGAGAAGAGATAAAAGTGAGAATAGAAGAGATAAAAGGCTAGAGAGTCACCTTTATTAAAGAGCACTCACAATGTTGACGGGTGGGCGATGACTCTGGATGGAGCCTCCCTGGCTTTTTGCGAGAAGCCAATCATGCCTTCAGTGCAGGAATGGTTCCTGTCCTCAACAGCCAGATCTGCCCCCTGCTTCTTGAAGTGGGTGAGTGGCCAGAACTCCGGCAGATCCCTCCGGTCTGGGATCTCTCCCTTTTGTTATTCATTCTTTGTCCAGTATAAGTATAGATGGACAGACTGCAAGCAGGACGGATGTAAGAGCAGATTATAAGCATGCATGCCACCTGTGTGTGCTGAGTGGTCCTGTGTAAGGGCTGATGGCATGACTTGTGCAGGATGTCACAAGAGATAAAAATGTTAATGTGTATGTGAGAGAATGAGTGGTGATCTCCTTTCTCCTGGTAGTGTGTGAGATCCCTGTGGACTGTAACCTTGTGAATGCCTGATGGCCTTATGACAGTGAGAGTTGAGAGTGACGAGATGGTTGACTTGCCCTGGCAGAGCAGATGAGATCATTCATCCTTTTTCAGCACTGGAGAGCAATCCTCTTCTGATGTTCATGGGCACTGACCTCTCTGGTGACCGCCTTCCAAATCTGCATGGTGAGATTGGTAGACATCCAGCTCCCATCATGGGGTTAGAGGACCTCCCGCCAGTCCTGGACTGCCTGGAGCAGTCTCCCCAGGCACCTATCGCTAAACTTAGGAGCAGAGGGCTTGTTCCTTCTGGGAAACATCATTTGTGACAAAAAGCCCTGGGATACAGAGAGTGAATGAGTGCATGGGTGTCATTTGAATATGGCAGCCAGAACTTTGACCCGATGAGGTAATGGCAGGGCAGACGAATTCCATCCTGCCCTACAACAAGATTCAATGAGCTGCTCATTTATGCATAAATAATTAGCTGAAAAGCGGATGATCTGTCACGGCAACTTGCCCCGCCAACCAGCAGGAGACATGCCTGTTATGATGTAGCAGGTGATATGTGCCAGGAGGACCAAATCCACGAGGGAACCTTGGCCACGCTATCACAATGGCCTTGCAATTTGTATTTATTAAGAGAAGATTTGTGCACTGAATTCATAAGTAATGAGTCCAGTAACACCTTTATAGATTTTAAAAACTAAATTAAAACAATTATTAACAAAAGAAAAGATTTCAAGCACATACATAAGATTGCAGTTACTTAAACTATAATAAATCCCAAAATCCCTAATTAACCTGGCTCCCAACTACACATCCCCTTTAAGGCAACAGTCCCAAAATAGATTTTAAATTTAAATACACAGGCCAGTAAGTTTACCACAGCACCCACTTGACAGCGGAATTCCAAAGGCTTTTTAACACAACTTTAGTTACTGGACACAACAGACTTCTGCAAAAGTGGCTAGAGGCTTCCTTCAAGTCTGTTATATGGTGTGCCTTTCAGGATTTTACATGGCCATACCGCTACATAGTTTTCTATACCTCTTTATATGTGTTTTCTCTCTCTCTAATCTGTAAATTCCATTGTTCTATATGTCTTACTTTCTCTATAATATAAAAATCTTTCAGATTGCTAATATGGTCAGTATCTTTAGCAAAATAAACACACTGCTTGGCTTTGCTTAACTCGTTAATTGTAAACATCCTATCATCCCTTTGAAATCCAAACAACCCTTTCACTTATCTAAAAATGCAAGTTTCTTCACACCTTACATGTTAAGTCTTCATCCATGTATAATCATTAGCATTTCAAATGCCTTTCAGCCCTAACTTCTTTCAATAATTTCAAGCTTGCCATCTATCTGACTGTAATTCAATTAAGTCACGCGGACAGAACCACCTACACTCACCCATAAACCTACTTTACAATAAACCACAATAATATAATGAAAAAATGTTAGTTTCATGACAATGACGACTTTTCGCACCCACCACCACACTTAGTCTCCACAGCAGAAAATTCGCCCAGAATGTTTGCAGGTGGCTGTCTTTGGGAGTTATTGAAACTATTCCAACCCAACAGCCGAGACAATACTATAGCAGCCAGTGTAGATCAGGATGGGGCTGAAATGTGAATAGACTTTAGAATTCGGAGGAGAATACTAACAGCAGAGTTTTGGATGAGCTGAAGTTTATGGAGGACAGGAAGTGGGCCAGGTGGCTTCGAAGTATTGAAGACTAGAAGTGGAAAACATGCATGAAGGTCTCAACAGCAGATCTATGAGGTAGAGGCTGAGGTTAGTGATATGGAGATGAAGGAAAGTTTTTGTTGCATTGGAGAGACTATAGAGTCAGAAGCTTAACTCAGATGTGAATCGGATGCTGAGATTGCTAACAGTCCTGTTCAGCCTGAGACTGTGGCCACAGAAAAGGATCATGGTATGGGCCAAGGCCCTTAATGTTTAACTGGAGGAAATTAAGGCTCATCTGACTGAATGTTGGACAAACAGTTTCACAGCTTAGAGGCAGTGGGAGGGTCAAGAGAGGTGATGGAGCGATGGAGCAGATAGTGGAGTGGTTGAGAGGGGTAGTGGGGTGATGGAGCTGAGTGCAGACAGTGGAGGGGTCAATGCGGGTGGTGGAGTGATCAAGAAAAGCAAGAAGGGATAAGACACCAAAGTCATGATCAGAATTCTATTCAGAGTTGATTGGTGCCATTTTGATACTCTGAAACGTTTACAAGTGGATTGAAGGGATTCATATAGAGAGTTGCAAGTGAGAAATGGATCTGGGAGACAACAACGCCGGAGAGAAAAAGGTTAAAAGTTAGAAAGGGCGATGGTGGCGTAGTAGTAATGCCACTAGATTAGTAATCCTGAGGCCCAGGCTAATGCTCTGGGAATACGGGTTCAAATCACATCGTGGTGCCTGGTGGAATTTGAATTCAATTAATAAATCTGGAATATGAAGGTATTCAGTGATGATTGCCATGACAATTTTCATTGATTGTTGTAAAAACCCATCTAGTTCACTCATGTTCTTTAACAAAGGAAACCTGCTATCCTTACCTGCTCTGGCCTCTATGTGACCCACAGTAATGTGGTTGACTCTTAACTGCCCTCTGAAATAGCCTAGCAAGCCATTCAGTTCAAGGGCAATTAGGAATGGGCACCAAATGCTGACCTTATCGGTGCCATATGCCATGAAAGAATAAAGAAAAGTGAAGCGAGATTTAATGAGTTTATTGAGAAGGCATGGATAGAGATTTTGAATGGGAGAGAGGAGTGAGAACCATTTACAATATCCGTTAGCATGGGGACCAGAAAGAGAAGTTGGGTAGGGAGGGATTTAATTGAAATGGGATGAAGGGATTGAAGATAATCTTATAGATGAGATTAGCTTAGAGTAGGTGCAGTAGATGAGGAGGAAAGTAGGGCAAGATGAAGGTTCAAAGTTAAAGTGGGATGGCAACTGGGGGAAATTTGATGTAGTGGGGAAGGGGGAAAATTGCTGAATATATAGTGAGGAAGAAGTTTCTGAGCTCTTTGCACTTTGTTGCTAGTGGTGAAGGTGGTGGGGGTAGAAGAATCTAAAGTGCCCTCCAGAGAAAAGTGAGGTTTGTAAAACTTGATGTGACCAAGGCCAGGGGTGGGTGGTTAAACGAAGCCCATTGGATGGTGGGCAAGTTCTGGAGTCTGTTAAATTCAGATATGTTAAATTGTCCACAATTCTGCCACCTACATCCTAAATCTTGCTCACCCATTATCAATGTCCTTGCTGACCACCTGCCTCTAGTGCAACGGATTTAATATTCTGATTCTTGTTTACAAATCCATCCACAGCCTTATCTCCCTGCACACACTTCCAAGTATCCAGCTTGCACCCCTCCACACTCACCCCCACCTCCCCACCCACCTCAATTCTCCTAAATCCATTTTGTTCCTTTGTGACGTGTTTTGACGTGTTTTATCATGTTAAAGGTGCTGTATGAATGCAATTTGTTAATATTTTTCCATTTCCTTCCCTTCAGCAGGCTATATATCATCTTCAAAGAATTCATGCAAAATACCTCTATTGTTAAATAATGTGGATCTGACTTCCCTGTTACCTAGGCCCATTTAATGCTTGGACTTAAATAAATAACTTCTCTGCATTTTTTAACATAAATGTTACACTGTTTTCTGAATGTAATGATTTCTGTTAAATCTTCAGTTTTCAAGGACACTCCCCTATGCTCAAGGAGCTTATTACAGTTTGAGCAGTGCTCCATAGGAGCAGTGTGTAAGTTGTCATCAGATGCTCGCAAAATATGCATATTTCAGTAGAGCCATCACAAGTGAACAAGTGGCGCCAGTGATAATGAGGAGGGGATGACAATACTGGGATTCCTGCTACACGAGGGCTTTGTGGGTAAATCAGCATTTGCTCCAGTTTCAGTTTCATGGAACCATAACATACACACAATTCCATTCATTGCCAAATTTTTCTGGAAATTATACCGGTTAAAGTGGCTACTTAACAACTTTGCAGCTATGAAAGGCTGCATTATAACAGGTGAATCGTGATAGTTACCTTTCACAGTTCATGCTAGGTGAAATCACCCTCAGGAAAATAGTGTCCAGGTGCCATTTTGAATAAGAGTCATTAAGTTCTTCAGAAAATATAACTATTAACCCAAAAGGCTTAGCTTTCATGATTCATTTACCCTAGAATATTTGAGCAATTCTTCATGTCTTAAACCCTGTAGGGGAGTTGTCTTACTTGACTTCAGGGTAATTTGTCTGCAAAGGTCAATAAAATTACATTTCTTTAAGAATATGTATCCCACTTTTCTATTCTCGTCCAAAATTTCAGAATTGTATCGATTAAATTACAGCTAATATATTATAGCATTCTAAAATATAGTATTCAACACATTCAAAACAGTATGTAGCAATGCAGAGTTTGATTTTTTTTAACGTATAAAACAAGGTTCGATCCTTTTAAAAATAGCTCGCTAAAAACCCAGACAATATGTGAAGATCTGTGAAAGAAAATTGAGGCCTTTGAACTGTGGATACTAAGACATATACTTCAAATTCTGCATGTAAGCATAAGACAAATAAAGAGGTGATTGAAATTGCAAGAGCAAAAAGAACTGTAAAAAGTGACATCCAGAAAAGAAAATGTCAGTAATTTGACCATTTGATCAGAGCTGGAAAGCTACAGAGATCTCTTCTAGAGGACAAAGTGGACGACAGCAGAAAGAGGGGTTGATGTAGGCATTGTTGGATGATGGACATCACAGAATGGTTGCAGATGAGCTACAGTGGATGTGTGAGGATGGCGCAAGACATACAAACACGTCATGCCCTGACAGCAGATCTTCCGGTAGTAGCTACAAGCATCAGCAGCAGCAGAAAGAGTTGGCAAATTCTGAATTTTGGACACTAGGTGGCATTTTCTTTTGAATAGAAACTCTTCTCTGCAGGAGAAACTAATGCATCTGTGTTTTACAAGCTGTTGAAGTAATGTTCTGAATTCTGATGGATGGGAATTCCCTTAGTGTAGATGGGCCAGGAAATGACAGAAATCATATCCTTTCCCCAATAGACACACCCCTGCCATCCAAAGGAGTATCCTCAGTAAAGAGGTGTGAAAAAATACAATATATCTGCCAAACCAGCCTGACTTCCTTCAGTGGGCATTTGTTTATCCATTGCAATGAAATAGAGTGGACACTAAATGCATCATTTGGTAAATCCATTTTTAAAAGCAATGTTTATAAGTTTTTCAAAAAAAATTCACACCATAATGAGAAAATTTCAAAACTGCCTCGGAACAGGAAACACTTACTCAATTGAAACAGTGTTGAAAGCAGCTTCTGTCTCATCTTATCTCTGCTACTGCTAGAGAA
This sequence comes from Carcharodon carcharias, assembly GCF_017639515.1. Taxonomy (NCBI): domain Eukaryota; kingdom Metazoa; phylum Chordata; class Chondrichthyes; order Lamniformes; family Lamnidae; genus Carcharodon; species Carcharodon carcharias. Next base: position 53,721,467 of record NC_054480.1, read on the forward strand.
AGTGGAAAATCAGATGACAGGAAGGTACCATCAACCCACTTCCCCATCTTTTGGTGCTGAGAAAGAGGTGAGAATTAGAAACCTGCTAATGTCACAAATCTATCAGACAGATCAAGTTGAAAATCAGGATTGTGTGAAAATCATATCTACTAAAGTTCCTGCAAAGAACTTAAACTCTCTTTCAGCAGAAAGGAAAGTGCTCATGTGCAAGAAATGTGAAATAACAACAAGTGTGAAAAATCAATGGGAACTGTCAGACATGAAAAGCAGGCCAGTCAGTCCCTGAAGAAGAAAATCAGGTTAATGTTTTGGCTGGGATCTGAGACCCTCTGTTAGAATTCTGTCAGAAAGCCACTTCAAAAGCAACCCTGCCATTTTCAAATTTTGACTGACCTGCTGTCTATTTCCAGCTCATCTGTCTTAACATTTCTTTCAATTATTCAAAATATTTTTTTGCAGATATATTACATTAAGTTTTTTTTAAGCCTCCCTCAACCCACTTCCATCATATCTGGTGCTTAATCCAGGATGTGGTATACAGGATCCTATGATTAAGATGGAAATAGATGATGTAATAGTTTCAGCTGACAGTAGTCAGAATTATTTGCCCTTTGCTTAGAGTAATTCTCGTAGTGGCATTCTCGTTCCGTGGTTTATATCTATTAGACAGAAAGAGAATGCCAGATGAACAATGTGAGCTTTCATTCCACTTAATTTGTTAACTTATTGTTGTCGAACTGCCATATTTGGATGGAGTTCTGAAGGTTAAAAGCAAAACAGTATGATACATACACTGTCACTGATAACATTTGCTGTTGTTACTTATATAAAGTTGGAAACTTAATAGAGAATGGTTGCATCATTCAAAAAACATTTAGTTATATGCTGGCTAACTTAGTAACTCAAGTCACTCATCAGAAAGGCTAGTGTTACCAGACAAGAGCTGGTTATAATTACAGTGGAACATCATCACACACCATTTGCCTTACCTGGAGTGCTACATCCAATCTATTTTTTGTGATGGATGCTTTAGGATCCGGGGAAGTCCATAATTATAGGTTAGCAGTATCAGAATCATGATTTGTCAACCTGAATCAACTTTGAGCAGGCATAAATCAACACTCACCGCTATTATCTAAAATAGGAATAAGTTGCTTAGATTTACAAATTGCCTGCTCTAAGACTCTGATTGGAAATAAATGGCTTTACTTTCTTGGGCGTCGCTGCCTCCCTGGAGGTTGCCAGGTCGGCATCTATCCCCTCAGCATTCTCCTGAGCATGCTCATCCTCGGACTCACGACTGGACTCATCGTCTGCTGTCAGAACAGCTGCGTCAATATCTTCTTCCTCCACTGCATCTCCCCTTTCCAGTGCCAGATTGTGGAGAGTGCAGCATGGAACCACAATCAGTGACACATGATCTGGGGGTATTGCAGTGTGCCCCCTGAATGGTCCAGGCATCAGAAGCGCATCTTGAGAAGACCGATGACTCTCTCTACCACTGCCCTTGTAGAGGCATGGCTTCTATTGTGCCACTACCTCTGTTCTTGGATGGGGGAGAGGCGTCATGAGCCACCTTTTGAGGGGATAGCCCTTGTCACCCAGCAGCCATCCATCTAGCCGGGCTGGAGCACTGAAGAGCCCCAGCACCTGGGAGTGTCTGAGGATGTAGACGTCATGGGAGCTGCCTGGGTACCTTGCACAAACTTGCAAAATCTGCATCCTATCGTCACACACTATCAGCACTTTCATGGAGTGGAAGCCCTTCCTGTTGCCGAAGGCTCCTGGCTCACTTGCTGGTGCCTTGATGGCCAGGAGTGTGCAGTCGATTGCACCCTGGATGCGGGGGAACACAACAATCATGGCAAAGCCTCTGGCTCGCTGTGCCTGGCTGGCCTCATCCGTGCGGTAATGGATGAAAGTCAATGCACGCCTGAACAGAGCATCTGTCACCAGCTTGACACAACTGCGGACAGCTGATTGGGAGACTCCATAAAGATCGCCCACCGACCCCTGGAAAGAGCTGGAGGCATAGATGTTGAGGACAACCGTGACCTTCAGCTCCACAGGCATGGGATGACCACCCAAACAGTGGGAGCTGATCTCATGGCTGATCATCTGACAAATGGAGGTCACTGTCTCCCTTGAGAGGCGGAGCCTCCTTTGGCACTGTACCTCAGACATGAGGTAGCTGCATCGCCGCCTGTATACCCTGGCAGTAGGTTAGTGGTGTCTTCTGCAGCCTCTTCCAACTTGAACTTCCTGTTGGCCATGCGCCCCTTGTGCCTGTGCCAGTCTGCCCACAGATGGCTCCCTTGGAGGTTGAATATGGACTCCTGGCCTCCTCCCCCTTCAGGCCCTCTCTTCCTCCTCAGAGGAGGTGCCTCCAGCAGAGACCACAATCCCTATTCCCAGGGTAATGGAGAGCTGTCTCTTACCTGGAAGGCCCCAAATGTTATGATTCCTCCAGTGTCCTGAACTGAAGCCTGTTCTTTCTGTCAAAGCAAATCTGAAGTGAAATGAAGTTGGCCTGTTCACACAAGCAAGTAGCAGTAAGTAATAAACTAAAGTTCTTACAACTCGCATACTCACCCCTCTTATCCAGCCTTTGGATGAGGTTTTTAAAAATGTGGCCTACCGGCCTGCCTGTTGCACATGTGCAACACCCTGAAAATCGCACAGGCTGCAAAAAATCGATGTCAGTTGCTGCCTCAAGGGCCTTAACTGGCCCATTAGTTAATGGCAGGTATGCCTCCGAATTCATAGTGTGCCCGCCTTCCGAAATATCACGATGGCATGTGGTGATGTCAGGACACATGCCCGATGTCACCACGCATCATTTTACATGCATGCGTGTCGGGCCTGCCCCCATATGCCAACTATGAAATTCTGCCCTCTGGCACTTTGTGGGTCATTATAATAAAATAGACACTGAGTTAAAGAAGACTTTAGTGGTGGCCATTAGCATCGTGGTCAAAAGGATAGATTTGAAGGTGTTGCTGAAAGGAGAACAGGGAGTTGGAAAGCCGTAAGGGGTCTTAAACCATAATCAACCAGGATAAAGAGCTTTCAAAATAATCAAATGGACCTGTAAAGGCAAACACGTACCCTTTGGATTGTGCCAAGAGAGACTCACAGTGAAGTAAATCAGGTCATTGAGTGGTAAAGTAATTATGTCATTTCCTCCTGAACACATTACAGGGCTTTTCTCTTTAATGAAGCTCTCATTATGTCAACAGCAATTTAGTGAAAGGATTTTTCTTTAATTTTATACAGAGGGAAAATAAAGGATGATACTATACACTAAGTTTATATTTGTTATTAATTGTGATTTAACAATCAGGAAACTAGAATAAAGACATTGAAAAAGCTGTCCTCTGTTTGTCACTTAATATGGAATTAGAATGTAGTTTTGATGTAGGATTTCACTACAAACAACATACAGAGGAAATCCTCCTTTAGGTTCAAGTATAAATCAGCCAGGATTCTTGGCACATGAAGCTTAGACCATGGTAAAGCAATTGCTTGCCTAGAGACACATTACAAACTCTTACAAATTTGAATGTATTTATAAAGATGAATATCCATTTTCTTTAATATTTTTGTATTCGCATGACAATGTGGGGAGCATGCAAGGGTAAATCAAATGCTTCCCCGTGGAAGGGAGGAAAGAGTCAGGCACCCTGCTCGCTGCACAGAAAGGAAGTGGATGTATGAGAGAAAATTTCAGCTTCTCCCTCAGCTGGGAAAAGTGTATGGCACAGAGAGCTCTAGAAAAAGATATAGATGAGGATTTCAGCAGCAGATGAGCTGAGGCAGGGACATAGTAGTACAATGGAATTAGCCCATCTTAGCGATAGAGAACTTATGTGGTCAAAACTTACCTCGGGGTCAAATATGAGACCAAGGTTGCAAATGATCTTATTCAGCTTCAGACTACTGCCAGGGAGAGAGTGAGAGATGGAAATGGTAACTAGGGTGTGAAGTTTGTGGCAGGGACCGAAGATAATGGCTTCCATCTTCCCAGTATTCTGCTAAAGAAAATTTCTATTCACCCACTACTCAATGTCAGAGGAAGAGTGTAACAGGTCAGGTACAGAAGAGGGGTCAAAAAAAGTCGTGGTGAGACAGACCTGAGAGTCAGCAGCGTACATGTGGAACCAGGGCCAGAATTTTTGGCTCAGCGAGCAGGGCTGGGGCCGCTCGCCGAGGCATAAAAAGATGCAGGATGATATTGGGCGCGCGTCATTTAGATTTTCAGTTCGGCAGGCGCGCAGCCAAGTTGACTGCGTGCCTGCCGAACTGTCAAAGGCCTATTAAGGCCATTTAAAAACTAATTAAACCAATAAAATGAGCTGCTGTCCAACCTTAAGGTTGGCAGGCAGGCAAAGAGCCCAGGTGGCCTTTACATTTTTCATGGAACCTCAGCCACAGGCAGGATGAGAATTCATGAAGTGTTTATAAATTGAATAAATTTTTTTTTAAAAAATTCATTGACATGTCCCAGCTTGTTTGTGGGTTACATATTTCAGGCTGAGGAATAGAGGAGTATATAATACCTAAAATGTGAGCTTGCTTGGATCACTTCCTTCTTTAAAGCAGTTTCACTTGGAGATGTGTTACATTATGATGGTGCTTTAGCACCAGTGTCTTATCTAATTTCTTTTATTTTCAGTTGGGGATATGTAAAATTGATGTTCCAATCTAGGACACCTTACCAATCCAACAATTACATAGTTGGCTGAGGTGGGGTGATGATGGTGGAGTGGTAATGTCACTGCTGTAGTAATCCAGAGGGCCAGGTTAATGCTTGGGGGACAATGGGTTCAAATCCTACCATGGCATTTGGTGGAATTTAAATTCAATCAGTAAAAAAACTAGAATTAATGATGACTATGAAATTGTCATCAATTGTTGTTAAAAACCCATCTGGTGACAAATGTCCTTTTGGGAAGGAAGCCTGTGATGCTTAACTGATCTAGCTTACATGTGACTCCAGATTCACAGCAATGTGATTCACTCTGAAATGGCCTAGCCACTCAATTCAAGGAAAATTAAGGATGGGCAACTAAATGGATCACCTTGCACCCCCCCCCCCAGCCCCCGATGCCCATACTCATAAAAATACCCTGTATTTTCCCTTGCCTTTAAAGGTTCTATAGTCTGTCACTCCTCCCAGAAGCCTAGACTCATCTTACAATTCGGTGATCCCTCATTAATTGTGAACCGATAGGCCAGGGTGGTATTTGTTGTATCATGCCAAGACAACAGGGTACAATCCACATTCAGTGTTAACCAAAATCCATCATGCTTTAGTAGATAGCGTGGGTGTTCTTCAAATTGTTTGTATATCGGATCTATTCCAGAGCCTTGCATCATCTGGTAGGCTCTAGCTGGTGCATTTTCCAAAGCTGATTTCAATTCTTTGTTAGTAAGAGTATGTCAGTACCTCTGAGATGTTGTTCCTGTCCTTGTGCTCATCCCATAGGGCCAAGGTAGCCAATCCCATTTGGCACATCATATTGTAATCAGTGACCTCATTCCACCACTTCTCCAATTGCCCTTTGTGGGTGAAGGAGATATGGTTATTTTTCATAATATATTGTCCTTTTTGGATTATATTTACTGCAAAAGCTGTGTACAAGCTGCACATGATGCCTCTAGTAAGACTTTGATTCTAGTTGACCTCATAGTTTCCCTGTATTATTTATTTTATTGTATCTATTCCAAGATACTTGACTAACTCCTTGATGGAGAGCAGTGTGTTCTGGTGCTTCCTCAAAGCTGCCACCCCCTTTTTGGTGCATTTTTGTCAACAATCCTTTTAGTTGTCTTTTCATTAGCTGATCATACTCCCACATGTTTTCTATATCTAACCTATTCACTCCTGCCAACTCCACCATGGCTTCTATTTCTAGCTATTCTGTCAAACCTTATTTTATTTGCCATTTAATGCCCTCAAGCTTTCTCAGATCTCAGACCCTGTTTCCAATTCTTCACCAGCAATTCTTTTACCAATTCTCCTACCATTTTGTCTACTAATTGTGAACAACCCCTTAACATAATTGTGTTGACATATTCAAGCTCATATTTAGCACAACCCATACAATCTCAAAGCGCACATCATTATAGAATACAGTTCCATGATCTACCAGCCTTTTGATGCTGGGGCTACTTTGTTAAATCAGACAGGTTCTTTTCCAGTTTTATTTTTTCTTTTGTTTCAACACTATTTGTCTTCACATTTTTCCTCCTTTTCTCCTTCCATATGTGGTCTCCATACTGATGACCATCATTTACCTGTGAGCACAAGAGCGACATCCAAAATACAGCATCTGAACATTTTTATATGGTTTACACTGAACCCCCGTGTACTGGATTTTCTTTTCCTATTTTGAATGGCAAATTTGAGATTGGTCTCTTCCAATTTATCCATGATTTCATACAAATCTTCCAGATTAGTCTTCCAGGAAACTGCCCACCCTGCCCCACCTAATTTTAACAATTCAAGTAGTTCACTTAAACAACAGGAGATGTTCTTCCTTTGTTTTTGCAGTTAGCAGCAAATCATCTACATATTACAGCAGGCATTTTGATTTAGAAAATTCCCACCCAAAAGCAAATCTAAGTGCTAGACACTTTAAAAGTGTGAGATCAACTGCTTTTTAAAAAAATAGTACAGCAAGCTATTAGCTCCACTTGGTGAAACAGTTGGGGGTAGAGGTGGAATGAATCACACAATAACAGTTTGCAGAAGCTTTCTTCTAATTTTTGAAAACTCTTTTGTGAGTTTAACACTTGGATTTCATTCAAAATGAATCCACACCACATGCCTTCAATTTAAAATGTATAAAGGCAGTTTTCCTTTAAGTCTCCCGTTCCAGAGATGTAATCATACAAGAACATATATATATTCATGCACCTCAAAGACATTGATTTGCATAATGGGTTATGAACTCTGAAAATGCCTGATATTCTCCTGATATTCCCAAATTGCACACCTAGGGACTATTCACATAAGTTGCATTACTAGCTGTCCGCAGTGCAAATCCACAGAAAAGCAGCCTCTTAATTTAATCAAACATTCCAGCGAATTACTCCAAATCAGTTCAAAACCAGACACACAAAACAGCAGCAGTTTCTGCTGAAGCAGTTATTAGTTGATAACATCACCGTTAACTTTCAGGATCATGCAGCTGGCCAGCTTACACTTTCAAATAGACTTTCAGAGACTGAACAAAGAATCCAGTAGCCTCCTCCTTTTGATATGAAAACAGAAAATGCTGAAAACACTATTCCCTTCTCAAAGCAAATTTAACTTTCGCTATGGATGTTAACCTCTTTCTCTTTTTTTCCCCTAACTCTTTTGTTATACATCAAGGTTAAAAAATTCACTTATATAGCAACCATGATTATGGTCCTACGGGTGCTGTTTTAAATCCAGAAAAAGATGTCCAGAGTGCACGTACTCACTTTTGGTATTGGCCGTGCCAGATGCCATTTTGGTAAGGGCATTAGCACGGGCACCAGAAATATGAAGAATAGGCAGGTCATGACATCAGTCAGTGTGTAACTTTGATTTGACACCAGCACTGCCATTTTCAAACTGAACATCCGACTAACACAATGTCTTAATGTTGCACAGAGGAACATGCATTAAAAGCAGAAAGGACTCCTTCAACATTAATTAACAAGATCATTGACTACTTTCAGGTTAGTTGCTGGTTTATTTCTATTGGCTATTGCTGTATTTGCAGAAGTATTTGATGGTTTGTACTGCTTTTTAAAGTTGCTGAAGTCTACAAGAAGTGCATGTGCTGAAGGCCGTGGTATAACTTAACAATTCTGCTCAGGCCACTTGCTCACAGACATGGGTGTGCTTTAGTTTCTATCCCTTTGGCTTGTAGCATGACAGGGAGAATGAGCAGAAGCAACACAGACGAGGACAAGCTGCTCGATGAGGGAAGAGGAAGTTGGGAAGAAGGACTCTCAGCAAGCGGGCATATCACCCAGGGATTTCAGGCAGCAATTCTCCTACTTCAGCCTCAGCAAGGAACAATACATCAGAATTCTCCTCTGCTTTACCAAGGAGCCCAATGAAATCTCCATCTGTTACAACTGACCTGTGGCACAGTTGGTAATATTCGTGCCTCTGCATCTAAAGATTCCAGTTTCAAATCCCACTGAAGCACAAAAATCAAGCCTTGCACACTGAATGAATGCTACATTGTCGGAGGTGCTGTCTTTTAAACTGAGGCTCCCAAGCTGCCTGCTCTTCTTCAAAATAGTGCTATGGGACCTTTCACATCCATCCAAGCAGGGATGTCCATAGACTGATCCAACTGTGGTACCAGTGAATGCAACCCCAATTCCCTATTCAGCAGCAGTCTTACAGTTCCTCTGTTATTGACCATCATAGTATCCTCTCGACCACAACACTAAACAAAATCCACCACAAAGCAAAGATTCTAAATCACTTTTAAAAAATGGAACCATCCAATATTTCATGCAAAAACCAACTAATGACCCCTGTGCATTCCCTTAGCACCTGCCTTCCGTGTGCCTTTGCCTGCCCTACTGCTCCTATGCAGTGGCTGCAGCATGGCTGGTGGAAGGCTGCTGACTTTCAATTGAGGGACTGCATGGCTTTGCAGGCCAATCTCATGCAGCTGTGGTCCTAGAAGGCCCAAATTTAGACTGTGCCTTTTCAGAATAGACGGTAGCAGCCTTGGCTGGTGGCTGAAAGGCACCATTAAGATCAGTGTTGGAGTGGTAGTGGTGGGAGAGTGAATGCTGTCATCTTCAGCAAAAATATATTTATATTGCAGTCTGAGGTTCACTTCAGCAGTCAGGCATTGCCCGGGTTCTGTTTGTGCTATATTGGAAGCTCTGATATTAGTCATCAGGTGACGCATCATGATTGGATCCGCAAGTGTTTTTGTGGTGCTGACCACCACTTCAACACTAGAAAAGTTAGGATCTAAGCTCTGCACAAATACCTGTACCAGATTGCTCCATACTCCTTGATAGTGATGATAGGCTGTCCGACAGACAATGCACCAGGCACTTCTCTGTACATACTCATCAGCCTTTTCCTGTAGGTACCCCATTGAAGTCCATATGTCTAAAGTCTCTGCAACAGAGGTTGTGTGTGACCTTATCCTTTGGCAAGCTGATCCTTGTCCTCTGCTTCGACAACAGGCCACTCCTGCCCAGTTTCATACCACATGTTGCCTCTCAGCTATTCTCTAAGGTATGTGCAGTGTCAGCATTTCACCTGGAGGCTGTGAGTGTTCGAGCAATTGATGGTGTTTCTTCCTCAACATTGTCTTCCACTATTGATGGCTGGGCCTTCAGTTACCTGGGGACTAAGCTCTGGAATACCCTTCCTAAACCTCTCTATCTCTCTTATGTCCTTTAATTTTGCATAAAATGCGGTAGCGGGAGGGAAAAAGGACGTTTTACCCGCTAGCCTCAATGGCGGGTTGTTGGCCCATATTATCCCATTCCCGGTGCCTCTTTAATAACGCATTCCCAGGAAACACACCGGATTATTGGCGAGGCGGCTTCTGATTCACCCGCCCTGCCTCACCTCAGACCTTCTGTGATCTGGTCCCCATATTTAAAGGACGTCACTACACAAAGCTAGCTCTCTTTAAGGGATTGCAAGCTGCTGCAAAGTCATGGCTGTCCAAGGGAGGAAACATGCTGCCCCCAAATTTAGGGATGCCTTTCTCGGGCGCCTGCTGGATACTATGGAGGCCCGTCGTGAAGTCCTCTAACCCTGATCTGGGCAAAGACTAGCAAGCAATGCCCCCAATCCAGCATGGGATGTGATGGCAGCAGTGGTCAGCGCTGATGCCCTGCTAAAGAGGACAGCCACCCAGTGCCGAAAGAGGATGAATGGTCTCATCCATTCTGCCAGGGTAAGTCGTTCTTCTCATACTCTCAACTCACACACTCACAAGCCCATCACACATCCACAGGGATCTCATTCACTGCCAGTTCAAGGAAGATCACTATTCACTCTCTCACACACACCTTCATCTGCCCTGTGATTGTGTCCTCATTCTGTCCATGTCACCACATTACCCAAACATGCTAGGCATTCTTCTCAGCTGGTCTGGCAAGTGTCCTGCTTACACTTTTTATATCTGTTTTTATGCAGGACAAGCAGGTGCACAAGAGGGAGAGGTCACAGACTGGTGGAGGAATGCCTGAAATCAAGGTCCTCACAGACTTTGAAAATAGAGTCATCCAGCTGGCCAGCGATAATCTGGACCATTCCTGTGCTGACGATGAGGTCAGCGATGCTCTACCAAGTGAGGATCCAGCAATGTAACGTCAATCTGACAACCATGCTGTGAGTCAGTTCTCCTGTTCCACAGTCTCCTGCCATGCACTAATTATCTCTCCTTGCTTATGCAGGCACACCTGGGTAGCAGCCAAAGGGGTCCTCAAGCCCGAATACAGCTCTGAAGAAGAATCTGATAACACGCTAATTGAAGACTCATCACAGCGCTCACCCACACCTTCCACGTTCGCAGAGCCTCGGTGAGACTTAGTTCTAGAGTAGCCTCGGGGTCAAAATCTGGTGAGCACATCACACTGTCTGATCCACAGCAGGCGGCAGCAAGGACTTTCCAGGCTTCAGGCACTCAGAGGACTTCTGGAGGACAGAAATCTGCTAACTGCAAGTCAGATGGTGAGCCTCTGGACTCGATCATGTCACAGTTGCTGGAACTGCAAAGGCCAGCTCGGGAACATCGAAAGAAGGGTGCAGGCCAGTTCGATCTCACTCCAACTTCCCCTTCTCCTCAAGGAGTCAGCCAGGGGTCCTCGGGCAATCATAGGGAGGAGGATCAGCAAATGCACACCTCGGGGCCATCCATCCAGGTGACTCTGGGAGTGCCTGTCCCATCTGAATCCCCTCTTCCTTTGACCCCAGAAGCTCCAGCTCCATAGGCTGAAGGGGGTGCCACTGCCACAGAGCAGGACACCGAAAGAAGGCTGGGGACCTCCTGGTCTCAGCCCTCCAGAGGTCACCCACCAAGGTCATCACAGACGGGCATAGCAGTCAGCAGGTTGCCTCACCTCTGCTGTGGACGTCCGGGGAGCACCAAGATGTAGCGGCAGGGTTAGGAAGGTAAAGATGTAATTTCACAGCATGGGCACGGGTGTTAATCACTTGTACTTAATGTTCACTATTGTAAATAAACTCCCATGAATATCTCCTTGCCTTTGGCTCCTTGTTATGATGAGCAGTGTTTGTGTCACTCAGATGTAAAACCTTGGTTCCTGCACAAGATAAAGGCAGTTGTCTCAGTCCAGGGGCTCTTCCCTGTGCAGTGTAACCTTCATACCAAGGTGATGGTCCGTCTTCACACTCATTGGACTCATTAGTGATACCTGCACCTCAATGAGGCTTGTAATTTATGGCCAGAATGTCATGGGCAGATATCACAGAGTTCCGTCATTCTATCTGTGTGCTCTCACCACTTTTGAGGTGGGGCTGGCCCCCATCTCTTCAGCATCTGTGACCGGTGACACTGTGCTCCTGAAAGTGTCAAGTGCTGAAGGCGGACAAAGGATCAGGTGCATTTAAAGTTTCACGGCTGCATCTCCATGATATGACCCTGATCACAGAGCACAAGCGAGCTGCCCTCAGCCAGACAGGAGTATGACATTCACAGAAACTGTGAAGATCTATGAAATGCCCTTGCTGCATGTCATCATCATCATCCTGGAATCTAGTGACTGTTAGGGCCTCCGCTGCATCTCCATGACATGAACCTGAGCACTGAGGATATGTGCGATGCCATCAGCCGTGCAGGAGTCAAATGTTCACACATGCAAGGTGAGGATGTCAGGACTGTCCTCACTGCATCTCGTCATCGTCCTCCACGAATCTTGCAGCAATGAGGGCCTCCCGAGCGCGCCTGCCTCACCTGGCCAGTGAGATGGCCTCTTCGCCGGCATCCTTGCCTTCGAGGACCATATCATGGTCATCCCCTTTGATGTCCTTCTCATCAGAGGATACATGCAGGTCCTCCATCTCCTCCTCAGTCAAATTTTCCTCCCTTGCAGTGTCAGATTGTGTAGTGCACAGCAAGCAATGATGATGCGCAACACCCTCTGGGGACTGTATTGCAGTGCTCCACTGGACCTGTTGAGGCACCAAAACCTCATTTTCAAAATGCCTTATCATTTGCGCCACCAAAGTTCAGGTCATGTCATGAGCCTCGTCATACCGTCACTCTGCTGCAGTCTGAGACCGCCGCAAAGGCATCATCAGCCACGTGCTCTGCTGGCAGCTCTTGTCCCCAACCACACAGCCTCTCTGGTCCTCAAAGATGTCAGGGATCTGAGACCTGCTAAGGATGTAGGAGTCGTGGACAATGCCTGGGAATTACGCGCAGACCTGGAGGATGTGTTTGTGGTAGTCACACAATGAACATTCAGAGAATGGAAGCCCTTGAGGTTGACATAGTTGACTGCTTGTTGCCATGAAGATCTAAGCACCGTGTGAATGCAGTTGATGAAAACTGTGGGAAACCTGAGATCTGTGCAAATCCCTGCACTCTTGCTTCCTGGCTTTCCTGATCCCAGGCGAAATGCACAAAGTTCTGTGCCTTCACGAGATGATGTCTGTGACCTCCTGGATACACTTGTGCATGGAGGCTTGCGAGATCCCACACAGGTCACCCGTGGACCCCTGGAAGGAGCCACTGATGTAAAAATTGAGCTCAGCAGTCACTTTCATATCCACTGGCAGTGGATGCCCTCAATGTCCCTGTGGCGCCAAATCCTGCAGCATGTGGCAGATGTGACTGACCAGTTCCCTAGTCAAGCTCAGTCTTCAGCAACACTGATTCTCATTCATCTGCAGGAATGACAGGCATCGTCTATAGACCCTTGGTCTAGCGAGGCGCCTACTAGCGACGGCTCGCTGTGGATCTTCAGCTGTATGCGCATCAGACCCTGCCGCTCCTTCATCTTGAGGGAGGCACTCCTCCATTTGCCAGGCCAGGTGCCTCCACCATTCTCTTCTTCTTCTTCCCTGGTCTCTGTAAGCCATAAGGCATACCACTAAATCACCAGGCTCTATAATCCTGCTGTTCTCCTCCTGCAGGATCAAAGAGTGGGTTAGCATGTGTGTACTAAGACTTGGTTAAGTTTGACGGTACCTTCATGCATGCAGGAGAGTGCTGGCCACCACTTGGATGCCAGTATGTTGTACGTTCATTGGCTGTCCAAAACCCCACCCACTTCCACCCCACTCCACTTGACCGATTGACGGCAGCTTCGGCCATTGGACTACATGCTGTGCTCTCAGCTCCAGCACAGGCATTCTCCTAACCTGCACTGCAAGCCTGTGCTGTTAGCTTAAACAATAATGGACACTAGTCCACAGCTTAATAAAGACATTGCAATGGGCTGTAAGCGCCTCCACCAATGACCGGCAACTTTTCACAAGGGGATGGTACAACTTGCTCAGTTGGCCAATTGTTCTGCTGCTCCCTAAAAGGCACATTAATTTGCAGTCTGCACCTGAGGGGTGAAAAGTTCTAGAGCATTTGGTGGCACTTTCATGCTTTTGTGTTGCTTGAATGGGCAGAAAAGCTTCAGAGGCCCAACTCCAATCAGGCAATGGAGATGCAGCTGAACGGCCTCAGCTGCGGCAGAATGCTCACTTTTGACAAATTTTTTCAAGTGCTGCTGTGAGCGGTAAATTTGATTTGGGGGAATGATTCCAGTGAGCAGGGCTTATAATTAGATGTAAATATATTAAAATGATAGTCCCTGCATGCGGTAGCAGGAAACATGGCCCGCCATTGACAGGTGGAGTCGCTGATTGCAAACTGGTTTCAGGACGGCGTAAAATCAATTTTTGACCTTTTGCCATGTTGTCCCCTCCCACCAGCCATGACGCCCGATGCCAATGGGGCTGGAAAGTTCCGGCCTATGTGTTCGTTATGTAGTGTCTTATTATGTTGTTGCTGTGGGTTATGGAAGGTCGTAATGACATAGCTCCTGTCACAAGGCTCTTCTGAATTGAGTCCTTGGTGGTTTAGGGCTCACTTCAGTCAGGTGTACCAGCCCAGGTTTTCAAAGAAAAATCAAGGCTGACTTGCCAATGGTGATTAATTATAAAATTGAATTAAGCATGAGTTTTAGATGCTCAGTTTATTAAGTTCAATTTGAAGAGAAGTTACGCAAGCAGAGTACAATCAAGTCTAGCCCTCCAGATTCATATATTGCACCTGTATACCTATTGTATGACTAAAATCTAAACATTGCAGCCTATTTGCACAATAATGTATTCTGCTTGACTCCCTTGTTCTGCCTTATTGCCCTTGCCATATGACTTCACATTTGCTTCCTCTTCAGTAATTTTCTTTCATGCCTGGACTTGTCTTTTATCATGAGCGACTTCCTGCCTTTGAAATTAATTTAATCTGTTGTTACTGGGCTAACTCTTTCAAACCTTCTCCTATCTTCCATGTTTGAACAGGAATGCATATGAGTAATTTCCTATGATTTTCTGTTCACAATTTCCCAGATACGTTTTCAGTGAGCGAAGCTCTTCACTCACAGTACGAAATGGAAAAATTATCCCTATTGTTCCACAGGCACAGCTTTATTATTTCTTGGTAGCCAGGACTGGAAACAAACCCAGCGAGGCATAGAGAGGTGAAAAGAACACTTAGGAAAATGCAGCACACTGGTTTGAGATTGGCTAAGAATCTCTCCTTTTAAGTCCCAATGATTTATATAGCCCAAGGCATGTTATTGTTTAGGAACGTTTTGGCCTATGGGTGACATGCTATCACTTGCACTGTATATAAGTACTTTCTCTGCATTTCACGTTAAACTTCTCAGAATCACAATTCATGTGCATTGTGTTGCTCTGTGCTAAGAACCTGAATTAAAGGTTAGTCGATATAACTACATTGATACCAGCTTTATTATGTTGATAACAGCTTTTAATGAATTCAGTAGGTTATAAAAAGTATTGCTGGACAGGTACCCCAAAATGATGCTTGACTGCCCTGAAAGCTTATTGCATGGTAAGAAGTTTCTTTTGAATTTAGTGATCTTTTCATTTTTTCTAATAGGAATGAAACAGAATGAAGCATTGGCTATAGATGAGATGAAATAACTCTTAGTGATTTACAACTAAAAGCATTTATTTAACCAGAATGACTTCAAAGGATGCAGAAAGAAAGCTTTGGGTTCCAAAAATACTCAATTCACAGGCTAGGCAATCACTTCAAAGCACAATTTTTTAAAAGTTTCTTTACTCCTTTGTGAAAAATTTTTTTTTAACCTCTTTATTGCTTAACCTACCTGTCCTATGGATTTCCTCTTCATGGTGTCAGCCTGGGCTCAGTGATAACATCCTTGTCCCTGAAGCAAAAGATTGTGGGTAAGCCCCACTGCAGAGACTCATGTATGATACTGATACTGCAGCTCAGTATTGAGGGAATGCTGCACTGACAGATGTGCTGTCTTTCTGTTGAAATGTTGAATTAAGGTCCTGTGTTCCCTTGCAGATAGATGGAAAAGATCTGGTGGTGCTATTTGAAGAAGAGCAGTGGTGTTTACTTGGTGCTCTGACTAACATTTATCCCTTTACTACAGGCATTAAAAAGTATATCATTTATCTCATAGCTATTTGTGGGATTTCTGTATGCAAATTGTCTGCCTTTTTTCCTACATTAAAACAGTGGCTACTTCATTGGCTCTTAATCACTTTGGGATGCTCTGAGGTCATCAGAAATGTTATATCAAATATATGTTATATCAAATATATCAAATGTCGTATCAAATATATGTCCTTTATATTTCTGACTACTACTAGATCTCATGTGACAATACTCAGTAAGTGAACAGTCTCTTTTAAAAGGGCAGGAGTGATATTTAATAGTATTGCTTTGTTAATAGTGTGAAATGTGATCTATCCCTTATAGGCTACACCATCTAATTGCTGTAATTAGGCACATATTGAGGTCATTTAGAAATAAATTCTTCTTGGGTACATCCTGAGGACAATGAGAAGATGTGATTCCTTCATAGATTGGTCCAGCAGGAAATGCTGGATTCCTTTTTTATATATTCTTGAGATTATTTTGCAATGCAATTGATTGTGATATTTGAAGTATGTCAAGGTGATGAGGGGAAAGATTGATGGAGAAAATAGAGAAATGTGGCAAGCGAGATATTCTATCAATACAAAAATTCCTCATGAGGAAAAGCCTTTAAAGTACATGTTTTGCTTCATCCTG
The DNA here is from genome assembly GCF_017639515.1 of Carcharodon carcharias. Taxonomy (NCBI): domain Eukaryota; kingdom Metazoa; phylum Chordata; class Chondrichthyes; order Lamniformes; family Lamnidae; genus Carcharodon; species Carcharodon carcharias. Next base: position 53,737,756 of record NC_054480.1, read on the forward strand.
TAAAAAACTTCTGTATGCAACTATAAACTAACAATATTAACACATCCCAAATGGTGCCATCAAATTGGATGAAAAGGAAGTGTAAAAATGAAGCACCACACACCACAGGACTATATCAATTCTGTTGCACAAGCAGGAAGTTCTGCAAAACCTACTCACCAATTTTACCAGCTGTATTTGCATGTCAGCTGCTCCAATAATAGATTAGCTGCAGCACTAGTTGAGAATGATGCATGTAAAACAATTATCTTAAAACTGTCCTCTTAGACTGATAGTTTTGAAGCTGAGTGCTGGTTTAGGCAATTGATGTATTCAACTGAGATATAAAGATTAAAAAAAGACATTACAAAATGAAAATTTGAAATCAAAGCAGGAGAGGGTAAAAACATACAGTGCTTGTACAAATTCAGAAAAGGAAAACAAAGAGTAATGTCTCAAATTTAGATCTTTTGCCAACTCTACTTTTGTTCTTATTTCTCTTCCATTTTCTTGTTAGTGTAGAACAAGGTAGAAGACACGTTAAGAAAAATGAAAGAGAAATAAGAACACAGATAGCACTGACAAAGGATCTCCAGACTATTATCTACATTTATATAATTAATGTATTTAAAGTCTTATGCATGCACAAATTGCTGTACAGCTTTTTCCATTGTAAATTCCTATGTCCAAATTAGTAATGGAAACTATTTTTTATATTTACAAAATGTCCTTGGAAAGTGAGTGATGCAGCAGGTATTGTCCATTTATCATTGGTCCAAGAATATGGTGAAGGAACAGTGTTGGAGGAACAGCACCTCATCTTCCAATTAGGCACTTTACAGCCTTCCGGACTTAACATTGAGTTCAACAACTTCAGATCATGACCTCTCTCCTCCATCCTCATCCCCTTTTTGATCCCCTTTTTTCTAATAATATATATGGTTTTTTAATATATACATATAGTTTTCTTTTCCCACCTATTTCTATTATTATTTTTAATATTTATTTCCATCCATTGTTTTATCTCCACCTTTTAGCCTATTTCGATCCCTTCCCCCTACCCCACCCCCCACTAGGCCATCTGTCACTTGCTCATCCTGCTTTCTATCCTTAATGTCACCATTAGCACATTCTTTAGCTAATATCACCACTGTTAACACCACTTTGACCTTTGTTTATGACACCTTTGGTAATCTATCCTTTGCCTCCACATATCACTGGCCCTCTATCCAGCTCCACCTGGCCCACAGCTTATATTTCACCACATTTCTACTTCTCTTTAGTTCTGATGAAGAGTCATACGGACTCAAAACGTTAACTCTGTCTTCCTCTCCACAGATGCTGTCAGACCTGCTGAGTTTTTCCAGCTATTTTTGTTTTTGTTTCAGATTTCCAGCACCTGCAGTATTTTGCTTTTATATTCTTATATGGTGAAGGATCTTGTCCATGAACAACTATATTTTTTCATGGATGGTGTTCCCACAATACCAGGGGATTGCAGGATTCTGACCAAGTGATGATTTAAGGAAAGGCATTGTATGTCCAAGTTAGGAAGGAATGTGACTTGGAATTGAGTGTGTTCCAACAAAATTGCTGCTCTGAAAACCTTGTCAGGCTGTAATTATACACTTGCCTTGATGGAGGTGCTGCAGCATGGCCATCACCTGAAGACTGCACTTCAACTGGACTCTTGGGGAATATCACAGGAGATTGAGTAGTAATACAATAAAACTTTGGAGACTGTCATGATGACTTTATATGTCACAATTTGACTGTTATGCTCTCACACCATTTCTGCACATTTGTGTTTTAGTTTTAAACTGCATTTTAGTCTGTAAAAGCACTTTTACATTCAGTCTCCAGAATCTAGATAGCACTTTGGCATTAAGCACCACCACTGTGTCTTTACCAATCACAAAATCCTCCTCACATCTACATGCCACCAGCCTGCGACTCTAGCTGAATTCTGCAGGACATTCAGGAAACCCATTTTTCAACTTCACAACAACCCTCTTGAACAGAAGCTCACCTCCAGATTAAAATCCAGTCCAACTGGTTCATGGTGCTTTCTTTTAACCTAGGAGCCAGAAATTTATTAAGAGCCATAATCGTGGTCTATAACTCTGGAGTTTGCTGACAGGGACAATTACCTGGGATTTTCTTGTTTATGTCACTTTCCTAAAGAGAGTGACCCAAGGAGGATGTTTTAAACACTGCCTCATCTTAGCAGCTAGCCATTTTAACTGTGTTCTAGATTGTAAGAGCAACACCACAGCAGATCTCCAAAATATGTAGAAGAGTATTAAATTTGGGTTTCAAATACTTTGTTCACTTTGTAAGCAATGGCCACCAACACTCGTGTAATCTATATCTTTCATTTATATTAAAAAATGACAACTGTGTTCAGAACAAGGCAAAATAACAAAGCCCCTTTTTTAAGTGAGAGATAAACATGTTAGTTCAAACCCAGAAGCTTTTTTATTCAGGCAAGTCTCCTGGCCTGAGCTTCATCAATCCAGGCTACAACATGGACCCAGCAACAAGGAGTGTGTATCCTGGCAGCTGCTTACAGAGAAATCATAATGGTGATTGAGGAGGTGGGTGAGACCTGAGCCTCTCCATCCTCTGGTCTGTCCCTGACTGATCACTAGTTCTGTCATGTAAGTAGGATAAAATGGCATGAAGGAGAAAACTCAGTTTTCTTTAGAATTGTAGTCACCGTAGTTGAAATTTAATTGTTAACATTTTTAATTGAGAATGTTAAATTGTAGTTAGCATATGTATAAAAAAAGTCAGTATTTAGTAATTATTATCATCAGTAGTCATTTTTTTTTCATGACACTTTGATTGGCTATACCACCTGTATGACGCCTGACATTTCCATCTAGTGTTTCTCCCGGTTGGACAAAGCTGCTTCCATATCTTAACAGCTGCTGAGACTGACACCTGCCAATAAGAAAGACTAAAAATGTATGAGGGAAATATGCTCATAAATGTATTGGAAATAATGTGTCCATTATATAAAGAGCTAAATTTAAAGAAACTGTTGCTGAATGCTCACCCCAAGCAATGCCTAGCTGGGTGATCTATTTTATTAAAACTTTATAACTTAATTTTTAACAAGAGCTAATAGATCCTCAACAGTGTTTCTCAAGGTGATCAGGTGTATCCTGCTGTAAGAGCTAGCTGAGATATAGTGGAGGAGAGTACACACCACTCAATTACAAGGAAATATTTTTTGATTATTTATTTTTTAAAATCATAATGAGGCTTTGAATGTGCTCTGGTTGTCACCTCACCAGTTAGATTGGGACTGCACCTGATGGTCCCTTCCAGCACTGAGCTCACCACAGCATGCTGACGTTGGAGGGCACATCATTAGTATAGGGGCAAGCACCACTTTGGGCCCATCACTGGCACACACTGCACCCATGCCAAGGCAAACTTCTGCTTTTATCTGCCCAGTAGGAGTAGGTCATTGGCTTTGGTCCTCCCCCACCTCGTGCTCAGCCACAGCGAGAGTCCAATCAGTTTCTGAGAAAGTGGACCATTCTGGTTGCATGTCGATAGCATTCAATGGTGGAATCAGCATGCATCCATATGGGGGCTGGTGTGCCTCAACTCACCCAATGTACCGGCGACACTACCCATTGAGTCCATTTTTGGGGGTCAGGTGCAAGAGCTCCCAGTTTAAAGCTTTCCTAAAGCTGGATCCACTCCTTTCCCATCACTTACTTTGTATGAAGTGAATGAAAATTCTGCCCCTACAGGTCAAATTGGAAACTTCCAGTAGTTGCAGTGATTTGCAACAACCAGGTGTCTTCGTTTTTTTATTCATTCATGGGATGACTAGACCAAATGGCTCGACCAGCATTTATTGCCCATCCCTAACTGCCCTTGAGAAGGTGTGGTGAGCTGCCTTCTTCAACCACTGCAGTTCCATGTGGTGTAGGTACACCCACAGTGCTGTTAGGGAAGAAAGTTCCAGAATTTTGACACAGCTACAGTGAAGGATGGTGAGTGGCTTGGAGGGAAACTTCCAGTTGGTGGTGTTCCCATGTGTCTGCTACCCTTATCCTTTAGGATCATAGCTGTCGTGGGTTTGGAAGGAGCTGCTTAAGAATCCTTGGTGAGTTCTACCACAGGAGGCTCTGGAGTCACTGAATATATTTAAGAAGGAAATAGATAGATTTCTAGACACTAAAGGCACCAAAGGGTATGGGGAGAGAGCAGGAGTATGGCATTGAGATAGAGGATCAGCCATGATCATATTGAATGGTGGAGCAGATTCGAGGGGCTGAATGGCCTACTCCTGCTCCTATTTTTTATATTTTTATGTCAACGATAGCCCCCATTGATTAACATCGACAATGTTGATAGTGGGGGATAGCGATGCTAATACCATTGGACGTCAAGGGGCGATGGTTGGATTCTGTCTTGTTGGAGATAGTCATTGCCTGTCACTTGTGTGGCATGAATGTTACTTGCCACTTGTCAGCCCAAGCATGAATCTTGTCCAGATCTTTCTGCATTTGGACATGCAGTGCTTAGTATCTGAGGAATCATGAATGGTGCTGAACATTGTGCAATCATCTGCGAACAACCCCACTGCTGATCTCATGATGGAAGGAATGTCATTGATGAAGCAACTGAAGATAGTTGGGCCAGGACACTACCCTGAGGAATTCCTGCACTGGTGTCCTAGAACTGTGATGATTGACCTCCAACAACCACAATTGACTCCAGCCAGCAGAAATCTTTCCCCCGATTCCTAATGATTCCAGTTTTGCTATGGCCCCTTGATGCCACACTCAGTCAAATGCTGCCTTGATGTCCAGGGCAGTCACTCTCACCTCACCTCTGGAGTTGAGCTCATTTGTCCATGTTTGAACCAAGGCTATAATGAGGTCAGGAGCTGAGTGATCTTGGTGGAACCCAAGCTGAGCGTCAGTGAGCAGGTTATTGCTTAGCAAGTACCACTTGAAAGCGCTGTTGATGACCCCTTCCATCACATTACTGATGATCAAGATTAGACTGATGGGACAGTAATTGGCTGGGTTGGATTTGTCCTGCTTTTTGTGTACAGGACATACCTGGGCAATTTTCCACATAGCCAGGTAGATGTTGTTTTCCAAAGAGTTCTGGTAGTCTAACTATTTCTGCAATTAGTTCTATTTATATTTATCCTTGCATGCGACTAAATTTTGAAAATATTCACCCTTTTTTCTCCTTTCCTGAAGACATTGATCATTTCCTGGGATATGATACCATGGTTGCTAGTTGCTGCTTGCCACCTTGACCCCCTAGTCAAACATGGGACTTCTGACAAGAATGAGCAGGAGCTACAATGTCAAATACTGACTAAAGGCTTCCAAACATCATAAACTTATAAACACAGCGAACAATTCTGCAGCCTAAAATGCTGGAATATAATCTGAGAAAAATACCAGAACCATAAAAAAATTGGTGGCATAACTGTTTCATTCCTGTCTAATCCAATTGTAATTAATTCAACCCGGACCTGATTTAAAATGCATAGCAGCAATTATTATGTTTTCAATAGCATGTTTGAGATTCCAATACATAAATGGCAGAAAGTGTAAAAAAAATGTTTTGACTATCTCAGGAATGCATTTATTTATGTCGAGTTTAGTTAATCTGCAGTCTTTCTTTTATATTTATTATTTCCTCTGTACTCTGCCAACCTGGTTTTGACCTTGGACGGTTTCTTTCAAGAGTTCCCCTCTAAGACTGTTGAAGTGCCTATGTGCAACCAAAGGTTGGACTTGGCAGATGTCAGGCAACATCAACAACCTGCTATTATATAGTGCCCTTAACATAGTAAAACATCACAAACCAATTCACAATAGCACATTAGACAAAATTTGACACCAAGCCACATAAGGAGACATTAGAACAGGTGACTAAAAGCCTGGTCAAAGAGGTAGGTTTTACGGACTATCTTAATGGAGGGAGGAGGGAGAGATAACAAGGCAGCGAGATTTAGGGAGAAAATTCCAGAGATTGGGGCCCAGTCAACTAAACGCCGATGGTGGAGCAAATTCTTTAATTATGCAAACTTCAAGGTGGCAACATGGCATAGTGCTCTGTCATTAAACAGTGGAAGCCTGCAATTCCCCATTTGACAAAATATCCAATTTTGGCCTTATCAGTGGGGGTGAAGAAGATGAACAAAGAGCAGTCTCTTCCTCACTAACATGAGAAGTGGCCCAGAGCTCCTCATTTTGGTGACCTGCTAATGGAATTCAGATTCAGAAACCATCCAGCTTTAAATCTGCAATAGGCAGCTTTCACATACAAGTACATAGAATTTAAAAACAAAAACAGCCCATTAGGCACATCAATTTGCCAATGTTTATGCCTCATAAGTCTCCTCTCACTTTACTTAATTCATCTCACCTTACCAAAGTATTCTTCTATTTCTTACTCATTCATGAACTTATCTAGCTTATCCTTAAAGGCACCCATGCTATTCACCTCAACAACGCAGTGAGTTTCATTCTAACTGCTCTCTGAATTGAGGTTATTGGTCAGAACCGTACTTGAAATGTTGAACCATTTTTACTATTTTCAGGTGCTGATGGACTTGCTGTCTAATTTTATCATCTTCTGTTTTTACCACTCACAAGTCTTCATTTCTGTTTTCTAAAGCTACTTATCACTTTGAAGTTACAGTTAAGCAATTCCCTCCATTTAATTATGCTCTATATCTCATTATGACACATCACAGCAGGCACAGCTCCCCCTCTGTGTATCTCCAAATATGAAAGGAGGAGTTTCATATTAGTGACTAACTAAAGGATAACTCAAGAAAAGCAAGCTAAAATGCAGATTACTAAGCCTCACCTGCACCTGAGAGCGAAGGGGAGTTTCCTAATTTAAAAACAAAATCAATCTTCTTGTCTCCCTACCACCAGTGAGCTAGATCAGCCAAGATTTTTTTGTCAGCCAAACACCACGCTGTATTTGAAAAACATTCAGTCATCTCCCCATTGTATGATTCAATCTGTTTCCTGCAGAAAGCATTTCATAAGATTTTAGCACGTGGAACTATTTTTTTCCTACTATGAGGGAAGGATGATAAGGAAAGTGTGTGATCTTGTTTAAACTCTTTACTTCTTTCTAGACACAGTTTCATAACAATGCTGTTACTTGACTATATTTAATGAGTGTGAGGCTCCTATATGGCAGAACTCCATAGAGACATAGAAACTATTCAGGAAAAAAAACAATGAGCTAAAGATGGGAAAATATAAGATTAGAAGTGAGGTCATTATTGCAGGGCATTAAGGCACCGCAGATATTGCAGGCACAAATTAATATATTTCTTTTTACTTTGGTATCCTGAAAACAAAATCTAGTTTACAAATCAGGAAAGAGATCACAATGCAGACATTTCGTTCTCAAATTATCTGTACTTAAAGCTGTGCATTCAGCAGATCAGCTTTGTGTTTGGGTGAGCTGGTTTTTCATAATGGAGAGCCAAAACAAATCTTTATCATTGGAATGTAACCAGATGCTTCAAAGTGATTTCGAAGTAAGTAGCACCTGATCACGGTTTCAACATTCCCACTTCTAGTCAGGCTCTGGTTAGATTTAAGGACACTATGCCAGTCCCACCTTCCATGAAATGCATGAGAAATATTGTTGAAACTGAAAAGTGGGATACGCATTGAGGCAACACATAACAGCAATTGGTGCAAACTCACAGAAGAGTTTTGTTAAAGAGATCAATCCAAATAATTAGTATGTTTATTTCCTCTTTCAAATATCAATTCATCTGCTGTGCATTTCCTGATTTTGTTTCATGTATTAATTCCTTCAACGATTACCCACTCCACAAGACCTAAAAAGAATTACAAGACATTGTGCATATCTCTGTGCAAAAGGTTAATTCATGCTGTTTTCAGACGTGAGAATAATAATAAATAAAGGATCTGAACTGGTGCTTGCAGCTACAGAAAACCTTTATAAAATGACAATTTAGAATATATTACAAATATGAGAGTGGCCTTTGTTAACCAAATTAAGTTTATCTGTTTAAAAGAATGACTGGGCTGCAGGGAAGAAAATTCGCAAGCAATTAACTAATTAGAATCAGAGGATGTGGCGATGATCTCTTAAGTATTACAAATACAGCAGATGGTTTTAATTAAAAATATATATATTAAAATGTAACTGGACCCATGTTTAAAATATTGGGTAACTTTTAAATCATTGTAATGCATGTTTAAATTATTATGGATAGGCTGTAAAGTGAGCAAGGTAATTTTTTTCACTTAAGGCCCTAAAGTTCATTGCACACAAAATGTCATAATTCTGAATAAATATTTACAATAATAAATAAAAATAACCACAGGGTGTTGTATATTTATCTTTGTAAAAGCTCATGGATGAAGCACACCCATGCTAAATGTTTAATTCATATTTTGACCTTCAATTGAAATACAGCCTGGAATTCCAGGAACCCACACAATTCGGGAAAACTTTCAACAGCAACTTGTATTTATATAGTGCCTTTGACATAGTCAAGCGTTCCAAGATGGTTCACAGCAGCATCAAAGGTTATACACCAAGCCACATAAGGCCATATCAGGATAGATCACTAAAAGCTTGGTCAAAGACATCGATTTTAAGGACTGTCTTAAAGGAGGAGTGAGATAGAGAGCCAGAGAGGTTTAGGGGCAGAAGCCCAGAGCTTAGAGCCTAGAGGGCTGAAGGCACAGCCAACAAGAGTGAAGCAATTAAAATCAGGGATGCTCAAGTGACCAGAATTTGAGAAGTGCAAATCAGACTGGAGGAGGTTACAGATATAGGAAGAAGTGAGACCATGAAGGGATTTGAAAACAGGGATGAGAATTTTAAAATTGAGGTGTTGCATAACCAGAAGCAAGTATAGGTCAGTAACTCAGGAATGATGGGTGAAAGGAACTTGGTGCAAATTAGGATATGGGCATCAGAGCTTTGGATTAATTCAATTTATGTAAGGCGGAAGATCGGAAGCCAGCCAGAAATGTGTCGGAATAATAAGCCCAAAGCTAACAAAAGCAGGGATGAGGGTTTCAGCAGCAGATAAGCGGAAGCAGGAGTAGAGTCAGGTGATGTTACGCAGGTGGAAGTAGGTAGTCTTGTGACGGTGTGGGTATGAGGTTGAAAGCTTATTTTGGGGTCAATAATGACACCAAGGATGCGAACAATATCATTTCAGCTCAGACAGCGGCATGGAAGAGGGATAGAGTTGGTGACCAGGGGCCAGAGGTAGGGACTGACAGCAATGGATGGGATCTTATCACTGGTTGGGACCATTTTATGTTGACACCGCACTTGTCAGCAGTGGCACTGAGCTTATGGGAGGCAGCCTCCATTTGATCACCTCCACATCTGCCATCCAATTAGAGACAGTGAGTGGTTTCCTGATGCTGCAAGCTGATCAATGGGCCTGCAGCTTTGGAAGGGATGGAGGCTGCTGCTGCAGGAACAGGGCTGCAAAGGCACCTCCATCTTGAGGCACTCTCTGAAAAGGTTTTTACTAAAATAAACTTTAACTATAGCTACCAGGCCAACATTGTGTATTAGACACCTATCCATTGGATGACCAGTGGCTTCAGCTGAGACCCACTGATCCCTCAGGCTCCAGTGGGGAGCCAAGTACAGGAGTCATTTCAGGCCCCTTGGCCTTGAAAGCCACCTCCAGGCATCAGCAGTGGGGGGTTGTCCACCACTGGGAACATCCTACCGACATTCCCAATCTGCCCCTTTCTTGGCCCTAATTACTTAGATTGGCTTGCTGCTGTTTCTGTGTGGATAGTTGTCACTGGTTTCACCCTCCTTGAGGAGGCATAGACGTTGTTTGGGGGCATAGCTTGGCACAGGGGATATGAGGTGCCATAGGTGGTGGATGGAGCATGGGGAGTGTGTGGGGGTGAGAGATGAGGGCTGGAAGACCTTTCTATTTTTATTTTTATTGGATCTAAGTCCCATATTCACTTCTGCATCAAGCAGTCCATGGCTGCCTCCGAATATTTCCTGGCTCAGCTAGCTCGACTACAGCCTGCACCCATACCCACACAATGAAAACCCTGTCCTTGTGGGCACTTTCTCCCAAGGCAGACGCATCTCCCGACAACCTGGAGGTGGGAAGACCTAGGCCTATGGCCAGGATTTTCTGTGCCCGCCGGTGTCAGGCGTGTTCGGTTGCATGAGTGGACAATATAGCGCAATCATTTTCACCACGACATGGAACCGGTTTGCGATCGTCCGCACAGCCCACTGATGGTGGGCCGCGTTCTCCACCATTGGACTTCGGGAACCTCTTTGTAATATACCAACATATCATTATTAGGCCTGCCCGCCGAAATCATTCACCTCCTGTCCCACTGGATTGCCCGCCCATGTCGGCAGGAAAACATGCTGCAGCTGGCTTCACTCAGGACTTCAAGGTTTGTCTGCCTACCTTGCTTTGGTCAGCACTTGCAGACAGCACCACATCACTTTTAGGGGGGCTCACGGCAGGTCTCTAGCTCCTAGATCAGCCATTTGTGGGTGCACAGTGGCTGCAGGGCGAGGGCTTGCTTGGTGAAGGAGGAGAAGTGGTCTCAGGCAAGGGAAGAAGTTGCAGGATGAAGGCTGTACTGGGAAAAATAGGGTCACCCAGGATGTGTGTGGGGGCACAAGTTAATCTGTGCAAGTGGCCTCAGGATGGTAAGGAGATGAGGTCACATGGACATGTGAGGGTATGTGTGGCGGTGTCCCTCAAGCTGGCAGTGAGTGAGATGCCAGTGAATGGGCTTGAGTGTGTGAGTTTAGAGTGATGAGATGGTTTCCATACACTGGTTGCATGGATGAGATCATTTATCCCCTATTTACATTTGATGGCCAACTTCTTCTATGCAGTATTGGCACTGATCACCACTGCCATCGCCTGCCAAATCTGGTTGGTCAAACCGCTGCCTATTCTATGGCCAGAGTGGGGGTAGAGGACATCACGCGTGGGCCTCCATGGTGTCCAAAAGACGTTCTAGTGATGCGTCACTAAACCTGGGGGCTGCAGTCTTTTTGCCTTTTGTGGACATCTTCCTTGCAGTATTCGTGGTCTGGAAACACTGAGATGCGTGCGCGAGGCTGGACTTTAAATATGGCGACCGGTGTGATGAAGCGGTGAGGTGATGGCATGGCGGGGCGAATGAGAGTCCACCTGCCATCAAAATGACGTGTTTCCCAGAATGCATAACTCATGCGGCAGGGTTGGGATGATACAGCGTGAAAACTCGCCATTGCGGCTGACGAGTAGAGCATCATTTTACTTGCCCACTACCTCACTGTGTGCAAATCTGAGACGATTCCGCTCCATATCTTTTTTCTAAACTTATCAGTCTCTAAGGGGATCATAACAAAAACCTTTAACATAGAAAAAACACTACCTACATCAAACAAAAATGGACACTGAGAGCTGAGAAGGAGACATTAGGTGTGTGATCCAAAACCTAGTCAAAGAGGTGGATTTTAAGGACCGTTTTAAGAAAAAACTGTCTTCCTCAGAAATTAATAAATACCAATAAGCAATTTTATGTGTATATCCATGTGCATTTGAACCATTGGGATCAAGGAGGCCTCAGGTTCCAGTCCCAATCTGATTGCATTAGCTGAAGTGAACCGGAACCAGAGTGTGCTCACTCTGCAAGTAATAGAGAAGAAAAATTGTGTCTTGTGAAGACACTGCAGTGACACACTGTTGCAAGATGTATGCGTGCAATACAGGGAGAGGCCAGGATTAGGATGACCATGCCTTCAGCCATCCAGACACTAAGGGCAGAATTTTTCAGATTGTGAGGGTTCCTGCCCCACCACTTGAAGAGATGGTAAGGAATACACCCCTGTCAATGTCAACTGCCCCTTGGTCATTTAATGATCTGAAGAACATTAATTGGCTGAAGGCAAGATTTCCACCCCTCACTCAGGAGGAAGTCCTGCCTCAGAGAGCTGCCCGTCAATCAGAATGTCTGGCAGCTCTGTACTTCCATCCGTGCCACTGGGAGTGATAGTAACTGATGGGACTACAAGCAGACCCATCAATTTAGGGGCCAGAATCCACAGGGACAGGTAGCCGTGGGGTCTCACAGCAGGCAGTGGCCTGGAGGTGGTGGGGAATGGAGCCGGAGGCGAAGGGAGGGAGCCCCTGGTGGGGTCAGACCTTGGAGGGCAGGACGCCCTATCTGGAAGGGTGGTCAATGATGGAGGCAATCCCTCACCCCCCACCCCCTCCCAAATCCTTTCCCATTTGTGGCCCAAATAAGCTGATTTGCCAGGCATTCCCCCATCCCCATCCCTGAACTCCTGCGGTCTGAAAATTTGTGGCCACTTAAGGGCTTCAACTGGGGAGAGGGCAGGCAGACCACTCAGGCCTCGCCTACACCCCATAATGTTGCAGACAGGTTGGGGTGGGCAGGAAGGCCACCCGAGGAACTTCATGGGCCCTTCCCCCTGCAAATATCTGCTGATGGGGGACTGTAAACTTCAGCCCTACAGTTCTGAATTCCCTCCCTAAACCTTTCCACCTCTGTTTTCTCCTTTAAAACAATCCTTAAAACCCACCTCTTTGACCAAGTTTTAGATCACCTCTCCCTCATATCTCCACTTGGCTCAATGTCCATTTTTGATTAATTAAGCTTCTGTCAGGCATGTAGGGATTTTGTCCTACTTACCAGACACTTTACAAATGCAAATTGTTGGTAATCTTAATGTCCTCCAAAAAACAAATAAGCTGTGAACATTCACTACCTATATGCTATATGCTTGAGGTCATTTAATGTTGCCAGTTCCTGAAGAATCATACCCCAGCATGTGTTAGCACCTTCTGGAAAGCAGAAGAGCAAACCTGGATTTTTTTTACTTTTCCTATTCAACTTTCCAGGTGGGATTTACAAAGTGTGACTATATGACGGAGTATCACTGATCACTAAGGTTCTAAATCACATGAAACAAGCATTAGTCCCACCTTTTGAATCTATGTTACCTAACCTTGACAAGTACTGATTATGCTGTTTGGATTTGATCGACAGGATAACATTTTCAGGTCAGCGATTGATTGGAGTCTATAAGGAAAATTTTAAACTTAAGATCAAAGAAAGGGTGAAGGTGGCAGTGCTGCACTCGCTGCCTGACGCCTTCACATTCGAGTCATGTTAGAGCACAATTGGCAAACTACCCAGCTCACCGAATCAGAGTTCCATGAGTGAGTCAAGACAGATGTCGGCAGTAAAGGGGAGGGGGGTCATTGAGCAGGGGCAAGCAGAGTACCAAAATACTTTTGTCCAAGGCCAACCTGGTGCAATTTTGCTTGAAAAATATTCCAGGCGTTTTCAGAGAAGCTTCCAGCAATGCATTTAAGGTTTGTTAGTTAGGTTTCTTCATACCTGGTGCATATGGGCAGAGTGTGTGCAGTGCATGCTTCCTTATTTTATAAAAACAAAAAACTGCGGATGTTGGAAATCCAAAACAAAAACAGAATTATCTGGAAAAACTCAACAGGTCTGGCAGCATCGGCAGAGAAGAAAAGAGTTGACATTTCGAGTCCTCGTGACCCTTCAACAGAACTGATTTTTCTTTACAATGAGAGGGGTGAAATATAAGCTGGTTTAAGGTGGGGGGGTGGGGTGTGGGGGGGGAGAGAAGTTGGAGGGGGGTGGTGTGCTTGTAGGAACAAGCAAGCAGTGATAGGAGCAGATCATCAAAAGATGTCACAGACAAAAGAACAAAAGAACACAGAGGTGTTGAAGTTGGTGATATTATCTAAACGAATGTGCTAATTAAGAATGGATGGTAGGGCACTCAAGGTATAGCTCTAGTGGGGGTGGGGGGGCATAAATGATTTAAAAATAATGGAAATAGGTGGGAAAAGAAAAATCTATATAAATTATTGGAAAAAAACAAAAGGAAGGGGGAAGAAACAGAAAGGGGGTGGGGATGGAGGAGGGAGTTCAAGACCTAAAGTTGTTGAATTCAATATTCAGTCCGGAAGGCTGTAAAGTGCCTAGTCGGAAGATGAGGTGCTGTTCCTCCAGTTTGCGTTGGGCTTCAGTGGAACAATGCAGCAGGCCAAGGACAGACATGTGGGCAAGAGAGCAGGGTGGAGTGTTAAAATGGGAAGCGACAGGGAGGTTTGGGTCATTCTTATGGACAGACCGCAGGTGTTCTGCAAAGCGGTCATCCAGTTTACGTTTGGTCTCTCCAATGTAGAGGAGACCACATTGGGAGCAATGAAAACAGTAGACTAAGTTGGGGGAAATGCAAGTGAAATGCTGCTTCACTTGAAAGGAGTGTTTGGGCCCTTGGACGGTGAGGAGAGAGGAAGTGAAGGGGCAGGTGTTACATCTTTTGCGTGGACATGGGGAGGTGCCATAGGTGGGGGTTGAGGAGTAGGGGGTGATGGAGGAGTGGACCAGGGTGTCCCGGAGGGAACGATCCTTACGGAATGCCGACGGGGGGATGAAGGGAAGATGTGTTTGGTGGTGGCATCATGCTGGAGTTGGCAGAAATGGCGGAGGATGATCCTTTGAATGCGGAGGCTGGTGGGGTGATAAGTGAGGACAAGGGGGACCCTATCCTGTTTCTGGGACGGAGGACAAGGCGTGAGGGTGGATGCGTGGGAGATGGGCAGGACACGGTTGAGGGCCCTGTCAATGACCGTGGGTGGAAAACCTTGGTTAAGGAAGAAGGAGGACATGTCAGAGGAACTGTTTTTGAAGGTAGCATCATCGGAACATATGCGACGGAGGTGAAGGAACTGAGAGAATGGGATGGAGTCCTTACAGGAAGCGGGGTGTGAGGAGCTGTAGTCGAGGTAGCTGTGGGAGTTGGTAGGCTTATAATGAATATTGGTGGACAGTCTATCACCAGAGATTGAGACAGAGAGGTCAAGGAAGGGAAGGGAAGTGTCAGAGATGGACCACGTGAAAATGATGGAGGGGTGGAGATTGGAAGCAAAATTAATAAATTTTTCCAAGTCCCGACGAGAGCATGAAGCAGCACCAAAGTAATCATCGATGTACCGGATAAAGAGTTGTGGAAGGGGGCCGGAGTAGGACTGGAACATGGAATGTTCCACATACCCCATAAAGAGACAGGCATAGCTGGGGCCTATGCGGGTACCCATAGCCACACCTTTTATTTGGAGGAAGTGAGAGGAGTTGAAGGAGAAATTGTTCAGTGTGAGAACACGTTCAGCCAGACGGAGGAGAGTAGTGGTGGGTGGGGATTGTTCGGACCTCTGTTCGAGGAAGAAGCTAAGGGCCCTCAAACCATCCCGGTGGGGGATGGAGGTGTAGAGGGATTGGACGTCCATGGTTAAGAGGAAGCGGTTGGGGCCAGGGAACTGGAAATTGTTGATGTGACGTAAGGTGTCAGAGGAATCACGGATGTAGGTGGGAAGGGACTGGACAAGGGGAGAGAGAAGGGAGTCAAGATAACGATAAATGAGTTCCGTGGGGCAGGAACAGGCTGACACGATTGGTCTACCGGAACAGTTCTGTTTGTGGATTTTGGGTAGGAGGTAGAAGCGGGCCGTCCGAGGTTGGGCGACTATCAGGTTGGAAGCTGTGGGAGGAAGATGCCCAGAGGAGATGAGGTCAGTGACAGTCCTGGAAACAATGGCTTGATGTTCAGTGGTGGGGTCATGGTCCAGGGAAATGTAGGAGAAAGTGTCTGTGAGTTGACGCTCAGCCTCCGCGAGGTAGAGGTCAGTGCGCCAGACAACAACAGCACCACCCTTGTCAGCGGGTTTGATGACAATGTCAGGGTCGGACCTGAGAGAACGGAATGCAGTAAGTTCAGAGAGAGAGAGATTAGAATGGGTGAGAGGAGCAGAGAAATTGAGACGACTAATGTTCCCTATTTTATTTCTGGGTTGTAAATAGAGTCCTACCACTGGCGTACCCCAATTTACAAATTCAAGTAGCCTTGTTTTGGGTAGGAGTTCTGAGTATCCATTTACAGGTGTGGCCCACAGCAAGCAGGTCTATATTGCCTAGTGTCACCCAAGATTTTATGAACTACTTCCTGGTGCTCGGCTACAGAGCAGCATTGATAGAGTCAAATTTTGGTAGTGGGAGGACGCAAATGAGAGAGAGAAAAGATATACATAAAATGTGACAGGGAAGTATTTGTTACAATCTTGGAGCTCAAGTGACATCAATAACTCCAAGAATAACAAAAACACTCCAATATTTCTGTTACTACATTTATTCATTGCTAATTGATTTAGTAAAAGTTTTAATAACAGTATATTCCTCACACTATGTGAGGCTGTTAATAAAAATCACTTGCATCCGCTGAAAAACTGATACTAAAATAAACATTTTAAAAGATGTTGAACACATGTTGAACATTAAATCTGCCAATTGATTTAAATTTTATAGGAAGGTATTTCGTTTCACAGAGATCTATATGTTGAGTCCACTTACATTTTTACCTGTGTATATATTTTCACGTACTTTATTCATGCAAAACCAAAGGAGGTAAAGGCACAACAAAACTATTTTCAATCTACTCATTTTCGCGTGTACAGGAAATGTTTCAGGCCTAACGTTTATGACTTGCTATTTATATCTCCACGTTTACAGACTTTTGGATCCTCCTGCTGTTTTCCTTTGTAACTTTTCTCTTCTCTAGTCCTTTTCCGTCTGCTGTTTCAATGGTATTCTTTTCTGCTTCTAGCTAATCCTGTTGTTCCCTTCCCACCAGTGTTTCTTTCTTTAAATCTACTGTTTGTCTTGAAGGCTCTAATGTGATGCTGAGTTATATAGGTCATGAAGGCCTACATCTGATCTCTGATCTTCACTCAGCTTGTACATCTCGTCTGGTGGTGGTGTAATCAATCGTCTTAAAAGCCTGTTGAGAAAGGAAATAAAGTAAACCAGGGTCCCCAGTCCTGGCGTATTCTGGTAAGCATGTGTAGACATTGGATATTGCCAGAAATTAGCTTTTGCCTCTGATGCTTCCTATGGTCGATCAGCTTTTTGGCATTTGCTGTCTGAGCTGACAAGGGGAAAGAATGAAATCTGGTCAAAGAATCAGATTGTTACTAGGGCCTGTAGATGGGTAGGCCAACAAGAATTTCTATCGTCAGGAAAGGAGGGCAAAAAATTGAAAACATATCTTTAAAATAATGTAACATTTCAAATATTTTAAAAAGTATCTTAAGTGAAAGATTATGGTAAAAAATGTTGGAGTTATTTCGCACCCTCCCCCCATTTAGTTCCAAAATGTGTAATGAATGATTTATTGCGTATCATTTTTGAACTATGTCCATGTTTCCACTAAGAGGAAGTCATAAAATTACAAAGGGCTGTTTTATGTACATTTCAACATACCTGGTGCAATGGCAGGTCTCTCTCATTCAACTCAGTGCATGAATTATTCTGGTACAGCTGTTACTAGAAACTAAATCCACTATAAACTACAGTACAACATCAACTTGCATTTATGTAGTGTCTTTAATGTAGAAAAAACATTCCACGGCATTTCACAGGGGCGTAGACACAAATAAATGTTGAGCCAAAAAAGGAGAGGCATTAGAAAAATGAGCCTTGTAGATTTTGAAGGAGGAGGGAGAGGTGGAGAGGCGTAGAGGTTTAGGGAGATATTTGAGAAGTGTGGGGCCTTGGTGGCTGACGGCATAGCGTTGTTGGAAAGGGTTCGGGGAAGGGAGAAGAAATCCTTGGGAACTCCAGAAGCAATGTTGCTGGAGATGTTCAGTTACGATTAGATCACTAAGAGTGAAATCAAGTGAGCAAGTGCAATGGAGGAGAGGCATTCAAGGAGCATGGTTGTCCATGTTAAAGGCTACAGAGAGGTCACAGAAGATGAGACAGGAAAATGCATTATAGGCACCATCACAGGGAATGGAATTTGTGACTTTGTTTGGAGCCACATGAGTGCTGTGGTAGGAGCAGAAAGCTGATTTGTGAGATTCAAACATCATGCGAAAGATGAGCACAAATGGTCAAACCACATCGAAGGATTTTGGAGAGGAAAGGGAAGTTGGATATGGGGTGGCAGTTGCAAGGACTCAGGGATCCAAGATGTTTTTTTTAAGAGGGGATGATGATATAAGTTTTGAAAGGGAGGGGAACAGTACCCAAGGACAGGGAACAATGAGTGGTCTGCTGGTCTTAAGAAAGAAACCACAATTTTAAGAAAGTCTTAAATAAAAGCTTCAGTGTTTCTACAGTTAATCTGAGGGAAAATCTCTAATTGTTAATAAGCATTTATCAGGAAGGTTAAAACCTCAAGGGCTGGATTGTGCATTAGATATCATAGCATTTATTATTAATAATGTCTTTGGTTTCTTTTCCAAAACGTGTCTAGGCCAATGGAAAGGATGCCTGATGCCTTTAGCTACGATGATGCAACGGAGCAAGATAATCCAGACATAGCTCAATTATTTCATCACCTCTGTCTTTCACTTTATATTCAAACTGATGAAGCAAATTTACAAGTAGAACCCCACACATCCATATTCATATTGCAAATCTCCGATAAATAGGCCTCTTTTCTTCTCCAGTTTCCTTCCTTTGCCCCCACTCATCCCCCACCAATTCTACTGGATCAAGTGCCTGTTTAAACTGCTGGGATTCAGACATCCCCATTAGACTGCTAC
This sequence comes from Carcharodon carcharias, assembly GCF_017639515.1. Classification (NCBI taxonomy): domain Eukaryota; kingdom Metazoa; phylum Chordata; class Chondrichthyes; order Lamniformes; family Lamnidae; genus Carcharodon; species Carcharodon carcharias. Next base: position 53,756,411 of record NC_054480.1, read on the forward strand.
AAATTGAATCCTTTGTGAAACGATGGAACTTAGAGTATCAAAACACTCCATCCTCCATAATCTCGACCCCAGGAGACTATTGGCCAATGAATAAAATATTGTTTAAAATCATGGGCGGAATTTTATTGTAGTGGTACTTTATGTTCCCGCCGATGTCAATGGAGTTTAGAATGGCTCGCCGCATTTTATGGCCCCGACCCTGCCGCGACTGGGCCATAAAATTCCAGCCCATAACTTTATTAGTTTCCTCTTTTCGTAGCTCAGTGACCCTAACCAACAAGTTGCTAAGCCCAGGAAGGTCAGAGGTTTGATCCCTATTCTGCGCTGAATTAGCCGATCTCAGTCAGAAAGGCCACGATGGACCTACAAGTATCTTCAGTGCCCTGGTGGTCCTGCTTTCTATCCAGTGAACCCTGATCAACATGCACGGATCAGGGCTGAAGTCAGCTTGGCTCTGATGTCTTCACACTCTAATGGCCTGCCAAAAATCACCATCAAATTCATACATGAATAATAAAAACTTGGGTGTAGTATTAAAGGTCGCCTGGCACCAATGGAACCAAATCATGTTTCCTTTAGAAAGGGATAGAATTTAAAAACAAAGAATTTACTTATTAATTTTGAAAAGATTTTATCTTTTATCATGTGATTACAGCTACAGCCAGAGCCTGTTCCCTGCTACCTAAATTAAACCAAAATAGGGAAAATGGTCACATTCATTCTTGTGTTCACACCACTGTAATAATTTTAAATAGCTGTACAACCTGAACTCAAATATTCAACATGAACTTCACCGTGTCACTAGTCTGAGACTGTGCAAATTGTACATTTGTAGTTTATCTTATTTCAGCTCTTTAAGCAACACATATTGTTCACTATTATTTGGTGAAACTTGTTTCGTATCTACCTCTGCAGCCCAAAAGACTGGTTTTATTGTTATACAATGCACCATTGTAACCAATTAGTTACTAAACAAGCCTTTACTGTGACAAGGTATCAAGGGGAAAATTATAGACTGAAACATTAAGATTAACGTATAGAAAAAGAAAGAGTGCCTCTGTTATCCAACAATGTTCACATTTATAATTAAGCTGAATATATTTAACTCACTGTTGTCCTTTGAGTCTATTCAAATAAACGATTCTGAAGTATGCTATTTTTACACTGCATGTAGATTCTTATCTTGAAACTGGCATTTTTGTAAAGTTTATACAGTGTTTCCAACACATCAGATGTCTCTTTCTTATTAAAATAGTTTTATCAGGCAGCCATCTTTCGAATGTAAATACAGTTTTGTAAGACAGTTGCTTGATAACTAATTTATCATTGGGAGAACAGACCTTTAAGGCTTCAGAAATGCACGTATTCTACAAACACTTTGGTGAAATGTCTGTGTTATGACTAACACAGTGACTCTAACTGCTATATATATTCAACACAGGAATTTTACAGCTTGTGGCCATCACAGCATTCAAAGTTTCCTTGTCATCTGTTTGGTTAATTTAAAATTAAGCCAAAATAAAATATTCACATAATGCTTTAGTGTTTTAATAAGAACATTGTGGAATCTATATTTAATAATCTTGACTATACAGCTTATGCAGACCAGGAAAAAGGATACTGTCTTTTTGACAAAGGATCCCAGTCTGAAACAGCAGTTAGCTATTTTTAGATTCTTAGCATGTATTACATAGTTAAGTACATGCACATGGTCCAATATATTCTTGAAACTTCAACAACAGTCTCAGTGTTTTGGCACTAAAGCCCTTTTCTGGAGAAATTATCCGATCAGATCTCATGTAGTCAGTCATGAGGAATCTTCATGTTGACTTACTGCAAAAGCCGTTAGGCAGGGGATTTTAGATTATTGTTAAGGCGGATCTTCAAAATTAAGCCAGCACAAAAGTTTAAAGCTCAAAAAGTTTTCCTTCATGTTTCAGCTCCAAATGAATGCAAGAAACCTGGCATGTTACATCTTTTGTAAATTAAAATGTTGACAAGAATTACGAGAGGACTGGCATATTGCCTTTAGGCAAGGAGCACCTGTTTTTAATGTCAGTGTTGGATTGAATCTCAGAGATCATATATCAGCAACTATACTTTACAGACACTACTCAGCCTAACCTCTAGACTACACTGACAAAGGCTTAATGTTTAACTTTTTGACTGCATTCCTGCATTAGCAAGAAGGGAAAAAGGGCGAGAAAGAGGGACAAAGGGAAAAAAAGAAACAGAATGGAAGAATGAATGTATGAAAGAGTGACAGTAAAATAAAGAGTCTACAGTTTTGGCAACTAGTTTTTTCAGTATCTGGAATGCAGTTCTGACTTGTTGGTGACATCATGCTGCTTTTGTACTGTAAATTATGAAACTATTTCCTACTCCTTTACAAGATACAGATCTCTTCTAAATAAAATGACTCTGCTGTTGTTTTATTGGTGACTGGTACTGGCTCTATTTAAAATATGGCTGCACGTCTCATTCAAATAGATGAGGGACAAAGCTTGCAAACTGATAACATGCTGGCAGCCAACATGAGTGAGATCCTGAATCAGGTTTTGCAGTAATACCTTTACTGTAATACATGAGCTAGTCAGTAATGGTGATCATCTGGGCTGTGACCTGATTCTGAAAAAGATTTTTTAAAAACTGCTTTTATTTCACAGAAGGGAAGTTATCAAGCTGTCAGCAAACTGCACAACAAGTTTGTGACCATTTAAGTATGGAGGAGGTGTGTTCAGAATTTCATGCCAGATCACCACACCCTTATTTTTGTGGGCACTGCAGGCAGCAGTGACTAGTAGAGAAACTACTGAAACACCTTACAACATCATAGCAGTATATAGGCTATGTTCTGTCAGTATGGAGCCCATTAGGGCATTAGTATGTTGAGACTTATTCAGCCAAAACTCTTTCAGGGCATTTAATGCAAATCTTGTTCAAGAAGCTCAAATAAACTTAATTCAACCATATTGTATTTACTAATGGGTTATTGCCAGTCAGTTAGTGGTTAGTGACAATAGCAGGGTTTCATTCCAGTGTGATAAAGATTCATGGAGATACAGTTAAGGGCAATTATGTTCTAAAAGTCACCATAAAATAATCACTTGCTTTCAGCAAAACCTACCCCTCAAGTTTGATAGGATTTCAATGATGTGGCACTACAAACACTTGCACCTGATGCATGCGACAAGGAAATTATTTTTAGTATGTTCATCTGCAGGAAATCTGGCAACAAATGAGGACTGAAAACGAAAAACCATAACAGATAAAATAAACACAGTGATGAGCTGCTAAATCCATTTTGAGCTTTAAAAACAAAAGTGACAATAAGCAGAAATCAGCAACATGGAAATGAAGGTGGAGGTTAAGAGGCAAGTTAACATTCCATTTTTGTCCGCATGGTGGATTGATTGTTTCAGCCACATTATTTGAGAGTGACACTGAGAGTGGCCAGAGGTCAGATACTTCCCTTCCACATTATACACCATTCTGACTTGAACATATATCACTAGTGTATCTATCTCCTGGAATTCCCCATATCATCATGGGGCTCATTGTCACAAGGATTGCAGTGGTTCAAGGAGACCCAACACCTCCTTCCCACGGCAACTGGCAGTGGGCAATAAATGCAGCCTTGCCTTGAGCCACCCAAAATCTGATAACAATTTCATTTTAAACATGAGAGAGAGGAACCAGAGGATGGACTGACACACGTCACTCTTCCTAATTCACCCTACAAAGTCAATGCAAAAATGTTTGTGGAAGTATTGGAGCAGATTCCCTTCCCATTGCTTCAGACTGGGCATGAAGCAAAAAGAGTGCATTCAAACACAATGTAGCCACCCCAGTTGTAAACACGTTTGCCTCTGTGTTGGACGGCGATGCCTTCAAAGTTCAAGGGATTTAAGTAAAATAATCTATAATGTCGTACAGCATTGCTATGAAAGTTCTGTATTGCTGTCTTTTTGGTAAGAAGTTAAATTTGAGGGCCTGTCTGGCTGCTTAAGGAAGATATGAGCAATTCCATGGCATTATGTGGTTGACTCTTAAATGCTCTCTGAAATGGCTTAGCAAGCCACTCAATTGTAGCAAACCGCTACAAAATCACAAAAATGAAACCAGACGGACCAGCGGCATCAACCTAGGGCCCAGAAACAACAACGGCAATCTCAGGCCTGTCGACCCTGCAAAGTCCTCCTTACTAACACCTGGGGCCTAGTGCCAAAATTGGGAGAGCAGTCTTACAGGCTGCTCAAGCAACAGCCTGACATATTCATCCTCACGAAATCATGCCTTACAGATAATGTCCCAGACACCACCATCACCATCCCTGGGTATGTCCTGTACCACCGGCAGGACAGACCCAGCAGAGCTGGCAGCACAGTGGTATACAGATGGGAGGGAGTTGCCCTGGGAGTCCTGAACATCAAATCCAGACCCCAGGAAATCTCATGGCATCAGGTCAAACATGGGCAAGGAAACCTCCTGCTGATTACCACGTACCGCCCTCCCTCAGCTGATGATTCAGTGCTCCTCCATGTTGAATATCACTTGAAGGAAGCACTGAGGGTAGCAAGGGTGCAGAATGTACTCTGGGTCAATGTCCATCACCAAGAGTGGCTCAGTAGCACCACTACTGACCAAGCTGGCCGGGTCCTAAATGACAAAGCTGCTAGACTGGGTCTGCGGCAGGTGGTGAGGGAACCAAAAAGAGGGAAAAACATACTTGACCTTATCCTCACCAACCTGCCTGCGCAGATGCATCTGTCCATGACAGTATCAGTATGAGTGACCACCACACAGTCATTGTGGAGATGAAGTCCCACCTTCACATTGAGGATACCCTCCATTGTGTTGTGTGGCACTACCACCGTGCTAAATGGTTTTGAACAGGTCCAGCAACTAAAGACTGTGCATCCATGAGGTGCTGTGGGCCATCAGCAGTGGCAGAATTGCACTCAAACACAATATATGACCTCCTGGCCTGGCATTTCCCCCACTCTACCATTGCCATCAAGCCAGGGGATCAACCCTGGTTCAATGAAGAGTGCAGGTGGGCATGTCAGGAGCAGAACCAGGCATACATAAAAATGAGGTATCAACCTGGGGAAGCTATGATACAGGATTACTTGCATGCCAAACAGCATAAGCAACAAGTGATAGACAGAACTAAGCGACCCCATAACCAACGGAACAGATCTAAGATTTGCGGTCCTGCCACATCCAGTCATGAATTGTGGTGGACAATTAAACAACCCACTAGAGGAGGAGGCTGCACAAATATCCCCATCCTCAGTGACGGAGGAGCTCAGCACAGCAGTGCAAAAGATAAGGCTGAAGCACTCACAACAATCGTCAGCCAGAAGTGCCGAGTGGATGATCCATCTCAGCCTCCTCCGGAAGTCCCCAGCATCACAAGTGCCAGTTTTCAGCCAATTCGATTCACTCCACATGATATCAAGAAACAGCTGAAGGCACTCAATACTGCAAAGGCTATTGGCACTGACAATATTCCAGCAATAGTACTGAAGGCTTGTGCTCTAGCATTTGCCGCGCCCCTAGTCAAACTGTTCGAGTACAGCTACAAAACTGACATTTAGCCAGCTATGTGGAAAATTGCCTAGGTATAGCCTGTACACAAAAAGCAGGACAAATCCAACCCAGCCAATTACCACCCCATCAGTTTACTCTCAAGTAAATTAATGGAAGGGGTCATCAACTGTGTTATCAAGCAGCACTTGCTTAGCAATAGCCTGCTCACTGACGCTCAGTTTGGGTTCCGTCGGGGTCACTCAGCTCCTGACCTTATTATAGCCTTGGGTCAAACATGGACAAAGAGCTGAACTCCCAAGGTGAGGTGAAAGTGACTGCCTTTGATAGCAAGGCAGCATTTGACTGAGTGTGGCATCAAGAAGCCCTCACGAAACTGGAGTCAATGGGAATCGGGGGGAAAACTCTCTGCTGGTTGGAGTCATACCTGTCACAAAGGAAGATGGTGTGGTTGTTGGAGGTGAGTCATCTCAGCTACAGGATATCACTGCAGGAGTTCCTCAGGGTAGTGTCACCCAACCATCTTCAGCTGCTCCATCAATGACCTTCCTTCCATTCTAAGGTCAGAAGCGGGGATGTTCGCTGATGATTGCACAATGTTCAGCACCATTCGCAATTCCTCGGATACTGAAGCAGTCCATGTCCAAATGCAACAAGATCTGGACAATATCCAGGCCTGGGCTGACAAGTGCAAGTAACATTCGCGCCACACAAGTGTCAGGCAATGACCTCTCCAAAAAGAAAGAATACAACCATTGCCCCTTGATGTTCAACAGCATTACCGTTACTGAATCACCCACTATCAACAGTCTGGGGGTTACCATTGACCAGAAACTGATCTGGACTAGCTATATAAATACTGTGGCTACAAAAGCAGGTCAGAGGCTAGGAATCGTGTGACGAGTAACTCACCTCTTGACTCCCCAAAGTCTGTCCATCATTTACAACGCACAAGTCAGGAGTGTGATGGAATAATCCCCACTTGCCTGGATGAGTGCAGCTCCCATAACACTCAGGAAGCTTGACACCGTCCAGGACAAAGCAACCCACCTGATTGGCACCACATCCACAAGCATTCACTCCCTCCACCACTGATGCACAGTAGCAGCAGTGTGTACCATCTACAAGATGCACTGCAGGAATTCACCAAGTCTCCTTCAAAAGCACTTTCCAAACCCATGACCACTACCATACAGAAGGAGAAGGGCAGCAGATATATGGGAACACTACCACCTGGAAGATCCCCTCCAAGTGACTCACCATCCTGACTTGGAAATATATTGCCATTCCTTCACTGTCACCTGGTCAAAATCCTGGAACTCCCTTCCTAACAACACTGTGGGTGTACCTACACCACATGGACTACAGGGGTTCAGGAAGGCAGCTCACCACCACCTTCTCAAGGATGGGCAATAAATGCTGGCCCAGCCAGCAAAGCCCACATCCCGTGAATGAATAAAAAAAATTATACAGGATGAGTATCACAGTTTTAAAGAGCATCTTAAAGGATGAGAGGGAGGTGGAGAGGCAGAGGCTTTAGGGACGGAGTTACAGAAAATGAGACCAATGACTGGGGCCTCGATTTGTGTTTTAAAAGAGCCCACTACCTAAGTTATGTGAACACTTTAGCTGCTCAGCAGTAAAGCGCCTTTCAAAGTATCTTCAGGTTCTCTGTCAGTGTTAATGGGATGAAAATTGCTGTCTTTTTAAAAAATATATACTTTATTCATAAAATATCTGGAAGAACATTACAAAACATTTCTAAATCGCCATCACAAAAAGTGCAATCAGATTCAACTTTTACTCATGGATCACGAGGTGCTTCAATACAATTAATGAATATTACAATCATTTCAATATGGTCATTATAGACAATCAGACAATGGCATTGGAGTTATCAGCATACATCATGTTGCACGCTGAGGTGCTTCCATACAATTATAATACAATTAGTATTCAGTGCATACAATCATTGTGAGCTGTACAGCCTAAGGGGCTCTAAACAGTTCCCAGCCTCTCGGTGCACTGTGGCAGAAAGGTCTTAGACAGCGACCTTTCCTCATTGGGCCTTTGCGGCGGTTGCCCCAAGCTTAACTGTGTCCCTCAGCACGTAGTCCTGGACTCTGGAATGTGCCAGTCTGCAACACTCGGTCGGGGACAACTCTTTGCGCTGGAAGACCAAAAAGTTTCAGGCAGACCAAAGAGCGTCTTTCACCGAGTTGATGATCCTCCAGCTGCAGTTGATGTTTGTCTCGGTGTGTGTCCCTGGGAACAGTCCCTAGAGCACAGAGTCCTGTGTCACAGAACTGCTCGGGATGAACCTCGACAGAAACCACTACATCTCTCTCCAGACCTTCTTTGCAAAGGCACAATCCACAAGGAGGTGAACAATGGTCTCGTCTCCATCACAGCCACCTCAAGGGCAATGTGCAGAGGGGGTGAGACTCCTGGCATGTTAGAAGGATCTGACGGGGAGGGCCTTTCTCACCACCAGCCAAGCTATGTCTTGGTGCTTGTTGGAAAGTTCTGGCAATGAGGCATTCTGCCAAATGACTTTGACAGTCTGCTCGGGGAACCATCGACAGGATCCACCATCTCCTTTTCTCCCAGGGCCTCTAAGATGTAATGTGCCGACTACTGCCTTTTGGATTTGTGGTCAAAGGTGTTTCTCTGCATAAATTTTTCCACGAGGGACAGGTGGTACGGCACGGTCCAACTACTTGGAGCATTCTGCGGCAGCATGGCCAGACAAATCCATCAGGCAGTAGTCGGCACTTTAGGGCAAAGGTACCCCTTTAAAGCAGTGGTATTCTGCTTGCCACAGCCGAAGACCTGAAATTGTGCTTGGAAGGTGAAGCTTGAGTGTACTCAGAGGTCCAAGGGAAAGAAATCTCAGAAGGTGAGAGTGAAGCCCTGTGAGGTGGGTCATTGTTGAAGCCGTCCTGGTGGGAGTGACATTTGGAGAAAATTCCAAGGTGAGATCCTCAAAGGTGGAGATTGGAAACCCTTGCAAGAAAGATAATGTTTCAGTGAGATTGGTTGGCTTATAATCTGACAAACATCCATGTGGGTTGTTGAGAAATCCATGGAATCAGGTTTGGTTGCATTTGTCTTTTTTTTCGTTCATGGGATGTGGGTGTTGCTGGCTAGGCCAGCATTTATTTCCCACCCCTGATGGCCGTTATTCAGAGGGGATTTTAAGAGTCAACCACATTGCTGTGGGTCTGGAATCACATGTAGGCCAGACCAGGTAAGCAGATTTCCTTCCCTAAAGGACATGGGTGAACTAGATGGGTTTTTATAACAATCAACAATAGTTTCATGGTCATCATCAGACTTTAAATTTTTATTAAATTCAAATTTCACCCTCTGCCGTGGTGTGATTTGAACCTGGGTTCCCAGAGCATTACCCTGGGTCACTAGAATACCAGTCTAGCTGCTAGGTGACGGCCTCCCCCATTGTGTAGTGTAGTGTGTCTGACCATAGTTCACCTGATAATTCACATGTACCTCAAACTTACCCTGAATGTTAATGTATAAGATAGATTTGTAAATTGTTTCATTTTTCTGAACTTGAACTTAGTTCTGCTGTTCAAATCCCATGAAATCTGTGGCTTTATTCACTTAGTAAGCATCTTGAATCTCAAACTATGGAGCAGAATCATCCGTGACCACTGGTGTCAAGCATGCTTGGCAGCGTGAGCAGACAATATGGCAAGAAGGCCAAAAATTGGTTTCACAACGTCATGAAACAAGTGTGCGATTGTCCGCTCAGCCTGTTGACGGTGGGCCATGTTTCCCACCATCGAATGTCAGGAAATTCATTGTAATACATCTACATATCATTATAAGGCCAGCCCACTGGAATCAGCACCCCCACCGCTGGATTGCCCACCCACATTGGCGTGATTGCACACCGACATTTTTCACAACAGCATATAATAAGGCACGCACTTGGTGAGCTGCACTTTGAGTGGAACACGGAAGTGAGCGCACAGTAACATTGTGCAAGCTTGCCAGGGTCGCCTGTTGGGCTTCAAGGTTGAGGCACATTGGAGGAGTGAGGTCAAGGGCTGTCTTGCGGCTAGGCAACTTGGGCGTGGGGGCAAGGGCTGCCCTGCTGTTGAGGCAACTTGGGGATGGGGGCGAGAGCTCCCTTGTGGTTGAGGACTGATGGGTTTGGATGGGGCGGGCCAAGGGATGACCTGCAGTTGAAGTTAGTGCAAAAGTGCGGGGTGGTGGGGGACGGAAGCAGCCGCGCAATAGGGAAACCTTGTAGAAAGTGACCATTCCTCTGCAGCTGAGACAGCTCAGACGCAGTCACATTGACATGCGTGGAATCGAGCCTTTAGCTTATCTGCCCACTCAAATAACACAGAGGCATGAAAGTGCCACCAAGTGCTCCAGATCTTTTCATGCCTTGGGCACAGGCTGCAAACTAATAAGTGTTTTAGTGGACTGCAGAGCAGTCGGATGATTGCACATGTTGTAAATCTCCCTGCTAAAGCTGGCCATGGAGCAGTCACTGGTGGAGGCGCTCACAGCCCCCTGCAATGTTGGCATCCTGGCTTGGACCAGTCTCCCCCATGGGTGAAGCTAACAGTGCAGCCTTGCAGTGTGGGTTAGGGGAATGCTTGCATCTGAGCCCAATAGGCAAGGCTGCCACCAATCGGTGGGGCAGAGTGGGGTGGAAGAGGGTGGGGTCTAGGGCAGCCATGCAGCGCACTAATCTCTGGCCATCCAAGTGGTGGCCAGCACTCTCCGGGATGTGTTAAGTGGCCTTCAGACTTAACCAAGAGAGGCTTTTAGTATACCGTGGCTAACCCAAGTGTCTCCTTCTTTCATCCTGCAGGGGGAGTACATCAGGAGCATGGAGCCTGGTGAACCAGCTATATGCCTGATGGCCTACAGAGAGTGAAGAAAACAGAGAAGAGAGCAACAGAGGTATCTGGCTGCATAGAGGGGAGCAGCACCCTCAGGAAGAAGGGGTGACTAGGGCTACAGGGGCTAGACCCAGGGTCTATAGACGCCACCTTTCATTCCTGCAGATGACTGATAACCAGTGTTGCTGAAGACTGCGCATGTCTAGGGAACTTGATGGACACATTTGCCAGCTACTGCAGGATTTGGTGCCATGGCGGGCATGGAGGGCATCCACTGCCAGTGGCCGTGAAAGTGACCGCGGCGCTCAATTTTTACACCAGTGGCTTCTTTCAGGGCCCCACATGTGACCTCTGTGTGATATCACAAGTTTCCACCCACAAATGCATCCAAGAGGTCACGGATGCCATCTTCACAAGGGCACACAACTTTGAGCATTTCACCCGGAACCAAGAGAGCCAGGATGCAAGAGCAATCGGATTTGCCCAGACCTCAGCTTTGCCACAGGTATGTTCAGATATCCGTTGCAACTATGGAGTCAAGTATGTCAACCACAAGTGCTTCCACTCATTGAATGCGCAGCTGATGTGCGGCCAGCACAATTGCATCCTGCAGTTGTGCGCACTGTTTCCAGAGAGTGTCCATAACTCCTACATCCTCAGTCCGTCACAGATCCCTGATATCTTCCAGGGTCCACAGAAGCTGCAGAATTGTCTCCTAGGAACAAGGACTACCCACAAAGGACATAGCTGCTGACCCCCGTGCAGTGGCCTCAGATTGCAGCAGAGGAAAGGGAGAATGAGGCTCATGCTGCAACTCGCAACTTGGTGGAGCAAACCATCGGGATGTTGAAAATGAGGTTCTGGTGCTTGGACCAGTCTGGCGGAGCCCTACAATATAGTCCGCAGAGGGTGTCACGCATCGTCGTCATCTGCTGTGCCCTTTACAACCTGGCACTAGGGAGAGGAACTGGCTGAGGAGGAGGCACAGAGCTGGAGGTCACCTCCAATGAGGAGGACGTCGACAGGGATGTGGGTGAGGAGGTCCTTGAAGGTGACGATGACATCGATGAGGCCCTCACACTGCCAAATGAGGCAGGTGCGCTCAGGAGGCCCTCATAGCTGCTAGATATATGGAGGATGATGATGACATGCATAAGATCCTTACACTGCATCTATGAACATTTAGTTCCAGTCTGACTTATGGCAGTGCACATAAGCCTCTGTGATAATGGTCCTGTCATGGAAAGGCAGTGGAGGCCCGATTAGTCACTCAATTGCAGGAGGATGACGACCACATGTAGTGAGGACACTCCATAGGTCTTCACATAGCGTCTGAGAATGTCTGACTCCCGTTTGGCCGAGGGCAGTTTGTTTGCGCTCTGTGATTAGGGTCATATCATACAGAAACAGCCATGAAACTTTAAAGCCACCTAATCCTTTGTCCATCTTCAGCAACTGACCCCTTCAGGATCACAGAGTCACTGGTCACAGATGCTGAAGAGATGTGGGCCTTTCTCACCTCAAAGGTACTGATAGCACACAGAGAGAATGACGGAACTCTGTGACACCTGCTCACGACATTCTGGCAGCAATGACAAGCACTACCGAGGCACAGGCACGACTAATATGTCCAGTGAGTGAGAGGCTGGACCATCACTTTGGTCTGAAGGCTACACAAAGCACAGTGAAGAGGCCCTGGACTGAAACGCCTGCCTTTATTGTGTACAGAAAGCTGTCATATCTGAGTGACATGAATACTGCTCATCAGAGCAAGGAGCCATAGGCAGGGAGACATGCTTGGGAGCTTATTTACTATGGTAAACATTATGTACAAATGATTAACAACATGCTCAGGCTGTGCAACTACATCTTCTTAACCTTCCTAACCCTGCCGCTATGTCTTGATGCTCCCCGGACATCCACAGCAGAGGTGGAGGAACCCTGCTGACTATTATGTTCTGTCTGTGATGACCTTGACCTGGAGGGTCTCGGTCTGCTTTTGGGGTCCTGCTGTGTGGCAGTGCCACCGTCCTCGGACTGTGGAGCAGGAGCTGCTGAGGTCACAGGAAGAGGGGATTCAGATGGGCCAGACACTCCTGGAGTCACCTGGATGGATGGACCCTGCTGATCCTCCTCCTCCCTGGCTGATTCCTTGAGAAGGGGTAGCAGCAGTGAAATCAAGCTGCTCCACACTTCTGCTGCGTACACACTATTAGAGGCCAACTATGGCGTCGGCAATGGAGATCAGCCTGCACAGTGATGCAGGAGTGACGTCCTGGACCAAGGCCTCCATGGTGACCACCATCCTATCAGTGTTGACATCATTGTGTTGGCAGGCCAGCGCTATTACCTCAACCTGAAAGCCGATGGAGTCCCCACTGTGCCTTGCAATATGAGGAGTGCAGTGGACATCCGTTCCTGTTGTTCCCGAGCTTGCCTTTGCAGCTCCAGCAACTGTGACATGACCGAGTCCAGAGGCTCATCATTTGACTTGGGCTCAGAAAGTTTCTGCCCTCCAGCTGTCCTCCAAGTGTTGGACACCTTGGAAGTCCTTGCCACCACCTGCTGTGGATCAGAGAGTGTGATGTGCTCACCAGATTGTGATTTGAGGCTACTCTAAAGCTAGGTCCCACCAAGGTGTGTGTCTCTGCACTGGTGGAGGGTGTGGGTGAGTGCTGTAATGGAGGGTTTCAGTGGATTCATCTCCTGAGCTTCCCTTGGGGTTTGATTGGAGCCCCTGCATCATGGACTCTCTTTGCTGTTTCCTAGATGTGCCTGCGAAAGCAAGAGGACATAATTAGTGTATGGCAGTGGCCTGTGAAACAGGACACATCCCTCACAGCATGGTTGTCTGATGGATGTTGCACTGCTGGATCCTCACGCAGTAGAGCACCACCGACCTCACCGTCAGCACAGGACCGATCCAGATCATCACCGGCCAGCTGGAGGGCTCTGTTTTCAAAGTCTGTGAGGGCCTTGATTTCAGGCACTTGTCCACCAATCTGTGACCTCTCCCTCTTGTTGTGTGCCAGCTTATCCTGCATGAATAGAGATGGAGGGAGTGTAAGCAGGATGCCTGCCAGGCCAGATGGTAATTATGCCTGGCATGTATGGGTGGTGCATGGTCCCATGGATGAGGTGAGGTCAATGAAGGTGTATGTCAGAGAGTGAATGGTGATGTCCCTTGAACTGGCAGTTAGCCCTGTGGATGTGTGATGGGTTTGTGAGTGTGTGAGTTGACAGTGATGAGAAGAGTGACTTACCCTAGTGGAACGGTGAAGATCATTCATCCTCTTGTGGCACTGGGTGGCTGCCCTCATTAGCAGGGCATTGACACTGACCAGTTCTGCCACCACCTCTCAGGCCGGGTTAGTGCTGTTGCTGCCCACCCTGCGGCCAGAGCGGGGGTTAGAGGACATCACGGTGTGCCTCCACTGCAACCAAAAAGAGCTCGAGCAACGCGTCATTGAACCTGGAGACTGCTGTATTCTTTCTTTTTAGGACCATGTCTTCCTTGCAGCAGCTGTAGGCTGGAAGCACTGAGAGGTGTGTGCGCAGCTGGACATTAAATATGATGCCCAGTGTGATGAAGCGACAAACTGATGGCATGGCGGGCGAATGAGAGCCCGCCCACCATGGAAATGGCACATTTCTCGGGAACGCATAATTTGCACATTTGGGATGGTATAGCATGACAAGCTGCAGGTGGGTAAAATGTAATCGCTCCTGCCTGCTACTACACTTAGTGTAAGTCTGGGACAATTCCACCCTATATCCCCTTTAAACAAAATGTCATTGGTCCCTAACCGGATCCCCCCACTATGGGTCGTGGCCAAGGATCATAACGCTGGAAGATAAAAATAAAACAAGTAGTTTCCCCTTTAGGAAATTGCGCCTAGAATTGTGCCATTTTGCAGAATATTTTCATCCAAATTTCCAACCAGACTGATTTGCATATTGCCAATGCAACATCTGCCATTAATCTGTGCAACTGAGCAAAGTTTTAACACAATTTTTTTTACAAAAAAATTGGATAAAGGATATTCCTTGATATAAATGAATGGTAATTTAGTAAATTTATTAAAGTTTGATTAATAGAGCTAAAAATGGGTTTATCACAAACATAAACATTTTAAATCACAGTGTCAATCCACCAGTGAGTAACCTAATTTGAAATTACTGAAAATGATTCTTAAAAATATACCTTGGATTACCTTGCCAAGGTCAAAGCTGACCTGTTGTTTCTGCAGGAGTGTGCGATACTGCACCTCAGCTCCTACAGGCAATGGTCACGATGGTGGTCCCATGGGCCATCGATCTGGTCGGGAGGAAACGACTCTCGTTCCTCCGGCTTGGGGATTCTGCTGCGGGGAGGCGGCTTCACCGTCTCCCAGGTTAAGGAGGTGGTGGGCGGGTGCCTCCTCGTAGCAGACGTAATGTACAAGAATGCTCCACTCCGGGTAATTAACGTCTACGCCCCGTCACAAGGGGCTGAGCGGCTGGAGGTTTTTCAGCATCTCCCACTGCTGCTGGCAACCTCCAGGCCGGTTATTCTGGGCGGTGTCTTCAACTGCATCATCGACGTGGCTGGACGATCCGGCAGGGCCGACAGCAGATTGGACGCTACATCCAGATCCCTGATGGAAACAGTAAAGGATGCCAAGCTGCATGACGTCTTCAGCAACCCTGTAGACGGAGCGCAGCGTAGATACACCTGGTCGTGGCCTGATGGGTCCGTCTGTTCCAGGATAGATTTCCTGTTTGTGTCCCGCTCATTCACAGTCAGATCGACTGACGTCTGACCACTGCCTCCTACTGGCTGACTGTCACTTAGAGAAGGACCAGAGGGTTGGCAGGGGGGCATGGAAGCTAAACGTGAAACTGCTGACCCCAGAGAACATTGCGGAGCTCAAGGATTACAAAGGTTGGAGAACCATGAAACTCCACTTTGAGTCACTGACACACTGGTGGGAAGCGATCAAGGGAAACATCAAGAGGTTTTTCATCCTCAAAGGCACCCAGAAAGCTAGAAAGGAACAGAGGGAAATGTCCCGACTCCAGAAAAACATGCAGAATCTGCTCCGGCTGCGGTCGATGGAGGTCGATGTCCAGGAGGAACTCCAAAAGGTGAAGAGCCAGCAAGCCTCGCTCTTTGCTTCAGAGGCCTCCAAGATCATCTTCCATTCCAGAGTCCGCTCCGTGGAGCAGGACGAGACGTGCTCACGTTTCTTCTTCCAAAAGGTACACACAGAGAGCTCTGTGATCAGCAGCCTGAAGGAAGAAGATGGCTCAGTAAAGCCATCACAGTCCGACATTTTGAGGATCAGCATATCTTTTTATGCCGGATTGTATGATGTGAAACCCACAGACAGCACGGCCTCCCAGTCCTTCCTGTCCTCTATCACGGAGGTCTTAGACGACAGCAAACGGGAGAGTCTGGACAAAGCGCTAACTCCTGACGAACTGACAGAGGCCCTTGAGTCCTTCGAGAAGAGTAAAACTCCCGGAAGCGACGGCTTGCCGGCGGAGTTGTATTCGGCTCTGTGGGACTGGATCGGCCCGGACCTGCTAGAAGTGTACGAGAGTATGCTCCTGGCCGGCAGTATGTCAGAATCCATGAAGAAAGGCATTATCACCCTCATCTACAAGCACAAGGGGGAAAGAGAGGAAATTAGAAATTGGCGACCCATTTCACTGTTGAATGTGGACTATAAGATTCTGTCCAAGGTCATCGCCAACTGGGTCAAATCCGCTCTGGAATTGGTGATTCACCCTGACCAGACCTGCACTGTGCCGGGCAGGAAGATCTCTGACAGCCTTGTGCTGCTCAGGGATACGATTGCCTATGTACAGGACAGGGGTGTGGACACCTGCCTCATTAGCTTGGATCAGAAGAAGGCCTTTGACAGAATATCGCACACCTACATGGTGGACGTGCTCTCCAAAATGGGATTTGGGGAGGGAATTCGCAATTGGATCCAACTGGTCTACACTAACATCAGCAGCGCTGTCTCAATCAATGGGTGGGAATCAGATAGCTTTCCGATTAAATCTGGAGTCAGGCAGGGCTGCCCTCTCTCGCCTGTTCTTTTTGTGTGTTGCATAGAACCCTTTGCTGAGTCCATCAGGAAGGATCCAGGCATAAGAGGAGTGACGATCCCAGGCAGTGGAGGCACTCAGGTCAAAGTCTCCCTGTACATGGATGATGTCACCATTTTCTGCTCGGATCTGCTGTCGGTGCACAGACTTATCCACATCCGCGACCAGTTCGAACTGGCCTCGGGAGCCAAGGTAAATCGTGGGAAGAGTGAGGCCATGTTCTTTGGGAACTGGGCTGACCGATCCTTTGTCGCCTTCACTGTCAGGGCTGATGGCCTGAAGGTGCTGGGGATATGGTTCGGAGGGACCAGAGCACGCGTTAGAAACTGGAAGGAGCGAGTGTCTATGGTGAAAAGGAAACTGGGCATCTGGGCACGCTCCCTCGCCATTGCGGGTAAGAACCTGGTCATCAGGTGTGAGGCACTCTCGCTGTTGCTGTACTTGGCGCAGGTCTGGCCCATTCCACACTCCTGTGTGGTGGCGATCACCTGAGCCATCTTCCGCTTTGTCTGGAGGTCGAAAATGGATCGTGTCCGCAGGGACACGATGTACAAGCCTCTAGATAAAGGGGGAAGAAACGTGCCCAACATCGCCCTCATACTGATGGCCACCTTTGTGTGCGGCTGCATCAAGCAGTGCGTAGACCCTCAGTATGCCAACACCAAGTGTCACTACATACTGAGGTTCTACCTGTCACCGGTGTTGCGAAGGATGGGTCTGGCCACGCTGCCGCGGAAAGCTCCAAGTAGTTGGACCATGCCGTACCACCTGTCCCTCGTGGGAAAATTTATGCAGAGAAACACTTTTGACCACAAGTCCATCAGGCAGTGGTCGGCACGTAACGTCTTAAAGGCCCTGAGGGAAAAGGAGAGGGTGGATCCTGTGGGATGGTTCCCTGAGCAGACCGACAAAGTCATCTGGCAGAATGCCTCATTGCCAGAACTTTCCAACAAGCACCAAGATGTAGCTTGGCTGGTGGTGAGAAAGGCCTTCCCTGTAAGATCCTTCCTACACGCCAGGAGTCTCACCCCCTCTGCACATTGCCCTTGAGGTGGCTGTGGTGGGGAAGAGACCATTGTTCACCTCCTTGTAGATTGTGTCTTTGCGACGAAGGTCTGGAGAAAGATGTAGTGGTTTCTGTCGAGGTTCATCCCGAGCGTTTCTGTGACAGAGGACTCTGTGCTCTAGGGACTGTTCCCAGGGACACACACCGAGACAAACATCAACTGCAGCTGGAGGATCATCAACTCGGTGAAAGACGCTCTGTGATCTGCCCGAAACTTGTTGGTTTTCCAGCGCAAAGAGTTGTCCCCGACCGAGTGTTGCAGACTGGCACATTCCAAGGTCCAGGACTACGTGCTGAGGGACACAGTTAAGCTTGGGGCAGCCGCCACAAAGGCGCAATGGGGAAGGGTCGCTGCCTAAGACCTTTCTGCCACAGTGCACTGGGGGGCTGGGAACTGTTTAGAACCCCTCAGGCTGTACAGTTTAAAATGAATGTCTGCCAATGATTGTAATATTCATTGTTTGTACTGATACACCTTGTGATTCATGTTGTAAAAGTTGAACCTGATTGTATTTTTGTAATGGTGATTTTGAAATGGTTCGAAATGTTTTTGAAGATTTATGAATAAAGTATATTTTCGCAAAAAAAAATTCTTAAAAATATACAAAACTATTTTCTGATTAGATTGGGGTACAGTAGTGAGCTCCTTAATATATAGATATTTTTTAAAAAGTCACTCAGAATCCTTCAAAACGTGCTTCTTAGTATTTTTGCAACCAAAAAAGATTCAGCTTAACATTTGGAGGCTCCCTGAAGTCCTGCAAATGAACACAATTAAACTTCCAATTGTGATTAATTTACTCTGGGGTGGGGCCAGTTATGGGGCCTGCTTTTAGCACTGTGGTTTTAAAACCAGCACAAAAGACCATGGAAAATTCAATTTGCAATCTGCACTTAAAATTCCATGATCTTTTGTACTAATTACACAGATATCTGGGAAATTGTATCATATAAATAAATGTAACCCAGCAGAAGCTCCAGGCCATAATGTCCAATCATCACAGAATCATTGAATTTTAGGCCATTCGGCCCATCATGTCTGCACCAGCTCTCCAAATGAGCATTATGACGTAGTGCCATTGCCCTGCCTTTTCCCTGTACCCCTGCACATTTTTTCCATTCAAATAATCATATTATGCCTCCTGAATGCCTCGATTGTACCTACCTCCACCACACTTCCACGCAGTGCAGTCCAGACCCAAACCACTCGTTGTGTGATAACAATTTTTCTCACATCACATTTGCTTCTTTTGTAAATCACTTTAAATCTGTGCCCTCTCATTCTTGATCCTTTTTCAAGCGGGAACAGCTTCTCCCTATCTACTCTGTCCAACTCCCTCATGGTTTTGAACGTCTCTATCAAATCTTCTTTTAGCCTTCTTCTCTCCAAGGAGAACAGTCCCAATCTCTCCAATCTATCTTTGTAACTGAAGTTTCTCATCCCTGGAACCATTCTTGTAAACCTCTTCTGCACTTTCTCCAATGTGTTCACATCCTTCCTATAATGTGGCACCCAGAATTGCACACTATACTCCAGCTGAGGTCTAACGAGTGCCTTGTATAAATTCAGCATAACCTCCTTGCTCTTGTACTCTATGCCCCTACTAATAAAGCCCAGGATATTATATGCTTTATTAACTGCTCTCTCCTCCTGTCCTGCCACCTTCAATGACCTATGCACACATACATCCAGGTCTGCTTCTGCAAACCCTTCAAAATTTCACCCCTCATTTTACATTGCCTGTCCATGTTCTTCTTATCAAAATGCATCACCTCGCACTTCATTGCATTGAACTTCATCAGCCACCTATCTGCCCACTCCACCAACTTGTCTATGTCCTTTTGAAGTTCTACACTGTCCTCCTCACAGTTCACAACACTCCCAAGTTTCGTATCATCCGCAAACTTTGAATTGTCCCTTGCACACCAATATCTAGAACATTAATTATATATCAGGAAAAGCAAGGGTCCCAAAACCGATCCCTGGGAGCTTCACTACAAACCGTCCTCCAGCCCAAAAAATATCCATTGACCATTACTCTTTGCTTCCTATTTTTCAGCCAATTTTGTATCCACATTGCTACTGTTCCTTTTATTCCATGAGCAATAACTTTTCTCACAAGTCTATTGTGTGGCACTGTATCAAATACCTTTTGAAAGTCCATGTACACCACATCAACAGCATTACCCTCAGCTACATTTTCTGTTACCTCAGGTACAATTGAATACACCATTGTGGTCCTGGTTCCATCAGGTAGAAAAATTCAGTCAGGATGACTAACTTGTGTTTGTGACTCTGCACAAACTGCATTCACAGAAGTCTTGTACATGCATAACTGCCTCACCGTTGTCCCACAACATGAGTGATGGAGGTGGAAAAGAGAAAAACATCATCACAATCCTGCAGTTGCTTCATGATGATATGACTGCGACTGCCTTGAGAGGGAGATCTGAAACAGAAGCCTTCAAAATTGACACCGGGGTCCAGCAAGGCTGTCTGATAGCCTTTAGGTCGTAATCTCCCTCCCCCATCCCCACCCCCTTTCTGTTTCCCCCTTCCCCTTTTTTTTCCAATAAATTATAAAGATTTTCCTTTTCCCACCTATTTCCATTATATATAAAAAAAAACCCACTAGAGCTATACCTTGAGTGCCCTACCATCCATTCTTAATTAGCACATTCGTTTAGATAATATCACCAACTTTAATTTTAACACCTATGTGTTCTATTGTACTATTGTCGTTGACATCTTTTGATGATCTGCTTCTATCACTGCTTGTTTGTCCCTACAACCACACCCCCCCACCCCCCCCTCCACCTCTTTGTCTCTCTATCTCTCCGCCCCCCCTACACACACACCTTAAACCAGCTTATATTTCAGCTCTTTCTTGGACTCGAACGCAAGCTCTGTCGAAGGGTCATGAGGACTCGAAACGTCAACTCTTTTCTTCTCCGCCGATGCTGCCAGACCTGCTGAGTTTTTCCAGGTAATTCTGTTTTTGTTTTGGATTTCCAGCATCCGCAGTTTTTTTTTTTGTTTTTTTCACTCTGTAGCTCGCCTTGAAGCAGTGACATTAATGGCTGGGAGGAGCTTACTACCAATTGTTCAAAATGGTGACAATCTCTCCATCAAGTTGCATCATGCTTTGAGTCACAACGCCTTAATGATGAGGCAGAGAAGGAAAGAAAAGGAAACAAATCCTGCACTCTGGTTCTTCCTACCTCGTGGGGCATCCTGCCCCATGTGCCCAAAGATCTGTGGGTTGAGAATTGGTCTGTTCAGTCAACTCTTGTGATCCTGAGCCAATGGCATCCTCAAATCGAGGGACAGCCAATGACAATGAAGCCCCACAGTATAAATGATTGAAGGGGTTGTGTAATACGAAAGAGCCAGAAGATATGTTCAACTGTGGGCAAGGCTACCAGAGTGCAGAAACATACGTTCAATATACCCAATGGCAACTGGGGAGAGTTTGAAAGAAAATAATTTGAAATATGAAAAAATTTGAAGGGGGTCTTCCTTAGGCTGCAGTAGCATCTCTTCAAGAACATGATCTATTGCTAGATAGATAGAGAATTAAGTGGGCTGGCTACCCAGTTCTTACTGCCACAGAGGAGCTGCATGATCTAGGCCTGTACAAGAACAAAGTAAGGTAAAAGTAGAGTGAGACTTCATAGGGTCACTAAGAAATATATGCAAATAGTGGGATAGTTTTACAATTTAGGTTAAGTCGAGATTTTGAAAACAATTGCTGGTGGGAGGAGAGCAGGATTTTCATAAAATTTCTACTAGATTCCACCCGTTGTATCAGGGACTCGTTTGAAGCAGTATTGTCTCCAAAAAAGACACCTGCCAAAAAGACACAAGACACAGTGACAAAAGTCATGTAAAAAGGCATCATTGTACCATGATATGATTGTGATAATGATGCACATTTCTTCTGTTACTTTCTCTCTTAATCAATGTAAGGCATGGAAAATATTTTGTTATGAAGACAGTCAACAAACGCAACCAACAAACTTTGCTTTCTATTTTAATGTTGGTATTTGGTACAGCATTGTGCACTTGCAATTGACAAGGGCTATTACCTTTGTGCAGAAATTGACAACGCTAGGATATGTTCCGGGAGGAAAGCATGCAGTGATCTTTTCTCTAGAAACAGAGATAATGTTACACTATAGAATATAATCTGATAGGTTGTAGCAGGTTAGAAAGGAAAGAAGGCTTGGCACATATAAAAGCTTTGCATACGTAATGGGTAAAAATCTGAATAATTAATGGCATCATAAAAAGTCTACTTTGAATATGTTTTCTAGCAAAATATAGTATGCATAATTGGCTGTTCAAGTGGTAGACAGTAAAGGCTGTACTGAGTATTGGCTTATGAATAAGATGCTACAGTTTCTTTGTAAAAATATGGAACAAGATAAATCATCCAAAAATCTGTTTATTTGCAGTATTCTTTGGTGACACTAATAGCTAGTGATTTTTCTTAAACCTCAGGACATATTCTTTTCCTTTGTGCTCCCAAATGTGGCTCTTAAAAGCATATTTTGAAAAAGAGTTCTGAACCTTAACCTTTCTGGGTCACACTGCAGTAGATGAGTTGAAGAATTTTTTTTTATATTCAGCAACAAAGGCAAAGTCAGATGCTATCATTTCCCAGGCTTATAACGTGGGTGATTGTTAATAACGCTTAGAGATGGTTTATTTTATTGACATTTACTTTTTGAAGTAATTCTCATTTCTCTATTACATTAACATCCACCCACTGATGGGATGAGAAATATGGGAAGATCTGTTTTGACACAGGCACTTCCTATGACTGTAATATCATATGCAATGAGCAAAAAATTCAGTAATTCATAATTCACCTGAAATAATGATCCTTTAAGATTTTTCAAGCAAATAGTGACGAATTTTGCATATATGTTGATACGCTCATTTACCCAATTGTGGAGTACACAATGTTAGATGAGAATGTTTCAAAGAATATTGGAAAAAACCTGACAACGTTTGTTAATGTCATGGAACATCGCCATAGATTAATGCAAAGGGAAGAGGCGCTCCCACATTTACCAAGGAAGGAGCAAACATGACAATTGTCATTGAAAGAGAGTCAACTTTGTGTCACCTGCTTAAGGAAGAGCTTAGTAGAGGTATGGAAGAGGTTGTATGCCTTAAAGACGAGTGCTACAACAACAACAACTTGTATTTATATAGCACTTTTAATGTAGTACAAAGTTCCAAGACACTTCACAGGAGTGTTATCAGACAAAAGAAATAGGTTAAGGCCTGAATAGTATTGTGAAGTAGTAATAAAGGGCATGCGTGGCTATGAAGGAAGGTAGCTGTTGTTAACAGATTACCAACCCCTCTCATAATAGTTCAGCAAACTTAACTGGCACACAGCTAAAATATGCAAAATATAAAGATCCAAAGTTCAATCTTTGGTCCTAGAAGTATTTAAAAGTGAGGAACTATATGTATACATATACACAAAAAAATGTTATGCCAACATACAGCAGGTGTGAGGTAGTAGAAGTGAAAGTAGCAGGGCTATATAAATTAAATTATAGAGAATGCTTGGCAGATTGGAGTTGCCATGAGACTATCATTCCATTTAATCTGTATTTTTGTGTTTAGGATTAAAGCTGATGCATACTTGAGGGCACAATTTACTAACTTATCAAGAATTTCATGGTGAAGTTTGCTCCTCATAATTGATAATTTAGCTGGTGTTGATACAAAAGCTGTAATCTGGATATGTTCTTCCGTCATTTTTGAAATTGGTATTATGTTTATTTCTTTCCAGTCTAGTAGGCCTTCCTCAGCATCATTGACTTCTTCAATCAGCACTAAATAAATTTTGCCCAGTATAAATATAAATATCATCCATCCCTAGGGATTTATTTATTTAAGTCCTTTTAGCTTGCTAGGACCTACATTTCATACATGTCAAAATTACTAATCCTAACTGGATTATCATTGAATAATGCACAAGTACACAATAGTACATGTAACAATATGCATTACCCAGATGGCTAAGTGTGCTTATTATTTCCCATCTGCTGTCATTAGAAAATAAGGAGAACCACTAGTGCTGTAAGGCACATTGAATGAGTCTCACTCACCAGAGAACCCTGCATTACCATTTCCACTCAAAGCTGGCATAAACACTGATGCACATGCTAGGGTAGAAGATAATTGTAAAATTTGAAATGGGACACAGTGATGAAGGATAGATGCTACCACTGGGTGTGGGGGAGTGGGTGATGTTAATAATCCAGATAACATAGGAAAATGTTGATTATGCAGAGTGCTTGATCTGAGTTGTGCAGGAGCACAGACTTTAGTGGGTCCCACCATCTGAGCACCTTCTTTCCTTCACAAATAATTGCCCTTAATGAATCTAATTTCAAAACACATTTTAATGCACATAAAACAAAGCAATATCATGCAATATATCCTCATGAATGTTTCTGAAAAGAGAGATGTGTTGATGAACCTTTTTGTCTTGCACTCAACAGGACACATGCAAGAATGCCAAATTTCAAATGATCATAACAATTTATACCACAGGAGAAAAGGGTGCTGATTGGCTGGCAAGTTGGCTCTGATTGGCCAAGGCTTGGCCATGGATAAAGCAATGGAGCACTGTAGGCTCCCCAAGGTCCCAGGTAATTCAAAAATGGTGCAAGGTTTGATCTTAGCCACACATGCACTTTATTACTACTTTACAATACTATTCAGGCCTTAACCTATTACGTTTGATAACACTCCAGTGAAGTGCCTTGGAACATTGTACTACATGAAGAGTGCTATATAAATACAACTTGTTAATTACTTTTGTTTTCAAAGAACAGGTCCCTGCATTTGAATGTATGTGGCTTCTAGCAAGTGTAAATGAGCCACATTATGTATGCATCTGACTGATTATCTTAAATTGCTGGTTAGTGCAGCTATTAGTGCACTTAGGATTGTTCAGCAAGTATTGCCCAATCACGGTATCACATCTAACAGTAGATTTGCAAGATTCATTTTGGCATTTGCAAACAAGGGCTGGTTAAGTATGGGTCTGCTTGGTCTATGTACCTGACATTGCACTGGCACTAAAATTCACACACAATGTTGTTCAATAGTATTTCTTTTTGACATCTTTTAGGACTGCTAGTGAAAAATAACACTGGGCAGAATTATCCCCCCGTTCCGGGGGGGAAGTTGAAGAACGGGTGAGCGGAGGCATGCCTCTGATTGGTGGCCCCTATTGGGGGCACGCCACCAATTTACATGGGTGGGCCAATTAAGGCCCGCCCAGCATGACATCCACATGGAAATGCTATGCGCTCCCTGTGCGGGCGCAGGGGGGTGGTTGGGGGTGGTGGGGGGGGGGGGGGTGGCAGATTCCCTAAACCCGAGAGTGCACTCTTTCGCGCATGTGTACGAAAAAGTGCACACATCTCCCTGAGGCTAAGTGCTGCCTCAGGGAGATTGGCTGTATAATAAAAAATATTAAAAATAGAAAAAAAAAATTCCCTGACATGTCCCCTCATGTGACACTGTCACATGAGTTGGGACATGTCCATGACTTTTAAAACCACTTTAATTAAATTTTTAAAAACCTACATGAAACCTCATTCCACAGTGGATGAGATTTCATGCTTTTTCTAATGCCCGCCAGGGCTCCTGGCCTGCTCACCAACATTAAGGTTGGACAGGCAGGTCCATTAATTACTTTAATGGCTCTGTCAATGGCCTCAATTGGCCATTGACAGGTCGGCGGGTGCACAGCTGATTTTGCTGAACCCCTGCCCACCTGAAAATTTAAATGGAGTTCTGCCTGACGTCACCACTCATCATTTCATGCATCGGAGAGCGGGCCCCGCATCCCCCTCCCCAATTGTCGACAGGAAAATCCTGGCCACTGTATAGTAGGTGTGAAAATGCTCAACCTGTTCAAAGTTTTGAGGTACTTTGCTTTTCCAGGCTAATTTGAATGGCACAAGAAAGCCATTTTGCTCCCACTTAATCACTGAGCCACCATTAACTTCTGGTGGACTCAGGGATAATTGGTGTCATTAATGAGCCTAATTTGCATCCTGCTGCAAACGAGCAAGTCTCTCGTATCAGCCTCTTCCCACCTCTGACTTAATTGCGGGAGGTATTGACACTGCTGCCAGACTGACATGCAACCTCTCTTGTGATTTTCTGTGCTGTAGTGTTATATAATTCTATAATTAAGTGGCCCTGGCCCTCATGTTTCACACTGCAATGGGCTGGATTAAATTCTACCCCTTATCTGGCCATTTATCTCATTGCTGCTTGTGGGGTCTTGAGGTTCCCAAACTGGCTGCTACATTTCCTGCATTGTAACAGTGGCTTCATTGGTTGTGAATTTTTTTGGTGTATCTTAACTCAACAAATCCCCTTCACCCAGCACCTCTGTCTTTTCTCGTTGACCTAGATTGGCTCCCAATACGCCAAGATATTGATATTAAAATTCTGATCCTCGTTTTCAAATCCTTCCATAACCTCACTCCTCCCCATCGCTGTGACCTCTTCCTGCCCTACAAACCTTCAAGAACTCTGTGTCTCTCCAATTCTGGCCTGTTGTACATCCATGACCTCCTTCAACCCAGCACTATCAACTATACCTGCAGCTGTTTAGGCCCCAAAGGTCTGGAATCTCTTCCTAAACCTTTCCATCTCTCTCTCCTCCCATAAGATACTCCTTAAAACCTACTTTGGCCAAGTTCTTGGTTGCTTGTCCTAATGTTTGCTTCCTTATTTCAACAACATTTTTTTTTAGTCTGAGCACACAAAGTTTAAACATTTTGGAATGTTTTACTACATTAGAGATATTTTATAAAGCCAGGTTGTTTGTTGCTGTTCTGATGCCATGAAAGAGACTGTATAAATGCAAGTTCCTTCTTTCTCACATATGGGATGGGAGGCTGAGTAATTTGGGTCTATATTCTCTGGAGTTTAGAAGAATGAGAGGGGATCTCTTTGAAATTCTGAAGAGGCTTGACAAGTTAGACATTAACGTTCTTTCCCCTGTCAGAGGAATCAAGGACATGAATAAGTGGCCAGCCATTTAGGACTGAGATAAGAAAAAAGTTCTTCACTCAATCTTTGGAATTCTTTACCCTAGATGGTTGTGGATCATCCAACATTGAATATATTTAACGCTAAGATAGAGAGATTTTTGGTCACTCAGGGAATCAAGGGATATGGGGAGCAGGTACAAAAATGGAGTTGAGACAGAAGATCAGCCATGATCTATTGAATGGCATAGCAGGCTTGGGTTCTACTCCTACCCCTATGGGAAGAATTGTTGAGACATCGGGGGTCCCAAAGAGCTGGTGAGAGATTGACGCTGCCTTTTTTCCAGAAGACCTGCTGAGTCACATGCTAATCAGGCAGTGGTGAGGCAGGCGTTCTTTTGGAATCAGGTCCCTGGGTGAGGGAGTCTTGCCTAGCAAGAGCTGCTGGTCAAGAGCCAGCAGCTCTTGTGCTCAGCAACACCATGGAGAAGGCCATGGTTGCTGCTGGAGGAACAACCCCCAGCCAGAGCCCCAGGATCACAGAGTGGTGAGTGATATGATGGGGGAGTTCATGGGGTGAGGGTCATGGTGAGAGGGGGGCATGTGTGTCAGAAGCAAGAGCAAGGGAGTGGCTTCCAATGCATTCCCCCTTCCCGGTGTCTAGCCCGTCGATCAGGCACTGAGTGCCTTTGATTGAGGGATTCCTGCTCTGTGGAGGTGACAAGCTGCCCGCAGGGTAGAAGCTGCCATGTACGCCACATTCAACAGGCCAACTGGTAGCTTTGAGTGGTCCTTAATTGACAATCTAAGATCCTCAATTGACAACGGGGCGGGAAGGTCAATCATGGGCTTTCCCACCCTTAACTTAATTCAGGCATGCATGGTAAGGTGGTGAGTTTCAGGTATGCCACCATCTTGCCTAAGTACATGCCCTTCCTGCCTCTAAACTGGCAACCGGAATGAATACAAGATTTCACCTTATTTCTTATGCTCTTACGTTTGCTTGTTTTCCATACACATGGACCCTATGGAAAAGAGGGGCATGGAACATCCCCAATTCCTATGTCTTTTGCATAACATCGCTCAAATAAATATATAGCCATATAGTTATACCTGCAAATTTGTGAAAAATTGACACTTTAAAAGGCAAAATGGAAAGTGAACAATTTTTCTTGAAACAAGATGGAGTCACAGGGTCAGGTGACCTCTCTCCTTGCCTGAAAATATATCTGAAAGTGCCTAAGGCTGGTGGTAGCTTGTGTATCTGGTCAGCATATTAAAATGTAAATGACCTTTTTAGGACATTCTATTAAAGAGTCACTAAAAGTACAGATTTGTCCTGTGGGGTTAACAACTACTATTGTCTAAAAGTCTACAGAAACTGATGTACAATGGCTACAGAGATTTAATGGCTGTAGAAAGAAATTCTGCAGAAGTGGTGTGAAGGAAAACCACTCTTATCACAAGAAGGTGCAATTAGCCAAGACTCAAGTTCCATTGTGTGTCAATGACAATGTCATCAGGGACCATTTTTGTGGACAATGAGAACATCAATATTTTGGTCACCTGACAGAAGCCAGCTGATGGTAAGAAACATGTATTAGCATATATCTTGAAAGCAGCCTCAGAAATCAGTCAGTCTGGGAGACAAAGAGACTCAAAAGGGAAGTGATCCCACCTAGAAAAGGGAAGCATTCCCTCAGCCGGGAATGCGCTCTTCCGCACATGTGCGTGAAAGAGCACTTAGATCTCCCTGAGGCAAACTGCTGCCTCAGGGAGATCAACACTGATTTAAAACTTTCAATAAAGATTAGAAAAAAATTCCCCTGCCACGTCCCCTCATGTGACACTGTGACATGAGCTGGGGCATGTTCACAACTTTTATTGTAAAATATTCTGCATTTTTTAAATCACTCATGAAACCTCATCCTGCCTGTGGATGAAGTTTCATGTTTTTTCACATGCCCACCTGGGCTCCCGGCCTGCCTGCCCAACTTAAGGTTAGACAGGCAGGTCCATTAATGAGTTCAATTGGTTTTTAAATGGCCTTAACAGGCTGTTGGCACGTTGGCGGGCACACATCCGAGTTGGATGCCCGATGTCACCCTGTATCATTTTACGCCCCGCTCATCGACTGGAAAATGCTGGCCTAAGTGTGTGCGACCTCTTTGTAATCACCTTTTATTGTATATGTGCATCTTGTATGAGAATGTGAGTGGGTGATGTTGCAATTATATTTTGGGTATTGAGAAATAAGCATTTATTTGCTCTTTTTAAAAAAAAAACAAGAAAATCTGGCATGTGTGCACCACAGCACTCAAGGGGTTTAAACACTTCCTTAAAGCAAATTGGCCAGAATTTTTCACCCCATTGACATCGGGCATCATGAGCATAAGCAGACAAGGAAAAGACCTGGCTGTTTAGTGAGCATCTGGTAAGTGAGTAAGTTCTATTCTATCCCTAAGATTTAAAATAGTACACAATTTAGTGGCAAAGTTAATCAAATGTATAAGAAAGCAACATTAAATAAGTGATGATTATAATTAAGTAATTATTTACCACACATTAAGGCTGGCAGGACAGGTGATGTGTCAAGGCTGCAACATGTGGGAGCTCCTGGATAGCATTGTGATCCAGGGCAAACATGTCTGCAGTAAGTGTTGGCGGCTTGAGGAACTTCGTCTCAGAGTCATTGTGCTGGAGGCGGAGCTGCAGACTCTGCACGCATCAGGGAGGGATAAATTTACCTGGATGCTTTATACCAGGAGGCAGTCACACCCCTTTGCTGATTTGGTCAGAAGCCAGAACAGGAGGGTGTGACTGCGAGTGATGCAGGTAAAGGGACCCAGAGGGCAGGAGTGCGAGAGTGTGAGCCTCTGCAATTGCCCAAGTTTGAGGTTTTCTCAGCTTGTTTGGATGAGAGTGGAGGCTGAAGGGTGGATGAGCAAACTGACCATGGCACCGTGGTACAGGAAGCCTTCCAAGTGGGGGTAGCAAAAACGAACGTAGTGATAGTAGGGGGTAGTATTGTAAGGGGGATTGACACTGTTCTCTGTGGCCAAGAGCGAGAGTCCAGACAGCTTTCTTGTCTGCCCAGTGCCAGGGTTGAAGATATATGCTTAGGGCTGGAGAGGAACTTGCAGTGGGAGGGGGAGGATCCAGTGGTCGTGGTCCATGCAGCTACCACCGACAAAGGCCGGATGAGAAAGGAGGCTCTACATAGTCAGCATGACGAGGTAGACACCAAATTAAGAAGTAGAACCTCAAAGGTAATAATTTCTGCACTATTTCTTGAGCCATGTGCAAATTGGCATAGGACAAATAAGAACAGAGAAATGAATGTGTGGCTCAAAGACTGGTGTGGGAGAAGTGGGTCCCGATTTGTGGGGCACTGGCACCAGTACTGGGGAAAGTGGGATCCTACCTTTGGAGCGGTCAACACCTGAACTGTCCTGGGGCTGGTGTCCTCAGCAGCTGCTTACCTAGGGAAGTAGAGAGGGTTTTAAACTGAATAGTAGAGGCAAGGGATAAAATTTGTGAAGGTGTGGTAAACCAAAAAGTAGAGACAAGACAAGAGAGGCAGGTATTAATATGGGGTATGATAAACAGGCTTTGACAGGAAGGGACAGAGTATACAATTCTAAGACTAAATCAGCAGAAAGGCTAGATGCTACAAAAGTAATAAAAGGACAAAAGTAAAGGCTCTTATCTAAACACACGTAGCATTCGAAACAAAACAGATGAATTGATAGTGCAAATAGAAATAAGTGTGTATGATCTGATAGCCATTACAGAGACAAGCCCACAGGATAACATAGATTGGGACCTGAACTGAAGGGTCAGTGACATTTAGGAAGGCCAGGAAGTTAGGAAAAATTGGTGGGATGGCTCTGTTAATCAATGATGGTAATAGCATATTAGAGATGGATGAACTAAGTTCAGGAAACCAGGATGTAGAAGCGGTTTGGTTTGAGATGAGGAATGGTAAAGGCAAGAAATCACTTGCGGGAGTGGTGTACAGTCCTCCTAATTGTAACTACACAGTAGGACAGATTATAATAGAAGAGATAATGGGAGTTTGTCAGAAATATAATAATCATGGGGGATTTTAATCTACATATAGACTGGAAATATCAGATGGGCAAAGGTAGTGTAGATGAAGAGTTCAGAGAATGTTTTCAGGATAGTTTTTTAGAACAGCATGTTCTGGAGCCAACCAGAGCGGGCTATGCTAGATCAGAGAATGCTGGAAAAGCTCAGCAGGTCTAACAGCATCTGTGGAGAGAAAAACAGAGTTAACGTTTCGAGTGCATATGACCCTTCTTCAGAGCTAAAGAGAAGTAAAAATGTGATTAAATTAATACTGTTTAAGGGGGGTGGAGTAGGTGAAGCTGGATAGAAGCAATAGGTGGGGGCAAAGAAGAGATTGCCAAAGATGTCATGAACAAAAGGACAAAGGAGCATTAATGGTAGTGGTACTGGCTAAAGGAGGTGCTGATGGTGGCATTAAGGTCAGAAAGCAGAATGTGATAATAGCAGGACAAGGTAAGCATTCTGGAAAGAACAACATGAACAAGTGACAGATGGCCCTTGTTGGGGTGGGGTGGGGGGAGGGGATGGTCGTGGGAGAAAAGATTGAAAATAAGATAGAAGGTGGGGATAAAATAATGAATAAAAGTAAAAATAAATAAAAATAAAAGTAAGTGGATAAAAAATAAAAATTAAAAAATGAAAATGAACGTAGACAAAAGGGGATAAAAAAAGGGGTGAGGATGGAGGCAAGAGATCATGATCTGAAGTTGTTGAACTCAATGTTAAGTCTGGAAGGCTGTAAAGTGCCTAATCAGAAGATGAGTCGCAGTTCCTCCAGTTTGCCTTGAGCTTCACTGGAACATTGCAGCAGGCCAAGGACAGACATGTGGGCATGAGAGCAGGGTGGAGTGTTGAAATGGCAAGCGACAGGAAGGTCTGGGTCATGCTTGTCGACAGACCAAAGGTGTTCCGCAAAGCGGTCACCCAGTCTGCATTTGGTCTCTCCAATGTAAAGGAGACCGCATTGGGAGCAGCAAATGTAGTAGACCAAATTGAAGGAGGTGCAAGTGAAGCGCTGCTTCACCTGAAAGGAGTGTTATGGCCCTTGGATGGAGAGGAGGGGGGAAGTAAAGGGACAGGTGTTGCACCTTCTGCAATTGCATGGGAAGGTGTCGTGGGAGGGGGGATGAGGTGTTGGGGGTGATGGAAGAGTGGACCAGGGTGTCCCGGAGGGAATGGTTCCTATAAAATGCTGACAGTGGGGGGGTGAAGGGAGGATGTATTTGGTGGTGGCATTTTTATTCATTGTTTTATCCCCACTTTTTATCGTATTTTCAATCTTTTTGCCCACCACCGTCCCCTCCCCCACCCCACCCCCATAAGGGCCATCTGTCACTTGTTCATCTTGTTCTTTCCAGGGCACTTACCCTTGTCCTGCTATTATCACATTCTGCTTCCTGACCTTAATGCCACCATCAGCACCTTCTTTAGCCAGTACCACTACCATTAACATCCCTTTGTCCTTTTGTTCATGACATATTTGGCAATCTCTCCTTTGACCCCATCTATCGCTGGCCTTCTATCCAGCTCACTTCCTCCATCCCCCTTAAACAGTATAAATTTCATTACATTTTAACTTCTCTTTAGCTCTGAAGAAGAGTCATACAGACTCGAAACATAACTCTGTTTTTCTCTCCACAGATGCTGCTAGACCTGCTGAGTTTTTCAAGCATTTTCTGTTTTTGTTTCAGATTTTCAGCACCTGCAGTATTTTGCTTTTATTTAAGCAGGCTATATTCAACCTGGTATTGAGCAACGAGATAGGATTAATTTGTAATCTTCTAGTGAAGGCACACCTAGGTAGCAGGGATCATAATATGATTGAATTTTATATTCATTTTGAGGGAGAAATGAGTGCGTCCAAGCCTAGCATTTTAAACTTAAGTAAAGGCAACTATGAGAGCATAAACGCTCAGTTAGCTAAAGTGCACTGGCAAACGAGGATAAGGGATATGTCAAAAGAAGTTCAGTGGCAGACATTTAAGGGGATATTTCAGAATACACTGAATATATACATTCCAATGAAAAAGAAAATTTCCAAGGGGAGGGCCCACCATCCGTGGTTAACTAAAAAAGTTAAAGGCAGCATCAAACTCAAAGAAAAAGCATATAATTACGCAAAGATGGGTGGCAGGTCAGAAGATTGGAAAAAATATAAAGAACAGCAAAGAATGACAAAAAGATTAATAAGGATGGAAAAATTAAAGTATCAGAGAAAGATCGCTAGTAATATAAAGATAGATAGTAAGAGTTTCTACTGATATTTAAATAAGAAAAGAGTTAACAAAGTGAGCGTTGGTCCAATAGAGAGTGCATCTGGGGAATTGATAATGGAAAGTAGGGAGATGGTGGACGAATTAAACAGGTATTTTGGTTTGGTCTTCACTATAGAGGACACAAGTAACATCCTGGAAATAGCTGTAAATCAGGAAATGAAAGGGAGGGAGGAGCTCAGGAAAAATTACAAACACCACGGAAGTGGTATTGAGCAAGATGTTGGGGCTGCGGGCTGACAAATCCCCAGGTCCAGGTGGACTTCACCCTAAGAAGGGTGAAAGAAATGGCTAGTGAGATAGTTAATGCCCTGGTTTTAATTTTCCATAATTCCCTAGATTTGGGGAAGGTTCCATTTGATAGCAAATATAATTCAAAATGGGAGGGAGACAGAAAACAGGAAATTACAGGCCAGTTAGCCTAACATCTGTCAGAGGGAAAATGTTAGAAGCTATTATTAAAGATGTTATAGCAGGACGCTTGGAAAAATTCAAGGCAATCAGGCAGAGTCAACATGGTTTTGTAAAAGGGAAATCACGTTTAACCAATTTATTGGAGTTCTTTGAAGGAATCACATGTGCTATGGATAAAGGGGAACAGGTGGATGTACTGTACTTAGATTTCCATCAAAAGTTATTGCAGAAAATAAAAGCTGATAGTGTAGGGGGTAACATATTAGCATGGATAGAAAATTGGTTAGCTGACAGGAAGCAGAAATTAATCTTTTTCTGGTTGACAGGATATGACAAGTTGTGTGCCACAGGGATCATTGCTGGGCCCTCAACTTTTTACAATTTGTATAAATGACTTGGATGAAGGGACCACAGGAATGGTGGCTAAATTTGCTGACGATGAAAAGATAGGTAGGAAAGTAAATTGTGAAGAGGATGTAAGGAGGCTACAAAGTGACAGATAGGTTAATTGAGTGGCAAAGATCTGGAGTATAATGTGGACAAATGTGAAATCGTTCTTTTTGACATAAAGAATTTTTTTAAAAGTTATTATCTAAATGGTGAGAGATTGCAGAGTTCTGAGATTCAGAAGGATCTGCGTGTCCCAGTGCATGAATCACAAAATGTTAGTATGCAGGTACAGCAGGTAATTAGGAAAGCTAATAGAGTGTTATCATTTATTCTGAGGTGAATTGATTACAAAAGTAGGGAGGTTATGTTTCAGTTGCACAGGGCATTGGTGAGACTACATCTGGAGTGTTGGGTACAGTACGGGTCCCCTTATTTAAAGAAAGATGTAAATGTGTTAGAAGCAGTTCAGACAAGGTTTATTAGACTAATACCAGGAATGGGCAGGTTGTATTATGAGGAAAGTCTGGACAGGTTAGGCTTGTATCCACTGGAATTCAGAAGAGTAAGAGGTAACTTAACTGAAACCTTTAAGATCCTGAGGGGTCTTGACAGGGTGGATGTGGAGAGAATGTTTCCTCTTGTGGGAGAATCTAGAACTAGGGGTTACTGTTTAAAAATAAGGGGTCGCTCATTTAAGACGGAGATGAGGAGAATTTTTTTCTCTCAGACGGGTGTGAGTCTTTGGAACTCTCTTCCTCAAAAGGCATTGGAAGCAGAGTTTTTGAAAATTTTTAAGGCAGAGCTAGATAGATTCTTGATTAACAAGGGGGTGAAAGGTTATCGCGGGTAGGCAGAGATATGGGGTTGAGATTGCATTCAGATTAGCCATGATCTGAATGAATGGCAGAGTAGGCACAAGGGGCCAAATGGCCTACTCCTGCTCCTAATTCATGTATTCATATGTATAAAGGTCAAAAATCGGTTTTGTGCAGTGGTACAACCAGTTTGCGATCATTTGCTCCGCCCGTCAATGGCAGGCCGCCTTTCCCGCCTTCCAACGCTGGAAACGTAATTTCAATGCATTTGTATCTCATCAGCTTGCCTGGCCGTCGGAATCACCTCTCCACGCTGGATTATCTGGGCATCTCACTGACGTGTTTCACAACTGAACATAAGCAACGTGCACCTGGTGAGCTGCACTTCATTCTGGACTTTGGGGTTTATTTGCCTACCTTGCTTCGAGCAACACTCGCGGTCATCAGCGCCAGGCTTCCCAGGTAGCACCACATCAGTTTTAGGGGGGAAATCACATATAGGGGTGGCTTTTCAACAGCTGCAGGGCTAGGGCTTGCTTGCGGAAGGGGGAGAAGTTGCCTCAAGCTAAAGAAGAGGCTGCAGGGCCCGGGCTGTACTGGGGAAGGGGAGTATCCTAGGGTTTGTGTGTGGGGACACATTTTAATGTGTGCAAGTGGCCCCAAGAGGGTGAGGGCTGAGGAGGCAATCTCCACAGGAGATGAGGCCAAATGGAGATGTGAGGGTATGTGTGAGAGTGTGAGTTGTGATGTCTCATGAGCTGTCAGTGAGTGAGATATCATTGAATGTGTGATGGGCTTGTGAAGGTGTGAGTTTAGAGTGATGAGACAGTTGTTTTACCCTGGAAGCATGGATGAGATCTTTCATACTCTTTCTGCACTGGATGGCCTCTTTGGTGGTGCGTTGGTACTGACCACTGTTACCGCCGCCTTCCAAGCCAGGTTGGTAACTCTGGCGGACATCCTGTGGCCAGTGTGGGGGTAGAGGACATCGTGGCCGCATTCCACTGCATGCAGTAGGCCCCCCAAAGGCATCACTAAATTTGGGTGCTGTTGTCTTCTTTGTTTTCGGGGCCATCCATCGCCTGGAGCAGTTCTGGTCTGAAGACATGAAGCAGGCTGCAATTTAAATATGGCGCCAGGAGCGAGAAAGCATGGTGGGCAAATCTGACCCCACCCGCCAGTGAGCTGGTGTGTTCCCTGTGTGTGCACAATTAATGAAGCAAGATGTGCCAGGAATGGAATAATTTGGTGCAAAAAACTGCCATTGCAGCTGGCGGGTAAAACGCCCCTTTTCCCGCCCGCTACCACACTTCGTGCAACTCTGGGACAATTCCACACATCATGTTCCAGTTAGTCGAGAGGTGTAACAAATATATAAATATAATATATAAACCATATATTACATATATAACATTGATAGAGGAATATGATATAGTATATTATTTAACATTGTTTGAGAAGGTTTCATCATTTTGCCTCTCAGTTGGATAAGTGCTTCTGGATTTTCTTTTTCATCCCCTTGGCCATATGTTGGCCATTTCTCATCTGTGAACAAATCTTTAGAAAAAATGATTTGTTCAGCTGGCCCACAGCAAGTTTTGCTCATGTCAAAATATCTAATTCTCTTCTGAATATATATCTTCAGAATGTGACTAACTCAGTTTCCAAAGTATAATCTGTAGTGTGTGACTCTTGCATCTGTTTGGCAATCACTTTTACTGTTGATTGTAGTTTTCATATAAGTTTGATTACATTATTTTTATTCTTTCTTTAACACAGTTCGGTTGAAACTACATCTTAGTCTGTATCATTGATAAAAGTTCCTTAACTTGCTATGTTTTCACAGTTACATATAAATGTTTAATCAGTACATATGTAGTATGGTTACTGATTGAACTTTCACCCTTGTTCGTCATTATCACATCCAGCTGTCCCATGGACCACTCTTTAGAGGATATAAAGATGTTCATATCCTGTAAAGCAATGAGTTCAGATTCGTTTTGGTCCCATCCACCCTCAATTTCCCTCAAGGCTCTTCTGACAGCAAACCCTTCATTTTCATGTCTGTAAACATCTGTCAAGTCAAACTTAATCTTTTTGACCTGGAAAGTAATGCTATCTTTCAGAAGTAATTTCCTTCCTGGTCCTTCTCCTCTCTATGGTATGGATTAAATAGAATCTTCAAAAGTGCAAAACATAATTTATCAGGCAATTAGCCTAGCTTCATATATTTTGATGGGTTTTGTTCCATTCCCACAGTATTTTCTCCCCTTGGATTTTATAAAGAAGTTTACTTTAATGAGGATTCAAAATAGATTATCCAACATTAACACATTTAAAGTATTCATTGAACAATTGAATTTAAAGCAGATTGAAGAAAGTTGCAATGGAATGGACTGGAAAATTATGTGCTACCATTAAAGTATCTTTGCCAATGCTGATGTTTGCCTTGCTTCAACTGAGAATGCCTAACATTGACTATTGCTTTGTTCAGATGAATGAGGTGTTGAAAACTTTAATGTACAGCAACTGTGAATCTCCTGGTGGGTTCAGCAAGTTTACTCAACGTGTTTTGGAGTCATCCAGGACATATGTGTACTTAGCTTCAATCCCTAGTGAGCTGAGTTAACCGATATCAGCCAGTGTAACGGTGGGAGTGCTATAAGTGGCCTCATTTAGGGAGGGGAAAATTGGCCAGGGTTCTCACTCCTGATAACTGCACTGCAACTCTTGTGAGCAACGCATGTGTTTGGATATCAGAGAAGGACAAAGTCAGATTCATCTGTAGCGCTTGAGATTCTATTTTATATTTTATTCAACTATGATTGAACAAGCTGTCAGCAATTAATGTCAAAGTTCATAAATGAATAATGTTAATTTGCATCGAGGTATAGGGGACTGTAGAAGCAGGGAGGCCAGGAATCTTTTTAAAAGTGCAGGCACTAACAAATTTCCGCCTCTGTCTCTGTTTGCGTAAATGAGGAAGTGACTGCTAAGTTTCTATTGGGTTTGGCAGTGCAAAATCTAATTAGTAAGAATTCCTAGGAAACTCAAGTTTTAAAAAAACTAACATACTGACTTAGATAATACAATAACAATTAGATTGGGGAATTAGTTTGGGAGTACTTATTAATCTGATTTAACTGTTTTTACTCTTCCAGCCTTTTGATACTGGGAAATCATATTAATTCAAACTGAATGTGATCTCTCATTGCCCACTCAGTCCTGTTTTAATCTTGTTCGTATGGCTGTTGGTATCAAATTACCAAGTCAGTTTATCCATGTGTTATAGCTATTCTTGAGCTAGGAAATAGCCAGAGAGTGAATTGAGACTGTTTACACTGTTATAACTATGCAGAGATAATGCCAATCAGAATTTGAAATATATTGGCTTGTAACCAGCACTAAATTGGTCCAGAAATGTCATTACCTCAGACTAGCATTGAAGTAAATGACTGCACTGTTTGCAGTTTTGCTGTTAATCCACTCTGTTCACCACAAATGGGAAGCTAGAACAGCAACGTAAACAAGGATAAAATGTAAGAAATAGGTCATGGACAAAATATTACACTATTATGGATTACTTTTTCCTTTAAAAGGCAATTAATGTAACGGACAGCTATCACTTTAATGCATTGTTTTTCCAGTTTGTCGCTGCTGAATTTGTTAAACCTTTTATTTTCATGGTTTCTGTTTCCCCTTGGCTTCCTCTTTTTTTTGCTGCTATGCTTCCTCATCTGAAAATGCTGTTGATTACTGTTTAGTGCAGAATAATGGCCTGGATTTTTCAGTAGTGATGACAATGAAACTGTTAACACTCGCTGTCATTACTCTTCGGATACTGATAGCAACTACTGGACTCTGCACATGTACAGAATAATGCAGAAATCCAAAAGCTGCAGTCACCGAACTGATGAGAAGTTGCCCTTTTACACCGTAATATTAAGATTAAAAACCCAATAACTTATGCCATGGGCAGAATTTTCTGGTTGACGTGAGGTGGTGGAGCCCACACAGCAGCGCTTAAAATGTTGCGCGAGCGTCCTGATGTCAGCTTGCGGCTTTGCGATATTTCGATCAGTGGGCGCACTCAGCAGCGGACACGTGCCCACCATTAATTAAAGGCCTCGTTAAGGCCCTTAACTTGCCAATTGTCCAGGATTTTGAGGGGCCCGTGCAAACTTCGGGGCGGCGCATGGGCACAACGGGCAAGCGGGTAGGAGATTTTTAAATAAGAGTCATGCACTGGTGGGATATGTGGACTCAGAGAGGTTGTTTATGTTTGCCACAAAGATTTAATTGCAGAAAGTGTTTTAAAGTTGCCTGTTTGATTGTTAGCAGTTCTCATCGATTTCCAAGAGCTTTTTGTGTACTTTGAAATCAGTCTGCAGACAGTAATCTTTCTCGGGCCTGCAGCTTTCCGGAGGGCTCCATTTAGCCTGGGGGTATGGGTCCTGACCTCTCCACTGGAGGCAGCTCCTCTGAGGAGGAAGGGAGGGATAGAATAAGGAGGAGGCCAGGAGTGGACAATCAGCTTCCAGGGGATCCACCTTTGGGAGGCCAGGTGCAGGAACAAGCGGCGCAGGGCTAAGAGGTTGTCCAAGGTGGAAGGGGCCACAGAACTTGCCACTATCCTGCTGCCAAGGTATACAGACGGCGAAGCAGCTACCTCAATATGACTGAGGTGCAGTGCCGAAGGAGGCTCCGACTTTCAAGGGAGACAGTCACCTATATCTGTCAGATGATTGGCCCTGAGATCTCCCCTAACTGACTGGGTGGACACCTCATGCCAGTGGCTCTGAAGGTCACAGTTGCCCTCCACTTCTACGCCTCTGGCTCCTTCCAGGGCTCAGTGGGTGATCTTTGCGGTGTCTCCCAATCAGCTGTCCACACTTGTGTCAAGCAGGTTACAGATGCTCTGTTCAGACAGGTATTGACCTTCATCCACTTCAGCTGCGACCAGGCAAGTCAGGCACAGCGAGCCAGAGGCTTCGTGGCCATTGCTGGCTTCTCCTGCGTCCAGGGTGCAATAGACTGCACACATGTGGCCATCAAGGCACCAGCAGGTGAGCCCGGCGCCTTTGTCAACAGGAAGGGCTTCCACTCCATGAACGTGCAGATAGTGTGTGATCACAGGTTGCAAATTCTGCAAATTTGTGCAAGGTATCCAGGCAGCTCCCAAGACACCTACATCCTTAGACATTCCGGGGCTCTTCAGTGCTCCGGCTCGGCTGGATGGTTGACTGCTGGGCGACAATGGCTATCCCCTCCGAAGGTGGCTCATGATGCCTCTCTGCCATCCAAGAACAGAAGCTAAGCAGCGGTACAATAGGAGCCAGGGGACCACAAGGGCTGTGGTGGAGAGAGCCATTGATCTTCTCAAGATGCGCTTCCGTTGCCTGGACCGCTCAGGCGGTGGACTCCAGTACCCCCCAGATCGTGTCTCTCTGATAGTGGTAGCATGCTGCGCTCTGCACAATCTTGCACTGGAAAGGGGGGAAGCAGTTGATGATGAAGAACTTGATGCACTGGATGAGGCTGCACATGATGGATCCAGCAGTGGCTCAGAGGATGAGGAAGCACAGGGCGGTGATGAGGGGCAGCACGCTGACCCTCTACTACACCAAGGAGGCAGGGACACCCGGGACAATTTAATCCAAAGAACCTTCAGCTAGCTCCACACACATCGATCAGCAGGAACAGCATTGCCTGGCACTTCCACACGTGGCACTAAGGTGCTACATCTTCCACCTTATCAGCTGCAACTAAGAGCTTAGTACAGAAACATCAATGTCCACTCAAACACTCATGATATGTCTGTGAGAAAGTAAAATGCAGCATAAAGGAAACATCTTCAGCCATTGTCAGAAAAGTGGAGTTTATTATGTCCAAAATATAACAGAAACATCTCCATTGCAAACATAAGTATATTGTTTCCTATTCTAAGACCAACACAAAATCACCAGTGACATACCCATGGAGTGCCTAAGGTGCCTTATGCTTAGGTTTGCGGGTGCTACGTCTAGGTTCTGTCCCATCGGTCGGAGTGGCTTGTGAGACAGCCTGCTGACTCTGCTGTCCTGTTGGCGTCAATGGCCTTGGCGGGCATCCTCCGGCCCATGGAGCCTGGGAGGGAGTGGCCAGTTCCAGAACTGGCACCTCCCCAGTTGTCAATGGAAGCAACATTGACTGGCAGAGGGGCGGAGGAGCTGCTGCCCTCATCTGGAGCACCATGAGAGGAGATCACAGTGATGACAGGAAGCTGCTGCGCCGATGAGAGGTCCCTTTTGACTTTCCTGCTCACCGCAGATGCATGGGCACCGAGCGCCAATGCTTGGTGCCCACAACATCTCTCACATTGGGAATGACCACCCCTGACCAGTACTGCTGTGACAGCTTGCAGGTCAGAGCGTACCCCAATCAGAAGAGTCTCCATCAGATTGAGCCCCCTCTCCATGAGAGTCGCCAATCACTCAGTGGAAGAAGCCTGAAGCTCTGTCCTGAGGTTCATGCCTTCACTTACACTCTGCCTGGACTCCTCCATCGCAGAGGCCAACTGAAGCATACCCTCATGCAACCCTGCCAGATGCAAATGCGATTCCTGCTGCTTATCCTGCATCTGCTGCATTAGTGACAACTCCAGAGGCACGTCATCGGTGCCGGACTCAGCATGTGCCTCGTCCCCTGCAGATCTCCGGCTGCTGGCGCCCTCGGCTCTCTCTGTCCCTACCATCTCCTCCAGCAATTGTGAAGTGCCCTCTCCACTGTTACCCCGGGACACCAACCGATAGTAAATTCCTCACCGATGTGTTTGTGTCTATGCTGGTGCCAGGCTGGCTGAAATGATGTGCCGCAAGTTGCATGACTTGGCCCTCAGGTGTGGAGGGGTGCTCCAGTGTCTTTGGGCGCAGCCATGTGGTGATGATGCTGAAATTAACAACAAGGACAGTGCATCAGTTAGCGTTCGGTCAGTAACACCTTTCATCCCTTTCCCCCCCCGGCCTCATAAGTCGCTCGCCCTTCAAGACCTTAAGGAGACGAACATTGGTGGGGTGGTAAAGAGTCAAGAGGAGGCCCAAACATTAGACGCACATACATACAGGCTGGTCAGATGGCCTCAGGAACGCCACATGGCATGTTATGTACCATTGGAGTGGGGAGAGTGCGGAGGTACCTGACCTGGGTGCATTGTGGCCTGGATAGTTGTGGGGCTGAGGAAACATCGCAAACACTTGCGACATTTGCCGTGGAGCACAGGAGATTGAGAGGTCACATTATTGACCTTCATACCGTTAGGAGGGGCATAGACCGGGTGGACAGAAGGCAACATTTCCCCTTGGCACAGGGATGAGCAACGTGGTGGCATTTATTTAACTTGAGTGCCATGAGGTTGACAGGTGAGGTGCTGAGGACCTTTTGGACAGAGTAATGGCTGAAAGGGTGGTGGAGGTCCCAAACCCCCTAAGATGCAATAAGTCTTTGGCTGTGCAGCAGCGATGCCATGGCATGTTAGGCCATGGTGATAGTGGTCACAAGTGGGATAAGGTGACTTTGGAAGGTGGTGGAGATGCAATTCCTCAAGGGGACAACCCACACGTCAGAATGTCTCAGGCTGTGAATGAGCAGTGCTGCAGCATTACGATTGCAGCAGCCATCAGTGGTTTGGATGGTGGGCAGACAGAGTGGATGAGACTGTGGAACTCAAATACCTGGCCGCCGGACCCCAGCCTCGTCGCCACCTGCTGACCTGGCCGCCTGCCTCCTCCCCAGCTCCGCTCCATGGCCTGCTCTTCAAAGGTCATGAGGTGCTGGAGCAGGGCGTGCACACCTCCAGTCCTCTGGCGCTCCCGCTGATTGTGTTCACTTTTTGCCTGCAGAACAGTGAAGAGGATTTATTGGGGCTGATTGCTCATGTACTCTGCACACACACGCCGCACCCCAACCACAGTGGCCTATCTGCGGCCTCCAGTGGCTCCTATCCACACTACTGGTGATCAGTCCCCAGAAGATAGAACAGCTGGTCCCAACCCCCTCCCCCAACGGACACCTTGGAC
This sequence comes from Carcharodon carcharias, assembly GCF_017639515.1. NCBI lineage: Eukaryota > Metazoa > Chordata > Chondrichthyes > Lamniformes > Lamnidae > Carcharodon > Carcharodon carcharias. The sequence goes on from NC_054480.1 coordinate 53,799,098, forward strand.
ACATTCGGCGTCCATCACTTTGAATATCACACGGTCTTAGCGCCCATAGCAAGGAGGCATAATTAGGTGCGGCGCTGATGCCAGCGGATGACACTTGGCCACAACACCTTGAGGCACCCCTTGCACCATCTCACTACCATAAATATGACATGTGTTGGAGTTCTGACTGTGTCTAGCAGCCTCCCCTGCAGGTTGCCCCCAGACTACTCAAATGTGACAAAAACCAACATATGCTGCATGGAGAAGCCATCTTCTCCTCAACCACTAAGGCTGATTTAAGCATGGTCAATACCCATTTGCCCACCCAGCATGCACCAAATGCCCAATGCAGTAATGACAGCAAGACATGGGGGTTTGGGGGGCTCAAAGGCTAAGGCTGGTTCAAATGGCCAAGGCTGACATGGTACTCACCCATCCAGAGTGCAGCAAATCATTGAATCTCTTGCGGCACTGGTTGCCAGTGCGCCGCATATCATTATGGGCCCTGACAGCGTCACCAACTTCCTCCCAAGCCTGCCTGGTGACATGGGGGGCCCTCCTCCTGCCATCATCCGGATACAATACATCCCCACGGCTGGAAACCTCTTGGAGGAGAACAGCAAGGCAGGCATAGGAGAATCGAGGGGCACAGTGGCCCCCCGCTGGCCTTTCTTGCAGCCTGCACCCCCCCCCCTCCTGCTCATGCTCCTGTCCAACCACAGCTGCCTCTTTCTCTCCCCGAGTGGCCATGGTGCACTGCCTCAACGAGGCTGCCTGGCTACTCTTTAAACAGGCTGCTGGTTCCCATTGAAACTGGCAGCCTGAGGCCACCCACCCCCGCCACTATTTTCCCGTTCTCCACGGGAGTCACTAACCTGCTAGGTGGGCGTGCGGCCCGTTTTGGCAGTCGCAATCGGCTGCCCACCCACTGCCAAGTCGGTTGGGCCCGCCCGCCCATCAAGGGCAAAATTCTAGCCCATGTTAAAGAGGTGTAGCTGAGTTTTTAAACAGTGTATAAGTTAGAAGCATTGCTAAATAACTTCTGTAGCTCTGGAAAAGTAATTTTACATTTATGTAATGTCACATTTTTGATAATTCCAAGCTTTTAATTTTTTTAAGTTTATGATAATTCAGTTTCTAATGTATATGACCCTATTCCTTATTGCGTTTGCTGTAAATTTATATATTTTAAAAATTATGGATAACCAGTGCATTTTATTGCTGAGTTTGCTGTCTGTTAGCGTGCTTCAATGTGATTGGCAGCTTAACCTACTTGATTACATCATTATTGCTGGATGTCTGAAGATCTTCTTGACTTGGCACCAGATTTCAATTAATGTTAAGGTGAAACCCATTCATCAGAGATCAATAGTTCTTTGTGAGCAGCTTTTCTTGAAATCAGCGGCAAGTGGCACTGCTTCTCTACTGACTGAAAAATTGGCCGTTATAAATCTTATAGATATAACAATGGAGCTTCCATGATATTGTTACGGACAAGTGAGAGACAATAGGGATGATTTCCCTTTTTCCCATCTCTCGACTGACCAGACAGCGGCCAGGATTTTCCATCCCCGTCATGGTGGGAACCGCCATGGATGATTTGGCAGCCCAGCCAAAAGTCCATTGGCTTTTGGCGGAACAGGACAATTCCAGCAGCTGGTAGGGCTGCAAAATCCCACCCAGCGTGTTTTATCAAAACGTTTTCACTTCCTGAGTGATGTAGCTGTCAGGAACAGACAAATAACAGGTTTTCTCCTAGAGTTTTAAAAGAAAGATAAATAATTATTATTCAATACACACATTTATACACAACCACACCCACTCGCATGCTCATACAGGTGTACGTACAAACATACTCAAGAAAAGATAAAAGCAAAATACTGCAGACGCTGGAAATCTAAAACAAAAACAAAAATAGCTGGAAAAACTTATCAGGTCCGACAGCATCTGTGGAGGGGGAGACAGTTAACGTTTCGAGTCCACATGACTCTTCATTTGAACTAAGGAAAAATAGAAATGAGGTGAAATATCCACCCCCCTCAACCAGCTTATATTTCACCTCATTTCTATTATTCCTTAGTTCTGATGAAGAGTCATACTGACTCAAAATGTTAACCGTGTTCCTCTCCGCAGATGCTGCCAGACCTACTGAGTTTTTCCAAGTATTTTTATTTTTATTTTTGTTTCTGATTGCACCTTGACTGGAATGGAAGAAGAGAAATTTGATACTGCAAAGAATAAATAACAGTGAATTTGCCTTCCTAAATCTCAGGCACTTTTCTTTGGGGACCAAAAAAGGATTATAGAGCTGCATTGTTTCAAGATTTCATCCACAGGAAAAGCAAGTGTGACAATGATCTCCTAAATTTTTAAAACCTAAAATGCTATCTTTTGTGATCACAATCTTTTCTTGAGTAACAAAAGTTGAAGAGTCATACGGACTCGAAACGTTAACTGTGTTCCTCTCTGCAGATGCTGCCAGACCTGCTGAATTTTTCCAGGTATTTTTATTTTTATTTTTGTTTTGGATTTCCAGCATCCGCAGTTTTTTGCTTTTATCAAGGTGCAATCAGAGCTGTGTTTGTCGAAGGGTCATGAGGACTCGAAACGTCAACTCTTTTCTTCTCCGCCGATGCTGCCAGACTTGCTGAGTTTTTCCAGGTAATTCTGTTTTTGTTTTGGATTTCCAGCATCCGCAATTTTTTTGTTTTTATCTTTTTGTTTTTAGCAAAAGCCTGGCCTGGTTCCTCAGGTGGCGAGGTTATTGGCAACCCAATTCTCTTTCTTAAGCAGGATATTGTTCCTTTTCTGATCTAAATGTTTCTTCCGCTCTGCTCCAAAAATGGGCCTTATAAAATTTCCTTATCACAAACCTAATTTCTTTCATGTGACCAGAGTATTTCTTTCCATTGTTCTCACAAATGGTTTCTGATGGCCCATGCCATTGTCAAACAATGGGTTCTGAATCATCCATTCTCACACCATCATGATAAAATGCTGTGGAGTTTTTCACACCATTTCCTGGATTTCAACTCTGGAGTTGAAAAGCCTGCAAACAACATTGTGAAACAACTTTCTTTAATTATTTGGAGAAGGGCAGTCATTAACCATCAGATGGATTTTACGTATTTTAATGATTTCTCTAAGATATGTCCAGAAAGGTTGTTTACATTTTAATGACTCTGTCTAGACTTGTACAGACTTGAAGATTAGCTCAGGGGCTCTTGTAGTTCCATTTGTATTGGCAGGAAAGAAACGGTTACCTGACCCCTCAACTTCCTTTTGTTTTAAAACATTTATTTCGAGTTTACATCTCATAAGTCCATATTGCATGAATGTGACAATATAAGCTCAGTTTATTGGGTGTCAAAGAAAAGTAAGATGTGGATATGAAAGTTCAATTGGAATTTCACTTCATGGGTTAAGTTTCTTAACCAATTTATTCAGTGAGTAAATGAACCATATAAACCAGGAAGATCCTAGGCTCAATCCATAGTTTGGACTCAATTAGTTGATCACAACATGGTAGAATTTCAAATTCAGTTTGAGGGCGAGCAACTCGGGTCACAAACCAGTGTCCTCAACTTAATTAAATAAGGGCAATTACAGAGGTATGAAGAAAGAGTTGTCCAAATTGGACTAGGAAAATAGGCTAAGGGGAAGGTCAGTAGATGAGCAGTGGCAGACATTTAAGCAGATATTTAATAATGCTCAGCAAAAATTTATTCCGGTCAAAAAGAAGTACTCGATGAGAAGGATGAACCTCCCATGTTGAACAAAGGTGGTCAGGGAGAGTATCCAATCAAATATAAGGCATACAAAGTGGCAAAAACTAGTGGTAGGCCAGAGAATTGGGATTTTTTTTTAGGAACCAACAGTGGATGACTAATAGGCTAATTAAGAGGGAGAAAGTTGATTATGAAAGTAAATTGGCAAGAAATATAAAAACAAACAGGTATATAAAAGGAAAGAGGATAGCTAAAAGTGAGTGTGGGACCCCTGGCGGATGCAATTGGAGAATTGATAAAGGAGAACAGGGAAATGGCACATAATTTAAACCAATATTTTGCAGCAGTCTTCATGGTGGAGGACACTATAAACATTCCAAAGATATCATATTAACCAGGAGCTAATGGGAGGAAAGATCTTGTAACAGCCTATCACAAGGCACAAAGTGTTCGACAAACTAATGGGATTAAAGGCAGACAAGTCACCAGGACCTGATGGCCTGCATCCAAGTGTTTTAAAGAAAGTGGCTGTAAAGATAATGGAGGCATTGGCGAAATATTCCAGAAGTCACTGGATTCCGGGAAGGTTCCAGCGGATTAGAAAACTGTTACTGTGACGCCCCTGTTCAAGATGGGAGGGAGACAAAAAGCAGGAAACTATAGGCCAGTCAGCCTAACATCTGTCGTTGGGAAAATGCTAGAGTCCATTATTAAGGAAGAAATAGCAGGACATTTAGAAAAGCTTAATGCAATCAAACATAGTCAACATGGTTTTGTGAAAGGAAAGTCATGTTTGACAAATTTGCTAGAGTTCTTTGAGGATATAACAAGCAAAGTTGATAAAGGGGAACTGGTAAATGTTGTGTATTTGGATTCCCAGAAGGCGGTGTTTGTGCAGACTCGATGGGCCAAAGGGCCTCTTCTACACTATGTGATTCTGTGATTTTGTGAAGGCATTCGATAAGGTGCCACATAAAAGATTATTACACAAGATAGGAGCTCACAGTATTGGGAGTAATATATTAGCATAGATTGAAGATTGGTTAACTCACAGAAGACAGAGAGTCAGGATTAATGGGTCTTTTTCAGGTTGGAAAGACGTAATTAGTGGAGTGTCACAAAGATCAGTCATAGGGCCTCAATTATTTACTATCGATATTAATGACTTCAACGGTAGTATGTAAAACTATTATTTCACCCAATCATGTTAGTTTCCCAACAATCAAATTAGACTAAAATTTTCAACCCCACAACATCCCATGTAAATTGAAGCCAAATTTGAATTTCTAGCCCATTTGTTGCACCACTAAGGTTAATCAGGTTGGTTTGAGCAAGTATAGCCATTGACACTAGAGATGTTGCCTTACATTATCTCACCTATGTGACTGGTTTTCATCTGCAGCCTGAACAGTGAGCATTATTAGATTAATCAACCATATACTTTGTCACTGGCAAGCCTGAGCATCTAACATTGTCTATCTTCACTTCCATCAGTGATTTCTGGACAGTGATCAGGATGGTTATCTTTCCCTCCCTAACCCAAACACAGTGACATCAACTAAAACAACACTGCCATTGCCTCAGAAACTATTGGCTAACTCCGTAAAAGAAAGGGATCAAACCTGGGACAATTTGTATTACTATCTGCAGTGTGTAATATGCTGAATTACTGAGTCCTTGAGGGACCTTTTAAAATAATATTTAATTTAGAAAATCAAAGTCCTGGGGCTGAAGGAGGTATAAATTATATCCTCAGCCAAAATGGTGGCACAGCATGGGATCCCGGAGTCCCGCATCCATATCCGGCACCCACCATTTTTGCCGGGATGTGGGGGTGGAGGTAGGGGGATCGTGGTGGGGGCAGGGGCAGGACATATTTTACACATCCACAGTTCACAGGGGCAGTGACACATGTAAAAGTGCAACTACCTTCAAACAGAAGAAATTTTGGTCACCAAGTTTCTGGAACATGACTCATGGGCCTTACAGATTTGTTTGGAAGATTTAAACAGACCAGACTTATTTAGAAGAGGTCAGGCACCCCTTTGGGAGAGGTCAGATACCCACTTTGGATTGTTAAGAGTAGACTTGAATGTGCGTAAAACAAAGATAAGGTCCATGGAGCGGTTAATACATTTGAATCCCCTGCTCTTTACATTTTGGGAGAAAAAAGCCAACAGTTAAAAAATATTGGTGCTGGCATTTTCACGAGTTGTTTGTTTACATTAGCCTAGGTGCTATCATTATAGTGCTGCTTGACTGCTTCCACACCCTATCATTTTCACAATGGGGAGCCTATAAGTTCACCTTTTGACTGAAAGATCGAAGTGGTCATAAAGAGATTTGCTGTCTTTAACTTGGGGCTTTGGATGCTGTCATGCCAGTACTGGCATGTCATATCTTGAATTTTCTGTTAATATGTTTTAAAAATTGAACACAAAAAGCTATTAAGATGGTTGTTGCAAATCATGTGACTTGGCATTTGGACTTGATACAGACAGTATCAAATCTCCAGAGAATACCTAATTAATTATGGACATAGGCGAGGATACCTCACAGCACTTGTAGAATGAGTCAACACCTAAAGACTATAGAGTTTTCGGACTGCCTGTCTCCATGTTTCACACTGTAATAAAGGGAAGATCTGACCACTATTAACTTCCTGGCCTATCCCAGCCAAACTAGACTCAGTGAACCTCAGAAGTGTTAACCCAGTGGTCATGCGATTGAAGCTGGTTTCAGGGATTGCACCCTTATTATCCCAGGGCCCAGCAGATCCATCACAGCCATCAGTCGTTAATCAGTCTGAGAACCAAACTCTGAACCTAGCTGTAAGTCATCAAAGTATAACCTGTTCCAGTTTCGAAGGGCTGAATTTTCTGGCTGCCAGGGGGTGGGGGTGATGGTGGAGTGGGAGCGGGCGAGGGTGGGCGTGGACCTAATTGCCGCCTGCGATTGGGGCTGCGCCGCCATTTTATACGGGTGGGCCAAATAAGGCCCGCCCAGCGACAATTGCGGCTCCTGAGGACAGTGGGAGCGGGCGGGCAGCAGCGGGTCTGCAATGCCCACCAGGTCCAAAGGCGACCCAGCAGCTTATTTTAAAAAGTTGCTGCAGCCTTTCAAAGGCTGTGAAACATGGCCAGTGGAAGGGCTCCCCAGAGCACTGCTGGTGAGCAGGCCAGGCAGGAGGGTAGGGCAGGGGGCACTGTGCACTTGTTTTTCTGATGATTGCCTTGCTGCCCTCCTCGGGGAGGTGGCAGCCTGGCAGGAGGTCCTCGTATCCCAGGATAGGAGGAGGACCCCCCACATGACCAAATTTGCCTGGGAGGAGGTGGCAGAGGTAGTGAGCTCCCGCGATGTGGTACAGCGCTCCTGGGTGCAGTGTCGCAAGCGCTTCAACGACCTGTTGCACTCAGGAAGGGTGATTACCATGTTGGCATCGGTCTCTTCACCCAGCAGGTAGGCTTTCCCCCCTAATGCGCTCCCCCCCCACCACCAACCAAGTCTGAGTGTAATGACTGCTTTGAATCATTGATGGCATGTGTCCTTCGCTGGATGGGCCAGCAGATATTGCCCATGCCAAGGTCACCCTGACACGATGGTGAAGAGATGGGTTCTGACCCCGCAGCAAGTGATACACTGTGACCCACATTACTGTTTTGGGAGCAACCTGGAGGAGCTGCGCCCAGGCGCAGTGATGGAACTCCAGGACATGTCAAAATCAGGGTGATGACATGCTGGGAGGGGAGCTGCAAGGTAGCGTAGCACCAATCGATCTGTTATCCCCTGTGCTCCATGTGCTTGTGCCTCCTTGCTCTGGAAGGTTAGACCGTGTGGTGACTAATGTGATGTAGGCAGCACGTGGCCAAGGGGTGGGGGTGGGTGTAGGGCGGGGGGGTGGGGGGGTGGGGGGGGGGGGGGGGGGGGGGGGGGGGGGTACATGCCTAGCGTCTTTGTCTGAGTGTTCGGCAGCAGTGGGGTGAGAAGGCACTGGAGCCCTGCAATGTCCCACTGTAGTTGGATTGGGCCATCCGTGAAGAGAGAAAAGACACAATTAGCACTAATCAATGCTCTTCTCTCCTTTTCAGGAGAAGAATGCACATAATGCCGCCGAGCGGGTGAGGACTGGCGGTGGGCCGGCCCAGTTAGTGATTCTCAGCCATTTCGAGTAGATTGCCCTAGATCTGGAGAGGCGCCATGCGCCCAAGTCCACTGGTGCCGGTGAGGCTGGGGTGCTATGGACAAGTATGTTTGCCCAGCACTGAGGTCACCATTGTTCTCCCAGCAGCCATGGCACTGCTGAATGTTCAGTGATTGAAGTTTGAAACATGGCTTGACCATTGCTTATGGAAGGATGAGCGCATAATGATCCTGGGGACAAGGATACACATTGACATTGTCTCCACATTAACTAATCTAATGTCCTTGTTCTTCCTTTCAGCATCAGTGGAGCAGGGCCAGGAGGAGGAGTAGCAGAGGACCCCCTCACACCTGAGGGCCCTGAGGTCTCACCAACGTCACACCATCTCTGCCAGACAGGCAGCAGCGCAGGTAGTAGCAGCTCGGTGAGTATTAGAACATCGGCTAGTGTCCCGGGGCAAAGCAGCGAGGGCACTTCACAGTCTCTGGAGGAGCTGGCAGAGACAGAGAGTACCCTTTGGTGCCAGCAGTCGGAGGACTGTAGGGGCCCAGGCACATGCTCAGTCGGTGCCTGATGATGTGCCTCTGGTGTCGTCTGCGACGCAGCAAGTGCAGGAAATGCGACTGGGTGTGCGGGACCATCTGGGTGTGATACATGAGGCTATGCTTAGCTTGGTCTCCGTGGTGGAGGAGTCTACCTGGACTATCGCCGAAGCAATGAGCCTCATGTCCAAGTGCCATGCGTTCTCCAAGGAGAGAGTGGCGACTCTTGTGGAGAGACTCCTCCTGGAGACCCATCAGGTCTTCCTGGGGATGCTATCGGACCAGCAAGCCCTCACATTGGCATTGACCTCAGCTAGTCAGTGCCAGTGTGGGAGATGGTCTGGGTACCAAGTTTCCCAGCTCGGTACCCATCCATCCACGGTGAGCAGGGAGGCCTGAAGCGACCTTGTGTCGGAGCAGCAGCTGTCTGTCATCTCTACAGGCTCCTCTCAGGGCACTCCGGATTAAGGTGACAGCTTCTCCGCCCCTCTGCCAGTGACTGTTGCATCCGGTGAGGCTGCAACAAGTGGGGAGATGCTAGCTGTGGAACTGGCCGCTCCCTCCCAGGCAGGGCCATCACAGGCTCCATGGGCCAGAGAACAACCACCAGGGTCATTGAGGCCAACAGGACAGCAAAGTCAGCAGGTTGTCTCAGATGCCACTCACAGTGAGGGGTCAGCACCTGAACCAAGTTGTAGCACCTGAAAATGTGAACTAACATAAGGCAGCTTAGGCACACCATGGGTTTACCACTGGTGCTTTTGTGTTGGCTTGTCCTGGAGGTCCATATGTGGTGTGCTAGCTGAAGGTTCGTTGGATTAAAGCATCCCTGGAATATGCCCGGGTCAGCGTCTACCCCCTCAGCATTTCCCTGTGCATGCTCATCCTCAGACTTATGTCCAGATATTTTATGAATAAAGTATATTTTTTTTTAAAAATGTCCACCTGAGAAAGCAGACGGGGTCTCGCTTTCATCTCATCTGAAAAACAATGAATTATAGTTGGCCCAAAGCGATGATGATAATGTGATAGTGAGTCCCTAGCCTTATCTAGGCCATGCTAGAGGGAAGTATTAAGAACTATTCTCGAAATAGGAAGATCAGAGAGTGAAGTAAGTTTGAGAACAACATTCGCATAATTCCACCAACAAGTTGCCTGCTCGCACTTAAAATCAATGTAATGATATGTGCTGTGAAAGGATTGACTTAGAGACAGGAAAATAATATATAAACATAAAATCAATTGTGTGTCACCATGAGAAAAGAATTCAAATCAAATTTAAGGAAAAACGAAGAAAACATTGCTGATTATACATTCAACAACCAAAAAAACAGAAAACATGATTAAAGTGTTAATGACTAAGGAGAGTGTAAAACAAGGAGGGGAAACCTTTAAATGAAGAGTGCAGAGACTGAAGAAAGAAACAATAATTGAGGGTGGGTGGTTAGGTTCAAATAACAGTAGCAGGGAATGGGGAAAATAAGATATTTAGAATAAAAAGTGGGAAACTGTGAGAGCAAAATGTCAAAATGCAAACTGCAGCAGCCAAAGAGAAAGAAGAAAAATGCTGAGAGGAAAATGGAATGGAATAATACCAAAATGATTCATGTGGAAAAATAAACTTGCTGAAGGTAACCTCATCAGTAAGCTGAATTTTGATGAAATGAAGCAACCAATTGTTCCTAGCAATGACTAATAAGTCAATCATGATTACAATATTGTTATCCAAAGCATTATATCCTAACCCCCGCTCATTGTCTTAATGCAAATGTTAGAAACTGACTGCTGTTATTTTAAATAATACAATTCTATTATCAGGCTGCAATCTACAGGAAAAGCTATTTAGATTTGCAGTGTTTAATATTAGGCTGAAATTTTACAATCCCCTGCTCCCCTCACCACCACACACACACCGGGAGCTGGCTGTCTGAGGGTTGGGAATTGGTGGCGAAGGTGGGGAAAATCAGGTGGAATGGTAGGGGTTGCTGTACCTCTGTTTGGCTGACAGCTTGGAGGTGGGACATCCTGCCTCAGGGAGATGGAAGCCACAATCTCAGGCAACCAATTCTAAACCACGGAAAATAAAATTATGGCTTACAGGACTGGCAGGGGTGGGTTTGCCCCTGACTTTCCAGCCGATGGGTGAGGCCATCACCTCCACATTAAACCCCCTCCTTAAAGTGGAAACTTATCTAAGATGTAGCTGGCTGCACTTTTACTTTACTAAACGATGCATCAATTTTAAAAATCTTATCTTTGCCTTCAAATCTCTCCATAGTCTCTCCCCTTCCTATTGATCTGTAATGTCCTCGAGCTCTACAATCCTCTCAAATATCTACATTCCTCCAATTCTGGCCTGTTATGTATCCCTGAAATTAATCATGTTTCTGTTGGTGGATGTGCCTTCAGCTGCCAAGACCCTAAGCTCTAGAATTCCCCCCTTAAACCTCTCTGACTCTCTTACTGCCCTTTCCTCCAATAAAATGCTCCTTAAAACCTATCTCTTGAGCTAAGCTCATTGACAGTAATACATCCTTGGTTCAGTATCAAATTTTGTTTGATAATGCTCCTGTGAAGTGCCCTGAGATATTTTACTATGTTAAAGGCACCATATAAATACATTTTTTGTTATTTTTGTTGTTGTTTGAAGTGGTTATTCTGTCTCACAGATGTTAATGGTGCCCTCTCTTCAGATACTGTACCCCTTCCCTTCAAACCTGCCATCTTCACCCACTGCTCAAAAAAGCCTACACATGACTGCTGTGCCCTTGCCAATTGCTACTCAAACCAGCTTTTCCTCTCCAAAGTCCTTGGACGTTGTGTCACATCCCAAATCCATGCCCGTTTTTCCTAGAACTATGGGCAGAGTTTTGCACTTGATGGACGTGCGGGCCCCACCTGCTCGGCGGTTGGCGGACAGCTGACCCCCGCCACCGAAACAGGGCCTGCCTGTTTTGAGCTGGCAGGCCAATTAAGGCCCACCCAGCAGCCTGACCGACAGGAAGCGCATAGCGGTTCCTGTGCGGGAAGGAGAAGGGAATCCCCAGTTGTCAAAGTACGCGAAAGAGCACACTGCTCCCTGAGACTAAGTGGTGTCTCAGGGAGATTAGTGACAGTACACAAAACTTAAAAAATAGAAAAATTAAATTATTCTTAACATGTCCCCCCTCGTGACAATGTCACACGAGATGGGACATGTTAATAAAAGGGACATAAGCTTTATTAAACTTTTTTAAAACGGACATGAAACTTCATCCTGCCAGTGGATGAAGTTTCATGTATTATCAGGAGCCCGCTGGGGCTCCTGACCTGCCCACCAGCCTTAAGGTTGGAAGGGCAGGTCTTTAATTATCTTAAATATCCTGTCAATGGCCTCAATTGGCCATTGATAGGACAGCAGACCGACAGCTGATTTCACTGTCCGCCCACCTTCCTAAAGATTTAAAGGGACCAGGATGATGTCGGGGGTTCCTCCCAATGTCATTCCACATCATTTTCCCATCGGCGACCAAGCCCCGCCCCCAAATTGTCAGCAGGAAAATTCTGGCCTATATGTTTTAATCCCTCCAATCAGATTCACCTCCTGTCACAGGACTGAAATGGTTGTAACCAAATGACATTCCATGTGACTCTGACCATGAAAATCTACCCCTCATCATCCTTCTCGACCGTTCTCTCTTTCAATCGTCGGCTGGATACGACTGCGCTCGCCTGCTTCCATTCTTAACTATCCAGTCATAGCCAGAGAATCACTTGCAATGGTTTCTCTCCCTTCTCACAAGAACATAAGAGCTAGGAGCAGGAGCGGACCAGATGGCCCGCCGAACCTCCTCTGCCATTCAATGTGATCATGGCTGATCTTGGGCTTCAGTGCAATAGTCCTGCCCGCTCCCCATATTCCTTGATTCCCTGAGAGACCAAAAACCTGTCTATCCCAGCCTTAAATATATTTAACAATGGAGCATCCATAACCCCCTGGGGTAGAGAAGTCCAAAAGTTCACAACCCTTTGAGTGAAGTAATTTTTCTTCATCTCAGTCCTAAATAATTGGCCCCGATCCTAAGACTGTGCCCCCATGTTTAGTGTTTAAGGTTCCCTGACTAGTGGAAACAATCTTTCAGCATCCACCCTATCAACCCCTTCAGAATCTTGTATGCTTCAAAGAAATCACCTCTCATAATTTCATAAAATATAAGTCCAATTTACTCAACCTCTCATCATAGAACAACCTCCTCATCCCATGGACCATTTTAGTGAACTTTTGCTATAATGCCTCCAATGCAAGTATATCCTTATGTTACGGAAAGGAAAGGGGTTAATGTTACAGCCCTGATTTCTCCTCTCACCACCTATCTGTAAACAGAAAGGTGTTTTTGATTTGCTTCCCCCTCTATAAGTGGTGGTGTATTTCCCAACCCCACAGTTTTGATGTGATCAAATATTCTATTATAACTCCACAGCAAATTTGAGATAGGATGAAATCAAAGGGTTAGTTTATTTGCACACACTCAAATGTGGGAGGAGGGTAGCAACATTGCCTCCTTTGCACTGATACAGTTAAAGAGGATAGAAGAAAGAAAGATTTACAAGGCAAAGACCACAGAGAAAATAATTATTGCATCACCTGGATCCCAGAGTTCTGAGTCAAAGTCCAATGAAGTATTCCTTCATGGAGGTCAGTGGGCTGAAAACCAATGCTGGGTAATTCACTTTTCTGGTGGTGTTGACTTCCCATGATGAGGAAGGCATGCAGAGATGAATCAGTCTTGTAGGCGATGGTACAGGAGTTCCAGTAGAAACAATGTAGATGGAGGCCAGGTATTCCATCTGGGTGGAGCCCCTTTTCTGTGCTACTGGTAGTTAGATGATAAAATGGAAGACTGAGTTTGTAGTACAGTAAGTCAATATAACTGGTTCCACCAGCTAGAGGTTCATGCCACCTCTCCACATTGCCTTTGACACGGGATTTGTATCCTTCATCTGGGGTCATGAGATGGTTAAATGTTCCAAACATTAAGAATTGAAAGGAAGGTTGTGTGGTCCATTGTCCTAGCAGTTGAATAGACTCTGGTTGGCCAACCTGGGTTGGGGAATGTAGATGGCCTTTGTATAGTTCTCTTTGAATTTGATTTGTGCAGCCCACAGGGGTGTTGTTAGTGCCTCTTCAGAATAACGAGGTATGAGTTTCCCTGGCACTGCCAAAAAGCTCCTTTTGTTCGAGGGTCTCAGCTATTTTAAAAGACTTTTGTCCAGTTTTTAAAATTTTAGAAATAGCCATGAGGATATCTATATCTATTTCATAAAAATATACAGAGTGGGGTTTTAGTCCCCCAACTTTCTTAAATATGGAGACCAAGATTACACAAAGTATTCCACATGTGGTCTCACTAAAGCCCAGTACAACTGTAGCATGACTTCTTTATTCCAGTACTTCAATCCCCTTGCAATAAAGGCCAGCATACTTCTGCACCATTACTTCAGGAGTGCCCCAAGGATCAATTCTTAGTCACCACCTACTTCTCATCTATATTCTACCCCTCGATGATATCATCTGCCACACACTTCATTCCATGACTTATGGTTTCATCCCTCTCCCTGGCAACTGACTGAGACAGATCCAGGCGATATTCTCAACCTCTGTAAACTTGAGGTCATCCAAAACATTGCTGCCCAGGTCCTTTTCCACATCAAATTTTACAGGACATTTCTGTGTTCACCATTCAATTAAGGATGATGGGTGGGGTCTGAAGGCAGAAGGTGCAATCAGATGGCCCAAAGCTCCGGTCTGCCGGCGATGCCACTCCTGGGAGAGGAGTGCTGAGACAGGTAGACGATCACAGTACACCTCAAAACCCAGGCTCTCTCTAAAGCCTTCTAAAAAATTTAAAAATAAATAATGGTTACAACTGTCAGGCCATCAATGTGGAAGGGGAGTGGGGACCAGGAAGAAAGTCAGAAATATTGGCATCACATCAGCAAGTTGTTCCCGATCTTTTAATTGGCCATCTTCTGTAAGGTCGTGACACCATGAGACTGGCCGACATCAGCAGGGTCAGGACCCACTTTAGTTCCTGATGGCAGAAAGATTCTAAAGTTGGTAAGACTCCGCCCAGTCTATCTGGGGTTAACTGATCTGCTGCCAAAGCTATTAGGGCCAATCAGGAGAACTTGAAGAAATTCCCAGCAATGGGAGGGAGGAAACTAAAATATAGAAACAATCTTCCCTGAGGCATATCATCACACACAGAGGCTATCTGCCGAACAATGGCAGATAACCAATTTGAATAATTAATTGCCATTTGTGGGCAGATTGTGGCGTCACCAGGATCTTTCCAGACAGGGCCCCGACAGGAGCCTGAAGGCAATTTGCTGGCAGTTGATCTGTGGGGATAGGTCGGGGTGGCGGTGGGAGAATACCCCTGCGAAACCTCCTGTCCTAACTCCCCCACCACCAATGGAGCTGTTCTGATCAGAGGGCCATGGCTGCGGGCAGAAGCCATCCTATGGAAGGGTTTCCGCTCAACAGGGGTGGCTTTGTAGCAGTGGCCAACATTCATTTTTTAAAAATTCTAACCTCAAGGACCCCCTCTAACAGTAGCAGCGCCCACTTCTACTGCTGGGACTGCTGTCCTTTCAAGGCTTCAGGCCCTCTGATTGGGCCTGCAGACTCAGGACTCACCGGCCATCCTTAATTGGATGGCGCACCTGGGGAGAACCTCTTAATTGGCTGCCTTTGAGAAGATCTCCTAGGCAGGCACCCCGACAGCCAATCTGGAAAGGGTCCTGCTCCTCGATTATTTTTAAAGGGCTCAAGTTTGAACCCTTTTGAGTCGGGTCAGCAGATTTTAACCACCAGGCCTCAACTGAATGCTGGCGGTCAACTGCTCACTTGTTTTGAACAGAAAGCGACAATAAATGGTGGGCAGGTGATGAAGGTCGGGAACATTAGTTGTGTCCACTAGCACCAAGAGGCAGCTGCCTGCAGCAAGATAAAAGCATGAGGGGCTCTTCCAAATGTCTCATGATAAGGGGAGAGAATGGAGGGTTGGAAGTCCAGGGCAGCACATGCCCAGACTTTCTTTGTGGGGTCAAGTAGCACTAAGGAAATAATTCTCGATACCTTTACCTGATGGATAGTCATGGAGGATACGTCACTCATGAGGGGTCTAATCAACATCATGGGACCCCCAACTTATATTTATTAGCAAGAATCCTGACAGAGTATGAGAGGACAAAATAAATAGATTTGCATTTTTACTGAGCAGAAATATCACTTCTTGGGCTTTCAATATATTATGAGTTCTGGGGTTCCTCTTTTGCAATGTAAAGATCCTGACGGACTCCAGGAGGTATTCTTCTGTAACTTTCTGTTTCCAAAACAATCTCTATTAGAAATGAACTATTATGATGTGGAAGCACAAATGTTAATATGTAAGGCTAAATGAACTTTATGGAAGAAAGTTTACAGATGAACAGATCCTAAATCCATTCTGAGCCACTGTTAGTTTGTTTTTAAACTTCAATTGTTAAATCAGTAAGGAAGTGAAAACACTTACTTTTCTTTGTGTGCAGTGCTTTTAGTCCAGTGCAATGTATGGCATGATTTAACACCTGATGTAAAAGATTTAGATAACAGTAGATTTTGCTTGCAACTACTATTTAACTGAAAATAAATGCTGGCTTGTATCCTAAATATCAAAGAAACAGCTATCAAATGATTTATTGTTTCGAACTGCATCATATACACTTGCCACAACTCAAGCTATACTTTCATAGACTGAAGTAAGCTGTGTTGAAAATATTAAAAAAATGTCAATAGCTTTCAATTCTTCTTCAAAGTGCAGCTTTGGAGGAGGAGCTGTTGTCACAGTTTTAATGTCAAGTTCCATAACCAGCCCAATAACCAATCCAGAAAAAAGCTTTCCATGAAAATAGTGTATAGCTACACGTTACATATACCTATATAAATAAAAAAAGGAGCAACAGAAAGCGATTCAGCCCCCCAAGCCTGCGCCACCATTCAATAAGATCATTGCTGATCTGATTGCAGCCTCAGCTCCACTTTCCTTCCTCCCCCCGATAACCTTTGACTCCCTTGTCAATCAAGAATCTATCTAATTTCGCCTTAAAAGCATTAACTGACCCTGCCCCCATCACTGTCGGGAGAAGAGAGTTCCACAGACTCACGACCCTCTGAAAGAAAAATTTCTCCTCATCTCCATCTTTAATGGGAGACCCCTTGGGCAGAATCATCCCAGGATTGTACAAAGTGCAGAAGCAGGCGGGAAAAAGGATGTTTTACCTTCCAGCTGCAATGGCGGGTATTCACAATGTATCGTCCCATTCCCGGCATGTCCCGCCTCATTAATAATGCATTCCTGGGAAACACGCCGGATCTCTGGTGGAGCAGCCTCTGACTCACCTGCCCCACTGTCACCCTAGGCCTTCAGCAATCTGGGTGCCATATTTAAAGGGTGTCCCTGCACAGAGATAGTACACACTAAGGGATCGGATGCTGTTGCAAAGTCATGGCTGCCAAAGAGAGGAACATGCTGCCCCAATTTTAGCGACACCTCACTTAGGCACAAACTGGACACTGTGGAGGCCTGCCGTGAAGTCCTCTACCCCTACTCTGGGTAATGACCAGCAAGCAAGGTGACAAATGCAGCATGGAGGCAGTGGCAGCGGTGATCAGCACCAACACCCTGTAAAAGAGGTGTTTTGCCTCCTGGCCACCTGGTGCCAAAAGAGGATTAATGATCTCCTCCATCCTGCCATGGTAAGTTTCTCTACTCATCACTCTCAAATCACACTTACAAACCCAACACACATGCACAGGAATCTCACTCACTGCCAGTTCAAAGAACATCACCATTCATTCTCTGACACACACTTTTACGTGGCCTCTGATCGTGCCCTCATCCCATCCATGGCACCACACCACCCACACATACCAGGCATCCTTCTCATCTGGCCTGGCTGACTTCCTGCTTACACTCCTTCCATCTGTATTCATACAGGTCAAGCTGGCACACAACAAGAGGGAGAGGCCACAGTTGGCGGAGGAATGCCCGACATCAAGGTCCTCACAGACTTTGCAAATAGAGTCATCCAGCTGGCCAGTGACGACTTAGACCGATCCTGTGCCGACAGTGAGTTTGGCAATGCTCAACCAAGTGAGGGTCCAAAAGTGCAACATCCATCAGACAACCATGTTCTGAGTCAGTTCCCCTGTTCTGCAGTCTTCTGTCATGCACTAATTGTCTCTTCTTGCTTTTGCAGGCACAGCTGGGAAGCAGCTGACGGGGTCCACAACTCAGGTCCTCGATTCAAGCCTGAAGACGCCTTGGAAGAAGAATCTGATGACACCCTGATTGAAGACCCCATCACAGTACTCACCCACACCCTCCACTGTCCACAGAGACACACACCTCAGCGGGACTTAGTTCTAGAGTAGCCGCGGGGTCACCAACTGGTGAGCACATCGCACTGTCTGATCCACCACAGGAGGCAGCAGGGAATTCCCAGGTTTCCAGCACTTGGAGGTCTTCTGGAGGCCAGAAATCTGCTGAGTCCAAGTCGGATGACAAGCCTCGATCATGTCTCAGTTGCTGGAGCTGCAAAAGCAAGCTCAGGAACATCAAGAATAGGTGTCCGCTGCACTTTTCAGATTGCAAGGCATGATGGAGCAGTCCATTCGCCTTCAGCCTGAGTTGATAGTGCCAGCATGCCAATGCACCAAGGTTAACACTGGTAGGATGGCAGCCACCATGGAGACCTTGGTCCAGGACATTGGTCCTGCATGACAGCTAAGGCTGAACTCTATCGCTGACTTCTAGTTGGCCTCAAACAGTGTCAATGCGAGAGGGGTGCAGGGCAGCTCAATCTCACTCCAGCTTCCCTTTCTCTTCAAGGAATCAGCCAGGGCCCCTTGGGCATCCATAGAGAGGAGAGTCAGCAGATGCACACTCTGGGGCCATCCACCCAGCTGACTCTGGGAGTGCCTGGCCTATCTGAATCCCCTCTTTCTGTGACCTCAGCCGTACCAGACTCCAGGCTGAGAGGGATGCCACTGCCACACACCAGGACCCTGAGAGCAGGCCGGGGCCCTCCAGGTCTCGGCCCTCCAGAGGACGTCCATCAAGATCATCACAGACAGGGCATAGCAGTCAGCAGGTTGCCTCCACCTCCGCTGTGGATGCTGGGGGAAGCATCAAGACGTAGCGGCAGTTTTAGGAAGGTTAAGAAGATGTAGAATTTTATATTACATTGCAGAATTCCAGCATCTGCAGGATTTTGTTTTTGTTTTTAATTAAACAATTACTTTGTATTTCAGCAACAGGGAGGTAACTGTTTGTCTCTGTAAGCGATGGGGCACATGAAGCCAACAGAAAAAGATAAGGTAAACTAAAAAAATCTGTTCTACAATTTTTGCAACTTGAGTTGCTAATTATTTCTTTACAGTAATTGACCAGATTAAAGCCACTTAAACAGCCACTTTAATTATTAGGATGTGGGTAAAGCTGATGGGATTATACACTATCTATTGTGCTCTCCATCATTAGATGGACTAAGATGATGTAACTGC
Source organism: Carcharodon carcharias (assembly GCF_017639515.1). Taxonomy (NCBI): domain Eukaryota; kingdom Metazoa; phylum Chordata; class Chondrichthyes; order Lamniformes; family Lamnidae; genus Carcharodon; species Carcharodon carcharias. Next base: position 53,818,076 of record NC_054480.1, read on the forward strand.
ACAGCCTGAGCATGGGTGTATTTGTACTTAATATTCACTGTTATAAATAAACTCCCAAGGATGTCTCCTTGCCTATGGCTCCTTGATGAGCAATGCTTGTGTCACTCAGATGTGAAACTTTGGTTCCTACACAAGATAAGGGCAGGTGCCTCAGTCCAGGGCCTCTCCTCTTCCCTGTGCAGTGCGTAACCTTCAGACCAAAGTGATGGTCCAGTTTCAGACCCACTGAACACATTAGTGATGCCTGTACCTTGATGGTGCTTGTCATTGCTGCCAGAATGTCGTGGGCAGGCATTACAGAGTTCCATCATTCTCTCTGTGTGCTCTCAGCAAATTTGCGGTGGGGCTGGCCCCCATCTCATCAACATCTGTGACCAGTGACATTGTGCTCCTGAAGGGGTCAGTTGCTGAAGGCTGACAAAGGATGAGGTGCATTTAAAGTTTCATGGCTGCATCTCCATGATATGACCCTGATCACAGGGCGCAGGTGAATGGCCCTCAGCTAGACAGGAGTCAGGCATTCACAGAGGCAATATGAAGATCTATTGAGTGTCCTCACTGCATGTCATCATCATCATCCTCCTGGAATCTAGTGACTATTAGGGCCTCCAATGAGTCTCTATGACATGAGGCTGAGCACTGAAGGTATGTGCACTGCCATCAGTGACACAGGCATCAAACGTTCACAGATGCAAGGTTAGGATGTCAGGACTGTCCTCACTGCATCTCATCATCATCCTGCATGAATCTTACAGCTACGAAAGCCTCCTGAGCACCTGCCTCATCTGGCTAATGAGATGGCCTCATCGGCGGCATCCTCGCCTTCGAGGACCTCACCACCATCGCCCCCTTCACCGTCCTCCTCATCAGAGGATACATGCAGTTCTTGCACCTCCTCTTCAGCCAGGTCCTCCTCCTGTTGCAGTCCCAAATGGGGGAGCACACAGCAAGTGATGATGATGCGCTACACCCTCTGGGGAATGTCTTACAGTGCTCCACTGGACCTGTCGAGGCACTGGAACCTCATTTTCAAAATGCCTATCGTTTGCTCCACCAAAGTCCAGGTCACGGTATAAGCCTCAGTGTACTGTCGCTCTACTGCAGTCTGAGGCTGCCGCATGGACATCATCAGCCACGCCCTCTGCGGTAGCCCTTGCCCCGAGGAGCCAACCCTGTAGCTTCTGTGGACCCTAGAAGATGTTGAGGATCTAAGACCTGCTAAGGATGTAGGAGTCATGTTCGCTCCTTGGGAATCGCGCGCAAACATGTAGGATACATTTGTGGTGGTCGCACATCAGTTGAACATTCAGCAAGTGGAAGCCCTTGCAGTTGGCATAGTTAACTGCTTGTTGCCATGGGGATCTAAGCGTCACATGGCTGCAGTCGATGGCACCCTACACCTGTGAAAAACCTGAGAACTGCACAAATCCCACTGCTCTTGCTTCCTGGCTTTCCTGATCCCAGGCAAAATGCGCAAAGTTCTGTGCCTTCGTGAAGATGGCATCTGTGACCACCTGGATACACTTTTGCATGGAGGTTTACGAGCTCCCCCACAGGTCACCTGTGGAGCCCTGGAAGGAGCCACTGGTACAAAAATTGAGCGCAGCAGTCACTTTCACGGCCACTGGCAGTGGAGGCCCTCAATGTTCCCCTGGCGCCAAATCCTGCAGCAGGTGGCTGATGTAACTGACCAGTTCCCTAGAAATGTGCAGTCTTCACCAACATTCATTCTCTGTCATCTGCAGGGATGACAGGTGCCATCCATGGATCTTGGGTCTAGCGAGGCACCCATGAGTGATGGCTCTCTGTGGATCTTCAGCTGTAAGTGCAGCAGGCCCTGCTGCCCCTTCATCTTGAGGAAGGCGCTCCTCCCTTTGCCAAGCCAGGTGCCTCCTCCACTCTCTTCTTTTTCTCTGGTCTTTGTAAGCCATGAGGCATACTGCTAAATCACAGGCTCCATAATCCTGATATTGTCCTCCTGCAGGATTAAAGAGAGAGACATGTGGGTTAGCATTAGTGTACTAAGAACCACCCTTGGTTAAGTCTGAAGGCCCCTTCATGCACGCAGGAGTGTGCTGGCCACCACTTGGATGGCCAATGTGCAGTGCACTCATTGGCTGTCCGAAGCCCCACCCACCTCCCCCCAATCCACTTGACCAATTGGCGGCAGCTTCACCCCTTGGGCTGCATGCTGTGCTCTCAGCTCAGCACAGGCATTCTCCTAACCCGCACTGCAAGGCTGCACTGTGGATACTGATCCACACCTTAATAAAGACATTTCAAGGAGATGTGAGTGCCTCCACCAGTGACTGCGCTATGGCCAACTTTTTGTAAGGGGATTATACAACTTGTCGATCGGTCAATTGCTCTGCTGCCCTCTAAAGCGCACATTAAGTTACAATCTGTGCCTGAGGGGTGAAAAGTTCTGGAACTTTTGGTGGCATTTTCATGCTTTTGCATTGCTTGAGTGGGCAGAAAAGCTTCAGAGGCCTGACTCCAAGTATCTAAATGAAACTGCTGCTGAATGGTGTCAGCTGCGGGAGAATGCTCACTTTTGACAAGTTTTTCCAAGTGCGTGGTCGTTCCCCTCACCTGCACCCTGCACCTCACCCCCCACCCCTGGCATGTGCTTAAGTATTTCCTTCAGTCTGTGATGTCTTGCTCCTCATCCCCCAGCATGTGTTTGAGTATTTCCTGCAGCCTGTGCTGTCTTGTCTCCCCCACACGCCCTCCAGCCTGACCCGCAGTGGAGTACTTACCTTGGCACAGCACTGAAAGCAAGCTGGGAAAGAGTGACTTGTCTGTGCCCCCCATGAATGCACGGTGCCTCTTCCTTGATATCCTATGGGCAATGCTCGTATGCTCTGAATAAGGTTGTGTGCTGTCAACTCCGAGTTCCCTGCGAAGTTCAGGTTGTCAGGTGCACGCCTTTTAAAGACAGTCGTGAAGCGCACCGTTCTAAAGTCACTCTGACATGGGCGATAAATTTGACAGCCAGGGATGATTCTGATGAGCAGTGCTTATAATTAGATGCAAATGTATTAAAATGACGTGTGGCAGTGGGAAATGTGGCCCGCCATTGACGGATGGAGCGGATGATCACAAACTGCTTTCCCATCGACCTAAAACCAACTTTTGGCTTCTTGCCTTATTGTCCCCTGCCCACCATGACACCTGATGCCAACGGGGCCAGAATTTTAAACTGTGCCCCTAGTTCTACTGTCTCCCACAAGGTGAAATATCCTTTCAGCATCTACCCTGTCAAGTCCACTCAATAAGATTGCCTTTCATTCTTCTAAATTCCAGTGGATACAGCCCCAATCTGCCCAAGTTTTCCTCATAGGATAACCCCCTCATTACAGAAATCAGCTGAGTGAACTTTCTCTGAACTGCTTCTAATGTGATTATGTCCTTTCTTAAATAAGGAGACTGAAACTGTACACAATATTCCAGATGTGGTCTTACCAATACTCTATACAACTGTAACAAAACATACCTACTTTTATATTCCATTCTCTTTAAATAAACAACAACATTCCATTTGCCTTCCTAATCTCTTGCTGTACCTGTATTCTGACATTTTTGTGATTTATGTACCAGGACACCTAGATCCTTCTGTACTTCAGAGCTCTGCAATTTCTCTCCATTTAAATAATTCTTTTCTATTCTTCCTGCCAAAGCAGACAATTTCACATTTTTCCACATTATACTCCATCTGCCAAATTTTTTGCCCACTCAATTAACTTATCTATATATTTTAGCAGACTCCTTATGTCCTCGTCACAATTTACTTTCCTATCTCTCTTTGTGTCATCAGTAAATTTAGCAACTATACATTCGATCCCATCATCCAGGCCATTAATATAGATTGCAAATAGTTGAGGCCCCAGCACTGTAGGCACTCCATTCATTACAACTTGCTAACCTGAAAATGACTCATTTATGCCTACTCTCTGTTTCCTGTTAGCTAACCAATCCTCTATCCATGCTAATATGTTACCCCCTACATCATGAGTTCTTATTTTGTTTAGTAAACTTTGATATGGCACCTTGTCAAATGCCCTCTGGAAATCTCAGTACTGCACATCTACAGATTCCCCTATATCAATGTCGTTTGTTACGTCCTTAAAGAACCCTAATAAATTAGTTAAACATGACTTCCCTTCCACAAAACCATGTTTTCTGCCTGATTGAATTAAGATTTTCTAAGTTCCCCACTACAACCTCCTTAATAGTAGATTCCAGCAATTTCCCTATTACAGATGTTAAGTTAACTGGCCTGTAGTTTCCTGCTTTCTGTCCCCCTCCTTTCTTGAATAGAGGAGTTAACATTCATTATTTTCCAATCTGAAGGGGCCGTTCCAGAACCTAGGGAAATTTGGAAAATTAAAACCGATGCATCTGGTATCTCAGCAGTTACTTCTTTTAATACCCTAGAATGAAGTCCATCAGGACCTGGGGACTTGTCAGCTTTTAGTTATAATAATTTTCCCAGCTGCTGAGAACTGTGTCTATACCTTCCCCTACTACCAATTTGTTCCTATTTACTCCCCGCGCTTGAATGGCCTCCTGTACCACGATGCCATGGTTGGTTCGCTCATCCACCCTGCAGCTCTCACTTTCATCCATACAGGTTGCAAGCATGTTGAACCTGTTGGACAACTGCAAAGGCCAATAATTCTACCTTCTAAGTCCTTATACCTGCCTCACTCGCAATCACACCCTTCTGCCCCTGACCACTGACCAAATCAGATGACTCTGTCCTAAGAGGTTTGACTGCCTCCTGATATGAAGTATCCAGGTAACCCTCCTCCTCCCTGATGTGTTGCAGTGTCTGCAGTTCAGCCTTTAGTTCAATGATTCTGAGCTGAAGCTTCTTAAGCCACAGCCACTTACTACAGATGTGTTTGCCTTGGATCACACCAGCATGCAGGAGCACCCACATTTTGCAGTCACAATACATCACCTGCCCTGCGATCTTTATTATGCATTAATTAATTTATTGTTCCTAATTAATTTATAATTAACAAACATTGCTAGCCCCAGATTACTGCTTTAATACTGCTAGTAAACTATACTACATCTAATAAAACCTTACAATTACTAATAAATTACACTAGTTTTGATGATAAACAACCAATCACTTATCTGTTTTTCTGTGATTTCACTCTTTGATTTCTCTCAAATATCGAATTTGCCAAGTAACCAGAGTGATTGATGAAATTTTAATGTGACATGTCAACTTTGGAAAGACTTATAATAAAGCTAGGTCAAATGCAAATTTTATTATGGCTGTACAATATGATTTTATTCAAAAATGGCAGATGGCAAACTGTTACATAACAAGTTAGATTATTATCCATTTTGTCTGGCATATGCATGTACACAGATGTAAACTATTCTTACATGAAACATTGACTATCAAATTTTGGGCCAAAAAATACATTTTTCTTCCCTTCAGCGATGCATAAACTTTGGAGATCTGATCTGATTAGTAATCAGCAGGACTTTCACAAATTAATCTTTAAAGGTTTTAATGTAATATTGATGTTTTTGAACTTTACCTTGCTTTTATTGACCAATTAACAAGAATGTTTACAGTTACACTTGGCCATCCTCTCCGCACAATCTTACATTCATTGCAACTGTAAGTGGTGTAACCTTTTAGCAACATAAATATATACAATGTTTATATTTGAATAAAAGCAGTCCTAGAAAACGTTGAGTTTCTGTTTAATTTTGCTTATTTTTCCTTTCTCTATAATTCGTAAAGTTCCTTTTTTAGTGGCATATTCAGCTAGATATAGGTGCTTTTGAGGTCACCTTTTCAAAAGCAAAGATTTATAGATTGGAATATGAATTATGCTGAATTTAGTAATGCTTTAGTTGTATATTTAGAAAAATCAAAAGGCTTAACAATATTTGGCATTGTATTCAAGTACATTCCCTTCCTTCCAGTGATTGGGCTCTGATCTTTTCAATTGATTATAAACAATGGAATTTATTTTGCTGAATTTTTAATCTCCCCATCCTTGTGATTCAGAGGAAAGGATGTAGCCCACATTGAAAATCAGCTCTTTAAGAGAGATGTATTTTATTGCAAACCAAATTATATTTAGGGCTTGCTGAAGTGAAAAAGCAATGGGAATATATTCAAATGCATTTTCTAACTGAAAAAAATACAGGAAACTGAATCATGTTATAGAAAGTCTCAATTTGTAACTGTCTTCTTACAATGTCACCATAAATCAAGATATGAAGTGCACTTTTTAACAGGTTTCAATGACCTTTGGAATTTGATTTATGTTTATCCAACTTTTGAATTGTTAAAAGCCAGCTAACATTAAAAATCACTAGTGTCAACATGTCTTATAGTGACTATATTTTTGTAGGTTCATTTTGAATGATTCCCTTTTGAACCCCTCCTCAAATCCAAGGGAAGAAAAGCCATATCAGATTTTTTTTCATATCCACGCCATAAATTCCTGTTTTACTCAAAAGTAATCACTTGCCAGCTTCTGAAATGGCAGCTGTTTGGGATTCTGCTACAGTTTTTGCAAAATCACTACTTCTGTATTGTTCAAATAATGTGGCCTTGAAATAGTTTCTTCTATAAAAGGCCGTACTGTTTGAGCACTTCTGAAATAGTGATGTTGAATAGAATATCAAAGTCATGATCCATCCCAATCTGGCAAGTGATCATATTTGCTATTGATAACAGCTCAGGTTTTACCAATAATGTGTTTACATTGTGAGGTTTGTACTAAGTGTAGCTATAACCCCATGATGCAATGCATAACTAATGCATAAACATTGAACTATTTTCAAGGTTGTGACATAAATCATTGATACAAAGTCATACAAACCAGAAAAAGATGCTGCTGAACAGTTAGATTAAAATTGCATCACCACAAAATTATAACGAAAGCAGCACAGAATGATTTGATTTAGCTTTGGGAATTTGAGATAGGTAGCAATGCCACATTTTTGGAAAGGCATTTTGGTTGAATTTATTGTTGTTGCCAGGGCTGGTGAGAGAATATCAGGTGCCCTAGGCGAACCTTCAGCCTTGCGCCCCCTGAGCCCCAACCCCACAATTAACTTTCGAAATGAATATTGTGCATTAATATGAATAGAAATTCTGCATTTATAATTACAGATCTATCTTACATGAAAAAGGAGAATATTATCCCCCACCCTAAACCCGCTACAGGGGACGGCCCAAGATTCCGCCAAATGGTCTCATGAAGAGATGAGCCTGTTGAGGGAATATGTGGAGAGCTAGGAGGGAAGGTATCAATTATTCTGATGTCAGAATTGGGGTGGGGAATGAGGTGGGAGTGGCCAGGGAGTTGCCTGAGTCAGTTGTAGCTTCAATTTGGAAGCAGCAGTAATGGGTAAGTTGTTTATAATTGCCGGCAGATATAATTATACTGGACAGAATACTAAAACAGAGCTAGTCAGCAAGAACCAGACATCTGGCCTCATTTTCCAACCATTCATTTTTTTTACTGCCAATTTTCTCCCATCTCTCCCTCTCTTCTGAAGGTATGGACTCCCTGCTGATTATTGTTTATGGTTTTTGCTTAATTAGCTATTCTCTTTGTGAACCTAGTTACTGAGATCCAGCACATTATTCAACCACAGGAGCACCACACTCATACCTGAAGCTGTTCCCTAGCTCACCAACAGGAGCAGAATCTCTGATCAAATTTCCTTTTACTAATCCAAAGATGGTGAGGAAATTCACGAGGTTCCAGGGATGCGGAACTTCAGTTGTGTAGATAGATTGGAGAGGTTGGGACTGTTTTCCTTGGAGAAGAGAAAGCTGAGAGGAGATTTGATCGAGGTTTTCAAAATCAGTAGGGTATGGAGAGAGTAGAGAAACTGTTCCCATTGGTGGAAGGATTGAGAAGGAAATGGCACAGAATTAATGTCATTTGCAAAAGCAACAATGGAGACCTGATGATAAACTTTTTCACACAGCAAAAGATTAAGATCTGGAATGTGCTGCTTAATAGTGTGGTGGAGGCAGGTTCAACTGAGGCATTCAAGAGGGAGTTGGATTATGGTATGAAAAGGAAGAATGTGCAGGGCTGCGGGAGAAGGCAGGGAATGGCACTAAGTTAATTGTTCATTCGGAGAGCTGGTCAGACATGATGGGCCAAATGGCCTCCTTCTGGTGTAACAATTCTGTGATTCTGTACCCCACATGCGACCAGCTCATTCAAGTCCACAATCTCCCAGTTTTTATCGGCTCCACTGCTTACTTGCTTATCAAGCTGAGCTACTGGGAAATAAGGCTAGTTTTATTTTTCAACAGTCTGGGGATTATTTACTAGCATTTCTCTGGAGCCTGCTTGGCATTTGATATAAATCAATATTATTTTCACAATGCATAAAAAGTGATATTTGACTGGAACCGTGATTTTTTTGCGTGGATGAACAGCAGAAATATCAGATGGAAATGTTATCCTTGAAACTGGTTCCACAGAGCTTCCTTTTAATAAAGCTGCAGATGCATAATGAAAAAATGTGCTCTACTTTCACACCAGGCCTCGTAATTTGTTTGTTGTTTTGTCACTTGACACATAAGATTCTTTCATACGTTTCTCAAATTGATGATCAGCAAAGCACCAAAATAAATGCAGCACCCTGTGTTTCATTTTCATTGTGAAACACAAAACATTGTGGTATGATATCCTAGGGCAAAAGCCAGGAATCCTCCATGGACTAACAGTACAAAAGAGCTAGGTAAAGAGAAGGGAGTGGAGGACAAAGAGCGAAATCAATTTTGTAGAACAGAATCTCCCCCAGCAGCCATGTCTTATATCGGATCACCACAGAAATTCAGTTTGGTCTGGGGCAATGCACTTCTGCTAAGACAAAAAGAACATTCTCTTACAAAAGTGCATTTATAAATTGCATAAATGCTTGCAGCTGCTTGTTGCTTGCTAATACATGCAGCATTTACAGCTGCAATGGGAACAGGTGCTGGATTACTTGCTTTCATAAAATTCATTGCTAGTTACCCTGAAAACCATGCATTCTACGTGCACGGCACGTGTTTCATTTAGGAACTGACTTTAATTTATGTAACTAATGAAAACTATTTGCATGGAAGATCATTCCATTTATAAAGCTCCTGTACCTATTGGAGATTATAAGTGAATGAATGTTTAGTCACTAGCACATATTGTCCCAGGCTTTATGCAGTGTCAATCTCGGTGGTAGCCCTCTTGTTTTTGAGTCAGAAGATTGTGCTTTCAAGTCTCACTCCAGAGACTTGAACAAGTTTGGTGCACAAGAATAGGGTGCATGAGGTTATGTAAAATATATTAACTTGGATTGACGATTGGTTAATGGACAAAATGTGGAGACCAGGGATGGAAGGAAGTGCCACGAGCATCAGTACTTGATCTACATCAATAACTTAGATGAGGGGACTGAGTGTAATATATCTAAGTTTGCTGGCGACACAAAGTGGGAAAGTAAACAGTGTGGAGGTCATAAAGAGGCTGCAAGGGATCTAGGCCGGTTAAGTGATAATATGGAGAAAAGTGAAATTATCCACTTTGGGAAGGAAGGAAAAGCAGAGCAGTTTTTTTAAAGGTGTGAAACTGGTGAATATTGGGATTCAGAGGGATTTGGGTGTCCTTGTAATCAAATCACAGAAGTTAACATGAGTGTACTGCAAGAATTAGGAAAGGAAATGGTATGTTAGCCATTATTGCAAAGTATGGAGGTTGCAGTAAGGAAACCTTGCTGTTATTATGTAAGGCTTTATTGAGACCACACCTGGAGTACACCATTTTAGTCTCCTTACCTAAGAAAGGATAAAATTGCCTTGTTTTTTGCGGGGGGGGGGGGGGGGGAGAGAAGAGGGGGGAGGGAGGGTTGGTGGGGGGTGGGGGGCAGGGTGCAATGACCATTCACTAGATAGATTCCTAGAATGAGAGGCCTATTCCATGAGGGGAGATTGAGTAGAATCACCCTAAATATCTGCAGTTTAGAAGTATGACAGATGACCTTCTATAATATTTTTAGAGGGATTTACAGGAAAGATGCTGAGAGGCACCCCTGGCTGGAGATGTAGAATCACGGGTCATCGGGCAGGATTTTCCAGTCCAGCCAACAGCAGGCATTATGGCAGGTGGAACCAGAACATTTGGAGTGCGGCCAAAAGTCAGTTTCCCGCCATCATAAAAATGGATTGCAATTCTCCGCTCCTGACTTCCACGGCAAGTTGGCTTGGCCACCATGTCATGTTGGGAACCGCATCTGCATACCTTTGCATCTCATCAATGCTCATTAAAACCCAGCTCACCAGAATCATGCTCCCACTCTAAATCTAATGGCAACACTGACGGCTAACCAGGCCGGTGTGAATCACAAATGGATATAACTGACACACACCTGGCGAACTGCACTTCACACTTGACTTTGAGGTTTGTACATACAGTGTTCACCTACCTTTCACTACGCTGCACTTGCAGCTGCTCCGACTCCATGCCAAAGCTGCTCAGCCAAGCCCAGCAGGAAGGGAAGGGGGGGGAGGCCTATAAGGTACATGCTTGACTTGAGATGGGGTGAGACTAGACAAAGGCAAGGGAAGAAGCTGGAAGGCACATGCTTGACTGGGGTGGCAGTGCCTGACTGGAGCACTGGAGGGAAGGGGTGAACAGAGACAATTGACTGGGGGCCGTGAAGATGAAAGGATGAGGAAGAGGGGGCTTAAGTCTGAGGCTGTCCTGGGCAGTGTGCACCATGATACAAGGGTGTGACTGGCACATATGCCCTGTTCCTAGTCTAGGGATAGGAAGGGCCTGTCTGTGGTGTGCAGGGTGCGGTCAGTCCTTCACATACTTGAGTCCTAGGGGTTGATGGCTTGATGCTGTGCGGCAGATAGCACAGTAACAATCAGGGAAGACATCTGCAGCCTGTAAATGGGGAACTGGTAAGTAAGAGGGGGGCACTTGATGGTCTCATGGGGAGTGGAGAAGGTTTCAATAGGTTACAGTGCATAGGGCCTCAAGATGGGGATGGGGATGGGTGAGGTCATCATGGGGCATCGGGACATCCACAGAAAATGGCTCTGGGGGGAGGACATGGATATCTACAAGAATTACGATGGGCTCCAGGGTTAAAGTAGGAGGCAGGAGAGTGATAGGAGGGAGGGAAAATTGAACATGATGCTCCTCCAGGGCGATAGGTGGGACTTGGACGGTGATGGGGAGGATTGGAAGCTGGTCTCATCATAGAATCGGAGCAGCATCATTTCAACAGTCAATGGAATGATGCAGTTAAAAAATAACATTGTAAAAAATCACCAGAGGAGGGGTCTGAGGGCTTGTCGGTGGAGTCAACCACTGCACTTTTGGGCTGATTGAAGGGGCACTGTAATAATTTCCGCTTCAGGACATGGAGAGCAAGGCTCAGCTGAGACATGTTAGGAAGACTCAAATGCCAATTGAAGGATTTGGGCAATTTAACTCATGGTGCGCATTCTTGCGAGAATCCATTACGGCTTGGGGCAAAATGTTGGTTGAGTTTGATTGACCATTTGTCCCTCTCATAGGAATGAGCAAAGGTCAGAAGGATCCAACTGTAAAGGGGCAACAATTAAAGTACATATGTAGAATGCTCCAAAGACCTCTACACATTGCAGCTGAGAGGTTCAGGTTTTACATGGCTCAACAATTACAGTCATTACATTAGTGCAAGGCTGAGCTCTAGTCTACTCCAAGCAGGCAGCTTGACAGTGCCCTGACTGAGGGTCATAGTGCCTGGCTGTACTCATCCAGATCCAACCCCCTTTGTGAAAGCACTCTCATGCCTGGGACATTGAGATAATGTGGTGGGATCAGCTCCAAGTGATCTTAAGGCTGTACTACGCTGCAACGGAGGGTCTGGAAATGGAATGCCTGGAATGAGGGCAGCCCAAGGGCTCCACAATGACTTCCTAGCTTGTCAATGGATGATGATCATTGCAGGGTTATGTTCAATCATGTCTCTGTTCAATTTTTCCACAGTGATGAGGAGAAGGTGCAGAATGGAGGCACCATGCAAAGCTGCCTTTTTCATGGCTCTCCTGAATGAGGAGGAGAAGGAGGGCCCATCACCATCAGGCAGGGCAAAGGGAAGAGCCTCGGCATGAGGAACATGGGTCAGCGAAGCCCAATAAAGACCCAAAAGCTGAGGAGGAGAGACCGATTCCACAGAGGCATTTGGCATGACCTAGGGTGTACTGGAGGTACCTTGCATACTTGGAGATGAGTGAGAGACAGTGCCATAGATGCTTTTGCTTGTCAAGAGATGTGGTGGCTCATATCTGCCACATTCTTCAGGAGGATCTCATGCCGCATGGCCTGAAAGTCTCAAAAGGTTACCGGTGCACTCAATGTTTTTGCGAGTGGCTCGTTTCTGAGCTCCACTGGGGGCCTCTGCAGAATGTTACAATCCTCCGCTCATAAATGCACCCCAGAGATCACCGATGCCCTGTTCAGAAAGGCACATTTAGGTCTCGTTTTCCCTGGATGAAGCCAGCCAGGCTGCCAGAGCAATGGGATTGGTAGTTATCTTCGGCTTCTCACAGGTACAGGGTGCCCTCGACTGCACACATGTGGCACACATATGGCAGCAGCCACAAAGATTCATCAATAGAAATGGCTTCCAATCTCTCAACGTGCAGCTGATCCATGATCACCAGGAGCAGATTATGCAAGTCTGAGTGAGATACGCTGGGAGCTCACATGACTCGTACATCTTGAGTCACTTGCAGGTGCCACAGATCTTCGAGGGCCCTCAGCACATTCAGGGCTGGTACATCAGTAATAAAGGCTACCCCCAAAAGATGTGGCTAATGAAGCTTGTTCAACGGCCACAAAGTGCTTCAGTGGAGAGGTACAATGCGGCTCACTCCTTGATTGAGCAGACCATTGGCATGTTGAAGATGCATTTCAAATGTCTGGACCAGTCAGGTGGTGCTCTCCAGTACTGATCCCAGAGGGTATCCTACATCATCATGGTTTGCTGCACTCTACACAACCTGGTGCTCCAAATGGGGAATGAGTTGCCACATGGAGAGATGGAGGAGCTGCACATCTCAACTGGTGAGGACATTGAAAAGGATGAGCTCAGTGAGGGTGAGGATGTTGATGCCTCACAGGAAGGGGTCATAGCACATGCCAAACCCAACAGATGTGCCCGTGAGGTCCTTTATAGCCAAAAGGTTCCAGGACGATGAAGACAACTAGCTCATATGAGCCCGTTTCACCTGTGCCCTCCAGACAGCCCAGGAGAGTTTGAGATGGATTGCCCTAGGGTGTCTGGCAGATGTAGCTCCTCCCTGTGTGTGCCCATGGTCCCCTTCTTGTCTCCTTGTGGAGAAGCGGCTCCTGGAAGAAGATTGAGGTGCCCCATCCCACTCTTGCATAGCCACTGATGGATCCCACTCATAGCTATAGCAGTGGTGTGCAGGTCCAAGCACATATCTGGCACAGACTACTGGACCAAGGTCTCCATGGCAGTCACCACCTTCCAATGGTGTCATCGATGTGCTGCCAGAGACAGAACATGGACGGACTCCTCCATCCTCCATTCCAACCTGGTGACAGCCTCTGACACCCCTGCCTGCTGTACCCCTGCCTGTCTTTGGTGCTCCAACATCTCTCTGAGGGCTAATTCCAGAGGCTTATTATTGGACTCTGAGCAGGAGCCTGACTTCTAGCGGTCCTCTGACTGTTGGTGACATTGGCTGTCACTGCCTTCACCTGTTGTGGACCTGATTCTGTACTGTGCTCGCCAGACAGTGACCCTAAGACTGCTTTAAAACTAGGTCCCACCAAGGTGTGTGTCTCTGAACTGTTGGAGGGTGCAGGTGAATGCAGTGACATCCAGTGAATCCTCAGCCTCCTCATCCGAGGTGTCCTGAGTGCTGGGGCTGATGGGCTGGCTCATGGTGTGCCTCTGCCTTTTCTTGCTGATAGAGAGAGAAGATAATTAGTGATTGGATGGAGAGTCACCCACATTAAAGAGCACTCACAGTGACAGCGAGTGGGTGAATACTCGTGGATTGAGCCTCACTGGCTTGTTTGGAATGCCGATCTCATCTTCAGTGCAGGAACAATCCCTGTTCTCACTAGCCAACTCTGCCGCCTGCTCCTCAAAGGTAGTGAGTGGTCTGAGATCCGTCACCACCCCCCCCCCCCACTGCAACCCTCGTGTCTGGGATCTCTGCTGTTGTTGTGAACCATCTTGTCCTTCATAAAGACAGATGGACAGACCCTGAGCAGGCCAGATGCCAAAGCAGATGATAAGCATGCCTGCCTTCTGTGTGTACTGAGTTGACCTGTGTAAGGGTTGAAAACGCGACTTGTGCAAGATGTGACAAGAGGTGAAGATATAAAAGTGTGTGTGAGAGAGTCAGTAAAGATGCTCCCTTGTGCTGGTAGTGTGTGAGGTCCCTGTGGATTGTAGCCCTGCAAATGCCTGGTGGACTAATGAGAGTATGAGTAAGGAGAAGTTTCACTTACCCTGGTGGAGCGGATGAGATTATTTATCCTTTTTCTGTGCTGGAAAGCAGTCCTCTTCTGAGGACTGCAGGCACTGCCCTCCCTGGAAACCTCCTCACAAACATTGGGAGTGAGGTTGATGGAGCTCCAGCTCCCAACCTGGAGGTGAAGGACCTCCTCCTGTTCCTCAATTGCCTGGAGGAGTGTCACCAGGCACTTATCGCTGAACTTCGGTGCTTATGGTTTGTCTCTTTTGGGGGCCATTCTGGTGCTTGCCACAACAAGTCCTGGGCTGCAGAGAGTGAATATGTGAGGGTTCAGTTTAAATATGGTACCCGGGAACACAACACGATGAGGTAATGTGGGCGGACGAATCTCAGCTCGCCCTGTCGTGAGATATGATGTGCTGCTAGTTTATGCATACATAATGAGGTGAAAAGCAGCTGATCTGCTGCAGCAACCTCACCAAGCCAGAGGCGGAACTGCACCGACTTTCCTGCCAACCACGGCATTCAGTCTCCAGAGTGGAAAGTTCAGCCCATAGTCTCATAAAAGTTTGGCCATTTAGAACTAAGATGAGGAGAAATTTCTTCACTCAGACAGTTATGAATCTTTGGAATGCAAATAATTGGTACTGGTCCAAACTGGAGTCCCATTTTAAGGTATAGTTTGGACCAGTACCAGTCATTTCTGAAGTTTTACTGTTTTTTCCAGTTGATAAGACTATTCCAGAGCATTAAAAGATTATTTGGCACTAAGGGAGTCAAGGGATAGGAGGATAGTGCAGGAAAGTAGATTTGAAGTAAAATTTCAGCCACGGTCTTAACTTATTGAATATCAGCATGCAGGCTCGAGGGGCTGTGTGGCCTGCTCTCATTTCCTATGTTTTTAAATTCCAGGTTCCAATGCAGTACTGAGAGTTGCACTGTAAGAGGTGCTGTTTTTCAGATGAGATTTAAAACTAAGGCCATGTGTCTGCCCTCTCATGAGAACATGAATGATCCCATGGCACCATTTGAACAACGGGGGAGTTTTCCCTGGTATCCTGGCTAAATTTATCCATTACAAAAACAGATGATCTAGTCCTTACCTCATTGCTGTTTGTAGTTTTTAACTGTGCTTATTTACAACAGTGATTGTACTTCAAAAGCACCTCTTTGGCAGTAAAGCATTTTGGTATGTCTTGGAAGAAAGGCACTATATAAATACACGTTCATTTGTTCTATTTTTTTTTAGGTATAAGGGCAAGTATAGAAACGTGCACAAGTCATACGTTTCCAGTTACGTGTGACATATTACTGGGTGCGTGCTGTCAGTTTTACTTACATCAGTCAAGCATTTCCTTGGGTGGTTTTCTTCAAGGTTAATGACAAATGTAAGTATATTTGTGAGTTGCACAATAGTAGAATCTTTCTTCTTCATTTTTACCCTATATGGGAAAATTCCACCAAACCCATGGATTAGGAAATTAAAAGAGTTAATTCCTCTTTCTTCAGGGAATGCTGTGTTTCTTAGAATGGCAATAATTTTGCAGCTTTATCCCTTTTTTTAATACTTTCAGCAAATTTTTATATTGAGCACAGTATGATGCCATGGTCACCGTGGCACTTAATTCCAACTTAATTCTAGCTGTGCTGCCTGCAATGCCACTTTAATACAATGCCTGTTCCTTCTTATCAGCACAGTGCAACGATCCTGTATTATTACTAGTAATGAAGGGGAAAGCAAAGCAAATGTTTTATTTTTGCCAGCCTCTAATTTTCCATTTTTAGATTTTAGCCTGGCTCAGTTGATAGCACTCTCACCTCCGAGTCACAAGTTTGTCAGTTCAAGTCTCACTCCAGGGCTTGAGCACAACAACCAAGGCTGACAGTCCAGTGCAGTACTGAGAGAGTGCTGCACCTGTTGTAGGAACTACCTTTCATGAGACATTAAATTGGAGACCTGTCTATCGGGTGCAGGTAACAGACCCCATGACATTATTTCGAAGAAGTGCAGGGGAGTTACCCCCAGTGTCTTGATCAATATTTATCCCCCAATCAGCATCAGAAAAAAAATTTCTCTAGTCACTATCACATTGTGGGAACTTTTTGTACACAAATTGGCTGCCATATTTCCAACTTTACAACAGTGACTATACTTCAAAAGTGCATAATTAGCTGTAAAGTATTTTGGAAACCTGGTGGTCGTGAAAAGTGCTACATAAATGCAACTCTTTTTAATTTCATTTTGATGATGTTCCCTTGTTAGGTGCTGTACAAATAGGTATATAGCACCAGGAGGGTGACATTGTTTACCAACCACACACAACACAAGATGGGGACAACAGAGCATGGGAGCCTAGCTTGAGTTCCAACCTTAACTTTGCTGATAGAAATTAAGAAAAATCTTTGGATAAACCTGTTCAACCATTAGTTATAATGAGATATTAAGCATGGAGATAGAGTGCCCCCAGATTTAATTGCCACACTGTACCAAGTTAGCTGATATCATCTGGGACTGTAGTAAGGATGTCACCATTGATCTTGGCAGCCTTGGGATAGAGAGAGAAAAATAAACCAGAGTTCTGGCAATCTAGGAAGTGCATGAACCTGGACATCAGGTAGAATTACCACTGGGTAATTCCAATGCCATCCGAGGTCATACAGCACTGCCAATATTAACTCGATTAAGTACCAGAGGACACTTGAGTGACAGGGCAGCTGTATTCCAACAAAGAGTAACGTCCAATAGGAAAGGAAGGCAGAAACGAGAATTAGTGGGAAAATAAATCTCTTAATAACAGATACCTCCACGCCATAAGACAACAATGTAGGCAAGCTTCCATTTCAAAACAGCAGGCTCTCAATTCCATCCTGTTTCTGAGCACATCTCCAGCATGATGACTTTTTATTGGCATGATGTATCCACCCTAAACAGCTAATAATATCCTTCTCCACAATTTGGTTTTGGGCAGGCATCTATAGCTGCAAGGCGGTGCACCTGAATTTCTGGGCCATTATAATGTGCACCGTAAAATTACATCTGGTCCATTTTATCACTTTTACTTGTTTTGCAATGTTTTTAAATTGAAACCCACTGGGCCTTTTCCATATTTAACTCTAGAAGTATAACAAAACAATGAGACTGGGATACCCTTGAACTTGAAAAGGAGAAATCTGCAGGACTTCAGGTAGTAAATAGTTAGATTTTTCAAAGAGCCAGCACAGATGTGATGAGATATGATTCTATGGGAAGAATTTTCTCCCCGTCGGGCGGGCTGGGCGGGAGCAGTCAGCTGCATGCCGCCATTTTATGTGGGTGGGCCTATTAAGGCCTGCCCAGCGTGACATGCACCTGGAAGCACTCAGTGCTACCTGTGCGGGTAAGGGAAGGAGATAGAGTCGGGGCCTGTGCTCTTTCGTGCAAAATTAATCTCAGGGAGATTAATTTAATTGTGAAAAATTGAAAAAAAGAATTTTTTAAATTATTCAGACATGTCCCCTCATGTGACAGTGTCACATGAGCTGGCACATGTCTACATATTTTAATAAATTTTTTTATTTAATTCATAAAGCCTTCATGAAACCTCATCCCGCCCATGGATGAGGTTTCATGAGAAATGCAAAGGCCGCCTGGGCTCTTTGCCTGCCCGCCAGCCTTAAGGTTGGATGGGCAGCCCAGACAAACAGTTCAATTATGTCATTGATGGCCTTAACAAGGCTTTGACAGTTTGGTGGGCGTGCAACCAACTCCGATGCACACCCACTGAACTGAAGATCGGAATGACGCGCAATGACATCAGACGCATGCCCGACGTCACTGTGCGTCATTTTACGCGATGGCGTTCAGGGCCTGCCCTCGCATGCTGAACAGAAGATTTAGGCCTGTGACTCTATGAACCTTAGACACTGTTCATCATTCGTATATTTCTATTGCACTTTAACAATATTCATTGTGTGAAACAATCTGAGACCTTTCAATAAGATGAAGCTCTATATCAATGTAGTGAGTATCATTATTATTTCACTTAGAAAAATTAAAGTACCCAAATCAGTTTGGAGTAAGATTGTGTCACAGTCCTGAAGTGCCACTTAGGGTAAGTACTGTAGATAAGAAAGATCACAGAAAAGACAATCTAAAGTTTAATCTTCTAAATAGCACGTCTTAATTGGCTTATCTTCAATATTTCCAGTGAACTTTAGATCCATACATTAACTATTATGTAATCACATTGTTAAAATCAGCAGTGAAAGAGAGGCAGAGTTTAAATCTTCATACGACTGATGGCTAGAAGGGAGTATGTTGCAATGAGTATATTGTCATGCCTGTAGCTAACTGTTACACCTGTAACTACTAGTGGATCTCCTGTGTTACTCACAATAAGTTACATGAAATGCTGTTCTATAAGGACAGAGTTTTGTACCATCGAACAGATAGTGTATTATTAAAAAGCCATCATATTTAAAAAAATGATAGCGTAAAATATGTTCAAGTAAATTAAAGTTTAATTGTCATTTCATTAAGGAACTTTGCAGAGTAGAAAGGGCTTGTAAGACTCAATGTTTTATATATAATACAGATGGATGCAGGAGAATAATTCAACTGTTCATTCTTATCAGTCACCATGATTCCTTTGTTGAGGTATATGGTTCAGATTGCAGTCTTTTACCCTTAAATTTTGCCTATTAGAGGGTCAATTGCCTGGTCCAAGCGCAAAAGTGGCAGGACAGATTCAGGATGCCTATCAGCATAGGGAAATTTTTCAACGACTGATTTTGTGTCATGTCATGAGGTTATATTATGTGTGTGTGAGACCAACAAGTTCCCTGCCTGAATTGGGCATGCAGCCAGGAGCAAGCTGATTGAGGGCGCAGGATATCCGCACCGCAGCAGCTGTTAGACAGTTGTTGCTTCTATTTAAAGAGAACTGCTGTGTATTGTTGCAAACTGTTATTTTGGAAATGTTGGAATACAGATGATTAAAAAAATTCTACTGTTCCATTTGAAGATGCTGCATGTGAAGTGTTTAGGCAATAAATACAGCAAATACATTTTGCCCTCTCTAGAGCAGAGGTTCCTTCACAATACAACAACCCACAGTAGATTGGAGAAGTTGGTCAATAAAGAAGATTGAGGTAGCAAATGAGGAAGATGTTTACCAGCCTCTGCAACACTCCAAAGCCTAGCATTTGCTTATACGAAATTCATGAGCAAAGAACTTCCTTTCAACGTGGTGCAACATGGTTGAGGCTGTACACTGAGCACTCAGTCAAACATTTTAGTCCATTCATTCATGCACGTATATGCCTAGATTGCTGTATGGCAAATTTTATGGCTGCACTGAAATATATTCAACTATTATCACACTTAACTTTGCAAATGTGCCCACAAAGCTGCTTTACAGCACAACATGGGTGCATGATGCATGCATACAAGTTGGGCTGCAGGGTGGGCCTTTAGATATTACCATTTTCTCTTCAAACTTCCAACATCTTAACACTTAAGGAACAGTTTTAACAAGCCCACCTGTCAGGAAGCTGACAAAATCAGTGCAATGCTAGATTTACAACCTGCCAGATTTTACTCCTCATTGAATTCAGTGGACAGTATTATCGGGTGGGATGTAAAACTGCTCAGGGCCTAGCTCATCCTTTGCTTAATATTTGTTGTCACCTTATTCATTCACTCATTCACTTAGGGAAACAGATATTCACAACACATGCCAAAGCAGCATAATATATTGGCACACTACTCTTCTGAGGACTGCTTGCCGTCATCATTTTAATATCTTCCTCTTTTGCTTCTCCTTTGTCTCCAAAGGTGATGATGCAATTTCCATTCACAGTGGAGAAGCCGTCACCTCACAGCCCATCTCACGCTGTGCACTTTGTGCAAGTAGCATATATATATATCCACTTAGGTTATTTGGCTAGTCAGGCACCAGGTGACATTCTGGGCAGGATCGAGAAGGAGAAATATGCACACCAGAGGCCAGCTTGAGGCCTTCCTCAGCTAATGAGTCTGTGAATTTGCACCTCATGAACACCATGTGAGCACCAACGATTTCTATTACTAAAGAATGTGTAAAGCCTCCTGGAAGGCCTGGTTGTAACTGTGGGAAAGGTTCACTTCCCAGAATCATCAGATCTATCCCATCCCAGCACGGCACACAAGTGTCAGCTTGATAGAAATACAGTGCACCTTGGAATTGGAAGCAATTCCTTGGCCATCTGCAGGAGATGATAGAGGCCCTGAAACCAGATTCAATCCAATTTCTCTCCTGAACACTCTGATTTTGAGCCATTGAGACTTTGAAATCCAGTGTACAGACATCTCACATTGTTGGGAACGGAACTATAACAGGTTGATGCAGGATTTCACACACCTCATTGCTACCCAGCCGTCTATTTCCATCTAGGCCAATATGAGATGCTACAAGAGTGCCCAGAAATAAGTTGGTACAGAACCATCCCATCTTCCAGCAGAAGCAGGTTTGGGCACTTCCATCACACAAAGTACCCACTGACACTTAGCAGATAGCCCACTTACTTCTGCCACTGTGGAAGCACCTAAAAGGAGCAGTAGAATAGATTCAAGAAGACTGCACACAGCACACTGTCAACGAGGAGTAAACATTATTAATGTTGCATACACTATTCACTTGTTTGAAAATAAAATGATTACACTTTCTTTCAACTTTTTCTATACTTCACTTCAGGTGGGGGAGAATAAGATCACATGAGATGAAATGATGGGAGTTGAGGTAGGGTAGAGAATATTGATGGGCATGAAAATCATTAGGAAAATGCCATCAAAGGAGGTAGATGGGAGAATACCTTGCATGGGGAGTTTCCACAGCTTGACTCAGCTGGGGGCTGATCTATCTGTGGAACTTAGGATGTCAAGTTAGTTGAGGCATACCTGCCTCTGAAAAGGCAATTCCTATTCCCCTCCTACTGGGGAGGGAGGAACGAGGGCCAGGGAAGCAGTGCTGACCGTAAACCATGATTAGTCTTTTTGAGAAAAAAAATCCACAGATTGTCTTTGTAGCCGGGAAGGACATGAGCTGGCGGGGCCGAGGATCATAGATCAGAAAAAAAGCAGCACAGATGAAGGCCAGTCAGCCCATCAAGGCTACAGCAGCTCTTTCAAAGAGCAATCCAGATAATCCCGCTTCCCCACTCTTTCCCCAAATCCCCTCCATATTTTTCTCCATCAAGTATTCCCTTTTGAAGGTTTGCTCTTGAATCTGTTTCATCACCCTATCAGGTATTACCTTCCAAATCCTAACCATGTCTACTCTGGTTCTTTTGCCAATCCCCTTAATTCTCTGTCCTCTGGTTATCAGCCTTTCAGCACTGGAACCAGTTTATCTTTATTTACTTGGTCGAAGTTCTGCATGATTTTAAACACCTGTGTCAAATCTCCCCTTGGTCCTCCCTGCTCTAAGAAGAACAAGCCCAACTTCTCCAGACTATCATTGTAAATATAATTTCTCATCCCAGGAACCATTCCAACAAATCTCTTCCTATCTGCAAAACCAGTGCCCAGAATTGGACAGAATTGGGGTCAACTAGCATTTCATATAGGTTTAGCATAACTTCCAAACTTGTGTATTCCTATGGATCTATTTATGAAGCCCAGGATCCCATGTGCTGTATTAGCTGCTTTGATAACCTGTGTCATACCCAGTAAAAGCATGTCATATTCATAACTTTAAACATGGACTGTATTCAGTATAGAATTTTCTGGGACTTACTTTTAAAATTGACATTAATGTTATTAAGATGGCTGCTGAGGTCCCGCTGACTTTTTCAATTTCTGCACAGACAGCCTCAAGTCTCCGGAAAATTCCGAACTGTATGACCATGGGCAGGGTCCCTTTTGAATGGAAATACCAAGAGAAAAAAAACATCTGAGGAATTCACACCTTCTCCTTCTATTGTTTGTGGATTTACCAAAACTCAGCAACAATGGACTTCCAGACCTACTGTCTCCAAGCTTGTTCTTGTGTGTGTGTGTGTGAATGAGTGAGGTCGAAATAGTGTCTTGTAGAAGTTCAACATAACATCCTTGCTCTTGTACTCTATGCCCCTATTAATAAAGCCTAGGATACTGTATATTTTATTAACCGTGCTCTCAACCTGTTCTGCCAATTAAATGAAGTTTGCACATATCCACCCAGATCCGTCTGCTATTGCACCCCTTTAGAATTGTCCCCTTTATTTTATAATCTCTCTCCATGTTCTTCTTACCAAAATGAATTAGTTCATTTTTCTCCACATTGAACTTCATCTGCCCATTCCACCAACTTGTCTATGTCTTTTGAAATTCTACACTAACCTCCTCACAGTTCACAAAGCTTTGTGTCATTTTTTGTATCAAGTTTTATATCATTTGCAAATTGTGAAATTGTGTCCTGTACAAGGTTATTAATATTACTATTAATAGGTAATAGGTCATTAATGTATATCAGGAAAAGCAAGGGTCCCAACACTGACCCCAGCCCAAAAAGCATGCATTAACCACAACTCTCTGTTTCCTGTCACTCAGCCAATTTTGTATCCATGTTGTTACTGTCCCTTTTACTCCATGAGCAATAACTTTGCTCACAGGTGTGTCATGCGGCATTGTATAAAAGGCCTTTTGGAAGTCCATGTGCACCATGTCAACAACAGTGACCTCATCAACCCTCTCTGTTACCTCTTCAAAAAACTCCAGCAAGTTAGATAAACATATTTTTCCCTTAACAAATCCATGGTGGCTTTCCTTAATTAATATACTTGTCCATGTGACTATTAATTTTGTGCCAAATTATTGTTTCTAGTAGATTCCCCACCACCAACTTTAAACTGACTGGCCCTTTAATTGCTAGGCTTATCTTTACACCTTTTTTTTGAACAAGGGTATAATGTTTGCAATTCTCCAGTGCAGCTGGCACCACCCGAGTCTAAGGAAGACTAAAGAATTATGGCCAGTTACTCCACAATTTCCACCCTCACTTTCTTCAGTATCCTTGGATGTACCTCATCTGGTCCTGGTGCCTTATCAACTTTAATTACAGACAGATTCTCCAATACGTCCTCCTTATCAATTTTAAACCTTTCTAGTGCCTGAAATACCCCCACTTTCACCATGGCCCAGGTAGTATCATCTTTCTTGGTAAAGACAAGGGGCGGAATTTTCTGTGCCCACTGGTGTCAGACTTGATCAGTGGCATGAGCGGACAATATGGCGTGATCAGTTTTACGACGGTGGGGAACCAGTTCACGATCATTCGCTCAGCTCGCTGACGGCGGGCCATGTTTTCCACCATCAAACATCAGGAACCTCATTGTCATATATCAGCATATCATTATCAGGCCAGCCCGCCGGAATCGTTCCCTCACTCGCGGGAGCATCTGTCCACGTCAGCATGCTTTCCTGCCAAAGTGTCTCACAACAGCACATAAAAGGTGTGCCCTTGGCGGCCTGCACTTTGAGGGGAACACGGAGGTGAGTGCACAGTAACATTGTGCATCGCTTGCCCGGATCACCTGTTGGACTTCAAGCTTGAGGGGCAATGGGGGTGGGGGGGGCAAGGTTAAGGACAGCCCTGCCGTTGAGATGACTTGTTGGGCGGGGGGAGGGGCGCAAGGCCTGCCATTGAATAAAGTGCACAAGCATTCAGAGTTGGGGGTGGGGTGGGCAAGGGAAGTGGCCATGCACTAGGGAAACCTGTATAAAGTGACCACTCCCCTGCAGCTCAGACAGTACAGGGGCACCCACGTTGATATGATTGGAATTGGGCTTCTAGCTTCTCTGCCCACTCAAGCAACACAGAGGCATCAAAATGCTACCAAGTGCTCCACAGCTATCCCGCCCCAACCCCCTGGCACAGATGGCAAATTCATGAGATTTTAGTAGACTGCAGAACAGTTGGGTCACTGCACACATTGTACAATCTCCTCGCTAAAGCTGGCCATGGAGCAGTCACTGCTGGAGGCGCTCACAGCCCCTTGCAATGTCAGCATCCCGGTTTGGACCAGTCTCCCCCATGGTTCAAGCTAAAAGGGCAGCCATGCAGCGCACAAATCTCTGGCCATCCAAGTGGTGGCTAGCACTGTTCGGGATGCTTTTAAGGGGCCATCATACTTAACCAGGACAGGTTCTTAGTACATCCATGCTAACCACGTCTCTCCCCCTCTCTCTCTCGTTCATCCTGCAGGAGGAGTACATCAGGATCATGGAGCTTGGTGAACTAGCTGTATGCCTGATGGCCTAGAGAGCACAAAGACGACAAAGGAAAGAGTGACTGAGGCTCCTGGCTGCGCAGAGACAGGAGCAGCAACCTCAGGGATGGCTGGGGCTCCCACACACGCCACCCAAGAGCCCCAGTGAGCCGTCACCGGCTGGCACATAGTGACACCCAGGGAATAGACGCCGCCTTTCATTCCTGTAGATGACCAAGAACCAGCGTCACTGAAGACTGCCAAAGTCTAGGGAACTGGTCACTCACATCTGCCAGCTACTGCAGGATTTGGCACCACGGGGACATGGAGGACATCCACTGCCAGTGGCTGTG
This sequence comes from Carcharodon carcharias, assembly GCF_017639515.1. Taxonomy (NCBI): domain Eukaryota; kingdom Metazoa; phylum Chordata; class Chondrichthyes; order Lamniformes; family Lamnidae; genus Carcharodon; species Carcharodon carcharias. Next base: position 53,843,135 of record NC_054480.1, read on the forward strand.
AAAGTGACCACGTCGCTCAATTTCTACACCAGAGGCTCCTTTCAGGGCTCCGCAGGTGACCTCTGTGGGATCTCACAAGCCACCACCTAACAATTTGACCCATGTGGTCACGGATACCATCTTTGCGAGGGCATACAAATTTATGCATTTCATCCCGGATCAGGACAGCCAGGATGCAAAGGTGATTGGATTTGTCCAGATCTCGGGTTTCCCACAGGTGCAGGGTGCAATTGACTGCACTCATGTGGTGCTCATATCTCCATCACAACACACAATGGACTACATCAACAGCAAGAGGTTCCCCTTAAACTTCCTAACACTGCCACTACATCTTGGTGCTCCCCAGACATCCACAGTGGAGGTGGAGGCAGCATGCTGACTGTGACTCCCTATCTGTGATGACCTTAGCGGGTGTCCTCTGGAGGGCCGAGATTTGGAGGGCCCCAGCCTGCTTTCGGGGTGGTGCTGTGTGGCAGTGGCTCCCTCCTCAGCCTGTGGAGCTGGAGCTGCTGAGGTCACAGAAAGAGGGGAGTCAGACAGGCCAGATACTCTCGAAGTCAGCTGGGTAGATGGTTCAGAGTGTGCACCTGCTGATCCTCCTCCCTATGGGTGCCTGGGGGCCCCAGGCTGACTCCTTGTGGAGCAGGGGTAGCTGGAGTGAGCTGGAGCCTGGCACCCCTCTTGTGTACACACTGTTGGAGGCCAACTATGACATCAGTGATGGAGTTGATCCCGTGCAGCACTGCAGGAGCAAAGCCCTGGACCAAGGTCTCCATGGCGGCCGCCATCCTGCCAGTGTTGACCTCGGTGCGTAAACATGCCAGTGCCATCACCTCAGAGTGAAGGCAGATGGACACCTCCATCATGCCTTGAAATTTGAGGAGTGCAATGGATATCCCTTCCTGATGTTCCCGAGCTTGCCTTTGCAGCTCCAGCAACTGTGACATGACAGAATCCAGAGGCTCGTCATCTGACTCGGACTCAGCAGAGTTCTGCCCTCCAGCAGTCTTCTGAGTGCCGGATATCTGAGAAGTCTCTGCCTCCACCTGCTGTGGAACGGACAGTGCAATATGCTCACCAGATTGTAATCCCAGGGCTACTCTAAAGCTAGGTCCCACCGAGGTGTGTGTCTCTGCGCTGGTGGAGGGTATGGGTGGGTGCCGTGATGGGATTTCAGGGAGGGTCCCTTCAGATTCCTCTTCAGAGGTTTCTTACAGGCTTGACTGGAGGTCCTGGGTGTTGAATTCCATCAGCTGTTTGGCAGATGTGCCTGCAAAAGCAAGGAGAGATAATTAGTGCATGGCAGTGGCCTATGAAACAGGACACATCACTCCCAGCATGGTTGTCTGATGGATGTTACATTGTTGGATCCTCACTTGGTAGAGCAGCGCCGACCTCACCATCAGTACAGGACCAGTCCAGATCCTCACCAGCCAGCTGGAAGTCCATGAGGACCTTGATTTTAGGCATTCCACCACTGGTCTGCGCCCTCTCCCTCTTGTTGTAGGCCAGCTTGTCCTGCATGAATAGAGATGGAGACAGTGTAAGCAGGACGCTTGCCAGGGCAGATGATAAGTTATGCCTGGCCTGTGTGGGTGGTGAGGGGTCCCATGGATGGGATGGGGGCAATGATAGAGTGAATGGTGATGTCTCTTGAACCACCGGTTTGTGAGGGCCTAATGGATGTGTGATGTGTTTGTGAGTGTGTGATTTGAGAGTGATGAGACGAATGACTTACTGTGGCAGAACAGAGGAGATCATTCATCCTCTTGCGGTACTGGGTGGCTGTCCTCTCTTGAAGGGCATTGGCGCTGACCACCACTGCCACCACCTCCCAAGCCAGATTGGTGATTTTGCTGCCCATCCTGGGGCCAGAGAAGGGGTAGAGGACATCCCTCCTGGTCTCCACGGCATCCAAAATGTGCTCGAGAGACGCATCGCTGAACCTGGGGGTTGCAGTCTTCTTCAGTTTCAGGGCCATATCTTCCATGCAGCAGTGGTGGTCTGGAAGCACTGAGATGTGTGCTTGTGGCTGGACTTTAAACATGGTGCCCAGTGTGATGCAGCAGTGGTCTCATGGCGGACGGAGCGAATGAGAGCCCACCTGCCGTGGAAAGAGCGTGTTTCCCAGGAGCACATAAATAATTTGATGGGTTTCAGACAATGCGGCACCATTGCAGCCGGCAGGTAAATGTTGTTTTACCCGCTCGCTACCGCACTTAGTGCAAATCAGGGACAATTCCGACCATGGAAAGTATTCATTTATTAATAACTCAGCTATGCCCTCTGTCTCCATGTGTCAATTCCCTTTTTGGTCCTTAATCAGCCCTGCTCCTCCTTTCACCACCCTTTTATTATTTATATGCCTATAGAAGACTTCAGGATTCCCTTTTTATATTGGCTGCCAGTGTCTTTTCATACTCCCTCTTCATTTCTCTTATTTCCTTTCCCACTTCCCCTCGGAACCTTCTAAATTCAGCCTGGTTCTCAATTGTATTTTCTACCTGAGATTTGTCATAAGCACACTTATTCTGCTTTATCTTAATTTCTATCTCTTTTGTTGTTCAGGGAGATCTGGATTTGTTAATTGCCCTACCTTTCCCTTTTGAGGGAATATAGCTTGACTGGATTCAAACCATCTCTTCTTTGAAGGTATCTCATTGTTCTGCCATTATTTTTCCTGCCAACCTTTGACTCCAATTTATTCGGCCCAGATCCGTTCTTACCCCATTGAAGTTGGCTATCCTCCAGTTAATTATTCTCACTCTGTATTGTTCTTTGTCCTTTTCCTTAGTCAGCCTAAGCCTTAAGATACAAGGATCTCTGTCCCCTAAATGTTCTCCTACTGACACTTGAGTGTCATGCGTGTCATGCTACCTTCAAAATTTGAAATTGTGCCCTATAGCCCTAGTCAAAGTCAGTAATGTATATCAAAAACAGCAGTGGTCCTAGTACTGAACCATGGAAAACATTACTTTATCCCTCCCTCTTGTCCAGAAAACAGCTATTCACCACAACTTTCTGTTTTCTACCTCTTAGCCAACTCTTTTTAATCCATGCCACTACCGGCCTTTTATCCTATTGGCCTCAATTTTGCTAACGAGCCTATTACTTTAACAAATGCCTTTTGAAAGTTCATATTCACAGCATCTGTCCTCATCCACCCACTCTGTTATCTCATCAAATAAACTCAATCATATTAGTCAAACAAGATTTATCTTATATAGTCATCCCCTCCTTTGGCGATGGGTAACAGGTTGTCCAACTGCACGAACAAGGGCAGGCAGAGCTCTATACAAATGAAGTATGCTCCTACTGACCTTGCAAACTCTGGCAACGCCAGTGTTGGAGGGCAACAGTGGGCATGAACCAACATAACACCAGGAACACAACTCAAGGAATTCTTCTGTTAATGATTTTTTTTGTTCGCTACAGGCATGATGTTATCATTAATAAAACACACGAGAAATCCATGACAGTAATTATGTTTGTATGTTGTGCTACATTTACATATTCAGCATGTGTTTCACATCTGTAAACAGAACAGCCACTTTGCTAATACATCACTTCCTGGACAACATCACTGATGAATGGACTGATCATTAAGCTGACTAGAAGTTCTTGTTAGCAGGCACATGGTCAACTATGCAACATCAAGTACTTTTGTTCTAGGCAATATGGCCCTCTGGCTATCATTAGTTTTTTTTCAACACCCAATCTCACAGTTCATGTATTATGTTTCTGACATATTTAGTACCTTGTAATATTGTGTTTCCTTTAACTCAACCGCTATTTATTTCTCAGCTATTATTTTGTCAATTTCAAATCAATAGTTATTAGGATAAAATTATCAGCCAACAAGATAATTGTAATTGTCATAGAGTAGTACAGTACAGAAGGAAGCCGTGCAGCTCATCAAGCCTGAGCCTTCTCTTTCAAACAGCAGTCCAATTAGATCCACTTTCCTGCTCTTTCCTCATATTTCCACCATGTTTTTATCTTAAGTATTTATCCAATGCCCTTTGAAGGCTACAACTCAATCCGTATTTATCATCCTTTTTGCAATTGTATTGAGCCTTGGTGAAATCACACATGGAGCATTGTGAACAATATTGATAGCCTTACCTTAGGAAGAATATGCTTCCCATAGAGGGAGTGCAACGAAGATTCACCTACTGATGCCTGGGATGGAAGGATTGCCCTATGAGGAGACTGGGCCTGCATTCTCTACAGTTTAGATGAATGGAAGGTGATCTTATTGAAACATAATTCTTACAGGGCTCAACAAGGAAGATGCAGGAAGGTTGTTTCCCCTGATGGGGGCTGTCCAGAACCAGGGGACACAGTATCAGAATAAGGGGTAGGGCATTTAAGGCTGAGATGAGGAGGAATTTCTTCACTCAGACAGTGGTAAATCTTTGGAACTCTCTGCCTCAGGGTGCTGTGGAGGCTCAGGCATTGAGTATGTTCAAGGCAGAGAACATAGATTTCTAAAACTAAATCAAAAATACCTGGAAAAACTCAGCAAGTCTGACAGCATCTGCGGAGAGGAACACAGTAAAAGTTTTGAGTCCGTATGACTCTTCAACAGAACTAAGGAAAAATAGAAGAGAGGTGAAATATAAGCTGGTTTAAGGGGGGACGGAACGAGTAGAGCTGGATAGAGGGCCAGTGATAGGTGGAGATAACCAAAATATGTCACAGACAAAAGGACAAAGATGTGGTGAAGCTGGTGATATTATCTAAGGAATGTGATAATAAAGGTACAGGTAGCCCTATTGGGGGTGGGGTGGAGGGAGGGACTGAAATAGGCTAAAAGGCAAAGATAAAACAATGGATGGAAAAACATTTAAAAATAAAGGAAATAGGTGGGAAAAGAAAAATCTATATAAATTATTGGAAAAAAAGGGGATCGGAAAGGGGTGGGGATGGAGGAAAGAGATCATTATCTAAAATTGTTGAACTCAATATTCTGTCCGGAAGGCTGTAAAGTGCCTAGTCGGAAGATGAGGTGCTGTTCCTCCAGTTTGCGTTGAGCTTCACTGGAACAATGCAGCAGGCCAAGGACGAACATGTGGGCATGAGAGCAGGGTGGAGTGTTGAAATGGCAAGCGACAGGGAGGTCTGGGGTCATGCTTGCGGACAGACCGAAGATGTTCTGCAAAGTGGTCACCCAGTCTGCATTTGGTCTCTCCAATTTAGAGGAAACCGCATTGGGAGCAGCAAATGCAGTAGATTAAATTGAGGGAAGTGCAAGTGAAATGCTGCTTCACTTGAAAGAAGTGTTTGGGCCCTTGGACAGTGAGGAGAGGGGAAGTAAAGGGGCAGGTGTTGCACCTTCTGCGGTTGCATAGGAAGGTGCCGTGGGAGGGAGTTGAGGTGTAGGGGGTAATGGAGGAGTGGACCAGAGTGTCCTGGAGGGAAAGATCCCTGTGGAATGCTGCTGGGGGTGGGAGGGGGAGGGTGGGGGGGAGGTGAAGGGAAGATGAGATTGGTGGTGGCATTATGCTGGAGTTGGCAGAAATGGCGGAGGATGATCCTTTGAATGCGGAGGCTGGTGGGGTGATAAGTGAGGACAAGGGGGACCCTATCAAGGTTCTGGGAGGGAGAGGAAGGTGTGAGGGTGGATACACGGGAGATGGGCCGGACACAGTTGAGGGCCCTGTCAACCACCATGGGTGGAAAACCTTGGTTAAGGAAGAAGGAGGACATGTCAGAGGAACTGTTTTTGAAAGTGGCATCATCAGAATAGATGCGACAGAGGCGAAGGAACTGAGAGAATGGGATGGAGTCCTTACAGGAAGCGGGGTGTGAGGAGCTGTAGTCGAAGTAGCTGTGGGAGTCGGTAGGCTTGTAATGAATATTGGTGGACAGTCTATCAGCAGAAATTGAGACACAGACGTCAAGGAAGGGAAGGAAAGTGTCAGAAATGGACCATGTGAAAATGATGGATGGGGTAGAAATTGGAAGCAAAATTAATAAATTTTTCCAGGTGCAGAAGAGAGTACGAAGCAGCACCGAAGCAATCATCGATGTACCAGAGAAAGAGTTGTTGGAGGGGGCCAGAGTAGGACTGGAACAAGGAATGTTCCACATACCCCATAAAGAGACAGGCATAACTGGGGCCCATGCGGGTACCCATTGCCACACCTTTTATTTGGAGGAAGTGAGACGAGTTTAAGGAGAAATTAGTCATGTGAGAACAAGTTCAGCCAGATGGAGGAGAGTAGTGGTGGATGGGGATTGTTTGGGCCTCTGTTCGAGGAAGAAACGGAGAGCGATCAGACCATCCTCATGGGGGGTGGAGATGTAGAGGGATTGGACATCCATGGTGAAGAGGAGGCAGTTGGGGCCAGGGAACTGGAAATTGTTGATATGATGTAGGGTGTCAGAGGAATCACGCATGTAGGTGGGAAGGGACTAGACAAGGGTATAGGGAATGGAGTCAAGATAGCAAGAAATGAGATCCATGGGGCAGGAACAGGCTGACATGATCGGTCTGCTGGAACAGTCCTGTTTGTGGATTTTGGGTAGGAGGTAGAAGCGGGCCGTCCAAGGCTGGGCGACTATCAGGTTGGAAGCTGTGGAAGGAAGATCTCCAGAGGAGATGAGGTCAGTAACAGTCCTGGAAACAATGGCTTGATGTTCAGTGGTGGGGTCATGGTCCAGGGAGAGGTAGGAGGAAGTAGGTCTGCGAATTGACGCTCAGCCTCTGTAAAGTAGATGTCAGTGCGCCAGACAACAACAGCACCACCCTTGTCAGCAGTTTTGATGGCAATGTCAGGGTAGGACCTGAGAGAATGGAGTGCAGCAAGTTCAGAGATAGACAGGTTAGAGTGAGTGAGAGGAGCAGAGAAATTGAGACAACTGATGTCACGCCGACAGTTCTCAATGAAAAGATCAATAGAAGGTAAAAATCCAGAGGGACGGGTCCAGGTGGAGAGAGAATATTGGAGGCGGGTAAAAAGATCTGTTGAACGTGGAGAGGACTCCTGCTCAAAGAAGTGAGCACAGAGACAAAGGTGGCGGAAGCAGAGTTCAGCAACGTGCCGAGCCCGAAATTCATTGAGATGAGGGCACAAGGGTATGAAACTAAATCCTTTGCTGAGCACTGAACGTTCAGCATCGGAGAGGGGAATGTCAGGGGGTATGGTGAATACAAGGCCGGGGCTGGGATTGGAAGACGGGATGGGGACAGAGGGACAGGCAGGGGTGAAGGGTCCTGGATGGGTGTTGGTGTCGATGAGTTGTTGGAGCTTGCGTTCCTTTGCACCAGAAAGAAAAAGATAAAGTTTTTTGTTGAGGCGTCGGATGAGACAAAGAATAAAATGAAACTGGGGGCTCGGACAGCTTAGAATTAGGGTGCGGCGGTGCTGCTGGAGGGAGAGGTTAAGTGTGTTCATATGGCGGCACACGGCATTGAGTGTGGATCTCAGGATGCAACGAGAACTGCAGTCTGAGGAGCATTGTATGTCCCGGAGATACCTGTAATCCTGGGTGGGTTCGAAACATGAGGGATGAAACTTCAGTTGAAATCCACATGGGGTAAGTCAGAGACGGAGACAGTCACTGAGGAAGGAAATATGGCTGTGAAGGCGAGTTTTAGTAAACACCTTGTCAAACACCAGGCGAGAAATGGAAAGCAATGAAGGTGAACAAGGCAAAAGAGAGAGATGGAAATCCTATTGGAGAGAAGAGCAATACTTCTTCAAGGTAGGCATTTCTTGAAGAGCAGTGGCAGTCAATTAAACTCTAAGATAAAAGCAAAAAACTGTGGATGCTGGAAATCCAAAACAAAAACAAAAATACCTGGAAAAACTCAGCAGGTCCGACAGCATCTGCGGAGAGGAACACAGTTAAAGTTTTGAGTCCTTATGACTCTTTAACAAAACTAAGGAAAAATAGAAGAGAGGTGAAATATAAGCTGGTTTTAAGGGGGTGGGACAAATAGAGCTGGATAGAGGGCCAGTGATAGGTGAAGATAGCCAAAAGATATCACAGACAAAAGGACAAAGAGGTGTTAAAGGTGGTGATATTATCTAGTGGAGGTGGGGTGGGGGGAAGGGATCGAAATGGGCTAAAAGGCAAAGGTAAAACAGTGGATGGAAATACATTTAAAAATAATGGAAATAGGTGCGAAAAGAAAAATCTATATAAGTTATTGGAAAAAAGGGGGATCGGAAACGGGGTGGGGATGGAGGAGAGAGTTCATGATCTAAAATTGTTGAACTCAGTATTCAGTCCGGAAGGCTGTAAAGTGCTTAGTCGGAAGATCACTCATCACCCTACCAGTCTACGCATTCAAAGGATCATCCTCCGCCATTTCCGCCAACTCCAGCCTGATGCCACCACCAAACACATCTTCCCTTCACCTCCCCTGGCGGCATTCCGCATGGAACTTTCCCTCTGGGACACCCTGGTCCACTCCTCCATCTCCCCCTACATCTCAACTCCCTCCCAAGGCACCTTCCAGGCAACCACAGTAGGTGCAACACCTGCCCCTTTACTTCCCCTCTCCTCACCATCTAAGGGCCCAAATGCTACTTTCAAGTGAAGCAGCATTTTACTTGCACTTCCCTCAATTTAGTCTACTGCATTTGCTGCTCCCAATGCGGTTTCCTCTAAATTGGAGAGACCAAACGCAGACTGGGTGACAGCTTTGCAGAACACCTTCGGTCTGTTCGCAAGCATGACCCAGAACCCCCTGTCGCTTGCCATTTCAACACTCCACCCTGCTCTCATGCCCATATGTCTGTCCTTGGCTTGCTGCATTGTTTCAATGAAGCTCAACACAAACTGGAGGAACAACACCTCATCTTCCGACTAGGCACTTTACGGCCTTCCGGACTGAATATTAAGTTCAACAATTTTAGATCATGAACTCTCTCCTCCATCCCCACCCTCTTTCCGATCCCCATTTTTTCCAATAATTTATATAGATTTTTCTTTTCCCACCTATTTCCATTATTTTTAAATGTATTTCCATCCATTGTTTTATCTTTGCCTTTTAGCCTATTTCGATCCCTTCCCCCCACCCCACCCCCACTAGGTCTACCTGTACCTTTATTATCACATTCCTTAGATAATATCACCAGCTTCAACACCTCTTTGTCCTTTTGTCTGTGACATCTTTTGGTTATCTCCACCTGTCACTGACCCTCTATCCAGTGCTACTTGTCCCACACCCCCTTAAACCAGCTTATATTGCACCTCTTTTCTATTTCTCTTTAGTTCGGTTGAAGAGTCATATGGACTTGAAACGTTAACTGTGTTCCTCTCCGCAGATGCTGTCAGACCTGCTGAGTTTTTCCAGGTATTTTTGTTTTTGTTTTGGATTTCCAGCATGCACAGTTTTTTGCTTTTAACAGATTTCTAGTTAAAGACATAAAGAAATATGAGAATAGTGCAGGAAAATGGTGTTGAGATAGAAGATCAGCCATGATCTAATTGAATAGCAGAGCAGGCTAGAGGGGCTGAATGACTTACTCCTGATCCTATTTCGTATTCACATATCTGAGACCATCTGCCTCTGAAATCCAAATGCATACCTTTGTCCCGTCTGGATTTTGTTAATGATTTCATTGTAGGCCTCAAAACCTCCACCTTCAGTAAACTTCAGCTCATCCATAACTCTCTTGTCCATGCCCTATCCCACAACAAGCTCCATTCACCAGCACTACCCCCACCGCCACCACCCCCACCACCACCACTCCCCCACCCCTGCCTGCTTTCACTGATCTACATTGGTTCCTGGTTCCCCAAAGCCTCAAATTTAAAATTATGCTCCTTATTTCTAAATTACTCCTTGCCCTTGCATTTTTCTATCTCTATAACCTCTTCCAGACTTCCATCCTTGGTGAACTCTCTATTCCACTAACTCTCCCTTCTAATGCATTAGTAGCTGTGCCATCAGTCATCTCAGCTCTCTGCTTTGGAATTTTCTCCCTAAACTCTTCTCCCTCCCCACCCACCTCTCATCATTAAAATCCATCTCTTCCACCAAGCTTCTGGTTAACGCTTCTAATGCCTTCTCCTTTGGCTTGGGCACCCATTTTTTGGGTACACCTCTGTGAAGCACTTTGAGACATTTTTATATAAATATCATTTGTCAAAGTAAGAAGAAGAGGCCTGGGGTGAGTAGGAGAATGGGGCAGAGAGGTACTGCTGACAAAGCCCAAGGGTCATCCAGTGATCAGTCTGCCAAGAGGGTGACAGGGCAGGTAAAGGGTGCTGGTGGGAAGCAGCAGCAGGGGGTTCATGGATCAGTAATGTGTCAATGGACATTATAGAAACAAGCTAAAACTTTTGAAGAGTCATACGGACTCAAAGTGTGAATTCTGTTTCTCTCTCCACAGATGGTGCCAGACCTGAGTTTTTCCAGTGTTTTCTGCTTTTATTCAAAACATTTACTTCTTCAACTTCTGACTTGCATCTTTTCTTCTCCGTGTTTAATGGTTACTTTATCTTCTGATGGCACCTGAAAGGGAGGGAAAGTATTTTTAATCACTCCAATTTATCAGGTTGTTTTTTGCAGCACCACCAGTGAACCAATTAGAAGAGCAGCTGATTTACTTTCCTAATATATAATTGTTTTTCAACATTTAAACTGATCAGAAAACTAGGCCCTGAGCCCCACACTGATCCAATCATGAGACTTCAGATTATTACCTTGGTTACCTGCAATCCACTTATCCCTCTTAAATGTTCATGGGACAAAGACTTATGAGACATTTCTACTGTGAGTTGTACCTAGTCCTATGCCTATGATGAGGTTATTTCTATGAATTATGTGTAAAATAAAAATTCTGGTGCCTTTTAAGTACTGACAATTTCTATTATTCAGTAGCAGATTTTCCTCTATTTATGGTAGGTTATAGAGATTCCGCTAAGATAAATGTATATTAATATACTGCACATGGAACAATATTTAAAATGTTTAACTAAACAACACTAAACAGTGCTCTACGTAAAATATTTATCAATGATATAATGTGAATGAACTCTTACACTAAATTTATTATATCCAAAATAGTGGATTGCCGGGAGCATGTTAGATGTAATTGTGATGATGCAAACAGGAATGAAGCTTAAGCAGTTTATACTCTTATCAAAGCCTTTCAGCTTGCAAACACGTCCATCCTCCCAATCATCTGTTGTAAATTATATAGTATGTTAAAGTATACAATTCATTGAGTGTTACAATTTAGTGTAAAATGTTCTCCCTACTGTTTTTTAGTAATAATAAATGTGGACTTCTACAGTGTGGCTATGATCCACTTAGCAGTGTGTGTGTAGTCCCACTATAGTAACTGAGCCTGCCCAGTTGGTAAAGGCAGCATAACTGAGCCAAACATTCCATACAATATAACTCTTTGCTGCAGCATACAAATGTATAAGCAGCTTGTTATATATTTTTCTCAAGGCTTCAAAGCTGAACCTCTTGAGACAGAGATTTTGTGGATGTTATGTTGGACGCATGCTGTATCTCACTATGACACAATGACCTGGGACCCCAACAGAGACCGAATACGCTGAATCTTGGATTCGAATAGGAGTTCCCAACAAGCCAAGTAAGACTGGGAACTGACACATTATTATAGAGTTGATCTTCAGACAACTTTTCTTAGTGGAAACATTTAAATTTATTTAAAAGACAGCAGCAGCAACTACATGTGTGCATCAAACTCTATGGGGAGATTTTTCTCCCCATCGGGCGGGCACAGAGCTGATCGCAGCTCACAATCGGCTCCATGCTGCTCCCGAGGATAGTGGGAGTGTGCAGGTGACAGCAGGAGTACAATGACCGTGTCCAATGGCGACCCAGTTGCCTGTTCAAATAGAGCACTGGCAGCCTTGCAAAGGCTGATTATAGTGGCCAGTAGAAGGGCACCCCAGAGTGCTGCTAGAGAGCAAGCCAGGCTGGAGGCTAGGGCAGTGTGCTCCTCAGTTAGCTCATGAGTGCCTAGCTGGGAGTATGTTATACATAATTGTGATGATGCAAACAGGAATGAAGCTTAAGCTGTTTATACTCTTATCAAAGCCTTTCAGCTTGCAAACACATCCATCCTCCCAATCATCTGTTGTAAATTATATAGTGGAGGCAGCATGTGGGCAAGGGGGGGTGGGGTCAACCCTGGCTTCTTGGTGAGTGTGCGGCAGCTGCGGGTGACGAAGCACTGGAGCCCTTCAATGTCCCGCTCTGGTTGGGGTGGCAGGGATGCGATGGCAATCCAGGTATAGGGTGGACTAATCAATGCTCTTCTCTCCTTTACAGCAGAAGACTGCACACAATGCCGCCGAGTGAACGCGGACTGGCAGAGGCCAGGCCCAGTTGGCCATCGCGTCTAGATATGAGCTATGAGCTGGAGGTGATGTATCTGGAGAGGCGCCATGCACCCAGATCTACCGGTGGCAGTGAGGCTGGGGTACAACAGGGAGGTATGATTGCCAAGCACTGAGGTCACCAAGTGTGTCCCAGCAGCCCTGGCACTGCTGAACGCTCAGTGATTGAAGTTTGCAACATGGGTTGACCATTGATTATGGAAGGATGAGCGCATAGTGATCCGGGGGGCAGGCATGCACATTCACATTGGCTTCCCTTTAACTAATCAAATGTCCTTGTTCTTCCTTTCAGCATCACCGGAGCAGGGCTGGGAGGAGGAGGCAGAGGGGCCATTTCTCACCTCAGAGGCCCCTGAACAATTGGACTCACCAGCATCACACCATTTCTGCTAGGCAGGCACCAGTGCAGATACTAGCACCTCTGTGGGAATTAGATCACTGGCTAGTGTCCCAGGGCACAGCGGTGAGGGCACTTCATACTTGCTTGAGGTGTGGGCGGAGACAGAAAGTGCCCATGGCACCAGTAGTTGGAGGACTGCTGGGAACCAGGCATATGCTTAGTTGGTGGCTGATGATGTGCCTCTGGAATGGTCCGTAAGGCAGCAGATGATGGAAGTACAGCAGGGTATGCGGGAGGATCTGGCGGAGATACATGAGGCTATGTGTGGCATGGTCTCTGTGCCGGAGGAGTCTACATGGAGCATCACCGATGCAATGACCCTCATGGCTGAGCATCATGCTTCCTCCATGGAGAAAGTGGCAACTCTCGTGGAAAGGCTCCACCAGGAGAACAATCAGGGCTTCCTGGGGTTGCGCTTGGACCTACAATCCCTCACAGCAGCATTGACCTCAACTGGTCAGTGCCAGTGTGGGAGATGATATAGGCACCAAGTTTCCCAGCTCAGTGCCCATCCATCAATGGTGAACAGGGAGGTCAGAGGTGACCCCACGTCGGCGCAGCAGTTGCCTGTCATCTCTGCGGGCTTCTCTCAGGGTGCTCTGGATGAGAGGAGCAGCTCCTCCACCCCTCTGCCAGTGACCATGGGATCCGATGAAGCTGCGGCGATTGGGAAGATGCCATCTGTGGAACTGGCCACTCCCTCCCAGACGGGGCCATCAAAGGCTCCACAGGCCGGAGGACATCCGCCAAGTTCATCGAGTCCAGCGAACAGGCTGTCTCAGATGCCAGTGAGGGGGGAGCACCTAGACGTAGCACCCGCAAGCGTAAACTTAAGGCACCTTAGACACACCATGGGTTTCTTACAGGTTTATGTTGCCCTGCTACTAGTTTACGACCATTTGGTGCAACATATAACACCTCTGTAATTTACTTTGCACTTCATTTTGTAAAATCATTAAACTTTGATATATGACCATGGTTCAGGGTGTCTTGTTACTTTTGCAGATGGACAGGAACCCCTGATGTTATGAGTGAGTTGTTTGATATTGAGCTTTATTGACAAGGCCCTTAGTTAATGTTCTTACCCAGGCAAAATTTGCACTCAGGCATTGAGTGTGGAGCCTGCAGCCCTGGCTTGTGTTGGAGGTCCATCTGTGGTGTGCTAGCTGAAGGTTCATTGGATTAAAGCCTCCTGGGTGTCCTTGTCTGCCTGGAGTATGCCTGGGTCAACATCTATCCCCTCAGAGTTCTGCTGTGCATGCTCATCCTCGGACTCACTACTGGACTCATCGTGTGCAGCCAGAGCAACTGTGTCTACATCTTCTTCCTCCACTGTGTCACCCCTTTCCAGCGCCAGATTGTAGAGAGTGCAGCACACAACCACTATCAGTGACACACGATCTGGGGGGCGGGTTACTGGAGTGCGCTCTCTGACCGGTCCAGGCATCAGAAGCGCATCTTGAGAAGACCAATGATTCTCTCCACCGCAGCCCTTGTGGAGGCGTGGCTCCTATTGTACCGCTGCTCAGCTTCTGTTCTTGGACAATGGAGAGGCTTCATGAGCCACCTTTTGAGGGGTTAGCCCTTGTCACCCAGCAGCCATCCATCCAACCGAGCCAGAGCACCGAAGAACTCCGGTATCCTGGGAGTATCTGAGGATGTAAGCGTTGTGGGAGCTGCCTGGGTACCTTGCACAGACTTGCAGGATCTGCAGCTTGTGACCGCACACTATCTGCACGTTCATGGAGTGGAAGCCCTTCCTGTTGACAAAGGCACCGGGCTCACCTACTGGTGCCTTGATGGCCAGATGTGTGCAGTCGATGGCACCCTGGACGTGGGGCAAGCCAGCAATGGCCGCAAACCCTCCGCTTGCTTTGTCTGGCTGGCCTCATCCCAGCAGTAGTGGATGAAAGACAATGCACGCCTGAACAGAGCGTGTGTCACCTGCTTGTGAACAGCTGATTGGGAGACTCCGCAAAGATCACCCACCAACCCCTGGAAAGAGCCAGAGGCATAGAAATTGAGGGCAGCTGTGATCTTCAGCACCACTGGCATGGAGTGTCCACCCACAAAATTGGCACAGATCTCAGGCCTATCATCTGACAGCTGGAGGTGACTGTCTCCCTTGAGAGACGGAGCCTCCTTCAGCACTGCACTTCAGACATATTGAGGTAGCTGCTTTGCCACCTGTAAACCCTGGCAGAAAGATAGTGGTGTCTTCTGCGGCTCCTTCTGCCTTGGACTTCCTGTTGGCCTTGCACCCATTGTGCCTGCGCCTCTCTCCCCAAAGGTGGCTCCCCTGGAGGCTGAATGTGGACTCCTGGCCTCCTCCCCTTCTGGCCCTCTATTCCTCCTCAGAGGAGGTGCCTCCAGTGGAGAGCACAACTCCCATTCCCAGGCTAAGGAAAGGCATCCTGAAACCAGCCAGGCCCCAGAAATGATGTTTACTCAAAAGGCCTGAACTGAAGCCTGTTACAAAAATAAAAATACCTGGAAAAACTCAGCAGGTCTGGCAGTATCTGCGGAGGGGAACACAGTTAACATTTCGAGTCCATAGGCTGTTACTCCTGTCCAAGCAACTGTGAAGAGTTTTGAAGTGTTCCTGCTCACACAGCTAAGTATCAGTAACTTTAACAATTAAATGTCTGACAATTAAATACCACTCGCGACACCACTCACACCTCTTATCCTGCCCATGGGTGAGGTTCATACAAATGTGGCCTACCTGCCTGCCTGTTGCACCCATGCGACGTCCTGAAGGGCCCAGAGAAACCCCTGACAATTGCTGCCTCAAGGGCCTTAAGTGAATCATTAACTAATGGTGGGCACACATCGGAGAACATCGCGCACTCGTCCACCTAAATATCGTGATGGCATACGGTGACGTCGGGATGCTTGCCCGATGTCACCGCGTGTCATTTTGGCCCTACACGCCGAGAAAATTCTGGCCTATAGCTAAAGAACTCCCTTCTGTAGAGGCTCCCCAAGCTGTTAACACATTGGTTTACATAGATCAGGCGATCTTACAACACAGGATTATTCTTAAAGCTACAGTGCTACATTTCCCAAAACTATAATTAGTACACATCCTTTTCCTGCAAGAGACCTGGTGAAAAATTGGAAGCAGATACACTGAGGGGGAAGGAGTGTATCACTGCAGCTAGGGCCCATTGGGGTGGAGGCAGGGATGGGTGGTCAGGGCCCAGGTCATTATCGAAGCCTGGACCTCTGAAGATGAGGGTCCTTTTATTGTGACATCTGCCTCCACCCTACCCTCACAAAGGGGATAATCTCATTTTGCTTCCAGGAGTCTAACTATATAAAAAACTTATAAATTACTGAGTATAGAAATAGGTCAAGCTGGAACATAAACAGTTTGATCTTTCTTCTTAGTTTCAAGAAATGCAACTACAGAGTAAATTAATAAATTAGATTGAGAGCCTAAAATGTGATTGGGCTCAAAATGTGTCCTGTCACTATCACAGTGAACCTTTTTCCTTGGAGAAAAGTTTAACACATCATGGATCTTAGAAATGTGTTGTGATTTCCTAGCCACATGGTACAAAGAGTCATTTGAATCCTTCAGTTTCAATTTAGATACGGTTTTCTTTTTCACCAGGAAAGGTTGTGTATAATAGAATAGGACATAAGAAAAACTAGCTTGTACTGCTCATTTCTCCCCCACACATAAGAGAGAGAGGTCTCTGAATAGGAGAAAACTTGGCTGAGGGAGACAAACTAAGCCACATCTTTAAAAATTTCCCCTGGCCTCCAACGGCCACTACCACCAATTCTGGAAATCCCATGTGAACACAGCTTTTGTTATAAAAATATCTACTGAAACCCTGATAGGTACTTTTCCTTCTAAATTCATACTGAGCAATGGCTGTAAATCAAAATTAATGTGTTCTTATAATAAATGACCATAGCCCATCATCATGGGCTAACTGCAGAAATGAGCAAACAATTGCCTATCAAGTACAACTGGTATACTCTATTTGTAACATGACTAACTAGACATAGTTAAAAATAACACTAAAAAAAACCCTTCATACCCTTTTCTCCATTGCTTGTGTCATTACACTGGTAAGGAAAAGGTAATTGCTTTTGGTTTGGCGCCCTCAACCACCAACTATGTTCCGTTAATCTTTATTGGTGTCTGGTAATACTAAAAATCATCTTTCAACTCGTGTGGGCAATATGTTACATCATATCCCTGGAAAAACTATGTACATAGTGTAAGGGTCATTGTCTTTGACTGTGTCAGAGTTGCAATTACCAGAGAGCAATCAGGAGCAAGAATCTTCCCTGATATTTTTCCCATTTCAACCCACAGTTATTGTGTCCAATCGTACTTAGAAGCAGCTCTCAGCACAGCCCAGGATTCAAATGTGGAGCTTCCTTCTTGCTCTGAACAGCCAAGAGAGCATGAGGTTAATCTGAGTCCAGTCTATGGAAGGCAATCTCAGTCAGTGGAATCACAAATTACTACAATAAGAAGAAAGATCAAAGTGTTTATGTTCCAGGCAGTGAACAATAAAATTGGAGCCACTCTTTTATTTGCACATTACAAACCTGTACCTTCTAACCCAGCAACCACAGTTTCAGTCAATTTCCTATTTATAACTCATTTGAGTACAAACCTGTTTCCATCTGTTCCTATTCAGATGAAGTTACATTGTTTCACAGTTTGCCATTGTGAGATTTGAACTCTTGATCTTGGGGTTATAAGCCCAGTACCATAACCACTTGGCTATTTAGGCCAAGCCTAACTTCCTATTTATAGGAGCACAACTGAATCCCCAGTTACTGTCCACCATCTGCATACAATTAAACACAATTAACACAATGCAATGGCTGTTTGAAAATAGAACAATGGGATGGCTCTGGTTCAAGACCCATCAGACCAATAGCATTATCACAAGTTCCCCACTCAAAAAGAGGCCACCACTATTAAAAGATTCTGACACATGTATTTCAACTAAAAGAAGCTTAGAATAGTAAGCAAGATTATAATTTTGATTTCCTCACCTAGGAGAGAAGGGTGGCATACTGATAATGTTAACAGAAGCCCAGGCTTATGCTCTGGGGACATGGGTTCAAATCCCACCATGGCAGCTGGCAGAATTTAAATTCAGTTAATCAAAATCTGGAATTAATATAAGAACAAAAATACCTAGAAAAACTCAGCAGGTCTGATAGCATCTGCGGAGAGGGACACAGCCAATGTTTCAAGTTCGTATGACCCTTCATTGAGTTCTGATGAAGGGTCATACAGATTCAAAATATTGGCTGTGTCCCTCTCCACAGATGCTGTCAAACCGGCTGAGTTTTTCCAGGTATTTTTGTTTTTGTTCTCGATTTCCAGCATCCGCAATATTTTGCTTTTATCTGGAATTAAAATGTTAGTTTCAGCAATGATGATCATTAAACTCTTGTTGATTGTCATAAAAACCCATCTGGTTCACTAATGCCCTTTAGGGAAGGAAATCCGCCATCCTTACCTGGCCTGGCCTACATGTGACTGCAGACCCACAGCAATGTGGTTGACTCTGAAATGGCCTAGCAAGCCACAGAGTTGTATCAGACAGCTACACAGTTTGCAAAAAGGAATGAAACAGGGCAGACCACTCATCATTGACTTAGGTACCGGAAATGACAACGGCAAACCCAGCCCTGTCGACACTGGAAAGTACCTCCTAATAATGTCTGGGGGCTTGTGCCAAAGTTGGGAGAGCTGTCCCACAGACTAGTTATGCAACAGCCTGACATAGTCATATTCATGGAATCATACCTTACAACCAATGTCCAAGACACCACCATAACCATCCCTGGGTATGTCCTTTCCAACTGACAGGACCGACCCACCAGAGGTGGCAGCATAGTGGCATACAGTCAGGAGGGAGTTGCCCTGGGAGTGCTTAACATCAATTCTGGACCCTGTGAAGTCTAATGGCATCAAGTCAAACATGGGCAAGGAAACAACCTTCTGGTTACCACCTACTGCCTCTACCCACTACCCACCCCCACCCCGACCTCCTCAGTTGACGAATCATTGCTCTGCCATGTTGAACACCATTTGGAAGAAACACTGAGGGAAGCAAGGGCTCAGGATGTGCTCTGGGTGGGGGACTTCAATATCCATCACTAAGTGTGGCTCGGTAGCATCACCACTGACCGAGTTGGCTGAGTCCTGAAAGACATAGCTGCTAGACTGGATCTGCAGCATGTTCTGAGGGAAATAACTACTTGACTTTGTCCGCACCAATCTACTTGTCACAGATGCGTCTGTCCATGACAGTACTGGTAGGAGTGATCACCATAGAGTCCTTGTGGAGATGAAGACCCATCTTCACATTGAGGATGCCGTCCATCGTGTTGTGTGGCGCTACCAAAGTGCTAAATGGGATAGATTTCATACAGGTCTAGCAACTCAAAACTGGGCATCCATGAAGCATCGTGGGCCATCAACAGCAGCAGAATTGTTCTCAACCACAATCTGTAATCTCATGGCCTGCATATCCCCTAATCTCCCATTACCATCAATCTGGAGGTCAACCCTGGATCAATGGAGAGTGCAGGAGGGCATGCCAGCAGCACCAGACATACCTAAAAATGAGGTGTCAACCTGGTGAAGCTACAACACAGGATTTCTTGCGTGCCAAACAGCATAAGCAGAATGCAATAGACAGAGCTAAGTGATCCCGCACCCAATGGATCAAGTCTAAGCTCTGCAGTCCTACCACATCCAGTTATGAGTGATGGTGGATAAGTAAACAACTGACTGGAGGAGGAGGTTCCACAGATATCCCCATCCTCAATGATGGGGGAGCCCAGCACATCAGTGCAAAAGGCAAGGCTAAAGCATTTGCAACAATCTTCAGCTAGAAGTGCCGAGTAGATGATCCGCCTTGGCCACCTCCGGAGGTGCCCAGCATCACAGATGCCAGTCTTGAGCCAATTCGATTCACTCCACGTGATATCAAGAAATAACTGATACTGCAAAGGTTATAGGCCCTGACAATATTCCGGCAATAGTACCGAAGTTTTGTGCTCCAGAACTAGCTGCTCCCCGAGCCAAGCTGTTCCAGTACAGCTACAACACCGACATCTACCTGACAACGTGGAAAATTGCCCAGGTATGTCTTGTACACAAAAAGCAGCACAAATCCAACCCAGCCAATTACCCCACCCCCCTCATCAGTCCACATTCAATCATCAACAAAGTGATGGAAGGGGCCGTCAACAATGCTATCAAGCAACACGTACTCAGCAATAACGGCTCTCTGGATGCTCAGTTTATGTTCTGCCAGGACCACTCAGCTCCTGACCTCATTATAGCCTTAGTCTAAATATGTGGACAAAAGAGCTGAACTCAAGAGGTGAGGTGAGAGTGCCTACCCTTGACATCAAGGCAGCATTTGACCGAGTGTGGCATCAAGGAGCCTTCACAAAACTGAAGTAAATGAGAACCCGGGGGAAACTCTCTAGTCATACTTTCCACAAAGAAAGATGATTGTGGCTGTTCACAGTATCTGGATATCACTGCAGGAGATCCTCAGGTAGTGTCTAGGCCCAACTGTCTTCAGTTGCTTCATTAATGGACCTTCCCTCTGTCATAAAGTCAGAAGTAGGGATGGTTGCTGATGATTGCACAATGTTCAAAACCATTCAGGACTCCTCAGATCCGTGCCCATATGCAGCAAGGGCTGGGCTGACAAATGGCAAGTAAGATTTGCATCACACAAGTACCAGGCAATGACCATCTCCAACAAGAGAGGATCCAACCACCTCCCATGAGATTCAATAGCATTACCGTCGCTGAATCCCCTACTATCAACATTCTGGGGGTTACCATTAACCAGAAATTGAACTGGACTTGCCATATAAATATTGTGGCTCCAAGAGCAGGTCAGAAGCTGGGAATTCTGCAGCAAGTAATTCACCTCCTGACACCCCAAAGCCTGTCTACGATCTACAAGGCACAAGTCAGGAGCGTGATGGAATAACCTCCGCTTGCATGGATGAGTGTAGCTCCAACCACACTGAAGAAGCTGGACACCATCCAGGACAAAGCAGCCTGCTTGATTTGCACACCATCCACCTTCAATATCCATTCTCTCCACCACCAATGCACAGCGGCAGCTGTATGTATCATCTACAAGGTGCACTGCAGCAACTCACAAAGGCCCCTTCGACAGCACCTTCGACAGATGCGACCTCGACCACCTGGAAGGACAAGGGCAGAAGGTGCATGGGAACACCACCGCCTGCAAGTTCCCCTTCAAGCCACTCACCAACCTGACTTGGAAATATATCGCTGTTCTTTCACTGTCGCTGAGTCAAAATCCTAGAACTACCCCCCACCTAAGAGCATTGTGGGCAAACCTACAACACATGGGCTGCAGCGGTTCAAGAAGGCAGATCACTTTCTCAAGGGCAATTAGGGATGGGCAATAAAAATGATGGCCTAACCAGCGATGCTGACATCCCGTGAAATACTGAAAAAAATGTAATTCACATCCTGTAATGTCCATTGGTCATGCGAGGCCTTGAGCACACCATAGTTCTTCCCCGGGGCACCTGGGCATGTATAAGGCTGTGGAACAGTGGCAGTCAGTCAGAGCAACACCACTCAACCCTTCTCATGGCTTCCAAGCTTTCTGCAATTATGGTTGACTGCTTTGGTCTGTCCAGCCTTCCATGTGCAAGATGGCCAAAGACCAGAAGCTTGAGATTGGAAGTCAGCCAGAATTTGTAGAGCAACCCCTTTAAATAATGAAACAGTCACTGTAATGTCTGATAATAGAAATAAATGTGAAACAGGTTCTTCTGGGCCACAGCAATGACACATGTCCTGGGTGTCCATAAAGTAGTTCAAAATCATGTCTGAAGGCACAGCTCCAAAAAATGCTTAAGTCCATAATGGTACAGGATGACTCTCGAATATATAAACCTGCCATTGGTGGGCCCCAGCATCCTCCAGAGTAAGATTGAATGCCGAGGCATGACCAAGAGGAAGACAATAGTAAGGAAGTACCAGGAGCAAACTATACAGGAAAGTGGTCCAGTTTAGAATGGAATAACACAGAGGGAATTTCTGAGAGTAGACTCAAATTGTGAAGGGGAGGCTCCCATGGGAGGATTAAAGGCCATGCACTGATGAGAAACTCTGTCCGAACCAGGATAAGATCTGAATGTATCACTCCAGGTGCTTCAACCACATTAATATATGGAGTCAGAATCAGGACGGGATGCATGGTTTCATGTGGTTTTACAGCTCGGTTTTGGTCTTATCCATGACAAACTGCAGAAAAATTTGACTCATCCACATGATTGTTTCAGACAGGAGGGGGGATTAATTTAAATAACACTAATTTCTCCTCTCACCACCCATCCATAAACGGAAAGGTGTTTTTGATTTGCTTCCCCATTTATAAGTGACTGTATTTCCCAACCCCTCAGTTTGGTGTGATCCAATTTCTATTGATGGCTCTAAAGCAAACTCGAGATAGGATGAACTCAAAGGGTTAGTTTATTTGCACACACTCAAACGTGGGAGGGGGGGTTACACCTTGCCCCTTTTTTGCTGTCATACAGTGAAAGAGGGATAGAGAAAAGAACAGTTCAGAGACCACAGAGGAAAAAAATGGTGTCTCATGTGGGTTCCAGAGTCCATAATCAAAATCCAAAGAGGTTGGCAGGTTGAAATCTGAAGCTGTAGAATTCACTTTTCCGGTGGCATTGACTTCACATGAGAGATAGGCATGCAGAGATGAATCAGTCTTGTAGGTGATGTTACAGAATTCCCAGTAGCAGCAGTGGAGATAGGGGCCAGGTGTCCAAACCCGGGCAGAAACTCTTTTCTGTGAGGCTCCTCGTAGGATGGTAAATAGCAGACTGAAATTTTGCAG
Organism: Carcharodon carcharias; assembly: GCF_017639515.1. NCBI lineage: Eukaryota > Metazoa > Chordata > Chondrichthyes > Lamniformes > Lamnidae > Carcharodon > Carcharodon carcharias. Next base: position 53,865,791 of record NC_054480.1, read on the forward strand.
TGCAGCAAGGCAATATTGCTGGTTTAACAAACTAGATGTCCATGTCACATGGCTCCAACCTCTCCACACTGCCTTTGAGAAGGGATATGTATTCCTCATCTGGGTTCCCGAGATTATTAAATGACCCAACCATTAAGAATTGAAAGGAATATTGTGCAGCCCTTTGTCCTAGCAGATGAGTAGACTCTGGTTGGCCAGCCTGGGTTATGAAATGCAGGTGGCCTTTGTATTGTTAGTTATCTTTGAACTTGGTCTTTGCAGCCCACAGGGTGGGTCATTAGTTCTCTTCAGAGATAACTAGGTGTAAGTTTCTTCGATACTGCCATGGTAGCTCTTTTTGTTCAATGGCCACAGACAGACATAGCTTCAGCCATTTTAAAAGGTCTTTGTCCAGGTTTTAAAATTTTAGAAATAGCCATGAGGATATCTATATTTATTTTATAAAAAAATGCAGGGTGAGGTCTTAATCCCCTCACATGGTCAAAAGGCAATCAGATGGCACAGCCATGGAATCAAAGTTCGTGGCACAGAAATGAAGCTTTCTATTGTTGGCATACATATAGATGATATCAGCAAAAGGTAGCATTTGGATGAGGAATAGGAATTGCGCCAAGGATGCTAGAGCTGTCCATGTGAACACTAGGGAAGCCATTACAGGAGATGTGCTGGCTGTAATTGAACAGGTTGAATTCAAACCAAGTGAAGACATCCCATAAAGATGGACAATGGATGAGAGATGGTGAATCAGCCTAATCAATGCCAAAGAGAGATCAAAGATAACAATGATGGCTACCCACCCCAGCCTGGACTTTCCTCTTCCTGCTACAAGTGGGGCAAGATCCTAACTCATTAAACATAGAAGGTAGGCTCCAAACCCTATCCTGATCTCCAGAGGGACTCTACCTCCTGGGGAGGAAAATGTTATAGTGCTCAATTATGGTTAAAATGAGTGGAGTTTCCTCAGAAATGTTGACTAAAATGTGGAACGGCATTCGAAAGAACCCAGGATCAGTGGTTGAGCAACTTATACTGGATGGAAGGCAGAGAAGTGGCCATTTCTTATCACGCAGCCAGTTCTTTTGTCACTACCTCCATTCTTATACTCATGTTCAGCGTTGGCAGTTCAGGAATGAAAGCAAGGGATCCCAAGCCTTGTCCTTTGCTGTCACTTCCTTGAGACGGGATAGGCAATGGATGGGTGGTGAAGCGGAAGAGACGGTAATGTTCAGAGGTCAATTTTAGGGTGGGGATTTGATGATAAATCTCCTTCTCCATTTTTTATTGGCTCTAAAACTAATGGATTTCGAGAGGAAAATCTAGTTCAAACTGTCTGGTGACTTTCACTGGGTGCTTCCATTGCTGTGGGCAAGACCAAAGACAAACCAAAAGAATTTGAACATGGAACTTCAGGAAACAATATGTGATGGTGAGCACAAGTAACACAACTTGTTTTAAACAATACACAACTGTTGTGAGGGTCGGGGTGGGGCTGGTGCACGGGGAGTGGAAATCCTTCACAGGTACTCTGTGACTGCTGCTGAACCTAGGCAGGCTAGGAGGGCCCTCTTAGCCTACCAGGAGCACCTGGTTTCATGGGCTCCTGCTGGGAGGCCTTGTCCCCAGGCAACTGCACTGTTTCCCTGCCACCTGCAGGGGCTTAGAGGTTGAGTAGAAAATTCCAGGCAGCCTCCGACAACAGGCCTCATTGGCCCTGAAGTGTGCTAAAATGGCTAACAGTTGCCAGCAAACGGATAGCCCAACTACCACCCCTCTCCCATTCCTTCTTCGGCAAAGTGGCCTGGGGCCAGGGTGGAGCCAAGCAGGGAATTGGCATGCAGACCAGCAATGCAAAATTCATTCCCACCTCCAGCATGGATTAAAAGTCCATTCCTCTGTCTCTGATAGATTCCAGTAACTTGCTCACAATTGATGTTAAATTGACAAGTCTATGGGGAGGATTTTCTCCCCATCGGTGGGGGGAGCGCAGCCGATTGCCACCCGCTATCGGCTGCACGCCGCCATTTTATGTGGGTGGGCCAATTAAGGCTCGTCCAGCGTGACGCACACGCGGAAGTGCTGAGTTCTCCCTGTGCGAGCATGAGGAGGAAGGAGAGTCTGGGCCTGTGCTCTTTCACGCATGCGCGCGAAAAAGTGTAGAAAATTCCCTGAGACATGGAGCTGTCATTTTACATGTCGGTGAGTGGGGCCCACTCCCACACCTAGACCAGAAGATTCAGGCCTATGGTTACGTGATATTTCTTCCTTCTTGGAACGCTATTTGCAATGTTACAATCCAATTTTGCAATCCAAAAGCAAATTCCTGGATCAAGGGAGCTTTCGAAAATTATGACTAATATACTGTAATTTCCTCTTAATTTTTTTAGTACCCTGAGGTGGAAGCCATCAGGTGCTGGAGATATGTCTATTTTAAATTCCATTGGTTCCTCACTTGGACTTATTTTTAGCTTCCCTTTTACCACTGTTATTTGTTCTATTTTGAAAGCGTATATGCACCCAAAGTATTCATTTAGCAAGTCTGCCATTTGCACAGCCCAGTGTGCGATTAAGCTACTCAGAGCTGGATGCCCAGCTTTTTTTTAATATGGTGAATCAGTTGATTGCACTTTCACCTCTTGAATCAGAAGGTTGTGGGTTCAAGACACTTCCCAGAGACTTGATCAGAAAAACCTAGGCTGACAATCCAGTTCAGTACTGAGGTGTCAGCTTTTGGATGAAACCAAAAGATCCTATGGCAATATTTTGAAGAAGATCAGGGGAGTTATCCCCAGTGTTATGACCAATAACCCTCAATCAACATCTAAAAAAAAACTAAGATAAAAGCAAAAAACTGCGGACGCTGGAAATCCAAAACAGAAACAAAAATACCTGGAAAAACTCAGCAGGTCTGACAGCATCTGCGGAGAGGAATACAGTTAACGTTTCGAGTCCGAATGACTCTTTATCAGAACCAAGAAAAACTAGAAAATAGGTGAAATGTAAACTGGTTTAAGGGGGGGTGGGACAGGTAGAGTTGGATAGAGGGCCAGTGATAGGTGGAGATTGCCAAAAGATGTCATAGACAAAAGGACAAAGAGGTGTTGATGGTGGTGATATTAGCTAAGAAATGTGCTAATGGGGACATTAAGGGTGGAAAGCAGGACGAGCAAGGGACAGATAGCCCTAGTGGGGGTGGGGTGGGGGGGGAATCGAAATAGGCTAAAAGGTAGAGATAAAACAATGGATGGAAATACATTTAAAAATAATGGAAATAGGTGGGAAAAGAAAAATCTATATAAATTATTAGAAAAAGGGGGATCGGAAAGGCGGTGGGGATGGAGGAGAGAGTTCATGATCTAAAGTTGTTGAAATTAATATTCAGTCTAGAAGGCTGTAAAGGGCCTAATCAGAAGATGATGTGCTGTTCCTCCAGTTTGCGTTGAGCTTTACTGGAACAATGTAGCAGGCCAAGGACGGACATGTGGGCATGAGAGCAGGGTGGCGTGTTGAAATGGCAAGCGACAGGGTGGTCTGGGTCATGTCTGCAGACAGACCGAAGGAGTTCCGCAAAGCTGTCACCCAGTCTGCGTTTGGTCTCTCCAATGTAGAGGAAACCGCATTGGGAGCAGCAAATGTAGTAGACTAAATTGAGGGAAGTGCAAGTGAAATGCTGCTTCACTTGAAGGGAGTATTTAGGCCCTTGAACGGTGAGGAGGGGGGAAGTAAAGGGGCAGGTGTTGCACCTTCTGTGGCTGCATGGGAAGGTGCTGTGGGAGGGAGTTGAGGTGTAGGGGGTGATGGAGGAGTGGACCAGGGTGTCCCAGTGGGCACGATCCCTGCAGAATGCAGCCAGGGATGCTGAAGGTAAGATGTGTTTGGTGGTGGCATCATACTGGAGTTGGCAGAAATGGCGGAGGATGATCCTTTGAATGCGGACGCTGGTGGGGTGATAAGAGAGGACAAGGGGGACCCAATCATGATTCTGGGAGGGAGAGGAAGATGCGCAGGAGATGGGCTGGACACGGTTGAGGGCCCTGTCAACCATCGTGGATGGAAAACCTCAGTTAAGGAAGAAGGAAGACATGTCAAAGGAACTGTTTTTGAAAGTGGCATCACCAGAACAGATGCAACGGAGGCAAAGGGACTGAGAGAATGGGATGGAGTCCTTACAGGAAGCGGGGTGTGAGGAGTTGTAGTCAAGGTAGCTGTGGGAGTTGGTAGGCCTGTAATGAATATTGGTGGACAGTCTGTCACCAGAAATTGAGACATAGAGGTCAAGGAAGGGAAGGGAAGTGTCAGATGAACCATGTGAAAATGATGGAGGGGTGGAAATTGGAAGCAAAATTAATAAATTTCTCAGGTCCAGACGAGAGCATGAAGCAGCACCGAAGCAGCCATCGATGTACCGGAGAAAGAGTTGTGTGAGGGGGCCGGAGTAGGACTGGAACAAGGAATGTTCCACATACCCCATAAAGAGACAGGCATAACTGGGGCCCAAGTGGGTACCCACATGGTTACCCATTCTAAAAAAAACCAGATTTTCTGGTCATTATCACATTGCTGCCTGCGGGAACTTGCTGTGCGCAAACTGAAAGCTGCAAATCCTACATTAGAACAGTGATTACACTTGCATTGGCTGTAAAGCATTTTGAGATGTCCTGGGGTTGTAAAAATGCTAGTGTTTTTTTTCTTTTATTACAATCTCCACTGCATGCATCTTTAATGGCCCTTTTAATGGCCCTTTATGACTCTCAGGCCTTTATTATGTTTATAGAAAGTTTTGATGTTAATTTAGATAGTGCTCGATTTTTAAAAAATAAATTCCTTTTATGCACCTTTTATAAATTAAGTTGTATCCTTTTGTTGTTTTTTTGTAGCTCTCCCAATGGTCAATGTTTGGGGGATTATGGTTGAAAAAATGTGTTTTCCTTATAAAGCATTTGCGGAAGTGACCAGTCCATTCACCAGCTCAAAATTGGACCTTGTTTAAATTGCACAGGCACTGGGAAGATTGGAAATGGTTCAGCTTTTACTTTGAGCCAGCTGAAATTTGGGGTGAAGTGAAATGGTCCTGGAAGGGGAGGGGGCGGCCTTAAATGGGTGAGCAGCAGGTTGAAGAGTAGCAACTTGCTTTTCCTGGGCCCAAGGAAGTAAAAGGGGGGGGAGGGTGATGGTGTAGTGGACTAATAGTTCAGAGACCCTGCTCTGGGGACCCAGGATCAAATCCTACCATGGCAGATGGTGGAATTTGAATTCCATAAATAAGTCTGGAATTTAAAAGTGAAATGATTGATGCAAAAACCCCATCCAGTTTTTTAGGGAAGGTAATCTTTACAGTCTGGTCTGGCCTACATGTGACTCCAGACCAGCAACATGGTTGGCCTTGGCCCTGAACAAGGACAAGTAGGGATGGGCAATAAATGCTGACCTAGCCAGTGATGCCCACATCCATGAATGAATAAAGAAAAATAAGTGAGCTCCTTGGCCACTTACAAGCTGGGGTGTCAATGGGATAATGACAAATTGCCCACAACCACCAACTGCTGGACACCTATTAAGCAGCCATAAGTGGAACTTCTTCCTCATATTTTTTTCCTACAACAATAACTTGCATTTTTATAGTGCCTTTAATAGAGTAAAATGCCCCAAGGCAAATACAGGAGCATTAACAGTCAAAATTTGTCACCAAGCCATATAAAGAGATATTAGGACAGGTGACCAGATGCTTGGTCATAAAGGTAGTTTTATGGATGGAGATGTTTAGTGAGGGAACTCCACGGCTTAGGGCCTTGGTAGTTGATGGCACAGCCAGCAATACTGGAGCGATGAGTGTGGGGAATGCACAAGAGACCAGCATTGGAGGAATGCAAGGATTTCTAAAGTTTGTAGGGTCAGAAATGGTCACAGAGGTAGGCTTGGGTGAGGCTAGGGAGGGATTTTAAGACAAGGATGAGAAATTTTCAGTTGTGGTGTGTCTGAGCCAGGAGACAATCTAGTTCAGAATGGTGACAGTTAAGAAATTGACAGCGCAGATTGGATAAGCTTATTTTCAGAGAGAATGGCAAGTGGGAGGCTTGACAGGAAAACATTGGGATAATTTACTCAACAACTCCTTGGCATCATCCTTGACCACTACCCTCTTCTCCCTTTCCATTTTTGTGCTCCTCAAGTTGAGGGATGTTGCTGCTGAGAAATGCATCCCAGTATCAGCATAAACTTACAACACGGCGAGCATAAAGCTCCCTTTTGCTCTGCACTTGACCCATAAGTATGCAATCGGTGTGACCTTTTCCCCCCTTGCTGAGTGAAATTGCCAATTAGTGCCAAAATAGGGACATTTTTTTGTGCTGTAGCTTTATGCTCTATTAGGGACTGGATTGAAGCTGCACAAACTCATGTCACATCAGACCTTTACAACAAACAGGCATAGGAGACTTCTATTGGTCTGATACACCCCATACCAGAGATGAAAGGCCAATGCATAATTTGCTGGCCTATTTATGAGCCTGCTAAGATGGGGGTGTGGGTGGTGGGGAAAGTATTTTGCTGAGCAGAATAAAGAAAATTTAAAATTTGGCTATGCTATGCTTGCCCTGGATGTAATTTGTTTTGTTGTTATGAAAAACATAATATTTTTAATTAACATGAATTAGCCAGGGTTAAAAGGAATTTTTTAAAATTAGACCTTCAACATTGTTTTTTTAATTAAACTGTTAATTTTTTTTTGTAGTTGATTCTCATTTAAACATGAGCCCTACCATTCAGCTACAGGGCCAGATATTTTAACTAGCTCAGAAATTACACAACATTTTTGGAGTATGTCTATTATTCTATTGATTCTGCATGTGAAATCATATGGATTGTGGTCAGTTACAGATGTGTACTTGATCCAAGATTAGCACTGACCAGCACTTTTGCACATCTAAGCCCCAGCAAGAGAGCCCATTAGATGCTAATTATTCTTTTCTGACTGTCTATTGTTTTGTATAACTCAGGTTATAGACAATTTCTATATTTTATATTGTCTCAACCTCAATAACTGTAATCTGCATTAGTTTGAGTGGACTGTGAAGGTAAGACCACTGGTTAATGAAAAACAGTGTGTGTGTGGTGTCAGAGAAAAAGCATTTTAATGGATGTCTGATTTCAGTTGACAATAATCTACATGTTCTAATGTGCAAAGTGATAAAATATGTGGAAATCATTTTGAGAAATTACCGGATGATAAAGGAGCTGGAACATATTACAATATGTAAAGATAAAATAATATATATTGCCAATTTAAAGCAATTTGCATTCCTAGATATAGTTAGGGGCTAAGATGTATCAGGACTGTTCTGAAGCAGCTGCTGATAATGTGTTTAAAAAATGTGCCACATCAAGGGCCTGAACACTGCTTCTATTGTACTGAGCTTACTGGCTGATTTCACCCTGAATAATTGGCATGTAACCTCCTCTATTATTAGTGCAGACAGACATGTGAATTAGCTAAAAGGCTGCAGCATATGCCATACATTAAGGTACTCCTTACAAATCAAGGCTCTTTTAATTCTTCAAACACCTTGTCCAATCCCTAGGCTTCTAATCATTATTTTCCACAGCTAGCTTTGCTTGATAAACATATGCAATGCAAGTGATTATTTCAGAATAGCCTGTGAAGTGTATAACATGATTAGTCATCTTTCCTAGGTTATTCTGAACTTTGTTATTTGTTTTGTTTTGTTATTTTAACACCCTTCTCAAGTCAAGTGTACTTTCTAAATGAAATATTTAATGTAAATTTGTTTCATGAGAATAATTGGTATCTCATTGAAAGCATGCAAAAAGGCAAGTTCTTTCATTTGAATAAATGGAAAAAGGAAGGATTGTGAAGAGAAGCTTATCAAAGCCAGAGCTTGTTGTTTAAATGATAACCACACTGCAACCCAGTAGAGGCATGAGAAATTGTTCGTCTGATCAATTTGCAGTAACATATCTTAATTAGGTTGTGCAGAATGAATCAAAGAACAGGGTTTTTAGAAATAGGTCAAATGCTTATCCCAGCAAAGTTCAGTATGATAGGAAGCAAATGTATGAAATCAGCTTATGAATGTGCATTATTAAATAATTGCCAGAGGCTTTTTGAAATGTTTGCATGCTGCCCAAGCCTTCAAGTAACATATATCTGTGAATTACACTGTGTTTGGAAAGATTGCATGTGACAGATAATATTGAAAGTATTAGGACACTCTATGGAACTGTCCAAAGGTGATAGCTTTGGTTAGAGTAATTATGTTTTATTACACTGCAGCTCCTGAAAGCTTTGAGGTTTCTTGTTTTTGTAATAAAATGGGCATCAAACAATTGATTTTTGTCAGTTCAAAATGGGATTGATCACAATGGGATTTCTTCAGGTCTCTTGGTCTTTTCTTAATTTATGTTTTTGCACAGCGGACAAAGTACGGGATTATTTTTGTTCCATGTAAACCTTACAAAATGGTTTTGAATCCATTCTGGAGTGCAGTGTTTCATCGCCTACTAATTTAGTTTCTGGCAAGGAATAAAGAATAAAAGGGTGGGGTGAGACAGGGATGAACAATTATTATTTTCTTCTGACAAAGCTAATACCAGATAGTACTTACAAATTACAACTGAAGCCTGAGCATTATCAAGTCAGTGTTTTTCCAATCAAAGATAGTTTGTGTATTTTATGAAACTGGAAAAGAAACAAGCAGACCTTACCAACATACTAATACACCCTCATGATGTGTGTGGCATTACCAACAAGTATGAGATTTTGTTTTAGACATTTCTAAACAGCTGTTGAATAATACATTTTGCAATACTTGTAGATGTGCCTCTACCACAATCTGTATTATTTAAATCAAATCCAATAAACTGTTGTTAACTCACTTCTTGCAGCCTTGATTATAATGTCCTTATGATTATTTGTTCTGAGAATTTATTTCATCTTCAAAACCTGTTAGATTGTTAGATACTGCGAAGGGAATGCAGTTACAAAAACTTTTAAGGAGTCTATCCTTAAATGGTACTCTCGTGCCTATATGGTTTCCTACCTTGAACTTTGTTGCTTGATGGTGTTGTTGCTATACTGGAGAATGCTCAGGATAGTTTATTCCTGAAACAGCTGGCTTTAAAAATTCCTTTAAACATCACCCTGTTGGACGTGGGACTAAGTTCACAATAAGCATATCTGAGGCATCACTCAGCACATTTACTTTACTATCTCTTTAATCAAAATTTGAAAATCTACAGGGCAAATAGATGTGATTGGTGATCCAATTATATATTCACAATCACATTGTGTGCAAGCCTGTTTACAAATCTGGTTAAAATGTTTTTTTAAAGGCACATGTGAGGTATCTGCAGCTTGATTATTTTATCTAAATTTATAGAGCCAGTCAATAGCTCTAGTCACATTCACAAAGCTTCCTGATTTGCAAATTTGAAAAGGGGCAGCTGCACACGTCATCTGACATTTATCTGCATGACACAATTTGTCACAGTGTGATAAATGTAAATTCATCTAGAAATCACTAAAGGCCAAATGTTGCATCAATTACTATTGTAGTTCCTTGACAAACTGATTGTTGTGATTTGTGCATTAGGGAAGATTGCAGTTTGAATGTGGACATTATTTGCAAACTGATGACTACTCATTGTGCCGCTTTGCTGTTTAGCTTAAAGGCATAGTACACATGCCCTGGGGCCACAGTAATTAGAGCTGCAATATCCTCATACAAGGAGGTGAGGAATAGGCAGTTAGGCTAAACAACGCACCAGAGAATACAGTATTTGATGTGAAATGTGTATTGTAAATATAACCTGTGAGACACTGCAGAATGCCACATACTGTATTCAAAGAAACTGAATTGTATTGCATTATATATGATCAAATTTGAACTATGTACTTTTTAAAAAAAATTATAAATAAAGTATATTTTTTTAAATGCTGGTGTCACAGCCATGGTATTGAGTCACACAGAGCAGGAAGGTGATTTCAGCAATGGTACTACAATTGGCCTACATGACTTTGCTCAGAGGAAACTCAACTTCAGTTGCCATTGCTGACTGCAGTTGTGTGTATATTAGTTGATGTCACAATCATGCTCCACCTTAATGACCCTATTGAAAAATGGCTGCTTGAGGTAATGGAGGGTGGGTGAAGCTGTGTCTTTTTATGATTCACTGCCTTTAGGGAGAGAAGGAGAGCATGAGGTAAAACAAATGCATCACCCTGCTGCACCAGCTCTCTTCCAACTGAATTGACTAACCTTTCAGTATCCCTGCCTCACATGAAAAAACTGAAAGGATGCTTTTTTAAAAGTACAAGCAAATCATTTTTATTAGCAGTCTGGAGCCAAGTGAAAAAAGCTCTGTTTGCAATTTGATCCTCTCCAGAAAAACATCCCCAACATTACCAAAATATTACATCAACAGTATATACATTAAATATAAAATAGAGAATTGAAGTATAAAATCTGCATTATGCAAATTCTCTAGGGAACTGAATTGACCATCTGCCAGCCAGTCCTCCAGAGGTATCTGCCCTGCCTTTTCAGGCATATATTTATTGATTGTTGCTCTATGAATTTTTTTTCTTAGGTAGAGTCATGGATGAGTCAAACTTTACCACAATTGAGGAAGTCAAAACTATTGTTTTTGGCTCCTGACACAAAGTCTGCACCTTTGCCATCACCTCCTACCTCTTTTCTAGCTGCTTGCTCAGGCTGAACCAGGCTGCAGACCACTTTAGTGTTCTGTTCAGTTCAGCCCAGATGAACCCCCATAATTTAACAACTAATTTCCATCTACTATTCTGTCCCTGCCCTTTCCTCCCCTGCAGCTGAATCCTGTAATCACCATTTTAACACTCGACTTCTCCAACGTTCCCCTCCCTCCCTTCCCAGCCCCCGATCACTGTCGCTCATTCTTAATTGCAAACCAGACTGTATTCCAGCGATATGGTCTGAAAAAGGAACTTAATCAAAACCAATGTTTGGCAAAGTTTTGCCAGTTGAGCTGACCGTGCATCTGGCATTACTCCTGTTTCATCGGGCTGGTTGGAATTTAATTAGGACTAGGGATTGTTTGCAGTGTCCATTTATAGGACAGGTATGCACTTGCTAATTATTTCTGTTCCCGGATCCCAAAACAATAATTCTGTGCCAATTTGTCAGATGTAGAACATGCACTGAGAATTGTGCAGCAAGAAGAGTAACATTGAATCCTGCAGCCTGGTCCCTACAGTATTAAGTGAGATCCTTTGGCTGATGAGAATATTTTACTGAATAAGAAAAATCTCTTCCTGCCAGAACTGACAAGTAGAATACAGAATTAATGGACATTTCAGCCAAAGAAAGTTTATAACAAAATCAGAATTACCTGGAAAAACTCAGCAGGTCTGGCAGCATCGGCGGAGAAGACTTTGTTTTTATTTAAGAAAGTTTATATCCTTTCACATGAAGCATTAAAACACACTAAACGTAATATTTTAAAGTATTTTCAAAACTCTTTACTGTCACAAATAAAATTGCTTCAATGATTTGATTTCCAGTTCTTACCTAAAATCATAACTGTAAAAGGTAATTCTAACTCAACACCCCCTTTTCAGGAAACTGATGAGAATTAATTGGCTGCTCATTTACGACTAGCCCTATTTTTCATAAGATCACAAGACATAGGAGCAGGAGAAGGCTATTCGGCCCATCGAGCTGCTCTGCCATTCAATAAGAGCATGGCTGACCTGATTGTGGCCTAAAATCCACAAAATCCCTGCCTGTCCCCCATAACCTTGACTCAGTTGTAGATCAAAAATCTGTCAGCCTTGAATGTATTCAATGACTCAGCCTCTATTGTTCTCTGTGGAAGAGAATTCCTAAGACTAATGGCTCTCTGAGGATAAATTCCTCCTTATTTCAGTCTTAAATAGGAGTCCCTTTATTTTTAAATTGTGCCCTATAGATTCCCCCATGTGGAGAAATGTATGCATCTACCCTGTTAATCCCCCTCAGAGTCTTATGGGTGGAATTTTCTGAGCCCGCTGACAGCAAGTGTGATAGGTGGCTTGTGCGGAAAATATAGCAGTACCTGCTTCACGACAGCATGAAGGCAGGTCGTGATCGTCTGCTCAGCCCGCTGACAGCCAGCCGCATTTCCTGCCACCAGTTGGCGGGAAGCTAGTTGTAATACATTAGCATATAATTAAAAGGCCATCCTGCCAGGCTCTTGGAACCCCGCCGTATCATCTGTCCACGTCGGCATGCTTTCCTGCTGACAGCAGCACGCAGGCAACGTGCACTTGGCAGCCTTCATTTTCCAGGAACTGAGATGAGTGAGCAGCAGCTTTCTCCACAGCTCGCCTGTTGTTTACAGGCCTCAGGGGCGCCGGGGGTGAGGGCAACAAATGCCCGCAGGCAACTGCTGAGGGATGGGGTGTCTCTGGCAGCAAGTGCGCCAGCCTCGGAGGCGACTGTTGGGGGGTATTGTCAGGGGATAAGTGCCGGCCAGCCTCGGAGGTGACTGCTGGGGGGTTTATGGAGGTTAAGTGACAGCCAGCCTCGGAGGTGACTGCTGAGGGGGGTGGGGGGTAGTGTCTGGAGGCAAGTGCTGGCCAGCAACTGTTGAGTTGGGGGGGGGGGGGTGCTCAAGTGCTGCCCTGGCGCTGCATCCCATGCATAGGCAATCGAGGTGGGGGTCAGGGTAAGCAAGGGAAGCGGCCACGCATTAGGGACACCTGTATAAACTGAGCATGTCTCTGCAACTAAGACAGATCAGGCGCAGCCACAGTGATATGATTGGTGTCAGGCTCCTAGACTGCCCATCCATGCAAGCAACATGGAGGCACCAAAGAGCCACCAAGCACTCCATACCTTACCATCACCCAGCTCCCCATACCCCCCGGCACAGGCTTCGGAGTCTGCCACCACCGCGGAGCAGTTGGACTGCGCACATTGTACAATCTCCTCGCCAACACTGGCCATGGAGCAGTCACTGCTGCAGGCGCTCACAGCCCCTTGCAATCTCAGCATCCTAGTTTGGACAGTGTCCCGCATGTTGCAGGTTGACAGGGCAGTTGTGCAGCGCACTTATCTCTGGTCATCCAAGGAGTGACCGATGCTCCCCAGGAAGCATTAAGGGACGGTCACACAGGGCCAGGAAAGGTGCTAAGTACAGCCATGCTAACCACGTCTCTCTCTCTTTCATGCTGCAGGAGGACCACATTAGGATCATGGATCCTGGTGACCTAGCTGTATGCCTGATGGCCTATAGAGGCCGTAGAAGACAGAGGAGAGCGACTGAGGCGCCTGGCAGCGCAAAGGCAGGAGCAGCAACCTCATGAAGAAGGGGCAGCAGGGCCTCCTGCACACGCTGCCCAGGAGCAACAGCAAGCCGTGGCTGGTTGGCGCCTATCGACACACAGGGTCTATAGGCGCCACCTTCCATTCCTGCAGATGGCTGAGAACCAGCGTCACCGATGATTGCGCATGTCTAGGGACCTGGTGGCTCACATCTTCCACTTACTGCAGGACTTGGCACCAAGAGGACATGGAGGGCATCCACTGCCAGTGGCTGCGAAAATAACCATGGCGCTCAATTTTTATGCCAGTGGCTCCTTTCAGGGCTCCACAGGTGACCTCTGTGGGGTTTCACAATCCGCCACCCACAAATGCACCCATGAGGTTACAGAAGCCATCTTTTCCATGGAACACAACTTGGTGCATTTTGCCTAGGCCCGGGACAGCCAGGATGCAAGGACCATTGGATTAGCCCTGATCTCGGGATTCCCACAGGTGCAGGGTGTGAGTGACTGCACTCATGTGGTGCTCAGGTCTCCATCACTACACTCAGTGGACTTCATGAACTGCAAGGGCTTGCACTCACTGAACAAGCAGCTGATATGCGATCACCAGAAACGCATCCTGCAGGAATGCGCACGGTTTCCAGTGACTGTGCATGATGCCTACATCCTGGGTCACTCACAGATCCCTGCAGTCTTCCAGGGTCCACAGGGGCTGCAGGGTTTGCTCCTTGGGGACAAGGCTACAGAGGCTGTGGCTGATGACATCCATGCGGCGGCCTCAGACTGCAGCAGAGTGATGCTATAATGAGGCTCATGCAGCTCGCAACTTGATGGAGCAGATCATTGGGATTCTGAAGATGCGGTTCCGGTGCCTGGATCTGGCGCTGCAACGGGGTGAGGAGCTGGCTGAGGAGGAGATGGAGGAGCTGTATGCCTCCTTCGATGAGGAGGACACTGACGGGGATGAGGGTGAGGACGTCCTCAGTGGTGACGACGACAGGGATGAGGCACTTACACTGGTTAGATGAGGCAGACGGGAGGCCCTTATAGCTGAGGATGATGACGACATGCAGTGAGGTGTGCCCGTAGACCGTCACACCGCAGTTGTGAATGTTTGACTCCAGTCTGGCTTATCTCAGTGCCAACACCCTCTGCGAGAATGCTCCTGTCATAGTCCAGAGGCTCGTCATCTGACTCGGTCTCAGCTGTGTTCTAGCCTCCAGCAATCTGCCAAATGCCAGGGACCTGGGAAGTCCCTGCCTCCACCTGCTGTGGATCAGGAAATGTGATGTGCTCACCAGATAGTGATCCCAAGGCTACTCTAAAGCTTGGTGCCACTGAAGTATGTGTCTCTGCACTGGTGGGGGGTGTGGGTGAGCGCCGTGACGGGTCTTCAGATTCCTCTTCAGAAGTTTCTTTGGGGCTTGATTGGAGGCCCTGGGCCATGGACTCTGTCGGCTGTTTGGCAGATGTGCTTGTGAAAGCAAGGAGAGATCATTTGTGCATGGCAGTGGCCTGTGAAGGAGGACACATCACTTACAGCATGGTTGTCTGATGGATGTTACACTGCTGGATCCTCACTTGGTAGAGCAGCACTGACCTCACCATCAACACAGGACCGGTCCCGGTCATCGCCAGCCAGCTGGATGGCTCTGTTTTCAAATTCTATCAGAGCTTTGATCACTGGCATCCCTCCACCTGTTGTGAGCCAGTTTGTCCTGCATGGATAGAGATGGGGAGAGTGTATCAGGATGCTTGCTGGGCCATGTGATAAGTATGCCTGGCCTGTGTGTGGGTGGTGAGTGGTCCCATGGACAGGCTGAGGACAATGACGGTGAGTGTGAAAGAGTGAATGCTGATGTTCCTTGCAATGGCAGTGAGTGAGGTCCCTGTAGGTGTGTGATGGGTTTGTGAGTGTGTGAGTTGGGAGTGATGAAAAGAGTGACTTACCCGGGCGGAATAGAAGAGATCATTCATCCTTTTGCGGCAGTGGGTGGCTGTCCTTTTCTGCAGGGCGTTCACGCTGACCATCCCTGCCACCGCCTCCCAAACCAGCTCGTTGACATTGCTACCCATCCTGTTAACTTGTTGCATTGAAATCATTGTCCATTGTCTTTTTATCTTGTCCCAAGAACTCAGTTAATGTCAGTGGACCTTGCAATTAGCTTAACCTTTCCTCATAAGATAACTCCTTCCTCCCAAGAGTCAGCCCAGTGAGCCTCACTGAATTGCTTCCAATGCAAGTATATCCCTCCTTAAGTAAGGAGACTAAAACTGTACACAGTATGCTAGGTGTGGTAGTACCAATGTGCTGTACAGTTGTAACAAGACTTCCCTACCTTTATACCTCATCCCCCTTGCAATAAAGACCAATATTCCATTTGCCTTCCTAATCACTTGCTGTACTTACATGCTAACATTTTGTGATTCATATACAAGGACACCTAGATCCCATTAAACTGCAACAGTCTCTCTCCATTTAAATATTATTTGTTTTTTCTATTCCTCCTGCCAAAGTGGACAACCTTACATTTTCCCACATTATTCTCTATCTGCCCAGTCATCTAACCTATCTCTATCCCTTTGCAGATTCTTCATATCCTTCTCACAACTTGCTTTCTTATCTGCCTTTCAGCAAATTTGGCGACAATACAATCTGTCCCTTCATCCAAGTCCTTAATATAGATAGTAAATAGCTGAGATCCCAGCACTGATCCCTGCGGCACTCCAACAGTTACAGTTAGCCAACCTGAAAATGACCCTTGATACTGTTTCCTGTCAGTTAGCCAATCCTCTGCCAATGCTAATATATCACCCCTAACACCATAAGCTCTTTTCTTGTGCAGTGACCTTTTACATGGTATCTTATTGCATGCCCTTGGAAATCCAAATACACTACATCTACTGGTTCCCCTTTATCCACCCTGCTTGTTACATCCTCAAAGAACTCTAATAAATTTGTCAACACGATTTCTCTATCACAAAACTGTTGATTCTGCCTGATTGTGATTATTATGATTTTCTAAATGTCCTGCTATTACTTCCTTAACAATGTTAGACTATCTTGCATATAATTTCCTGCTTTCTGTCTCCCCCCCTTTCTTAAAAAGAGGTGTTACATTTGCGGTTTTCCAATCCGCTGGGAACTTTCCTGAATTTAGGGAATTTTGGAAGATTACAACCAATGCATCCACTGTCTCTACAGCCACTTCTTTAAAACCCTAGGATCCAGGCCATCAGGTCATGGGGACTTGTTGGCATTTAGTCCATTAGTTTTTCTAGTAGTCGTGATTGTCTTAAGTTCCACCTTCCTTCTTTCCCCCTGCTTTTCTACTTTAATTGGGATGCTTTTTGTGTCTTCCACAGTGAAGAAAGATACAAAATACTTGTTCAAAGCCTCTGCCACTTCCTTGTTTCCCATTATTGATTCCCCAGTTTGATCCTCTAAGGGGCCAATGCTCAATTTAGCTACCCTTTTCCTTTTTAAATACTCATTGGAAAGAATTTTTCCTATGGCGGGTGGGCTGGGCGAGTGTGGATGGGGGGGGTGCGGAGCAATTGGCTGTATTCCACCAGTTTATGCAGGCGGGCCAATTAAGGCTCATCCAACATAACGCATAGCCTGTAGCGATACCTGTGCGGGTGAGGGGAGGAGGGAGTGTGAGGCACAGTGCTGCTTATTGGAGATTAAGTAAATAATAAAACTTTTTAAAAAACAAAGTAAAAAGTTATTCAAACATGTCCCCTCATGTGACAGTGTCACATGAGCTGGGACATTTTTGTGAAGTTTGCAAAATTTATTTAATTATTTTATAAAATCTTCAGGAAACCTCATCCCGCCTTAAGGTTGGACAAGCAGCGTTTTAATAAGTTAAATTACTTTGTTAATAGCCTTAATAGCCTGTTGGCAGTTTGGCAGGCATGCAGCCACCCCTGGTGCGCACCCGCTGAACAAAATATCGAAAATATCGGGACACATGCTCGACATTATTGTACGTCATTTTACATGTTGGTGTGTTGGGCCCATCCCCACACGCCAATGGCAATATTCTGACCATCGAAGCTTTTATTGTCTGTGTTTATTTCTATTGCTATTATTCTAGTTTTCTCCTATGCTCTAATTTCTCCCTTTTATTTTTTTTTTAGTTATCCTTCACTGGTTGCCAAAATGTTCCCAATCTCTGGTTTAGCACTAATCTTTGCAGCAATGGACATCTTTTCTTTCAATTTGATACCATCTTTAATTTCCTTCATTAGCCATGGATGGTGCATCCTTCTTGTAGAGTCTTTCTTTCTCAATGGATTATATCTTTGTTGAACATTACAAAACATCTCCTTAAATGTTGACATTGCTTCTCAACTACCTTACCTTTTAACATTTCCACTTTAACTAACTCTGTCTTCATGTCCTTGTACCATCTTTATTTAAATTTAAACTCTAGTTTCAGCCCACATTTCTCACCTTCACACTGAATATAAACTTCTATAATGTTATGATCACTCTTACCAATGCTATGAAGTTGTTAACTGATCCTTCAACTTCAACACCTATGTGTTCTTTTGTTCTTTTGTCTGTGACATCTTTTGATAATCTGCTTCTATCACTGCTTGCTTGTCCCTACAACCACACCAACCCCCTCCACTTCTCTCCCCCAACCCAACCCAACCCCCCCACACCTTAAACCAGCTTATATTTCACCCCTTCCTTGGATTCACCTAGTTCTGTTGAAGGGTCATGAGGACTCGAAACGTCAACTATTTTCTTCTCCGCCGATGCTGCCAGACCTGCTGAGTTTTTCCAGGTAATTCTGTTCTTGTTTTGGATTTCCAGCATCCGCAGTTTTTTGTTTTTATCTCTGTGTTTAATTGACTGCCACTGCTCTTCAAGACATGCCTACCTTGAAGAAGTTCTGTTCGTCTCTGCGACAAGATTTCCGTATCTCTCTTTTGCCTTGCTCACCTTCATTGCTTTCCATTTCTGTCCTGGTGTTTGACAAGGTGTTTACTAAAACCCGCTTTCACAGCCATATCTCCTTTCTCAGTGACTGTCTCCATCTCCAACTTACCGCACGTGGATTTCAACTGAAATTCCACCCCTCATGTTTCGAACCCACCCAGGATTACAGGTATCTCCGGGACATAAAACGTTTCTTGGACTGCTGTTCCCATCACATTCTGAGATCCACACTCAGTGCCATGCGTCACCATATGAACACACTCCACCTCTCCCTCCAGCAGCACCGCCGTACCCTTTTTCAAAGCTGCGCATGCCCCCAGTTTCATTTTATTCTTCGTCTCATCCGACGCCCCAACAAGGAACTTATTTTCTCTCAAGTGCTAAGGAACGCAAGCTCCAACAACTCATCGACACCAACACCCATCTAGGACCCTCCACCCCTGCCTGTCCCTCCGTCCCCACCCCATCTTCCAATCCCAGCCCCAGCCGTGTATTCACTATACCCCCTGACCTTCCCCTCTCTGATGCTGAACGTTCAGTGCTCAGCAAAGGACTTAGTTTCATACCCTTATGCCCTCACCTCAATGAAGTTCGGGCTCGGCACGATGCTGAACTCTTCTTCCGCCGTCTTCGTCGCCGGGCTCACTTCTTTGGGCAGGGGTCCTCTCCACATTCAACGGATCCTTTTACCCACCTCCAATATTCTCCCTCCACCTGGACCCCTCCCTCTGGATTCTTACCTTCTCTTGATCTTTTCATTGAGAACTGTCGGCGCGACATTAGTCATCTCAATTTCTCTGCTCCTCTCACCCATTCGAATCTGTCTCTCTCTGCTCTCTGAACTTGCTGCACTCCGTTCTCTCAGGTCCAACCCTGACATTGTCATCAAACCCGTTGACAAGGGTGGTGCTATTGGTGTCTTGCGCACTGACCTCTACCTCGCGGAGGCTGAGCATCAACTCGCAGACACTTCCTCCTACCTCTCCCTGGACCATGCCCCCTCCACTGAACATCAAGCTATTGTTTCCAGGACTGTCACTGACCTCATTTCCTGTGGGGATCTTCCTCCCACAGCTTCCAACCTGATAGTCGCCCAACCTCGGACGGCCCGCTTCTACCTCCTACCCAAAATCCACAAACAGAACTGTCCCGGTAGACCGATTGTGTCAGCTTGCTCCTGCCCCACGGAACTCATTTCTCATTATCTTGACTCCCTTCTCTCTCCCCTTGTCTAGTCCCTTCCCACCTACATCCGTGATTCCTCTGACAACTTACATCACATCAACAATTTCCAGTTCCCTGGCCCCAACCGCTTCCTCTTCACCATGGACGTCCAATCCCTCTACACCTCCATCCCCCACCAGGATGGTCTGAGGGCCCTTAGCTTCTTCCTCGAACAGAGGCCTGAACAATCCCCATCCACCACGACTCTCCTCCGTCTGGCTGAACTTGTTCTCACACTGAACAATTTCTCCTTCAACTCCTCTCACTCCCTCCAAATAAAAGGTGTGGCAATGGGTACCCACATGGGCCCCAGCTATGCCTGTCTCTTTATGGGGTATGTGGAACATTCCTTGTTCCGGTCGTACTCCGGCCCCCTTCCACAACTCTTTCTCCGGTACATCGATGATTACTTCGGTGCTGCTTCATGCTCTCGTCGGGACTTGGAAAAATTTATTAATTTTGCTTCCAATCTCCACCCCTCCATCATTTTCACGTGGTCCATCTCTGACACTTCCCTTCCCTTCCTTGACCTCTCTGTCTCAATCTCTGGTGATAGACTGTCCACCAATATCCATTACAAGCCTACCGACTCCCACAGCTATCTCGACTACAGCTCCTCACACCCCGCTTCCTGTAAGGACTCCATCCCATTCTCTCAGTTCCTTCACCTCCGTCGCATCTGTTCGGATGATGCTACCTTCAAAAACAGTTCCTCTGACATGTCCTCCTTCTTCCTTAACCGAGGTTTTCCACCCACAGTCGTCGACAGGGGCCTCAACCGTGTCCGGCCCATCTCCCGCGCATCCGCCCTCACGCCTTCTTCTCCCTCCCAGAAACATGATAGGGTCCCCCTTGTCCTCACTTATCACCCCACCAGCCTCCGCATTCAAAGGATCATCCTCTGCCAACTCCAGCATGATGCCACCACCAAACACATCTTCCCTTCACCCCCCCGTTGGCATTCCGTAGGGATCGTTCCCTCCAGGACACCCTGGTTCACTCCCCCATCACCCCCTACTCCTCAACCCCCACCTATGGCACCTCCCCATGTCCACGCAAAAGATGTAACACCTGCCCCTTCACTTCCTCTCTCCTCAATGTCCAAGGGCCCAAACAATCCTTTCAAGTGAAGCAGCATTTCACTTGCATTTCCCCCAACTTAGTCTACTGTATTCGTTGCTCCCAATGCGGTCTCCTCTACATTGGAGAGACCAAATGTAAACTGGGCGACCGTTTTGCAGAACACCTGCGGTCTGTCCGCAAGAATGACCCAAACCTCCCTGTCGCTTGCCATTTTAACACTCCACCCTGCTCTCTTGCCCACATTTCTGTCCTTGGCTTGCTGCATTGTTCCAGTGAAGCCCAACGCAAAGTGGAGGAACAGCACCTCATCTTCCGACTAGGCACTTTACAGCCTTCCAGAATATTGAATTCAACAACTTTAGGTCTTGAACTCCCTCCTCCATCCCCACCCCCTTTCTGTTTCTTCCCCCTTCCTTTTGTTTTTTCCAATAAATTATATAGATTTTTCTTTTCCCACCTATTTCCATTATTTTTAAATATTTTTAAATCTTTTATGCTCCCCCCACCCCCACTAGAGCTATACCTTGAGTGCCCTACCATCCATTCTTAATTAGCACATTTGTTTAGATAATATCACCAACTTCAACACCTCTGTGTTCTTCTGTTCTTTTGTCTGTGACATCTTTTGATGATCTGCTTCTATCACTGCTTGCTTGTCCCTACAACCACACCACCCCCCTCCACTTCTCTCCCCCAAATCAACAAAACCCCCCCCTTCCCCACCCCCCATCCCCCCTCCAGCCACCACCTTAAACCAGCTTATATTTCACCCCTTCCTTGGATTCACCTAGTTCTGTTGAAGGGTCATGAGGACTCGAAACGTCAACTCTTTTCTTCTCCGCCGATGCTGCCAGACCTGCTGAGTTTTTCCAGGTAATTCTGTTTTTGTTTTGGATTTCCAGCATCTGCAGTTTTTTGTTTTTATAATTGATCCTATCTCATTACAGATTACCAAATCTAAAATAGCCTGTTCCCTAGTTGGTTCAAAACATATTGTTCCAAGAAGCTATCCCAAATATACTCTATGAACTCATCCTCAAGGCTACCTTTGCCAATTTGATTTGTTCAATCTAAATGAAGATTAAAATCTCTCATGATTATTGCAGCACCTTCCTTACAAGCCCCCATTATTTCTTGTCTTTTTTCACTCTGTCCTGCAATGTAGCTACTGTCATGGAGCCTATAAGCAACTTCCACAAGTGACCCCCTTCCCTTTTCTCTCTCATATCTCCACCCAAACTAATTCTACATCTCGATCCTCCAAACCAAGTTCATTTCTCACTACTCCATTTCCTCTTACTTTCTCCCTGTCCTTTAAAAATGTCAGACACTCTGGAGTATTCAGATCCCAACTGTCGTCACTTTTCAATCATGTCTCTGTCATGGCTATTATATCATAATCATTTATTTCTATTTGTGCTATCAATTCATCCATCTTGTTACAAATGCTGCATGCATTCAAATAAAGAGCCTTTAATTCTGTCTTTGGACCATTTTACACAACTCAGACTTTATTTGCTGGTGCATTCTTATGTTTGTGCCCTCTGTCCCTTCCTATTGCACTCTGGTTTTATTACCTGTATTGCTACCCTGCAATATTACCTTGTACTTCCTCTTCAAATTTCAAAATCTCTTCTTATTTGAACCCTCCCTCACTATATTTAGTTTAAAGCCCTCTCTACAACCCTAAATATATAATTCTTCAGGACACTGGCCCCAGCGTGATTGAGCTAAAGATCATCCCAACAGTAAAGCTCCATCTTTCCCCAGTACTGGTGCCAGAGTCCCATCAATTGAAAACCATTTCTTCCACACCAATCTTTGAGCCACACGTTCAACTCTCTGATCTAATTTACCCTATGCCAATTTGCTCGTGGTTCAGGTCATAATGCAGAAATTAAATTAATTATTCTGATTTTTAATTTAGTCCCTGCTGCTCCTACACCCTCAGCAGAACCTGTTTCTTAGTCTTACCTATATCACTGGTACTTGTGTGGATCATGACAACTGGATCCTTCCCCTTCCATTCCAAATTCCTCTCCAGCCCTGAGGAGATGTTAACCCTGTGGGCAGGCAACACAGCCTTCAGGGCGCACGTTCTCAGCTGCAGAGAACAGTATCTATATCCCTAAATATGCTGTCCCCTACTACAACTAAATTGCTTTTTATCACCAGCCCCCCCAGCTTGAATTGCCCCCTGCACCATGATGTCAAGGTCAGTTTGTTCATCCTCCCTGCAAACCCTACTCTCGTTCACACAAGCTGCAAGGGCTGAGTCTCCTCCATTGCTACTTTCTGGATCCCCATACCTGACTCATGGATCAAATCTGAAGTACCTAACCTATGAGGTGTGACTACCTCCTAAAACAATGTAACCGGGTAACATTCCCCCTCTTGATGTATCACAGTGTCCAAAGTGTGAACTCCAGTTTATCAACTCAGAGCCAAGATTCCTTGAGCTGTAGATACTTAATGCAAATGTGATTGTCATGGATTGCATAGGTGTCCATCAGTACCCACATGCTATAGCTGCAACACATCACCTGCACTGTATCACTATTGTATTTTCTTTAATTAATTGGGTTTTAAATTTCTAATATTACTCAATGATTTCCTGTAGTTATCTTCTGGAATTTAAGTAGTCAAGTTATCAATTTAATAAACTACTTATATCTCTTCAGCACCAGGTTAAACCACTGTCCAGTTTATAGAGAGAAAGAAAAAACTCACCATTCACATGTTTGGTCACCTAATAAATGGGCAGAATTTTATGGCCCATTGTGGTAGGTGTGGGCTGTAAAATGCAGCAAGCCTTTCAAATATCCATTGATTTCAGCAGGACCAGAAAATCCTGTGCAGGATTGGGCGCGAGCGGGCGGGTTCCCAACCGACGCACCCAGTCAGGGGCGCACTGCAATTTTACGTGCGAAGGCCAGTGAAGACCTGCTCAGCGTGACATGTGCCAGGAAGCATTATGCACTCCCTGCACTGGGGGGGGGGGGGGGCGATTTCCTGAGCCAGGAGTGCGTTCTTTTGCTCACATGTGCGACCTTAAGGCTGGACAGGTAGGTCCATTGATTACTTCAATTACTTTATTAATAGCTTTAAGTGGCCATTGACAGATCGGCGGTTATGTAGCCGACCTGAAAATGCAAATGACGCAGGGTGACATTGGGACACCCATTGATGTCACCCCGCATAATTTTACATGTCGGCAAGCGGGCCCCGTCCCCCGCTCACCGACCGGAAGATGCAGCCCCCCATGTCTCCAGGCATCAGATCTCAGGTCTTGCTGTCTTTTGCTCTCTCTCTTGCACTGCTCATTTTATATAAAAGATCAGACAGTACCTCCTCCTTTACTGCACCGAATTCCCTCAATAACCATATTCCCAGAGTTAAGCACTCAGCCACACTGTATTCAGACAAAGCTGCACTTAGTTTATTTTCCATTAAAATTCTCTCAGGTGTTCATTGGGATTGACATGACAGCCTGCAAGAGTAAACTGGAAATTGGGCCAGAGGAAACAGCAAAGAACATGAGGGTAGTGTCCAAATCGACAGAGGACTAAGAAGGAGTGGGGGAGAAGCCCAAGGAAAGTGAGGGCCAAAGCTTCCTGGCTGAGCCAGGTGGAGCACTTCAGGTTGCCACCAGTTATTAGTGTTATGCAGTTCACGTGACTCTGGGAGTCAAAATTTTGTCATAGCATCAGTGACATGATTGGGCCTCAACTTCTGTATCATAAGTAGGCCACACTTGGTTCAGGCAAGTTCCCTCTTGACTCTTGTTTTGCATGGAGTTAAAGTAACATTAGGTAGCAATGCTTCAGGAAAGTAGTTTGAACGCACTTCCTCCACTCCCCCCACTCCCCCACCTCGACACCCACATACACACACACATATGCACACACACACTGTTCTAACTACCTGCCCAACCTATTTGAAAAAGATGGGTTTGGGATTGTATGTAGGTGATGAAATTATGCATGAATTATAGTTTATGGCCAATATTTATCATTTATCTCCCATCACAAAAAAACATATTATCTGGTCATCTATCTTCTTGTTGTTTGTGGGACCTCATGATATTTGCTTGCATGTTTCCTGAACAGTGGCTATATTAATTAGCTGGGAAACACTTTGGGACCTCTGCAGGTCATGAAAGCTACTGTACAAATTCTTCCTTTCCTTATGGAGGGTGAAGGATAGCAGGTGAGAAAGATGGGAATTTAAAAATGACAAGTATAAATAAGAGTCTACTAGTTTCAGTGGGAGTGAAGAAATGGCAACAGTGGCTGTTAGTTGAGTTGGAAAAATCGTCTTGGTACAACACAGGAAACTAAATTTGAAAGTCAGCTCTGGGTTGGAAAGGTCAAGAAGCTTGATTGCGTGTCACTTGTTTTTCAGGCACTAAATGGCCTCCAATATGGCCAGCATGCTCATCATGAGTTGGGTTTGTGCTGCCCAACAGTTTGGGGTGTCGGACGGACACCATGCCCTGCCTGAAAAGAGTGTTAGGCCACTACTTGCAAAATGGGTGCAAAATGTTGAATTTTGGTCCCGTAGTTAGCATAAAAACACATCCTGCCATTGAGAAATGCTATGGATAACTTATTCAAGAACAAAAATGCCACAGTCAGACCAGATTTAGTACATAACTTCTTTAGCTCAATAACACGAATTTTTTTGTTTCTTTATTTAAGATGTCTCAACATTGACCATATATTTTACACATTATTACCTTTGAATTAAAGGAGGAAGGCAGCAACAAAAAGCAGAACCTTTCATAACATTTCAAAGGAACTGTAGACTTTTACTGGCTGCTGCTGCAGTGTGTGTAATACAGATTTGACCTTTGATAAAGTGGAAACACCTAATGTGGGCTGGCAACAAAAGCATCTGCTCCATTTATGTGCATCGAATATATCCATTTTATCTAAAGCTGGTTAACCTTTATTCTATTGCTAAAATTGCTTGCTCAAATCATTGTGACCGGGATTTGAATTGTGTGACAGAATCAGGCACCCTAAACTGCATTTGATCATATGGATAACACACATTGCTTAAGTGATCTGGAAATACTCCTGTAAAATCTTACAGCCTGGTAATTGCTTACAGTACCTTCTTACAAAAAATGGGTAATGCTGAGTGTTCAATCTTTTAGTGCAGAATAGGTATGCCACTGTGCAAAAAACAGTGAATATAGTCACAGATAAATGATGTTGGCTAGAAAGCTGTTTGCCACAAACAGCCAGGTCACGAAAAATATGGTATATGTTTGTGTTTAATATTTGAAAGGCAGGAACCTCTCTGTCAAATCCAGCAGTTACAGAAATCATGATTAACTTCAACATCTGGTTCACTTACTTTTAAAAATCTTTTTGTATAAAGGTAATGACATCATGAGGGGACCTGGCCAACAGCAAATTTAAAGTGTGAAAGAGCTGATTTAATATAAGTAAAGGCCATTGAGCCAGCTGATTGTTGATTTAACCAAATCATAAGTTTCAATTTGTTCAAGTAATTCAATCAGCCTGTCAGGATCGATAACTTCCCCAAATCAGGAACCATCTTTCCACCCCCATCCCATTACCCCTGCCAACCCTACCGCCCCCCGCCCCCCCCCCCCTCCGAAAAGGGAGGTTTATCTTTACGTTGACAAACATTGTTTAAGTGTTGAAATGCATTAGAGTACTTTTCGCATTCAGACATTTGGTGTTGCTTAGGGGGAAAAAATAGCAATCTAGTTTTTTGATTGCAATAGGCTCCATTGTTTAGACTTCCCAGTGTTTGTTTTGACAGCGAAATCCATTATGAATGCTTGGCTGAGTTTCAAAATCATGTAAACCACTTATCTCAGCAGGGTGCACATTTTGATTGGCATTTTTAAAAGGTTATTAAAAAGTTATCTGTCTTTGATGTGTTAAGTGATTAAGTGTTTGTTTTTACAACATATTGACCACTTGAGGGAATTTAAATATTTTTGAATGTTTTTTATGAATGAGAATCTTTTTCAGTTTGAAGCGTGTTTGAATTACAGCCTTATTACATTGCTAACTACCTCCTCTTCACTATGGGTGTCTAATTCCTCTACACCACCACCAGGGAGCTCTCAGAGCTTTCTGTTTCTTCCTTGAATGAAGGTCAAACCAGTCCCCATCCACCACAACACTCCTTGGCCTAGCTGATATTGCTCTCACTCTAAAGAACCTCTCCTTCAATTCCACTCACTTCTTCCAAATAAAAGGTGTTGCCTTGGATACACTCATGAGTCCCAGGTATGTCTACCTTTTTATGGGACATGTGGAACATTTATTATTTCATTCCTAGTGTGGCTCACTCCCTCATCTCTTTTTGCAGCACATTGGTGACTGTGTTGCTAATGCCTCCTGCCCTCTCCATGAACTGGAAAATTTGAACGACTTTGTTTCCAATTTCCACTCTTCCTTCACCTTCACCTGATCCATCTCTGATACTTCTCTTCTCTTCTTCAATTTCTCTTTCTCCTTTTCTGAAGATAGACTATCCACTAACCCACAGATCCCCACAGCTATCTTGACTACACTTCCTCATGCCCTGCTTCCTACAAGGACTCCATTCCATGCTCCCAGTTTCTCTGTTGCATTTGGCCCGATGATGCAAATTTCCACACTAGCACTTCTGACGTGTCTTCCTTTTTCTACAACTGAGGATTCTCACCCATCATGATGGACAGGGCCCTCCATCATGTTCGATCTATTTCAGATGCTTCTCTCACCCCTTCCCCTCCATCCCAGAACCATAATAGGGTTTGTATCCTCCTCACCTACTACCCCACAGCCTCCATATTCAAGGGATCATTGTCCACAATTTCTGCCAGCTCCAGCAGGATGCAACCACTAACACATCTTGCCACACCCTCTCCTTTCAGCATTCCATAGGGACAATTCCCTCCGTGACACCTTGGTCCACTCCTCAGTCACCCCTAACATCCCTTCCCTTCCCTACGACACCTTTCCTTGCAAGCGTAGGAAATGCAACACATGCCCTTTCACCTCCTCCCTTCTTACAGTCCAAGACCCCAAATACTCCTTCTAGGTGAAACAGCGATTTATCTGTACTTCTTTCAATTTACTATCCTGTATTCTCTGCACACAATGTGATCTCCTCTACACTGGGGAGATCCAATGCAGACTGGCTGATCACTTTGCGGAACACTTATCTTCAGTCCACAAGCACGACCCCAAGCCACCGATTGTCTGTCATCTTAATTCTCCACTCCTACGTTGACCTTTCTGTCCGTGGCCTGCGACAGTGAAGCTCAACGCAATCTCGAGGAACAGCGCCTTATCTTTTTACTCGGCCCTCTACAGCCGAACTCAAAATCGACTTCAACAACCTTTTTGCCTCCACCTTTTTAAAGTGTTATTTTTCTCTCTTTTTTTGTTTTGCTGTGGCTTGCAGACAGTTTTTATGTGGCAATTCACGCTTCATTTGGACACAACCTTTGTTTCTTTGCTATACCCATTACCGTCTCTGGCTGTTGTATCATGAAATCATTTGTTACTGTAATCTCCGCTGTCCCCCACCCTATCACACACCTTCCCCTTTGTTGTTCCTGCCTCCTCCTCCCTTCCACTAGTTTAAAAACTCTTACAAATGCTATCTTTCTTCAGTTCCGATGAAAGGTCATTGACTTGAAATGCTAACTTTTTCTTTCCACAGATGCTGCCTAAACTTTTTTTGTTCTTATTTCAGATTTCCAGCATCTGCAGCATTTTGGTTTTGTACTTTTATAACGTCCATTTCAGAGACATCTAAAGATCTGTCCTTAGTGGATACTGGATGAATGTCTAAGCATAATACATGGGGCATGGAGGGGATGCCAGTGCAAGGAGACATGGGGAGTATGAGGGGGCATGGATCGGGCATGGGATTAGGTGGGGGCATGGAGTTGAATGGGGTGAGGGGGTGAGGATCAAGGCTTAAGGGGCATAAAAACAATAGGCAGAAGGAGGATGAGGCTTTCTTCAGGGACCAACTCTTGGCCCACAAGGAGTATGCCTCAAAGCCAATAGGTCTCATCTGCAATTCATTGTCAGGTTTTCTGAGCCCCGAAAAAGCTGGCCAGCATCTGTTAACGTTAAATTAGGCTCCCAATTGCAATGATTTAAATATTATAATGAAGTGCCCTGCCCGAGATGGGACACATGCATATGGTAGCTGCCTCTGTAAAAGTGGCGACTCATGTGTACCTGCATTGGGAACTGGGTGCTGTCTCCAAGAACTGAGGTGGGCCTTCTACCCAGCCAGCCTCAACCCACACTCCCTCTCCCTGCACTCCACATCCACACTCTTCTCGCATTGCATCACAGCTCACAGAACCTGGCCCCCATCCTCTCTATGTCTGTCAGAGTCAAAAGATGGCAGGGATGGGGTTCGAAGGCAGGCACACATTTTAGAAATTGCAAAAGGGCCCAATTCACATTTTCCCATCCCTACACAAAAATCTGGCCCTTGGAGCCGCCGCCTGCCCTGTTACTCTCAATTCTAGTATTGGGAAAGGGAATTTAAAACGGATCCACAGGCTAATTCAATGTGCTATTCTGTGGTAACTGGGGTTATAGCACCTCCCTTCTGGCAATCGGGTGTCACGTAATACACTGCGGGGGCTCTGACCAGTGAGCTTGTAGCGAGAGCAATCCGGGGGGAGGCGGAGCTTCCTGACGAGAGTCCTGGCCGAGCATGAAAGCATCTGTAACTCTCTCTGTAATAAAGTTAACTGTTTTTTGATGAAACCTGTCTGCACCATCAAGTCATCACATGTTTCTTCTGCTTTCAAGATCTAGACATTGATATTAAACGTTGGTAAGGGCAGGACACTTCATTATACTATTTAAATCAGCACAATTGGCACATGATTTGAATTCAAAAGTGAATTTCCCAGGGCTCTGGAAACCCAACAATGAACTGGAGGTGAAACCTATCTGCTCCAGCAGTTTAGGCTTTGTACAGCACTCCTTGTGGGCCAAGAGCTGTTCACATGGCCCCTCTAGGAAGCCTTCATCCTCCCTTCTGCATTTCATAGTCTTTACCTGCCCCCACAATCAGCAACCTCACTCCCTTCCCCCTCCAGCCCTGATATCTCCCTCACCATTACCAGGTTTTCATATCTCCCCTCTTCCCATTCCCTCCATTTCCCAACCACACGCTATTCTCTCTCTTGCCATTGCCAGAGATTGTTCCCAACAGTTCTGATTTGCTGCTGTTTTACTTTAGGCCAGTAAAAAAACATGACAGGCAAATGTGATGGGGAAAATATTACAGAAAGTAAGTGTCATACTTATAGAAAGTACTTGCTATAAGGAATATTTCTAGTATATTACTAGTGAATCTCTGCTGGTGTTACGCGCAGTAAGTCAGAGAATATAGTCCCTCTGTTAACTTTCTCTAGTGTCTTTGTGGGCTGATTCTCCCTTCTCTCCTTTTCTGCTTCTACTTTTTCCCTTCTTAGCTGTTTGTCTCCCCTCAATTCTTCTTTTGTTTCTCTCATGTTTCCTCTTTCTTTCTTCTTTCCTTTCAGGTGGCTGGTATAGCATTGTCAGTCTTATGGGGAAATGAAGCAGCAATTTGACTACTGACTGTGCTTGGTGTTTGCAAGGAAAAAGTGGCCCCCATTTCCAATTCTTTCACCTGCCCCCACACCTTCCCGTTATCCATTTTCCTTCCCATCGTTACCTCTGCCTTTTTCTGTTTGAACAACTTACCCAACCTCTGAATCCTCCTGCTCCTTATAATCCCTCTGTTTCTAACGATCTGCTATGTCATTACATCTGTTTCATCACAGTTTCCAGCAATGCGACTCATGAGAAATCATTGAGCCAAAAGTGACCAAAGAACAAGGGGCTGCTGTTAGATTCTGATACTGGTTAAATCAGCAACCATACCACAGCAAATCAAATCAACCTCAGTTTAAGCTTTAACTGAAAACATTTGTAGACTCTTGCTAAATAAACATTTTTTTTGCTGTCCACCATGTTACGTAAGATCTCTCATCCGTTAATGATTAACTTTGTTATTGCTGCAAAATAGTTTCATAAAGATCACTTTAATCTGTGCAGTTACTAATTTTATTGTGACAATTACTCTAATTCAGCTTTATTATTTACAATTTCTTTTTTTAAACGATTTGCAAAACTTTAGTTTTCATTGCTTCTCTCCTGAAAGGACTGTCTCATGCTTATGAATACAATCAACTTTCTGATACCTCAGCCAGGTCTTAAAAGTGTGAACTCAGGCTATTCACCCAAGGGGGGTTTTACATATGAATCTAATCCTTTCTTCATCCAACATCCATGTATTTACATTTTCCAGCAGGGGTCACTGGATTGTAATCAGAAGTAGGAATAAAAGCAGAAAATGTTTGAAATTAACAGCTCACCCATTAAGAGCTAAAATTGGAAATGATAGGTTAATGCTTTATTGGGTTTTTCCTTTCTTAAGGCCTTAGGCATTGAGGTCAATTGTAGCATCCTAACTGCAGCCCTTGTTGAAATATTCTTGATAAATTATTGATGTTAAACATTGATTTAATAAGGTGAAGAAATGCCAAGTAGCAAGCCAATGAGAGGCTGGTGAAGTTTGTGATGAGTGACATTTGTGCACTTGGATAAATGTAGAAATAGTTAGACTGAACTAAGTGGAAGAATGGAAAAAACTAGTTGAGAATTAAAGGAAAGTAAAGTTCAGCTTCTGCGAGGTGATAAACAGGTGGTGGAGAATTGGCCACTTGTTAGCATTCTGTCCAATTATCCATTTCATTGAAATGAAAACAAGCAGCCAATCCACTACAGCAGATTTTATACCATCAAAAAGTTTGAATTTTAGCCCGGAATAGTCCGAATCCAGCCTACTTGATTAATATTTTAATATACATATACACAGGAAGATCTCTGTAACTGTTGGGAACAGCAGGATATATATTGTTGGGCAGTTGATTTCATAGCTATGAATAACTTACTAACAGATTTTCACTTATTGTTTGGGCTGGGTGCCAGGTTTTTGCTAGTGGTATTCCCCCCGAGCCTGCTGTAACCACGAGCGGGATGGGTTTGGTGATATTGGGCTAAACACAGCCATATCATCCAGCCGAAAATAAATTTGAACAGTCTGAGTTTTTGAGCTTCTTTCCTATTATCACAAAGATCAGCTAACTCAGGATAGACAGGTACCTGGAACATTGGTCTTTGGTGGGAGTTTGACAGGGATGATAATGAGTTGGCAGCCTGTTTTATACTTTGCCTGGTTTTCATTTACACTGAAGTCAATGGAAAATAAAGTTGGACCAATTTCACCCTCAGCCTGTAATATATGGGAATTGTCCCAGATTTGCACTAAGTGCGGTAGCAGGCAGGATAAAAAACGTGTTACCCATCAGCCGCAACGGCAGCTTTTCACACCGTATCATTCCAATCCCACTTCATTCCCGGGAAACATGCTGTTTTAATGGCAGGCGGGCTCTCATTTGCCCGCCACGCCCTTACCTCGTCGCTTCCTCACACAGGGCACCACAATTAAAGTGCAGTTGTGCACACACCTCTCGGTGTTTCCAGCCCAGGGCGGCTGCTCAGTAGACATAGCCCTGAAAGGCAAGAAGACTGCAGCGCTCCGATTCAGTGACTCATCCCTGGACTCTTTTTGTTCGGCATGGAGGCCCGCCATGATGTCCTCTATCCTCTCTCTGGCCACAGGAGGTCCAGAAATCTCACCACTCCGGCTTGGTAGGTGACGGCAATGGTGATCAGAGCCAACGCTGCACAGAAGAGGTTGGCCATCCAATGCATAAACAGAATGAATGCTCTCATCCGTGCCACCAGGGTAAGGCAACCATCTCATTACTCTAAGCTCACATACTCAAGCCCATCAGAAGTTCACTGGCATCTCATTCACTGCCAGCTCAATGGGCATCACCATTCACTCCCTCACACACACCTTCACATCTCCACTGGCCTCATCTCTTCCAGACTGCCTCCTCAGCCCTCACCCTTGAGGCTACTTGCACAGATCAACTTGTTCCCCCTGGGATATCCCCTTCCCCAGTACAGCTCTCACCCTGCAGCCTCTTCCCTAGCTTGAGGCCACTTCCTCTCCTTCCCCAAGCAAGCTCTAACCCTGCAGATGTTGAAAAGCCACCACCCGCCATATGGCTGGTCTGGTAAGTAGATATCTGCCCATGAGTCCCCCTAAAGGTGGTGTAGTGCTGTCTGCAAAGCCTGGCGCTGATGACTGTGAGTGCTGACCAAAGTAAGGTAAGCAAACAAACCTTGAAGTCCCAAGCGAAGTGCAGCCCACCAGGTGCACGCCGCTTATGTACAGTTGTGAAACATGTCAGCATGCAATCACACCAACATGTTTGGATGATCCAGCATGGACGGTTGATTCTGGAAAGCTGGGCTTGTAATGAAATACAGATGTATTACAATGAAGTTCCCGAAGTCCAAGAGCGGGAAACACGGCCCACCATTGATTGGGAGAGTGGACGATTGCAAAGTGGTTTCACAACGTTGTGAAATCAATTTTTGACCTTCTTGCCATATTGTCCTCTCATGCCGCCAAACACTCCCACTGCCAAAAAGCACAGAAAATTCTGGCCATCATATCCACACTGGACAATTCAGGCACTGAAATGTCAGAATCTTCACTTTAAAGTAATAAAGGAAAAACTGAAGCACAAGCAGAAACGTGCTGAATAACATTTTTAAGCACACCTCATTTAGCTTTATGCACTCTTAAAAATGATGGACTAGCTGGTAGTCAGTGCTAAGCATCATATTTTTCTACTCCATGTCATTTTTTTCCATTGCCTTCCCTTCTGAAAGTAGACTCCTTCCTGGGATTTGGTTTCACAGGTGCCTTATCTGCCAATTTAGCCATTATTTGTTGAGTGGGTTACTAGGTCTTTGAGAGGCTGAGGAACTAAAGCTCAGACCAATTCTGTCCTCAGTGTGACATACCTTCACACATAGTGGCATGTGTCTCAATTGGGAGTGTAAGCTCTCACCAAACTCTCCCTCCCTATCGCTTAGCACTGTAACCCATTGTACTATTATAGTTGCTTTCCAAGCGCAAGTTAAGTGTCTGAGACTAGCGAGTAAACCTGGAAACTTCCTGATCTTTACGATTCAGTGACTCACTGGGTAAACTCAATAAGGTAATATGGATGCTACCATTAGAGTTAATCAATAGAATCAGTGCTATTTAAGAATTGTTTTTCTGTCATTTATATAGTATATTTCCAAAACAATATCACAAAACAAAAAAAAAAATGAAATTAATGGTGAAACATTGAGTAAATAGCACAATTTCTTGAATAACATATTGAAGTGGTGGAATGTTAAAGCTTAATCGGGAACAGCAATCAAAAACATTGAATTGAATTTTTGCTTAAATAACACTTTGTTCCTTCTTTATTTGTTGTGTCTAAACAATTTATCATTGAACTGAACTGAGCTTGTAAATTAGCTGGAAATTGAATGCTTTGCATTTTAGCCTGAGGCAGACATTTTCAGCTAAGCTTCTTTGAAAGGCTTTTAACACTGAAGATGTTGAGCAGAATTTCTCACAGGAAGACATGTTTGGCATAAAGTTGAGGTTGAATGCGTCACTGATTATCGTTACATCTGCAAATTCGTGCAAGCCAGCTACAGAGGTTTTACTCAGTTTGATAATGTGCATAGATTGATTTTAATAAAATTCTGTAGTTGAAAAGGGTAAAATTGACTTGAACTGGTTTTGGCTGTTTGTAAATTCAAAACTAAACATTCAGCTGACAATTAGGTTTACAATATGAATTACATGACAAACATGTAAAATGAAAACACCTTTATATAGAAACTGTTGAAACCTCTATGGAGACTTTTTAACTTTAATGTCTTGAAGGAAATTCAATCAACTCCATTAACCAAACCCCATCGGCATTGATTTAAATGCATAAGTAATCAATTGGTGTCTCAGAAAAGGCTCCATTAAAGAATGTGCTATTACACACTGTCCTATTAACAAACAGTAACTGTACATCAATGGAGTATTTTCATATTTTAGTCTTTGAGTCTGTGTGAACTGAGGTGCCTTAAAATTCAATTGTTCCAAACTAGATTCACACTCAAACTAGAGACGTTCAAAACTAATTACATTCTGAAGAAGCCACATGAGCACACACAAAGGCTTTCCAGGACTCAAAGCAATGGCTGCTTATTTTCGCCCTTCCTTGTTTATCTATTGTGGTTACCTTTCAGAATATTAGTTGTCTTTCTGATGCAAGATTTTCCCACAAATTAATTTTAACTGTTAATAGATTTTAATTTGTACTGTCTACTCATTCAGTGGGAATTTAGAACCTTTCGAACAAATATTTCTTGCAATTCTGAACTTTGAGATAAAGATTTTTGCCTCTGTCTGCTATAATGTAGAACCTGGACTTATATTTAAAGAAATGTTCTGTAAATTAATAGTGAAGTCTATATTTTAAATAGCCCCAGGCCCATAAAAATGAATAGTCTATATTGAAATGTATGCAGTTTTGTATACAGAATTGTTAAATATGGATCCTGTATGTGAAGAGATCTCACACATTGTAATACTGGCATCTAGTTGTCAAGAATTATTCTGGCCACAGCACAATACTCCTGACTACTATAAATAGATAATAACCATCTGACACTTATGTGCTAAGCTGAGCTGTGTAGTACTTACCAACTGGAGAATTTCAAGAGTTATATTAAGTCAGATTAATTTAGACATGTTTGCTGATGGCAGAAGCATGATGCTCAATTAACTATTACATAAAATAGTGACCTCCAAGTAAGATTATATGAAAACAATAAAGCTTAATTCCACATGACTATTATTGGCAAATGGACAAAATATACTTTGACCTCTAGCACAGGTTTAATTTAGTAACGAGATATAAATGTCAGCTATCACAACCTTTGAAGCATTTCCAAATAATGATTTTGTATTAAAAAAATAGCCACCATTTGATTTATTATTGCTGTATATTG
This sequence comes from Carcharodon carcharias, assembly GCF_017639515.1. NCBI lineage: Eukaryota > Metazoa > Chordata > Chondrichthyes > Lamniformes > Lamnidae > Carcharodon > Carcharodon carcharias. Next base: position 53,901,390 of record NC_054480.1, read on the forward strand.
CAAGTTTATTTCTAGCAACAAACTTTACGCATGCTGGGGGATTTTAAGATTCAGTCTAGCCTAGATTAGCCTAGTACGTCAAAACTTGCACTCCTCCAGTAGCACAATTTTATTAGAACATTAGACAATACTCTGTTTAGCTTTTTTATGTTGTCATGAAAAGTCGATTACAGCCACAAATTACTTACAGGCACATTGAACATTTTCAGGAAAATGTGTGTTTTTAAATAAATACAAGCAAGGACACTGAGCAAAAGGTGGCTGATAATGTAAAATGATTATTTGCTGGAAAATCTCTATGTGGATTATACTGACACACCAGTCCTGAGACATGGAATGTCACACCTGAAAAGATGTCATGGCCTTTTTTAAGCAGAGGCACTTGAAAGGGAGATAGGAAAGAAGCAAAAGACTGAGCTTTAATTTCATGTGGCTGCGGAGACAAAAGACTGATTACCACGTCTCAGTTATCGAAAATCCATCTCCTGTTGATTTATTTCTCAGGATGTGTAAAATGGTCAGATATGAAAGAAAATAGAATCTGGGCAGAAGACATGGGATAGAATTTTTGGGCTGGTGGGTGGTCACGATTGATGGGCCAGGGAGCAGAAATGGATCACTGCCCATGATTGGCCCCCAGCCATCGTTTCACGCTGGCTGGCCAATTAATTGCCAGCCAGCATGAAAGGCGCGCTGAAAGGCTCAGCACTGCTGGGGTTGGGGGCGGGAAGAGGGTGGGTGCTGAAGTCACTGCAGGCATAGGGGAGCGTGGAAGGAAAGCTCCCTGAAGGCCAACAACTGCCTCAGGGAGCTGACAAATTTAAAATCAATAAAGACGGAATTTAAAACCCAGAAAAAATGTCCACACATCAGGACGAGTCACCTGTGTCTGGACTTTATAAAAATTCTGTGCATAGATTTTCCATTTTTATTTCATTATGGAAACCTCATCCCGCCCTTGGATGAGGTTTATTGAAAAATGCAAAGGCTGCCTGGCCGATTCTCCCGCCCACCAACAGTCAGGTTGGACAGGCAGAGAAATATCCCTGTTAATTCATACTTTAATGGCCTTAATAGGCCTCTTAATTGTCAGCTGGCATGCTGCCAACTCTCCTGAGCGCCCACTGGCCGAAATATCACACGAGTGCGCGATGACATCCGGACGTTCACCCGACGTCATCATGTGTTATTTCACACTCAAGCACCTTGGGCGCACATCCGCATGCCGAGTGGAAAATTCTGCCCATGGTTTTTTTTCCCTTATAGGAAAATACAGTGAAAAATGGGTTAAAAAGCTAGTTGCTGAGCAGTGCAGTTTGTGCTGGTGTGCTGTGTGTGTGAGACAGCAAGAAGAAGTTGCAGTTGAAGTCTCTCTCTCTCTGTTGCAGGAGGCAAAGTTCAGCAGAAGCCATAATCAAAAAGGAAATATGACAACTTCTTCAGACAACCTGCAGAACCCAAGTGTTTCCAATCCAGCTGTGAAACTGCCAAAGTCAGTTCTACCAGAATCACCCAACTTAACGACCGCAACGTATCACCATCTATGCCTCACGGACAAGCCAAAGACTGATTTGTATTTTTTTAAAATTTTATTTGATTCCTAACTTCTCATTTCTGATCTGTGTGCATGTGAGAACAGCTGAATAATTCCGAGATGCAGAGGGATTTAGTTGTTCTAGTGCATGAGTCACAAAAAGCTAGTATGCAAGCACAGCACGTAATTAAGGAGGCTAATGGAATGCTATCCTTTATTATGAAAGGGAATGAATGTAAAAGTGAGGATGTTATGCTTCAGTTATACAGGGCATTGGTGAGACCGCACCTCGAATACTATGTGCCATTTTGGTCTCCTTACTTAAGGAAGGATGTAAATGCATTGGAGGCAATTCAATGGAGGCTACTAGATTGATACCTGGAATGAGTGGGTTGGCCTATGAGGAAAGGTTGGACAGACTGGGCTTGTTTCCACTGGAATTTAGAAGAGTGGGGGGTGATTTGCTTGAAGTATATAAGATTCTGAACGGCGTTAACAAGGTGAACATCGAAAGAATGTTTCCTCTTGTGGGTGAGTCCAGTACTGTTTTAAAATTAGGGGTTGCCCTTTTGGGACAGAGATGAGGAGAAACTTTTTCTCTCAGAGAGTTGCGCAACTTTGGAATTCTCTGCCTCAGAGGGTGATGGAGATGGGGTCATTGAATATTTTTAAGTCAGAGGTAGATAGATTCTTGTTAGGCAAGGGAATCAAATGCTTTTGGGGTTAGGTGGGAATGTGGAAATCAAAACACAAGATCAGCCACGATCTTACTGAATGGCGGAGCAGGCTTGAGGGGTCGAATGGTCTCCTCCTGTCCTACTTCTTATGCACTTAAGTGTGTTTGCATTTTTATTATTTTTCTTGGGTTTTTAGTAACTAATAAACTTACTCTTTCTTTGACTCAAGAAAGCCTGGTTAAATTGGCTTCTTCTAAAAAATATATATTTGGAATGGGATAAGGCATCCATGGGGATGAGATCCCTTTTAAATTAACCTTCTTTCAACCAGCCAAGGAGGTTGAATAAAGAAGGGGAGCCAGTTCATTCCTCCTCATCCAGGAGAATAACAAAATTGGGGTCCCGTTAAAGAAGATAACCAATTAGGGGGCCTCGCCTGGGGACCAGTCACAACAATGCAAGTGCTGAATTATGTGTGATCCAGGTCAATTCTAATGGCATTGAGCTTTCATTACACAATATCAGTCCAATACCAGAAGCTTTTTTAGGATACTATTTTTTCTCTCAGGTATGGTTCCTTGGAGATGACTGCAGCCTGCTATTTCCTGCATATGTCAATTCCCTATGCTGGGTCTGATACTACCCTCACTTTATATCGACCAACAAGTACTTTCCCACAGGCTTTACTGAACACCAATTACGACCAGGAGCACTGGCTAATACTGCTCCCCACCACACCCTCTCCCCACCAACCATGACCCACGCACCCCCAACTTCCCTCCATCACTTCTTAGCCCAAGTATGCTAAGGCCAATTATGACACCTCAACTTGCCAGTCTGGTTAACACCAGCTAGCTAAGAACAAACCAGGAATCGCATCTGGGACCGCTGTGATCTGCATGGCTTTGTTGGCAGCACTCACATACTCGATCATCAGTGGAAGTGTGCAACATCCTTTTGACATATTGAAGCTTTTCAAAATGAAAACAGTGTCTTCATCCTTGATGACTCACTGAGACTACATAGTGTACAGTTGAATTACATTAGCCATCATGGTTTCAAAATTTGCCTTGAGTTAATCTGTCTTCAGTGGAACACTGGTCATTTAAGGGAAAAGAAAGTTGCATTCATATACCATCTTTCATGACCTGAGGACATCCCAAAGTGCTTTTACAACCAATCAAGTTCATTTGAATTGTAGCCAGTTGCAATGTTTGTAAAATTAAGTAAAGACATTTAATCTCACTAGTATTCTGGGATTAGGAAGGAGAAAATTGGACAAGATTCAGCGTACAGATCTCTATTCAACGACCCCCTGCTGAAGCTGTAGTTAGAATTCGACTCTGCTGTAAGGTCCCTATGTCAAACAATCTGCCAACTTTCACTGTCAAGTGTTCACACACAATAGATACTTGAGCAAGGAATCAAAAGATGACATCTATAGAGCTTCAAGGATTCAATGCCTTCATGAGAGGATGAATAATGGCCACCTTTGTGAGTGGCTACATCAAGCTATGCGTAAACCCTCAATACACAAAGTGTCACGAGGTGCTGAGATTCTACCTGTTCCCAGTGTTGCAAAGGATGGGTCTGGCCACACTGCCGTGGAACACTCAAAGTAATTGGACCATGCCAGTCCACCTATCCCTAGTGGAAAAATTTATGCAGAGAAACAGCTTTGACCACGTCCATCAGGCAGTGGTCTGCACATAATGTCCTATCTGCCCTGTGGGAAAAGGAGATGATAGACCCTATCAGATGGTTCCCTGAGCAGACTGTCAAAGTCATTTAGCAGAATGCCTCATCACCAGAACTTTCAAACAAGCACCAAGACATAGCTTGACTGATGAGAAAGGACCTCCCTGTCAGTTCCTTCCTACTTCCTGCCCAGAGTCACACCCTGTCTGCATGTTGCCCTCAAGGAGGCTGTAATGGGGAAGCAATCGTTGTCGATCTCCTTGTGGAATGTGCCTTTACAAAGAAGGTCTAGGGAGATGCAATGGTTTTTGTCGAGGTTCATCCTGAGCAGCTCTGTGATGCAGGACTCTGTGCTCTATGGTCTGTTCTCAGAGACACACCAAGACAAACATTAACTGAAGCTGGAGGATTATCAGCTCGGTGAAAGACACTCTTTGGTCTGCCCGAAACGTCTTGGTCTTCCAGTGCAAAGAGTTGTCTTTGACCGAGTGTTGCAGACTGGCACATTCCAAGGTCCAGGTGCTAATGGATGTACTAAAGCTTGGGGCAGCCACTGCAGGGGTGCAATGGGGAAAAGTCGCTGTCTAAGAACTTTCAGCCATAGTCAACCGAGGGCCTGGGGATTGTGTAGCGTACCTCGATTATATGACTCACATTGAATGTATGTAGTAAATATTACATATATCACAATTGTATTGAAGCATCTCAGAGTGCAACATGATCTATGTAGATAATTTGAATAGCATTGCACTTTCTGTAATGATTATTTTGAAATGTCTGTAAGGTTCCATCTATTGTATTGAAGCACCTCAGGGCGTTCCATGATCTAAGCTAATAATTTGAATATCATTGCAATTTCTGTGATGGCCATTTTGAAATGTTTTATAATGTTCTTTTAGATATTTTATGAATAAAGTATATTTTTGCAAAAAAAATTATGACAAAAATTAATGAAAAGTAACGGAATTGAAGCTGTTTTTACTTAAATTTAGCCTGGAAAATAGCTGTAGTATTGGAATCAGTGGGACCTTTATTCATGGCTCATAAAATTGCATTACAACAGTCAAACATAATTTTTAGGTAAAATAGGTAGCTTTCTGGAATGTATTGAGAGAACATTAGATTAGAGTTTCCTGAAGACTTGTATAGTTCAAGAGAAAAATTAAGCCCCATACATCCCATTCTATGGATCAAAAGTCCCAGGCAATTATGGCATAAGTGAGTTACGTCACTTATGCCCCACAATAATTTTCTGGGACTTCTGTGCCTCTCCACTGTTCCCCTTGCCAAAACAATGAAGATAATTACCATAACCTTTGAAATCACTAGGGATCACAATTTGTTGCATTAAGACCAATTTCATGGCGGCTGCCATGTTGACTGAAAAAATAATGGCGTTGGAGTGCCCTTGGTGACCTGGCATTGAGGTGATTTATTGCTCCAACATCACTTTCCTTTAAACATAGTTTAGTCAAGTGATAATCAATTGCTCTATAATTCAGAAATAAACAAAAAAATTGTTTCATTGATGCCCTGAAAATTAAAGTAGGTGAAATTGCAAAAGATCAGCAAGGAGGAAGATGACAGCTCCTTTGTGGCCTTTATTGAAGACGTTCTTTGGAGTAGAGAGCTAAATGTTGTGCAAAATAAACAGTTTGTTAAATATTCATCTTAGCCTCAATTCATTTGTGCACCAGTTGATGTCAAGCCATTCTATGCAAGAATGAACCAAACTAAGTGTTTAAACAAATTTACCTTCAAAATGGAATAGTCCTTCTAGCACAAATAATCAGCATTTTGTTACTGAGGGTCAGACAGAACCACTTTGGATATGCAAATTCTAAAACACTTCAAGGTACCTGTGCTCCTCTAATTCTGGCCTTTTGCACATTCCTGATTTTAATCCCTCCACCATTGGCAGCCAGCCTTTAAATTGCAGATGCCCTCAGCTCTGAAATTCTTTCAACATCTCCATCTAATTAGCTCTTTCCTCCCTTGGACACTTCTTAAAACCTCTTTGACCAAGCTTTGGGTCATCTGCCGTAATACCTTCATATATGGCTCAAGGTAAATTTTTGTTTGATAAAGCTCCTGTGAAGCACCTTGGGACATCAGACAACATTAAAGGCCCCAAATAAATGCAAACTGTTGTTGAATTGATAATCCATAAATTTCTCAAAAAACAGACCAATACTGAAACAGATTAATATACAATCAGACTCCTAACAATTTTCTTGTAACATTCTGTAGATTATTTTTCAAGCTGATAAAGTCTTCAGTTGAATTTGTTGTGATCCCTGACCACCAAACTGTTGCTAAGATTCGGTAAGTGACTGATAATGTTTTGTTTAAAGTAGACAAAGTTTGAGATACAAGGCACTTGCTAAGAGAATAAAACCACAAGATTCTGTGGGTTTTGAACAAACAAAAATAACTTTACTATAAAAGGATAAAACAATTTACAATAGCTATCTTATACTCTAATGTTCAGGGTTAATATGACGTACATGTGGATTAACAGGCAAACTGTGGTTGAACACACCACATTGTACAATAAATGCCAAATGCGACCAAAACAGATTCCATGGATTTCTCAACAACCCACCCAGACATCAGTAACACTATGAATCAAACAATCTCACTGAAACTTCATCTCTCTCACAAGGGATTCTAATCTTCACCTTCGAAAATCTTACTTTGGAATTCTCTCCAAATGTTGCTCCAATTTGGATGGCATCAATGACAGCCCATTTCACAGGGTTTCAATCTAATCTCTGGAGATTTCGTCCCCCTGGATTCCTGATCTATACTCAAACACCAGCTTACAAGCACAACTCAGCTCTTCGTTCACGCCAAACAGAACACTACTGCTCCAAAGGGATACCTTTGCCCCAATGGTCCGCAGCACGGAGTCACCAAACTTCATCTTCCTACTTGAACCTTCAGGGTTTCTCTTAAGCCATCTTCAATTACCAATCTTGGACAGCATCAACAATGACCCACCTTACAGGGTTTCAATCTCGCCTTCCAAGATTCTGTTCCCCTGGATTCCTAAGTATACACCCAAACACCAAATTACAGGCACAATTGCAGACCCTCGCCCAAGCCAAGTAGAATGCCACTGATCTAAAGGGGCACCATTACCCCACAGCCCAGAGCAGAGTCACCAACTTTCAGCTGCCTTCTTCACTTGGAGTCTGCTCACTGCAGCCCTTTTCCTATGTGGAGCCTGTTTCCCTGCCCCTCTCTTTTTCCTTAAGTTTAACTAGCACCAGTCTCTATCCCCTATTCTGTCCCCTACTCAGGACTCTCTTTTGGGACATCTCCCTGTCCCCTCTCCTCTTTTTTGGACCTCTCCCTGTCCTCTCTCCCAATCCCCAGCCTGAGACACTAGTCGTCTATCGTGCTCCGCTCCCAGTCACCTGACTTGGGTTTTCACACCAGTTTCTTTTTTCTCTCTTTATGCACAGGTGTGCTAGGCCTGTCTTAGGCCCAATGAAGCTAAAGAAGCAGATCTGCTGAATTGCACATGTGCAGCCAGCTCCCGGTCTGCACATGCATGGGAAATTTGAAGTTTGTCAGGACTTGGAGCTCAACATTAAGATAAGTTTGGGTTTCATAACAACTTTCACAGTATAGTGTTGAGCCATAAAATAGAATTTGCTAGGGTAACTTTTCTAATTTTTAGGCAAATAATTTTCCAAGTTGTTTTCAGATCTCAAAGACTTACAACTAATGATTGGCCCTTGTTTTAGTAGCCTACTGTCCTTTCACATCATCTTGATTATAATTAGATTGGCATGAAATGAAAATGATATCCTAAATGTCAGTTTATGGCTAGATTTTCACTGAGTTGTAATGACTTTAAAAATGGTGTCCAAGACCTGTTTCCTGGATTCCTGACTCCATTCCCAAGGTTTCAGATTTTTAGGAATATCTTTTAAGGGTGCAGGATGATTCGGGTCAAAAGCCTGCTTCCTGCACGCCCTACCTGGCTGGCTCCATTGTATGAATAGGCATATCCTAGTCCTCCTCAATTTTCATGAAGTTGGACCAAGTTTTCAATGTGTCATGATTCATCGCACCTCAGAGATGTCGTGAACCAGACTGCAACAGGGGACCTTTTAAATGGTAAATTCAAAAGGTCCTTCTCATGACCCAATGCTAATGTATACCCACAAGCAAGCCCTGTGGCCCCTCATGCCACATATGCCCCTCCAACCACCCCCATGACTAATGGATGACTGAGTTCTCAGCCAAGAATACATAATAAGGCTTGGCTGAAAGCCCAGAAATCCATTAGGCTGTTGATTGAAACCTCTTGTTCTCTGATCTCTGCTGCCAATTGCACAATGTGTATTTACACAGGCTTGAGAGGTTTCAAGTGCTTGCAGTTTCAGCTATTGAAACTTTAAAATGTTTGAATGATTGACACTTACATTGCCTAGTCATAAAAGGGCCTTATTTTAAAATAGTGGAAAGTTATGAATGAGCAACTGTGTTTTTAAAGCTTTTTTTTACACATCCTATTGTCACTATAGGCTCCATTGCTTCTATACAGTGTATAGGAAGTGACTGGACATGGAAGCACCACAGCTTGGCATGGAGGCATGAGGATCCATGGGGGTGGGTACAGGGGCACAGCTAGGGAAAAGGGGTAGGAGGGGCCATGGGGTGGTTTTTAAAAAATTCATTCATGGGATATGGGCTTCGCTGTCTAGGCTAGCATTTATTGACCATTCCTAGCTGCCCTCGAGAAGGTGGTAGTGAGCTGTCTTCTTGAATCGCTGCAGTCTGTGTGGTATAGGTACACCCACAGTGCTGTTAGGGAGGGAGTTCCAGGATTTTGATCCAGTGACAGTGCAGGAATGCAATATGTTTCCAAGTCAGGATGGTGAGTGGCTTGGAGAGGAACTTCCAGGTGGTGCTGTTCCCATCTATCTGCTGCCCTTGCCATTCTGGATGATATTGGTCGTGGGTTTGGAAGGTGCTGTCAAAGAATTCCTGCAGTGCATCTTGTAGATGGTACATACTGCTGCCACTGTGCAATAGTGGTGGAGGGAGTGAATATTTGTGGATGTGGTGCCAAGGTGGAGGGCGTAGCTTGGCATAGGGACATGAGGGACTATGGGCAGGTGGGTGGAGGGGCTTGGCTTAGCATAGTTTGGCATGAGGACATGAAGGGCCATAGCGGGGTTGCTGGGTGGTAACAGCTCATACCAAGGTGGCATGGTTGGGATATGGGGAGTATGTGAGGGATAGAGAGCTGTTTTTATTTTAACTGGGACAAAGGGCAGAATTGTCCCAGGTTTGCACTGTGTGGTAGTCGGTGGATAAAACAACATTTTACCCATTGGTCACAATAGTGTCTTTTCATGCCTCACCGTCCTAAACCTGTCGTATTAATTATGCATTCCCACGGCGGGCAGGCTCTCATTCGTCCACCACGCCATCACCTCACTGCTTCAGCACACCAGGCGACATATTTAAAGTCTAGCCATGCGCACACTTCTCAGTGCTTCCAGCCCACAACTGCTGCAAAGGAGACATGGCCCTGAAAGGCAAAACTGCAGCCCCCAGGTTCAATGGTACATCCCTCAAGTGTGTTTCAGATGCAGTGGAGGCTCGTCATGATGTCCTTTACCTCCGCTCCAGCCACAGGATGGGCAGCAACCTCACCAATCCGGCTTGGGAGACAATCGCAGTGGTGGTCAGTGCCAGTGCCCTGCAACAGAGGACAGCCACCAGTGCCGCTACAGGATGAATGGTCTCCTCCTTTCCACCAAGGTAATTCACCTGTCTCATCACTCTCCACTCACGTTCACAAACCCAATCCACATCCACAGGGATATCACACCTCAAGGGACAATACCACTAATTCTCACACACACCCTCACATCTCCATCAGGCTCATATCTTCTGGGATTTACGTCCTCATCCCATCCATGGCTCCACTCACCGCACAAACATTCTATGCAGAGTCATGTGTCCTGCTCACATCCTCTCCATCTGTTTTCATGCAGGAGAAGCTGCATCAGATCAGCAGGAAGAGGTCCTGGACCAGGGGTGGAGTGGTCCACATTAGGCCCCTCATTCCCTTTGTGGAGTGTGCCATCGCGCACATTGTGAGGATGTGAACCGTGCCTGCAGCGACTGTGAGGTCATTGGCAAACACCCTCGTAAGGATCCTGCGCCACATCATCTCTCTCCCATTGCAAATATGAGTGTTCTCTCTCCTGCTTTTGACTCTGCTGCCATGCACAACTTATCTCTCTACTTTTGGTTCACAGGGACCTCTGCCAAGTGAACGACACCCTCAGCCAACCATTCCTCAACTCCATTCACGTCATCACCTCCAGCCAAGAGGACAATAAGCAGCCTGGAAAACCCATCACAGCACTTACCCGCACGGACACATGCCCACAGCAGCAGGAGGCAGGTTCGGCTGAGCTCCCCGGCACTTGGAGGACTGCTGGAGAGTCAGCAGAACACGTGCCAACATCACGCAGAGCTGTTGGAGCCCTCAACAGAGTGGCACGCGAGTTAGAGGAGTGTGTGCACCTACTCTCTGATGAAGTGGTGTCCACATGTGCCCGTATGAATGTCTCCATGGGGAGGTCAGTGGAAGCCATGGAGGCCCTAGTCCAGCAGAACGTGAAGATGTGCGCAGACCTGCACTCCATTACGGGAGTCATGAGTGAGTTCCTGTAGTGGCAAAGCGAGAGGAAACCGGGGCACCTTGACATCCTCCAGGTGCTCCTCTCCCTCAAGGAGTCAGGCTGCCGCCTCCAGCACCGGAAGAGAGGAGGAGTGGCAGGTGGACATCCCTGGGTTACCCACTCAAGAATCTCAGAGCCTGTCCTTTCTATGTGAGTCCCCTTTGCCTGTGAGCCCCTCAACCTCATCGTCTGTCACCACAGAGGGAGCAACTGACCAACGAGTGATTCTGGAGGGAGAAGTGTGTGTGTGTGGCAAGGCCTTTTGGAGCCTCGTGCAAGCTTTCTCCTTCATGTATCATACTCAACTTAATGTCTTGAGCAATTTGAATGCTGCCATCTGGGGTTTGCTTTCAGTTGTCTGTCTGAGCTGATCTGCACCTGCGCACATTTGGACAGCATGGTGTGGATTTGGTTTTTCATGTGTTCCCTATCTTTTTCCCTGCCCCAGTCACCCATTTCAATTCTCCCCGCCCCCCGCCCCCCCACCCCTCACCATTGACCACCCCTGGCATTACATTCCACCTCCCCTTCATGGCCTACCACTCACAACCCTTTTCCTTCAGGGGTGTCCAGGTGAACGTGCACGTTCCCTTCCTTCCCGAAAATCTCATCCCATCCACATTCACCTCCTGACCTCCTGCTCCCCACCCCCAGAGTCTGTGTTTGCCTCTAAGTCCCCACCAACCACCCTCGCTGACCCTTCTACCACTACCATTGAACCCTCATCCTCTCACACTACTGCCTCACTCTGCCCTCAGTCATTCTCACCATTCCCTCATAGCACGCCCACCCTCAGTTCGCTCCCCAGGAAGCAGTCATTGGCCCATCAGACCCCTCCCTTCCATGTTCACCAGGACATTCCCCCCTCCAGACCCCTACGCTCCTCTGGACCCCTTACCCCTGCTGGAACCCCATCCTCCCTGGAACCACTTCCCCCCCAAAACTCCTCCCCCCAGGAACCCCATCCCACCCTGGAGCCCCTTTCCCCTTCTGGACCCCGTTCCCCACTCTGGACCCCTTCCCCCCCGAAGCCCCTTCCCCCACAATGTGAACCTTTTTGCCGCCCCTTGGAACCCTTTACCCTCCGGAATCCCTTCCTGCCCAGAAGCCCTTCCCCACCAGAACGCCTCCCCACCAAGAACCCCTCCCCCCCTCTGGACCACTTCACCTGGTACCCCTTCTGCTCCGGGAGCCTTTCCCCCATCTTAGTCCTCCCACACCCCCAGACTCAAACCCCCTGCTTAGTCCTTCCCCTCCCTGACTCCATCAGACACCCTTACTTCTTCCACCACTCTTAGTCCTTCCCCCCTCCCTACTCCTTCCTCCAGCCTTACATCTTCCTCAAGCCTCACTTCTTCCTCCAGCCTTACTCCTTCCCCCTTCCTGACTCCCTCAGGTACCCTCACTTCTTCCTCCAGCTTTATTCCCTCCCCTTCCCAATTCCTTCCTTCACCCTTACTTGTTCCTCCCCTCTCACCCCCCTCCCCTCTCCACACTCCTTCCTCCCCAAACTTCCTCCCCTCGCCACACCTATTGCTCCCCCTGGACTTCCTCCCCTCACCGCATTCCTTCCCCCCTCCAAACTCCTTCATTTACACCATAAACCCTCCTTACACCTACCTCCCCAATTGCCATCTTCTCCCCCAGTACCCCCTCCTCCACCCATACTCCCTCCCTCTTCACAAACTCACCCCCCACCAATACCTTCATCCCCCCTCTCAACCTCACCCCCGACACCTTCATTTTCCCCTTCTCAACCTCACCCCACCCCCTCCCACCCCCCCGATACCTCTACCTCTCCCAGTCAATCCCAGACCTTCCTCTCCCACCCACTCGACCATCATTGTGAGCAGACCCTCAATGGTGACTTTCTAACTTTGTGAGCTGCTTCGCAGCAGAGCTATGTCCATGAGAATCCTCCCAGCATGCTATGAATGTTCCTCCAGGATTCTGTTGCTGTCGGACTCCAGCAACTTCTGGGGGGGGTGGGGGGGTGGGGTTTGGGCGGGGTGGTTGGGGGGATGGCCTTCATATGCTGATGTATTACAACGACCATCCCGACGCCTGATGGCAGGGAACGTGGCCCGCCATTGGCAGGCAGGGCGGGCAATTGTAAACTGGTTTCATGACATCGTGAAAGCAATTTTTGGCCTTCTCACCATATTGTCTGCTTACACCGCCGAACATGTCCAATGCCAGTGGGCACGGAAAATCACAACCTTACTCCCATAGTCATAGATTCTTAGAGGTCTACAGCACAGAAAAAGGCCCTTTGGCCCGTAGCACAGAGGAGCCTTCTAAACAGCTCACCTCAGCACCCGGCAGCCCCTGTGGCTGCCTCTGACTTTTTTCCCGGGTCAGCTGGCCTAACTCCAGCCCTCACCTCCCTTTGCACAAGGCAAATCCCGTCCTTGCGGCACTTCCTCCTGAGGTGGGCGGGCCGAGTCAGGAATTTTCCCAATTCCCTCTACCTGCCTCAAGGCTGAAAATCCAGGTCTAACTAACAAAATTTAGTTAGCAAATTTAATAGCAAAATTTACATTGTATGTCACCAATCTCACCATTGCAGGAAATTCCAGATTACTGGTTTCTGTTGTTTTTAAATGGCAACATGAACAGTCAGTTACAAAAAAGGATGGACCCACCTACTGCAGGACTGGAAATTCCTGCCCAAAATCAATGGATCTTTTGCTGGTCCATCAAGTTTTCTGTCCTTCCCATGATGATTCCCGAGGTGGGTGGGACCAGAAAAATCCAGTCCATTGTCTTTTTAGGAAAATATCAACCATGTTATCAGTTAATTTTTCTTGTTACTTATTGCAGAGGCATGATATTTTCTTTTGCTAGAGTTCTTTGATGTGATTTTTTTTAATTGCCAGACTTTTATGGCTGATCTTTGGATCATTTCACAATGAACTATTTGCTATGTATGCACGTGACACAGAACTAGTATAGCATTGTTCATAAATAGCCTGACTGGTACAGAGCTACAGGAAGTGCTCTATCTGAAATCAGCTCAAATTTGCAAAGACTGACAATAGGCAGTAAACTTCACCTAAAGAAATTCCTATATAGTTCTTAGCAAGTAGTTCTCAAATAAGAGTTAAAGTATAAAGTATAAAGAATTGAATAATCCAGTCATGGTGATATGCGAAATGGATGCCAGCCCAATGACACTGACTCAGTGCATGGGCATTCCTGTTAACTAGCAATAAATGGCACAAAGGAAATGCAGTCAAATCTGTGCTACTTGAAAATTCATATAAAGGACTTTATATGTGTCTAAATGTTATGTGTACTATGCTGTTTTCACTATCTGAAGCTTCGCACAATTGTTCAAAAATAAAATAATTTGCATTTATAGAGCACCGACGTGAAATATTCCGAGGATGTGCATAAGTACTTTAGAACTACTTTTGAAGTACAATCATCATTGTATGCAGGAGTATGCAGCAGCCAATTTGTGTAGAGCAAGATGCTACAAACAGTAAATGGGTTGTCTTACCAGTTAATCTACATCTCATTCAAAAGATTTAGAAAAGAAAGACTCGCATTTATATGGTGCCATTCATGGCCTCAGGACATCCCAAAATGCTTTATGGACAATGAAGTATTTTTGAAGTGTAGTCATTTTGCTCTCTCTCTCTCTCACACTCTCTCTCACTACTGCAGTTAAAGGTTTTCCAGGTTATGAACTCAAATCCTGGAGCAGGGTTATGACTCAGTGAGAATACTAACAATTGAGCTAAAATGGCACATTACCTATAATTAATTAAGTTAGAACATGAATTGGAGTGTAATGATTCAATTCAGATCAGTACTGCCTGATATTGAATATGTAAACAATACATGAAGCTGAGATAAGAATTCTAGAATGATCCAGCAGGGAAGGAGGCCATCCAACCCATCATACCTGTGACAGCTCTTTGAAAAAGCTGTAAGATTAGCCCCAAAGAAAGGCAACTTTAACTAATTGACTTTTATCTGGTTTATGTTGCAGATAAAATATATATCCAAGAAAATTAGCAAAATTTACCATTCCCAATTTATGAATTACAAAGGAATATTGCTGCAAGCCATTAACTGCACTAATTAGCTAGGCCTGTTTGACTTTAATCACTACTCTGTTGGTTAATAGAAATGTTGGGCGAAATTTAATGTTCCAGGCAAGGTTCATGTTCACTGGCTGGAGAACTGATGGGAACCCCACATTGCGCATTTTTGGGAGTCTCGACGCAATTCTGGGAGAATCCAGTGCTTACCTGGGCAGCCTCAGGCCTTCTGTTGAATTAAACCCAGTGTAGGGTAGAAATCCCACTCCCAGTTCTCCAGCACTGGCAGCGCCACAGGGAGTAGTGGTCACTACTCATACTACATTGAGGTTTTCACCAGGGATTGATGTTGGATCTCTAGAGAAAAGTAATTCAGGTGGAATAGGGATACCAAGGAGGGGAGTGCTGGCAAAGGGTTGGTTGGTTGGGGAAGGGGGGCTACAGTGTGTTGGTGGGGGGGTTGGTGGTTGACAACAAGGCAGGGAGAGTGCTTTCTCTCAGGGCCCCCCTTCCCAATGGCGAATCCCTTGATTGGGCTCTCAGAGAAGAAAAGAGTTGACGTTTCGAGTCCTCATGACCCTTCCACAGAACTGCCAGCATCAACGTCAACTCTTTTCTTCTCCGCCGATGCTGCCAGACCTGCTGAGTTTTTCCAGGTAATTCTGTTTTTGTTATAGGTAAGGTGCCAGTTTAGCTCAATTGTTACAGTAGCTCAATTGGCAACAGTTGATAGCGCACTTGCACAATGTATTTTTGTTTTAACAAACCAATAAAAGAAATACTATGAAATGCAGTGTGCGTGTTCCCTTCTAATTAAAATTTTAAAGCACTCTTTACAACCACACATGTTCCAAACACAGGTAGTTTTCTAAAAAAGACACCAGACCAAAAATAACTATACATTTTAGACTCTATACAAGAGACACAAAACTCACATTAGCACAGCACCTAGTATGATAACATTTCAGCTTGTCCGCGACACAAACACTTACTCAAAGGCTTTCCTTTAAGTGTCACCAGTTAAACTGTATGAAGTTCAAGAAAGATAGCAGCATGTCTTGAAGCGTGCAAGTGCCTCATGCAATTAATCACATTTATTTTGCTTTTGAAATTAAATTTGCTCATACATATTATTTCACCTAAGTTAAATGGTAGTTCCTGATATGAAACATGATTTAACAAGTAGATAGGGAACACAGTTCTGTAACAACAACTTTATCTGATAGGGTGCAAGTAGATCAAAAGTTGAGGGCAACTGTCTTTTTTGAAAGATAAATGAATTGGTAAAGAATGAATGCTGTAGCCCATGCAAAATCCATTTATTTTCTTTTGTAGTTGAATGGCTTGAACTAATTTGCATTTTTGTTCCTTGTTTAGACTGAGATCTAAGGAATGGTTCAGGAAATAAGGAAAATAGAGGCTAAGTAGCATGAGTAGCTGCTATAGTGTAGAAATGAATTAAAGATGCACTCTGAGTACTTCTAAATGAATAACTTGCTAAGTGTTTTCCCATTTCGTTCTATTCAATGAGTAAATCCTTTTGAAGGGGTGGCGGGGGGTGGTGGGGGGGGAAACTTAAATGTGGTTTAAAAAGTGATCTTCTTAATTAATAGAGAAAATGCTTAATGTGAATGATGTAACATTTGCAATAACAACATTAAAAGCATGTCACAATACTTTAAAACTGAATGATTTTACCATCTGGGTATCATCGTTTAATGCTCATTTGATGAAAGAACCAGAGTCTCAACTAAGCCTATGTTTGTTCCTTATTTTCTAGGTCTCCACTAAATCCAAATCTTTCAATATTTTCCTTTTAAACTTTAATACTTATATGGAGGTAAAACATTTCCCTGCCAACTACAATACAAATGTCAGAACAGTACTGGCAGCATCTAATTACCACACACACCACTGGCAAAGTATCATCTGCAAAGCATTTTTTCATTTCAACTTTAGTCTCCCATGTAACCAAATGAGGAGCATGTGAACAATTTATATAAGAAGTGGCAGGTATTAGATGTGGTAATGTTGCCTTTTTAGAAAAAATAACATTTATCTTCATATTGTAAAAGAAGAAAAATAACATGTACAATTGAATGGCTTTGTTTCCCATCTAACATATGTCCTTAATGGAAACCAGATGTTCTATCAATTTAAGCCACTGAAGAAGTTCAAGAAATTCCACTTATATTGAAGTTAGTACAGTTCCCACCACTAAAACCGCCCATGTTTAATTCCGGCAAATATTACAAACCAATTTCCATCATCATTATTGCTTATTACAAAGTCAACACTTACAGCATGTTAAGCATAATGGCAATCACCTGATAGTAACATAGGAAAAGGAATGGGCCATTCAGTCCCTCGACCTTTTCCACCATTGAACTAGATGACGGTTTGTCTGTATCTTAATTCCATCAATCTGTCTTGGTTTGTAACCCGAAATAATATTGAGTAACAAAAATCTCTCAATCTCTGTTTTGCAGTTTCCAATTGATCTAGCCTCAATGGCTTCTTGGGGAAATAGTTCCTGATTTCCATTACTCTTTATTTGAAGAAGTGTTTCTTGACATTGTAAATCACCTAGCTCTAATTTTAAGGCTATGTACCCTTGATCTGGACTCTCCCAACATAATCGCTCTCTAATCTCTTGTAAATTCCTTTAATAATTTTAAACACCTCAACTAGATCACCTTTAATCTTTTGTATTCAAGGGAATACAAGCCCATTTATGAAACCTGTTCTCATAAATTAACCCTTTTAGTCCCTATTTCAGACAGAAGCAGGTGTTCAGTGTGTAGCTCACACATCTTTATCTAAAAATTCCCTATGATCATTCTCAGTTAAGTGTGCTAGTTATTTCAGGCTTGGAACCACATGGGTTCTTTACCATGCCCTGTCAGTGTGAAAATCATACAGATCATTGCACAATAGATATGGTGTACATTGCACCAGAGAAAAGGATAAGCAGTTCAGAATTATAGAACATT
Source organism: Carcharodon carcharias (assembly GCF_017639515.1). Lineage (NCBI taxonomy): Eukaryota > Metazoa > Chordata > Chondrichthyes > Lamniformes > Lamnidae > Carcharodon > Carcharodon carcharias. The sequence continues at coordinate 53,919,063 of NC_054480.1, forward strand.
GACCTCCCTCAGTACCTCCTAGGTATCCAATTCATACAGGATAGTTCACTACAGTCAACAGCAGGCGAGAATAACAGAATTTCAACCAAACTCAATAAGGAAAAGTATTCTAGTCATGGTTGTAATCAAACAACATAGATTCATATAAACCATATGCAGCATGTAAAAGTGGACAAATCACATTAGCTCTAATGCGTAAGCTGTAAGCAGTGACATGGTAATACAGGCTGAAGCAAAAGGCAGATCTATTATAAGGTATGTGGTAAAAGGGCACATAGAAAATGATAATATTATTAAACAAAGTCAACACATATTTATGAAAGTTTGGTTAATTCTCAGCGAACAGAGAGTAGGAATAAATGGGACATTTTCAGGTTGGCAGGCTGTAACTAATGGGGTAGCACAAGGATCAGTGCTTGAATCTCAGCAATTTACAATTTATATTCATGAGCTGGATGCGGAGCCTGCTTGTAACATATCCAAAAAAAAATCAAGTTTGCTGACAATACAAAGCTAGATGATAAAGTAAGCAGTATGGAAGACGCATAGAGGTTGCAGAGGAATATTTGTGTGTGTGTGTGTGTGTGTGTATATGTATATATAATATATATACAGGTTGAGTGACTGGGCAAGAATATGGCAGATGAAATATAATGTGGAGAAGTGCAAAATTATGTACTTTGGTACAGAAAATAAAAAAAATAGAATACTTTTTGAATAGTGAGAGACTGGAAAATGTTTGCATTCAGAGGAACCTGGGTGGGCTTGTACATGAATCACAGAAAGTTAACATAAAGGCATAGTAAGCAGTTAGAAAGGCAAATATTGTATTGGCTTTTGTTACAAAGATATGACGCTATAAGAGTGAAGAAGTCTTAGAACAATTATGCAGGGCGTTGGTGAGGTTACATTCAGAGAACACTGTGCAGTTTTGGTCTCCTTACCTAGAAAGGATATACTTATCCTAAAGGGAGTCCAATAAAGATTCACTAAACTGGCTCCTGGGATGATGAGGCTGAGGAAAGTTTGAGCAGGATAGTCCTACATTCTCTGGAGTTCAGAAGAATGAGAGATGATCTAATTGAAACATATAAATGTTTAAGGGGCTTGATGAGGTAGCCACTGAGAAAGAGTTTCCCTGGCTGGGGCTCTAGGAGTCCCTGAATAAGGGTTGGCCATTTAGGACTGAGATGAGAAAAAATTTCTTCACATGGATTGTGAATCTTTACCCCAAGAGGTGTGGCTGCTCAGTCATTGAATATATTCAAGACAGAGATTGATAGATTTTTGGCACTAAGGGAATGAAGTGATATGGGAATAGTGCAGCAAGGTGGAATTAAGATAGCTGATCAACCATGATTTTGTTAAATGGTGAAGCAGACTAAAGGGGCAAAATGGACAATCCCAGCTCCTTTTTTTTATGTTCTCATGTTCTAAACATTGAGAAAACAGAAGCTGTTTTCTTTGGTCACAGCCACAAACTCTGTCCCCTAGCTACAGACACCATGGGGAGAATTTTCCATTTGGCGAACAGGGGTGGGGCCCGCTCGCCAATGTGTAAAATGACGCACGGTGACATCGGTCAGGTACCCCGACGTCACCGCGCTTCATTTAGATTTTCAGTTCAGCTGCATGCACCGGAGTCAGCTGCACGCCCGCCAAAGTGTCAAAGGCCTATTAAGGCCTGTTTAAAACTAATTAAGTTAATTAGATGAGCTGCCCACCCAACCTTAAGGGTGGGGAGCAAGCAAAGAGCCCAGGCAGCCTTCGCATTTTTCATGGAACATCATTCACGGATGACATGAGGTTTCATGAAGTGTTTATAAATTAAATACATTTTTTTATTAATGCTCCTTGACATGTCCCAGCTCATGTGACCCTGTCACATGAAGGGACATGTCTTAAAATATTTTCAGTTCTTTATTTAAATGTTTGAACCTTTAAAAAATCTCCCTGAGGCACAGAGATTTCTGGGCTCTTTTGCACGCACGCGCAAAAGAACGCAGACCCAGACTCAGGGAATCCCGCTCCCCCTCCCCCGCCCGCACAAGGAGCACTCAGCACTTCTGGGTGAGCGTCACGCTGGGCGGGCCTTAATTGGCCTGCCCATGTAAAATGGCGGCACACATCTAATCAGGTTCGCACTCGCTCCTGCCCACCCCCGCACAAGCCTCCTCAACAGAGGGAAAATTCAGCCCCATCTCTCTCCCTGGCAGTTACCTGAAACTGAACTAGATTGATCACAATTTCATTGTCATATTTGGCCCTAAATTCAAGTTTCCAACCACATCTCTGCGCCATCACTAAGACCGCCTATTTCCACTTCTATAACACCTGTCCATTCCTCAGCTCAACTTCCATTGAAAACTTTACCTATGTCTTTGTTACCTCTGGATTTGACTATTCCGATGCATTCCTGGCCAACCTCCCAAGATCTACCCTCTGTAAACTTTAGGTCATCCAAAACTTTGCTGCCAGTGTCTTAGCTCACATCAAGTCCTGATACCTATCACCACTGTGACCTTTGAGCTACCTTGGCTTCCAGTTAAGCAATGCATCAATTTGAAAATTCATGTCCTTATTTTAAAATCCCCCCATGGCCTCACCTCTTCCTATCTCAACAATCTTCTCTAGGCTCACAACCCTCTGAGATATCTGTGCTCCTCCAGTTCTGGCCTTAACCATTTTAATGAAGTCATTGAACCTCTTGCAGCACTCCGTGGAGCCAGGTCCTTGGGACCTGACTCCTGGCACCAAAAGCCATGGCTATCTAATCCTGCTACCTTCATTTTCCAGTGGCCCCCTGTGGATAGAGGAACCTCTGCCCTCCTGTCCCTTCTCTACAAAAATATCCAGAACTGCATCTGAGAAACTTGGCATATACTTTCTGCCCTTCACACTTCCTTCTACAACCAGTTCTAGCACCTGCACTAGCCAGAAACGCCTCCTCTTTAAGAGGCTTTTGTTGGAGCAGGCTTGCTTTAAGGGGTGCTAACGTCACGCAGGCTGGGGCACCCAGCTGAGGCGTACAGCTACTTTAGAAGTGCAGTTAGTGCTAGCTGCATATTGTTATCATGCAAATGAGGAGGCAGCACGTAGCTTGCACGCCACATCAGAAGCAACGGGCCCAGGTTGATCATGCATTTAATATCTGGGTTCCTTTTCATCACGTAATCATAACTAATTAGTAATGTGATGATATCATTCAGCCCAGTATATATCATTAAGCACAGCATAACTTTCAACTGTCTTATTTTAATCAGATTGCCCTGACATCAGCTAGCAGCACAGGCACAGTAATAATGGCTCTCAAAATTTCTGAGCCAGAAAAAGAATCAGCTGAATCGCTCGCTCTGCAAAAAATGTCGCTGCTTCTCAAGCATTACCAGATGTTTACCTTTTTAACAGTTTGAGATTTTGCACATGCCTCTGACTCCATAACCACCCTTGCCAGAAATCAATGTTGGTTCATCATTATGATTTGTATTTCAATTTCTAAAAAGATCAAATTTATTTTAAATATTATTTGAAAGGATCACAGAAAGCATACCAACGATAATTGAGTTTAAAGAGTACTTAGTGCTAATTAAGAGATACTGTGACTGTTTGAATTAAAAATGTGGAAAAACTAATAACACAGTCAGTCAACATCTGAAAAAGATAGGTTTAATGCTACGGGTGCAATCCTGTATCTATTTTTGTAATACAGTGTTCCCAGTGGAATATTTTGTTCAATTTATAGAAGGTTGTTTGGAGGTGGGGGGGGGACCTGGTTAAACAAGGTTACAGCAAAGGCAGTTTTCACAGATAAAGCTGTGTTACTATGTTCAATGGTGCGTTATCACCAGTAGAATTGTTGGCAAGCTCCGTACAATAATACTATACGTGCAATGAACTCATTGCAGCTACTAGTATATTGGTTCTTACTCACAGTCTTATACAAACACCTGCTTGCCTCACTCTCAGCCTTCTTTGTCAAACCAACACCAGAAAAGAGACCAAATTAATTTAAATCCATGCAATGCTTTGCTGAAATCCAAGATTAGAAAGCCATCTGGCATAATTTAACGTTTTAGCACTATAAGCCAATAAGAGTACTAAATAACACAGTGCAAGAATGCTATATAATCAGAAATTCTTAAACCAATTTTATTGCAGTGGTGCTGACGGAAGTAGTGCTTTAATTTAAACAAGACAATGTGCATGCCTTCAGATGCAGCGGAAATTGCTTTATATGGATGAGTAGAATGATGGGAACATATTCCCTCAAATCTCTTTGAAGGGTTATGTCTACTTCACCTTATTGTTTCAAATCATCGATTTTCCCTGATGTCACGTTTAATTGCTCTGTCACCTCATCAGGTAGTTTTATTCCACATCTTCCAGGGAGAAAATGCAAGATAAGCTCGGGAACAACAGGAAGGGATGTCTGCTGCACTCCTCAGATTGCAAGGCACGATGGAGGAGTCCGTCCACCTTCAGGCTGAGGTGATAGCTCCGGCATGTCAACGCACCGAGGTCAACACTGGTTGGATGGCGGCCTCAATGGAGAGGTCCAGGACATCACTCCTGCACTGCTGTGTGAGCTGAAATCTATCGCTGATGCCATAGTTGGCCTCCAACAGTGTTAACGTGAGAGGGATGTGGGGCAGCCCAATCTCACTCCAGCCACGCTTCTCCTCAAGGAGTCAGGAAGGGGACCTCGGACACTCAGAGGGAGGAGGATCAGCAGGTGTACCCCTGGGGCTATCCATCCAGGTGACTCTGGAAGTGTCCAGCCCATCCAAATCCCCTCTTACTGTGACTTCAGCAGCTCCAGCTACATGGGCCGAGGAGGGTGCCACTGCCACACAGCAGGACCCCAAAAGCAGGCCTGGGCCCTCCATGTCTCAGTCCTGCAGCTGACGCCAGCCAAGACCTCCACTGTGAATGTCCGAGGAATATCAAAACATAGCGGCAGGGTTCGGAAGGTTAAGAAATTGTAGTTGCCCAGCCTGGGCATGGGTGTTAATCACTTGTACATAATGATCTATTATCATCATTAATTATTATCATAATTATCACTATTATCAATAAACTCCCAAGGATATCTCCCTGTCTATGTCTCCTTGTTCAGATGAGCACTGTCCGTGTCACTCAGATGTGAAATCTTTCTGCACAAGATAAAGTCAGGTGTCTCAGTCCAGGGCCGTCTCCCTGTACTTTGTGCAACTTTCAGGCCAAAGTGATGGTCCGGCCTCACTCTTCCTGGATATATTAGTGATGCCCACACGTCGACATTGCTTGTCAATGCTGCCGTGGGCAGGCTTCACAGATTCCGTCATCCTCTCTGTGACTATTGACCAACTATTAGGCCCTGCACTGTGTCTCCATGACAGAAGCATTATCACAGAGGGTATTCATGCTGCAATAAGTCAGTTCAGAGTCAAATGTTCACAGATGCAATGTGAGGATCTATGGTGTCTCCTCACTGCATGTCGTCATCATCCTTCACAAATCTAGCAGCAATGAGAGCCTTTCAAGTGTGCTTGCCTCATCTGGCCTGTGTGAGGGCCTCATCGCCATCATTGTCATGTTTGAGGACCTCCTCACCCCATCACCATCGACGGCCTCCAAATCAGAAGAGACCTCCATCCCCTGCATCTCTTCATCAGCCAGCTCCTCTCCCCATTGCAGCACCAGATTGTAAAGGGCACAGCAGACTACAACAATGCATGACACCCTCTGTGGACTATATTGCAGGGCTCCAACAGACCGGACCAGGCATCGGAACCTCATCTTCAGCATCCCAATGGTCTGATCCACCAAGTTGCAAGTTGCAGCATGAGCCTCATTTTACTGTCGATCTGCAGCAGTCTGAGGCCACTGCATAGGTGACATCAGCCACATCATCTGCGGGTAGCCCTTGTCCCCGAGGAGCCAATCCTGTAGCTTCTGTCGACTCTGGAAGATGTCAGGGATCTGTGACCAACTGAGAATGTAAGAGTCATGCACACTCCCTGGAAACCGTGTGCACACCTGCAGGATGCGTTTGTGGTGGTCGCACACGAGCTGCACATTCAGCGAATGGAATCCCTCGTGGTTGACATAGTTGACTACGTGTTGCATTGGAGATCTGATCACCACGTGAGTGCAGATGATGTCAACCTGCACCTGTGGGAAACCTGAGATCTGGGCAAATCCAGTTGCTGTCTTATCCTGGCTCTCCTGGTCCCGGGCGAAATGCACAAAGTTGTGTGCCATGCAAAGATGGCAACTGTGACCTCAGGCATGCATTTGTGAATGGAGGTTTGTGATATCCCACAGAATAAATCACCCTTGGAGCCCTGAAAGGAGACACTGGTGTAGAAACTGAACACCGCTGTTAATTTCATGGCTACTGGCAATGGACGCCCTCCATGTCCATGTGGTGCCAAATCCTGCAGCAGCTGGCATTTGTAACCGACCAGTTCCCTAGACATGTGCAGATGACTGGTTCTTGGTCATCTGCATGAATGAAAGGCGGCGTCTCTCAACCCTGGGTCCAGCTAGGCACCGACTAGTGACTGCTCACTGTGGCTCTTTGGTGGCGTGTGCGGGAGCCCCAGCCGCCCCTTCTTCCTGAGGGTGCTGCTCCTCCCTCTGCACAGCCAGGCGCCTCAGTCACTCTCTTCTTCATTATCTTCACTCTGTACGCCATGAGGCATACAGCTAGTTCACCAGGCTCCATGATTCTTATGTACTCCTGTTGCGGGATGGAATAGAGAGATGCGTGGGTTAGCATGGGTGTACTAAGAACATCTCTTGGTCAAGCCTGAAGGCCCCTTAACCAGCCCGGAGAGTGCTGGCCACCACTTGGATAGGCAGAGATTAGTGTGCTGCGTGGATGTCCGAAACCCCACCTTCCTCCACCCCATTCCGCCCCCAACCAATTGGTGGCAGCTTTGCCCATTGGATTGTGTGTTGTGCTGTAAGCTCAGGTGCAGGCATTCTCCTAACCCGCACTACAAGGCTGCACTGTCTCCAAACCAGGATGCTGACATTGCATGGGTCTGTGTGTGCCTCCAGCAGTGACTGCTACATGGCCAGCTTTAGCAAGGAGATTGTACAACATGCCCAGTCGTCCAACTGTTCTGGATCCACTAAAACGCTCATGGCTTTGCAGCCTGTGCCCAAGGGGTGAAAAGCTCTGGAGCACTTAGTGGCACTTTGATGCCCCTGTGTTGCTTGAGTGGGCAGAGAAGCTAGAGACATGACTCCAATCATATCAATGTGGCTGCACCCGAACTGTCTCAGTTGCAGAGGAATGATCACTTTAACAAGGTTTCCCTAATGCGTGGCAGCTTCCTTGCTCACCCCCCACCATCCCGCACATGCTTGTGCGCTACCTTCAACTGCAGGGCAGCCTTTGCTCCCCCATCCACAACGCGCCTCAACATTGAAGTCCAACAAGGCGTCTCTCGCAAGCGTTTATCAACATTGCTGTGCACTTGCCTGCGAGTTCCCCTCAAAGTGCAGCCTGCCTAGTTCAATTTATACGTCCAATGTGGGTGGACAATCCAGCTGATGGGGAGAATGAGTCCAGCAAACTAGCCTTATAATGATACGCTGATTTATCACAATGAGCTTCCTGATATCCAATATTTTATGTCCGCCTGAGGAGGTCTGAGTTCTTTTTTTTATTCATTTACTGGATGTTGGCATCGCTGGCTAGGCCAGCATTTATTGCCCATCCCAAATGGCCCTTGAGAAGATGGTGGTGAGCTGCCTTCTTGAACCGCTACGGTCCATGTGGTGTAGGTACACCACAGTGCTGTTAGGAAGGGAGTTCCAGGATTTTGACCCAACGACAGTGAAGAAACGGCAATATATTTCCAAGTCAGGATGATGATAGGCTTGGAGGGAAACTTCCAGGTGATGGTGTTGCCATATATCTGCTGCCCTTGCCATTCTGGATGATATTGGTCATGGGTTTGGAAGGTGCTGCCAAAGGAGGCTTGACAAGTTTCTGCAGTGCATCTTGTAGATGGTACACACTGTTGCCACTGTTCATCAGTAGTGGAGGGAGTAAAAGTTTGTGGAAGGGATGCCAATCAAGCGGGCTGCTTTGTCCTGGATGATCTCAAGCTTCTTGAGCATTGGAGAGTGCTGAGCATATCATTGCAACTGGTTTCACAACCAATTTTTGGCCTTCCAGCCATATTGTCCACTCACACCATCGAACAAGCCTGACACCAGTGCGCACAGAAAACTCCACCATTGGAATCCTGTGGCGAGTAACTCACTTCCTGACTCCCCAAAGTCTGTCCACCATATACAGAAGTCAGGAGTGTGATGGAACACTCTGCACTTTCCTAGATGAGTGCAGCTTCAACAACGCCGACAACAGGCAAAGCAGCATCAATCTGTCAAAGCAGCACACAAATTGTCAAAGCAGCACACAAGCTGCACTGACTGTGGGGCAAAGAGACACAAACTGCGCCGACAGTGGAGCAAAGTGGCACACAAACTGCACCGACAGTGGGGCAAAGTGGCACACAAACTGTGCCGACAGTGGGGCAAAATGGCACACAAACTGCGCCAACAGGGGGGCAAAGTGGCACACAAACTACACCAACAGCAGAGCAAAGCAGCACACAATCTGTTCCAAGAGTGGGGAAAAGCAGCACACAAACTACACTGACAGTGGGGCAAAGTAGCACACAAACTGTGCCGAGAGTGGGGAAAAGCATGTGCAAACCTAAATCCAATGAGGAATAGGTGTGAGGGAGCAATCAGATGAGTGTGAGTGTTGTCTATTCAGATGAGGTGCCTGGAGAGAGAGAGGAATGATTAAAGCAGTGAGGTGTGTTGCCCTAAGCAGTGCTGTGCAGGAGAATGCTGGGCAGGTCAGAATGTGGAGCTTGGCACCTGTAAGTGCCAATCACCATCCTCCTGAGGTCCTGGATCCTCTTGGTGCACTGACTCTGGGTTGGAGGGGCCATACATGCTGCTGACTTTTTCAACTACTTCTATTCATGCCTGCTTGGTTGGAGAGGTTGTCCTCTTCCTCCCACCCATGGGAGAGTTCAACCCATTGATGTCACTCAGATCCCCCAGCGGCCCTACAGCTAAGAGTGCAAAACCTGGGAAAAGGTAACCTTCTCAGGCCTCCTTTCCATTCCTGTGGTCGCTGCAGCTTCAAAATCCCAAGTGTTGGTGATGGGGAGCCCTTGTAACATACGCCATGATCTCCTTAATTAGAAATCTTTACTTTGACAGAATGGACATGGTTATAACAGTGCCCACACTTTGAAATATTTAAATGGCTGTGAAGCATTCAATACATCCTGAATTTGCTGCTTCATATTCCTTTGTTATAACTTTCTGCTGTTATTAGTTTGTTGCAATGAAACAATGTTGTAACACTGTAAATTTTCTCACACAACCTTTAATTAACAGATATTATACATTACAAATATTGCATATCTGTAACACAGCATTCCTTATAACTTAAAAAATAACTCATGAAAGCAGTACTGAGCACTCTAATCATATTCATAGAAGCTCATTCTACGTAAAATGTCCTCCCACCCACCTCACCCCAGAACTGCACCCAATCCAATAATTATGAAATGCAACAAATCCAACCAACATAACCACTAGGTAGGCATAACCTTCCTGTCCCCCGTATCCAGGCCTAATCCTAAAGTTGCCAACCCTTCAGGATTGGTGGAATCTCCAGGATTTGAAGATCAATATCCAGGACACGGATGTGTACAATCCTGGAGAAAAATCAGCAGGACATTAAAAAAGGTTGGGGTTTTTTTTGTCCTTTTTTTTGAACATTTCTCTTTGCCAGATATAAAAATGTTGAAATGGGGAAAAAAAAGACTGTTTGGCCGACAGCCAAGCATCATCCAATTGGCAATGGGTCTTTTTGCTTTCCAATTGGCGTAGGAAGACAGTATGTCACAAGGATGGATGTATTGGCTGACTAATGGCAAGAGCGTGGGAGCAAGTCATGTGATGTAGCCTCCAGGAATACATTTAATCACAGTTGGCAACTCTAGCTAATCCCCAGAACCAGGATCAAACTAGCCGTCTCTGTATTGCTTTCAGTATACTGCATTTATAAATGCAATTATGTCAAGAAGCCGACATGTGTTACTGAATTCCAACTATAAGCAGCTTGTAATCAAATGGTACAATGATTTCATAAAATGTACATGTGAATGTACTTTATTGAAATATTGAAATTTAATAAAAAAGCGGAAGAAGTTTACAGGCAAACTACAAATGCAAAAAGAAATTTAGTAATAAAACTTAGGAAACAAAAACAAACCTAATTTTGCAATTTGGGAAGCAAATCATAAAGTTCGTGCAGTGCAAGTATTGGGGGCACAATTCAGAACTTCCCTCAGGTAGACAAATAAATGAACTGGTGTGTGAAATTGATCAATTTGCACTTTGTTGTATTGTATCAATTAATAAAATAAATTAATAAACTCAATTATCTAACTCAATTAAGCTTTTAATCCTTTTCTTGACAGCTTTTCTCTCCCTCCCTTTCTCTTTCAAAGCAGTTGTCCTTCTTACTGGAATGTGGTTCTGCAGGTGCCAAACAGCCCCCATGTGCCTGCTCCAAGTAGCAATTTTTCATGTATAACCCTTAAAGGTGAGCGTTGATGGACGATTCAAATGTGGAGACCATCACAGTCATGCCTAACCTCATCGCTGATGTCAAAAAACATGGGCCAGAATTCTAGGGCCCCATCACGGCGGCAAGGGCGTCATAAAATGGGGCAAGCCATTCTAAACTCCAGTGACTTCGGCAGGACTGTAAAATCCCACTAGTGTAAAATTCCATCCATGCACTTCCAGCTGAATCCAAAGGATGATGGTAACCCTGACCAATGTCCCCTCCCAAGCTGACAGGAGTTGAAATCAGTTGTAGTGCACCTACTTGGAAGTTGGCCCATTTAGCACAGATCAGAAATTTAACTTTGTTCCATCCTGAAGGAGAGTATCTATCTCCACTTGGAGAGGCAAGGTTTGATCAGGGATAGTCAGCATGGTTTTGTGAGAGGGAGGTTATGCCTAACAAATTTGATTGAATTTTTTGAGGAGGTGACCAGGTGTGTAGATGAGGGTAGTGTAGTTGATGTAGTTTATATGGATTTCAGCAAAGCCTTTGATAAGGTCCCAAATGGGACACTTATAAAGAAGGCAAATGCACATGGGATACAGGGTAATTTGATAAAGTGGATTCAAAATTGGCTTACTTGAGGGAGACAGAGGGTGATGACAGAAGGATGCTTTAGTGCCTGGAAGCCAGTGTCCAGTGGCATACCACAGGGATCTGTGCTGGGTCCCCTATTATTTGTCATTTATATAAACAACATAGATGACTATGTAGAGGGTAGGATTAGTAAGTTTGCGGATGACACAAAGATTGGCCGTGTGGTTAACAGTGAGGTTGAGGGCAGCCCAAATGGGCAGATAAGTGGCAGATGGAATTTAACCCTGAAAAGTATGAGTTGATACATTTTGGAAGAAATAATTTGACAAGGAAGTATTCAATGAACAGCATGACACGAGAAAGTTCTGAGGAACAAATGGACTTTGGCGTGTATGTCCATAGATCTCTGTAGGCAGAGGGGCATGTTAGTGGGATGGTGAAAAAGGCATATGGGACACTTGCCTTTATCAATCAAGGCATAGATTACAAAAGTAGGGAGATCATGTTGGAGTTGTATAGAACCTTGGTGAGACCAGAGTTGGAGTACTGTGTGCAGTTCTGGTCGCCACTTTATAGGACGGATGTGATTGCACTGGAGGGGATGCAGAGGAGATTCGCCAGGATGTTGCCTGGGATGAAACATTTAAGTTATGAAAAGAGGTTGGATAGACTTGGGTTGTTTTCGTTGTAGCAGAGAAGACTGAGAAGTGACCTGATCGAGGTGTACAAGATTATGAGGGGTGTGGACAGGGTGAATAGGGAGCAGCTGTTTCCCTTAGTTGAAGGGTCAGTCACGAGGGGACATAAGTTCAAGATGAGGAGCAGGAGGTTTAAGGGGGATGTGAGGAAAAGTTTTTTTACCCAGAGGGCGGTGACGATCTGGAATGTGCTGCCTGGGAGGGTGGTGGAGGCGGGTTGCCTCACATCCTTTAAAAAGTACCTGGATGAGCACTTGGCATGTCATAACATTCAAGGCTATGGGCCAAGTGCTGGTAAATGGGATTAGATAGGTAGGTCAGTTGTTTCTCACGTGTCGCTGCAGACTTGATGGACCAAAGTGCCTCTTCTGCACTGTGATTCTGTGATTCTGGTCTATCCAGCTCAGCAGTTCTCTGGAGAAACTTGAGGCAGCAGGGAGTCATTATCCAAGCATGCATACACACATACATGTGCATATTTAAGATATATATATGCACGTATGCACAAGAGTAATGAAATCCAAAAAGAAAAAATTCTGTCCCTAAGCAGCAAGTGCAAAGAATAGCATTCTTTTGGTTGTGCATCTGGTGCCAGCCTAATAGTTTTTTTGGGTGGTTGATCCTTTGATGTTTTGTAAATCCATGCCTTGGCTATTCCAATGCTCTTCTGGCTGGCCTCCCCAAACTTCAGTTCATCCAAACTCACTTGCCCATGTTCTAACTTACACCAAATCCATTACAATTCACCCATCACCCCTCTGTTTGCTGACCTAAATTGGCTCCCCATTAAGCAATGCCTGGATTTTAAAATTCCCATTCTTGTTTTCAACTCCTTCCATGTCCTTGCCCCCCACTATCTCTGTAATCAACTCCAGCCCCACAACCCTCCAAGATATCTGCACTCCTCTAATTCTGGCCTCTCGTACATCCCTGATATTAATAGCTCCACCCTTGGTGGTCGTGCCTTCAGCTGTCAAGGCCCTGAGCTCTGGAATTCCCTCACTAAAGCTCTTTGCCTCTCTACTGCTCTTTCCTCCTTTAAGAAGCTCCTTAAAACCTACCAAACCAAGCTTTTGGTCACCTGACCTAATCTCTTTATGTCTCGGAGTCAAATTTTGCTCCATAAATTCTCCTGTGAGGCACAGTGGAACGTTTTATTGCATTAGAACTGCTATATAAATACAAGTTGTCATTATTTAGTTTTCAAATTACCTTTTTACATGTCTAACATTCTTAATTACTTAACTGGAACAATGTATAATCATGCCTGGCAATGTGGATAGAGCATTGTTTAATGGGAGAGGGAGGGCAGGTTAGGTTTTAATTAACTAAATACTTTCAAATAGTAAACAGGACATTTCTGAAGAGCAATAGGTAGTAAAACTGTGACTGGCATTTTGTTTGTAGATGCTTATTTTACATTTGCAATCAGCTGCTAGATGTTTCTGTTACAGTACGTCTGGGATAATTTCCTCCCTCCTGCCGTTTGTTTGTGGTGATCAATCATGTGGGGCCCACTGCCTTCATTTTTGCACCATCACTACTTTTAGGAAGAAGGGAGATTGCTTGCGTATTCATAGATACAAAAGTTCAAAAAGCTATTGCAGTGTAACTCATTGGTCCTGTTCATACCCAACACACTACTGTATTATTGTTCACTTACAATAGTGGCATTGAAACATGTGCAGAATCCTAACACTTTGCTACATGAACTGGTGCAAATTAAAAAGAACAGCATTCTGATCCTTTCCAGTAAAATCTGATTTGATCGTAATTTGTTGCAAATTTGATAAATCACTTAAGTATACACCAGAGTCATTTTTTAAGGTTAAGAATCATTCTGTGGAGGACAGTCAGTTTTCAGAAGTTAAAAAAGCCACAACGTTTAAGTACTGAAATGGTATTGAAGAAGTTTTGCATTATTTGAGGAACAATGAAGTCACCCCCTGATGGCTTGTACACGGTGTGCCAGTGGGGGGATGGGCGTATTTACATTGCTAGATCTACAAGATAGGCCGGAACATGTGGGTTGAATGAGAAGCTGATTACGTGGAAACTGGAGATTTGTGTGACTTATGCCTGTTTAGCAGCTGTGCTGATGTGGGGTCATAATTAAAATAAATTAAGGTTATGAGTGAGGCTGGCGAGCCAGAGACAAAACTAAGCTTTGCAAATTGTTTTTTGCAAAAATAATGAATTGAATAAAGAATAGATTCTCTTAAAGCCTTTATAATCAACTTAAATACAAATTTAACATTCATATAGTATCAGGCCCAACATTTTTTCTTGAGTGCAAAAATGTAAATTTTAACAAGTCAACAGGCCAATTAAAACAGTAGTGCTAACACCCTCCAACAGAATACACAAATAAAACATATTTTTTCCACTTGTGATTAAGTCTTTTTTCTTGTGTATAATAAGTCTGTTGGCCTAAACCTGCTGTTTACTTCGGTTCCATAAATACGTATTTTACCCCTAACTGTCTAAAACTGCCGCAATTGGTATTTTCATCAGATACTTATTTCCATTCAGAATTCTATTCTCATTTTGTTCCCAAGTTATGTACTTAGTATGTATTCTCCACACTCATTTTTTTTAAAGTCCTTACACAATTTTTTTGCTGCTCCACAAGTCTACTTTGGTTTGATAGTGACAGAGTGACAAAGGAAGAAAAGACTGAAGCAGATGTATTCAAATGTTTTGCCTTTCACTCGGTCTTTCATTGTTTTCCACCATTTTCTGTATAATGTAACCTCATGAGAATTCAGCCATGCATTTAATGTAGTGCTTGGAATGCTGCATCTCTGAGTGCAGTGTTTCTGGTGATATGGTCTTTTTGCTGGGTTATTCATTTTGAAGGTCATAAATCATCCTATAGAGCCTCCTTTCCTGCTGCTTGCCATTGTTTTTGACTGGAATATAAAGATTTTGAACAATTTTAGCAAAATAATGCCAGATAAAAATACATTGATTTACTCTCACTCCCACCCGCACCCCCACCCCCCCTCCCCACACCCACATTTCTTCACTCAGTCTCTTGACTTGCATAATTTGAACTCAGGTCCCCTCCCTCTGTTCAAAGTGATCAATTTATTCCACCAAACTGACACAGCCTATTCTTCAAGTGCACAGCAGTTGGGGGAAAAATAAATTTCCATTGTAACCAAGGCTTCTTAGAAATTCTCTAAATTGGGAAGTATGTTAAAATGAAGACTAATGTAAATACTGTATCCAGTTATGAGCAATGTAATCCAGAAGTAATAATCTATTTTAACATAAGAATTTGTTTATTCCTGTTTTAAAATCACTGATTCATGATGGAGTGTGGCTCAGGTTTACTGCCACAGGAACCCTGATCCATGAGTTTGTCACCCCCAGACTCATCTGTCCCAATGTTCTCGTGGGCTGTCTCCCATCCTCCATCCTTCAGCTTAACTAAAGCTTGGTGCCGATATATCCTACCTTGCTCGTCACCTCACCAAACGACATTAGCTCCTGTTCTATTAGTACCTCCAAGTCTTACCCAAATCCCTCCATGACCTGCCCCTTCCTTTCTTTGTAATCTTTGTAATTTCTTCTCCGCCGATGCTGCCAGACCTGCTGAGTTTTTCCAGGTAATTCTGTTTTTGTTTCCCTTATAGTTGTTGTCCGCTGCGCACAGCACAATCTGACTCTGTCAAGGAGGGACCCACTGGAGGACGAGCAAAGTGATCCTGCTCCACATGCTGCAGAGGACGATTCAAGCGCTGGGTCTGAGGAGGAGTTGGAGGAGCTGGAGGAGCCCCCACGTGAGGAGGCGGAGGCTGATGTTAGAACCCCCATGGGCGGCAGGAATTCTAGGGAGGCTTTAATTCTGAGAACTTTCAACCAGGCATCCAATGTAAGGAATCAAGGCGACCTCAAGGTGGCACCACCCTAATGACCTTTCCTGATGAGACAATCCTGCCACCCTTAAGTCAAGCTCTGACCTTTGAAAGAAAGTTTGCACCCCTTCCTCTGTGTCACACGCAACTTCCAGACCTACTCCCTTTCTAGAGCATGAAGCACACAAAGACCTTTGCACAAAATGAGACATTTTTAAAGCGAAGCTACATATAAAGGTGAACCGTGCACACATGCTAAGGAAACATAAATAACCCGTGACAACCCATTTGTGATCATAGTGACTTAAACTTCTGTTTGCGAGTGCTATGTCTTGCTGCCCTCCCCACCCTTCCCTCACTGATAGCTGGATTGGAGGCAGCCTGTTTACTCTGATGTCCTGGCAACCTTGATGACCATGGCGGCCATTCTCTGGCTGCCGGAGCCTGTGCAGGACCTGTCTGGGCAGGAAATTCCAGCGCCACAGCTGGGAACTCCTCAGTCATCGTGGTCTCTTCAGATGCGATGGCCGTTGGGAGTGGGGTGGTCAAGCTGCTGCCAACATCCACATTGCTCAGAGAGGAGATTGCAGATGTGAACTGCAGGCCATCTGCCAACATGAGGCTTGATTGAACCTCCCTACTCACCATTGATGGACGGGCAGCTAGCAGAGTCACGAGGTGCAACATTCATATATCACACTGGCAGTGACCTGCTGCTGTCACTGCCAGTGTGTGGACTCACAGGTCTGAACGTAACCCCAGAAACTCCTGATTCAGTTCCTGGAGCTGCCACTCCATGAGAATCACCATTATCACATCCGCTTCCAGGCCTGCTGATCGAGCTCCTGTGCCAAGCGCAAAATTCAGGCCTATATGTGGAATCTCTATTTTTTGGCTCTCTTATACTTGCCAATATTATCTATTGAGTTCAGCTGGCTCCCCCAGTGGCCGAGAGCATAAATTGCACCATCTGATGTGTTACGAAGTCAGGCACAATTTTTGGTGGGGTGAGGGAGGCAGAACGGAAAGTGAGTGGTCCATTTGCTCCACCCCGGGCTTCTCAGCACAGCAAATCAAGTGTCTGATTGCCAATTAGTGGTCACCAAGGGGAAGGCTAATTAGTGATGCAAAGGGGAGCTCCATGCCCAATCGGACGTCCAAGCCGGGATGTCAGACAGGAGAGGGGAGAGGGATTATGCCTTAAACAGGAAGTCAAAGGATCCCTTCCCTCTCAATCTCGCTTTATTCCATATGACAGGTGCAAAACAGTGAATAAATGAAGTCAAAAAACATACATGCACTGCCACCTTCACCCACAGGCTCTGTTGCTACATGAAGGCATGGTCCCATTGACAAGTCTTTTCATCTGCTCTTGTGTTGTTTCCTCATACATGGTGCAAATCACAAACAAACTTTTTTGTGTCCGACACCCGAAAAATTGAATCTTTTGTGAAACCTTGGGTCTTTAACAACCTCAATAGCTTGTTAATTGGTTATTTGGAAAAAGATAAACCAGGCTTCTGACTTCCATGCCCACTTGCCTTTCATAATATTGGTGACTGGTGTGATGACATCAGATTGCTGACCAACGTCATCACACCATATTTTACTTAATCTCAAACAAAAACAAAAATAGCTGGAAAATCTCAATAGGTCTGACAGCATCTATAGAGAGGAAGACAGAATTAACGTTTCGAGTCCGTATGACTCTTCATCAGAACTAAAGAGAAATAGAAATGAGTTGAAATATCAACTGTTTAAGGGGGGTTGGACAAGTGGAACTGGATAGAGGGCCAGTGATAGGTGGAGGCAAAGGAGAGATTGCCGAAGATGTCATAAACAAAAGGACAAAGGGGTGTTGACGGTGGTGATATTAGCTAAAGGATGTGCTAATGGTGACATTAAGGGTAGAAAGCAGGAAGAGCAAGTGACAGATAGCTCTAGTGGGGGTGGGGTGGGGGGAAGGGATCAAAATAGGCTGAAAAATAAAACAACGGATGGAAATAAATTTAAAAATAATAATAGAAATAGGTGGGAAAAGAAAAATATATTTTTAAAAATATATAATAATTATTAGAAAAAAGGGGATTGTTGAACTCAATGTTAAATTCGGAAGGCTGTAAAGTGCCTAATCGGAAGATGAGGTGCTGTTCCTCCAGTTTGCATTGAGCTTCACTGGAACATTGCAGCAGGCCAAGGATGGACATGTGGGCATGAGAGCAGGGTGGAGTGTTGAAATGGCAAGCGACAGGGAAGTCCGGGTCATACTTGCAGACTAACTGAAAGCGTTCCACAAAGCGGTCACCCAGTCTGCATTTGGTCTTTCCAATGTAGAGGAGACCACATTGGGAGTAGTGAATGCAGTAGACTAAATTGAGGGAAGTGCAAGTGAAGCGCTGCTTCACTTGAAGGGGGTGTTTGGGCCCTTGGACAATGAGGAGGGGGAAAGTAAAGGGGCAGGTGTTGCACTTTCTGTAGTTGCATAGGAAGGTGCCGTAGGAGGGGGTTGAGCTGTAGGTGGTGATGGAGGAGTGGACCAGGGTGTCCCGGAGGGAACGGTCCCTACGGAAAGCCGACAGTGGGGGTAAAGGGCAGATGTGTTTGGTGGTGGCATCATGCTGGAGTTGGCGGAAATGGTGGAGGATTATCCTTTGAATGCGGAGGCTGGTGGGGTGATATGTGAGGACAAGGGGGATCCTATCTTGGTTCTGGGAGGAAGAGGAAAGTGTGAGGACGGATGCAAGGGAGATGGGCCGGACAAGGTTGAGGGCCCTATCAACCACTGGGTGTGGAAAACCTCAGTTAAGGAAGAAGGAAGACATGTCAGAAGAACTGTTTTAGAAAGTGGCATCATCGGAACAGATGCGAAAGAGGCGAAGAAACTGAGGGAATGCCATGGAGTCCTTACAGGAAGCAGGGTGTGAGGAGCTGTAGTCGAGGTAGCTGTGGGAGTCGGTGGGCTTATAATGAATAATCCTGGACAGTCTATCACCTGAAATTGAGATAGAGAGGTCAAGGAAGGAAAGGGAAGTGTCAGATGGGACATATGAAAATGATGGAGGGGTGGAAATTGGAAGCAAAATTAATACATTTTTCCAGGTCCAGATGAGAGCATGAAGCGGCACTGAAGCAGTCATCGATGTACCGGAGAAAGAGCTGTGGGCAGAGGCCTGAGTAGGACTGGAACAAGGAATGTTCCACATACCCCATAAAAAGACAGGCATAACTGGAGCCCATGCAGGTACCCACAGCTACACCTTTTACTTGGAGGAAGTGAGACGAGTTTAAGCAGAAATTGTTCAGTGAGAGAACAAGTTCAGCAGATGGAGGAGAGTGGTGGTGGATGGGGATTGTCCAGGCCTCCATTTGAGGAAGAAGAGGAGAGCCCTCAGACCATCCTGGTGTGGGATGGAGGTGTAGAGGGATTGGACGTCCACTTGGACATAATCTCGGCAGAGGGGAGGGGGTGGGGGGGGGGCGCGGGGGGTGGCCTGCCAGATTTATGGCCATAAAATCCAGGCAAAAAATCCAGACTTAATCATTGGTCATTGCTAGCTTAGCTGATTTTAAGAATGGTAACAGCAGGGCTGTTTTAATTAGTGCCTTATTTGTTTCTCGGTTCAGAAAGGGGAAAAAAATCAGTTCACAGCTCTATCCAGTGATCTATATCAAGACTCACATATGAAGAACAGAGCCAATCAAAGGTGTCCCTGGAAATGTATTTCAGCAAAGTTACTGTCATCTGGAAAAAGTAAAAAAAATGTAATTATAGGAACAATTTCATAGGTATTGATAGCCTTTAATGGAGGAATTGTTTATGCAGGGCATACAAGTTACATGTACATGGTTTCCTCCATGCAACAATTTAATATCCACTGCTTTATTAGCAAGTTAGTCAACTGAGTTATGGCTATATCATGGCTCTGTTCTGATTAGCATCTTAAGCAGGAAATAGTTCTTTCACCCGGTTTAAGAAACAAAAGTGGTTGCTAATCCAAATGATCTGAACAGAAACTTAACTGCAGCTAAGAATTATTCACCAAAGCCTTTTTGTCCATACTGAAATGCCAATCATTTTAAAAGAGGGACTGGCAATGACGATATGGTATTAAAATTAGCCATGAACCCTGCAAGCAGATTAATACAAAATGACAAGCCTTTGATGCCAACAGAGTCATTGCCATGTCCATAACTAGTAAAACCTGGCAAGATGTCAAGAAATGTTTCCATGATATGGGGGAAAGAAGGAAGAAACTGGCCTTCAACCACAAGGCATGCAAAATCACAGGTGAAGGCTGCAAATATACATGCAGCAGGCAAATTTATGGATCACTTTTTTTAAACCAAACAATTGTTTAATCTAAATTACAATTTTTGTCTTTGTACTTTCCACTATATCATGATTAAATTTAGAGCAACCAGCAGGTTTAACTAATTGGAATTGTAGTGGATGCAATAAAGGAATAAAATGAAACTTTACCTAATAGCAGATAATTACATTCAACATTCGCTGTACGCATGCCTGAGTAAAACTTGCTATGGGTGTAGGTTTGGTATGTGTACAGAATATTGGGCAGATTGCCATAACTGAAATGGGTGGCAACCAATCGTCCTGAACTCTTAAAGAACTCACTGAACTCACCTTACATTCAGCATGCCCTTCATGCTCCATGAGCATTATACATTCCTTTATCAAATTTAAACTCCTTTACGATGGCAACCATACAGCAGGATAATATTCTGCATCCTTTAATTGACTTGTAGCATATAGCCTCCTCCCAAATGGCCAAGCTACTAAAATTACTGTTTGAAGACACCAATGGTCTGCTGAATGATGGGATGCATTAACCTTTGTGTCTGGTTGTAACCAGCTGGCATCAGTGAGTTTTACAATAAAATCATGAGCCATATTTCAGGCTGTAATCCAAAATTCTCCCATCTCACAGCTCATTATTGCATCCAGGAGAGGCAGTAGCACAGTGGTATTGTCACCGGACTAATATTCGAGAGGCCCATATTCCCCATGCTTCGGGGACCCGATGGCGGATGGTGAAATTTGAATTCAGTAAAAATCTGGAATTAAAATGATGGCCGTGAAACCATTGTCGATTGTTGTAAAAGCCCATCTGGTTCACTAATGCCCTTTTGGAAAGGAAATCTGCTGTCCTTACCTGGTCTGGCCCACATGTGACTCCAGACCCACAGGAATGTGGTTAACTCTTAAATGCCCTCTGAATAAGGGCAATTAAGAATGGGCAATAAATGCTGGCCTAGACAGTGATGCCCACATCCCCACGAACAAATAAGAAAAAGGTCACAAGGAATTGGATGAGGGTGAAGGTATCATGTGTCAATCATCATGAAATAAAAACAAAAATGCTAGAAATACCCAGCAGGTCAGGCAGCATCTATGGAGACAAATAGAGTTAACATTTCAGGTTAAGGTGATCTTTCATCAGAACATCAACTGTCTCAACCTGAAACGTTGGTGCAGCTCCTCTGGTTTCTGGATCGACGTATCGTCAGACACCAGCCGCATGACCAAAGATGCGTGTCAGAACCCCATTTCCAACATCATGACATCCATGGGAATTTCCCAGGAAGTTTGAATTTCCACTGGGCAACTCCCTTGCTGTCCAGGACCTGCCGCGAGTGTCTCTGACTCTGTGTTAGAGCTAGAGACTTCAGACAGATTGGTGGAACTCACCTGAATAGTAACCCAGGTAGTGTTAGACAGAAAAATGCCAAGATAAAAGCAAAATACTGCGGATGCTGAAATAAAACAGAAAATGCTGGAAAAGCTCAGCAGGTCTGGCAGCATCTGTGGAAAGAGAAACAGAAACGTTTCAAGTCCCTATGACTCTGAAGAAGAGTCAAACGGACTCAAAATGCTAATTCTGTTTCTCTCCACAGATGCTGCTGGACCTGTTAGCTTTTCCAATGTTGTCTGTTTTTATTACAGAAAAATCCTAGTCTGACTCCTGCATAACTACATGTCCCCACAATCACTCACACTGACCACCCTTGACTCCCCCTTCGACACCCTGACTACCCCACCTGACACACTGACTAACCCCTGCCCCCAACGCCCCCCCAGCCTGAGTAACCCACTGGGCCCCTGAAAACCCCCTGACCCAACCAGACCCAACTACACCCCCTACGACCCAACTACCTCCTCAACCACACCTGACTAATCCTCAACCTGACTACCCCTTTCGAGCTGATCCAACTACACCCACCCCACCTGCCACCTACCTACTTATTGCATTAACCACCTGCAACCTTGTTCACCTCCCACCCTACCCACCTACCATCTTACCTGCATACTCCCTACCAACCTAACACCCTATAGACCCACCACCTCACCCACCTCCTGCTCTACCCACCTGCCACCCTACCCACTTACCACCTCACCCACCTACCACCTCACCCACCTGCCACACTACCCACTTACCTCACTCACCTATCACCCTACCCATTCACTCATTTACCCACTAACCTGTTCACCATTCACCCATTCACGAGCATTCACACCGGACATTTAAACTTACCATCCGGCGGTTAGTGGCATAAAAATGGGGCATGTCTTGTCTTCCCCTTGAAGCTGCAGTGATGAAGCCCCCTGAGGGACGCTGCTCAGAAGGCTCAGCAAGAAATGTGGAGCAGCATGTCGGCAAGTAGAAGTTCCAGTGAAGCAGCAACCTGACAAATCTGTTAAACCTGTTTCTCTACACAGATGCTGCCTAACCTGCTGAGTTTCTCCAGCATTTTTGTTTTTATTTCAGATTTCCAGCATCCGCAGTTTTTTGCTTTTGTGTGGGCGTTGTGAATTCATGTGCATGAAAAATGAATCTATCATTCTAATGCTGGGTTAAGAGAGTTGCTTTTGATAATTTAAATGTTCACAGAGACTGCTCTCTTTCAATTTGAACCAATCAAAAGCCAATGTAAAAGCACTTTTGTGTTCATTGAGCACCATCTGAACAGTGATGGGATTGATTAGGCTGTGAGAATACTGACACCCATGTGCAAGGCAAGAAGTCTGTAATCCAAGACCATGAGGAAGTCAGCAATGTATTGAATCTATTAAAGTGTTTGGAAACTGACTTGATTCACTTTAGTTGGATCTTAGGGTGCATTCACACTACAACTGCAGCATCTGTGCACTTAATGTATAAATGCTCAATCTGGAATCATGGTGCCCAACCTGACACTAAAATGTAGTTGAATAAAATTCATTGGAGAGAGAAGTCTCGCTTCAATTACCTTCAGAGTCAATCTGACCCTTAAGACCTGATTTAAACTGTGCAAATCTAGCAATAGTGCAAAGCTGAAACTATTTCTCACTTGCATAGTGCACTAAAACTTGTACTGTATTGTAAATGCATCTCGGGTGGGTTTCATTGTTATTTTTGTGGGGGATACCCAAACTTGCTTCAAACATCTGAAACCTATTTGTAAATTGATAACCTTTGTCGTTTGAAGAAGCTTTACTATACAGTAAACAAGTTTAATAGATAATTACAATCCTACTTTAGTATCAGATTTAAATTCCCAATTTATTGACACTGACATTCTTTTCAGATAAGATGGCCTAAATTCAATACACTCACCTGGGCTCTCAGCTGAGACCTACCTGAGTCTTTGTGTGTGTGTGTGTGTGTGTGTGTGTGTGTGTGTGTGTGTCTGTGTGTGTGAGAGAGAGAGGGAGAGAACGCCAAAGTGTATTTTATTACTTTACTTAAACTAGGTTAATTACAAATAAAGCTAACCTCTTTCTTTGTTAAACTCAAGAATATCTGTCCGATTGGTTCTTTTATGATCACAGTGTGTAAACAGTTAAACACTCACTGAACTGTTCAAGTATATCCTTTTCACAAAACACCCTGTTACTGTCAAATGAGGAATGGGAAAAGAGGGAAGTTCTGGTGAAGAGTCATGCGGACTTGAAATGTTAACTGTTTTCCTCTCAGCAGATGCTGTCAGACCTGCTGAGTTTTTCCAGGTATTTTTGTTCTTGTTTTGGATTTCCAGCATCCGCAGTTTTTTGCTTTTATCCGAGGCCTTCATCTTTGCTTTCCTTTGGGAGTAGTGCACATCAGGAGCCAACAGATCTCCCACAGCATGAGTACCTTTGCAGACACAAAACAACTTAGAATTTAGATAGCGATTTGTCGTTAAACCTACAAGTTTATTTTTTGAAAAATATACTTTATCCATAAAATATCTGGAAGAACATTCCAAACCATTTCAAAATCACCATCACATAAGTGCAATCAGAGTCAACTTTTACACATGTATCACAAGGTGCATCGATACAATCAATGAATATTACAATCATTTCAATATGGTCAATGCAGACAATCAGACAATGGTATTGGAGTTATCAACATACAT
Source organism: Carcharodon carcharias (assembly GCF_017639515.1). Lineage (NCBI taxonomy): Eukaryota > Metazoa > Chordata > Chondrichthyes > Lamniformes > Lamnidae > Carcharodon > Carcharodon carcharias. Next base: position 53,943,221 of record NC_054480.1, read on the forward strand.
CACTCTGAGGTGCTTCAATACAATTATAATACAATTAGTATTCAATGCATAAATTCATTTTGAGCTGTACAGCCCGAGGGGCTCTCAACAGTTCCCAGCCCCTTGGTGCACTGTGGCAGATAGGTCTTAGACAGCGATCTTTCCCCATTGCACCTTTGTGGCAGTTGCCCCAAGCTTTAGTGCATCCCTCAGCACGTAGTCCTGGACTTTGGAATGTGCCAGTCTGCAACACCCAGTCGGGGACAACTCTTTGCGCTGGAAGACCAACAAGTTTCGGGCAAACCAAAGAGCATCTTTCACCGAGTTGATGATCCTCCAGCTGCAATTGATGTTTGTCTTGGTGTGTGTCCCTGGGAACAGCCCGTAGAGCACAGAGTCCTGTGTCACAGAACTGCTCAGGATGAACCTCGACAGAAACCACTGCATCTCTCTCCAGACCTTCTTTGCAAAGGTACAATCCACAAGGAGCTGAACAATGGTCTTGTCCCCACCACAGCCACCTCGAGGGCAATGTGCAGAGGGGGTGAGACTCCTGGCATGTTGGAAGGATCTGACAGGGAGGGCCTTTCTCACCACCAGCCAAGCTACGTCTTGGTGCTTGTTGGAAAGTTCTGGTGATGAGGCCTTCTGCCAAATGACTTTGACAATCTGCTCAGGGAACCATCCCACAGGATCCCCCTCTCCTTTTCCCGCAGGGCCTCTAAGATGTTACTTGCCGACCACTGCCTGATGGACTTGTGGTCAAAGGTGTTTCTCGGCATAAATTTTCCCACCAGGGACAGGAGGTACGGCATGGTCCAATTACTTGAAGCGTTCCGTGGCAGCGTGGCCAGACCCATCCTTCGCAACACCAGGGACAGGTTTAGAACCTCAGCACATAGTGTCACTTGGGGTTTGCATACCAAGGATCTACGCACAGCTTGATGCAGCCACAAACAAAGGTGGCCATTAGTATGAGGGCGATGTTGGGCATGTTTTTTCCCCCTTTATCTAGAGGTTTGTACATCACATCCCTGCGGACACGATCCATTTTCGACCTCCAGATAAAGGCAAAGATGGCTCGGGTGATCACCATCGTGCAGGAGTCTGGAGTGGGCCAGACCTGCGCTACGAACAGCAACAGCGAGAGTGCCTTACACCTGATGATTAGGTTCTTACCCGCAATGGAGAGGGAGCCTAGCTCCCACATGCCCAGTTTTCTTTTCACCATTGACACTCACTCCTTCCAGTTTCTAATGCATGTCCCGGTCCCTCCGAACCCTATCCCCAGCACCTTCAGCCCTGACAGTGAAGGGGACAAAGGATCGGTCAGCCCAGTTCCCAAAGAACATGTCCTCGCTCTTCCCACAATTTACCTTGGCTCCTGAGGCCAGTTCGAACTGGTCGCAGATGTTAATCAGTCTGCCAGCAGATCCGAGCAGAAGACAGCGATATTGTCCATGTACAGGGAGGCTTTGACCTGAGTGCCTCCACTGCCTGGGATCGTCACTCCTCTTATGCCCGGATCCTTCCTGATCGACTCAACAAAGGGTTCTATGCAACACACAAACAGGACAGGGAAGAGAGGGCAGCCCTGCCTGACTCCAGATTTAATAGGAAAGCTATCTGATTCCCACCCATTGATTGAAACTGCGCTACTGATGTTAGTGTAGAGCAGTTGGATCCAATTGCGAATTCCATCCCCAAACCCCATTTTGGAGAGCACATCCACCATGCAGGTGTGTGATATTCTGTCAAAGGCCTTCTCCTGATCCAGGCTGATGAGGCAGGTGTCCACACCCCTGTCCTGCACATAGGCAATCGTATCCCTGAGCAGCACAAGGCTGTCAGAGATCTTCCTGCCCGGCACAGTGCAGGTCTGGTCAGGGGGGATCACAAATTCCAAAGCAGACTTGACCCGATTGGCGATGACCTTGGACAGAAGCTTGTAGTCCACATTCAACAGTGAAATGGGTCGACAATTTCTAATTTCCTCCCTTTCCCCCTTGTGCTTGTAGATGAGTGTGATGATGCCTTTCCTCATAGATTCTGACATGTTGCCGGCCAGAAGCATACTCCCGTACACTTCTAGCAGGTCTGGGCCGATCCAGTCCCACAGAGCCGAATAGAACTCCGCTGGCAAGCCGTCGCTTCCGGGAGTTTTACTCTTCTCGAAGGACTCAAGGGCCCTAGTCAGTTCGGCAGGAGTTAACGGTTTGTCCAGGCTCTCCCATGTACTGTCATCTAAGACCTCCATGATAGAGGACAGGAAGGACTGGGAGGCTGTGCTGTCTGTGGGCTTCACATCATACAATTCGGCATGAAAGGATTTGCTGATCCTCAAAATGTCGGACTGCGATGACTTTACTGAGCCGTCTTCTTCCTTCAGGCTGCTGATCACAGAGCACTCTGTGTACCCTTTGGAAGAAGAAATGTAAGCACGTCTCATCCTGCTCCACGGAGTGGACTCTGAAACGAAAGATGATCGTGGAGGCCTCCGAGGCAAAGAGCGAGGCTTGCTGGCTCTTCACCGCTTGGAGTTCCTTCTTGACAACGACCCCATCGACTGCAGCCGAAGCAGATTCTGCAAGTTTTTCTGGAGTCGGGATATTTCCTTCTGTTCCTTTCTAGCTTTCTGGGCACCTTTGAGGATGAAAAACCTCTTGATGTTTTCCTTGATCGCTTCCCACCGTGTGTCAGGGACTCAAAGAGGGGTTTCACAGTTCTCCAACCTTTTTAATCCCTCTTGAGCTCCTCAATGTTCTCTGGGGTCAGCAATTGCACGTTTAGCTTCCATGCCACCCGGCCCACTCTCTGGTCTTCCTCTAAGTAACAGTCAATCAGTAGGAGGCAGTGGTCAGAGAAGAACACTGGCTTGATATCGGTGGATCTGACTGCAAGCGCTCTGGACACAAATAGGAAGTCTATCCTGGAACTGGTGGACCCATCTGGCTGCGACCAGGTGTTTCTACGCTGCGCTCCGTCTGCAGGGTTGCTGAAGATGTTGTGCAGCTTGGCATCCTTAACTGTTTCCATCAGGGATCTGGACGTAGCGTCCAATCTGCTGTCTGCCCTGCTGGATCGTCCAGCCGCATCGATGATGCAGTTGAAGTCACTGCCCAGAATGACCAGCCTGGAGGTTGCCAGCAGCAGTGGGAGCTGCTGAAAGACAGCCAGCCACTCGCCCTTTTGTGCCGGGGCATACACATTAATTAACCGGAATGGAGCATTCTTGTACATTACGTCTGCTACGAGGAGGCGCCCGCCCACCACCTCCTTAACCTTGGAGATGGTGAAGCTGCCTCCCCGCAGCAGAATCCCCAGGCCGGAGGAACGAGAGTCGTTTCCTCCCAACCAGATCGATGGCCCATGGGACCACCATCGTGACCATTGCCTGTAGGAGCTGAGGTACGGTATCGCACACTCCTGCAGAAACAACAGGTCAGCTTTGACCTTGGCAAGGTAGTCCAAGGTCGCAACACATTGTGTAGTTGATTTAATGCTACGCATATCTATGGATACAATCTGTACACCCATTTTAAAGCATTTAGTCTCTTACCAAACCTGTTGTCTCTGAGAGTCCCAGGCCTTTGGTCTGCTCCTGCATACCCATAGTGTTCACAAATTGCCTCACTTTGGATGGGCTGAGGAAACTGTCCTGAACCTCCTCATTGGCGATGTTCTGCTCGGGTGGCATCTGGGAGCTCTTGCAGAGAATGGGATTTGAAATGTCCTCTGTTGAAGAAGCTTCTCCAATCCTCTCTCCCTCTGGGATGTTGCTGCTCCTGGCTTCCCAGAGCTGGGGTGTGCTGAGCGCTTCACTGCTCCCAGATTCCTGGGGCTGGGGTGCACTGGCCTCTTTGGGTTGTGAGCAAAGTTGGGGTGCACTGGTCTCCTCATTTTCTCCAATGTTCTGGAGCTTAGGTGTCTCTTCCTCCAACTCCCTAGAGCTTTGCCGCTTCTTCTGTAGATGCTGTCCTTTCCCTTCTTCGTTCGAAGAGCAGCTGCCCTTCTCATCCAAGTTGGATGGGAGACACCTCTTGCCACTTGTCTAGGAAGTGGCTTGGTCCCTTCTTAGCCCCTTCTTCCTTTTGGCTGTCTTCACCAGCTGCCACTTCCCCTGCTGATTTCCGTTGCTTCCTCCTCCATTGATTCGCTCTCCTGAGGAGTGGGAGGTTCAGGGGGCAGTGCTGTTGATTGGCTGTCTGCTGCCTCAAACTTTTCCTCCACCTTGTCTCTCTGTGTGTCCTCCTTTGTCCCGTTGTTCTTACTGGGGGCCATGTTGGTTGGAGTGTTGCAAGTGTCCTTGGTATTAGTGACACAAAGCATTTCTTAAGCTTCCCCCTCATTGGCTTTGGCTGCCTGTGCATAAGTGAGGTAGCGTTTGAGACAGGTCCTGTAGAGGTAGCCTGCCTCACTGCACAGGTTGCAGCACTTGGTCTGTTTGCAGTCCTTTGTCTGTTGCCCTTCCTGTTTGCAGTTCTTGCAGAGGGCGGCGCTGCAGTTGGCCACCACATGACCAGACTTGCCGCATGAGCGACAAAGTTTGGGCTGCCCAGTGTAGACAGGGTAGCCACGGCTTCCCCGGATAGCGAAGCTGCAAGGGGGGTGGAAGATGGCTCCCTTACCATCCCTTGAGCATGACCTTAACCTGGCGTTTGCATGTCCAAATCCCGAAGGAGTCACTAACCTCAGTGCGGCTCCCAACCTTGTCGATGTACCTGGCAAGGAAGGTGAACACGTCGGCGACAGGGGCGTAAGGGTTGTAGAGATGCACCGTCACTACACAGTCCCATTGCAACAGCAGAGCAAAGAGTGGCTCCACCGTCAGGATATTCATCTCCGGCTGGTCTCTCTTCTCCTCAAACACCTTCAGGAACTTGACGCAAGCTGGCACACACTTGAAAGTCACGTCGAAACATCCAGCGCTGGGAAAGTCTTGCAGGGAGTAGATCTCCTCCGCTTCAAATCCACACTCCTTCAACGTGATCCACTTGATGAAGAAGGCCTGATCATGGGTGCTCCTCCTTCGCTGTCTTTCACCGTCACCCAGACGGTGCTAGGTACCCCATGGTATGGGGCTCGACTGGTTATAGCCATCCCTTCACGACTACAATTGATCTTAGTCAAAAGACTGAGAAGTGATAGTTTCATTGCTGAACCTTCTCCATAGCTACCTTCAATTTTCATCTGACAGCTTTACCCCTTCATTTCTAGGTCACTGCAAAAGGACCAATTGAATCAACAACAACTTCTATTTATACAGTGCCTTACTGAAGTAAAAACTCAAAAGAGGGTTATCAAATAAACTTTGACACCGAGCCACAATACCAGGACAGGTGACCCAAAGCGACACGGAATTTACAGCGCAAAAATAAACATTCAGCCCTACTGATAAATACAGGTGCTGCATGCTGTATAGGAGCCTCCTCTCACACTGGGTATCTAACACACCCTGCATATCTTCCTCATGCGCTTCTCTAGCTTTTCCTTAAAAGGCGTCATGAAGTTAAAAATGCAAAACATGTGGTTGCTCACAAGTCTTTTTTGCTTCACTTATTGTTACTCCCTGTGCAGTGGTTGTGGTAAATTTTGAAAAAAAGCAATTAAGAAAGTTTGCATTGCAACACTGATGTTAGAATTTTGACTGAATTACTACCCCGATAGGCAGTACTGTTGAAGTATATAAAACAATCAGGAATATTTGATTCGACCTCTGCCTCGGTTCATCTGCTGCTCATTCATGCCTTTTTTTACTTCTAGACTTGACTATTCCAACACGTTTCAGTTGGCCTCCCAAATTTTCCATAATTACGCTCATCCAAAGCTCTTTTGCCCATACCTAACTCACACCACTGGCTGAATGATACTGGGGGGTGTGGCAGACAGCATGCACCCCCGGAAACAACCCTGCTGTGGAGCTGACATGCTCGGATTGGCCAGCAGCTCCATCAGTCCAGGCAACGCCAGGACGGCGTCAGTGGCCGCTGCCGAGATTGCAGATGGAAAAGAAGAAGACCAAGGCCCATGGTTCCCTTGAGTGGGTAAGTCCGGAGTCTTGGGCCAGGAGGGTTTGGGTAGAACAAAGAAGAACAAAGAAAAGTACAGCACAGGAACAGGCCCATCGGCCCTCCAAGCCTATGCCGATCATATTGCCTGTCAAAATAAAACATTTTTCACTTCCAGGGTCCGTATCCCTCTATTCCCATCCTATTCATGTATTTGTCAAGCTGCCTCTTAAACATCACTATCGTACCTGCTTCCACCACCTCCTCTGGCAGCGAATTCCAGACACTCACTACCCTCTGCGTAAAAAACTTGCCCTGCACATCTCGTCTAAAGTTTTCTCCTCTCACCTTAAATCTATGTCCCTTAGTAATTGACTCTTCCACCCTGGGAGAAAGCTTCTGACTATCTACTCTGTCCACGCCACTCAGAATTTTGTAAACTTCTATCAAGTCGCCCCTCAATCTCCGTCACTCTAGTGAGAACAATCCAAGTTTCTCCAACCTCTCCTCACAGCTAATATCCTCCAGACCAGGCAGCATCCTGGTAAACCTCCTCTGCACCCTCTCCAACGCCTCCATATCCTTCTGGTAATGTGGCGACCAGAATTGCACACAATATTCCAAGTGTGGCCTAACCAAGGTTCTATACAGCTGCAGCATGACTTCCCAGCTTTTCTACTCAATACCCCTGCCAATGAAGGCAAGCATGCCATATGCCTTTCTGACTACATTATCCACCTGCGTTGCCACTTTCAGTGACCCGTGGACCAGTACACACAGATCCCTCTGCCCATCAATGCACTTAAGGGTTCTGCCATTTACTGTATAATTCCTAACTGTATTAGACCTTCCAAAATGCATTACCTTGCATTTGTCCGGATCTGCCACTTCTCCACCAAAGTCGCCAACTGATCTATATCCCATTATAACCAGGTAGGGGCAGATGAGAGAGGGAGTGAGTTTAAGGGAGGGAGCAGATAGGAAGGAAGGAGGGTTTGACCTTTGGGATCCCAGCAATCGGCAAAGGGCAGCCCCGAAGAGTGACATCCACTTCCTTTTGCATTTCAGTGCAAGAAATCGGGCTTCCTGCTCCCACCTGGCTGCCCATACCAAAACTTTTATTGTTTGGGCCATGTATTATCGTGGTCAATTGGCGGAAGTCCCACTTGATCCTCATTAATCCGCCCCACAGCACTGTATGGCTGCAGTGGGGGTCAGCATGGAGCACTTCAGCTCCACACCAGCATTATTTCCAGGGGTGCATGCTGTCCACCACACCCCCACCCACCCCCGTATCATTCAGCCCATGGTGTGAGTTAGGAGTTTTGGATAAGCTCAATTGGCTCTTGATTATTCATGTAAATATGGTGGGTGGGCTGCTGATTTCAGCACCCCTCCATTCCTCCCATATTATGGGGCTGGGCTCTGGAGTGGATGGGAAGGTCATGGGATGGGTGTCCGCCCTATTTTATGTGCCCCCACTGCAGGAAACAAACCTGCTAAGGGCATGTAAAATGCAGCCTCACACATTTTATTTCAGATCTACAGCATCCGTAGCATGTTGATTTTAATTCACACCAGCCTTGACAATAGAAATCAAAGAATCATAACAAGTGGATGTGGTTCAATTTGAGCTGTGATGTTGAGGGGAGTCACACACAGATCGACCATGAAATTTCTATTTGTAATATCTGTTTTCCCTGGTGCCCAATAATCAATCAGTCTCAGTCTTGAATATACTCATGGACAGTTTCCAGAGCCATCCAGGGTAGAGAATTTGAAAGATTCATAAACATCTGATTGAAAATAATTTTCCTCATCTCTGTCCTAACTGGCCAGCCCTAATCCAAATATTAGGGGAGTTGTGTGGGGTGATGGAAATATCACAACTTCCACCAGTGGGCTCGTTTTTGGTGGGGGGACAGATAAAATAGGGGTAGCCCACCCCCTTCCTGCACATCCCAACCCAGTCCCCATAATACAGGAGGTGAGTAAGATACCCAACAGGCCACCCACCCTTAGGCCTAGTGAGGCCCTTAACTACCCAATTAAGTGGCAATTAAGGCCCTCGGTCCACCTCCATTGCTAAGCAATAGAAGGTAGGAATGGGAAGGTTGTTTTCTTTTACCAATGTTGGTGAAATCTTGCATTCTTCCTTTCAAAGTGGCTAATGTCAAACTTCCCAACATTATATTCCATCTGCCACCGTCTTCCCCAATGACTTTTCTTCAAAACACTACATCTGCTGGTCCCCCTTACCTGCCCTGCTGGTTACACTCTCAAAAAATTCTAATAGAAATAACAAACACAAATTCCCTTTTATAAAACTGTGTTGACTCTGCCTAATTATATTATGATTTTGAAGTACCACATCTTTAATACTGGATTCTAGCATTTTCCCTTGATGTCAGGCTAACGGAGCTATAGTCACCCTGCTTTTATTGATCTATTTGAGCTCTCAATCTCCTAACAGCCCAAATTTAACAGTTCATTCCCCTGTCTAAATGCCTCCATGGCCTCACCTCACTATTTCTGTAAACTCCTCTGGTGCTACAGCACCATCCTTCTGGACTAACTATTCCTCTGATGCCATCCTGCCTTGCATCCCCTTCACTTCATGGGTATCAGGCATGTTTCAAATTCCTGGGCAAATATTCTCAAATTGTTTCCTTGACAATATAATATCCACACCAAGCCCACTCCTTTCATCCCAATAATGTCTCTAACTACCCCCTGCCTCAGCCATCTGCTGCTGAAACCCTCATCCATGCTTTAGTTGCTCCCAGATCTGACCATATCAATATTCTCCTTTAGTCTCTCATCTTCTGCGTAAATGTAAGCTCATCCAAAATACTGGTGCCTGTATCCTAATTGCACCAAGTCCCGTTCACTCATCACCCCTGTACTCACTGATCTAAATTGTCTCTTGTCCACTAATTCAAAAATTCTCATATCGTCATATGAATTCCCTCCCATAGTTTTGTCTCTTCTTATTTTTATCTTTATTCTTTCATGGGATGTGGGTGTTAGTTAAGGCCAACATTTGTTACCCACCCCTAATTACCCCTGAATTAAATGGCTTGCTAGGCTATTTCAGAGGGCTGTTAAGAGTCAATGACATTGCTCTGGATCTGGAGTCAAATGTAGGCCAGACCAGGCTTTCTTCCCTAAAGGGGATTAGTGGATAGGTTTTTACAACAATCGGTGATAGTTTCATGATGCCATTACTAACCAGCTTTATATAACAGATGTATTAATTGAATTTAAATTCTACCAGCTGCCATGGATTACTAACCCAGTGATGTTACCACCATGCCACTGTCTCCCCAAAATCTTCTCTATCATCTCTAATTGGAGTATTCTGCAATTCTCCAATTCTTCTTTCTTAACATTCCCCATTCCTTTGCCCCAGCATGAGCTGGCATGCCTTCCAGCATCTAAGCTCTAAGTTCCATAATTGCCTGCATAAATCTTTAGGCCTCTCCACCCCACCCTCTTCCTTCCTTTAAATTGCTACTTCAAACCTACCTCTTTGACCAAGCTTTCGGTTAATTGTCCTGATTACTCTTTCCTTGGCTCAGTGTCTATTTTATTTGATTACACCTCTATGAATAGCCTAGGAACATTTTTCTATATTAATTGTCCTATATTTTTCTATATAAATGTAAGTGTTGTTGTTTGTTGTCTTCTTCTGTTCCTGACCCGTCTCCAGAGATGCCTAGTGGAAAATGCATGCGTGTACGTTTCAAATTATCGTCTTAATTGTGGTGCACCAGATGAAATTGCATTTGCCACTCACTATTTAGGTCCAAACGTGAGAAATGGCCACTCATTGGGGTAACAGCAGGCATCCTGTTCCACAGAAAGAGTCATCACCTCTCGGAGAGAGGGGAGAATTGGGAAAGAAAAAGAGAAACAACAGAAATAAAGTGACTGGGATGAGTCAAACATTAACCAGATGTGTAATATGTAATTTCTTTTCTAAAAGGCCTTATCCTTATCCATGTTCCTTCTAAAAATATATTATTAAATGAAGATATTTTTATACATAATGATGGTTAACCTCCCAGCTGAAACCTGTGTTTTAGGGACTTACTGGTAAGTTGTGTTTGTTTTTAGCTTGCTTTAAAACCCTCAACACTAGTTACTACTGAAAGCAGGGAAACCTGTCTCAGTCACGGAGACAAGCGAAAGGTACTTTTATGTTGAGTCTTGGTTAATTCCAATGATGGGAGAACAGCTCTTGGTGAAGTTTCAATAAACACTAAACCACATTGAAGGGAGTAAAAACATCAAGAAGTGTAAGGCATTTATTTTGTGAGCAGTTACCAGCTAAATCACAACTTCCATCACATTACTCCCAATAAATTAAAATGCGTAGCATTTCAAAATAAGATCTGCCCCAATTGCACAGACCTGAATCAACATGTTTGACTCATAAAGTACTCCGAGCTTAAAGATCAAAAGTATTTACAGAAGGGTGCTAGGATAAGCCATAAGTCTTCTTTAATAAAACAGTCCAGTCTGTTGTTTGGATGTTAACAGTGTAAGTGCAGGGTGTAAGTACACAGGTGTTGCTATCCCACAGTCCAAACGAAATCTGTAACAATATATGAATAACTGGAAGTCAAGTTTCTGTAGCTGTTGTAATACTCTTTAAAAATTAGTGACAAAAAGAGGACTTTTGAGGTAATCCCCAAGATTTTTTATAAAACTCAAAAAAGTCACAAAATTCCATGAATCTTTGTGAAGAAATGTAGTTATAAATATGAAATTACAAGACAGTCCAGCTATAAATAAGGAGTTATAAGTTCATAAATATGTCTAGGCATAATTGTGTGCTCAAGGGCACCAACATCCTGTAGCATAGTATATGGTATATACTTTAACACAAGGCAGTCCTGAAAAAACAGGAATTGGTGTCATCTCCTCAGCAAGGCATTGATAAACTATAAGATACTACAATCTAACCATGTACAACCTTAATGATTAGCCTAAATAAACTGTTAACTGAGTCCTGGAAACTGAGTGTGGTGAACAGTATCTGTACCTCAGTATCAAGTTTGCTTGAAGGATAATGACTAAAATGGAGGATGTTGACAAAAATAAAGGATGGTGTCCAGCACAGGTGCTCAACATGCTTCCTGGTAGTTCAGTTCTTTTATGGTATAAATAAAGGAACCTCACAGTGGGATTTTTAAATTTGTTGAATTCACTCCAGCGTCTCTCAAGGTAAAGGCATAGCTGCTGTAGCATAGTGATGATAATAGTATAGTGCAATAACAGAGGATGGGACTACCTTGGACCTGGCCTGCAGGCGGTGGATGTTGAACAGGTTCCTGCTTGTTCTGTAGTTTAGCTCCAGTCCAGTGGGGAGTTTGCTGAGGGCGAGCTGGAGCATTGCACCAAGGGAGATCGAGAAGAGCATCGGTGCAATGTCACAGCCTTGCTTGACCCCATTCCAAACATAAATTGGGTCTGTGGTGGATCCGTTGGTCAGGATCATGGCTTGCATGTCTTCGTGGAGCAGAGGATGGTGACAAACTTTTGGGCGCAGCCGAAAAGGAATAGGATGCTCCATTATCCTTTGCAGTTGACAGTGTCAAAGTCTTTTGTGAGGTTAAAGAAGGCCATGTACAAGGGTTAGTGCTGTTCCCTGTGTTTCTCTTGCAGTTGTTGCGCGGTGAAGATCATGTCCGTTGTGCCCCTTAGTGGGCGGAATCGACATTGCGACTCTGATGAGCTCTTCAGCCACAAGGAGAAGGCGATTGAGGAGGATTCTTGTGATGATCTCCCTGTGGCTGACAGGAGGGAGATTCCTCTATAGTTACCATAGTCGGACTTGTCACCTTTCTTGAAGATGGTCACGACTACGGCATCTCTGAGATCTCCTGGCATGCTCTCCTCCTTCCAGATAAGGGAGATGAGGCCATGTATTCGCACCAATAGTGCTTCTCTGCCATGCTTTAGTGCTTCGACAGGGATTCCATCTACTCTTGATGCCTTGTTGCTCTTTAGCTGTCGAATGGCCCTTTCTACCTCGTACCGGGTTTGGGTTGTACTGATATGTACAGTATGCAGACATTGCTTGCATCTGCACACACTTGGAGGCCCAGCTCCAAGCCATCGGCAACACCTTCACTGAGGCATACAAGAGCATGGGTCTTACACTAAACATCCATAAGACAAAGGTCCTCCACTAACCTGACCCCTTCACACCTCATTGCCCACCCCGGTTATCAAAATCCATGACAAGGCCAACATGGACCACTTTCCATATCTTGACAGCCTACTGTCAACAAGGGCAGACATCGATGACAAGGTTCAACACCGTGTTCAGTGTGCCAGCACAGCCCTCGGCTGCCTGAAGAAGAGAGTGTTTGAAGACCAGGACCTCAAACCTAGCACCAAGCTCATGGTCTACAGAGAAGTCGTGATACCTGCCCTCTTATATGGCTCAGAGATGCCGACCATGTACAGCAGGCACCTCAAAACTCTGGAGAAGTACCAGCAGCATTGCCTCTGCAAGATCCTGCAAATCCATTGGCAAGATAGGTGCACCAACATCAGTGTTCTCACTCAGGCCAACATTCCCAGCATCGAAACATTGACCACACTTGATCAATTCTGCTGGGCGGGCCATATCGTCCACATGCTTGACACAAGACTCATGAAACAAGTGCCCTACTCAGAGCTTCAACACGGCAAGCGAGCCCCAGGAGGGCAAAGGAAATGCTTCAAGGACACCCTCAAAGCCTCCTGGAAAACATGCAACATCCCCACCAACATCTTGGAATCCCTGGCCCAAGCCTGCCCAAAGTGGAGGGAAAGCATCCAGGAGGGAGCTGAACATCTCGTGTCTCATCATCAAGGGCTAGCTGAAGCCTAGTGTCAACAGCAAAAGGAGTGCGCAGCAGCCCGGGTGCCTCACCCACCCGTTTCCCTTTTAACTGTCTGCCTCACCTGTGACAGAGACTGTAGGTCGCGCATAGGACTCTTCAGTCACCTGAGAACTCAATTTTAGTGTGGAAGTAAGTCATCCTCGAACCCGAGGGTCTTGCTGAGAAGAAGAAGAGTGATGATAGTTCTCCCCTTAATTGGGATAGAGGTATCTTGCTAGATCGGTAGCTTTCTACTCGGGGATTTAAAGCAAATACAACTTTAAAAATTGATGGATATTTTAAATATCTCTCTGTAACGTTAATAAGATTTGGATCCTCTAATAGAAACAAGATTATACTTACTTTTCCAAGAACTATCAATGTTGTGATTACCATCAAAAGTGGATTGCATGTCTTTAATAAATTTTTACATAATTTAGAAAGTACATTCGCATATAGTCTTCTGAACCCAAACGAGAAACCCCATCTCCATGCACTCTTCAGTGCAAAGGTACATTGTCAAAGAGAGATGCCGACCCTTCTAATATCCTGCTTGTTATAATTTAGCTAAAACATGCTAAAAAGGCTCTCTGGAGGAAAGTAATATTCGATGATGGTTCCCTTCCTTTGGGAAGAGTTAGATCATTTCTTCAGACCTATGTAAGTGTCTGTGAGCTCTGTTTTTCTCAACCTTAAGTGAGAGTGATCATCCGAGGAGTATGCCTGAACCAAGTAGTCCCAAAAAGGGGCTAGGATTATAATCCAGTTCATGTTCAAATATCCAAGGTATAATAATATTTATAGAGATAGTTATTGAGGCAATTAATCCACTAATATGTATTGTTAACATCAGTTTTCATATTCTTCCTGTAAAGTTCAAATCCTGAGTAGGATGACTCAAGAAGGTTGGATGCCCCTGGTCCCCCACTATTGGCTGGGGTTATATTCAGCCTTCTTAGTTAGAAATGCTTTGCAACTTTGGGTTGAGGAAAAGCCTGCTGGAAAAGCCAGCAAGTCTGCTGCTTGTTACAACAATAGCCCACTGTAGTCCTGCGCCAACAGAGCTGCTTTCGCTCCCCAATTGAATCCACCTCACTGCAGGTTCAGTGCAGAGGGAGCACAATCCTGCTAGGGGCAGAAATATGTGTGCTGGTCTAATGCATTTCCATTATGACAATTAGCAGTGCTGTGTGCATAACTGTTATTTTTGTTTTCTGCCAGAAGATCAGCTGTTCATCCCATGGGCTTTTCAGAGGTGAGTGCATTTTATTCAAAGTATACACCTTGTTCAGCTGTGACTCAGCGTTGGGAGCTGGTTAGAGCATTATTGCTAAGGTTTAGCTAGCCCATCTTGGGGCAACGCAAACTAACTCTTAAAATGCTATCACTTCTTCCCAACTAAGAGACTTCGACTACCACTACACCCCATGGAGGAACACTGTCTGGGAAAATCTCATACTACATCTTATTCCCCATCCCAAGCAATGGCAAAGTCTCCAGCGCTTCTTCCCAACAAGCCCAAGACTCGGTGGCCCCTGATGCTGCTGTATCTAAATCATTCGAGTCGCAATGCAGCTGCACCTCCATAATTACAAACAGGAAGAAGTAAAAAGAGAAAAAATAAGAAAGGGGAAGAGAAAAATGGAAAATGTAAAAAGCTAAGAAAAAACAGCAGTGAGAGTGAAAGAAAAAGAAATGGACAAAAGAGAGAGACAGGTAGTCAGGGCTGTAGGAAGTGGAAAAAGCGTGATATCAGCTAATTGCAAAAACAAGGTACTTAGTAGGTTGGAAATAGCATTTCATCATGAGTGCCAAAGAAGGAGTTTACATTTACATCCTTAATGCTCCTAAAATGCTCCACAGAATTTAACCACCAGGGGACTACTTAACTATTTAACAATTAACTATTGAACTTTAAAAAAATATATAGCCAGCTTCCTGGAGTTAACGTCAGTATAAAACCTAAAGTCCCATTGAATATCAAAACTCTTATAGATGTGGGAGCAGTGTACCTCTGGAGTGGACTAGCTGCTCTGAAAGGATGCAGTATTCTTTGGAATTATCTTGGTAAAACAGGGGGAAAGGGAGCCAATAACACAGTGCTACAGAACCAGTTATAAGGATATTCAAAAAATCTACCATCAAGTCAGTCCACCGCTGGTGTCCTTGTTACTATTATTCCTAACCTAGATCTGATAATAAATCATGTATAAGCAGATCTTCTCAAAGACAAAGAGTAAACTAGAATCAAATTCCATAGCAGCAACACATTAGTTCTGAAGGAGGAAGTTTTGTGTAGGCACCATCAAGGAACAATGCACTTAACAGGGTGCAAACAGCTGCAATTCAATATGGGAATGCAGGAAGTAGCACTTAGCATTGAGCTAGCTAAATGCCTTATCAAGGTTAACAATTTTATTTTTCCTGCCTGATTCTTTTTTTAAGTGGGAATGAACATCACTCATAGAACAGGTTTGGGCGGCTCCCAAGCTTTATTGGATTAAGAGGATTTATTGCATTTAAATTATCACAACCCTGATAAAATATCTGCTACCTACTGAAAGGAACCCCTAGTCTATTATTATTTATTTAGGTGCACCTGGACTGAATGGCAAATTTACAACACTGATTAGATTCACTGGCTATCTCATTAAACTGCACTGGGAATCAAATGTGATTCAGTTGCTTTAACTTTTGACAAATAAAATTTAGTAGTTGATGGAAACTCATTTATTCATCCATTTGCATGTGGTTCTCTAGACACTGTTGCCTGTGTGGTAATAAAACCATGACGTGTTCAATATAAGAAACAAAAATGTGTGCTTTATATGTAGAATAATAGATTAAATTTCAGATCAAATTACGCTCTCTCTGATCGGTCATAGTGATACATGCCTCTATCTTCTTGTTATTTTAGATTGGTATGAAAATTCATGTCATTTGTAATTCTGCTTGTAAGCAACATTTTTCTCCTGAACTAAGACACATAACATTTTAGTGCCATCAATTAGATTTCTTCCACAATGGAATAAAAACATTATTTTTGCATTATCCAAGAAAACAAAAAGCAATTATGAATTCTTTAAAATGCAATGGAATGTTTCATTTAGTTTTGTTCTCTCTTGTTATGTAATGCTGTGATGTGACCCCCAAAGGATGGGAAAGTGGATGGAACTATGTGAACAGCTCACAGAATTTTCTTGATTGATTACAGTGTTGAACTGATCATTCTGAATTTAGGCATTCATTCAGACTTCCACACCCAATTTACAGGAATCTGATAGTGGCTTCAAGGTCTTGGGGAGAGAAAGAATTAATGCAGTAATTAGGGTCAGCCCTGAGTCATCTTTAGTAGGCCTCGCAGATATTGTGATCAACTACTTTAATAAATTGGTAGTGATATCTAGTAACAGAATGTCAAAAAATCTCCTTTATTCAATTCAATATATCTGGTAATTTGTGGGCAACTACAGGAAGAAAAATTATGAAAGCTGCCAAATTGTCATAAGAACACAATTGGTTTACTAATAGCCTTCAGGGAATGGAATCTGCCACTCCTATCTGGTTCAACATACACATGACTTTATATGATTGACTCTTGAACTAGGGATAGGCAATAATGTAAGTTTGCTGGCAGTGCCTACATTCCAAATAAAATTAATAAAACATCTTGAATCTTTATTCCTTTCTGTGGTAACTGGCAGACCTGCAGCTATCCTCTGAATCATTTCCAGGGAAGTTTGGCATATTAGTCAGTGCAGAAAGAACCCTCATATCTGTAAATCTCATTCATGCTTTTTATTACATCTGGACTTGACTATTCCAATGCCCTTCTGGTTGGTCTCCCACATTCCACTTTCTGTAAACTTAAGGTTTACAGAGCTCTGCTACCCATATCCTTACTCATACCAAGTCCCATTCACCTATGAGCCGAATGACCTACATTGACTTCCAGTCAAGGAAAGTCTTGGTCAGAATTTTCTGGCCCCTCCAGCCATGGGAGTTTTCAGCCCCGCCAAAGTCAATGGACTTTTGAATGGCTTGCCGCATTTTACGGCCCCATCCCCACCGGACGGAGTGGAACTTTATGGCCAGTCCCACTGGCGGGATTTTCCAGTCCTGATGAAATCAAAGGGCTTTTGAAGGCTTGCCGCATTCTCTAACCCCACCCCTGCCGCAAAGTGGCCATAAAATTCTGCCCTTGATTTCAAAATTCTCATCCCTGTTTTCAGATCCCTTCATTCCATCACCATTTCCTATGGGCTGAATTTTTCTCTCATTGGGCAGGCATGCGCCCAGCCCAAAAGAGAGTAAAATAGGGTGCGATGATGTCAGGCAAGCATCCCCACCTCATTGCGCACTCTCACAACATTTCAGTTGGCGGGCGCATGCGAGAGGCAGCAGCGCACCTGCCAACAATTAAGCAACCTACTAAGGCCCTTAATCAATTCATTGAGTCAAATCTTTCACTGCCCATCTAACCAGTCGATTGGCCAAATAGGCCAAGTGGCCTTTGCATTTTTGGCGAAACCTCATCCACAGGTGGGATGAGGTTTCGATCAGTGATTTTAAAAAAAGTGAAAACTTTTAAAATTCATATTTAACATGCACCTGCTCATGTGACTTAGGGGAAATGTTTTCATTATTTTTTAATACCTTTATTTTTATTGTTAAAAATCTTCAGCTCCCTGAGGCAGCTCTGTGCCTTAGGGAGCTATCACTGTGTGCACCCACGTTAATTGGCCAGCCAGCATGAAATTGTTGTCAGGGCCCAATCGCAGGCAGCAGTCAACTTCTGTAATCTCCTCCAGTCCCACAACCCTCCAAGATATCTGAATTTACTAATTTTAGCCTCTTGAGCATCCCAGATTTTACTTGTTCCACCATTTGTGGCTGTGCCTTTAGCTGCCTAGGCTCTTAGGTTCTGTAATTTCCAGCCCTAAACCTCTCCAACTCTCTACCTTTCTTTGTTCCTTTAGGCTGCTTCTTTTCGGTTTTATATTGGTTTTCAGCCATCTCCCCTAATATCACCCTAAATGGTTTGGTGTCTAACTTTGCTTTATAATGCTCCTGTGAAGTGCCTTCGGACATTTTATTTTGTTATAGGTGCTATATAAATGTAAATCATTATTGTCGTCATGGTTGAGGCCTATTGGATTACCTGGGCACAGTGAATGCAGGAAAGTCCGGCAGAGAGCAGTGCATGTCCATAAGGGATTCTGTCTGATTTTGCTATCCATTTGAGTTACTAGGCAGAAAATAAGATGTGCTCCATTTGTGGTGGACATTATTCCCTCTCTCATTTTCCTGTATTTGCTGCACCCAGATAATCCAAAAACCATCAAAACAGGAATAGGAATATCTGCTATGCATTGAATACCCAAGTCCTTACTATTAATGTGAGTAGGCTAGTAACAACATCAACAGTTTGTATTTTTTATAGCACCTTTAACATAACAAAACAAGCCAAGGCACTTTACAGGAGCCTTATCAGACACAACCACTTAAGAAGCACAAAACAAAAACAGAAATACTTGGAAAAACTCAGCAGGTCTGGCAGCATCGGCGGAGAAGAGCAAAGTTGACGTTTCGAGTCCTCATGACACTTCAACAGAACTGAAACACTTAAGAAGCACTGGTGATCAAAGAAGAAGTGTCTTTAAGGATCGGAAGAGAAAGCTGGAGAGGTGTAGGGTGATAATTCCAGAGCTCAGGGACTAGACAGCTGAAGGCACAGCATACAATGGTAGGGTAAAGGAAATCGGGGATGCAGAAGAGATGAACATTGGAGGTACGCAAAATTCTTGGATGGAGGAGATAATGGAGTTGGGGAGGGTTGAGGCAATGGAAAGATTTGAAAACTAAGGTGAGAATTTTAAAATCGTTACATTGGTGGACCAAAAGCCAATATAGGTCAGTGAGCATAGGGTTAGGTGATGGTTAAACAGGGCTTGCTGTGAATTAGAATGTGGGCAGAAGTGTTTTTCTGAGGTCAAGGTTATAGAGGTGAGAGGTGGGAGCAAGAGCAGCACTGGAACAATTGGGTTTGGAGTTAACAAAAGATGATTAATTAAGTTGACATAACTGTAAAAAGGCATTCTATAAATGTCGCCAGATAGTAATATTTTGGAACAAAAACAAAAATAGCTGGAAAAACTCAGCAGGTATTTTGGAAATCTAATCAGATATAGAATAGACTTGAACTTAATAATGTAAGGCAGATTCTACATTGTGTACAGTATTTCCATATTAAAGAAAGAATGGATATATCAACATATGTCTTCGGGAGAAACTTCACAGCCAATTAATTATTTTTTAAGTGTAATTATTCTGTTGTACAGGCAGCAGACAGTTGTATAGAGCCATGTAAATGAGCAACTATTGACATGAATGACAAGTTAAATTGTTTTTTCTACTGTTGGTTGAGAGAAGAATATTGGCCAGGACGCTCGGAAAACTCTTAGCTCTTCTTGGAACTTTGCCATGGAATCTCTTAGCTGAACAGGCAGATTGGTTTAGTCTCATCAACAATCAACAATCACATTCAACAATCTAACACTCCCTCAGTACTGCATAAAAGTGTCAGCCTGGAGTATATCTCAAGTCCTGGAGTGGGTCTTGAAACAACAATCTTCTGATTCAAATGTGAGATTTTCTGAAAGGAGCGAAAAGAGAGATGAGTGGCAAATACTTTGCTACAACTAGAGTCCTGTACAAATACTGCATAGGTAATTACAGGTGTACCATTGCAGACTGACTGGCGCTAAAGTTTATCAATTTATCACATTTATTTATTCACAGCTTCTGAGGGACTGATTCCAGTTGGCAATGTAAGCTGTTGTTGCAGAATCAATTGGTAATGTTTTTAATTAATGCAAAAGAGAAGTGTTACAGATGCTGGAAGTCTGAAATAAAAACAGAAAATGCTGGAAATGCTCAATAGGTTTGGCAGCATCTGTCGAGAGAGAAACGGAGTTAATGTTTCAGGATGATCAGAACTTGAAAAAGTTATAGATCAGTTTTTCTATAAATACAGAGCCAGGAGGGGGTGCAGTGGTGGGGGAGGGGAGCAGTTGGTGTGCTGTGTAAAAACAAGGTGAAAGATCTGTGATGGAGGGATGATGATGCAAGCCAAAAGGTGGTGATGATGAGACAAGTATAGGAACAAAAAAAGTTGAAATACTGTGGGTGTTGGAAACCTGAAATAAGACCAAAAATTCTGGCAATACCCAACAGATCAGGTGAGAGGATATGAAAGGAAGTAGCTACAGAGATAATGGATGCACTAGTAATAATCTTCCAAGAGTCCTTAGATTCTGGAAAAGTCCCAGAGGATTGGAGAACAGCCAATGTAACACTCTTATGCAAAAAGGGAGGGAGACAAAAAGCAGGTAACTATAGGCCAGTTAGCTTAACAACTATCATTGAGAAAATGTTGGCGTCTATTATAAAGGATGTAATAGCAGAGCATTTAAAAATACATAATCTAATCAAGCAGAGTCAGCATGGCTTCCTGAAGGGGAAATCAGACCTAACAAATTTATTAGAATGCTTTGAGGAGGTAAGCAGAATAGATAAGGGGTAACCAGTAGACGAAATATATTTGGATTTCCAAAAGGCATTCGATAAGGTACTGCACATAAGGCTACTTAATAAGATAACAGCCCATGGTGTTGGGGGTAGTACATTAGCATGGATAGAGGATTGACTAACTAATAGAGGACAGAGAGTTGGGATAAGAGGAGCATTTTCAGGGTGGCAACAGGTAATGAATGGAGTGCCACAGGGATCAGTGCTGGAGCCTCAATTATTGACAATATATATATTAATGACTTAGATGAGGGAAGTGAATGTACTACCACTAAGTTTGCGAATGACACAAAAATAGGTGGGAAGGCAAGTGGTGAGTATGACACAATGAGTCTACAAAGGAATATAGATGGATTAAGTGAGTGGGCAAAAACTTGGCAGGCGGAATATAATGTGAGAAAATGTGAGGTTATGCACTTTGGCAAGAACAATAGAGGAGCTGATTATTATTTAAATGGAGAAAGACTGCAGCACTGAGGGATTTGGGAGTCCTTGTGCATGAATCCCAAAAAGCTAACATACAAGTTCAACAGGTAATAGGGAAGGCACATGGAATGTTGGCCTTTATTTCAAAAGGAATGGAGTATAAAATTAGGGAAGCCTTGCTAAAATTATACAAGGCACTAGTTAGACCGTATCTAGAATACAGTGAACAGTTTTTGCCCCCTTATCTAAGGAAAGATATACTGGCATTGGAGGCAGTACAGAGAAGGTTTACTAGGATGATCCCAGGTAAGAAAGGATTTTCTCATGAGGAGAGATTGAGTGGGTTTGGCCTGTACTCATTGGAATTAAGAAAATGAGAGGTGACCTGACTGAAACAAACAAAATTCTTAGGGGGCTTGACAGGGTAGATGCTGAGAGGTTGTTTCCCTTTGTGGGAGAGCCTAGGACCAGAGGGAATAATCTCAGAGTAAGGGGGCACTCATTTAAAACAGCAATGAGGAGGAATTTCTTCTCTCAGAGGTTAGTCAATCTGTGGAATTCTTTACTGCAAAGGGCTGTAAAGGCTGGGTCATTAAGTATGTTCAAGGCTGAGATAGACAGATTTTTGATCAGTAAGGAAATCAAGGGTTGTGGGGAAAAGGCAGAGAAGTGGAGTGAGGATTATCAGATCAGCCAAGATCTCATTGAATGGCAGTGAAGACTCAATGGGCCGAATAGCCTACTTCTGCTCCTACTTCTTATGGTCTTATGGTCTTAATACTCTGGGGACCTGGGTTTGAATCCTGCCTCGGCAGATGGTAAACTTCAAGATCAATAAAAATCTGGAATTAAAAGTCTAATGTGATGATTGTTGTAAAAACCCATCTGGTTCACTAATGTCCTTTAGGGAAGGAAAACTGTTGTCTGGCCTACCTGTGACTCCAGACCCACAGCAATGTGGTTGACTCTTAAATGCTCTCTGAAGTGGCTGAGCAAGCCATTCAGTTGTATCAAACCCCTACAAAGTCACAAAAAAGAAATGAAACTGGACGGACCACCCGGCATCGACCTAGGCACCAGAAACAACAATGGCAATCTCAGCCGTGTTGGCACTGCAAAGTCCTACATACTAACATTTGGAAGCTTGTGCCAAAGTTGGGAGAGCTGTCTCACAGACTAGTCAAGCAACAGCCTCACGGAATCATATCTTACAGATAATGTCCCAGACTCCACCATCACCATCCCTGGGTACGTCCTGTCTCACTGGCAGAACAGACCCAGCAGAGGTGGTGGCACAGTTGCTCTGGGAGTCCTCAACATCGACTCCGGACCCCATTACATCTCGTAGCATCAGGTCAAACTTGGCAAGGAAGCCACCTGCTGATTACCATGTACCGTCCTCCCTCAGCTGATGAATCAGTGTTCCTCCATGTTGAACACCACTTCGAGGAAGCACTAAGGGTGGCAAGGGTGCAGAAAGTACTCTAGGTGGGAGACTTCAATGTCCATCACCAAGAGTGGCTCGGTAGCACCACTACTGATCAAACTGGCCGAGTCCTAAATGACATAGCTGCTAGTCTTTGTCTGCGGCAGGTGGTGAGGGAACCAACAAGAAGGAAAAAACATACTTGACATCATCCTCACCACTCTACCTGCCACAGCTGCATCTGATCATGACAGTATTGATAGGAGTGACCATCGCACAGTCGTTGTAGAGACGAAGTCCCGCCTTCACATTGAGGATACCCTGCATCGTGTTGTGTGGCACTACCACTGTGCTAAATGGGATGGATTTCAAACAGATCTAGCAACTCGAGACTGGGCATCCATGAGGCACTGTGGGCCATCAGCAGCAGCAGAATCATACTCAACCACAATCTGTAACCTCATGGGCCGGCATATCCCCCACTCTACTGTTACCATCAAGCCAGGGGATCAACCTTCGTTCAATAAAGAGTGCAGGAGGACAGGCCAGGAGCAGCACCAGTCATACCTAAAAATGAGGTGTCAACCCGGTGAAGCTATAACAAAGGACTACTTGCATGCCAAACAGCATAAGCAACAAGTGATATACAGGACTAAGCAATCGCACAATCAACAGATCAGATCGAAGCTCTGCAGTCCTGCCACTTCTAGTCGTGAATGGTGGTGGACAATTAAATGACTCACTGGAGAAGGAGGCTCCATAAATATCCACATCCTCAATGATGGAGGAGCCCAGCACATCAGTGCAAAAGATAAGGTTGAAGCATTTGCTACAATCTTCAGCTAGAAGTGCCGAGAGGATGATCCATCTCGGCCTCCTCTGGAGATCCCCAGCATCATAGATGCCAGTCTTCAGCCACGTTGATTCACTCCATGTGATATCAAGAAACAGCTGAAGGCAATGGATACTGCAAAGGCTATGGACCCTGACAATATTCCAGCAATAGTACTGAAGACTTGTGCTCCAGAGCTTGCCACACCCCTACCCAAGCTGTTCCAGTACAGCTAACACTGGCATTTGCCTGGCTATATGCCCAGGTATGTCCTGTACACAAAAGGCAGGACAAATCCAACCCAGCGAATTACCGCCCCATCAGTCTACTCTCGGTCATCAGTAAAGTAATGGAAGGGGTCATCAACAGTTCTACTAGTGGCACTTGCTTATAAAATAACCTGATCACTGATGCCCAGTTTGGGTTCTGCCAGGGCCATTCAGCTCCTGACCTTATTATAGCCTTGATTCCAACATGGACAAAGGAGCTGAACACCCGAGGTGAGGTGAGAGTGACTGCCCTTGACATCAAGGCTGCATTTGACTGAGTGGGGCATCAAGGAGCCCGAGCAAAACTGGAGTCAATGGGAATCAGGGGGAAAACTCTCCACTGGTTGGAGTCATACCTAGCACAAAGAAAGATGGTTGTGGTTGTTGGAGGTCGGTCATCTCAGTTCCAGGACATCACTGCAGGAGTTCCTCAGGGTAGTGTCCTCGGCCCAACCATCTTCAGCTGCTTCATCAATGACCTTCCTTCCATCATAAGGTCTGAAGTGGGGATGTTCGCTAATGATCGCACAATGTTCAGCACCATCCTGATACTAAAGCAGTCCATGTCCAAATGCAGCAAGACCTGGACAATATCCAGGCTTGGGCTGACAAGTGACAAGTATCATTCGCACTACACAAGTGCCAGGCAATGACCATCTCCAACAAGAGAGAATCCAACCATCGCCCCTTGATGTTCAATGGCATTACCATCACTGAATCCCCCACTATCAACATCCTGGGGATTACCATTGACCAGAAACTGAACAGGATTAACTATATAAATACTGTGGCTACAAGAACAGGTCAGAGGCTTGCAATGAGTAACTCACCTCCTGACTCCCCAAAGCCTGTCCATCACTTATAAGGCACAAGTCAGGAGTGTGATGGAACACTCCCCACTTGCCTGAATGAGTGCAGCTCCCACAGCACTGAGGAAGCTGGACACCATCCAGGACAAAGCAGTCCACTAGATTGGTACCCCATCGACAAACATTCACTCCCTCCACCACCGATGCACAGTAGCAGCAGTGTGCAACATCTACAAGATGCCCTGCAGGAATTCACCAAGGCTCCTTCAAAAGCGCCTTCCAAACCCACGACCACTACCATCTAGAAGGACAAGGGCAGCAGATAGGTGGGGAACACCACTGTCTGCAAGTTCCCCTCCAAGTCACTCACCATCCTTACTTGGAAATATATCGCCGTTCCTTCACTGTCGCTGGGTCAAAATCCTGGAACTCCCTTCCTAACAGCACTGTGGGTGTACCTACACCACATGGACTGCAGTGGTTCAAGAAGGCAGCTCACCACCACCTTCTCAAAGGCATCTAGGGATGGGCAATAAATGCTGGCCCAGCCAGCGATGCCCACACTCTGTGAATGAATAAGAAAAGAGTTGGTTGGGCAGCTTCAATTCAATCCCTGGAAAAACTCAGCAGGCCTGACAGCATCTGCGGAGAGGAATACAGTTAATATTTTGAGTCCATATGACTCTTCATCAGAACTGAGGGAATAAGAAATGAGGTGAAATATAAGCTGGTTGAAGGGCATGGGACAGGTGTGGTTGGGTAGAGGGTAGAGTGATAGGTGGAGGCAAAGGAGAGATTGCCAAAGATGTCATAGATAAAAGGACAATGGGGTGTTAACGGTGGTGATATTAGCTAATAAATTTGCTAATGGTGACATTAAGGGTAGAAAGCAGGACAAGCAAGTAACAGATAGCCCTAGTGGGGGTGGGGTGGGTGGAAGGGATGGAAATAGGATAAAAGGTAGAGATGAAACAATGGATGGAAATACATTTTAAAATAATGGAAATAGGTGGGAAAAGAAAAATATATTTAAAAAATATAAATTATTGGAAAAAGGGGGATCGGAAAGGGGGTGGGGATGGAGGAGTGGGTTCATGATCTGAAGTTGTTGAACCCAATGTTAAGTCCGGAAGGCTGCAAAGTGCCTAGTTCCCTCAGTTCTGACGAAGAGTCATACAGACTCGAAACATTAACTGTGCTCCTCTCCGCAGATGCTGTCAGACCTGCTGAGCTTTTCCAGGTATTTTTGTTTTTGTTTCAGATTTCCAGCATCCGCAGTATTTTGCTACAATTCAATCCCTAACTGGTATAGGACTCGTGCAGATGAGTGACTCAGCTTCAACATTACTTCACACTACCATTCTGAGGGGCAAAGTAGCCAGTTGCTGTGAAAAGTGAAACAATTTGCACCTGTGCACTACTGGGTCCTCTACAGGTATTCTGGTTTGAACTGTTGGGGGCAGAGTCAAATTTGCTTCCTATGCTGTACCAGACCTGTGAATGCTTGATGCTGCAGCCTGGTGACAAACAGTGAAGAAGGGTTTTGCTTTCCAGCATTTTGCTGAACAAAAAATTCATCCAAACAAAATTTCAGAAAAACACAGACTCCTGGGGAGTCAGCACCTGCGGTGTTTGAGTATAAGGTGACCTTGATGTTTATAATGGCGTGTGTCAAACAACATTACAAAATGTTGGATAATGTCAATAAATTCTGATAGCTTTTTCTATTCAACTGAAACTGAAATGGCATTTGTTTGTGCTTGGCATTAATGAAAAAGCACTGAATATTTTCTGTTGATACATCACACTTTATCGAGTGTAAACTGGAATGGGAGTAATCTGTTTGCTGTCTTTTTTCTCAGGAGATCTCAACTGATGAGTGGTGCACCTGCTAAATTATC
Organism: Carcharodon carcharias; assembly: GCF_017639515.1. NCBI lineage: Eukaryota > Metazoa > Chordata > Chondrichthyes > Lamniformes > Lamnidae > Carcharodon > Carcharodon carcharias. The sequence continues at coordinate 53,969,342 of NC_054480.1, forward strand.
TGTATGTGCATGTTTGCCACTGTGCATTTTCTCAATTAATCTACTTCAGGTTGATTATAATTTATATATTACCCTTTAGATGATGAATTTCAGGCACACTGTCAAAACGAGAGTATAATTTCATCCAAGTTGGAATGAGAGATTAAGTTAATAACAGTAACTTTCGGGTTTGATTCCTCATTTGTACCATCCAATTAAGGATGGTGTGCAGGCTCTCAAAGATAAGTTAGCTTATCTCAGCCAAGGCAGAAGTGTGAGTTAATACTTTAGGGATGGCAAAGGTTCCTTATTCTCGATAACTATCCAGTGAGCCCTGTGGGAAACTGCATATATGTTGATGTTGAGTGTAGACACCAATGAACTCATCTACGATACATGGTTGAATAGCTATTTGACACTCACTACCTGAGCTGACACATGAAGAATAATAACTTGGGTAATGTACAGGAGAGTAAACAATGCCCATGAAACAGTCATGCAACAGAAGCCAAAATCTAAGAGAACTAGAATAAGTGGAATTGGCAATAAATAATTATATTTATAAATAAAAGCTTTGGGACGCATTTATGGTATTGCACTTAAAGAATAAAAAAAAGGAATGAAAGCCAGTAATGTCCTGTTGATTCAATGGAAACCTTCCTAACCGTAAAAAAAATCCTCTAATTGCCTTAGCAATTCACCTCTAGTTAACCTTGGAATATATCTATACTAGCAAGTTACAGTGACCTTTAAGGGATAGGCTATTTGTGCACAACACCATTTTAGCAACAGAATTATACATTGTACGCTACTTGGTATATTCCAGTATACTATGGCACATCCTCAGATTTCCCATGAACAAAACCACAGGAGACTTGGTGGCAATTATATAAATATGCATTGCTATTTTTTTGTGTCTGGTTTCTTATTAATTGCACATCAGAAAAGTTCTTGCTTCAAAACAGTTTCTAAAAAATACAGTTTATGTAGAAAAGCAATATTTCAGACAAACTGCAATTAGCAGATTCCTGGGAAGCTGAATGCTAAGGTATTACAGTTACGCAGTACTGCATGACAAGCAGCAGCAGAGAATATGGAGTTCCTAAACTACTACTGTAAAGTCTTCAAATCTTTTTGTTTGCTGTAGGAAATTATAAATAATCAATTGGCTTCAAATACAAGTATTGAAGTGGCAAATAGGGCTCTCTTTCATTAACTATAAGCTTTCTCTGCATGTTTATATATATTACCTCATATTGTGTGGGCACTACTGTATTGAACCATCATACAGAGGAAGTCTTGTTATCAAGAATTCCTTTTATTTTTTTTTCCATTTTCTCCCTTCCTGAATTCACTGGCAAGGACTCTGAGCGTGGGGGTTGTCACAGCTGAGAATAATTTGCTTCTTGCCCTGCTTCCTTGAACAGTATATTTCTGTAATACATACCTGCTTAAAAGCTGTTTACCTTTGGCATTTTCAGTTCTGACAAAAGGACATCAACCTGAAATTTTAACACTGCATTTCTCTCTCCGCATATGCTGTCTGGCCTGCTGAGTGTTTCCAGTATCTGCAGTATTTAACTTTTTTTCTTTTAACCCCCTTCACTACCCAGCCCCCCACCCCAAGTATATTTCTAGTCCAACATGAAGTGAAGCATTGTCTGAGAAACAAACTGGCATGAATAACCAATATAAGAATGGAAGAACAATTGAGAAATAGTGATCATGTTAGAGTCAATGTGAAATTAGAAAAACATAGAGTTGAATTTTACGGAGCCCTGCCAGTGTATTTGAAAGCAGGGAAGCACATAAAATAAAGCAGGCAGTCATCCCACCATCTTCCCGTTCACCTCTGACCTATCCCTCTTATTACAGGGGCAGGTAAGGAGACAATCAGCCCACTTGCCCTTAGGCCTATTGAGGCAATTAATGAGCAATTGAGGATCTCATTTCGCCTCCACCAATATAACACATGCAGCTGGGGAAGGCAGAAGAAAGGCAATCCACCTGGCTGGTATCACTGCACAGGCTAAAGGTGGGCAGGAAGGGGTACCTCATTTGTGGGGGGCCCTTGTGCCTACCTGGGCACCCCTCAAGTTGGTTACTCCCTCGCTTTCGTGGACTCTAAAACCCAATCCCCCACTCCCTGCCCCTCATGCTGGAGACTCTAATCTCTGTCTGAGCAAAATGCCCAGACTTACATTAAGTCCAGGAGGCATCTTCAGGTCTTCTTGTGATTCCTTGTAGTCCCAGCAGTGGCCACTACTACGTTCTGGCATTGTGGGACCAGAGAGCTGCTGGCCAATCTGATTGGTCGGCAGCTTTCGTGGACGGGCTTCCTGTCCCTGAGGGGTCAAAGTCCCACTCTCAAATCGTTAAGGCCGCCCCAGTGTATTATCAGGGCAGCCAGATTTAAAGTCAGCGAGGTTTGACCAATTTTTCCACCTGTAAGTGGGGGGCAAAGTAAAATACACCCCAGAGTAAACAATCAAAGATCAGGGTGCTGGACTGGGAAAAGAAAAATATGAGATAACAAGGGATCAAGCCCAAATTAACTGAACAGAAAGGTGATAAACAGGATGGAAGTTGTTCAACTATGTGAAGCTTTCCTACAAGTGAAAAGGGCACATATGTATCAAAGCATAGAACTATGAATACTTATAGTAAAAAACTAAACTGAGATATAAAGGGAGAGATATTATAAAATAAGGAATAACCACATGAAAGAAAATCATAAGAAATGTGAAAAGTGTGGTGAAAGGTAAAAAGGGAAAATAGAAAGGCACAAAGGAAGCACAAAAACACTCCAGCACATAATATAAAAGGAAACGGCAAGGGGATTATATATGCATATTAAATGTGTCAGCTTTAGCTTGTCATAGCACTATTGCTTCTGAGTCAGAAGGTTGTGGGCTCAAGCAACATTCCAGAAGTTTGACTACTTGAAGCTAGGCTGACATTTCAGTGTACTGCTGAGGGAATGCTGCAATGTCTGAATGGTCACCTTTCAGATGAGATATTAAACTGAAGTCCAGTCTTCCCTACTAAGTGGCAGAAAGGATTCCAGGGAAAAATAAAGAGCAGGGGCATTTTCCAAGTATCCTGGTCAATATTTATCCCTCAGCCAACTTCACTAAAACAGATTATCCTTTTCATTCATCTCATTTCTGCTCTCAGAGCTTTGATTGGTACAAATTGGCTGCCATGTTTCTCTATAACAGTGATTAACTTTAAAGAATTCCATAAGTATGAATTCAGAATTGGCTGTGAACCATTTTGAGATGTCCTGAAGTAGTAAAGGGTCCTATATAAGTACAAGTTCTTCCTTTCTAAAAAATAAAAGGATAGAATTATTCTAAACTAAAGACAGGCAATCTAGTAGTGGGTGATTAATTTAAGGTAGAGATAATGTACAAATGATGGCAGAAGGGAAAATGTAGGTGCACTAAAGGAAAATGTGGGAAAATTGTTAGAGATAACTATGGAAAAGCATTTGGTTTTCCACCATTACAACAGTGACTATACTTCAAAATAATTGTCTGTGAAGTGGATTTGACTTCCTGAGTTTGTAAAAGGTGTTATATTAAAGTAAGTTCATTTTTTTCCCTTTGGTTCTGAAAGAAGAGCAAAACTGAAAGTGAATAAGTCACTAGGTTCTGATGGTTGGAGGAAGTCAAAGAGAAGATAACAGAAGCTGTGGATTCTCCTTTAATATAGAAACTGTGTTGGAGAGTAACACGTGTTCAAAAAGGCAAAGAAGGATAAACAGTCATGATCAATCAGTTTTGCCCAACCCCAGTTGTAGCCAAACTCCTTTGAATCCATAAGTGAAGATCAAATTATTTAGAATATCATGGAAAATCCAGATGTTTTGTTAATGCCAGGTTGGATTGGAAAGGGAATGGAATGGATGTAGAGTATATGGCTTTTCAGAAAGCATTTGTTAAAATGTCTCACAAACATATACCAAAATGTGCCACTCAACAAAAATCAGTTAACTCAGCATGACCAAGGATTGAACCTATAGCGTTTTCCTGGTCTAATAAATCTTGGCTCTCCAGTGGGCAATGTCATTTATGATGACATAAGTAGCCATTATTCTACAGGTGGATGTAATGCAATGAGGAATACAACATTGTTTGAATATTTCAATGTTTCTTACAATGTTTTCTACATTATAACAGTAAGTACACTCCAAAAAGTACTTCATTGGCTGTAAGGCACATTGAGATATCCAGTGTTGTGAAAAGCGCTATATAAATGCAAGTACTTCTTTCTTTAAATTAACAGGTCAGTACATGTGATTATCACAAGTACCACTAAGCCTATGGCAGTTCAAATATTTGGGTGTTAAACCAATGCTGCTTACAGAATTTAATTCCCTTCCCAGCAACAATGGATGTATCTGCACCAGATGGACTGCAGCAGTTCAAGAAGTTGGATAACCACCACTTTCTCAAGGGCAGTTAGGGATGGGCAACAAGTGCTGGCCTTACCAGTGATGCCCACATCCCATAACAGAATGAAAAAAAAACATAAGAAATAAAAGCAGAAGTAGGCTATATGCCCTGGACATAAAATCCCAAACATGACCGTTTTAAATTTGGTACATGGAGTGGATTGCTTCTAAAATGCATATACCTCGACTGATTTATCACTAGTACTGGGTAAAGCCACTACATAATTTGTAAATTAAACCTTATTGGTGCCATTGGACTCAATAGTGAATTAATATCAGGCTGAAATTTCCTGGAAAATTGCACTAAAGTTCATCGACACATTATTCCAAAATAGAATTTCCAGGAAATAGCTTAAATGAATTATACCATTATTTATATTGCACTGTATTTTCTTGGAACTTTTGCATTACTTCACCAATTTCCTTGCTGAAACCAAGTGAAGGTCGGTTCTGTTGAAGGGTCATGAGGATTCGAAATGTCAACTCTTTTCTTCTCCGCCGATGCTGCCAGACCTGCTGAGTTTTTCTAGGTAATCCTGTTTTTGTTTTGAAGTTCATTATATAGCCCCACCATTGCAGTCAACGGCAAATGCACATTTTCTCAATTTATGCCTACTTTCTCACCCAGCCATGTTGTCCGAAATATAATAGCACACATCACCTGGTATTGTCAAGATTTACGGCCCTCTCATGATTCTCATCTCCTGGCAAGAAAAGGGATCATCAAAGCTGTGGGGCCTCATCCTCCCAGTGAGCTGACTGGCTGAAGCCTAGGCATTGTTACTCTTCATATGGTCCCCTGCATTGTCACACATATCTGATATCAGACTAGCATTCCTCATTCTTGTGTGTTGTCAGATTAGACAGAATTTGTATACCCTTGCCCATGTGCTGGTTATCAAATTTTGCCAGGTAGCTCTGTGCTGTCAGATTGCACAGACTCTTTCCTGAGCCTCCACCCAAGGTGACCAACCATCCTGTATTTTACAAAATTATTCCAGAATTTGGGTTGTTGTCTGGAACGGAAGGCATGAGTCAGGTGTCTGAGAGGCTTGGCTAGATGGGGGTCTGGAGGGAGCAGTGGAGGAATCCGGCAGTGTGTGGATCTGCCAGTCCCAAGGGTGCAGGGTGTGGGGGGAGTGGGGGGCGATGGTGCCAGGCTAGTGGCCAGGCCTGTGGAAGTTCACCAGAGCTGTGGGTGCAGAGTTACAACCAAATGGCAACCAATTGAAACCCATCTACTAGTGTTTCTTTCACATTGGTCAAGTAGCTAATGCGTCACTTAATTGATATCATTTTACTGTGGGCTTTGGATGTTCTATTACAACATGTCAATGAAAGGATGTTTAAATGTAACACAGAAGCCCATACACGTCTTCTAGATACAAGTATGAAGCGCTGAAGGAAGGGTGAGAATAAGTTTTGTGACTTGATAAAGAACATTATGGAAAGGCAAAAAAAATCAATATAATGCAGCAAAGTCCACATGTGAAAATGAGGCATTTATGGAAACTAGGTTTAATGGTAATTCCTGTAGAGGTATGTTTAAAATTCTTTGTTCACAGCATATTGGAGCATGGCTCAGTTTTTAATACTTCTGCATCTGGATCTGAATGTTATAGCTTTGAGCCCAGAAGCTTGAGCTCCTAAACTAGGCTGACTTTCCAATGCAATACTGGAAGAATGCTGAATTGCAGTAGGTGTTGTCCTTATTGCTCGCTTCTTGTTCAAAAAGTCGATCAGGTTTACAAAAGGCTGCCCTGCTGCAATATTAAACTGAGGATGGCCTTAACAAGCAGAGAGTGGGCCTTCTGTCCCACAGAGAAAGCAAGTCCTATCCACAAGAGCTGCCAGCCAATCTGATTGGCTGAGAGCTCTTGTGGTCCCAGCAGCGCCAGAACTCAGTTGTGGGCACTGCTGGAGAATTTCCACAAAAAAGAACAATGGCGACTGGACTGAGGTAAGTTCCTGGCTTTTTGGGCCTGAAGGGATCAGACTCCCTGGGCGGTTGGGGTGGGTGGTGGGCATTGAAGGAGTGGGGATGAAGGGGGCAGGGGAATGGGGGAATGGGGCAGGGGAGTGGGGGAGGGGGCCAAGTTTTGGAGGCCAGTTGAGATGGCACAAAGGGGGTTACGATCATAGGGAGGCTGCCCCAATGTGCTCAGCAGCCCCAAAGGTGTACCCACCCTTCCTTCCAATTCTTTCACAAACATTGATGAAAACACAGCCTTCCCCCTCTCACCTGGCTTCCCCTACCCAGCATATTATGGCAGTGGAGGCAGATTAAGGCTCTTAGGTGACCATTAATTGGCCACTAAAGGGCCTCAATCAGCCGAAGTGTAGGCAACCTCGTGGACACCTTACCCACACCTCATATTATGGAGAATGGGCTAGGGATGGGTAAGAAGGTGGCAGGCAAGGCACCTGTCATAGTTTACATATGTCCTAGCCCCTGCTAGTGGGGGAGTGTAAAATGTAGCCCAAAGTGTTACATATCCATCAGGAGCAGATAATGCTTCAGTTTGAAGTCCATTATTCAAAGGCGATGCATTGAACAGTATTGTCAATCATACTTTCCAAAGTTTGGAAGCACTCAGCTGTAAATCACAGATTTTCCTCCCCCAATAAACAAATAAATCTTACAATATGTTACTTATAGAAAATAACTAAATAGAACAATCTCTGAGGCTGCTAGTTTGTGCCGTGACAACAAACTAAGGAGTCCTATCTCATTTCCTCCTCTTTTCTTTTGAGCTACAGTACATGAAGTACTAAAATAAAAGGTTAACTTATATCTGATAGCTAGGGTAAACGTCATGTCACTCATAGAATAATGAGTGAAGTGGAGTGATTACAAGAAAATAATCACAGCAAGGATTGGAATTGACATCACAACTTGGGGAGCAAGGTTTGAGCGTGAGTCAGGATCTTCAGAACAGAAGCCAGAAAAAGAAAAGAAATTAGAAAACAAAATGTTGAATATCTCATATCAGCTTCCTGAAGGCTGAACTGACTATGACAGTGAATAGCGGAAGCACAAAGGTCAGAGTGAATTTTTATTTTGTGCTGTGTTGCTCTTAGCACTTAGAGTTGGGTAGGAGTAAATTCACAAGGTTCATCGTCTGAGATTATGAACTACTTTCCATAATGGGAAATGTACGCTGTGGTCACCAAGTGAGGACAGACCAGGTATGGCTGTGTCGCCCATTGAGAATGAATTGCCTGTCAACATTTACATGAACAGAGGATATCTAGCACCTGTGAAATGATAACCTGGCAATGAGTCAATGTATTCAGGAGTGCAATAAGGAGGAATGTTGGTATCAGATTAGTGAATTACTTCTGCATCCTCTTCATACCAATTATTATTTCATGGTTGGCAATCTGAAAATTCTACAAACATAGGGTTAGTTATTCTTTTTACGAAAAGTTCTAATGGACCCTCAGCTTCAGCATGATGAAAGGATTTGCTTCAAAAGTGCAATGTACACCTGTTCTAAAGAAGGATGAAAAGGCTGAACCCTCATGTCAGAGGGCTGGGTTTGAGAAACTATAACAAAAGCTAGAATTCTTCACAGAAATGTGTGTAAGGTGTGAATGGTGTAGGAAAAGCTAACTTAATGAACAATTTGAAGTTAGATCATGGATAGGCAAGGATACAAATGCATAAACTGGTAAAAGACAAGCTCCGAAAACACTTCTTCACATAAAAGTTATCAGTGTTTGGAATATTTTTTCAGGTGGAGTAGAGGAGCTTCAAAACAAAAACAAAAACAGAATTATCTGGAAAAACTCAGCAGGTCTGGCAGCATCGGCGGAGAAGAAAAGAATTGACGTTTCGAGTCCTCATGACCCTTCGACAGATCATTGATGAAGCAACCGAAGATAACTGGGCCTAAAATGCTTCCCTGAGGAACACCTGCAGCAATGCCTTGGGACTGAGATAGCTGACCTTCAACAATTGCAACCATCTTCCTTCGTGCTGGGTATGACTCTAATCAATGAATACCTTTCCCTCTGATTCCCATTGACTCTTTGATGCCACACTTGGTCAAATGCTGCCTTGATGTCAAGCCTAGTCACTCTCACCTCACCTCTTGAGTTCAGCTCTTTTGTCCATGTTTGGACCAAGGCCTTATAAGGGGGAGGTGATGACATAGTGGTATTGTCGCTGGGCTAATAATCCAGATACCCAGGATAATACTCTGGGGATCTATGTTTGAATCCTGCCATGGTGGAATAAATATAAATCTGGAATTAAAAGTCTAATGATGACCATGAAACCATTGTTGATTGTTGTAAAAACCCATCTGGTTCACTAATACTCTTTAGGGAAGGAAATCTGCTGTCCTTACCTGGTCCGGCTTACATGTGACTCTGGACCCACAGCAATGTGTTTGGCTCTTAAATGCCCTCTGAACAAGGGCAATTGGGGATGGGCAATAAATGCTTGCATAGCCAGTGTTGCCCACATCCAATGAATAAATAAAAAAAAATATCAGGAGCTGAGTGGCCCTGATGGAATTCAAACTGAATATCAATGAGCAGGTTATTGCTGAGTAAGTGGTGCTTGATAGTACTGTCGACGACACCTTCCATCACTTTACTGATGATCGAGAGTAGGCTGATGGACAGTAATTGGCCAGGTTTGATTTATCCTGCTTTTTGTGGACAGGAAATACTTGAGCAATTCTTCACATTGCTGGGTAGATGCTGTACTGAAACAGCTTGGCTAGGGACACAGTTAATTCTAGAGCACAAGTCTACAGTGCTATTACAGAAATATTGTCAGGGCCCTTGGCCTTTGCAGTATCCAGTGCCTTCAACTGCTTCTTGATATCACATGGAGTGAATCGAATTGGCTGAAGGCTGAGGACCTCTGGAGGAGGCCAAGATGTATCATCCACTTGGCACTTCCGGCTGAAGATGATTGCAAATGCTACAGCCTAGTCTTTTGCACTGATGTCCTGGGATCTACCATCCTTGAGGGTGAGGATATTTGTGGAGCCTCGTCCTCCTCCAGTTAGTTATTTAATTGTCCACCACTACTCACAACTGAATGTGGCAGGCCTTCGGAATTTGGATCTGACCCGTGGGTCATGGGATCACTTATCTCTGTCTCATATGCTGCTTATGCTGCTTGGAAATCAAGTAGTTCTGTGATGTAGCTTCACCAGTTTGACACATCATTTTTAGGAATGCCTGGTGCTGCTCCTGCCATGCCCTCCTGCACTCTTCATTGAACCAGGGTTCCCCTGGCTTGGTGGTAATGTGGGGCATGTGCTGGGTTATGAGGTTCCAGGTTGTTATTGAATACAATTCTGCTGCTTCTGATGGCCCACAGTGTCTCATGAATGCCAAGTTTTGAGTTGCTAACTATGTTAAAATTTTATCCCATTTAGCACAATGGTAGTGCCACACAATACAATGGAGGATATCCTCCATGTGAAGATGTGACTTCATCTCTACAAAGGCTATGTGGTGGTCACTCTTACCAATAATGTCATGAACAAATGCATCTGTGACAGGTAGATCAGTGATCCCTCACCAGCTGCTGCAGACCCAGTCTAGCAGAAGTCCTGCCATATTCAGTTGTGAATGGAGGTGGACAATTAAACGGCTAACTGGGGGGCTCGATCAGTTTGATTACAACTGAGCCACTATTGGTGGTGGACATTGAAGTCCCCTACCCAGATTACATTCTCTCCACCCTTAAAGCTTCCTCCAAGTGGTATTCAACATGGAGAAGTATTGATTCAAAAACTGATGAGGGGTGGGAGGCAGTAGGTGATAATCAGCAGGAGGTTTCCTGGGCCACTTTTGACCTGATGCCTGGGTCAATGTTGAAGATTCCCAGGGTAACTCACCCCTTCCCAACTGTATACTGCTGTGCTGCCACCTCTGATGGGTCATTCCTGCCAGTAGGAATGGGCACAGGAATAGTGATCATTGTGTCTGATTATAGTTTGACTAGTTTGTGGGACAGCTCTCCTAATTTTGGCACAAGCCCCCCAGTAAGGAAGAATTTGCAGGGTTGATAGGTCTGGGTGTGCCATTGCCATTTCTGGTGCCTAGGTCAATACCAGGAGATTGTCTGGTTTCATTCCTTATTGGCTTTTCTGTAGCAGTTTGATACAACTGAGTGGTTTGCTAGGCTATTTCAGAGTCAACTACATTGCTGTGGGCCTGGAGTCACATGTCAACCACACCAGGTAAGGATGGCATTCCCAGATCATTAGTGAACCAGATGGGTTTTTACAACAATTCACAATGGTGTCATGGTCACCATTACTGAGACTAGCTTTCAATTCCAGATTTATTAATTGTACTCAAATTCCACCAGCTGCCGTGGAGGGGTTTGAACCTGTGTCCCCAGTGCCTTAGCCTAGGCCTCTGGAATGCTTGTCCAGTGACATTATCACTACACCACCACCTCCCTCCAATAAAAGTTTGTATTTACGTAGGGTCTTCCATGACCTCAGGACCTTTCAAAGAGCTTTACAACCAATAAAATACTTTATTTCAAGTGTAGTTACTGTTGAAATTTAGCAAATATGGTGGCCAATTTACAACCTGCAAGCTCCCACAGACAACAATATGACAATATAATTTGTTTTATTGATATTGATTGAGTGTTAGATATGGCCGGGATACCAGGGTACGTCTAGTCTACTTTGAAGTAGTGTTGTGGGATCTTTTACACCCACCCGAGAGGGACCCTCAGTTTAATTTCTCATCTGAAAGAAAGCACCTCCTACAGTGCAGCACTCCCTCAGCCTACGCTTTTGTGCACAAGTCTCTGGGATTTGAACCCACAATCTCCCGACTCAGAGGTGAGAGTGATGCCAGCTGAACTACAGCTGACACAAAATGCGTTATCAAACTTGGTTATTGGTTTGAGACCAATCCTAGTCTGGTGACAATAGCATTATGCCATCGCCTCCCCTTTGTCAAATGTAGTAATTGTGCTGGTGAATTCCATTAGTTAGCGAGGTAACAATAGAGCGTAAGCATGTGGATTGTATGTGCAGTGCCGTATGCAGAGTCCACGCTAAAACTGGAAATCTATTTGCTGCTCAAGACCCACAGCAGCATTAGGCAGACTTCACTATGGTCTGCCACAAAGTAACTCAATTTAAAGACATATTTGATAGATTTTGCTCTGTTACACTTGGGTGTAAATAAACAGGCAGGGAGTACTGTGTGTCCATTCTTAGGATCCTGCCCAGATTTTCCATTCCATAGGAAAATCTGTCCTTTAATTTTATATTATGTTGCACCCTATGTTTGCCCACCTAACAGCTACAGCAGTACAAAAATAACACATTGTACAAAATTATTTGAAATAGAAATTAAAAGACATCAGGCAGGATTTTGGCCCCCAAATGGGGCCTGGTGGGAGGATGGGCAGCTGCAAAAATTCATACTGCTGACCAGCATGCCGGTTTGCCAGCACCATCCTGCCCCTGGGCATTTTCCTGGAGATGGGATAGGATTGACAGGGCTACCTACCCACAAGCTGCTGGTAGCCACTTAGGGGTTTAAATGACCACTTAAGATTTTGAGGCCCACCCTGCTTAACTAGCTCACCCTCCACAATGCTGGCCAAGCTGTTGAAGGCAATTTTAATTTAAAGGTTTAAAAGTTGGAGAGAAAGAAAAGAAAGAATTGTATTTATATGGCACTTCTCACAACGACCAGACCTTTCAAAAGCACTTTTCAGCCGATCTAGTACTTTTTGAAGTGTAGACACTTTTGCAATATAGGAAACGTGACAGTCATTTTTTTTTTATTCATTCAGGGGAGGTGGGCTTCACTGGCTGGGCCAGCATTTATTGCCCATCCCTAGCTGCCCTTGAGAATGTGGTGGTGAGCTGTCTTCTTGAACCGCTGCAATCCTTGTGGTGTAGGTACACCCACTGTGCTGTTAGGCACAGCAAACTCCCACAAATAGTAATATGATAATAACCAGGCAGAGTGACCTCAGTTTGACGTCTCATCCAAAATACCAACAGGGCAGCACTCCCTCAGTTACTGCACTGGAGTATCAGCTTTGATTTTTGTATTGGGACTTGAGCCCAGAGGCAAGATTGCTACTGACTGAGCCATTGTTGGCTGACATGGAAGATAAAAGTGCCCTCTCTTCCCTTACCTGAACAGCAGGTTTCATCTCCTTCTGAGCTGTAGGACCTCCTATTGGTCCTCCAGTTCATCAAACCCACCATCTGGCCACTAATTGGATAATTCGGGAAAATTACTGGCGGGTGACTGTTTTCTACAGTGCGGGGTTGTCACCCCCATTTGACCCCCAACATGGCGGTCCCAAAGTCCTGCCCGTTATGTCCATACAAATATACTTACATGACACAAAGCAAGAATTTAAGAAGTTTGGGCTCCACTCTAAAGACTGTGTCATTTGGTCATGGTTGCTAGCTCAGGCAATTCTTTAATGTTTAGTATAACCTGCAGAGACTCCACTGTTTCCAATAGCAACTTTGCCCAAAACTACATCACTCATTTTACAGCTGTACTATTGGACACCTGCACAAACGAACTTGTCTCCCAAATCTATACTCATCTTTCCTACACTGCAGCTTGAATCGGTCCAATCAGGTTTCCACTCCTGCCCCAGATTTCAAATGGAGCTAATTAAAGTCAAATGATAAGTGACTACGGCCATCATCATCCTTCCTTGAGATCCTCAGCTTTTCTGCAGCTATTGATATGGCTGTATCACACTTTATCTATCTAATCATAGCCACAACAACTCTAGTAATGGCTTTTCTTTCGACTCAAGTAGTTACCCCTAAAGTCACCCAAGGATCTATCCTTGCGCTCCTTCCTGTTCCTCAACTATATGCTGCCCCTTGAAGTCATCATCCACAGACAAGGGACCAGCTTCCATAGTTACACTAGCGATAGCCCACTAGTGCCTCTCTTGAATCCTCCTCTGTCTGTTTTCAAACTGTGTTTCCAATATCCAGTAATTTCCTTCATTAAACATTGGAAAAACTGAGACCCTTCTCTTCAGTTTCCACCACAAATGCCGTACTTTTACCACTGAATCCATTCCTCTCTGTGGCCATAGCCTCAGGTTGAATGAGGCTTATTTAACCCTGAGCTGATTTTCCACTCCACATCCTCTCCATTACAAAGGCTGCCTACTTCTACATGCGTAGTGTTCCCTACCTCCGCTACCTTAGTCTATCTCCCATTGAAACCCTCACTTATGTCACCTCCAAACTTGTCGATTCAAATTCTTTCCTGGATAACCATCCACCTTCCACCTTCTATAGACTTCAGCTCATCCAAAACTCTGCTGACCAAATCCTAGCCTACTCCAAGCCCCGTTCATCTGTCGCCCCTGCTGTTGCTGGCCCACATTGTTTTCCGAGCACCAAGGGTTAAAAGTTAAAATGTTCAATCTTGTGTTGAAATACCTTTCATGGCCTTGTCTCTCCTTAGCACTGTGCACTCCTCCAGCCTGACAAATCCTCAGCCACTGAATTCACTTTTGTGCCTCCCCATTTCTCATCACTCCAAATAGGGACTGTCTCTTTGGCCAGAATTTTATCTTTGGCGTGTGGGCACGTGCCAGAGATGCCGGATCCGAATATGACGAACGAAGACATCAGACGTGTGTTCCAACATCATTGCACACTCACGCGATATTTTGTTCGGTGGGAGCATGTCACAGTCAGCTGCACGCCTGCCAATAATTGAAAGGCCTATTAAGGCCATTAACTTGAAATTTACGCAGCCCGTTCAACCTTACGGTTGGCGCGCAGGCAAAAAGGCCAAGCAGCCTTTACATTTTTTACTAAACCTCATCCACAAACAGGATGAGGTTTCCTAAAGCATATACAAATTACGTAAAAACTTTATTTTGGAATTAAAAGCATGTCCCATTTCATGTGAAACAGTCACATGAGGGGAAGTTTTATTAAATTTTTATTGTCTTTACTAGTTTTTTTCAAAAGTGCATCAATCTCCCTGAGGTAGTTCTGTACCTCGAGGAGATTGAAGCGCTCTTTTGTGTGCATGCGTGAACTGCATGCCAGGCCCGCTCTCCCTCCTGCGCACCCCGCCGCCCGCACAGGTAGCGCTCAGCACTGCCCCTCACAATCCACGCAATTGGTCCGCCCACGTGAAATCATGGTGCGGAGCTGATCGCGGGCAGCGTGATCCTGGCCACCCCCACCCACTCCCGCCGAGCCTGCCCAGCAAGGGAGAAATTCTGGCCTTTATCTATCTAGACCCCACGCTTAAGTTTCTCTGCCTTATTTAAAACCCTTCTTAATTCCCACTTCTTTGATCAAGCTTTTTGGTTACCCCTCCAAATTACTTCTTCTTTGGCTCTGCCTGCATTAATTTTTCAAAATGACTTATGTGAAGCAGCTAGGAATGTTTTTTTCTATGTTAAAGACATTATATAAACACAAATTATTACTATCGGTGACACAGATGCTCAACAATAGAAATGTCATTTTGGATTGTTTCTATTTCCTAACTTACAAAGAAGAAAATAAATGTCATCAGAGGCTAAAAAACAAGTGGTGACTTAGCCCTTCAGAGTCCCATAATGATCTTTAACTGGGGAAGTGAGAGAGAGAACTGACAGTCTATCATTCCAGCAACAATACTTTAAAACATTCATTTCACTTATCCTGAAAGCCTGATTAGTGGTTGCCATGCTCATAGGATTGTTAGTTCAGAAATATTAGAGCTCTGCAGTGCTCTGAGATGCAGAGGGATCTGGCCTAGTGCACAAATTGCAAAAAAGATAAGTATGCAGGTACAGCAAGTAATTAGGAAAGCTAATAGAATGTTATCACTTATTGCAAGGGGAATTGAATACAAAAGTAGGGAGGCTATGCTTCAATTATCTAGGGCATTGGTGAGACCACATCTGGAGTATTGTGTACAGTATTGGTCACCTGACTTAAGGAAGGATATAAATGCGTTGGAAGCAGTTCAGAGAAGGTTTACTAGACTAATACCTGGATTGGCAGACTGTCTTATGAGGAAATGTTGGACATGCTAGGCTTGTATGTATTGGTCTTTGGAAGAGTAAGAGGCGACTTGATTGAAACACCTAAGATCCTGAGGGGGCATGGGAAGGATGTTTCTTCCTGTGGGAGGATCTAGAACTGTGGTGGGGGTGGTTGAGGGTGGGGGCTCACTGTTTAAAAATAATGGGTCACCCATTTAAGACAGACTTGAGGAGACAAAAAAGAAAATTGCTTGAAAAACTCAGCAGGTCTGACAGCATCCGTGGAGAGGAAGACAGAGTTAACGTTTCGCGTCCGTATGACTCATTATCAGAACTAAAGAGAAACAGAAATGTGGTGAGATTTAAACTGATTAAGGAAGGTGGGACAGGTGGAGCTAGAAAGTGGGCCAGTGAAAGGTGGAGGCAAAGGAGAGATAGCCAAAGATGTCATAAACAAAAGGACAAAGGGGTGTTAACGGTGGTGATATTAGCTAAAGGATGTGCTGATGGTGACATTAAGGGTATAAAGAAGGATAAGCAAATGGCAAAACAAAAATAAAAATACCTGGAAAAACTCAGCAGGGGACAGCCCTAGTGGGGGTGGGGTGGGGGGGAAGAGATCGAAATAGGCTAAAAGGTGGAGATAAAACAATAGATGGATATACATTTAAAAATAATAATAGAAATAGGTGGGAAAAGAAAAACATATTTTAAAAAATATATAATAATAATTAGAAAGAAGGGGGTCAAAAAGGGGAGTAAGGATGGAGGAGAAAGTTCATGATCTAAAGTTGTTGAACTCAATGTTAAGTCCGGAAGGCTGTAAAGTGCCTAATCGGAAGATGAGGTGCTATTCCTCCAGTTTGCGTTGAGCTTCACTGGAACATTACAGCAGGCCAAGGACGGACATGTGGGCATGAGAGCAGGGTGGAGTGTTAAAATGGCAAGCGACAGGAAGGTCTGGGTCATGCTTGCGGACAGACCCAAAATGATCCGCAAAGCGGTCACCCAGTTTGCATTTGGTCTCTCCAACGTAGAGGAGGCAGCATTGGGACCAATTGGGGAGGAGTAAAGGGGCAGTTGTTGCACCTGCTGCGGTTGCACGGGAAGGTGCCGTGGGAGGGGGTTGAGGTGTAGGGAGTGATGGAGGAGTGGGCCAGGGTGTGCCAGCAGAAATGGTCCCTATGGAATGCCAACAGGGAGGGTGGAGGGAAGATGTGTTTAGTGGTGGCATCATGCTGGAGTTGGCGGAAATGGGTGAGGATGATCCTTTGAATGTCGAGACTGGTGGGGTGATAAGTGAGGACAAGGGGGACCCTATCATGGTTCTGGGAGGGAGAGGAAAATATGAGGGCGGATGCATAGGAAATGAACAGGACACGGTTGAGGGCCCTGTCAACCACCATGGGTGGAAAACCTCGGTTAAGGAAGAAGGAAGACATGTCAGATGAACTGTTTTGGAAAATGGCATCATTGGAACAGATGCGACGGAGGCGAAGGAACTAAGAGAATGGGATGGAGTCCTTACAGGAATCAGGGTGTGAGGAGCTGTAGTCAAGGTAGCTGTGGAAGTCAGTGGGCTTGTAATGAATATTGTTGGATAGACTATCAGCAGAAATTGAGACAGAGAGGTCAAGGAAGGAAAGGGAAGTGTCAGTGATGGACCATGCGAAAGTGATGGAGGGGTGGAAATTGGAAGCAAAATTAATAAATTGTTCCAGGTCCAGACGAGAGCATGAAGTGGCGCTAAAGCAGTCATCGATGTACCGGAGAAAGAGTTGTGGGAGGGGGCCTGAGTAGGACTGGAACAAGGAATGTTCCACATACCCAATAAAGAGACAGGCATAACTGGTTCCCTTGCGTGTACCCATGGCCACACCTTTTATTTGGAGGAAGTGAGACGAGTTTAAGGAGAAATTATTCAGTGAGGGAACAAATTCAGCCAGAGGCAGGAGAGTGGTGGTGGAAGGGGATTGTTCAGGCCTCTGTTCAAGGAAGAAGCGGAGACCCCTCAGACCATCCGGGTGGGGGATGGAAGTGTAGAGGGATTGGACGTCCATGGTGAAGAGGATGCAGTTGGGGCCAGGGAACTGGAAATTGTTGAGATGATGTAGGGTATCAGAGGAATCACGGATGTAAGTGGGAAGAGACTAGACAAGGGGAGAGAGAATGGAGTCAAGATAACAAGAAATGAATTCCGTGGGGCAGGAACAGGCTGACACGATCGATGTGCAGGGACAGTCCTGTTTGTGGATTTTGGGTAGGAGGTAGAAGCAGGCAGTCAGATGTTGGGAGACTATGAGGTTGGAAGTTGTGGAGGGAAGATCTCCAGAGGAGATGAGGTCAGTGACAGTCCTGGAAACAATGGTTGAGGAGATATTTTTTCTCTCAGAGGGTCGTGAGTCTTTGGAATCCTCTTCCCCAAAAGGTGGTGGGAACAGAGTCTTCGAATATTTTTAAGGCAGAGGTAGCTACCTTCTTGATAAGCAAGGGTGTGAAAATGTATCGGGACAGGCGGTAATGTAGGGCTGAGGTTACAATTAGACCAGCCATGGTCTTATTGAATGGCGGAGCAGGTTGAAGGAGCCCACTCCTGCTCCTAATTCGTCTGTTTGTATGTTCGTTTGTTCATATTAAATGCTATTATAACCTGATATTGTTGGACTACCTAGTTTACTAATGATTTGCTGTTTCTATTTAGGTTATCATTCCTGATCATAATAATGTAATTTTCCATATGTGTCTTTGTTAAATCAACATCAAGATAACACTTTTGATCTGAATATTATGGGAACCTTAATGACTTACGTTTGAGAAAGAAAAATTTTTGCTTATGCAAGGCTAACTATTGTATAATATGAAAACCAAGATGCTGAAGTGAAAGTAAAAAGAAATGCTCTTTGCTTTGAAGAGACTTGTTCTGATGTTTATTAGCTAAATACAAGTGTAAATATTTTGCCAAATGCTCTTTACTATACTTGCATATGTAAACTCTTGTGATGTTTACAACCTGCATATTTGGTACTGTAATTTAAAATCATGAAATCTGGCCCTTAAGGAACCATCTGGACTTCTTCCTAGTGATCAGGAATGTTGGAATTGTTATCAGTTTGCTACTGTTGAACATCGAAAACATAATTGCCTGCCTAGTTTCACAAAAGAAGTGTCTTACTTTAAAAAAATGGCTACTATACACTATAAAATTGAAGTGAAGTGAGTTCCAAGAGTTATCCAGCTTCCTTCTAGATTACCACAATGAAAGACAGAATAAAGCAATTGTGTACGGCATACAAAAGAAAGCCTAGATGACTAATTTTAGGTTCATGGAAATTTGCTCATTCTCCAGATACTAAATATTTATTATCTACAACAACAGACCTGTGCGTATCACAACAATAACAGGTCAAGGGCATTTTACATGCTATTTACTCCCCCAGTGACTTTATGAGTTTATGCAATGAATGCATACAGACTAGAACATAACAAATTCAATCTCCAGTCTGTGCTGAGTTGGCTGATCATAGCCTCAGTGGCTATGAGTGTTACAAGGACTATGAGGACCAGGAGTGCTACAAGAGATCTCTGTTTTTCCTTAGTCATAAAAAGAGAGAAATGTTCAGAGTTTCCACTCCTGCTTATTAACCAGTTGGAAATGTGCATGTATGGAGTGGACTAGGGTTGACTGGAACCTTATGCAATTTCCAGTCTGTAATTGTCTCAGCTCACACATACACAATGGCCAGTCAAGCCAAATGGGAACCAATGCCATTTTACCTCAGCAAGAAGTACATCTATTCCAGCAAGGGATAGGGCATGGAGAAAATTGACAGAGATAAAAATTGCTACTCTGAAAATGACCACTAATAGGAACACGAGAGCAACCTATGGTAATATTTCATTTGATTCCATGAGATTCTCTACATGGAGGAGTTGAAGGCCTGGTCTTGTAAAGGTGTCTTGCATGACACACTGATGATTTGAAACTTAACATCTGGAGGGTTTTTGTCTGAAGATTTCATATGACATTGCACAATGGGCTTCCAAAATACTCTGTCCATGCATCACTACTTCAATTTAATTTACCCATCTGCAAGCACTGAAACTCTGGGAGCTGCTGGGCAAGGTGCTTTTGATGTATAATAGTTGTGGGAGAGGTGGAACTCAGAATTGTTAGGGTTTCACCCCTTTCCAGCCCCATGGAAAATGGCACCTTAGGGTGATACCCTACCTACACATACCAACTTATGGGCATATGTATCATAACCTAGTCTTAATGAGAGAAAATGATGCATTTCCCTTATTTGCACCTTTAGCATTGTTGAATGTAAGGCGCACTTATGAGTTTCTCGTATCAAACATTGCAAAGACATGGAGTGCGGAATTACAGAATTTCCAGGGCAGTTTTGTAGTGTGCTCAATAACAAAACAATCGATTGCATTTCACACAAAAACAGAACCATTTTTTGTCTCATCTTCAGCCACGAATCTCCAGTCGCAGAGACCATTAACACTGTAGTAACATGCCTTTAGGTTGTGCCCCAGTTAGACTGGGGATGGTGATGGGTTTCAGTGCCTCTTAGAAGGAAAGATTATACAGACTTTGTTAAGTAGCCTGACCTCGAAATATATGACAGGGTCAATGCTCTCCACAGTGGGCAAGCAGAAGTTTCTCGCTCCCCTCACAACTGCCAAACCCCATCCTGAGAGGCCTCCACATGAATTTCAGGGCCACAAAGCCGAAGAAATGCATATAAAGGCCACATTTTACATAATTACAAAACAAGCCAATTTTTCACCCCTGATTAAAATTTCTCATTAGATTTCCTCAAAATTCTGAAAGGCACACACTAATCATCAGGCTCTTTATAAATGGTCAATCTAGAAGTCATCTGAGCAATGATCCCTCAATGACCAAACTGAATTTTAAAAATCCATGTACCTAGCAATAGCCAAAAGTAAATCCTCAGAACGTAGTAATATGTATATAATAGATACTGCTGCCAAGGGCACAAGTACTATTACTTCATACAGTTAATCCTGAACGTGTATATTATAGCACAGGTGTACAAAATTGAAGAAGTTCCTGTTTTTTTTGACAGAATCCATCTTCTTCTTCTTAAGTAGTCCCTCAGGATCAAGGATGGTTTGATTCCACTCCGATTCAATAGGTTCTGAGATGGCTCATTTGATAAATCCAATGTGCAATCTGCAGATTATGCCACAAGCAGGGAAGTTGGTGCTTAAAGGGTGAGGTAGTTGAGTTGTTTGGAGGTTTGTGTACTTTCTCTGACACCACGACTTCACCTCTGTGTGTTCCTGGTGAAGTCTCTTGTTGCGTTTGGCACCTTCCCAAATGAACCTCTATTTTTGTCAGTCACAGGCCAGGGACTCTCATGAGTTGGTAGAGATGTTTGACCCCTTCAGGGATGATTTGACGACATCACTAAAGCATTTCCGTTGTCCCCCTGGGAGTCTTCCGCTGTGACCAAGTTCCAGGTAGAACAGTTGCTTCAGGAGTCTGGTGTCAGGCATATGAATGACCTGTCCCGCCCAGCGGAGCTGGTTTTGAGTGATTAGCACCTTGATGCTGGGCATGTTAGTTTGGGAGAGGATGCTGCTGTTGGACCACCTTTCTTGCCATCTGATTTGCAGGGCCTTGCAAAGGTACTACTGGTGGTACTTCTCTAGTGTTTTGAGCTGTCTGTTGTAGGTTATCCAAGTCTGAAGCATATAGGAGGGTGGAGATCACCGCTGCCTATTAAGTCATGACCTTAAGATCCTGGTCCTAAAATACTCTATTCTTCATTTGGCCTGAGCTGGCATATTGGAGGCAATGATGACTTTTGTCATCTACGTCTGCCTTCATCGAGAGTTCCCAAGTTACAGAAAATGATACAAAAACAAAAAGTGCTGGAAAAACTCAGCAGGTCGGATAGCATCTGTGGAGAGAAAGACGAGGGCAGAATTCTCCAGTCAGGTCTGCTTGCTGATGCGTAAAACGACACCTGGTGACGTAGGGCGGGTGTCCCGACATCACCACGTGTAATTTAGATTTTCAATTCGGCAGCCGCGCAGCCGCCAAACTGTCAAAGGCCTATTAAGGCTATTTAAAACCTAATTAACTCAATTTAATAAGCTGCCCTTCCAACCTTAAGGTTGGCGGGCAGGCAAAGAGCCCAGGGGGCCTTCGCATTTTTCATGAAACCTCATCCATGGGCGGGATGAGGTTTCATTAAGTGTTTTAAAATCTAATAAAAATGTATACATTTATTCTTTGACTTGTCCCAACTCATGTGATAGTGTCACATGAGGGGACATGTTTTAAAAGTGTTAAAAGCCCTTATTTAAAACTTTAGCACTGAAACAAATCTCCCTGAGGTACCTCAGTGTCACGCTGGGCGGGCCTTAATTGGCTCGCCCACATAAAATGGCGGCATCCCCGATCAGGAGGACTGATCAGGTTCACGCCTGCCTGCCCACCCCTGCACAACCCTCCCCCACTGATGGGGAGAAATTTCTGGCCAGAGTTAACGTTTCAAGTCCGTATGAGTCATACGGACTTGAAATGTTAACTCTGTCTTTCTCTCCACAGATGCTATCAGACCTGCTGAGTTTTTCCAGCACTTTTTTGTTTTTTGTTTCAGGTTTCCAGCATCTGCAGTATTTTGCCTTTGCAGAAAATGATCCACAAGACCATAAGACCGTAAGGCATAGGAGCAGAAATTAGGCCATATGGCCCATCGAGACTGCTCCGCCATTCATTCATGACTGATAAATTTCTCAACCTCATTCTCCTGCCTTCTCCCCATAACCTTTGATCCCCTTTTCAGTCAAGAACCTATCTATCTCCATCTTAAATACACTCAATGACCTGGCCTCCACAGCCTTCTGTGGCAATGAATTCCATAGATTCACCACTCTCGGGCTAAAGAAGGTTCTCCTCATGTCTATTCTAAATGGTCTTCCCTTTACTCTGAGGGTGTGCCCTCAGGTCCTAGTCTCTCCTACTAATGGAAACATCTTCCCCACGTCCACTCTATCCAGGCCTTTCAGTATTCTGTAACTTTCAATCAGATCCCCCCTCATCTTTCAAAACTCCATCGAGTATAAACCCAGAGTCCTCAAACGTTCCTCATATGTTAAGCCTTTCATTCCTGGGATCATTCTCGTGAACCTCCTCTGGACACTCTCCAGGGCCAGCACATCCTTCCTGAGATACGGGGCCCAAAATTGCTCACAATATTCTAAATATGGTCTGACCAGAGCCTTATAAAGCTTCAGCAGCACATCCCTGCTTTTATATTCTAGTCCTCTCGAAATAAATGCCAACATTGCATTTGCCTTCCTAACTACCGATTCAACCTGCAAGTTAACCTTAAGAGAATCCTGGACTAGGACTCCCAAGTCCCTTTGCACTCCAGATTTCTGAATTCTCTTCCCATTTAGAAAATAGTCTATGCCTCTATTCTTCCTACCAAAGTGCATGACCTTACACTTCCCCACGTTGTATTCCATCTGCCACTTCTTTGCCATTCTCCTAACCTGTCCAAATCCTTCTGCAGCCTCCCTGCCTCCTCAATACTACCTGTCCCTCCATCTATCTTTGTATCATCTGCAAACTTAGCCAGGATGCCCTCAGTTCCTTCATCTAGATCATTAATGTATAAAGTGAAAAGTTGTGGTCCCAACACTGACCCCTGCGGAACTCCACTAGTCACAGGCCGCCATCCTGAGAAGGACCCCCTTATCCCCACTCTCTGCCTCCTGCCAGACAGCCAATCTTCTATCCATGCTAGTATCTTGCCTCTAACACCATGGGCTCTTATCTTACTGAGCAGCCTCCGCTGCCTTGTCAAAGGCCTTCTGAAAGTCCAAGTAGATAACATGCATTGGCTCTCCTTTGTGTAACCTACTCGTTACCTCCTCAAAGAATTCTAACAGATTTGTCCAGATATGACCTCCCCTTGATGAAACCATGCTGACTTTGCCCTATTTTACCATGCAATTCCAAGTATTCTGAAATCTCATCCTTAATAATGGACTCTAAAATCTTTCCAACGACTGAGGTCAGGCTAATTGGACTGTAATTTCCCAACTTTTGCCTCACTCCCTTCTTAAACAGGGTGGTTACTTTAGCGATTTTCCAGTCCTCTGGGACCCTCCTTGACTCGAGTGATTCCTGAAAGATCACCACTAACGCCTCCACTATCTCTTCAGCTATCTCCTTCAGAACTCTGGGGTGTAATCCATCTGGTCCAGGTGATTTATCCACCTTCAGACCTTTCAGTTTTCCTAGCACCTTCTCCTTGGTAATGGCCACCATACTCACCTCTGCACCCCGACTCTCTTAAACTTTGAGGTTGTTACTCGTGTCTTCCACCATGAAGACTGACGCAGTTCCTCCGGTATTTCTTTGTTCCCCAATACTACTTCTCCCGCATCATTTTCCAGTGGCCCAATGTCCACTTTTGCCTCTCTCTTACCCTCTATATACCAAAAAATTTCTTGCAATCTTCTTTTATATTACTGGCTAGTTTACCCTCATATGTAATCTTCTCCCTCCTTATTTCTTTTTTAGTTGTCCTCTGTTGGTCTTTGTAGGCTTCCCAATCCCCTGGCTCTTCACTGCTCTTCACCGCATTGAATGCTTTCTCTTTAGCTTTTATGCTGTCCCTGACTTCCCTTGTCAGCCATGGTTGCCTCGTCCTCCCTTTAGTATGCTTGCTCTTCCTAGGGATTAATTTTTGCTGTGTCTCCCAAATTACTCCCAGAAACTCCTGCAATTGCTGTTCCACTGTCTTTCCTGCTAGGCTCATCTCCCAGTCAATTCTGGCCAACTCCTCCCTCATGCCTCTGTAGTTGCCTTTATTCAACTGTAATACCGTTACATCTGATTCCAGCTTTTTCCTCTCAATTTGCAGGGTAAATTCTATCATATTATGGTCACTTCCTCCTAAGGGTTCCTTCACCTTAAGCTCCCTTATCAAATCTGCCTCATTACACATCACTAAATCTAGAATTGCCTGTTCCCTAGTGGGCTCCACCACAAGCTGCTCCGAAAAGCCATCTCATAGACATTCTACAAATTCCTTTTCTTGGGATCCACTACCAACATGATTCTCCCAGTCTACCTGCATATTGAAATCCCCCATGATCACTGTAACCTTGCCTTTCTTACATGCCTTTTCTATCTCCTGGTGTATCTTGTTCCCTACATCCTGACTACTGTTCAGAGGACTGTACATAACTCCCATTATGGTTTTTTTACCTTTCCGGTTCCTCAACTCTACCCACACAGATTCTACATCAAATGACTCTACGTCGTTTCTTAATATGGATTTAATTTAATTTCTTACTAACAAAGCAACCCCACCCCCTCTGCCAACCTGCCTATCTTTTCGATGGGATGTATATCCCTGGATATTTAGCTCCCAGTCCTGATCCCCTTGCAGCCATGTCTCCGTGATGCCCACCACATCATACCTACCAATTTCAATCTGCGCCACAAGCTCATTTACCTTATTTTGTATACTGCGTGCACATTTCCCAGGAATCCACATTTCCCAAGATCTTGCTGTTGATCTTAATCAATGGGGGGAATTGTTTTGCTGTGGGAGCTAGTTTGAAGAGGACCTTAGTTCTCTGGGTGTTTAGTGAAAGGCCCGTTTTCACACATGCTTTGGAGGAGAAATCGATAATGACCTGGAGACCAGTTTCTGAGTGAGGGTACTCACAAGCATCCTCTGCATGTTGGAGTCGATGACTGAAGTTGGAGTGATTTTGATTTTGGATTGAAGATAGTGTAGGTTGAACAATTTCCTGTCTGTCTGTAAATTATCTCCACACCTGTGGTTAGTTTTCTGGGGGTGAGGTACAGTATTGCAGTGAGAAAATGGAGAAGAGGATTGGTGCACTGACACAGCCTTGTTTGACCCCAGTCTTCACTGATAGGGTGATTATATGAGCATAAATAGTTTGGTGGCTCAGCAGAAAATATATCATGGAATGTTGAAGTTAACTCAGAGGTGACGTCTAAAGAAAGTCATGAACAAGAGCACAAAGGAAATAGTCCCAGCATAAAAATAAATGAAAATAATTAATGCAACTTGTGGCTAGTGTGAATCTAAATACTTTCCCTACTGTAATCTAGACAACAGCAACAATTTACATTTACATTGTACTTTTGACATAACAAAATGTCCCAAGGCACTTCACAGGAGCATTATAAAACAAAATATGACACCAAGCCGCATTCGGAGATAATAGGTCTGATGACCAAAAGCTTGGCCAAAGTGGTTGGTTTTAAGGGTGTCATAAAGGAGGAAAGCAAGTTAGAGAGGTGGAGATATGTAAGAAGGGTATTCCAGAGCTTGAGGCCTAGGTGACTAAAGGTGCAACTACCAAAGCTGGAGTGATTAAAATCAGTGATGCTCAAGAGGCCAGAATTAGAGGAATGCAGATATCTCAGGGGGTTGTGGGACTGGAGGAGATTACAGAGATATCCAAGGCCATGGAGGGATTTAAAGACAAGGGATAAGAATTTTAAAATCAAGATGTTGCTTGACTGGGAGCCAATGTAGGTCAGCAAGCACAGGGGTGATACGTGAAAGGGACTTAGCCCAAGACATAAGGCAGCAGGATTTTAGATGACTTCAAGTTTACAGAGGATAGAATGTAGGAGGTTGTCAGGAGTACATTGGAATAGTCCACTCTAGAGGTAACAAAGGCATGAATGAAGCTTTCAGTAGCTGATGAGTTGAGACATGTGTGAAGTCCAGCCATGCTACAGAGGTGAAAATAGATGCTTTAGTGTCCTTCTGAAAAATGGTCCACACTTGAAATGTTAAGACATCTGTTCTCTCCACAGGTGCTGACTGATGTTCTGAGCATTTTCCAGCATTTTCTGAATGTACAAGTTGCATACTTACAATGTGTGCAGCTATTGGCAAACTTATTAAATAGGCCAAAGGTAAAGCAGCTGATCTGCTTCAATTTGATTGTGCAACTATTGTTTCTCTGTTCTTATGCAGTGCTTGCCAAACCTCCTAAAATGTACAGGATTATTGATATGATGCATTCCTTGTAATATAGGTGCTGCTGATATGCTTTTTCCACATGCTTAGGAAAACATCTGATTTAGCAGAGTGCATTCCAAACGTTAGTTATGTGAGATCTGCACAGATGCTCAAAAGACTTGCTCTGATGATAGCAGTTGAAATTCAATGTGAGTGTAAGAGTTAATCATTAAGACAGCATGGAAGAGGCAAAGAAAATGTGTACTGCATTTAAAATGTGTATGGCATTAGATAATGAGCTGCAGTGTGTGTGACTGCAGAGATTATGCCACCTCTACATATCTGGGCTCAATCTGAACTGTACACAGTAGGTAAGGTTGGCTGTTTTATGGACTTTAGTGGTGTCTAAAGGCAGTGTGCCTAATAAAATCACTGGTGGGATAATTTAAGTTTGCACTGTAACTTGCTGTATCATGACTGCAGTCCCAGTATCAAGTGGAAGTATTTTTGTTTTCTACTCTGGTGAGTAATGTAAACCTGCCCTTGCCACAAAGACTTTCCAAAACATATCTGTAACATTGATGGAAAAATAAAATATAAAATAACAATTGAAGCAGGAGTGGAGATTTATCAAAAAAAAATTACATCAGACCTTGTTACTCATGACACAATCAGTAACATAATAGCACTTTGTTGTCTTAATGTAAACGGTTATAGGAAAACTGGTCTGACCATCAATGTATGGATTAATATAGTTTGTACGACAACAGATGTACCACATAGCAGCAATGATATAAAGCCGTATATGTATTTAGACAAAGTTAATTATCATTTTGGAATTAACATTTCAAATTACTTAATGTAGGCTAATCCGACACTACTTTTATAACTTATTTTCCTCTTGCCAATTTTTCCTTCTTCCCATCATCTCCTGAAGAGATGAGTCCTTGTTGAGAAACCGTTTCATTGGTATAAAACTCCTCTTGGTGCCTTTTTTTTAATGCATTCACGGGATGTGGGCTTTGCTGGTTGGGCCAGCATTTATTGCCCATCCCTAGTTGCCCTTGAGAAGGTAGTGGTGAGCTGCCTTCTTGAGCCGCTGCAGTCCATGTGGTGTAGGTACACCCACAGTGCTAGTAGGAAAGGTGTTCCAAGATTTTGACCCAACGACAGTGAAGGAACGGTGATATATTCCCAAGTCAGGATGGTGAGTGACTTGGAGGGGAGCTTTGAGATGGTGGTGTTCCCATCTATCTGCTGCCCTTATCCTTCTATATGGTAGCGGTTGTGGGTTTGGAAGATGCTGAATTTCTGCAGTGCATCTTGTAAATTGTATACACTGCTGCGACAGTGCATTGGTGGTGGAGGGAGTGAATGTTTGTGGAAGTGGTGCCAATCAAGTAGACGGCTTGGCCTAGACGGTGACAGTTTCTTCAGTGTTGTGGGAGCTGCAGTCATCCAGGCAAGTGGGGAACATACCATCAAACTCCTGACTTATGCCTTGTAGATGGTGGATAGGCTTTGGGGAGTCAGGAGGTGAGTTACCCATTGCACAATTCCTAGCCTTTGATCTGCTCTTGTAGCCACAGTATTTATATGACTAGTCCAGTTCACTTTCTGGTCAATGGCAACCCCCAGGATGTTGTTAGTGGGGGATTCAGTGATGGTAATGCCATTGAATATCAAGGGGCCATGGTTGGATTCTGTTGTTGGAGATGGTCATTACCTGACACTTGTGTGGCATGAAGGTTACTTGCCACCTGTTAGCCCAAGCCTGGATATTGTCCAGGTCTTGCTGATTTGGACATGTACTGCTTCGGTATCTGATGAGTTGTGAATAGTGCTGAACATTGTGCAATCATCAGCAATCCTCACTTCTGACCTTATGATGGAAGGAAGGTCATTGATGAAGCAGCTGAAGATGATTGAACTAAGGACACTACCCGAAGGAACTCCTGCAGTGATGTCCTGGAACTGAGATGACTGACTTCCAACAACCACAACCATCTTGCTTTGTGCTAAATATGACTCCAACCAGTGGAGAGTTTTCCCCCTGATTCCCATTGACTCCAGTTTTGCTAGGGCTCCTTGATACCGCACTCAATCAAATGTGGCCTTCTTGTCAAGGGCAGTCATTCTCGCCTCACCTCGGGAGTTTAGCTCTTTTGTCCATGTTTGAACCAAGGCTGTAATGAGGTCAGGAACTGAGTGGCCCTGGCGGAACCCAAATTGGGCAAGTGCCACTTGATAGCACTGTATTTGATCCCTTCTATTACTTTACTGATGATCAAGAGTAGACTGATGGGGCAGTAATTGGCTTTTTGTGTACAGGACACACATGGGCAATTTTCCACATAGCCAGGTAGATGCAAGCATTGTAGCTGTGGTCGAACAGCTTGGCTAGGGGTGTGACAATTCTGGAGCACCGGTCTTCAGTACTATTGCCAGAACACTGTCAGGACCCATAGCCTTTGCAGTATCTAGTGCCTTCAGCCATTTCTTGATATCACGTGGAGTGAATCGAATTGGCTGACAACTGACATGTGTGATGCTGGGGACCTCCAGAGGAGGCTGAGATGGATCATCCACTTGGCACTTCTGGCTGAAGATTGTTGCGAATGCTTCAGCCTTATCTTTCACACTGATGTGCTGGGCTCCTCCATCATTGAGGATGGGGATATTTGTGGAGCCTCCTCCTCCAGTGTGTTGTTTAATGGTCCACCACCATTCATGGCTGAATTGGCAGGCAGGGCTGCAGAGCTTAGATCTGATCCGTTGGTTGTGGTATCGCTTAGCTCTGTTTATCACTTGCTGCTTATGCTGTTTGACATGCAAGTAGTCCTGTGTTATAGCTTCACCAAATTGATTCCTCATTTTTAGGTATGCCTGTTGCTGCTCCTGGCTTGCCCTCCTGCACTCTTCATTGAACCAGGGTTGATCCACTGGTTTGATGGTAATAGTAGAGTGGGTGATATGTCGGGCCATGATGTCACAGATTGTGTTTGAGCACAATTCTGCTGCTGCTGATGGCCCACAGCTCCTCATGGAGGCCCAGTCTTGAGTTACCAGATCTGTTCGAAATCCATTCAATTTAGCAGGGTAATAGTGCCACACAACACCATGGAGGATATCCTCAATGTGAAGGCAGGACTTCATCTCCACAATGTGCAGTGGTCACTCCTACTGATACTGTCATGGACAGATGCATCTGCAGCCGGCAGGTTGGTGAGGGTGAGGTCAAAGTGTGTTTTTCCCTCTTGTTGCTTCCCTCATCACCTGCTGCAGACCCAGTCTAGCAGCTATGTCCTTTAGGACTTGACTAGCTCTTTCAGTAGTGGTGCTACCGAGCCAGTCTTGGTGATGGACATTGAAGTCCCCCACCCAGAGTACATTGGGGAGCACTGATTCATCAGCTGAGGGAGGGCGGTACATGGTAATGAGCAGGAGATTCCCTTGCCCATGTTTGACCTGATGCCATGAGACTTCATGGGGTCTGAATTCGATTTTGTAGACTCCCAGAGCAACTCCCTCCCAACTGTATACCACTGTGCCGCCACCTTTGCTGCCGGTCTCTGTTCTGCCAGTGGGACAGGACACACCCAGGGATGGTGATATCGGAGTCTGAGACATTATCTGTAAGGTATGATTTTTTGAGGATGACTTTGTCAGGCTGTTGCTTGACTAGTCTGTGAGACAGCTCTCCCAATTTTGGCTCTAACCTCCAGATATAAGTAAGGAGGACTTTGCAGGGTTTGACAGGGTTGAGATTGCTGTTGTTGTTTCCAGTGCCTAGGTAGATGCCTGGTGGTCCACCCGGTTTCATTCCTTTTTTGTGACTTTGTAGTGGTTTGTTACAACTGCGTGGCTTGCTAGGCTATTTCAGAGGGCATTTAAGAGTCAATCACATTGCTGTGGGTCTGGAGTCACATGTAGGTAAGGACAGCAGATTTGCTTCCCTAAAGCGCATTAGTGAGCCAGATGGGTTTTTACAACAACTGACACTAGTCCAGCGACAATACCACTATGCCATCGTCTCGCCCAAGCAATCTTTATTCATGCATGAGCCTTAACATTACTGCCTAGTCCACTTCAGTCTTCCAGTGTTAATGGAACAATGCAGGAATCCCTAAGACCAAATGGTGCATTTGCATTACCATGTTGCAATTAGCTAACCGAAAGCTGCTTTCTAACATGGGATTCTCAATGTCTCCATGGCTGAGCAATGGATGTAAAACGTTACCTTCCTTCCTTAAGCAGTTCCTCAGAATTGAGGATGACTTGCTCCCATTCTGATTTGATGGGTTCTGAGATGACAGATAAGTCCAATTCGCAATCTGCAGGCTCTTTGTCACAAGCTGGGCAGATGGTACTTCTATGATCAGGCAGATGAAGTGTTTGGAGGTTCATGCACTCTTTCCGACAATTCATCTAGCCTCTGCATGCTCCTGATAAAGACTCTCCATGTGTTCGATGCCTTCCCGAATAAACTTTCTCCAGTTTGGCTGGTCACAAGCCAGGTACTCGCATGATTCAGCGGGGATGTTTGATCTCTTCAGGGATGCTTTGAAGACATCCTTAAAGTGTTTCCACTGTCCTCCTGGGAGTCTCCTACCACAGCCAAGTTCTGGGTAGAGCATTGCTTCGGGATTCTGGTGTCAGGTGTATGAATGACATGTCCCACCCAGCGGAGCTGGTTTTTTGTGGTTAGTGCTTTGATGCTGCATATGCTGGCTTGGACGAGGACACTGCTGTTGGACCACCTTTTCTTGCCACTGGATTTGGAGGATCTTGCAAAGGCTCCACTGGATACTTTCCAGTGCTTTGAGATGCCTGCTGCAGGTTGTCCAAGTCTCTGAAGCCTGAGATCCATGCTAATGATTGTATTTCCCAATGCCTGGGTCTCACATGACCAGTTTCAACCATCAAGCAAACTTGTTGGAATTGGCTAAGATTGGTATTGCTGAAGAGCGGTTATCACTTGCTTGAACCATTGGGGAAGCCTTTCCTGGCTTTTTCTTCGAAAGAGCCATCCAGGTGCCAATAATTTTGGTTAGTGGTAAATAAAAAGAAAGACTTGCATTTATATAGTGCTTTTCACAACCACCAGATATCTTGAAATATTTCACAGCCAATGAAGTACTTTTGGAGCGCAGTCACTGTTGTAATATAGAAAACATGGCAGCCAATTTGCACACAGAAAACTTCCACAAGTAGCACTATAATAATGACCAGATAATTTGTTTTTGTGATGTTGGCTGAGGGATAAATATTGACCAGGACACCAGGGATAAATCCCCTGCTCTTCTTTGAAGTAATGCTGCAAGATGTTTTACATCCACTCAAACAGGCAGAGGGGCCTCAGTTTTACATCAAACCAAAAGGTGACACTTCTGGCAGTGCAGCTAGTACATCTCAGTACTGCACAGGAATGGCAGCCTTGTTTTTTGTGACCAAACTGTGGAGAAGAATTGGTCAGCAAACTTCTTATCATTTTTCGGTGATATTGGACTGAATGGTAGCACATAGGTGAATGCTATGTTTCAATTAGCTATAGTCAGATAGTGGAAATAAATGATATTAGTAAATTACACAGAGAGCTTTTTCTGAAGCAAATTTCAATATAGTTAATGAATTCTGATAAAGGTCTCAATTACATAGGGTTGATCTTTATATACTTATTATCTTATCACACTTTTTCATGCGTGACTAGGGAGAGTTACATTTAGAAGAGAATTGGTTGAATTGCACAACATGCCGAGTTAGCTAATTTCAATAAAAGTAATGGTAGAGAATGATAATTGGATTTTGGTGCTTGGGTAAGGAAATGCGAAATCAAAATTACCCATTGCTCCGTCTTCAAATTGCTGTCCAATGATTCCATGTTAGAATTGTGGAATTTGGAAAAGGACATAATTAGGTGATTATGATGCTACTCATGGTTGAATTGCTTGCTATATGGTCAAAATCTAGACTCCCATGCAAGTTACCAGGAGGCTGTGGACATCAGGGAGTGCATCTGGATATGAGTCACTGACTTTTGCAGAGGACTACTAAGGGAAAACAAATTGCGGGGGAAGAGTGGTGGGGGAAGATAAAATGAAATTCCTGTGACAGAGATTCAGACCTAGAATGTGGGCCTTGACAGATGTGGTGGGGGGCAGGGGGCAGTGCATAGTGTTTGCATCCCTTGGACATGAATGGTGAAGCCCGAGGCTCTCCAGATATTGCTGGCTACGCATTAAGAGACAAGGACTTCAAGTTTGTTGAGTACTGCTCCATTCAGTCCGTCTGGGCCAGCATTTTTATAAACAGATACACTCAGAAGGTCAGGCAGCATCTGTTGAGAGAAAAAAAGCTAACATTCCAGGGTTCTGATGAAAGGTTATCAATCTGAAACATTAACTTTGTTTCCCTCTTTATAGAAGATGCCTGACCTGCTGAGTATTTCCAGCATTTTCTATTTTTATTTCAAATTTCTTGCATCAAAGTATTTTGCTTTTGTAACAATTTATGTTGATTACCTTTTATTAGAACTGGAAGATGCTGGAGATTAACTTTGCTTTTGATTTTAGGCAAATAAAGTTGCAGGGAAGAAGGGAGATGGTCAGAGAAGGAATAAAAGAAAAGGTCTGTGTTAGCATGGAAGGCAGTTGTGACTAAATGACAAAAGAGATGATGGTGCAAGACTAAAGGAGATGATAATGGGACAAATTAAGGAACAAAAGATGGGCCGAGAGGTGGACTAAATGGTTTAAGATGAATAGCACATGGCAGATGAAAGGCAGGCAGACTATCATTTTGATTACTGGCACCTGGATGACCAGCAGTTATTCATCCAGTTCCAACTTGACTCTCTGTTTCCCTGGAAACACATGGTACTAACCAAAGGTACTAACCCATGGTACTAACCCTCTGTTTCTCTCTCCAGATATGCTGCATGACCTCCTGAGTATTTCCAACATTTTCTGTTTTTATTTTGCTGTTCCAGTACCTGCAATATTTTATTTTTGTACTTCATATCATAGAATGGCTACATCACGGATGGTGGTACTTCACCCCATTGTATCCATGCTGGCTTTCTACAAGAACAACTCAGTTGCATTACCTGTGCCACTCTACCTGACTCTCTATTTATATATATTTACTCATGAAAGGGCTGAGGACATACAGAAATTAGATTCTAATGCTAACTGTGTCAATCTGGCCTAGAATGATATGAGAGTACAGTACAAGCAGCTCAGAATGGAGATTTATCCTGTAACTTTTTCATCTACCTTTGGAAGGGTTGGCAATATATAAAAAGGAAAATAAAATTGATTAAAGCTTTCTACTGAAATTTCAGACCTTCCTGTATTCAAAACTCCTAGCATATGTTTAATTTATGTTTTGCTTTCATTCAGCAATGATGATTGTATTATTAGTTTTAAAAGTGACCAAGACAAGGTGTAATGTGGCTTTTATCAGCGAGTAAAACATTATGCTCATAAATGTTTGTCACAAAGGAATTAGTTGGATCTTTTTAAGAAGTGAAACAAAATACAGATTATAAAATTATGTTTTGTTGATTGTGTATGAATGTGAATATTTGTGTATATTTACAATGCTTTCTGGAAATATATAAATGAGGAAGAACAAAATTCAGGGTTCTGATGAAAGGTTATCAATCTGAAACATTAACTTTGTTTCCCTCTTTATAGAAGATGCCTGACCTGCTGAGTATTTCCAGCATTTTCTATTTTTATTTCAAATTTCTTGTATCAAAATATTTTGCTTTTGTAACAACTTATGTTGATTACCTTTTATTAGAACTGGAAGATGCTGGAGATTAACTTTGCTTTTGATTTTAGGCAAATAAAGTTGCAGGGAAGAAGGGAGATGGTCAGAGAAGGAATAAAAGAAAAGGTATGTGTTAGCATGGAAGGCAGTTGTGACTAAATGACAAAAGAGATGATGGTGCAAGACTAAAGGAGATGATAATGGGACAAATTAAGGAACAAAAGATGGGTCCAGAGGCAGACTAAATGGTTTAAGATGAATAGCACAGGAATGTGGCAGATGAAAGGCAGGCAGACTATCATTTTGATTACTGGCACCTGGATGACCAGCAGTTATTCATCCAGTTCCAACTTGACTCTCTGTTTCCCTGGAAACACATGGTACTAACCAAAGGTAATTGACCCTCTATTTCTCTCTCCACATATGCTGCATGACCTCCTGAGTATTTCCAACATTTTCTGTTTTTATTTTGCAGTTCCAGTACCTGCAATATTTTATTTTTGTTCTTCATATCATAGAATGGCTACATCACGGATGGTGGTACTTCACCTCATCGTATCCATGCTGGCTTTCTACAAGAGCAACTCAGTTGCATTACCTGTGCCACTCTCTCTCTCTCTCTCTCTTACATAATATATGTATTTACTCATGAAAGGGCTGAGGACATACAAAAATTAGATTCTAATGCTACCTGTTGATTACCTTTTATCAGAACTGGAAGATGCTGGAGATTAACTTTGCTTTTGATTTTAGGCAAATAAAGTTGCAGGGAAGAAGGTAGACGGTCAGAAAAGGAATAAAAGAAAAGGTCTATGTTAGCATGGAAGGCAGTTGTGACTAAATGACAAAAGAGATGATGGTGCAAGACTAAAGGAGATGATAATGGGACAAATTAAGGAACAAAAGATGGGTCGAGAGGTGGACTAAATGGCCTGGAATGATATGAGAGTACAGCACAAGCAGCTCAGAATGGAGATTTATCCTGTAACTTTTTCATCTACCTTTGGAAGGGTTGGCAATATATAAAAAGGAAAATAAAATTGATTGAAGCTTTCTACTGAAATTTCAGACTTTCCAGTATTCAAAACATCCTAGCGCCTGTTTAATTTATGTTTTGCTTCCATTCAGCAACAATGATTGTATTATTAGTTTTAAAAGTGACCAAGACAAGGTGTAATGTGGCTTTTATCAGCGAGTAAAACATCATGCTCATAAATGCTTGTCACAAAGGAATTAGTTGGATCTTTTTAAGGAGTGAAACAAAATACAGATTATAAAACTATGTTTTGCTGATTGTGTATGAATGTGAATGTTTGTGTATATTTACAATGCTTTCTGGAAATATATAAAGGAGGAAGAACAAAAATCTCTTACTACTTCTGCTATTTTCCCTTTGTAATGGAAAATCAATGGTACAACTTCATATAGTCTGTTGGCATACATGAAATGGATTGTTGGTACTGATCATCAAAACCATTTTACAAGGGCCTGCTTTAAGTCACAGTTAAATTGGCTGACAGAAACTGGCCTTGCAAATCCATAAACATACACATGTGTGTATGATAGACACAGCATCTGTAGTGCATCAATGTGTTTACATGTACTACAGATGCTGCAGAAAAAAATAATTTCACACCAACTAGATGCAGTAAAGTCTTGCCAGGAAAAGTCAGTGTGGAAGCATTTAAATATTTTTCTTAAGTCTATTAAAGGCATATCCCAGATATATAGACAGTATAGTTATAATAGGATATAAATTTAAACCAACAGACTGTAAAGACATCAGTGCAAGATTTCATTGAAATGGTTTTTGTGCATATCATAATTATATTACATTATAAATTGCAACCCTGAGTTATTGTAAAAATTCCCTCTAAGCGCGATGTACAGTGCAACCATAAATTCATTTATAAAGAACTTTTTTCAAGTTCACTTCCGGAAATGCAGAGAGAAAATAATGTGTTCCCAGGGAAAATTCCCTCTCTGCACTTCTTGTCATGTGAGACAGTCACACATGATTGTGATGGTCCATAATCATGCTCCTCCCCCACATCTTGCTATGTGACCAGCAAAGTGTAAAATAACATAAGAAGCCATTGAATTAGAAAAGGGCATTTGCCCAATCAAGCGAACTCTTTCTGATTTTGATGCCCTCTGCAACCTACCTAATATCCCAAGGTAAGGGATTGAGCATTGATTCAAAAAGAGAAACATCATAAACTTCTATCCATGAAATTAAGAGAATACGAAGTCTACTTTATAGCATGCTCTATACATATGATTTGTAGTCATAATGACAGTGGTTTGCAATGCTAAGGAAGGGCCGATAGCAGCAATGGAAGATGCAAGCTCCAACAGCAAAATTTAAATTAGTATATTCAATAGAAAGCAGAATTGAAAGATTATTATGAATATTAAATTCTGGATGAGAGTGTGACTCATGTAACAGACTTCTGGGGTTTAGGTGACACTATAAGGTACTTCAGCTACACCCATGATAGAAAGCGGACATGCGTACATGATATAGCACATTTTCAGGTACTTCATAGTCTACACACACATATATATATGTATATGTATATATATATATATATATATATATATAAATATGCATTCATTAGCTTACAAGTTAGCAAATGCTTTGGAAGAATAAGTCTTTTAATGCTATAGCACCTCTCATAAGGTAACATAAACTTTTAAAGTCCATCTCACAATAGACTGCTAATACCCATAGTCTTAAGCTGAAACTTCATAGTAGTTTTCTATCAGAAAAGAAAACTTATTTTCAAAATTATCCTTAAAATTGTTTCATCTGTAAAATAAATAGCTGGAAACTAATTCAAGGCTGTTATACAACAGGATTCTGTTGAAAATTATGCTTCACTATGTCAGCCAAATGAGTGTCATCAGGTAAATCGGCTGCAGGATCATCACAACCAAGTCTAATACTCCACATCTGTGCTTCCAACAGAAGTTATAACATTGGAATGAATGCCTTGAACTCCCATGATTTTCCCTTCCCTCATGCAGGGGCGCTGAACTAATTTAAACACCTCTCTAGCTGAGATGCTCTAATTCAGCATGAACAATGAATGGAGCCTGTATAGGTTCAAGTTACTCACTGAATTAAACTCACTGAGTTGTAGGGAAGCACAATTATTTATTATTCTATATGTCCTAAGCATTGAATAAGTTTTATGTTACACAGCATTAAAAAGTTAACACAGATGTATTCAAAGGGAAGTTAGATAAACACATGAGGGAGAAAGGATTAGAAGGTTAGGCTGATGGTAAAATGAAGAAGGGTGGGAAGAGGCTTGTATGAAGCATAAATCCATATATGGACTTATTGGGCTGAATGGCCTGTTTTTTTGCAGGATTTTCTATGTAGTTGGGAGCAGGGAACCAGTCAGAATAATTGTGTTTGTCTAACTCCCTTTGACATTTATTGTAACATGTCTCAGCAAGACTATGTCCAGCAACTTCTGATGGGATGGGAAACATTTTTTATGGCATAAGCAGTTGTATCCTCAAAGAGAGAATTATAGAATTCTGTGAAACAGTGAAGTATATGAGTTGAATGGTATTCTGCCACCTTTTTGTATAAACAAAATTAAAAATGGTCTGATTATGATTTAATCAGTTTTGCAGCTTAATCATTTTTTGCATGCATTATCCATTCATGTAATGGTGGAATATTGTTCACTTGCTCCAAGAATTCATATAATTGTTGTTACATAAGTGCACATTTAATACAAGCTAATATGCTGTACGCCTCCCAATTGCTTTGGCAATAATTCCCACATATCTGCTGGATATCACCTGTGCTGACATGGTTTATAGATTTTTCATAGTAAGGCCTAGGCAGCTGCATGAGTTTTCAGAGTAAGCAGTCAAGAACAAAAAGCTTTGCCCACATCCAAAAGTGAATGTGGAAAGAGGCAAATTTTGGAATCAGGGGAAATGGAATAGAAAAATCCAAAATCTTTATCGAGAAGAAGCAATGAAAAGTGAATTCAATTTAACACCTTTAGTATATAACATAGGTTCCAAAGGAACGCAGGCTAAAAATGTGATATTAATACCACCATTGCTGATTGCTGAATAGGCTAGTAACCCTGCCCTTTGCCATTCTTTGCTCACGCATTTTGTAGAGGGCAAAGATTCAAAACAAGTTCCTGTGAAGAGGGGAAAGAAACAAAAAGTTGTGATCTCAGGTTTGGCTCATGTTATACATCATATTATTTCATGGGATTGTCTCTCCGAAACAGGGAGAAATGTGACAGCTGAGAGAGAGAAAGGACCGCGCGCGATGGATTCCCGGACGTGTGCCGGCGCGGCAGCGCGCGCACCCGCTTTCCATCCTTGGAGCGCGTACACGAACAGCGTGGGACACGTGACGCCAAAAGACGAAGGAGGAGGGGGGGCAGCGCGAGTGCTGGAGCATTATCGCGGAATATAAGCCGGCAACTGCACGGAGGCTGCACCTAGAGCACAGGCAGCGTCAGGTAGGAGGGCAGCGCAGCGGAGTCAATCAATAATCAGATAGGTTAGAATAAAGGGCTTCAGGGGATGAGTCCAAACACCACAAGAGAGAGAGAGAAAGGCAGGTCAGTCATAGGAAGGGAACCGGGTGTGTGTATGTGTGTTCTTGTTTTTTTGCACTTACAGAATACATGGATTTATTTAAACTTGTTTTCGTATCTATTAAAGTGCGGCTTTTTGTTGTTGTAAGCCGCTCTTATTCGAAAGGTCGACCTCGTATTACGAAATGAGCACTTTCATGCAGTTACTGAATGCAAACACATCAATAACAGCTCTGAACAGAGAAAAAAAAAGTCAACGGGAGCTTCGGCTCAGATACAAAAATGATCTGGGATTTCTCTTCCCCCCCCCCCCCACCCTGTTTCTATTATATAATAGGTATATAAAACAAATCGAACTTTTGCGAATAGAGAAAATGAAACACTGGATCTGATCTGGCAGCTTGATTTGGCCGGGTTTGAATGTTATATGGAGAGATAATAAAAGGCAAGAGTTTAAAACGAAGGGAATTTTAATAATGAACTGCAGCTTGAAGGTCTGAGGAAGGGTTGTTAGTCATTATGAAAGTTCATTGATCGCTGTCAGTTTCTTTTTGTTTCGTTTGGGTTGCGTTTGTGCCCTCAGTGGGCGATGTTTTCTGAGCGATGCAGATTGTATATGGCGATCAATACATCAACCACAAACGAACAACTTTTAATTATAGATTTTTTTTTGTTGGGGGGGGGAACTTAACGGACGTTGCGATTATTAATTGCTTCCATATCGTATGATAACGATTACTGTAAGTTATTCCTCCTTTTTTGGGGGGGGCATCAAGATATTTATTGTAGGAAATAAATCAGAATAGCGTCGAACTTTATTTCGCGAAGCAGTTCGATTGAGAAGATTGTCGCTCTTAACACTTTTTTATTCTAATCAGCAACTCCCGGATCACATGGCCTCGGATTGTGTTGACTGTTGGTCGCTTACTTATCTTGTGAAGATCTATTTTTTAAAGGAACTTTTAAGTGGCTGGTGTAGAATAGTATCTAAGAATTCGGTTGAAAATCGAAGGTTATTCAGACTTTATCAGCCTGAAGCAGGCAGTGACTTGCTGACTAATACCATGACGGTATGGTTGGGGGTTGTGTTAGGAGAAAAGGTATCAAGCACAATGACATGACAATAGCTGGAATGCCTTCACGCCATGTTTAGACATGTGTGCTGAAAGTCCCTTTTGAACTGTACTGTAATTTTTTCAACGTAATGACTAAAAATGTATAGAGGCATTTTATAGTTTTTTTTCCACAAAGCAGGACTAATGAATGTAACTTATTGCAAAATGCTTATGTTGCAAAAAAAGTCTCTCCATATTTCTTTTGTTGATGCATTCTTGATTCCTTTTTGTAAGAATAGAAACTCTGCTTTGAATCTTGAACTATTGAAAATAACTTTTTTGTCAGTTTTATTTAAAGTTCTGTGATCAACTTAACTTTTTTATATGGTGTGTTAAATAGATCCCTGTTGAATTGCAACTTTTCTATTCCAATAATGAATTAGACAAAAGTGCCCAAATTTTCGCAAATAGGAATCATTTTAAAAAAAAAGACGCCAAGCACAGTATTCACAGGTTGTCTTAGAATACATCTCATCCAAAAACAAGAGACTACAATTGTGGATTGAACTAATAATTAGTTACTAATTGAGTGATTGAAACCAGGGCTGCTGGACAAATGTGCACAGACAAGGAATAAAGCACTTGATTGAGCTTACCTGAATTGAGAGACTAGAAAATTCCCAGAAGTTGTAGTTTTATCTTATTTTTTTTGCCTTTGTCTCTGCAACCTTGATTGGAACTTCTAGTCTTTTTAACAAAGGTCAGTGGCAGCTAGCTGGCTCTCTTTCAGGGACTGAATGTTTTTAAAAATGTCTCAAGGTTGATTTTTGTGTACTTTTTGAAATTGGCTTATTTAATGTGTTTAATTGAAATGTTTGTTTTAGAAATAGTGGGTCTGGATTTCAATACTGTACTTGATTGCTGACTACACACATGCAGTACACATGAAAGACCTATCAAATTGCTCAGACAGGCCATTCAAGGGTTCTATTTTCAAATTTAACACATTTCTATCTCTAGACAAAACTGGAACGATTTGATGGGCCAGATCGAATTATTTAGTGTTTAAAGTTAGGAAAAATAATGCTGAAGGCTCTTCCAGTGATTTTATAGACCCCAAAAAAGTTGTTTGGTGCTGTTAAAAGGACCTTTGGCTGCTAATGCTTACATAAAGTTTTGCAATCTATGAACTTCAGCTTCTGATCTGCACCCTTTGTTGCATACCAGTTATTCAAGAGAATCGTGTCAATTTAAAATGTTATTGACAAATAACCAAAAGAACTTAGTAACTAATAATACTGCAAGATATCACCTTAAAAATATTGGATATGAGCAGCTTTAAGGATTTTAAGTAATCGTTATTGTATAGTGAGAAAATATACCAGGAAGTGAAAAACGGTCTTTATCTTGTGGGTTCAGTCATGTGTAACTAAAAATTGGTAAAACCTTTTGTCCCTAAAATGGTATAGCTTTTCAATTTCCTTTTTTTAATGACTTAACATTTCTGAATATCCCCTTTTTGACATATGTGGAAGAAGTTCTTGGACACTTATTTTCTGATGGCCTAATTTTAAAGCAGTGTTATGTACAGAAGATAACAGGATTTTGTGAGTTAGCATTTACTGAATTGTATCAGTTCTCAACCATATTTCAGGGGAAAGAAACAATGTCAATGCACATAGTCATAATTTCTCTTCCCCCCCCCCCCCAACCACCCAATGCTAAACTTGCAGGCTTTTTCCAGTATGATTCATTGATCAAGGAAGTGCTGCATTTGTTTATCATGATGTTGAAACTGATATCCTCCACAGGCAGAATAATGATCACAGCAGCACTATGGTTGCAGAAGCTCTGTAAAAGGTTAACCTGAACCTCATATGCTCGGGAGTTGAAATGTTGGCTGTTTTTGGCAGTTCAGAATAAAATTCAGCTGGCCACTTTTTTTTTGTTTTACCATTTATGTTTTGCATTGTTCAAAGCTGTGTATGACGTGATGAGTCCCCATTTTTGTTTAAATGTAATATAGGGCAACTCTAATCTCTGTGTAAGCTGTAAACAAATGTATAGTAAATATCCAAGTGCCTTGTTTGTTTTTATATTAGCTCCTTTTAAGTTCAGTGTAAATATAAAATCCTGATTTCCTGCTGAGAAGTAGTATTTTACAATCCAAAAGTCAAGGCTTCTAAAATGGTCTGAGTCATAAAGCAGGATGCATTTCAGTACGGTAAACAAAGTATGCTTTCTGTGGTGTGGTTTTATACACACTTAACCTGCGCTTTGTTACTGTATCCAAGTACAGTTGATTTTTGTGATGCCTTGTAGCAAATACCCTGATACAGAAATCAGCTTATCTTGTAGGTAAGACTTGTAAAAGAACAAGGAATGTATGGAATCAATTTTACTGCCTGTTAAAAGTACAGTCCTTTATTTGTATAGGGATGATATACTTACAAAGGGAAAATATTGTGTGCATTCTGGTTGAAGGCTTGATTTGAAAGTGGATACTTTCTGTCAAAGATCTTGCTTTCAAAACCTAAAGTTGTTATATATAAATGTATTATATCAAATTTCTGAAATGCCTGATTTAGTAGGCTATTATTTAGTAGGTTGCTTTGTATAAGTAGAAGTGGTTACTAGGCTAGTGGCTGTTTCCCACCCTTCCTTTCAGAACTGTTTTTGATATACAGGCAGCCTCCTGTGTTGTGCCGTTAAGCTAAAAGCCACATCTGTCCTTCACATTAGGCATGTCAGACTGCCTGTTGGGCTTGTGGATTGTGACCTTGATGGCTTCGTACACTTATTGAAAATTTAGATAAGTCTTTATTGGTAATGGACTGCTTTAATGTTTGCATTATACATACATTCTGTGCTACATAGAGTTGTTGGGTTTAAGCAGTTCCCTAAATTAGAGACATAAGACGGTTGCCTTTT
Source organism: Carcharodon carcharias (assembly GCF_017639515.1). Classification (NCBI taxonomy): domain Eukaryota; kingdom Metazoa; phylum Chordata; class Chondrichthyes; order Lamniformes; family Lamnidae; genus Carcharodon; species Carcharodon carcharias. The sequence continues at coordinate 54,012,136 of NC_054480.1, forward strand.
TAACAGCCCTAGATAATCTTGTTTTGTAGCATTGTGTCCCTTTATAGGAAGTTGGTGGCTGGTTGTGATGTGTTATTGCTTTGTGCTAGTTCACCTTGTACTGTGTGTTCCAGTCAATCTTGCTTTAACAATTTAAAAAAAGTGTCCATTTAGTGTTTTAGCTGCCAGCAGATTGAAACAGCAGCTGATAAATGTACAGCGTGCACAATATATCTGCAGTGTCAAGCTCGGAAGGTATGGTTGATCACGTATTTATGCTTTAGCACTGTAATTTTACGAACAACACAAGGAAATTTATATCACAGACAAGAAGCAACCCCACCCACCTATTTTATATTAATGAAATGACTGTTGTGCAAACTCCATACAGGTTGAACAAGAAAAGGGGCCCATTAAACTAATGGACTAAAATAACTTTTTCTTCTAACATAGTAGAGATTTTATAAAGATGCTAAATCTTGCTATAATGTTCTCCCCCTAAGAACTCTATATGGGTGGTGGAATCTTCTGAAGGTGAAATAGGAGTGTACCAAAACATTTGCAGGTTGCATATATAAGTGCAGATAAGAGTTAATTAATGAGGGTGAGGTTAACTAGTGATTCTCGTAGGGGTCCACATGTCCATTTTAAGAAAAGGAGTGCTTTATATGTCATGCAGTTCTTAAAATGTTAAATAGTGATATTTGATGCTGCTGCCAATAGCTTATTTGGTAAAGCCACTGTATAGTTGAGCCATACAGACCAGAATGGCCTAATCCTAATTCTGGTTGTGGTTTACAGAATTTTTGTTCAGTCTTTTTTTCTATTAGACACTTGTTTGTGCAGAATTAGTTGATCTCAGCCAAGGTGACAGTAAGGCTGCTTAAATTGGCCTCTTCATCCTTGGGCGAAGGAAGAGAAAATAAACTCAGTTCTATATTTCTGATGCTATCCAATGACCCTTGCTGGAAAATATGCATTTGTGGATGTTAGGTAAGGAACAACTGTGATTCTTGAACAATTTGCTCCTGCATTCTCCATTCCTCTGTGAACACACCCCAGCAGGAGTTGATGCCTTCAGAGGGGAGAGGGTGGAATGTTGTGTGGGGGTCGGGGACAGGCAGGCAATGTAGGCAAGCTGCAATTTCATTTATGCTTCACTCCCATTCTAAACAGTATTCCTAGAAATGGGTGAAATATTTCCAGTAAAACCAGTTCAAACAAAAACTTGAAATCTAAAACCTCTGTGCTGCAGTAACTTGCAATGTGGATTAAAGCTGTGTAGTGCTGTTGTATTATTTAGGCACCCAATTAATTTTCCTGCTAATTTTTCAAATGTATGAGAGAAGATATCTGTGAAATAGTTTTGATTCATTTTCAGTGTTGTGATATGCAGCGACCATTGTATCTCATCACCCTTTACAAATGATACCACCTTCTCGAGGGCAATTAAGGGTGAGCAGCAAATGTTGGCCTTGCCAGTGATGCTGACATCCCATGAAAGAATTAAAAAAACTCACCTAATTAACACTATTACTTACCTGTCCTGCAGTCAGTCATGGTAATGTCATTAGTAAACACCAGCAGTCCAGTTTAACAAAAACTGTACTGATGAGTGAAACCCTATCCCTTTCTGAATTCAGCTATTATACAAATGGTATGTCAATGGACTCCTACGAGCTTATAGTGCAATCCTCATGATCACTGCCTTTTTAAAAAAAAAACTAGGCACAGTGAAGTTTTGGACAAGCCTCCCATGAGCTGGCACTTGCATGTTTAATAGAATGTATAGACTGCTGAGTAAACAGTGTTCTGGTAAATCAATAGCTCCAATGGTGATCTTGAAATGGCCTTTATTGTATAACATACAAAAGGAAACCAAGATGGTCTTTGTGCATAATTCTGCATCAAGCATTTTTTTTCTTTTGTGTATTTCCTCTGTTTGAGTACCATCACTGTTCCTTTTATTTTATATAGATATGAGCAGTAGACCTGCAGATGTGACCACAGAGTTGCAGTAAATGTTGTCAGGAGATTTTCTCAAAACAAATTAGCAGTTAAATGCCACTAAACCAGCAAATGCTAAAGTGTTTTTGTACCTTTAGCACTATCTCATCCGTTTGCATCACAAGTGAGTAAGACTGACATTGTAGGTTTAGGCACTTAAACTTCCCTTGCTGCCTTGATAGCAACTTCCTCTCCTGTTCTTTGATCTTCAACTTCAGATATTGTCTACTATAACATTTCCTTTCCTTGAGTGTAGCAACTTGCTTGCTCGGATAGCTTTCTCTTTGCAACCTCAGTGATATTTAGGAACCAAATGCAAAAGCCATAATCCTTTTTCCTATCAGTTGTAAACCTTGATGAGGATAATATACTGATAGAAATTATGATGCCTAAAGTAAGGTTTTTTACTTAGACAAGTAGTTTCCTGGAAAATGAAATGAAAAGTAATTGGCTTAATATGTAGACAATGCTGAAACTATTTTGAACTATTATTTTTCTGAGGCACGCTTACTCTTTTAATAAAAGCTCTGAAGAAGCCAAATGGACTCTAAAACTTAACTCTGTTTCTTTCTCCTAAGATGCTGTCAGACTTGCTGAGTTTTTCCAGCATTTCCTGTTTTCATTTTTTTTTAATTTGGCGGACTTCAAACCTTAGTGTCCTTGCTAATTTTTGTAGATTTAGAACCAACCAAAGTTTCAAGCTTGTTCTATCTTAATGTCTTGGACTTTCTATCCTGAGGTGTTCTTTTGCTCACTTCTTGTGAAGGCGGGTGCATGAATACTGGCAGACTATTTGTTTATGGCAGGCATTACAGCTAAGCCTGATTTTATATTCTATCTTCTCCTGGCTTTCATATATGTTTAGTTCCAGAAGGACTTGCTAGATCCGAGTTTGGAGTTGTAACCCTGGCTAATTCTTCTCCCTAACCAGCCCAGTGGCACTACGGCTGAGTGTAACATTCCTGCCACACTAGCTGAGACACCAGCATATTGAATGTTGAATCACCTTCTGTCTGACTAAACTCGCTGAGTTAACATAAATATCATTCCTCATAAAGTTTAGTTGATAGGTGGATAGCATTCAATAGCATTGTACCTTATAGGACAGTATTTCTGAATTGTCTCTGTATAGTAATTCAGTCCTTTTGTGTGAGATGAATTTGTGGCAATCTGTGGACATATGTAATTCGTGTCCATTTATCTTGGTTTATTCTGGAATTTAAAGAAATTATTTTCATGGGATGCCCACCCTTTAAAAATTTATGCTGAATGTTCATTTGTTACACAAATATTAAGCTGCTGTGTTCACTATAGTTAATTGCTGTACTTCGCTCAATGCATTCTGGACCAGCACGGATGAAGTGTATGTGTTGTAGGCTGCAAACTACAAATCAGCAGAATTACAAAGTAGTTGGATATTTGACTGTCATAGTTTAATCAATAGATGTTTTTGAAAGGTAAGAAGGTTTAAAAATCAATGTGACTAACATTTTAAGTAGTTTTTATAATTTAAGCAGCTATCTCTACATTTTTGCTATGCCCCAAAAGTTGCAACAGTTAGATACAGAGGCTAAAACTTCAAGGTTAAGCTGCTTGAAATCTAAGCTTGGCACTTTAAAATTGCATTTCTTGTAGAAAAGTTTCTCCTGCCTGGAGAAAGCTGACTGGAAAGATATTCATCAGTGAGAGGCTTGTCACAGAGGGTAGATGGTCTGAGATATGTTGCAAGGCTGTAATAACGAGTGTGGACACTGTCTGAACTGCACTAGGCACTCAATCTCAAAGGTCACGTTAACGACTTGTGTATGCTGGTACTAGCGTGGAAATGCCAAAGTTTGCTGGTTCATGGGCAGTTGATTCTTTTTATGTTGCTTCTGGTCAGACTTTCATTAGTGTAGCGGACTGCCCTTACATTCATAGTGTGCTGGCTGCAGTATAACAAACAGCTGGCACTGATGTAATGCAAAAGAGCTGTGGTCAAACTACTTATGGTCAGGGTATGATTTCTTTCCCCTCTTTCTCCCCCAGCGCCCATAGAAACTATTTTATGTCTCTAACGTAGGAGGGTCACTGCACAGGCCTGGAGCAAATATAGGTCTGAGCTACACTAATGCTGTTCAGTTATCCTTGTTAATTGTTAAGTATAATGGAACATGATCCAGTATAACATCTTGTACTCGTAAGCTTTTGCTGTTTCATTTAATAACGTTGAGCTATCTAGAGCATCCTGCTACTGAGATTTGGGAGTAAACAGACTAGTTGGTTCGTTTACAAGGGTTGGAGAAAGAGAAGGGGAGAGAGAGTTGCTTCACCATTGAGGTAATTATGGCAGTAAAACTAATTGTGATGATTTTACAAGAAAATGGCTGTTCTTGGGCTTTTTATTGTATGGGGTTGAGGGAGGGGTGGGGCGGTACAGTGTGAAGGAGAACAGAAAAATGGATGAAATTATTTCTTGAGGTGTATGTTGTTTGTGGCACTTGATAAAGGCAACACTGAATTCAACAAGAAACTCCCTTAACTGTAATATTCGCTGTTTGTGCGCTGTCTTCAGTACAAAACAAATGAAATTGCCTAATAATTTGAGGAAAATAACATAGCAAAGTGGAAATTCAGGCCTGAAAGAAAAAAAAAATTGGTTGAAGCAACTTTGGGAGTTACATTTTGTGGTGGAATTTTTTTCTTTTAGCTTGGTTTTAAACTGTTTTTGTCTGAATGTCACACTCCTGTGTAAATGTGCACATGTCTAAATCTATTGTGAAATGTGATGAAGGTCAGAGTGATTCTGTATAGAAACTGAAAAGGTGAATGTGTATCTAAAAGTTTGCCAATCCAATAAGGGAGTGTCTTTGGCTCACAAGGTGAATGCACCACAAGGTGTGGTACCAAAATATACAAAGATGCTCACCAAGTTTGACCCCAATTCTATGATTTAGTTAGCTGCTCCCTACAACAAAGACTCAATAACTTGGCCTCTTGCATTCCTGAGGAGAAGGAAATTTGGCAGGTTTCTCACTCTTGACTGGTGTGGATGTGTGTGTATGTGGACTTGGTTATGATCCTGGCTAAAATCTGATGGCTTTCTGATACCTGCTATGAAAATATAGACCACAGTGAGATGAAGTTGTGCTAATGGTTTTTCCTCGGGGGGTTCTAGGTGGGAGTTATTTTTGGATACTAAATTAAGCTGGCCTATCTGTACAAACTGCTGTTGTGAACTGTGTGTAAAACTAGAAGTTGGCTCCTTCTGATACATACCAGGCATGATCAAAATGGAGCACCATTGAAGTTTTTTAATAACTTGGAGAATATTGTAAATGTGGCCACTATAATAAGATAAACAAAGTAAATATTTGGCGAGGCGATGGCATATTGGTATTGTCACTGGACTGTTATTCCAGAGACCCACGGCAGATGGTGAAATTTGAATTCAATAAAAATCTGGAATCAAAAGTCTGATTATGACCACAAAACCATTGTAGATTGTCGTTAAAAACCCATCTGGTTCACTAATGTCCTTTTATGGAAGGAAATCTGCCGTCCTTACCTATTGAGGCCTAAATGTGACTCCAGAACCACAGCATTCTTAAATGCCCTCTGACCAGGGCCAGTTAAGGATGTGCAGGAATTGCTAGCCTAGCCATGGTGCCCACATCCCATGAACGAATAATATATATTAAAAAATTCTCTCAGTTTCTTCACTTGCTCTCTTGAAGGTGTTGATCTATATTAAGTTGCGATTGCATGGGTGCTGTTATATTATGAGAGCATATTAATTTTGTATTTTAATGAAGAGTGTGCATAAGGATTGTGAAGAGCTCTCAAATTTCTGATGAGTTGCCAAAGGCCAATTGAACAACAGTGATTTTTGTTTTCGACTAACATTCAACATTTATTAGTCTTTTGCTGATTTCCTGTTGGTATATTTGACTTTGAATAGATGGAATAGTATTATGTTGCAATGTGTAGTCGGTGCAGTGATTCATATGTATATCATGGATGCAAACATTGTGTTAACCTAGATGATGTACTTTCTCATTACAGTATATTGCATGAGGGTGTGGCACATAACATGTCTAACCAGTCCTATGTGTTTAATTTATAAGGTAATTGATGCCTGTTTAGGAAACATCATGGACACACAGCTGAAGTTAACTTATCCCTGAATGCTTACGGAAGTTGAATAGAGTCCAGAATTTAAATCGGTGAGCCTGATTATACAAGGTTAAAAAAGCAATTCATATGTACTATTTTCTCTCCTGTGGTTGTTTTTTGTTTTTAGTGAATTAAAGCTCACCTCGTCTGTATATCTGCATTCATAACACCTTTGGTTTGATTTGCAAGGAAGTGCACTTGAAGTACAGGAAGGAATTAATTTTATTTCTTCCTTTCTCACATCACCCACATCCCAAACAATTTGAGGCATACAGATGTGGAACAGTTACATCTGACTCTTGAGCTTTGATTTTGGAAAAGGAGTTGATCTGAAAGACTAGACATCATTGTGTTGGCCAGCTACAGAAGATATAACTCACATTCTTTGGTACAATTGATTTTGAAATTGTCCAATATTTTTCAATCTGTTGGCAGTTGCAGTTGTACTTGCTGAGGCTCTCCAGCATGCAGCACCATGTGTTTCTGGCTCATTTCTGTAGCTTGCCAACTTTTGGATGTTGATGAAGCCAGTGACATGAGAGTGAGGAGGGTTCTGGAGGGTTATGGCCTCAGCAAAATGTATGCCTCAGGGTTACTCGCAGAATGTGATGCTTTTGTAAACTCGAGCCTTTGACAGCTGAAGAGTCAGCCGGAAGAATGGATACAATGCTTAGAGATTTCTAGTATGTTAAGATTTCTGATATACTGTTACACAGTGTACCAGCAGAAGTGACTTCGATGTACTTCACCCTTTCTTAGGAAACTGCAATACCAGGAAGTTTGAAGCCTGAATGCTCAAATCAGTATGCAGCGTATCTTTCTGAAGACAGAGACATTCTTACAACTTGGCTAAATAAGTCAGTCCTCAGTTATTTTTATTACTTTCGATTTTTTTGGGATGATCAGTGGGGGTTCCTAATGGGCTTTGATTTGACGACCAAAAAGAATATGCAGTATTTTCAATGTCCGTGTATAGAAACCAATTGATCTTACACCTCAAAAACTTTGTACCCAATAATTTTGGTGGTGTATCTGAGATGAAGCGTAGCTGACGACTCCCTAGTGCATGTTGGTCCTTTTTTTGATCGGGACACTTGATTTATAGTAGGTGTTCTCCAATTAAGTTTGGGCTAGCTCTTTTTGCTGTCTAGCTACAGGATGGCCTGATACTAATGGCCGCTGTGACCAAAATTTCAGGAACAGACGGAAAATCATGTGACTTAAAGCCACCTCTTTTCTTGGTAGAAGCATGATCTTTTTATTCTCATGTGGGCACAGCTTGCATTGCCGATTTCTAGTTTCTTGAGATGGTAGTGATTCTAACTAAATGACTTGCTAGGTCACTGGCGCAAAGTTGCATGTCAACCATAGATAAAAGCAAAATACTGCAGATCCTGGAAATCTGAAACAAAAACAATGCTGGAAAAACTCGGCAGGTCTGACAGCATAGACTTTCACAGTGATTACCCTTGTTCTGCTATTATCACATTCTGCTTTCTTATATTTATGCCACTATAGCACCTTTTTTAGCCCTTAACACTACCATTAATACTCCCTTTGTCCTTTTGTTCATGACATCTTTGTCAATCTCTCCTTTGCCCCCACCTATCGTTGCCCTTCTATCCAGCTTCACCTGCTCCACCCCCCTTAACCAATATAAATTTCATCACATTTCTATTTCTCTTCAGCTTTGAAGAAGGGTCATACGGACTCGATGTTAACTCTGTTTCTCTCTCTTCAGATGCTGCTAGACCTGCTGAGTTTATCCAGCATTTTCTGTTTTTGTTGCATGTCAACCATGTTCCTCTGGGACTAGAGTCATGTATAGGCCAGACTGGATAAGGCCAGCAGATTTCCTTCTCTAAGGGCATTAATTAACTAGTTGAATTTTTACAGCAAACCAATAACCACATGGTCACTTTTTTTAATATCAATTTTATTTCCAGTTTTTATTAAAATTTTCACTTCATTATGAAATTTGAACTCTAGGTTATTAGTCCAGGCTTGACTTGAAAAACTTAGAGCTTCCAGAACTGCGTGTGAGCAGAAAACAAATATAAATGCTCTACCTCTGTAGCCCAACGTTTCAAGTTCTCAAAACCTTAGGAGTGGGATAGTACTAAAATAGTTGTGCGCAAGCTGTTCTTGAATTTATGGCTTTTGTGCTTCACATTTAGAGTTGATTTTACACTCTATCCTGCCTTTTTTGCCAATGGCTTCTATTCATACTATATATTTGTGTTGAAGTTTTTTAAAAAAAGTTAGTTCCCTGATGGCTCACGTTGAGTGCGTCGTCTGTTGTAGTATTGAATTGTATAGCTTCAGTATTAGGTTAGTTAATCTTAGTTGGGGCTCCCTTGTAAAACTCCGATTTGGCTGCTGCATGAAGGGATGAGAGAGACTGGGCAGCATTTCCGCATGTGATTTATTAGCTAGTGACTTCTTTTGTAAAAGAGTGTGGTGAACCTGGGATTGAATTAGGCCATGATATATGTTTTAAAAGCCAAGTAACCTGATAATGGTCATTGTCAGGGTGGAAACTCTAACTTTTCTTTCCATCAGATATTGATACTGAACACACAGGTTATTAGTAGTCCCTTATTCCATCTCACTTAGTCATTTGGAAAAACTAGCTCAGCAACCAGGTGAGTAATCAACAATTTTTTTTTTACAAAAAGTAGTGATAAATAAGTGGTGAGAAAAGAATGTCTGATAAAGGGCAAGGGAAATCAAATTTAAAAACTCTACTCATAAAAGCAAAAAACTGCGGATGCTGGAAATCCAAAACAAAAGTAAAAATTAAAAATACCTGGAAAAACTCAGCAGGCCTGGCAGCATCTGCGGAGAGGAACACAGTTAACGTTTCGAGTCTGTATGACCCTTCAACAGAACTAAGTAAAAATAGAAGAGAGGTAAAATATAAGCTGGTTTGTGGGTGGGGGGGTGGTGGTGGTTGTGGTGGTGGTGGGACAAGTAGACCATGTTCAACACCTCTTTGTCCTTTTGTCTATGACATCTTTTGGCTATCTCCACCTATCACTGGTCTTCTATCCAGCTCTACTGTGTTCCTCTCCGCAGATGCTGCCAGACCTGCTGAGTTTTTCCAGGTATTCTTATTTTTGTTTAAAAACTCTACTTCCTGTTTTAATCCAGTAAAATTGGCTCAATGTTTTTAGTTTCATGTGCAGTATACTCTGGATAATTTGAAGTTACTTGTTAAAAGATTTAATTGATCCAATAATTTAAGTTGGAAATTGAATTTGACATTAATTCAAATTATTTTTTTAAAGATTAGATTTATTTAGCGGAGAACTGTTCTTTATTGCATCTAGCATAATTGGGTGTCTTGAAACCTTCAGGATATAATCATTTTGAGATTGGATATTATGCTTCTTAAAATACCAGTAACCAGTTTACCATTTCTATTAAACTAGTGAACAAAGGAGTTTTGAGGCAGCTGCAGTAAGCATCTGTAAAATGATACTGCATGGTACAATCTTTACACTTTTGAAGCTAAATTTTGAAATTGTAGCTGGATTTTCAAATTTAACTTGTTTTCAGTAAGAAAATGTAATATCACACCACTTAATTATAATAACCCTAAATTTACTGGTAGGTAGTTGTATAAGACTTATCCACTTAAGTTACATAAAATGGGGCACTCATTTAATAAATTTTAAGTTTATGACCTAATTTTTGCATTACTATTTAACCCTCCTACAATTCGCATTTTTATATCACTCAAAATCAGCCTGGGTTTGAGGATTTCCTTACGAAGCAAGTAAGCTACGTTTGAGCTGCCCGCCTATCTACTCCCACTCAGTCTTCCATTTTTGATGGGAACCCCAGACTTGTGCTGCTTGAGTTTTCAAACACCAGCCATAGTGTACAGTGAACTATTACTGCATGTGTAGGAGCATCCTTGATGTACTTCTACATCTGTTAGAGGAGCACCATGCAGCATGCTGACTTTGCATTGTGTGCTACCCTTTTTTAAAATGATTGTAGATGAAGGAGCGGCATTGTTTGTGTGCTGTTTAGTCCAGAGTTCATTTGGCAAGAGGTGTTCTGACTTGTTGTGCAGGCAGGTGCAATAGAGCTCAAGTCAGCCAGCCAGAGGGTTTGAGCTGAATAAGGTCTGCTACCGTTGATGCAGTTTCTTAATTTGTCTAAAATTGTTTGTTCTTGTAATAAATTAGTAAGTGAGCAGTAGGTTACACATCTTTGTAGCCCTATTGTACATAGCCCATGTTCAAAGCCCTGTGGAATGTTAGATGAACATCTTTAAAAAAGAAACTAGTTGGCATATTTACAACCCAAGTTAATTGGTCATATGATTTTTATCACTCTGCACCAATTTAGCAGTAACAGCACTGTGTACGTTGGAAGAATCTTTTGCTTAATGCCAGTGGTTATTTATGGGAGTCAACTTGTTCAATATTGTCATATTCTTGTTTATGCAATTTTTTTAAAACTAAATTTTCACAAAGATAGTTAAGATCTAGTCTATTCATCACTTAGTACCACATTTAAGTATTGTGTCCTTTTTACGTTGCTAGAAAATATATCCAGAGATGCAGCCCCAGTTACCAACTGCCGTAAAACAATTTTATTCGTTTTTTTGTACAAAGTGTGTGATAATCTTAGCTTGGGTGGGGAGGAAGGGAGAGAACTATCATGCTTTGGCTATGTTTAAAATAATCATTTCAAGGTGTTCTGTTTTCTCAATAGTTATTGCTGGCATTGTCTAAAGTTTCACTCTAAAATGCTTGCCAAATGGGGAAATTGAAGATTCCAGTAGGAAATACGTTTCTTGGGGTTGAACTGGTTATGTCTACTTTAATAAATGAGTTTTTTTAAAGTTGCTTTTTGTATTAGTATTCTAATTCAGATTCCTGGAAATGGTGTCAATAAACTGCCTCTGGCGATTATATTGCTGGATCCAGGCCTCTATTCTGGGGTAAATTTGCAGGCTCAGGCTAGTTTTGCTGATCTGAGATTGACAGCAGAATAAGAAGTCTGGATTTAGCCTGGGAGCTGGCTCACAGAGATGGTAGTTTACCAGATTTTGAATTAATGTTGGACAAATATAAAATCAGTCGTCAATTTGAACTCAATTGCTTTTTTCAAATGAAGTGAAAATGATATTATAGCTGAGATCCCTAAACCCCTAGGATTGCACTTTTGGCAATATTTCAAAACTGTATGCAGATATGCAAGACTAATTTAAACAGATGCATCAATGGCCCCCAAGGGTCATTGTGGTGCTTCTGCCTTTGTTACCATTATTTGGGAAGCACTAACAGAGTTCCTTTTTAAATAAAATATAAAAAGGTTTCAGTTCCACAACAGTTCTAGAAATAACTATTTCAGTTTGTTTTTATTATAAATTAACAAAGTGCTTGTCAGTCATTTTCATCTTGTTTACCTCATTTTTGTTTTGATGAAGATGCTGACCCAGCATATGTGTTTTCCTTTTATTGATTCTGCACTTCGTTCACTACCTTATATTGTTCCTTCCTTATTCTGTATTTGCTTTTTTTTGTGCACAGAGCCATCTTGCTCTCCTGCTGAACAAAAAGCTCTTGTTGGTCCAGAGCTATGCATAGCTTTCCCATTGCATTACTCTCCACCTGAAAATTCTGGCCTGTGACTCATAATGTGCAGCCATTGTAAGCAAGACCAAATGATGTGACGCCCCTTTTTATTCTATTTGTTCACTCCAGCTGCCAGTCATCTAGGACCACTTCATAACTCTCTTGTGTATCTAATATTCAAATGCTCATGTAATGCAATGAAGTGTTTGTTTATCATGCAACTAACCAAGGAACTTAGAGATTTTACAAGTACTCAGGTAAAATATCTACTGTGTTCATTATAGTGACCCCTTGTGATAAAACAAATATATAAACAGTGCAGATATTTCCTGTTCCAGAACAAAGTAGAATTCCCTACAGAATCAGAAAATTGATAACACACGGTGAAGTAGAATCCATGTCAAGAATGGGCAAGTTCATGTTTCATGTGTGGACCCTTCAGTTCTGTTGAAGAATCCACATAAGAAAGGTTACTTTGTCTGTGTTTCTCCACGGATATGCATTGGGTCTAACGCATACTTTGTTAAACATGTTGAGGTTTTAAAATCAGTGAAAAGGGGAAGTGATACAGAGAAACTGTGAAATAAATTTGTACTGTACAACAGTACAATTATATGCAAAAAAATCTATTTTTCAGGTCATTCTGTCAAGCTATGCTTTTAATTTGGAGCAGTGGGCTGCTGAAATGATGCAACTTCCCCTGAATTATATTTTTCAAATAATTTCAAAAATGCTATTTTAAAAAAAAACCTTTTGAGTTTTGACATCTTAATGGATTCACTGAGAAAATCTTTAAGACCTTATTAGTACAAACAATTTGCATGTAAGTTTTAATTTCTAACCACTTCCTCTAATGTCACCACACCCCTTTGTTCATGTTTCATTCTGGTCCTTTTTAATAATTTGTAATTCAAGGAATAAGAGATTCATAGCTTCCCTCCATTTGGTAATGTTTACTAGTAATATAAGAGGGATGGTTTTGAGTGAACCGTAGATGTTCAACTCAAGTACAGCTTTAAACTGAGACCTTTTCCATTTTAATAAAATAGCTTTTTAAACTACTGGTCTTTGGTCTGTCTGAAACTTATTGGTTTTCCAGCGCAAAGAGTTGTCCCCAACCGAGTGTAGCAGACTAGCACTTTCCAAGGTCCAGGACTACGTGCTGAGGGACACAGTTAAGCTTGGGGCAGCCGCCGCAAAGGCGCAATGGGGAAGGGTCGCTGCCTAAGACCTTTCTGCCACAGTGCACTGGGGGGCTGGGAACTGTAATGAGCCCCTCAGTCTGTACAGATTAAAATGTATGTCTGCCAATGTTTGAAATATTAATTGTTTTTTCTGATACACCTTGTGTTTCAGTTTGTAAAAGTTGAACCTGTTTGTATTTTTGTAATGGTGATTTAAAAAGTTCGAAATGTTTTTGAAGATTTATGAATAAAGTATATTTTTGCAAAAAAAAAGCTTTTTAAACTACTGGTAAAGCTTGGACTATTTACATTGCAGCTGCTAGTTGTAAAAATGAAAAGCTGATTTTTGTATTGGTCTGCTAATGTCACTGGTCTCTGGTGCATGCATGAGTGTCTTACATCTGGTAGCGACCTCAGTGTAAACTTCCTGGGTTTCTAAGGCTGCCAGGAGAACCTGTTTTTCTTTATATTAAAAAGTGGATCCTGTTGGTGGCAGTCATTATGAATCCAGCAACTTTTGGGTGGTTGTTCATTTGCGTAAGCGCTGAGCCTTGGGAACAAACAGTGCCAGGATTTCACTAAATAATACCGAACCAGCCAAAGGCTGAATAAAAGCTAATAAAGATTAATTGAGTATTTGAGGCTCAGCACATTGAATTTTCAAAGGGAAAATTGGTCTTGTGTTTTCCTTTCCATAAAAAGTAGGATCTTAGGGTGCAAGACAACCGGAATAATGATGAACTATTTGAGAAAAATACTGATACAAGTATCTTTTGGGCTATAAACAGGTAGGGTTATATGATTGTTGAAACTGGCTAAAGTCTTGCCTGCATTTTTTCCAAGTGGGTCCATTTTTGCCAGATGATGATGAGACCAGTCAATCTGATTTTAAATTTATTACAGAGCACTTTTTTTGTTAGAATCCTACACAAGATTCTCCCATGACATCAATAATTTATAAGACAGTTAGATCCACAACTTTGTGTGCACAGTTGAGTTTTTTAAATTCTAGGGTGTCCCTTGTGAAGTGAACACACATACAAATAGGATGCCAACTCCATCCAGAAATTCTGGATTGATGTTGATAGTTTCGCACCTGTTGTTCAGGTTGTACCAGGGTAGGGCATGATGGCCTGTATATAGCGTTTTTGTATCTCTTAACAATCTGGTTAAGGATCATTAGGCTAGAATTTTGAAGCATCAAATTGCCAGTTAACAGGCTGCCTCTTTAAACAATACATTCTTGTATTTTTGTAGATTTTAATGAAACAAAGTAAATGTTATAGTTCAGCTTGTTAATCAGTGATGCACATTTTTAAACAGTTATTTTTGTGAAACTTTGGGCAAAGTGCACTAGTAATGCAAGAATATTGAATAAGATATTGTTTTGCAATGAATAAAATGTCGCAACCACCATCTGAGCAACTTACACCAGTGCCTTGTACTTTCAGAGTAACAAGTATTTGTGGAGTAGGTTACACTGACAGTATACAGCTCACCACCAATTTCTTGAGGGAAATTTGGGATAGCAATAATGTCCACATCTCATGAATAATTAAGAAGCATAAAATTGATGTTTTCCTCCTTTTGTATCACTAGGATATCACTCATTTGAAGTAACAGGGCTTGGGCGTTATATTTGAATTGTAAAACTGGCTTTTTCCCCTCTTTTCTATCCCTCATTCCTCCTCACTGCCACCCTCCCCCACAACAATCCCCCCTCTGTGCCCCATCAGCTTGTAATTTAGAATAATCTTTATGGAGGAAACCATGTTGCTGTAGGCAGAGTGGCTGTTCCTTGAAAATAGTTGCTGATGTTGCCCATAGGGATTTTTCTGGTATGCTTGACGTGGCCCATTGATTGCTGCATTGCAAATGTCACCAGTGGTATAAAATTTAGTATCTTGTGCATTTATAATTGTACATTATATGATGTCAGCAGCTTATTCAAAATTGGTGTGAAGATAACATCAATAGAATATTTTAGAATTTTATTGCTGCAATATTTGCACTCTACCACTTGAGGGAGTGCCAATGATATCACTTGTTTTGATGGGAGCTGGTGGTGCAAACCATGGTTTTCCAACAGGATTGAAGGAACCTGAGTAGTGTTTCAAACTCTTATTATGTCAACAGTTGTTTCTTAGATTGATATAGGCCAGAATAACCTGAATTCATAGAATATATTTACATTATACTCCTATCTGGTATCATTCTTGTCTGATAACTCTTTGAAGTTTGTTTTAGTACAAAAACTAGTTTTGATTGCAAACAGGTTGAATGGGCTTTCATACAAATGTTTGACCATAGCACTGAAAAAAAAAATCACTTGTTGACCTGCATTACTAGACAAGTTTCCATTCTAAATATCTATTTTGTGAATAATGAATGTCTAAATTGGATTCTTTTTGGGGCTTCATGGGGTGCATTGACCCGCATGGACCTTTTTGAGGCCTTCAAATCCACATTTCTATTTAATTTCCATTTGACTCAATTGCAGATGCTCCCAGATTTCCTGTGTTATTTACATTCCAGTGAGGAAGATGTTTTTAAAAACATCTTTCCAAACCTGTGTTGGACTGCTGTTTCTATATATGGGTGATTCTGTAATTAGATATATGTGCTTTTGTATATGTTGAATAATTCACTTTCAGTCTATTGTTTTCTGTATATCATCTGTGTACAGTATTTCTGTCAGGCACCATTCCAGCTGTTTTCTTCCTGCAGTTCCAATACTTGTGATGAAAGAGAATGAACTCTAATGAATGCCACAATGTACAAACCATATCCTGGGAAGCAAGTTGCAGAGGCTGACGGCCTGCTAAAAATGTTTTAGGACTGCCCTCTTTTATAGTATAATGACATTTGTCTACTATGATTAAACAAAAGCATTAGCATATTAATTTAGAGTACTGCATGAGAAGTTTTTAATTAAATCTTTGACAGTGTTTATAGATTAGAGCCAAAGTACACTGTTTTGAGATGTGAAGTAACATGAAGGAGGAAGATTTGTTGTAGCTGTTGTTGAATTCAGTTCCAAGACCAAGAAGGAAGTAAATTTACAACAGGAATGTAAAACTCTAAAGCTGAGCCATTGATATTAAATAAATAACTAAACTAGGAAACAGAAAAGCGGGCCTGACAGTATTGGGTGGCATTGGGTTAATGTAGTAAGTGATTTTTGGATTTGTTTTGTTTCTGGTTTTAATACTACTCCTTTACAAAACTTTGCAAACTGCCTGATATCAGAGGCTCAGTTTGGAGTAAATTTTAATGAAACAGTGTGCAAGCTATAAACTCTCTGATAATTAAATCACTGTCTGTTCAACAAACTTGTCTCTGGTGCCCCTGTAATGGCTTAGTGAGTTTATTCAGTTACTGGCTGAACCATACAGTTGAGGAAAGTACCAGCTTTGACCCCCACCCACTCATTGCTGCAGCTGGGATCAGCTAACTGGCCTTGCAGCACTGTTCCCACATCCTGTGCTAGGGAAGAGAAAAGCGTCTGAAGTTCCCACTGTCTATCTGGGGACCCCTGATGAGGAGTGACTGCATTGGATGAGGACAGAATCCCGGTTCACTGTAATGCTCCCTGTGTCTTGGATGTTAATATATGAATAATGGCTACTTGGGTCTTCATGATACCTCAGTCTATGAAACAGGAGGGAGAAAATTGGAGTGTAAGCTAATTTTGATAGTCTACCCTGGATGATGTGCAAATAAGCTTCCATTAAATATCTTGTTTTTCACTCATAATCATTTTAATAAGGGGTATGGGAGAATAATGTAAATCCCTTTCCTTTTTGCATTGACGTGAGAGCGGTAAAGTTGGACCAAAAAAGTCCAACTCAATCTGTGGGAAAATGCAGTCTCCATAAATTACTGTAAATTAGCTCAACTGCAGCCATGTTATTGAACATTATAAATAGATACTTTTGCAGCAATAGAAAGAGGAACAGAATCCAAGTTTGACTTTCATATTGTGAAAGAGCTTAACACAGGCAAATATTGTGAAGTGCACCTTTATGCCATGAGTTTAATAAGTTACTTTAGTCTTATAAACTCGGAGCTTTGGGTCCTCTTTGTAATTATTGAGCCTCCCACAGTCATGCTGGCAAGTACTTGTATTTTAGTCAGTTTGAACCATTCAGAGTTGCGATATTTGTGTGTTGGTAATGTCTTTACCGTTAATTGCCTCTGGTGCTATTGTTCCCAGTTATTAGAATGTTAATTTCCTCAATTTGAGATTTGGTTTTAAACTGATTTCATTAGTTAAGACAATTAGCACTTCATTTAGATTGTCCTACCAGTATTAATTGTAATCTATAATTGAAAATGGATGTCTCTTTTTGTTTGCAAAATACCATCTTTACAGTTGGAATTACTTGATAGCTGTTCATACAGTAGGGCTACTGGTAAAGCTATTTCATTTTATTTGTTACTTTTCCACTGCGGTTAAATGTAAAAAAAATCTATACCATGTACTGGTTAATGGTGGTAGTGCAATTCTTCTTCTCAGGCAGTCCCTCAGAATTGAGGATGATTTGCTATCAGTCTGATTTGGTGGGTTCTGAGATGGCTGATAAGTCCAATCCATGTTCTGTGGAGTTGGCAACATCTTGAAGGGTTGGGCAGATGAGTTTGTTGGGGGGGTGCTGGGTTTGTGCATTCTGTGATGACTTTATTTCACCTTTTTGCATGCTTCTGATGAAGTCTTTCTGTATTTGATGCCTTCCTGAGTGAACCTTCTCCATTTTGGTCAGTCACGGGCCAGAGACTCCCATGAGTCAGCAGGGATGTTTTGGCTTCTTCAGAAATGTTTTGAGGACATCCCTAAAGCTTCCGCTGTCCTCCGAGGAGTCTCTTGCCGCAACAGTTCCAAATAGAACAGTTGCTTTGAGAATCTGGTGTCAGACATATGAATGAACATGTGTAGCTAGTGAAGCTAGTTTTTGAGTTATTAGTGCCTCAATGCTGGGCATATTGGCTTGGGATTAGTGCAATTACTATACAGTTCAGTCACTGCTGTGTGAACATATAATGGTGAATGAGGGCATGCTCAACTTAAGTAACATCCCTTAGTTTTCAGGTTTAATGATTAACTTGTTCCATGCAATTTCCTGAAATCTTGCCATTTGGTTTCTGTGCACCTCTTTCAGTTTTACATGTAATTAGCAGCTGGTGTGAGCAGTAGCTTTTTTTATTTTCCTCTCTCTAAATCATTGTAAGTTTCTGTGTATAACTAGTAAAAAACGAAAAAGGTAATTAATTTTAAAAAAGTATCTGGGGCCATCACTAGACAGGTATATTCTTGGTAGTTTAACATTTTTCTGTTTTGTTTTTCTGCTTTTAACTTCAGTTTTAATCCTGTGAATTATTTTGAATCTGGATTTATTTTTTTAAAGCATACCAAATGGAGGTTTTGGGGTATGGGGGGGATTGGTGGAATCTCCTTCTTCCCCATCCCCCAATATTTAATGAAATTCTTGTGTACTCTATTGCATGGACATTGCTATACACATGTTCACTCTGTGTAGGGTTTACTGTATTTCCTATGATTTTTTTTAAAGACCTGGCCTGGCAGCCATTAAATGTGCTGTTTATCTGACAACTCTGCACATAACAGAAATGAGGAAATAAATTTAATTATATAGGGTATTTAATTCTGTACGCTAACAGTATGACCCAGCAGAAATTACAAACTAGCCAAAGGCATGGCTGTGGTGATGCCCTTTTGGCCAGGTTGCAAATTCACCATGAAATAGAAGCAAATATATTTCAAGTGCATTATCACTCAATCATTTACCACCATTCAGTGTGAGACTTTTGTAGTCTCTCTTTCACAAAAGTTTGCAATTCTGGTTGAGAGATCAGAAGACCAACAGGGATATCTTGTTTGTTTTTCTATATCAATCAAAAATGTGACTAGCCACATCTGGATTCCCAACTAGCCACATGTGAACAATATTCAACTAAAGGCAGGGATTTTGTCAAACTGGATACTTGTCAAGCATGTTTATTGTACTATTTATATTGTAAGCCAGAGTGTGTTAGCATGCGTTTATATTTCTGTTAAAATGATACAGCAGCAGCTAATACAATGCAGTGCTTCCCATCTATAGTCATTGTGCACGTTGATTCTCTTATGCGAGAGGTTGTTACAGGAAGTGTGGTCAATACTTCTTCCCCTGACTGTAAATTTGTGAGTGCAGTGTTGAAGTTGGTATTGTTCTCATTACAAAAGTAATGGTTTGTACTGGAGGTTTTATTTTAAGGAAGCAATTCCTCTGTAGATTTTCCAACTGACAGAATGACATGTGGATACTTCATTTCAGGTTTTTCGTTTTCTCATGTAGGTTTTGGGTTGGAGGAGGGGGTGGTGGGGGGGGAGGGACAAAAAACCTGTTGTTATATATCACAGATGAATATTATTGATCTGGAAATTCCTAAACAAAATTAAACTCTGTTTGCCCAGCTGTTAGAATGGGGGCTTCAGGATGGTTCTTTAGCTGTTTTTAAATTGACCTTGGAGACGTACCAGCAGCATTGCTCCTCGACATGTTGGATTTTTAACAGCCAGTTACAACTCTGGCCTAAGCTTGACTGATTTATAAATCATACATGTCAAGAAAATTTGCTTACTGGGCCTTCCTGGGTGGATCTGTTAAGTTTACGTGGAGGTTATCTCCAGCAATGCAGGTCTCTCACATTTGGGGGAATTGGTGATTCTAATCTTTTACTTGGCACAAAAGCAGCATTAAAGCCCCTAATGTTCAGGTTTTGTAACCTTGTGTTGGCCAGATTATACTGGAATTGTAGATCATCAGATTGCATGTGTGTATGTCATAGTATTGCGTGTTAAATGTATGACAGTGGTTAAAGATTTGGAGGAAGCCAAAACATCCTTTGTAAGGTATATTGTTGGCATTAATACAAGTAATAATGATACATCACAAGCCAAAATATTGCAGTTTAGAGCATGGCGTTAATTGCTTTTAAAGAAAGACATGCATTTATATAGCGCTTTTTATGACCACCAGACATCTCAAAAGTGCTTAACAGCCAGTGAAGTACTTTTAAAGTGTAGTCACATAAACTCAAACTGTCACTGCAAGGCATCCAAAAGGAGAGAACGTTGATGCTTCTGATTATGATGTAGTTGCCAATTTATGTAAAAACAGTACCAAAACATAAGAGCAAAATACTCAGGATGCTGGAAAACCGAAATAAAAAGAGAAACTGTTGGAAATACTCAGGTCAGACAATTATCTGTGGTGAGCAATAGAGTTAACATTTCACTTTGTTGAAAGGTCGTCAACCTGAAACATTAATTCTTATTTCTCAGCAGCTGCTGACTGAGCTGAGTATTTTCAGCATTTTCTGTTTTTATATCAAAATACCAATTCCTATCACTAGACAGATGGCAAATGTAGAATCAACTGCAGTTGCAATAAAAGATTGGAAGTGGGTTTAAGTCATCCACTGATAGTGTTAGAATTGTTTTTGTAAAAATGAGTATTTCTGAAAACCATACATGGCACATGTGATTGTTTTTTAGTGTTTGGGAAAGCTTGCTCAGTGTCAGTATTAGCAATGGTATGGAATAGTATTGTACAGGTAGGAATGCTTAGCACACAACCCATAGCTCTTATTTAGTATTCTGGTAGAATTGGGTGGATGTGGTTTTTTTTAGCCAGATACTAAATACACAACTCACAGAAGAACAGTGGCTTATTTTGAAACTTTAAGTGCAGCACCAGTATGTTGCAACAAAATAATAATGGGCTGTGTAGTAGAGTTGGCACAACTACAAGTACCACCTGCTGTACAAAGCACTTTGTGTGCAGCTAGGTTCCAACAGTACCAGCATAAATGAATCTATGATGTGTCATTAAAGAAATACTACAGTCAGCTCTCTCTCTTGTTCCCCCTGCCCCCCATCTCCCCAGCTTCACTCCACAGTAGTCATGTATTTCCACTGCAGCTTAGTACCCTGACCTGATTTGAAAATGAGCGTATTTGCTCTGCTCGCTTTTCCATCAGTAGTGTTGTATGTGTAACACTTGAAGCTTCAGTCTGCAGCACAGAAAATACCCCCAACCGAGACTCCTTGGGGCCATGAAGGTTGTGGTCTTTTGCAGTATGTAGGCAAAGATCACACACACCTCATCTCTTATTTTTGAAAGTGTCCTAATGAATGCAAGATGAAAAGCTTCGACATGTCTTTTCTTTCTCAGCAATATTTTAAAAATGTTAATTGAATATGTGGACAGAATTGTAGTAACCTATCTTTGTGGGTTATTTGACCAAATTGAATTAACTTAAAAACGTAACCATGCATGGAGATTCAAATTAGGGACTCATCCTGTTTCTGTATTTTTCTTTAATTACTACTGTACACCAACAGAAAAATACTAGTAATGGGATTAAAATTTAGGAAAATTTGGTAGGAAAAGAGTTTTTTTTAACAGTGAGACTAACGTTTACAACAGTAGTTACAAAATGGCTTCTGTAATGTTAACACACTTCCTTTGGTTAAATGCCATTATCCCGGGGAGGGCAGAGAGAATTGCAGAATGTCTAATATTCTCAGGCAAACTCCATTCATAAGCTGAAGACCACTTATTTGTAAATGTTTTGCGTTTCAGATTTTGTTTTTTAAACCTCACCTTTTATCCCTTTGATTTTGACCCCACTTTCTGTTCACACCAGCAGGAGAGGCCTGTCTTTTTTAATAATCAGACGTGGTTATGGTCAGGTTACAAAATTTCTGACCAACACATGCTGGAGGAGGTTTTTAAAAAAAACTTGTGTTTATATAAGGCCTTTCATGACTACTGGTCATCCCAAAGTGCTTTACAGCCAATGAAGTACTTTGAAATGTAGTCATTGTTGTAACATCTCCAACAAGAATCTAACCATCTCCCCATGATATTCAATGGCATTACCATTACTGAATCCCCCACTATCAACATCCTGGGGATATAATTGACTAGAAACTGAACTGGACCAGCCATGTAAATACTGCGGCTACAAAAGCAGGTCAGAGGCTGGGAATTCTGCAGTGACTACCTCACCTCCTGACTCCCCAAAGCCTGTCCACTACCAACAAGACACACGTCAGGAATATGATGAATATTCCCAATTGCCAAGTCCAGCTCCAACAACACTCGAAGCTCAGTATTATCCAGGACAAAGCAGCCCGCTTGATTGGTACCCCATCCACCATCTTAAACATTCACTCGCTCCACTACTGATGCACAGTTGCAACAGTGTGTACCATCTACAAGATGCATTGCAGCACCTTCCAAACCAGCAACCTCTGTGACCCAGAAGGACAGGCAGCAAATGTGTGGGAACACCTAGTTCCCCTCTTAAGCCACACAGCATCTTGATTTGGAACTATATCACCCTTCCATCATTGTGGTTGGATCAAAATCCTGGAACTCCCTTCCTAACAGCATTGTAGATGCACCTACACCACATGGACTGCAACAGTTCAAGAAAGTGGCACACCACCACCACTTCTGAAAGGCAGTTAGGATGGATAATAAATGGCGGCCGAGCCAATGACACCCACACCCTGTGAAAGAATGAGGGGGAAAAAAACGTAGCAAGTGCTCATAAACAGCACCATGATAAAGATCTTATAAACTGTTTCTTTTGATGCTAATTGATGGAAAACTATTGGCCAGGATAATTCCCCTGCTTTTCAAAATATTGCCTTGGGATCCTTTGGCAGACAGGGCCTTGTTTAAAGATCT
This sequence comes from Carcharodon carcharias, assembly GCF_017639515.1. Taxonomy (NCBI): domain Eukaryota; kingdom Metazoa; phylum Chordata; class Chondrichthyes; order Lamniformes; family Lamnidae; genus Carcharodon; species Carcharodon carcharias. The sequence goes on from NC_054480.1 coordinate 54,034,822, forward strand.
CATCTGAAAGGTAGCGCCTCAAATGCACTGCATGCTTTCAGTACTGCACTGGAGTGTCAGTCTTGATTTTTGTGCTCTAGCCCTGGACCCACTACCTTGTGATTCAGAGGCCGGAGTGCTACCAGCTGAGCCACAGCTGACATCACCAATTTTTCATATTCAATAGTTGTGTAGTTCTCTTAGTACTTAATGGAATCTGCAGGAAATCAATGGCCTACGGCTATTATTCATGGTTACAAAGGAAATCCATGAACACTTTGCATTCTTTAGAGGAGAGGATAGAATGGCAGAGAAAAGGGATTTTTTTTTTGAGGCAGTTGTTACTGAGGAACTGAAGTTGAATTATTATCCTTGCTCTCCAGAATCATTCTAGAATTGTGTGGTTTTGGCAGAAAACATATGCCCAGTAAAGCTTCATGTGTCAGAACCAGATCTGACTAGACCAGTTGTCTGCATAATACTCAAATTGGCATCCATTAGCCTTGAGTGTGGGTGGGGCGGAGTAGCATAGGATGATAAACTAATGGGATGGGAGATTAGTTCAACTGGGCGCAAAGGCATCCAATGTGGATGAGGGAGTAGTTGAACAAATAAACAGCAGTAGAGATGTTCTGGAAAATAGAGCGCCAAAGGCTTGGCAGTTCCAGGCTTGAAAGTGTTATAAGCTGCAGGGGAGTTTTCTTCTTTCTGGGATAAATGCAAGTAGTGACTTGTAGTAGGTGATGGTCTTGTTTCAGTCACGATCGTTGAAAAGGTATATGAAAAAGAATCCTTTGACAATTATAATCAGGGTGACCAACCATCCTGTATTTTCTAGGATTGTCCAGTAATTTGGCCTTTTGTTCCACATCCTGGCTCATGCCTTCCTGGGATGCGTAATTGCTCTGCAATTATTCTTCTGCATCTGCTTGTGCATGTGTTGGCTCCGCAAGTGCTTTGATTTGTGCTTGGGGTTTTTCAGCTGCGGAGCTCGTGGTAGGTTGTACAGGTTTTCCAGCATCACCCTTGTCCCTTAATTTATTCCCAAAGAGTTGGTCACCACCTTGGTTATAGTACCCAACACTGCATGCAAGTAGATGCTGAAATCCTTTTGCTTTGCATCGCCATGGATAGATTTCACAAAATAATTCTGGTTTTTGGGTTTTTAGCTAAACATAATCTTTATGGGCAGTATATTACACTTGGCGTTCGGGAGCACGCCCAAGCGTAAAATGACACATGATGATGTCGGACATGCGTTCCAACATCATTGCGCAGTCTCACGATATTTTGTTTGGTGAGTGGGTGCTGGAGTCAGCTGCGCACCCACCGACAATTAAAAGGCCTTTAAGAAGCACATTAAATTCAAATTTACACTGCCCGTCCAACCTAACAGTTGGTGGGCAGGTGAAAAGGCCGAGTGGCCTTTAAGCTTTTTAGGAAACCTCATCCATGGGCAGGATGAGATTTCCTAAAGCAAATAAACATCAAAGATTTTTGAATTGAAAACATGTCCCAGCTCATGTGACAGAGTCACATGAGGGGGCATGTTTTAATGACTATTTTATTTACTCTTTTTTTAATATAAACAGCACTTCATCTCCTTGAGGCAGCTCTGTGCCTCAGGGAAATTGAAGCATTTTTTCACGTGTAAAAATTGCACTAGACTCACTCGCCCTTACCACACAGGCAGCCTTAATTGGCCCATCCAGTGTAAAATTGCGGTGCAGAGCTGATCACAAACAGCGATCGGCTTCCCAGCCGCCCCTGCTGAGCACCCCCGCCAAGGGCAAAGTCCTGCCCCTTGTATTTACATCCAACAGTTACATCGTCAATTACTGAAGGAAACTGATATTTTTCTAAATTTCAATGTTTACATTACTCTACTCTTCTCGATCAAATGGATTTACACTCATTGCTCTCAGGATATTTACATTGCCCCTGGTTATTTCTCGGCTATAGTTAACTATAGCATATGGGCAATGACAGGAGTTTTTTAAATTTAGAAAAGTTATAAAAACGATAATTTTTCCAGCTTCAGTGGAATGATCAGGTTGGGAGCTGAAATTGTGGGATGGAGTGAACACTGAAAAACCAGTTAATCCCAAAATAATGATCTTCGGTGTAGAATTTTATTACAGTGCTACCAAGTGGCAATATTTTGAGAAATGGAAGTGGCCAGACATTATTTTTGTTCTGTTTTATTTTCTGGTCTTGGAGACGACCTCTTGAGGTGGGGTCCTTTTTAACTGTAAGTTAACAATTTGATTTTGAGACTTTTTTTGCATACGCCTTGAGGGTGGGTGGTTGGGGGAGAGGAAGCATGAGGTGGAAATGGAGATGGCGATGTGGGTGAAGATGACGTTCCCTCTAATTTGTGGCGTACACAGGCAATTTGTTTCAAGTGCACGGTCCCTTTAAATGTTTTTGCGTGACCGTGGCACGTGCTATTTCAAGGAGCTGGCTCATACGCGGCCTGGGTGGGAGACTTTTGGGTTGCTGTGTGCCTGCATAGCTTGAGGGGAATGTCAGTCAAGGTATCGTGTTGAAGTCAGAACTGGGAATAGCCAGGGAGACGGGAGGAGCTGAGTGGATAGCCTCAATTTTGTGAATGCAGGCATTAGTTCCTCAGAACTGGCACCTTCTTAAAGTGGGAGTTGCGGAGTGCGTTCAGGAGGTGAAAATGAGCCTGAGCATTTCGCCTGCTGTCTGGAATTAATGGGATGATTTAGTTGCAGAGGGCAAAGCAGGACTGTATGCATCTTAGGGTGGTCCGGCCGGTGAGTAGTCAGTGAAGTTTTGAAATTTTCTTAAGTTTGTATGTGTGTAAAGTAATCTGTGTGTGGTGGTGGGGGAAGAAAATAAAAACTATTACATTGGCAATGAAGCCTGTAGACAGACAGCAAACCTTAACCTTATCGAGATATTTCAGATATTTTATTGAGTTCTTTAGTAGTGCTACAAAGAAACTGAGAATTGCGTATTTCCCCAGATTCAGTTGTTAATCTGAGTGCCCTCCAGTAAATCAATCCTTTGGTAGAAATACGGTCTTAACTCAATATTTGCTGTTCGATTCAAAGGCAAAACTGGAGAACCCAGAAGTGGGATAGTAAAGGGCAATGGCTTACATTTTAAGAAATTTTGATATGTATTTTAGCCTCTGAGTTACAGTTGGCCCTAATGTCAATTGTATAAATATCCAGAAAATGTTGTATTCCAATTATCAGACTGGAAACTCAGCCTGCCTTTTCTAGCAGTAGCTGCAGTGAAACATTGGGCTGGATTTTGCAGTCAGTGGCACCAACCTTCATTACACTTAGTTTCTGTAGGTCTTTACACTCGAACTTGTTATTGGAAAACACAGGAAACTCTCCAGGAGACCTGGGATCTCTGAATAGGGTAAGCAACTGTGCATCTCCTTAACAAGTCAGATTGAAGCATTGTTAATGAGCAATGCAGAATCTGAACCAAGAAGTGTAAGTTAAGCATATTTAATTCGCCATCACATCATGTGAGAGAATTGAAAGTGAGGGAAAGAAAGATGGCATGAAGAGAGTTAAAAGACAAATATTTCTATTTTTTTAAACTATCTAACAATTAAAAGCTGAAAGAATGAGACTCCATGGCCCAAATCTTCGGTATCCAGATTGTCTGAGATTGGATGCAAGTTGAAGATGTGTGTTGGGACCCTGCTGAAGGCCTGACAGACATGTGCGCGCATGTTGAAATTGCCTCAGAAGTTCAGACTTCTGATGGGCTGATTTCTGCTGCCCGTGTCAGTGTCAGAGACTTGGGCCAGATATGCGAGACTTACATAAGAGCAGAACATAAGAACTAGGAGCAGGAGTAGGTAATTCAGCCCCCCGAGCCTGTCCTGCCATTCATTACGATCATGGCTGATTTCATTTCGGCCTCAACTCCAATTTCCGGCCCTCTCCTCATAACCTTTCAACCCATTACTAATTAAAAATCTGTCTATCTCCTCAAATTTATTCAGCGTCCCGGCATCCACTGCACTGAGGTAGTGAATTCCACAGATTCACGACCCTTTGGAAAAAGTACCTCTTCCTCACTTCTGATTTAAATCTACCACCCCTTAGCCTAAAACTATGGCCTCTCGTTCTAGAATGCCCCAGAAGGGGAAACATCCGCTCCACGTCTACTTTGTTTATCCCCTTTAGCATCTTATACCTCAATTAGATCTCCTCTCATCCTTCTAAACTCTAGCGAGTATAGGCCTAAACTGCATAAATAACCTCACACTTATCCACATTAAACTCCATCTGCCAAATTTTGTCCCATTCACCTAACCTGTCCATAACCATTTGTAAGTTTTTTATTTCTTCATTGCAACTTACTTTCCCACCTATTTTGGTGTCATTTGCAAATTTAGCTATAGTACCTTCTATCCCTGAATCCAAGTCATTAATATACATTGTAAATAGTTGAGGCCCAAGAACCGAACCCTGTGGCACCCCACTAGTTACAGCTTGCCATCCAGAAAAAGATCTATATATCCTGACTCTCTGCTTTCTGTTGGTTAGCCAATCCTCCATCCAAGCTAACATATTATCCCTAACTCCGTGTAATCTTATTTTGTGTATTAATCTTTTGTGCGGCACCTTATCAAAGGCCTTCTGGAAGTCCAGATATAGTACATCTACAGGATCCCTTTTGCTTGTCACATCTTCAAAGAACACTAGCAAATTAGTCCAACACTATTTACTCTTCATAAAACCACGCTGACTCTGATGGATTGCATTTTACCTTTCCAAACGCCCCATTACTACTTCCTTAATAATGGATTCCAACAATTTCCCAATGACAGACGTTAAACTAACTGGTCTATAGTTTCCTACTTTATGCTTCCCCTGCTTTTTGAATAAGGGCGTTATATTAGCATTTTTCCAATCCACTGGAACCTTTCCAGAATCCAGGGAATTTTGGAATATTATAGCCAATGCATCCACTATCTCCACTGCCACTTCCTTTAAGGCCCTGAGATGTAGGCCATCAGGTCCTGGGGACTTGTCACCCTTTAATCCCAACAGTTTGCTCAGTACTTTTTCTCTAGTGATGGTGATAGTTCTAAGTTCCTTCTTCTCTATACCCTCTGCACTACCCGTTACTATTGGGGAGGTACTAGTGTTCTCCACCGTGAAAACTGAGGAAAAATATTGATTAAGTGTCTCTGCCATTTCTGCATTCCCCACTATTAACTCTCCAATCTCACCCTCCAAGGGACCAACATTCACTTTGAATACTCTCTTTCCTTTTATATACTTGTAGAAGCTTTTGGCATCAGTTTTTACATTTTGCGCTAGTTCTCTTTCATAATTTACCATTTCTTTTTTTTTTAGTAACCCTTTGTTGATCTTTGAAAGTTTCTCAATCTTCCAGTCTGCCTTAGTTTTTGCCTTTATGTTATCTTTAACTTCCTTGTGAGCCATGGATGCTTTTTCCCCTTCTTACCATCTTTCTTCCTCTTTGGAATATATTTCACTTGGGAGGATACCAGGAAACTTCCCTGGAAATGTTATACTAACTTGGTGATTAGCCAGTGTAACTGATCTGAGGACCACAACTGAACCCCTGCCACAATCCCGTTCCCCTCCAACCCCAAACTACCTTACCCACTCACTCACTGAAAGATTTGAGACCTTTAAAGACTTACCTGAATATGACAACTACTGTCGTGAAAGAGAGGCAGTGTCCTGTCTTTTCTTGCACTCGGGTTCTCTCTCTTGCAACGCTCTCGCGCTTGCTCTCTCAGTAACTTCATATATTCCATGTGTGTTGACTGGAGAATCTCTTGGTGAGGTACTGATATGGAATTCCAGACCTTGGCAGCTGAGGGAACAGTCACCAATGCTGGAGCAATTAAAAAGAAGGGATGCTCAAGAAACCAGAATTTAGATGAGTGCAGTTAATCTTGGTGCTGGAGGAGCATGCAGAGCTGAGAGCAAGGCCATGGAGGGATTTGAAAACGAGGATGAAAGTCTCAAAACGTAGGCATTGCTTAACTGCCCTCGCAGAGCGACAGTAGCTTGCAAAGGTGATGGGTGAATGGGACTTGATGTAAGTTAGGACACAGCAGCAGACTTTTGGGTGACCTCCAGTTTACAGGGAGTAGAATGTGGGAAGTCATCCAGGAGTGCTTGGGGTTGTCAAGCCTTGAAGTAACAAAAGTACAGTATTGATGAGGATTTCGGCAGCAGACGAGCAGAGACTGAGTTGGACGATCGTTACCAGGTAGAACTTGGCCTAAGTGATGGTGTGGGTATGTGGCCGGAAGTGCAGTTTGAGGTCAAATTTGATACCAAGGCCGCAAGCAGTCTGGTTCAATCTGAGACTTTTGCCTGGGAGAGAGATGAAATCAGGAGACAGGGAGCAGAATTGTAGCAGATGGCATCCTCCTAATTTCCAAGTTTAACTACACGTGCGTGGTTACCCATGGACTTCCGCTTGAATAACAGCCAAGCACTGATAGCTTTTTGCCATGGAAATAGTGGTGAGCTTAAACTGATGAGTCCAAAGTAAAAATGGAGGCAGACACCCAGGTCTCCAATTTAGCAGAAACAAATGTGTATAGAAGTGAATGTTTACTCGGTTTCAAGCTGGACAGTTTTCAATAAAACCTGCTAAAGAGTAACTCCCCCTGGGTTTCTGATTTTCTTATTGTTCTTTATGTCCCTGACGTTTGCGCTGCTTTGCAGTGTGAAGCAGTTATACATTTTTGTGCAGAGTATCTTTATGAATTTAGAACTTTATTTCATTCAGTTATTTTTGGCACCTAAGCATAATGTTTAAACAATTTTTGTTTGTTGTATAATATTAATGAGTTAAATAGTGACATTTTTAATCTTATTTTGAATGCTCTGTGTATTTTGCTTTCAGCAATTGAAACCCCTGCATCTGTAAGCAAAAGGACACAAGGAAAGCAAGCTTTTGAGATTGAATTTGAAATTCTAAAGCTTTGTTGTCTCAAATAATGTGATGAGAATACAATATCAAGAACAGCTGAAGAAGAGCTTATGCCTTGGTTTACTGACCAGCCTACTCATGAATTTGTGATGAAATCTACTGAAAGCACGATAATGAAAACATCTGAGGATGTCAGAGATGATGTGAACTTAACACTTGGTGATGCGAAAAATTCTCTTGAACACCATTGTTCAATTTGTGACCAATATTTTCCTTTCGGTAGTCTTTTAACACAACATATGCACATGCATACAAATGAAAAGCATCCATTTTGTGACCATAGAACTTCCCAGAAAGCAAATTTGAAAATTCATCTTCAAAAGCACAAAGTAGACCATTTGCAGCAGGGTAGAAAAAGTGGAAGAAATAAAGCTAATCTGTCGCCTACAAGCTTTGAAATCCCAAATACTTTGTCGAACAGCGTCTGTCTTAATGACATTGAAATGAATGAGGCTGATGTTAAGCCAGTAAATGGTGTTGCTTTGCCCCTGGATGGTTTGGAAGGAAATGTTGCAGTCCAAGCTGAAGAATGTCCACCTCTGCCTTGTATGTTTTGTAATAAGGGCTTTCAACACTCTGAAGAACTCCGTCATCATGTAGTGATACAGCACAGACCCACGCTATGTGAGCCCGCGGTCCTCCGAGTGGAGGAGGGGTTGAGTCCTATTGTTGAGGCACACATTACTGTAAGCTCTCCAGAACAGGAGGCAAATGATGAAAATGAAGATGGTGAACTCAGCTGTAAAGTGTGTGGACTTACCTGTGAGAGTGCTTTGAGTCTGGAGACACACATGAGGAAGCACAAGGATTCGTTTACCTATGGTTGTAATGTATGTGGCCGACGTTTTAAGGAACCCTGGTTTCTGAAAAACCACAGTCGAACACATTTAAGTAAAGCTAGGGGAAAATCTCAGCAGGATTTAGAAGGCCCTGCAACCATCAACAACGTTGCTATGCAGGAACCATTTTCAGGAAATGTTGTCTCTCCTTATAAAATGTGCATGGTTTGTGGATTTCTTTTCCCTAATAAAGACAGCTTGAAGGAACATAGTAAAGTCCACAACAAAGATCTGCCTGATGACGATAGACTGGTTGATTACTCTTTAAATCCAGAAGTTGCAGTATCGCAGGGAGCATTCCTGCAAATGCTAAATTTAAGTCCCTTCTTGTCACAAAGTTGTAACAAACCTGTGAAGCTGGGAAAATGGATACCTGAACTTGACCCCTTCAATACATACCAAGCTTGGCAGCTGGCCACTAAGGGAAAAGTGGCAGTTGGCCGAGAGAATGTGAAAGATCCAGGGCATATAGCAAACTCTGAGAATGAAGAGGAGCCCTCTGACAAAGAGGATTCTAATGAACATTGGGCCACTGACAAAAGCAATAATGGTCCTACCTTGGAGAACCTCGAAAAATCTAAAATCAAAAACAGCAGTTTAGGCCAGAATGGACCACCTGCTATGGGCGATGTGGACATTGACCCCAAATTGACTCAGAACAAAATTAAACCGACCAACTGCACAATGTGTGGTAAGATATTTAGAACCTACCACCAGTTAGTGCTCCACTCCAGAGTACACAGGAAAGGCAGGAAAAGTGTAGAGAATCCTCCAATTTCTGTTGATGGCGGTGAAGCTGGCACTCAATCCATTGACTCTGTTACAGCAATTGAAGACCGTAGTCCAGGAACTGACAAACCTGAGGATGGTTCTGAAGAGGGCTCAGAAGATGGAGTTCTTGGAGAAGGACTTGCATCAGGTAGGAAGGTTATAAAACTGTTTGGATGCTTGGATCTAAAGTTCTATTAAATTTCTTGTTAATTCTCATTTTTCACAATTTGAAAGCCCCTGGTAGGTCCCTAATGTCTTGGATAAGAATCTGCAAACTTCTGCCACAGTATCTCGCTGTAAGATAGAGCCCAAATTTTCGGTGACCCTGTGGTCAGATGCAGGAATGTTTCACAAAATGGAGCAGTCTCCCAAGTTCTGTAAGTTTTAAAGTGATAAGCTGAGAAAGAAATAGTTTCTTACTAAAATGTGCATTCGGATTTTTCCCAATTAAATGGGTAGTGGTTACAATTATGCATGAAGCTTAAGTTGTATTTTTATAAATAAGAGGCAAGTTTATTGAGCTACAATATTTAAGACTTTTTTGTGATTTATTACTATTCATTTCAAATTTACATAACAGGTAATTGCAGTGGAATATATTGTCATAAGACTGTTATATTTTGTTTCATTTAAACACTTTTTTTGTGTTATTGACTTAGCAATACAGCATTCTTCTAATATATGTAAGTGATTAAAAGCAGCTTTGTTTATAAATCATATCATGTATCCCATTACAGGTTTTACTTGGGTTTTTCCATGTCTGAGGAAGGGCCCAAGCCATTCAATTCAAATCCATTTTGTGGGATTTGACCAAATGTGTGTTCTGAATTTGAGGCTATTTAAATATGTTTGGTCCTGTGGACCTTTATCGAGCTGTATTGCTTAAATGAGCGAAAATTTCTTCCATAGGTGGAGGGAAGGAAGATAACACCTTATGTAAGATTTTGCACAGCAGTTGCAAACTTTTTTTTTTGCCCTACACAACGGAGTAGCTCAATTCCCCCCAAAAAATGCATTCCTTTTATGCTATTTTTAATAAATTCCAAACCCATCCAAAGTCAAAGTCAAACTCTTGTGTTATTCCGATGCCTTTGAAATATGAAACATCGCTTGAAATAAACTGAATGTGTTCTGTTTTATGCTATAGGCATGCTACAAATTTACCTTGACACAAGCAAGTGAAAGCCCCCTCTCTATGCAAGAACTCATGAATATACATTCAAACACAAGCCAACAATATCTAATGCAAAAAGTAAATTAACTTTCAAAAAACATAATGGACATGAAATTGGGATTGCTTGCACCTGTTTTTTGGGGTGCCATAAGCACCCTTCGACCTTCAAAATGGCATCCAAGGCACATTCACAGACTTTGGGGTGAATAGCCCCAGAAGACGTATTGTTGCACACAATGGATAGCTGCTGGAAGTATACAGAGCAAGCAGATTGTGGCATCATACTGATTTGATGTCAACTGTGCCATTGTGGGTTTCAACACTCCAGCTAACCCTCTCCTCTCTTAATCTTGTTGAATATGTGTTTATCAGGAGGCAGGACTCCCTCTACCCCACCAGCAGTATTTAAAGGGGTCATCAGTTACTTACAGGTTAATTGCTCATTGATTTCTTCTGGCTGCTGCTTTGATTCCACAAGTGTTTGATAATTTGTGTTTCAAGTTGCAGAAGTCTACAGGAAATGGTCAGGCAGGTGTTGAAGGAGTTTTTAATTGACTTCATGACTTCTACACAAACACACCAGTTGCTCTCATATATGGGTATGCTAGTAGGCATGGACGAAATGAATAGTGGCTGCACAGAGCAAGCCGAGTTGCTGGAAGAGGGAGGGGAAGGGCTCTCAGAAGGAGCAAACATCTTCCCAGCTCTTTATGAACAGACCTGCTGAGTTTTTCCAGGTATTTTTGTTTTTGTTCTAGATGTCCAGCATCTGCAGTATTTTGCTTTTATCTTCCCAGCATGTTCAGGAAGCAGTTTTCTGATCTGATCTGAAACATCTGCACTTCACTAAAGAGGTCCTCCCTGAAATCTACCATCTGCTGTTTCCACATGTGCAACCTCAGCAGGGCTAAGGTTGCATTGCCACTGGCTGCCAAGTTGCCTCTGGCAATGAGCTCTAATATATCTATCTCCTCCAGGTTCGAGTTAGAGATATTTGCAATAGCCTGCAGCTTGCCTACCACTTGCATAAGGAAGGTCACTAATGCTCTCTATTCAAAAAGTGTTGACTATATTTCACTCTTTTCCCAGAGAGTAGCAGGTGGAGTAAGCACATGGCTTTGCCAGGATTGCAGTCTTTGCTATGATGCAGGTTGTCATAGATTGCGTGCACAGTGCTCTATGGGCAGTGCATGTCAACTCTTGCTCTCTATAGGAACTGAAAAGGATTCGGCTTCCTCAGTGTCCAGCTGATTTGTTCCCATACGCAGCACATCGTGCAGGTCAAAGTCCATCCTGTTGTCTTTATTCTGTGACAGTCTACTGTGTCAGCTGCATTTGAGCAACCATGGTAAATCAGAGCTTATTGTCCAGTAGCCATCCTATCAGCTGACTATATGGCTGATTGTGTGCAGCATGCATACATGAAATATGATAAAGAAGACCATTGGTGTGCAATAACACTTCCACTGCCGAGGCTGCTCTAGAAGGAGTCCTACGGTACACTGCAGAGCAGCTATTAAGAATTATGGCGGTCTGCTGTAAGTTGCACAAACTCCCCATTGAGTGGATAATCCTCATCACTAGCTATATGGTGAGCCGTTGAGGGAAGGGACGCAACCTGCACAGCGACTTTTTGCCCATGCTGTTCATAAAGAGCTCATTCATTCAAGAGTGATATCAGTAACCACAAACCCAATTTTCATTCACCAGCAGTTCCACGCCTTAACTTGCCTTCTCAATTCCACCACAGCATTGGCTTGGCCACAATGCAAAAGTAAAAGCGAGCACAAAATAAAAATCGCAAAGCAAATTTATGAATTGAACCATGCCATATGCCATACAAAAATCAACAATCAACCAATGTGCCTATCTTTTGTGTACCTTTTTGCCTTTCATGGTTTTGCTATGCAGTACTAGCCCACTGTTTGCAGTGTGGCTGGGTGGAGGCCGCAGGTGGCCTTAAACAGGGCAACCTCGAGTAGCTCCAGACCCAGAAGGCACAGCTTCAGACTACAACGTTTTTAAAATTCATTTATGGGATGTGGGTGTCGCTGGCTAGGCCAGCATTTCTTGCCCATCCCTAATTGCCCTTGAGAAGGTGTTGGTGAGCTGCTGCCTTGAACTGCTGTAGTCCAGGTGGTGTAGGTACAACCACAGTGCTGTTAGGAAGGGAGTTCCAGGATTTTGACCAAGTGACAGTGAAGGAATGACGATATACTTCCAGGTCAAGATGTTGAGTGGCTTGGAGGGGAACTTCCCATCTTGGAGGGAGTGTTCCCATCTATCTACTGCCTTTGTCCATCTAGATGGTAGTGGTAGTGGTAGTGGGTTTGGAAGGTGCTGTCGAAGGAGCCTTTGTGAATTCCTGCAATGCATCTTGTAGATGGTACACACTGCTGCTACTGTGCATCGGTGGTGGAGGGAGTGAATGTTTGTGTGGATGGAGTGCCAATCAAGCAGGCTGCTTTGTCCTGGATGGTGTCAAGCTTCTGTAGTGTTGTTGGAGCTGCACTCATCCAGGCAAGTGGAGAGCATTCTATCACACTCCTGACTTGTGCCTTGTAGATGGTGGACAGGCTTTGGGGAGTCAGGTAAGTTACTCACTGCAGGATTCCTGGCCTCTGACCTGCTCTTGTAGCCACAGTATTTATGTGGCTAGTCCAGTTCAGTTTCTGGCCAATAGTAACCCCCAGGATGTTGATAGTGGGGGATTCAGTGATGGTAATGCCATTGAATGTCATGGGGCGATGTTTGGATTCTCTCTTGTTGGAGATGGTCATTGCCTGGCACTTGTGTAGCACAAATGTTACTTGCCAATTGTCAGCCCAAGCCTGGATATTGTCCATGTCTTGCTGCATCTGGACATGGACTGCTTCAGTATCTGAGTAGTTGCGAATGGTGCAACTACATTGTGCAATCATCAGCGAACATCCCCACTTCTGGCCTTAGGATGGAAAGCGTGTCATTGATGAAGCATCTGAAGATGGTTGGGCCTGGTTGGCAGCGGTATGAACAGACTGGCTGATAGACAACAGCCGGGGTTTTTGCTGGAGTATCAGGGATGGGAAGATAAATGGTGTCTTTGTGCACACTGTAGGTTCAAACTTCATTGAGCTACTGCTGCCTCCATGGGTGTAAGAATTATGCAGATATGCATTGGGTTACTTTGGTTGTGCAACACTTCTGTGTTTTCCTCGCAGGAGAGGGGAAAGTGTGTCTGGTGAGCGTGGTACAATGTTATGTGGGTGATGTGTTACTGCCATAGTTGAGTAGCTGGCATTGTCTGCAGGCTGTGACATGTGGCTGTGAGGCTTGCAGTAGTGCTAAGTGTGTTAGTATGAGGTGAAGCACATGCATTTTATGTACAGGTTATAATTGATATTGTTAGTGGGCGAGGTAAGGAGTGGTGATGAATTCAGCAACGTCTGAGGCTGGTGGTGTAGTTGGTAGGTTATGGCATTTGAAGATGCATTCACTGACAACCGCTAGTGTGAGGTCATTGAACTTATTGCCGTACTGCATCCAGGCCCTCTGGGCTAGACTCCTGGCACTAACTTCCATGATTATCTGCTTCCACTACTTTCTGAGTGACTCCCGGCCTGCAGACACAGAATACCCCTCTTATTCTCACGATTACAGCTCATCCCTCTAATATTCATGTCACAAAACCTTGGAGGCTGCTGGCTCCTACATAATGCCATTATTTAATGTTTCTCAGGTGCGATTTGCTTCCAGCACCTGCTCCAGCTACAAACGGACCTGTCCTTTAAGCAGTCTTAGCCATTCATATTATTGACTCCCTTCTCGTATGTCTGCAATTCAAGCAGCCTAGTTCTCACTGGCTAGATGCTGAAGTAAGTGAAGTGAGCAGAAAGTTGGTGTTCTACCTGTGCAGCCACTAGGAATGGGTTAATTATGCATTGAAAAACGACCTAGGGAAATTGCAGGGACTATTGGATTTAACCCCCCCCCCCACCCCCCCAATATAACTATTTGTTGGACATGTATGACTCGTAAGGAGATGTGAATTATGGAGATGTGCGTGTCTATGGTATAACTTTCTAGTGGACTATTTTACCTGCCTGCAACATGGGGTTGGTGTATTGCTTATTTAATATCAAATCTATGATATAGACAGAAGGGTTTTCTATATGGTACGTACTGGAGAAACGCTATTGAATAACCGATTCAGAGCTATGCAAGAAGTCTTTTATAACTGGTTGTTTTCATCTCTTGCCAGTGAAGGAATAATTTCATTTCATAATAGAAGTTGTGGTGTAATTGAGATACTTCTGGTTGAAGGGCTACTGTATGAGCTGCTGTGCTTAACTCTGAGAAAACAATTTTCATGTTTTGAAGCTGGAAGCTAATTATGGCCATGTGACAGCATCAATTCAATGAAATGTGATCACCTTCCCATGTGTTTACAGTACCTTTTTTATATAAAAAAAACCTGCCTGACAATGTTAAACAATGCAACTACTTCAAACTGGACAACGATCCCTTGTTTTATGTGGGTATGGATTGGGTAATTAATTCTAAGTTTAATGTACAGAGGCCTGAAATGCTTTGTTTGACATGACTTTTTAGTGGTGCAGTGAAAGGGTTGAAATTAATTTCAATCAGTAGTTTGAATTTGGAACTGCCTTGAGCCTTCTTGCAGTGACTGATGAAACTGACCAACTTATTACTCAAATATTCAGGCCCATGACTCTGAAAGCAGTTTTACTGGTTTTGGCTACTGAGAATGGTGTGGAGATGATGTTTCCTTTTGTGGGAGAATCTAGAACTGGGCTCACTGATTAAAAATAAGGGGTTGCCCGTTTAAAACGGGGATGAGGTGAATTTTTTTCCTTTTGAGGGTCATGAGTCTTTGAAACTCTTCCTGAAAAGGCGGTGGAAGCAGTCTTTGAATATTTTTAAGGCAGAGGTGGATAGATTCTTTGTCACCCCTTTGCTTATTGGGAGTAAGTGGATGCAGATTTGAGGTTACTATCAGATCAGCCATGATCTTATTAAAGGGAGGAGCAGGCTTGAGGGGCTGAATGGCCTTCTGCTCCTTGATCGTACGCTCCTTTTTAATGGTTTTGTAGAATGTTCTGAAGATAGATGAGGGTAAACTGATGTTTTTTTCCCTTCATCTTAAAGATGCACACACTGGGGTTTTTAAAAATGCCTTGTGTATATTTTGTACTTTATTCCTATGAAGGCAGTCACTTCAAACGTCACCTACTATGTGACTTACAGACTAGTATTTGCCTGTGCTGCTGCAAGGAAGTTGATCTAATGGATTTTCAAAATTCAACTGCCTGTCATAAAGATAAGCAGTAATTTTAAAATTAAGCAATGCACTGTCTTGACTCATTCTTTTCATATTTCCTAATTTTCATTATGGATAACTAGCTAGTTTTTATTAGTTAACTACATATTCATTGTCAGATTGATATTACAGTAGAATTGCACCATCTAGTGCTCTGCTATTTTATTACAATAAAAGCATTTTCCTTTTTACTAAATTACTAATACCCCAGAAATACATGTGACATTACAGTGTGCATGTGATAAAATGACCTTCAGCTGAATAAAAGTCTGGCTATGACTAATTACTGAGATGACTGTGCTACTGTGAATAGACTATTCTGATAACTTTTTTAAAAAAAAATCACATTAGCATGTGTAGGATTGTGAAGAATGACATTGAATATCATGAGAAAACTGCAGATCGTAGGAAAATTACCATATTTGGTACTAATCACCCCTTTCTATCTTCCTTCCTTACCCCAATTTGGACTCATTACCTTCTGTGATCAGGACTTGCTGCACAGTGTAAAATTAAATTTAAGGTATGCACAGAATCAGGACTGCCTCGGTTCCCTGGAACTTCATCCCAGTTGAGACCCTCTAACCCTCACCACCTCAACCCCTAAACTCCATCCATGCCAACTCACGCACCTCCACATCAGGGTCCTGCCACCAATTTGGAAAGAAATTGGCCCAGTAGTCAATCTTAAGCCTCATCGGCTTATTCTGACATTTGAGAATCTTATCATGGCCTTGGAATTTCTGCCTTAACTTCATGCAGCCATCTTTTTATATAAAAAGGTCATGTATGCATGTGAGAACATTATATGTACATGGTCCAAGATGTTAGTGTCCACACACTGTTCCATTATTTTGCTCCTTTCTTTTAACTAGAAAATTTCAATAGCTGACATTTAGCTCTGGTCATACTTAAGGACATTTTGATCATTTTTGAAGCTTAATATTTCAATTTATGGGCAAAATGCCCTTTAGTATGGCTTCTATTGATGTTTAGAGCTTCAAGTAATCACTCTTTATTTTAACACACTAGTAAAAGACATATAATGGCATTCAGGGTCAGGTAATGTACCAGATGAATAATGCCTTAAGTTGGAAAAAGGTTCTGAATTGTCCATGGGTCCATCCAGTGGCCACAATGTGCAACTGCATCATGGGAATTAATATGGAAAATTTGAATGGGATTTTTTTTTCCATTTTCGAAATATATGATGTCTCTGGTGAGGCTGACATTGATTGCCCATCCTCTAGTTGCCCTTAAGATGACAGTGGGCCACCTTGAACCCCAGAAATTTACAATGATATATGTCAGTACTAGAGATCAACTCCTTTTTCACTGGATTTGCTCTTATGTGCAATGCCACAGGAGTGTGTGCACGTATTTCATATTTTTCCATTAGTTATCATTGGATAACATTCAGCAGCAACATTCCTGGCTCTCCTGGTACTTAAAGCTTTTTAAAAAAATACTACATCTACCTTGTGTTGGCTATCTTGGCACATCCACAGGAGATTTAATCTGGGATCACCATGTTCAGCTCAGTGCAACATCCCTCATTTTCTTGTTTTATTGAATTTGTTGGAATCGTCAGTGTCCCTTAGACTGGTGCATAGAAGGAGAGCTTTGCTCTTAGCATTGGGAAGTCTCAAACCAATGATATCTAGACCTATGGAATGCATAAATTGAATTTTCCAATTGGACTTTGGATGATTTTCACATTTTCATTCACTTCCCAATTTAATTGAAGCAAATTATGAACCACAGTGAACATATTTCTCAGTTGGTAAATGAATATAATTGGTCTGATAGGCAAATTGTAATTGGGGACTGTAGGTTAGCATTGTAGAGTTGGTAATCAGGTATTGATTATATATAGTTGCTATATGCTGTATTCCTAAAATCAACATTCAGATTTCCAAATTTACTGATCCTGATGGTCACATTTAGCTTTGTTTGGTGGGGAGAAAAGAAAGAAACCGGAGGTAACAAAATAATTTTGGTCTTGAGTAGTGATCTGGCAAACTTTTGCCTCATTACAGTTACTAATTTTTGGGGGATCCAGGTGCATCTGCTATTAAAAATAACACTAATTTTCTTGCATCCCATTTTCAAAAGATTTCTGTCACTTGTTAAAATACAAATGTGTCAATTTGAAGTACTTTTATCATATTGAATATGCACAATTTGCTGTGGATTAATGTATAATTGGTAAATCGTTCACCCTATTAGATTAGGGTGAAACAGGGTAAGATTGCCAGAAAAAGAATTGTATGGAAGAATGGAAGGAAATAGCATTTTAAAATGGCTCTTGCTTTTTCTCTCCATAGATCGAAGTGAAGATGGCTCAGAACGAGGAAGGAGTAGAGAGGCTGGCTCATCTGGTGAATGCAGTTACTGTGGAAAGTCTTTTCGCTCAAACTATTACCTCAATATTCATCTCAGGATACACACAGGTGTGTCTGCCTTTTGGTTGTAAGAAATCTTGAGTATTTTTTACGTGGCTTAAACAGGCTTAATATTATTGTTGACTTGATGAAAGATACAAGATATCACCGTCTATTACAGAGCCATAAATGAAAACCAGGCTTACGCTTTATAGGGATTGAGGCCTACAAAGAATATCTAAGTGCTTAAGAACATTTAAGTCTTGAGTGGAAACAGGCCTATGGGTGCATTATGCTTCATGACCCAGAGTGCTTTTATCATTTTATCATGGACTGCTTCCTCTGTTTTACCACCCTGGCCCTAATTTAAGGAACAATGTTCTTTCCCCAATATTCAGTGATGCATAGAAGGAGAGTTTTGAAAAATGCTGGATCATAATGGCTTGAGTCAAGGACTGCATGAATTAAGTTTACTGCCATGCTGAGCAATTGCTGAAGAAGTAATTAATGAATTCAATTTTTGATTATTTTACAATTCTAATCTCATTTTTCATTTAGGATATGCCTATGGCAGTGCTGAAATTCTTTAACATATTTTCTCAATAAAAGGGAGATAAAGCACTATCTAAATATCAATTGATCCTACTTTTCTGGAACTCTGCTTCACACATGTACAGTCCTATTGGGTAAAACTTATCTGACCTTGCTCAAAACTTGTGAATTTTGTGCTACTGTCCTCTAGTTTTTTCACACTTCAATCCTGTCTCTTTTAAAGTCATTTATATGTCTCTGTTGTTCTATTTGTAAGCCTTAGTTACATTAGTCTTTCTTGCTGGCTTCAATTCCTAAGGCCTGAAACAATTCTAGGCACTTCTGAGCCCTTTGTATATTCATTTTTAACCCCCTCAGAGTAATCCTACATCAGACCCATAATTAGTTGAAATACCATTTCAATCTTGCACAGTTTTTTCTTCCCTTTGAGAAGGGAGGAAACACAGTGATTAAAACATCTCTCACCTCATGAAACAGAAACTCTCTAAAAAGGAAAATTTCACCACTTGGTGATGGAGGGTAAGTGGAGGAAGAATAGCCTCCCCCTAACCTTCCCTTCTCCAAGAAGAACAGTCTCAGCTTCTCCAATCTATCCACATATATCCACTTAACTGAAGTCCCTCATCCCCAAAACATTCTTGTAAATATTTTCTGCATCCTCGCTAAAGGCTTCTCATTCTTTACGTCTGGTGCTGCTCCAGTTGAGACGGAACCAGCGTTTTATAAAGGTTCTTCATAACTTCCTTGCTTTTGTACTTGATTCCCCTATTGAGCCACTTTCTCAACGAGTCTTGCCACCTTCAACAATTTGCACACACATACTCCCAGGCCTCTGTTCCTGTACATTTTTCAAATTGTATCCTTTTTAAAAAATTATTGCCTCTCCTCATCCTTCCTACCACTTAACCCTTCTCTGTATTAAATTTAATCTGGATATATGCCCATTCCACTAGCCTGTCTATTTGCTCGTGAAGTTCAACACTATCACCCCTGTAGTTCCCAATACTTCACCGACCCCCTAGGGAGCCCCACTATATACCGTCCTCCAGTCTGAAAAGCAATGTTCACCATTTCCTGCCACTCAACCAACCAATTTCGTATCCATGCTGCCACTTTTTCCTTTTATTATATTGGCTTCAAATCTTTGCTTCTCCGATTTCCTTTTTTACTTGCCCTCTGCTGAACGTTAGCCTGTGGTGACCATAACTACATGGCATATTTCATGATTGTGCAAATTTCAATACAACTTATTTTGACCCTTCAGATGCATCCAGTACCCAAGTTGCTTATTGCTGACCAGATCCTTTCAATGTATTATATGTTACTCCCAAATCCTATTTAAAGCCTCTGCCAGTAGAATGGTAAAATAAGACTCTTCCATCTTATGTATATTTACTGTTACTAGGTTTTCATATTTCATTACCCTACTATTATCCACATTAAAACCAGTCAATCTACATACTTAAATCTTGTTGAAAATAATCAAAGGCTCATTAATTTTTGGCAGTCACAGATTGATTGCCCATTATACTTTTGGACTGATTTCCACCCCACCCCCTCCTCCCCCTATTCTCCTCTTTATCTTGTTACTTGTCCACTTAGCTTTGTGTCATTAGCCAATTTAGTACAAACACACTTTTCTGTATCTGTAAACAGTTGCATGTTGAATTTTCCATCTGTTCCATCTAGTTTTTCTTTAAGCCAGGGTCAGTTTTTAATTATTCCTATGAGCATTAACCTCCCCTTTTAGTGTCTTGAGGATCTTTTGTTGACCTGCTTCTGAAAATCCAAGGAAAACATTGATCATTTCCTGCCACTCAACCATTTTCATATCCATACTGCTACCTTTTATTATAGTGGCTTCAAACCTTTGCTTCTCCAATTTCCTTTTGCACTTGCCCTGTGTTGAGCATTAGTTTGGTTCTCACCTGTATTATCAACCTGGCATCCAAGGAAATAGTTGTCATGTGCATTTTTATAATGATCATTATGTGCACAGATACATCCCAAAGCATTTTTTGAGTGGACAGTAAGGGAATGAGAGAGTAAGGAGGGGAAAACTGAACTTAGTCTTTGGAGATGGGGAGGACGTTGAAATAGCAGAATTGAGTGAAGATGACTGAACGAGTCTTTATTGATGATGAGGCTGGGATGGAGAATCACCCAAGTTAGTTATCTCCAAGAATTTTTTCCTTTCTTCCTGACGCACCCACCACCGCACTACCATGATTCATATTGCATAACCAGTCTTCAATTAGTGAGTTACTGTGTTGCTCCTCATGCCACAATTTGGAATCTTTCATTTTCTATTTCCAGTAAAAGGATTTGGGAAACTAATTTTTAGTGCTATGTTTTAAAACACAAACTGAATTTCCACAGGTTTTAAAAGAACTACTGGATGCAGCCACTGAGGCAGAGAGGGTTTAAAGTGTTAACGAACCAAGCTTTATAGAGGCTAACCCAATGACTGGCAATATTGAGCAAATCATTATCTGGTCTAGGTGACCTAACAAATATTCATACCTGCTGTGTAAGTATGTATGAATGGGGCTGATTCTATTCGTGATGTGTCTGCTGAGAATATATACTTGGGAAATGTGGTAGTGAGTTTGGCTGGCTGACCTGCTGGCACATCACTGAATGAAGAGGAGTCAGAGATGGTTTCCTTCTACTTTATATGAAAGTGCAGACAGAGGAAAAAAGAGGGAAGAGACTAGTGTGAAGTCAGTTAGCCAGTTCCACCTGAGAAGGCAACATGGCCTAGAGAGGAAACTTGCCCATTTCAAGCTCTGAGCTGATCAAATCAATTGATATATCTGGAAAACTTATAATCCTTATCTCCATAATGGACTTAATGCTTGCTTACATAGGGATCTGAAGTTGGTTGAGGTAAATCACTGACTGACTGTAAAATGAAGCAGCATAGTGATACATATCGCTAAAGTTTTTCAGTACACTAGGCTGAAAGATTGATGGTGCATATGTAGGAAAGGCTTCGATTATCCTCATTTAGCCAATATAAAGGACAGACATGTGTATTTAGGAGAATTTTCTTGACCAGTATATTTCTGGCCCAATGAGGAAGGAGGTATTTTAGGGCCTAGTTCTAGGGAATGAGGTGAGTCAGGTGTCAGTTGGGGAACATTTAGTGATCAGTGATCGTAGTATCATTAGGCTTAGGTTAACCAGAGGCACAAACAAAGCCAGGACCATTTTTAGTGCGGTGAGAACTGACCTGTCCCAAGTACATTGGAATCAAAGATTGGTAGGCAAAACTTAAAGGTAACAATGAGTTGGTTTGGCTACAATCTATTGCATTCCCACAATAGGAGAAAGGTAGAACAATCAAAGCCAGAGCTCCTGGGATAATGAACCCAGGAGAGTAAGATCAGGCAAAAATAAGGAGCATCAGTCAGATGTTAGGTTGATAATACAGGTGAGAACCAGGCTAACGTTCAGCAGCGGGCAAGGAAATCAGAGAAACAAAGATTTGAAGCCACTATAATAAAAGGAAAAGTGGCAGCATGGATATGAAGTTGGTTGAGTGGCAGGGAGTGGTGAACGTTGCTTTTCAGACTGGAGAAAGGTGCGCAGTGGGGTTCCCGAGGGGATAGGTGAAGTACTGTGAACTGCGAGGGCAATAGCATTCAATTTCATGAACAAATAGACAGGCTATTGGAATGGGCATGTATCCAAATGAAATTTAATGCAGAGAAGAGTCGAGTGGTAGGAAGGATGAGGAGAGGCAATAATTTAAAAAAAAATAAAGATTCAGGAACAGAGACGTTGGGGTATGTGTGTGCAAATTGTTGAAGGTGGTGAGACTTGTTGAGAAAGTGTCTTTAAAAAGGTGCATATTTATAGAGTACGAAAGCAAGGCAGTTATGATGAACTTTTATAAAATACTGGTTCATTCTCACCTGGAGTAGCAGGAGATGTAAAGAATGTGAAACCTTTAGAGAGGGTGCAGAAAAGATTTACAAGAATGTTTCGGGAATGAGAGAGTTCAGTTAAGTGGATATATGTGGATAGATTGGAGAAGTTGGGACTTTTCTTGGAGATGAGAGGGTAAGGGGGCGTCTATTCTTCCCCCTCTTACCCTCCACCACCATCATTCCACTTTTCACCACTTGAGATTTGCTCTGGTGGTTATATTTTCATTTTTTAGAGAGTTTCTTGTTTATGAAGTGAGAGATTCTCTTCTCAAAGGGGGAAAAAGTATGCAAGACTGAAATGGCGTTTCAACCAATTATGGGTATGATGTAGGGATTACTCTGAGGAGGTACAACTTGTGATAAAATGATTTGTTTTATGTATATATGATCATGAATCGTAATGCAAATAATTAGTACATCCTAACTATTGGAATGGTGTATGTAAAACTTTTTTTTGTGTGTTTTTGCTTCAGGTGAAAAGCCCCATAGATGTCCTCTCTGTGACTATGCTGCAGCTCAGAAGACCTCACTTAAATATCACTTGGAGCGACACCATAAGGGCGAGCAGAAAAAGGCTGAAGAAAAGAGTGATCCTCTGAAGAGTTCGTTGGCATCTCCAAAATTGGAAGTTGTACCAAAAGGAAGTGATGAACCTGTTCAGGAACCTGTGGACTCAAAAAGGTTGTTTACAGATTCTTTGAGCAGTGCCAAAGATTTGGATGCAGACTTTTCTCGGAGGAAACACAAACCAATCCATTCTTCTCGTTCAATTTTTCAAAATGCTTTGTTTTCAAATGTGAGTACAGAGTTCCCAGACTTGAGCAGGGATACTAGTTTGCATGATAGTCGCCGGATCTTCTGTAATGCAGTGCTGCCATACCATGATAAATCAAAGGATGAAAATGTGGTAGGTGAGTTGCACAGGACTGACTCTGATCCAA
Source organism: Carcharodon carcharias (assembly GCF_017639515.1). Classification (NCBI taxonomy): domain Eukaryota; kingdom Metazoa; phylum Chordata; class Chondrichthyes; order Lamniformes; family Lamnidae; genus Carcharodon; species Carcharodon carcharias. The sequence goes on from NC_054480.1 coordinate 54,057,701, forward strand.
AGGTGACTGTCGACCTGGATAATTCCAAGATTTTGGAGGAATGTTCAATGGAAGAATTGTCAGAAGTTGGTATACAACAGAATAATGCTAAAAACATAAGACAGGAACCTGCTTCAATAAATGACCAATGCTATGTTAGTGCTAGAGTTAATATAGAGGACTTCAGTGATCAATCTGAATCCAGCTTATTGGAAAAGCCCTTGAATCTCTGCACCATGATATATCAACAAAGCCTGTGTAGTGATGGTATTCCTTGGGGAAAAGCATCTACCTCAATTTCCAAGAGTGCCTTACTGAGCAACACATGCCCATTTTGTACTTACAAAACTTTGTACCCAGAGGTCTTAGTGATGCACCAAAGGTTGGCACATAAATATAATGCTGACCCAAGTCCAATAAATGGAATTCGAAGTGCTGTTTGTGGTGGGTCAGTTAAAAGCAGACGCACTGGATGCCCCCCTGCACTATTAGGTCAAGATGTCTCTTCTTTACTTGCCACCAAAGAAATGAACAGAGAATTTTCTCGTCGGACCAAGTCACCACTACCAGCAGCTTCACCAGATGCTTCAAACTTGCTGCTTGGGAAGGCAAAATCATCATCATCCTCATCATCACACCAGTCTCCGTGCAATAATCTCCTTCCCTCTGCAGCAGGATCCAGATCTTCAGGTGACTTTAAAGCATTTAAGATGACCCAGAATCCTAATGTACACCTAGATAATTACGGATCCATGCATACTGAACTTAGACAGACACCAGATGTAGTGCAAAAAATGGAGAGAAGTGGATCGTCAGAAGCTAGCAATAGTAAAAGAAATTTGTTTGAAAGGCCTGGTATCAGGTTGGACTATGAATCTGATGGACCTCGGGGACCTTTACTTAGATTTGACAGTTTTTGGGCTCCAAATGTAAGCAAAATGTGTCTTACTAATGTGTCTGAGAATCAGGGAGGCTTGGACTCGCATGAGCCTACAGCTAAAAAAATGAAAATGAACAGTCCTTTAAGAAATGATCAGCTTGCATTTGGAGCTAGGAGAGGTGTCCAGGGAAGAAATGTAAAATTATCTCAGGAGATGCCCCCTGTTCAGGCAAGAAACTCCGGGGTATCATCTCAGTCAGGATCAGCCTTGGATTCGAATGGAGTTGACCCGCATTGGAATGTATTGAAACTTTTGAAGTCCTACAACCAGCAAGATCTTGCCTCGCTGTATAATACTTGTGGACCCAGTAATAGTAGAGATCCTAATATTGGTCAAGAAGGTAGGTGTTTTTTAAATTTAATGTGAATGCATTTTTTGCAGTTTGATCAGTATTTTTACAAGGTTTTATTACATATCTGATAGCTTAGGGTTTACATTTTTAAAATAGTGATCCATAGGGATGATGGCATCCATCGATCTTGGGGGACGATGGACTGCGCCCAGGGTGTTGGTTACTTCTGTATTGGACAGCATTTTGTTTTGGCTATCGAGGCTGATTTGTGAGGGGCGGTCCCTTCTGCAGCAGGCACATTACCCCCAAGGTCAGCTGATGTTTTTTTTTTAACCATCCAGTGGGCTGTCTTTTCTGCAATCTGGTCATTTCTTTTGTCCTCTGCTTTTCCACACCCTGACTGCTTGTCTCCAGGCGCTCTGGGTAACAGCAAGGACTCCCCATGCATCGACTCCGATCCCGGTCAACTTGCGGTCTCGTTTGCAGACATCCTTGTATTAGAGATGTGGCTGGCCTGCTGGTCTCATACCAGTAGCAAGCTTACCACAGAGCATGCCTTTGTCATCCATTCAGCTCACATGGTTGGGTTATGTGAACCAAATAGATGACTGCCCACATCCCCAAAGACATGCTCTATGTCTCACAAAGTGGGGATAAAATGAGTGCCTATGTTTTGCAGGTTCCAGATGTTCATGTAAGTCCCTCCCCAAAAGTCCACAATTTTGAAATGTATTTTTTAAGTTTAAATGCTGCCTAGTAGATCAATAACTTTTATACATTTTAATGATGTCACTAACCCTCTTCACTGGATATTCTTTCACTTTGCTCTGCTTTTATTTTTATACACACACACCGACTCGTGTACAGACACTGACTCGTGCACCGACTCACACACAAGAATATATAATTAACTGAAAAATGACTAACTGCTTTTACACTTCTGGCAGACTAACTTGACTTTAAACAACAAATGCTTCAATCACCTGCTACACACCAGCCACTTCAATTTGGGCTTCTATTGTTAGAACCTTTGTAAAATATAACTGGCAAGGTTTGTTTGAACAAACAGAACATGTTCACAGAGTGAAGGAATGTTTACATGGGCTGAACTTCTGACAACACCATCTGCTTTGGACCAGCAACATCATTATGATTTCCTCTGATCTTGTCTACAAACTGCTGATCTTTAATTGTGTTTGAAGTCAATTATTGATGTGCAAATATGACAGGTTAAATGAAGATTCGGATTAAATTTATACTATGTGTTAATGTTACAGGATTGAAAACTGGTAGCATGTAAACTATAGAAATAATTACCCTGCTAAATCTTTTAACTCTTTCCAGGGGAAATGGGTTTTGAATGAGAAGGTGTCGCTGATCCAACCTTCACTTTGCACTTGATAATGTAGACAGTGGGAAATACTAAATGTCTTTGAGCCCAAAGTATCTTTGAGCACTTTGAATTACAAAACAGGTCTTGTTGGTCTGTGACAGCATTCTCTGGGGCAGAGTGGTGTTGGATGGAAGATCAGGAGTGACATGGGAAATGCATTACACTCAGCAAACTTGATTAGCCCATGATGTTTCCAATCACTGCATGTTCATCATGCTGATTTTTTTTTTTTGCCCAGAGGAGACAGGAAAGTTCTGGTGCCACTCATTCCTTGTCGTTTTTTGCATCAGTTGCCCCTATCAAGGTGATGCTGTTCCATTTTGCCTGACTTGCTGCTTGATGAAGCTGGTTGATGTCTGAAAAATAAAACCAGCTGCTTAAAGGATCATGCCTGACAAGAGTGTGATGCTACTGTAGAGACATATCAAGCTTGTGGCTTTTAATTTAATGCAATTTATTCATACTTGCAGCCTTGCACTTTTTGTGGGCTGCCAGCACTGATGACAATGAAGCCTGACAAGTAGTCATGCCGAGGCTTATAGTAGCCAGAGAGGGCCCTGGCATATCAGAAATGCTAATGATATCTTCCTGTCCTGAATTTTAACATGATGATTTCTCTGGCTGTTTTCTGGTCATTATGTTACTTGGGACGCATACAGGGCATGGAGATTGTGTCACACACAATGAAAAACTGATTATTGTTGCTCAGCAACTGTTCACACCTTCCAGGCACTTAAGTGGGATATTTTCAGGCTAAAAAAAAGTATAATGCCATTGGTAGATGTGTCTTTGCTGATGTGGTGTATGTTTATTATGTATAAGAAATCAGCTTTCGAGGACATGGTTGGAAAAATGTTTGCAAAATTTCCGTAGTTTAAGGTAGGTTTTTTTTATTCAGCAGCTGAGCAAGGATTAGTCACTAAGAGTTCTGCAGTCTGAGAGATTTGTTGAATTTGAGGGGTTTATTGTTGAGTTTCTTGGGCATGCTGCCTTCCTGAAGCAACATGCTCAATCATTGTTATGCAGGGAAAAGTCTGTGGGACAAAATCTGCAACTTTTTAAAGGGATGATGGCTGACTTGCCTGTCTATTTTCATTCATTTGATATTTTACAAGATTCATTGTAATCATGCCCACTTTAATGTTATGACATTTCATTAAAAAGATTTCACTGCAGCCAAATAATGGTCACCCTATGGCACAGAAGGAGGCCCTTTAACCTATCCCCCTGTTCTGTAACAGGACTTTAGAGTTGGTGTTAAATAGTGTCGTCATGATGAGGTCCTGCAACTGATCCTAGTCTTGTCCTCGATCAACCACCACACATCTGGAGGTTTAGTAAGATATTGCTGAATAGTGAGTACAAATTAATCCCTCGTTTTCTTCTCCTTTCCAGAAATTGGAAGGACAAGCCAAAGGTAGTTTCCCCTCACTGTATCTTTCACTCAGATCAGCTTATTCAAGAGACCCCCCCACCCCTCGGCCACCTCGCTGTCAAAAAGAAGATATCTATCAACTTTTAGCCAAAAATACAAAAAATTATCTACTGTTTCACAGTGTGTTGGGCATCTGAGTTTTTTTCACTAGTGTGCCTAAAAAATAATCAAATATAACTTCAAAAGGAACTATATCCCTTAAATTGGAATAAAATTAATAATACCAATATTCTGACTTTAAGGTTTTAGGAAAAGCGTACTCAGACTGTTGTAGATAATTGAGACAAAGATAGTCCTCTGTTCAATCTCCAGTTGGTCTTGTTTTTATTTTTCCTTGACTGATCAATTAATTACCATGAACAAGCACCCCCCTGCCACCCCATATTTTTCATACATCATGGTGTAACTGAAGATGCAAATTTATCTATATTGTTTTAATGAAGACAGGCACAGCAAGAGTGAAAATCAAGTGAGGTTGAGTTCCCAGGTAGTTAACTAAGTACACTTAGGAAGACAGAATTGGTGAGTTAACTCTGCTGAAAGTGGATATGGGTGGTGCTTGGTTGAGGACAGAATTGGGCCTTTGTGGTCAAATAGTTTTTGGTTATAGGGAGCATCAGGCTTTCAGTGCTGACATGACTAACGGCCCTTTGAGTATTTGGCTCTCACTCCAGACCTTTCTGCTCTCAAGCCTGGGCAAACAACCTTGGGACTTGAGTTCATTTAAGAATTTCTTCATTCTCATGTTGTCTTCATTCTTTGTTTATACTGGTATATTATTCCGTAGAACCTAGCAGGATACCATTCCTGGTTGGCTATATTTAAGTGAACCTAGTCATTTGAGTGCCCAATAATTCTTTTAGCCATTGGGGTGTTCTAATATAGTTTTCTCTTGTGCTTGCCTTGTGAATTTTTCAGCAAGGTAATCAGTGGATAGAAATGGTTTTTTTTTTCTCCTCCCCTCCTAACCAAAGTCTAGTACTTCTCTGATTGAGATCAGCTATCAATACATAGGTTTAGGATTAGGCCAGTACCATATGAAGTGGTATTTACCATTTAACAGCCAGATGAGCACCTGTCCTCTGTTTTTCTTTGATTCTTGCTGTTGTTTTAAACAGAAATGATTATGCCAGAAAGCACATTGAATGAGTGTAATTCTAATTATACCGTGACACATGGAAAACCTAGGATTGAGGTCCTTTGTATAAATGGATCAGTAAAGGAAATCTATTAAGTTTGCACTCTAAATTAAAAAAGATAACCTTCACTTTTGTGTAAAGGAACACTAGGATCGATGGTAATGTGTTGAGTTGTACAGAATGAAAAAATGAGGTTGCATTTATTAGTACCTTCTTATGACATAAGATCCCAAGCATCTGTCAATTAAATACTTTTTGAAATACAGCCACTGTGGCAGCGAATGTGTGTCCAGCAACATACTACAAACATTAATGAGATAAATCACCAGTTGGTTGAGGAATAAATGTTGGCTAAGACACTAGGACAACTTCCCTTTGCTTAATGGAATATTTTGCATCCACTAAAGAGGTTTAGCACCTCATCAGTCATATAACACCACCCTCAGTACTACACAGAAATGTTAGCCTAGATTTTGTGCAGTCTTGGGTGAAGCTGACTTGAGCACGATTGCTGCCACTGAGCCATGTTTAGCACTCATCTAGTGTTACTTGAAACATTTACCTTGCTTGCTGTGTCCCAAAAAAACTTGCACTTGCATAGCACCTTTATCATGTTTTGCTTGCAAATAAGTGGTCCATGCACAAAACAAAGAACTTCGGAATGAGGTGACTATTGCTACCTAGGTGAAGTAATCATTTTTGCTGTTTGTGAATTTCTGTGGCATACTTATTTATCTCTCTTGGGTAGGGCTGGGAGGGAGGTTGAGAAAGAAAACAAAGTTCAAAAAGCAAGTTAGATTTTGGTCAGTTGCCTCAGTATTTTGATAGTTGGGTTATTTTATACCATCGAAGCATGTACATGATGGCTAATTAGGAATAGAGATTCTTGTGTTTTAATGTATTTGTGTTTCATTTTACATTTGCATAGGGAAGAGGCCTTTCCAGTTTCTGCAGCACGCTAACAGTATGTCGCAAAAAAGGAGCATTAATCATTCTCACAGTGGATCTTTAGATAAGAAAGAGTACATGAGCCAATGAAGCCTGTAAATGGAATAAGGTAAATATGTACAAGGAATGCACTAGCTTCTTGCAAAAGAACTAAACCACGCATCTTGTAATGTAGCTGTATCCAGTAAATTGGCTGTATTAAACCAAATTTGTTATGCTGCATCTATTTTAATAAAAGTGACATATAACCAGACACTAACATCTAAATTTATTATTTATGTAATTAAGAAAGTTGCATATTGATCTTGCATTTTTGCTAGACTGGGTTATTCAAAGAATTGCAAATACACCTTTTGAGGTGAAGCTATAATTGAAAATATTTAAGGAAGTATTTCAACAGCTTTTGTAAGTTTGTTTAGTAAACTGATTTGACAAATTCAATTCTGGAGAAGAGCCATGAGAGGAGTGGGACTGAATCTGAAAGTAGGCTGCATGTACTGTCAAGTTGAGTTAAGGTCCGGGGCTGCAGTGGGGGGAGGGTTGGTGGGATAGGCCACAGGGCAGCAAATTAGAGACCAAGAAAAGCTGCTGAAATTAGTAGAAATATTAAATATACAAAACTATTGATTTGAGGATCCAAAAGAAACACTTTAAGTCTTAATTTTAAATTCTAAATTTAGACCATAGCTACCTGTAATTGTGCTGTTAGCATCACAGGTTCATATAGGTAAAATATATCATAAATGTGGATATAGAAATTTCTAATTATTGGGCAAGGTTGAATATGACTATAGGAAATTAAGTGGTGCAGTTATGAGTAACATGCAAACAGATTTTTTGAAGCATAGTAGTTTGCTTTATTTTATGTGCAGCGTGTCATCCACTCTGCTTACCTAATTTTCAAGTATATGCTTTCTGAATGTTGCCTATGCCTCAGATGGCCATTATTAACTTTATTCACTTGTGATTTTATGCTATAAATTTATTGCTACAAACAAAAATTGTCAATCGTTTATAATTTTCTGCCTCTACATCTTGAAGAGTGATGCAGAGTAAGGAGTTCCTTCAGCAAAGGTTATTAAATGAGCAATGCTGTTAATTGAGCAATGCTGTGGGTAGAAAAGCATACTAAATTTTTGAATAAGTAGCAAACAAGCATTGACCCAGATCTTCCAGTTTCCGGATTGTCAGAGACTGGATGTTCCCCCCTCCCCCACCAACAAGATGTGCTTCAGGACCCTGCGAACGTTCAGATGGAATTACTCTCTGGGAATTGCCAGGAAAATTGAACTTGCGATGATCGACTACCCTGGACCCTCCACAAAAGTCTGACTGAGTCAGACACTTTGGACAGTCCTGACGTACTTGCCTGTAGTTACCCAGGAAATGTTAGACAGAAAAACCCTAGTCTAACCCCTGGATAACTATACAACTGACACCCTCAACACCCCACCCAGACCTGACCTGACTAGCCCCTGAATTGACGACAGCTCCTGGCCTGACTTCCAGCCCTGCACCCGCGACCCACCTACCCAGGCACCCAGCTTATCACCCGTCTGCCAGCCTCACCCACTTCCACACCTATTTGCTCACCCACTGAAATCTGTTTAGGTGCCCCAAAGCTTTCCAGTGTGTTAGTGAACACTTATAGAATACAACAGCTGGGGCCTTGGCTCTCCACCCCAACCCGCACCCAATGATCCAACGCCAGGAGGAAGCTGTTCAATGGAGGACCCCTCCGCAAGCCAGGTTAGAAGACCCGGCCAGAAATATGGAGCTCCACCATGATATAAAAAATTAGGAGTGGAGCGACAATCTGATGGCAATTGCCACTTCTCAGAAGATCCGGACCATTGATTCATTGCAATTTTTTTGGGGAGTTGATTTTCTTATCAACTTCAGAATATTCTAGTTGGTAAATGTACAGTTGTAATTGTGGTTTAACACTTGGGGCATGTTTTAGCTCCTTGTCCCAACCCTCCTGTTATCCCCACCTGAAATCATCAATTTATTCTGGTGTTGCACTCATACTTTCACTGTACAGTATGTTGCCTCATGATCATACTTTTCAATTGTGGATGGACAATTTAATTGAGTTCAATTTTTTTCTCACCTGAGAAACTTTGTCTGGAGGTGTAGTTGGCAGCTGGTAACCCTCCCTTCCATTGCACCACACCTCTTCTCTCCACCCACCCCTATGCCCAGTGCCTAAGATTACTGCTTGCTCACTTTGTAATTCAACACTGCAGGCACCACCCTGGCTCACCCTGCCTTCTTTACTCCTTTCTCGAATAGATAAAATTATTTTCTTTCCTGATTGCTTGATCTTTTGTCTATCACTGTTTTTAGCAATCAATTGAATATCTGCAAGGATTGCTTTGAGCCCTTGCACCCTTATCAACACCCTGTCAGTCTTTTGGATGCACTTATACAACTATTTTCATTCAAAATTTTTTACAGCAGCATATATTTAATGTTGTGCACAACTAGATTTTGAACAATTCTATTGCTGGAACTTGCACTTAACATAGTGCTATTTTTGGCCTAGGGCATTTAAAGATACTTGCTAGGCAAAGAAGTACTTTTGAAATGTGGCCTCTGTTGTAATGTAGAGAGAAACAGGAGTCAATTTGTGCACAGCAAAGTCCCATAAACAGAAATGAAGATCTGAAAACCTATTTTGGTAATGTTTGGATGAGGGCTTAATATTACCAGGATACCAATCTTCACATAATATCATGAGGTCATTTCAAGACCATTTTGAGAGATTGGATGTTTAACATCCAAGAGCCAGCACCTCTCTGACAGTGCAGTGCTCCCTCCGTATTGTGTGAGGGTGACGACCTAAGTTCTATGCTCTATTGAAAAAGGCTAAGAGAAGGATGCACTGAGGCTCACTAAGGAAGTTAAGGCTGATATCAAATTGAAAGAAAAGGCATACAATGTTGAAGATTAGTGGTAGGCCAGAAGATTAAGAAAATGTTAAGAGACCAGGAAAGAATTATTAAAAAAGAGAAAAAAGAATGAGAGAGTAAACTAGCAAGAAATAAGAAAAAACAGACCATTAGAACAAGTATATAAAAAGGAAGAGAGTATCTAGAGTGAGCATTGGTCCCTTGGAGGATGAGACTGGGAAATTAATAGTGGGAAACAAGGAAATAACAAGAGGATTTGAACAACCATTCTACATCTGATTTCACGGTAGAAGACACAAAAAGCATCCCAATCCTAATAGGAGAAAACCAAGGGGCAAAGCACAATATCACTGGAGCAAAAAATGCTCAGAAAATTAATGAGACTAAAGGCTGACAAGTACCCTTGACCTGATGGCCTGCATCCTAGGCTCTTAAAAGAAGTGGCTGCAATGATAGTGGATACAGTGGTTGTAATCTTCCAAAATTACCAGGGTTCTGGAAAGGTCCCCGTGGATAGAAAAACCACAAATGTAACATATTTATTCAAGAAAGGAAGGAAACAAAGCAGGAAATAATCGGTCAATTAGCCTAACATCTGTCATTGGGAAAATGCTAGAATCCATTATTAAAGAGGCAGTAGCAGGACAGATAGAAAAGCAATGCAATTAAGCAGAATCAACATGATTTTATGAAAAGGAAATCATGTTTGGCAATTTATTAGAGTTCTTTGAGGACATAACATGTTGGATAAAGGGGTACCAGTAGATATAGTGTATTTGGATTTCCAAAAGACATTCAATAAGGAGCCACATAAATGGTTACTATGCAACATAGCTCATGGCATTGGGGCTAATACATTGGCATGGATGGAGGATTGGCTAACTAACAGGAAACAGCAATTTAGGATAAATGAGTTATTTTCAGGTTGACAAACTGTAACTAGAGTGTCACAGGGGTCAGTGCTGGGGCCTCAACTATTTACAGTCATTAAGGGACCAAGTGTAATATAGCCAAATTTCTGATGATAAAAACGTAAGTGAGAAAGCAAGTTGTGAGGAAGATGCAAAGAGTTTGCAAAGGGAAAATAACAAGTTGTGAATGGGGGGGAAAATGGTAGATGGAGTATAGCGTGGGAAAATGTGAGGTTGTCCACTTTGGCAGAAAGAGTAGGAAAACAGAATGTTATTTAAATGGAGAGAGATTGCAGAATGCTGCAATACAGCGGAATCTGAGTGCCCTTGTACATGAATCACAAAAAGTTGGCTTGCAAGAGCAGCAAGTAATTAGGAAGACAAATAGTATGTCGGTCTTTATGGCAAGGGGATGGAGTATAAAAGTAGGGAAGTCTTGCTACAACTGTTCAGATCTTGTTGAGACTAAGGTACTGCATATAGTTTTGGTGGTCTTACTTTCATTGGAGGCAGTTCAGAGAAGGTTCTCTAGGCTGATTGCTGGGATGAAGGAGTTGTCTTATGAGGAAAGGTTGAGCCTATACTGTTAGGAGTTCAGAAGAATGAGAGGTGATTATATGTAAGATTCTGAGCAGTCTTGACAGGGTGGATGCTGAGTGAATATTTTCCCTCATGGGGGAATCTAGAACTAAGGAGCACAATTTCAGCATGAGGGGCCGCCCATTTTAAGATGAGGAGGAATTTCTTATAAGGCTTATTAATCTTGGGAATTCTCTTCCCCAGAGAGCAATCGAGGCTAGGTCATTGAATATGTGTAAGATTGAGTTAGACAGATTTTTGATCTACAATGAGTTTAGGGTTATGGGGGTGCTGTCAGGAAAGTGGAGTTAAGGCCACAGTCGGATCACCTATGATCGTGTTGAATGTTGGAACATGCTTGAGATGCCAAATGGCTGCGTCCTTTTTCTTTTGATCTTACAGGAGAGAGGGAGAGCAGATTAGGGCAAAACTGGTTGTCACTACTTCCCCTCACTGCCCTATTTCTCATGTTCTAATCTAAGCTTTGAGTGAGGCTTGAACTTGTGTCCTCTGAATCAGAGTTGAGTGCTAGCCCTAAGCAAAGGCTAATCATTCTAGGCATTATGTTTTTGACTTATTTGAACTATCTAAATTCAAATGTCCTTGTCTTGTTTGCCTTTTTTTATTTTCAGAATGTGCTTAGTTGGTGCAATTTGCACACTATATATACTTGCGTTATGCACTCTTTACTCCAGGACATCACAACGTCACCTGGCTAGCAGAAAATATGCCATGAACATCTAGTACACCACATTCCCATCAGCCACATAGGTGTAACCAACACCAGTATTCTCTAGATCTTGTGGTTATTCAAGAGATTGGGACAAATTTTACTTTTTAGTGCTTTTGCATTGTTGTACAAAACTGAAATTAAAAGGAAAAAGGAGTTGCACTTTTATGCAGTGCTTTTCATGACCATCTGACATCTCAAAGCACCTAGCAACCAATGAAATATTTTGAATTGCAGTCACTGTTGTATGACAGCAAAGGGAAAAAAGGGCACAGCTGCAAAGTTCCCTAAAAGTTGACCTTCAATGGGGAAGCCTTGCATCAAATATTATCTGACATTTTTTGACTTTGATTTTAATTAATTTTAATTTGGCTTGCTAACTTTTATCTTCTAGTAAGTACAGTGCCTACAGGACTGGAGTATGAAGAACATTAGGGGCTTGATTTTTTTTTTCCATTTAACTCTGCATAAATGTCAAGATTATGCAGGGGATCCTTCTGATGCAGACCTCCTAATCTGCAGAGTTGATTAAATGAAGCAAGCAGTTGTAGGTGGAAGAAGTGGAGTGCATGATTCCTCTTCAGCAGTTCAATTTTTAGAAAAAAGGTGCCCCATTTCTAAATTCCAAACTTGAAAGACTTTTCACAAATGTTACTGCTGAAGAGGAAGGTTTCTGTGCTACCAACTGACAGAACAGAACGGTTATAAAATGCCAATTTCAGTCTTGCATTTTTCTATTTGTTTTCTAGTTGCCTGCTGATGTAGTCTTGGCTGTCCAATTGTTTCTTAACAACATTTTTGTATGTTCTTGACCCCAGATCTGTTGAAAGCTGTGAATGGAATACTCTTTCTGCATCAGAGTTGACTTTTGGGGGTGCCAGCTGACCCACTGGTGAAATCTGACAACACCTGAAGTACGAGATCCACCTCGAATAAGCTGTGATTTGTACATGTATAGAACACTACTATTCCATTCATTTTGGGTTACGTTTTTTCGTCTGTTCAAACCTACAGTTGTAAGCAGAAACTGAAAATATATATACACACACACAAAATGCCTTGTATTCCATTTTGACTATGAACTTGAAATTGTACTGTTTCTAATTGTCAACTGTTCCTGTTTTTGCAATAACTACATTGCTTGGCACTAATAAATGAGTTGGGGGCCATTATTTCTGCAATGCCAGGCTCTAGTTTTTTTTTTTGTTTATAAATTTTTCAAACCGAAAATGAATTTTGGTACCTGATATTGACATTTCTGGGAAATTGTGTAACTGTCATTGACCTTTTTCTTTACATTGAAAAATGAGCAATAAATCGTAAGACCTGTGGTAATGCTTCTAGCATCAGTCTTCCAATAGTCTCTTTATATTCCATTTGGTCTTTGGTAGCACAACTGTGGCAAGCAATACTTTGGTACCCTTTACACTTACGTTGTAATACTACTAAATCTTTTATTTGGAACACTAGCCCTCTGCAACAGAACCTTGATTCTTTATATTGTATTTATTCATAAGCGTACATGAGGTGCGTTAAATATGATTGTCCATTGCACAGTGCTCTGAAATTATGCAGCATTTAGTAAGATCATGAGTGCTACCTGGTCGACAAAATAATGCATTGTGTTGGAATATGGCAGGAATCTTCAAAATCGAACTTGGCAGACTGCAGCAAAACACATGCTGGTCATATCAGGTCTTCTAATGATTCAGAAGTGCATTTTGTATATAAAATTTGACAGCACAACACAACAAAGTGGGAAACTTAATGCTAAACCATGTTTGAATTCACATAATTTGAAGTGACCTATATGTATATAGTTTCTCTTTTCCTGGCTCAATTTCAGACCATGTCCTATCCATAGGATACACCTAAGATCATGGGTGGGGGGAAGCAATGCACTGTTGTAGGATACACTCTGACTTTTCATTAGGTTAATTATGCAAGTTTCTTGATTTTGCCAGAAGTGGCAGACTAATTGTAGACAGAGTGCTTTTTGGGCCTCCCCGTTCCCCAGGTGAAACATTAGATAATTACAAGGTAACAGGTCAGGAAGTGAAGTAATGTGCCACAATGGTGCCCTTCAAGAGTCACAGATTCATAAAAATTATGTTCTTGTCTGCAGATGGTAACAACACAAAATTAATTTAAGAATAAGCAAAAGCATAAGGAAGAATGGGAAGTTTAATCATTAAAGCTAAAATGCCCAGATTGGATGAAGAACACTTTTTGTGGAGGCTACTGACTACATAGTACTCTAGCTAGTTTACATTTTCATTGTTTTGTTTTGAAAACCTTAATGGTCCAGCTAAGGAGGAATTCCCAAAGTATTTTTCTAAAATAAAGCTACACATTTGATATACCAGGGTATAGAGTGTGGTGGGACTGATTTTTTATAATTTGAACATTCCCACTTTATCATAATGTTTAATTTTTGTAACTGAAAGAAATGGTGCATAATTGACAAGTGCCGTACACTTTAAATTGTTGGTTAGTCACATCTTGCACTAGCTCATTTTTTAGTTGTAAAGTTATTGCTGGAATCTTACCAATAGACAACAGAGGGGGGAAGGATGTACAAGTGCATTTGTGTTATAGTCATATTCAATATTTACCAAAATCAGTGCAATTTTTCCTGCAACTTATCTATCAATTGTATTGGCCCTGCAACCACATCTGATGTACCTGTTTTTTTTTGGTGAGTGTATGTGTATTAACAGCTCAAGGTTTAATATACCAGAATAAGTAATGCTTACCACAGCTATGCTTAAATCTGTTGCATTGGGCAAAATTCAACGAGTTGAGCTCTTTTGATGCATTGATCTGCTACATTTTAAATGTTTAGTTGAATAGAAGTGTTGCAGTTTGTGTAGCTGAAAGATTAAATCCATAATTCTATTGAAGACTGTTTACTGAATTTGCCATCTTTGTTTGCAGTATCCTGAAAGGGAAAATCCTATTTTTAAAATTCATTACGTTGTACTTTAGTTCTGTGAAGATGATGTTGCATTTTGATTGACTGGTAAGGGCTGATTTCAGTAGTTCCTTTTAGTCTGACAATTGAGCTTCTCAACTCACTTTTTATGATTTATAGTTTTGTCTGGGACCAAGGGTACCGGGAAGTTTCAAATAGGCTGCAAATAAACTTTTGCAACAACTGATTCAAAATGATCAAATTACAATAATGAAATGCACTAAATTACTGTTCTTTGAGGGCAGGACAGATTGAACAGAACTGGTTATTGTAACGTTCAAATGGAATTTAACAAATGAGTGAGACTATGGAAGAACTTAGTAATTTTCTTTTCTCTCTCTTAGCATTATCTAACCTGAATTTCAAGAGACAATTCTGACCAAGGATATTAGTAGGAATGGCAATTTGTATATACTGCACTAGTGAAAGGAATACTGTATTAATGTACTAGCCCTGTACCCTGAGGAAGAAATTGTGTACATAAAAGTAAAATTCCAGGCAATTTTGTTTTGAGATGGAGAAGGGGCCAGTTTTCAATTCAGTTGTGAAATTAGGCTGGATATATAGTCTCCAATTGCTTGGATTTTCCCACATGTAAATACAATAACCTTAATATTGCATTTCAGTACAGTTGGGCTGCTAAAGTATTTGCTATTCATTTTGAACATTTTAGGTGAAGGGGATTATTTTTGTTGGATTCCAAGTGGTTTTTATGAAGTAAATGAAGCTTTTGGCTAACTTTAGTTTTTTTTTAAAGAATTGGATAACATTCTGACTTGTGTTTCTTTTAAATTGACTAGTTGAAAGCAATCTGTATTCATACGTGAAAACATTTTGGTGCACAGCAGGCACAGAACATTGGTACATGGTCTATCAGCTCTCCACAAATGCTGCTAACATAAATTTGGTAATGGAACCATTGGAAGACTGAACTTTGCATAGTTCTGCTGTACCTAATAGTGGTGTTTCAACTATTAGGCTCCTAAAGTTTATAAAAAGCAGTTTTTATTTCCCATTTAAGCATCCTGGTGATATACAAATGAGGAACTAGCTATGCAGCAAGAGGATGTGTGTGTATGTTTTTTTAGGCCTCCAGTCTGCTCTATTACTTCAAGCAGAGTGTCTGAATTGTGACGTGTGCCTTACCAAGAAACCAAACTCTTAATTTTCTGAGAAAAAGACTGCTCAATCTGTTGAGCATTTTGTGTTTTAGTTTGGGGTTTGTAATATTGACACTACTGACCTCCTGTGACTGTGGATTCTAATTTTATTTTCCCGGAGAAGACTGAGCCATATATACATGTGCTAGAAAATGTTTTATAGTTGCACTTTTATGCATATTTTTGAAATTGTTATGCATCAAATACAGGGGCTAAAAGTTGCTTGTTTGATCTGAATATAAAATTGTTGCTTGAGGGTGCATGCTGTATTCATTAATTCCTATTCCATTGAATTTTGGATATATTCATTTACAATGCAATTTATAGGGAATTTCATCCATGTTTTTTGGATCCCTCAGTGTTACAATATTAGAAAAAAAGTTTGTGTTGTAGTTGGGCACACTGTAGTATGCATATTAAGGTACATCTTATTTAATTCAGTTTTTTCTTTTTTGTATTTATTACATATTTGGTTCTTTTTTGATTTCCTTAAAATCATGTTCAACCATACAATAGTGTTTCAAACTGTCTTTAATTTATGATGTACTGTTGTTTGATGTACATTCATCCAGTTTTGGAATATATATATATATATATATATGGTGTTTTGCATCTCCTGGTTCTGTTGGAGTTTTTTTTTTCCTCTCTAGAAGTTATTGCTGTTTTTTTTGCCTCTTTGCAAAGCTTACATTTTCCTACAACTTTACCTCTAAAACATATAATTCTGCATTTTTAATCAGGTTTGTTGCCTTATAGTGCAGATCTCTGAAATTTGGCAACAAAAATAAATTTGCACTGAAGTATTCATACAATCAACAACTCCATTGAATTGGAAACATTTTATTGTACACATAGTCTGTTAATATATTTATCCCTTTTCCAATGAAACTGAATATTGCACAAGAATAAAAGTTGTGTTATGTTGGGAATAGCTGTGGCTACAAATTGCCAATTTTATGCAATTTTTTTTCTTTTCAACTGATTTTGTACATAACTGGATAAAATCTAAGTTATTAAATAATGACTATTTTCCAGAAGGGTGGTAGGTGTTGTGAAGACAGATTGGAGAACTTAGGACTGTTTTCCTTAGAGAAAAGAGGACTGAGAGGTGATCTGATGAGAGGCATTCAAAATCATGTGGGATCTAGACAAAGCGATTAGGGAGAAACTGTTCCCATTCGTGAAAGGCTCAAGAACAAGAAGGCACAGGTTTAAAGTAATTAGTAAAAGAAGCAATATGAGGAAGAACTTTTTCACCAAGTGGTTTAGGTCTGGAACGCTCTGCCTGAGTGTATGGTGGAGGCAGGTTCAATTGAAGTATTCAAAAAGAAATCAGACTGTTATCATAAAAGAGTGTGTGCAGGGTTACGGGGAGAAGGTAGGGGAATGGAACTAGGTGAATCGCTCATTCGGAGAGCTGGTGCAGACATGATGGGCCAAATGTCGTCCTGCACTGGAACAATTCAGCAATTGGGTGGTAAGGCTAGGAACTCTGTCAGAGTTCCTTCTAGCCACTTTTTTTTCTGAAAAAATGCACTTGTGTGGAGTTGATGACATTAGAGTCCATCTTCACTGATTGAATGAAACATTGGTATCTGACAATTATGTGAAACATGAGAGGAGAAAATTGAAAGGGGTGGGGGGGGGTGTGGTGGGGAAGGTGCATCAGAAAATCAAAGTTGCAGGTTTTTTATACTTGCAGAAGAAATTTAGAACAGTAGGTTTTGGTAATATGAAGTGTGCATCACAGCAGGGATTTGCAGAAGCTCGTCGTTAGAAAATAAGGATCTTCATGTATTGACATTATCTGAATCAAGCATTTGAAAACTGCAGTGAACTTTTCCAAGTCAAGACCATCTTTAGACCGCCACCTGGTTTTACAATGATGCAAATGGGAACATGCAAATTTAACTTCTAGCATGTATAATGATCTTGAGCTTTGAAAACAATGTATACTTGTGCACATTTCATTCCCATCCGTTTGCTGTTTTTTATTTCTAATGAAGTAGCTTAAGAATATCAGTAATTGGAAAATTAATGAGATTTTGGCACTAACTCACAACATCAACAGTCCCTTGAAAGAGAACACTGGCGGAGACAGCAGATGCTTATTACTTCACCTGGCCACCCTTAAGCCTATTGCCCAAGTGATTTTTTTTTTTTACTTTCCCATTTTCCATGCTAAGCATCCTTTTCTAACTTCACTGGATAAAAATTGTAAATTGAGGTTCTATTGGACAATACAAATTGGGTTGAGACTGCCCAAATTACTTCCATCTGGGATTTCCATAACCAACATTCTCTGCTTAAGCTGTGCTTGCTTACAAGATCCAGAAGTGCTGGCCCATCAATTCAATACTGAAGGATTTAATTTATATTGGTCTCTTCCACCCCACCCTCTACACCCACTGTAAAGATATGGATTGAGAGACTTGGTTACTTGAACAACACCTTAAATGCTAGTGGAACTTCTGTGGCTTTGTTTCAAGTCCATTTACGATGTATGCAACTGAGCTCTTGATGTATGCTGCCAGAAATTGTCAAAAGCTTGTTTGAGGAAGAAAAAAGCATTGCATGGATGTTACTTTAAAAATTGTTAACTTTTAAAACTGCTTGTTAACAGGATTAGAGCTTTAAAATGCCCGATATATTCTTACTGGGGGCCAGAAGAGGCTTGACTTAACAGCTTTTTAGATTATAATAATTACAAAAAACATTCTGCTTGCATGTGACAGTCTTACTTCTTAAACTGCAGTTATTTTGCAATTGCAGGTTTGTTCTTTCTATAATGCCTACTGATTGAAGGATAAATGTTTGCCACTGCACTGGGAGAACTCAACTGCTCCTCTTCAAATAGTACCATTGGATATTTTGTTTATCCAAGAGGCAAAACCAGGCTTTGAAGGTCTCTTTCAAAGGCAGTGCCATGTTCCCTCAGTACTGCATTGAATATCAGCCTGGATTATGGGTTGGAGTTCAGAAAAAGTTTAGAATGGTTACAGTACAGAAGGAGACCACTTGCTGTGTGCAAATGTTTTTTTCTCCTGTAGCTATTGGTGCTTTTGCCAATCAGTTTAAATTGGTATGCTCTGGTTCTTGACCTTTCTGGCAATGGCAAGTTTCTTTTCCATCTACTCTGTTTAGCCTCCTCAAGATTTTGAACACCTCTATCAAATCTCCTCTTAGCCTTCTCTAAGGAGAACTACCCCAGCTTCTCCAGAATAATGAAGTCATTCATCCCCAGAACTATTCTAGTAAACCTTTTTGTACCTCCCCGAAGCCTTCACACCCATCCTAAAGTATAATGCCCATAATTGGTCAAAATACTCCAGTTGAGGCCAAACCAGTGCTTTATAAAAAAAAAAGTTCACCTTAACACATTCTGCCTCTATTTATAAAGCCCAGGATCCAGATAACCAACCATCCCAGATTTTATGGGATTGCCCCATAATTGAGATGATTGTCCCAGCAGGGTTGTATGTTACCAGCTCCTAATTTTGCACGTCAGCATGTACTTATGCACTGCCCCTGGGCCCCCCCCCCCCCCCCAACACACACACACACACACACACACACACACTCAAAAGGCTCACCAGCAACCCCTGCGCACTCATATGGTTCCCCCAAGCCAGAATCAGAAACACAGTGCAGAAGAGGCCCTTCAGCCCATCGAGTCTGCACCGACACGTGAGAAACAACTGACCTACCTGCCTAATCCTGTTTACCAGTCCTTGGCCCATAGCCTTGAATGTTATGACGTGCCAAGTGCTCATCCAGGTACATTTTAAAGGATGTGAGGCAACTCGCCTCCACCACCCTGCCAGGCAGCGCATTCCAGACCGTCACCACCCTCTGGCTAAAAAAGTTTTTCCTCACATCCCTCCTAAACCTCCTGCCCCTCACCTTAACTTATGCCCCCTTGTGACTGACCCTTCAACTCTGGGAGCAAGGAAGGTAGTTTGCATGGTTTAGGCACAGCTGCTCCCTATCCACCCTGTCCATGCCCCTTAAAATTGTCCCTTTTTTTTTCCCTGACAGTGGTCACCCTGACAGGAACCCTGATGCATTTTTAACAATTTTCTCAATCTACTATGCCACTTTCAATGATTTCTGCACATGCACGGCAGAATTTCCTGGTCAGCGTGCGGGGGTGGGCCCGACACACCCATGTGTAAAATGACACACGATGATGTCGAGTGTGCATCCCGATGTCATTGCGCACATCACGATATTTTGTTCGATGGGCTCACGCCGGAGTCGGCTGCATGCCCACTGAAATGTAAATTGCCTATTGCAGGCCATTAAGAAATTAATTGAGCCACTTGTGAACGCTGACCGTCCAACCTTAAGGTTCGCAGGCAGTTGAAAAGCCCCAAGTAGCCTTCGTGTTTTTCAGGAAACCTCATCCCACCTGAAGCTTTCATTAAATAAATAAAATACATTTCCTCAAATATATAAAAACATGTCCCCACTCATGAGGGGACATGTTAAGTACATTTTTAAATAATTCATTTCTTTATTTTAATATACATTCGATTTCCCTGAGGCAGCTCCGTGCCTCGGAGATTGCTGAGCTCTTTTGTGCTGGCCCCAACTCTCCCTCCTCCCCACGCCCGTACAGGTAGTGCTGACTACCAGTCAAGTATTACGCTGCGCCTTAATTGGCGTAAAATGGCGCGGAGCCAATCATGGGTGGCAATCGGTTCCGCCCCCATCTGGTCCGGCCCAGCCTGCCAGCCGTAGGAAAATTCCTGGCCACACTCCCTAAGTCTCTGTCCCTATAGCCCTTCTAGAATTTTAACTCATATTGCATCTCCTTGTTCTGCCTATCAAAATTAGGCTGATTTTGGTTGGTGTATTTGCCCAAAAAAGTATAACCCATGCAAAAGATAGCAAAATTTTAACTACAGCTAATGTTCAGTGCAAATAGAATTTGTGACCTTTTGCACCAGTTTAAAACATTGCTCTAGAAGTTGGCCACACCCTCGGGATGAATTACCTAAACCACGCAATTTACCTTCCTTGCTCTCGTGTTAACATATATCTTTAAAAGTTTTCTCTCTTTTTGTACAGTCCTCCTCCAAATCTGCGATAATTGCCCCTCACAAGAAACAATTCTCTCCCTTCTGTCTGTTTAAACTACTGTCCATTTCCAACCTCCCTTTCTCTGAAGTCCTTGAGCATACTCTTCATCCAAATCCATGCCCATCTTTCCCAGAACTCCATTTTTAGATCACAGGTTTCTGCCCTGCAATAACACCAAGGTTGCTCTTCACAATCACATGACATCTTATGTGGTTGGCAAATGTAAACGATTCCTTTTCATTCTTCATGACACGTCTAAAATCTTTGACTCGGAGATTGCTGAGCTCTTTTGTGCTGGCCAGCTGGCCAGCTGCTAACTGGGTGGGACTCCACTTGCCTGGTTCCATTCTTGCCTAACTGTAGCCAGAGATGTTTTTGCATTGGCTTCTCTTCCTACTCCCACACCATTACCTTTGGTGCCTCTCAATGATCTATTTTTGGCCTCATCCTCTTTTGCATCTACATGAAGCTCCTCAGCAACATCATCCAAAAACAGCATGAATTTCCATATGTACAAGCTCTACCACATCACTAGTGCTCATGTTACCTCCATTGCCTCTAAATCATCAGACTGCATGTCTGTCATCCAATACTGACTGAACAGAAATTTCCTCCAATTAAATATTTGGAAGACTGAAGCCATTTGTTTTTGGTCCCTACAACAAACTCTTCCCGAGCCACTGAATCCATCCCTCTCCCGGGCAACTGTTTCAGGCTGAACCAGACTGTTAAACATTTTTTGGCCCTATATTTGACCATGAAATGAGTTTCTGACCACATCTGCATGACCACACATCTGCCACTACAAAGGCCTATTTCCACGTGGCCTGACTCCATCTCTGCCTGTTGCTGAACACTCACCTGTCCTTTTGTTGCTTCTAGACTTGACTATTATAATGCAAAACTAGCAGGCTTACCATGTGCTTCCCTCTGCAAACTTGATCATCCAAAAGTCTGCTGCCTGTTTCCTAACTCGCACCAAGTCCCATTCACTCATTGCCCCTGTGTTAAGCAGCACTTCACCTTTTAAAATTTTTAAATCCTGCCATGGTTTCGCCCCTCCCAATCTCTGCAATAATCTTCCCATGAGATACCTGCATTCATCTAATTGTAGCCATTGCTCCACCATTGGAGTCCATGACTTTGACTGAAGAGGCTTTAAATTCTCTTTCTAAACCGCCAACTATATTTCTTTTGTGTGTTGTGATATGCAAATGAGTTTCCATAAAAACTTGGAGTGAGGTAGATGGATGAATGAGGTGGGTGGGTGAAGAGATACACATCTCAAAACTGGTGCAAATTACACCCAGATCACTGCACCTAACATGGGATTTCTTTTCCCTACGTATTTAATGACCTGCCTCCATTGAGAATGCTACCAGAAATTAAGGTGAAACCTTGATCATTGAATGTAGTGATACATTAGCATTTGCTGAGTAAATTGCTAAAGAGTTTTTTAAGTCACCTTTTGGTACTGGTTGATTTGTTATGAACTGTGGTGAAATATGAATTTCTATGAGCCATGTGTTGCAAATCAGACACCTAACTGGTGATGTAGCAATTCAACCTTTACATGCACCGTAATCCAGTTGGTGCTTTAAAGCTACAGCTGTGGCCTGGGGCTTTTTCCGTCCTAATTATTTTCCATCAAAGTATGTGCTTATTGCTGTTAAAATATTTTACCAGATTTGCGTCACTTCCAACTTTCATGATTTCAGATGATTCCTCTATCGCTTTATAACCATCTTGAGACACAGTCTTAATTTGCATCAGATACTGAATCTGATAGATGATGTAAGTTAGCAGGTCTATACTTTAAAGGTAAAGTAGATGATAAATATTCATTATACACAATCACATTTCTTTTTCATAATTTCTTATGTTTCTAGCTGTGAACAGTGGGAAGAAATGAAATAGTACATGCTACATCAAAATATATGGAAGGAAATTCTCCTTGGGCTTCCTGAATGTAACATAAAAAGTAATCAGTCAGTGATTTGGGCATTTGCTAAACTTTTGAACCTCAAATGTTAAAATTTGGAAGTGATTATCTTCCCTGAAGCAGACTCAAAGGTGTTCAAATGCTGTCTGTCTCCCTCTCTCTCACCTCCAGGCAATTACCTTAAAATGCTACTGAGGAACAGCATTGGAGAGATCTTTATATATGGTTACTCAGGGGCAGCCACACCCTTTCCTTTTTTGCTCTATGAAAATTTTTAATATTTCTACTTTGTTAATACTGTTTATTTTAATGTGCTACTCCTAACGTTTCAATCCACAGTTGTAAGTAGTGATGAAGGTTATCCCATGCAGGCTTAAATGATCGGTTCCTGGACCAATAATAAAAGGCACTGAAATTGTCCTGCAGAGTGATTTACTTGTGTCTTGAAATCTCACCTACTCTAAAACTCAGTTAGGAGCTTATCTTTTACTGTCTATTTTCAGGCTAAATTGGAATCCATGTTCTATCATATGAATGATTTCAGGACTACCTAAGGACTTGTTGCAACCAGTGCTGCCTCTGTAATTGCCTATAAGGTGATGGAAAAAATTTTGTGCTATTTGCTTCAGTTAGACAATTGGTGATGATGCTTCTTCCTTTGAATATATTTGATCACAATGACAGACTAATCCTAATGTTCTCTTCAGAACCCACTTTATCAGCGCTTCAGACGTAACATTTAGCGATGAGGCAGTGATGAAGGAGTACCTGAGCCCTCGGGCTACCTTACTGAAGTGTACAAGGAGTTTATAGTCTTTGAGAATGTTGAACTATAAATTCAATAACAAAGATTCTAGTCCCATGCTGACTCGCAATACAGATTACTTGATAGTCTCGTCAGATGAGTACCATTGTCATAGTTCGTTTTAAACGCTCAGCAGATACACTGTTCTGAAGGCAAGTAATCTACACAAATAAGTAACCTGCTGACTTTCTTCCTGTTCTTCCCTGAAGTGCCTTGCTAAATACTCTGCGGTTCTAGAACTGTGTTTTGGTATGTTGTGCAGTTTAGAGGTCTACTTTGCAAGGGAGCAATCTTGTGCTCTTTTGCCAGTTGTACAGATGTGGTTTAAACTAATGAGTTCCTGTGCACAGAAGGTCATCCTTTTTGTAGAAGCATAGTGCAGTATATTGAAGTGATGGCATCCATTTTATATGTTTGGATCAGAAACTGGTGAAAAAGGCATGTTAGGCTGCAATTTTAATAAAAATATCTTTAATGCAAGTAATTTGTACTGTGCACTGTTTCAAACTGTATCTACTATCAAAGTATGCTTTTGGTAAACATACTCAATCCTGCAAAAGGAAATGGAGTGGGTAATATTGTCACTAAAAATGTTTGACACAAACATTGATTTTGTTTTTATATATCAGTCTAACTTTATTTGCTTGTTTAAATTGATATGATCTAATCTTACTTGAACTAAATATTTGCCATACTGGCATAAAATATTTGCATGAAATATCTCTTGCTTGCATTTTAGGAGCTTTCAACAAATACAAAAGATTAGCCATTTTAATTTCCTTTGTAGTTATCAGCAGGCTGGTAAGTGTTCTGTTGATATTTTGTTCTCAATTTTAACTAAACATCACAAGTGGATTTATTACCCCACCGCACTATTCCTTTAGAACATCAACACACATATAATTCTAGTAGTCAAATATTCCCAATGGGACATCTAAAGTCTTTCTTGAACAACAGTGCCAGACAGCATTTGAGCTTTTGATTATTCAATTAACAAGTATCAATTAAAATGTCTTAGTGAAGGTTTAGTGCTGGACTACCATAGTTTTCAATTATAACTTTAATATTCATCAATCTTTGGCAGTATTGTTTGTGAACATTTAAAATAATGCCGTGCTTCTATAAAACTTGAGTCAATTGTACTTTTAAACCAACAGCTAATTTGAAACATTTTCTGCTTAAGAAGTATAATCTATGTGGGCATTTTCTCATCAGGTATTAAATCCATTTGGATTACACAGATATTCATGGATACAAGGGTATAATGCAGAGATAGGGAATAGTGTATAGATGCAAATGTGCTTTGGTGATCATAAGGGCAATTAGGGGTGGATAATATATTCTGGCCTTACCAGCGATGCTCACAACCCAAGAATGAATGTATTAAAAAAGATGGAGAGGTGTAAAGCTCAGCTCAGGATCAAACCAGATACCAA
This sequence comes from Carcharodon carcharias, assembly GCF_017639515.1. NCBI lineage: Eukaryota > Metazoa > Chordata > Chondrichthyes > Lamniformes > Lamnidae > Carcharodon > Carcharodon carcharias. The sequence continues at coordinate 54,082,365 of NC_054480.1, forward strand.
AGTTTTTCACAAGGTCTGGCTCCACCTGAATAAAGGGTTCAGAAGGGGGATGGGGTTCAGTCACAAGGGAGTAGAGTTTATGGCTGAGACCAAAAATGATGGCTTTGGTCTTCTCATGTAAAATTGGAGGAGTTTATTACTCACCCATGACTGAATATTGAACTAGTAGTCTGGTAACATGGAGATGGTTATGAGAGCAAAGGTAGTGGTGATGGAATTTTTGCCATCAGTATACACATGTCATTAGATAGGATTTAAATCATGCTGAGCATGTCAGGAAGATGAGCATTGGAAATATTGTTTATTTTAAGATAATTTTGCTGCATCTGTAGTTTCAGTCTGCAAATTTTTGTCTTTCAATAAATAATTGGAAGATTGTGGTGACTAAACTTGCATTTACTGGGTGTTTAATTGTTTCGATTATTTAAAATTATTTATGTTACTGTTATATTTGATAATACACAATATAAAACATCCATGATAACAAGTTAGTTGGATCAGCTGTATCTGAATTGCTTGGTTGGGTTATTATGTAATTTACTTAAGTACACACTAATGAGGTACAGAATGACTCAGTGGACATTTGTTTCGGGCCAAACTAGCCAGCTGTTTCAATTGTCTCTGTAATTGACAATAAAGCTGATGGAACGCTTTCTGCTATTTGCTCCATTTAGACAATTACCTGCTTTTTGATGTGGGTGTTGAAATTAGTGTGTACCTTAATACTTATACTTTAATATCCAGAGTAAATACACAGTCTACGTAAACCAATGCCTGACCTGTGGTCAGACACACCACACTCTGAAAACAAGTGACAGATGCCACCTCAAACAGATGCTATGGATCTCTTCTCAACTCATCCCAGATGCTTGTCACACTGAGTCAACCGGTCTCACTGCACTCCGTCTTTCACATGAGGGTTTCCAATCTCCTCCACCAAGAACTGGCCTTGGAATCTTCTCCTAAACCGACGCTTTCTCTCAGGTGCCTTCCGCAAGGGTTCACCTCCAGAGTTTCGAACTCTTCTTCCGATGTTCCTCTTCCCCAGGTCACCACATGTATTCAAGCTTTCTTCCATGCACTTTCTCTCACCAACTCGGCCATCAACAGTACACCAGTGCTTTACATGCCCATAGCAAAGAGTTACAGACCTTCAGTTGTCTCTTTGGACCTCTTGCAAGCTGTTCTTGCTACAAATCTGCTTTCTGCAGCTTTTGTCTCTAAATCTGAAGCTTGGAGTCTTTCTCTCTGCCCCTCACTCTTAACTTCACCTAACAAGATCTTTTCCAGGTTCCTGTCCTTTGCGTAGAAGGTCGGCTTTGGACTTTCCCCTCTTCCATTCCCCGGAGTTTTGGGGTTTTTCTTTAACTAGGTACTGGCTATCTGTCCCCTTTGCTCAGTCTCTCTCTGGCAGCTACTTTCAACCTTCAACTTTAGCTTGGAGCTGACTATCTGCCCCTTCCAGGTGGCTCCTGTTTGGCAGCTGTATTCCAAACCAGCTGAATTCCAACAGCTTCCAAAACAAACTGCTGTTTCTCTTTGTGTGTGCGTGGCTGTGGGAGGGACTTGCCTCTCTGGCCCTCTGTAGCTAGGCAACAGCCCAATTCTTCTATCTTTGTGTTTTGCTTAACTTAAATCATAAACTCTCATTAGAAATACACACGCCTTTTTAAAGCGAAACTAAAACTCCACTTGACCTTTCTTAACACACATATAGAAATACAAATCAAACTTAAACTTTAAAGCTAAAGCTTGTTCCTAACACCTACAAATACCAATATAACTTATTAATATTACATACTTAACTGTCTCCATTTCCTAACATAGTGTTAGGGATATGGGGGTGGTGGGGGTTAATTTAATCAGCCCTGATTTCTCCTCTCGCTACCCATCTGTAAACAAAAAGGTGTTTTTTATTTGCTTCCCTCTTTATAAGTGGTGGCGTATTTTTTAACCCCTCTGTTTTGGTGTGATCCAATTTCTATTAACAACCCTGCAGCAAATTCAAGATAAGATGAACTCAAAAGGGATTAGTTTATTTGCACACACTCAATCGTGGAAGGTAACAATGTGACCTCCTTTTCACTCATACAATAAAAGAGAGGGATAGAGAAAGATTTATAGGGTAAAGACCACAGAGTAAACACTTATTGATTAATGTGAGTTCAGAATCGAAGCCCAATGGTGTATTCCTTCAGAAGTTGGCAGGTTGAAATTCACTTTTTCAGTAGAGGTGATTCCACAATGAGATAGGCATGAAGAGCTGAATTAATCTTGTAGGTGATGGTACTAATGTTCCAGTAGAAACTGTAGATGGGGACCCAGGCATTCACACCTGGACAAGAGCCTCTCTTCTGTTCTGCTGCTTGGTAGATGGAAGTGGCTGCCTGAATTGCAGTACAGCAAGACAGTATAACTGGTTCTCCCACCGAGGGGGTCATTTCACATGACTCCCATGTCTCCCCTTTGGCTTTGACAAAGGGTGTGTGTTCCTTTGTCTGGGCTCCTGAGATGGTTAATGTTCCAACCATTCAAGAGTTTAAAAGGAAAGTTTCGGGCCTCCTTGTCCTAGCAAACTAGTAGACTCAGGTTGGCCAGCCTGGGTTCTGAAATGCAGATGACCTTTGTATATTCCCCTTTGAATTTGGTCTCTGCAGCCCATGTGGGTCATTAGCATCTCTTCAGAGATAATGATGTGCAAATTTCTTCAATACTGCCAAATAGCTCTTATTGTCTGAGGGTTACAGCCAGACAGGACTTCAGCCATTTCAAATAGCCATTGCTCATTTTTTACACTAGTAATACATAAAGTAAAGAGTTTATTAGTTTCTGGACAAGGAAGATTAGTTAACTAAGACATTCAAGTTTATCCATGCAACAGTAAAGTAGTTGGCTTAGCTAATTAAAATGCAGGAAGGTTGCTTCAGCTAGAGCCCTAGGGTGTGTGGACAGCAATTGCTGCCTTCATCCTTAGTTCTGATGATTACCTTCTCTTTAACCAAGCCCAATGCAAAACACCACCAATTGCTTTCAACTCTCACTGAAAATAATAGAATTGTGGAAAGTTCTGGAGAGGAAAAAGGTTAATTGTAAAATTAGTCATTTTATAATTATTCAAATAGTGATCAAATGTTACTGATTGTCTAATGTCTTCCATGTGTGTGCATACTAATTGAGACTAATGGCTAATTGGAACACATTAAGGAGACCACAGAATTGACTCTTTGCAGTTAAGGGCAAATGTAATCATCAATAATAGTTAGAATTTTCTAAGGCCCAATCTGGAAAATGCATGGTGCTGACTTCTTGAAGCCATAATTTTCTCTCTTTCTCAATTTGTTCTCTCAGAAATTGTTGGGTAGGAATAATTTAGTATTTCCATTCTACTCGTCACCTAAAGTGATTAGTTTACTACCTCACTATTTAGTATGCAATAGACTCTATGGAGTGTAAATGTCATAACTCAATAGTTTTTATTACATTGTTGTGAATTTTAAGCTTTTGTTTCTTCTCTTGCCCCATCCATGGTGAATACTTACATTACATGGGTTTTGAAGATAAACAGTTACTAAGCATAGCGATGTTTATTAATGTATTCTTAATTTAAAATTACCTGCCCTGCCATCTTTGTGTTAGTGTGTTGCAACTGGACACTTTGTACCAGGAGGTAGTCAAACCCCTTAGTATAGGGTAATCTGTTTTGGTCAGCGGTTAGAGACAGAGTGCTGTAACTGTGAGTGAGGCAGGTATGCGGACCCAGAAGGTAGAAGCAGAGGAATCTCAGCTTTGCAATCATCCAACAGCTTCTAGGTTCTTGCAGCCTGTATGGATGAAAGTGGTGGCTGCAGGGTGGATGAGCAAACTGACCATAGTACCATGTACACAAAACCATTCAAGCTGGGGAAGTTAATAGGAATGTAGTGGTAGTTGGGGGCAGAATGGTTGGGGGATAGACACTGTTCTCTGCAGATGGAGTCCAAATGGCTGTGTTTTTTGCCCAGTGCCAGGGTTCAGGACATCTGCTCTGGGCTGGAGAGGAACTTGCGGTGGGAGCTGGAGGATCCACTTAGTTACCATGACAATAGGTAGAACTAAGAAAAAGGTTCTGCTAAGGGAGTATGAGCAGCTAGGGGCTAAATTTAAAAAAAAAATCTCAAAAGTAATAATCTCTGGTTATGACCTGAGCTACAAGAAAATTGGTGTAGGTAAATCAGATTGGAGAGTTAAATGCATGGGTCAAAGATTGGTGTGGAGAAATGGGTTTCAATTCACAGGGTACTGGGGCAAGTGGGAACTGAATTGTGCTGGGACGAGTGTTCTGACAAGTCATATAACTAGGGCAACAGAGAGGGATTTAAACTAAATAGTGGGGGCAAGGGATCAAGTTTGGGAAGATGTGGTAAATTAAATAAAGACAAGGCAAAAGAGCAAGACAGGAAATGATGATCAGAGCGTGGTAGGAAGGGACATAGTGTACAAACTTAAGAGTGCACCAGCAGCTAAGGTTGGAGGTCACAAAAAAGTAAAAGGACAGAACTAAAGCCTCTGTATCTGAATGCATGTAGTATTCATAATAAAACAGATGAATTGACAGCACAAATAGAAATAAATATGTATGATAGCCATTACAGAGACATGCTGTAGGATGACAAAGATTGGGACCTGAATATTCAAGGGTACATGACATTTAGGAAGGAAAGTAAGGTAGGAAAAGGTGGAGAGGTAGCTCTATTAACTAAGGATGACAAAGGGATGCCCTTAGTCCTGGAGATCAAAATATAAAATCAGTTTGGGTAGAGATGAGAACTAGCAAAGGTAAGAAGTTACTTGGGGGAGAGGATTATTGGCCTCCTAACTGTAACCATACTGTAGGATGGGTTATACAGGAAGAAATAATAGCTTGTGAGAAAGGTATGGTGATAATCATGGATGATTTTAATCTACATTGGACAAATCAGGTTGGCAAAGGTGACCTGGATGATGAGTATTATCAGATCACTTTCTTAGAGCAGCTCATTTTAGCACCATCCAGCGAGCAGGCTATACTAGAACTGGTAATGTGCAATGAGACAGGATTATTTTATCACCTCATAGTGAAGGTGTCCCAAGGTAGCAGTAATCGTAATATGATTGAATTTCACATTCAATTTGAGGGAGAGTGGAGTAGATCTAAGACCAGTGTTTTAAAATTAAAGAAGGGCAATTGTGAGGGCATGAAGACAGAGCTGGCTAAAGTGAATTGGGAAATTAGGTTATGAGATGGTCAGTGGAGATGCAGTGGCAGACATTTTAAGAAAATATTTCCAAATACTCAGAAGCTACATTTCAGTGAGAGAGACGGAGAGAATGTAAGGGAAGGGCACACCATCCGTGGCTAAACAAAGTTAAACATGGTATCAAATTCATAGAAAAAGCATATAATTTCACGAAGCTTAGTGTCAAGTCAGAAGATTGGACAGAATATAAAGAACAGCAAATAATACCTCATTTCTCCCTCCTCATTAATCTTTTAGAGTATGAGAGAAAGCAAGCTAGAAATATAGGGCTGAATTTTCTGGCTGGCATGCAGGTGGCGGAGTCCGCACGTCAGCGCTTAAAATGTTGCGTGCGCATCCCGACATCAGCATGCGGCATCACAATATTTCAGTCGGTGGGCGCTATGCAGCCGGACGCTCACCCGCCATTAATTAAAGGCCTTGTTAAGGCCATTAACTCACTAATCGACCAGGATTTTGAGGGGCCCATGAGAACTTCGGCTCAGCGCACGGGCCCAACTGACAGGCGGTAAGTGTTTTTTTTATAAACCTTATCCAGCGGCGGGATGAGGTTTGATATCGGATTTAAAAAATTATAATAAAGTTTTTGTGCATTCATTAACATTTCTCATCTCGTGTGGCATTTTCACATCAGGGGGACATGTTAATGATTTTTTAATTTTTCTATTTTTAGAGTTTCACAGAGTTTCAGCGATCTCCTTGAGGCAGCACTTTGCCTCAGGGAGATGTGCGCACTTTCACACGCATGCATGAAAGAGCACACTTTAGGGGCAAATCCCCCCCAGCCCGCACAGGAAGCGCATAGCGTTTCCCGTCGGGTGACACGCTGGGTGGGCCTTAATTGGCCTGCCCCCTTAAAATGGCAGCGGGGCCCGTTTTGGCAGCGGCGTTCAGCTGCCTGCCCGCCACCGAGCCAGTCAGGGCCGCCCGCTCATCAAGGGCAAAATTCTGTCCATAAAAACAATTAATAGTTTTCTCAGGTATTTAAAAAGGAAAAGTGTAAGTAAAGTGAGCATTGGTCCTGTAGAGAGTGAGAATGGGGAATTAATATTGGAAAATAAGGTAATGGATGAATTGAATGGATATTTTGCATCTGTCTTCACTGTAGAGAATACAAATCATATCAGAGAAATAATTGTGAATCTGGAGGTGAAAAAGTGAGAGGAACTTAAAACAATTACAAACAGTAGGGAAAGAGTACTGAGAAAATAATTAGAACTAAAAGCTGACAAGTGCCCAAGTAACATGGCTGAAGGAGAACCTGTGGATCTGCTGCACTTAGATTTCTAGAAGGCATTTGACAAGGTACCACCTCAAAGGTTACTACACAAAATAAGGGCTCATTGTGTAGGGGATAACATATTAGCATGGATAGAGGATTGGTTAGCTAACAGGAAGGGATAAATGGATCTTTTTCGAGTTGGCAAGATGTGATGAGCAGCGTGCCATTGGGTTCACTGCTGGGGCCTCAACTATTTACAATTTTTATATCCATGACTTGGCTGAAGGGTCCAAGTGTACGGTTGCTAAATTTTTAAAAATTCATTTACAGGATGTGGGCTTTGCTGGCTAGGCCAGTATTTATTGCCCATCCCTAATTGCCCTTGGGTAGGTGGTGATGAGCTGCCGTCTTGAGCTGCTGCATCCCATGTAGTGTAGGTACGCCCACTGTGCTGTTAGCAAGGGAGTTCCAGGACTTTGACCCAGCGACAGTGAAGGAACAGTGATTTTTTCCAAGTCAGGATGGTGAGTGGCTTGGAGGGGAACTTCCAGGTGGTGGTGTTCCTATGTATCTGCTGCCCTTGTCCTTCTAGATGGTGGTGGTCGTGGATTTGGAAGGTGTTGCCTAAGGAGCCTTGGTGAGTTTCTGCAGTGCATCTTGTAGATGGTACACACTTGCTGCTACTGTGCATTGGTGGTGGAAGGAGTGAATGTTTGTAGAAGGGGTGTTAATCAAATGGGCTACTTTGCCCTGGATGGTACCGCACACCTTGTGTTTTTGGAGTTGCATTCATCCAGGCAAGTGGAGAGTATTCCATCCCACTCCTGACTTGTGCCTTGACGGGCTTTGGGGAGTCAGGAGGTGAGTTACTCGCCACAGGATCCCTAGCCTCTGTCCTGCTCTTATAGCCACAATATTTATATGGCTAGTCAGTTTCAGTTTCTGATCAATAGTAACTCCCAGGATGTTGATAATGGAGGACTCAGCGATAGTAATGCCATTGAGTGTCAAGGAGTGATGTTCTGATTCTCTCTTGTTAGAAATGGTCATTGCCTGGGACTTGTGTGGTGTGAATGTTACTTGCCACTTATCAGCCCAAGCCTGGATGTTGTCCAGGTCATGCTGCGTCTGGACATGGACAGCTTCTGTGTCTCAGGAGTTGCGAATGGTACTGAACATTGTGCAATCATCGGCAAACATCCCCATTTCTGATGTTATGATGGAAGGGAGGTCATTGATGAAGCAGCTGAAGATGGTTGGGCCGAGGACACTACCCTGAGAAACGCCTGCAGTGATGTCCTGGAACTGAGATGATCGACCTCCAACAACCACAACCATCTTCCTTTGGGCTAGGTATGACTCCAACCGGCGGAGAGTTTTCCCCCTGATTCTCATTGACTCCAGTTTTGCTAGGGCTCCTTGATGCCATAATTGGTCAAATGCTGCTTTGCTGTTAAGGACAGACACTCTCACCTCACCTCGGGAGGCAAGCTCTTTCATCCATGTTTGAACTGAGGCTGTAATGAGGTCAGAAGCTGAGTGGTCCTGGTGGAATCCAAACTGAGAGTCAATGAGCAGGTTATTGCTAAGCAAGTGCCGCTTGATAGTACTGTTGATGACTCCTTCCATTGCTTTACTGATGATCGAGAGTAGCCTGGGCTGGTTATTAGCTGGGTTGGATTTGTCCTGCTTTTTGTGTACAGGGCATACTGGGCAATTTTTCACATTGCCAGGTAGATGCCAGTGTTGTAGCTGTACTAGAACAGCTTGGCTAGGGGTGCAACAAGCTCTGGAGCACAAGTCTTCAGTACTATTGCTGGAATATTATCAGGGTCCATAGCCTTTGCAGTATCCAGCGCCTTCAGCTATTTCTTGATATCGTGTAGAGTGACTCGAATTGGCTGAAGACTGGCATCTGTGATGCCTGGGACCTCGGGAGGAGGCTGAGATGGATCATCCACTCAGCACTTCTGGCCGAAGGTTGTTGCAAATGCTTCAGCCTTATCTTTTGCACTAATGTGCTGGGCTCCTCCATCATTGAGGATGGGGATATTTGTGCAACTGCCTCCTCCTTCAGTGAGTTGTTTAATTGTCCACTATCATTCACTACTGGATGTGGCAGGACTGCAGAGCTTAGATCTGATCTGTTGGTTGTAGAATTGCTCAGCTCTGTCTATCCCTTGCTGCTTATGCAGTTTAGCATGCAAGTTGTCCTGTGTTATAGCTTCACCAGTTTGATACCTCATATTTAGGTATGCCTGGTGCTGCTCCTGTCATGCCCTCCTGCACTCTCCGTTGAACCAGGGTTGATAACCCAGATTTGGTGGCAACAGTAGAGTGGGGGATATGCCGAGCCACGAGGTTACAGATTGTGTTTGAGTACAATTCTGCTGCTGCTGATGGCCCACAGTGCCTCATGGTTGCCCAGTCTTGAGTTTCTAGATTTGTTCAAAATCTATCCCATTTAGCATGGTTGTAGTGCTGCACAACATAATGGAGGGTATCCTCAATGTGAAGGCGGGACTTCGCCTCCACAAGGACTATGAGGTGGTCACTCCTACCAGCAGGCAGGTCGGTGAGGATGAGTTCATGTAAGTTTTTCTCTTTTGTTGGTTTCCTCAGCACCTGCTAGTTTAGCAGCTATGTCCTTTTTGTCTTAGTCAGTTTGGCCTGTGGTGGAGCTACCGAGTCACTCTTGGTGATGGATATTGAAGTCCCCCACCCAGAGTACATTCTATGCCCTTGCCACTCTTGGTGCTTCCTGCAGGTAGTGTTCAATGAAGGAAAACTGATTCATCAGCTGTGAGGGGCGGGGGGTGGTGGTGGTGGTACATGGTAGTCAGCAGGATGTTACCTTGCCCATGTTTGACCTGATGCTATGAGACTTCATGGGGTCCGGAGTCGATGTTGAGGACTCCCAGGGCAACTCTCTCCCAACTGTATACCACTGTGCCGCCACTTCTGTTGGGTCTGTCCTGCCAGTGTGACAGGACATAACCAGGGATGGTGAAGGTAGCATCTGGGACATGATCTGTCAGGTATGATTCTGACAGTATGACTATATTAGTCTGTTGCTTGACTAGTCTGCGAGACAGCCCTCCCAATTTTAGCACTTGGAGGACTTTGCCTCATTGACAGGGCTGGGTTTGCTGTTTGTCGTTTCTGGTGCCTAGGTTGATGTTGGGTGGTCTGTCCAGTTTTGGCTTGATACAACTGAGTGGCTTGCTGGGCCATTTCAAGAGGACATTTAAGAGTCCAGATCTGCTGATCTGGAGTCACATGAGGACGGCAGATTTCCTTTCCAGAAGGGCATTAGTGAACCAGATGGGTTTTTATGACAATTAATTCATGGGTAATTCCAGATTTTTTTATTGAATTCAAATTCCACCTTCTGTTGTGGTACATTAGCATTACCCTGGGTCTCTGGATTACCAGTCCCGTGACAATACCACTACATCACCGCCTCCACAAAGCTAAAGAAAGTAAGTTGCGAAGAGAACTTAAGGAGTCTGCAAACTGACATAGGTTAAATGAATGGGCAAAAATTTGGCAGATGGAGTTTAATGTGGGAAAATGTGAATTGTCCACTTTGACAGGAATCACAGAATCTCACAGTGCAGAAGAGGCCCTGCGGTCCATCAAGTCTGCATCGACACATGAGAAACACCTGACCTACATACCTAATCCCATTTACCAGCACTTGGCCCATAGCCTTGAATGTTATGACGTGCCAAGTGCTCATCCAGGTACATTTTAAAGGATGTGCGGCAACCCGCCTCCAGCACCCTCCCAGGCAGTGCATTCCAGACTGTCACCACCCTCTGGATAAAAAAAAGCTTTTCCTCACATCCCCCCTAAACTTCCTGCCCCTCACCTTGAACTTATGTCCCTTCGTGACTGACCCTTCAACTAAGGGGAACAGCTGCTCCCTATCCACCCTGTCCATGCCCCTCAGTACACCTCAATCAGGTCACCCCTCAGTCTTCTCTGCTCCAAAGAAAACAACCCAAGTCTATCCAACCTCTCTTCATAACTTAAATGTTTCATCCCAGGCAACATCCTGGTGAATCTCCTCTGCACCCCCTCCAGTGCAATCACATCCTTCCTATAATGTGGTGACCAGAACTGCACATACTACTCCAGCTGTGGCCTCACCAAGGTTCTATACAACTCCAACAAGATCTCCCTACTTTTATAATCTATGCCTTGATTGATAAAGGCAACTGTCCCATATACCTTTTTCACTACCCCACTAACATACCCTTCCGCCTTCAGAGATCTATGGTCACACACGCCAAGGTCCCTTTGTTCTTCAGAACTTCCTAGTGTCATGCCATTCATTGAATACTTCTTTGTCAAATTACTCCTTCCAAAGTGTACCACCTCACTTTTCAGGGTTAAATTCCATCTGCCCCTTATCTGCCCAGTTGACCATCCCGTCTATATCTTCCTGTAGCCCAAGACACTCAACCTCACTGTTAACCATCCGGCCAATCTTTGTGTCATCCACAAACTTGCTAATCCTACCCCCCACATAGTCATTTATATAAATGACAAATAATAGGGCACCTAGCACAGGTCCCTGTGGTACGGCACTAGACACTGGCTTCCAGTTACTAAAGCATCCTTCTGTCATCACCCTCTGTCTCCTACAACTAAACCAATTTTGAATCCACTTTATCAAATTACCCTGTATCCCATGTGCATTTGCCTCCTTTATAAGTCTCCCATGTGGGACCTTGTCAAAGGCTTTGCTGAAATCCATATAAACCACATCAACTGCACTACCCTCCTCAAAAATTTAGTAAAATTTGTTAGGCATGACCTCCCTCTGACAAGGCCATGCTGACTATCCCTGATCAAACCTTGCCTCTCCAAGGAGATTCTCTCCTTCAGAAATTTCTCCAATAGTTTCCCTACCACTGACGTGAGACTCACTGGCCTGTAGTTCCCTGGCCTATCTCTACAACCCTTCTTAAATAGTGGAACCACATTAGCTGTTCTCCAGTGCTCTGGCACTTCCCCCATGACCAGAGAGGAATTAAAAATTTAGGTCAGAGCCCCTGCGATCTCCTTCCTTGCCTCCAAGATTAGCAAAGCAGTATATTATTTCAATGGAGAGAGATTGCAGAACTCTAAGGTACAGAGGATCTGGGTGTCCTGGTACATGAATCAGGGAAAGTTGGTATGCAGGTACAGCAAGAGATTAGGAAGGCAAGTGGAATGTTGTCATTTATTGCAAGGGGAATGGAATATAAAAGTAGCAATGTTTTCCTACTGTTGTACAGGGAGTTGGTGAGACCATATCTCAGGTACTGTGTACAGTTTTGGTCTCCTTATTTAAGAAAATATATAAATGCATTAGAAGCAGTTCAGAGAAGGTTCTCTTGACTGATACCTGTGATTGGGGGTTTGGGTGGGGTGGTGGTATCTCACAAGGAAAGCTTGGACAGGCTGGGCCTGTACCCATTGGAGTTTAGAAAATTGAGAGGTGATCTTATTGAAACATAAGATCCTGAGGGGATTTGACAGGGTGGATGCTGAAAGGATGTTTCCCCTTGTGGGAGAGACTAGAACTAGGGAACACAGTTTTAAAAATAAGGGATCTCCCATTTAAGATGGAGAAGAGAAGACATTTTTTCTGAGGGTTGTGAATCTTTGAAACTCTCTTCCCCAGACAGCAGTGGAGGCAGGGTCAATTAATATTTTTAAGGCAGAGGTAGATAGATTCTTGACTAACAATGGAGTTAAAGGTTATTGAGGGTAGGTGGAACCTGGAGTTGAGGCCAAAATCAGATCAGCCATGATCTTATTGAATGGTGGAGCAGGCTCAAGGGGCCAATTGACCTACTCCTGCTTCTAATTGGTATGTTCATATGTATGTCCCCTGTTGTCTCCACCCTCATCTCCAACAAGTAGGAAGAGCTTACTGATCTCTTTGTCACTAAGATTGAGACCATCAGATCAGTTGGCTCTGCCAATTTCCTTCTTTCCCCAAGCCCACCAACACAAACCTTCTTTAAAGCTCCCCCATCTTCCATAGTACTGAACTTGCATTATCCTCTGATTTCTCTCTTATTTCCCCTCATTCCATAAGAACCATCTTCCTTTCCTCTCCAAAACCCTTGCACATGTTACCTCTCAAATTCACACCCATCTTCTGTGGAACTTTGAAATGATTCAAACAATCAGGTTTTTGCACCTTTAAGAGTACTGAACAATTCTTTTCAAAGTCACAAGTTACATCCTCTCTGACTGTGACAAAGGTAAACTATCCCTCCTCATCCTTCACAGCCTGCCTGCAGTCTTTAACATGGTTGACCATACCATCCTCCTCCATGCCTCTCCACTGTCATCCAGCTGGATGTGACTGCACTTGCCTGGTTTCATTTTAATCTGTCTGATCGTAGACAGAATCATCTGCAAATGGCAACCGTTTCTGCTTCCACGCCAATACCATGTTGTCCTCCAAGGATCTATTCTTGACCCCCTCCTATTTTTCACCTACATGCTGCCTCTCAGCAACATCCTTCAAAAACACAGAAGCAGTTTTCACATGGGGCAAAATTTTTACCTCGGCGAGTGGGCGCATGCCTGACCTGATTGAGCGCAAAACGTCGGCTGAGTGTCCCAGCGTCAATGCGCAGTCGTGCCCTAATTCAGTTGGCAGCTGTGCGTGGAAATTGGCGGCACACCTGCTGACAATTATAAGGGCCATTGAAGCCTTAATTAACTGACATTTTCCACTGCCCATCCAACCTTATGGTTGGCGGGCAGGCCAAAAGACCAAGCAGCCTTTGCATTTTTTAGGAAACCTCATCCACAGGCGGGATGAGGTTTCCAAAAGGAAACAAAAATAAAATAAAAGTTTTAAAATTTAATAAATAACATGTCCCTGCTCATGTGACAGAGATACATGACGGGATGTGTTTTGTAACATTTCTCAAGTCTTTTTATTTTGTTTTTTGAAAACTCTCTTCATCCCCCTGAGGCAGCTCTGTGCCTCAAGGAGATTCTCAAGATTGCACTCGTGCACATGCACAAAGGTCGTGCTCGCCCCACTCACCCTTCTCACCGCAACCCCGCCCTCCCCCCGCACAGGTAGCGATGAGCGCTGCCCCTCGCATTTCACGATGGGCAGACCTTAATTGGTCCACCAGCGTGAAATCACCTTCTGGCTTCGATCAGGGGCAATGGTTGGCTTCCTGCCCGCCCCCACCGATCCCACCTAACAAGGGCTAAATTCTGCTCATGTACTCTGACAACAGGATAGCTCCAACTTGACACTAGCTCTCATCTTCCCACAACTATCTCTAAATTATTGGACTGGTTGACTGATGTTCAGTATTAGATGTGCAGAAATTTCCTCCAATTAAATGTTGAGAACAAAGCTATTGTCTTTACCCCACTCAAAGTCCATTTTCTACTTAGAGACTTCATCTTCTCTGGCAACAGGCTGAGTTTAAACAAGATAAAAGCAAAATACTGTGGATGCTGGAAACCTAAAACAAAAACAGAAAATGCTGGAAAAACTCAACATGTCCAACAGCATTTGTGGAGAGTGAAATGGAGTGCATGTGATGAGTTTTTCCAGCATTTTCTATTTTTGTTTGAGTCTAAACAAGTCTGTTCGCAACCTTAGTGCCCTATATGAGTGGGATGAGATTCTGTCCACATAGCCATGCCATCACAAAGGCTGCCTATTTCCACTTCAGTAACTTTGCCCAATTTGACCCTTGCATCAGCTCACCTGCTGAAACACTCATCCATGCCTTTGCTAGTCTAGACTAAACTTTCCAATGCACTCCTGGCCAGCCTTACTTGTTCTATGCTTTGTGAACTTGAGATCATCCAAGACTTTGCCTTTCTCGCACCAAATCCCATCCACTTCTCAACCTATGCCCACTGACCAATATTGCAGCATCTCAATTTTAACAATCTCATTTTGTTTTCAAATTGCACAATGACTTTCCCCTCCCTATTGCTAATCTCATTCAGCCCAACAACCCCCTGATGTATCTGCACACCTCTAATTCTGTCCTCTTGAGCATTCTCAATTTTAACTGTTCCACCATTGGAGGCTGTGCCATTAGCTACCTAGGCCACTAGCTCTGGAATTTCCTCCTTAAACATCTCTGCCTCTCTACCTCTCATTGCTTCTTTAAGTTGCTGCTTAAAACTTACTTTTAGCAAGCTTTTGTTCAGCTGCCTTAGTATCATCTTATATGTCTCGGTGTCAGATTTTGCTTTGTCGAGTTTCTGTGAAGTGCCTTGTTGTTAAAGGTGCTCTATAAATACAATTTGTTGCTGGTGTTGTGGAGTGGTAGGATGCTGGCTTGTTTTTATTAGTTCTTCACATGGTGAACTCCCAATCCTGGTTATTAGGGAGATTAGATAGGAAAGACAAAAAATTGTCGGATGTCATCCGGTTCTGATCCAGATTGATTTTGGCAAAGGCATATGAGTAGTTTTCCAGTCCCTTCAATCAACCAAGCAGAGGGCAAAGAGTATTGAAAATATTTAGTACAGAAGATCAGCATTTAAATAAAGTAGCAGTTATATTACTACACTTGCATTCCACTCAAGTACAATTAAGAAAAAGATCTACCCCTAAAAAGGTGAAGTTTGATAATGTGCACTAGAGGTCACTATTGCAGCATGCAGTATTTTCATAGCATTGCATAGCATGTGGCTATGTAACCAGTAAAACATTTTTGTATATCACATCTTTTGTGTATAATCCTGTCCTGTCTATTCAAATAGCTTGAATACCAGTATATGTGATCTGAGGAAAGGGGTGGTGGTTAATTTTGTAATGTTAGAGGACAATTACTGCCTTACATAGTTAAGCCAGAGGAAATGGCAAATAGTCATGAGTAGACATTTCAACTGGTCACATTAAATCGGTGTGCAAAGACATTTTAATGAGTTACATCTCTGTGTATAACCTGAGGGGATAATAATGAAAAGCATACCGCTAGCCTCAATGCCTGGTTAATGGTCGCCAAGGTTTACAGCCATTACTCTCCATTTATACAGTTTAGTACAAAGGAAAAGAGCCCTTTAATCGGATGCTGATTTATTGAATTGAATTGTTTACATATAGTAGAAAATGCAAGTTAGAGTATATCCAGTTTAATTTGGAATTGAAATACATCTTTATCTTGTTGACTGGTTCTGATTTAATTTATTTTCATTGTGTATTAAATTCGTTGAGTTCTTGCCTTTTGTGCATGGAAATTCACAACCCTGCCAATACCTTTCTTTAACTAGTTAGCAAAGTATGGAAGGACTGGGTTGCATTTTCTTGCAGATTCTCTATGTTGGAGGAAACCTATCTCAGCAGAATAGCTCTGCCCAGATTCTCACAAATCTTATACTTTAATACATGATCACAAGTGAATCCCATTTAATTATCCCATAATACAGTATTTAGTGATACATGAAGTCACAATGCTGTGCCTTGGCACGAAGCATGATTATCTTGAATCCCCTGTACAGGGTTGAGGGAAATGAGCTAAAACATACTTTTGTGTCATACTAATCCAATCTTTTTGTGTAACTATTTGCTATTAAAAAGTCAACTGTGTTTAGAATTCATATTTTCCCACTTTCTACTCAATCCAACTATTGGTAGCTTAAGCAGAAAATATAAAGAAATAATATCATTGAATCAACATTCTGTATAACTATATCCCCTAATCCATGATGGGTGAGCTGGTTAACTGATCATTGCTATCTCACATTGCAGCCAGTTATTTAAAGCACACCAAGCTCAAACAGCCTTATGCCCATGTCTGAACCAGCACAACACATTCCTGCTAACTTACTCCCCAAGAAACCAAAAGGGAACAAAATTATTTGAAATAAGACAATGTACTGGTCTATAAGAAGGCCTGAATCTTTATGTTTATTGTTGTCTTATCTCTCTATTTGCAATGCAAGAAGTATGGTTAGTGCTTCTTGATATGCTGCTTCAATATTCACAGCTGTGATTTGTATTATTTATTGCAAATAACATTTGTGCTGCATTTCAAAACATTTAAAATATTTTATACAGTAACCCTTTGTTATAATCTGGGCAGAGCTATTCTGCTGAGACAGACAGGTTTCCTTCAACATAGGGCATCTGCAAGAAAATCCAATGTGGTCCTTCCACATTTCACTAACTAGTTAAGGGTTTGTATTGGCAGGCATCTGGGAACAGGGCTGTGAAACACCATGCACAAGACTTTAAAACAAAAAGGCAAGAATGGGCTTTCTTAAACACTCTGGTTGGCTTACAATTATAAGTTTGTTCTTGAATTGGTTCCTTTAAATAAAGGTCCAATATTTTTCCAATAATATTTTCTAACATTTATCATTTCTATGATTGTGTGTCTGACTTACAAAAAAAAGTGGAACAACATTAGTTATTCTTCCAGCCTTCTGGCACCTTTCAATATCTAATGAGTGTGAATCATCATTTCAACCACAGCTGCCTACTTTTATTTCTTAGATTCTCATTTCACCTGGTCCTGTTGACTCCTGAATTTTCAAGCGCTTGTTTTTTTTTTTGATAATCAATCCATTACCAATCTCACCTCTGCATTGGATAAATTTATTTGCCATGCCACCATTTATCATTAATAATACTACATTTAAATAACATCTTCATTCCAAGGCATCTCTGAGTAGTCCACAAAATGAATTACTTTTCAATTACGATATCTGCTATGAAGGCAAACATGTACTCTGCTGTTTGTGAAAATGGTTTCAATGAGACTGGCAGATTTATCCCTGGATGTCATTGGTAAACGGAGGAATGCTGGTCAGGAAACAGGTGAATTATCTATCATTTTTGAATCTACTGGCAAGATCTTTAACATTCATCTGAACCACCAGACAGGCAGTGGGATCTTTGCCTTTTCAGCTGGCTTGCAGTTATTAGGTTTGTTCTTAAATTGCCTTCAGTAACATGGTACCTCCAATACGGTACTGACTGTCAGATCTAGATTGTGTCCTCAAGTTGTGATAAACAGCCAAATGCTACAAACATAAATGAGATATTGAGCAGGCAATCTGTGTTAATAGCAATGTTGGTTGAGAGTCAAATATTGACCAGGTCACAAGGGAGTTCTTCAAGTAGGACCAGGAATTTTTTTGCCTCCAGAGAGGACAGATGGAGCATCATTTTAGTGTCTCACCTGAAGGACAGCAAATCTGACAGTACAGCACTCCCTCGCTACTGCACAGAAGTATCTGAGAGATTATGGGCGGAATTTTCCGCGCCTGCTGGCTTCGGGCATATTCGGTGGCATGAGCAGACAATATGGTGCAATCGGTTTTACGATAGCAGGAAACCAGTTCGCAATCGTCTTCTCAGCCTGCCGACAGTGGTTTGCGCTTCTTGCCATCAGAAGGCGGGAACCTCATTGTAATACATCAGCATATCATTGTCAGGCCAGCCTGTCGGAATACCTTTCCCCCCCACCCTCCCCCTCCCCGGCAAAGGATCATCCGTCCACATCGGTGGGAAAGCACGCCATGTTTCACAACAGCACATAAGATGTGGATTTGGTTGCCTGCACTTTGAGGGGAACTCTGAGGGGGACACGGTAACGTTGTGCAGCGCCCGCCAGAGTTGCCTGTTGGACTTCAAATTTCAGGAGCATTGGGGGGTCAAGGTTAAGGGCAGCCCTGCCTTTGAGATGATACGTGGTGTTGGGGACGGCGGCGGGGGGCTAGGGCAGCCCTTCTGTTGAATATAGCACACAAGCATTCAAGGTGGGGGGTAGGGTGGGTGAGGGAAATGGCCACGCATTAGGGAAACCTGTATAAAGTGACCACTCCCCTGCAGCTGAGACAGTTTAGGCGCAGCCATATTGATGTGATTGGAGTCGGGCTTCTAGCTCATCTGCCCACTTGAGAAATGCAGAGGCATTAGAGTGCCACCAAGTGCTCCATGGCTTCTCCACCACCCCGCACCTCCCCCACACCCACCCGGCACAGGCAGCAAAGTCAAGAGCACTTTAGTGGAATGCAGAACAGTTGGACAACTGCACATATTGTACAGTCTCCTCGCTAATATTTCCAGGGAGTGAGGGGCCGCACCATCACTGTGGTCTTAAGGCTGCGCAGGGAAGAGGCCCTGGACTGAGACACCTGCCTTTATCTTGTGCAGAAAGGTTTAACATCTGAGTGACAAGAACACTGTTCATCAGAACAAAGAGCCAAAGGCAGGGAGACACTCTTGGGAGTTTATTGACAATAGTGAACAGTACGTATAAGCGATTAACACCCATGCCCAGGCTGTGCAACTAATTCTCAATTTTCCTAACCTTTCTTGGTGCCCCCCAGACATCCACAGCTGAGGTGGAGGCAGCCTGCTGACTGTGACGCCCTGTCTGTGGTGACCTTGGGCATCTTCTCGAGGGCCAAGACTTGGAGCTCCCTAGCCTACTTTCAGGCTCCAGCTGTGTGGCAGTGGCATCCTCCTTGGCTTGTGGAGCTGGAACTGCTGAGGTCATAGGAAGAGGGGAGTCGGATGGGCCGGATGCACTCTGAGTGACCTGGACGGATAGTCCCAGGGTGTGCACCTGCCGATTCTCCTCCTTTATGGGTGTCTGGGAGCCCCAGGGAGACTCCTTGAGGAGCAGGAGTAGCTGGAGCGAGATCGAGCTGTTTGGCACCCCTCTCTCATACACACTGTTGGGGGCCAACTATGGCATCAGTGATGGAGTTGAGCCTGCACACCAGTACAGGAGCAAAGTCCTCGACCAAAATCTCCATGGCAGCCACCATCCTACCAATATTAACTTTGCATTGCGGTGTTATCACCTCAAAGTGAAGGTGGACAGATCCTCCATAGTGCCTTGCAATCTGAGGAGTGCAGCGGACATCTCTTCCTGATACTCCTGAGCTTGCCTTTGCGGCTCCAGCGACTGTGACATGACCAAGTCTAGGTTCTCTTCATCTGACTTGGACTCAGCAACATTCTGCCCTCCAGCAATCCTCCGAGGGCTGGGGACCTGGGAAGTCCCTGCCTCCGCCTGCTGTGGATCAGAAAGTGCAATTTGCTCACCAGATTTTGACCCCGAGGCTACTCTAAAGCTAGGTCCCACCAAGGTGTGTGTCTCTGTGCTGGTGGAGGGTATGGGTTAGCTCTGTGATGGAATTTCAGGGAGGGTGCCTTCAGATTCCTCTTCAGAGGTTTCTTCCGGGCTTGATTGGAGGCCCTGGGTCATGGCTCTGTCGGCTCTTTGGCAGATGTGCCTGCGAAAGCAAGAGGAGGTAATTAGTGCATGGCAGCGGCCTGTGAAAGAGAATACGTCACTCACAGCATTGTTGTCTGATGGATGTTGCACTGCTGGATCCTCACTTGATAGCGCAGCGCTGACCTCACCGTCAGCACAGAACGGTTTAGATACTCGCCCGCCAACATCCAGGCTGTTTTCAAAGTTTGTGAGGGCCCTGATTTCAGGCATTCCGCCATCGGTCTGTGACCTTTCCCTCTTGTTGTGTGCCAGCTTGACCTGCATAAATAGAGATGGAGACAGTGTAGGTAGGGCACCTGCCAGGCCAGATGGTAAGTATGCCTGGCCTGTGTGTGGTGATGAGTGATCCTATGGCTGGGATGAAGATAATGAAAGTGAATGGTGATGTCCCTTGAACCGGCAGTGAGTGAGAGCTCTGTGGATGAGTTATGGGTTTGTGAGTGTGAGAGTTGAGGGTGATGAGAAGAGTGACTTACCCTGACGGAACAGTGGAGATCATTCATTCCCTTGAGGCACTGGATGGCTGTCCTCTTTTGAAGGGCCTTGGTGCTGACCACCGCTGCCTCTGCCTCCCAAGCCGGGTTAGTGCTGTTGCTGCCCATCTTGCGGCCAGACTGGGGGTAGAGGACATCCCAGCGGGCCTCCACTGCATCCAAAAGGTGCTCGAAGGATGCATCGCTGAACCTTGGGGCTACAGTCTTCTTCAGCTTCAGGGCCATGTCTTCTGTGCTGCAGTGGTGGTCTGGAAGCACTCAGATGTGTGCTTGTGGCTGGACTTTAAACATGGCACCCGGGGTGATGGCAGGCGGGTGAATGATAGCCCACCCGCCATGGAAACGGCTTGTTTCCCAGGAGGGCATAAATAAAATGGTGGGTTTGGGATGATATGGCGTTAAAACCTATCATTGTGGCCAGTGGGTAAGACATCATTTTACCCGCCCACTACCACACATAGTGCAAATCTGGTACGATTCTGCTCTATGTGCTCAAGTCTCTGAAGTGGAACTTGAATTTCAGCCATTGTAACCCAGAAGTGAGAGTGTTATCACTGCGTCATGCTGATAGAAATTAATGGTGGTAACGGAGCTATCTTTGAAGTGTTACTAACATTTCTTGTCATTTATTTCTCCCTTCCATTATTGTGATAATTAAGGAGCTCAGCTTATGTACTTTGGTACCTTGTAAGCTATGACGTAACCCATAATTAATCCTCCCATTCCTGGCGTGTCCCACCTCATTAATGATGCATTCACTGGAAACATGCCGAATCACCGATGGGTGGGCTTGGATTTGCTTGCCACGCCATGATCTCAGTGCCTCCTCACTCCAGGCATCATATCTAAAGCGCACCCAGAGCGCGTGCCTATTTCATGTCTTCAGACCAGGACTGCTCTAGGTGACAGCCCCGAAAGTGAAGAAGGCGGTAGCCCTCAAATTTAGTGATGCTTCTCTGGGGCACCTGCTGGGCACACTGAAAGGGCACCATGATATCCTCTACCCACACTCTGGCCACAGGAGGTCCACCAGAGTCACCAATCTGGCCTGAGAGGTGGTGACGGCCGCTGTCAGTGCCACCGGAGCACAGAGATCAGCCATCCAGTGCAGGAAGAGGCTGAATGACATCATCTGTTCTGCCAGGGTAAGTCAACCTCATCACTCTCAATGCACGCTCCCAAACCCACCACACACCACAGATCTCACATCTCAAAGGACAACGTCGCTAACGATCACACACATCCTCACATCTCCATTAAGCTCATACCCTCGGAGCTCGTGTCCTCATCCCATCCATGGTTCCACTTGCCACACAAACATTCCATGCTGTGCCATGCGTCCTGCTTTCTCACTCTCCATCTGTTTTCATGCAGGAGAAGCTAGATCACATCAGCAGGGCAATCTCCCAGTCCGGGGGTGGAGTGACCCACGTTAGGCCCCTCACTCACTTTGAGAAACATACCATTGCGCTGACTGGTGAGGATGTGAACCGTGCCTGCAGCAGTGGTGAGGACATTGGCGCACACTCATGTGAGGATCCTGCACCATATCATCCTGCTCTCAATGCAACTGAGAGTGCTCTCTCCTGCTTTTGACACTGCTGCCATGCACTAATTATCTCTACTTTGGTTAACAGGGAGCTCTGCCAAGCGACCAACACCCTCAGTCAGCCAGTCCCTCAGCTCTAACCAGGTCATCACCTCCAGCCAAGAGGACACCTCCTCCATTGAAGAGCTGGAAATAAGTAGCCTGGAAGACTCGTCACAGCATTTACCCACACCCTCTACCAGCACAGAGACCCAGACCTTGGTGGGACCTAGATCTAGAGCAGGCTCAGGCTCACAATCTGGACGCTCAACAGTCACGTGTCCTTAACAGAAGGAGGCAAATGCAGCTGAGCTCCCTGGTAAGCGGAGGGCTGCTGGGGAAGTGGCATCTGTGGAGTCCGAGTCAGATGACGAGCCTCTGGATTCGGCCTTCCAACTCATCGTGGAGAGTCAGCAGAAGGCGAGGGAACATATGGAGAGCTGTTGGAAGCCCTCAACAGACTGGCACACAAGTCAGAGGATCTGCCTGCTTTCTGAAGAAGTGGTGCCCACGTGCATGTACGGAGGTCTCCATGGGAAGGTTAGTGGGCACCATGGAGACCCTGGCCCAGCAGAACACAGCGATGTGCGCAGACCTGCACTCCATTGCAGTGGTCATGGGTGAATTACTGCAGTGGCAATGAGAGGGAAATAGTGCACCTCTACGTCCTTCCAGGTGCTCCTTCCCCTCGGAGTCAGACCGGGGCCCTCAGGCAGGGAGGAGGGGTGGCAGCTGGACACCCTTGGGTCATCCACTCAGAAATCTGAGGCTCTCCTCTCCCTCTGAGTTCCCTTTGTCTGTGATCCCCTCAACCTCATCCTCTGACACTGCAGAGGGAGCAGCTGGCTCATAGAAGGGCAGCCAAAGCAAGGCGGGGCCCTCGAGACCTCTGCTTTCCAGAGGACTTGCACCAAAATCGTCAGAGGTAACAGGGCCAATCATTGCACAGGCTGTCTCCACCCCTCCTGCGGATTTCAGGGTAGCACCTAGAAGAAGTGGTAGGCCTAGAAAAGTTAAGAAATTCTGATCACAAGTGGTTGCATGGGTGAATGCATTTTGTCACTTTATAATCTATAAACATTCACTTTCACTGAATAATGTGTAATGTTGTCTTTCAGCTTCATTTATAGGCTTCATGAGCCCTCTGACTACATTTGCCCCACCCCCACCCACCCAACCCTGCAACAAGCAGTTCCCATGCAGCTGGACCACGAGTGATTCTGGAGGGTGAAGTATGCATGTGGCAGGGTCTTTCAGAGCCTCATTTCAAGCACTCTCCTGTGCACACAGAGCCTTCATCCATCACACTTTTCTCACTGTTCTGAGCATTTTCAATGTTGGCTGCATTCGGTTGTCCACCCACCCGCTGGTTGCACTCCCATGCTGCACTTTTGCCTGTGTAACACAAGGCTCTACTCACTTTTGATTTTGACAGCCATGGTAGTCATTACATTTCTGATCAGTTCCCCGCCCTTTCCCCTCCCCCAGTCACCCATGTCCTTTTCCCCCATCGCTGTCGAACCGTCTGACATCACTTTCCACCTCCCTACCATCAGCTACCAACCCAAACCTTTTTCTTTCCAGGATGTCCAGTTGAACGTGTAAGTTCCTTACCTTCCTGAGAATCCCACCCCACCCCAATCCACATTCACCTCCCCGACTTCCATCTTCCCACCCCCAGGGTCTGTGTCTGCTTCTGAGTCCCCATTAACCACCCTTGCCATCCCTTCTACTGGTACTGTCGCACTCCCAACTTTGCAGCTCACTCTGCCCCTTCTCACACTCTCTCTCACCATCCCTTTCTACCACGCCCACCCTCAGTTCGCTTCCCAGGAGGCAGTCATTGACTCCACAGACCCTTCCCTTGCATGTTCACCTGGACGTTGCCACCCCCTACCCCAACTACTTATTCCGTCCTCCACCCTGACTCCTTTTCCTCCACCCTGACTCCTTTTCCCCACCCCCACTACAGACCCCTTTTTCTCCCTTCCCTGCCTCTCTTCCCTGGAATCCTTCTCTCCACCCCCCCACCCCCCCCAGCCACCCAGACTCCTTTTCCCCTCCCCCTCCGGATTCTTTTCTCCCACCCAATCTTACCCCACCACCCCTGACACCTTCACCCCCTGCCCCCTTCCCCCCACACCCCACAACTTCACCTCTCCCTGTACACCTTCCTCTTCCAGTCAAACCTAGGCCTTTCTCTCCCAACCCGCCAGACCCCCAACACCCAGTACAAATTCCTCTCCAACTCACAGCTGGATCTTCCTCTTCACCCAGCCAATCATCCGTAGCAACCCATAGCCAAGACAGTGATGTTCTGAAGCAGCCTGAGACATCAACAGCGATCTCGCACCTTCCGTGAACTGCTTTGCAGCAGAGCCATGCCCATCAGAATCCACCCAGCATGCAATGCATATGTTCCTCTGGGTCTGGTAGCTGTAGGGCTTCAGCATCTTCTGCTCCTCGCGTGATCTGAGCAAGGCCTTAATGATAAGTCCCAACTTGTGCACATCACACTTGTCCAGACATGTTTTCCTACCAACGTAACAGTAAATCTGGCATGGGGGGACAATTCTAGCCGGGCCTTACTTTGCATCCCACTAGTAGGATGCAAAGCGGGTTCACGACGGGATCCAGTAGGATTAGCGTTGCGCCATGGCGGACACCATCAGAAAATCCCACTGTGCTTTCACCCCAATGTGAAACTGATTTTTGACCTATCATGTTGAACACCCCCCCCACCCCCCCTCCCCACCCGCCATGATACCCAACGGCAACAGGGCAAAAAAATTCCAGTCTCTCTAACCATTTTAATCTCAGAACTTTATTGCCACCAAAGGAGGCCATTCGACCCATCGTGTCTGTACCAGCTCTCCAAATGAACATTATGACCTAGTGCCATTGCCCTGCCTTTTCCACATATCCCTGCACATTGTTTCTACTCAAATAATCATCTAATGCCCTCTTGAATGCCTTGATTGAACCTGCCTCCACCACACTTCCAAGCAGTGCATTCCAGATCCAAAACACTTGTGTGAAAAACTTTTTTCTCATGTCACATTTGCTTTTTTTGCAAATCACTTTAAATCTGTGCCCGTTCGTTCTTGATCCTTTTTCGAGCAGGAACAGCCTCTACTTATCTTCTCTGTCCTGCACCCTAATGATTTTGAACATCTCTATCAAATCTCCTCTTGGCTTTCTCTCCAATGAGAACAGTCCCAACCTCTCCAATCTATCGTCATAGCTGAAGTTTCTCATCTCTAGAACCATCTTGTAAACCTCTTCTGCACTCCTTCCAATGTGTTCACATCCTTCATATGGTGTGGCACCCAGAACTGTACACACTATTCCAGCTGAGGTCTAACGAGTGTCTTATATAAATTCAGCATAACCTCCCTGCACTTGTACTGTATTCCCCTATTAAAAAAGCCCAGGATACTATCTGCTTTTTAACTGCTCTCTCCACCTATCCTGCCACCTTCAATGATCTATGCACATATACACACAGGTATATCATGCTCTTGCACACCCCCCCTTCAAAATTCCACTCCTTATTTTATATTGTATGTCCATGTTCTTTCTACCAAAATGCATCACCTCACACTTCTCCACATTGAACTTCATCTGCCACCTATCTGCCCACTCTACCAACTTGTCTATATCCTCTTGAAGTTCCACACCATCCTCCCATATTTCACAACACTCCCAAGCTTTGTATCATCTGCAAACTTTGAAAATGTCCCCTGCACACCAAGATCTAGATCCTTAATATATGTCAGAAAAAGCAAGGGTCCCAATATGACCCCTGGGGAGCTTCACTACAAACCTTCCTCCAGCTCGAAAAAGATCATTGACCATTACTCTCTGCTTCCTATTTATCAGCCAATTTTGTATCCACATTGCTACTGTCCATTTCATTCCATGAACAATAACTTTTCTCAAGCTTGTTGTGTGGCACTGTATCAACTGCTTTTTGAAAGTCCATGTCCACCACATCAAAAGCATTACCCTCATCGACATTTTCTGTTATCTCTTCAAAAAACTCAAGCAAGTTAGTTAAGCACTATTTTCCCTTTTAGAAATCCATGCTGGCTCTTCCTTATCAACCCATATTTTTTGAAGTGACTACTAATTCTGTCCCCAGTGATTGTTTCTAGAATCTTGCCCATCATTGAAGTTAAACTGACTGGTCTGTAATTGCTAGGCTTATCCTTACAACCTTTTTTGAACAATGATGTAATGTTTGCAATTCTCCAGTCCTCTGGCACCACCCCTGAGTCTAGGGAAGACTGATAGATTATGTTCAGTGCTGCTGCAATTTCTACTCACTCCCTTCAAAATCCTTGGATGCATCTCATCCGATCCTGATGCCTTGTCAACTTTAATTACCGACAGTCTATTTAACACTTCCTCCTTATCAATTTTGAACCCTTCCAGTGACAGAGTTTCCTTGTCTGTCACTATGGCCTGGGTAGCATCTATCTCCTTGGTAAAGACGGAAGCAAAGTATTCATTTAATACCTCAGTCATGGCCCTTTCATCCATATGTAAATTCTCTTTTCGGTTCCCTTTTGATTCAATGTACCTTTAATGTGCTGAAACAATTCTTTTTTGAAGGTAGCCCATTGTTGAGCTACAGTTTTCACTGCCGATCTTTCGTTCCAGTCTAACTGGCCCAGCTTGTTCTTGCCCCGTCGAAGTCGGCCCTCATCCAGTTAATTATTTTTACTCTGGATTGCACATCATCCTTTTTTATCATCATCCTAAAATGTACAATACAATGATCACTGACTCCTAAATGTTCACCCACTGACACTTGATTTACTTGGCCCACCTCATTTCCAAGAACTAGGTCCAACAGTGTGTCTTTTCTTGTTGGATTGGACACATACTGCTGTAGAAAATTCTCCTTTAATAGCCTTTATTTCTGCAGTGTCTATGTTCATCTGTAAATTCTCCAATAGTGAAGAGCAGGGGAGTTAATGCTAGGGTCCTGGTCAATATTTATCAATTAACTAACATAAGAGATTATCTGGTGATCATTACATTGCTGTTTGTAGAGCTTGCTGTACACATTTTGGCTGCAGAATTTCCTACATTATCAAAATGTCCACACCTTCAAAAAAATGTGTACTTCATTGGCCCCAAAACACATTGGGAAGTCCTGAGGTTGCAAAAGGTCCTATATAAATCTCTTTTTTACTTTTTTTTCATTTTATTACTTTTTTCCTTTTAGTGTATTATCCTAGTTTGACATCTTCATGTAAATAGCCAAGACTTTAAAGTCCACTCCACTGGAATCTGTATTCATCTGATAATCTCTTTCTTATGTTCATATATGAATACTTCTGGTTGAATACTTCCCCATTTAAGTTTTAAATGCCCCTCATATTCCAAACAGAGCTTACTTATTTGATTCTGACTATGAATTATGTAGCCATGTGTTACTTGTGGCATTCTCCAAGCTTGCTGGATGTGTATTTTTTTTACATTTGCATTCAGCACTATGATTACTGAATACTATCTCAAATGTAAAATTAAATGAATTTTCATCATCTCAGTTATATTTGTATGTAAAGTTGAGTGTGGTTTACATATAAAAGCTTAAAGCCAGCATTTGAACCTGACAGCTGAATTTCCAACCACAATGCAAAAGAGATGTATACCCACTGGAACATACAAAGCAACCTCTATCATCAGTTCAAAAGTGAGATTTGGTTTTGGAAACTGATTTCTCTCATTGCTTTTTACTTAATTGTATTGTTGATTAATTGTGCTGTTAAATGAATTACAGGACTTTGGCTAAAGTCTTACACATAACTAAGTTCAATATTTCTATGGAGTTAGTAATCCACTGAGTACCTGTTTTGTCCATGCTCACAGTTTGTCAGAAGTTGAAATTAATTTAATTGTCAGCCAAACAATGATGTTGATAGTTCCTGTTTGCATTTAAAAAATGCCATATCCATATCAATGCTGAGCAAAGGGAATCCAAGTAAATGAACATCAGACAGCATGCCTGTGGGCATATTGGAGATTTAAGCAGTATCAAGTTCCTGAATATTGGATCGCGCATTCAAATATAGTCAATAATATGGACAAAATTGTTTTGACTCAATTTAATGCAAACATATTAATCTCGATGATAAAAGTGACAGAGAGAATATTTTTGATAATAAAATGAGTTTTTAAAAAAACAAGGAAATTGTCATTTAGAACAAACTTCTTACCCAATTCTCTTACCTGCCTTGCCTTCTGGCCCAAACAATAACACAGTAGGTTAGGTGGACACACCTTAGTCTTTTTAGGGTTTTTTTTGTTTTTTTTCAACACTAGTTTCCACGGACAGCAATCAGCTACAGGAAAAGGTTGTACAGACAATGTGTTCCCAGGCCTCAGCCCAGTGGCTCACCTATGTCTGTGCTAGGAAGTGTGTGAATGTTCCCTAGTGATAATTCTGATTTTTTTTTCCCCCTCCACCTTTCTGAATGGGAGATTTTGACTTCCGTTTGGTACTTTCCCCCTTAGCTGTGCAACAGGGCAAAGGAGTTCAGAGCTCTGAGTATTAAGGGCCATGTCATGTCCCACTACTTATACCACACATTGAGACACCGATGAGCTATTGCAGCTTGTAGATATTAAATTATCTCTTTGATTTTCTTTTTGCTTCAAGAATATGGCTGAACTGCTATTTTTGCCAAAATAGCTGATTTATCTCTTTGTCAGCCCTTGTGTCTCTTCACATAAGGATTTCAAACAACATCAGGACCAAATCTGCTGAAGTTCTATAATGTGATTTACAAATTCAGATAAAAAAGCAAAAATAATGTGTGTAATCTTCAAATTGCTCGTTCATCCTTAAGTCAATTTGGGTGAATGTTATTTGGAACTGATCAAGCTGAAACATCTGAATCTGCATCTGGAAGTAAAATTATTCCCTAGAAATGTACCTTGTACTTTCCTGTTTAAGTTTGAACTCCTCCTGTAGTATAAACTAAGGTTTTGTTTAATCAGTAGACTGTGGATGCTGAGAGTTGATAAAGTGAACAGTAGCATCTGACATAATAAAACAAGATCAGAACATTCCTAATTCAGACTCTTTTCCCACTGGAAGAAATCCCAAAAATAATATACATTTCTTTGGATTCTTATAACAACCATACAGATAACACTTAACCAAAGCAAAAGGTGTGATGCATGAAACTGAGGTGGCCAAAGTTACATCGGTACGTGTAAATCCATGTAAATGCTTGTAGCTCCTTTTATTATCAAATGATGGCAGTCCTGAGATTTAAATGCACAGCTCTGCAATGCTTTGCTGGGGCAATTGCCAAACCAAGGGGAAGAAAACATCCTTGCTTAGCTGCAGTCCTAATACAGGCAATGATTTGATTTCATTAAAATATACCACAGCCCTTTGACTCATGGAAATGCAAAGCCCTTACGATGAAGGACTTCAAATAGTATTACAATTGCAAACTAAGGTGGTACAGGCCTCGAGCTGGGTGTGTATCTGCACCATGTGTCTTAATTTTACTCAGAACCATTAAATCCATGACAAAGCTGCCAATTGTGCTATAAGCTGTGTAGCTGCACATTAAAAACTGTTGGTGTTGGTGCTCGATATGTATACTCAAAGATCTACTTACTGCACAACACTATTGCATTCTCTGATGTAAAATGCTATAAACGGCATCGTATCTGAGCAGTTGGAAATGGTTGTTAGTAACTCCTTTTTAAAGGACACGGCCATGTGTCCTTTAAATAGTTCCCATCACAACTACATTCAGTATCCTTCTACCCTCTGGGCATGACACAATTTATACTCCTATGCTTTCCAAAATACTGTATTTATTGTACCTTTTTAGGCTCTATCTCTTAATGTAACTGTCTAAAATGAAGTCACATATGATAAAATATTTTCGCTGCTACCCCCAAACTGGCTTTGAAAGACAGTATTTAATATATAACAGGATGGGATGATATTAGCTAAATTTTTACACATTAACACTTTGAAGTTCTGTTAACAATTTTTTTATAACTTAGTGTTCAATTTATCCAAGAACATTATATTCTGTTTTATGTTCAGAACCACATTATGATGCACAGCGTTATTGTTTGAAAACTATAATTTTTGTACCTGGTGATTTAAATCAGGTTGATATAGTTCCTCTAATAGATGCACAGCTTAGGGGGGAAATGGACCATGTACACCAGGACTTCATTCCCATTTTTTTGTTGGCTTATTTCAGCTGAAGCACTGAGAGATGGTATAGTTTGGATCGGACCCCTGAGCTAAGGAGGGAAAGAAATCAGCCAGCATTATTAGATTGCTATCTGATCCTTGGATGGATTTGTGGGCATCTATAGAACAAGGTTGAATACAATGCACCCCATGGTGGATAGAGTGTTAACACTCTATCTATACTCAGACATGAAGAAGGGTAATTCAGGTTGAGTACTGACATCTGTGAAATGATACCTAGCTGTAGGAGTACAAACACACATGGACTGCAGCAGTTCAAGAAGGCAACTCACCACCACAACCTTCTCAAGGGTAAGTAAGGATGAGTAACAAATGCTGGCCTAGCCAACAACATTCATATCCCATGAAAGGTAACAAAAAATAAGCTTGTGCCTAGGGTGATCAAATTTACATCCTAGTCTCCTCCTGTTTTCAGGTATGGGCATCTTCTAGAAGATGTTATTTTCCATTTTCAGTCTAAGCAAAGAAAAAATTGCATTCATGCTCTATCTTTTATGGTATGAGGATTCTCCAGAATGCTTCACAGCCAGTAAAATATTCACAACGTAGGGGAAGCACAACAATCAAATTGTGCACAACAAGTAGCAATGAACAAAGTGGCCAGCTAATCCATTTTAGTGATAGTTCGGGAGTGAAGATTGGCTCCTGAAGAAGGAGGAAACTGACCAGGGAAAGGTAAAACTGCACAAGTGCTCCTCCTGGTGGGTTAGCCAAAGTTGAATATTAATGGTGGTTGTAGAGATGTCAATGGTCTGGGTTCTTTTGAGGATAAAGTAAATTTGCATGCAATCTTTGGTGGAGGTGAAGAAAATTACAAATTCTCTTATAAAACACTCTATACTTTGGGAAGTGGCAGGAAAACTTGGCCTTTGACTGGTTAGAATTAATTGGGGCAAGAATATTAGAGATGTTCCCATATTCTATTTGAAAATTTCCCCCGTCAGATAGTGATAGCCTGATGATGGGCTTTTTGATGTTTCCAAGGCAATTGCCACACCAGCTGTGACCGGCAGAAAATAAGAGTGTGAGGTGAGACCAAACCAAACCAGACTGTCTTTTTCCATTCATAAGAGCAACATTAACAAAAATGCACTAGAGATGTTGTCTCTTGGTTAAGTGCTGCTCACTGATTAACCTGTCACTATAGAAGAATGAGGTGAAGAGTTTGCTGCACAATTATGACTGGCTGAGTTTTAACTATTGAGAGACAACTATTAAAACAATATCAGTTTCTGCATTCCTTTTCAGTCTTGAGAATTATAATCATTGCTTACTATTTCTCATTATGTAGTTTACAACTATTAGTTTCTATTTTTTATTATATTTTGCGTGATTTGTCCTCACTCTATAAGATCATCCATTTTCAGTTGTTCTCCTCTACCAGTCAATGAATTGAAAGAAGATTCTTGTAAAAAGATGCATTTAGTTAAAAAATACATTACCTGTAAATTTAAATGGTTTTAAAAAATATTTATTCTTGAAATATGATAATTGCTAGCAACGTCAGCATTTGTTGCTCATTCCTAGTTTCCCCGAAAAGGTGGTTGCAAAGGTATACCCGCAGTACTGTTAGGTAGGGTTTTAACCCAGCCAGGACAAAGGAACACTGATATGTGCCCATGTTGGAATGGTGTGTGACTTGGAGAGGTACCTGGAGGTGAATATTAAACGTGGACTTAAGAAAAGGAGAAAAGATAAAGTAGTAAAGATAAAGTAGTAATGTCCTGTGCACAAGCTGAGAAGGGATCAAACAATGACAGCTCAATATCATTGTCAAATCCAAAGTATTCATAAGGGTGGCAACTGCTGATACAACATCCAGGACAAGTCAATGTTCTTCAAAGGCTAAACCAAAGAAAAATACTATCTTTGGATGGCATTAAATGCCAATACCTCAGGAACCAGTATATTCTGTGGGTCTCTGTACCAGTCCCCGCTGCCATAGTTATTTCAAGCTATAACTATGTATCAGTGCTCTGTCCAAGTGGGGGATCAATTTACAGATGTAATTAAACTTGACCTCTCTACACTGATGCCATACGTTGCTAATGCATATTCTCCAAATGTCTATATAACTATGATTGCAGAGAAGGTTTGTCTGTTGCTTTGGGCCTCTTTAAGATATTTGGGGTGTACTTTAGTTTCCAAAAAGATGGTGGACCAGATTATTTGTAGCTCAAACCATTAAATTTGTGCCTCCCCAAAAACCATTTATGCAAAGACCAATGGCACCACTAATGGCCCAGGACACTGAGGCATATAGACCTTGACTGCCACAGCTGAAGCCCCTAACTCTGATCCACATGGTGAGGTGAAAGCCTAAAGAACAAGAAGGAAAAGAAAACATAGAACACAGCTGAGATATGTGTATAAATTTATATGTGGGCTATTTTTATTCTGGGGTTTTAATGTCAATCTGGTGCCCTACCTCAACCTTGATATCACTGAATCCTCTGAGAATAGGAAAATAGCATAGCAAGTTTGCTCCAAAGCTTTTACAACTGGATTTCTGAGTTATATTTCTCTCCTTCCTCTGTGAAAGCAAACATGCTGTTCGTAGAACATTAAACATAAAACAGAGAACATATGCCCATTAAATTTGACACCTTGTATGGAGTGCATCTTTTCCCCAGCTATTTTAGCTCAACT
Organism: Carcharodon carcharias; assembly: GCF_017639515.1. Lineage (NCBI taxonomy): Eukaryota > Metazoa > Chordata > Chondrichthyes > Lamniformes > Lamnidae > Carcharodon > Carcharodon carcharias. Next base: position 54,115,116 of record NC_054480.1, read on the forward strand.
TCTGAATTTTATTTCACAACATTAAAGTTCTTCTTTGTCCTTTGAGGCGAAGTTGACCACGTTCATCATCTGTGGCGATTGGTAGGGTTCCAGTGGGTACGTAGGGTGATTGCTAAGGCCAATCTGCACCCGGAACATTAAAGCACAGAGCAGATAAACTCCATGTGTTCACAATCCATTTACTCTTGAGATAAAAAGTTCATGGATCTTATTTCTGCTGCTCAATCTGATCCCAAAAGTGATCATTAAAAATGAGCATAAGGCAGCCAGAATTTTCCCCAAATCCTCCTGGATTAGAAAATTATGGTTCTGAAAGCTCATGACCATTCCTGCTCAAAATTGTACTTTTCCTGCAAACAGGGGCCTAGAGAATTCTGGCAGCCAGAATAAGCTGATTTATGGTTTAGTTATTGAAAGTACCAGTCTAACATCTCACAATTATCCCCTTGTGCTAATAATCCATCCTTATCCAACGATCCTGCATAAGTTAATACTTGAGTTCCCTTTGGCTTTGGAACTCGCATGCCATCTGCCTATCCTGCTCTGTAAAAGTATGCCTTTTCTTATATTAAGAAAGAGGGAGGCACAGGGCTGTCATAGTGTCATCAAAAAAGAAACTGAACAAAATTCTCCCTTTGTAGAGGGGCAGAACTAATAGAAAATAAAAGGAAACTTATCAAATTAAATACTGTTGTCACCTTTGTCCATCTCTAGAGGCATGTGCAGGAGCAATGAGCTCCATTTTGTTGTTTTTACTTTTGTCATTGTACTATCAGACTGATGTCCCAGCTGCATGTGTCCTATGAGATTAAATTTCATTGACTATAACTTGCATTGTAAAATGCTTTCATTAATTGTCACGTGAGAACCTCTTAAGAAATTAAGGAATGTTTTTCCCATATGAAAAAGGAATGAAATATTCACATTTATATAGCACCTTTCATGACTTCCAAGAGTTCCAAAGTGCTTTACAGACAACTAAGCAACGTTGTATTGTGGGCATTATTATAATGTAGGAAACCCAGTAGCCAAATGGCACATAGCAAGTGTTCACAAACTGCAATATGATAGTGGCCAGATAATCTGTTTGAAATTCTAGTTGAGGGATAAATATTGGCTAGGATGTCAAAAAGGATTTTTGTTATGGGGATTCGGGCATTCACCAATATAGACACAGCAAGATCCCACAAATTGTAAACGAATAGATGATTTTTTTTTTGAATTGTTGGCTGAATAATGTATACAGTTACGCAGGGCACTAGTGCGACTACATCTGGAGTACTGTGTAGATTATTGGTCACCTTATTTAAGGAAGGATGTAAATACATTGGAAGCAGTTCCGAGAAGGTTTCCCAGACTAACACCTGGAATGGGCAGGTTGTCTTTTGAGGAAAGGTTGGACAGGCTGGGCTTGTATCTGCTGGGGTTTAGAAGAGTAAGTGGTGACTTGATTGAAACATATAAGATCCTGAGGGACCTTGACAGGGTAGATGTGGATAGGATGTTTCCTTTTGTGGGAGAATCTAGAGCTAGGGGTCACTGTTTAAAAATAAAGGGTTGGCCATTTAAAACGGAGGTGAGGTGAAATTTTTTCTCTGAGTGTCGTGAGTCTTTGGAGCTCTCTTCCTGAAAAGGCAGGGGAAGCAGAGTCTTTAAAAGGTTTTAAGGCAGAGTTGGATGGATTCGTGGTAAATAAGGTGGTGATAGGCTATCAGGGGTAGGCAGGATGCAGATTTGAGGTTACTATCAGATCAGCCATGATCTTAGTGAATGGTGAAGCAGGCTAGAGGGGCTGAATGGCCTACTCCTTCTCCTCCTTGTTCATATACTGACACCAGAAGAACTCCCTGCTTGTTTCTGAATAGTGCCTTGGGATCTTATGTCCTTCTGAGCAGGCAGACAGCTTTGGTTTAATTTTTCATTCTAAAGGCATCACCTGAATTGTTAATTGCTTTATCATAGCAGTATAATAATGTATTTTGTTCCAATCCATCACTTCAGTTGCAGTGTGGCAGGAAGTGACTTACGCTCCTTCCAATATATTGTAAGGCACTTTCTACTGTGAGTTCTGTTTAAGTGAAAACTATGCAATTTTTGAATTATTTCCAATTCTTAATTTTACTGCCTTTTATACAAAATTGATAGACTTGGTAGTCTACACATGATTCTATAATTCTGTGATTATGTCTTGTCAGATTGAGTCCTGTGTGACTCTTTTTACTGCACATGAAAACTGCATCTGGTGTGGTCTGTAACATTTCCTCTTTATTTCTTCCCCAGTACACAAGCAAATATATAAAACATTTGGCGTACTAAACACAATAAAGTAGTAAATTGGAAAAAAAAGCTAGCAACTAAATACTTCTAATGAAATTTAATGAAAATCAACTAAAAATAAAACATCCAGCTATTAACCTTGGATCTGAATGGTCAAGTCATTGAACTTTATACTAAGATAACTCCTCTAGTCAAAAGAACGACAGCTGAACGTGGGAGTGGTTTACCTCTTTATGCCCTGATATGAGAGAGGGAAAATAAGATAGCAAAGGATATTTATGAAACTTTAATTTGTCCTTTCCTGGACAGATGCATACTGAACTGCTGTTTATTTTCAGCACTTTGTTTTTATTTAAGGAGAGAAGAAAGGGTAGAAATATAATCCTGGCTGTAGCATTAAATGGGTATTATCATAGTGGTCGCCTTTTATATGTCCTGTTTTAAATTCAATTCTATTAAAGTAAATTGACCTGAATATTGTTGGGGTGGGTGGTGGTGGCAGCTGATTTCATACCATGCATATTGCGCTCCTGAGTTTGCACCCCAGTATGTGAGATCATGCAGGGAAACCACTTAAAAGTACATGGAATACTCTAAAATACACAAGTGGAAAGAATTTCTTACCATATTTGCTGCAGTTTAACCTTCAATGGTTGCTGCTCAATCTGAGGGGTGACTAAATCGGTACAAAATCTTACATTAGATACAGTTCTTATTTTACAGTTCCAAACATTTAAATTTTTGGTTGCTCTTTCAGGTGATGAACAGGCCATTTGAAGCATTCTTCAGTACTGAGAGAGTCCAGAGGGTAGTCCTCACACAGCTGCTCACAACTGTGGATGCATGTCTCTGTTGTACTGAAAACTGGAAACTAGCATGTTTAATTACTTTGATGAATTTCATGATCATTATGGTGCTTGTCTTTCTTGTTGGATTCTTATATAGTGCTGTGATGTTTTCTACTTCTGCATCCTGTGTCAATATTGAACATTGAATGCAAGGGTATGATACAGGTCTGGTGCAAAGTAAAGCTGTCTTAACTGTGTCACAACAAATATCTTTAGTCCCATCCTCAAAATATCTGGTCTGCACTGAGTGCTGCTTTGGTTGCACAGAGTGTAAAGTGGGAGATTGATGAGGGAGGTGCTCCTTTCTTTTTTTTACCATTTTTTAGCCTCCAGTAGCTGGCTCTTACTTTGCTACAGGAGAATAAGCTGATTGGTAAGTTATTCTACATATTCTAATTGTAATAAATAGTTTTTCAAATTACAGTGTGGCAGGTCAGCTCAGCCAAGTTGAATGCACATCCTGCAGTATGTGAGAAGTCATGGATGCACCATGTGCCCTAGATGAATACATCTATAGGAAGTGTTACCAGCTGCAGAAGCTTTAGCTCTAGGTTTCAGAGCGCTATGGTGGCTGGAGTCACAGTTCTGCATCTGCAAAGCTGAGAATTACATGGGTAGCACGTTTAGGGAGGTGGTCAAAGTGCAGGTTTGGAGTGTACAGGCAGAGAGGGAATGGGTGACTGCCAGGCAGTCTAGGAGAACAGGCAGATGGTGCAGGAGTCTCCTGAAGATATATTTGCTAATCGGTTTTCTATTTTGAAAGCTGGTGAAGGCAATGGTTCTTCAGGGGAGTGCAGCCAGAGCCAAGCCTGTATCACCATGCATGGCTCAGCTGCAGCTGAGAGGAGAAAGAAGAGTGGAAGAGTAATAGTGATGGAGAATTTGCTAGTCAGGGGATCAGACAGGCATTTTTGTGGCAGTAAACATGACTCCAGGATAGTGTGTTGCCTCCCTGCTGTCAAGGTCAAGGATGTCATTGGAATGGCTGCAGGACATCCTTCTGGGAGAGGGTGGACAGCCAGAGGTCATGGATCACAATGGTACCTAAGACATATAAGAGGGATGAGGCCCTGAAAGATGATTTTAGGGAGTTAGGAAGGAAATTAAAAAGCAGGACCTCAAGGGCAGTGACCTCAGGATTACTCCTAGTACCATGTTCTAGTGAGCATAGGAATAGGAGAATTGATCAATTGAACACATGGCTGGAGATTTGGTGTAGGAGGGAGGGCATCAAATTTCTGAAGCATTGGGACTGGTTCTGGGGCAGGGGGGCCTGTACGAGCTGGACAGGTTATACCCTAACAGGACTGGGACTAATATCCTTGCAGGGAGATTCGCTAGTGTTGTTGGGGAGGGTTTAACCTAGTTTGTCAGTGGGATGGGGACCTGAGGGGTTGCTCAAATTGGAAAGAAGTAAAGCTGGCACTGGGAAATAGAAAAGTAGCAAGAGAAATTAGAAGGTAGGTGAAACAAAAGCGAGCATCAACTAAACTTAGAATGCAGAATAATGTCAAAAAGACAACTTTAAGGGCACTCTACCTGGATGCACGCAGCGTTCACAACAAAGTAGATGATTTAAAGACACAAATAGAGGTAAATGTTTATAATCTAATTGCCATTGCAGAAACATGGCTACAGGGTGACCAAGGCTGGGAACTGAATATTCAAGGATATGGGAAGGACAGGCAAAAAGGAACTGATAAGGGATTGGATCGGTACATTAGTAAGGGTGGATTTCAGATCGGAAGAACAAAACATGGAATCTTTTCGGGTGGAGCTAAAGAACAGCAAAGGACAGCAAACATTGGTAGGAGTTGTTTATTGGCTGCCAAACAGCCGTGATAGTGTGGGGCATGGGATGAATCAGGGGATTAGAGAAGCATGGGTAATAGAGTAATTATGGGTAATTACTTCAACCTGCATATAGACTGGGTAAACCTAATGAGATTGGGTAAACCTAATGAATGCTGTGGAGGATGAGCTTCTGGAGTGTGTTAGGGATATTTTCTAGAGCAGTATGTTAAGGAACTGACTAGAGAACAGGCTGTTTTGATCTGGTATTGTGTAATGAGAAAGGGCTAATTAATAATCTTATTGTAAAAGAACCTTTTGGGATGAGTGACAATGATATAATAGAATTTTACATTATGTTTCTAAAAGTGAGGTAGTTCAATCTGAAGCCAGGGTGTTCAATTTGAACAAAGGAAATTCTGAAGGTATAAGGGGCAAATTGGCTGAGGCGGATTGGGAAAATACATTAAAAGGTATGACGGTACATAGGCAATGGATAGTCTTTAAATAATTATTACATACTTTACAGCAATTATACATTCCTTCAAGGTGCAAAAACCCAAAAAAGAAAAGTCAGTCAAACGTGACTAACAAAGTTAAGGATTGTATAAGGTTAAACGAAAAGGCCTAAAACTTTGCCAGAAATAGTAGTAAACCTGGGGACTGGGAGGATTTTAGGATACAACAGAAGGAGGATCAAGAAACTGATAAAGAAAGGGAGGATAGAATATGAATGTAAACTAGCAAAAAAAAACCCCCATAAAAACGGGCTATAAAAGCTTCCATAGGCCTGTAAAAAGGAAATGTTTGGCTAAGACAAATGTGGATCCATTACAGGCAGAGTCAGGAGAATTTATAATGGGGAATAGGGAAATGGCAGAGAAGCTAAATGATTACTTTGTGTCTGTCTTCACTGAGGAAGATACAAGAAATCTCCCAGAATTAGAGATCAAAGGGACTAGGGGGAATGAGGGATTGAAGGAAATTAGTATTGCATGAAGATTGTATTGGAGAAATTAATGGGACTAAAGGTTAATTAGTCCCTGGGACCTGATTCTACATCAGCGTGTTGAAAAAGGTAGCTATAGAGATAGTGGATGCATTGGAGACCATCTTCCAAAATTCTATAGATTTTAGAATGATTCCTGCAGATTGGAAGTTATCAAATGTCACTTTTCTATTTAAGAAGGGAGGAAGAGAGAAAACAGAGAACTACAGCCCTGTTAGCCTTGATCAGTAGTAGGGAAATGCTATAATCTATTATAAAGGGTGTGATGAATGGACACTTGGATAATAATGATCTGATTGGGCATAGTCAACATGGGTATATATGGGAAATCATATCTGACGAAGCTGTTGGAGTTTTTTTTAAGGGTGTTACTAGCAGAATTGATAAAGGGGAGTCAGTGGATTTGGATTTTCAGATGGCTTTTAATAAAGGTTGGTTAGCAAAATTAATGCACATGGGATAGGAGGCAATATACTGGCATGGATTAAGGATTGGCTAACAAGCAGAAAACAGAGTGTAGAAATAAATGGATCATTCTTGCATTTGCAGGCTGTGACCAGTGGTGTACCGCAAGGATCAGTACTTGGGGCCCCAACTGTTCACAATATATATTAATAATTTCAATGTGGGAACCAAATGTAATCTTTCCAAGTTTGCAGATGACACAAAGCTAGGTCGGAATGTGTGTTGTGAGGAAGATGCAAGGTGGCTTCAAGAGGACTTGGACAGACTTAGTGAGTAGGCAAGAACATGGTAGATGGAATAAGATGTGGAAAATGAATTTATCCACTTAGTAGGAGGAATGGATGTGCAGAGTATTTCTTAAATGGTGAGAGATTAGAAAGTATAGATATACAAAGGGCCCTGAGTGTCCTTGTCCACAAGTCACTGAAAGCAATTAGGAAGGCTAATGAAATGATAACCTTTATCACAAAAGGATTTGAGTACAGGAGTAGTGAAGTCTTGCTTCAATTATATAGAAGCTTGGTTAGACTGCACCTGGAGTAGTATGTGCAGTTTTGGTTCCCTTACCTCCGGAAGGATATTATTGTCATAGAAGGGAGTGCAACGAAGGTTCACCAGACTTGTTCCTGAGATGGCGGGGCTGTCCTATGAAGAGAGATTGGGGAAACTGGGCCTGTATTCCCTAGAGTTTTGAAGAATGAGTGGTGAACTTATTGAAACCTACAAAATACTTAAAGGGGTAGACAGGGTAGATGCAGGTAAGATGTTTCTCCTGGTTGGAGAGTCTAGAACCGGGGGACACAATTTCAAACTAAGGGGGAAGCCACTTAAGACTGAGATGAGGAGAGTTTTTTTTACTCAGGATTGTGATTATTTGGAACTCTCTACCCCAGAGGGCTGTGGAAGCTCAGTCATTGAGTATGTTTAAAGCAGAGATTGACAGATTTATAAATATCAATGACATATAGGGATATGGGGATAGTGTGGGAAAAAGGCCTTGAAGTGGATGATCGGCCATGATCATATTAAATGGCGGGGCAGGCTCGATGGGCTGAATGGCCTACTCCTCCTATAATCTTATGTTCCTAGCTCCTATTGCAGAGTGTTAATGTTTCCATTTCAAATACTGACCACCTTGGTGACTACTTTGAGTGGAATGATGAATTCGAGTATACTTACCAGCAGTTCTGTGGTGCAGTCTTAATCTCACTAGAATGAAATTGAAACTGGCTGAGCTGATTTTGTTTGACCCTTTACAGCCTTCAAAAAGTGGATGTTGTAGCCTAAAAACATGTGCTTGATTAGAATCCAGGTCTTGAGATAATTTGCTACCCAATCCCTCTGGAAGCCTGTTCTACTTTGTAAATGCTATTAGTGTTACAATATTGTGAATACTCATGTGATGCTGTTTGGAGATATTCACTTTATCTTGTATGTTGCTTTTCATTAACCAGATCACATGCATGTGTGTTTAAGCAGCTAAACTAATTAAATATTTGAAACATCATTGGCTTGACATCAGCTATCAGAGATAGAAGGCTGCCATTTCATCTTTCTAGCTGGATTCGAAACAAGCACCTAAAGGCGATAGGACAATTTTTAAGTAAGGACATTTTTTCAAGGATAAAGTTAAGGTATATTGACCTAGAAATAGCAGCCAGGCACATTCTGGGTGATGGATGCTAGGATGAGGAGAGGCGGTAGCCTAGTGGTATTATCACTGGGCTGATATTCCAGAGACCCAAGGTAATGGTCTGGGGGCCCGGGTTTGAATCCCACCATGGCATTTGGTGAAATTTGACTTCAATAAAAATCTGAAATTGAAAGATGACCATAACACTGTTGCCGATTGTTGTAAAAACCCATTTGGTTCACTAATGTTCTTTCTGCTGTCCTGGTCTGGTCTACATGTGACTCCAGATCCACGTTGCATGGTTGGGTCTTAAAATGCTCTGAACAAGGGCAATTAGGGATGGGCAATATATGCTGGTCTTGTCAGCGATGCCCACATTCCATGGAACAAATGCTTTAAAAAAAAGAATGTTAAGCAAAGATTACTGAGGTGACAGAAAAGTGTCTCTGGAGTGCAGAGGTGAGAGTTGAATCATAGTGACGTGGGAATATAGAAATAATCTGGAATGTTGTTGGTTGCCTTTTTAAGGATTAGTTTTATCAATGCAAAACTTTCTCTTCATGGAAATAGGTAGCTGAGAGTGGGATCATGTTAGGCTGCATGTTATCCTGCCACCTACATTTCTCATCATTATTGTTTCGTATAGGATCATTGAATATTTTAAAAGCTGAGTTAGATAAATTCTTGATCAACAAGTGAGTCAAAGGGGATAGACAGGAAAGCAGAGTTGAGGCCACAATCAGATCAGCCATGAACTTATCAGAGCAGACTCAAGGGGCCGAATGACCAACTCCTACTCCTCTGAATTTGTATGTTCACGTGCATGTCCGTATGAAGTGGCTAGATAAGTTGAATGCCTTTCTCTTATCCCATTTTTCTAATGTCCTTATAAAGACAACACCAATGACTAAATATCATAAAATTCTTGGTAAACATTACCCACCCTTGAATAACACCAGCAAAGGTGACAAAAATGCTTCCTTTGAATTAAAAGTTGCTTAATTCAAATGACCTGATTGTCAACACTGAGTTCCTATTTTGCTATATTGTGGTATTTGTTTAGTATAAATAATGGGTAAATTGAAAATTTTTAGTGCAAAAATGGCTGAATTATCAAGGGTAGCATTTGTATGTATGTACATAAACTACAAAGTATGTGCAGCACAGAAAAAACTGATATTGGTGTATTATTTCGGTGACATAGCTATGAAGTAAATCTATGAAGGAAACTCAAGATGTATTCGCTTTGGTTAAGTTAGGCCCTTCCATTGACTTATTTTATATTGCTAAAGTTAGTGACAGCAGTAAATCAATTGTTTTATAATACATAAACATTTTTATACATTTATGAATGAAGATGTTTCTTTAAAAATTGTTTATTGGCTAACCAAGCATAAGTGAACACCAGCTCAATCAAAATCTGGCCCCATGTGAAGACCGGAAGACGATAAATATATGTGTACATAAATGCATGTTATTGCACAAACGTGGATGAGCATAAATCAACAGGTCCTTGGAGTTTTCATTGTTTTAAAGTGGCTCTGCTCTACGCTTATTGCACATTTAAAAGATGGACCAAAGGGGAAGGAATGAACTTTAAAAAGTTAATTCTGGCATAATTTGTTCTGAAGATATTTACGGGGTTAGTAAGCATGCAGTTTGTGTACTGAGGTTACTGGCTCTTGATTCCTACAAATTAAAGAGCTGGAACTGAGGGGCGGTAACAGCATGAGCTTCACAATTAACCTTTAGAGTAAAACCCTGAATGATTTCAGAGCAAATGGCACAGAAAGGAATGTGTATTTTTAAACAAGTACAATCCGCAGCCCACATCCTCAAAAAAAACTAAAGAAAAATATGGAGCAATTTTTGGAGGATGAGTTTAAGTATTTTAAATCCAGATTTTTAGTCAGTTTAAGATCACGACACAAAACTACACATGACTAGTTACTCATGAACAGAAGCTCTGCTCAAAGAGGCCACAGGAATGATTAATGTGGGAAATGAAACTCTTTTATTGTTGTGATACAGGTTGTCTGAGGTTATGTTCAATGCATATTGATAGGTCAAGGAATCTAGAGCTTTAACCAGGGGAGTATTTGATGAATCCAGGGTGCAAGATGGTAACATTATATACTGGTCACTCACTATTTATATGTCAGTAAAAGTAGCTTTCACAACAAATTCATCTAATTCCACTTTAAGGGGCATCATCACCAGAAATAATAACCCAAGTTTAAATTTTTATGTGGAGGTGATTCACCATTACTTTTAAAAATAACAATAATCACAGTTTCCATGCATAATTTTTAACTATGTGACAGTTGAGGAAATATGTATAAGTGTAGCCAAAGGAGTGAGTATAATAGCATCAGAAACTCTTCAACTCTTCTCATGGGATTTTAGCAAGAGTGTCATTTGTAGTGGTACTGGTTTCTTCCCACAATAAATCAGGAAGTTTCTCCTTACAGGAATACTATGTTCACAGATGAGATTCTCATTAGAATGTCACCACAGTCCTTAAAGTGTTAATCCATCTTCCTTACCCAATATAAATCATCTTAAAGGGTCAGTGTAAGAAATGTGAAAACCACAGAGTTCAACAGAATTTTTGTTGGAGGTAAAGACAAGCGTTATTTCTTTTACATGAGGGGTGATCGGGTGAGGTTGGTCATATTGGGTGAAGATTCAATGCACCTTAAAACTTGATCAACCTCTGCCAATTATAATCACTTGGTTTGGATTTCTTTTTTGGTGAAAATGATACCTGTCCTATGGAAGTAATAAACTGATCCAACAACAGCACCTTGTATTTATATAGTGCCTTTAATACAGTAAATGTTAATTATATGCAGGCTCAGATATGAAACCAGCCATTTGGTAGCTAGGGAACCATACCTCAGTTACAGTCCTAGTAAAGGCAATTTATTATCTTAGTAATATCACCTGTCTCCACCCTTGCCTCAACTCATCTTCTGCTGAAACTGTCACTCACGTTTTATCTCCAGATTTGACTATTCTAATGCTCTTCTGACTGGCCTCTCATCATCCACCTTCCCACCCTGGTCCCATGCAAAATGCTGCTGTCTAGATGCTAACAATCATAGTCTCATTCATCCATCACTTCTGTGCTTTTGACCTACACTGGCTCCTGGCCCACCAATGCTTCACTATTAACATCCTCATCCATATGTTCAAGTCCCTTTTGTGGCATTGTCCCTCCTCAACTCTGTAACCACTACCCCTCCAACTCTTGAGAGCTAAACATTTCTCCAAATATGGGCTGGGATTTTCCGGCCCTGTCACGGGCGGGACCCGCCTGGCGATGCCCCTACCAGAAGTCCATTGACCTGTGGTGGAATCGGAAGATCCCGGCGACAGGCGGATGCGGATAATCCCACCCATGGCCCCTTGCACAGCCCCCATTTCTCCCCCACCCCACCCCCCACCACCACTTATTGTTGACTGTGCCATTAGTCATCTAGCCATAAGATCCCTAAACCTCTCAGTTTCTCCACTTCTCTATCAGCCTTTGAGACTGGACTTGAAACATAGTTCTTTGACCAAATATTTGATCACCTGCACTAAAGTCACCTCTTTGGCTTGGCCTCAATTCTCCCCTGGTATAATAACTGAAGTGTTTTGGAATATTTTGTTAAAGATGCTATATAAATTTAAGTTGTTGTTTTTGACTTCTACTGATTGTTCACCCAATGCTTGGAACGTGGCAGTTTGAATTCAAAATACAAGGCTCTCTGCAAACAGATTATGTCCACTGCAAATTCCAGAATGAGATTCATCCATGCAATAATTGTCTTGCCAGATTGTAGCTACGATATAATTCTACCTGGAGTAGTCATTATACAAAGCCTGATTTACAATATGGCCCTACCTACAAAAGTGTGACTATAATATTCATGAGGTAATCAGCTTGTGAAAAAGTGGGAGGTGGCAGATGGGTTATCTGTAACAGAACTGTATTGGACCAGTCCAATCCTATAGAACACCATCTATCATGGACTGACATTAATAAGCACTAGGAAGGTTTCTAAATCCCAAACTACCCTGACCCGATTGCTGAAGGAGACAGAAGGAAAGTATGCAAGGAAGTGTGAGTTGTCACTGTAAATCATATAGAAAAATAAGCATTGAACAGTACTCAAAAAACACACAAGAAAGCGGTTTCTTCAAATGTCCTTACAGAGTTTATTTAGCCTGATGTAGAAAGATCAGAAACAGTTCATTTTCATAAAGCATAAAAAGAGCACTTTTTGTTCAGAGTTGTGCTTGGAAAAAATCTAAATATATATTTTTTAATCATATAAATAGTTCTCTTTAATAAGTGCATCAGTTTGTTTTTCTTTATACATATCCACTTTTTTCTGTATTGTAGGTCATTATCATTGGAGAACCCAGTCTGACAAAAATGAGCCTTTTTTTGGGGCTTGTGTCTCAGTGGATCAACACTACAAGCAGTTTCAACTTAAAAATTCAATACAGACAGTACAGGAATGACTGTACTAAAACAAAAGGCAGTGTGTCACAAATTATACACCAGTTAAATTTCAGGTAATGAATAGGTTTCAACCAATAAAAAAAGTTACAATAGTGACAAACAATTTCCATTCAGTACAAGACTATAACCTTGGACAATTCTATTCAATGCCAGGAAATAGTTTTTCAATTTTATTTAAAAAATAATTACTTGGTGGAAATGCAAGAAAACTTCATTTTTTTGGAAGTCAGTGCATAAATATATGGCTGGCATTTTCTCTCAATTTCCAATGTTGTTTTGCTATTTAATAGTTTACATTTACTCATTTATTTCTTTCATATACTGATTAAAAGATGCAATAAATAAGTACTAAATCAAAGCATGAGAAGCCCTCATTTGCGGTCTCTGCTTTCTAAACATTTACATGATACTCTTCTGAGGCATATTAGTGGATTTTCCTATCAATGGTTTTGAATCATATGAAATTGTATGCAATTGGGTACCTCAGAATAATGTGACTTTGACTTGGCCAATTTTCTTGTGATTATCGCCAGATTAGAAAAGCCAAGTTCAATCCAAAGTCTTTCTATGCCATTTAAACTGTTCAGAAGCTGAAAGCCAAAAAGTAGAACAGCATTTAACAAGGTAAATAATCTGTACAACAAAATAAGTGGAACATTATATCAAAAGAACGGCCAACAGAACGTGAAACCATAGCCCCTAACAGACTTGGGGCTGAATATTTTACATGTTCATACAGTGCTTCATGTCTTTGTCATAAAAATTGAAGTGCAGTTTCTTCTAATTCCTCTAAACAATGTAGCTCCCCTGCAACTGTTCCTCCCCTGCACTGCCCCTCCCCCCACCCCACCCCACCTCACCCCCAAGCCTTTGGGCTCCAATTAATGTGAATATACAATTGGATTTTAAAAAAATGTAAGAATATTTATATACAGCATGCAGTTGAGTTATAAAATGTCCGAATAAGTATTAGCAGGCTATATATAGACATAATTAAATTATATGGATACATAAAGTAACTGGAGGACTACTGTTATCAGCCATTTTGAAATATCTCCAGTTATTTTTACATAAAGAGAAATGCTCAAAAAAAAGTTCTCTGACTTAACCGTTTAATTGCCCCATTGTCTCTGTTGAGAAGCTTCTAATATAAGACAAAGTTCTGGTTGTCCTTATTTAATATTTAATTTTTTTTTACATGACCTGATTATGTTTATTTCATTTTAATGTTTTGAGTGGGCTAGTTGTCTTTCTTTCACAAAACAACGCACGCACCGGCATGAAATTTTATTCAGCACATGGACATGGAAGAAAAAGAACTCAATCGGTGGGTTCTTGTAGTCCTTTTGCTTTTCCAAATCTGTCTGAATTTGTGCTGGTATTATTTACATTAATGTGGTAGCAACCTCAGTACCTGGGGACAGGCCAATATCAGGTACAAGATGTGGCTAAAGATTCAGTTTCTCGAGTATGAACAAAAGTTGTTAATTACTCAAAAAGCCCACCTACAATTAAATACTCTTTATAACTATTGATGGCCGCATAATAGAAATATTACCATCTTATTTTAGTCTTTGCATTACTAAGTCACTTTATTTTCCATCTATACAGTACTGTACTTTCTCCTTTTTGCATAACTCCTTCGTAACCAGCAAATAGTATCAGAAGACTTAACAGTTAGTTTGTTGGTAACTAATTCTAATTTTGAACAATGCAGATACCAGAGCTATTGGGCAGTATCCTGATATTGTAGGATATTTCTTTGTAACATGTTATAATAGTTCTCCCTGTGCCTGGTTCCAGCTATTTTAATGATACTGAAACTATACCCTAGCCCTTATCCTTCATCATCTTTAAATCTAACAATTAGAATCAATGTTCAATTAAATAATGGAACATGGGCACCATGTTTTCATAATCTCCTATCCAATTTTAGGCAATTAGCACTTATTTTTGCATGGTTTATTTTTCAATTCAAGTTTTCTCCGTTTCAGTGGAGGACTCGTGGCTGGCTGCCTTGGCAGTTGAAGGATTAGTTTTTTTTGGCTGTGTCTCCTTGCAACTGATGTCAAACATCCGGGTCTTATATATATGCAAATGCACTATTATTGGGAATCAGAGCTGCTCTTCACTAGCTAAGTTCACAAACTGCACATTTTTTGAACGATTCTACTTCAGAGTCCAGTCTGGAAGTGAATTACAGACTTTATCCCACCCTGCACTTAGAAATCAATGGGACTTCATGGGACAATACTTGTAATGATCCTTGTTTCCCAGGAAACCTATGCAAATGGCAGAGCTGCTCTCATATCTGTGCACAAATAATAGGCCAAACCTAGTAAAGGGCATATTACATGCTAAAAATGAAATCTACGCTTGCCAAATCTGTCTTCCTTCCTTTGCTGAAATTTTGGAACTTGCATAATGTCAACTGGCAAAATTAAAGCACTGGATGTGGGCTGGGCAGGATACCTTAGCAGTGTGAGTCAATGTTGCATGCAGATAGAAAGAACTTTAAGATGACAGAGCTGGACACTTTTGGGCCATGACTGTCTGTGCTGTGACCTGGCTTTTTCGATCCGTAACCAAAGGCTTTCAATCTGAAGGAGAAAGGGATCTAAAGTAAAAGATCCAATGTGTCCTAATTAAATTCAATAGAATTTAACTTTGTAGCAAAGGCCTTCTCTAATTGTCAATGACACGGTCATTGAAAAGTCAGTGGAGTTGATTTTTGTCAGTAGCGCCCTTTGCTTCACATGTTATTTATTTAAAGTTGCAGCACCCCCAGCAGCTTGGATCTGTGACCTGAACATATTTACCAAGTTCATTTTATCCTTTCAATAATCCTATCTTTTTATGTTCAAATGTGGACATAGTTAAAGATTGCTGGCATGGATCAAATGTTATTTGTAAACAGGCCTGATGGCAACTAGGACGGAAGCCACAGCACAGCCGTGAGAGTGAAGTACTGGACTGACGGGCTCTTTTAGTTACATGCTCCTAGCCATCAGCACGAGTGTAAACAGAGGCTTGCTGTCAAAATGATTTGGTAACTCACAAGTTGAAGCTTTTAATTTAACAATCTAGGCAACGGAATTAAAAAAGATCAATTTTTTTTGGTGGAGGATGAATGCACTCCGAAATTACATTCAAAACTCCTATTTAAAATGAAGTTCTACTGGCTTTACTGAATACTTCAGTTGAAACATTGTGTGCTCCATTAAAAAAAATGGTGGGTAACTGGAATCAAAAGCCTTCTAAAGTACAATTTTCATAATTTTAATCCACTTTATTTTGGAGGAAAGCCAAAAAAAAATCAAACGACTGCAGTCATATTGGCAAGCATCTAAGGGATTTGCAACATAAACATGGTAAACATATGGAATCCAGGCAAAAAGCTGATCAGTTGGAGTTTCTAGGTCGAAAGAGGAACAACATTTCACTTTACAGAAGTGTTTAAGATGGCTGTAGTTTTAATTTCTCACTTGTGTACAAATGAGGTACTCAGCCAAGTAGCATCCTTTCTGGCAGGACACATGTGTCCAGCTGCATGACACCACAGACAAAAGGAGTGAAGGAACTTTACTTCCACTTCAGGTTGCAATATTAAATAAGTCAAACCACAACCGTATCATCAAAGCACTCCTTGGTCGAGTGCATCTTTCCCTCCTGCCATAAAAAATATAACTTGCTTCATGCTTTTCATGTCAAAACTGCATTTTAACTGCTGTTTTTGATACCCATAAGCGAATTCCATAAGCTGCCCCGTAGCTTTTGCAGTTATTGTTACTTGCAAAGTGTAATGGATGATTGATTGATAGACGAGTGCTGACACATCAATGAAGCTATTTCGACCAGCATCTCTATCAAATGATGCGCAGGGTATATTTTCTGCCCACGCCTCATTACCTCAGAATGACATTTCTGAAACTTCATTTTCTTTTTTTTCCTTCTCCCCAAAGCATGATACTTTTATATTCTGAACCTGGCTGTGCATGCCCTGAGAAATGCAATTTTGCTATTATGTCCGACTGGAGTTTGACTGACACAGTCCCTGGGAGGTGAATGACAGATTTTTTATGCTGGGTTTAAGAGGGCTACAGAATTTATTTTGTAATACAAAAGACTGAAAGGCTTTCCTGTCAGGCATCATTCAGTCACAACCCACCACGAGATTCTCCTGTGCTCGTTTCTCTGTGTCTAACCTCCCCAGTCTACTCCCCAGGTCTGCACAAGACACAGAACAATCAAATCCATCTGCTGTCTGCCCGCCTTGATCTTCACCAGTGGACAAGGATTTCTCTGCCCCTAAGGACTCTATCCACTCTGAATTATACAGGATAAGGAGGTGATTTCTACAATAGAAATATACAATAACTGTGCTAGTAGTCAGTTGTATTAAAGCAAAATGAGATTTGTGGCTCTAGAATTTTCAGCAATGGCTGATTTTATTGAATTGTTATTGAACATGGTCACAAAGCATCATATAACCTTCAGACATAAAGAGGCATCTAGGCTCTGTGGCGATTCAATGATAAAACTTAAAATTATATACAATGCTCAATTAAAGAGGATGGATGAAAATACAACAAAGGGAGAGGGCTGCACGGCAATAGAATGCCAGCATGAGCCAAGCCGAGATAAAGACTTGGGATTAACTCCTTAAGGGACTGGACTTCTTGGTGGGTAGGGCTGCATAAATCGGTGACTTTCAATTCAAGCAGTAGATGTAAGCAGAGTGGAGTTGAATGTTCTTGAGAAAGTGCTAGCCTCAGCCAAAACAGATGGCAGGAAGAGCAATCCAAAATCAAAAGAAATTATATGAAACAAATGGCTCAGTCAATGATTCCAAATATCAAAATAAAGATGTTACTTTCCTCCTATTTAAAATAAAAAAAATAATTGTACCTTTCTCTTTGCTTCTTCTCTGCCGTACATTTCCCTTTGGCCAGGGTATCAAACTGTTTGCAAGGCTCTGCCTATGGCTCTCAAATAAATGGCACTCAGTAAATGACAACTCAGATATGTACATGGTGAAAATGATCATGGGTGATGTGTCTTCTGGGTTTTTCCTTTCTCACTCTGGGAAGTGCTTTATTTTTTCTCAATGCATCGTGTAACAGCTCTGTAATTATCAGGAACCCAGTGCGAAAAGATTGGTGGGTCTGGCCCTATTTTACCCCTGTTATACAGTGTGTTGATACACTAACATGGTTTGTTACTGGGCTGGATGATTAACAAGATATTTTGAATTACAATCACAGCTCTTTTGTGTTTCTGAAAAAAACTATCTTCCAACTACCTCTACCACTGTACACAAGATCAAGAAAAATGATATTACAGCTAGCCTAAAAGTTGGATTGCATACAAATGAGACTGCAGCATCCACAATCTGCACCTCTGGTCGGTAGAAGTGAAATGCTGGCCTTTTGTTTACTACTGGAGATTAGCAGAGACTAGTTGCAGGCCCTGAGACAGCTTGCTAGCCCTAGAAAGAATAATGATCAGCCAGCTCGGATGCCAGCACAGGCAGTAGTAAGATGGAGAGTTGGGAAGGGGGGAGTGGGGATAGGGAGGAGGGAAGGGAGGCAGTTGGGGGTTGGAGGAAAAAGAGGAGTTAGGAGTGGGATAGGGAATGGTGACTGGCATTGGGTCAAAATTATAAAGTGGAACCAAGGAGCACTCCTAAATAATAATTAAAAAGAATTCTAATAAAGTATTTGTTAAACAAATGAGTCTCTAAGATATGACCACTGGAGGGCCTCATTCTGGAACATTATTCTTAATAGTTTCGACATCTAATATTAGTGTAGTCCATTCAACCCAAGTAAATTCACCTATTGAGTAGTTATGCTATAGAAAAACCTGCCATAGTTACATATTACATAGCTACAACTGCTCAGATTTGCAATGAACTGACATTTAAATTCAAAGGACTTTTAAATTAGCACTAGATTTCCAGGTAATGACTTGAGCAGAAACCTGGAACCTCTGAGTTATACTCTCAATATTTATCATTACCTGTGATCCATTAGTTAGTCAGGTTGAAAGCCAAAAGGATGGAAGTTCTCATTCTGTGCTGGCTCCAATGGCCATTATGACCAGGTAAATAAGGTTGAGGGCATTGTTGGAAGCTTAGAGTTTCACACTATCGGGGGCTATCAATGGTGGCAGTAGTATGTGGTGCTTCTGAGCCCACATTATTTCATCAATGTGAAATCATCAGCAGACAATTGGATTTATTCCTGTGACTATTGTATTGAATAGCCAAATCTAAACCATCCAGTCAGACACTTACATATATGCTGTCAAGTGAAGTCGTTAGAGGCTATTTTTGTATGATTTGGGAATATCTGATTAAATATGTTGAATTATACTGGTGTTTCAAATGTTCAATAAGATTACCAGCTATGAAGTTCAAGTGATAAATGTAGGAATCATGAGGCAATAAACAGTTGTTGTGCACAGATCAAACACCACAACTGCATCATTCAGTCACATGCTCCCAGCAATGGGATTTTACTGATGTCTAAACTCTTTATTTATGTAAGAAGCTGTTTTGTTTGCAGATTATGCTAATGGTTCCTACTTTTATTCCCATTATGTTACTTAAATTTAGAAGAAATAAATAACAAATTGAGCCCCTTGTGAATATTGTACTTGCTCCAAGACCAGGATTCTCAAAAGCAAATTGTCACTTTGAGCCAAAAACTAAAGGACTTGTTTTTAATTGACATGTATCATCAAATTAGCCTGATTACATGATCCAGAGCAGTGTTATGAATGGTTACTGACCTACATAATATAATAATAAAAAGCTTTGCAGTTATGTTTTAATATATCACAACACTGCTCCTGATCAATCAGAAGCAACGGCCACTAATGTGACAAAGAGATCATTATTGAGATCTATATCTGAGTATGGGAATTGGGGGTGGGGTTGACCTGCTGTAATTTTGTTGGCTACATGTGATAACAAAAGACCCAATCCAGCATAAGTATTGACCAGATTGATGGGTGGTGTGGGTATTTTTTTTTGCATTAAACATTCCTTTTTAACATTTCTTGGGGCTTCTTCTGTGTCAGAACACTCAAAATCCTTTACCTATTAAGGGCAGCTGGGGCTAAAGAGATCTACAAGGAGCAAACGCTCTCACAACCAATATTAAAGCATACAATCATATTTCTATTAATTACAGGAAGTATTAAAAAGGATACAACAGTATGGAATATTAAAGTGGTACTTGACATATGATATCCTGGTTACACATGGACAAGGCTTAACAATGGCAGATGTGGTTATCCTAGACAGAAAGAAGTGGGAGTAGATTTTTCAAATTGCAGCCTGGAAACTGGAGCTGAAGATTGGCCATCTGTGTACAAACCACCTAACTTTGATTACTGGACCATTCCTGTAATAGGCAACCAATCTACAACGGCCAAGGAGTAAGTTGGAAATCCATCATGTGGCAAATTTGGAGTGTGGGCCACAGAAAGAACATGATTTTTACACATCATGTGTGTGCATTTTTTTTTGGAAATAGTTTTGGTGAGAAAAAAGAACTTTAGCACTGGGAAATCTACAATGTAGAAGTTGCATATCATTGCAAAGTTATAGTGTATGAGAGAGCTGAAAAAGAGTCATGCATAGCCTCAGATCTGAAATGATGACATGGGCAGCAACGGAGTCAAGTGTTTCTGTGAGTTGCATACTACAGATCCCTTTGGTCTCAGGGAAACCTGTTTTATCAAAAGAAAATAGAAAAAGGGCATCAAACATATTTTTAATAAAGTAGGAAAAAACAGGCTGTGTACTAATTTGCAACCTCTGTGCAATACTGGTCTGCTTTCCTTGGCCTGTGGCTAAAATTAATCCTTAGACTTCATCAGTAAAAAGAAATGAGAAACCCAACGAATATCACAGAGCTTTTTAGACATTATAGTGGTGGAACTTATCTCTTGCTACTTCAGATCAAGCCAAAGCACACAATTGCAACAGACAAAATTGAGAAAAGCTTAATTTGAAATGATCATTAATAATAAAGTGTGGTATAAAGTAGATACATGCCAGTGAGCATCAAAACAAAACCATCCCATTTTCTACACAGACCTCACAAGCCCAGGGCACCTGCATTTATAAAATCAGACTTTTCTGAGTGGGTTATGTTCTTCATAAACTAAAGCTTGCCAATGTACATCCTCTTTACCATCAGTGTTGTATCTCAGGGGAGTGTTATAAGCTTGGTGGGTTAACACTGACTTGTACAAGATTGATTGGTCTTAATAATAAAAAAAAGTCTTTGAACATTCCAAAAATAAAAGTTACACTAAAAAAGCTGACACATTTGTCCAGCCGTGTTGAATAAACTGAATACCTGATGTGTATGCCTGTGGTATTTATTGAACTCCTAGCTGCAACATCATCACTCATTTGTGACTTTGTCTCTTGTGACTTTATCAGGGATAAATGGAGATTCATTCCCTACACCTCGGGTGCCTGCCATGCATCCTGCATTATAGCTTACACTGTCTGTGGAAACAAGAATGTTTCAGGATTGAACTGCAGTTGTCTGCTTCCTCATGATAAGTTTTTTTTCTTCTCCTTCTGCTGTAGGTTCATACTCAGTGTGATGTAGGATGTTGGAGGAGGCCATTTTTTATACAGCGACAGCAGCAGACTGATTCTCCTGGCAGCAAAAGTGTCTGTGTTAGTCCTTGTTCCTACCCACAGAAAAGCTGATTCTGTGCGCTATTGCTGCAGATGATTAACAGCGTGTAAGTTTTTTTTCTCCGGCTGGACCTCACTCACTGCTTCATCAGTCCTTTTCTTCTTAGTTAGACAGATTGATCCCTTGTGCTGTTAAGACTGCAGTGGGAAACCCAGGTGCAACATTGACAACTAAAGCACCTCCTTCATAGACAGTGGTCTCTGGGCCACAGCTCCGATTCAGCGATAATTCAATGTCAGCATCAGCAGTAAAGACATTAGTGTCCAATGTGATTGTATCTTTGCATTAAACTCGGGCGTTAATGTTTGAAAAATTGTACCTTTTTTGCCATCAGGAGTAACCAATTGACGAAATAAGCACATCAATGTTCCCGGCCATTATTCCCCACAGAAACACTTTGTTATATGTGCTGCAGAGAAACAGCAGGGAGTAGAGAGGCAGAGCACAGTTTATCAATGAAAATCTAATAACATCCATAAGAATCGAGCTGAAAAATCAATACTTCATTACCAAATTGTTAGTGAGAATGAAGAGTAACTGCAGGAGTTGAGTGCTCTTTGCGGTCAGAGCACCTGGAGTTCAATGTCGCAGCTGAAGTGATGCAGGAGAGGGCCTGGAAAAGGATGCCTGGACTGTAGATTGCGATCATTGTTTACCTTTGCCCTGAGGAGAAGAAAAAGGATGACATTATTACTACATTTCAACTTGCTTTCTACTTTATCCTTAACTCTCTAGACACAGGTAATTAAAAAACAGAGTTCTTTCTTTGAAGTCTTGGAGCATTTTGAAAAACTGTTCCTGGATTCTGTGAACAGCACAGTGCCAAGTAATTTCCCTGATTCCCATTCATCACTCGAGAATGTTTCACTGATCTAGGTTGGAAATTCATGGGGGATCTTCAAGTGACTTGAGCTGAGGCTGAAGTGTCCTTACTGAAAATTACAGGCTTTCAAGGCTTGCTTCTTCAAGTAAGCTGGACACTCATGTGCACTCTAAGAGTTGGAGGGTTAATGTAACCAACCACGAAAGTTGGGCTCCATCAGCTGGAGTAACTCTTTAAGTTCTCAATGTAAGTCCTCCCCCACCACATGCAAATTTATCCTTTAACCCTTTAAGTGCTACTGTTGCAACATTTTAAAAGCACGCAGTCAAACGTTATAATTTTCTATGCAGTTTTTTCCTGCACATTTAACTGAGTGCTGCTCTGTCTAAAATGATTATTTCTTGGCTAACTGATCTTTCAGGGCAGTTTCAATTTGTGCACAGTTGCTGAGTAGCAAACAGCATCAGAAAGTGATCGAAATTTTTGCAGAAAAAAAACTCCCTTTTATCTTGCTTCCCTCATTTTTCAAAAGCTGCCCGGGAATGAGTATATGAGGGCCAGTTGCTCTTCGGAATTTCAACAAAATGCATAATCTAATGTTAGCAAACTATCAAATTGTAATGGACACCACAACTCAACCCAGTCCTGATCTCACCCAATGTCCAGGCTTGTGCATCTTCTAGCAGAACTCATTGGATAGCAATCAGGATCTGGATCTCTGGCTGCCTCATTCTCTCTCTTACCCCAGGGACTGGAAGCTATTTGTAGCACCTCTACTGTTTTCCTGCAAACTCAGCATAGACTAGAGTCCTGGGTTTGTATGTCTCAGTATCACAACAGTGCTATTATTAACTGACCTTTGGAGAAATCCATGACTACTTTGTATCCATTCAAGGTAGATGTTTAAATAATACTGTATTCTGCTTCACACAAAAAAACTCGTGCAAAAATAAACCTTGGAAAATGACCGTGCTGAACTACAGAACCACAAAAAAATTTCAAACCTTGGCCACAGTCCGTATTACACAGAATCTGGCAAAATGATTTGCTTGTTTATAAAGCTAAAGGTTATCAAGTATGATGAAAGAACATATAGAGCTCTTTTGCATACTCAACATTACTGAAGCAAGTAAACAACTGTTCCAATCCATGTACATGTTTTATCTCATTCCTGTGGAGTGATTGCCCATATGCCCATGACAGTGACAGTATAATGGCACAGTGTTATCACACTAAAATTGGTGGTATTTCTCTCTGCATTTACAGCTTAAAAAAATTAAAAATCAATTTTTCAAAATGGAGCAGTATCATGAATAATCTACAGAGATCGCGCCACACCTCTGAACAAAACGTTGCTTTTGTTTCCGCTTATAAAGCAGAATTTAATTCCCTTTTGACTTTATTGCCTCCTGAGTAATCCAGTTAGTCCTGGACATGAAAATAAAAATTGTGTGTTGCAGGGAGGCAGCTAGTAACCTCTGGTTATTTCTGTGCTACAATACAACTGCAATCCTCAGGCGGTTCGAGGGATTTCTTGGACAGGGAAACTTGTTGGACACCAGTCTAACACCAGTGTAACCTGCACTGGTAAAGAAATTACTTAAATAGGAAAATACTAAGCACTAAATCAAGAGAGAGGTAGAGAAAATAGACTCAATTTGGAAACACTGCTCCTGGATCTATCATAATTGGCAAATGTCTGTAACTTGCAATGCTTACATTTGATGCAAACAACATCAGCCTTTTCCTCCAAATATATTCAGGAGGAAGCTGAAAGGGTCATTTTGTGATTCTGGCAGAATTGATGCCTCCAATAAGTATTTCAGCCAGTTATACAAGCACACGCAGCTAATGACAGACATCACAACACACATTCGTAGCCTGAATTCTACACCCAGAGGACTAAGGATTTTTGTGAAATTTCTTTCATGCTGTTTACTTTTCTTGTAATTTTTGTATTTTACAAAATATTATTAAAAAACCAATTTATTAACATAAGCTCAAAACAGCAATATTATGCTTTAAATAACAATCACACCTTTTTACTACAATTCATGATAATATATTCCTAACAATACAGACCCTCATAACAGCTACACAAGAAAAGAAAATATTTGAAAGTATCCAAAATGAATTAAATTTATAGTTCATAAATCAGCTAATAGTCCTGCAACTTGGGCTATCATTTATCTCCCTCCCCAAAAGTCAAAAAATAATTTTAGTTTTCTGCTTTGTTTTCTGAATGGTTCTTATCTTTGCCATGCTACTCCAAAGACAGCCATTAGGAGGCATAGGAGAGTCACTCATATGCTTTTTGCATGGAGGAAGTGTGGCATCTCTCCCAACACGATAGGTGAAATCAGATACCTGGATCCAAAGTGCAGATTCACTACTGTCATTCAAAGCACACTGCTCCCACTCCCACTCAGCTGTCTGTCCCTTAAAGTTACACCAATGATATGCTGATGTCAGTGTATTTTGGATTTGTTCAACTGTTGTCTTAATTGTGGAAAAAAACCTGTAAGCAGTAGGATGCACTGGCAGCAGAATAAAGCCATTAAAGCTCAGCATCAAAGTTTATGCTTATATAAATAAGGGGTGGGATTCATCGTAAAGTGATGCTCCTAGCCTCCTGACATATTTTGTTAAAATGGACACTTCAGCTCAGATAAGTGAGATGTTTACCAGGCTTCAAAGCAAGGGTTAGCAGAAGGCCAGAACAGGTAGGATGAGTATTTTATTGCATCACTGATTATGTCTTCTAGCTTTTAATTAAAATTAGCCTTTCCCCCAAAACATAAAGAATAGTAATTACTGCAACAGGTATATTTCCTGTTACAAGATATACCTGCAACATGGGGATACGTTTCCACTTTGCCACCTGGGCATTAACATGGTGGAGTGGAACGCCCTCTCTTATAGAAAGCAGCTCAAGTCTCATCTCATTGATAAAGATTGGACGAGTTCCATAATGGGCAGGAAACCCACTCTGGCACATTACTGCACAAGCAGTGATGCTGAAAATCACCGTTGTGATGTTGTGCTACCTTTTATAGGGGACCATTTCTGATCTACCTTGGAATACTTAAAAAGAAACCTCTTCAATAAAGTGGTGATGTTCTTTTAAAACACCCTAACCAATATAATCATGTTTCAAACAATGCCTGATTATAACAAATACAGGTGCCAAGACCAACTTTCTGACTCAAAAATCACTTTTGCTAGTATTAGGAAACTCCTAGAATGTTATTCTCAGAAACTGAAGTCAGTCGTGTAACAACTGATTTCTTATTCTAACTTCAGAATATTGATCTTAACAAAATATGAAGCGAGGCAAGAAAAGGGAGGCAGTCCTGAGGTTTTGGATTTAAATTTTTGAAGCATATTATTGTTGGATTTCACAGATTTTTGAAAAAAAAAACCAATCCTGGAATAGGATGTGCATAATAAAGTTGTTGTTGGCACACTGGAAAAAGAATGTTCCTGAAACCTTAATATTTTTGATTTTCTTCCAGTCCTCTGTTCTTACTGGACCTTTCTATGTGATCTGGTGGGAGGCGAGGGCCGCCCGCCCATCACCACTGCTGCTCCAAACCAGGAAAGAACTTGTATTACAGCTGCAGTCTGGGAGCAGCCACTTCTCACACAGGAGGTTTCATTCAGTTTCCAGGCAGATGCGGTCAGCTCCACCTCTGATTCCTCCAGTGCTGGTGCTGCATCTCTTCTTTTTACCATGTGTGATCTTAACTTTGAAGGGCAAGGAGATCAGACAGGGCAGCTCTTTACACCAAACTGGTTGTTGGCCCCAAGTCAGATACTGACCCTGGAATCCAACATGATGAAATCGAAGTGAGGTATTTGCTTTTGCCTTTCTCCAACAGTGGGAATGTTTGACTCTCACACAGGGCCAGACTCAATCCACCAAACATGCAGGAGTGGAGGAAAAAGAAAAGACTTGCAGTTATATACAGCCTGTCACAACCTCTTTGAACTCCAAAGCACCTCACAGCTAGTGAGGTACTTTTGAAGCACTCACTGTTGCAATGGAAGAAATTCATCTCAACGTCAGGAGGTATATCTAAGTGATAAGTTGAAGATGCTCTCATCCAGTTGGACAGTTACTGTAACATAACTATCCCTTCTCCATAATCAATGCCAACCGCTCCTTCTCCATTTCTTTACAGCCTCTTTACTTGTGCCATTTGCAAAGGCGAGTTTAACACTTTCCCATTGAGAGATGCATCGCTTTAAGATTCATGACTTTTTCCTTCAGTTCCTTTTCTTTCTCTGCCTGCAGATCACTTGCCAAAATGACCCTTCATCCAGGAGGGGAACGCTGTCTGGGCTGAAGGCACCTCCTACATTTTATTTTAATAACTTGCAGCCCATGTACAAGTACGTACCATTTATTTCAAGCTCTGTGGCTATGATATAAAGAACACACAGATTTTGTTACATTTTTATAATCATGTCAATTCTTTTTATTATGCAAAGTTGCATTGTTTTGAAAGTACCAGTTAATGATAAATGTACCTGAGTGTGCAATGCAATCTACTTGAGGAAAAAAAAATTGAACTTGACAAATGGGTGCTTTGGAAACTGAATGTTACCATGCAAGGGCCCATTTATATTGCAGCACCATTTTACAAAACGGTTCCGATGATCCACATTCTGGCCTTTATGCTGTTAAACTCACACCATTCCTGTTATGAAGCGGTTTTAATTGTAACCCTGATAGAAGAGAAAAGCAAATAAATCAAATAAAACATGGCAACTGGCAGGCTAGGGGTGGGATTTTCCTCTCAGTGCACTAAGTGCAGTGGCGTTTATGAAAGTTGGCGTTTTCCCCGCCGTCCACAATGGCAGGCTTACGTGGCTTCCTGCCTCATTAAATATGCACGCATGGGAAACATGCCAGTTCACCTCTGATTCACCTGCCCCGCTTTCTCACTCCGGGCACCATATTTAAAGTGCAGCCACACACAGCATTCTCAATGTCTGCAGCTCAGGACTGCTTCACTGGAGACATGGTCCCAAAAGCCAAGAAGACAGCAGTCCCCAAATTCAGTTACGTCTCACTGGGACGCCTTCTGGATGCAGTTGAGGCCCGCCATGATGCCCCCTGCCCCGGCTCTGACCGGAGGAGGTTCAGCAAGCTCACCAGTCTGGCTTGGCTGGTGGTGGTAGTTGTAGTCAGTGCCAACGCTGCACAGAAGAGGTTAGGCATCCAGTGCAGAAAGAGTAGGAATGATCTCATCCGTGCCACCAGGGTAAGTCAACTATCTCATCACTCTCAATTCACACACTCACAAGCCCATCACACATTCACTGGCATCTCACTCACTACCAGTTCAAGGGACATCACCGCTCATTCTCTCACACACACCCTCACGTCACAATCTGGGCTCATCTCCTCTGGAGATCGCACCCTCATCCAGTCCATGGCTCCACTCACCACCCACACATGTCAGGCATCCTCGTCATCTGCCCTGGCATGCATCTTGCTCATACGCTCACCATCTGTATTTATGCAGGACAAGATTGCACACATGCACAGGGATCCGAGAACAGTGGAGGAGTACCAAAACTCTTGATCCTCTCTCAGCTCAAAAGCTGAGCCATTGAACTAGTAAGAGAGGGCATGGACTGTGCCTTTGGTGAGGCCGGTGGCAAACACCCACATGAGAATTCTGCACTAGCTCATTCCTCAGACAACCATACTGTGAGTGCATTGTCCTGTTTTAGATTTGCCTGCCATGCACTAATTATCTCTCTTTCATAGCCACTGCTGCCAAGTGGCCAACGTCCCCACCAGCCAGGCCCTTAACTCAAGACCTGATGACACCTTGGAAAATAACCCTGAGGACAGCACCTTAGAAGACCTGTCATAGTGCCAACGCACACGGTGGAACCTAGTTCTAGAGCAGCCTCGGGGTCACAACCTGGTGAGCACAGTACACAGCAGGTAGAGGCAGGGTCATCTGAGGTTGCCAACACCTGGAGGACTCCTGGATTGTGCGAAGTCTGAGTCAGACCATGAGCCTCCAGACTTTGTCCTAAGTCAGTTGCTGGAGCTGCAGCAACAATCAAGGGAACATCAAGAAGGGATGTCAGCTGCATTCCTCAGATTGCAATGGATGACGGAGGAGCACATCCGCATTCAGCCTGAGGTGATAGCACCGGCATGCCAGCACACCAAGATCAACGCTGGCAGGATGGCAGCCGCCATCGAGAACTTGATCCATGACATTAGTCCTGCACTGGCACAGGAGCTGCACTCCATCACTGCAGCCATTGGTGGCATCCATCAGTGGCCATAGGAGAGAGGGGAGTAGGGCACCTCGATCTCACTCCAGCTCCCCTTTCTCCTCAAGGAGTTATTCAGGGGCCCTTGACCATCCATAGGGAGGAGGACCAACAGGTGGATACCATGGGACCATTCACCCAGGTGACTCTAGGAATGTCCAGCCGATCCCAATCCCTTCTTCCTGTGACCCCATCACCTCCAGCTCCACAGATCACAGAGGGTCCACCTGCCCCACAGCAGGACACCCAAAGAAGGTGGGGGCCCTCCAGGTCTCAGCCCTATAAAGGATGTCCTCCAAAGTCATCACAGACAACAGGGTGTAGCAGTCAGCAGGCTGCCTTCACCTCCGCTGTGGATGTTGGAATGAACCCAGACATAGTGGTAGGTTTAGGAAAGTTAAAAAAATTTAGGAGCGCAACAGTGGCACGGGTGTTCACAACATGTATATAATGTTCACAAATATAAATAGAATTGCACCCATTTCACATCTCCTCTTGTGTATGTCTCCTTTTTATGATGAGCTGTGTTGCCGTCAATCAGGTGTGATACCATGGTCCCTCCCCCCCATTTAGTGCAGATGTCACTATCATGGACCTCTCGTCTATATAGTGTGCTTCCATATCACCACAGTGCATGTCCCTTTTTCAGATCATTCTCGACATCAGTGATACCTCAACCTTAATGTTAAGTGTTCTTGTGGAAGGAATCTTGTTCACATACTTTGCAGGGTCATGTCATGTTTATTCTTGGCTGTGTAAAATTGAGGCAGAGGTTTTCTCCTATCTCATCTGCACTCTTGAAAGGTGAAAGCGCAATGTACAAGGGGAGATATGTTTACACAGGGAGAAGGGTCAATAATTGTCAACTCCATGTGCTCTCTGCCATCTGCAGGGTTTTCATGCTATGCGCCCATACACAGAGTGATGTGCACTCCTGTCTGCCAACCACGTTTCCAACTTTCTGAGTGCACATCTGCTAAGTTGACCAATAAGTGGGAGCTCCTTGCTACTTCAAGGTGCCAAAGGTCTGCCCTTCTCAGCCACATTATTGCCCTGGTGCTCGAATATACAACCTTGATTGTTTCTCAACCTGTAATTGTCTGTATTGCGGCCACAAGGCTCTCGTCACAATGTTGGGATGCAGCGCTGTGTGTCCCATCACCTAAACACTTGCTGCGACATGTGATGCTAATTGCAAATGGTAATTTTTGGTGTTTGACAGAGTCTTTGAGCTTGCTCTGGAAGTGCATGTTCTTAGACAATGTTGAGGGGAGCAATGAGATAGGAGCGAGGATGAACTGAAGCTGAAGTGTGCTCTTTATTAGCAATGACTCATCACCTTGAGGGCCTCATTGTGTCTGAGCATTTTGGAGTTTGCAAGGTCCAGGACTGGCCATGAGGTCACAATGTATGTCTTAAAGAGGAGGCATTTTAATGTCTGGCACGCAAGTGGTTGAACACTGTCATTCTCAGGTGGTCCACATGCATAATAAGGTGAGGGTAAAAGCAGGCCACCACCCGTAACTGAGAGTGGCGGATGTTGATGTGATAGAGAAGAAGGACAGAGGATTGAGTTATCTCTGATTAGATGCACATCTGTAGAATGTCTTCAGCTGCCTTGGCCCAAGTGTCACCGATCCGTTTCACCATCGAGGTTACACAGGATGTCTTGTCCTGTTGCTGGAGATGGATCACCTTGAGGAGCTTTGTCAGACTGAAGGCAGATAGCTCCAAGCCCTCTGAGGGTAGAGGATAGGCTGCCGCTGCGGCTGGGATGCTGGAGATATCCTTGAAGAGGCAGCACCTGCTAACATCTGATGCTGGGACTCCATCCTCCAGTTAGCACCTCATCTCGGCAGGGACACATGCTCCCGAGGCTTCATTGTCCTTCAAAGGATCAGGACAATGTGAGCCTGATGTATAACTATTCACTCTCAGGTTGAAGTGTATGGTTGAAATGAGAGGAATAGCAACGCTGGTGTTAATGTTGGCTCATGATGGAAGGCACTTGTCCAAGAGGGTACTCGCTGTAACTCGTCATCCTCCTCGTGGAACCTGGTGGCAATGACGGCCTCATACACACGCCTACCTCGTCTGGCCCATGCTATGGCCTCTTCTCCTTCAGCTTCAGATTCCTCGAACTCAACCCTCATCCCTTCGATGTCCTCCTCACTGGAGGAGACATACAGCTCCTCCATGTCCGCATTTGGCCAGTCCTCAACCTCTTGCAATGCCAGGTTGTGCAGAGTGCAACAAGCCATGATGACCTGTGAGACCCTTTGGGGACTGTACTGGAGTGTCTGTCAGATCTGTCCAGACATCGGAATCACATCATTATAATGCCTATGGTCTGCTCCACCAATGCTCAGGTAGCAGCATGAGCATCGTTATATCTTATCCGCTGCCAGCCTGGGATCCTGTGTGTTCCCTCAAAGATATCTGGGATCTAAAATCTACGCAAGATGTATGAGTTGTGGACGCTTCCTAGGTATCTGGCACAAACCTGCATGATAAGTTTCTTATGATTGCAGACCAGTTGTACATTGAGCGAGTGGAAGCCTTTCCTGTTTATGTATTGGAGCACCTATTGCCAAGAAGCTTTTATGAGTGCAGTTGATGGCACCCTGCACCTGTGAGAACCTGGCAATTTCTGCAAAGTCCACTGCTCTGCTTGATCTCTGTCACAGTTGAAGCAATTGTGGGCCTTGGCAAAAAGGGCGTCTGTGACCTCATTATGCATTTGTCAGTGGACACTTGAGACATCCTGCAGAGGTCCCAGTGGAGCCCTGGAAGGAGCCACTCATGTAGAAGTTCAGTGCAGCCGTTACTTTCACACTGGCAATGCATGCTCTCCCAGTCCCTGTGGCATCAATTCCTGGAGAATGTGGTAAATTTGAGTCACCAGGTCCCTGACCATGCAGAGGTATCAGCGACACTGTCTCTCACTCTCTGCAGATGAGACATGCGAGTCCGGTACATACTCGAGCTTGCGAGCTGCCTACGCATGATGTCTCTTTGTGCCTCATCCTCTGTCCGGAGGGAGCCCTGCTGCCTCTTGTCTGGAGGGTTTACTCCTCCCTTTGGCAAGCCTGGCGCCTGCATTGTGATCTTCACCTTCTCTCCTGCCTGTATGAGATTTTGCAGCAGCAATAAATCCAGGCTCCATCTTCCTGATGGTCTCCTCTCCGCAGCATCAATGAGAAACAGACATGAGTCAGCATTAGCCTGCAAAGGTCCTATTTCTGTCAATGTCACCTCAGTGAATGTGGGTTTGAGGGACAGTGTCAGAAACTAATCAACCCAAAAATCCAGGCCAGCGCAAGGTTAGTTTCAAGGTGCACCTTCCACTCACGCTTCGCCTCACCCCTTTTACAAGACCGACTATGAGGTTGCTTTGGCCAGGTGCTTGGATGTGCTGTTTTCAGCTCAGGCATCGGGACTTCATTCACTGCACTCTAATACCACACTCTTTGGAATACATTTGAGGGAAAATGTTTAGTCAGGAATTGAGATTCTTTGAGGGGGGCCTGAGGTTCTCTTCTGTGAAGCTGCTACCACCACAATTCTAACATGCTTCTGAAGCTTTTCTCTGAGTTCGCTCTGGGGAATTTCCATGCTGTGAACCAGGGGTTAATACAAGGAGATTGATTAGTGGCACTTTTCTGGATAAGTCTCAAATGAAAGCACATCATAGCTGCACTTTCCTGATTCCCTGCGTTGTCATTGAAAGGCTCCTAACATGTCACAACTGTGAACCTCTCTCCATTTGGGAATGCACAATTCAGTTGGGTACCCCTTTAATCAGTCCCCCAGTGCATGCACATGTCCTCCAATCCACCCTCAGAGACCTCACCAGCAGAGTTTCTCCTCATTTTAATTTTATACTGCACCATTGCTGCAGGTTGGAAGATGGTGGTGTTGAGGTTTCACTGCCATGCTAGCTTGGATCCTAACACTGTGTGAGTGTGGAAATCCCTCCCACCATCCTGCAGGGGCTTAATGTTCAGGTTTCCATCCATTCAAGAACCTCTCAATCCTCCCCCTGAATTCCTTTAATCCCATTGTGATTGTGGCAGAGATCCCTTTGTTACCACCTGAATATGGAGAGGTAGATGCCTATGGCCCGCATGGACCTCGCTTCTCCCCATATTGAGGAAACAGTCTGACATATCCGCCCCTCTTCTGATACCCTTGAATGGCCCTACAATACCTTTTCTCTACCGAAAGTCTACAGATACCTCCTCTGACTGAGTGTGCCATCTGCTGCCCAGTATGATGCCAGGAACCTCCCAGATCAATGCACGTGATGTCATGACAACAACATGCGCACAACATGCTGGGAACGACTGAGACTGGACTGACATGCCCTTCTCCTGCCTGAACTGGGATAAGAGCAGTCTTTGGAAGCTTTGCAGAGTGAGGTGAGAGGACAGCCCTTGGCATCAAGGTAACATTTGACTGAATGTGGCATCAAAGAGCCCGAGCAAAACTGGAGTTAATAGGAATCAGGGAAAAACTCTCCACTGGTTGGAGTTATACCTAGCACAAGGGAAGACTATTGTGGTTGTTGGAGGTCAATCATCACAGTTCCAGGACATCACTGCAGGAGTTCCTCGGGGTAGTGTCCTCAGCCCAACCATCTTCAGCTGCTTCATCAATGACCTTCCTTCCATCATAAGGTCAGAAGTGAGGATATTCGTTGATGATTGCGCAATGTTCAGCACCATTCGTGACTCCTCAGAAACAAAAAAGCTGTCCATGTTCAAATGCAGCAAGACCTGGACAACATTCAGGTTTGGGGTGACAAGTGGTAAGTAACATTCGTACCACACGAAAGTATCAGGCAATGACCATCTCCAACAAGAGAAAATCTAACCATCACCTTTTGAATTCACTGAATCCCCCCACGATCAACATCCTGGGGATTACCATTGACCAGAAACTGAACTGGACTAGCCATATAAATACTGTGGCTACAAGAGCAGGTCAGAGGCTAGGAATCCTGTGGTGAGTAACTCACCTCCTGACTCCCCAAAGCCTGTTCAATATCTACAAGGCACAAGTCAGGAGTGTGATGGAATACTCCCCACTTGCCTGGATGAGCTCTAACCACAGTCAAGCTTGACATCGCCCAGGACAAAGCAAGCAGTCCACTTGATTGGCACCCCTTCCACAAACGTTCACTCCTTCCACCACTGATGTACAGTAGCAGCAGTGTGTACCATCTACAAGATGTACTGCAGAAACTCACCAAGACTCCTTAGACAGCACCTTCCAACCAATTGACCTCTACCACCAAGAAGGACAAAGGCAGCAGCTGCTTGGGAATGCCATCACCTGGAAGTTCCCTTCCAAGCTAGACCATCCTGACTTGGAAAAATATTGCTGTTCCTTCACTGTCGCTGGGTCAAAATCCTGGAACCCTCTCCCTAACAGCACTATGAGTGTACCTACAACACATGGATACAGCGGTTCGAGAAGGCAGCCCAGCACCACCTTCTCAAGGGCAATTAGGGATGGGCAATAAATGCTGGCCTAGCCAGCGAAGCCCACATTCCATGAATGAATAAAATAAAG
The DNA here is from genome assembly GCF_017639515.1 of Carcharodon carcharias. Taxonomy (NCBI): domain Eukaryota; kingdom Metazoa; phylum Chordata; class Chondrichthyes; order Lamniformes; family Lamnidae; genus Carcharodon; species Carcharodon carcharias. Next base: position 54,149,090 of record NC_054480.1, read on the forward strand.
CTCAACGTTGAAGCGTTTCTTCACTGCTCCCATTCTGGCCCAAAGTTGCTTATATCATTCTATAACCAATTTTCTCCCCAGTCTGGTGCTAAGGACACTTCCCCACTGCCTCACCCCACTCCCCCGCCCCACCCAGTCATGTGTCTGAGTTGAACTTATCCCCACTCTTACCCCCCCAGTGGAGGCCTTGCCCTGCAGCCCCTTCCCATGCCTCAGGCCAATTTTCCCCCTTCCCCTGTGGAATCCTTGCCCTGCGGCACATTAAAAGTCACCCCATCTTACCGCTGGTCTGGTAGCTAGACACTTGCCTCTGGCATCCTCCTGAAAGCGATGTGGTGCTGCAGGCGAAGCCTGGCATTGAGTCTGAGTTGCTGCGAGTGCTGCGCCATGCAAGGTACCATGCAACGAACCTTGAAGTCACGGGAGAATTGCAGGTTGCCAGGTGTGCATATACCATTGTGAAACATGTCGGTCTAATTGGACGCTTATGTGCCCTCTTGAGCCAGCATGGGGATACGATTCTGATGAGCATCCCTTATAATAAGATGCAATTATATTAAAATGATGTTTTCGACATGCTGTAGCAGGAATGCGGCCTGCCATTGATGGGTGGAGTGGACGATCCCGGAATGCTGTGATGACAGCAGTGAACTGACTTTTCCGCTCTCGTGATATTTTCTACTCCTGCCCATCATGACACCCACTGCCGGCAGGGCCAGAAAATCCCACTCTAGGCGGCTATGGTCATCCACTTTCCACTTTGTGCAATGATGCATGGAGGGATTTTCCCCATGTGCTTCATGACCCTGCTGTCAGCTCCAAATGCGGGTCAGAAACACTATAGGGGGAACAGTCACTCGGCTATGATTGTCCCTAAGTTAGCCAATTAATGGCTAAAAGGTGGGCTTTCATATAGGCCATCCAACTAAGGGCATTTTGAGGTGCCCTCTCTCCAACTTTTTAAAGTGTTAAATAAAAAAAGAGACCGAGCAGCTGGACCACCTCCTCCACAGGACGCCACAGCTACAGCAGGGAAGGCCACAAAGACTGCTTGTAAGTGCACCCGGGCTGTTTCTTGACACCTTGGGAGACCTGCAGGCTGACTGGAAAATTTAATTCGGCCTCTGACAATAGGCCTTAATAGGCCTTAAACTAGCTACTGCTGCATGCAGGCAGCGAGCCATGTCCTCTCCCCATCCTGCCTCTGGGAAAATAGCCTGGCGACAGGATGCAGTAGCAAACTGGTGGCAGACAGCACAAATTTAAGGGTCCACCTGCCTCTGTGCTCGCCCCCTTTGAGGCCTAAAATATGTAGGCCATGGTTTCTGCGACCACTTTGAAGTAACAGCCCAGTGATTGGCCACAGCACTTCCAAACTAACTCTCTAGTTGCAAACTTCAGTTTGCAGTTGTTTCAAAATCTTTCTGAATGAAACTTTTCACTTTGGTCTCAGTAACTTCTCCATTTCTGAGGGGAGGACCATGGATGAATGACGCAGAAACTGTTTCATTTCCCAGGCAGAGGGGAGTGAGAACCCTTCATCCGCTCACCCTGATAGTGCTTTTGTTTCTTGCTGCAGCATCTGTACTTCTACTGTAAGCAGAAGTGACTCTATTGGAGCTCATGTTGGAACTCGCTGTGTTGGAAAGCAAGCATAGTAGTGTTCATAAATTGTACATTTAATGTTGAAGTTCATTATGAGTGTCACAAATGGCAGATCCACCTTCTCAAGGGCAATTAGGGATGGACAGTAAATGCTGATCTAGCCAATGACGCCTGTATCCCATCAACGAATAAACAAAAAGATGTCTACATGGAGTACCCTCACTATTTCATCATGATGTAGGGGTATAACCCAATTGCTCACCAACATTGGTGAACTATTCTGCACAAATTTAAAAAATTGTGGTGTTAAGCTATTCTTCCCCCGAACAATTTCTGCCTTGCTGGATGGTGAAAGATACAATCCTTGGGCTCAATTCCATTCAGTTGTCCTACTCATTCATTGGGACAGTTAACCTGGGTTGCTCTTAGGGAATTATCTTGAAATGCAACACCTTATCCGATAGAAGTATTAGATAATCCAATCAGCAGATCAATAAGAAATGTCCTTTGTATGCTTAACAGTTTTCAGGTGAAGTTTACTCTTCACTTTTTGGCAATGTCACCTTGGCACATTTGGTAGCACTGATTGTCTCTGAATCAAGAGGTTTTGGGTTTGAGATTAATTAATCTGAGATTAATTGCATAATTTTGGCTGACAGATCAGAGCACTACTGAAGGGGTGCTATGTGGTCAGAGTTAATGTATTTTGGATGAGATCATAAACTGAAGGCCTTTCTGTTTCTTATAATGGTTCAAGTCGATGTAAATGATCCCACTGCATAATTCAGAGATCAGCAGGAAGTTCTCCTGGTGTCCTGGCCAACACACTTTCCTCAACTAACACAGCCAAACACATATTTACCTGCTCTTTAACTCATATACTGATATGGTGCAAAATAGGTGCCATGCTTGTTTACCCAACAACAATCACCGTGCTTCGTAAGAAATTAATTTCATGAAATATCATGGGACATTCTCAGGATATGATGAGGTGCTATATTAAGTTACATAAAGTTATATAGGGCCCACAGCACTGAAATTTTTGACACAACTGGTGTTTATGTTCTACACCAGCCTCCTCCCACCTTACAGCATCTAACCCTATCAGAATATGCTTCTAACCTTTTCTCCCTCATGTGCTTCCCTAACTGCATGCCCCTTAAATGTGTCTCTGGCATTTGCCTCAACTACAACTTGCGGTAGCACTTCCACATTCTAACCGCTTATTCAGTACAGAAGTTTCTTCTGAATTCCCTATTCAATTTATTGCCATCAATCTATATCTTAATTTTGAAGAATGTACTCAGTGACAATCTTTGTGCATAATGCTACATATGCCGCTATATCTTAATATTCTTATCATATTAATAAGAATTCTTAAATTACATTAAAAATTGAGTCCTTAGTTCCCCATAAATTACAAATTTCATGCATTGCTGGCTGCAAAAATCATGGTAGGCTTTCAATTCTGCATTGGTCGCACAAGGCAAGGAAGATGTGACTGCTGGGGAGAACCTTTGTCGCATGAATTAAGCTGCAGTACTGGTTTGGCCGTGATTTACAGAATATGGACACACCCGGCAATCGGATCATCTTCAGAATTTATTACTAGTTAAGATGTCGCAGTAGAAGTGGATAATAATAAGCATGGATCTCTTGTACAGGGAGCAGTGAGGTGAGAATCACTTCTAAAACAATTCCAAAATATTTTAATTCAGGGTTGCTTATTCTGTTGAGGGCCCCTTATAGAGACAATGAGAGAAAAAGGAGAGAGAGAGAGAGAGAAAGAAAGAGAGGGAAAGTCTCTTACCAAAGTGTTTCTTTTAAAAATCAAAATGGTTACAAAGAATTATAACGCTTTAAAATATATCTCTCCATTCCTCTTCAGTATTTTAAATGGGAATGATCAGTGCTGATGATGTAATCTAGGGAACTGGCTCAGAAGAGTTACGGAGCCTGACAGCATTAAATTAACACACGCGGTTAAAATGACACAATGGCTGAAGAACTCCTGGGTTAATGACTGTATCTCTGCTGATGTTAATTCAGTTCCCTCGCACTGTCAGGCTCAGTAAATCTTCCCAGCTAGGACTCCTGATACCACTTCCGTAAAAGTATGAACAGAAATGAATACAAATGGAAAAGAAAACCCTAAACTTGCTCAATGTTAATTTTAATTCTGGGTGACCAATTTGCAAAAGAGGTACTGAAGGTAACACTCCTTCCTTAAATAACCTATTAATCTAATCCAATCCTTTTACAAAGTTTATTTCCCTCTCAAAAAAATATTAATTTCCTTTTTCAGTTTGATCTTCTCATGTTTTTCGAGTGTTGTTTTTAGAAAATAATTGAAGTAGTGTTGCAGCTATATAAAGAATACATGACTTGTGCTAGAAATCCAACCAAAAATCACAAAAAGAACACCATTTTAGCTAAAAAAAACTACAACTTCGCACAACAGTACAACTTCCATGTTAAAAAAAGTGAAAAATTGAGGTTCTTCATCGTCACTTACTTTACATTCCTTGCAAGCTGATAAAAGGATTTTGCAGCAATCACAGCAAATGTTTTCTTTCTAAATCTATACATTATCTGAAGTTATTAGATTCTAAAGATGAAAGGGCCTGATAGTGCTGAAATATACTTCATACAGTCTTAAAATTCAGTTTGTGAAACACAGTTAGACTACTACGCATAAATGTAATATGATAAATAGGTCTGTTCCATTAACACTCACGTACAACAGCATTTACCAGTCCTAACGCATGTATTGAGCAAACTGCAAAATATATTTGCAAAAAAGAGGATGCAATGACCATTGATTTTTTTTAACCCAATGAGTCAGAGAAATTACAACAATAAAACTGATCTACATTATATGAACACCAGGCTTCGAAAAGGTCAGCGAAACATCAATTAAAGCAAACCATTACATATTGCCGCTGTCATATTTAATATCACAAAGCACCTCCTACCCTAATCAGCAAATACAGGTCCCACAACTATAAATAACATAAATATACTGGTAACAAAGCCAGTCTATTTAAGAGGGTATTTGTGGACTTCAATTACTCTATATGAAATAGAAAGATCTAGAAGTCCATGAACCAGTAGAAATGTTAACACAAAGAGATGTTGCACAACTTAATCTAACTGATAGTGTCTGCGCTTAGAGAGGCAGCACTGCAACAAAAGCCTCTAGATTTGGATAGGTGCTGAGACGACACGCTGTGGCATTTTTAGTGTAGCCCAGGAGGGCCTTTGTGCCGAAAGCACTCTCTGAGCACAGGCACTATTATTATTATTATTTGAAGTCCTATCTGAGGGAATTACTCTATTTTTAAAGTCCATGAAAAGAATTATGAAGAATTTCAAGAAAAATATTGGAATGTTGAAGTTCCTGACATTTTGTAGTTTGCAAGCTTTAAATTATATTTAAACCTGTATTAATGCCATTTCATAAATTTAGCATTCCTTCTCTAATGCTAAATACCAACATTTTGGGGCTATTATATAAGTCATACATAACCGAGTTAGGGATGTCCAATATATTGAAAATTTGATTTGACATCAATGTTTTTCTACACACAGCAGCCAATTAAATTAAATTAAGTAAATAAAACTGTAACAATCAATATTTTGCATTACTACAAGTTTCTATTGATTTTGGAGTAATTAATAGAGGACTACTATTAACTGCAAAATTATTACTGACTATGCAAAAGAACTGACAAGAAAAGGCAATTTTTAATTGTGAAGGGAATTTAAATGCTGACTTCAAGCAAAATTTTGACCTTTTTTTCCCCATGATTTTCATTTCACAAAGACATCGAGACTTAAATAAAATCAATACAGTTGAAATTTACTGAGAGGAAATACAGCGGATTGCAAGATTATTTTATGTTGTTCAGGTTTCAGGACTAATGGGTTCAAATACTTATTTAAGCTCCCTCTTCATCCTGTTCTCGTACAGGCTGTGTCTGCTGCTCTGCTTTTGCAACAGAGTTCTAGTCACAACTTTATGGTTCCCTGATTGTCTAATTGCTCCTTGCTACGCCCCTTCCATATTACTGATAGTACAGAACACCGACCCATGTGGTCCTAAACTCAGGAAGATTAAATTTTTTTTAAAATGACAAAGAGGTAGGAAAAGAGTGACGAGAGAAAGCTGAAACAAAAAAAAAGAAAAGGAAGCATCATGTCAAACGAGTTGGGTTAATAGCAAACTATAGTGATGTCTGTGGGGTTTATGAACTAAAAAAATCACAGCAACATTGAATTTACTCTCGTCTTTGAACCTGTGATGTTGGAATAGTCTGGGATGTTTTGTTACAGAAAATAAAAATGTAGTAAAATGTTATTGCAATTGTTCCCATGTGTATATTCTCTGAAATTTGAACTGGAATTTGTGCTGAAGTTAAGGTTTCACTTCACCAGACTTGAGTTATGAAATCCTGGATACTAGTATCAGTCACACACATGAACACTGAGCATTTAACAATGGGTGCTCACTGGTGTCCTCAAACAGGGAGGAAGGAGAAAGTAAACTAGAATGTCAGCCAAGCCAAACAGCCAACATTCAGCACCAGTGAAAACTGTTACATCAGGCGACTTGTGTACAGAAGCAGGACTGAGAGGCTGCTGCCTAACGAATTGGCTAGAATTTACTTGTCGAGCTGCTGCTCTTCCCTCTGCTTAGTGTGCAGCGGTTCTGGTGTATTTGAATAACAGGCAACCTGCCACGGCTTCTAATCTATTCCAAATTAAGATCTCAGCTTTTGAGAACAAAGGTTATATTTTAATTGATGTAAAATGAGGAGGATAACATTTAACTTGATGACTATGTGGAAGATTTGATTATTAGGATTTGTTAATGACACCAAGTATGCGATTCAAAAGCGAAATCGTGTCGCACTACAGATAAATAATAAAAAGCAAAAAATAAATTATAATGACAACAAAAGCACTTAAGTCCCAGCTCTCATGCCTTAAATCTGTATCATTGCAGAATGCAGTATGTGGAATTCAGGACACAGATTGAGTATGGACTTAAACCAGGATAGTTATTTATTTATTTAATGTAATTAACAATTTATTGGCTTCTTTTTTACGAGTACAACACCTGCACTGGCACATCCAGCAATGTTTTTGAAAAGAAAAATACAACACACTTATAATCTGCAGAGAACCATAACCAGGGAGCAGTTTGAATGCCTTAATTTAGGTGGGAACAAAAACAACGAAAGAACACCGGTACTGAAAGAAGCAGAAGGATCTAGCGATATCCAGGTGGACGGGACTTACAGCCTGTCCCAAAGCGATTCATCACTCGGCTTTTACTCATTATTCACAGTTTGAAAATAAAAACAGACCAAGAAAACCCCCCAGAGATAAATAGCTGAAATTGTGTTACCCAATTTCAGTAACAAATATGATAGTGTGAATGAAATTCCTTTGCTAATTTAGCAAAGAGGCTAAGCCATTTAAAATAAAGAAACTCACTTAAAATAAATGGATTAGTGTCTTTGTTCAAATAGCCAACAGAAGAATTTCATTTGAATGCATTAGGGGCACAAATGACAAAAAATAATGCTGGAAATGTGAAATAAAAGCAGAAACTGCTGGGAGCTCTGATGAAAGATGAATCCAAAACAGTGGCATTCCTTTCTCAATCAGGTGCTGACTAGCTCTTTCTGTACTTCTTTTTAATACAGATTTTTGAAAGATGGCATACAATGATACTAAACAAAACTGAACAGATAGCAGAAACAAGAAAAGAAATTAAGGGAAAAATGGGAGGGAGAGAAAAAAGTCAAATGGCTGGTGGAGGAATAAAATAAATGGATAAAGAGAAACCAAAGACTGGAAGGATTGAATGCAAAATAGAGAAAGGGAAGGGTATGCAAGCAGTTAGTGAGTAACACTGGAATATAAGGAAGAAAGGAAATGGGAAGGAGGTAAGAACGAAGTGTAGGGGATTAGAAAATCTCTTCCAGTCTTTCAGATTTCAATGCAAACTCCATTGAGAGCAGCCCTTGAGAATTTATCTGCTCTCAACAGCTGTTCTCAATGCTGGTACTGGAAGAGGTATAGATTCTGGCACCTCATTGTTAAGGATCACTTAGCTTCTAACTCATGCCATGGTATCAAGAGCTGGATGTAGTACTCAGAAAGATTCGCAGTACAATCAAACCTCGATGACATAGCACTCATTGTGAACTAAACTGCTCACAGTGACAAAGGCAGCAGAACACTATAAAAATGATATTGATGCACACCCATTCTTGACTCAATGCAGGCATTTGTCAGTAACTGCCATCACTGTGCACTGACTTTTATTTGAAACGGACTGTGGGCATAACTGACCTGGGAATGTTTAAATAGCATTTTGTGTGAAAGGCTGTTTCCCATTACAATGAACACAAAATTATATCATTACCACATCTCATAAATAATAAAAAGTGAGGGCTAAAAAGGTATGTTGCATAGATTTGAATTTTGATAACTTTGAATTACAGTAGGTCACTAAAAAATGTTACTGTCTCTTTAAATGATGGGCCTTGGGATTACACTGTACTGAATACATTTTTCCACTACATCACACACTGTCCCAGCGCACATAAGATAGTTTATTGCTCTGCATGATTCATAACCCATTTCTCACATGGGAACATTACAAGGTTCAAATTATATAAAACCTCTCAGTGTTGATAAAGAGCAGGGATATGAAAAGTTGTAAATCAAGGCCTTTGATTGGGCTTCCTGCCTGCTGGAGATATTCTCTTTTTCTGTTCTAGAAATTAATGTCTGATTGAAACACCATTTTTCTGGACACTGGGAACTCTGGGGAAGGAATCTGACTAGATTGTTAGGGTGGCTTTTGCTAACGAGTTTTTTGAGCAACCCCCTACTGAGGCCTAAATGTCTGTGATATCCATAAACAACTCCATTCTGTCCAATTAAGGAGACAGAGATGTACCTTCCTGTCAGATAGATTTGCATGGATAAGCATGTGAGATCATAAGGATGGTGAGGGATTGTTCCATGTCTGTGAGGGATGCATAGAATGGATGACTTCCATTACAGCCCCCTTACACTTTCCCAATTACTGCCAGCATTTCATTAATTACTAATGGTTTTCCCTGATGTAATCATCTATGTTTAGCCAATCAGCAACTTCTCTCATCTTATTGAACCATTAAAGCTGGATGACTAAATCTATTTGCTAAGGGCTCAACTCACCCCTCCTCAGTCAAGGATTATAAAACCATTCATGATTTAAAAGGCTGAATGTGGTTGGACTATAAACAAGCCTGAGTTGATAGTATCAAACGTGGCATCAAAGTTGAAAACAGCCATGCATTCTGTAACAGCGATGTTAAAAGGAAGTTCTGCGATCTTTGTCTAAAAGCTTTTACATGAAGACAGATTTTTTAGGGCTCTAGTCTGCCGCAGTAAGATGGAAATTTCAGCCACCATCTTAGATTGTACTGACTTCTCAAGGTATCAGTCTGTACTCCTCTGACCTCCTGTCACAGTTGCAGTTCCTCTCCTTGTGTCCAGAGGGAGTATGCTCACTTTAACCCTTAGTAAGCCAAATGGATATTTTTAAACTTTCCAACTCCTACTCCTTTCTTTTAGTGATCACCTGATTTTCTAAAAAAGAACTTCATATTTGTGATTGTAAATTTCTACCAACTTCAGTTTTCATTGTCTAACCACCTTTTCTGGTGAGAACAGCCAACTGGTCTTCATAGACCATTGGCAGTGTACCAGGAATCGGCTGCCCAGAGGCTAAAGCACCTCTCCAGCATGACCCTTCTGGTTCCCCCACTGTGATGAAAAATCATTCATAGCTGTTCCACCTTTCTGCAACAAAAAAAATGTTCATCAAATACAAGTGGGGGGGATGAGGAGATTTCTTTTTTAAGCGCAGTGATCTGGAATGCACAGCCAAAAAATATGGTGCCAGCAGATTCAACAAATAGTAAATTTCAAAAGGGAATTGGATAAATACAGGGTTATGGGGAAAAGCCAGAGAAGTGGCACTGATTGAAAGAACTATTCAAAGAGCTGGTATAGGCACTGTGGGCCAAATGGCCTCCTTCCGCTTGGTAGCTGCTTGAGTTACACACTGAAGAAGTACAGCTGTCCTTATGCTTGAAATGGTAGCATCCTATGATTCCATGAAATGTTTTTTGTGAAGACACGACCGTGTAAAAAATAAACTTCTTACAGCAGCTCAGTAGTGCTGAAGTCATTTCAGACCAGCAGTGTAGTGAGAAACTCATCATTTGGTAACATGTGCACTGTGGCCTTGCAGTTTTGTTTCAGCTCCTAACTGATAGTTATAGTCAAAGCTTTTTGTTTCCACTTGGATACAAACTGTATGCCAACAAAAGTGCAGAACTCCCATTTCACCACAATTAACCAAAACTAAGTTTCACCATTTATAATCACTGGGATCAACTGTAAAAATAGGGAATATTCATATTTTCTCTACTATGGAACTACATGGAAGTAGGGAAAATATACTCAATGTATTTTTGAACAATTTTCTTAATCTTTGCTTTTGAAGAGAAAGTGAAAGAATACTCTCCTGACAAAAGGCTGGCAATTATGAATGGTCCCTAAATGGATATTGGCCCTTATGGGATGCTGGGTAGGGCAATCTATTATACAAAGCAAGTGCAAATCTATTCATGTCTTCTTGTGGTATCTGCCTACCTTGCTATTATCTTAGCACAGTAACATTGGCACCTGAAGCTGGACAAGGGCAGTCGGCCCATTTGAATATTTTGAAAGTTGAAGGGAAAGAGCTTGAACATAACCGAGAAATCTGAAGGAAGGAAGAATTGGCAGGACAGAGAGAGAAAGATAGAGACACTAAACGAAAGTAGCATTTTTATTGATTCTGGCTTATGTACAAACAGAAAATTTTAAAAAATACAGGAAAGTAATGATCACAAAATTCCCCCTCCCCCCCCATAAATAAGTGTTGTCAGGGCACAATCTGGAACTTTTTCAAAGGGCAGTCCAAATCAGATGAGAAGAAGAGTGCACAGAGTCCTGAAAATGTCATTGTAAACTGAAAAACAAAATGAGTTCAAAGCTTTTAATCTTTAGAAAAAAAGAATGATAACAAAGCGTACTAGGTGGCAAAATTGTACATGTCAACGGATTAAAACTGCATATTTAGCTTTTAATTTAGAGGCAAATTGTTTTACTCTTTTCCTCTCTTTCTTGTTGTTACCTAAATAACTCAACCTTTCTCGTCTTACAAGGTGGCAAGTAATCTGCTTTCAGATTGCAGCTAACGTTGCTCTCTATCAGTTTCCCAAGAGACTCACAGTGGTGAGTGAGTTGACCTTACATCCCAAGTTCCTCAACTTGGCTCCTGGCCTTTCTTCAGCATCACCTTTGGATGTCATAGCTGGATGGGAATTAAGGGTGGAAATTTACACTGGCAGGATTTGACATACCTGCCAAATTCAATGGACATTTGAAGGGCTCGCTGCATTTTACTGCCCCACCCCCACCACGACGAGACTGTAAAATTCCATCCTAAATTTGACTGGAATACTGAGTTCAAAATGCACTTTTCCCAACTTGTTATCCAGTTGGAGTAGAGCTACATGTAGCCAGCTCCAGAGAATTAACTGTATCTCAGGGCTGGCTGGTTTTGTGACATGCAAAGGTGCTGAATAAACAACATTAAAGTGATAAAACTGGTCAAATATCAAGAATGGCTTGTTTTATGTATAATCCTTAGCTATGAAATAAACATAAAAAAACATCAACTTTTGAAACTCTATAATTCTGTTTGTCTTGTCAGAGTATTTTAAAACAAATTCTCCCTTTAACCTGACTTACACTTGTGTTTTCCAAGCAACCTCCGGTGCTCGCTCTAAAACCCAAAAATGCAGTGTTCCTAATAATCGGATCCTCATTTAAGTGTGTGCCAGAAGCTCTTGCCCGTTTCCACTGGGAACGCTACTCACCTAAATTAAGGAGTACAGGGAAAATGAGCCAAACTCAAATGACACGAAATTCTGGTTATGGCGTTCCCACCGGCGGAAAAGCAAATCCCATAGAATGACACCTGGAATAAACCAAAATTCCACACTGCTAACTCCAGATTAGCTGAAATTGTCTCAGCTTGCCATATGACCACGCCGACCAAAGGGGAGAGTTGGATCACACAAGAGTGTGAAATCATGGAGGTTTGGTGCAAGCCAGTGAGATTTCTCTGTGAACGAATGTGCAAAGCCTGTGAGTATGGCTAAACCTGTGAGACGGTCAAACATGCTGTTGATCAGAGAGAAAGTGCAGTTGATACAGCAAGCAGAAAACCATGGCATGAAGTGGAAAGTGGACACTGAGATACCAAAAACATGTTTGGCTACATTGATGACACGGTGGATTATATCATGCACATCCGAAGATAGCACACCAAACAGAAAAGAATACAAAGTTTTTCCCTAGCTAATCCTGACATTATTCTGTGCAAAGCTCCAGCCTTTTACAAGGTCAGGCCCTTGTAAGGTGTGAACAAATTGAATAAAGACTTTTTCACACATTTACTGCTTTACTGTGTTTTTATTTAGTATTTGAATCTGTCGTTTTTGACATAGACTGCATTTGCAGGAATAAAGGGTTACATAGAAATACACTCATGTGGGAATGGGGCCTCCTTTGCTCTTACAAAGCTCCGCTTAGCACCAATTTGTGGGTGGAACCTCTGTGATTTGACTCATTGGGATTTTACTGTACTCAAATCACAACCGATGGGTCAAGAGTGGAAACTCGGTGGGAAGATCCTAACTGTCTTGTTCATACTGAGAAACAGGATAGCAGTGAGATGAAAATTAACCCTACAATCTTTAATAAGGTTGGGCAGTCTAAACCTAGTTCTGAGTGAATCCAGGATTGCTCTACAGTTAATTCACCACAAGCATCTATGACAGTTTTTGGGTTTTACACTAGACTCTTCCTTAGGATAAAATCAGTAGTTGTTCCTGTGAGGGAACCTCGAGTCTCTTATGATCCACAGTGTCCTTTTTTAATGTCCAATATCTATATAAATTGTAGCAAAAGCCATGGGTCACAACAGAGAATTTTTATTCTGTACACCAACTACTGGAATGTAATGTGCTGCCATGTGTGTGCCCCTTCCCTTGTGGACAGAGGAGTGAATCGGTAATCTTACTGAATTGAGACACAAGCTTTGAACCAACATATGGTTTCATTTATGTGAGACATACAAGTGAACAATACAAAGTTTCACATAATGAGATATATTTTCATTTACTCTTCAATATGTAAAACAATAAATTCACAACTCATATATGCTCTCTAAACATAAAACTTTAACAATATGATTATTTTTACTATAATCCTCAAACTGTTTTAGCATGGAATTTTAAAGGCTTTGCAAGCCCTGAGCATGGCCTGCCCATGCACTTTCTTTTCCTGAGTATTGTCAACATTAGTTGTGCGATGAAACCTCTGCCCATTACGTTCCCAATTATAGCAGATTCCTGCCAAAGAATTAGTCAATAAAATTCATGAATTCCGGGTTGAGGACCTATCCTTTGCTGTTTGACCTGGGTGTCTCCAAGAGTCTCCTTGTTGCACCCCCACCCTCATGGCATCTTAACTACCAAAGTGTCATAAAAATACAGTACCTCTGTGAGATAATGTGGCCATCTCCAGCAATGCTACAAGATCTGTAAAGAATGCCGCTCTTGCAGGATGATTAATTAGCAATTCAAAGCACTGTTGGGTAGCTAAATGAATTTGCACCTTGAGAAAACTGGTAGACAGAATAGTTCAAGCTGATGGCTTCTGTATGTAACCTTGGTGCTTAACTCTTCAAATGCTGATTCTAGCACTGCATGAATACAAGTTAAAACATTCAACATAGGCAAATCCATCTGACCACAATTGGAAATGTCACAACAATTGGCCACAAGGATGTCTGGTGTCAGAAATAGGGGACAAAAATCCACTGGTGTAATATGGGTCCTATTCTGAAGTTGAGGGTAAGAGATATTGCTGAACCAAAATAAAGTTTAAACTTAAATTAACCTATACCTACATTGACAGCATTTAGTGCTGACAATAGATGGTCACAGTAGGGGCTACCACATGGAGTTTTTGGCATTTTCCTTTCAGTTTCCAGTAACATTCTGCTGCTGCTTGACTTCCTGTAAATTCAGAAACTGTAAAATGCTTCAGTAGTTTTAGGGCCTTTTAACCCAAACCCTGTAGCTTCAACCATATTTTTAGAATCCAAAGATGGGTACCTTCTGACAGTTGGTATTGGCAAATGTGTGAGCCGCTCTTAAGCACATTTGCCTGGACTGAACCAGTTTTAGAATGGAACACATCTGGTGCCTCATAAGAGAAAGATAATCGTGAACCTGACCAAACGTTAAGTTCTGAAATGGTAAGTTTATATTCATGGATCAAGAGGCAAATACATAGGTGGAATTGTTTGTGCCCACTGGCATTGGGCGTGCTCGGCGGTGTGAGCGGACAATACGGTGTGAAGGTCAAAAATTGGTTTCATGACGTCGTGAAACCAGTTTGCAATCATACGCTCAGCCCATGGATGGTGGGCCACGTTTCCTGCCATCAGACATTGGGAACCTCATTGTAATACATCTGCATATCATTATAAGGCTAGCGCACCGGACTCATCCCCCCCCATGTTGGATTGTCCGCCCGTGCTGATGGGTTTCACAACTGCACATAATTGACATGCATCTAGAGAGCTGCACTTCACTCAGGACTTTGAGGTTTGTTTGTCTATATTGCTTCAGGCAACACTCGCAGTCATCAGCGCCAGGCTTTGCAGACAGCACCACATCTCTTTTAGGTGGGCTCCAGGCAGTCTCTATCTACCAGAGGGTGGCTTTGGGTGGGGTGGTGGGGGCGGTGGGGTCAGTCGCTTAGCCTTAGGACCATACTGAAAAAATAAAGTAGACATTATAGCAGTGAAAGATTATATTTCCAACAAGGCTAGGGCTTGTTTGGGGAAGGGGGAGAAGTGGCCTCAGGTAAAGGAAGAGACTGCGTGGTGAGGGCTATACTGAGGAAGGGGGGTATCCCAGGGTTTGTCTGGGGGCACAAGTTGATCTGTACAAGGGGCCTCAAGATGGTGAGGGCTGAGGAGGCAGTCTCCAAAGCAGATGAGGCCAGATGGACATGTGAGGGTGTGTTTGAGAGAGTGAGTGGTGATGTCCCTTGAGTTGGCAGTGAGTGAGATGCCAGTAAATGTGTGATGAGCTTGAGAGTGTGAGTTTAGAGTAATGAGATGGGTGCCTAAGCCTGACTGCATGGATGAGATCATTCATCCTCTATTTGCATTTGATGGCCAACATCTCCTGTGCAGCATTGGCACTGATCACCACTGCTATCACCTACCAAGCCAGAGTGGTAATGTTGCTGCCCCTCCTGCGATCAGAGCCAGGGTAGAGAATATCAAGGCGGGCCTCCACGTTATCCAAAAAGCATTCCAGGGACGTGTCACTAAACCTGGGGGCTGCAGTCTTGTCTTTTTGGGCCATTCTGTCTCCTGTGCAGCAGTCCTGGGCTGGGGGCACTGAGAGGTGTGCACGCAGCTGTATTTCAAATGTGGCACCTGGTGTGATGAAGTGGCGAGGTGACGGCCTGGTAGGTGAACAGGAGCCTGCCTACCAGGGAAACGTCGTGTTTCCCAGGAATGCATAATTAACATGGCGGGCTTGGGACAATACAACGTGAGAAGCTGCCATTGCGGCCGCTGGGTAAAATGTTGTGTTGCCTGCCTGCTATTGCACTTAGTGCAAATCTGGGATGATTCTGCCCATAGAAGAAGAGCAGAAAGAAAATGATTATTCCAGTGGCTTGTAGTGATTAGTAAAGGTCTACAACCCAAAATAGTGATTTTACACTTTCATTTCAACAGTGCTGTTGGAAAGGGAGTTTTATTTCTACAAAAGGAAGGGAAGGACTTTAATGTACACTAGCAATACTCTACAAGGAGATGTATAACACACTTAAAATTTACAAATTTCCTCATCAATAGGTGGTAATCTTGGTGTTTTGACAATGCAGCCAGAAATGAACACTTGTTTTATAATTCTAAACAATACTATTAGAATTGCCACAATTAGGGAATATATTACACACTTTTGGGTGTGAAGTATATTGTTACAGGTATGAAGTTTATAAGATTTTTTATGCTTTGGCACTGTCTCTTTAATTTAAAATAAAATGGATCAATGAAGGGGGTCCTGCTCTGAATTCCGCCCAACAACAAGCCATGGGGAAAAGAATGGCCCAAGTGAAGAGGAATGCTGAAGATCATCGTCCACCATTTCCACCACTTCCAGCATGATTCAACCACCGAACACAACATCACTTCCCCTCCCTTGTCAGCATTCCAAAGAGACTATTCCCTCTGTGACACCTTGGTGTAACACCTGCCCTTTTGCCTCCTCTCTCTTCACTGTCTGAAGCCCCAAACGCTCCTGGTGAAGCAGCAATTTACTTGTACTTCTTTCAATTTAGTATATTCGTTGCTCACAATGCAGTCTCCTCTACACTGAGAAGTCCAAACGCATATGGGTGGCTTTGTGGGACACCTCCGCTCAGTTCGCAAGCATGACCCCGAGCTTCTGGTTGCCTGCCATTTTAATTCACCACCTTGCTGTCACACTCACATTTTTATCCTTGACACACTGCAGTGTTCCTGTGAAGCTCAACACAAGCTCGAGGAACAGTACCTCAGCTTCCGATTAGGCACTTCACAGCCTTCTGGACTTAACATTGAGTTCAATAATTTCAGACCATGAACTCTGTCACCCATTTTGATTCTTTTTTTTTGTCATGTGCTAATTTGAATCTTGTTTTTGCTGTCGGACAGAACTATTCATTATTCTGACATTTACACTCACTCTGGACAATTGTTTTGTTTTTTTACTGGTGTTATGGTCCCAGCTGATGTTAATACTGGACAAGTCAGATCCCAGAGAGAAACCTGCCCTGTTAGATCCTAACTTTATTTTTTAGAAACATGAAGGTAAGTTACTGAATAAATTCACAGGAATCTGCTGATGAAGTTTTAATAAAGAATAAAATATTTATTAAATTTAGTGAGATATATTACATCAGAAAAAAAGGTTGAAAATATCTCCACACAAACACAAGACAATAATTCCAATTCCCAATATTCCTTTACCCCAGCAACATCTTTACAGACACATAAAACAGTGAAGAGTTACCATTAGCTTGACATAAAGGCTTCTTGCTTGGGACTGGTACAGTTGCAAATGGTTTTCTTCTGGTGAATTCCTGAGCATCCACTTGATGCTTCTCACACAACTCATATCTTTCCCTGAGACACCCAAAAACCACACTCTAAACTTACTGTTTCCTCAATGCAGAGCAAACAAATGAGTTCCGTAAACTCAATCTTCTGGTGGCACATTTGCTAAATTGATCACTTTACTGAGTCCTACAACTGATTATTCAATTAACCACTGCCCCAATAGTCTTATGGTTTTACTTCTCAGAGAGCTTAAACCCTGTCAACTCTCTCTGACACATACATTGAACTCTCCCCCTCTCAACTCTTGTCTTTTTTCTGTGTCTGTGTCTGTGTCACTGGGTTATTGTCGCTAGGCAACAGTAAAGCTTTTTCCACTTTTTGTTTTGTTTTTAGTACTACTGAACTTCCAACCTTTTTCACTTCAGGTGTTGTAAGACCACATTAAAAATGTGTATATACAAACAAACCCAAAAGACTGGAAAGCTTTTAGTGACAAGTCTATCCAGACACCCAGGCACCAACGTTCATAAACAAAATCTAACTGAAACTGAAACCATTTTTTTTTACCTTTCTTAAAATTATACATTGTTCATAAAACTACAGACATTACTACCCCTTTTACATATTTGTCATTTAATCTTTCGCATCCTCTACCCTATCCCATTTGTTCTCCCTCCCACCTCCTTTCAACAGCATAAAACCCATCACATTTCTCCTCTCCTGTTCTGAAGAAGACATATTGGACTCAAAACATTACTCTGATTTTCTCTATCCATAGAGGCTGCCAGATCTGCTGAGTATTTCAAGCACTTTGTTTTAATTTCAGATTACCAGCATCTGCAGTATTTTGCTTTTGTTTTCATGCTTAGTCAATGTTGCTTTCAGTTTTTTTTATAACAGTAAAAGTCTTAAAGCTTGAATTCTTGCTGCGTGACCTTTCAGTCAGTCACTGGAATTCAAATATCTCTTTAAAAGTTATCAGTCTCTGTGGAGATCATAACAAATTGAGGGTCTTTTGTGGGATTTGAATCCACAGGCTGAGACAAGGACACTGGCTTTCCCAGAGTTTAAATGAACAAGATTTCACCGTGACTTTTGCTGTATTCATTGAAAAGTTAAAATGGCTAAGTCTATTGCTAAAGTGTTTGTTTAGAGAGAGGACATGTTTACGAATGCCTTGCAAAGGTTAATAAAGGTTAATTTGAAGGCAATAGCAGAGAAATTGGAAATAGATTTAAGAGTAGGCACTAAAAAGGCAGAAATTGTTGAAGTAGTAGTTCAACATCTGATCCGGGAGGAAGAGAGAAATATTCCAGAAAAATTGCACTTTCAGTTTGTGGATTCAGTTGTGAATGAAACGAGTTGGAGTCAGAAAAGGAAAGAGAAAAGGAAAGAGAAATGAAAAAACCTGAACCCAGAAGGGAGAAGAAAGAAAATGTGAAAACTTGAATTAGAATTTTGAAGCGAAGGGGGAGCTAGAAAATTTGAACTGGACATTGAAAGGCTTCAATAAAAGCAAATAAACTGCGGATGCTGCAAATCCAAAACAAAAATAAAAATAAAAATACCTGGAAAAACTCAGCAGGTCTGGCAGCATCTGCGGAGAGGAACACAGTTAACGTTTCAAGGACTCGAACGCAAGTTCTGTCGAAGGGTCATGAGGACTCGAAACGTCAACTCTTTTCTTCTCCGCCGATGCTGCCAGACCTGCTGAGTTTTTCCAGGTAATTCTGTTTTTGTTAACGTTTCAAGTCTGTATGACTCTTCAATTATGTGAACAGAGATTAGCACGGTGACTTGACAATGAGTCAGCTTTAACTCCTGGTTTTGATTTGGCAAGAAATATTCATCTAGTGTCTAAATTCAATGAGAAAGAATTTGAAATGTATTTTATATCATTTGAAAAAATTGCTGCAAAGTTAAAATGGCCTAAAGAAATTTGGGCAACTTTATTACAAAGTGTTTTTGCAGGGAAAGCATTGGAGGTTTATTGGACCCTTTCAGATGAACAGCCTGCGGATTATGACATGGTTAAGACTACTGTGTTTGATCCATACCAGCTAGTTCTGGAAGCTTCCAGGCAAAAGTTTAGAAATCTGAGGAAGAGGCAGAATTAGACTTTTGTGGAATTTGCTGAGAAAAAAGGAATGGTGTTTGATAGATGGTATAGAGCAACAAAGCCTGAGCAAGATTTTAAAAACCTTAGACAGATGTTGTTAGTAAAGAATTTCCTTTAAGAGTAAGGTCCCACCTAGAAGACTGAAACATTTCTAAGATAAGAGAAGCTGCTTTTATGATTGATGGTTACAAACTATCTCGTAAACATGTAGGTGGCAATAAAGCTTTGTTTGCAAACCCACAGACAGGCTGGAGAGATAAGAGGACTGATAGTGAACAGGACATTAATTACAATGAGGGGGATAGTAGAAATGAAAGACAGATACTCCGCAGAGCAGTAAAAAAGACAGTGTGGGGGTTAAGTATGGCTTAAGCCGTAAGACTTTTGCCATAAGGTAGAGCATAAAAAAGCTGACTGCTGGAAATTAGAAGCTAAAACTGTGGCATCTGTAGGAGTGTCCAGCGTTTCTCCAGAATATGCTGTACAGTGGGTGAAACTTATGACAAACCAATAACATCGAATGTATTTACAATGGGTCTAAATTGGAACATAAAAGACTGGAAGTTTTATATTTGAGGGTGAAGTAATTCCATTTTTTTTAATAAAGGGGGTTAGCTCAATCTCTTATGTTAGTTAAACACATGAATTTCTCTCCAGCGAGTTTGCTGAATAAAAGTGTATTGATACGGGACACAGATGGAAATTGTTTACCTTTTCCAATGTGTACAGTGAATTTAAACTGTGCTTTAGTCCACGGGTCCGTTATTATGGGAGTGGTGTCGAAATTGCCTATTAATGATGTGGACCTTATCTTAGGGAAGCTTCACTACAAATGCTCTTTTCTTCTCCGCCGATGCTGCCAGACCTGCTGAGTTTTTCCAGGTAATTCTGTTTTTGTTTTTGTTTTGGATTTCCAGCATCCGCAGTTTTTTTGTTTTTATCACTACAAGTGCCACTGGCTTAGCTTTTAATTTCCAGACGTTTTGGCAAAGTCCATTGAAGTTGTAAAGATAAGGACGTATCAGAGAGATCAAAGGATTTGGAAAAACATATGCCTGTCTTTGAATCTGTTGTTAAAAAAACAATGGTTTGACTCATGAGGTGGCCAAGGGCTCAGACTGCTGAAATTTAATGAACATTGAAACCCCAGACTGACAGCAAAGAGTTAA
The DNA here is from genome assembly GCF_017639515.1 of Carcharodon carcharias. NCBI lineage: Eukaryota > Metazoa > Chordata > Chondrichthyes > Lamniformes > Lamnidae > Carcharodon > Carcharodon carcharias. The sequence goes on from NC_054480.1 coordinate 54,169,302, forward strand.
AAACAGCTGGAAACGAATTGAAGCTGTCTGAATTAAACTTGCTGGCAGAACCTTGACAATAAGTGTCAAAGTGAACCCGCAGGTTGGCAACGAGAGAGGGGGGTCAGGGAGTGGCAGAGACTGCTCCAAAATGGCACCAATCCTGTCACATGGCCCTACGTCAGGCCCGGTGTGATGTGACTTTGAAATGAAACTCTCGACGGGAATACGACTCTATTAACTGACTTAATTAAACAGGAATGACTTCAAAAGGGGCGACTTAAAATGGACTTACTGTAGTATCAAAATACCATTTCTATGTAAATTTTCTTCACAGGGAGTGTGATGAAGAGTGGCAAGGAAGGAACACACTGTAACAGTTCGAATAAACAAATTACAAAAAAGAAAAATATGTTTGTCATGTTTGGGATTTTTGACCACTTTTCCAAAAGAAAGGGTTTTGAAAAAAGAGTCAATTTCCATGTTAAATTTCTTTTTATATAGCACAGTGTATTTATTCAAATTAAAAGAGGTTCTGAGACAAAAGGTGGTTCAGATACTAATGTGCTAGAATGACGATCCCCCATAGACTGGAAATAATAAGCTATTTAAGATTTCCATTTAACGTATTGAAAAAATGTAAACAATTTTGTTAAAAAATATGCTGAACTATACGTTACAATGAGATGGCAATATAACTTCCATGAAGGTGGCCAATAAGACTTTATGGTGGCCTCTTGGACAAGGTCAATTTTAATCACTCCACCTTTGGCAGCTGTGCCTCCAGCTGCATAGGCCCTAAGCTCTAGCATCCTCTGCCTGACTCTTCCTCTCTCTGTTTCCTCTGTTAAGATACTCCTTAAAACCTACCTCTTTGACCAAACTTTTGGCCACCTGCCCTAATCTCATTATGTGGTTCAATGACAAATTTTCTTTTGGAAGGCTCCTGTGAAGGACCTTGGGATGTTTTACTGTGTTAAAGCTGTTGTATAAATACAAGTTGTTGTTGATGTCCGCGAGTTTGAGTCACAAGTCTGCTGCCACTCCAACTTGGTTGCATTGATTAGATAAATTTCCTCAGTTTTCAGTTCCTCATATTTTAATGGGAGTGTTACAGACCTTTGTAAATGTCCACATGTTGCTTTGGGCGCAGGTGGGAATAAGTGGGAGGAGGGTAAACAAAGTATGAAAAACTATTTCACCTCTTTTCCTCCACCCTCTCCCAAAGGCACCAAAATTTTCAGGGGCATAGTTCCAAAGCTACCACCATGGGCGTAATCGTCCCAGATTTGCACTAAGTGCAATAGCGGGTGGGTAAAATGACATTTTACCTGCCGACTGCGATGGTGGGTTTTTACAACGAATCGTCCCAAACCCGCCGTACTATTTATGCATTCCTGGCAAACACGTCATTTCGATAGCGGGTGGGCTCTCATTCGCCCGCCTGCCATCACCACACTGTTTCATATCGCCGGGCGCCATATTTAAAGTCTAGCCACAAGCACACATCTCATTGCTTCCAGATCACGACTGCTGCATGGAAGACAGGATGGCCCCGAAAGGCAAAAGGACTGCAGCTCTCTGCTTCAGTGATGTCTCTCTGGAGCACCTTTTGGACGCAGTGGAGTCCTGCCAAGATGTCCTATACTCCCGATCTGGCCACACGATTGGCAGCAGCATTGCCAAACAGGCTTAGGAGGCGGTGACAGCGGTGGTCATCGCAAATGCCCTTCAGAAGAGGACAGCCACCCAGTGCTGCAAAAGAATGGATGATCTCCTTTCTTCTGCCAGGGAAAGTCACTCTTCTCATCACTTTCAACTCACACACTCACAAACCCATCACACATCCACAGGGCCCTCACTCACTGCCAGTTCAAGGAACATCATTATTCGCACTCTCACACAGACTTTCATTGTCCTCATCCTGTCCATGGGGCCACTTACCACCAACACATTCCAGGCATACTTCTCATTTGGACTGGCGGGCGTCCTGCTTACAATCCCTCCATCTCTATTCATGCAGGACAAGCTGGCACACCACAACAGGGAGAGGTCGCAGACCGGTAGAGGAATGCCTCAGATCAAGGTCCTCAGAGGCTTTGAAAACAGAGCCATCCAGCTGGCCAGCAACAATCTGGACAGTTCCTGTGCTAACAGTGAGGTCGGCAGTGGTCTATCACGTGAGGGTCCAGCAGTGCAACTTACATCAGACAACCATCTGTGAGTAATGTTTTCTGTTTCACTGCATGGCCATTGCCATGCACTAATTACTTTCCCTTCTTCTGCGGGCACATCTGGGAAACAGCCAAGGAAGTCCATGATCCATGTCCTCCAATCAAACCCCGAAGACACCTCAGAAGAGGAATCTGAAGGCACCCTCCTTGAAGACCCGTCACAGCACTTACCTACACCCTCCACCAGCGCAGAAACACACTCCTTGGTGAGACCTAACTTTAGAGTAGCCTCGGGATCACAATCTGGTGAGCACATCGTACTGTCTGATCCACAGCAGGCGGCAGCAGAGACTTCCCAGGTGTCTGGCACTCAGACGACTGCTGGAGACCAGAAATTAACTGAGTCCGACTCAGATGATGAGACTCTGGACTCGGTCATGTCACAGTTGCTGAAGCTGCAAAGGCAACCTTGGGAACATCAGGAAGGGGTGTCTGCTGCACTCCTCAGATTGCAAGGCACGATGGATGTGTCAGTTTGTCTTCAGGCTGACGTGATAGCACCGGTATGCCAATGCTTCAAGGATAACACTGGGAGGGTGATGGCCGCCAAGCAGACCTTGGTCCAGGATGTTGTTCCTGCACTGCTGCGTAGGCTCAACTCCATCGCTGAGGCCATGGTTGGCCTCCAGCAGTGTGTACACAAGAGGAGAGCAGGGCAGCCCGATCTCACTCCAGCTTCCCCTTCTTCTCAAGGAGTCAGCCTGGGGCCCTCGGGCACCCATAGGGAAGAGGATGAGCAGGTGCAGCTCCGGGCCCATCCACCCAGGTGACTCTGAGAATGTCTGGCCCATCCAACTCCTCTCTTCCTGTGACCTCAGCAGTTCCAGCTCCACAGGCCAAGGAGGGTGCCACTGCCACACAGCAGGAACCGGAAAGCAGGCCAGGGCTCTCCAAGTCTTGGCTCTCCAGAGGACGCCTACCAAGGCCTTCACAGACAGGGCGTCACAGTCAGCAGGCTGCCTCCACCTCCACTGTGGATGATCGGGGAGCACCAAGACGCAGTGACAGGGTTAGGAGAGTTAAGAAGAATTAGTTGCACAGCCTGGTAAACGGTGTTAATCACTTGTACATACTGTTCATGATTGTCAATAAACTCCCAAGATTGTCACCTTGCCTCTGGCTCCTTGTTCTGATAAGCAGTGTTCTTGTCACTCAGACGTGAAACCTTTCTGCACAATCTAAAGGCAGGTTTTTCAGTCCAGGGCCTCTTCCCTGTGCTCTATGCCGCCTCTGGACCTAAGTGATGGTCCAGCCCCACACTCTCTGGAACCATTACTGATGCCTGCACCTCGGCAGAACTTGTCATTACTGCCAATATGTTGTGGGCAGGCACCACAGAGTTCTCTCATTCCCTCTGTGTGCTCTCAGCACCTTTAAAGAGGGGCTGGCCCCCATAACACCAGCATCTGTGACCACTGATGCTGTGCTCCTGAAGGGGTCAGATGCTGAAGGTGGACAAAGGATCAGATGCTCCTAAAGTTCCATGGCTGCGTCTCTATGACATGACCCTGATCAGAGGGCACAACCGAGCTACCCTTGGCCAGACAGGAGTCAGACATTCCCAGGGGCTATGGAGAGATCCATGGAGTGTCCTCACTGCATCATTCTCAAGCAACTATTAGGGCCTCCACTGCATCTCCACGAGAGAAGCATTCTCACAGAGAGTATTCACACTGCCACAAGCCAGACTGGAGGCAGACGTTCACATATGTAATTTGAGGACCTATGGGCTCACCTCATTGCATGTCGTCATCATCCTCCACAAATCTAACAGCTATGAGGGCCTCCCGAACATGCCTGCCTCATCTAGCCAGTGTGAGGGCCTCATCCCCGTCGAGGTCTTCCTCACCCCCATTGCACCGAATCTACTATAGTCTCCTTGCTGGAGAGAACGCAGGCCTTTTGGGATTAAAATGGCTCCAAGATGACAGGTGATGTAAGGTCAGAACTAACTCAACACGCTGTGGCAGATGTTGTAATCTGATACCCAAACCAAACTAAATCTTTGGGCACTGTTTGTGATTGGCCAGCTACCAGGAGTTAGGATTTTGCCCTATTTGTTCCCTGCAAACCAATGCCTCAGTGGTACGGCATTCAAAGCTAGACAAAGAACAGGAAGCCTATCCCACTGTTGCGCTGTCTCAGTTGGTTAAACTTCAGCACTACCCCCTTTAGCATTCCTAAGACTTGGCTTTGCTAATCTGTGCATGAGCCCTCTGAACACAGGTAAGTGGCAGTGCCTCGAACAAGAAACTGTGTACTACATATCAGATAACAGCAATTTTATTTTTGCATTTCCCAGTACCCTGTAACTTGGTTTGGTCTTAAACATGGACATTGATTTCAGCAAGAACAACAATAACTTGTATAATATATGAGAGAGAGAGAGACAGACAGACAGACAGACAGAGAGAGCCTCTTTAATGTTGTCTAATGTCTCAAGGTGATTTACAGAATTATCAAAAAAAAATTGACACCGAGATTAAGAATTTAAAAATGTAGAGGGGTGGGGGTAAAGGTTTAGCAAGTGAAATCCAGCCAGCTCTTAGAGCCTTGCCAGCTGAAGGCATAGCTGCCAGTGGTACAGTGATTAAAATCAGGATGCTCAAGCAAACTCTCGGAGGGTTGTAGGAAATAAGGAGGAGAATTTTAAATTTGAGGTGTTGCCTAACCAGGAGCCAACGTAGGTCAGTGAGCACAGGGGCGATGGATGAACGGGGCTTGGTGAGAATTAGGGCACAGACTGCAGAGTTTTTGATTAGCCATTCACATTTATGATAATTAAAAAAAGCCTTGCATTTATATAGAACCTTTCATGACTTCATGATGTCTCAAAGTGCTTTACAGCCAATGAAGTACTTTTGAAGTGTAGTCACTGTTGTAGGAATGCAGCAGGCTATTTCCTTACGGCAAGCTCTGGCCAACAGCACGGGAATAATGATCAGATAATCTATTTTTGTGAGATTTATTGAAGGATATTGTTTAGGACACTGAGGATATCTCCCCTGTTCTTCTTTGAAATCATGCCAAGTGGTCTTTTACATCAACTTGAGAAGACAGATTGGGCTTTGGTTTGACATCTCATCTGAAAGATGGCACTTCAGATAGTGTAGCACTCCCTCGGTGTTGCACTGGGGCGTCAGCATTTATTTTTTGGAGTAGGACTTGAGCCCACAACCTTTTGACTCAGAGGCAAGAATGTTACCAATGAGCCATGGCTTATACTTCTGCAATTATGCAGTGATTTTAACTCGAGAATTCATATGTGGACATTGAGTGCGCATGTGGATACCAGGTTGACCAAAAATAAAACCCTAGTGTGGCCCTGTCCACAACATGCATTCTCCAGTTAATCATTGCAGAGTTTATAGAAGTGAAGTTAGTTCATTCAGTATTTCAAGGCATGAATTTGAGTCCATATTTCTTGATATACTTCAGTTTCATACTGGGTAGTTAATTTAATAACTGAATTATAGGGAATTGTAAAGATCTTCAATTATTGTACATGCTCTGGTGGCAAATAGCAGTGACACTGGCTGTGACATGTCTGTGAAGCACACTTGGACATCACATTCCCTTGAATGAAGCAGTGTGATAGCCAGCTGCACCAATTGAAGAGAATACAGCCATTGGCTCTTAGAGAGTTAAAAGGGTGTAAGAAAACAAACGACTGCAGATAACTATCAAACAGAAAGAAAAATCAGACATGATTTAGAAATGATTCTTATTCATCTGCAAACAACATCATACAAATCAAACCAAAACAAAAGAGAATAAATTGAAATATGTTTCAATGAGAGGCAGTAGAAAGAGAGGGATTTAGTTAATTAAATGCAGAGGTGCCATTTCTCGACCTGTTTGTGGCTTGTTCTGTTATGAAGCATCCCAAGGAGATGTGATCCATCATGACATCAACTTCTTGCCACAGGGTAAAGAGTTTGACTAAGTGTTGGAAGGAACATTGAATCCCTTGGGTACCACTGACCTTCCTGAGGCAAAACTAACAAGAACTGTGTTATTAGCAAAGAAGAACACACTTCAGAATCTGAGATTGTCTGAGCACTCTTGTCTTCAAATGGCAGTTCATCGAATGTGACTCTTAAGCTTATAAAGACTGACAAAAGAAGTCTGATGTCCTAATTGCAGGTTTGGATGATGACAGGCTATAGCAGAACAAAACATCAAAATGTGCACAAAACACACAAAGGAGAGCAGAACTGCAGCGAAAATAAATCATCTGTGTATTTTCTAAAATGGACACCAGACTCTTGGATGCTCATTTTCTGATCTAATTTTGTATGAACCGACTGCAGTGCAACAGTTGATTATAATTCACTTAACAAGAAATATTTTTAGACAGAATGCATCATTATTAAAAATGTTTGGGAAGGGAGAAAGCCAATTGCACCATGTTATTTTCACCCCAATATGATAAGCAGGTGATCCAAACAAAACATTACAGTTTTACATCTATTTACATCACTGCATTTTGTATTTGTAAACAAAGAAGCTTTGCCAAATCTTTAAAATTGTAGCTTACATAAATTCAGAATCAGGCATAATATTCTCAGTAAGCAAGAGCAAAGGACAAACATGACATGATTTAGTTTAAATCAGAAAATATGATGCTGATTTTCAACTTACCACTCAGGTGTAAAACCAAATTCGATGCCTGTTATAGAAACTGCCTGATTTTCACTTTCATAGATTTCAGGTGGTTTCCATAATAGATGGCTGAGTTTCAATGTTGGTTTTACACTCAGGCTGTATGCTGAAAACTAACCTATTCTTGATATCTGAAATTGAACAATAATTTGGACAATCAAAAAATAAAAGTTTGCAAAAACTTTCCAAGCTGATGTCCACCACTCATTAGAATATTTTTCATATACTACAACTCATACGGTGCAAACTACCTCCCAAAATGTAGGCACAGACTAAGTTCCATAAAATAAGTGCCAGCTAATAGGTTCTTTCTTTTGCTACCTTGGATGTATTATGGTGGGTTTTTTTGGCTTCATGGGCTGAGTAAATTCAGACCTTGGAGCAGCAACAGGGCCACATGAAGTTTAAATCCATGTTTCCATTAATTTGCACATACTTCAGTTTGCTGATAAGAACAGGTCTTGGCACTTTGCCTTAGGATTTATTTACCAATAAGGCAACAGAACTAAAACCAACTTTTCCAAAACCTTCAGCTACAATAAATTCAGACAATGAATCGACAAATGCAAGTTCAATTAGGACTGAATTGCCTTGATTCCTGGTACTTGAGGATTAATTTTGCACGTATTTGAACCATTCTATTGAGGAATTATTTACAAATTAGATTAACGTAAGTGTCACTATTTGTAGCATTTATGCTTGTGAAAAACGTAATACAATAAGTAATAAGTACCAACATTCCAGAAATGTGCTTAAATCAAGAGACTGTGTGTCTTTAATTGTGCCGAGGGAGAAATTTGCCTGAGCCCATTTTTAGAACTTGGCTTGGCTGAGCATACCCCAACCTAGGGGCTCAAAGCTGGTCCTTCTGCATCACCAGTATTTTATGCTGTCCCGATAAGGTGTGCTGAAATAGGCAACGGGAGGGGGATTTCGAGATGACTGTGGAGTTGTGGGAGTGCTCTTGCTCCTTATTGTTTTCCACATAAATCAAATTTTCAGTTGATGGCCATTGCTTAGATGCAATCGAATTTCAGTGAGGGGATCTAAGGCAGATATCATGCCTATCATTCATATATTTTTTGGGACCTAACCCCTAACCCAAAGGACACCTGGAAAATGGCCTTTTCCAATTTCAGGTTGGCCATTTCCCATGTGCCCTTAAGGCGCAAGACAATGGTCCCCAAGGCTGAGCCTCATTGTGCCCATTTTATTCCTGTAAAATGGGTGCAATAAAGTCCAATTTCTATCCCAATGCTTGCATTTACTGCAAAAAGACATCAATGTCAATGGCCAATTTGATTTTTGTTTTATTCTCAAACACACTGCCTCAACAGAGGTAATCTTGAGTGTTGGGTTATTGATTTGAGATGCCTGTCAACATTATAGCTGGTGTTAGATTCATTATTGTGTTTCCTGACTAGAAGCTTTTTCCTAAATCTCAAGGGGGAACATATACGTCCTACCGAGCAAGGGATTCTCATTTCTTTGAATTGTTATTTATCCCAGGTATCGGTGCATCTTTTGAATGGAATTGCACAAAAACCCATAAGTTTTTGTTCCGAAACATTACAATGCTCTTCCTTACGTGACAAGATTTCTTCCGGATCTTATACAAAGTCCTCTGAATCACTGATATCCTACTTGCTGTTTCAGTGACAAATTACCACACTTGGTGCCTCCTTAGCATATTGGATGTCTGCACCTGGTCACCAAAAATTGTTATAAAGAGAATTCATTACAATGAGCCGAAAGCATCATAGGACAGGTTGATAAATCACACTTTTATGAATCTTCGTTTTTCCACATATCCTGCATGGTGCATTAATAATATTTTCAAGAGTTATATCAGATTTAAGTACTCATTGTGGTAGTAATGTCACTGTGCTAATAATCCAAAGACTCATGGGACATGGGTTAAAATTCCACCGTGGCAGGAGTGGAATTTAAATTTAACTAATTATTAAATCTGTTGAAGAGTCATACGGACTCGAAATGTTAACTGTGTTCCTCTCCGCAGATGCTGTCAGACCTGCTGAGTTTTTCCAGGTATTTTTATTTTTGTTTTGGATTTCCAGCATCAGCAATTTTTTGCTTTTTGCTTTTAATTATTAAAATATCTGGAATAAGAAGCTAGTCTCAGTAATGGCGACCACAAAACCATCGTTGATTGTTGTAAAACCCATCTGGCTCACTAGTGTCCTAGAGAATGAAATCTGCTGTCCTTACCCAGTCTGGCCTACATGTGATTCCAGACCCACAGCAATGTAGTTGACTACTAAGCCACTCAGTTCAAGGGCAATTAGGGATGGCAACGAATGCTGGCCTTGCCAGTGATGCCCACATCCCATGAAAGAATAAAATAAAGTATTTGAGAAGAGTTAACAATTATTACAACAGTGTTAAACATACAAGCTGAATTTTTGCTAGAAACAACATTCAAAGGAAGCTCTCATTTCAAAACTATGCTCTCGTGCAAGGAATAAGTAAATTAAACTGAATTTTTGAAACACCATTTTTTGGGGTATAATATGAAGACTTGGCTCAAAAATATGAAAATTGGGGGAAAAATTCTGCCTTGGTGCAACAGGGGTGCTGCTCTAAATCTTGATTTAAGGCATATTGTGGCAGGAGCTTGGAGGGCATCTTACTATACAGCTATCTGAGCTAGACCAGACCTGGCAGCCCTTGATGGTGATGATAAATGCCAAAAGCAGAAACGTATTCCATTCCATTGATATCCCCCAACCTTGACATGTGCAAATATACAATAAAATAAATCACTAACTAATAAGTAAAAACTAAATGTAGTCACTAATTTGGCACATGTACACAAGTTGAGAGACAGAGATCTGTCCACCATTTTAAAAGTGGAATCAACCCCTCCACAAAGTGGCAGCAAATTTAATAATTTAAATAGTAACATTGTGGGATGTACATTTAGAAGATATAACAGTCTCAACCGAAATACTAATTATGCATTTTCTATATATATAAAAAACCCTAACTGTAGCTCTCACTTTATTGCATCTCTTACATTTCAAATTAACACAGTAGAAAGGAAAAAAATAATTGAATTCACGCTGTTCTGTGTGAGTAAAAGTTGACACTAGCTAATGTGATAAATAAACTAAACTGTAAATTATTTTTCACTTACTGTTCCTTAATTACAGCTAATTATGTGATTGTGAACCTTGTAAGTTTGGCAGTATTATGTATTTAAGTAGCGTGTCTTAGCTCCATCTGTTGAGAAATGTTACTTCAGAGAACAGCACGGTTTCACAGTCAGATTCAGTGAAAGTGAAATTCTAACAACGTATTATGGGGAAAATGAGTAAATAACCTGTCGACAACCTGTCATTATGGGAAAGTCTGGAGACTGTCATTAACCCTGCAGTATATTATGAGTCTCTCCCTCTCTCTCTTATTGTCTCATATGCGCCTGGAAAGGCAATGTAAGCTAATGTATGTGTGTTTGTATGTCTTTGCTGCATTAGTGAGAGGATGAAATGCCTTCACTTTGACAGGATAGCTCAGCTTCACCTATACTGGGAGCACAATTTCTTGCTGACTCCACACTTAATTGTTAAGGGTTTTGGTTTACAGTAGGGATTGGGGTTTCCATACAGTTGGCTCTCTCTCTCTCACACGCATATATACAGCCCCCCTGATGGATAATTCTTATAAGCTACCCATCTGTGAACAAAATATTCCCATGGGCCTACTGAAACTTCGGTATCAAATTTGTTTATTTAATCTGTTCCTAATACATGGGTAGAAATACAGACTTTTGAATCAAGGTTTTTTTCTTATTTAATAATCTTTCACTGGAATAATTTATTCTGCTCTAGGAACTAAAACAACTTGTTGTATTTCGCTAAATTCTTATGCGACCTTAGACAAAACTGTAAAATAATTTGCCCAGACCTTTTTTAAGTTTCCACATTCATGACCTAATGGAATTGTAAGTATTAGATTAATGTAAATATGGCTCAAAATCTTTAAATCGGGGAGGAACTGAATTACAGAACACATTTCTATCAATGACATTTACCACAAAGGCCATATTCCAACACTCAAAATCTATTTATCACCTTGTAATATTTAAGCTACTAGTATGCCATGGACTACAATACCAGTATGACAGCTAGTTATTAATAGATGCTTAATGGTGCTATACCTGCCCAAAATGTTCTGAATCTTCATTTGCTTAGTTTGTTAAATTGCCAATAAAATTCTCTTCAGGATTGGAAGATTTGGGGTCAGATTTTCATGGCCTGAATCTGGTGCCAGGGAGGCAGGTGGCCGAAAAAAATAGTGGTGACATCGTGCGTGTCAACCACCCGACTCGGTTCTGGTTGCCCGAAGGTTTCATGAATGGGGGTGGGAAGAGTGGGTCTGAGAACTTGCCACACTCCTGTTGAGGCCAATTAGGATCATTAACTGCTTGTTAAAAGCTCGTCTTCCTGAAGTGTCTTGAATGTGGTGGAGCCGGCAGTCGTTTAGGAGCTGTCTGCCTCAGACCTGCAGCGAGCAGGCATGGACCAAGTCAGGGTGAATCAAGGAGGACAGAAAAATTTTGGAAGGTACATGTACTGGCTGATCACAGCTGAAAGGGCTCACCCTTTAAGTAAAGGTTGCAAAAGCCCATCACAGGTTGGAAGAGCATCCAGCATTAAGAACTCTGCCAGTTCAGTGGGTTGTCACCCTTCTGGCATTGTGTGAGCATTGGAACAGTGCGACAGCTGTTTGAATTCCACCTGAGCACCAGGAAGGCTGTAGCTGGAAGTGGGTGCTAAATCCTTTAAAATCAAGGTCATTGGAGTGGAGAAACAGCAGTCTGCTCAGGAAGGGCAGGGCCACGGGCATCAGGTCAGAGAAGAGGGATGAGGACACAAAGGAGAAAACACAACCGTGAGCACAGGGTCTACAGGCAGGTGGAGCTACTTAGACATGACTAAGAAACAGGTCTAAAAGAGACTGCAATTCTCTAGACAGATGATCTCACACATCTGTGCCCTCATCAGTTTGGACCTCACACCTTGTTATACTGATCACCAAGTCCTGCCATTAGCAGTGATGGTAACTGTGGTCTTGAATTTCTGCGCCGCTGGATCCTTTAAAGTGTCAGCTGCTGATGATCGCTGCATCATCCTGTGACATCTGCCCTCTTTGTCAAGGCTGGGTAGCACATCAGATTCACAACTGATGGGGCAGCACAGGCTCAGAGGGCACTGGATCTCATTCATTGTAGTTGTCTCCATAGCATAGCCCTTCATAGATGTGTAGATCTTGAAGGCGATGAGACACTGGAAGGGGTCAATTCATTGGGGGTTTGGTGGGGGGGGGGGGGGGCACAGGGAGCAGGAGGAAGAGGTAAGAGAGTAGAAGGAATTGGAGGCAGAAGGAGATGATGTTGAACAGAAAAGTAACCCTGCTGAATGACAAAGTGGCCTCCACCCCAGGCCGTACATCCCAATGACTGGATGATGGTAACACGACCTTTCAGCTGTTCGCAACAGGCAAAGTACTGACTGTACCCAACTAGCCCATGCTTGCAAAACTCAAAACATGGTGCCCTGCATGAGATGTGATTCTGCAATTGGATGACACTTGCTAAACAATCCTGATTATTCAAGAATTACACTGAAAACCAATTTAAGGTTATCATTTGAGCTCGCAGTGTGGCTCACTTATGCATGCTGAAAGCCGCATATATTCACACACAGGGCCCCTGTCTTCTGCAGACAGAAAGAACATGTCCACACATTGCGCCTTTTTCAACCTAACCAAAGCTTGGGAAACAGTCATTCCCTGGTTCATTCCCCAGGGCAATGCCTTGACCAATCAGAGTCGAACTGCCTAGTTTGAACTTGAACAAAGCTGGGCAGTTTACTGTTCCATGCTGCATTCTCCTTGGCAATGCCTTCACTAATCAGAGTCCACTTGCCAATCAATCAGCACTCCCATGCAGCATAAATTGTTGCTCCCCTTTATGGTTGGTAATTCCTTGCGAGATGTCCTGATGAGTGCATGACAAAAAGTTTTGATAACATGTCTCTTTTTACATCAATGATCAAGTTCTGTACTGCCAAGTGACTAGATTTGAATGTATTAAAATGGCCTCACTACAATAGCCCATATTAAAATAGAGCTAAAGCAATTAAATCAGTTAGGCTTTAATTAAATGAATAGATAAGCAGAATATGTGATGGTAACTTAGTGAGTACAGAATTTAGCCCATTTCCGGATGTTAGTAACTTCCCTCACTCACATCTTCTCCCAATTCATTCACCAGCTTTCCCTTAAGCACTCTGTATGTAATTATTTGTATCTGGAAAGTGAGCAATTTCAACTCAGTCTCAAGATATGCTGTAAGAATTGCAATGAAACAGATTTTATCAACGTAGCAGCACACAATGGTGGCATCATTTGCTTAATAATAGAAAGTGACACTTTTAACACAGTCCAAGCAACAAATATATTGAAGCCTATTTTATTGTTTTTGCCTCTTGATTTTAACCCTCCTTCCTGAAGTTATTGATTCATTCTAAGAAGCCATTTCATGTGCTCTAGTAACCAGCTCACATATCCAATTCTTTACATGTGAGCCCAGACAATGACAGTTGGCATGGTACTCAACATTGGAGGACATCACAGCCAAGCCTAATCCTGTTCAGATTCACAAACCTTTTTAGCATAAGCCATTGCCTTATCATCAGGAGTCATGGCTGATTTATTCCCCGCTCTAGCTGCGGCCAGTGTTGACATTAATAGTTGTGTCCCTGCAGTGCTCAGCTAACTCAGCTGAGACTAGGGCTGAAATTTTCCATCCCTTTTAGCATGGGCGTCATGGACCTGAGTGGGAAGGTCAAAAATTAGTTTCATGACGTTGTGAAATGTGTTTGCGATCATCTGTTCCGCCTATCAACAGCGGGCTGTGTTTGACACTGCCGGATGTAGGGAACGTCATTTTAACACATCTGCATATCATTATTACCCCCGCTCACTGCCCCCACGCTGGCTCATCTGGGTACGTCGGCGATGTTTCCCAACTGTACATAAACGGTTTGCACCCAGCAAGCTGCACTTTGCTCGGTACTTCGAGGTTTGTTTGCCTACCTTTCTTCAGGCAGCACTCGCGGTCATTAGCACCAGACTTCGTAGACAGCACCACATCACTTTTATGGGGGCTCATGGGCAGGTCTCTACCTACCAGACAAGCCACAAGGCAGGTGTGGTTTTTCAATGGCTGCAGGGCTGGGGCTTGCTTGGGAAATGGGGAGAAGTGACCTCAGGCAACGGAAGAGGTTGCAGAGTGAGAGCTACACTGGGGACGAGGGGGTATCCAGGGGATGTGTGGGGCCACATGTCGACCTGTGCAAGTGGCCCCAAGATGGTGAGGCTGAGGAGGCAGCCTCCAGAAGAGATGAAGTAAGATGGTCATGTGAGGGCTTGTGTGAGAGGGTGAGTGGTGATATCCCTTGAGCTGGCAATGAACGTGATGGGCTTGTGAGTGTGAGAGTTTAGAGTAATGAGATGGTTGCCTTACCCTCATGACATGGATGAGATCATTCATCTGTTTTCTGCACTGAATGGCTGACCTTTTGTCTACAGCATTGGCATTGATCACCTCTGCCACTGCCTCCCACGCCAGAGTGGTGAGAATGATGGGCCTCCTGTGGCCAGAATGGGGCTAGAGGACATCGTGCTGGGCCTCTGTGGTGTCCAGAAGGCGACCCAGGGATGCATTACTGAATTTGGGGGCTTCAGTCTTCATGGTCTTTGGGGCCAGGTGCTCTCCTGGGCGGCAAGCATTGAGAAGTGTGCGCGCAACTGCCGTTTAAATATGGAACCCTGCGTGAGGAAGCAGCAAGGTAACTACGTGGCGGGCAAATCGGAGGCCACCCACCAGCGAGACAGCGTGTTTCCTGTGGCTGCATAATTAATGAGGTGGGAATGGGACGATATGGTGTGAAAAGCTGCCTTTGCAGCCGGCAGGTAAAACGGCCTTATTTCCGCCCGCTACCGCACTTGGTGCAAATCTGGGACGATTCCGCCCAAGGAATTAAAACTTGGATCTCCACTGATGTGTATGGCTTGGCGAAAATAGTGCCTTTACCTGATAGGGAAGCCAGAGGACTGTTTTCTGAATTGAAAATGCAGTGGTAAACTGGCAAAAAGTTGTATCAAACTTCATTCAGCACACCAATGCCTGCCGTGTGCTAACAATAGTAATAAGTTATTGTTCCTCTTATGCTTTGTAATAATTATTGAGGGTCTAGGGCATTTACTAATTCGTCCTAATTTTCTTATGTTTTGTTAACTACAATTTAAATCTGCCTTTAAGACCACTCAGTAAATAGATTAAGTCTTATCTTTGGGCATGCAGGATATAAGTTGCTCAAATTTTACAAAAAAAATTCACAAACATTTTACTGCTGCAAATGCTTTCCTTGCGACAATAATATTTGCTATTGTTTCCCATTGCTTTCTCCATAGCAACACCTCGCCAATCAGAGTCGGCTTGCTAACCAATCAGCAGCCTTTTTTCCTGTAGTATAAATTGTTGTGATTGTTTGAAATTTGGAATTCGTGTTTTGTCCTGATGTGTGCAGAACAAAAAGCTTTGGCAATATGTCTCTCCTTTCAGCAATATTTAATATTCACGAATGAATTTAGGAGAATGGTTGAATACCTCCAATTACAATTTAAATATTTAACTCCAACACTTGCCCAGCCCAGACAGTACTGGGCTTGTTTCAACTAGAAGGCCTTAATCGTGTACATGTCAATAGGTTCCAAAATTTTGAAGCAAGAGGGAGCAAATTACGTTAGGATACAAATGGAACGATGCTTCCGCTAATCAAATATGAGGGTGGCATATGTGAAGAGCAGATATCCGGTGCTAAGCCTTATAAATGTTTAACCTACTGGGGTTCCTTCAATAATACTTCCAGTTGTTTGAGACTTCATTGCGGATACTTTAGTGCATTTTTTTAGATAATGCATTCTTTCATCAGATGTGCAACTCTAACTTTGGAATTTGATACTGCAAGTATAGTCTCCATAGTTTTACTTGGCTATTACTAGCGCCAGAGCGTAAAAGAACCTGGAGTAGTGCCATTCCTGAGGGCTCTCTCTGTGGGTCGCATTTCCTCTTTGTGTCTGTCTGTCTTTCTCCGTAATGAAGATCATCCTTTCTATTTCCCCAATTTACTTCTATGTTTTATTTCCAAAAATAGTACACTGTATTTTCTTTGCTTTCTCTTGCCTTCCTTATCTATTTTGCTTTTGGTTTTATTGTACCGATTCTTTCTTGTTTTATCGCCATCATTTCCTTTCTCAGCTAATTTCACTTCTTTCCCTCTGATCTTAATTATGTTTTGTTTCCACAGCTTTATCCATGAGATCTCTCAGCCTTGGGTTTGCTCAGCAATACAAGGAGTGTGTATAATTGCTGCTGTTGTGCTCCCACTGTTATTACTATTCTGGTATGTACAGATTTTAATCTTTGCGCTTTACTTTAGCTATGTTAGAAATCAATTTGAGGCACCAAAATCAATAGCAGAATGCTTTTCAGTATTGCTCATATTGAGGTAAATTTTCCAGCCAATTGCTTAATATGCATTCTTAGAGAATATTACAAACTTGATAACAATTTGAGGCCTGTTTCTGATCAGCTAAAAGTTTCAATAGCATCACTTTGAGAAAACTAACTTTGCCTATGGGCATCTAATAGAATCGCCTTTCCAAATGCAACAAATGTGACTACCATGATTATGGTCACTGACCATATCCACACAGGGCCCACTTAATTCAGACAGAGAAATCATTAGCATGGAAACCCTGGCATTTAAGGACAGGTGGCCAATTTATACAAATCCACATAAACACAGCTTGTACTGTAAGGTATAACTGGTAAAAAAGCCAACTCTAACTTCCCGATGGCACATGTTCCACCACCTATTTTCACGGGACGGATGCCAGCTTTTATTGGCATGGAGCCGGTCCTTTATTGCAATTATAGCCTTTTGGAAATCTTTGGTGGAACAGCTTGGAATTCTCTCTTGTAGGCTAGTAGGAAACATGTTCCAAACAGAACTGATTGATAATTAAGATCACACGACACACGTGCACGTATTTCTCAAAGTACAAAAGCATATAATAGGAGTCAAATTCAAATATTGGCATTCTTCCTTGTTTTTCAATTTTTTTTGGTAGGGAAGAAATAGAAGATTTGTATCAGCATCAATATATTCAAAGTTACACGGACATTGTTTTTGTTCTTCAGTTCCTTTACATGACACAATGAAGGAACGTGATTTGACTTCATGGAAGTTACCCTATAACAACAAACAGCATAGAATGTTAAAGAGACTATCACAGAAACAGCGTTAGCCACTTTTTTGCTAAATGTAAGTGAAATTATGAATACTGTGAGCTCAATAGCCAAACAAAGGTGCTACTAGGTCAACACTGAGCACCATTGACCCCTGATTTCCTTCCTGGAGTCCAATTCTCTTGTAGTGTTCTCAGGAGATAGATTTCTTAATATACTCTTTGTAAATGCTAATATTTCTTTTGAATTAGATATAACCTCAGGAGCAGCAGTCATTCACATTGCAGAAAGTTGTTGCCTATCATCCGGTCAGATTAACAGCTGCAAGCTTACATCATGTTTCAATACCCTTTATGAGCACCAAGTGATTCTCCATGTCCGTCTCAATGAACAAAGTACTTTACTTTCCATTGTACAAGCTTCAACTAAGTATAATTCTGATTAGGTTCATAGGCACTTAAAGGCATGATAAGATTATAGGACTAGATTTTTAATTGCCAGTGGGGGTGGGAATGGGTGCAGGCATAACTTGAAAACTGTGATCCCGGAGGGCGGCATCCCGCAGTCTCCAGGACAGTTTGCAATTTTCAAAGATCCTGCAGAGCGGGGAGGGAATTGGAAACCTGCTTATCACCAATTAATAGCCTCTTACCATTAAGGAGCTTGTTGAAGGACCTGTCCAAAACAGAATGGGATTTTCAAACTTTTTTCTGGATGAAGCTGAGCAGTCTGGTGCACATTAGTGCACAGATGGCAGGGTCACCATGGACAAAAGAAATGTTATTTCCATCTGTTTTTTTGTTAAATTTGAGGGGTCAGCTAGCACCATGTCAAGCGTTGTACCTCAGCTTGGAGTCCATGGCTAATTGGCGCTGTCTTTATCTTCCTGGCCCTTTCATGGGCTGCCTGCTTTCCTTGGCATGGCAGTGGTAGCCCCCAACATGGCTGCAATATACTTTTGCTCTTGCCACCTGGGAACACTTGACTCCTCTAATTGGGCACTGAGCTTGCCTCCTGCTCAATCAGCCCATTTACATTCAGACGTGGGTTTAGGACCTGAAATTCACCTGGGTGTGAACTTCCTGACCCCACTTTGAAAATCTAGCCCATAGTCTCTCTTCCTGCCCAGCTTGGGCTAATTGCTATTTTCAGGCCTTCTGTCCCATGGCCCTCTGCATACATACCAATGTTGAAGGACACAGCAAGAAGTGCTAGATGCCATAAAAGGCAGGAGGTGAAACCTGTTATTCTGGTCATCTTGCCTGGACAACAACCTGTCTCTAGCAGCTTGTTTTTCAGAGGAGCTACAGAATTCAAAGTTAAATTGTACCTGCATGCAGATTCCACACCCACTTGCTGTGCACATTTGAACTAAAGCCAACAATTTCTTATTAAAATCTAATAAATTATTATGGAAGACTAATGAATCAAACTAATGGAAAATTGCAAATGTTGGCATAAAACAGAGGTGCATATCAACAGAAATTATGTACTGTAGCCCTGTCACAAATCTTTCTGAACATTATCTAGGTAATATTAACAATTTGGATATTGACTACACCAAAGCTTTCAAAAATGCATAATTTTCTAACTTAACACCTACAAGACTTTTAGTGATGGACTTTCATACTGATTCTGAGATAGGCTCTGTATGCATGGAGTCGCTTGTCAAATTGATGGACCAGTCTCAATGTTGCGGGCATGCTAATAGAGACAGAGACCAATCCTAGATAAACATGGATGGTTACATATGTTGCACTGAACACCACATGAGGGAGGTCATTGAGTTGCCTTGTGTGCCAGGTGCTTGGCAGCTAAATCTTGCAACCTCAAACAGGCGGATAAAGTGTAAATGTGTCTCTATATTATAAATCATATCAAATGATTGGGAGTTTGTATAACACTGTCATCCACTTTTGAGGTTCAAGAATGATATAAAAAAGACAGGTTATGTAGTGCAAATAGCAAGATCTGATTATAATACTGTTATTATCTCAACTTTGTACCCTATCAAAGAGGGTAAGAAAAGCAAAATCTCAAACTCATCTTCCTACACTTTTTCAGTAGGTTCAGATTGCACCTTCCAGTGGCAATGTGGAAAGTGATGATCATGCCCACTGAGCCTTCTCTCCCCACATTTCCAGTGTGTTAGGTAGAAAATGGCATTTTTATTTGGTCATAATTGGTTTGGGTTTGACAGGTTTGCTGCAGTTTGGATCAAATCAGAGTCATTCTTCCTGATTTGCTCGATTTCAACCAATGCCAAAAGTAAATGTGTCAACAAAGGAGTTAAATAATTTGTTACTTAAGTTTCATTTGGCATAATTCCTAGTTAAGTTCTTGTCCCTGCAAATATGCCCAACTGCCAGTGAAAAGAACAGAATTAGACAGCAAGAGGCATCTCAATGACAATGCGCAGTGAATAAGATAATGCAGCAGGGTATTGGATACTATCTGATTCTGTCCTCAAGGGGTTAAATTGACCAGTAGGATCACTATCCAGTTGCTTGATTGAGTTTTGTAGTCATTCAGAGTGATTAAATCTGTCAGAGAAGAATCCAAATGGTTCTGGTAATGATGTGAGAGTGTTTGTCTTTGTCTGTTGTTCCCCCTTCTTCCATACACCCTTCACATCTTGTCTTCAGAACTACACGCCATCAGACTCACTTGACAACTAGAATCTATCCCTAAAATTAAAACATTCCTGACCTATCTCCGATGACAAGGCAGCCAAGCTTCTCAGCACTCAGGCGCATGAAGAAGCTGACACATTTGTTTTTAATTTCAAAAGAATATAAAGCAAAGATCTGACCCTGTCAATCAGCCTAGGTGACAAGTTTAATCATTTGTGCCCTACAAAATCTCAGCTAAATAGGAATGCAAATATGTGGCGTAGGACTCTTATAAATGCTAATCAAGGCAAAGTAATCAACTGACAATTTCACTGATTCCCTTTCAACAGAAGCCAGTCAAGTCACTGTCTCCAGACCACCGCACATAAAAGACACAGTCAGTGCTTCATAAATTTCTTCAGAGCTTTACTGATGTGATAAGAAGTAAAATAAACAAAAACTCAGCTATACAACTAATGAAACCAACTTTCTTGTTAAGGGTCTCGTGATTCTCCTTACATAGTTGGATACCGTATAATTAATATACAAGAGAATTAAGAGCACAACTTATTGAATTCAGAATCTTTAAAAATACATTTAATGCATTATTATAATGTCAAGTCACCAAACATTTCCTTCTTATGTCTTGAAGCTTCATTCCATTTGTGTATATATAACTGTACTGATGTTAGTGAGAATGCAAAAATCAATTCTGAAGTAATTTTAGATTACGACTGGATCCTCCAAAGTTGCCAGGTGCCATTTTTAACACTTTTCCACTTTTATATAAGGATCCCGCAATGTTTTAGCTTCTAAATGACACTCCCCTTGAATGAATGTGCTACTATAAGTTAATAAGACCTTGGCAACTCCTATTTTTTGTATAACTATAACTTAATAAATTCTTTATTTAATAAATACTTCCTATGAGTTGGTGTTAACTTCATAAAATATAGGGGATGTACACTACCTTTCTGATTTCTGAATGTTTTATGCCTTATTGTTTAATCGCATCAGACAATATTAAAAAAAAACTAGTTGAAGACTCACTGAATTTCAAAATCCTTAGGGATTGCAGTTATTTTTCAGTCCTTTATCACAGTCAGAAATCATGTTTGATTCCTTCTGAGTGCACTGTAAATAAAGGCATGTCCAATGTTAAAACACAATCCTGTGGGCACTCCCACTGACAAGTAACAAGAGGCCAGCAAAGATGCTTATACATTATTTTTTCCTTCTTATCCATGAGGAAAGAACGCAACACCCCACCGTCCCCTTCATCTTACACCCCAAAGAGTTTGGTTTGAATTTTCATATGTATGCTACTTCCAGAATAAAACAGCACCTTATCCCATTAAAAACATACAGAGTGAGAAGTCTTGTTTAAATTCTGCACCACTAAGCTGTACAACAGTGTGAGAGCTTGGTTACAAAAGAATTTGCACTCATGATCTGCTCTTATGCCGTACAGTGACCAATTATTCTGTACTTTTCTCACCATGTTCTAGAATATTCAGTGTGTTTTGTAAACAAGTCACCCATTTAGCACCGGAATATGAGAAAAAGGTAGTGGATTCTCTGAAAATGGAAAACCCTTTATTCCTTAAAGGTACTTTTGGTCGATAATCCCAATGCATTTGAAATGCGATCATTTTCCTCATGAACCATTCCTCTAACATTGACAATAGCAGTCCATTCCTCCAAGTTTGTTATGACCATGGATAACTACCAATTACTGAATCAATCTTTCAGCTTTTTTCTCATTCATAAATAGGTGGCTGGAATTTTCCACAATCATCTGATACTAACAAGCAGTAATTATGTGACTAGTGAGTCTTGTGGCAAACTGATCTCACCTCCACTGATCCTTAAGTTTTCTGTCCAGCACTTATCTGAATGCTGTGAAATGATACCTGGAGTTCATATCGGTCTATGAACTGAGAGTATATTTGAAATTTTTTTTTAAATGGGTAATTTTACCATCTGGCAATCCTTCCAGGGAAGACCTGCTCTCAGGGAGGATGCTTTGTAGAATCAGGGCTACAATTTGCAGCTCTATCTCCAACCAGCATGCCTTACAAGCACAATTTGTTGGTGAATGTATAGGGCTGCAGAATTATCCTTTATATCCAATTCAGGTGTATGATACAGAATGTGACTGCTGACTTTGTTAAGGAAAACATTTCCCTGATAGCTGAATTTAACCAGTTCAACCTCTCGAGAGAAGAGAAAGTCCCAAGTTCGACATTTTCTCCATGTTGAGTTAACTAATCTTAGCTCCTGTAGCAATATGTGCACCATAATTGGCTCAGTGCCTTTGCGTTATTCAGAGTAAAGCCAGCCAAATTGCTGTTTCTGATGACTTGCAGATGGATGTTGGGTAAGGACGAGATTGGGCTTAATTGTGATGCTCCTGCCACCAAAATTCAAGAGTCACACATGAACAAAGCTACAGGTTATTGGCTGGTACCTGATTCCCCTCAGAACTAAATTGCAGAAATGAGTCAGCGTTTTTAAGTGGATAAAAAGGAAAGTCTTGCATTTATATAACACCTTACACTACCTCAGGACTTTACAGCCAATTAAGTACACCTGAAGTGTAGTTACTTTTGTAATGTAGGAAAAGCCACCTCCAAGTTGCACACAACAAACTTCCACACAAAGTAATGTGATAATGACCAGATATTTTATTTTGTTTGCTAATGTTGGTTAAGGGATAAATATTGGTTAGGAAACCAGGGGCAACATCCCTGTTCTTTGTTGAAATAGTGCCATGGGATCGCAGTTTAACATCTCATCTGAAAGAGGAACCTTCGACAGTGCAGCATTCCGAGTACTGCACTAGGCTGTCAGCCTTGATTTTGTGTTTAATTCCTAAAGTGAGACTTGAACACACAACCCTCTTTGAGGGGAAAGTGCTACCAAATCAGCCACCGCTGACACTAGGATAGCATGAGAAAATAATGATGAAGAAAGAAAGCAGTATTGAAAAAATTTAGATGCATTCATACCACTTGAAGCATTTCACTTAAAATGTAAAAGTCAGTGGCTGTGAAATTGGATAAGGCCCATAAGTGGACACAGATATTGTAATGCATGATTAACCAGCTAAGCAGAGGCAGGTTGCCCCCAACATTTACACTAGGGTGCAGGAGCCCACCCTCAGCGTATAATCCAGCCCATTAACCCTGTTTCTCATTCACAGGTGCCACCAGACATGGTGAATATTTGCAGCATTTTCTGTTTTGACAAAGCTAGCCTGCGCTACTTAAAGCCAGCCTGCAGCTCTTATAAGGGAGCTGCATTGTGGCTGCAGTGGGAGTTGCAAGAGGCTGCGGAAGATTGCCTGCTCAGGAAGAACACTGAAAATGGTGCAACATGGCAGAGAGCAGCCTCCAAGGTTCTCCAGATGCAGCACTGCAGGCCTTGGTGCAGAAGATGGACAGGAGGAGAGAGGTCCTTTATCACAGGGCACCAGGAGGCCCTTCAAACAGGCACTGTGAAGGCAGTTGTAGCAGATAGGTTTCACAATCAATGTCAGGAGTGCAGTTCCAAGGACCTGGATGCAATGCTGCAAGATATTCAATAGCCTCACAGAAGTGGTTGAAGGCCAGTGAATGTATCTTAAAGTGCCATATCCTTACAAATGAATGAACCTCAGACACTGCTCACTTCACTACCCTGCCTTAATTCACCTACTAACAATCAGGATATCAGAGCATGATTACACCTCACATTCACAGCTTCACCTCTTCCCCACACACTTAGCACTGCTGTAAGCCTCCCACCCACATCTCTCAGATTGCACACACCACCAGCTATTTAACTATGACAGGCACATGACCCAAACACATTACACCTAACTCACTGACATAAATCTCTCTCTTGCAGTATAAGGTGGCTCATAACTGCAGGCAGCACCAGAATGGGGACAGGCATGGCTGCAAGCTCTCAGCCCCATGGAGGAGACAACGCTCGCCATTGTTTGTGCAGCCATAACTGAGGCCATGATCAATGGCAGGGCTGGCAGCATTGTAGGTGATGGTATGTTCCCACTTAATCTTTGTCCCACCCAACATCCCCCTCATCACACAATCGCTTCTGATTTACAAGCTGCACATGGCGTAATCATGCTTTCCCCCTTCCCCTGATGGTAAACTTTTATCCTTATGCCTTTCTCCTTTCAGGTTGTCATGAACCGTGACCTCGCCAGACAGTGGTGAAGGAGTAAGAAGCGGTAGAAGAAGAGATTGATGATAAAGAAAGACCATCAGCCGTTCTGATGCAACGAGCATGGTAATACACCCACACTAGCTGGACACTGAAGCAGTGGAATCCTTTTTGGTTGCGGCACAGCTTTGAAGTTAAGTACTGTGCCCGCAAAGCAACCTGCATGCAGTCAATGGAACCCTGCACCATGAGGAAGCCTGCTATCCTGGGAAAGCCAAACGTTCCCTCATTCTGCTTTTCACTGGAAAGAGAGAGAATGTAATGTATTTCCCTCTCTTTGTATACAGAGTATCAATGACCTTTTTATATGACACCTGATGGTGAACTGTGAGATTTGGATACACTGTCTGCTCCAGCTGTAAGGAGTCCAACATAAAAAAGGTCACATCACATTCACCTTTACAGCCATTGGCAATGCCATCCCCGCTCTGCAAAAGATGGCAGATGTCATTGAGCACGTCCACAGTGAAACAGAGATGTCACACACACTTTTCCTTGTTGAAGTTGAGATATGAGAATTGCTCCCTGAAGACCCTGGATGGATATATTCTTCTGCTAGGAGCCCTTCTCCTCTCCTCCTCATTCCCATTTAGGCAGCTTGTCCATCTCTGTGTCACCTCTACTCATTCTCTGTCAAGTAGCAGTCCAAAGGAGATTGAAACTATAGCACCCATGATTGGGAGGAAGTGGTCTGAGCAGAACCCATTAGCTGAGAACCAAGGCCTTCACCACATGCCACACAATTCTGTAGCCTGTAGCCTTCACTAGCTTTAAATAACAGTACAAACCTCCAAATTCCTCCTCTAACTCAGCAACAGCCAAACAAATCAATGTGCAACTAACCTGAAAGTGGTCAATGATCTATTTAAGTAGTGTTGGTTATAGGTTCTTCCTGCTATTGAACCCATGCTTGGCCTAAATAGCCAAGTGGTTATGGTACTGGGTTTGTAACCCCAAGATCAAGAGTTCAAATCTCACAATGGCAAACTATGAAACAATGTAACTTCATCTGAAACAGATGGAAACAGGTTTACTCAAAAAGAGTATCAAGAGTTCAAATCTCACAATGGCAAACTATGAAACAATGTAACTTCATCTGGAACAGATGTAAATGGGTTTGTACTTGAAAGAGTTACACCATTAATACAGAGATTTAAAAGATTATCAAGAGTTCAAATCTCACAATGGCAAACTATGAAATAATGAAATATCTGCTATTGAACCCATGCTCAGCTGTGCAAAGCTAAGACTGTTAGCTGGAGCGCTTAGGTCAAAAATACACAACTAGAATCAAATGAATGTTACACACTAACTGCAGTTACAATCTGCCCACTCTGCATGCTGCACAGTCCTTGTGCCTGTGTTAATGCCTTTACCAAAATGGTATCCAGCAGGGCCTGCCACAGAAGTGATCGCACGACATGGATGCATTAGTGCCAAAAACATATGTGCAATGCAACTGAATTTTGCAGCCATTATTTCGATAGGTAAATGCATAATTCTGCAAAATCAGCGAGTACATAAAAAGACTTTATCTTTGGGGGAGAGATTGTGGATTTCCCTTAGTAATTAGTTTCCAAAATTGCAACAAAGCAGATCATGGATGACTGCATGGGGGAGATAAGTGAAGTGCTGTAAAAATGGCTTAAATACCATATCTCTTGAGCTTTTCTTCAGGGTGACCAACTGTCCCTTATTTTATAGGATTGTCCCATATTTGAGTCCACTGTCCTGCATCTCAGACTGTATGGTGTCGGAACGCTGTTTGTCCCGTAATTCGGACTTTAAATTTCACTCACATGCAGTACCTGCTCTCCTCATGCTTGCACATTCTTACAGCTCTGGCAGCAACTCTCCTCCCCCAACCCATTCGGATCCCTAAGGCAATCTGTACCTTAATTTTCTCCCCTGCTTTTCCTTGATCTTCCATTGAAGTTATGGTGGATAATTAGGAGCACTCCCACAGGAATTCAAACCAATCATTTTATTGTGAAACTTTGGTCACTTGTACTAGATTTGATGGGCCTGACCCAATCTCCAGCGGGGGTGGGGTGGGGGAGCCGATCTCCGCTGGAGAAGTGGGCCCTGCAGCCATTTTACGTGGGCAGGCCAATTAAGGCCCACCCAGCGTGACGTCCAGCGGGAAGCGCTAGGCACTTCCTGTGTGGGTGGGTGGGGGGAATTCCCCAAAAGCGCTTGCGCACGAAAGAGCGCACATCTCCCTGAGGCTAAGTGCTGCCTCAGGGAGATCGTTTACACTTTGAAAAATATGAAAAATAGAAAAAAAAAATTCCCTAACATGTCCCCCTCATGTGACAATGTCACATGAGATGGGGCATGTTCATAATTTACATAATAACTTTATTAAACTTTTTGAAACCCTACATGAAACGTCATCCTGCCGGTGGATGAGGTTTCATGTTTAATCTATTTGCCACCGGGGCTCCTGTCCTGCCCACCAACCTTAAGGTTGGACGGGCAGGTCCTTTAATTGTATAATTGATCCTGTCAATGGCCTCAATTGGCCATTGACAGGTCGGCAGGCCTGCAGCTGATTTTGCTGTGGGCCCGCCTTCCTGAAAATTTAAATGGGCCGAGATCATGTCCGGGGTTCTGCCCAACATCATCCCACGTCATTTTACGCATCAGCGAGCGGGCCCTGCCCCCTGCTCGCCGATGGTAAAATTCTACCCGATGTGACAAAATTGTTGTCCTACGTGCCTCTTTCCCTCATCCTTAAATACTGGCTGAGATTTTCCGGTCCTGTTGTGGTGGGACCCACCATGGGAGATTTGGCGGCCCAGTCAAAAGTCCATTGACTTTCCTTGGTACTGGACAATCCTGGTGGTAGGTAGGGCCTGAAAACCCTGCTCACTGACCTCTGAGCTTAAATATTTAAGATCACATTTTGTTGAGATTCCAATACAAATGTTCACATATAATTCTGGTGTTTGTTTTATCTACTTTTTCATCCTTTTATATGTCATGTTTCAGTATATTGTGAACTTTCGGTCAATGCTTAAATATTTTTTTAAAAACCACAAAAGGCTACGAAAAGATAGCCGTCCAAGGATTACCTGACTTCTTTTGTGGATTGAAACAGTACCATGTCTCAAGAGGGGACAAAAGGAACTTTCCAGACTGCTGTTGACTCAATTCCTTTTCCTGAAACAATTCAAAAGGATAATTTCAAACTGAATGGATGATTCAGGTACAAAGTCACTAGCTGCATCAAACTCTCAAGGTGTGAAAGTTAGCACACAGGATGTACAATTGGTCTGGCCATACACCTTATGTTGAAAAGGACTTTGGATTTGTAACAGGTCACATGGTGAGACTGCCATGTTTGTTGCCTGCCTTGAAAACAGCAAGAAGCTGATCTGCAGAGAGAAATCCATCCAACAGCCATCGAACTAACTGCATGTCAACTGGGTAGCCAAGGTAACAAACAACCAAACTTTGAAGGTGGGAGAAGGACTCTCCCCAACTTGTTCCAACTTTAAGTTCACCTGAGAACTGATCTCCTGCAAAGTTGACTACAAGAGGCCTCGTGAAAATCCTCTGTACAAACCCTTCACTTCAGCTAAAGCATCAACTCATCTAAGAAACAACAGCCCTGCCACTAACAAGAGACTGAGATAATCATACATTTCAATTGTATTGTTTTACCTTATTTAGTCACTTGTACTATTTAATCTTTGTATGAGAGATAGTATGGGTGAGTTGAGTGGGTAAGAAGTCGCGTTTCAAACTTCTTGGGCAAGTGTATGATAATAATTAACCTTCCCTGTTTTTAAATTCATGAAAAGCTTGCTGCTGGAATTATTTAAATTGGGATAATCACTCTGTGGGTAAGAAACCACAAATCCCTCACATACAAAACACACTGATCATGGGCAAAAGAAAACACATGAATTATGTCCGTGACAATACCTACTTATGTAAAATATTTTGTATTTTAGCATTTCAATGTAACACTTGTGAATGCCTTCATCATCATTTGGAAGGATATTATAGTAAATTTTAGGAAGGCAATGGATATAATTAGATCTCTGACATAGGTTTGCAGATTCCTCAAATGGAATATGAAGATGAAATTCCTTTATATTGCAGCCCTACAGTTCTGAACCGTTACATAAATAACACTAATCCATTAAATACCGTAGGTTCAACTTTTTAGGCCAGAACCTAAGTTAAATAGTTTCCGTGCTTCAGAAGCCCTTCCATCATTTCTCCAAATAGGCTGCCAGCATTTTTAAAGAACACAGATTTTCTTCAATAGTCCAGCTCAATGAACAACATTTTGTGGTAAGGATTTTTAAAAACTTAATAGCAATCAACTGTAATCTTGTTGACTCCAATGTTTTCAGTGGATTAATTAAGCTGCAGACATTCTGGGGAAGAAGAGTCTATGAACAAAGGCATGTGTTTGTGTGGAGTGATAAAGACTCAGATGATTTACTTAGGCAGAGTGCCAAAACCAGAGGCTTTGATTCAGACTTTTTTCTACTCGACAGGCTTGGGAAAGTTGATGTCTTAAGTAGATGCTTATGGGAGACCATCGTCAGCAACATGTTCTTAATTATCTACAGTAAAATGAAAATGTGAATTGAGACAGCCAAATACTGGAAATGACACTGCACAAGCAGAGACTACATTTGAATTCAAAGCATTCATGGTTTAGTGCAGATTCTATTTACAATGCTTTTTTCTTGTCCTTCCTTGTGCTATTCTACGTTAAATTTGTGACACTCCGGCTTTAAGCCATGTATTCTAATTCAAATAGCTGAAGGTTACAAGTCAAAAGTTCTTTCTGCTTTCGGTCAATGACAAGCCACTCTGTGACTGATTTGGCTGCTGCCTATATGGTCATCGCTTTTGAGTTGCTCTATTTGCCAAAGGAAACCCACACTGGTTAATCATTCCTTTCAGTTGAACTTTTCAAAAGGCTTTAGGCTGAAAGGGATTTCTCTATCTTCATCCTTCTCAGGTTTTTGTTTGATAACTCTCCTGTTCTCTGCTCTTCCTTCCCTCCAGCACTAGGATTCTGCCTTTTTAGAGTGCTCTGGTAAGCAACTGAAGGGCCAAGTATGTTGTTAGCAAGATCTTGTGAGAACAGGAAAATGATAAAGCTGTAGGCCAAATCAAAATTGGGAATTTTATGATGTCATGCTCATGTATAGCATCAGTACCCAATGAACATTTTATTTGTTTTATACTTAATAAATGTTTTTCACTCCCCAGTTCCATCAGGTACAATCACTAAACATGAATGGCTTAGCAATTCTTCTGCACAAACTAAACTGGTGTAAATTGGCAGGCTAGAAATATGTCAGAGTTTGAAATGGAGTGGGAACAGTTTCTCATCATCATGTCAATATCGATAATCAAAATATCACGGGGCCTTATTCTCTTATTTTTATAGGGCAAAATATTTTTGTTAGCTATTAGTAGCTCTGACATCATCAATGACATGGTGGTGAAAGAGATATACAGGAAATTATTATTATCATACAGCTGAATCATTAAGTGTAAGAGATCAACCCATTCGCAGACACTCATCAGAGTAGGCCCATCTAAATGATAAAGTCCCAAAGATGTTTCACATAAAGCAAGATTCCAATGATAAAATGGGCACTTCTCTCTCCAAGATCATGAATTCTAATTTCAAAATGATACTGTGAATTGATCATGAAATTGGGCTACACTAGTAGCGCAAATGAACTCATAACGAATCAACAGCCTGTTTTATACCATACCAATTTTCATTTCCACTCAAGAAGTCAATAAAAAAGAAAATCAGGCACTGTGTAAAACAGGCTGCCAATTCACTATCATCCCATTTTGCATTACTGCTATAGAATAGTTTTGCCTAAAGAGTCTCCTGACACACAAACTGCCAAGGGCAAGGATTGTATATTAGAAAAGAGCACTGGCATTCTAATATGCCATCCAAAAAAACAGCCAATCCAGTACACACAGAAGGTGAAAATGTTTTAACAATATGAAGTGTAATTTCTGCAGGAGGCCTCCTGATTGTTCATCATAACTTTGAAAGATGATATTTGGACAGCTGGAGAAATGGTGCAACACTGTGGAAATTAATGACATCTATTCCTTCCTCTTTTTACATCTTCCAACCAAGGTCCTCTTTCATTCGATATAGGTCAAGCACTGCAGCCCTACCTACAGAATTTATGGGCTGTCCTGAATACTTGGTATGCAACCATAAACATTGAGTTGTTGCAATTGTCTGCTAAAGGGATTCAGTTACCAAGCTGGGAGCAATCATCCCCTCTTTGGATAAAACCATTGCAGAACTATCTTCAATTGAAATGGCCAACAAGTGATTTGAGGCTTGGAAGTGGGTTTCTCTTATCCAATGTGTTTAACAACATTAAAAAGAAAATAGGAAAGCTGGCCTACAGTATTCCAGTTTTGGAAGAGTATTTGTTTTGAATGGCTCTCCCATTTCCTATAGAGAACTTGGTAAGTTACATATTTACTTCATTTTTTACAAACTAAGGGGCAAGATTACACAAGATCATTTCAGATGCCGGAAGTAAATCTGATGCTGTGTGATTTCAACCCATGGCTAGCCCACTAGAAAGATAGCTAACACATGTCTGAAAAAGCACTACAAAAAGAGGAACTAACTCAGATTTAGTTCAATAGACTTGCATCCCATGACAGCACAGAATCACTGTGTGGCTGCATGATGATACAACTACAGGAACCACTAAATATCATGACTTTGTGAATCAGTGACCCCGCACCACCACTGTCAACCTCAGTAACAGAGAGCTTCTTTATGCAAGCTACTCAAGAGGCAAGAATGAAGAGAGTAGAATCCAAGGAGAGGGAAGAGAATGTGACAGTAACATGATTTAGCAAAGTACATTGAAGGAGGAGAGAAAAAGAGAAAGAGAAATAAAAGTAGACAAAATAAAGGGAAATAGTTTAAAGAGAGGAAAGATGTAAATATAAAGAACACTCATTATATGTCTGTGATAATAATGTTGACAGCTGTGTATCATTCCAGATGTACAGATATTTCTGGTTTGCTAGCCTGAAATTTATGACAACAGTGCTTCTTTAATGCGCTTTCTTCAATGGGAGATATCTTTAAAAGCATGCATTAATATACTTTTTTTAAACAAGCTTCCTCTTCTAGGGAAGGCAAAAGGTTTCACAATCTTTGTAAAAGTATTCTAAGTAGTTTATAACAGTGAAAAACAATTGCTGAACAACTATAGAAAACTCTAGGCGGTTTCTTTTAGAATGACACTTAAGCCTGCATTAATCATCTGACCATTTCAGGTTGGCTTAATATCATCAAAACTTTTCTTATTTTATTTATATAGCAAGTATACACAAAAGAAGCATTCATCTGTAACAGTATTTATCACATTTCTAGTGTATCATTGAAAAATACCATCCATTTAAAAAAATACAATACTTGTTAACCCTTCAAGTCCTTAATCTGCAGTTCATGTTTCATAAGAAACCTTCTTCAACAATTATTATTTTGGATGCGTAATTTCTTAAGTTGCATTAGAACAAACTATACTCCAACCAACATGAATCTAATTGAAACCACCCTTTGAACAAACAATGCTTTCAAACTCTTTTGATATTTAATTTTAGATCAACAACAAACTAGACATTTACCCACGTAACAACAATGACCGATTGTAATTCACAAATAATTTATTGGTTATAATGTATTTTAGAAATTTTGAGGGTGGGATAAGGTGGACTACGTAAAAACAAGTTTGTTCTTTCTTTGAAGACATGTATTAACACTCTACATCATGTTATGACAGGATGAGTTATGCCCCACAACTCCCAATAGGTTATCTAAGAAAGGAGGGTAATCTGAAGCTGATTCCATTTACTTTACTCCCTTTCATTTCCTAATGGTTCAATCAAAAGTGGTAAAGTTCTAGAAGGTCATTTATAGCACAATAAATCAGTTAATTACCTGCTACATCAGTTAAAATGGGCTAAAATGGCTTTGATGTAGCTTCTGCTGAATAAAAGTAGAAGATTTGGAGAATCAAGGAAATTCAGTGTCAATACCACAAAAAATAGAAAATGACTCTGCAAAAAAAAAAAAACCTGTGAAGAACCACTTTACTGGCTCAAGAAATCCTGAGGCCTTTGCCCTTTATGCAAGTGTGCTAGAGCAAAATCCTTGTCTCCATATTCTAAAGTCAGAGATCCTGTTGGAATGCTTGACACGAGGTCACCGGTGTGCCAGCAGCAGACTGTCCTTGGTTCATTAGTGGTGCTCACCCCAGTTCACTAGCAGAATTCCCAAGAATGGTATAAGGGGAAGAATTTCCAGACGTTGGCTGGGAGTTTCTGAAACATGCCCCCTTGACATCCATAATGACTGCAAATAAAAAATGAGGTTGAATCTGGCAGTACCACCTTCCACCACAGAGTTGGTTGGTGGTGGGCCACCTGCCTGTTTTCCACCTTTGATTTAGGCTTGAATTTTGGACCCAATGTAGCAATGAAGAACCAACAACTTGCTCAATTTGGATTGGCCATTCAGTCTGCATAGTATATCAGTACCATTTGCAATATCATGGAATTTTGGACATCATGTTACCTGATAAACTTGAGGTCATCCCAATGCCTCGATTTTAAAAATCTCATTCCAGTTTTCAAATCCCTTCATGGCCCTATCTCCTCCAGCTCCACAACATTGCATGATATCTGCACTATCTAATTCTGGTCTCTTGCTCATCCCTGATTTAAATTGCCCCACCATTGTTGGCTGGGCCTTCAGTTGCCTGGGCTTATAAATTCTCTCCCTGAACTACTCCTCTCTTTCCTCCTTTAAGACACTCCTTACCTACCTTTTTGATCAAGCTTTTGGTCATTTTCCCTAGTGTTTGCTTATGAGGCTCTGTGTCATATTTTGCTTTATAATGTTCCTGTGAAGGGCCTTGGGATATTTTATTACATTGAAGGTGCTATATAAATACAAGTTGTTGTTGAAAAATCTATGTACAAGCTTTCTTCACAGAAAATGATGGGCTTGTTGCCCATTGCAAAATAAGTCTCTGTGAATGGCTGATTGACTGATTTAGCGAATGTCATGAATGGTGGGTTGGAAGGATCTAGTAACATAAAAGTGTAATGCAGGACTGACCTTTATATCCATGGAATGAGCCACCCATTTGATAAATGTGGTCTGCGGGTTGGTTTCTAGGAGATAGTACACGTACACGTCAGCCTCTTTTGTGAAGTTGAACCATCTTCTGACATGCCCGAAAGGACTTTCTGTGTGTATTTAACATGACCTTTAGCTATATCTGTCTTTCTTATCCCCTAAGAACTCAAATCTAGCAGCAACGTCGAAATCCCCAAAGGAATTGCAATCCTGTCTAACTTGGTTCCTTCAAGCACAACAGCAGCTGGAAACAAGATGGCTATAAAAAAATTGGTTTTTGAAATAAAAGTCTTGCAAGGCAAAAAATATTCAGACCTAGGCACCTAAATCCAGGTGGGACCTAGACCTGAGGCCTTTGTAAGATTTGCACTGATCAAAGCAGAGCTGCCAAAAAACCATCACTGGTACAGTTGAGCCTACACTTCTGCTGATGACCTTATCCACCAAGCAATCTGGGAGGTAGCACATTAGGGATGAACAATAGACCACTTACATTCATTAAAGCACTGGAAATACTAACTTCAGATCTCTCTTAATATTGGGCAAACAATCCTTAAAAGACCATACATCTCAGGCTGAAAACTACCAATCAGATTAGTTAACAATTAAATTAAAGCAGAAGCAAGAGCAAAGAGGTTTCATCAGATTACAGTTAATTTTTTTAAAAAAATTATTTTATGGGATGTGAGCATTGCTGGCAAGGCCAACATTTGTTGCCCTTCCCTAAATGCCCTTGAGAAAGTAGTGGTGAGCCACCTTGAACTGCTGCAGTCCATCTGGTGCAGGTATACCCATAGTGCTGTTGGAAGAGAATATGGCTTCAGACCAGCGTTTAAAATGTTCGAAACATCATAAAGGTTTTGAAACTTTGATAACTTGAATAATTAATATTATTATTCCCATTAGTATTTCCATTAGACCAATCTTATTCAACTGTTTGATGAAGCAGAGATCCATGAAAGTATAAAACAAAAACAGAATTACCTGGAAAAACTCAGCAGGTCTGGCAGCATCAGCAGAGAAGAAAAGAGTTGACGTTTCGAGTCCTCATGACCCTTCGACAGAACTTGAGTTCGAGTCCAAGAAAGAGTTGAAATATAAGCTGGTTTAAGGTGTGTGTGGGGGGCGGAGAGAGAGAGAGAGAAGTGGAGGGGGTTGGTGTGGTTGTAGGGACAAACAAGCAGTGATAGAAGCAGACCATCAAAAAATGTCACCAACAATAGAGCAAAAGAACACATAGGTGTTAAAGTTGGTGATATTATCTAAATGAATGTGTTAATTAAGAATGGATGGTAGGGCACTCAAGGTATAGCTCTAGTGGGGGTGGGGAGAGCATAAAAGATTTTAAAATATTTAAAAATAATGGAAATAGGTGGGAAAAGAAAAATCTATATAATTTATTGGAAAAAAAAAACAAAAGGAAGGGGGAAGCAGAAAGGGGGTGGGGATGGGGGAGGGAGCTCAAGACCTAAAGTTGTTGAATTCAATCTTCAGTCCAGAAGGCTGCAAAGTGCCTAGTCGGAAGATGAGGTGTTGTTCCTCCAGTTTGCGTTGGGCTTCACTGGAACAATGCAGCAAGCCAAGGACAGACATGTGGGCAAGAGAGCAGGGTGGAGTGTTAAAATGGCAAGCGACAGGGAGGTTTGGGTCATTCTTGCGGACAGACCGCAGGTGTTCTGCAAAGCGGTCGCCCAGTTTACGTTTGGTCTCTCCAATGTAGAGGAGACCACATTGGGAGCAACGAATGCAGTAGACTAAGTTGGGGGAAATGCAAGTGAAATGCTGCTTCACTTGAAAGGAGTGTTTGGGCCCTTGGACGGTGAGGAGAGAGGAAGTGAAGGGGCAGGTGTTGCATCTTTTGCGTGGGCATGGGGTGGTGCCATAGGAGGGGGTTGAGGAGTAGGGGGTGATGGAGGAGTGGACCAGGGTGTCCCGGAGGGAGTGATCCCTACGGAATGCCGATAGGGGGGGTAAATTTCTCTCTCTCCCCCTTCTCTCTCTCTCCGCCCCCCACACACACCTTAAACCAGCTTATATTTCAACTCTTTCTTGGACTCGAACTCAAGTTCTGTCGAAGGGTCATGAGGACTTGAAACGTCAACTCTTTTCTTCTCCGTCGATGCTGCCAGACCTGCTGAGTTTTTCCAGGTAATTCTGTTTTTGTTTTGGATTTCCAGCATCCGCAGTTTTTTTGTTTTTATCTCCATGAAAGTATGTTGATTCAATGCCCCAGAAATTCCCCATTTCATTGAAGTGACAGCAACAGTGACAAAGGAAGAACAAGAAGGTATATTACAAAATTAAACATGGCTACTAAGCACAGTAGGGTTCAAATACATCAGGCTGGTCTCCCAGAAATCTCCCTCTAATCATTCAGACAAAGTTAGTTGTGCAGACCTTATATATAGGGGCTATATTAAATTAATCTAAATCACTTTTATTATTCATACAATCATTGCAGCTCGGGGGGAGGTGTACTGCAAATTCACCAGAAGGATGCCACGGCTCAAATGGTTAAATTATAAGGATAGGTTGCATTTCCTTTACTGTATTCTCATGATTAAAGGGTGACCTAATTGAGGTGTTTAAGATGATTAAAAGATTTGATTGGGTAAATAGAAACTATTTCCTCTCTTGAGGGAGTCCAGAACAAGAGGGCATAGCCTTAAAATCAGAACTAGGCCATTAAGGGGTGATGTCAGGAAGCATTTCTTCATACAAAGGATAGTTGAAATCTGAAACTCTCTCCCCAACAAGCTGTCAAGGCTAGATCAATTAAATGTTTCAAAATTGAGTTTGTTGGATTTTTGTTAATAAAGTGTATTAAGGGACATGGACAAAACAGGTAAACTGAATGAAAATAAAAATTAGCCACGAATGGTTGTAACAGGTTCGAGGGGATGAATGACTTATTCCTATTCCTGTGTTGCATAGTGATCCTGTATCTCATATGGATTTGGCAACCAGTGCCTATTTAAGTTCTCCGAGACAGATGTGACTCATCAGCTGCTTTAAGTTGCGTCAGCATTTGAAATAGATAATGTGCTGGATTTAACAAGGCACCATCGTCCGTGCCACCCAGCTAAAACGTCAGGGAGAGCCCTGCAGCCATTTATTCTGGGGAGCAGGTGGTTAGAGGTGAAAACGTTTGATGACTCCAGCCTCAATAGTTTCTTGGGGGCCAAAGTTTCAAATTTTCACTATCTTTTGTATGAAGAAATGCTCCATCACTCCTGAATGGCCAAGTTCTGATTTTAAGGTTATCCGCCCCTCTCTTGAGAGGAAGACCTGCCTTAGAGAACTTCCAGCAGCTACAAGCAGTCCCACATTGATTGACAGGTCAGCCCAGGGCTGAGTTGGCAAGGCCCAATGAGGTGCGTGAAGGGGCAGGACTCAAGAGGCTCGGGAGAAGAAGACCTTGGAAGAGGGCTATGTCCCATGGGCTCTTCAAAGGAAGCTCACAGCCATCTTTCCTGACACCAGCCTGCACAGCTAAAGCTGCCAGGCTTCCCAACAGGCACAGACCTTCCCCTGCCGGGGTATAATACTGGCAGCGGTGGGATGAGGCTCTTAAGTGGCTGTTAATTGGCCACTCAAGGGCCTCAATAGGCGCAAAAACTGTCCCTGTTTAATGGGGGTGGAGGCATGGGTGTATGTGTAGATGGATGTTACTTGCTCTCCCGCCTTCATACCCACCAGTAGGGGCAGCTTGTAATCTAGCCCAATGTGTATTTCCGATGCACAGGGACAATCTGTTTGTAACAAGCAGTAATAAAATTAAAGTAGCCACCCATCCCCAAAGATTCCAGATTAAATATCAAGATTAGAGACTTTTATGATTTGAAATAGAGTAGATCTCCAAACATTTAAACATGATTCCACTTATGGCATCCAGTGACAGTGAGCAGAATTTTGCCCTTGGCTGGCGGGTGGGCCCCACCGGTTTGGCGGCGGGCGGGCAGCTGAAACGGGGCCTGCTACCTTTTTGAGTGGGCAAGCCAATTAAGGCCCGCCCAGCGGCCTGCCCGACGGGAAGTGCTATGCACTTCCTGTGTAGGGGGTGGAGGGAACCCCCATCTGTCAAAGTGCACTCTTTCGTGCATGCGCGCATAAGAACGCACTGCTGCCTGTGGCAAAGTCTTGTCTCAGGGAGATTCGCGAGAGGTAAGTAAACTCCAAAAATAGAAAAATATTAAAATTATTAACATGTCCCCCTCATGTGACAATGTCACACAAGATGGGACATGTTAATAATAAACACATAAAATTTATTAATTTAAAAAAAAACGGACATGAAACTTCATCCCGCCAGTGGATGAAGTTTCATTAATAATCTGCAGCCCGCTGGGGCTCCTGGCCTGCCCGCCAGCCTTAAGGTTGGCCGGGCAGGGTGTTTAATAAGGTTAATTAGCCTGTCAATGGCCTTAATTGGCCATTGACAGGCTGGCGGGCAGACAGCGGGTTTCGCTGTCCACCCGCCTTCATGAATATTTAAAAGGACCGGGATGACGTCGGGGGTTCCTTCTGACGTCATCCCGCGTCATTTTCCCCTTGGCGAGCGGGCCCCGCCCCCAAATCACTGAGGGGAAAATCCTGGCCAGTGTCAAACAGACCCAGGTAAGGACAACACAAATCATTTTACTCTACCTGAACCTGGTTCAATTCCAAACCTCAGGAGGATGACTCGATTATATGTGTGTGAATTTTTCCAATTCCTGCACAAGCCGTTCTTATCATCTTTCTGAGCAAAGGAGACAATTCAATAGAAAACTATAAGCTGATTCATACTCTGGACATGCAACCATTAGAAACTGGGATGGAACGGCCAAAGTTTATTTCGCACAAAATTCTTAAAGGATAATTGTATGTATTTGCATTTCTGGGACAGAGCTTCAGCCCCTGGTGATTGTTGCACCCTGACTTTCCAACCAATGGAGGACTGTGGGGGTATGCCCAAATGTATTTTCAATTGCTAAAGCTCAAGCAAGAGTGTAATTTCAGAAATTGATGACTTTGCAGCCTTCCTGAAAACTGGTGTTCACACTATTGCTCCGATTGGCCAGAATATTACACTCGTCGGGTGGATGTGCGCCCGACCCAGACGAGCGTAAAATGATGTGGTATTTTGGTCGGCAGGTGCATGCGGGAGTTGGCAGCATGTCTACCGACAAATAAAAGACCTATTAAGGCCATTAAAGTCATAATTGAAAGAAATTTTTCACTTCCCGTCTAACCTTACGGTTGGCAGACAGGTGAAAAGGCGAAGTGGCTTTTGGACTTTTTAGGAAACTTCATCAACGGGCAAGATGAGGTTTCCAACAGCTATTAAAAATTAAATAAAAATTTAAACGTTTCATTAATAACATGTTCCTGCTCATGTGACAAACATGAGGGGGTGTGTTTTTTAACAATTTAAATTCTTTATTTTTGTTTCTTAAAATCTTCATATCCCTGAGGCAACTTTGTGCCTCAGGGAGCTTTTCTTGCGTGCACCTGCGCACATGTGTGGAAGTTCGCACTCACCCTCCCCCCTCCCCCACCCCGGCCTCTTGCCACACAGGCAGTGCTGAGCTAAGGCCCTCCCAGCGTGAATTCGCAGTCTGGCCCCGATCCCTCCCACCTGCCCCCGCCAAGCCCACTAGACAAGGGCAAAATCCTGCCCATTGTATGCAAATGAAGATTCCGATGTGAGTGAACAATATATTAATCCCCAGCATCAGTAGCATCAGCATCATTATTTCCTTATGTCATAGGTAATTCTAGTGTGTTGCTCACTGTTTTGATGCACAAGCAACTGAAGCTGCTTTATTATAAAATTCACATGTACAGTATTCTTAAAAAAAGTAAGTGCTCAGGGCATGAACACAAGCTTAGAGTTCAGATGAAGAGTACACACATTAAACCATGCCTGCTGTGTAGAGACCTTGCGAGTGGACAATTAAGATTGCAGATCAGGCTCCGATAATGTCATTGAGTCCAGACTGCAATTTTAATATTTGTGGCTTTCCTGCAAGGTCAACCGAGTAGGAAGAGGAGCCACAGGCCAGCAGACCCCAAAAAAGGCAGTTAATATCTTTCTGGGGGCTAGGAGGATCAGGAGTGCTCCTTCGTGTCATACAAGGAAAGTTCAGGCCTCTCCTGCACTGAATTTACCCCCATTCCCCCAATCATGAGCTCCTTTCAACTGTATACCTGAACAGTGGTCTCCTGCTGACCAACATCCTGCTCCTATCCGCTGGCCATTTATTGTTGGTGTTGGCTTTCTGCTGCACAACTGCCAGCCTGAGTTAAAATCAGGACTTGTGCTTCTCTTGATTTATAATACTATCTGAATTCTGACAGTACCTGATTACTTTTCATGATGAGAATTACTGATATTTTCACTGCCGCAAAAGGGTCAACTTACTGCAACACTAAAAATTGAAAACTACGGGTGGAATTGTCCCAAATTTGCACTAAGTGCAGTAGTGGGCTGGATTTAACTGCCGGCCGCTCGGTAGGTTTCCATGCTGTATCGTCCCAAATCCGCTGCATTACTTATGCATTCCTAGGAAACATAACATTTCCATGGCGGGCGGGCTCTCATTTGCCCACCCCAGCACGCTGGGCGCTATATTTGAAGTCCAGCTGCACGTACACATCCCAGTGCTTCCGGCCCAGGACTGCAGCAAAGAAAATATGGTCTCAAAAGGCAAGAAGACTAC
The DNA here is from genome assembly GCF_017639515.1 of Carcharodon carcharias. Lineage (NCBI taxonomy): Eukaryota > Metazoa > Chordata > Chondrichthyes > Lamniformes > Lamnidae > Carcharodon > Carcharodon carcharias. The sequence continues at coordinate 54,209,255 of NC_054480.1, forward strand.
AGCTCTCCAGCACCTTTTAGAAGCCCTGGAGGCCCGCTGTGATGTCTTCTATCCTTGCTCTGGCCGCAGGTGGGACAGCTACATTACCACTTCAGCTTGGTAGTCAATGGGAGCCGTGGTCAGTACCAATGCTGGACAGAAGAGGTTGGCCATCCAATGCAGATAGAGGATGAATGATCTCATCTGTGCAGTCAAGGTATGGCAACTATCTCATCACTCTAAACTCTCACATGCAAGTCCATCACACGTTCACTGGCATCTCACTCACTGCCAACTCAAGGGACACCAATACCCATTCTCATACACATACCCCCACATGTCCATCTGGCCTCATCTCTGGAGACTGCCTCCTCAGCCCTCACCATTTTGAGACCACTTGCACAGATCAACATGTGCCCCCACACACACACCCTGGGATTCTCTCCTCTCCCAATCCTGCAGCTTCTGCCCTTGCCTGAAGCTACTTCTCCCCATTCCCCAAGCAAGACTTGCCCTGCAGCCATTGAAAAGCCACCCACATATGGTTGATCTGATAGGTAGAGACCTGCCCATGAGCCCCCCTAAAAGTGATGGCAGTGTTGTCTGTGAAGCCTGGTGCTGATAAATGCGAGTGCTAACTGAAGCAAAATAGGCAAACAAACGAAGTCCTGAGCGAAGTTCAGCCTGCCAAGTGCACGTCGCTTATGTGCTGCTGTGAGGCACGTCGACGTGTTTTTCTACCAGTGTGGGCAGATGATCCAGTGGAGGGGCGGGGGGTTGGGGGGGGGGGGGGGGGGGGGGGGAATATGCTGATATATTACAATGAGGTTTCTGACATCCAACGACCGGAAATGTGGCCCGCCATCAGCAGGCTGAGCAGACAATCGCAAACTGGTTTCATGACGTTGTGAAACTGATCACGCCATATTGTCCACTCACGCCATTGAATATGCCCTTGCAGGATAAGATAGCACACAACCAGAGTCAGCAGGAGGGGGACAGGTATTCAGCATGTCCTAGCCCCAATGGAGGCACTAGCCATTGCTGGAATGGGGCTGAGCCTGTGGCTGGAACTCGGGCTAAATCAATTAAAAATTGTTCCTCATCCTTATACATAAGCTGCCTTCACACATCCCACTTCCTTGTCATCCTCAAATCCCTTCTGGCTCACAAGATACATATAGTGTAAGCATAGGCCTCTTACTTTCCACCCCTCCCCTCACCACAACCTTATCCTTGTGCCTTTGTCCTTTCAGATACTCAAAAAGTGCAACTTGAGCAGTGGGGGCACAAAAAAAGAGTGATGATGAAGATGCACCATCACTTGGTCTCACACTTGCATCCATCAACCCAGATACTGGCACTGCACAGGTCAGATTAGAGATGTGATCTTCGTGTGATGAGACACTGGGGTGGCCCGCAGCCAATATAGAGAGGAAAAATAATGCATATACCAGTTCACTGCAGGATGAGGTCACACAGGTGTTCTGCTGCACAGAACTCAGATGAAGACTTCAATAGGGCATGTAATCTGCTTGTGTGTTGCGGCTGTCATGGTTGAACAGCTGGCAGTATGTGTAAGCTGTGATATGTGGGTTTGAAGCTTGCACAGTCCTCAGGGTATGAGGCTGTAGTGAAACATGAATGTTAGGTGTGAGACAATGGTCAGAGATTGAAGTCTGATGGGTATACTCAACAATATGCAGGAAGCCTGTGAGAAAATCTGCATTCACTATCAAGGAGCATGGAGGAATCCAGCACCAGCTTGGCACAGGGCTTTGTGCAGAGCTTGGAGCCCATCCTTTCCAGCACAGAAATGGTGGCCAACCCCATCAACAAATTTGTGGACCTAACCATGTTGTAGTGTCTGATGCCCAATGCCTTAGCTTCCATTGTATACAAGGAATTTACATCAGAATTCTGAGTACTGCAGTGGAAGCTCAGATTGCAATCATGCAAGGTCAGTCAGCCTGCTGCCACGGAAGTTCTGATTGCTGCTATCATGGTTGTGGATACAAGTGTACAAAGGAGCTTGCAGGGTATCAAAGCAGTTCTCCATCAGCTTACTGGAACTGCTGTTCGAGGTGCTGCCAGTAGTCACAGTGGCTCCATGGAGTTCCACGGAGTTGTTCACTCTCAGGAATGACAGCATTCCTGCTCACACCCCTGCCAGTGCTCTTGATGTTGCCTGTCAACCAGCCAGTCCAGACTGCTGCATATGCTGAGATGGTGCAGTTTGATGCCGGGCCTTCTAGGCCCAAAGCTGCTCAAGGTTGTCATCCATGGCCATCGGTAGTCTTCTCCAACGAAAGTCAGCAGCTGGCCACTAGCTATGCTATAGCCATTGAGTTAGCACTGCATAGGAGCAGTAGGACAAATGAATGCACACAAAAGACGGGTGCAAAGGGAACACACAGTTTCATAGCAACATTCATTTTTGCATTGTGGCCAAGGTGATGACATGATGGTCAGTGTCAGAGGGACTATTGGACTGTGGATCAATGGAAAATTGGAGTGTGGTTATTGTTGTCACACTTGGATTAGTTCTTCCCATACAGCTCTGGCAGAAGGGGTTGCCACCTTCCTTCCTCGTTCTCCCCATACCACCTCCTCATACACAGCTGGTGGCAAGGGCTGCCGCCTCATGATGGCGAGAATGTGCTGCATGCAGCAAACCACCATGAATCCTGAGACACACTCAGTTCAATGCTGCAGGGTTCCTACAGAGCAGTCTAGGTAGTGGAATTGTTGTTTCAATATGGCAATGCTCTGCTGTCTCACATTTCTTAAGACAGCATGGCTCTCATGTCATGCATGCTATGCACATGTGCATGTGTTGTGAAACTGTGACATGAGTCATGTAATCAATCGATAGCCCTCGTCACCCAAAAGGGTTTGCCTTGGTCACTGAAATGTAGCTGGCACAGCAGACTCCTGCAGATTGAAAGTGTCATGACTGCTGCCAGGACACCAGGGACTCACCTGCATGATGTGCTGGATGGTTAGCTGGATGTTGAAGGAGTTTTTTTATGGTTCCGGTACATGACAGAGTTAACATGCTGTGTCCAGATACTGATGTGCCATCTATGGCGTGCTACACCATGGGGAAGCCTGGAATCACAGCAAATTCTTGTGCTCACTTTGTCTATTCATCTCTGACAATACATAATAAAATGTAGTTAGCTCTGTTTGAATTGAGAGTGCACAACAATGGATGGCAAACTGTGAAATGTTGCAGCATCTCCATGCATCACCAGTCTGGAAGTTCATTGCCATGGTCACTTAAAATGCCACTGGCAATCTGGTACTTACCCTGCTCTGGGGTTGAAATTGTGGCTACAGCATGTGGCAGTTTCATTGTAGTTGTCCTTACTGAAGCATTAATGTCTTGCACATTGTTCCTTGCTGAAGTTCAGGCAGGAGAATTGTACCCTGAACACCCTGGGCATATATGGCTTCCTGCTGAGAACCTTTCTACCCCTCTTCCCTCTTCTCCTACTGCACCCATGCCAAGGAGCAACTGAGGTAGAAGCTTTAAAGGCAGTGAAATGTCCTTCAGCACCTATCACACCATTCCCTGTTTTACAACTTGAATCATCTATGGATAGCACCTAACGTACATAGAACCATAGCAACAACCAGTAGAAATCAACCAGCAACTAACCTGAAATAGAGCCGGTGTGGGTTACTTCCTGCTGCTTAACGCATGGTTAGCTGTGTGAGCTTAAGAGATACTTGCTGGAGCATGGACCTCCAAAATGACAGTGCTGGCATTAAATCAGTGTTGTACATTGACTGACACTGTGGTCTGCCTGCTCTGAATACCTCTGTCAGACATTAGCTATGCAGGTGCTTTCACAAAGATGGAGAAGATGCCATTTTGGTTTCCAAATGGCATCTACAACACTCAAACAAGCAGCTCCTACTGAGCTCAATTTTGCACCCTGTATTTTGTAAGGAAATACAAAATGAAGCTCATCAAGCCTGTCTCTTCTAAAGGCCAGATACAACTAGTATTCTAGCTTGGCCTAAATAGCCAAGTGGTTATGGTACTGGGCTTGTAACCCCAAGATCAAGAGTTCAAATCTCACAATGGCAAACTATGAAACAATGTAACTTCATCTGAAACAGATGGAAACGGGTTTGTACTCGAAAGAGTTACAGGTAGGCAATGCATCAGCTTAATAGGGATGATCTGCTGGAAACTGATTGCCTTCAATGATTCCCTATATACACTGAATAACCCATTCAGGCAGGTGGGTGACTGCTGTGCAGTCGGACGCACAACAAAAAGCTGGCTCTCATGGCTGGCTGAAAAGCCAAGAGTCTGAGAAGGCTGAAAACAGGAGTTAGTGGTTCCTATTCCTGCAGGGTGATTGGTGAATCAGGGTGAATTAGTTTCCACTGAGATGTTCTGATTAAATAGTATTTACTGTACTAATGTTTCATAGTTTTGCACTCACAGTCAGAGTTAAATAACCTGCTTACTCCTACATTATCCAACCCTCTAAGCATTTTAGAGACCCCCATCATGTTCCCACTCAATCTTCTTTTCTGTGTAGATAAATGTAAGGTAATGCACACTCATACAGCATATTTGATAAATTATGCACACAATGAGTTATTACCTGTTAGCAAAAGTGGGAAAAGAAGACTAGAGTATGATTACTAATCATTCACAGAAATTATTAGGGTAATATCAAAATTGTTCGTAGAAACACTATGCTTCAGTCCAACATAACGTGGTGCTAAATCTGTGTTGAGGATTCCAAGGCATATTTTGGTTTTATTTTCACTCTGATTATAATGAAAATTGTCTGATTATAATGAAAAGTGATTTTTGTCATCACCTTATCTCAGTGTAAAGTAGGACAGAATGCACATGGGACCATCATCAATTGGGGCTACTGGAAGCAATACTGACACAATGATCATCTGAGTCTGACATTGCAGGCAAGGTGGACTTAATGGAGATACCCACTGAAGAACATAACTTATACATGATGCATCTGGGAAAGCCAAATTAACCAACCAAGAAGAAACAAAACAAATGGAGGCTTAGAAAGCTTATTAACATTGCTGGTGAGTGCTGTTCAGTTAAATCTCTCTCTGCCATGCAGTATATTTTTTATTTAACAACTTTCTGCCTATCACAGGATGCAAATGTATTTGAAAATATGTTGTTTTCTATTTACAACCTGCAAAGAACAGCTGATCCTTGTTGCATTAGACTCCAGTATCTTCTCCTGCACTCTGCACACCCACATAAAAACTGTGATCACTAGCAAAGGTGTCAAAAATCATCAGGCACTCTTAATGAGGTAGCTGATGATTTTTGACAAATAATGATGAATATATTAACTTACACAGCACCATCTAGCAAGACAACCAATATTTTATTTGTGAAATACTTCCACAGACATTTCAATTCCACTTCTTCTGAACTTCTTGAAGTGCATACTATGCAAGATAATAATAGGACAGGTGAGGGACTTAGATCCATACCAGCCATGCTGGCTGGTCTGAAGCAGTCAGTGTATAATAAGATGTTTTCCACTCAGATTAGAGTTTGAAAGCCCGAGAAAGCTGGTTACAAATACACTTACGAGTTGTACATTTTGTGTGTGGAGTCCAAAACTGTACACTAAAAAGAGAATGAAAGCCAGCAGGATGCATTTTGAGTTTTCTCCCAGATGCATTGCTTGATAAACACTGATACATTGTCTTCCTGCTAGGATGCAACTTCAGTCTGTACTGTGCCTAGGCTTCTACCAATGGTGCTTTTCAATTAACCACCAGGAAGTGGACAGGGAAGTTTGAGGTAATTTGGACTCGACTTAGCACTTTTGCCTGACAGATTGGATAGACTGGCAACTCCATTGGGATCATGGCTACAAATCCATATCCTACCATCTTACATAATAATACTTTGAGTTTGCTGGTAACATGAGGGGTTCTGTTAGTTTAAGTGGGTCCTTCTTTCGAGAACGGACATGGCTGCTTTGTGTATTTTTCTGTCCATCTATGCCACAGGGAACAAGATACTTTCTATCGCTGAATTAAACCCTGCACTTCTTTGGCTTGCCAACTCTCCAGGTTTATCCCAGCGTCTCCAGGAACTAAAGACTAATTATCAGAACGCTATTGTGAGCAACCTGGGAGAAAAATATTAATGGCACTAAGAGATAATTTTCTTTTAAATCTTTTATTATTATTTATAAAAATATTGGCAGGGAGAAGAAAAGAATTATCCAATCAGGCGTGGAGAGGTGGTGTGTGGTAAAAATAGACATATTGGTGGGCCAATGGCAGGAGCATGGTGGGGATGGGGGCAGCGGGAGCAGTTGGAGATGTGATGAAAACTCCAGGAATACATCCAGAGGTGGCAACCCAAGTTTAAGTAGAACTAGTCAAACCAAATTCTAGTTTATTATTACTGTAACTCTTTCGAGTACAAACATGTTTCCATCTGTTCCTATTCAGATGAAGTTACATTGTTTCATAGTTTGCCATTGTGAGATTTGAACTCTTGATCTTGGGGTTACAAGCCCAGTACCATAACCACTTCAAAAACAGAATTACCTGGAAAAACTCAGCAGGTCTGGCGGCATCGGCGGAGAAGAAAAGAGTTGACGTTTCGAGTCCTCATGACCCTTCGACAGAACTTGAGTTTGAGTCCAAGAAAGAGTTGAAATATAAGCTGGTTTAAGGTGTGTGTGTGGGGGGCGGAGAGATAGAGAGAGAGAGAGGTGGGGGTGTGGTTGTAGGGACAAACAAGCAATGATAGAAGCAGATCATCAAAAGATGTCAACGACAATAGTACAATAGAACACATAGGTGTTAAAGTTAAAGTTGGTGATATTATCTAAACGAATGTGCTAATTAAGAGATAAAAACAAAAAAACTGCGGATGCTGGAAATCCAAAACAAAAACAGAATCACCTGGAAAAACTCAGCAGGTCTGGCAGCATCGGCGGAGAAGAAAAGAGTTGACGTTTCGAGTCCTCATGACCCTTCGACAGAACTTGAGTTTGAGTCCAAGAAAGAGTTGAAATATAAGCTGGTTTAAGGTGTGTGTGTGGGGGCGGAGAGATAGAGAGAGAGAGAGGTGGGGGTGTGGTTGTAGGGACAAACAAGCAGTGATAGCATAACCACTTGGCTATTTAGGCCAAGCTTTATTATTACTGTATGTACATAATTTAATCTAACCTCTAACTTGTTAGTCGAAAACAAGGGCAGACTGAAATCACTAAAACTTCCTGAATTATTGAACAAGTAAACTCCCGAAATTGTCAAGTTTAATGATACAGAATACTGGGGAGCAGTAAAACCTGAATATTAAATGCTACATTATAATAAAACAGTAACTGGTAAAATATGAATGATTTTTTATGATGGCAGTTTTTCTGAAGTTTGCTCATTTTGCTGTAATAACAGCAACATTACGAAGGGCTAAATTTTCCAGAATCCCTGCTAGTGGGCTTAGAGGCTGGGGAGCCGGGAAAATAGGGGAAGAATGGCACCGGGATTGCTCACTGAGGCAATCCAGCTGCCTGAGCTTTCCTAGGAAGGGGCTGGGAATCAGATCAGCTGCCCGCTGCATGGAGGTGGGCAGTCAATCAAGCTGGTGAAGGCCCCAGTTAGAGATAATGTTGTGGCCTTTCTTATGTTTTGCCTCTGGAAGAGTGGGCTCCACCAGCACGCTGGAGGTAGCCTCCCTGCTCCAAACTGGCAGGTTGTCGGAGCTCCAGGCTCCATGTCCACTTGATGGGGGCTGCAATTGTGAAAGGCTGCAATTGTGGCCAATTCCAATCCACTGGACAGGCTTCCACTCCATACTGATGGACCTGCTGGACTAGGTTTTGTTTAGTTCTGCACTGCTCTGCAACTCAACGAGGGTGCCTTCATGTTGAGGTGCTTTCAAGGCCCTGACCTGCCTCAAAAGCACGCACCTCCCTTGGTAGGGCTGTTGAGGCTCCAGGAGCTTGGGTCCTTTGATTGGGCCGGCAGTATTGAGAGCCTGCCCACTTAATAAGCTGATAAACAGAGGTGGCCAGTTAGGAGGCAGCCTCCTGGCAGATTGCTCAGCCAGTCCTGTTGCTGGCAGGCATGGGGCTCAGGACTCCCATTTGGTCCTGACATTGGGGTCCTGAAGCATGTGGCAAAATCCAGCCCTAAATTTCTGCATCTTAGAAAGAGCCAAATCCATTTACAGTTTGGTGGTACTTGAAGAGAAGGGATAAAGGATGACTATTTGGGCTGCTTTGTGGCAAGGTCAAAACTTTGTCTGAAGGTGATTACCATTTTCCAAAGCGCATTGTTTTATTTTTAAAAAAAAAGACTGGTCACACATGAGGGGGTTGGGGATGGCGAATTCTCATGGGCCTGAATATTTTGGATGGTGGGGTTTCTCTTCCCGCCATCCAAAGAGTCGGCAGGGAACACATCCCCACTGACTCTGACTGCCCCGCAGCCATTTCACGCTTGAATGAGTGTCAATTGGCTGCAGGCAGGACTTCTACCCTCGCTTGGGAGGAAGTCCCGCTTTAAAGAGCTGCCGGCCAATCTGATTGGCTGGTAGCTCTCTAGCCCCTTCAGTGACAAGAGCTGTAGTAGACAGAAGAGGAAGTTGAAGAAGCTGTCTGAGCTTAAGTCGCAGGACTGGATGGCAAAGTAAATTTACGGGGTCCCAGGGTGGAGGGTGTAGCAAAAGCCTGGGGGGTGGGAAGTGGGTGACTGTGGTGTTGGGAGAGGCTGGAGGGGTGAGGGAGGTCCAGTGGCCACTGGCTAGAATGGGGTTTCTGATGGAGGTACCCCCACAACCCTTCCCACCTGAGGCCTAAGCCTGTTTATTTTTGAGCTTCTCCCATGCCAGGTAAATCCTCCTGCCAGCCTAAAAATTGAGGCTGGGCGGGAAACAGACCTTTAGTGGCCAGTAATAAGTGGCATAAATTGCTGCAAGATTGGGGTGGGCGGGAACCCAGAGGAAATCCTGTTCCTTCTATTTTACGCTCCCCCCACCCACCTAAAAACCCACCGGCAGGAAAGTGTGAAATTCAGGCGATGGTGCTTAACGTGATAAATTTGGGCAAGTGCCTCTGTGATTTTCTGCCCATTAAAGGTGAAACAAAAGACTTCATGGTTTAATGATGGTAATATGATATTTGTGGTAGTTCTGGTTCCCCCCTACCATACTCCATTCCTTTATCAAGTGGGTGGGGAATGTGTCTGTGATCCTAAAATCTCTGTACGGCTTCTACAAGGGACGAAAGCATCTCAACACCTTGTCCTACTTTATCTTTCCTGTCAGCAAGAAAACATGCTTGCTTTTTTAGGTGGTCTAGCTAAGAATGGGAACTCACCCAATATAAAACAGGTGTCTCCAGCTTTGGATATTGTAAAATACATCAGGTCGTTACATCCTGTCATCATGTACTGTTCGTAGGCTCAGATGCCATTGAGTTTTGAAGTTTTCCATTTCCTGCCATAAGCTAATGTATTTCTATCATATATTAACTGATTGTTTGAGAGTCAGACAACTGGTATGTGGCTCATCCATTGCTGTGTGGCCATGTTCAGACCAGTGAAGAGAAGCTTCTGCTCCTGCGCCGATATACAGTTCAGTACGTAGACCAGCAGCAAAAGCAATGTTAGAAAGGAAATAATGCCTAGCTTTTTCACATTGTTATTCTGCAACTGTCTGCTACATACACAGGCAGCTTTCGTACCATTAAAAAAATTGCTTTCAACCGCAATTTAGATTGGCGGATCCCATTAGGTGTAATAACAGTAATATCCATGAACTACAGAAAATGAAGCACTAAAAGAACACGTTTCCTCAGCAATCACCCTGCCACCAATCAAATGTACTGTGCTCTCCAATGATTCCCTTTATTCATAACTTTACAGCCAAGGAACCAATAATCTTTTTACTACATTGAAGCAATGAGACATCTTCTATGACATTGTGATATCATTGCAGATATTACCTGAATCCTGACTAATTCTCTCTCACATTATTCTCTTTTCTAAGCCTTAAAACCTTTTCTCCCTTATTAATTTTGTCGCTAATCTCCTGGAGTCTGTTGGATGGATACTGGACACCATCTGGCCCCTTATCTGAGTGACTACTACTCATATACGAATCTTGACAGTGAGGATCAGCAGGATATTCCGGCAGGGGAATATCGCAGCTGAGTCAATCCTGTTCTCAGCCCATGTTCAGAAATTCACATTTCCGGCAGGACATCAGTTTGGAGCAGGAGCTCTGGCCTACATTCCCCTAACTCCAGGACAAGGAAACCAGCTGCAATGCCTCTACTTGCATCTCAAAACGACATCAACTAAATCAGCATAGACTATGGTTCAAAACTGGGTCTGACCTAGACTATAGGGATTGGCTATCCACTGATCATATTTGCTGAACCTTCGGAGCAGGAGTTACTGATTTTACCTTCCCCCACCTGACAACTGTGGTCAGAGGCTCCAATAACTGCTGGGTCAGGATCCCCTCAAATGCCCTGTTCTTGCCTGCTGGCCAGGCTGTAAATTTGGCTAGTTACTAGGTGGGAGCATTCTTTCATTTATATGAGGCCGTGTCATTAAAATCGCAGGGTCTCCATGTCTACTAGCTTGCCAAGGCTTCCCCTGCTTCCCCATGTTAATATCGGGGCCATTCGGTGGGATTTTCCGCACCCGCCCACCGCCGCGATCTTCCAGTCATGCCGCAGGTCAATGGATTTCTGGCTGGGGGGGTGGGGGTGGGCGGTGTTGCCGCCTCGCCTGTGGTGGGTCCCGCCTGTGACAGGGCCAGAAAATCCCAGCCATTATTTCTAGTTGATAAATTTGTTCACCAGGCAGAAATATCATAGAATTTATGCATTATTCAATAAGGTAACTGGGAAAGTATTGTAACTAGCCTGCACATTATGTATTTCACTTCTGGTTGTTAAGGCCATTGGATAACACCCATATGAAAGTATTTATTTTGATAAGTTATTTGTGAGTGAAATGTGGGATTAGAAGGAGTCCCATCAGAAACATCTCCCTGAAGTGTACTCTGTGGAGTGGAACTACACCATACAAATGAAGGTGGTCCCAGGTTTGATCAATTTTTCTCTACTTATTCACGGGATAATGAGCATTGTTGGCAAGGTCAGCATTTGTTGCCCATTTCTAACTGCCCTTGAGAATGCGGTGGTGAGCCACCATCTTGAACCGCTGCAGTCCATGTGGTGTAGGCACACCCACAGTGCTGTTAGGGAGGGAGTTCCAGGATTTTGACTTAGCGATAGTGAAGGAACAGTGATATATTTCCAAATCAGGATGGTGAGTAGCTTGGAGGGGAATTTGTAAGTGGTGGTGTTTCCACGCGCCTGCTTCCGTTGCCCTTCTAGGTGGTAGGGATTACAGGTTTGGAAGATGCTGTCAAAGGAGGTTTGGTGAGTTCCTGCAATGTATCTTGCAGATGCTGCCACTGTGCATTGGTGGTAGAGCGAGTGAATATTTAAGTTGTTGATGGGGTGCCGATCAAGCAGGCTGCTTTGTCCTGGATGAAGTTGAGCTTCTTGAGTGTTGTTGAAGCTGCACTCATCCAGGCAAGAGGGGAGCATTCTGAATGCTAAGCCTAAGCAGAGCTATTTTAACTCAGCAGGGCAGCAATTGGGTGCTACAAAAGGGGAAAAAATAGCCAAGGCTTTAAGTTCCTATTGTTAGCTAATAACTGCTCCTGGAAAGTGTAGGTGTATGTGCATTGAATGATGACAGGGTTGATCTTAACTGTGATCCTCTTAGTTTGCTTCCATTTATTTTGCAGTACATCAGAAGAAAGTCACTTGGCTAAGGGACTGGAGTCACCCGGCATCTTTAGAATGATACATCAGCTTAAGTCAATGCCTATAATTTTGCATGGCCAGTGACATACAGGTGTGCCGGTGTCTGCAGGTATGGTTTGTGTAATCTTAGCAGGAATAGTCAATTAGAGTATGCTGGTTCTTGATCGCTCTGCCATATCTTTTTCCAGGCAGTGCCCCTGAAGATGGAACATATTGTGATTGGGATGTTAACATGAGTTAGTCATTTATTCATATATTAGTGGTGTCATTGGGTCTGTGGTCCCAGCTTCTATTGGGAAGATGAGCCTACCCCTTCACTGATTGTTTGCTAAAGTGAGATATGTTCAATTCTTTCTGCAGATGCCTGGATCCTTGTGAGTGGAAACACAGAAGCTCTCATCTTTCATGCACCAGATCTGCCTCTTCTTTCAAATTATATCAGATTTCATTCAGAAACTTCTTCTTCCCAGTGCTGGTACTGATGAAGAAAATAAATAATTTAGTCCGGGTGGCATAAAGGCTGATGCTTATTAAAATATTCAATTTGAAGATAATTAAGAACTGCTTAATTTGTATTGAGGGATACACTGTAAAACAGAGGATATCCTCAGTCTGAGCTCAAGGCACCAATCACCGGCCAATCTGCACAATCTGACTGGGCCTACTTACATCAAGGTATCACCTTGCACCCTTTGTGCTGTTGACTAGTTTGCTACCTAGTTTTATCACTTTAATTTCTAGATGGGGAATTTTTTTTACATAACAGCACAAACTGTGCATATAATGAGTGTCACGATTTCATGGCCATTTTGTGTTTAAAAGTTTGACAAAAACTTCAAAAGAATATAAGCTTATGACACAAACAAGTTAGTCATTACCCTGAAAGTCTAATGGGTCACAGATTGGTAATTTAACCTGTAGGTGAATTGTATATTTCTTCACTTGTTTTAAAGAAAAAAAAAGCCTGGAGAAGAATATTAGATGATCATTCCCCCAAAAGCTACCTTAGCATTCACTTTTCTACCCCCTAACCACTTTCTCTTGCCAACTTCAGTTCATAGGGGAACTCTACCCCTGTGCAGAACCATTCACATACTTTTTAGCTTCTCCAATTACTGGGGCTGCGAATGTACATGATAACGTCCACAATCAAAGCAAAATACTGGAAATAAAAAACAGAAAATGCTGCAAATATTCAGCAGAACTCACAGCATCTGCGGTGAGGGAAACAAATTTAATGATGACCTGCATCAGACACATTAATAAAGACCCAGAACAGTGCTTCCCAAGCTTTTTCCCAGTGTGACCCCATTTTAATGCCTCAGACTTGGTGTGACCCCAGAGTGAAAAGTTGGGGTGTACAGGAGATGTTCAGTGGAGAGGTGTGAGTGGGTGGGGTGGGGATGTGATCTTCAGTTGTAGAGCAGGGCGGGGTGGCAGAGAGGGGTTGGCCTTCAATTGTTGAGTGGGGGGACTGGGGCGGGTGGGGGTACTGGTCTTCAGTTGTGATCAGGGAGGGTGGTGCCAAAATGAAACACATCAGCAGGATAGTAACCTCTATTATTTGATTATTAAAGTGCACACTAGCTTTAAACATATAATAATCATGTGTTTTTTAAAATTTAAATGGTTTTGTGAAAATGTTATCTTACTCACTGGGCCTAATGAGACACATGGGCATGTATGTTGCGACACAGTTTCTCAAAACCTGGCAGTGCAGTTGACAGTGCAATCTAATCTCTGATGTGACATCTCTGAGGCTGCCTGTCCGAAGCTTGTTCGCTCCCCACCCGTCCCTGTGAACCTCCAGCCAAGAAAAAAAATTGGGCTGCTTACGGCAGTCACTAGGTGGTTGCCCGTGTGAAACTTGTTTACTCCCCTCCGCTCCCAGCAGACTGCAAACCAGAAAATAAATTTGGTGCACTCATTGCAGATGAGGCTGCCTGGCTAAAACTCATTCACTATCCCCTCTCCTCCCAATGCAAAGCGAGGTGGAAAGAATAAATTGGGCCACTTACAGCAGATATTGAGGCAGCTGTGTGAAGATTGCCAGCTGGAATAAAAAAGATCATGTGTGCTGATCATGGGACATTAGAGCCAGTCCCCAGGACTTTCCTGAGTGAGTGCTCCATGGCTACCATTACGGCCTCAGAGCTCGTGACCCCAAAATCTTGCCCGCGACCCCAAGCAGGGTTCGACCCACAGTTTGGGAACCTCTGATCTAGGAGGGGGCCTTTGGTGATCACTTTTGTTTAGGGAATTGTTGGTATGTTGTCACGAGACATTGAGGAAAAAAAGGACAAAAAGACCTGAACTTAGTTCCTCTGGGTAAACAAATTAATTACAAATAAATATCTAAACTAGTTGATATTGATAAACAGATCTTGACATACACAGAGCTTACTGTGGATAACTATGCCATTCCAGTCAACAAATTAGCTATTATTAACATTTTCAGATATATTTGTTGGAGAATCTTCAGGTCCAAGTGCTATCTATAATTTTATTGCTTGCAAACTATCCTGTGATAAATGTTGCATTGATTTGAAACATTAAAGATGGTACCAGAAATACAAACCCATCAGTCTTTGCAAAAAGAGCTTTGAAAGCTAGCAGTTGGCTCAGTAGTCAAAGTGTTAACACAATATGACATGAAGTGATAAAGCCTGGATCCAGTCTAGAGTTTCTGTCTCAGCTGGAACTACCTGGGGAGGCACTGGGTACACAACATTGATTTCAAGATCTTTCTGTCCACCTTTGGCACCACAAGCCAACAATGGGTTATTGGAAGAGTATCTTAACATCGAAAACACCAATTTTTATTTTAGAAAATTAAAATCACAACAAAATTATTTCTGTGGCAGCTTAATCTGGGTTTTTTTTAAAAAACAGAGACTCAGTGCTGTAGCGTAAAATTGCTATTTTTTAACCATCACATATTAAGATAGCAGCACAGTGGGATACTGGATGGAGGAGTTGGTCCATGTCATTCAGGATCACTCACTAACAGAATACAGAACAGCACTGACAGCTTGGGAGACAGCTGCTGGTTAAAGGTGGATGGCTGATGCAAAGGAACAAAATCAAATACAAAGACAAAAAGCTCTATTTGTTCTTCATGCAAAAAAAACCTTGTACACAGGTCCTAATTAAAACTTTGCTAAAAGTACATTATTGTGAATACAGCGGTCATGGTCTCATTAAAGGACATGCACCCCAAAACTCTCAAATTGGGATCCTGACAATTTTGTCAAGATCACATTCCACAATGCCCCCCCGCCCCCCCCCACCCCCCCAACCAGTGCTGACTCTGCAGTCTGTGTGGGGTCATGGGAAGAGCACCTCAATTATGTGTACCAATTCCAGCACATCTGTGGTGCTCACTTACTCATGTTGACTGCAAATCCAGTGTCTGTTCACCCAATGAGGAAATTTGAGGAGCCCCCCCACCCACCACCACCAAACCCCCACACTATTTACCCCCCTCCCCACCAAACCCACACACTATTTCCCCCCCTTCCCACCTCACCAAACGCCCACACTATTTCCCTCCCCCCTCCCCACCCCACCAATCCCCCACACTAATACCCTCCCCCCTCCCCACCCCACCAAACCCCCACACTATTCCCCTCCCTCCCCACCCCACCAAACCCCCACACTATTTCCCCCCCACCTCACCAAACCCCCACACTATTTCCCCCCCCCACCTCACCAAACCCCCACACTATTTCCCCCCCCCACCTCACCAAACCCCCACACTATTTCCCCCCCCACCTCACCAAACCCCCACACTATTTCCCCCCCCACCTCACCAAACCCCCACACTATTTCCCCCCCCCTCCCCACCCCACCAAACCCCTACACTATTTCCTCAGCCTCCTGAAGAGGCTCATGTTCTAAACCTTTTGGGAGAAAAATTGCTGGCTTTCAGATGACGAGGCCACTTACTTTTGTCATCTTGGAGTCTGCTGTGTATTGACCTCTTCCAATACTCCAAGTTTCACTGGAGCCTGAAGAGCAGGGACCTCTGACTGAGATATTCGTGCCCCTGGCTCTTTCTCCTAGTCATAACTTCTCTTGTAAGGGCTGATTGAAGGTTTTGCCCCATACAACAACCAAGAAATTGCTGTTGATGCCTGAGATCAGGACAGGACGTTCTGCTGGTTTCCTACTGGAGTTACATCAGAAGACTGAAGAATTCCAATCAATTTTGGGTTTATTGTGGGCCTTTGAAAAATGTCTTGCATGTTTTCCCCTCCTCAGCTCAAGATGATGTCTCATGCTGGAGGACAATTCCACGAACACCAGCTGAGATCTGATACTTCACATATGAGCCCAGTCAATAAGGTTGCAAAATTTGGATGTACAGCACCTGTATTTTTTGCACCATGGGTGCTATCCTGTCTCCAAAGTGATGTTCGTGGTGCCCAGGCATACCTTTGGTGCTGGCCACACCATACAACACTTTGGGGTCATTGAGTTGGGATGACTCAGCAGCCCTTTAAAAATGACAGGCGGGTCCCAATTCCAGGATTCTTGATCCCATTCCTGGGCTGCCTGATTTTTGGGAATGCCTTTAAAGGGTGTGGGCTGGTTCCAGTCAAAAGTCCGCATCTGCTACTTCTGAACTGGCCGGCTCCATTGTGGAGATAGACATGTCCTACTCCTCTGCAATGTTCATGGACATGTCCTACTCCTCTGCAATGTTCATGGAGTTGGGCCAAGTTTTTAAAGAGTTGTGATTCATGGTGCCTCAGAGGAGTTGTGTACCCTAGTATGCATGAGAGGACCTTTTAAAAGGTAACCCTATGCCAAGGTTGCCCTTCCACCCACCCTCTGTGGCCCCTTATACTCCCTATGCCAAGCTTTGGCACTTCCATGCACACTGACCCACTCTACACTGTTGAGAAACAATGAACCCTGTAGTGACAGCACAATATGTAAAAAAGAATTGAAAAATTTAGTTCATTCATAACTTTCACCCATGTTGAAAAAAAAGTCATTTCACTCCAACTTAATACGAGTGTCAATCATCCAGACCCTTTAAAGTATCAATAACAAAAACCACAAACCCTTGAAATGACTTAGCGTTGTCTGAATGAACATTGTGAAATCAATAGCAGAGATCAGAGATCCTGAGCTGTCAATCAAACAATATTTTCTCTGACACCTAACTATTTCAACAATCTTATTGGTTACCTGGGCTCTCAGCCAAGCCTCATTATGTATGATTGGCTGAGAGCCAAGGCATCCATTACTCTTGTTAAAACAGCTGTGTTAAAACAGCTGTGCCTCAGAGAAAACATTGCTTGATTGACAGCTGACAGCTCAGGCTCTCTGATCTCTGCTGTCAATTTCACAATCTTTGATTACATTAAAAGCTATTTCAAGGGTTTGTGGATTTTGTTATTGATATTTTAAAGTGTCTGGATGATTGACACATTCGCTTTTTCTTCAACGTAGGAGAAAGTTATAAATGAATTCACTTTTTTAAACTTTCTTCATACACTCCCTACTGTCACCATAGAGTACATTGGTTCTAGACAGTGTATAGTGGGTCAATGAGCATGGAAGTGCCATGTCTTGACATAGGGGGCATGAGGGGCCACTGGGAGTGGATGGGGGTGTGAGGTGGAACGGATGATGGAGGTGTTTTTGGAAAGTGAGGTGGTGTGGGGGTGAGGGCTGGGTGGCCTTTCTGTTTTTAATTTTACAGGGACAGCCCGCCTCTGCATCCAGCAGCCCTTGTGCCTGCCTCTACATTTATTCCCGGATTGGCTGGCCTGACTCCAGCTCACACCTGCTCCCCCGGCAATGAAGATCCTGCCTTTACGGGCATTTTTTCCCAATGCGGGTGGGCTGAGCCGAGGATTTTCCTGACTCCTGCTACCTGCCTGAGGATGAAAATCCAGGCCAGTGTGTCAGACACCTCAGCTTCTCTCAGGGGATCCTCGCTGAAATCAATGACAATGGCAGCCTTGGGCTTTTAAAGTATTAGAAGCCATGAATTGTTATATGTCTGGCTCATTCCAGGTTGACATAGAGAGAAGCAGGCCGAGTTAGCAAAGAGTGAAGACTTCCCCCTGTTGATAAGGTGCCATTGATTACACTGTATGCGCTCCATGTCAACTCTGTGAAACATCGCAACAGGAATTGTTCTGAAAGCGTTCTCATGGAATTGGCCATTATTTCCACCACGCTGGATAGGATGGGTTCCAAGCTCTGCAGGCCTTGAGTAGCTGAAATGAGAAAGGCACAAAGGGAGGGCTGTGGTGAGGGGAGGGGTAGGGGAAAGCAAAGATGCCTATGCTTCCACCATCTGCTGTTTGCAGATATGGGATGAGGGGGAATGGAGATGAGAAAAGGAGGATTTAATGCTTACAGCCCTGCTGTTAATCATGGCCTCAGCAATAGGTGCTCTCGTGATGCCCAACACTGTCGCCTCCATGGAGATAAGAGCATGCAGCCACACCTCCCACCCACCATTTAGGCTCTGCTGCCTCCAATTATTTACCACCTTATTCTGCAAGAGAGAGGAAAACGTGTCAGTGAGTTGGGTTTGTCATTGTTGAATAGCTGGCAGTTTGTGCATGCTGTGATATGAGAGTATGACGCTCACAGCAGTGTCAGGTGTGTGATGGTGCGATGAAGTTATGAATGTTCAATATGAGTCCTGATTGGTAGGGAATGTTGGTAGATGAATGTTCAAGATGTGGTGAATTGACTAGGGTCTGAGGTTCATGGTGCAGTTGCTGGGATATGGCTTTTGAAGATGTAGTCACTGACCGTAACCACAGCTGAGGTTGTTGAACATTTTGCAACATTGCATCCAGGTCCTTGGGGCTGGAATTCTGGATCTGACTGCCACAGTTACCTGGTGCCACTGTCTTTGCAAAGCTTCTCAGGAGGCCTCTTGTGGATAGATCACATTATTCCTCCTGACCACCTCCTCCATCAAGGGCTTCAGTGCAATATCCAAGAATCATGGAGCATGCTCTCTCCCCTTCAGTGCCATCATTCACTCTTTTTGCTGTTAGAACTCTCTTTCAGAAATATTTCTAGCATCTGCTCAAGTCAAAATGCACCTGCACCTGAAGAGGTGCAGTTAAGCAGAGCAGATTAGCTCAGGTGGTGCTAGCTTTGCTCAAGCTTGGGGCCCACGATCAGACCTGCAGCCACGCAACAGTCTCTTGGTGCTGATTCTATGCAAGGTTGATTGGGGGTGTTGAAATCTGGAATTGACTTGGGGAAGTATTGGCAGTGATCGAGAGGTTGATTAATGGTGCGGCGGCGGGAAGCAGACCATAGGAGGAATCTTCTGCTCCCACCGGTAGCAGGAGTCATGGTGGATGGAAGCACTGAATTTGGCATGAATGAAAAAGTCAGTCTACGGCCGGCGGAAAAATAGTTTGGAATTTTGTTCTCCTGACATTGATGGCAGATCGAATTTCCCGCTGATCTATGTCAGGGATCACATTTGCTTCTCGTGAATGCTTATTAAAAGGCCAACTCGCCGGAATCATGCTCCCCCTCCAAATTAAGTGCCCAGTCAGTGGATAATTAGAATGGCTTGTTTTACAACTGCATATAAATGACATGCACCTGGTGAGCGTCACCTCATCCACGATGTGGAGGTCAGTAGATGCTGCTTTTGCCTTCCTTTAAAACCGTAACTACTAAATACCAGTTGCCTTTATCACAAGCTGCACCAAGAATGGGCAAAGGAGGCAGATTTGGGGGTGGGGGGTGGGGGTAGGGTAGGGTAGAAGGCTGGAGCAAAGGCTGGGCAGGGGAGGCAGACTAAGCAGGGTTCTGCGGTGGGGGGAAAGAGTGTCCAGGAAAGTTGTGGGGAGTTACTGGCTTAGAGGGCAGAGTTGATGGTGTCGACCGAGAGGTGAACTCAGGGGACTGGTGATAGGAGGGAACAGTCACAGTCGGAGGTGGGGGGAAGGTTGTGGTAGATCCAAGGTGAGAGTCTGGTAGGTGACGGTCTTATGTGGGGGGAGGGGTGCTGGGGAGGGGACACAGAGGTGGAGGCTAGACAGGTGGCTCGGTTAATGGGAGGTGGCAAGGCCAGGATGGGCATGGGGACGCTAATGGTTATCAGCTCTGAGGGGAGGGAAATGTGGAGGTGGATCCTGATAAGGTTACAGGAGGATGTTCAAGTGTGACAGAGAGGAGAGGAATGGTGATATTGCGTGGGTCAAGGGCAATGGATGGAAGTTGGTGGGTGACATGGGGTAGATGGTGGTGCACTGAGTCTGGAAGGTGATGGGCACCATTTTTCCAAATTGATCTTGACCGCACAGTTAGTCAGTCAGTGACAGCCCTCGAAGTGGGAGGCAGATCTTTTTATCCAGGTGGGGTTCAAGGTGAGCACTACTCACCAACTAAAGAGACACCCTAATAATCATGATGTAACTGGATGAGAACCATGGTCAGTTGTGTTCTCCTCTCTATGGTGAAGCCCACACAGCAGCAAGGTTGTGGAGCTGCCATTCACTCTGTCATTTGCCACCAGTTGCTGTCAGAGGCAGGAATGAAAGGAGGTGGATGCCTCCAAGGGGCCCAGCTGGTGGATGGCAGCCAATGTTACTCACAATTAGAGGTTGTGGTGGAAGAATTAATCCAGGCAGGTCTCTTGGTTAAAGCTTGTTTATTTCCAAGACAAGTCCTCAGTGCTTCTAACCTCCATGTAGCTTCCACACAAAGTGTTCCAGCTGTACCTTTTTACTCTATTCATTTGGGATAATTATTGCCCATTTGCTGTTTAACTACCAATTGGTTTTAACAAGATGATTCCCCTCTTCTTATTAAAACTAAAAAAAACGAACACTTTTTTAAACAAACAGAAGGAAATAATGTCACGTATTTCCACGTCTATAATTCCCGAATTTCTTTTACCACATATATACACACACGCACAATTATAAAACAAAAGCAATTTTTTTCATTGCATCATTATAAGACGCCCCTCTTCCAACACATGTAATAATTTTTTTTTTTAAGAGTAGGCACTCCTTGTTGTAAAACAGTCTGATAGTCAGTGGCTTGCATCAACCCATTTTATCTTAAGAGGTCTTTTTTCTTTCTAACATCTCCTTTATGCTGGCTAGGTTTATCCGTAGCCTTTTTTCCATGACGCTTATCGTGAAATGAACATTGTCCCAAAGAGACCAGTTATCAACATAACATTCTATGGGCAAACTTTTCCCACATTGCCCCTTAAATAATATTTCTGTCAATATATTGGACAAGTAAACCCCATATCTAATGTCTCTACTACGGCTAATGTTTCAGCAGCTAAGGTGCTTTTCACTACCCTTTTTATTTTCTTGGCCTCCCAAGCCAGTGGGCAACATTTATTGTTCTTTCCCACCAAGAATATGATGAACTCTGCTGTGCTAGAGGACCCATCTGGAAGATTGGCATGTGAAGCATCACTAAAAATGACCAACCTCATATCTTGTGGATCACCCAAGGCTTGAGTGCACATCTCTCAGAATTTAGTTTTTTTTAAAAGAAGTGTTTTATTTGCTCTCAGAACTTGCTCAACTGTCGCATGTTTCATCATGGTACTCAGCTCCAACACATCATAACTAGCGTCAGGCCTAGTGTGAGTGCACAACCAGTTCAACAGCCCAACCAAACTTCTCAACTGTTCCATTTCTTCCCTGGCAGCAGGATCCTCTTTTTGTGAGGATCTACCATGAGTTATTGGGGTATTATTAACATTTTCTAGATAAGATTGTTGATTCAATGTCACTCCTAACTTGCTCTGCTTAATGTCTAAACCTATGTATTTAAAGGCCCCAGAAGCCTGACTTCCGACCTGGAATTCCTTCTTTATCTTCTCGATTACCCATTGTTCAAATTCTACAGATCCTCGCCACAGGAAATCATCAACATGCATGATGAAATATCCCAGCTAGTTTCTCCTTTTGATGCCAGTAGAACATTGCGGGGTCTGCCTTTAACTGAATGCAACCTATCTTCAACAAGACGACTTCACAGAAAAATACCATACTCTTGATGCATATTCAACCCATTAACACACCTATTCAATTTCCACAGCTTTCCTTCTACATCCCTGGCTTCTTTGGGTGGTTTAAAAAAAAACTTCCCCTTGAAACTTCTCCCCCTTTAAAAATGCAGCCTTTATATCAATTGATTTGCACTCCCAGGAACAAGATGCCAAAATAGCTAAAAAAAGAAATCTTCAAACTCACTTCCCCCGTAGTAGGAGAGTCCACTCTGACAAGCTAATCTCCTAGTCTCTCTTCAAAGCTTCAGGCTACTAATCTCACTTTGGCCTTATATGTGCCGTCTGGGAGTACCTTTTCTGTACAGATCCATCTGTGAGATAAAGCTGGCTATCCTCTATCAGATATTTCAGAATGTACCCCAAATTCCTTCCAACTTTCTAACTCTTTCCACTTGGCGTCCTTTATCAGCTTACTTTCCAATTTATTAGTAGCTACTAGAATCTCAGTCATAAGGGCTTCTAATTCAATTGAGATTACTAGCTTGCTCTCTAGTCCTCCTTGTTAAGCTATGGCCTCTACTCACATTCCTCTCCCTTTCTGGACTGCTACTATATGATTGTCCTCCCATGCGAACAGGACTCCATTTGCAAGTCCGTGATCTTTTTCTAGGGCCATGACCACTTTCTGGTCCACTGTCAGAATTCATACTGCGCTTCCTGGGTTTCCACATCTTTACCTCAGTTTGCCAATCGATCGGTCTTGTCGCCTGTCCTTCATCCTGCACATTTAGCCAATGTTTGTATTTACCAGTGGCCTTTTCTGCCCTCCCTATGATGGTGACATCCCTCCACACAGTGGTCCCTTCTGGCATGTATGTTACCTACTTTGGGTAATTGTCCTTTTGGATGAATAGTGTTGTCCTGTACCTCAGTATTACTTTGCTCACAGTCAGTCAGTCAACCCTGTATCTGCCATCATCTGCTACTCATAACTACTCAGTGTGTGTGTATTGAAGTGCATGGTGCCTCCTCGCATTCTATGTTCTGTTCAGGACCTGCAAAGGTATAGTCAGTACCAATTAACCGTGAAAAATGTACCCTAACAGTTTGATTACCTTACCGTGTTGCACAATTACTACTTTCCCATCACCCCCTATAACCTTGCCAGGTCCTTTCCACTCTTTCTGGCCTTCCCTTTTATAATATACCTTGTCTCCTTGTCTAAACTGTATTCCTGATGGTCTTATGCGGTGCCATAGCACCCGTCAAATTTTCTCCGAAACCTCAGCTTTAATGAAAGATTTTCTGTCCGCATGTAAAAAGCATTCAGATGAGCAGAAAAAGTGGAGCTAATGCTAGTTCCTTCTAGAGCAGGGGGAGCATCTGACAACACCGAAGGTAACTTTGGATTTCTTCCGTACACCAACTGATACGGACTATACCCGCCAACCCTTGGCAGGGAGTTCTTTGTGTGCACCGCCTATGTTAGCATCGTTTGCAGTTTACAACCTGGTTGATCAGCTAATATTTTATCTAACGTGTCATCTATTACTGCATGGTTTCTTTCACAAAGACCATTACTAAAACAGGCTCTCAGCTGCAGTGTACATAACTATGATGTTTAAATTTTTGCACATACCTCGAAATTCCTCATTGGCGATTTCCCCACCATTATCTGTAAGGAACTTCGTTGGTGTTCCTAATCCTGTTCCTATCCATTTCTCCATGATCTTATCAACAATGGTCCTTTTGTCTTTACTATATATCACAGTGGGTAGACTAAAACTGGCTGCCATATCTATGAAGTGTAGTAAAAAAATAACCCTATCCTTGTTCCAAACTTTCAAGTCCATTGCATCTGCATCGTTAAACTCCCTGGCTAGTGGCAAGCTCACAACAGGACACGGTGGTGTCTTGCGATATTTAAGGCAAATTTCACACTGAGCAGTGACTTGTTCAAAAAGATCATCATATCATTTATCAACCACTCCTGCATCTCAATGCAGAGTCTTCAGTTTCTGTGGCACCGGATGTGCAAACTGTCTACGTAATTTCCAAATCATCTTCTTTTTGTCCACCAAATTCTCATTCTCAGCATTTATGAAAAAGTTCATGAAGTTTTGTTGCGAAATCTCTGGCTTCCTTAGTGGCAAGCAGTAATGGCCTGACCAAGTTAAATGCGGATCCACACTTTTCCCAAACATGACTACTCTATCATTCTTCATATCTAGCGTCATCTGAGCCTTCTTCATCGTAGATCGACTCAACAATAGCGGTATCTTGATAGAAATCACATCAGTACTGATAAATAGATTGATCCCTGCTATCATCCACCCATTTGGAGGATGTCAATGTATTGTCATCTCCGAACCTGAAGCAAGTCAAACTTTCATACTCCTTGACCTTCTGCCGGTCTGTCGCATCGAGAGACTCCAGATAACAGGTAAGCCAGTCCATGCCACACACCGTAAAAGTGTAACCACTGTTCAGAATTGCACAGTTGAAGGAATCTACTATCAAGATACTCATCACCGGATTCAAACTCTCAATGATCAATACAATTCCATCATGGCAGACACCATCATCATTTTCAGTTTCAGGTGAATCCGTCTCGTGGGTCACTTCAAAAACATGATTCCTACATTGTGGGCAGTTCATTGCGTAATGATACTGGGAATCACACTGAAAACACCGATTAACCATTCCTTGTGCATTTTTTGGGTTTAAATGTCTACAGTCATCATCCCAGACACGCTTTTTATCCCGACTCTCAAATTGGCTAGGGTTACAACCGTTTTCAGACCTCTTGTCATTAACCCCATCTTTGTATTGGAATCTTCGTCTAATGTTTGGTCGACTGTGTAATTCGGTCACCATTGAATCGTCTATCCTTTGTTTTACAGCGTAGTTGTTCCCATTTGCTAAAAAAGTGGCAGGGATCGGCTGTTTCCCCAGAAATTTTTTTTAAGGCAGCAGCCATTTGATCTAAGAGAGGTTCCTTCATCCAGAACTGAACCCCTGTTAGTACTGAAAGACTATCAACGTAGGAAATGGATGCATATTCCAGTAATTGAAATGCCAATACTGATTCTGGAATTTCAAGTTCAAATCGCTATAATCTCCTGTATCATTTATCAAAATCCATGATATATTCTTCCATGGACTGATTATCTGATTTCCTTAGCCTATCAAAGATCGTCCAAGCTTCAATAACTCATCCTTTTTGTAGAACTTATCCAAAAATTGTATCAGACGGTAAAATCAATCTTGATGATCCAAATCATCCACTTTCCACACTGAAAATACTTTACTTCTTAACTTACTTTTAGCTGGTAATGATAACGCCAAAGTCATACCTTGCTTCTTTCGGGGTATAGCAGTAACCCGGGTCTACATTTCAACTTCAGCCTTCCATTGCTGATAAGGTTCAGAGTCAGAAATAATTGGTGGACAGTCAAAGCTTGCGATTTTGCACCGTCCTTCCACCATTCCGTAACTTAAATTGTTAGCAACACTTCTTTTCCCTCAGAGGGCTGAGACAGAGATCTTCATATATAGCAATCAATCAGCAAAGCTTAAAGTTCACCCTCTGCCACCATGTTACTCACAATAAGAGGTTGCGGTGGAAGAATTAATCCAGGCAGGTCTCTTGGTTAAAGCTGGTTTATTTCCAAGGCAACTCCTCAGTGCTACTAATTTCCTAGTAGCTTCCACACAAAGTGTTCCAGCTGTACCTTTTTATTCTATTCAGTTAGGATAATTAATGCCCATCACCTGTTTAGCTACCAATTGGTTTTAACAAGATGATTGGCATATTAACAACCAGCTCGCCACTCCAAACTTCCATTCTCCCAGGTCATGGCTGACATGGCCTCATGTGGTTAGTCTTTCCATGCTGCCAAGGCAAAGGTCGCTCTATGGAGTTTTGGGGGTAGTGGAGGCAAGCGAAATAGTGTCAGAGGGAGGCTACTTGCATATGGCTCTCATCACCATGATCAAAGAGAAATGTCTCCATGTGCAGTCAATTATGAATGGGTCCTCCAGGATGTCCTTCACTTGGAAGGGGGGGTGGTGATGCCATGTCTAGATGGAGGTGAGGCAAAGGGTTTCATTCACACATCCACTGAGGTTTCAATGATGTAGGCTGCAGGCAACCCTGCCTTGGTAATGGCTCTCATCCAGATGAGGAGATGGAAGGGCCCAGTGCCTGTTGGCACAGGGACATGAGGTGCAAAGGCCTGAGTAACAAGTGGCAACGGGGGTCTCTAGAAGGTCAAGGTGCTGGTGAACTTGGACCACTACAACAGTGAGCATTGGCCCAAACATGAGCATATTGCTGCTCTTTTCTAGAAATGAGTGGAAAGCAATGTCGGAGGCACTGTCGTATGTCCCAGGATGTTGTTGCTCACATACAAACAAAAAACATATGAACAAGGAGCAGGAGTAGGCCATTCCACCATTTAATAAGATCACAGCTGATCTGATAATGACCTCAAATCTGCATCCCGCCTACCTCCAATAACCCATCACCCCCTTGCTTACCAAGAATCTATCCACCACTGCCATAAAAATATTCAGACTCTGCTTCCATCGTCTTTTCAGGAAGAGAGTTCCAAACACTTAGGACTCTCAGAGAAAAAATATTCACCTCATCTCTGTTTTAAATGGGTGACCCCTTATTTTTAAATGGTAACCCCTAGTTCTTGATTCTCCCACAAGAGGAAATATCCTCTCCATATCCACTCTGTCAAGAGCCCTCAGGATCTTATATGTTTCAATCAAATCGCCTCTTACTCTGCTACACATCTGCCAG
Source organism: Carcharodon carcharias (assembly GCF_017639515.1). NCBI lineage: Eukaryota > Metazoa > Chordata > Chondrichthyes > Lamniformes > Lamnidae > Carcharodon > Carcharodon carcharias. The sequence continues at coordinate 54,235,866 of NC_054480.1, forward strand.
ATTCTCCAGTATGAGCTACAGCTGAAGGGCCCTGGAGGAATATTGCAGAGCTCTTGGCTTGCAATGAGTGAATGGCTGTCCAGGTGCCCTTTAAACATGGCACGGGACCTTGGACCCCATGATGTAATGGCAGGGCAGGTGACTTCCTGCCTGCCCCACCATGAGATTCTCTGAGTTCCTCGCGGATGCATAATTAATGAACTGAAAAGCAGAAAATTGCACCATCCAACCACCCAGCAGGAATTATGCCGACTTTCCCGCCCACCACCGGACTTAGTCTCCAGAATGGAAAATTCTGCCTATGTTTTTAATGTGGGTTTGGAAGGAATCTGGCTCTCACATTCAGTTAAGTTTTATAATTGTCTTATCTTGTTGGTTGTCTTGCTTTCTCTGGTGTAGAGTTTCACTAGGTTGCATTGTTGTTTCACCACAGCTCATTCAAAAGCAGCCAAATCAACAATAAAGAACAATGGATTTCAAGAGGATGTTATGTTCCAATCAAATCATTTTTCTATGGTCCTTTGTGCTGGTTTGCAACTTCCACAAAGCTGGCCATGCCTCAAGTTGCATTAATTACAATTGCAACTTTCCACCAATTTTGCTTGTTGCGGACCCTCAAGGAGGCTCTAAAAGTTAAACTATCTTTTACGTTGCGAGGACACTAACAGATACATTTAAAAGCTGTTGAGTATTAAATAAATCTTTGATTTTGTCAGAAACTGAGTACCGTACACCAATGAAATTGGTAAATTGTTCACGGTAACTTTTTAAAGTTACTTTCAATGACTGAACTTTGGGTCACTCGCAGGTAGTGTGTGAAATTGCTTTCTTTATGACGAACCAACTTTCAACCGTATTAACAGAGCAGTACAAATTTACCACTCATAAGTATATCAAGGAACATTTTGAATGCAAAAAAATATATAAATTATGTTCACAAATGCCTACCAATTGTTCTGGTTTATTAAAGATTTTATGCTTGCCGATATTCAAATGAGTTTGAGCAGAAATAATTCTGAATGCAATTTGTGCTCCGCCTGCTGATTGTGCCCAAAGCAACAACTCTACTCCTCATTCCTGTTAAACTGCATGTAGACTGAATGTAGCCAGCATGAGCTGCCTCAGGGAAACCAATATTGCAGCAAGGGCTTCAAAGCTTTAGGTCCCCTATCTATGCAAAGGGCCTAAAGTCTGTTTTGGGTTACTAGCTCTGATTGGTGTATTTCTGGAGGCCTTATCACATGATCTCTCTTCTCTAACCACCTTGACCCATGGGCCCTGTTAAACACCTGACATCTTCACAGTTCATCGCCTTCTCATTTCAACTGGAAAGTGGTAGACTCTTTTTTGCTGACTGGATGATAGTTGACGTAAGCCAAACTTCCTTTTTATCCATTGCTGATTTTTTTTAAACTTAAGTGTTCAAATTGATGTCCTTTGGTTTTCCTCCTTGGTTACTTGCAGCAGTTTCCTGGCGATTAATCTTTAATCTTGGAGACTTTAGGACAATCATGGGATGGTTAGCAAACTGCCTGGGTGCCAATTTTTTTTTGCCTACCTCAAAAAGGTGGGCAGCACTTCCTTCCTGCTATATTGGAGGATGAAGAGGCTGCATAGCGCTGATGAATTTCTAGGCTGCAAATTTTAATAGCATTGGAAGACATCCAGCTCTGAAAGAACAGCAAAGATTCCCTATCCCCTCCATCCCTGTGCTTACGCACCAATGTTCCCTCCATTACATTTACCTCCACACCTTACTGTTGTGAGAGCTGGCAATGGCGCTGCATGTTTTTCAGATGTGATGCTTCTCTAGTCATAACTTGCTGTGGTGTACAACTGATCCCCATCAATTTTTTTTTTGGTTATTAGACAACACGGACAAGTCAGCATTTATTGCCAATCCCTGGCTGCCCTGAGAATATTAAGAACAAGCACATAGTGTGGGGCTGGAATGAAATGTAGGCCAAACCACATTGGGGTGGCAGGTACCCTTCCCTGAAGGACATTAGTGAACCAGTGGGAGTTTTTCAACAGTATGATGGCATTCATACACTTTTTCTCAAATTACCAGATTTACATTTAGCATTGATGCAGCATTTGCTGATTATGCTATTTCTGAAAAGTATTTTGACAGAATTTCTGTGAAGCAGTGTGGCCGCACAGCAGTACTGGGCTTTATTGGAGAGGGCACATTGGCACAGGGAACAAAATAATTGCTTATTTAGTATAAAACTATATGCACAAATACCTCAACATTTGCTTTTACTGCCTGTGGATCTGGGGCTATGACTAAAACTGCAGTCGTCAATGCTTTTCACTTGGCTGCTGGCAAGTTTGATAAGAGTATGCCCAATACACTGAAAGTTACTGTTCGTATTTGATTTTAGCATTCTATCATTCAGCTCTGCTCATAAATTGATATTTTCAACACACAATACTAGAGCAACAAATCACACTGCACTCAGTATAGAAATGTCCAGCATTGGTTGCAGGATGTTGCACTGTAACAAAATAATTTTCCTAATATGTTGTAACTTACTCCAAAAACATGATTTGTGTACTTAACTTCCAATGCTGAAGTATATATGAAGATAATAGGACAATGAGGAAAAGGGGGAGGGGTGGAGTGTGTGTCTGGAGAAAGTGTCAGAACGTCCCTAGTTCAGCAGTGCTGTTTGCAATCATTTCTATCTAGCCTCAATGTCAACATGATGTGGATGTGTTTGAGAAGGGCACATAATCTTTGGATTGCACTTACCACTCATATTAGGGGTATTAAAATACATGCACACCTTTAAACAATGCCACACATTAAAAGAGATTTTGAGAAATCTACAGTTTCCATTTTTGGCTTTACACAATTGGAACTTCAGGTTTAAATCTGAACTTTGAAGTTTCAAATTCCCTGTTGGATTTAGTTTAGATAGGAAGGGAGGGGGAGCTCAGTTACAGCTAATTCATAGAAACATTCAGCACAGAAGGAGGCCATTGTAGTCCACTGTATCTGTCCATCAGAGCTATCCAATTAGATCCACTCACCTGCTCTTTCCCCATAGCTCTGCAAATTTCTTCTTTATGAGCATATTATCCAAAACCCTTTTCAAAGTTCTGTTGATTTTTTCTTGCAAATCACTCAGATCATAACAGCTCACTGTGTAAAAATTCTCTTAATTCCTTCCCTGGACATTTTGCAATTATCTTAAATGTGTGTCCTCTGTTTACCAAACCTTCTGCCAGTTGAAGTAATTTCTCTCTAGCTACTCTATCCAAATACATCATAGTTTTTAACACCTCTATTAAACCTCCCTTAATCTTCCCTGTTCTAAGGAGAACGAATCCAGTTTCTCTCATCTCTTCATATAACCGAATTCCCACAAATCTGGTACCACTCTAATCTCTTCTGATCCTTCCTGAAGTGTGGTGCCCTAAACTGGACATAATCCTCTATCTGAGACCCAACAGTGATTGATAAATGTTTACCATAAGTTCCTTGCTTTTGTACTTTATACTTCTATATATAAAGCCAATGTGTTCTTAAAAGCTTTATCAAGTTGACTTGCCACCTTCAAGAATTTGGGTCTCCCAGGTCTCTCTGATCCTGCAGCTATTTCAAAATTATATTATTTATTTTATATTGCATCATTAAATTTAAATTATAATTTCAAAACAATATAAATGCATAATTTCATAAATATCAATGAATAAATGGTAATACATGCAATCAATTTGGTGGTCTCAACGCAGTCTTGGCATAGAGAGGCCATCATTATAACACTAAATTCAAATATTCAGTTAGAGAATAAATGGAGCGGAGGGGCGGCTAATAGCATGAGTACAGTCGGGATAGCTTTTCTGAGTTTTGGGGGTTACTGCACACTGTTAGAACAGAGAACAGGGAGCTTTCCTTAGGACATGAAGCTGGGGCTGGGTTTCATGTGTTTGGGGGGTGGAGGCAGCAGATTGCTTGTGACCCCCACTCCCAGAAGGAAAGTCAGTCCCGAATGGACCAACTTTTAAAAAGCCTGTCCTGCAGCTACATTACGCTCTGCAGGTGGGATAAACAAGCTGGAGGTTGGACTTCTGCCCCTCAGTGGTCAGAAAGTCCCACCCTAGAGACTGTTGGCCAATCAGATTGGCCGACAACACTAACAGTCCCAGCAGTACCAGAACTCAGTCGTGGGCACTGCCGGATCGACAAGCATCTCCAAGAAGAGGTGTGATGGTGACCAGAGTGTGGTAAATCCCAGGCTTTTGGGGTGGAGAAGGAATGGAGAATCTCGGGTGGGGGGCTGGTTTTGGAGGTTAGGCAGGGAGGAGTAAAGGGTGGTGTAACATCTTTGTGGTGGGGTGGGGTGGTGGGGTGGTTGCCCCCTATGTGCACATGGCACCCCTTGATTAATGAAGAGCCCTTTCCTTCCCGACTTTTCAAAGAAGCCATCTCAAAAACGGCCTTTGCACTCCAGCCTGCCACCCATTGCACAGCATTTTAAGGCAGTGACGGTGGATTGAGGCCCTTAATTGCTACTTAATTGTCCAGTTAAGGACCTCAATAGGCCTAAGGGGCAGCAGCCTTGTGGTCACCTTACCCACACCTGTGCCCTCCCCCACCTCCCATACTATGCGGATCAGGGTCAAGAGTGGGTGGGAAGGAGGTGTGCAGGGCACCCAGCATATTTTGCGTGCCACCCCCTCCCTCACCACTGACAACAAACCCAGCAGGGGGCTGTAAGATCCAGCCCATGGAATTAGAGGTAGTCTTTTGACTTAGCTTGGAAATTGGTTACAAGGTAGCAGACAGAGAGTGAGGATTAATCGCGTCCTCTGACCCAATAGTAGATGGAAGTGGGTCAGGACAATGGGTGAGGGGCGTTTAACAAGTTAAATAGAGAGAATACATCTCTAAATTGGGAGCCTGATTTAAAACTAACTGTTGCTGTACATGTTTCACAGGTATGAAGAAACCCAGCACTGAAAGGCAGCTAGAAGCTGCCAATTCCACAATGACTTTTTCAGTGCGAGTCAGGGGGAGCACCTCAAGAAAGCCTAGTCCTGATCACCAACATTCACCATTCTCAAAACTTCCAGATCACTCCCCTCTCTCGATGGCACCCTCTCTCCCCTCACCCTGATGGCAGCCTCTCTCTCCCTTCTCCTGAGTGAATCCTCTATCCCCCCTCTCCCGATCACAGGCTCTCTCACCTCCCCTGAGTGCAGCAAATCCTCCCCATCTTTTTGATTGCGGGAGCCTGTCCTTAAGAATCTTTTATTGTTGGTGGATCTGTTCAGTTGCTGATGAGGTTGTCCATTTGGCTGATTGCTGGTGGGAATGCAACTAAAAATTGTTACTGAGGTTCTCCAACTGTCTTTGGCCTCCCCTGCACCCTCCCTGTAAAAATTGGGGCCTTGTACTCTGACTGGCAGGAGGTGACAACTGATGTTCCCCAGGGATCTGTTCTGGGGCCTTAACTTTGTTGCTGTGCTTTTTAATTAAATACCTGGATGAAGGAATAGAGCGCTTATATCTGTGTTGCAGGTGACACAAAGTTAGGAGACACTGTAGGTAGTGCAGATGAGAGGAGAAAGTTGCAGAGTATCAGAGAGAGATGCTCAGTGGGAAAAGTTATGATAAATATAGCTCAATGGGGGTGAATGTGAGGTCATCCACTTCGAATTGACCAAGACCATGGTGGATAAGTTTTTGTGTCTGCAAGTGTTCCAAGGGATATGGAACAAAGGCATGTAAATTGAACTGTGATGCAAATCAGCCGTGACCTAACTGAATGGCGTAGTGCCCTTTTACTTTATTTCCTAAAATTCACAATAAAGCAGGTGTCTGCAGTTGGAAGATAATTATTTCTTTAAAGATGGTTTCTGTTGTATTTTTTGGACTAATTTATGATGACTTACTCAAAAATGCCTCCTTTTATGGCATTGTATCCATATTAAATGGTTGAAATTGGGTTGCAGTGCCTCAATTTTCCTTCGGGCTACCAGTGACTATATGTCTATTTCTCTTGCTACTGCAGTGGTGAATATGTTTCTATTATTTACTGGCAACCTATTCATGGGCACGGGTCTATTATATTTGGGATCCCTTGGTGATTCATGTCCTTTTCCTAATGTAGCCTAATGTGCAAATGCCTGCTTGTCTTGTGGTTGGTACATGTCTCACTGTTTAGTCATTATTACACTATTTTATTGCAAACTGATGGTTGAAGTCTAATTACAACATTAAAATACATTACCTTAAAAACCATTATAATTAAAATCAATTATTGCAAGTTCTCATCCCAGCATATAATGAAAAGCAAAACACATTGCCTATTAGTTTTACTAATAATATTTGAAACTTGCAAATCAAAGCAAGGGTTAGAAACAGGAGCCCTTTCTACAGGTGGTATTTCCAAAGCCAATGTCCTCTCAGGGGTTAATCCAAATATTGGCACTATTTAAATAATGGAGACTAAATGCTGCTAATACTCAGGGAAGCTTTCCTGCTAATGCTGTAATACATTTTAAATGTAGACTTTGGATTCTGAGAAATTGAAACTTGAAACATTCCAAATGAAAATTTATCCAAACATTATCCCTTCTTCTCACTGCCCCCACCTCCCCACACAACCACCAACCCATGCAGCACACCCCACACCACCACACACCCACTTCAATGGAATTGAAAGCCTGATGCTCTATCATTAGAAATACTTGACTGCCAAGTTACATGAGTTTAAGGAGACTGGGATATATGTTATGAAGTGCTGCTGTATCATCTGCATATTTAGAACATTTGAAATTATTGTCTATTAAAGGCAAGAAGGGCAACTGTTTTAAGAATACTAGTCCAGTCACATGATTTTATCCTGGCATGAAATCCTTCTAATATTCATTTTTAATTTACAAATGTCTAGAATACTATGCGGAAAGCCAATCCCGTAGATAAAAAGGCATTACTTTACAGTAAATCAGAACTGTCACCTCCAGCATACAGAAGCACTGAAACATTTATTCAGCCTCATATTCCTGGCACTTGAAATTATTTCCTTCATGCCTGATAGCCAAATCACAATATGGCAGGTCTCCCCCGAGCCATGGGATTGTTAGTGCGGACTCACAACATACTGGCAACTGATGTGGCATTTCGTGTACAGCTGTCACTCAAAGGCAGGCAAATGCAAATGAGGGCGGGCCCGGCAGTGTTCAATTACTGCTCCATGGCTGTGTACAATACGGGCTTCAGTCAGAGCAGACAGCCATTCTTCAGACTCAAATCAAAAAATAAAATAGCAGCTCCCTCAGGGAATCTGCTTCTGGGATTTTTTTTCCTCTCATAAAATATTAAAACTAAGTTAGTAGAAAAGCTGTTTGAAAAAATGGCTTGATAATGCAATTGTTTCGTGCAATGCCATATGCAATAATTGGTAAAATAAGGGTAGGCCATTAGGCCATGTAATAATGTACAGTGAGATTGGCCAGTTGGAAAAACATGATCACGCCTCAGAGTGTCCAATGGCCATCAGATTTCATTTTGAACTTCAACACCATCTATAAGATGCACTGCAGCAACTTGCCAAGCCTCCTTTGACAGCACTATCCAAATGCAAGACCCTCTACTCCCTAGAAGGACAAGGGAAGCAGATGCACGGGAACACAGCCTCCTGCAAGTTCCTCTCCATCTTGACTTGGAACCAGATTGCTGCTCCTTCACTGCCGCTGGGTCAAAAAGCGGAAACTCTGTTCCTAACAGGACTGTGGGTGTATATATGCCAGATGGACTGCAGTGATACAAGAAGCAGATCATCACCACCATCTCAAGAGCAATTAGCAATGGGCAACAAATGCTGGCCTTGCTAGTGGTGCTCACATCCCATGAACAAATAAAAAAGTAGGATTTCTCGCTAACTCTGAACAAATCTCCTCCAAGAAGTTTGGTGAATTCTGCAGTTGAGTCATTAACACACATTTTCAAAATACAACACCAACTGTTTATGAGTGAGATAAAATATCAACATTTTTCTTATAAATGCCTGGATCACCAAGTTCATATCTGCAGTAAATAATGGGTGGAATTGTCCATTCTGGAGACTAAGGGTGGAATTTTCCATGCCTGTTGATGGTGGCTGTGTTTGGTGGAGGACAATATGGTGAGAAGGCCAAAAATTGGTTTCATGACATCGTGAAACCAATTTGAATTGTCCGCTCTTCCCGTCAATGGCAGGCCGCATTCCCTATCGCTGGACGTCAGGAACATCATTGTAATACATCTGCATATCATTATAAGTCCAGCTCGCTGGAATCAGCCCCACATGCTGGATCATCCAAGCACATTTCACAACTGAACATAAGCGACGTGCACCTGGTGAGCTGCACTTCGCTCAGGACTTTGAGGCTTGTTTGCCTATCTTGCTTCAGGCAGCACTCGTGGTCATCAGCACCAAGCTTCGCAGGCAGCACCACATCACTTTTCGGGGGGGCTCACAAGAAGGTCTCTACTTACCAGACCAGCCATAAGGTGGGGGTGGCTTTTCAACGGCTGCAGGGCCAGGGCTGTACTGGGGAAGGGAGGGTATCCCAGGTGTGTGTGGGCACACATGTTAATCTGTGTAACTGGCCTCAAGAGTATGAGGGCTGAGGACACAATTTTCAGAGATGATGAGGCCACATGGAGATGTGAGGATTTATGTAAGAGAGTGAGTGGTGATCTCCCTTGAACTGGCAGTGAGTGAGATGCCACTGAACGTGTGATCAAATTGTGAGTGTGTGAGTTTAGAGTGATAGGATGATTAACTTACCCTGTTGACATGGATAAGATCATTCATCCTCTTTCTGCACTGGATGGAGAACCTCTTCTGTGCAGCACTGACACTGACCACTCCTGCCACCACCTCTCAAGCCAGAGTGATGACACTGCCTCCTGCAGCCTGAGTGGGGATAGAGGACATCGCAGTGGGCTCCAACGGTGTCCAGAAGGCATCCAGGGCATCTGCACAGACATTCACTCACTGCAGCCCAGGTGTGGTATAGACTTCTGTTTCACCAAGGCGCCCAAACATACAAAACCCTCAGCTCTGTGGTTTAGCGAGGCCTCCCTGGTAACCTTGTCCAAGCCATCCAGGAGAGGCGGAGGTCCTCTTTACGAGTTTTGGGAGCAGATGGTCCTCCTATCTGACCATGCTGGCCTCGGAAGAAGTCACCAGGGAGGTCAGTGCCCATGGCCAACATAAAGGAATACCCTGCAGTGTAGGAAAAGAATGAATGATCTAATGCACTCCACCAGGCTAAGTAAACTTCTCCTCACTATAAACTCTCACTCTCACAGGGGCATCAGGTAATCAAAGAATTAGAGTCCACGGGGATGTCACACACGACCAGCAGATGGGAAATCATCTGATTGTGTTAGAGCCATTTTAAGCTCAACATCTCATGCAAGATCCTGCACAAACGGCATCTTAATCCCTTACTGGGGAGGGCTCAGCATACACAACAGGCATACATATTTCTGAAATGTTCTTTCATCCATAGTGCTCATAGTCAATCCATCTGTCTTTATGCAGGACAAGATCTCCCACAACAGACGGGAGAGAGCAAAGACCGGAGGGTGTATCCTGGAGCTGAGGACACTCTCCACCCATGAGGAACAAGTGGCAGAGCTCGTTGGTGAGGACAGAGATCGTTCCTATGCAGAAGGTGAGATCAGCCTCCCTCAACATGTAAGTGAGGCTCTATCTAGTATACATCGACAACATGGGGGACAATGACTGTAAGTGACCTATACTGTTGGAGCCTGCCTAGTCAATCACTAAATATATCTTCTCTCTATTCCATTTTCCAGCAATAAAATGCAAAGGAAGACTGCAAGCAAGCGCCTCAGCTCTAGCCCCAAGGCACCTCAGGTGAGGAAGCAGAGGAACCATTTGAGGAAGACCCAACATTGCGTTCACCTGCACCCTCCACCAGCACAGATATAGGCACCACGATGGGTCCTAGTTCTAGGGTAGGCTTGGGTTCACACTGTGGTGATCACCTCACCTACATGGATCCACAGCAGTGGCAGCTGACATCTCTGACACCGGAGAACTGCTGGAGACCAGGCCCCTGCTGAGTCCGAATCCAATGATGAGCCTTTGCAATTGGCATTGAGAGAAATGTTGGAGCAGCAAAGACAGGCAGGGGAACATCAGGCAAAGTTGTCAGAGGCCTTCACCAGGCTGGAACAAAGGATGGAGGAGTCCTTCCAAGTTCTCTCTGATGTCATGGCTCCTGCATGCGAGTGCATCGAGGACTTCATGGGAATGGTGGTGGCCGCCTTGGAGATCCAGATTCAGAAGTTTCTGCAATTTGTGTTTGGATCTGCACACTATTACTCTAGCCATGGGTGTGTTCCAACAGTGGCTAGGCATGAGGGGCACTGGGCACTTTGACCTCCCTCCAGTGCCCCTTTCTCCTGAAGGAGTCGGGCGGGGGGGGGGGGGGGGCCTGATGAGGAGGAGTGCCAGCCAGACACCCCGTGGGCATCCACTCAGGACATTCCAAGGGTGTCCTGCTGCCCCAAATCCTCTCTGCCTATGACCCCATCAACTCCAAAAGGTTGGGTAGAACTGCCCCAGAGCAGGAGATCCTTAGCAGGCCAAGACCCTCCAGGCCTTAGGCCACTAGAATACAGTCATTTCATAGCAGTCAGCAAGCTGCCTCCAGCTCTGCTGCGGGTGTCAGGGCTGCACCTAGACATGGCCGTAGAGTTAGAAAAATTAACAAGTTTTTAATGTAAAATGGGTGGCATGGGTCTTCATTCACTGTATATAATATGTGCCATTGTAAAGATATTTTGCATTTATCCCTCCAAATCTCAGGTATTGAATGGCTAATCAATGTGATGCAAGATCATTTATGGCTACAAAATGAACCCCCCCAACCCCAATTATCTCCCATCTTGTCACTCAGTTTTATTAAGTCTAAGTCAATCTCATCACAGTGAATCAACTTCAGGTCCACATCTGCGATATGAATAAAGGCACTTCCTATATGAAAATGATGGCAGAACAATACTCATGTAACCCTTGCATCTCAGATAGACATTATGTGACCTCATGAGAATTGTTCATTATGGTTAGTGATTTTCCTGATGCTGATGCACTGAAGTCTGTAGTCTGTGGATGTTATAAGTATTTGTCATGACTAACAGTAGAGTCTTTTTACCTGAGTACAGTTTGCAATGTCGTTTATTGTATAACTGTGAGTTTTAGGGAAAAGTAGTAGTCATAGTCAAGCACCATAGCCTATCATGCCTCCAAGCAGCATGTTTTTGACTCTGCATTTAAGGCTGAATGTTATTCCTTTATTAGTTTCCGCTCTCCCCTCACTGAGTGATGGAAGTTGGTTCCTCTTGGTGACATTTGAAATGTCTGCCAGACAGGAATGTGTGTGAAGTCAGAGGTGTGCGCTCATCCTGATGAAGCCATCTAGTTAACTGTGAGGATCTTACTTTGCTCCTGAATGACGGCCTAGTGTTGCTTCACAGAATCCCTCTGTGAAGTCACAGAATGCAAATCGATATGGAATTTATTGCATGACTGTACATTCATTGATTTAGGGTTCATAGAGAGGATTGGCCTTTGTGAGATGGACAATGTCAGGGACTGTAATATTATGAAAGTGATTCTCCAGCACATCTCCTGAGTACTTAGCAGGATCTATGAAGGGAAGAAGTTATCATTGACTGCTGTGTCAAAGCTGACTGGGCTACATCTCTCCCAGATGCTAAGGCAATGTTGAATGTAGTTTTGGCAGGCTTCCTATGAATGCAGGGTGATGAGTGCTTGTCAATAATCAAACAATGGTCTTGCTGAACCACTCTCTGTGAGGACAATGATAACATAACTCGCAGCTTTGGGTACATACTGTCGAGGAACAGATCACTGCGTCCTGACGTCCGATGGCACCTTGGGGCTTAGTAGCAAGATGAGGCCTCTCCATTATTCATGCGTGAGAGCTGGCATTTGGAGAGATGTTGCTGTCTGGATGTAGCTCCATCTTGAGATGGTCAAGTGCTAACCACTGATGAATGTTTTTCCTGTTAAGGTCACCTTACTAAGCTGCTGTCACACTGGCGTGAGTGCATCCATGTGTCCAATGGCATTTCAGCCTCCTGAATGATGCCATGGCTGCTGACCTGTTGGAGCCATGGATGAAAGGACTGCACTGTGTAGTTGCTTAAGGAGGTGCACTAGTGGGGTGTTTAACACATTCCACAATGGCCACATGTTACCTAGGCTACTGCATCTTCCAAGGATGACCCCATCGTTAGGGTTGAAGGTGACTTATGCTTCCTCCGTGAACACTGTAAGCTGAAGATGACAATGAAGGTTTTGTTGTGTCCCCTGCATTGGAGCATGAAGAGAACTTTGATCATGAAAACTTGTGTTCACCTTATTCCTCTTGAAATCTTGTAGCTATGAGGCTGTCATGGGCACATCTGCTGCATCATGCCATGCAATGGTATCCTCATGTGGCTCTTCTAAATCCCCCTCCAAGTCCTCATGTCTGAGGAGATGTCTAGCTCCTCCATGTCTCCCTCAGGCAATACATCCCTCTTTGCAGTGCCAGGTTATGCAGGGCACAGCAAACAGCGATAATGCGGATCACTTACTGTGGTGAGTATTGGAGAGCCCCGCCTGACCAGTCCGTACATCTTAAGTGCATCTTTTAGAGGCCAATTCTCTTCTCTATTAAGGACCTTCTGGCTAAATGTGCAGCTGTGTACCTCTCCTCAGATGCACAGTGTGGGCGACAAACATGCAGCATTTGTCATGTCTTCAGGGGGAATACCCATTATTACCAAGGAGCCAACCCTCTGAGTGCCAATCTCCCTCAAATATCTTTGGTACCTGGGAGTGACTCAAAATGTATGAGTTGTGTGAGCTCCCTGGATAGCTGGCACAAGCATGTTGGATCTGCTTTCGGTGATGACAAATTAGCTGGATCTTCAGACAGTGAAATCCTTTACTATTAATGAATCTCACAGGCTGTTGCCAGAAAGCTCTCAAGGTCACACGTGTGCAGCTGATGTTGCCCTGCACTTGCAGGAAGCCAGAGATTGCAGTGAATCCCACAGCTCTGGCAGCCTGGCTTGCTTCAACCATGTGGAGCTACATGGAACTGTACTGCTGAGCTTTATTGAAAAGGGCATCAGTCACCTCCCTTATACATTTGTGTGTTGCAGATTGCGAGATTCCACAAAGGTCCCCAGTAGAGCCCTGGAAGGAACTGCAGGCAAAAAGGTCCAGTGCTATGGTATCCTTCAAAGCAACCAGCATTGGATGTCCTCCAAGTCTGTGTGGCCTGAGTCCCTCACGTCTAATGCAGCAAATGTGAACTACCACATCCCTAAACAAGCGAAGGCGTCTGCGGCTCTGTCTTTTGCACATCTCCATGTATGAGCTGTGTCTTCTGTAGACCCTTGGTAGCACCAAATGTCTTAATGGATTTGGACCCTCCTTGTCAGCATTTGGGTCTTCCTGGGGCCTCAGTCACTTTTGTTCCTCAGGTCAATAGTCTTCCCTGAGCTATGCCAATTGGCAATGGGCCCTTCTTTTCCTCATTCTAATTAAAGCTATCAAGAAGGTTGCATTGCCTGTAGCCTGCATTCTCCGCCTCCTTGTTTCTGTGAATGGATACAATTGAGCAATCAATGGGAGTTCCCATGGAACGGTCTCCCTCCATATACAGGGCAGGAATGCAGTCTCTAGCTCTTGACTTTCCCTCAGTCTGCACATTGCATTGAAAAGCCACCCCCTGCAGGGGGATGTCATCCTGGAGGACAACAGGTGGTTGAACCTTTCCCTCAGAGGTGAATGCACATTCACAACGGGGGTTTTAATTAGTGTCAGCAGACCCAAGTATCAGGATCTATAGACTGCCATGTGTTGGTTGTCCTCCAGTGGCATTGACAATAACTATCAATACCCGATTCTTGCACTTATGTCCTGACTATAAGCATGGTGCCTTAAATGCCGTGACCAGTGCACTGGGAAAATGGAGGTTTGTAGGGCCCTTGCTGCCTCTGCGCAGTAGACATGGCCCTTGATTTTTTGACCCTGCATCCATTCTGACCTGACTCTGTAAGGATCAGATGTCAACTAAGACCATATGCATTTCAGCGCCTAAAAGTACTGGATTGTTGCCTGAATGCACAAAATTAGTAAAGGAACCAAGCTCATTCATTGAATATTAGACCCTCGAGTCCAGCACTCAGCTGAGCCATGCTCACCTTGGTTTGAGAAAGACATTTATAGAGTGCTCCTTCAATTGGTCAAAAATTGCTGGGCTGAACTCTTCCTACACACACTCAGACCCCTCCCCGATCCTTTCTTTTCTAGCTTGTTTTGTGAACTGTGTCATTGTTAGGTGAGATCGAAAATGGTGTTGCTGACCTTTGAGTGGGGGACCAGCTTCCAACCTCCCCCCGCTATCACCCACCAAGTTCCTCCCATCCTCCTACATAGTCACCACCTCCTAATTTCCCTTCCTTCTGTCACTATCCATCCTCCCCGTTACTCTTGAATCCATCATTAACCATGTTGATATTCCTGTTCTCCTCCCTGAACCCTTTAATGTTCATGTACCCATGCCCTTTATCAACCTGACCCCTCCCCTTCTCGAGGCCACATGCTCTCTTACTTTTTGCAACCAACCCCATGAGACCATCCAATACTTCCCCATGACTTTTCAGCTACTGACTTACAGGGCTCAGATACCTCCCTTTGATGTTACTGTGCCCTCTGCCTCATAATACCATGTCTTGAACTCCGAGGACGAAATTCCTTAGGTGAGTGACCATGCCCTGCCAAACTGTGGATGTCTGTCACTGCCCAGAGAGGCCTTAGCCCACCCAAGACCAGGGCTAAGATATGCGTGCCATGCAGAGCCCTCTAACATGGTCCACACAGCCCCAGGACAATCTCTTCAATGTGCCCCAACAGAGTGACCTCACCCTAGCACAGTCTCTTCAATATGCCCCTGACAGCATGGCCTCAGCCCTGGGACAGTCTGTGACTTTTCTTTGGACAGTCTTATAACCCTTGCCTCAGGACAGTCTTTCATTATTCCACACTCTATTCCTTGACCACCTCCTAGTCCTTCTTTGTCTCCCTCATTTGCTCTCGTGTTTCCCTACCCCCCCACTACTCCCCCTAGTCCTGCCTTGGTCTCCCCCCCGTTCCCTCCCATGTTCCACCACCCTTCCGTTCCCCCAAGTCCTGCCTCCCTCTATCCCGTCCCTGCTGGTCTTGTCTCCCGTGCCCAGCCTTGGTGCAGCTTGTGATATAGGCACCTGATATCTCGCAGCAATGCTCTTAAAGGAAGGCAAAAGCAGCATCTACCGAGCTCAAAGCTGTTGATGCTGAACTCAAGCTTGCCAGATGCACGCCACTTATATACAGTCAGGAAACAGACCATTCTAATTATCCACTGGCAGAGCACTTAACTTGGAGGGAAAACGTAACTTCAGCGAGTTGGCCTTTTAATGAGCATTCAAGAGATGCAAATAAATTCAAGTGTGGTTCCTGGCATAGATCAGCAGGAAACTTGACCCTCCAAAGTCAGGAGAACAAAATTCCAAACTAATTTCCCACTGGTGGGAAATGGACTTTTTCCATCAAGCCAAATTTAGTACCCTGCCTGCCATGATTTCCGCAGCTGGCGGGAGCAGAAAATTCCGTCCATTGTTTCTGCTCACAATATGAAAATCAGGACCGTGAGGAATCAGTGCTTTGTACAAATCACTTCTGTGTTGGATCCCTGCTCCCATATGAGCTGTTTCTCATGCAGGTTGTTGGCCCAGTTTCAACTCTGACTAGACTCTACCTCAAGGCATTCAAAGACGTCAGGTCTCAGGACAAGTGGGAACATGGTGTGGGCCCAGGATACAACAGCATGTTCCACAATAACTGCAAAAGAACAAAGTTTTCTCACTTTGAACCTTCAACAGATGACTTATAACCTTTAGTTGTTTATAATTGTGTTGCTAAATGATAACGTTTTTCTTTGCACTATTTTCACATTTCTGAGGCTTCCCAAGTCTCAAGTAATCATTTTGTATATATGGAAGTGCTTAGTTAGAGATGGTTTGCACTGGGAGCCACATCCGTTAAACCTGATAAAAAGTTTGCATCCCACCACTAAAACTGATCCTCCTGAATTATCACCCATCATTTGAGGTGCTAAAATAAGACAGATGTTTCTTATTGTCAGGCAGCTTCTCTTCACAGAAAAGGGAATGGAAATCTGAAACCCTCTCTCTCAAAATGCTGTTGAGGCTAGGTCAATTGAAAATTTCAAAACTCAAATTGATAGATTTTCACTAGGTGAGGGTAATAAATGATATGGAACTAAATGCAGTTGAAATACAGATCAGCCAAGATCTTATTGAATGGTGGAACAGGCTCAAGTGGCTGAATGGTGACTTTATCTGGGTAATGGTGGATATATACAATCAAGAGAACTGGAGCTGGTAGCACAAACCAAATCTTTTACACTTTTCGTTCTTGCAAGAGGCTAAATATTTCTGGTGAATACTGAGTCCTGCAAAGTTTGTTTTTAATTAGTTTATATTTAAGTAAAATATTTATTTACCACACTTGTTTTCACCATAAACTGAAAGGAGTATGACCAAACAAGCCTTCACCACATCTGTGATCGCAATGTTTACTAATAGGAAAAAATTGCCTTCGAGTGATAGAATCAAATCAGACTTCCAACCAGGGCAAGCTGCACTGCCTCTGTGAAGCAGTTTCACATGAGGGGACATGTCCTTAAAATATTTTTTTACCTTTAATCAATGTTTTATAAGTGTAAGTAATCTCTCTGAGGCACTCCCCGACTCAGGTAACCCTCCCCTCCGCCCGCACAGGGAGCGTTCAGTGCTTCCAGGCACGCGTCACGCTGGGTGGGCCTTAACTGGCTCGCCCATGTAAAATGACGGCGCCTAGTCAATCGGGGCACCAATCGGCTGCACGCCCCCGTGCCTGCCCCCACACAACCCCCCCGACGGGGAGAAAATTCTCCCCATGGAGGTCAAACTGGAACTCCAGCTGCTCTAGGGAGTTTTAATCAACATCACAGAGATGTAGGATGGGCATATCAATTGCTATGTTATCAGTTCAAACCAAATTTGTGAGAGTGAAATTTCATAATTAAGAATGGAAACCATGAACAAAGGAATGGATTTTTGTATATCAAGATTGCCGTTTAACATTATTTTTTTCAATAATGCCAGGTTTCAAAACAGGTACTCTAATCATCTAAAAGATTCTAGCTGAAGATTGACCTTTGCTTTCTAGTTTTCTTATTCCTTTCCTTTCCTGATGCCAGTGACTCCTTGTTATGGTACAGCTCCCTGGTACCATAGCAAGTGGCTATTATTCTTGTGTGAGCTTTGACAGTGAGTGCTGGCAGGATATTCACTACAAGGGCACTCCAACTGGGCCTAATCACATCTTCATGCCTGATATTCAGCAGGGCCATCTTGCTGGTGATCAGGGATGGGAACATTGAATCATTTTCCTTTTTGTCTAACCAATGTAGCTGAGGCCAGCTATGAGTTCCAAGTGCCACCCAAGCTAAACTAACTTGGCCTGGTCTGAACCTGCAACCATCCTAGTTTGTATGGGACTGCATTGCTTAATACTCCAAGATTCAGTGCTACTGAAAAGACCATGATGAATATATTGTCTGCACCACTTTAGAAAGCAGAAATTTACTGGGTTTTTTTATTGACAGAGACCCCATTCTCTCTAATGGAACCCCAGATTACAATGTACCATAAGAATGTTGTTATATAGTGCAAACATATTGGGCTGAATTTTGCCATCAGCGAGCGGGGGCGGGGCCCGCTCGCCGACGCATAAAATGATGCGGGATGACGTTGGTTGGAACCCCCGTCATCCCGCCCCATTTAAATTTTCAGGAAGGCGGGCCCGCAGCAATATCAGCTGCGGGCCTGCCGACCTGTCAATGGCCAATTGAGGCCATTGACAGGATCATCGAAACAATTAAAGGACCTGCTCGTCCAACCTTAAGGTTGGCAGGCAGGCCAGGAGCCCCGGCAGCAAATAGAGAAAACATGAAATCTCATCCACCGGCGGGATGAGGTTTCATGTGGGGGTTTAAAAAGTTTAATAACGTTTTGGTGTAAATTATGAACATGTCCCATCTCATGTGAGGGGGACATGTTAATGATTTTTTTTTCTATTTTTAATGTTTTTAAAAGTGTCAGAGATCTCCCTGAGGCAGCACTTAGATTCAGGGACATGTGCGCTCTTTTGCGTGCATGCACTGTCGCTTTTGGGGAATTCCACCCCCACCCCCCCACCCGCACAGGAAGCGCATAACGTTTCCCAGTGGACGTCACGTAGGGTGGGACTTAATTGGTCCGCCCACGTAAAATGGTAGCGGGGATCGGCTCCCTGACCGCTGGGGATTGGGTCAGGCCCGCCCGCCCGACAGGCAGAAAATTCTGCCCATTGTCTTCTCGTTGATCACTAACATAATAAATTAAAAGGGTAAAATACTATTGCAACACTCATGGGCTTTAGGTTCAAATATTGCATCAAGATAAAACAAACCATACAAATGTAAAAGCTATAACAATTCTACCACTTCACTTGAACCCTTCAAAATGCAGTATTGAGCACAGGGCTGCTTTTTCCCTGCCCTGCTTAGCCAGGTAACAAAACCATCTAAAATATACCATGCAGCGATGTTCAAACAAATTTCCATCAATTATCTGAGAGTATCTAAACTCTGTGGATGACAGTAGCAGCTCAAAATGCTGCTCTCTTTACATATCATCTTTTTTCCCCCCACAGACATTGGGAAGCAGGTTCTCCATCACTAATAATTTTAAACTTCTTGAGAAATATCACAGTCAGTCTGTTTAAGGCTTAAACACAAATGCTTGATATGGCTAAAATGTAACCTATTTGCACGTGAAGATAAACACGTCAGCTTAATGACATTTTATTAATGGAAACAGCTTTGGTTACCAAATAAGAATGCCCAGCTTGCAAAAGTTGGTCAGTTTGGAATATACTGATATACAGTGGCAAGCTGTATGTCATAATCTCCATGACAACAGTATTTTGGACAGAGTTTTATATGTCATTTGTACAACCCAATTAAATTTTATCTGAGGATTGGACAGAGCATTGTGTGCTCACTCCCACTGCCATCTTAGATTTTATTGCTTTGAGTCACGTCACTGTGGTAACCACTCACTGTGAGATGGTAATAGCTTTGAACAATCTAACTATAGTGACACTCCCCACCTTAGCCCAACGGGATAACACACAGCTTTTAAATAGTTCAGCATGTTGGCTTGAGGCACGAATTGCAGGATGTCAACCTGAACCAGTGAGAACATTTCCCTCCACGCCTCCGCAACTCGTTGCCCCACATCAAAGAAGGAACGTAAAATGTTCCCCTGCAGGGATGCTTCAAGTTCACTGGAAAGCTCTGAGTATAATTTTCTACCCAAAATGACATTATGTTTGAAAAATGCTTTAAGCTTGTTATCCGATTTTTGTGGAATAATTCAGTTAAAGTCTTTATGAACTGCATCTGCTTCCTGCATTCTTTGCTTACAGAACAGTTATGAAGTTATATTGACTATGCAGGAGTGGGAGAACAGCTATGCGAATCCAAGCATAGGTTAGTACCCTCCTGAGCCACTTCCTTCAACCCTTTTACTATGTCCATTGATGAGAGGATAGCTATTCTTTCTACAAACTAACCTCTACCTTGTTGGTGTTGATTAACTCTTCTACATTGTTATGAATTACTGTTCAAGAAGAGTTATTGAATAGATAGGGGGTGTAAGTTTGAATGTCCAAATGGCTTCCATATGATGCACATAACACCAATGAAGGTCATGTTTGGCAAAATATCCTAGCAACATTATCAATGTATTTCAAAAGAACACATTTAGGACATAACTAGAAATATTGTTTGGAAGAAATTGCCCTATGCTTACAATCTCATTATCATATAGCAATCGCATGGCAACCAGAGGGAGAACAGAGCCCTTACATTACTTCTCATCCACTTTAACCTGAGACCTATTTTGCTCAGTGGTTAACTACTTTGAAGGACAGTTACTGTAAAATATTTCTTAGCATCAGGAAAAGGTACATATTATAACATTCATGAGGTGACATTCAAATTGTCTAGGCACTTTTACTATAAAAACATAAACTAAACTTATAAATATAATTGTCACATATTTAAAATTGAAGCATATGGCACTAGAAAATTTAACTCAGTGTATGAGGCAACATTTACTCTTAGGAACAAAAAAGATATAGAGAAGAACAGATGATCTGGAAAAGAGTCACAAGGATGCAATCCAATCAAAAGGTTTAGCTAACAGTGTCACTATTTTAATTTTGAGATTAGATCATGACAACAGGGAAGAATTTTTCACTCGGCGTGTGAGTGCGCATCCAACACATTTGAGCGTAAATTAGCATGCAGTGATGTTGGGCGAGTGTCCCGTCACCTTTGCACACTCGCATTATCTTGGTTGGGGGGCGCGTGCTAAAATTGGAAGGGCGCCTGCCAACAATTAAGTGCGTTATTAAGCCCATTAATGGCACGATTAACTGGGATTTTTCGCTGCCTGGGCAGGTGAATTGGCCAGGTGGCCTTTGCATTTTTCAGGAAACCTCATCCAAGGGCAGGATGAGGTTTCTGTCATTAAATTAAAACAAATAAAAATGTTTGGACTGAATTTTCATGTTGTATATGTTCAGGTGACTTGTTTCCAATGCGTAGGCATTTTTCCCTGGTTTTAAAATCTTTATTTTTTGTATTTACATTCTTCAGCTCCCTGAGGCAGCCCTCTGCCTTCAGAGAGCTTTCATTCCGTGCTCCCCAGTGCCCACTCTGACTTCAGCGCACACCCTCCTCCGGCCCCCAACCCTGGCAATGCTGATTGTATCAGCACGTGCTTCACACTGGCTGGCTGTTAATTGGCCAGCCAGTGTGAAATCGGGGTTGGGGGCCGATCACAGTCGGTGGTGCGTTTCCTGATTGCTCCTGGGCCTGCTGATTGCGCTTGCCTGCCGAGCTGAAAATTCAGGCCCATGAATTTACACTTTCTCATGTGCACAGTTTAGTTTGTTAGTGAGATTTTTAATTCTGTTTCTCAAGCGGTGTTTTTGCTGATGGCTGACATGCATCTTCATTATTTCACATCAAGCAAAGTGACACTTACAAACTGATCTGAATGTCACATACTGTCAAAAGAATAGTATTAACAACTTTGATTCCACTGCTGAATACCAGTGTTTACCATAGCCAGTACACACAGGAAGCCTTTGTTATAGTGCAGTACTCATGAAGTCATTAACACTCTGTAATGACCTTATATATCCTTCTGTGAGGTGATGAAAATTTTGGCCTGGGCTGTCCTCCCATTGGTAGCTTAGCAGAGGGGCAAAAATACCATTCACCAGTGTGAATCCACTGCTAACCTGTTGCAATTTCCCCCCAATACTCCTCACCTGCTAAACAGGGTATATTTGGAGTGGCAATAAACACTCTGATTTACTGTTGCTTGAAGGAAATACAATTCTGGGGGAACCTTTAAGGCACTGCAGCCAGATAAAGGGTAAGATCACTTTCTGCATGAATGGCTGAAGCAATAGGAGCCTTGAGTGTGTCAGCAGCTGGAAGGGCTCCAAGCTTCTTGGATTCACCCACATAAGTCAGTGGTGGAAGAGCAAGATCAGTGTGTGCTGCAGGACGGGAAACCCTGTACGAGGGTGATGCAGGCTTTCTGGAGCTGGCGGAGACACTCAGTGCTACTTCACCACCCACAAAACTGGCATACAACATAGGAAAAGATTTAATGACCCCACACAGGTAACACTCTCGCCAATATTTATCCTAAACTACTTGGGAGCTTTCACTCAACTCATACTTTCACTGCCTCTACATCTGACTATAAGGAGATAATTTTCAAAACATAACCTTGGCAAACATTTCCTTTACTCTGCCAACTCACATTGTCTGGCACAAGGGCTACAACTAGTCTACAAAGGCAATGAATTTAAAAAGGACAATGCATCATCATTCCATGCATGTACTTATATGGGACAAAGTGCCACTTGCAGACCTTTAACATTGTCTTCTCTCTGACTAATGGAACAGTTAGCCCACAACCAGTGTGAATGAAATACAACCAGTGAAAAACAGGAACACTAAAACCCTAAACACATATGAGATGATGCTGCAAATTATGGGCCGGCTAGCAGGAGAACCTGTGGCAAGGGTGAGGTTGGAGAGTAGGTGCAGCAGTAGTTTAGTCAAATCTGTAAAATGCTGTAATCTCAGTTTTGTTTGCTTTTTCAAAGTATTTACAATCACCTTTAAGGGGAAATATCACTTTGCATAACTAAACAAGCTCTTTTGCATTTCATGTTATATGCAAAAAAAGGTCAGTCTGATCATGGATCAAGGGTGAGTAAATGGATTTGTGGTAGAGATCACCCATGATTTAACTGAATATTGGAACAGGTTCAAGGGGCTGCATGGTGTCCTGATTGTGCAGAGCTGCTCTCTAATAAAACATCATTATGAAGCTGGGATTGTTCTCCTTAGAGCAGAGGAGATTAAGGGGAGATTTAATAGAGGTGTTCAAAAGTATGACAGGTTTTGATAGTTTAAATAAAGAGAAACTGTTTCCACTGGCAGGAGGGTAGGTAACTAGAGGTCATACAATTATGATAATTGGGAAAGGAGCTAGAGGGGAGATAAGGAGATTTTTATTTAACGAGTTGTTATGCTTTGGAATGTACTGCCTGAAAGGGTGGTGGAAGCAGATTAAATAGTGATGTTCAAATGGAATTGAATGTACTTGAAAAGAACATAATAAGAACATAAGAAATAGGAGCAGGAGTAGGCCATTCGGCCCCTCAAGCCTGCCCTGCCATTCAATAAGCTCATAGCTGATCTGCCCCAGGCCTCAACTCCTCTTTCGTACCAGCACCTCATAGCCCTCAACTCCCCGATATTGCAAAAATCTATCTACCTCCTCTTTAAATACTTTGTGATCTAGCCTCCACAACTCACTGGGATAGAGAATTCCAGACATTCACTACCCTGTGAGAGAAGAAATTCCTTTGCATCTCAGTTTTAAATGAGTGCACCCTTATTCTAGTGGAAACATCTTTTCAACATCTACCCCATCAAGCCCCTTCAGAATCTTGTACGTTTCAATAAGATCACCCCTCATTCTTCTAAACTCTAATGAATAAAGGCCTAACCTGTTTAGCCGTTCTTGATAAGTCAACCCCTTCATCCCAGGAATCAGCCTAGTGAATCTTTTTTGAACTGCCTCCAATGCCAATATATCCTTTTTTAAATATGGGGACCAAAACTATACACTGTATTCCAGGTGCAGCCTCATCAACACCCTGTACAGTTGTAATAAGACTTCCCTATTTTTGAACTCCAACCCCCTAGCAATACAGGCCAAAATTCCATTTGCCTTCCTAATTGCTAGCTACAATTGCATGCTAACTTTTTGTGTTTCATGCACAAGAACACCCAGATCCCTCTGCGCTGCACTTTTTCAGAATCTCTCTCCATTTAAGTAATAGTCTGCCTTTTGATTTTTCCTACCAAAGTGTATGAACTCACACTTTCCTACATTAAATTCCACCTGCCAAGTTTTTGTCCACTCACTCAACCTGTCTACACCCTTTTGCAGATTCCTTACATCCTCATCACAACATGCCCTCCCACCTAGTTTTTGTATCATCAGCAAATTTGGATGCATTACACTTTGCCTCCTCCTCCAAATTATTAATATTGATAGTAAATAATTGAGGCCCTAGGACTGATCCTTGTGGCACTCCACTAGTTACATCTTTCCAACCTGAAAAAGACCCATAGAAGACAGAGATTCGGAATCAACGTGTTAACCAATCCTCAATCCATGCTAATAAATTACCCCCAATACCGTGAGCTCCTACCTTGTGAAATAACCTTTTATGTGGCATCATATCAAATGCCTTCCGGAAATCCAAATAAACGACATCTGTCAGTTCCCCTTTATCAACTCTGCTTGTTATATCCTCAAAGAACTTTAGCAAATTTGTCAAACATGATTTCCCTTTCATGAAACCATGTTGACTATTTTTGATTGGGTTAAATTTTTCTAAATGTCTTGCTATTTCTTTCTTAATAATGGACTCTTAGCATTTTCCCAACGACAGATGTTAGGCTGACTGGCCTATAGCTTCCTGCTTTTTGTCTCCCTCCCTTCTTGAACAGGGGTGTCACATTAGTGGTTTTCCAATCCTCTGGGACCCTCTCAGAATCCCGTGAGTTCTGGAATATTTCGACCAATGTGTCCACTATATCTGCAGCCACTTCCTTTAAAACCCTTGGATGCAGGCCAACAGGTCCTGGCGACTTGTCTGCCTTTAGTCCCAGTAGTTTGTCAAATACTTTGTCCCTTGTGATAAAGACTGTTACAAGATCTTTCCTCCCATTAGTTCCTTGCTATTTTTCTGTGGCTGTTTGTTAAGAGCAGGGGTGTGTGACAAATTGGATAACTCTTACAAAGAGCCTGCACACAAATGATAGGCCAAATGGCCTGCTTACATCCTCTGTGCTGTTAATGGTATTTTTCCAGTGTCAACCGTTACAGTCTCAGTTTAAACTTTGGAGTTTTCAGATCCATACCATCCAAATTCAAAGAGTAAAGCTTATGTATGGAAAAAAAATGTAATTCAATAACATGATTGTATGTATGGAATCCCCCATTGTGATAAACCATAATCATAAATATGATATGGAATCAGCATCATGCTGAAAGGACAAAAAAATCAAAATGTGAGTCACAAGGCAGCAGGTAGGTGATTGGTTGGTGAATATTTGTACTTTTTGTTTGTCTCTTGAAGCTAGGGCAGTTGTATAAACTAAGGGCTGGGAAAATAAATCCAATAATTTATTAAACTAGTGATTTGGAAGGCAAGGGGCACAGACCTCAAAGCACTTGAAGAAAGGGCAGCAAAGTGGCTGTAGTCTGGGAGAAACATCAGGGAGCCGGGGAGAATAAAACACTCCCTGCAGCTCAAGGGGAGGTGCTGACGGATGAGTAGATTTAAAGCAGTTATGGAAAAGGATAAAGATAACCAAGAGTATGAGTTTTAAATTGGGGCAAGGCCAATTTTATTAGGCTGAGATGTGATATGGCAAAAGTGGACTGGGAATAGCTATTAATTAACATTAAATCAACGTCAGAGCAATATCTAGAACCCCTGGATGTTAAAGAGCAAACAGACTAGGGCAAAGCAAGAAAAGGAGTATGTCAGTTGCCAAAATGCTGCAGAAAACTTGGAGGAGTACAGAAAGCACAGGGGTGAAATTATAAAAAAGAAATTAAGAAAGCAAAGAGGGGACATGGAAAAATATTGCCAATCAAAATAAAGGAAAACCCAAAGATGTTTTCAAAATACATAAAAAGCAAGGGCTAATTAAGACAAGGGTCAGAGACTCAATAGGTAATTTGTGTGTGGAGGTGGAAGGCATGGCATGGTTTTTAATGAATACTTGATGGTTGTTTTAACCAAAGAAAGGGAAAAACAGATGTTGTCATGAAGGAGGTGTGTAAAATATTGGATAGGATGAACATAGTGAGAGAGAAAATATTAAGGTGTTTAGCATCCTTGAAGGTGGATAAATTCCTAGGCCTGGATGAAAGGTATCCCAGGGTTCTTAGGGAAGGAAGGCAGGAAATAGCTAAAGCTTTGATCATCATTTTCCAATCCCTTCTGGCTTGAGGTGTAGTATCAGAGGACCGCTAACATTGTACCATTGTTTAAAAAAGGTGGAAGGCCTTTCAGCCTAATCTCAATGTTGGGAAAATTATCGGAAAAAATTCTGAGAGACATTATACACCATCAATTAGAGAGGCACAAATCAATCAAGGACAGGCAGCATGGATCTGTTAAGGGAAGGCTGTACTTGAATAACTTGATTGAATTTTTTTTGAGGAGGTAACAAGGAAGGTCACTGATAGTAGCACATTTGATGTCATTTACATGGATTGTAGCAAGATTTTTGACAAGTGACATGATTAGTCAGAAAATTATAAACTCATGGGGTCCAAGAGAAAGTGGCAAGTTGAATACAAAATTGGCTCAGTGGCAAGAAGCAATGGGTAATGGTCAGAGGGTGTTTTTGTGACCAAAAACCAATGAGTTTCTGCAAGGTTCAGTACTAGGCCTCTTGTTGTTTATGGTATACATCAATGATATATAAATGTAAGGGGCATGAGTAACAAGTTTGCAGATGATACCAAAATTGTCCACGTGTTTGATAGTGAGGAAGGAAGCTGTTGACTGCAGAAAGATATTAATGGGCAGCAAAGTGGCAAATGAATTTCAATCTAGCAAAGTGTGAGGTAATTAATGTGGGGAGGACAAACAGGCAGGGGAATATACAACAAATGATAGGATTCTGAGAAGTATAGAGGAGAAAGAGGGACCTTGGAGTGCATGTCCACAGATCTCTGAAGGTAGAAGAACATGTAGATAAGGCGGTTAAAAAGGCACATTGGATAATCCTTCAGTGGCTGAATCCTAGTATATAAGAGCAGAGAGGTTACGCTAGAACTCTATAAAACATTAGTCTGATTGTAGCTAGAGCACTACATACAGTTTTGGTTACTGCATTATGAGAAGAATGTGACTGTATTAGAGAGGGTGCAGAGGAAAAGGCCAGGAATGAAGAACTTTAGTTATGAGAAAGATTGGATAGGCGGGAATGTTTTCTTTAGAATAGAAGAGATGAGGGGAGATTTCATTGGAGTGTATTAAATTATGAGGGGCCTAGGTAGAATGGATAGAAAGGACCCATTTCTATTCACAGACAGGTCAATAACTAGGGACCATAAATTTAAAGTAATTGGTAGAAAGGTTAGAGGGGATTTGAATAACTTCTTCACCAGAGGGTGACAGAGGTCTGGAACTCACTTCCTGAATGAATGGTTATTACAGAACCCTCGTTGAATTAAAAAAAAACTCTCGGAGCTGCTGTAACCTACAGGACTACTGACCAAGAGCTGGAAGGTGGGAAGGTGGGATTAGACAGAATAGCTCTTTTTTGTCCAACATGGACACATTGGGCCAAATGACCTCCTTTGAGCTGTAAGTCTTTTTATTTTTCTATGCTTTTTAACTGAATAATGGTACCAGGCTGTTTGTGGCACTGACAGTTGAAGCTTATATAATACTGGATTCCTTTATTGCCTCATTGGGAGAAGCTAATTTTAGATAAATACAGATAATAAATTTTGAATTATTATGTTGCCATACACAAATTAACCTTTAAAGGTTCATGCTATCTCAACTTACAATCTGTGAAAACAATGCTACAGACTTTTGGAGCAGTTTTATATATGAATGAATTTGGTTAAGAAAATTCCCCATTTTAACCTTTATTCCATATATTACAAAATATAGATGAAAATGATTTATAGTAGTTGCACATACACCAAGGATGATGCATATGAAGATCCCCCATTTTGGTCTAATAAAATCATACATGAAACATGGGATTTCAGTATCCTTTTGTTCCACTGCAATCCCTGTTAGAATATAGATGTTGGATAGCTCCCAAACACCACATTATAATGAGGGCTTGTTATACATTGTAAATATACTTTGCCAGAATTAACCCATTATCCAGCCAACAATACTGTAATTGTAACTCTATTGTCTGCATCTCTGAAGAACACATTCTGCACGTCACTGCAGACATCTGTCTCTATAACTGATGTATATGTAGCTCCTGCAACTGCAATAGTTATATAGACAGTGGGCTGCAGTGAAATGTGGAACATAATAATCTTATAAATGGCAGGGAGGAAGGTGATAGAGTTGCAGTATTATTGGGTGACTCACACCTGCCAGTTTAGCTTTAGCTGTATTTAACTTTCCAATTTTATATAATTATAGAAAGAAAAGATCAATCAAATCTTACTGATAAACGAATTCCTGTTTCTAGTATATGACTTTGTTTCCTCTTTTCTCAAAACACTGATGGAATAACAATTTTTTATTGTAATTTATGAACTGTTAACAAAGTTGCAAGAATGCATGGCTTTCAAACCCGCATGCCAAGAATGTGATTTTGTTTGCAATAATGAAAAAAATAGAAGCCAATTATGATGCAGCTACAATAATGATCCTTTAACACTTCTCAAGCAGCTAACAAGCCACTTAGCCAGAATAAATGGTGAAAGGTTTATTAATGTAGCTGTGGAGTGTACAGTATGTGTAGATAATGGCTCAATAAAAAAATGAGAATAGCCCAATTTACTAATCAGGCCTTGAATGCACTGGCAACCTCAGTAATGAAGCAACATCAAGTTGTTTTTATAAGGGAGAACCAGCTACAAATGCACAAAGGAGGCAAACAAGCTTGACTATTTGTTACTGAAAGAGTGAACTCCATGCCAACTACTCTGAAAACTTGGCAGGAGATTGGGATGCTGATGAAGGAAAAGCTTCATTACAGTATGGGGATCCAGCATGCCATGCACTCCATTTGATTTGTATAGTGATACAGAACTCAGAGTGGGCTGCTTTCTGACAGAAGCTGTTGGAGCATAAGGTCTACAATGAACATGTATGTGATATTGCAAGGAGGTGTGATTAGGTTGGTCCAATTGTTAGTTGCACTGCAATCTAGCATTGAGTATGTTGGTAGCATCTTGAGTGGAGACACAACTTACACAGGCTTTTGGCACAGCGGATCCATCCCTCATGAATGTTATCACAGTTATTATGAAAAATCAGATGTCCAAACTTCCACATGCAGCCATGGCCAGTTTCAATTTGTTTAAAAAACTGCTAAAGGCAACCATGATGGAGGATATCAGACACATCACAAATGCCCATTGCATTCAGTTAGATGAGTACACCTTGTGATGAGATGCCCTTTCACAGCACAATACAAAAATGCAAGAGCAGCTGATTGCCACTGTTCTTCACCATTACAAAGCCCTGCACAAGGGACTGTGGTTCACTTCCAAGGAAAGAAGTCCACAGCAAACAAGGCCCAAGCACAGATAAAGATCTGTCAATATTATTGCAAATGCAGGTAGCAGAATATATGGGCAGCGGGGGTAGGGCCATAAAATCTGGCGAGCCATTTAAAAGTCCATTGACTTGGGCGGGATTGGAAAATCCTGCCGGCGGTAGGGGCCATAAAATTCCACCCTATGTCACAGGCAGTGCATCCATTGCATACACTACCATTTATATGTGCAAATTCCTGATGTTCGTGTACCTGAGAGTCATGGTGCCTCCAACAGTATTTGCTTTCACATTTGTTCTTGGAATATGGGTAATACTTTTATTGGCCTAGTAGCCTGTAGCCATATTTGGAGCTGCAGGTACCAGGTGTTGACCATTTTCAACTATAGATGGTTCAGCCACTTTGACTTTAAATGGCATCACCATTACTGAGTTCCTTCCCTTCTAATCAATGCCCTAGGGTGTTAACATTGACAAACCTATCCCCTATCTATGAAGCTCATGTCAGGAATATGATTGAACCTGGATTATTTGTAGATGGTCATTTACCTGGCACTAATGTTACCTGCCACTTATAGGCCCAAATCTGGACTTGGTGTTTAGGGGTTGCTTCATTCTCAGATGAGTTATAAAGCTGAATATCGTGTGGTTGTCAGCCAACAGCCTAGCTCCTGATGTTATCATGGAGGGAAAGTAATTAATCAAGCAGCTGAAGATGGCTGCATGGGTTGAGGACACTTCCCTGAAGAACTCCTGCGGTTATGTGTTGGGGTTGTGATGACTTCCATTCATATAGCGCCTTTCATGATCCAAGACGTCCCAAAGTGCTTTATAACCATCTGAAATATGTCAACTCCAGGGCTTATGCAGTACAGGGCTGCAGACTCAGCCTAGATTTTTAAGTTCATTCCTGACTTTCTGACGCAGAGGCAAGTGTTACCCATTGAGCCACAGCTGACACACAACTATCACAACCAACCACACATATGACTCCAACTAGTGAGAGTTTTCCCTTTGACTCCACTGACTTTAGTTTTTATAGGGGGCCTTGGTGCCATACTTTGTTGATGTCTACCTTGATGTTGAGTGCAACTATTCTCACCTCTTCCGTGGGCATTCAGCTCTTGCATCCACATCTGGGTTAAGTCTATGAAGCAATCTGGAGTTGAATGATTCTGGTGGAATCTGAACTGAGCTTTAGTGAGAGATTATTTCTGAATAGGTGTTACCTGATCTCATACAGTGTTGTGAATAGAATACCAATAATGCTCTCCATAGACTTGTAACTTTGTAACCTTTTTAATCCTCTTGCCCCACTTTGATATGTTCTCATGCAGAAACATTTTCTGCACAAATCAGTTTTTCACTGTTGCTAAAATTATTGAAGCTTCAGTAGAGTTTCGGTAGTTTGCCACTATACACACCCATACAAAAATCCAGAAGAATGAAAAAGACATAGATAGACATTCCAAGCACAAAATGCTGCAAGAATTAAGTTACTTATTAATTGTGATTGAACTCTGCTTCATGTGTCAGCAGTCTGGCTATCTGGCATCTCTGATATTGTCGAATGGTGGTACTGCACTAGCTGCAATTTCCATATGTTCAAATGACACTGACTAGTCAATCATTTTTAGCTTCAAGTTGTCCCTGCAAAGATGCATAATAATATCTGGCACTATTAAAATCTATCAATGTGATACTTTTTTATGACACATTTTAATGCTTTTTTCATGAACTTGCTGCTGACTGGTAATTAAATCACCTGTCTTTTTTTACAGGACAGCACTGGAAAGCTGCAAGCACAATTTGCAACACTGTTTTGTGACAATTTCTGCTCCTTCCTTCCTTCCTTCCAGTCCAGCAGTCCTTCTGAAGTGTTGTCTCTGCAATGCTGATAAATCAATCCATCAAAAAAAAAAAATTCCTCTGTGAAACTCAATCAGGAAAGGTCATGTTGGCAAGTGAGGAACAGATTAAATTAGCATAGAATTAGCCATGGAAAGTGAGTTCTGTCAAAATCATCATACTGCACAGCACAATTATAATATGTTAATTATGCATTTCATTAATGCAGTGCTCTTTGAATTCTAGATGAAATGTCACTGGAGTCGGCATCCGAAAAGAAATGAAGATTGCAGGACTAAACTTCCCTCTGTAATGTGTGACACCTTCACGTATCAAGTCAGGATCAACTCTGCATAATTCTGTTGCAGCCCTCTAAGCTGATCATCTGAGTAAGGACGTTCAGTGCTGCAAGTGTCTCAGTAATCAGTCATAAATGGTGCAACACTTTCTTCTTGGGAGGTGTTTATTAAAATGAAGGACAATGGTGCCATTGAATTGAACTTGTGGTGCAACCAACAAGGATAAAAAGGTAATGGTAGTTGTCACTCCTCCTTCTAAACAAAATGCGAGACATTAGCATTCTAGATGATATATTAAACCGATTTTTTAGTTTCTCTTCAGTCTCCTCTGTTCTGCTATTTTCCAAACTGTAACTCTTGCCCTGAATGGATCACTTATTTTGTGTCTATTGATGCCCTCTAAGACTTTAAGTTAGATATGACTTGTGACTTAGGACTAAGGTACATTTAAAAAAGGTAAGAAAATCTAGCATTCCTGATGGAGCACACACAAACACCAGAGTTAAGGACTGGAATGAGGATTTATAAA
The DNA here is from genome assembly GCF_017639515.1 of Carcharodon carcharias. Classification (NCBI taxonomy): domain Eukaryota; kingdom Metazoa; phylum Chordata; class Chondrichthyes; order Lamniformes; family Lamnidae; genus Carcharodon; species Carcharodon carcharias. Next base: position 54,267,647 of record NC_054480.1, read on the forward strand.
ATGTTGCAGAAGATCACTTCTATTTCCTATGGTGGCTGTCTACATTTCAACCAATGTTTTTTTTTAAATAAATAAATTTAGGCAATTTAATCTCTGAGCTTCTTCAACAATATTGGAATATTTGGAAATTTTTTCAGCCTAAAATTATAAAATGGGGAACTCAGGAACAAAATTAAATTATTCAAAAGTTTAAAAGAAAACAAGAGTATTTCGCGGAATTTAAATTGAACATGTACTGCAGTGATCATGTCCAAAGTAGCATGGCCCTTAGCCACACATTAATGTCTGGAAGCTGGAGTTCTAGTCAAGTGTGTCATTTGCATTAACAAAGGAATATTGGTAACTTTTTTCTGTATCTAAGCTTTTAAACTTCCATCAGCTCTTCCAGCCTGATTGTCCAGATTTTCTTCTGCCAATTTGGATGATTTAGTGAAAGCGAATCCATACAAAATCTATTGTTTGCTAAGTAAAATTATGCTGACAATAACTAGAAAGCATCACCTTTAATGTAAAAATTCAAAGTATTTAGGTGCAGCGTATTTCCAGGTTCATCTAGAAATGCACCATCGATTTTATCCTTTCAAAATGTGGATCTACTCCTTTGGCTTTTCATCTGTTCTTGGTTTTTCCTCTGGGTGAGAAGGAATGTTGTTCATACCTATAGCTTAAGTTACTAGCTCTGTGTAGTTTCTTGAGTTGTCAGCTTTTCAGTGACTACACTAATAGCTTTTTTAGAAAGCTATTGGGCAACTTCTGGCAGTTTTATATATTAGCACACATGTTGCTTTCAAGTGGCACATCTCTTTGTTGAACAGACTTATTCAACTATTGGAGAGGGAGGTCAAAGGGGCTGTCCCTATCTGATGCACACTCTGGCAGAAGCTGCTGGACTCCAGTCAGCAATGGGAAACCTGGTCAGCTTTCTTATTCTTAACTCAGGAAAAGAGATGCCAATTCTGTCATCCTACCCAGGCTACGAGTAGCTAACTCAGCACAAACCTAATTCATCCTTGCCTGTATAACTCAGCTGAAAACTGCATGCAAAACTAACCAAGGAAATCCAGAATGTCTATTGAAGTGGTGCCATTCTGAGACCGTTGAACACCGTTTCAGGAAAAATTCAAGCCAACTAAACTAAAAAGGAATCCAGCATGTGGTATTACCTTTTATCTCTGCAGAGGTAATAAGACTCCTTGCTGCTTATCCACATATATCACCATGTTTCCTCATCACAGGGAAAATGCTTCAGTGACCTCACTGTGTTTTACATTACTGTGACAAGTAACTACTTTTACTGATGTGTCTAGCTGAGAGAATTTTGACCAGGTTACTCATCCATGGAGAAGTTAGTAGATGAACAAAAAGAAAGCAAAGTGTCATGATTGACATGGAGGCAAAATTTAATGTTAAAAGCTGCAATTCTCTATACTACAGCTGCATACAGCACACAAGGTCGAGCAGAAGGTTCAGTTTATAAGTAAATTATTAACATTTAACATTTTAAAATAGGGCTGAGTTCCCGTTTTAACATAAGCATCACAGTAGATTTGATCTGTCAAGCACCATCTTTGATATTACTCATTTGTCTGCTGTCTCAGCAATAATGTCTTCATGTTCTGAAATGTTAGAGGTAAAGAGTTTCTGACTTGCAAGGCAGAAATTCTTGATGACACAGACTTTAAATCCACTAATGTAAACAAGGCTTAGAGTTCACACTTTAATCACTGTTCTCATGAATGATTTCGTACACTTACTGCCTTTAAACTGATAATCCTGACTTCATAGCCCTTGGACAGAGGTATGTAATTTGTAGAGCCGCTTGTGAAAGCACACTGCCAACCCAACCAGGGCAAGCACAGCTGTTTCACTCCTGTACGATAGTCATTTTTCCCCCAAAGTGTTTGAAGGGTTTAGTTCACCTGAGGAGATGACACTTGGATTTGACACTGAGGAATGCACATATGATAGTGAAGAACAGTATGCTACAATTCAATACGCCACTTCAACTTATGTGAATTCATCATATAGGTTCTAGTGTCTACAGTAAAACTGTGGCAGTGATAAAGAGGTAAGCACTCATACCCAAGAATTTGATAGAAGTACATATAAGTACCCAAATGACTTTTTAATATGCAAAGCAAAAATGGATTACAATTGAGAGTTCAGTACTATATTACTTTTACTTTGCAGTCTGAGGGCTGTGTTATCATTGTGCACCAAAAAGTGAAAGAAGGCAAAGGAGTGTATGCTGAACAGTTTATTTTTCAATGACCTACTACCAGGCTGGTGGTGATAAGGGTGAGGGATAAGAGACGGAAGGGAGCGTAGCAGGGAAAGTCTTGTAATATTGTAATTGCTATAATCTGATTCTGTATAGCCTTTAGATCTTACATTACCTTTTAGTTTCATTATCCTTTAGTTACGTTTTTCCAATTCTACTGCACTATAAATGGTAAAAATAATTAAAGACAAACTAAATTTAAAAGGTAGAATAAACCATGTTATACACACCAACAAATTGCTTAAGGCAATTGTTTAATCACAGAGTTCTGCTGACATTCAAGCTTTACTCTCATGGTTTAGAACATCATCAGAACTGCCTAATTGAATTATGGTCAAGTAACTCAATGCCAACTATCTATTTTCCTATGTGTAATATATAGAAAGTAATAAATAGCTTCATAGCTCTGATGTAAAAACACAATTTTGTGTTAGTATAATTTTGCCAGTCACCATGTCAATGTTATACACTTCCTTACATCACTCATTGATGCCACACTCACAAGGGTTCTACGTCTATTCAAAAATTACGCTCTGGATGTGCCACACATCTTGCCAGTCTGCCTTCAGAGCCAGTATCCTCTTGCTAGGATTATCTGCCTCTTCCATCATTCCAGACTTTATGCACATAGAGGGCTGACGTCCCCTATCTACATCAGATGAAGGAAAACGGGGTACCAGGGTGTGCCCACTGGTTTGCATTCATCCTCATCATCATTGGCTATCCCTCGATTCAAGGATGACATTTACTCAGGGTCACGAGTTCTGCCATGGGTCTTTACGTGACTGAACAGGCTGAATCTTGACCGGCAGATCTTTAGGTACATGGGGCAGTCTATCCCACTAGATAGTGGGATCTGGAGTGCAGGATTTGATTCCTTTTCTCCCTCTCTGTGCTGGCACTCTGCCTCATCATTAAGGAGTTTGGATTCAAAATGTGATGCAGCTTGATGGACAAATTGTTACCATTTTAAACAATTGGTAGTAAGCTCCTCCCAGCATTAATGGCAATGCTGTCGCAATTCAAGGAGACCTTCAGGGTGTATCCAAAGTGTTTTCTCTGTCCTCCGCAGGAATGTAGGCCATTTTGAGAGTTGAGAAAACAGGACCTGGTGGGGGAGATGCTTTTTGGCCATCCAGACAGTGTCCAGTCCATTAAAGTTGATTTGCCAGGAGTTTTGCCTGAATGCTTGTGGAACTGGCTTCATGAAGGACACTAGCATGTTTGCTGGTGGAATTTCTCTAGCACTCTCATGTATTGCAGGGTATGTCCACTGGTGTACATTGCCAGCTGCTTACAGGCATAAGTGAGAACTGAGGACACTGTGGCACACCAATGAGCCTTACACACATTCAAAACTGGAGCGTATTGTTGCTGATAATGACTCAGAGGTACTAATTACAAAGTTTTCCCAAATAACATGTATGATACGTGTTGATTAGAAAGATGCAAGCAAGAGTATATAAAATGGCAGTAAGTTAATCTTGGAATTCAAATAATCTGAATAAGTCACTTTTCATGTCATGGGTGTAACTTGAACGTTTGAGTTGTGTAAATTCTTTCTAACTAAAATGTCTTTTTCCCCCCAAGGAACATGGAATACAGGCTGGAATTTTCCATTCCCGTTGGTGGGAAGATCACCATGTTGTGAAATCAGTTTGTGATCGTCCGCTGCACCCATTAATGGTGGGCCGCGATTCCTGTTGCCGGAAGTTGGAAACGTCATCTTGATACATCTGCATGTAATTATAATCCCTGCCCACCAGAATCATCCCCCCACGCTAGATCATCTGGGTATATTGGCATGATTGCACGCCGATGTGTTTCACAACGGTACATAAGCGATGAGCACCTGGCAGGCTGCACTTCGCTTGGGAATTCGAGGCTTGTTGCCCTACCTTCAGGCAGCACTGGCGATCATCAGCGCCAGACTTCGCAGACATCACTTTTAGGGGGGGCTCATGGGTAGGTCCCTATCTGCCAAACCAGCCATAAGGCAGGGGTGACTTCGCAATGGCTGCAGGGCTAGGGTTCAAGTGGGGAAGGGGGAGAAGAGGCCTCGGGCAAGGAAAGAGGCTGCAGGGTGAGGGCTGTACTGGGGAAGGGGGGGGTATCCCAGGGTGTGTATCCCAGGGTGTGTGTTGGGGGCACATGTTGATCTGTGCAAGTGGCCTCAAGATAGTGAGGGCTGAGGAGGCAGTCTCCAGAGGAGATGAGGCCAGATGGAGATGTGAGGGTGTGTGAGAGAGAGTGAGTGGTGATGTCCCTTGAGCTGGCAGTGAGTGAGATGCCAGTGAATGTGTGATGGGCTTGTGAGTGTATGAGTTTAGAGTGATGAGATGGTTGACTTAGTCTGGCGGCACGCATAAAAGTATTCATCCTCTTTCTGCACTGGATGGCGTAACTGTGCAGCACTGGCATTGACCACCACTGCCACGCCTCCCAAGCTAGAGTGGTGAGATTGTTGGACCTCCTGCGGCCAGACTGGGGGTGGAGGACATCATGGTAGGCCTCCAAAACACTTTCTAGTGACAGGTCACTGAACTCTTCTTGGCTTTCATGGCCATGTCTTGGGCCGCAAGCATTGTGCACCGCTGCAGTTTAGATATGGCACCCGGAGTGAGGAAACAGTGTGGTAATGGCATGCCAGGCATTTCAGAGGCCACCCCCAGCGAGATGGCGTGTTTTCTGTGGCTGCATAATTAATGAGACAGGAAGTGGATGATACAGTGTGAAAAGCCGCCATTGTGGCCAGTGGGTAAAATGTCCTTTTTCTCGCCTACTACTGTACTTAGTGCAAATCTGGGATGATTCCGCCCACAGGGTAAAACTATTCCCTAGTTTCCTGCTTGGAATGTTTTCTCCTATTCCTTTTTGAGTCTTCCATTACAAGTGGTATTTCAAGATGGAAGTACCAATTGCCATTCTTAAGCAGACTGCAGCGGGTTGGAACATTTCTGCATGCTCTTTTTAATGCATCCATTAATACGTCTGTGTCAAATTCCTGTGTGGGCTGTTTAAATGTAATTTTTCACTGGTTTAAAATAAAGAGTAACTTTGTTATAAAGGTAGGCACAAGAATATTTTACAACCACATTAACCTGTTATTAAAAATACCAGAGAAATTTCAACCCTAGGAATTTTGAGAACATCACGGGAAGACGTATCTTCCCATACTCATGCACTTTTTTGAGCAGATGCCTGGTAGCTATTTGGCAGCTACTCTTGCAACAAGGCCAAGATTGGGATTTGGCCTTGCGCAGAATCCCAGGATTAAACCCAAGTATTAACACTCCAAATTCTGTTGACAGCCTATTCAATAACAGGGATTGGGAGGTGGGATGTAAAGCGAGAATCAAAGCCAAAGCCTGTTCCGATTCTAACTGCATATCCACACGTGTATATCTAGCATGGTTCTCTGTAGAATGACCACATACTGAATCTTCCAAGCCAATTTTCCTAATCTAAGGGTGAACCCAAATGTAACAACTCTACCTCAGCTGAGATTACCTTGGTCAATGCACATCTGTGATCATATCATGGGCTTCCATAGACTGGCTGATGATGCAATGTATTCTCCCCTGAATTGTATTCATTTACTTTGGTAAAAAGGTTTTGAAAGCTGTTCAGCACTGTGTAATTTTGAAGAAAAATTTCACCCAATTTAGCCTTTTTGCACAAATTTATACTAGAAACAATCTTCATATTTCCATCTCACCACCCTTGCCGCCCCCCCCACCACCCACCACCCCCCCACCCCCGCTATCCCCAGCGCCCCCTGTGCTCCCCAATACTGTGATAGGAAATCATCACCTTCTCCACACTGAGCTTTGGGGTCCGATTTTTCACCCATCTACTGATATTATACACTTATCAGTTGTGTGGATTCTGCATTGAGGAGAGGTTGTGTACTGGTAACAATACAGGATGAGAAAGGCTATTTATCTGTCACAGTTAGAGCATAATGAATGAGTCAATTAATTTTTGGTTGATCTGCGTACAGGGATTACCCACGTCACTCTGCAGAGTACATAGTTCATGGGTGGCTGTTCTCACTAGGTCACTCCAACCTTAATCTAAGTTGACTTTGGGCACTGCAGTATTTCCATTGGCGACATTGCCTGAATTAGCTTTAGATGATGAATTAATCAGAATCCTACAATTCAATATTCTGAAGGACAGTATACAAGTCATTGTGGTACTTTGAGATATCGCCTTATATGGTATTATTGGCAAAGCCCTCTCTAACAGTGTATCACTAACTGCGATTATAGTAACCGAGGAGCAGTTGATTATTTAAAGTGGAATGTATGATGCACACAATGTTTGTCTAATTCCAAAGGTTAACAATGATGGTTGAGATTTTGTTATTGCTTTGCCAATTACCCACCCCCTCTACTTCTGAAGATGTTAATGCTTCTGGGTTTTGTTTCAAAGGTGCCAACTTCCTCAGGTACCCATGGCCATTATTCCTATGAGAACTTTGGCTCAGTGTCAGCAGGCTATTTAATCCTGTGGGTAGCAACCAACCCTGAGCCTATCTTCACCTGATGTCCATATATGCAGACGGAGAGGTGTCCAAGGACAAGACACCTCAAGGTGGCCTCACTATGGGTTAGCATCAGTGGAGCTTATTTAACCAGGATGATTTCATATTCATCATGATTTCATAATTCAATCATACCTGAATGAACAGCTGAAAGCTATCATCACATTCCATTGAGGATGGCTGGACTATTAGGGATAACCTTATGTGTTCATAATATGATTGCACTGTTGAGGCTGTAATAATGATGAAGGTGGTAGGGCATGAGCTGCACAAGTGTTAGGTTTCAAAAGGAAAGTTAATCCAGAGATATAGCCTGAAATATAAAAATTACATGGTGTGAATACATTGCAATAATGTTTGCATTCTCTTGGAAAGCTGAGGGACTGAAAGATTGACAGATTCAACCTCTGATTCTTCAATTGGCTATTTCTGTTTGGCAGGACTGTGCCTATGTTAGTCCTTAATTAAAGTACTGCACTTTTCCAAAAAACTTAAAGAATCATGGCTAGAGTGCTCATGCTTTCAATTAAGTCCTAATCCACTGAACATGGCAGCTGTGAAACTTCAGTTATCACCGCACAGAAAGCCTGAAGAAAATATAACATTTAATATTTCTTCACATGATTAAAATAGATCAGAAAATTATTTTTTGAATTTGTTCAGTTTCTGTTTATGTTTCTGTGCAATTTAATGAACCACCATAAAGAAAATGATAAAAACGAGTTTGCCAAAATTAGAACCAGGAAGAATGTGCACGGTGTGGCATGCTGGTAAGAAAGATGCTGATTTAAATCAACTTTTTCCTCTGCCTAACATAAAACAAAAGGCCTCCCATATCAATAGAGAAATGTGGCGCTTATAAAGCAAATAGTTGGACAGTTGCGGTGGGCTTGACAAAACCTGCAGGAAGTCTCTGGGGGAATATTACCTTGCTCATTATTTCACTGATTGGCTTTATTTCGTCCGAGCCTCTGCTGCACAATTCTCTGACAGCTGATGGGTGGCTTGCTGAGCCAATCCACCAGCTGCCGTCCGGCTCTGTCTCTAGGCTGCAGGGAAAAGCAGCTCTCGTTCCTCTACCCTCCCTGACTCCTCTCCAGATCATTACACATGACAAAACAACCATCCTAATTATAAAGAGCTTTCCCAGCTCTGTCATCGTGACAATTACTGCACACAGAGCTCAATATTCGCCGCGCTGCACATAGACACTAATGTATTGCAGCAGTTCATTTTGATGGTGCTGAATTGTTCCCCTGTGAATCTTTGGTTACATTTTGTTGGAATTTTTTGCTGACAGGGTTCAAAAGTTTAAGACTCTGGTGACAGAAGAGTGATTGCTGTTTAACTGAGAAAAGAAATTAGTATAAGACTTTTTTGGATGAGGAGGGAAAAATCTTACAGTAAATAACGTGCAGTCTTTAATATAATAGGATTCTCCAGTCACTACAATTACTAATGTATTTTCACAGATCCATTTCCTTTTTGTTTGTTGGTCAACACATTCAAAAATTCTTCTGTTTCTTTCCCAAGATTATTTTATTCTTGAGGAGTTTAAGCTCTTAAAAAATTAGAAGTTTAATGGAGCCAATCTTAAAATGTTAGTTATGCAATTGCTAACCTATTTTCTAATGTTCTCAAGTCAGCATTTTGTGGGGCAGCATTCAACACTTGCAAGGCATTAACTTCTGAGCAGCAATCACTCTGATGCAGATTTTTGAAGTTTGCCATTTCTAATTAGGAGTGAAAGAGGCGTGTTTAGCTCCCTAAAGAAGCTTGTGTGACTGCCATCCTGTAAACAATCATCAGTTCCTTTAATTGCAAAATCTACTAATTGGCAAGTTAAATTTATCAGAAAACTCTCATACCCATTTTGTAACAGGCAGAAGGAGCACCGGAAGCACAAGGTCAGATCGGCTGGATCTGAGTTTCCTCACTGCACCACAATTCCGACACATTCACATGCAAAAATTGATTTAGACTAAGAAATATAACACCTCGTTTGCATTGTGTACCCTGGTAAATAGACAAGCAAGACTAAATTCTAGAAAGAGTGTCTAACATTGGAGGCGTTGGATTCTTTAAATTGAGCTGAATTTTGAATTGACTTTTTGAATCCATTTACATTTTGTTTTCAACTTTTGATTTGATACAAGAATTTATTTTATTCTTCCCTATTACAATGCCCTTTGTTATGGATCCTGCTTCAGCCTGGCAGCAGATTGGTGACATTTCTTTCTAACTGCTAGCGATTTAGTTTAATATTTAGCCCACAGGAAAGCACAGTTCTTATGCAAGATGTTCCTCTCAGCAGCACAGCTGAAAACTTACACATCTTATCCTAAATGTGAGAGGTGGATGTGACACACAGGCAGGCTTACACTCGAATGTCTAATGAACTGATCAGTTGACTGCTGCATATAAGTCAACAACTATGTTGTAAATTGGCCCTAGCTGATTTAGCCAACTGTTTTTACGTAAAGAGAGATTACAAAAGTAATTATTTATTATAAATGTTCATGTTTCATTAAACAGTGGTAAGAAGTGGTGGGATTTGGGCTTAAATCCATTCTGGACTGGTAGATGAATGTGTTCTCTGTTAACTGTAAGAATTCTATGTAAATTGAGTTAGGGCAAATCTCAATCTGATTCTTAGTATACTATGATGCAAAGCTTGTGTTAATTTAGTATGAATCTGGCAATGTCTGCTGGAAAAACCACAGGATAGTTGGTGTAGGAATTGGAAATACTATGCATGGCACAAGAGCAGTTTTATTGCGATTAAGCTGGGAACCTTTGGGGACAGTTAGATGAGTAAAGCTCTTTTTTATTGTGTTATACCTGATCTAGGAGTACTTTATGCTGACAGTAGGGTCCAGATTTTTGCAGTATAGGAATGACTCCAGAGGCATTTAAAACTGGTAGGCAGGACCCAATTCTGGGATTCCCACTCCCATTCCTGGCACCCCCAATTTTTGCGGGTATGGGTAGTAAGCCCGCACTTTGCACTCCTGACCTGGCCAGTTCCATTGTGGTGGTAGGCATCTCCTAGCCCCATGTGATTTTCATGGAGCAGGGCTAGCTTCTGGATGACTCATGCTCCATGGCCCTTCAGCGGAGTCATGAACCACAGTCTGGATTTGGGAACCTTTTGAAAAGTAAGTTCAAAAGGTCTTACCCTTGACCCCCCCCCCCCTCCCCCATGCTGCTTCTGTGCCCACTCCATTCCAACTCAGTGCCAGCTCATGCCCTCCACCCACCCCCTTTTCTGAATAAAGGTGTTAACCATTTAAAATAATCAGGTTAATATATTTATTAAAGTGAGGAAGTTTAAAGGAAAGCATTAATCAATTGGTTACTAAAATCAGACAGTGAAATTTGACCCCTGTGTACGCTGTTAACATGTAGGCCTTATTTGAACCAGTGCCTACATCATTCTTGAGTGCTTCAGTTGCAAACTCAAACATATTACACAACAGCACTTGAAAATAACGGTATGGTATTCTCTGGTTAGCTCAGTAGTATATCATAGTGCAATCATTTTCAAAATAACTATTTTTCTTGAATAAACTTCATGTTAGTATGGTTGCCTTTGCATATAAAGGTATCCAGTGTGATCATCTCTTGACTAAGTAACTCTGCAGACGCACAAGGCTTTGACATTGGTTTTATATTCAATTAGTTCCCACTTGCACATGTGGGAACGTAGAAGTCAATAAGCATCACAAAACATAAATAGTGCATGAAAAAGAAAATATTGTCCTTACAAATAACAGTCTATTCAATAAATAGATCAATAAGTCAATTTATATCTTGTTCATTTTATTAGTTACCATATTTTTCAAAAGTATAGAACTTACAAAGTAGAAAGTGGCTCCTTTGCTTTGTTATCATTTAATTACTGCAATCAAGTATTAAGAAGTACTCCTCCTAAAGCTCCAACTGCACAAATGTGAGAGAAAGACAAACATTTGATATTCTCTGTTCACTATTTTGTCTGATTAAACAATTTTGAAATCTGTGTTGGAAAGAAAAAGCTAGGAAAGCCAAAGGTTATTTTCACTTTAAAGGGGACAATGATGCACAAGTGATGTTACAATGAATTTCAACATGATTGGCATCATTGCCTTGCATTTGTTTACAAATGAATAACGGTTTGTTGAAACTTTTTACAAGCAGACAACATTCATTTAGTCTGTTAATATGAACTTGAGATCAATTGGAAAGGGATTCTGAAGAATCACAAACGAACTATGGCTCAATGTAACACCAGACTGTCACTGTGGACTAAAGATTGGATCTTCTGGAGCACTCTGCTGGTCCCTCAATCCTTTGTGTATTAAAGATCCTTTAAAATTCACTATATATATATATATATATATATATTTTATCTTAACAAAAAAAAAATGTGCACATTTCTTGACTGACAGTATGTAAAACAAAATCTCTGATCCAGACTCTCTGGTCACATGTATCTTGTGACAAGAAAGGTGGCTGAGCAGTTGACATGCTCTGAAGCCCTCGGTCACCTTGTTCTGGCAGCTGGTTGGTGAATAAGAGGAAACTGAAGATGATTCATGCTCTGGCAACTCCTTGACCGTTACCTGATTTATAAACTGGGCAGAAAAGAAAGTAGAACAGTTGAAGTTTAGCATTAATGCTAAAGATTCCTTAAACTTAATCATTTGGATGGATGTTTATGGGGATGATAGCATAGTGGTAATGTTACTGGAGTAGCAAGGCTTGTTCTAATGCTCTGGGGACCTGAGTTCAAACCCCACCACCACAACTGGAGAATTTAATAAATCTGGAATAGAAAGTTAATCTTAGTAGCAATCATCGTGAAACTTCTGGATTGTCATTAAAATTAATCTGGTTCACTAATGTCCTTTAGGGAAGGAAATCTGTCGTTCTGACCCAGTCTGGTCTAGATGTGACTCCAAACCCACAGCACTGCGGTTGACTCTGAATTTCCCTCAGAAGCTAGCAAGCCACTGAGTTGCACCAAATATGCCTCAGAAAGGTTAAATAATAGTAAAACTGGAAGGACCATCTAGCATCAGCCTTCCACTTGAAATGACAAAGGCACATCCTGCCCAGTTGACCCTGCAAAGTCTTCCTCACTAACATCTGGGAACATGTGCCAAAATATGAAGAACAGTCCCACAAACCAGTCAAGCAACAGCCTGACATAGTCATACTTACCATATCATGCCTTACAACCAAGATCCCAGACTCCTAAATCGCCATCCCTGGGTATGCCTTATCCCACTGTACAGAGGTGGTGGCACAGTCACATACAGTCAGGAGGAAGTGACCCTGGGAGTCTTCAACATTGACTCCAAACCGCAAGAAGACTCATTACATCAGGTAAAGAATGGGCAAGGAAGCCTCGTGCTGATTACCACCTACCATTCTCCCTCAGCTGATAAGTCAGTACTCCTCCATGTTGAACACCACTTGAAAGAAGCACTGAGGCTAACAAGGGCACAGAATATATTCTTTGCATTGGAGATATCAATGTCCATCATCTAGAGACGCTCAGGAGCACCACTACTGACCAAGCTGGCTGAGTCCTGAAGGACATATCTGCCAGACTGGGCCTGCTGCAGGTGGTGAGAAAACCAAAAAGAGGTAAAAGCCTTCTTTCTTGTCCTCACCAATCAACCTGCCGCATGTGCATCTCTCCATAACTTATTAGTAAGAGTGATCACCATGGTGTCCTTGTGGTGTTGAAGTCCCACCTTCTCATTGAGGACACCATCCATCTAGTTGTATGCCATGCGCTAAATGAGGTAGATTCAGAACAGATCTAGCGGTTGAACTCTCAGCACCCATGAGGCACTGTGGGACATCAGCAACAGCAGAATTTTTAAAAATCCTCCTTGGGATTTGGGCATCACTGGCTAGGCCAGCATTTATTGCCTACACCCTAATTGCCTTTGAAAAGACGGTAATGAGCTGCCTTCTTGAACCCCTGAATCCATGTGGTGTAGGTACACCCACAGTGCTGTTAGGGAGTTCTGGGTTTTGACCCAGTGACAGTGAAGGAACAGCAATATATTTCCAAGTCAGGGTGTTGTGTGACTTGGAGGGGAACTTAGAGGTGGGCTGTTCCCATGCCCTTGCCCTTTTAAATGGTAGAGGTTGTGGGTTTGGATGACACTGTCGAAGGAGCCTGGGTGAGTTGCTGCAGCGCATCGTGTAGATGGTACACACAGCTGCAGCTTTGCATCGGTGGTGGAGGGAGTGAATGTTTAAGGTGTTCGATGGGGTGCCGATCAGCAGGCTGCTTTGTCCTGGATGGTGTCGAGCTGCTTAAGTGTTGTTGGAGTAGCACTCATCCAGGCAAGTGGAAAGTATTGCATCACGCTCGATTTGTGCCTTGCAGATGGTGGACAGGCTATGGGGAGTCAGGAGGTGAGTTACTCCCCACAGAATTCCCAGCCTCTGATCTGTTCTTGTAGCCACAGTATTTATCTAGCTGGCCCAGTTCAGTTTCTAGTCAATGGTAACCCCCAGAATGTTGATCATGGGGGAAATCAGCGATGGGGGTAATGCCATTCGATGTCAATGCAGGAGATGGTTCGATTCTCTTTTGTTGGAGATGGTCATTGCCTGGTACTTCTTTGGCATGAATGTTGCTTGCCACTTATCAGCCCAAGTCTGAATACTGTCCAGGGTCTTGCTGCATAGGATACGGATTGCTTTAGTAACGGAGGAGTTACAAATGATCCTGAACACTGCAATCAGCTGCGAGCATCCCCGCCTCTGACCTTATGATGGAAGGAAGGTCATTGACGAAGCAGCTGAAGACGATTGGGCCTAGGACAGTACCCTGAGGAAGTCCTGCAGCAATGTCCTGGGATTGAGATGATACCCCAATCATTTTCCTTTGTGCTAGGTGTGACTCCATACAGTGGAGAATCACCCCACCCCCACCCCGCCATTCTCATTGACTTCAGTTTTGAAAGGGTTTGCAAAGAGAATTTGCAAACTAGAATCTGTAACCTCCTGGTCAGGCAAATCTCCCACTCTACCATTACTATCAAGCCAGCAGATCAACCCTGATTCAAAGGAGTGTGGAGTGTAGGGGAGCATGCCGGGAACATGAGACGGCAATCTGACAGGCCTATGTGCATGCTAACCAGCAGAAGCAACATGTGATAAACAGAGCTAACAAACTGATCAGATCAAAGCTCTGCAATCTTACCACATTCAGTCGCAAATGGCAGCGAACAATTAAACAACTAATTGAAGGAAGAAGTTTCCCCACCTTCAATGACTGGGGAGCCCAGCAGATTAGTGCAAAAGATAAGGCTGAAACATTTTCAACCAACTTTAGCCAATACTTCTGAGCGGATAATTCACCTCAGTCTCTTCCTGAGGTCCCAACCATCAGAGAGGCTAGTCTTCAGACCAAAACAACCTGACTCACTCTAAATGATATCAAGAAATGGCTGAAGACACTGGACACAACATAGGCAATGGGCCTGGACAATGTCCCAGCTTGAAGACTTGTGCTCCAGAACTAGACACGCCACTAGCCAAGTTGTTTGAGTACAGTTACAACACTAGCATCTACCTGACAATATGGAAAAAAAGTTCAACTATGTCCTGTCGGCAAAAAGCAGGAATCCGGCCAATTACCATCCCATCAATCTATGCTCAATTAGCAAAGCGATGAAAGGTGTCGTTCCCAGTGCTATCAAGTGGCACTTACATAACAATAAACTGCTAACTGATGCTCAGTTTAGATTCTGCTAGAGCCACTCAGCTCCAGACCTCATTACAGCCTTGGTTTAAACATGGCCAAACAAGTGGAATTCCAGAGGTGAGGTGAGAGTGACTGCCCTTAACATCAAGGCAGCATTTGACCGAGTGTGACATCAGAGTCCATGGGAATCAGGGAGAATTTTCCACAGGCTGGAGTCATACCTAGCACAAAGGAAGATAGTTGTAGCTGTTGGAGGTCAATCACTCAGTTCCAAGACATCACTGGAGGAGGTCCTTAGACACAACCATCTCCAGCTGCTTTGTCAATGATCTTCCCTCTAACATTAGGTCAGAAGTGGGGATGTTCACTGATGATTGCACCGTGCTCAGCAGCATTCGTAACTCCTCAGATACTGAAGCAGTCCATATCCAAATGCAGCAAGACCTGGACAACGTACAGGTCGGGCAGCTAAGTAGCAAGTAACATTCATGCCACAAGTGGACAATGGCCATCTCCAGCATGAGAATCAAATCATCTTCCCTTGATCTTCAGTGGCATCACACTGAATCCCCCAACATCAATATCCTGGGGATTACCACTGACCAGAAACTGAATTGGACCAGCCACATAAATACAGGTGCTATAAGAGCAGGTCAGAGGCTGGGAATTCTGCAGGTTAATTCAACTGTTTACTTCCCAAAACCTGTCCACCATCGACAAGGCATGAGTCAGGAGTGTGATGGAATACTCCCCACTTGTCTGCATAAGTGCTGCTCCAACAACACTCAAGAAGCTCAACGCCATCCAGGACACAGCAGCCCGCTTGATCATAAGAACATAAGAAATAGGAGCAGGAGTAGGCCATTTGGCCCTTTAAGCCTGCCCCATCATTCAATAAAATCATGGCTGATCTGCCCCAGGCCTCAACTCCTCTTTCGTGCCAGCTCCTCATAGCCCACAACTCCCTGATATTTAAAAAATCTATCTACCCCCTCCTGAAATACTTTCAGTGATCTAACCTCCATAACTCTCTGAGGTAGGGAATTCCAGACATTCACTACCCTCTGTGAGAAGAAATTCCTTCAAATCTCAGTTTTAAATGAGTGTCCCCTTATTCTGTAACTATGTCCCTAGTTTGAGATTCCCCCATTAGTGCAACCTTCTCAACATCTACCTTATCAAGCCCCTCAGAATCTTGTACATTTCAATAAGATCACCCCTCATTCTTCTAAACTCTAATGAATGAAGGCCTAACCTGTTTAGCCATTCCTGATATGTCAACCCCTTCATCCCAGGAATCAGCCCAGTGAATCTCTTTTGACCTACCTCCAATTCTGCTGCCAGTATATCCTTTCTTAGATACGGGAACCAAAACTGTACACAGTACTCCAGGTGCGACCTCACCACCACTCTACAGTTGCAAAAAAACTTCCCGATCAAGACTGATCTTTGTGACACTCCATTAGTTACGTCTTTCGAACCTGAAAAAGACCCATTATAGAATCACAGAATCACACAGTGCAGAAGAGGCCCTTCGGCCCATCGAGTCTGCACCGACATGTGAGAAACACCTGACCTACCTACCTAATCCCATTTACCTTCACTTGGCCCATAGCCTTGAATGGAATGACATGCCAAGTGCTCATCCAGGTACTTTTTAAAGGATGTGAGGTAACCCGCCTCCACCACCCTCCCAGGCAGCATATTCCAGACTGTCACCAACCTCTGGGTAAAAACATTTTTCCTCACATCCCCCCTAAACCTCCTGCCCCTCATCTTGAACTTATGCCCCTTCGTGACTGATCCTTCAACTAAGGGGAACAGCTGCTCCCTATCCACCCTGTCGATGCCCCTCATAATCTTGGACACCTCGATCAGGTCGTCCCTCAGTCTTCTCTGCTCCAACGAAAACAACCCAAATCTATCCAACTTCTCTTCATAACTTAAATGTTTCATCCCAGGCAACATCCTGGTGAATTTCCTCTGCACCCCCTCCAGTGCAATCACATCCTTTATATAATGTGGCAACCAGAACTGCACACAGTACTCCAGGTGTGGCCTCACCCATTATTCCCGACTCTCTGTCTTCTGTGTGATAACCAATCCTCAATCCATGCTAATACATTACCCCCAATACCATGAGCTCTTATCTTGTGCAATAACCTTTTATGTGCCATCTTGTCGAATGCCTTCTGGAAATCCAAATACACTACATCTACTGGTTCCCCTTTATCAACTCTGCTTATTATGTCCTCAAAGAACTCTAGCAAATTTGTCAAACACGATTTCCCTTTCACAAAACCATGTTGACTCTGTTTGATTGCGTTAAGTTTTTCCAAATGTCCTGCTATTTCTTCCTTAATAATGGACTCATCCCTTTATGCATCATACAAGAGGCTGACTGGCCTATAGTTTCCTGCTTTTTGTCTCCCTCCCTTCTTGAACAGGGGCATCATATTAGCAATTTTCCAATCTGCTGGGGCCCTCCTGAAATCCAGTGAGTTCTGGAATATTTCAACCAATGCCTCCACTATCTCTGCCGCCATTTCCTTTAAAACCCTTGGATGCAGGCCTTCAGATCCTTCAGTCCCATTAGTTTGTCAAATACTTTGTCCCTCGTGATAGAGAGCATTACAAGATCTTTCCTCCCATTGGCTCCTTGATTATCTTACATCTTTGGGATGTTCACAGTGTCCTCCACTGTGAAGGCCAGTGCAAAATATTGGTTTAAATTATCTGCCATTTCCCTATTCCCCATTATCAATTCCCCAGTAACATCCTCCAAGGGTCCCACTCTCACTTTATCCAATCTCTTTTTATATACTCGTAGAAGCTCTTGCTGGCTGTTTTTACATTTCTTGACAATTTACTTTCTTAATCAATTTTCTCTTTCTTTATTAGTTTTTTAGTCATCTGTTGCTGGTTCTGAAAAAAATCCCAATCTTCTGGTCTACCACTGCTTTGTATGCCTTAGATTTGATTGGATACTCTCCTTGACCACCTTTATTAACCACTGGTGGTTCATCCTTCTCATCGAGTCCTTCTTTTTGACCGGGATAAATTTTTGCTGAGCTTTATAAAATATCTGCTTAAATGTCTGCCACTGCTCATCCACTGACCTTCCTCTTAGTCTATTTTCCCAGCCTGCTTTAAACAACTCTTTCTTCATACCTCTGTAACTGCCCTTCATTAAGTTGAGGTCACTGGTTTGAGATCCAAGTTGCTCGCCCTCAAACTGAATTTGAAATTCTACCATGCTTTGATCGCTACCCTCTCGAGGATCCTTAACTACGATATCTCTTAGTAATCCCACCTCATTACACATTAATATATCTAAAATAGCCTGTTCCTAGGTAGGTTCTGCAACGTATTGCTCTAAGAAACAATCCCTGATGCACTCCACAAATCCATCTTTCATGCTACCCCTGCCAAACTGATTTGTCCAGTCAATATGCAGATTAAAGTCACCCAAGACAATTGTCGCACCCTTCTTACATGCCTCCATTATTTCCCTATTTATACTTTGTCCTACAGTGAGGCAGCTCTTCAGGGGCCTATAGATGACTCCCAACCGTAACTTCTTCCCCTTGGCTATTCCTTATTTCCACACAAAATGATTCCACGTCACAATCTATTGCACCTATATCATTACTCACCACCACACTGATTACTTCCTTTATTAACAAAGCTATCGCATCTCCTTTTCCTTTTTGCCTATATTTTTGGAATGTTGAATACCCTTGAATATGGAGTTCCCAGTCTTGGTCACCCTGCAACCACATCTCTGTAATAGCTATCAAGTCATATTCATTTATTTCCATTTGTGCCATCAACTCACCTTTCTTGTTACAAATGCTGTGTGCATTCAGATAAAGAGCCTTAAGCTTTGACTTTTTAACCATTATTACTCATTCTGGTTCTAATTTCTGCTGCACCCTTCTGCTTATATTTTCTGCCACTTCCTGTTACACTTTGATTATCGCTCACCTCTTCACTACCCTGCACCTTTGCTATCTCATTTCTTTTTGATTTTTTAAACATCCCTACACCCCCCAACTAATTAGTTTAAAGTCCTATCTATAATCCTAGTTATACGATTAGCCAGGAAACTGGTCCGAGCATGGTTCAAATAAAGCCAGTCCCAATGGAACAGCCCTCTCCTTGCCCAGTACTGGTGCCAGTGCTCCATGAATCGGAACCCATTTCTCCCACACCAATCCTTGAGCCACGAATTTATCTCTCTAATGTTATTTACCCTATGCCAATTTGCACATGGTTTAGGTAGTAATCTGGAGATTACCTTTGTGGTTCTGCTTTTTAATTTAGCCCCAAGCTGCTTATAGTCCCTTGGCAGAACCTCTTTCCTAGTCTTATCTATGTCATTGGTACCTATGTGGACCATGACAACTGGATCCTTCCTCTCCCACTACAAGTTGCTCTCCAGCCCAGAAGAGATGTCCTTAACCTTTGGACCAGCTAGGCAACACAGCCTTCGGGACTCTGTCTTTGCTGCATAGAACAGTATCTATTCCCCTAACTATGCTATTCCCTATTACTACTACATTTCTCTTTTCTCCCTCAACTTGAATGGCGCTTTGTACCATGGTGCTGTGGTCAGTTTGCTCATCCTCTCTGCAGTCTGTGTCCTCGTCCACACCGGGAGCAAGAACGTCGTACCTTTTGGACAAGGGTACTGGCTGAGGCTCCTCCAAGCTAAATTCTGGATCCCCATACCTGTCTCACTCACAGTCACACCCTCCTGTCTGTGACCACGGTCCAAATTTGATGTAATTAATCTAAGGGGTGTGACTCTTCTGAAACACCGTGTCCATGTAACTCTTTTCCTCTGTGTCCACAGTATCCACAGCTCGGACTCCAGCTCATCAGTTCTGAGCTGAATTTCCTCGAGCATCCAACACTTGCTGTAGATGTGATCACCGTGGATCGCACCAGTGTCCACCAGTACCTACATACTACAGCTGCAATACATCACCTGCCCAGTCATCTCTATTCTATTTAATGAATTAATTTGAAGGTCAAATATTTTAAAAGTGAATTTCTTACTGTAGCCTTCGGCTGTAATAACGTCTGCTGATTTAAACCCCTTGGCCAATCAAGGGAGACACGGAAGAGATACCCACCAGTCACCTACCTGTTTTCCTTTGATGTCTCACTTCACCTCTCTCAGGTAGAAACAGGTTGAAGGGGCTCTCTGCCATCAGCATCTCCTGCTGCCACTGCCCTTCTCATGCAGGTCCGCTCTCTGTGTGCTGGGCCTCTCGCTCTCTGCCACTGGTTTGTATCTCCCACCATTGCTGCCCTTCTCATGCAGGTCCACTCTGCTTGTGCTGGGCCTCCCTCTCTGTCGCCGGTTTTTATCTCCCGCCACCATGCACTTCTCACGCAGGTCTGCTCTCCTCTAGGTGCTGCTGACTGCCTGTCCCAGGGTCCTCCTCTTGTATTCTCCTCTCAGCAACTGATTCACTACCTTAAACATTCACTCCCTCCACCAGTGATGCACAATGGCAGCAGTGTGTACCAGCTACAAGACGCACTGCAGCAACTCACCAAGGCTCCTTCAACAGCACCTTCCAAACCCATGACCTTTACCACTTAGAAGGATAAGGGCAGCAGGTGCATTCAAATACCCCATGTGCAAATTTCCCTCCAAGTCATGCACCATCCTGACTTGGAACTACATTGCCATTCCTTCACTATTGCTAGGTCAAAATCTTGGTACTCCATCCCTAACAGCACTGTGGGTGCGCCTACACCACATGTTCTGCAGTAGTTCAAGTAGTAGGCTCACTACCACCTTCTCGAGGGCAATTATGGTTGAGCAATAATTGCTGGCCTAGCCAGCGAATCTCACTTGCTATGAATGAATAAAACCAATATTAATTATGATTATTAAGACTTGGTGGTGTGTGGGTACAGAATCAGCATTTCACTGTTTTGTTGCCTCATTTCATCATTTGTTCAGCAGTTTTCTGTAAAATCCATGAAGTACACAGAAGACTCTTGAGTTATTGCGTATTCTGAATAATGCAATAAATAATGTTGGCATGGTATTCTTTTGTTTGTACGAAAAATGCCTGCTGCAACCCTCAAGAGGTTAATTCTGGACAGCTTCTGTTAACCAACCATGTGAATGTCATTGAAACACGAGCTGTTATGCAGAAGGTGGCCATTAATACAGGTTCACCATTTTTTTTAACCTCTATGTAAAATACAATTTTATTTTACATTAAATAAAATATAGGTAAAATAGTTCTCAATTGTAAGCTGTACAGCAAATTTTCTCATTAGAAAACTATCTGTACTTTTGTTCATTCCCATCAGATATATAGCTCCTGCGCTGAACACTATGCTCTTGCATGTTTACAATACTGAGAAATATATTATTGTGCACCATTTCCTATTTCATGCGCCAATCCTCCCAATTTAGATCATCAGCCTTGACGAAGTCCTTGGAAAGGGTAAAACATTTAGTAATAAAGCCCTGGAAAGAAAATTGCTTTTGCATGCACATCTTTTAGTTAACATTTTCTCAATTACTCCAGAATAGATCCAGCAGAATTTCATTGTGTTTCTCCAGGATATTGCAGTATTTTATATCATTAACCCTTTGTCAATGCACAGCTATTTTCTGGTACAATGGGCTGTTTCTGGCAACTGGAAACAGTACTGACATTTCCATTGCTATGCAACTTCATGTGCAAATAATATCATGCCATATCTCTGTGACATATTGTCAATGAAGTGCATGTGAAATGGAATCAGTTAAATTCAAAACTGGTAACCTGCTGAGTGCAAGTTTTGCTAATTCTTAGGCAAATTTTGAAACACCATGATAGAACTCTGTTCAGGAATTTAGGAAAAAATCAGCAGTGAAGCATCAGAATAAGAAGGGAATAAGGAGGAATCGAGCCCTACAAAGTGTACATGGTCAATTTTGAATGATTTTGGAAGTAGGCGAAATATAAATTTTAATCTGAAGCTCAGATACACATAATCCCAGGTATTATCATCAGAAATATTAGCTGGCAAATACTTAATGCATTCATTTGACATCCCTTTGTCTGCTACTTTATGCAGGCATCAACCCTTTTATTTTAACTAACAGACAAAGGAATGTCACACTACCATATTAAGTATTCATCTGCTAATATCACCAATAATAATTTCAAGACCTTACTGTATTATCAAGGAATGAGAGTCATCTGTTGAAAAATATGTGCAGATTCAATCCTTAGAATGGAGTTGGGAGGGATAGGCAACCATAGTGACTCACAGATTAGTTCTGCTTACAACTTTCAAAATGCAGATAGTGAAAGTGGACCAATGTGTATTTTGAATGCATAGGTGATGTTACTGAACCACCTTGCAAATGCCTATTTTTAAATCTTAATTTCAGTTTTAACAAAATCAATGTTGTCCTCTCTTTATTCTTCATGATGCAAGCCTCAGTTGCTGCTGTGAAACACAAAAGAAGTACTCATCCAACTAACTGCCAGCAATTAATTCAAAAAAACTTCCACTCCATTGAATAATAAGTATATTGTGATGATTTTAAAATACATCTGAAAGGATTATTATATGTGATGATCTCTAACCAGTTTACAGAAAAATCTGCAGAACCTACATGCTATCACACCAACATTTGTTAAACTGAACATTAATTCTTGATACTTAAGGTACATGAAGTGCAGGTCGTGTGTTTTTCTTGAATTGCAGAACATTAAAAGTCACAATACCTGAAATTTTAAAATTTGGAATCTCTTGTTCTCAAACTGAATCAATTTGGAATGCTGTTATTATATTTTCCTGTCCCATCGTTAATATTTTGATATTTTATGCTAATCTGATGTGCTGATCTGCCTGGCAACCCCAGTCTTCCATGCTGTCACCTCTCCAATATGGCAAAACAATGACAATATTAGTTAGTCCCTTGAAGTACTCAAGTATGCTCAATGGCAAAGTAGCCTGAGTGGGAAAATCCATGTAATTGGCTCTACTTGTAAGCTCAAGGGGTTCATTAGTGAGCAATTGTAGCCACTTGTATGTTTCTGCCTCCAGTTCAGATGAACCCAATAGGATTGCTCCATTACATTCCCTAAACTAGTATCTTCCCAGTGGTGTATTCATTTCCCATCAGAGATTTATGCACATTGTTTTCCTCAAGCCTTCCCCTTTGAATGCTCTGCTTAACCACTGTATCCTTCCCCTCCTCTCCATCCTTTCCCACCTTCTGCCTAATGTGTCCCCTCCCTTCTCTATATCTATTCCACCATCCTCAGCCATTCAATCCTCCCGTTCCAATCCATAACTTTTGGCCCCTCCTGCCCTATCCACCATATCCTCCATGGCTTCCCTCTTCCCCACCTCGCAACTCCATTTCCTTTCCCACCATCCTGCAGGAGGCTTAATGAAAGCCTATTTTCTCAGTACTAAGTTGGGAAAACACCAATTTGCTTATAAACTTCTCACAGCACCTAAAAAGTAAACTAACAATTTCTGAGAAACCTGCAAAGCTAGGAATGGGCCAACACAGGAGAAGACAAGACTGTGGGAAGGAGTGAACTCAGGTGGCAGAGGCTCAACTGATCATGGTGCCAGATTTGCAAGAGAGCAAGGCTATGCAGCTAGTGACAGCCAGGTGACGATTGGTGCTGCAAACAGTGTAGCCAGAAGGAGTGCCTGCATCTGAACTGGGACAGGATGATCTGCAGCTACTGATCCAGCCTGGGAATTCTGTACATGGAGACAGGAGGCGAGTAGCAAAGAAAGAGGATCAAGCCTTGTGGGGGCAGCAGTGAGCGAGAAAATCCAAAACATTAAAATAATACTTATCTGTGCAGCGGGATGTAAAAAATTACATGACTTAATAATAAACAATTTATCTGACGAGATAAAATTTCTTGCACCTTACTTATAATGGTACTTGTAGGAAACAGACCTCTGAGATGATGGAGTTTGGAGGAACGCTATCCAACATCGGGGAATTAAAAGGAAATATAAAGTGGGGAGGCAGTGCATTGTACTAATGTCACTGGACTAGTAATCCAGAGACCCAGGGTAACGCTCTGGGGACATGGGTTCAAATCCACCATAGTAGCTGATGGAATTTGAATTCAATTAATAAATCTGGAATATAAAGCTAGTCTCAGTGACAGTGACCATGAAATTATGTTCAATTGTCATAAAAAACCCTTCTGATTCACTAATGCCCTTTAGGGAAGGAAATCTGCGATCCTGACCTGGTCTGGCCTGTCTTCAAAATGTGCTATCTGACCTTCTACTCCCAGGTCAGGTGACCCCCTATCTAGTACAGAGTACCGTATAGTATCTAATGCTGGAGTCCACTATCACAATCAACTATTAACATGACATGACCTACATGTGACTCCAGACCCACAGCAATGTGGTTGACTCTTAACTGCCCTCTGAAATGGCCTAAGAAGCCAGTACATTCAAGGGCAATTAAGGATGGACAACAAATGTTAACCTTGCTATTGACGCCCACATCCCACGAATGAACAAAAATCTTAGAGAAGTCTGATTCAAAAACTGGAGAGCGAATTTCGGCAGTAGGTTCTAGCGCTAACGATTTTTTGAGGTTGCAAAGATGGAGTTTTGAGGAAAAAGGCCAGTTTAGCATAAAGCACCACATTGGTAAAGGAGTTGAAACTGGCCATGGAGGCTCATGACACAGTTAGTTGCCACTTAAAAATGGCTGTTTATGATCATTACGGCTGCACAGCATTTGCTTAAAGCCAATAGGAATCAGAGGAAAAGCTCTTCACTGATTAGAATCATGCAGAGCACAAACGAAGACAGCTGTGGTTGTTAGGCCAATTGTCTCAGTCCCAGGACATTGCTGCAGATTTTCCTCAGAATAGTGTTCTAGGCCCAATCTTCAGCTGATTCATCAATGTCCTTCCCTCCAACATAATGGCGGGAAGTGGAGATGTTTGCTGATAATTGCACAATGTTCATCATTATTCACAACCTGCCAGTTACTGAAGCAGTCTGTGCCTGCATGCAGCAATACCTGGACAACACTCAGACTTGGGCTGATAAAGAAAAATAACACTTCTGCACAAAACGTCCATCTCCAATAAGAGAGTGTAACCATCTCCCCATGATACTCAATAGCATTACCATCACTGAAACCCCACCATCAACATCCTGTTACTCCTTTAATCACATTTTGATTTAAAGTTTGTAAGTTTCCTTTAAACTTTGTTCTTGGTTTTACAGCTGACCTGAATTAGGGGCTGTGCCTGATTTATCCCAATTTTGTTGATTTGGTTTTCATTTAAAAGATTATCAACATCCTGTTGGTTAGCATTGAGCAGAAATGTAAGTGAACCAGCCATATAAATACTGCGGCTACAAGAGCAGGTAAGAGGCTGGGAATTGTGTGGTGAGTAGCTCAATTCCTGAATCCCCAAAGCCAATTATCATTCACAAGGCACAAGACAGGAGTGTGATGGATGAATGCAGCCCAACAACA
The DNA here is from genome assembly GCF_017639515.1 of Carcharodon carcharias. NCBI lineage: Eukaryota > Metazoa > Chordata > Chondrichthyes > Lamniformes > Lamnidae > Carcharodon > Carcharodon carcharias. Next base: position 54,292,713 of record NC_054480.1, read on the forward strand.
CTCCAGAAACTTGACACCATTGAAAACAAAGCAGCCCACTTGATTGGCACCCCATCCACCACCTTAAGCATTCATTCCCTCCGCCACTCACACACACTGGCAGCAGTGTGTACCATTTACAAGATGTGCAGCAGCAACTCACCAAGGTTCCTTTGATAGCGCCTTCCAAATTTGCAATCTCTACCACCTAGAAGAACAAGAGCAGCAGATGCATGGGAACACCACCACCCGCACGTTGATCTCAAAAACACACACCATCCTGACTTGGAACTATATCATTGTTTTTTTTCCACTGTCACTGGGTCAAAATCCTGAAATTCCCTTCCAAACAGCACTGTGGGCGTACCCACACCACATGACTGCAGCAGTTCAAGAAGGCAATTCACCAACATCTTCTCAAGGCAATTAAGGATGGGCAATAAATGCTGGCCTAGCCTATGATGCGTGCATCCCAAGAAAAACAAAATCACCAGTAGAAATGGAGTGCTTGGTTATCAGTATTTTGTTATGGGTTCCCATTGATCTGGATGAGGAATAGCAGGAAGACCTTAGCTCAGCAGTGTAGCACTAGCTACTGAAGAAGAGAGACAGTGAGGAGCAAGATGGCATCCACCCCCACCCCCCCCCCCCACCCACCCCACCACCCCGCAGGCACAGCCCCCCCACTTCTCTGGATCTCCACTAGGACCTCCAGTGCCACATCTGAGAGCTTATGTGCCCTCTCACTCCATTCCTGTGCCATCTTGAAACCTACCACTGTGTCATCCAGAGCACTTCACACCTTCAGTGGAAGTGGGTGTGGAACCCACATATATTATTATGTCTAAGCAGCACTTAAGTGCTGTACCTGCAGGTTCCTGGTTTAGCACCTTCAGTCAAGTTCTTTAGCACCAAATTCCAGGCTTTCAAACAGATATGTCTTTTAGCACCTTTTTCAAGATGCCAGCCACCAACTTCCCCCGTCCTCCAAACCCCACCTTCTAAACTATTGAACTCTGACAGCACTGTAACAAGCTGTTTGGCTGAGCAATTTAGTATTTAAGTTGGAGCATAGGGCTGCTCACTGACTAAACTAATATAAATTCACGACATTACAAAGGGAAAAGGGAGCGTTAGAAACCAGGGTCTTAAACTTAAGTAAGGCAAACGTTCATGTTAGAGAAGAAATCAGGAAGGAACTTTTCACACAAAGGCTTACTGGAATCTGGAACTCTCTCTCCAAAATGCAAAGCCAATTGGCATTTTCAAGACTGAGATCTTTAGATTTTTTGGGGGGTAAGGGTATTAAAGGGTAATGTGCAAAGCTGAATAAATGGAGTTGAGGCACAGATAGGCCATGATTGAATAGAGTGTAAGAACAGGCTTAAGGGACTGATTGGTATTCTCCTGTGCCTATGTTCTTATCAACAATGACTATGCCAAGGTCCTTTGCAAATTTCAAAATGGTTGCTAAGCATACAAATGCTTCTCATTTGCATAATGTTTGTGCAGAACAATTCCATTCTTAAATACCTACTGCCAAATAACAGTTAGTGCAGTTGGTCTCAAATCTCCATGAGTTTCCAGACACAAATGCTCATGCCAAAATTAAAACCAACCTGAATTCAAATCCAACATTTGCAGCAAACATGTCGAATATCTATGAAATATCCCAATGTTTTTCTCATGTGCAATTTTCCTCAAAACAATTAAGTCTGGGTAAATTCAAGCAAGAAAAAATTCCAACACATCATTCCCATTCACTCCCCATTCTCAGAAGTCCCAATCTAAAAATAATCTTCATCAAAATGTAGCACTTCCAGGTAAGCTAGCAGTGCATTTATCAGGATTCCCCTGTAATTTGCTGCTTAGCTGCTGTGCTTTTTATTCCAAAGAATTTAAAAGATAACAGCTAATTACTACAGTGCTGCTTCATCTGCCAACATTCTCTTTAATTACTTCATAACATGATTTGGGTCAGATAGAGGGCTGATTAGGACTCAGTGTCTTCTCAGCTGATGACCAGATGGAAATGAAGGTCACAATCAGATACTGAAGATTAGGATCAGCCTTTAGCCAGCGTCTTAACCATAGTATAGTGATACCATGGGTATTTCCAAAAATACTATCAAAGGATAATTGTAGTAAATCATTGTTTGGTTGGTTTATGATATAGGATTTGTTTCTCGATATCTTGGAATTTGCAAAAATGATACAAGTTAGTGCTGAAGCAAAAATCTGTCAGCCCTGTAGTTTCAAACTGAGTACATCCAATGATCCCCATCGGGTTTTGGTGATAAAGTGGGATGCCCGAAGTATTTACACTTCATCTTTCTGACCACGTCAACAGGGGGTGGTAGGTCGTGTGGTACATGACCTTCCAGAGGAAGTGCTTTTTCTTTCCCCAGTTCCCTTATAGTGTCATCAGCAGCAGTTCTGCAGCATATTCACATCTTACTGCTTGGAATTGCAAGGAACATTAGATATTTGGCCCAAGATGCCATTCTTACAGCTGTTACTGAACATTCCATTGATGCTCTGGTTCTAATTGAATCAAGGAATGGGCAAATCACAGGCTATTAAATGGTTGTCTTTAAAGTTGGCAAGTCCCTTGCAAACTGAGAACCTTACACAGCTTCTCCTCTTTAGCCACAGTAAAGAGTGGTAAGATTGAGATTTACCATTTAATCTACGTGGGGATTAATACCAACTCCAGAACACAGTTGAAATGTGCAGAAACCAGCGCACCCCATCTTTTTAGAGAAATCTCACACTAAATTACCAGCATGAGGGGATGTAGAAAACTGAAGTGTTTGGCCTTATAGCATTTCTAGTCTTTGTACCTCAATATTGATTGAGATTCACAGGCAGAATTGGTGATCAATGAGAAGGTATGCATTGAGGATGAAGACCATTAGTCTAAAGCAGCCACTCTTTTCCAGTAGCATAATTTACTGTCCGTAAGAAATGCTTCAACTACAACAACTTGCATTTATATAGCTTCTTTAATTTAGAAGAACATCCCAAGGCCCTTTGCAGAATTGTGATCAAAAAAAAGAATGCTGTGCCAAAGAAGGAAATATAAAGGCCAAACCTCGACTGAAGAGCTTGCTGTTAAGGAGTGCTCTTAAAGACAGAGAGGGAGATGGAGAGAGAGAGAAGGAATTCTAGAGCATGAGGCTAACACAGTTGAAGTCAGAGCAATCAAAAGTAGGGGAACTACACAAGACACCAGAGTCAGGAGAACGGAGAATAGAGTTGGAGGAGGTTACATGAATAAGGACAGGTAAAGCCATGAGGAAAATAGATTTCTCACTTGTCCTACACAGAAAGATTCACTTTAGCATCAAATAACAAACATACATCAGGAAGTTAAGGGTGCTTCTATTTGATGCCATCAAGGAATTTCCATAGCAACAGTTAGGGAAATATGATTCAGAAATTGATTAACTGACAAAATTGGTACATAAATTTGCAACCTCTGGATTGTGAAGCAGGTGTTATCGTATTTCACTACCAAACAAGAAATATGCTTGGCAGCATTGCATTACAATGATTTTTCATTATACAGGTAAACAAACCAGAATCAAAAGGAGAAGCATCAAAAACATGCTAACCTAGAAATTTGACTACACAGTGTTGGGCGTTAAATGGCTTCCTAAGCCTCCAGTATGGTGGGTAGGAGGTACAGACTCATTACAAGCTGGAACAGTGCCACCTGCTATAATGACATAGGAGAAAAATCTCTGCTCAGTCCCCTCTGCAATATTCGTTTGTCCTGAGGTGATTAGTGGCAGCTACCTGCAGAAAAACCAGGACTATATGCAGCTCAATCGTCTGTCCTTAAAGGAACCACTGCAGCCCACCACTAAAAAAAACTGTGTTTCAAAATATACTCAGTTGAATGTGGAGCTGAGTATCCCACCAATTCCTGACTCATACCTGTCCCTCTCCCACCACCTCCCATCACCTCCCATCACAATCCCAGCCCCTGCCTTCTCTGATTGCCAGTGGCTGCTGTCTTCCCCCCAAACCACTGTTATTCTCCCGATCTGGTCGACCCTTTTTGGCTGTCTTTTAACCACTTAGCTGAGGATCGCTATTGGCATTGCCATGGCCCAACATATTTACCAGAGCGATGTCTGGGGGGTGCCCAATAGTTGCCAGCAAATCATCCGCTCGATGATAATAGGTCCAAGACCCAATATTGGTGCACCTTGAGTGCTGGACTTGCTTGAATTTCTAAGCTATTCAGTGTAAAACACCTAACAAACTCAGCACTGAATACGTGTATCCTAGGACCCAAAAAGCTGCATTTCCAGAACACATATTTGTTCAAGTCTTCAAGCAATTGCTCTGTTTACAACTGAAGGAATAGATGATATCTGTTACAATCCTCACTGATACATGTCATGTTGAATGACAGTCTGCTCTGAGCAGCTAGCCTGACAACAAATTCAGCTAAACACTCTCAGTTTGTAAATCAGCAAATAACAGCAGTCAGCACAATATAAGCAATGAAATACTGCTGATGTGTGTAGCCCTCCAAGCAGGTTGAACCTAAGGTGACTTCTTCAGAGTTTTGATGCACTGACTCTATGGACCAGATTTTTGCAGAGTTGGAAAAACTCTGCAGATCTTTGCAAATGATGGAGGTCCAGCCCTATTTCCGAAAGATCCAATTTTTGCCAACGGGGAAGGGATTGGGGCATGAACCTCACAAGGGGGAAACCTGAATTCAGCAGAGCCATTTGAACTTAGTTTTGAGTTCAAACAGACCCCATTTTGACTGTAGCAAGGGCCTTAACCTGTAGTGTGGGAGTCACAAATTGATGGAGTCAACATAAACACTCTTGAAGAGTCGGTAAATGTCATGATACAAAGTTTCCTAAATGCTCCACTCTTAAAACATTTAACTAAAACATGCTGAAGCTGGCAGTAAGAGTTAAAAAATGCTCCACTGTCTGTTTTGATTGACAGGTCATCTGGTGTAGGTTAGAAAAAAACATTAGCATCTGTTCATGAAGTTAAAAGATTTGAATAGATTTCATGAATGGGTGTTTTTTCACTATCAAGTGTGTATAAGTGAGAGCTGGATTAGATTGTTTTTTCTTTATTCTTTCATGGGATGTGGGATCACTGACAAGGCCAGCATTTGTCGCCCAGTCCTAATTGTCCTTGAACTGAGGGGCTTGCTATGCCATTTCAGAGAGCAGTTAAGAGTTAACCATATTGCTGTGGGCCTGGTGTCATGTGTAGGCCAAACAGGTAAGGATGGTAGATTTCCTTCCCTAAAGGACATTAGTGAACCAGATGGGTTTTTATGGCAATCAACAATGGTTTCATGGTCACCATTACTGAAAACTGGCTTTTCAATTCCAGATTTTTTAATTAATTGAATTCAAATTCTACCAGCTGCGTGATAGGATTTGAATTGCCCCCAGAATTTTAGCCTGGGTCTCTAGACTACCAGTCCAATGAATCACTATGCCACAGTCTCCCCTAAGAAGTTTATTGTTTTTCATCTCAGTATGGATTCTGAGCTCCGCCCATGATGAATATTGGGTGAGTAGTTATGAAGGTAGCTTGGGGGTTATGAGGAGGCAAGGGGGTAGGTGGAGACATGAGCTGGCTTTGAGTTGGCATGGAGGGTATGAAGGGTCTTGGAGGGTGGGGCAGGGTGAAGGCTGGAGGGCCTAACAGTTTGAAAAACAACTGGGACAAAGTCCCAGAGAGCCTTCTAACCAGCATACCTTGGCACTTGTCCACGTTCTCCCCTCCACCACCACCCACCTCTGCCCCCACCACCCTTCCACACCATGCAGTGGCTACCTATGCTTCATTTCCGGGGTCAGTGGGCCGACCTCCATCCCAGCCCCATCCCCATCCCCAAGCGCAACTTGTGCATATCAGGGCACTTTTTACCGAGGGTGAGTTGGGAAATTTCCAGAATTCAGTTATCCTGGCAAAAATCCAGCTCGGTCTTTCTTTAAGGAAGGTATGTAGTCGTGTCTTAGAAGACACATCTAGGCATTTAGGTTGTCATAATACATAAAGAAAATTCAAACTTAAGCTGTTCTGTCATCTAATTTCTGTACAGTTGCTTTAGGGTCTGCCCTATAGCAGCCTTAACAGCAATGAAACAAAAATACATCAATTGCACAGTTCTTCATTCAGAAAACATTCATTGATAGGGCTTGCAATTCTTTCCACTCTTTGGTAAATTTCATGTTTAAAGTTTCCTTAAAGTAGTTTTCTTAGCTCCATCGCAAGTTGTTATCTTATTTCTTATTATTTCTTAGTGTGGGGTTCTTACCTTTCTGTTTTTTGATTGGACCTTCCAGAAATTTCTAGAAAGTGAATACATTTTCCTATAACATCTGATATTAAGCTATCAATTTTCAACCTTACTAATGTTTCCAAGAAACTTCCATCCTGAGTGAATGAATCATAGGAACTCATGGAATATTTCCATCCTCTGCTGTCCTAACCAGTCCTCTGGCTGGGTTTGCAATTGGCATTAGGTAACATCATTTGCATCTCCAAAAATACAACCAAGGAAGAAGATTCAATTCTGTCCTGTCCGACCACTTCCAATAATAGATTGCCTCCTTTGTTGACCCATAATCAATCAAGGGGAAATAGAGAAATACAAATCTTAGTTGAGACTGTGATTCAAATTTTGGTCACTTATGCCAAATTTTCTGATTGGCATTGGCCTGGTTATTGAACTCAGTGACAAAACATGGGAGCTTGCCGCTGACCTTGAAGAAAGCGCTCATAAAGATCTAGTGATCTCTGTGGCAGGAATTTTCCCTTTCCCCATGGCAATTTAAATCCATCCCCAAATTGAGGAGATCTCTTGGCATGTAGCATCAGTGATGTCAGCAAGCATGTAGGCAGCCAAACATACTAAAGTATTCACACACAGCAAACCAGAAAGTTAGAAGCACTGCGCTTTTAATCTAAATTTTAAGAGAATGAAATAAATGTATGACTGTAGTAGGATATAACCTAAAATCAAGATTAACAGATGTCTAAGGAAATATTTTTTTCCTGTTAAAACATATATGGAATTCTTTAATTATTGAGGAGAAATCTGATGTTCCACAAATATAAAATTAGCTTCTCAGAACCAGTGAGGGTGCTGGCAGGAATTATGAAGTTAGTATACTGTTAAAAATACAGTTACACCTCACTGGATAAGGTGTAACTTCTTCCAGGATTTTTACAGCAAGAATAACAGCATTAGAGTGGAAGTTCTCCAGTCCACGATTGCAAGGGAGAGAGTAGTCTGTGGGAACCTGACAGCACGCCCTATTAAAGAGCATAGACTTGCTAACAGCAATTTTTGGACTTCTTACTCTGCACATGTCTGAACTCCCAAATCTGCTGTCAGTTTCAGTGGTGTAATGGGAAGTCTGTTTTGCCATCATTACCACAGCAAAACCTGAGCCATTATGTTAATACCACTTGGAACCAATTTTTTGACTATAGATTTCAATACTGGAACACCACCTGATTGGCTTTTGAATGTTCTTGAGGTCACATTACTGCTTTATTCATTTATTGTTGGTTATCATTCCCGTTCCTCTTCATTGAAGATTACACAGACAGTGAAAGCTGTCATGATACATTCAGGACAGTATTTGATTCTTATAATATCACTAATAAATATTGTTAGACATAATTGCTTCTAACCCTAATAGGCAGGGTAAAAAAAACCCAAATATGTGCTTTAATGCATAACATTAGAGATGATACAAGATTCCAACATCACAATATTTCATCTAGAACAGGGCCAGGCAAATAAATATAGAATGTGGCACTCTTAATTTACTATTTTGGTTGAACCAGCAATACTGATAAGACTACTCTGGGCAGCAAAACAATGGTACAATACCATGTGACAAAAACATATCTTTCATCCAGTGTTAAATAAGGAATATATCTGCATTACATTTTTAAAAAATAACTTTAGATTGGAAGATATTTAACAATTGTAGCTGTAAGGGAATTGCTTTGTTTCTATGTTTGGAGAGTGGACAGAACACGAATCAGAACCAAGTTAAGATTGGAACTGACTTCCCTTTGCCCACTTTAATACAAAGTTGTTTGCAGTTTGACTTGTGAATTCAACAGGTTGTGCTAAATACAAATTAAATTACACATCATTAAAGCATTAACAGGCATGTGACGTTTGAATGAGATGTACATATTTGTTTGTCAAGTCATTCTACACTCAGGATTCTCCATTGTATCTTTAAATTTGATTGATTGAGAATACTTAAATGAGAGGGCTTTAGGTTGGCACAAATATAGGAAATTTCCCTAATGTATTTATTTCAGGTTACGAGGTCGAATTCTGGGATTCACAAACATATGTCATTGCACATCAGCTTGAGAAGCTTGACACCATCCAGGACAAAGCAACCCGCTTGATTGGCACCCCATCCACAAACATTCACTCCCTTCACCACCGATGAACAGTGGCAGCAGTGTGTATCATCTACAAGGTGCACTGCAGAAACTCACCAAGGCTCCTTAGGCAGCACCTGCCAAACCTACAAACATTACCACCTAGAGGGGAAGGGCAGCAGATGCAGGGGAACACCACCATGTGGAAGTTTCCCTACAAACCACTCAGCATCCTGACTTGGAACCATATTGTCTTTCCTTCACTGTCGCTGGGTCAAAATCCTGGAACTCCCTTCCCAACAGCACTGCAGGTGTACCTACACCACATGGATTGTAGCAGTTCAAGAAGGCAGCTCAGCACCACCTTCTGAAAGGCAGTTAGGGGTGGGCAATAAATGCTGGCCTAGACAGCAAAGCCCGCATCCCGTAAATGAATAAAAAAAATCAGGACGTCTAGAAAAATCTACTTCATCCATAAGTGGTCAGTGTACTAGATGCTTTCTAAAGAACATCTTTTAATCCTTTATGGATGAATTATGTCTTTACTGTTCTAAGTATTTGTTACAGAAGTGATTTGCTTTCTCTTACTGTAATTATCTTCCTTGTAAATAAGCTTGACTACTGGTTTAACCTGAATCCAATGGTGTGACAGCACTGTACTTTCTGCTTTTTAGACCAAACAGCATAATATGATGGGCATCCAATGTATTTTCTGGCATTTGATAGATGGGTGGAATCGCCCTAGATTTGCACTGTGTGGTAGTTAGAAAAAGGATGTTTTACCCGCTGGCCATAATGGCGGGTTTTCACACAGTATCGTCCCAATCCCGCCTCATTAATCATGCATTCCCGAGAAACATGCCGTTTCACTGGCAGGCAGCCTCTGATTGACCCACCACGCCATCACCTTGCCGATTTCTCACACTGGGTGCCATATTTAAAGTACAGCCGTGTGCATACCTCTCAGTGATTCCAACCCAGGACTGCTGCACAGAAGAAAGGGAAGATGGCTGTAGTCCCTGATTCAGTAACACATCCCTGGGACGCCTTTTGGACACCATTAGAGCGCGCCACAATGTCCTTTACTCCCACTCTGGCTGCAGGAATCCCATCAGTGTCATCACTCTGCATTGGGAGATGGTGGCAATGGTGGTCAGCCATCCAGTGTAGAAAGAGGATGAATGCTTTCATCTATGCCGCCAGGGTAAGTCAACCATCTCATCACTCTAAACTCACACACTCACAAGCCCATCACACATTCACTGGCATCTCACTCACTGCCAGCTCTAGGGACATCACCACTCATCTCTCACACACACCCTCACTCTCCATGTGGACTCATCTCCTCTGGAGACTGCCTCCTCAGCCCTCACCCCCTTGAGGCCACTTGCACTGATCAACATGTGCCCCCCACACACCCCCCTTCCCCAGTAATACCCTCACCCTGCAGCCTCTTCTCTTGCCTGAGGCCAGTTTTCCCACTTCCCCAAGCAAGCCATAGCCCTACAGCTGTTGAAAGCCACCCCCACCTTACGGCAGGTTTCGTAAGTCAAGACCTGCCCATGAGCACCCTAAAAGCAATGTGGTGCTACCCGAGAAGCCTGGTGCTGATGACCACGAGTGCTGCCCGAAGCAAGGTAAGCAAACAAGCCTCAAAGACTGGAATGAAGTGCAACACTCCAGGTGCACATCGCTTATGTCCAGGTGTGAAACGTGTCGGTATGATTGTGGATGATCCAATTTGTGGGTATGATTCCAGCGAGCAGGGCTTATAATGATATGCAGATGCATTACAATGAAATTTCTGTTGTCTGGCAGCGGGAAAGGTGGCCCGCCATTGATGGGCGGAGCATACAATCACAAACTGGTTTCACAACATTGTGAAACCGTTTCTTTGGCCTTCCTGCAATATTGTCCGCTCATGCCCACCATCACACCCAATGCCATTGGGCACGGAAAATTCCGCCCTATATTTAAGTGGTAAATATTAGTACCATGGCATGCTAGTCCTCTCACAGCTCACTGCAGATGATTATTTGCCATGAGCAAATGTTAAAATTGCTGAATATAATAGATTCAAATCTCCCTCTGGTGACACAGAGCTCAATGTTATACTGCCATAATATAATACATTTTGAACATTGTGACAATGAAAATCTTCTTTAGCAACTGAATTAAAATCAATATGTATTGCATGAATAAAATGTTGCCTTTGGTATACAGGAGATTACAGTTAAGGTTATGCAGTTCTTGTCAGTAACATGTTATTGACAAGGCCGATTGAAGTAGCATGTTAATAATATGAGGCAGAGGTCAATGCTCAGCCATAAAATCTCTATAATACATTTTTAGTACTTCAATCAATTTCACATGCTGATGGGGTCACAGTGGACTTGGAAACAGGATGTCACCACGTGCTTCTTGCCTGGATAGGGTTGACCAATCAGATTACTGAATTAAGTCTCATCAGTGTACATGGTGATCTTGAGATGTTAATTGGCACAAGTGGCTACTCTTGCAAATTTTTCTATTCTAGTGGCCATCAACTGCCAAAGAAGATCCACTTGAGTCGCACACCACAAACTGCCATGCACTCAGCCCTTCAAAATGGGCTGAGGGAAATGTTGTGCAACTTTGTGTACCAATAATCACTAGACATTGAAAATGCTTGGCAACACCGCACTCGTAAAATTTAGTGGGCAGAATTTTTGGCTGAGTGGGCAGGCACCTTCAGTGGGGTCCAGGATCTGCTGCAGTTGGCCCCCGACCGTAATTTCCCACTGTCTGGCCAACTAAAGGCCAGCCAGCGTGAAGCGTGCACTGACAAGCTCAGCGCTGCTGGGGTGGGGGCAGGAGCAGGGCGGGTGCTGACGTCAGCGCAGGTGCAGGCAAGCTCTGACAGAAAGCTGCCTGAAGGCAGAGAACTGCCTCAGGGAGCTGACGACCTGAAAAGCATTAAATAAAGCTTTTAACATCAGGAAAGAAAATGACCAAGCATCACAATCAGTCACCTGAACATATACATGATAAAAATGCTATACATAGATTTTTATTTTTCTTTCATTTAATAACAGAAACCTCTTCCCACTCTTGGATGATGTTTCATGAAAAATGCGAAGTCTGCCTGGCCAATTCGCCTGTCCGCCAACTGTAAGGTTAAACAGACCACAAAAAACTGGATATAACTGCAACTTTAATAGCCTTAATTGCCTTCTTAATTGTCGGTGGGCACGCTTCCGACCTTTGCGTGTGCCCGCCGGCTGAAATACCGCACAAGAGTGGGATGATGTTGGGACAGTGGCCTGACACCATCTTGCGTGATTCCACATCCAATTGGGTTGCTGAGCTAAAAACTCTGCCCAGTGTTACTATGTCCCCACTTTCTCTTAAATACAGTTTATAAGTTAAGAGTTTGTTCCACTGTAACATTTTGATGTGTTTTTCCATATAAGTATTTCATTAGGTAGACTACAGTTACATAACCAAAAATTGCCAGAAAAACTCAGCAGGTTTGACAGCATCTGTGGAGAGGAAGACAGAGTCAACTTTTCGAGTCTGTATGACTCTTCACCAGAACATCAGCCCTTCAAGCATGCTCTGCCGTTCAGTGAGATCATAGCTGATCTGATTGTAACCTTAACTCCACATTCCCGCCCACCCGATAAACTTTCACCTACACCCTTACTTATCAAGAATCTACCCAGCTCTGCCTTAAAAATATTCAGACTCTGCTTCCACTACTTTTTGAGGATGAGAGTTCCAAAGACTCTTACAACCTTCAGAAAAAACTTCTTCTCATCTCTGTCCTAAATGGTGACCCCTTATTTTTAAACAGTGACCCCGAGTACTAGATTCTCCCACAAGATCCTCCCCACATCCAACCCGTCAAGACCCCTCAGGATTTTACATGTTTCAATCAAGTCGCCTCTTACACTTCTAAACATCAGTGGATACAAGTGTAGCTTGTTCAACCTTTCCTCATAAGACAACCCACAGGTATTAGTTCAGTAAACCTTCTCTGAATTGCTTCCAACACATTTATAACCTTCCTTAAATAAGGAGACTATTACTGTATACAGTACTCCAGATGTGGTCTCACCAATGCCCTGTAAAACTGAAGCATTACCTCCCTACTTTTGCATTCAATTCTCCTCACAATAAATAATAACATTCTATTAGCTTTCCTCATTACTTGCTGTACCTGCATACTAGCCTTTTACGATTCATACAATCGGGCCCCTCGATCTCTCTGTATCTCAGAGCTTTGCAAACTTGCACTATTTAGATCATTTGCTTCTTTTTTATTTTTCCTGCCAATTTCACACTTTCCCACATTGTGCTCCATTTGCCAGGTCTTTACCCACTCACTTAGCCTATCTATATTCTTTTGTAGCCTCCTTATGTCCTCTTCATATCTTACTATCTTACCTATCTTTGTGTCATCAGCAAATTTAGCAACCATACCTTTGGTCCCTTCATCCTAGGAATTTATATAAGTTGCATAAAGTTGAGGCCCCAGCACTGATCCCTGTGGTACAACACTTGTTACTTCCCACCAGTCAGAAAAATACCCTTTATGCCTACCCTCTGTTTCTTGTTAGCTAGCCAATCATGTATCCATGCCAACATGTTACCCCCACACCATAAGCTTTTATTTCTCACAATAGCCTTTGATGTGGCACCTTATCAAATACCTTTGGGAAATTTAAATACAGTACATCTACCCCTTTATCCATAACACATGTTACTTCTTCAAAGAACTCCAATAAATTGGTTAAACAAGATTTCTCTCTCACAAAACCATGTTGACTCTGCCTGGTTACCCTGAATTTTTACAAGGGCCCTGTTGTAACATCTTTAATAATAGCTTCTAACATTTTCGCTATGACAGATATTAAGCTAACTGGCCTGCAGTTTCCTGCTTTCCGTCTCCCTCCCTTTTTGAACAAAGGAGTTACATTTGCTATTTTCCAATCCAATGGAACCTTCCCTGAATCTAGAGAATTTTGGAAAATTAAAACCAATGCATCAACTATCTCACTAGCCACTTCTTTTAAGACCCAAGAGTGAATTCCATCAGGATCTGGGGACTTGTCAGCCCGCAGCTCCAACAATCTGCTCAGTACTACTTCCCTGGTGATTGTAATTTTCATGAGTTTCTCTCTTCCTTCCATTTCCTGATTTACGATTTCTGGGGTGATACTCAAATCCTCTATAGTGAAGACTGATGCAAAATATGTGTTCAATTCATCCGCCACCTCCTTATTTTCCATTATTAATTCTCCAGTCACCCTTTCTATAGGACCAACACTCACTTTGTTAACTCTTTTCTTTTTAAAATATCTAGAGAAACTCTTACTATCTTTATATTTCCAGCTAGCTTTCTCCCGTACTCCAATTTTTCCTTCCTTACCAATCTTTTAGTCAATCTTTGCTGGTTTTTATATTCTGTCCAATCTTCTGATCTGCCACCTATCTTTGCACAATTATATGCTTTTTCTCTAAGTGTGATACTATCTTTAATTTTTTTTAATTAACCAAGGATGGTGGGTGCTCCCTTTGGATTTTTTTCTCGTTGGAATGTATCTGTTCTGTGTTTTCTGAAATATGCCCTTAAATGTCTGCCACTGCATCTCTATTGACCTATCTCTCAACATAATTTGCCAGTTCACTTTAGCTAGCTGTGCTTTCATGCCCTCATAATTGTCCTTATTTAAGTTAAAATACTAGTCTTGGGCCCATTTATCTCTTCCTCAAACTGAATGTAAAATTCAATCATATTATGATCCCTGTTACCTAGGGGCACCTTCACTATGAGGTCATTAATTAATTATTGCACAATGCCAGGTCTAGTATAGCCTGCTCTCTGATTACTGCCAAACGTGCTGTTGTAAGAAGCTATCCCAAAAACATTCTATGAATTTCTCATGTAGGCTACCTTAGCCCATCTGATTTTCCCAGTCTACAGGCAGGTTTTTCCGATAAGCGAGCAGGGCCTGCTCGCCGACATGTCAAATTGTGTGGGGATACATCAGGTGTGTGCCCCAAAGTCACTGAATTGGCTGCGCATCCGCCCAACTAGCAATGGCCTATTAAAGCCATTAAAAAACTAATTAACTTGATTGATGGACCTGTACGTCCATCCTTAGTGTTGGTGGGCAGGCCAGGAGCCCAGGCGGGCTTCGGGAAAAGCATGAAACCTCATCCAAGGGTAGGATAAGCTTTCACGAGGGCTTTTAAATATTTATCAAATGTTTAAATAAAAGTTAAGGACATGTCCCAACTCATGTGACAGTGTCACATAAGGGGACATGTCAGGGAAATTGTTTAAAATTACCTTTCTGTCAACTTTTGAATTGGAGATGATCTCCCTGAGACAGCGCTTTGCCTCAGGGAGATTTGTGCGCTCTTCCGCGCGCATGTGCGAAAGAGCGCACTCCTGGCTGAGGGAGTCCCCAACCCCCCCATCCCAGCCCGCACAGGGAACGCACAGCGCTTCCTGGTGGGCGTCACGCTGGGCGGGCCTTAATTGGCCTGCCTATATAAAATGATGCCCCCCCCCAATCACACATCACCTCCAACAGGGAGGGGGGGGGTTCCCCTATATGTAGATTAAAATCCCCCATGATTATCAGTGTACTTTTCTGACAAGCTCTCATTATTTCTTCCTTTATACTCTGTCCTACTGTATGGTTACTGTTAGGGGTCCTGTACATGACTCACACAAGTGACTTCTTGCCTTTATCATTTCTCATCTCTACCCAAATTGTTTCTACATCCTGGTTTCCTAAACTTATGTCATCCCTCTCTAACATGCTGATACCATCATCAATTAACAGAGCCACCCCTCCATCTTTTCCTAGTTTCCTGTCCTTCCTAAATGTCACATACCCTTCAATATTCAGGTCCCAATCTACGCCATCTTGCAGCCATGTCTCTGCAATGGCTATCAGATTGTACTTATTTATTTCTATTTGCACTCCCATTCGTCTGTTTTGTTTCGAATGCAACGTGCATTCATTTACAGAGCCTTTAGTTATGTCTTTTTATTATTTTTGTAACCTCTAATCTTACCTGCCGACTTACTCTTAGATTTATATTCCCTGTGCTCTTTGCCCTTCCTGTTGCGGTCTGCTTATCATTTCCCACACTAATACAATTCTCTCCATCTTTTCTCTAGTTTCTGATTTATCACATCTTCCCAAATTTGATCCCTTGCCCCCACTATTTAGTTTAAAACCCTCTCTACTTCCCTAGTTATGAGGCTCGCTAGAACACTGATCCCAGCACAGTTCAGGTGTAAATGTTCCCAATGGCACAGCCCCCACTTTCCCCAGTACTGGTGCCAGTGCCCCATGAACTGGAACCTGCTTCTCTCACACCAGTCTTTGAGCCAAATATTCATCTCTCTAATTTTATGTACCTTATGCCAATTTGCACCTGGCTTGGGTAATAATCCAAGTTACCTTTGAGGCTCTGCTTTTTCATTTAGTGCCTGGCTGCTCATAATCTCTGTGCAGAACCTCTTGGAATTCTACCTATGTTGTTGGTACCTACACGGACCACACCAACCAGATCCTCCCCCTCCCACTGCAAGTTCCTCTCCAGCTCTGAGCAGATGTCTTGAACCCTGGCACCGGGCAGGCAACACAGCCATCTGGACTCTCGCTCTTTGCTGCACAGAACTGTGTCACCCTCCCTCACTTTACTGTCCTTTACTACCAATACATTCTTTCTTGCTCCCTAACTTGGATGGCTTCCTGTATCACGATGTAATGGTCAGTTTGCTTATCCACCTTGCAGCCTCCACTCTCATCCAAACAAGCTGAGAGAACCTTAAACCTATTGGAAAATTGCAAAGGCTGCAGTTTCCTGCACTCCTGCCCTCTGGGTCCCCTTACTTGCCTCATTCGCAGTCACACCCTCCTGCCCCTGACCATTGACTAAATCAGCAGATCCTATCCTAAGTGGCGTGACTGCCTCCTGGTACAAAGCATCCAGGTAACTTCCCCTTCCCTGATGTGTCACAGCATCTGCAGCTCAGCCTCCAGCTCAATGACTGAGCTGAATCTCCCCATCTGCAAACACTTACTGTAGGTGTGTATGTCCTGGATCGCACTAGCATCCAGGAACTACCACATGCTGCAGCCCTGAAACATCACCTGCCCTGCCATCCTTAATGGCTTGCACTTAGTTACTTAAATGTATTATTCAATTTTTTTATTTTTCTTCTTTTATAATACAAACCACCAGTTTGTATACTATTTTAAACCTTAGTATTGGAACAGACCTTAACCACTTACCAGATACTCACCAACCAGCTAGTTACTTTTCCTGTAGTACAGTAAGAACCAATTCCTATAGGTTGAAAAAGGTAGAAAAAGCAAAAGGAAAGGAACACCTCCTTCCCCTCCTCACCATAACTCTCTCATTCACCAAACCCCCAGGTATGTACTCAGTTCCAAAGCTGACCTCCTATGCTTTAGCTGCAATAAATAATCCTGAATACAGAGTAAACTGAGCTGGTTAACTAGAGAAACTAGCATCAACCAGTTAGCTAATTAACTACTCAGCTCTCCTAGCAGAGTGTGTTTATCCTGTCTAAGGCTGGAAGAAAGAAACACCTTAGTCTACTTACACAATACTTTCCAATACTGCTTTTAACAGACTGGACTGGATTTTTCAAGAACAAGATTAGCACTTTAAACTCCCCCACTCACCAAACTCCCAGGTATGCACTCAGTTCCAAAGCTGCACTTGTAAGCCAGAGGCCTTGACTAATAATCCAGAGAACATGAGTTCAATTCCTACAGTATCAGTTTGAGAAGCTGAATTCAAGTAGTTGTAAAGGTTGTTTGGTGTTTCACGGAGAGATCTAGAGGTTTGTATGGTTAGACATAAACTGTTCATTGATAACCCATAACTATGTACATATCCAAGGCACCGCCAGGTGCTGTCTTCATGCCAGCTCCTTCCAGACTCTACTCCTCAATCTACTGTCATGTGACTCTCTACATCACCATTGTTGGTGGTACTGTTCTCTAGTCCCATATTAACCCTCACTTTGCCGACCCCCCTTATCCTACATAAGTCAAGTACAAACAAATTCTGGAAATAAAGAGCTGCTACCAGTAAAACTGACCATGAAGGTATCAGACCACGAAGGGTTAGGACTAGTAGCAACCCTACTGGTTCATGAAGGTCCTTTAGGGAAGGAAATCTGCTGCTTGTACTCTGTCTGGCCCATTTGTGACTCCAGTCCCACACCTATGTTGATTCTGCATTACTTTTTGAAGTGACCTAGAAAGCCACTGAGCTGTATTAATCCACGAGAAAGGACAAATTGCAGTGGTTAAAGGTGGGCCACTACCACCTTCTCAGTGCATCAAAATATTGCAATAAATGTTGTCCTTGCCAGTAACGCCAATATTCCGAGAATGAATTTTTCAAAATTCCGAAGCGTAAGTTTGTCATGTGACCATGCTGATTTTAGATCTCTTAACCTGATTGGCCAGGTTGGTCGGTTCATAAAAATTCATTCACCAATTAATGTGTATTATCCTCATTGACTGAAATAGGAGTATCCTTTTCTTTAACTGGAACTGATGTGATGCCACAGCAAAAAAATTATGATGTTTATTAAATCAATACATTACATTTCATGTTACTGAGTTAGGCGTAAAATTCTGCACCATGTTGCACCTTTGGAGAATGCTATCTGTTAACTTCAGTTAACTATTTGGGTGCTGCACTTCACCAGCACTTAGTAAAATACCAATATAATTGTTACTTAATTAGTTACTTATGTCACATTTTTAATGAATGATTAATATTATTATAAGAAAGACAGTAATTGATAGATGCTGAAAAAGGTGTACAATGAGTCATAGGCATGGAAAGTTTGTAAATTACTTTCATGGATATGGGAAGAGGAGGGATACTGTGCACCCCCCACGGCATTGTTATAACTCTGATCTTCCAGGGGTAGTGACCCTACTTGTCTCTGTAATAATTGGAACTAGGTGCATTATAACAGTGGCTGCCAAAATAGCACATCACACACAAGAACTACTTTGAAACGGAGTACTTGTTATATGGGTAAATGTGATGGCCAGCTCTCATATCGCAAAGCTCCACTAGCAGCAATTAGATTATTACGTTCTAATGCGAGAAAATTAAATCAGATTGCCCCTACTGATTTCAGTCACAGCTATTCTTCAAACTAAACCACTTAAAAACTTTCAAATGTGTTTGTTAGAATAAAAGAATTTTGTCAAAACTCAAAAGTAACTTGACATAACTATATATAATTAAATAAGATAGATATGAACTTTAAGTATGAGCAGTAATTCTTTCAACATTATTGATGTCAGGTCCCTCTATCTAAATTTACCTGAAATACCTTGCTCAATATGACCTGCCTGAGGTGAATAAAACAGAGTGCCACTGCTGCTTGATTTTTAATAAGCTTCTCAAATTGAGCCTTGCAGCACCAAACCATCTTAGTTTTGCATTCAATTTCCTAATTTACAATATTATCTTCAGGGGCAAAACTCATTTATTCTTGTGGAATTTCAATAGGAAAAAGGCGTGGCTTTATCCCAATCATTGCTATGACAGTAAATGTTGTCATCAGAATTAATCAATTTAATGAAGAGATATGAATTTTTATTCTGACTTCTAAATTAGTCATCAGCTTCAGCATTAAGAAAATACATATTTTTGAATAAATACCAGAGCTGCTGAGCAAAACTATAATTCCAGTGCTCAAAGAGTTAATAATTCAAATAGCCTGTGGTTTATATATCACTTAAGTTATCAGGATGGGACGATTCGACTGATAAATAAGTGATGGGACTATTAATTAAAAGTAATGTGTTTTTGCTTTTTTCTGGCAATTTAAGGATATGCCACACTTGCTAGTTGGTCACAAGGGGAATCAAGGCAGAGGCTTCTAGGAATGTTTTGTGTTCATCCAACCAAGAATATGTTAATGTGCATTGCCCCATTACTGCACATCAGCATCATGAATAAGCAGCAACGCAAGCAAGGACCATACACTTAGCATCCTCTGATAACATATTTAATGACAGATTGATGGTAGATTTGCAAATGCAAACTGGCATCATTGTCACTAACTTCAGTTTTATTCCTGCTACGCAAGCATATTTATGTGCATAATTTGATTTCTCCACTGTGCTATTAGTACATTTTAATATTAACAATGCACTAAAGGATAAAGCTAAAGTTGTAGTGATGTTTTGAATTCATTCAACCAAACACAATGAGAAAAGATGACAACATTTTTAGAGCCACTGAGGGGTTTAGGAGATGAAAGGGATTAGGAAAACTAATCAGAACTGATTAGAGTGAGAATAAAGTTCTATCAGGTTGAGGAAAGATGGAAATCAAGACATAATATGGGCAGTCACATGACTGGTCAGGGATAACTCAACCTTCCCTCTCACTGTACTGGTTGGAGAAAGATGGGTAAAGGCTGCGATAATGGTGATCACTTGTTTGGCACAGTTTGCCACTGTGGTCATTAAAGTAAATGCAAAACTAGAAAACAACAATGAATTTGAGCTCCAATTTTGTGATTCCATAAAAGTGCAGCAGTGCTGACATGTGGCATGGACCTGTGCCAAAAGCACAAGCGAACAGGGTTCAATTTCAAGATACAAATGTTGTTTTCTCATTTGCCTTGTTTCCCTCTATATTTTAAATGTGGATCAGGTGATGAATTTTCACAGCCCAATTTGGGCTGCAATGGAAGCTGGCAACCTTACAAAATGGCAGTGATGCCTTGTGGTCGCCTCCGTTTCTCGCATCTCCAATTTTCCCGATGAGGGCGGAGTGGTGGTGGGGGAGGGAGGTGGGAGTACTGGCCCACGCTCCTAAACAGGCCATTAAAGTAGTTAAGGACTTGTTATGTCTGCAAATTTTCCGAATATTCCCAGGGCAGCCAGCCCTCAACAGCTATTTGCTTCAGAGCAGCTGAAGGCAGGCGATGACCATGTTGGGGATGAATCATGGAGGTGAGAAAAGTTTAAAAAGCCAAGTGCTGATGCTCTCCATTGGTTAAAGAGCTTACCCCTTTGAAGTTAAAGTTGCAATAGCTCATCACAGGCCAGGGGAGGAGTCAGCATTAAAAGCTTTACCAGTTCAGGGGGTCATCAGCCTCCTGGCATCTTTAGGGCATCAGAGCAGTGGGCAAGGTTGTTTGAATCCGCCTTAGCACCGGGAAGTGCACAGCTGGAAATGGGTGCTGCATCCTCAGAAATGGAGGCACAGCAGCCTGTGGAGGTAGGGCAGAGCACCAGGGATCAGGAGGTCAGAGGAGAGCGATGAGGGGCACGAGGGAGGAGATAACACTACCCTGAGCCCAGAATCTACAGAGGCCAAGCTACCTGGGTATGACTGAAAACTCATGCCAATGGAGAATGCAACTCTCTAGGCAGATGGTTATAGATGTGTGCGCCCTCATCAATGAGAGGCTTTGCAACATCTTACAGGCGGCTGCACACCGGTGCATCAACCAGGTGACAGGTGCCCTCTTTGCCAAGACTGGGCAGCACATCAGATTCACAACTGATGGGGCACCACATGCTCAGAGGACACTCCAGAGTGCCTGGACAAGTCAGGTGGCACCCTCCAATATCCTCCTGCAAAGTTCTCAATCATTGTGGTGGTTCTGCTGCACTCTCCATAGCATGGCCCTCCAGAGAGGTGTGGACCTTGAGGAAGGTGAGGACCTGAAAGGGGACAGCTCATTAGGGGAGAAGCAGGAGAAGGAAGTAAAAGAGAAGAAATTGGAGGGAGAAAGAGATGGCACTGAATAGAGGTGCCCCTGTTGCATGATGAGGTCATTTCCTTCTGCCACCTGCAAGAAAGAGCACTTCCCTTCTCTCCCTCATGGGCACCATGCCTCTGTTTCACCTGTGCCATCTCACCTCCGTATGGTGCAGTGACAGGCTTTGGCATAAACTTTCTCCCTCAAGATAACCAGCAGCACCAGTGATGGCTACTTGGGTGTCTGAAATCCATCTCCATTCCTGCCCCGCTAGCTTTAATTGGACAGGAAACAGGAATTTAAGGAACTACGCTCATGAAAATCCAAACTTCAGTCAGTTTCCCAACCAAGGCAGGTCTCTGATACAAGGAAAGACCCGGTTCCTGTTTTCCGCCTCAGTGGCGGAAATACAGCTCCAGGTCAGCAAGCTGGCAGACCACTTTCTTTATAGGGAGGATAAGTACACACAAAAGGTAACATTTTCTTCTGGCACTAAGGGATATTTCTTTGATTTACAATGGCTATAAGTAACAATGTGAGCAAACTGCCCCTTTCAATGATAAAGCTCTGGAAGTCCTTGAAACTAGTAGACAATGGCAAGCCTGAGTTTGAAGGTGTGAACATTTACCAGTATTGGCATCCTTTTTTGTCATTCTTATATGTTCTGTTCTCCTCTTACCCTGGACTACACTTATATAAGCAGCTGTATCGCAGAAAATGTTTCATGCTCTCGCCTCTCTCTAAAAGCATTGTTTTGGGGATGCATCGTAACTTTCTCAAGGTTGCCCTGAAGATGATGGCCCAGGACATCGTGGCATTACTGCTTCTTGAACATAATAGCAGGATGCCCACCAAGAATTCTGCCTGCACTGAGCAGCAGCCCAACTACCAGCACTCTAGAGAAGGTGACCAGTGAGTATGAGAATGGGTTAAAGCAACATCCATAAGTGAAGAGGAGCAAGTGGAAGGGAAGGATGGAAAATGACAGACCATGGCAGGCTGTGTGTGGCCATGAGCAATAGATTGCTAACTGACTGGATCTACTTTCAGATCTGAGATTATACATGAACCGAAAAAATTAGGTTCAACCATTAGTGTTGGTCTTAAGTGGCCCAAGCCACTTTTCCAAGGCTGCAGCAAAGCGCCTCGGACATCAATCAGTGTTGCAAGAAGGATTTGTTCAAAGAGGGAGCGCGCAGCTAGATCTTCATGACATCTACAGATGAGCCAAAGATAGCCAAAGGATGTAACATAGAACAATATTTCCTCACAAACCTTCTGATTGTCACCATGCTCAAAATTCTGTTGGTGTCAGAGAGAACAGACATGGAGATTGTTTGGAAAGAGCACTGAAGTGGACTTGACCTAGATTGTAAACATTATATGATCTATTCTTGTACAACCTGCTAGGCTACTTTATGTGACGTAGTATCGTGGTATGGCTGCAAAGAACAGAAAGAGTGACCATGCATTTTCTTAGCACAGTCAGACCTCACAAGGGATTCAGCAAATTCCTGTGAGCACACACGCACTGGAAGCCACTGTTTAGCTATAGTTCCACCTAGTTCCAAAAATTACATGAGTATTTGGGGATACTGCATCTAGAAAATTAGAGTTATAACAAACCCAGGAGGCCCACACAACCCATCTCTTCCTGGATTTTTGATTGCATTGTGTCAATCTCTCTATGTCAATGACTCATTGTTCTTTGCACCTTCCTCAACATTTGA
Source organism: Carcharodon carcharias (assembly GCF_017639515.1). Taxonomy (NCBI): domain Eukaryota; kingdom Metazoa; phylum Chordata; class Chondrichthyes; order Lamniformes; family Lamnidae; genus Carcharodon; species Carcharodon carcharias. The sequence continues at coordinate 54,315,633 of NC_054480.1, forward strand.
CATCTTCAGCAGTACTGATAGTTTTAATTGTGCTTTACCATGGTGTTCAAAGGCAGAAGCTTAGTGCCTAATTCATGTTTTCATCATCTCCAGAAATAAAATTCTTAGTTTGCTAGCTTTCATTTGTTCACCTTTACAAATTCCAATGAATTTGCAACTCCATGAGAGGAGCCCTCTCTCACAGAAAGTCCTGCACCTTTATCAGCACTGTCCTTGGTGAGCTTCACTGTCCCTGTCTCCTAGCACACTGACAGAAAGATGCTCATTCTCATTTTCAAATCCGTCCACAGTTTCATCATTCCAGCCATATCCTCCAGCTCTAAATGTGAGTGTCACCATTTTCATCTCCCATAATGAATTACTGTTCAATCCTTGCTCCGCAATTGAACGATTAATCTTTTAATTACTACAGTTCTGCTCAATGAAAGCCTTTGGCTGGAATTTTCCCAGTTCCCCCGCAACATATGGGGCGGTTCATTCAAATTTCCATTCACTTGGGCCAGGCCAGAAGATCCCGCCCAATTGTCTTGTAAGTTCTTTTCCTTCCTTCAGGAGTCTCAATCTTGCTCACTTTCCATGCTTTCTATTCATTTCTGTTGAATCCTTTCCAAGATGTTAAACAAAATTCAATTAAACTGGTGCGGGCTGGAAAAAAGAATAACCATGACAGCTGCAGGATTGACTTAAAAATCCAACTGGTTCATCAATGCTTTTTGGGGAAGAGAATCTGCAACTTCAACCTGATCTGACCTGAACTTGACTCTATTCCTACACTCTTAATGCCCTCAAAAGCAGCCTAACCAGCCGCTGCATTGTAAAGAAAACAGTTGCTTGAGTGAAGCCACCAACTTCACAGGGCAACTAGGAATTGGACAAGAAATGCAGCTTTGTACTGTTGTCCACGTGCCTTAAAATGTAACAAAATCTCTTACTTGGCTTCCTGCTCCCTATTGGAAAGCATTCCATGACATTCTTCTTTATGATACGTGGTTTCAAATCTTGGATAATCAGGTGGTGAAGGATAGTATGCTGGACCCTAGACTTTATTCAGTTACAATCTTCTGTTGACAAAGACCCACATTTCGCACATCTCACACCTCCACAAACAACCCCTCTTTCACCCTGCTCCTATAAGTGCAGCTAAATCCTCAATTAATACTCATTTTTGATACACAATTAACAGGCAGTATAAAATGCAAGTTGTCATAGCAGCACTTTGTTCTGTCATTTGTTGAAGTTACCATGGCTAGTTCCTGTTACTTTGTTCAGCAGCTATTCATTCTATTTATCACCAGCACGCTCAACTTCAGGGGGCAAGGTCACACTTAGTTCTGAACAGAGGGTTGCAATGAAAGTTAAGTGATGTCACAGCCATAGAAGATTACAACACAGAAGGAAGCCATTCAACATGTGTGTTTGTAGCTTTCTGCTAGACCAATGCAAAACTAATCCCACTGCCCCACACTCTATGTTTCCATGCTTCTAACATTTATTCATTTTTTCCTTAAAAGATGCCTTTGTCTCAACTTCTCCCTGCAACTTGCATCTGTTCCAAGCTCCAACACTTCTCAGTATAAAGAACTTCCTCTTAACCTTCCCCCTCATACTCCAAGTGCGTTTTAAATTAATGACTGCATGTCAATAACTCCCAGCCAGAGGAAATAGAGGGGTTAATTTTAGACCCCCAAAATGTGTGGCTCTGGTTTGGGTGGGAGGTTAAAAATTTTGAAACAGGAACCCAATTCCTCTTGAACCTGCTCACTTGCGATTTTAGTAGGGGCGGCAACCAATCTGCTCTGATGAGGCGGTTTTGTCATTTAAATATTTTGATAAGACCATAAAATGTAGGAGAAGTAGGCCATTCGGCCCATCAAGTCTGCTCTGCCATTCAATGAGATCATGACTGATCTGATAGTCCTCAATTCCACTTTCCTGCCTTGTCCTCATAACCCTTGATTCCCTTACTGATTAAAAGGCCGCATGCCTCCATTTCAATAGTAATTCTATTTTTAACCACAGTTTTCGCTGGCCTTGGAAAATTGGCAGCTGAAAGGAGGCACAGGGGGCTGAATCCATGAATTAAGTGCCTTAACAAATTGCTTATGGGCCAGGAGACACAGGAATGTTCCTCCTAGAACCAGAAAGCTTACCAATAAACCCCCACCTTGCGGTCTGTCTGCTCCTCTGCTGCCCACTACCACGATTGAACACCACCGACTGCTAGCTTTAACCCTCGACAACATTCTTCGCCCCGCCCCCACCTCACCACCATGAATGTACCACTTGATAATCATCTGCACTCCCCCCACACCACGTGATTAGATACCTTGACTACCCTGATCTCTTCCATCCCCTCTTCCTCCCATATGAGATTTATCTTCTCTCAGCTCAGCTGCAGGCTTTCTCACCCAGCAAGCAGCCAGTTTGCCAATCAGGCTGGCTGTGGGTGGGAAACCCCTGGAAAAGGTTAGAAACTGTCATTCGGGAAACCTGTACTTCCAGTTTTCCAGATCCTAACAACACCCCCCCTACCCAACCACCCCTTCCCCACCGACACCTTGACATTGACTGCCTCGAAGGTAAGATCAGGACCATTATTTCCCTATTCATTCTATCAAAACCATTCAGAATTTTATTAACAACTTCTCACTGCTCCAGTATACTAGTATTTCAAGTCTCTCCTCATAACTACAGTTCCATAGCCCTGCTGTATGTTATGGTTTTAATACCCTTTTTATAATGGAGCACCTTAAATAGCACAGATTACTGTAACTGTGGCTCAACCATAGTCTTGTACATATTTATCATAACTTCTTTACTTTTTTGATTCTATGTCCTACTTCTAAACACCAAATGTCATTGGTCTTTTTTCTACAACTTCATCTAACTGCATTCACACTTTCAGGGAATTTCGAGTGGGACTCATTGACTTCCCTGTTCATTTAAACTCTTCAGTGGTTTTCCATGGAATGTATATTTCCATTTCTTTCTTCCCCTCTCAAAAATGCATAACATCACACTTCTCCATGTTAATTCCAACTAGCTGCCCATTCTACTAACCGTTTCATGCCTTCTTAAAAGGCTGAGTAATGACCCCACCCTCCCGAAACAACGTCGGAGTGGAGCCGAGTGGGTCTTCCACCCCTCATTAGGGTGGAAGTCTGGCGCTCCAGAGCTGCTGGTCTATCGAATTGGTTAGCAGCTCCATCAGCCCCGGCAGCGCCAGTAAGGTGTTAGTGGCAGCTGCCAGGACAGCAGAAGGGAAAGAAGATCAAGGCCATAGATCCCTGGAGCAGGTAAGACCAAGGTTTTGGTTTGGGAGGGTCTGGGGAGAGGGGCAGTGGCGGGGGGGGTGTTGGTGGTGGTGGTGGTGAGGGAGGTAAGGCAAAGTGGTGGGTTTAAGTAAGGGTGAGGGAGTGGGTAGGAAGTAAGGGGGCTTTGTTCAACCTAAGGAGGGCCGCCCCGCGATCAGCAAAGGGCAGCCCCCAAAGACCGAGCCCCACTTCCTTCCTGCACTTTAAACATTTAGGTTAAAAAAAATCAGGTTTCCTGTTCCCTCCCTGCTGCTCATGTCAAATGGTTATGGCGTGTGTAGCATATTATCTGGGTCAATTAGCTTGATAACAAGCCTAATTGATCCTTAATTATTCATTTAAATATGGCTGGCAGGCAATCGATTTCGGTGGCCGCCTGCCACCCCTCCCCCCACCCCATACTATGGCAGAGTGTTTGGGAAGGTGGTGGGGTGGGCACCCACCCTCTTTTATGTGGCCTCCCTCCCACACCCCCACTAGAAACATGCTAGCTGGGGGCGTGTAAAATTCAGCCCAAAGTCTAGTGCAGCCACCCTAGCCATTCAGCAGATTTCAAGATTGTGCTTTGTATGTTCAAGCTCAATAAATATGAGAGTGGTGAGTAAGGGAAAGAACCACGTCAAACTTTTCTCCAGACTGACCAACGCCCATTTACACTGTCAGTCAATGAGCTTCCTATTTAGAATACTAGTATATTCACAACGAAATTTGTAGAGGATGAACATACCTTATTTTAACACATGATTAAGTGGAGGCTCCTTTTCCAGACCCATTACTAAGATCATCATTAATAATATTGAACTAATCAATACATTGGATCCGGCCTTGTGAGCATTTTAATCATGGTGCAGCATGCTTTTAGAGTTACTGGTTGAATTAGTGCATCTCAGTAGGCAGATCAAAGCCTTGTTTACCTATACCTGCTAAGATGCCACCAACCATGTCTGCAATCAATGGCACACCAATCTGGCAATGATTGTGGGAAAACATCCTTTAAGGATGTGGGTCAACACAGAAACAGATGCAAGGCTGTGCCATCTGACACAAAGACACCTGTAGCTAACATGCAGCTTAGTGCTAAACACACACACTTAACAGTAATAACTGTGGTCTGAAACTTTTCTCTACTCTCTTGCAAACAGCTGAAATGCTGATCTATTTGGAAGACATTGTCTGGTAAAACAGATGACCATCAACCAGACATAGCACTATTTCAACATCAGCAGCTATCAAACAAGGGGCTTGGTATTTGGGTGCTCTGTTTAATGCCTGCACCTTGATTTTCTTTTCCCTTCATTGATGCTCCTTTCTTCTTAATTCATTTTCTCTTCAGCCTCTACAAAAGCTTTTAATGGAGTGTGGTGACCACTTGAGGATTCCTGAAGATTCTCAATTTTTTTTCTCTCCATATTGTGAAATTAATAGGGAGTCGGGGGCATAGTGGAATTGTCACTGGGCTGGTAATCCAAAGACCCAGGGTAATGCTCTGGGGACCCAGGTTTAATTCCCACCATGGCAGATGGTGGAATTTCAATTCAATAAAAATCTGGAATTAAAAGTCTAATGATGACCATGTTGATTGTCAATGTCAATTGTCATAAAAACCCATCTGGTCTTTTAGGGAAGGAAATCTGCCGTCCTCAACTGCTCTGGCCTACATGTTACTTCAGATCTGTAGTAATGTGTTGACTCTTAAATGTCCTCTGAAATGGCCTAGCAAACCACTCAGTTGTATCAAACGGCTACAAAGTCAATAAAAAAAATGAAGCCAGACAGGCTACCTGGCACCAACCTAGGCACTGGAAACAACAATGGCAAACCCAGCCTTGTCGACCCTGCAAAGTCCTCCTTGTGGAAGAGCTGTCTCACAGACTAGTCAAGCAACAACCTGACATAGTCATCCTCATGGAATCATAGCTTACAGATAATGTCCCAGGCAGCATCATCACCATCCCTGGGTATATCCTGTCCAACCGGCAGGGCAGACCCAGCACTGTGGTATAGTTGGGAGGGAGTTGCCCTGGGAGTTCTCAACATAGGCTCCAGCCTCCATGAAGTCTCATGGAATCAGGTTAAACATGGGCAAGGAAGTCTCTTGCTGACTACCACGTACTGCACTGCCCCCCCCTCAGTTGCTGAATCAGTACTCCTCCATGTTGTACGCCACTTGGAGGAAGCACTGAAAGTGGCAAGGGCGCAGAATGTACTCTGGGTGGGGGACTTCAATGTCCATCACCAACAGTAGCTCAGTAGCACCACTCCTGACTGAGCTGGCTGAGCCTTTAAACTGCTAGGCTGGGTCTGTGGCAAGTGGTGAGGAAACCAACAAGAGGGAAAAATATACTCGATCTCATTCCCATTAACCTGCCTGCTGCAGATGCATCTGTCCATGATGGTATTGGTAGGAGTGGACACCACACAGTCCTTGTGGAGACAAAGTTCCATCTTCACATTGAGGATATCCTCCATCGTGTTATCTGGCACTACCACCGTGCTAAATGGGGGATCTAGCAACTCATGACTGGACATCCTTGAGATGCAGTGGGCCATCAGCAGCAGATTTGTAATCCGCAATCTGCAACCTCATGGCTTGGCACATCTCCCACTCTACCACGACCACCAAGCCAGCGGATCAACCCTAGATCAATGGAGAATGCAGGAGGACATGCCAGGAGCAACACCAGACATACCTCATTAAAAATGAGATGTCAACATGGTGAAGCTACAACACAGGACTACTTGTGTGCCTAACAGAATAAGCAGCAAGTGATAGACAGAGCTAAGCAATCCCCCAACCAACAGATCAGATCTATGCTCTGCAGTCCTGCCACATCCAATAGCGAATGGTGGTGGACAATTAAACAACTCACTGGATGAGGAGGCTCCACAAATATCCCCATCCTCAATAACAGAGGAGCCCAGCAAATCAATGCAAAGGATAAGGCTGAAGCATTTGCAACAATCTTCAGCCAGAAGTGTTGAGTGGATGATCCATCTCGGCCTCCTCCAGAGGTTCTCAGCATCACAGGTGCCAGTCTTCATTCAGCCAATTCGATTCACTCCATGTGATACCAAGAAACAGGCACTGGATACTGCAAAGGCTATGGGCCCTGACAACATTCCGGTAATAGTACTGAAGACTTGTGCTCCAGAACTTGCCTTGCCCCTAGGCAAACTGTTCCAGTACAGCTCCAGCACAGGCATCTGACTGGCAATGTGGAAAATTGTCCAGGTATGTCCTGTACACAAAAAGCAGGACAAATCCAACCTGGCCAATTATCGTCCCATCAGTCTACTCTCGATCATCAGTAAAGTAATGGAATGGGTCATCAACAGTGCTATCAAGCAGCACTTGCTTAACAATAACTTGCTCACTGATGCTCAGTTTGGGTTCAGCCAGGGTCACTCAGCTTCTGACCTCATTACAGCCTTGTTTTAAACATGGACAAAAGAGTTGATCTCCAGGTGAAGTGAGAGAGACTGCCCTTGACAACAAGGCAGCATTTGACCGAGTGAGGCATCAAGGAGCCCTAGCAAAACTGGAGTCAACGGGAATCAGGCTAAAACACTTCACTGGCTGGAGTCACACCTAGCACAAGGAAAGATGGTTGTGGTGTTAGAGGTCAATCACCTCAGTTCCAGGACATCACTGCAGAAGTTCCTCAGGGTAATGTCCTAGGACCAACCATCTTCAGCAGCTTCATCAATGATCTTCCTTCCATCATAAGGTCAGAAGTGGGGATGTTCGCTGATGATTGCACAATGTTCAGCACCATCCGGGACTCCTCAGATACTGAAGCAGTCCTTGCCCAAATGCAACAAGACCTGGACAATATCCAGGCTTGGGCTGACAAGTGGCAAGTAACATTTGTGCCATACAAGTGTCAGGCAATGACCATCCCCAACAAGAGAGAATTTAACGATTGCCCCTTGACATTCAATGGCATTAACATTGCTGAATCTCCCACCGTTAACATCCTGGGCATTACCATTCACCAGAAACTGAACTGGACTAGTCATATAAATACTGTGGCTACAAGAGCAGGTCAGAGGCTAGGAATCCTGTGGCAAGTAGTTCACCTCTTGACTCCTCAAAGCCTGTCCACAATCTACAAGGCACAAGTCAAGAGTGTATGGAATATTCTCCGCTTGCTTGGATGAGTGTAGCTTCAACAACACTCAAGAAGTTTGATACCATCCAGGACAATGCAGCCCACATGATTGGCACCTCATCCACAAACATTCACTCCCTCCACCACCGACGCACAGTGGTAACAGTGTGCACCATCTACAAGGTGCACTGCAGGAATTCACCAAGGCTCCTTAGGTAGCAGCTTCCAAACCCATGGCCACGACCATCTAGAAGGACAAGGGTAGCAGATACATAGCAACACCACCACCTGGAAATTCTCCACCAAGCCACTCACCATCCTGACTTGGAAATATATCGCTGTTCCTTCACTGTTGCTGGGTCAAAATCGTGGAATTCCCTTCCTAACAGTACTGTGGGTGTACCTAAACCACACGGACTGCAACAAATCAAGAAGGCAGCTCAGCATCACCTTCTCAAGGGCAATTAGGGATGGGCAAAAAATGCTGGCCGAGCCAGCAAAGCCCACATCCCACAAATAAATGAAAAAAAAATTGCCTTTAATTGTCCCCTTCACTGTTACTTCACCAAATGTTTCTGGAAAGCTGGGTCAGGCTACCAAGGTGTTCCAGAGGGAACGGTCCCTACAGAATGGACACCCTGGTCCATTCCTCCATCACCCCCAACACCTCAACCCCTTCCCATGGCACCTTCCCTTGCAATCGCAGAACGTGCAACACCTGCCCCTTTACTTCGCCCCTCCTCACCGTCCAAGGGCCCAAACACTCTTTTCAAGTGAAGCAGCACTTCACTTGCACTTCCCTCAATTTGATTTACTGCATTCGCTGCTCCCAATGCGGTCTCCTCTACATTGGCAAGACCAAACAAAGACTGGGTAACTGTTTTGCAGAACACCTTTGGTCTGTTAGCAAGCATGACCCAGACCTCCCTGTTGCTTGCTATTTCAACACTCCACCCTGATCTCATGCCCACATGTCCATCCTTGGCCTGCTGCAATGTTCCAGTGAAGCTCAACGCAAACTGGAGGAACAGCACCTCATCTTCCAATTAGGCACTTTACAGCCTTCCGGACTTAACATTGAGATCATCAACTTCAGATCATGAACTCTCTCCTCCATCCTCACCCTTTTTTGATCCCCCTTTTTTCAAATATTTGTTTTTCAATTTTTATAAATATATATTTATTTTCCCCACCTATTTCTATTATCATTATTTTTCAAATTTATTTCCATTCATTATTTTATCCCCACCTTTTAGCCTATTTCGATCTTTTCTCCCACACCGTCCCCTCCTCCCACCCCACCCCCATTAGGACCATCTGTCACTTGCTCATCCTGCTTTCTACATTTAATGCCACCAACAGCACCTCCTTTAGCCAGTATCACCACCATCAACACCCCTTCGACCTTTTGTTTATGGCATCTTTTGCAATCTCTCCTTTGCCTCCATCTATCCTGCTTCATCTGCCCCACCTCCCCTTACACTGCATATATTTCACCACATTTTTACTTCTCTTTAATTCTAAAGAAGAGTCATAAGGGCTTAAAACCTTAACTCTGTCTTTCTCTCCACTAGATGCTGTCAGACCTGCTGAGTTTTTCCATCAATTTTTGTTTTTGTTTCAGATTTTCAGCATCCACAATATTTTGTTTTCATCTCAGGCTACAGGAACACTGGGCGAGCACATTTGCAATTTACTAAGCCTCCGCAGTGGTAGGGTGGATGGTGGTGGTGGTCGTGAGCGGCCTGCAGTCTGGCCAGCCCACCCGGGAAAAAATTCGGAGGCAGCTACAGGGGCTGCCAAGTGTGGAGGCAAGCTGTTTAAAAGGCTCACTTCAGTGCTGTGGGACTTAGACCCAGTTATACTAAAACAGGAAGGCCCTCCCTCACCCCTCTCATTCCTACACATTTCCCATGTCTCATCCATGCCATCTCATGCCTCTCACCGAACCTCATGGCCCCTAATGCCCTCATGCCAAGCTGTGCTTTCCCACCTACCCCCTATGCTTCTCATGCCCCCATGCCAAGCTATGGCAGTTCCATGCCCATTCAGCCACCATACACTGTATAGAAGCAATGAACTCCATGGTGACAGTAGGATATTTTTAAAAAAGGCTTTAAAATATCATTCATTGATAACTTTCCAATTTCTTAAACTTTTACTACAGATCAATAAAAGTGTCAATTATCCAGAACATTTAAAGTACCAATAACTGAAACTGCAAGCACTTAAAACCTCTTTATCTTGTGCAAATAAATATTGTGAAATTGACACAATATATCAGAGAACTAGAGCTGTCAATCAAGCGATGCTTTCCCTGGGGCTCAGGTGTTTTCATACTCGACTGGATTTCTGGCCTCTCAGCTAAATCTCATTACGTATGAGGATGGGAGACATTCCTTGGCATGGGGGCACATGAGAAGGACCTTTTAATCTTACCTTTCAAAATGTTCCCTGATGCAGACTATGGCTCACAATACCTCTGAGGTGAAAATCTGTCCTAATTATCATGGGCTATACAAGGAACTCACCTTCAACCAATGAAAACCACAAACATTTTAAATCCACGTTCAGCAGCAGAATTCTGACTTTCCACAAGCTTGGCCAATAACATAACAAAATGAGGAAACAATATTACACCTTACGTTCTATTACTGAACAAAAATAATAGTTCTTTTTTAAACTTGACAGTAAATCATAAGACATTTTGATTTGAAGAATGTAACTACTTTAGAGAAACGTCAATTTATTTTAGATTTCCTGCCAGGTATTTTCAAAAGATTTGATGTGCTGATGTGCTGTATGATGACAGCATGATGATACAGCCCCATAAAGTATGGGGGCAATTTTAATGAAACCCGCCTACTGGAAATTGATGCGATTGGGTCGGCTGCCCATTTCACATGTGTCAATTATACCCTCCATTGATTTTAATGCAGCATAAATGTGGTAGGGTGTAAAACCACTGATTAATCCATTTTATCAGTTTCTGGGTGGATTAGGTATTCTCTATGGCTGTAATACTTTGTCTAAGAACCTGCAAACTGCCCCATTTTTCTCTATTTGCAAATTTTATGGGGTGTTTGAAAGTAGTCTTTGTTCACTCTCCAGAGTGTGAAAATCCCTGGCTTCTGTATTTTTCCTTAACAACAATGAAAAAAATCTAAGGGAAAAGGAACTTTTAATAATGCATGTAGACTCACCTATACTCTGACGGAGCATGACAAAAACAACGCGCTGCCCTATTGTTCTGGTCCCAACCTGTTTACTGGAGTTTAATGGAAGATCTGGCAAAGAACATTACATCAATATTTAACAAAATATTGATTAATTAGGGGCCAGCAGGCAATGTAATACATACAGAAATCTATCTGAAATAAGACAGTTTAAATTTGGTTTCCCCTATATACGCTTCTCAAGCAGTATTAAAAATCCACACAACAGGCTGGCTGATATTAACAGGAAACTATAAGGGGGAGGGGTCAATTCATTCTTAGCCAAATGGGCTCCTTTCTTGGCACTTTTAATTATGAACGAGTCCAGGTTATGACCTAACCCTGGTCCCCCATTTATAAGGCATCTCATTAAGCATTGATTCAGTGTTCTTTGCCAGATCTTACAATAGATATACTGGCTAATATGAGACAACTACATCACTTACTGTTACTCTCTCATTCTTATACCCAAGTCCTATGGTCATTCTGCTGCAATGTCGTCGATCAAGTGTGGGGTGAAAGGTTAAAGCATTTTTTAAATCCACATAACAAGCATTTGCAAAAGTTGTCTGTACTTTCTTTAACATTTCACTTAAACATTACAAAACAGTTGCTCAAGGAGTATGAAAGAATAGTGGCCAGTTCCTGTATTACTGTTGCCAAATTCTTTCTACTGTGCTGTGAATGTACGGATAAAGGAAGATCCTGTAAGTACTTAAACTTCACGTTTATCCTGCCACAGAAATCTGTTATTAAATGACTTCCTTTTTCAATTTAACATAACAACACTGGTACAGAGGACAATGCTCTGTGCAAACATTCCATTTCTTGTTAATCAAGTTTTCATTTTTATTCTTTTTAAATGCATTTCCAATGAACCTTACCAGCCAATGACATAAGTAACAATTTTAATCATTGTATTCTCTAAGTAAGTTGAGTGAACATGTTTTAATTGATCTCATTATTCTTTATGATGGGCAAAGTCTGCTTCTTTAGCACTTACAGTATTCTGACTTTATATTAATTGGGGCTTAGTGTGCAAACACTCCTTTTGCAAAGCCATCCTCACATACAGCACCTTAAAAAATACAATTGACCGTTTTAGTCAGTGATTCCTTGACCAGGCTACCCCAATTTCATTGCATTGGACATTAGATAGTCAAGCAATTTTTCAGAGTTACTGCAGTTATGAAACTGTTAACAAAATCTGTTTTGGATCACAATAAAGCTCTGATGTTGATCAGTCTAGTATCTTCAGAATTTATTTTAGATTTTAATCATTGAGGATTTTTCTAAATCAGTAATTAACAAAAACTGGAAAACTATTGTCATTCCTATCTGAGCGAACCAGATCAGAATCTTTGATCTCTTCATCTAAGGTCTTCTTTTGTTCCCATGGCAACAGTGGTCACACCAGCCCTTTTGTGTATGTAGATCAATTCCCATTTGAAAAAACAGGGTCTAATGGCAATAATAAATTCCAAGGGCACATGTCAGTGTTTATACCACATGTCCCCATTTTAGAATCTACCTTCACCTAATGGCCCAACAGTCCATCTGTGATGAAGTCTGATAAGCTCATCATCTCATTAATTAGCACATCAAAAGTTCTTTTACCAAATCCACTGTCCCCTCAGCTTTCAACTTTAATCCGATGAGTAAGTATAATTGACAGAGCTGAAAGTAAACCCTGTCCTCCTAAATTTTCTCCTTTTTCCTGGTTAGTATCAATCATTTAAGAAGTAGTCCTCATGAATACTGTATTTCCCTCACTCAAGCAAACAGGACAGATTCACACACACACAAAGGTTTATCTCCGTTGGGCTAGCTAATCAAGGCACTGTCAGTACTAAAGCATACAGATTAGAGGTCGCAGTTTCAATTCATAATCTGACATAATTTTTCTCTCTTTGGAAATTGCATTTTTTCTTGAGTTGTCTTGATCCAAGTATATGTTTTGTTGCTGAATTCTCCTGTGTCAGGAATTTTTAACTCCAGGCCAAGCTAGCTCTGCTTCTGCTGGTTCCCATCGTGGACTGGATTTGCTCCGCTGCTGCTGAATGGCCTTTGATCTGCCACTTCCTGCCTGTGGCTGGTACACTGGATACAATGATTTGCATTGCTAATCACCAAGCCAACTGCTCACCTCTGCTGGACTACTGAACCAACCTAATGCTGGAACATTGCAGATTCTCCACATCTCCTCAGCTCTCATTTTCCATGGGACAACCTCTACTACTGTGTTCACTGATAATTAAATAACTCTTGGGCTCGCATATCTCCACATCTCTCTCTCAACCTGGATGAGTTTATTGGAACTCCAAGCTGACCCCATCCTATCTACGAGTCAACTTCATCCCATCACAGAACTTCTGACTTTGTCATGCTTGGCAAAGATTATGCAATATGATTTTTTTTCTGTATCGATTCACATTTAGGCTACTCCTCTGGAATCAAACCCATTACTTCCAAATCATTTTTCCTTTTCCTTCTTGTCCTTGGATCCTTGTCTCATCTCTCCTCCTACTCCTGTTATCCAGTCATCCTTTATTTCAAGTCTCTATGACTTGATACTTTGACATCCAATTCTTCACTATTCCTCTACCTTTTCCTGCCACTATCCCAGTCTTGATTCTGTCCTGGATAAAGTGCTTTCTGTGCCTCTTTTGGCATTTTTCGATCGCCCTTTGAGGCACTAATTGATGAATCCTTATCAGCAATAATTCTAATTACTCCATGCTCTTCTCTGCTTGGCCTAATGCCCGCTCGGGACTAACCTTGCCAACTTCCTTTCCATCCTGCTCACAATCTCACTGTTGACCTTGTGTACTATGTTAGTGAATCACCAATCACTGCCCCTCTCCACATCTGCCTCCAGAATGTCTCTTCACTTGATAACAAGGCCTTTAACTTCCATGACCATATTGCGGATGACTGTGTTGACATGATAGCTTTGATAGAAACTTGTGTCATGCTGATGACACCTTCTCCTTCACTCAAGTTCTCTACCCTAGGTCTGGCTAAATGTTCCACAACCAGCTCTGCCAAACCACCATAGAGATTCTCATTACCAAATGTCACTCTGTACCTTACTTCTATGGCAGCTCCAACTTTGAGCACCTCACCTGTTGCATTCTCTCACACCTCCATTAAATTCCTTGCTCTGTAACATGCACCCAAACTTCACACCAAGCTCCTCAGTGAGATATCATGACTGCTTTCCTCCCTTAACCTCTGCACTGAACAAATTCTTGTCTTCAACCATTATCTCAATTCAATTTGCCCTCTCTCTCACGAGTTCACTACTCTCATGTCCCTCCCATTACCCTCTCCCTTCATGTCAACTCTCCAGCCCTATGACCAAGCCATCTTATGTGGGCCCTCTATTCCGACCATCTCAATCACAGATAATGCTATCTCTGTTCACTTCCTTGTACCATTCATTACCACATCCCAATTTCCTTTTGCTTTCTGTGTCCACCCCCGGAAAAATCACTCCCCCAAGTCACTTGTAATTAGATTGTCAAACTCCCAACTCCTTTGGACCTCCATTTGTCACAATGCTTGTACAGCCATCAATCTGCTCAAATATAATGGCACCTTTGCTTTTGATGTATTTTACCCAAGTAAAACCCACTCTGGTCACTCCACCTGATGCAGCACCCATCTTCACTCCCATCATGCCTAAGGAATGTAGGATTAATGTGTGTGACACACAACTAGGTTCGTCATTTATCATCACATCTGCCTAGATTGCATCAAATATTATTGAACCCTGCTTTTCTCTGTTAAAACTGTTCATTATTCCAGGATTATCCTGGAATGCAAAGACAACTACCCCCTCTACCCCGCCAGCTCCACCGCCCTCTACCATTCATCTCTTTAAAAGTCTCTTCCCAGCCCCCTCATACCCAATATGTGGGGAAAAGATTAAGCATAGGATGTTGGAGCCAACATTGTGTAGCTTCTATTTGGCTGTTTATCGCAAAAAGTTCTGAATATTAACATTAGAGTGGAGAGGCTCAAGTTCTAACTCTGTGATAGTGACACTGATCCATTTTATGATTGTTATCTGGGTTGCACAAAATCTTTGAAAGTAACATATCAAAGACTCAATTTTATATGGGGACATAATGTTTTCTATGTTAGATCTGACCTAGTTTTGACTGCTCAGCAATATTCAAAGCAATAGAAAATAATAATAGGAAACATTGCTTTTTCATCATAAAATGGCCTGAAAGCTCATAATATTACCCAAGTTTATGATATTAAAATGTTTATTTGCATCCTTTTTTTGTGTTTGACTATTTGATTTACATTCATTCCATGCAACAATTTCTGAAGGCATGTGCAATCTTTCTTTTGACACATGAACAGAACACATAACTTCTAAGTAAGGAGGCCAGAAGCTGTAGAGTTAAATTCATAAAGCCGCAGGTGAGTTATTGTTGACTATGATAAGAAATAAAAATAATTTCATTCAGAACTCCATAAAGATTGCAATTAAAAAAAGTTGCTATGGGTTTCATTTAAAACAGACAAAGCTCAGCTTTCCAGTTTGCTGAAGACTGGTGCATAATAAGCGTTTTATTCCCCTAGTCTGAGATGAGAAACAAGGTATAAAATGTAAACTTGATTTTATTTTACTGATCAAAGGAATCTCTAAAAGACAAATCCCACCTGAGTGCTAATGTGCTCACAGCATCCAAAATTCCTAGGTGTGAAATTTATGTGCCCTGATTTTTGGGACTGGGGCACACACCTGTTGCAAACAAGATGGGTAGTATGTAAAATTCGCACCCAGGAACTTTGGATGCAGTGACTATGCTTCAAAAGTACTTTGTTGGCTGTAGAGCACTTTGGGATATCTTGAGGTCATGAAAGGTGCTACATCAATCCAAGTTTTACTTTTCTTTCATGTAGGATGAGGAAGAGTTGCAGGCCATGGATAGATCCTTGGGAGATTGTGGGGTTAACAGTACAGAGGCAGGAAGAGAAGCTGTTACTAGAAATACTCTTGCTATGATGGAATGGTAAAATTGGACCCAAGCAAGTGTAATTCCATTAAACTGGACAACGGAGGAGAGGTCTTTAAGGGCAATGGTATGAATGACCACATCTAATGCTAAAGAGGATCAAGGAAGACAAGGGATAATGTATCACTATCATAGTCACAAAGGATGTCATTTATGAATTGAATTAGAGCCATGTCAGTGTTGTGGTATGGGTGAATACTTAACTGGAGTGATTCAAATGAGGAGTTGCAAGAAGATGGGAATAGGTTTAGGAGGCTGAAGGGCTCTGGAGAGGAAAGGAAGATTGGAGGTAGAATGGTAATTTGCAAGGGTAGAGGGATTAACAGTATTTTGAGGAGGGGTGATGATGGCAGTTTTGGAAGGGAGAGGAACTGAGTGGAAGTGAGGAAGGGAAATTGAATGGTCTGGGGGAAGGTTTGCTTTGGTGATCACAAGGGAAGTGTGAAGTAGCTGAAGCAGCTGAACAGATGGCATCAACTGTAGTAAGAAAAAAATCGTCCATGACCTCCTTACGCTTGCTATTGGAAATGAAGATGGATGGAGCATTGAGAAGGATGGGGAGATGGGTTTGGGCTGTAGTTGGTAGTGAAAGAAAACATGGGTTACCTTTGCTAACTTGGAGCAGAAAATTGTTTTGGTAGAGGAGCGTGAGGCCTGATGGTGCTTGGTGTGGTCCAAAACCAGGTCTTACAATAGAAGGCTAAACCACTTGGGCAGCAGATGTGTTGAGAGCTAAATATTCCTGGGTCTAAAATTCTCAGGAGAGGTGAGCAGCCTTATTAATTAGCAATAGAAATACATTATTTATTGATATTAATGCTCAGACAGAGTCAAGTTGGGTTGAGGTAAAAAAAAGAATACAAAGGGTTATTAGTATATGGAATGCTTTACTACAAGTGACTAACGTAGTAAAGCTTCATGCAAAATACATTTGGGAATTTGAGCATGCATCCCCCCAAAACTTTTCCATCCATGGTTAAATTTCTGAAATATACTCCTGGTACATGATGATCTGCCTAGGGAGTGCTAGAGAAAAAAAATACTCCTATAACATCATTTAAAATATAATTTGAGAAGTATGACCATGAAAGGAAAGGGGAGTACTGCAGGACAATGGGATTATTACAGTTTAAGTGCAGGAACCTAAACCAAGGGTGATGGGCAGAATGCTCCACTTCTATAATTTATACACTCTAATAAATAATGACTTAGAAACAACTGAGTATGCATATGCTTACTTAAAAACTGGGGATGCATAAATGCACTTAGAACAACTGGGTAGAAGCTCATACCTGTGCAATTATTGTTCTAGTGCTTTGGAATCTGCATCGTAATAAAGTTGATGTAAGTTCCTCAGGATAGGACTCTCAAAGCATTACTACACAGTAAATACAAGTCTACTCAGGATCGCAGACTTCTTGAAGTAGACACATTTTTCCTTTTTGTAGACAAGTTCACCTTTTCTGACATATTGAACTTTACAACGAAATCCAATCATTATGATAATTGATTCATTAAATATTTCTTTTGTAGTTAATAGACTCGAGCCCCACAAAGCACCTCCCCCCAAAAAGTCTGTAAAATGCTCGGCAATACACCGCATTTTTTTGTCTTTGTCCAGAGGTTGCATAATATATCCTTTATTCCAACTTTTTTCACATTTTAGTACATCATAGAATTGTTGGGGTATCATAATATACAAGAACATTTCAACTGAAAGCAGTTTTTATAGTTTTAGAATGGTTTAGAGATGTTTTTAGCACAAGTATGATGTTCCATTGTAAACAATCTAAAGCACTATACTCCAGCTTCATTCACTGTTCACCTCTAGCATGCCAACCTTATCTTAACTATACACATATTTGTTGGGGTGAAAGTTGGATTCTTTTAGCTGCAACATTGTGTATACTTCCAGTAAACATACAGCTTCAATCTGAAATAGAGACTTTCCATTTCTTGGTGTTGCCACTTTGGTTCTTTCTCTGAGCTACAGCTTGGAGCAGAAGGGGCACTGTTAAACGACCTTTATTTCATCTGCATCATTCGGCATTGTACCAGGGCTGTGGGAAATGCTCAGCAAGCTGAAAGGTCCCCCTGATGAAGAGAGATGCTTCTTCAATGGAAAATAAAGTTTTGAGACTGATTTATTACAGTAATATTCTTAATCTGTCGAGAGTATTCATTAACAGATGGAGAGAAAAAAAGCAATGGTAGTCAGTTTTTGTTAAAGAAGTCTGTCTGAACATTATGATTCATTTTTGAAAAAAAAATCAGTAAAAACATTGTGTTCAACCCTTTTGTCCTTTTTAAAAAAACATACATTGATGGCTTTGGCAGGAGATGTTTCTGAACTTGGCAGCATGAATAAATTTAATTAACAACACACAGCTGAAAAGGTGGTGCAGGTGCAAGACTCCAGGTTAATGTCCATAAGAAGGTTAATTCCATTCCCCTGTTCTGGCAGATTCAGGAACACCTCTCATTCAGTTTCCTGGTGATCATCAATATTTAAGTAAATACCTACATTTTAAAAGATATTAATCATGTTTCATTATATATTTTTGCTTCTAAAGAGGGGGACTAATGTTAAGTCTGGTTCTTGTAAAACAAGTAGAATTTTATAGTAAACCAAACTATCCTCAAATTGCTCTCACTGGGAGTCCATCTATTCAGTCAGTAAGATTCCATTTATATTATCCACTCAATCTGAGAATGCTTTGGATAAACCATTTTGTACCAAATTAAATTGAATCTGGATCCTACTTGTCCTATAAACTCTTATCAGGGACTTCCTCCAAAGTAAACGTACTATTGGCAACCCAAGCTTGTGCAAATCATTCAGCAACTCCAACCATAAACATGTTAAAATAAAGCTTGTATGGCTTCTTTTTGGTAGTACACCTGAAAAGCAAAGGAGCTTCTAAAATCAATAAAGAAAAAATTGTTTGAAGGCTGCTTGAGACCATGTCCTAAGTAATGGCTGTAATGGCAATGAGGGGGATGCACACACTGCTTGGAACTGTTTTTTTGGTATGAAGTTCTGATTAAGGCAGAATATAACTCAATCTCCAAACTGAAAATGGAGTAGATTACTGTTAAATTATTTCTTAATGTGCAAAATGAGCAGTGACTCCAACAATGAAAACAAATGCTGTTTAATTGTCGACTGCTAAACATCGCATTGGAATTATAGCTATGTTATAAAACAGCACATCTAATTCCAACTATCTTTTAGGCAAAGCTACCAACTCACTCTGAAGCTCACACACTCATTCTAGGTTATTAAGAGGCAAGTGAGAGAGAAGAGGTTGAAAATTTAGGTTCAATCATGGTGTGCATGTTTTTTTAATCCTGTTTAATCTACTTCAATTTAGTGCTAGTTTAGGGATTCAGTAATAGCTAGAGGAATAGAACATAAGTCCCCAGGGGTATTAGTGAGCTTACACAGGGCACTGGTTTGGTCTCACTTGGAGCATGATGTTTAATTCTGGTCACTCTGCTTCTGCTTTAGTTGTGTTGGCATCACAGGCTAATATCTGTATTTTGCCAACATTTATATGGTCAGTGCTAACTAAATCAGGCAAGACCTGCTGAAATGATAGACCTGGTAATGAAAACTTTTAAATGGAAATAATCTAAAGATGGCTCTTGAAGATCTCAAGTGATGGCGGTGAGACTACTTCTTTTTGTGGTGAGTTCTGTTGAAAGGTCATGAGGACTCGAAACATCAACTGTGCTCTCCTCCGGCGATGCTGCCAGATCTGCTGAGTTTTTCCAGGTATTTCTGTTTCTGTTTTTCTTTTGGTGGTTTGTTCTGTTGTGGGATGATCCTGGGCGAAAAAGATTGCTAATACACTGTTTGAAAACAAATGGTCTTTGTAGTTTGTGTGGATAACTACCTTGTGTTTTGTCCTTGCCAGAGGGCACCAGGCTTTGGAGATGGTACAGAGGAGATCGTCTTATAGACCGAAAGAGGGAATTAAGCACCTGAATATGAGGAGAGATTAAGTAAATAGGGCAAGTTTACATTGGAGAAAAGACCTAGGGAGAACTTTACTGAGGTTTTCAAGATCCTGAGAGTCTGAGGCAAGTTGAACTTGAGTATATTGTTGGATACAAATACAAAGAGTTTATTTTGACTTTGGTGGATGTAAAGTTTAAAATAGGTAATACTTAATCAGACACCAGTTACACATCTCTCCCATTTTCAATTTCACTGAACTCTACTGAAGGCTAATCTGATATTGCCTGTTTTACACAAAGTCAAAATTAGCCTTAGATTCTCTAATAGAGAGCTGAGCACAGACAGGAGTTGTGAAAAGAGAAGTTGAATAGCTTAAGTTTAACTACTTCACAGTGGGTGGTGAATGAGTGGAATAGACTACAAGGGAGACAATGGAGGTCATACTGTTAGCAAATTCAAGAAAGAGCTAAAGGTTATTGGAAAAAGAACTGATTAATAACTGTAAGAGGGTCATTTTAACCTAACCCACAGTGGGAAATGAATGATTTTGGTTCAGCCACCTGATTTTGTCAATGGGATATAAAACAGGTGGCCAGGGGATTAGTTACCCCTAAAATGTAGTGCATGATTATTGTGAATTTAGAACTGTCTAGATGGAATTGAATAGTCTTCCCAATTCTGTACTTTCCTATAGTTCACTAGAATGAAGTATCCCTGCAAATGTTGTGAACTTCACTCAAAGGGGCCATTATGAATCTGAGTTATAGTTATTTGATATAGATATGTTATATCTTATAGTAACCCATGGAACCCAAAAGGAAAGGGCTCACATGAGATTAAGGGCTCAATTACCAGCCGCCCCCCCCCCCCCCCACCACAGGGGCAATGAACAGAGTTGGGATTGTTTCTGGGTCCTGCGTCTGCCCTAAGGGGGAAACAATCACCCACACCTGGGATTTTCCTAGGGTGGTTAATGGCCAGAGGGCAGATTTGCCATCCAATTTAGGCGGTGGGCAAACTCAAAGTCGGGGGGCCAATTGGAGGCCTTCCAGTTTGAAAGAAACAACAGGCTATAATAGAAGGTAATTAAGAGAGAGGACACTTCCAACTGGAGGTGCTGTGCCCAAGTTCTTTAAATTTGTAATTAAAAAATAGATTCAGCAACCAGACCACCGCTGTTGAGGGAAGAACACCTCTACAGCGGCAGTCTGTGGCAGCTCCTGCAGCCAGGGAGCGCCTCTATGTCAGCCTGGAACACTAGCACACCCAGCCCGCTGCCAGCTGCTCCATGCACCTAAACTGGCCCTCACTGCCTGCAGGAACCTGGAGGCCAATTGGGAAGTTCTAGTCAGCCTCCTTTTAATTAGACTCTTATGGAGCCTGATTGGCCACCCAGGAGGGGCCAAAAATCTTGTCCTAAAAGTGCGACAGTGTACTATTCACTTTCTTCTCACTGAACTTGTGACATTTTAACAGCAGTGTTTTAGACAATGTTGGAGGCTTACAGATAGGTGAATGTCTCACTCTGTTGCTAAAGTTGTGTGGCACTCCTACTGTGCTATATGAGTTAGATTCAGAACAGATCTAACAGCTCAAAACTGGGCCTCCATGAGGCACTGTGAGCCATCAGCAACAACAGAATTGTATTCCAACACAATCTATAACTTCTCGTTCCAAAATCTTCCTCACTCTATCATTACCATCAAGCCAGAAACTAACCATGGTTTAATGAGGAATGAAGGAGAGCGTGTCAGGAGCAGCGGCAGGCATACCAAAAAATGCTGTGCCAATCTGGTGAAGTTACAACACAGGACCATATGCATGCTAAGCAGCATGCGATGGACAGAAAAAAAGCGATCTCACAACCAACGGATCAGATCATAGTCCTACCATATCCAGTTATGAATGGTAGTGAACAATTAAACTAATTTGAGGAGCTGGCTCTTGAGAACAACCCAATTCTTAATGAGGGCAGAGACCAGTATAACCAGCTTCTTTTGCTAGCAGTCCAAAGTGGATGATACAGTTTGGCTTACTCCTGTGTACCCCAACAGCACAGGTGCCAGTATTCAACCAATTTGATTCACTCCATGTGATATTAAGTAATGGCTGAGCACACTGGATACAGCAAAGGTTTTGGGCCCTGACAATATCCTGGCTGTGGTGCTGAAGACCTGTGCTCCAGAAGGAGCCCTGCTTTTAGCCAAGCTGTTCCAATACAGTGACAACTTAGCATCCATGTGAATAAGTGGAAAACTGTCCAGGTACGTCCTGTCCACAAAAAAGGAGGACAAATCCAATCTGTCCAATTATTGCCCCGTTAGTCTACTCTTAGCCATCAGCAAGGCATGGTAAGGTGTCATTGGCAGTGTTATCATGCACCAATAACCTGCTCAAAGATGCTCAGTTTGGTGCCAGAAGGACAACCTGGCTCCAGGCAGCATTACTACTTGGTCCAAATATGGACACAAGAGCTGAATTCCAGAGATAATGTAAGAGTGACTGACCTTGACATCAAGTCAATATTTGACCATATGTGTCACAAAGGTGCGCTTGCAAAATTGAAGTCAGTGAGATTCAAGGGGTAAACTCTCCAGTGGCTGAAGCCATACCTAGCACAAGCAAAGGTTGTTGTAGTTGTTGGAGGCCAATCATCTCAGCCCAAGGATATTGCTTCAGGCATTCCCCAGGCCTAACCATCTTAGGCACAACCATCTTCAGCTTTTCATCTCGGACCTTACCTCCATTTTTAAGGTCCGAAGTGAGGATGTTCATTACTGATTGCATAGTTTCATTTGAATACTTCAGACAATGAAGCAGTTGGTATCCACATGTAACAAGACCTGGGGGGGAATTTTCGGCTTGGTGAGCAGGGATGGGGCCCGCTGGCTGAGGCGTAAGATGACTCAGGGTGACGTTGGGCGTGCGTCCCAAAGTTACCGTGTGTCATTTAGATTTTCAGTTCAGTGGGCACGCAGCGGAGTTGGCTGCACACCCTCCAAACTGTCAACAGGCTGTTAAGGCCATTAATTAACAAATTAGCCCTATTGAGAAAGCTGCTCATCTAACCTTAAGGTTGGCGGGCAGGCGAAGAGCCCAGTTGGTCTTCGCATTTTTCATGGAACTTCATCCACGGGCGGGATGAGGTTTTATGAAGGGTTTATAAATTAAATAAATTTTTCCATTAAAGTTCATTGACATGTCCCAGCTCATGTGACACTGTCATGTGAGGGGATGTCTTCAATTTTTTTTCTTTATTAATATTTTTAAAACTTAAAACTGAACTCCCTGAGGCACAGAGGTGACTCAGGGAACCCCACCCCGCCTGCACAGGGATTATACAGCGCTTCCAGGTGCGCGTCATGCTGGATGGGCCTTAATTGGCCCATGCACGTACAATGGCGGCGTGGACCTGATTGGTCGGGTCTGTGCCCAGCCCCCGGGGCGGGGGTGGGGGGGGGAATTCTCTCCCTGGATAATATTTGGGCTTTGGCTGATAAGTGTCACATAACATTTATACCACAAAAGTGCCAGGCATTGTCCAGCTCCAACAAGAAAGAATCTAAGGACCTCTCTTTTACATTCAGTGACATTGCCAATGTCAAATTCCCTACCATCAACATTCTAGGCGGGGGGTCACCACTGACCGGAAATTTAACTAGACCAACAGCATAAATACTATGCTACAATCGCAGGTCAGAGGCTGGGTATTCTGTGTTACGTTCCTTTTAGGGACCGTTAACTTTTAAAGAAATATGAAAACACAGCAATGAACAGTCAAAACTACTCCATAAGATTTCATGCTTTTAAACAAAAACAAATTTTAATGTATAAAAGAAGAATTAAACAAAGCAAGCACTATTAGCTTAACACTATACAGTATGTCCTCACTTAAAGTTGTGGTTACATTCCTGAAAATCACCAACTTTAAGTGAAACAACTCAGTGAAACATTGTTTTCCAGAGTGATCAATGTTAAAACTGGAGTTAGATTCTGTAGGACCTTCCTTATCAGGAAAAAACAAATTTTAAAACATTATATCTTCTAAGTTAAAATATTTTACATTGCTAAATTCCTACATTGGTAAATGAAATAATTTAAACAATAAGATATGTTTTAAAATATAAAATAAAATGTAACTTTCTAGTACAGTATCTCCTGCTCACCATGGACCCTGCTTCCCGAACCTCCCATTCCCTGATCCTCCTGGTCACTGCAGATTCTCCCCATCCCCAACTCTCCCAGTTGTGGCCTCTCCCCCTTCCTGAACTCTGAGTCCTGATGGTGTAGAAGTGTCAAGCTGGGAGGGGAGAAGCCGGTTCAAAAATAGTGCAAATTGGGTCACGTGGGAAATAATGTTGAAACGGATGTGATGGAATCTTGTGACGTTCAATGCGATTTCAGGCCCCATTTACTTATTGACATTAAACCTAAACAACATTAAATGGGGCAATGATAAAGGAGGACTTAATGTAGCTTATAAAGGCTTATGTTATAAACTCAGCTCTAGTTTTTACTTCCGCCCCAAGAGTTCCACTATCTTATAAAATCTTGAGAGTTCATTGACTTTTCCTGGGGTCAATACAAAAAGTATACCACAACTCTCCAGACTTCACTCTCATTCCTCTTCAATGTTCCAGCCATTCTCCAAGAACAAGATTTTGTGTGAGTCCTTCCATTAACTTTGGTTAAGTGACTCTCCAACTTCCTTTTAAAATCTCAAACTCTGGACTCCACAGTTCAAGCAAAGGCCTCTCTGCAGCTACTCTGCCATGGCTTAAAACATCAGGAAACACTCATTAGCCAATGGGTTTCTAATAGCCTGTTACTATGTTTTTAAACTGCAAGCAAGCTGATTACATCCAGAACTCCAACTGCAACACGATTAACTGCCTTTCACTGAGAGATTTACTGTAGATTTCCTTTTTCAGCTTCCAGTTGTTTTTCTCCATACCAACTTTGTCTTATACTGCATACCAGCTCCCAATCACAGGCGGAGCCATGGGCAACAGATCTGGCATTTACTCTACTTGAGGTATAGATCTGGCTTTATCTCTTGATTTCCAAGCAGCTCAAAGGTACAATGCCACAGTCTCTTAGGCTGGGATTTTCTGGCCCTGCCCAATGCTGGGATTTTCTGGTCCCGCTAAAAGTCAATGGACTTTAGGCTGACCTGCACATCCTCTGAGGCCGATCTCACCACAGTGGTGCCAGAAAATCCAGACCTTAGCTCTTTTCCAAACATCGACCAGCCTTCCTGCTGGCTGCCTCTTTTTAGCTGCTTTGCTCAGCCAATCTTTCCTGCTGGCTATGCCCCAACTGAATTCATAAAGATAAACTCAAAACCTTCCACCTTCCAAACCTGTTATCTTTACCACCCAGAAGACCAAGAGCAGCAAATGCATGGAAACGCTGCAAGTTCCCCTCCAAGTCACACATCATCCTGACTTGGAACTATATCGTTACTTCTTCACTGGCACTGAGTCAAAATCCTGGAATTCTCTACTTGATAGCACAGTGGAAGCACATTCATACACAGACAGCAATGGTTCACAAAGGTTGCTCACTAGCACCTTTTTAGGGGAATTAGGGGTGACCTGACCCATGATGCCCACATTATGTGAATGAATAAATAGAAAATTTCAAAATTCACATTGTGGAAAGTTGGCATGAGAAGGCTCCATGGGCAGAAGAGGACCAGGTAATTACATTTTTGCATTTGTTTGAAAGTTTCTTTGAAGGTCAGGAAGAGCAAGAGTGCTCTTCACACTCCAAAAAAGAATCTGTGGCTTTTCTTGCCTTTACC
Source organism: Carcharodon carcharias (assembly GCF_017639515.1). NCBI lineage: Eukaryota > Metazoa > Chordata > Chondrichthyes > Lamniformes > Lamnidae > Carcharodon > Carcharodon carcharias. The sequence continues at coordinate 54,341,080 of NC_054480.1, forward strand.
ACCCCCCTCCTGCCCTCATCCTCACCCTGAGCACTAAACTTATGAAAGGGTCTGTTTCTTTGGGTACCTGGTTGCGGCCTTCTGCCATGTTATTTCATTTTTCCTCCATGTTATTTCCCCTGGGCTTAGACAGGAGTTGAGCCTGGAATATGGAAATGCCTCTATGCAGCTATGGTAGGAGAAACCACTGGAGCACCCGTGTTGTTGCTGATAGGGCGGGTATGAATGGGACCATGAAAAAGCATTGGCATGAAGGCAGACTTTTAAAGAGACATAATGAAGGAGGGTAGAATGATCAACTGTGGCAAGATGGTTGAGAAGTGGAGATGGATGTGGATAGACAACAGATGTCAGTCACAGACAAGGGGTGTCATTCGTGACTTTAAATAGTGCAACCTTTATGTTGTGGGCCATTGAAATCAGATTTTAAAGGCATGAACATTAAATGGAGGCTACGCAAGCAAAATTGCCCTGGTGCTTTCAAGGAGAGACTTCAGCTACAAGTTGGATGGGTTTAAGTTGGATTTTTGAGGAGTGTGCTGACTGTTTTAAAGGAGGTAGGGATAGTACCACAGGATATTGATAGGTTATTGATTTCAGCAAGTATTGGATATTGAAGGAGAAATTGAGTCATGAAAAAAGTGAGCAGGGGGAAATGATTCCCAGACAAGTTGAATGTGGGGAGTTCAACTGTGGGGGATATGAGTGAAAATTGTGGAAAATAGGAGGTTGGGAGCAACAGTTTGGAAGCAGCACCAAGGACTGAATTTCAAAAAATATAAAGAGGCAAATGCAGAGGCCTTTATGTTGTGCATGAAGGAGGAGTTACCCTTTACATTCTAGAATTATTTAGATGGAGCAGGCAGATTTATTCCATGAGAGGAAACAACAGTAAATCTTGAGGTGTTGAGTCAGATCTGTTGGTGGACTGCCAAGCTTATGACACTGTAAGATGCTCCAAGTTTTTGGCTTGTAAATTTGAGAACACAGAGGTGACTTCTCGACTAGAGTAAAAGAATGAAGGATTTAATTGTTTCTTTTCAAGTATATAAATGAGAAGGTAGTCTTCAGTGCTATTTTACAGAGTCCTCTGTTGTCTTGAGGGCCACTTCCATTTTTCAATTTGCCATTTTGTACTCCCCAAAATGAAAAAAAAATGAGTTGAACCACTGACAATTATTCATTCTTTAATGTAAGATTCACGATGTTGTGATTTACAAACTCTGTCAGCATGTACTTAGCAGCAAAGCGGTTATATTAGAAGTCCTAAGGGGATAGTACTCTAAAGTGAGTTACCAAAAATATCTAATGGAACAAAAATGACACCACTCATTGGAGATGATTAAAAAGGACACATGAGAAAAGTAACAGAAACAAATACACGCTGGAACATGATACATTTAGAATCCTTTCCCCCCTCTCCATTTTGTTAAATATCTGCTTGATGCTCCTTGTTGGGTAACTTTCTTTTTATCAATTGAAAGTTTGGTTATTTATTATGAGCTGACACTATACATATGAGTCATAGACTGCATTTGTTCACCAGTTCAACTTTGGGGCAAAGACCAGTTTGTACGCTGCGCCTGTTTAGCATTACATTTGGTCCCAACACACCTGCCGATTGATTGAAACCAATTAGCAGCATTTTTTTTAAACACATGGGATTAACCTGAAATTTGGAATCTGCATAAAGTATTTGAAGAGTACCAATACCAATGCCAATCTGGTATATAACAAAAAGAAAGAAAAAGAAAGAATTGCACTTATAAAACACCTTTCATGAATATAAGACATTTAAAACACCTTACAGCTAATTAGGGTTTAAAATAAACGGGGGTGGGGGCAGGCAAATTCACCCCTGAAGTGCCACCACTAGCCCATGAAAAGTTACAACAGAGGCAAAAAATTCAAGAAAGGTTGCTCTTGTCCCGCAGATCAGGGTTCCTCTGTTCCAGGAAAACAACATTCAGTTTAATTGGAGGAGCTGTGAGTGAGCGTGGGAGACAGAATCTGTGAGGAGCTGTTCCCCCAATCATAGATTCTATCTCTCCCATGCTGGTGCTCCAGCTCCTCCAATGACAGGCTCCCTCCCCCTCGCCCTTGCTGTTCCTCCAGAGACAGAAGGTCTGATTGGAAGAGCAGCAAGGGCTGGTGGTACAGAACCTGTAACTGGAAGAGCTGGGGTAAATTTCTTTGATGACAACCCATTCAACATAAATTTCCACATTCTCCAGAACTGCAAGGATCAGCTTAAGTTAAATTTTCAACATCCTCTGGAACCGGGACAAGCTCCAGGGAAAAGTAAAACAGAAGGGAAAAAAGGATGGAGGCGACCAGAAACCTAGAAAGGAGGCCAGGAGCAGGCCCAAAGGACCTGTCTCTACCGTGAACATGGGCAGCAACCAGTGGAGAGAAGGTTCATCACATTTTAGTTTTGTGTTGTGGGGTTGATGGTTGGACTGGAGAGGCAATAAAAGTGAGAAGAGGACCGTCCAGATTCATTTGGTCCTTTGCTAACTAACCTAAACTGCTTATGGCTTTTAATGAACAGCTGAAACAGCACATCCCAGCTGCTGTTTGCAACAGGCAAGGTACAGGCTGTACCAACCAGCCCGTGCTTGCAAAACTCAAAACACTGTCCAAAATTAGACGTGATTCTGCGATTGGACAACATTTGCTAAATAATCCTCAGTGTGCTACAAGTTATGCTGACAACCAATTTAGAATTGTCAGTCGGGCTCATATTTACATGTATTGGAAGCTATATATATTAATACACAGGGCCCTGTTCTTTGCAGGCAGAAAAAATGTGTACACACATTGTGCCCATTTCAGTTAAACAAAACAAGTGACAGCCATTCACTGACTCATTCCTCAGGGCAATGCCTTGTCCGATCAGGGTCAAGCTGCTTGGATTAAATTTCAAACAATGCTTGGCAGTTAATTGTCAGTCACCATCACTGGTGCATTCTCCATGCATCGCCTCTACTAATCAGAATCCACTTGCCAATCAATCAGCACTCTCTTCACAAACAGTATAAATTGTTATCTTCCCCTTACATTGGTATTCTTGCGAAGCGTCCTGATGAGTGCAAGACAAAAAGCTTTGTCATGTCTCTTTTTTCAGCAATACTCATGGTTTCCCAGTTCCGGTTTTGTTTTAATCACTAATGCACAGGTCATGAGTTGCCAAAAAAAGACATTACTTTACAAAATAAGTTACTAATCTAGCATTGACACATGGTTAGCATACTATTTTGATCTGATGAATCCTTGTTTCAAGAATGGATAAGCTGCTATACATTATAGAGTCTTTCCTTTTGGTATTTGTGCTATCTTGTCTATTTAAAGAAGTAAACCTGAAAAAAGTTCAACACAAATACAGAAGGTAAGGTTACTACTTGACTACACTGCATAATAAGGAGTTAGTAAGAATGAAAAAGGAGCCCTTGAAAATCAGAAAGTAGCCTTCCAGGAAATCTCAAAAAAAATATTTTGACACTTGTAGCTTACCAAGTGTAATCACAGTTGTAATGTAGGAAATGTAGCAGCCAACTTGTATACAGGAAGCTCCCACAAATAAGGTTGCGACAATGACTTGAAAATTTGGTTTTGTGATGTTGATTGAGGGATAAATATTCAACAGGACACTGGATATAATTACCCTGTTCTTCTTTCAAATAGTGGTGTGGGATTTTTTATACCCACCCTCAAAGCAGGCAGATGGAGCCTTGGTTTAAGTGCCTCTGACAGTGCATACTCTCTCAGTACTGCACTAGAGCGTCAGCCTTTATGTTTGTGCTCAAGCCTAGGGGCTGGATTTTACAACCCTCCGCCGGGAGTATTTTTGGTGGGGCTGGCACATAAAATATGAGGGGTGGCAAGCCCACCACCTTCTCACCCATTTCCGAGCAGTCCTCCATAATTGGGATGGGGAGGGGGGTGGGTGTGTGGGTGGGCACCAAAATAAGTACCTTGCCCATCACATGTAAATAAATAAATATAATGCTGTGCACGCCATGATACAATTGGCATGGGCAGGCAGACAGGAGTGGATGGCCTGTTCTTTCACAAAAGTTTTTGAAAGGGCAGAAAGGTGCTAGCTTTGGGAAGGAGGGGTGTGCCCTTTGCACATGGGACACCCTCACCAAGATAGTACACCCCTGCCTTCCTCCCCACCTGCACTGCAAATCCCACATCTTGACTCCCTAAGTGCTCAAACCCTCCCCACCCAATACACCTTACTTACCTGAGTCCGGGATCCCCTTGGGCCTGTTTGCAGTCCCAGCAGTGCCAACTAGTGAGTTCTGATGCTGCAGGGACTGCAGGAACTTCCAGCCAATCTGACTGGTCAGCAGCTCCTGAGGGTGGGACTTTCTCCCAGTAAGACGTGTAAATCCCACACTTGCCTAGTTGTTGCTGTCGCAGCATATAATTGCTATGTGGCAGACAACTTCTACGTTGGTTGATTTCTGACTGACCTTTTAGTCGGGTGGGGGGAGAGCAGTACACCCCCCGCTCCCCCAAGTAAAATCAGCCCTAGGATTGGGACTTGAACCCACAACCTCATGAGGGAAGCTTGATACCAACTGAGCCACAGCTGGCACCAAAATGACTACATCTTTGGTGTATTATTTATGGGTACTTCATGTAGTATGTTGCTAATTTTTGATACATTGTGCTGGATTTTCCCAATGGAGGACAAACTAGGTCACGAGACAGTGAACTTAGTTTATTTGCTGGAAAAACAATTTTCCTCTGCCTTCTTGACCCCGCATCATTTTCAAGTGGCCTTTTCACATATCAGGATGGCTTTGGGTGCAAAATGCACATGCACCTCTTCCGAGGTTGCGGTCCCCATTGTAAGGACCACATGAAAATTGTATTTCCTCCCACACACAATCTTTATCAGCTGGTGTGAGTTCAGAAGCCATAAAAAAAAAAATCTCTTTGGAGAGTTCGTGACCACTGGGGGAAGCCTGTTGAGGAGTCGGACACATTCTGAAAGGTATGAGTAAAATATTTTGACAGCTTCAACTGTCACTATTAGATGCTCTATTATAATGCAGATGTGTCTGTCATACAGTGATAGAGATCTGCCCTGCAAAGGTAAGTTAACCCTTACATTTACCACCTTTGTTTAAGTGTTGTCATGCATTATGGTACTTTTTCCAGTGGAGAAATGCATTAAAATGTAAAAAATGAAATCCTGTCAGCCTTGGCTGTCATGTTTTGTGCTGTGATTTAAATTGACTGGTAGCTCTAGCTGTTGAAACAATTCCTACTTTTGAAACTTGAAATTAGATCTCTACATCTGCTTGCCTCCATTAACAGGCTCTTTTGAAATGGAAATGGGACACCCTCTGTTCTCAGTTTCAGGCAATGTTGCTGGAAGCTTTTATTATGCCAGCTGTAGCCTTGATAAATGCTTGACTGGGTTTCAAAAGCTTTAATGACTTCAGCTCAGCAAGTGGTCTATTGATTCAAGAACGATTGAAAGTTTTAAGAGGCTATAATAACAGAATACGCCTTTAATGTGGTTTCTTGTTTGTTTACAAACCTAATAGGCATTTAAAGGATTATTTTTTACACATTGGAATATTTTTCTTTCATTCCAAAATCAATGATAGTGTGTCCAAATTCAAGATTTTATCAAATTGTTAGAGATTTAATTTTTTTAATGATTGAAAATCATTCCCTTTGATTTTGATGGCTCTCAGGGACTGTACATAGTGGGTGAGTGGCTATGGCAATGGCATGGGTGACCTAAGAGGGCATAGGGTGGCATGAGGGTGGGTGGAGAGAGTGGGTGAGTTTTAAATAATATTGGGTGCTGAGTTGGTGTTATAGAACTAGAGGCGAGCCTTATAAAAGTCAAAAATCCTTGGCAAAGTCACACATGGGTCAGGTGTGCATTTTGGAAGGCATAAAGTGCGGAGGTTGGGTTTTCTTGTGACCACAGGGAAATCTGGCCCATTATCTGAGTTGTGAATGTAATTGAATGTAATCAATGGAACTGCAAGTTAAATAACTTCAGCTCCAAGAAAGTAGTATTTTACCACAGCAAAGAAGTGACACATGAAATAGCAAAAGATCTCATCACATACATCCACTAACCTATTCAAAAAGTATAATGGTTGTTGGCTGTCAAAATTCTAATCTGAAAGACAAATGTCACACTCCTTTCCAAATCCTCACTGTATTCCAATCAAGGCTCATTACACTAACCTACATTTTCCCAGCACCCATTAAATTTCTCACCTCCCCACACCCCCAGTTTTCACCTCCTCCTACATACTATATATGCTTTTAAAACCCAGATATGGTGTCATTTAATAATTGTTCTTAGATTCGCCTCATCTTTTCCCCAACTCCTTTCAACTGTGATAATATCTTGCACTGTTGACCCTGAATCTTGACCCAATTTTCTCAACAATAGGGAAGAAACATCACAGAGTCAATGACATGAATCACTGGCTTGGAAATGAATGGTTTTGTCCAATATGGCGGGTGGAGTCCAAAGGCGCCCACCATATTGGAGCAGGTTCCTCCTCAGGCAGGCAGAGTACATGCTGGAAATATTCAAAATGGCAACTGAAATATTTAAATTAGGGTCTTACAATTGTTGCACTCTTTTTGGGAGACCCCAGTGTCTGATTGGCCAGGGAAAAATTCACTCAGCAACTTGTGGCATTAACAGTTAGCAAGAATTCTTCAACAGCGTTATTTAAAGAACTCATCCACTACATTTAGGTTAGTTGTCGGTTTCTCCCCTAAGGCTACTGGTTACGTCTTCAACATTTATTGGTCCTATTTTCTGACTTTTACAACTGATTTCTGAGAAAATGTTTTTCACTGATTCGACATTTTTTTTTTTTGCTATTTTTATAACAGTTTTACTGCAATCATGGGTGGTCTGGATGGGCTGACTTTGGAGCTGGAGGATAGGGGAAGCAGCCAAAAAGACAGGAAAGAGAGGGTGCAGCTGGGACGAGTTAGACGAGGGTGGCACTGTGCAGGAAGCCATAACCATGGCAGGCCTTCAAAGATCTCTCCTCCTAATTGTACTATATTGGAAGTGAAATTCCTCAAAAGCCTTTGTTTCACAAAGCTTCACTTCCCCATGCCAATCATATTACAAACTTTATAACAAATATTCATCCACTACAGGCACATTGTCTAAACACATCAGAAGAATGTCACTAACAAATCCTCTCCTTCCTTTCAGGAGGTCGCACACAGCTGGCATCAGAAGGCTAGCTTCAGAGGAGATTCTGTGTACCTGCACATCCTAACCCTGTGGAGGAAAGTGTGCTGGCCATCACCGGCAGGGGGAGAGTCACAACCACGGCAAGGAGACACCATGTTATAATTCATTATATCCTTATTCTCTTTTCACCTTATTACTTCTATCTCACCTTGCACACTCTGCATGACAAATTGCAGCTGTTTCATTGGCCACTTCTTTCTCTGCTTTCTTTCACACTAAAAGCTAATCCTTGTCCCTCTCATTTGTTTCAGGTGCAGAAAATGTGTTACTTTAGGAATAAAGACACCAGCCTTCATGAAGATGCACCATCTCTCAATCTGAACTTAGCATGCACCAGCCCAGTGACTGGCATCACATCTTTTAACGGCATTTTCGACCTCCGTTCCACCACTTTTTTGCTTGCTACAGTCAGCAAGAGTTGAAATTTCACTCTAATTTGTTTATCTTCTAAGTGATGTTGCCTATGCTATACCTTTCCAAGATTCTGCAGAAATAATCATCAAATAATCCATCAGTACATGGCACTAAAGCAGAAGTAACTAATTAGTACAATAGATTCAAAAGGAGACAAAACAACTGCTGGTCTCTGTAACTGACCCATTACTTTGTGTACATGAGACTGGTGCCAGGATGCTTTTTCAAATTGATGCATTTTATTTTTCCACATATACCTATAACATGTACAACTGGCCAGGCACGTAGTTTTAAAATTAAAAATACATACTAACATTATGTTTAAAAATGATTGCAAGTTTTGATTTCCTGCTGAGTTTATGACAAACAAAAAGGCAAGTTACAGCAGCCATCTGCTTTCCTATGATCCAAAATTTGTCATTCACTTTTTTTTCGTTAGACCGTCATTTCAGACAAGTACAAATTATGGTAGAAATTATTTTTCTCCAAACGTATTTCACTGATTAATTTTAGATAAAGTCCCCTGAAGGTGGAGGCGTCATGATCAAGTACACAGCATGCACAGCTCACATCACAGCATTATTATACATTTTAAGAGTAGTATTGTTTTTGTTGAACAAAATCAGTTCAGCAATTTATACATAAATATATATATGTGTGCACAATATATATAAATATATATTTAAAATATATCTTTGAAATCTCAGTTTGATTGTGCAAAATGTTTAACACAAGGTCATTCCACAGGACGACACTTCTGTGCATTGAAGCCTGTCTGCCTGCCCTTTCCAAGCCTTTATCAATTCAGTTCTCTCCCCTAGAATCAGAAAAGCCACTGCAGGTTGAGCCTCTGTCCTGCAAATATATGCAGTAAATAGTCACTTAAAATATCTGTAAGGTCAGAAAACTTCCTCCCAATAGAATCTGCAAGATTGCATCATACACTAGGGCAGAGTCTGTATGTTCATATGGGGGCACATCACTGACCAGGAAATCACTCAGACCTTCAGTTCTGGACTTGGAGGGTAAACCAGGGGCAGTTTTAGCATCAAGTATTTGTTATTATACACACACATATACCCCCCGTGCACCCCCCAACACATATATATCTCTAGTAAAATTACTGTACAGTTATATAAGCCAGAAGTTTCCCGTCAGCAAGTTGGGGGCGGGGCCCACTCGCCAAAGCGAAAATGACACAGGATGATGTTGGGGGAACCCCCAACGTCATCCCAGTCCATTTAAATCTTTAAGAAGGTGGGTGGACAGCGAAATCAGCTGTCTGCCCACCAACCTGTTAATGGCCAACTGAGGCCATTGACAGGATAATTAAGATAGTTAAAGACCTGTCTGTCCAACCTTAAGGCTGGCGGGCAGGCCAGGAGCCCCAGTGGGCTTCTGAAAAAACATGAAACCTCATCCACCAGCAGGATGAGGTTTCATGTCTGTTTTAAAAAACTTTAATAAAGTTTATGTGATATTTATTAACACGTCCCATCTCGTGTGACATTGTCATATGAGGGGGACATGTTAATTTTTTTATTTTTCTATTTTTAAAGTTTTTTGAACTGTCAGTAATCTCCCTGGGACAGCACTTAGTCTCAGGGAGACGTGTGCGCATGCGCAAAAAAGCGCACTTTGACAGTTGGGGAATCCCTTCCCCCAGACAGAAAGCACATAGCACTTCCCATCAGGCAGCCCGCCGGGTGGGCCTTAATTGACCCACCTGCTTAAAATTGCAGCGGGGCCCATTTCGGCGGCGGGGGTCGGCTGCCAGCCCACCGCCCAAGGGCAAAATTCTGCCCATAGTGTATTGAGACATACATTGGGGATGTTTGTAAAATCACTTGTAGCCTCCCAGACTGCCTTCTGGAATGCCTGGCGATGTGTTGGGGGCAGGGTGGGAGAGGAGGGATGAACAGAACGTATGTAGCTTCACCGATTATCGTGTCTCTGCATTTGGCTGCAATATCAGTGCTCGTTATGGTGTTTTATTCCTCCTCTGCTATCTGGCACACTATGTCAAATTGCTAGGCCCTTACCTGGCTCTTTTATAATGTCTTTTGATTCATAGGCAAAAGTGGAACACAGATATAACTTTGGCAATCAGTTATGGAGTGGAGTTACAGTTTTAGTTGAGATGTCACTCACTGGAGTTTTTGCAATGTGGCCATGCTGGAGGATACATTTATTTTGGATGCAATGATAATGGTTATACAAACAGTTGCTTGGATAGTACAGGACTCGTATATTGCTGTAAATATTGAATATTGCCTGTTGCCGAAGCTTTTCATCTTGCACTCACCTGTAAAAACTTAAGACAGTTACATGTTCGTAATAGGCAAAATACAGACTGTACTCAACCAGTCCTTGCTTGCAAAATCCAAAACAAAATGTCTACTGTTAGGTGCGATTCTGTGATTGGGCAGCACTCGCTGAACAACCCTGAATGTGCTAATAGCTACAGTATCAATCAATTTAAGATATTCAGTCAAATTTCTAACTTGACTCATTTACACTTGCTAGAAGCAACATACATTCATATGCAGGGACTCGTTCTCTGCAAACAAAAGGAAGATGTCCAAGCTTTGCGCCTTTCTTGAATTACCCAGAAGCATGAGGAGCCTATAGTTCTACATTGCTTTCTCTATGGCAATGCCTCAAACAATCAGAGTCGACTTGCCAACCAATCAGCACCCTTTTCTCCTGCACTATAAATTGTTGTGATTATTTGTAATTTGGCGTTTTTGCATTTGCACTGATGAATGCAAGAAAACAAGCTTCAATAATGGTTATGTTGGATGGGATAAATATTGATGTCATCAATTAGCAGATGATAAACTTATCTCTGATGAATACCAGCCTGGTTATCCTATTCCTATGTCAGCCTTAGAATCTGCCAACAGTGTTTGAGAGTTACCATTACACCATATTTAAGGAGAGAACAACCAGGCACTGTGCAGTATTTTCAAAAAGGCCCAAATTGCTTTCCAGGACAACAGTGTTTCTGCTAGAATTGGATGCTTCAGGACCCTTTCCAACCTTCTCAGTGGTCTCTGAAAATCTCATTAGGTAAAAAATATTGTTTTTGAGGCTCTGGTCTCCATTCCCTGCCATGAATGTTAGGCTGGCTTGGTTTCAGGTCATAATTCCCTGGAGTTGGTCCACTTGGTCGCAATGTTTCACACTAAGTCAGCTCGGCCTACTTTTGTGTAAGGAAGCTAAAGGCATTTGGGACAAATATGCTGTTCTTGCCTAGCTCATTCACACTTGATGCTGCAAATGTCCTGGTCTTAGAATTATTGAGCTGGGATCCTGACTAGTAGGATTAAATGGATAATGACATTAATTTCTATTCATTTTATCAATATATGTATTTTTTTAAAAAAAATCAACTTTTCATCAATTACAGGTAGCAGAAGCAAGGTCAATTCCAACTGACCCTCTATATAATGTTGTCTTTGGGTATGATTCTGAATATGTGCTATCATTAACAATCAGCTGGAACATACAGTATCTCTATTAAAAGGACCCTGAGTTGATAGCTCATTAGACAATTGAGCAATACATAGCAGTAATGTGCAAGGATCAAATGCAGTGGAGGCTCAACTGGTCTTAGCAGGTGGCAGCATACATGCTACAATTGGTCCCAATTATATCTGCTGGAATGAATTGGTATGGATGATGAATGATGACATTATTGAGCTCATATATGATGCTGCTTACAAACAAATAGCCTCCAAACATTCATTGTATAATCTTATGGAGAAAGAATGGCTAATTAAGAGCTCAATCAGGAGTTCCACAGGGCAGTGCCCTAGGCTCAACCATCTTTAGCCCCATCATCAATGACCTTCCCTCCGACCTAAGGTCAGAAATGGGCATGTTTGCCAATTGTTGCAGTGCTCAGTTCCATTCGCAAGTCCTCAGGTAATGAAACAGGCTGCATCGCACATAACAAAATGCATGCTGCACAATAATGATCTCCAACAAGAGAATTTCTAAGCCCTCCCCCGATATTCAATGCCATTGCTATCACTGACATTCCGGGGGTCACCACAGACCAGAAACATAACTGGACCAGCCACATAAACACTTTGTCTACAGGAGTAGGTTGAGTATTCTATGGTGAAAGTTCTGACTTTCCAAAGCCTGTCCACATCTAAAAGGCACAAGTCAGGAGTGTAATCAAATACTCTCCACTTGCCTGGATGAGTGCAGCTCCAACAGCATTTAAAGAGCTCAACACCATCCAGGACAAAGCAGTCTGCTTGATTGGCACACCATCCACCACTTTAAACATTCACTCCCTCCATCACTGCTGAACCGTGACTGCAGTATGTACCATCTACAAGATGCACAGCAGCAACTGGCCAATTCTTTTTTAATAGCACTTCCTAATCTCATGACCTCTACCACCTTGAAGGCCTTACAAGTGCATGGAACCCAGCAGTTGCAAGTTCACCTTCTAGTCACACACCATTCTGACTCACAGTTCCTTCATCTTCACTGGGCCAATATCCTGGAACTCCCTAAGTGCATGTACACTCTGCGTGTACCTTCACCACATAGATTGCAGCGGTTCAAGAAGATGACTCAATGCCAACTTTTCAAGGGCAAATCTGGATGGACCGTAAATGTTGGCCATGCCAGCGATACCCACATCCCATGATTGAATACATAAAAAATAAAATTGGGAAAGTACTGAAGGGCAATTGTGCCCATGGAACTGTAATGCAGCTTAAGAATGCACCTTCAGGAGTGGATGAAAGGCATTGGGAAGAGAGGGAAGAAGGCGAATTGATAAGTAAACTGGCTTGTAAGATACTTTGACAGATTTGAATAGAAGTGTGCCCAAATACATATTCAAGATCATAGCAATTACATTATCTCCAATTTAATTAATTACATTTTGATTCAACAATAAGACACTCTCTAAATGTTTGTACAGCAGGTAGTGTGTGTGTATATATATATATAATAAAACAGTAACATCAAAGGTTAAAATTGATGAACTGTATTTTGAAATAGGCTACATCTGATTGCTGCAGAAAATTAGTCTGCCTGAAAACCGCAACAATGTCCATTTATCGGAAAAGACACAAAAGGAGTTATAAGAGGGACAGTGTTATAATGAGTGGCTGTTGTACTAAATGTTAATCAATGTGGAACAGGGAGGAAGAATTTAAACTGGGGCAGGTGGGGACAGTAAGAGGAATTTGTTCCAGCCTGTGGTTCAATTCCCAGAAAATACTAACATCTGATTAAGTGCATTGCTGAGTGCTACATTCAGTAGATGACAAACCCAACAGCAAATTTCTGTCCAATTTTATCATGTCTTTCGGTGCCTGATCCATTTCCCTTCAAAGTCTAGAAATTACTCTTGGTGATATTAGCAGATAAATGCTTATCCCTTTCATATAGCAATCCCTTGTTCAGTGTTTCAATGTAGATCCTATTTATTGTAAATGGGTTCACATGCAGTGGACAAAGGGTGTCATAAGAATGTTTTAACTATATGTAGGCTTATATTACCAACATCAATAATTTCTGTCCAAAATGTTGGTAGCTACATGAGACAAAAGAAAGAAGCAAATAGATTGAAAATTACAGAAGAGAAAGCTAAGAGCAAACTGGGAGTCACTGTTTTAGGTTTATTTATTAAGATTTTACAAATTTTCTTTTAAAATTGATAAATCTATGAAAAATGAACAAATTCCTGAAATTACTTGACTATGGACAAAATCATTTTTGACCTAAATCCTCAAAGTTGATAATATATATGACACATAATGTATATATGGAGCCTATAGATCCAAAGCAGAAAATAACAAGAAGACTAGATTTCAGAACGATGATGTACTGTACGTGCCACAGCAAAGTACTTCTGCGTTAGCAACCAGGTTTATTGTCTGTCTCCCAAGTGTGCAGTCTTTCAGAGACAAGCAATATCAACCGTACAGATGCACTATCTCGTTTCTGTAACTCATTGTGGCTGTTCTTCGTAATACTCATTCTTTTTTCCCACCCTTGTAGTCACTGACCTCCACACAGCTGAAATAATGGCAGATATGTTGTTTAGGTCTCTGTAGAGAGCAACACAATGATTATGGTGTAAGATTCATTATTGTCCCCAGTCAGATACTCCATCTATGTGTGTGCAAGATCTGATGAAACCTATTACATTAGAACAAGAAATCAGGTGATTATAACAGACATAATGCTTTCCGATGATTTTACTTCTGAAAATTATATCTATGTAAACTGGATTGACATAAAATTTAATGTTTGCAACTATTTGGAGCCAAAATGGATTCTGTGTTGTTCTTTCCTTCAATATAAGTTGGCTGAAAGGCCCAATCCATCATGGTCATCATTTGATCTAGTGTTCAATCAAAAGAAAATGGTGTGACGTGGTATGAAAATGGTATGAAGTGTGACCTTATGTGCACTGTCAGTGAAAATGTTTAGGCACATTTGAGTTGTTGCAGATAAGGAAATAAATGAATGTCACAAAGTGGAGTTGTTCAGCACCATTTTAATAGAACATATTTTCATAACATATTGCACCATATGTTTATGACATTTGTATTTCATTTTGGAATAGTGTGAGGTATTGTCTCTGTAACATGTTGAATTATGTTTCCCCCAATAAGCTGCAATTCTGAGACCAAGGATTTTGAAATGCTGTGAGGTGTGCAGTTACAAATTTTAGTTTTGCACATCAGCATTCTTGATGTCTCCCAAAAGTGGACTGAAGAACACTCTTGTGAGACCAGGACAACTACAAACAAACATTCTGATTTATTTTACATAAAATGTGAACAGGTAAAAAAATTTACAGCACATTTTATCCTATGCCTACTATTCCTCATAACATCCAAAGAAATATAGCATTTCTCACCATCCTTCTTAATGAGCTGAATACATTCCTCAAACTGATAATTTCTCAGCATTCTCACTTCTTAGCCATTTTCCTGCAGACTGTCTGTCCTTCCTTAGCTGGGCAAGAAGCCAAAGGCTCGACTTCTGATCCTCCCTAGATCACTGTATGCAGGGATTGGCCTGCTGAGTTGTCAATCAACTACCCTCTTAAGCGTAAGGCTTGTCTGAGAGCAACTTTCCACTAAACACACAAGTTAAGCCATTCCAACATATTTATGTGAAAGTTACTGTGATGGTTTAACAAACTTGCAGTGTTTCAAGATAATGTAATACATGGGAAGTAGCATTTGGAACAGAAGCTATATCTAAATCTAATCCACATTCCCAGAAGCTATTTTTGTGACTTTAATGGAACTTAATAGCATCATCTTAATATGAACTGTTCCGAAGATCTCCTGAGCCAAACAGCTAAAAATTCCAAAACATGACACAGTGATCACTCAATGTTCAAATGAAATTCCTTTGTTGGCTACTTTAAAGGAGAAATTAACCTATTTCAAACGATTTGTACATTATTGTTGCACTACGTAATGCCAAAGCCTAAGGTGATTTGGCTCATAAGCCAGAAGTTTTTGCTGATCAAGGAGTTCATCTGAGTGATCACCTGACAGCAACTCCAGTGAGTTATCTGTAATCAACTGAGAGCGGGAGGGAAATGAACATTTGATGGACTGGTTATGTGACAATTATCTGTGCTTTGAGATCTGGCTGAATCTGATTTCTATTCTTATTGCCTTTTCTGGTGGTTCATTATATTCTTTCATCTCCAGATGAGTATCATGGTTATTTTAACCTATAAGACTCTGGTCTTGCATCTGATATTTTCACAATTCTTGTTTAAATTGAGAACATAAATCCTAATGTATTTCAATAAGCAATTTGCTACATCTGGGTTAATTGTTAGACCCAAGAGTAATGTAACATCTGCAAGGGTAGGCAAGGTGAAATGTAAAATCTTTGCATTTGTGTTGATGAGGCTTGCTGAAAAAGAGTGCTATGAAATCAGGGGAAGGTAAAACAGTACATTATGAAAACAAATCGTATCATTGACAGAAAGTGCATATTTTGTTTTGTGACTAATGAGGTTGGAGATCCATTTTGTAGTTGCTTTAGTGACTCTGCATCCATTTTCTATATTACTGATGTCAGGAAGCATGAGATAGAGAAAAGGAACACATAAAAGCAAAGAGAAAAGAAACACAGGAAAGAACAGAGGAAATAAACATGGGAAAGAGCAGATACAAAAGAAACAGAATGAGAAGAAGAAAACAGAAAAAGTAAGGAGAAAAGAAACAGAGTTTGAAGAGGAAAAGAAGCACTAAAAGCAAAGACAGCAGAAAGAGCAGGGGGAATGGAAACACAATATTAGGAGAAAATAACCAATAAATTCAGGGAAAAGAAACTTGTAATATGCAACAAATAAAGAAACACAAGAAGAGAGGGGATAAACATGGATAGAGCATGGAGAAAAGAATCTTGGGAAGAGCAGGGCAAAAAGACAGGAAAGGAAAAAAATTCTGTTAAGTATAAATATTATTGGTTACTTTAGAGTGACTGAACTATGATAAATGGACTCAGGAGTTGCTGAATAGAATGCCATGCATTGATCATAAAGTTATAGTGATGTTTGTCAATGGGGGCAAAAGGACTTTCTTCAAATCAATCTTCGCTCTGAGTGTTTTCTCTCATTCAATCTTTTATTTTCCCTTCACTGGGTTAATTTGTCACCAACAGGACAGGTATTTCAAATGAAGAATTTATAGAGTTATTGACTTAGCAATACCCTCTGATAGTGGAATTTTTTTTTCTAGCTTAAAAACCATCATAGTGTAGAATACAAATTGAAGGGTTGAGAGTAAATCAAAGACAAAGGGCCAGATTTTTGACACTGTCCGGTTGATTTTCATTTGAGGGAGTGGGGGTGCATGGGGAATAATTGAGTAAAGCCTTTGGAGGCAGTTTGGTGGTGGCCATGGAAGAGGGCAAGTGCTGAGGCAGGCCTGAAACTTTGGCCCAGTTTAATAACAGGCTGTTAGGCCCTCTAACCCTCACCCTTTCCAACCCAACCCACCTCAAACCCACTATGCCACCTCCATGGCCACTCATACACCTATGCCACCTCCACAGCTACTCATATCCCTGTGCCACTTCCCTAGTCACTCATACCACCATGCCACCTCCATGATCATTCATACCCCAAATGTTACCTCCATGGCCACTCATACCCTCATGCTAACTCCAAGTCACTTCACACTTTCCATGCCAGCTCCATGACCAATCACAGCCCCCATGCCACCCCCATAGCCACTCACCCAAGATCCTCTATATAGGCAGACTACAGGAGCCATGTGGAGATGTAACATGTAAGAGAGCTCTCAATCATACTAGATGGCCTGTTAATCAATGCACTCCAGCAGACGTTTTTTTTAACTTTGACAGCTGCAACTTGTTATTTTTCATCTCTAAAGGGTTGAGAATTTAATTAACTTCTGATTATGACACTTATCTACCCTTCAAGAGTATTTATGCCTCTTTCATAAATTTGTGACTCCTACACTGCATGCTAAGGCCCTTGAGGGGGCAAAAATTATGGCTGTTTTAACTTAGCATTAATTTCAAATGGCCCTTCTGAATTTGGGTTTCTTGTCTGAGAGATTTGCATCCTGCCTTTTTCCTCCTACCAGCAAAACCAGGGTTTATTGGAAATGGGGAGGGACTTTTGCATCCAGGTCTCACCCACCATTTTTAAAGGCCTCCAAATTTGGCCTGAATCTGTGAAAATCTGGCCCAAAGATTGCAATGCACTGTTGCAAGAAACAGTTTTACGATAAGGAAGGAAGATGGTTGTGATTATTGGAGGTCAATCATTTCAGTTCAGGACATCACTGCAAGATTTCCTCAGGGTAGTGTCCTAGGCCCAACCATCTTCAGCTGCTTTAGCAATGACGTTCCTTCCGTCCTAAGTTCAGAAGTGGGGATGTTCGCTGCTGATTGCACAATTTCAGCACCATACCTGACTCCTCAGATACAGAAGCAGTCCATGTCCAAATGCAGCAAGATCTGGACAATAGCCAGGCTTGGGCTGACAAGTTACAAGTAACATTTGTGTCACACAAGTGCCAGGCAATGACCATCAGCAACAAGAGAGAATCTAACCATCACACCTTGACATTCAATAGCATTATCATCGTTGAATCCCCCACTATCAACATCCTGGGGGGTTACCATTGACCAGAAACTGAACTGGACATATAATTACTGCGGCTACAAGAGCAGGTCAGATGCTAGGAATTCAGCGGTGAGTAACTCACCTCCTGACCCCCCCCCCCAAGGCCTGTCCACCATCAACAGGGCACAAGTTAGGTGTGTGATGGAATACTCTCCACTTGCCTGGATGAGTGCAGCTCCAAAAACACTCAAAAAGCTTGACACCATCCAGGGCAAAACAGCCCGCTTGATGGCACCCCATCCACAAACATCCACTCCCTTCACCACTGACACACAGTAGCTGCAGTGCGTACCATCTACAAGATGCACTGCAGGAATTTACCAAGACTCCTTAGGAACCTTCCAAACAGATAACCACTACCATCTAGAAGAAGAGCAGCAGACACATGGCAACGTCACCACCTGCATGTTCCCCTCCAAATCACACACCATCCTGACTTGGAAATATATCGCCCTCCCTTCGCTGTCTCTGGGTCAAAATCCTGGAGCTCCCTCCCTAACAGCATTGTGGGAGTACCTGCACCACATGGGCTGCAGAGGCTCAAGAAGGCTGCTCACCATCACCTTCTCAAGGGCAATTAGGGATGGGCAATAAATGCTGGCCTAGGCAGTGACGCCCAAATCCCATGATTGAAAAAAATCCAGCTAAAGGAATACTTTAGACTACAAGCGACAAGAGAAAGTCCAGGATCATAGTCATAATAGCACATTAGAAGGCCATTTGGCTCGTCAAGTCTGTGTTCTTTCTGAAATCATTGATCGCCTCTGCTTCCATGATCCCTGTAGCAGGTGAGTTTCAAATCATTACCACTTGCTGCGTAAAAAGTTTTTTCCTCACATTCCTCCCAAAACATCTTGCCCAAAACCTTAAATCTATCCATCTAATCCTTGTATCCTCACCTAATGGGTACAGCTTTTCTTTGTCTAACCCTGCCACAATCTTGTTCGCCTCTATCAAATTATCTCTCCTCAATCTCCTTTGCTCCAAGAAGAACAATCCCACTTTCTCCAACCTAACCTAGTAGCTAAAATCACTCATTCCTGGAACCATACTAACCAATTTCCTCTGCATCCTCTCAATGCCACTCATGCCCTCCTTAAAGTCTAGTGACCAGAACTAGACGCAATACTCTAATTTTGGCCTAACCAGAGCTTTAAACAGGACTTGAAATGTTAACTCTGTTTCTCTCTCCACAGAAGCTGCCAGACCTGTTGAGTTTTTCCAGCATTTTCTGTTTTTATTTCAGATTTTCAGCATCGGCAGTATTTTGCTTTCAGCTGCATAACTTCCGTTTTTCACTCAACATCTCTATTTATCAAGCACAAGATGCCATATGTGTTGCTAATTACTCTCTTGATATGATCTACTACCTTCCAAGATCTATGCACATGAATCCCTTGGTCTCTTTGTTCATGTACATCCTTGAGAACTGTGCCATTTAGTCTGGTGCCCCCCAAGGGTCCATCCTTAGCTCCCCTCCTATTTCTTATCTTCATGCTGTGCCTCAACCCCATCAGTTGGAGGCACAGCAGTAGTTTTCACCTTGGCCCTGTCGACACCCAAGTTCACCTCACTACTCGACTCCTCCACTATCACTCAACTATTAGACCTTATCCAATACACAGTACTTGATGAGCAGAAATTTCATACAATTACATATGGCAAAGACAGGAACCATTGTTTTTGGTTCCTATTCCAAACTCTATTCCTTGGCTACTGACTCTCTTCCACTTCCTGCCCGAGGTTAAGCTAGTCTGTTCACAGCCTTGGTGTCACATTCCAACCTCATATTTGTGCAATAACTAAGACCATCCATTTTCACCTCTGTAACATCATTTGACTTCATCCTGTCTCAGTTCATCTGCTGTTGAAAATCTTATGCCTTTGTTACCTTCAGACTTGACTATTCCAATGGACTCCTGGTTGTCTCTCACTTTCTATCCTCTTCAAACTTGAGGTTATCCAAAACTCTGCTGTTCATCTTAACTTGCAGCAAGTACCATTCATCTACCACGCCTGTGCTCGCTGACCTACATT
Organism: Carcharodon carcharias; assembly: GCF_017639515.1. Lineage (NCBI taxonomy): Eukaryota > Metazoa > Chordata > Chondrichthyes > Lamniformes > Lamnidae > Carcharodon > Carcharodon carcharias. The sequence continues at coordinate 54,360,975 of NC_054480.1, forward strand.
GGCTACCAATCAAGCAACATCTTGATTTCAAAATGCTCATCCTTGTTTTCAATTCCCTCCATGGCCTGCACCTTCCTATCTCTGTAATCTCCTCCAGCCCCACAATCTGTTGAGATATTTGTGATCATCTCATTCTGGCCTTCAGTGAATTCCTGATTTTAATTGCTCCATTATCGGTGGCTTGTCACTCAGTTGCCCCAAGCTCTGGAATCCCCTCCCTATCTCACTTTCGTCCTTTAAGACACTCCTTGAACCTACTACTTTGTGCAAGCATTTGTTCATTTGACCTAATATCTCTTTATGTGGCTTTTTTGTTTTATAATGCCTCTGTAAAGCCCCTAGGGAACGTTTCATTATATTAAAGGGCCTACATAAATATAGGTTGCTGTTCCTATACTGCCTCTCTGTATTCCTTTTACCAAAATGCATCATGTCACAGTTCTCCGAATTAAATTCCATCTGCCCCTTCTGATAGCTTATGTCCTTTTGTAGTTGATTGGTATCATTCTCCCACCTCCAAGTTTGGTATCATCGGCAAATTTTGAAATTTTACTCTGTATTTCAATATCCAAATCATTTATATATAAAGGCAGGATTTTATGTCCCACGGGCGAGCATGCGCCCGACCCAATCGGGCATAAAATAGCAAGCGATGAAGTCGGGCGAGTGTCCCAACGTCGTTGCACACTTGCGCGATATTTTGGTTGGCGCGTGCACGCGAGAATCGGCAGCATGCCTGCTGACAATCAAGAGGCCTATTAAGGCCATTTATCCATTCATTTAAAGCTATTTTTCGCTGCCTGCCCAACCTTGTGGTTGGTGGGCGGGCGAATCGGCCAGGCGGCCTTCGGACTTTTAGGAAACTTCATCCACGGGCGGGATGAGGTTTCCAACTTTAATTTTTAAAAAATGTTTTGACATAATTTTGTATGACTTTTATGTTCAAGTGAATGAGTCCTATGTGGGGACATTTTTTTTTCACATTTTCTAAATCTTTATTTTTGTTTTTACAATTCTTCAGCTCTCTGAGGCAGCTCCCTGCCTTCAGGGAGCTTTCAGTGCATGCTCCTCCGCGCATGCGCAGACTTCTGCGTTCGCCCTCCTGACGACCCCGTCCCGGCAGTGCTGAACTTCTCAGCGGCCTTTCACACTGGCTGGCCGTTAATCGGCCAACCAGTGTGAAATCGCAGTCGAGGGCCGATTGCAAGTGGCGGACCGTTTCCCAGTCGCTCCTGGGCCCACCTGCCACGTCCGCAGTGGTCTGAACACTGAATCTTTGGGAACATCACTGTCTACTATACCACATGTAGATTGAATGTTCCATGATTGTAACAATTAGCACCATGATGGACAAGGTGGCTCTCTCAAGTAGTTTTCTCATAACGCGCCAGGCCATTGCAATTACCTTATATGTCTCCCACTGTTGAAACAGGCCTGATAGCAATAATCACGTGGGCTGAATGGGGTAGAAGTTGGTACATATTGGGTGTATTTTTGGCGAGGGAGCACGTAAAATACAAAGGTCGCTCAGGCCACCACTGTCCCGCCCACCCTTGAGATGTCCGCTGTAATATGCTATATAAATAAATGTCATAGTTAAATAAATAATTCAAGATCAATTGAGCTCAGAACCAAGCCAATCGACCAGGATATTACACTGCCCATGCCATAATACGGTTGACGTGGGCAGATGAGGAGTGCACAGTACATTTTTTGAGGCCAGGTTGAACAATGGCGGGAAGGGGCACCTGCTCTCCCCCCGTGATGTCACCCTCCCACCCTCTTTGTTCCTCGTTGCCTGTCCTCCAAAACCTAGACTCCCCTATCCCTGTCTTCGCCCTCCTTGGGCTCTCAGATCCCTCCCCACTTAAGCCCAGGACTTAATATCTCCGGCAGCCATTGCTCTTCTGCCTGCTCCTCCTGATGGTCCTGGCAGCATCCACTACCGAGTTCTGGCACTGCTGGGACTATTAGAGTTGCTGGCCAATCTGACATTATCCTAGTGGATGGTCCCCCACTGAAAAAGTGAAGTTGAAATATTATCCTTTAAATATTCTGCTATATAGGGACAGCATAATATATGCCTTTTCATCTTTATTTTTATCTTTGTGCATTTTCCATTGGACTTTGGCTTTGCAGGAAGTCACATTCACCCCTTTGTATACTACCGAGTTCTGGCACTGCTGGGACTACTAGAGCTGCTGGCCAATCAGGTTGACTGGCAGTTCTCAAGGGCAGGACTTCCTCCCACTGAGGGGCGGAAGCCCCACTCTCGCCTAGTTTAGCCAATGGCAGCGTGTTATTGCTGCGGTGTGGGCTTCTTTCCAGTGCTTTGGCTGCTGGCCAACTTTCCTTCGTGCATTTGAGTGGGGGAGAGTGAGGGTGGGGGGAGGTGAGGATCTGCCTCCCCCCACCCCTCACTAAAATCCAGCCCATTGTGTCTTTCTTTCAAGTCTCCCATGAGGCTGTAGTTAGATCTCTTGCATATATTAATGAGGGATCAAATGCCTATTGAAGCTTTGCTCTATAAAGGATGAGCAAAACAACCATATGTCTGCCTCGCTCAGAATTATTCAGTAGGCCATTTAGCTGGCAACTAAAGGCAAGTGTTTTAATTTTTCTTTCTTTAAAGTAACATTCCTATTGAACCAGATTCTTCCTTGACTCCACAGTCATTGGGATCTGCCCTTTCTGACCTTCCTTGAGAGTTAGGTTTGAGCGACTGCTGGCGAGACAAATGGCCTGAAACTCATGCACTTACAGTGTATAGGCTACTTGAGGGTGTGTGGGAGTCACAACAGCTGCAGTGACTAATGAGGCCCAAGGACCAATTCCAAGCCAATCTTGGGCCTCTTGGCTTAGCACCTATTGCCTTCACAACAATGAATGTAGACTTGAAAACAGGACAGGGTTCTACAACAGATTTGGGCAAGATACCACTTGAGAGATTGCAGTAGATTTCACTACCCTGTTGGTAATCTAGTGGTCTGTGGCAAAGCATTTTGGAGACTTGGCACATATTTTAATTAGTATTCAGCTGTGGGTTTAAAAAAAATTGATCTTTTGTTCAAAAAAATGCAGTCTAGTTAATTCCTTAATTTCTGACATAAAACCCTGACAACAACTTTAGGAAGATTAATTTAGATTTCTTCAGATCAGCATGGGCCTGTAAATAAGAAGAATGATCACAACCATAAATAACTACAGGACTGCATAAGATGTATTAGCAGAACCAACAGTTTAAACACAGTCAAACAACAATACCAGCTTGAGCATGGAGTGAAGATGGGAGGGTGGTTGATACTGCAGCTGATGCGATCAGAAGGCACTGACTATAGGAGACTGAATAACAAACAAGCTTGTTAGCATTTATGCTAATTGACTTTGTAAGCATGGTATAACCATATGGTTAAATATATTAAAATACATTAAATCACAAATAAATCAGTCTTGGGTTAAACTCATTTTGCCAACATAACGAGTGATAGAGAGCATTTGAAGGTACTCTTCAAATTGAGATGTTAACTGAAGATATGAAATCCTGTAATGTCAGCTTGGTTTGTATGAGTGAAAATCAAAACTCAAAGTGCTCTGATTTGTGCACCATTTTAGGCAAACTGCTCTGTCGCAGCTCAGCGAAGTGGGGATAGTAAACAGGTAATTTTCTGAATTTTTGAGTTGCATCCATTAAGCTCCTGGCAGGGAACTTGGTCAGGCACGAGTACATATCAGAAATTTGGGTGTGGGCTGCATACGATTTTCCACTAATTGCAATGGTCAAATAACAATGCCAAGGGTGCACCTAATTTTCTGACATTCGCCCAGTGGATGGTCCCCCACTGAAAAAGTGAAGTTGGAATATTATCCTTTAAATATTCTGCTTTATAGGGACGGCATAATATATGCCTTTTCATCTTTATTTTTATCTTTATGCTTTTTCCATTGGACTTTGGCTTTGCAAGATGTCACAATCACCCCTTTGTATACTTTCAATTCAAGTTAATAGGGGGCTAGTTTTCAACTTCACCACGTAGCTGGGAGTCTGCCAGAACAGATCACCTTTCCTAAACTCTTCCCATTTTCATTCCTTTGACTTTAGAGTCTACCTAAAGCAGTGCCTTTCATTACGGACAGGTATGTTGATTCCTCTTCCAGTGTGCATTCTGCTTCGATGACATCCACAATAAAATCCATTTACTAGGTCCTATCATTCAATTACGGCATATTTATGCCTTGTATTTTGTTTTATATGATCAGAAAATTTGTGAATTGTGTGAACAGCAAGGGATCCAGAACAGATCCACATGTATCTCCCAGTCAAAGCTTTAGAAATGGGTTACAGGCTCTTGCTGGAGCCAGGATTGGAGGCTAAAAATATCCCTGTCAGTCTCCACGCTGGTTACCAGGCTCCATCTCCCCTCCATATCATTTTTGCAGAGATGGGATTGAGAGACAGCAGGACTATCCATCTGCATGCAGCGAGTGGTCACTCAGGTTTATTAAGTGCCCGATTTAGGCCAATTAAAGAAGGCTGACTGGGATTTTAGTCTCTAGGTTTCAGCAGGTGGTGGGGCCAATTTAGGGGCCTGCCAGAAGTCCTGGAGATGGGGGGTAGAGGCCCTTCCAGCCTGCCTTGGTGTCAGAGCAGTCACAGGCTGCCTTGTAAAGTGGTGGCCTGGCTGCCAAATCTAATTTCTAATTTTGAATCTTAAAAAATTGTAGAAAGAATGTCTCCATATTAAAGCATCCTCTCTCTTACTTACTTTCCATTACAGCCTGCTACTCCTTTCAAGCTGGAAGGTCTCTAATTGACCCTCTAACTTTGAGAGTCAAGCTGCCATCTTTAATTCGTGAATGACTGCTTCCCCCACTGCCCCCAGCCTCCCGGGGTGGGGTTGGGACCCAGGAACAGTCCCTATCTCTGTTTTCCATCCTCAGAGGGAAAATTGAACCCTTACAATATGCATCTGATAATTCAAATTTGAATATTTTGCACTAAAAAATTTGAATTATTCAATAATTTGAGTTAAGAAACATGAACAAAACAGCAAAGTGGTAATTAAGTGTTAATGATCAGGTTATTTGAATAAACAACTTTGAATGAGGAGAAGAGGCTATTTCATTGCCTTCTCTTTCCAATTCCAATTGAGTTTTCAATCCAGCTGACTAATTTGTTATGAGCTTCATAAGTCTTAATGATCACTGAAGCCTGTGTAGGATCTTATAAAATAGCTTCTGAAAATTCAAGAGGGTTGTATCCATTAAGCTTCATCCAGAAGTTTAGTTATATCCTAAAAGAATTCTAGCAGATTTGTGAACCATCCTTATTAATCCTTCTGACTTTACACTCCTTAGATGCAATAGGCCCATGCACATCCCTCACTAAAGATGCTAAGCTAAGTGGCCAATACTTCCAGATTGATATTGCACTCCTACTTCAAGTATCTGGATAAAATTTCCTCTCCTCCAATTCTCAGATACACCTCCTCCAGTCAATTGGGACCCTTAAGAACAGCTGTTGAGGAGCAGGATCAAAGCTGACAGAGATATTTAACAATACTGCTTGATTTTTCATGCAAGGTTGGGGAAGGAAATTAGTGATCATTAATGTAGGGGATAAGAGAAATCCATAATAGAATACACGGGCAGAATTTTGTGAGTTGGTGAGCGGGGGCGGGCCCCACTCGCCGACGCATAAAATGATGCGCAGTGATGCCTGCCAACCTGTCAATGGCCAATTGAAGCCATTGACAGGGTCAATTAAGTAATTAAAGGATGTGCCCATTGGCGGGCAGGCCAGGAGCCCTGGCAGGAAGTAGAAAAAACATGAAACCTCATTCACGGGCAGGATGAGGTTTCATGTAGGCTTTAAAAAATTTTAATAAAGATTTTGTAAAAATTATGGACATGCCCCAACTCATGTGACTTTGTTACATGAGGGGACATGTAAGGGAATTTTTTTTTTCTATTTTTAATATTTTTGAAAGTAGAGGTGTTCTCCCTGAGGCAGCACTTAGCCTCAGAGAGATGAGTGCGCTCTTTCATGTGCATGTGTGAAAGAGCGCAGTCTTGATTTTGGGAATCCCTTCCCCGCCCACACAGGGAGCACATAGGGTCCCCCCCACCCCCGCACAGGAAGCACATAAGGTCCGTCCCCCCCCCCCACCACACAGGGAGCACATAGTGCTTCCCTGCGGATGTCACACCGGGCAGGCCTTAATTGGGCTGCTCACATAAAATGGCGCCGTGCCTCTGACCGGGGGTGCCGATCGGAAGTGCACCCGTACGTGCCCGCCTATCAACATCCCCCTCGACGGGGTGTGTGTTGGGGGGGGGGGGGTAATATTCAGCCCCACGGGACTGAATTTTACCATGAGCTTTAGGACTCCAACATCAGAGCAAAAAGCAGGTCCTGAGCCTGCACATGCTGGCAGTGGGAACGGCTTACCAATTTTACCACAGGCATCCTCCTGATTAGCTGCTTGTGTGCCCACTGTTCTGATCCTGTCAGCCCAATCGGAAGGCTGGCAGCTCTGAAATCTCAGCAGTTCCATGCATGGGGAGAAATGGACACTACTGGAAGGCTGGAAACCTAGCAGCTCCAGCTGGTAAGTTCAAAAAGAAAATAAAAATTCAGGTTGAAGGGGAAACCTTCAACACCAAGTTGACCTCTGAGGCAAGGTGGGGCCGCAGGGACCACCTTCCCTGCCCGTTGCCCCCTCTTTGGTTCATGGAGCCTCTGGTTCCGATGACCTCCTGGGTTGTCAAAGAAAGGCCACCTCCATTAAACAGGAAGTTGCCCCACAGTTGGCAAAAGCTGTCGACTCCATAAAATATTCCTTATTGGGGTCTTTAGGTATGCAAATTGGCTATCCTCCTCCATGGAGTGGACAGCAGCTCTGCATCCAGTCCTGCTGTTGCAATGTGGCAGGCTCCCTGGTATTTTACTGGTGCCCTCACTTCCCAGTCTGCCCAAGGACTGTGGATGGAACAGGGATGATGGGCTGAATAGCCTTTCCATAAAACTGCATTTCCTTATGCTAAATGTTTATGGAATTCTCAATTATTTACAAAAACCTGACATGTTTCTTTTTTGAATTTCCCTGAGGCTTGTGGGGTATATCCCTTGTGGCCTAATGCAAAATCAACATTTAATTTCTAACAATTGATTTTAACTCAGCATGCCTGACTGAAATGGTGTGGGTGCAGGGTTAAGATGCCAGGTGGAATCACACCACATTGCTGCACTCTCTCCACCATTTAACTCACCTTAGCAAAGGCCCAGGTTGGTCGCCCACCACAAGCAGGCGGGAGCTCATTTTACATTCAAAAGTTGCAGATTGATTGTGTTATTAGCGCAAAAATGTTAACATTCTGGAGGCCTGCATGGAACCAAGTCCAGCAGCAGAACCTGGCAGCAGTCAGTGGAGAAGGCAGAGGTGGCCAAGCATTTACATTGTCCTTTTCTGTAGATTCCTCTTGGGTTGGAAGGAGTAGGAGTACTTCCTTAGGCTCTGCAAGGAATTCTTGAGCCTTCGAGCCCTAGCCTTGTCCCTGCTCTTCACCCCAAGTTATAATTGGTCCTTCAAATGTCATTCATAATGCATATTGTTTTGTGTTACAGCCAAAATGATTAGATGCAGAGTCTGCCCAATGATTACGTTTGTGAAGAATCTGTGCAGCATATTTGACATTTTTTAGCCCTCTTCAGTTATCCGTTTCCAACCTATTAAATTGTTGATTGGATGTCCCGGGCAATAAGAGAGCCCACTATAAATGTATTATACAGAGAGGAGGATTTCTCTTTTGTTGTCAGATAAACAGCTTTTTTCTTTTTGATTTATCATGTAGCACATTCTCAAATATCTCAAGCACTATATTCTGTATTGTGTTCTTTAGGTGCCACTCACATGCTTACAAATGTCACTCTCCTGTTAGGATCAACTTTTGTAAGTACATTAATGTTTAATGGAGCTTCATCACTGATAAGCACAACATTTGATTTGAATGAATTGATTTTGACCTTAATGGCTTTTGGCTCCAATAATCATAAAGCTGTTATTAGTTTAAGGAATGAGGTGAGCAAAAAGCTCTGTCTCTTTGAAGGTTTATTTAGTTCCAATGCACATATTTTTTTTTACAAAAAGTCACATTTTAAACTTCAAGTCTTTGTGACTGTATCATCTACAAAGCCACTCGGCTTTCTTCTGCCAACATCTGTGGTACAGTATTTTTGCTGTTATTGCTGTGATTATATGGGCTTCTTGCTTGGCAAATAACCAAATGTCAATCTGAGATGTTAGAAGGAAGCTGGGCATCTACAAAATGACAAAAGGAAAATAAGCAAAACACAATGTATATAAATTCTGAAGACTGAAAGGTTTTTAGCAGTAAATATTTGAAATATTCATCAATGCCCTGAAAGGAACCATTTTGTGTATTTTACTGCAGAACATTTTTATATCAATTTACTCTATATAGAAACAATCATGGAAAAAACAATTTCTGACTAAACTGCCACTCAACCAGTACACTGTAGTCCTGTTAATGGAATGGATTATTAAAACACTAGAACTTGGTTGTTTTGCAATTACCTGAGTCAACTCTAGATGACTGACTGAACAAAGTATTCCTTGCATTGTTCAAGCACTTCAGTCATCTTTTTATCTGAAAAGCCTAGCTCCCTAACAAATAACTGCTGCCAGAAAAATCAACTTCCTCAGCTATGGCAAGGCCTACATAATTTATGGCTTTAATATGCTCACTGAGGTGTATAGTCTATGACAGTAATTATAAATGCAATAAGAAATTATAGCTGAATGCTTTAACTGCATTAGGAGCCATTTGATGAACAATGATGATTGCTCCTCATTTTGAACAATAGAGGGCAAGTGAGTGTCAACGCATTAGAATATTTGCTGTTCTGCTCTGTTCTTTTTCCATTTACCACAGAATGTCAGTTGTCTATTATGAGGCAGCGATGTGATGTCCAGAGGTAGCTTATGACTTGACAGGCACAAAAATGCACAAAGGAACTAATCAGTTTAGTATGCAATGACTTTCATTAGCACTTAAAATCTTCAGTTTTTTTTTTCTTTTTCCTTTAGGTACACGGCTGGTTTTAGATTTATTTAGGACAACAGGCTTCATTTATGTAAATTCTTGATAAGTGATTTCTATTTTATGAACAAGAACTTTGATAACCCAAACTTTACTGATTTAGGCTGATTACAATCACTTCTGTTTATTGTCTACTGTATAGAAAAATTCTTCTAAGTGAATTTAATTTTCCTTTTCTATCCATCTTACGCTTTGTCCATTTACTGCCCAATTTGTTGCATTATGATCTCACAGAGTTGCTGCAGCAAATGATCACTTGTGGCCCATTCTCCTCCCAAAGCAAAATTCTCCCTGTCAAAACATGGAAAATAATAGAGGAGTGGGAAAGCATGGTAGTTCGCTCAAGCATCCCATTGAGACCAGGGCCATGATTTTCCCTGTGGCCATCAGACTCAAATAGAGATCAGAAGCCCGAATTGTGTGCACCTGGTTATGATTTGCCCAGAATTGACCAATTAATGGCCAGAGGGCAGGCTCACATCCAATTAAGGATGGTAGCCATGTTCTGAAAGCTGGAGGGCCAATAGGAGGCCCACCCGCATGCAAACAACAGTAGGATGCCTTTGCAGCTAAGTGAGGGAGAGTGTGTCCCAAGATGGTACCACCCCCATTCCAACCTTTTAAAATTGAAAATATAAAAAGCCCTCAGCAGCATGGCCACCATTTTCCACGGTGGGGGCAGGGAGACCATCGACAGGGTGGCAATTGGAAAATTCCAGTTGGCCTCTGTCAATAGGTTTTAATTAAGTTAATTGGTCGCTTGCGGGCAGGAAAATGGCCTGAGAGCAGGACAGAGTAGGAAAACTGGCACGCTGGACAATGCCATGAATTTTCACACCTGCCCCCAGTGGGGCCTACAAATTCTACTCCAAGTGTTGCCTGTCTTCATTGGGTCTTCTGAGGGGGAGGACATTTTTTTGGAAGGATTAGGCCTTGAGCAGGAGTGCTCCATCATGAGGCACTGGTAGCTGAAAAAGACAAGATTTTGTAGCTCAGTGACTTTATTCAATGAATGGCTGAGCCCTAGACACCAGATTGACCCCAGGTTTAATTTCCAATCTGTGTTTAATCTTAAACAGAGTGATTACAATTGGCCTCAATGTGCTTGAGTAAGGGGGGAGTAAATCAACAAGGTTTCCCATTCCGGACTGCTATCCATGCTAGAAATGCATGTGTGGATGTCAAGGCAGAGACAACGTTGGTGCCACCTGCAGTTCAGCAGCATGCTAAACTCTATTATTAAGGACCATGCAGGAATAATGACAACCGGCTGAATTTTTGTTTCTGGTATGCAAACGTGAGACGGGCTTTTTCCTGCCTGCCAAAAAAAAGCTTGACTCATCAGTGACTTTGCCCAGGACTTTTGAGCTTTCAAGCAGGGTTTGGGTTCACAATGCAGTTTGCAAGCTGCGATGAAGTGCGGGAGGAAGTCAGGTGCAGAGATTGGCTGGTTAGAAGGCCTGCCTCAGTTCTTGGAGACAGCGGCCTAGCTCCCAACATTGATTAAAGGCCTCCTAAACCTCAGCTCTCACCCACCCACCTCCATGCCAGCCCATGCCCTCTCAGATCCCATGCCACCTCCAATGTTTCCATGTATTCTCCATAGCCAATCACCCAGTATGCACTATGTACAGTCTCCAGAAGCTGTGCAATAGTAATGGGAGTTATTTTAAATAATTGAAAAAATTAAACTTGTAATAATCTAATAAAATGATGAATTCAAAAGCACTATTATTGATAGTGGAAAGGGAAAAAAATACTCCAGTATATTAAAAAAAATCCTTTAAATGTGTATTAACTTTGTAAACAAACAAGAAACCACATTAAAGACATATTCTGTTATTACAGACTCTTAAAGCTTTCAATCATTCTTGGATCAATTGACCATCTGCTGAGATGAAGTCATTAAAGCCTCTGAAACCCAGCCAGTCATTCATTAAGTTGCCATAATAAAAGCTTCCAGCTACATTGCCTGAAACTGAGAGGACACAGGGTGTCCCATTTCCATTTCAAAACAGCCTGTTAATGGAGGCAAGCAGATGTAGAGATTTCATTTCAAGTTTCAAAAGCAGGAATTGTTTTAACAGTCAAAGCTACCAGTTAATTTAAATCACAGCACAAAACACGACAGCCAAGGCTGACACGACTTCATTTTTTACATTTTAATGCATTTCTCCAATAGAAAAAGTACTGTAATGCATGACAACACTTAAACAATGGTGGTCAATATAAGGGTCAACATAACTTTGCAGGGCAGGTCTCTGATGAATCACTGCATGAAAATCACATATACATTACAATGCAACATCTAATGGTGACACCTGAAGCTGTCAAAATATTTTACACTTACTTTTCAGAATGTGTCTGACCCCTCAGCAGGCTTCACCCAGTGGTCACAAACGCTCCAAGGAGACACATTTTTCTTGGTCATCCAAAACTCACATCAAGGCACGAAAATAATTAAGAGTGGAAATACAATTTTCTTGTGTCCTCACAATGGGAACCCCAACCTTGGAAGAGAAATGTCTGCATCTTGTCCTCAAGGCCTTCCTAATCCATGAAAAGGCCACAGGAAAATAGCATGGGGTTCAGGAAAAACAATGTTTTGCATTTCGCGAGCTAATTCCCACCTCCATGAGGAGGTAAAGATCCAGCCCAAGGATGTGGTGGTGAAGGGTGGTCTCACATGTAGAACCATATCTTAACCAGAATGTGTCGTAGTCTTTGGAAGGATACTGGGGAAGTTATAATTGGCAAAAAAGATGGCACCTTGTCTTAAATAAAAGAAAACAAAATCTCAAGCAGAGCAAACAGGAAAAGCCAAGAAAAATCATGACAACTAGACCTGTAAAGACCATGAGGGTTTCTGTGGCATCATTACTGGAAAAGAAAAAGCATGCTTACGCCATGAAAAACCCAATATAGCTCTCATGCTTGCTCTCAATATTCACAAGCATGGTGTTATTCGATTCTGCCCTTCTCAAAACAAAAAAATAGCAAGACCTCTATTAAAGAAAGAAATGTTTATTTAAATTTGTTAATAAAATAATATGCCATGGCAACACATACCAGGTACAAATCTCAAAATAATGGAATTTCAAATGTGATGTTCATTCCATTAATTGAGAAGGCCTCATCACTCAGTCACAACTCTTCGTCACTCAAGAGGGATGTATTTTTAGTTTCTTTCAGTAATGGAAGAAACATTCAGTGCAACAATACACTTTCTTTTTAATGAAGAGTTACTTAAAGTCTCTATTAATTAACACCACAAATGCTCAAGAAATGATCAAGGTGATTTTTACTGGCTATTGAAGGGCCACCAAAACCTGTCTCACAGAAGGTCCACTGTATTTATATTGACCTTATTTTTATATTTTGCCCTTTTCCTCCTTCACTGCTGCTCCTGCACCAATTGCCACTCAACCGTAAGCAGGCTGTTTGAATGAGTAGTGGACACTAAAATTAAAAATTAAGAGTTAACATTTCTCTCACTTACTATAGTGCAGGTGTGGGTGGTGGGGAAACACACCTTCTGGTCTCCTTGTCTTTCCTCCTTCTCTGATAGGTGGGAGATGGTTTAGTGGCAACAACGGTGGAGTCAGGCGTGTATTTTCACTCAGAGATAAAAACAAAAAACTGAGGATGCTGGAAATCCAAAACAAAAACAGAAATACCTGGAAAAACTCAGCAGGTCTGGCAGCATCGGCGGAGAAGAGCAAAGTTGACGTTTTGAGTCCTCATGACCCTTCAACTGTTGAAGGGTCATGAGGATTCGAAACGTCAACTTTGCTCTTCTCTGCCGATGCTGCCAGAGCTGCTGAGTTTTTCCAGGTATTTCTGTTTTTGTTGTGCATTTTCACTCCTTCTGCCTCCATAGATATATATAAATTGGCTTTAGAGAAGTTTACATTTGGTTGTTAGCTGCTGTAGGTTCCTGAAGTCCCTGTGCCTGCCCTGTGTTAACAGTATATTAAATGGGTGGTTAGCAAGTGTCAAGTGGTGGCAATAATTGGGGATTCACCTTTGCTTATATTTATTGAAGCAAGCTGAAATTGTGCTTGTTGGGTGGGAGATAATATGTAATATATAAAGCATGTCTCTGTAAATAAAAGCTTGTAAGTGTATGTAAGTGCATGAAGACTTGGCCCCAATGTTCTATTCTTCACCCCCTGACTACCTGAGTTCTAACACCATGCTCATTGTTGCTCTAATTCACAGTTGGGTTCTAAAGCAGGCATTAGAAACCTCACCTCCCTGTGTAACACTTTAACATTCCAGAGCGGGATGGTGGGAGAGTAAAAAATTTTCAATTCTCAAACCCAACTCAAACCCATCCACTTCCGACTTTAATGAAAACAGGTCAGGGGGCAGGGGACCAATTCACTCTCAGGAGGAGGACTTTTATTTTTAATGCATGGGAAATGCTGGCAGGTAAAAAAAATACAAGAAGAGCTGGATCGACGAGATAAGTACTTTTAATGCACTGTCTGTGGGACACGAGGAGCAGGAGTGATACATCCAAACGAATGGACCCTTGAGATCAGTTGGCATGGCAAACGCTTCCCGACCCACCCCCCTACTCGCACCTCTACCCTCCCCACACTGTAATGTCTGACGACCCTTCGGATAGTGTCCGATCACGTCTCCACCACATGATCGCCAACAATAAGTTCTAAATGAATGAGACTTCATACTTGCTTAACTTAATTTTTGGTGCCAGAAATATTGTTTGGGGGTAATTAAGATTTATCACCCTATTAAAAGTTGTACCTATACCTGAATGTATTGGCCTTAACCTTAGTGGATAACTACATTGCATTGGTTTTAATTTCCCAAAATTCCCTATGCTGTGGAATGGGGCCATCAGCTGCGAAAATAGTGAATGTGACTACACTATTCAAGAAAGGAGGGAGACATAAAGCAGCAAACTACAGGCCAGTTAGCTTAACATCTGTCATAACGAAATCGCTGGAATCTATTATTAACAAGGTTATAGCGGGGACTTAGAAATAACGCAACCAGGTAGAGTCAACATGGTTTTGTGTAAGGGAAGTCATATTTGACTAATTTATTGGAGTTCTTTGAGAAAGTAACAAGCAATGCGGATAAAGCATAACCTGTGAATGTGCTGTACTTAAATTTCCCAAAGTGTTCGTGACAAGGTGCCACATTAAAGGTTACTACGTAAAATAAGAGCTCATGGTGGAGGGGATAACATATTAACATGGATAGAGGATTAGTTAGCTAATAGAAGCCACAGAGTAGGCTTAAATGGGTGATTCAGGTTGGCAAGATGTGATGAGTGGAGTGCCACAGGGATCAGTGCTGGGGACACAACTCTTTGCAACTTATATCAATGACTCGGTTGAAGGGGTTGAATGTATGGTTGCTAAATTTGTAGATGACACAAAGTTGGATAGGAAAGTAAGTTGTGCAGAGGACATAAGAAGTCTACAAAGGGACATAGATAGGTTAAGTGAGTGGGCAAAATTTGGTAGATGGGATATAATGTGGGAAAATCTGAACTTGTCCACTATGACAGGAAGATCAGAAAAGCAACATATTATTTAAATGGAGAAAGATGGAAGAACTCTGACATATAGAGGGACCTGGGTGTCCTGGTACTGGAATCACAAAAAGTTAGTACGCTGTTACAGCAAATGATTAGGAAGGCAAACGGAATGTTGTTGTTTATTGCAAGGGGAATAGAATATAAAAGTAGGGATGTTTTGCTACAGTTGTACAGAATGTTGGTAAGACCACATCTAGAGTACTGTGTACAGTTTTGATCTCTTTATTTAAGAAAAGATATACATGCATTAGAATTAGTTCACAGAAAATTCACTCAGCCGATACCTGGGATGGCAAAGGTTACCTTATGAGGAAAGATTGGACAGGCTGGGCCTGTGCCCATTACAGTTTAGAAGAATTAGAGGTCAGCTTATTGAAACATAAGATCCTGAGGCGTCTTTACAGGGTAGATGCTGAAAGGATGTTTCCCCTTCTAGGAGTAGGGGATGTAGTTTAAAAATAAGGGGTCTCCCATTTAAGACAGGGATGAGAAGAAATATTTTCTCTCAGAGGGTCCTGAGTCTTTGGAACTCTCTTCCCCAACAAGCGGTGGAGGCAGAGTTTTTGAATATTTTTAAGGCAGAGGTGCATAGATTCTTGACTACAGAGAAGTCAAGAGTTATTGGGGATATGCGAGAATGTGGAATTAAGGCCACAATCAGAGCAGCCATGATCTTACTAAATGGCAGAGCAGGCTCAAGGGGCCGAATGGTCTACTCATGCTCCTAATTCTAAGTTCATATAACTAGTGGATAAGCACAGCAACTTCACACCCTTCACATATTAAGTGTTGAATCTCTCCAAATTGGAATTCAATAATGATTAGAACTGATAGCCTCACCATTATTCTTACTACAAAATCTGGGCTGTTTACTTTTATGAATTAAATAATGATTCTTAAAAGTTTTGTGCTTTTGCTCCTTCATAATGAAACACAATTTTGAAGAAAGATCATAGTTAACTTAATTCAGTGGAATCTGGTCATAAATGAATAATTTTAATTCCGCACTCTCGCTTTTGTTCACGTGAGCGATATTGCAACTCTCTTCGAAAAGAAGGTTTTGACTTGAATATGCAATTAAAAAGCCAGTGTTTCTTTTTGCTAATGCACACATATACAACAGTGACTCCATAATTTGACCCACATGAAAGGCAAATTGTGCTGGAATTTAAATCAGTCTGACATTTTCTATATCTATCTAATAAAGGTGCACAATGACCAGTATTCACATTTTTACCATAATTGGTATTTCCCTTGACTTATCAGATGACAAAATAATAATTACTGGAAATTTCTGTAACCACATTTGCTAATGCAAGTTCAGTATAATTTTATGGACGGGATTTTAAAAATGTATGACCCCTTGCCATTTTGGGTGAAGGAAGCTGTAAATTACTATTACAGTCTGAAGAAAGGCGTCATTAACTGAAATCAGTACTTAGATATTTCTCTAAAAATGGTCAAAAAGCATTTCTAAAAGGTCCCTGTAGTAGCACTTTAGGTATGACTTCTGAAATGGAAGATATGACAGAGCCACCTGTGGCCAGCATTCAGTTTACAAAATATCATTTATATATTGAAAAAGCAGGAAAGCTAAATGTGATTCGGCTGGTATTTAATACAATTACAGATTATTACATTTAATTCAATTATATTGGATAGACTTGTATAAACTGCATGGAAATAAAAAAGTTCCTTTTAACTTTCAATTGGCAAACTTTACATTTTAACATCTCGAAACGGAAATAGTTTTAAATGATGTTTCTGCTTTGGTTGAACCTCCTTATATTAGTCAGTATTTGTAATTTCAGCAGCAAAATGTTGTGGGATCATTTAACTTGAATGTTGGAATTGAGATTGAAGATTGTTGCTTGATCAATGCTAATTGCTTCATAATCAGATTGACTGTCACTGGAGCACATTTACATTACAATATGAAATAAGGATCAAAGCCATGTGGTATAAATTCTACCAATATAGAAATATTGGATTAAAATTGCAACCTTTAGTTCCTGGGCTTCACAACTAACAAACATAGAACGTGAGGCAAAGTGATACCAGTCTTGGCATTGGTTTTAGTTTTTACGGTTGATTTGTTTCCCAGATAAAGACCATTTGCTTCATAAAAAAAATTTCCTCAAATGTTATTGTAATTTATACACGTGGTCTAAATTCAATGCATCTCAAAAACCAGCATGGGGATCGGAATGCAGGATTATCCTGTGCCCGTTCTTTCCAATGTAGGCAGTATGCCAACTTTGTGCTGCCTGCTAATTTACAAGATTGCCCCATTCAGTCAGCATAAACTGTGCTCTTAAGTGGTTGCACTCCACATCAGGAGGCTCAAAATCACGAGAGGCTAACATCAGGTAAATTTAACCTGAACTAAATAAAGCTAGGCTGTCTCTCTTTAATGGAGCTCCATTGTGGCTGGAGGACTGAAAGTCATTCTACCACTGATTCTGACCTTAGAAAGACACAAGAATTCCACAACATGGGACAGAACAGGTTCCAAGATTTTCTGACGCTGCACTGGAGGCTTTGGTTGAGGAGATGCAGAGGAAGAGAGATAAAAACAAGTCCAACTTATATTTACATAGCACCATTAATTCAATAAAACACCCCGAGGCACTTCACAGAAGCATTATAAGACAAAATGTTGGAAATAAATACTGGCCGAGCCAGCAATGCCCACATCCCATGAATGAATAAAAAAAAGGAAAATATGACACGGAGCCACATAAGGAGAGATTGGGTCAAATGGCCAAAAGCTTAGGAAAGAGGTAGGTTTTAACGAGTGTCTTGAAGGAGAAAAGTAAGGTAGAGAGAGAGAGAGAGAGAGAGAGAGAGGTTTAAGGAGGGAATTCCAGAGCATAGGGCCTAGGCAACTGAAGGTGTGGCCACTAATGGTGGAGCAATTAAAACTGGGGATGCACAAGAGGCCAGAATTAAAGAAGCACAGATATCTGCAATAGTTGTGGAGCTGAAGGATATTACAGAGGTAGGGAGGGCAAGGGTATGGAGGGATTTGAAAATAAAGATAATAATTTTAAAATCAAGACATTGCTTGACCAGGAGCCAATGTAGGTCAGCAAGCACAGGAGTGATAGGTGGATGGGGCTTAGTGTCGCGAGCCTGAGAAAAGGAATAAAAGAAAACTTACCTTTTAAAAAACGAGGTTTGAGCCCTCCGAGACGGGGAACTACAAGTCCCAGTAGGACCCGGTGGTTTCCACGCATGTGTCAGCCCTAGAATGGCTGCACATGTGCAGATCATTCCTTTTTCCAAACTTTGGTGGTTCTATGCCTATGTTGGTCGGAGCCTGGCCACATACGCACCATTGGCCAGGGTCCTCGTTGTAAAGCTGGTAAATGGCCCTATGCACAAGCACAGTTTGTTCTTTTCCCTTTTTTTCGATGTAAAGTGAGCCCTGCACCTGCGCAGAAGAAGAAACAAAAGCAAAAGGGAAAAAGATTGAAAAGAAGATCGGGTGACCCAGAAGACAAACACCATTCTCCAGAGATGGGAACTGCATAGAACAGATTTCCCAGAAGAACAAAAGAAAGTCCCAGAAATCAGGGAATGGGACAGAAGATCACAGGAAGACAGTGAAGTCAAGGGAAAAGAACAGGGATCTGAACAAGGTCCTGTTCGGTGAAGTTAAAGTAAGGAGCAAAGGAAAAGGCTCCAAATTAAAGACAGAAAGCTGTGGGGAGCAGAAACAAGGCAAAGTGGGCCTTCAAGAAGCCAAAAGATCCGAGGAGGCAGCCAAAGGTTGGTGACTCCTTACTGCAGGCCTGTGAAGCAGTGGTGTTCTATTGACTTGGCTGAGTATCTGAGAGGGAATGCATGGAAGGCGAAAACTTGAATGTACGTGGTGATCCAGGGGAAAGGAACGTCAGAAAGAAAGGTTGAAACCCCAGAGGTGGATCCTTGTGGAAGATGACCAAGTGAAAGATTGTTTGGGAGAAAATTCCAAAGTGAGTTCTTCGAGAGTTAAGGTTGGAATTCCTTGGGAGAAAGACAGGGTTCCGTGAGATCGGTTGGCTTATGGTGTGACAAGCGTCTAGGGGGAGTTGATGAGAGACCCATAGAGACTCTGAAACTTGGGGCAGAATTTTCGGGTCAGTGAGCGGGGGCGCATCATTTAGACTTTCAGCTCGGCAGGCGCGCAGCCTAGTCAGCTGTGTGTTCACTGAACTGTCAAAGGCCTATTAAGGCCATTTAAAAACTAATTAAACTAATTAAGTGAGCTGCCCATCCAACCTTAAGGCAGGTGAAGAGCCCAGGCGGCCTTCGCATTTTTCTTGGAACGGGCGGGATGAGGTTTCATGAAGTGTTTATAAATTGAATAACATTTTTTGTAAAAATTCATTGATATGTCCCAGCTCATGTGACATCGTCACATGAGGGGACATGTCTTAAAATTTTTCCTTCCCTTTATTCAGCTTTTGAAAACTTAAATGAAAGAGCGCAGGTCCCGACTCAGGGAAACCACCCCCCTCACCCCCATAGGGAGCGCTCAGCACTTCCAGGCACCTGTCAGGCTGGACAGGCCTTAATTGGCCTGCCCACGTAAAATGGTGGTGCCCACCCTCGTCCAACCCCCCTGACGGGGGGAAAATTCTCCCCTTGGTTTCAGAGTGTGGTGTGTCTGATCACAGGTCACCAATTGGTTTACATGGATTAGTGTAATATAGTTAATAATTTTCTTGTTTAATAAATGTTTTATTCTTCTGTTAAAAATACATCAGCAGACTCTGTGACTCTGTTCAGTAGCTGCCCTCCTTGTTTCTAAACAAAAAATAAAAGTTAGGATCTATCAAGCCAGATTCCATCAAGGGATCTGACTTATCCAGTTAGTAACATCAGCTGGGATCATAGCATGAGTGCAATTTAAGACATGGGCAGCAGAGTTTTGAATGACGACAAGATGTATTTTATTCACAGGGCACCTCTGAAAGCAGTGCGACTAGATAGCCGTTGAGGTCAAGCCAGAAACAAGCCCTGAGGTACTGGTTACAGTGCAGAAAGAAGTTCAATTACCTCACATAGGTGGTCAAGGAGAGTGAATGTGTCTTCAAATGCCATATTGCACCAACTGCATCACCAGCCTCACATACTGCTCAATTCATCACACTACCATCACTGACCTACCAACAATCTCTCTCAATTATCAATCATACTTCATATTCATATGCTTCCCCTCACCCTCAGACAGCTGCAAACACACTGCTGCAAACCTCACACCCACACCTCACAGCTTGGACATACTGTCAGCTATTCAAACATGACAGCTACAACACCCAAATAGATTGCATAACACTCATGATACACTTCCTTCTCTCTTGCAGGACAAAATGGCGCATAGCCGGAGGTAACAACCCCTAATGGCGGGGGACAGAGATGGCTGAATGTCCCTATCCTGGTGGAGGAGACATTGTCTGATATCATTAGAGCAGCCATGACTGAGGCCGTGGACAGTAGCGGAGCTGAAATCTTCGACAATGACAGTATCTTCATACCTAACTGTCCTTCTCACATTCCACTTCTTCTTCATTGCACAATCTCCTCTGATTTACAAGCTCCAGGTGGTATAATCTTCCACCTCTTGCTTTCTCCCTCCCCATGATCTCCCAATCAACCCAACACCACCCCCACCCCCCCCAATGCCCACCCATGACCATTCTCTTGTGCCTTTCTCCTATCAAATACCCAAGAACTGCAAACTGGTCAGACGGTGAAGTCTTGTGCTTACACTCACAGTCACCAGCTCAAATACTGACATTGCACATACTTTAGAAATGGATTTTGTAAGTGATGAGATGCTAGTGTTATAGCAGTCCAGCAATTTGTCCTCTAACACACTAAGAAGATTGCTGAGGCACTACCCTAGGAGAATGGCTGTGGCTCTCCTCTCTCAGGATGATAGTCCTCGTCCTCCCATCAGTGGCAACCCCCAAGTACCAGTCCTCCAGCCAGCCCATACTGCTGCCACCCATGCTGAGATGGTGTTGCCCAAAGCCGGGCTCAAGATCACCCTACAAGGCCATCTGCAGTCTGCTTCACTGGAACTCAGCAGCTATCCACTAGCCATGCTGCAGCTCTGGTCTAGCACTGTGTAGGAGCACTAAGCCAGGCAAAAACACACAGGAGACAAGCACCAAGGAAATGCACAAGGATGATTATTAATATTTTTATAAATAAAAATGAAATAATTTGTATAAACCAAATATAAATTTGCTTTGGAATATTTATTTTACAGTGGCTTTTATTTTTGCAATGGTGGACAAGCCGACACTAGAATAGACAGAAAGACAAGTAAGTCAAGGTTTGGGACTATTGGTGAATGGCAAATTGGGGTTTGCATATACTGGTTTCACAGCTGGCTGAGTTGTTCATCATCAGCCTGAGTATAATGGGGCTGTTTAGGTTGCTTCTTCCTGTCCTCTTCCTCATCTCCTTCGGTTGCTCACCATATAGCTGGTGGCAAGGGCTGCCCCTGTTAATGGCAACGTTGTGCAGCATGTATCAGACCACCATATATTTTGATGCCTGCTCTGCCAAGTGTTACAGGGCTCCTGCAGAGCAGTTCAAACAGTGGAAGCATTGTTTCAACACGCTAATGCTCACATTCTGTCTGGCAGTGCAGTTCTCATTCTATTCTGTGTGTGCTTGGAAAGTGCAACAGACTCAACAGCTATATGGTCAAAGGATAACCTTTGTCACCCAGGAGCCACCGTTTGGTTCGTCATGGTGGCTTGAATGAAAAAGGCACAGTGAGATACTGCAAATTTAAGGTATCACCCTTCCTTCCTCTACGAGTAGCTTGCCCTCTGCTCATTCCACCAATATTCCAAGGGAAATACCTACTACTGCACCCATGTTTGGGAGCAACTGGATTGTGCAAAAGCCTTGGAAGTCAGGAGCAAGGCCTTCACCACATGCCACACCACTTGCTGTAAACTTTAGCAACTTTAAAAATTCCAGAAAGCACCAAAGACACAGAGGCCTGAATTTCATGCTTGGCTTGTGCGTCAAGTTGGCGGGCCCAGAAGTAGATGCGAAATGCGCTTCTGCCCGCAATTGGCCCCCAAACGCAATTTCATGCCTCAGCACTGCCAGTGGGGGCGGGAACCAACAGAAGTGAGGGTGCAGATGGGTACTTCTGGCAAGCTCCCTGAAGGCAGACAGCGGCTTTTGAGCTGCCTCAGGGAGCTGCAGGCCTGTACAGATTAAATGAGAAGAAAAAAATGCAGCCAACTGTGTCTATGTAACACATTCAAGCACCTGACAGAAGAACTCAAAAAAACATTGGTCCCCAGATATCATTTTTATTATATTTCACTCCAGACATTTCATCCCGCCCTTGGATGGGGTTTTGTTAAAAACAGGCTGCCCATCCACCAGTTCTGCCCACGTGATGAGATTGAAATTGCATGGGCAACGTAAAAACATGGACAATAGGGATTGCAATGGGTTTAATTAGCCCTTTAATTGTCTGGCCATGGCTTAGAGTCCTGGTGACCTCAATATTGCTTGTGCGCGCGATAATGTCGGGATGCACGCCCGACGTTATTTCGTAGAATTTCATGTGCGTTAGGGTTGGGCATGCGCCTGCCCAATCAAGGTAAGTTTCTGGCCAGAATCACATAATTTTTACAGTGCAGGAGGAGGCCATCTGGCCCATCAAGTCTGTACAATCATAGCAACAAGCAGTAGAAGTCTATCAGTGGTGAAGCTGAAAGTTGATGATATCTTCAAATGGCACTGATGGTGGTCCTTCCTGCTGCTGAACACGTGTTCAGGCTTGTGTGATTAAGAGACACACTGGTTGGAGTGTTGAGCTCCAAAATCCAGTTTTGGTCTCTTTACTTAAGAAGGGATACACTTGCATTGGAAGCAGTTCAGAGAAGGTCCACAAGGCTGATTCCTAGGAAAAAGGCATTGTCTCATGAAGAAAAGTTGAGCAGGTTGGGCCTATACTCATTGGAATTTAGAAGAATGAGCTGTGATCTGCTTGAAACATAAAAGGTTCTGAGCAGACTTGACAGAGTAGATGTTGAGAGAGGATGTTTCCCCTCTTAGGGGAATCTGGAACTTGGGGACACAGCTTTGCACAAAGGTGGTAGTGATTGGGGAAAAGGACATTTTAATGGCAGATTTTCATGCTGTATCGTCGCATTCCTGCGTGTCCCGCCTCATTAATCATGCATTCCTGGGAAACATGCCGGGTTGGTGGCAGGGTGACCTCTGATTTGTCCAACCTGATGTCACCTCAGGCCTTCAGTATTCTGGGCTCCATATTTAAAGAGCGTCCCTGCATAGAGCTGGCATTCGCTTAGGCATTGGAAGCTGCTGCAAAGTCATGCCTGCCAAAGGGAAGAAAAATGCTGCCCCCAAATTTAGTGATGCCTCCATTGAGCACCTGGATGCTGGATGCTGTGGAGACCTGCCGGGAAGTTCTCTACCCCTGCTCCGGGTGAAGACCAGCAAGCAAGGTGACCAACTCAGCATGGGAGGCAGTGGCAGTGGTTGCCAGCGCTGACGCCCTGCAAAAGAAGACAGCCACCTAGTGCCAAAAGAGGATGAATGATCTCCTCCATTTTGCCAGGATAAGTCATCTTTCTCATCACTCTCAACTCTCACACTTATAAACCCATCACACATCTACAGGGATCTCACTCACTGCCAGCTTAAGGGACATTACCATTCACTCTCACACACACACCTTCATCTGTCTTTCAGATCATGTCCTTATCCCATCCATGGTACCACTCACCACCCACACATGCCAGGCATCCTTCTCATCTGGCCGACAGGTGTCCTGCTTACACTCCCTCCATTGGTATTCATGTAGGACAAGCTGGCACACAAGAAAAACGAGAGTTCGCAGACTGGTGAAGGAATGCCTTACATCAAGGTCCTCACAGACCTTGAAAATAGTCATTCAGCTGGCCGGAGACATTCTGGGCCGTTCCTGTGCTGATGCTGAGGTCGGCAGTTCTCAACCAAGTGATGATCCAGCAGTGCAACATTCATCAGGAAACCGTGCTCTGAGTCAGTTCCCCTGTTCCGCAGTCCCCTGCCATGCGCTAATTATCTCTCACTGCTTTCACAGGCACATCTGGGAAGCAGATGAGGGTGTCCATGACCCAGGTCCTTGACTCAAGCCCTGAAGGCACCTTGGAGGAAGAATCTGATGACACCCTAACTGAAGACCCATTACAGCACTCACCCATACCTTCCACCAGCGCAGAGACACATACCTCAGTGGTACCTAGTTCTAGAGTAGCCCTGGGGTCACAATCTGGTGAGCATATCACACTGTCTGATCCACAGAAGGCGGCGGCAGGGACTTCCCAGGGTGCTGGCACTCGGAGGACAGTTGGAGGCAGGAATCTTCTGAGTCCAAATCATATCAGGAGCCTCTGGACTCAGACATACCTCAGTTGCGGCAGCTGCAATGGCAAACTCGGGAACATCAGGAAGGGATGTCCACAGCACTCCTCAGATTGCAAGGCACGATGGAGGACTCCAACTGCCTTTAGTCTGAGGTGATAGCGCCAGCATGCCAACATACTGAGGTCAGCACTGACAAAGGATGGCAGCCACCATGGAGACCTTGGTCCAGGACATTGTTCCTGCACTGCTACGTAGGTTGATCTCCATCGTTGATGCCAAAGCTGGCCTCCAGCAGTGTCAATGTGAGAGGGGTGCGGTACAGCTCAATCACACTCCAGGTTACCCTTCTTCTCAAGGAGTCAGCCAGGGGCCCTCAGGCACCCATAGGGACTGGAGGTGCACACCCAGGAGCCATCCACCCAGGCGACTCCAGGAGTCTCTGACCCATCCTAATCACCTCTTCCTGTGACTTCAGCAGCTCCAGCTCCACAGACCGAGGAGTGTGTTACTTCCACACAGCAGGACCCCGAAAGCCGGCTGGGGCCCTCCAAGTCTTAGCTCTCCAGAGGATGTATGTCAAGGTCATCACAGACAGGGTGTAGCAGTCAGCAGGCTGCCTCTGCCTCTGCTGTGGATGTCTGGGGAGCACCAAAATATAGTGGCAGGGTTAGGAAGGTTAAGAAGTTGTAGTTGCACAGCCTGGGCAAGGGTGTTAATCACTTGTACTTAATGTTCGCTATTGCAAATAAACTCCCAAGAATCTCTCCTTGCCTATGGCTCCTTGAGAGGAGGCTGTATCTCTATATGACCCTGATCACAGAGCACAAGCGAGCTGCCCTCAGCCAAACAGGAGTCAGACATTCACAGAGGCTATGTGAAGATCAGTGGAGTGTCCTCACTCACTGTGGAATGTCATCATCATCCTCCTGGAATCTCGTGACTATTAGAGCCTCCATGTGTCTCCATGACATGAGCCTGAGCACTGAGGGTATGTGCGCTGCCATCAGCCACACAGGAGTCAAACATTCACAGATGCAAGGTGAGGATGCCAGGACTGTCCTCAATGCATCTCATCATCATCCTCCATGATTCTTGCGGCTATGAACTCCTGCCTCATCTGGACAGTGCAATGGCCTCTTCACCGGCATCCTCGCCTTCGAGGACCTCATCATTGTAATCCCCTTTGATATCTGCCTCATCGGAGGATGTGTGCAGCTCTTCCATCTCCTCATCAGCCAGGTCCTCCCCCCATTGCAGCACCAGGTTGTGGGGCATACAGCAAGCGCCAATGATGCGCTACACCATCTGGGACAATATTGCAATGCTCCACTGGACCTCCAATGCACCAGAACCTCATTTTCAAAATGCCTATCATTTGCTCCACCAAAGTCTGGGTCGTGGCATGAACCTCAATGCACCGTTGCCTTGATGCAGTCTGAGGCCGCCACCCAGGCGTCATCAGCCATGTCCTCTGTAAGTAGCCCTTGTACCTGAAGAGCCAACCCTGCAGCCACTGGCCCCTGGAAGATGTCAGGGATCTGAGACCTTCTAAGGATGTAGGAGTCATGGACGCTCCCTGGGAACTGTTTGCAGACCTGTAGGATGTGTTTGTGGTGGTCACACACCAGCTGAACATTGAGCAAGTGGAAACCCTTGTGACTGATGTAGTTGACTGCTTGTTGCCATGGGGATCGAAGCATCACGTGAGTGCAGGTGATGGCGCCTTGAACCTTTAGGAAAACTGAGATCTGCACAAATCCCAGAGCTCTTGCTTCTTGGCTTTCCTGGTCCTAGGTGAAATACACAAAGCTCTGTGCCTTCACGAAGATGGCATCTCTGACCTCCTGGATACACTTGTGTGTGGAGGCTTGCGAGATCCCACACAGGTCACCTGTGGAGCCCTGGAAGGAACCACTGGCATAAACATTGGCAGCCCTGAAGGCAAAAAAAGTTCAGACCAGTACTCTTTATTTCCTAGCTTTTACTGTTTTTTCCTTCTGGAAGTGGATGCCCTCCATGTCCCCATGGCACCAAATCCTGCAGCAGGTGGCATATGTGATCGACCAGTTCCCTAGATATGTGCAATCTTCAGCAACACCGGTTCTTGGTCATCTGCAGGAATGACAGGTGCCGTCTATATACCCTGGGTCTAGCCATCGCTCATAGGTGCCTTGCTTGCTGTGGATCTTCAGCAGCATGCCTCTTCGTCTTGAGGGAGGTGCTCCTCCCTTTGCTGAGCCAGTACTCCACCACTCTCTTCTTTTTCTTCTCTGGTCTCTGTAAGCCATGAGGCATTCTGCTAAATCACCAGGCTCCATGATCCTGGCGTTCCCCTCCTGCAGAATCAAAGAGAAAGATGCATGGGTTAGCATGGGTGTACTAAGAACGTCTTTTGGCTAAGTTTGAAGTCCCCTTAATGCATCTCGGAGAGTGCTGGCCACCACTTGGATGGCCAAAGTTTAGTGCACTTATTGGCTGTCAGAAAACCCTGCCCACCTCCTCCCCGCTCCGCTTGACCAATTGACAGCAACTTCAGCCACTGGACTGCATGCTGTGCTTTCAGCCCAAGCTCAGGTTTTCTCCTAGTTCATATTGCTTTCAGCTTGAACTATGAGGGGCACTGGTTCAACCTTAATAAAGACATTGCAAGGGGCTGTGAGCACCTCCACAGACTGCGCCAATGGCACCTTTCGCAAGGGGATTGTACAACTTGCCCAGTCAGCCAATTGCTGTGCTACCCCTAAATCGCACAGCAAGTTGCAGTCTGTGCCTGAGGGGTGAAAAGTTCGGGAGGATTTGGTGGCACTTTCATGCTTTAGTGTTGCTTGAGTGGGCAGAAAGGCTTCAGAGGCCTGACTCCAAGCATGTCAATGGAGCTGCTGCAGAATGGTCTCAGCTGCAGGAGAATGCTCACTTTGGACAAGCTTTTCCAAGTGAGAGGCTGCTTCCCTCTCAACCTCCCCCACCCCAGCACATGTATTTCCTTCAGTATGCTTGTACTGCCTTGCCGCCAACCCCACCAGCCTGTGCTTGAGTATTTCCTTCAGTCCTTGCCCCCCACCAACCCCCTACCCGCCACACCCTGGCCTGCACTAGAGCCCTTGCCCTAGCACTGCACTGAAATGCAGCTGGGAAAAAGCAACTTGCCTGTGCACCCCGTGAATGCGCAGTGCCACTTATTTGATGTCCTATGGGCAATGCACACAAGAGCTGCACAAGGATGTGTGGACTCACCTCTGAGTTCCCTTCGAAGTTCAGATTGCCAGGTGCATGCCTTTTAAAGGCAATTGTGAAACATGCTGTTCTGAAGTCACACTGAGGTGGGTGGTAAATTTGACGTGGGAGGATGATTCCAGCGAGTAAGGCTTATAATCAGATGCCAATGTATTAAAATGGCGTTCCCGATGTGCGGCAGTGTGAAACGCGGCCTGCCACCGACGGGTGGAATGGACGATCACAAATAGGTTTCACGACGGCATTAAACCGATTTTTGGTCTTTTCACCATATTGTCCGCCCCACCATGATACCCGACGCCAACGGGCCGGAAAATGCTGGCCACAGTTTCAAAGGGGTTTCCCATTTAAGATGAAGAGGAAAAGGAATTTCTTCTCTCAGAGGGTCACTGATCTTTGAAATTCACTATCCCAGAGAACAGTGTCGGCTGAATTAGACAGATTTTTGATACAAGGAAATTAAAGGCTATGGGGAACAGGCAGAAAATGGAGTTGAAGCCACAATCTGATCAGCCATGAACTTACGGAATGACAGAGTAGGCTTGAGGGGTCAAGTGGCCTATTCCTATCTGTCATGTCCCAATGTTCCCATGTAAAATTACACCACTGCAGTAAATTAAGGGTCACTTGTTGATTGATGTCGTGGACCATGGATTTGCCTACTCTACATACTTCCAGCCGATGCTCACTGTCGAATGCTCTCACCAATAGAGTGCCTGGTGCAGTTTGCTTAGAAATGTGTGTTTTACTGAGATAATTCCATGGCAAGAATATATTGTGTTGCAGGTTCATTGAGAATTGGATGTAGGTGAGTTGTGTGTAGCATTTACTCTCTAGTTCAATGCTGTGGTCTCCCCATTCATCAGGCTGTCAATTTTCATTATATCATGGCACAAATTTTGTATTCTAGGAAAGAAGCCTAACTTCAAATGAAAACGTAGTGCAACTGTATCACAGAAATAGATAATGCGCAATAAAAATATCAGAATCAATCATGAAAATGTAATAATTTTCAGTTAAGTCACATTACATTTTTTTTAACGTGATGCAAATGTTAAGAGTTGCTAGAACAAATGGGAGATTTTTGGGTTTTTTTCAATGTTATAAATTTGCATCTTTCTCTAGTTATTATCCTACTCCCTTCAAGCCCTCTCTGAGCTCATCTTGTCCATGAGATCCGGTATATGTTCCCTTAACCCTATTCCACCAGACTCATTTTGGGGCCCCATCTCAGCTGATATTGTTAACAGCTCTTTCTCATCGGGTACTACTCTTACTTTATTCAAATCTACAGCCATCACCTCCTCCTCAAAATAAAAGCACCTTTGACTCTCTTGTCTGCAAGTCACTGCCCCACCTCCAGTCTGCCTTTTCACTTCAAAGTCCAAGAAACTGCTATTGTCTCTCAACTCCGTGTCAATCCTTCCTTGAATTTAATGCTTAAATCCCTTCAATCAGGGTTTCACTGCTGCCAAAGTTCTGAAACAGCCCTTATTAAAGTCACAAATACAGCCTATGTTACTGTGAGAGTGATAACCTATTTCTCCTCGTCCTCCTCAAATGTCTGCAGTCTTTAATATGGTTGATCACACCATCATCTCCTGACGGCTTTCCTCCATCATCCACCTGGTTCTTTTCTTATCTATTCAGCCGTGGCCAGAGAATCATCTGCAATAACTTTTCTAACCACTCTCTCATTACCCCTGGAGTTCTCCAGGAATCTATCCTTGCCCCTTTCTATTTCTAATCATGCTGTCCCTCGTAGGCATCATCGGAAAACATGACTTCTACATGTACACTGATCAATCCCTGCTCTACCTCACTACCATCCCTTTTGATTCCTCCACCGTCTCAAACCTGTCATACTGCTCGATCAGCTTCTAGTTATGGATGAATAGGAATTTCCTCCAACTAAATATTAGGAAGGCCGAAGCCATTGTTTTTAGTCTGCACCACATGACCCTTTCCCTAGCCACCACTTCATCCCTCTCCCGGACAATCGTTTGATACTGAAACATACTGTTCACACACTTGAATTCATATTTGACCCTGAGATGAGCTTCCAACCATAAATATGCACTATCACCCAGACAGCCTACTTCCATTTCTTTAACATCCCCAGAATCTGCCCCTGCCTCAGCTCATCTGCTGCTGAAACCCATCTTCCTTCACGTCTATGTGACCTGCAGATTTGACTATTGCAATGCTATCCTGGGCATCCTCCCATCACCATCCTCCATAAGCTTGAGCTCATCCAGGGACCTGAGCCTAACTCGCATTAAGCCCAGTTCACCCATCACTCCTGTTCCAGTGGCTTCTTGCCCAGCAAAACCTCACTTTTAAAATTCTCATCTTTGTAATCTCCTCTGTCCCTGCTACTCTCTAAGATCTCTGCTCTCCTCAATTCTGGTCTCTTCATGCATCACTGATTTTAATTGCTCCATCATTGATGGTGTACTTTGAACTCCCTAGGCTCCAAGCTCTGGGATTCCTTCCCTAAGCCTCTCCACCTCTCTTTCCTCCTTTAATATACTCCTTAAAACCTCCCTCTTTGACCAAGCTTTAGCTCATCTAAAATTTCTTAATGTGGCTAGGTGTCAAATTCTATTTGATAATTTTCCTTTGAAGGGCCTTGAAACATTCTACCATATAAATGCAGGTGTTGTTACATCGTGAGCGTAAATTTGACTAAAACATGACTTCTACCATCAATGCCTCTGGAAGGCCTCATGGTTCTGTGACATTTTGTTAGTTCACTCTTATTGTCCATCATGAGTTACCCTGAAAAGGCCTTTTGCTTGAATCACTGCAGTCCTTCTCATCATAATGCTCCCAATAATGATTAATGATGCTTTCAGCCGAGTGCACTTTGTGGTAGTTGTTTATACAAATGGGTGGTGCAATAGCTCACTTCAAAGGCCATTAAGAGCCAACCACACCATGTGAGACTAGGGTCAAGGCTAGGTAGGGTTAGCAGGTTGTCCTCCCTGAAGGACTTTAGTGAACTAGTTGGAGTTTTATGCAAGCCCAGTTTGATAAAATACAAGTCAAGTTTTTTCCTTCTTTACATCAGGGCAGAGAAGCAGAGGAATAAAAACTGGTCCTTCAAATCTAAATGAACAAATATACATTTTAGCATCCCAAAACTAAAACTGATTTTTTTTAAATTATGGGATTTATAATAGAATATATTAGTGGCTTCAGCAGTAAGATCATGTGGATTTAGTAGTTAACCCATGAAAAACTGTAATGACTGCAGATTCTCTTCTGTTCATAGCTGACCCAGTGTAATTATGTAGCTGCCTTTTTGCTGTGACCACAAGATACAAGTATTGGGAAAGAACATACATTTCAAATGCCTTCAGTGGATTATCAGTCCTCAACAATGACCACTAGTGGAATATGCATTGCTATTGTTCCCATAGTAACAAAATATAAAACTAAACACCTTCTTCATTGTAAGCATGGATTGTGTTAATCAGGCCATGACTTTCCTTTTTCCCCTCTGCTTCATCATTGTTTCAACTAAATTGCACACTCATCCCTCAGCCTACCACCTTGGGATGATTTCCAATTCACATTTTCTAATTTGTGGCTAATATTGAGGGCAAAAATCTTATTTGGCTGACTGGAATGAGCCCCTGCTGCACTACATGGTAGCAAGGACTCATGCCCCTATGACATACCAGGAGAATACAAATGTACATATGCAGAAATTGGATGAAGAAAGTTTCTCCAGAACACAGTCAGAAATTGTGTGAAATTTTACTACCACAAATCAAATTCCTTCCCCCCCCCAACCCTGCTAACAACAACAGTCACTGGAGAATATGGATTCTAAGCCTCAAGGAATTGGATCCTACCACACCACCACCCCTCTCTCCCACCTCCACACTCACATTGCTAGATCAGTGATAATCGTCAGGATAAATATACAAATATTTCTAACAAGGTGACAGGTGGAATTTAATCAAACTATACTGACAATAGTTTAATACCTTGCTCCTCTATCACCAAGAGAATTGATGGTAAAGAAGGTGAAATATTACCTTGTCTCCAATGAATCTAAAGGCAGATGCCAGTTACTTCGTTACCATTTATTACAATATCAGGATGCAACAAAATGCAGTGTACCTATACTTTGTAAAATTTTACTCTTCAAATGGATAGGGCAAGGTGACCCTCATCCAAAGTCATTAGAACTACGTAGAATCCAACAGAACTTGAAATGGCCAAATTTGGATCAGTTTGAATTTAGAATCAATCACTTCAATTAAAAATACAGTAGTAAAAACCTTTTATTACATTTACTAGATCACATGGTGAGCTATCAAGCCAGTTTATACAATGCAATAGAAAGCTGGAAAAAGTGGATATATTTTGGCTGTTTCAAATAATGTTATGATCTATGTAACATACCTTATTTACATATCAAACTTTCCATTTCTTTTCTCCTTCCAAAGGATCAGGCCAATTTTGCTCTATCCATAAAAGAATTTAGTGCTAAACTCTCACAGACCTTTCGATAATACACTTCTGTATGTGAAAAGGGTCGAGTTTATTTGAATTGCTGGCTGCTTCAATATCGTAAATATATTTACTGTGCTTGTACAGTTTCAAAGGCCAGGATTTTCCAGTCCTGCCAGCAGCGGGCATTGTTATGGGCAGGGTGGGAAAATTTGGAGATGGCCGCTCTTCAAATTTTCCCATCCCACCCACAACGATGCCCACTGCTGGCGGGACCAGAAAATCCCATGCATAAAAAACTTGATTCTAACTTAATTTCAATTCACATTTTTAAAATTATTCAATATGCTGTTATTTCCATCATTCATTTAAATAGGCTCAAGCAAAATTGCACTTTATCAACAGATTATTGTTTACCAAGGACAAAGTAGGATGGGTTTGTGTTCCCCAATGCACCACAGATTCAGTAATCAAAGGTTCAGATTCATTACTATGCATCAGAATTATTTTAAGACACAAAAATTATACCCATTCATAGCAACTTTATCATTATTAGGATTCTTTACGTAATAACAACAAGCACAGGATAAAAATGCAAGATTTTGAAATGATTGTGTTGTATCCATAGCTGTTAAACTTATTCTGAAACACACTCGGTACAGTCAACGTATAATGGGATGGAAAGGGTCAGCACCAGTAGCACAAAATGGGCTGTTTTATACCATTGCCCAATTCTCTTCCTTACTGAAGTCAAAAGATAAGAGAAGCAGTGTAAACAGGCTACTGATCCACTATCAGCTCATTTTGCGCTCCTGGCTTGAGCAATTTTACCCCAACTATTTTACAAGTTGATAAGCACATTTTTAGCATTTCAGGCACACTGTAATACTTGAGTATTCAAACTATGAGGAAGACTCCCAAGAAGCCTCAGTAATTGCCATTGTAAAAAGCTGGAACGAAGATATACATAGAAAACAGCAGAGACCTGACTGAATTTGATTAACAATAAGAAAGGTGCTCTTAGTATGCTGAAAAATAAACAACTCTATAAACTAAACTAAATTTCACAAATGCCCCACATTTCTGGGGCATATATTTTTTTTATTTATCCAAAATATAAAAAGCCACCTTCAATCAAGTTGATGACATTGCTCCTAGGAATAAAAGTCCCTGCTATATGAATAGTTATTGAGGATTTTACCGATTAGAAAACAAATAATTTTTGCAAAGGACTTACTGTTTCTCTTAACTACTACACTTCTCTGGTATACAGTTAATATAATTTACAGTGACTCACCTTCCCAATATGATTTAAATAATTAAACTACTTTGAATAGAAGAGAAGGAATTTTGATGCTCACCTTGAGTTGTTACTCTTCCTCTAGTTCTGTTACATACTGCGAATGGTTCTCTGGTGACTTGCCATGCGTTTTGCTGAGGTGAAGTTTTACTGCGTGCTTGCTAGCAAAAGTTCGATTGCACAGATTACACTGGAACTTGCTGCCTGTGTCCTCATCTGCTACCAACGGCCCTGTTGGCTTCTCAGATGTCACCTTTGACACTTCTTGCTCCCCTCTGGCATGCTGTACAGAAATTTTTGCCATATCTTTCATAGTGAAGCCCAAATGGGATTCTAAATGACCAATATAAGTGGAAGGAGTCCTAAACTGGGAGGCACAATCATTGCAGTAGAAAATCGGGTGTCCTGTGTCTAAGTTCTTAAGGAATTTTGTTCCACCTGTCTTTCTTAGTTGATATTTTACATTGGCAAGCCAGTGACTTATGGTAGTCATGGTGAGTCCAGTAAACTTTGAAATATGCATGCGGTCTTGTGGACCTAGATCTGATAATAGATATTTGCCTTCACCTGTCTGCCAAAGACTGGCAGCAAATTGGGCCTGCAGAATGAGAAGATGCTGGGGATTCCAGTTTGACTGCCTACCTTTTCTTTTCTGAACTGGTAAAAATTCCATTGACACATCTTCAAAACTCCTCACATCAGTCTCTAACCTCTCTGTTGTCACCTTTGATGAGGTAGAAGGTTTTGGTGTTGTACCTTTAGGGAGGACTTTCACCATATCAGCAATATCAGATAAAGCATGTTTGGAAGGTAATGAAGTAAAGGATTTGACCGGGTTTGACTGGGCAGTTTTGTCACTCTTAGATTTGGTGAGATCTATTGGTTGATCACTGCTTTCAAAGTAATATCGATCAGCAAGATTAGTTGGTTTTACTAAACTCGGTGGTGAAGCTGATTTCTCCAACAAACTTTTATTGAGTCTACATAACATAGTTACAGGGTCTGAACTTGAATTAAGGGGCTTGGCAGCTTTGCCAAGATGAGTGTTCATGATAGACTGCAATGCACTAAGTGGACTGACAGAAAGTTGTTCAGATGGGTGGTCTGTGATAACAGTCATTCCAGAGCAACCATTGGGTAATGAAAAATTTGGAGATCCGTCACTTTTTACAGGTTCTTTCTTGATGCTTTCCTTTGTTTCTTCAGCATCTTTCAAACAAGGTGAATGTGTCCTTGGCAGCTCAGGGGGAGTCTCTGTTTTTATTGGGCTCTCACTTTCCATCTTACATGGTGAAACTATCCCAGACTGAAGATTTAACTTTGGATCCTTTTTCTCAATATCACTTTCTTCCAATTTGGATGAAAGCTGTTCATGAGATGGACTAATCGGTTCTTCCTTAATTTGGTCATTGTTGGGTTGAAGGGGTTGGTTTTGGCTACTTGTAATAACAGAGAAATACCTGACTTTTGGAGCTATTGGTTTCAGGTTTGGCTTAACTTGTAATATTTGAGTACCGAGTTGCACAGGTTTAATAATCCCTGGAAGCTGATAGGCAGCATGGATACTGGGATAAGCACTCCAGCTAGGGCTCCCAGTTTGGGCTTTGTTGATGGCTGAAGTAACAGTATTTTCAAGTGATTTAAGAATATCACCACCCACCTTTGAGCTCTCTTCTAGATCTTCTTCTCTTATGTATTGATACTGAAGCGTGGGATCAAAAATCTTCTCTGGGTTGTCATCTTTGCAATCATCTTTATCTTTATGCTGTTTCTCCATATCCTCTGTCATCTCTTGCTTCTCTGCATGGGTTTTGTTATCTTCTGATACTGATGGTGTCAATGAATCAGGAGGCAATTTGCTGACTGGTGCCAAAGGTTGAATTTCATTCGATGGTCCTTCTGTGACTGACTGTGCTTTGTCCACAGCCAAAGGGTCAAAAACAATCTGTTTTCCCTTTTTTGATGCAGAGTTTGTTACCTTAAGAAAGTGCCCTGTTACCATCATATGAGCTGTGAGCTGCTGTAATGTATCATGGGAGCTTCCACATTCCATGCACTTCAGGATTTGGGACTTACAGGCTTCGAATTGCCAGGTATAGCTGGCACCATTTTGATAGCCATAGCGATTGTTAGATGACACATAGGGGTTTGAATTCTTCTGCGCTTCACCTGCAAATGTCCCTGCGACTCCAGTTGTTGAATCTGGTGAACAAGGCTGGTTAACTTCATGCTGGGCTCGTTTTTTAGTGGGAGGGACTAACTTTGATCCAATAGGTGGCATTGGTTCCTTCAGAGGCACTTTCTGGTAATGTTTTGTTTTAATCATATGAACACTCAAATCTTGAAGGGAATCAAATGAATGACCACAGTACATGCACTTTAAAACTTTCTGGGCATCGTGCATTCCATCAATGTCCTGCAAAGCCCGTTTTCGTGACTTTGTCCAACTGCTGCTATGGTCCACATCTTTCTCGTGGTTATCATCTTGGTAATGTCCTGTATCATTCATGTGCACAGTTAGCTCCACCAAAGTGTCATATGCTGCACTACATTCCCTGCAGCGAAACCTACTGGCACCTGTGAAAACAGTCCCAAATAACTTGTTATTTTGCCTGTACAACTGCACTGAACTGAAAAGATTTGGTTTAGGCACTGGCCTGCCAGAGGATGTCTGTTGAAATGTTTTGGATAATGCATCTTGGTGCCAATCAAAACTACTTTTGGTGCTTTCATTGCTGCTTTTACAGCTTGTCCTTTCAGTCTTTGATTGTTTGAGGTCAAATCCTAGACTTGACCAATATGAATCAGATAGAAAGCTAGCATAAACAGCTCTCATTGCTCCTAAACTGTTCTGTTGGCCATTCTTCATTTCCCCATTTGATTGGTCTTCCTTTTCCTGCCCATCCCGGGAAGAAATACTTTTAAAATCAGCCAATCTGTCACTGGCATCACTTATGTGTGATTCACACTCTGCATCCTGATTGGACATTGCACTAACTGGAGAATTCTGGTAGCTGTAGCTGCCTTTGCTTTCTTCCTCCTCCTCCTCTTCTTCTTCAGTGCACATGTAACCATTGCCTTGTAACTCCTCAGCAGAAGGGCTGGCATCTTCTCCGACTCTCAGTTCTCCTGTCTTCAAATCTTCATCTGGGACATAAACTGAAATGCAAAAAATATTGAAACTGTAATCAGCAGTTATTGAATCTGAACAACAATCAGCATCACTGACACAAAAATTGGATTCCTGCCTACACCTTCCCCAGTAATCTTCAACCTAACTGTCAACACCTAAGTTACATCACCATCTTCTGCACATCTGCTGAACAAGCCTTCTTACTTTCACTCATTGCTCAGCAAGTCCATTTTTCTCCTCCTAGTGCAAAGCCTTCTTATTCATGCAAGAACAAATGATCGCAAGGAGATGAGAGTGAAGATAGATTCAAACTATTTCTCTGTAAAAGAGTAATGCATGAAACATAATATTACCTTAAAAAAAACACTTACTTCACAGGAGTTCTGCATTCCACATAGATTTTTTTGTTGAAGCCATTTTTTTTATTGGTTAAAGGTAACAAAATCTAATATTTCACTGCATACTATTAAAATTTAGTATTTCATTTCTTGGTCAGCTTTGTCCACATTAAGATGAGGGATGTCAATGGAAATTTTTACACTGTCATCATCAAGCATTTTCAGGCAGGTACAGTACGGCCAGAGGCAAACTAGAGCTATTGCTCTACCGGTTCCATAACATGCCCTAACCTTGATATCAGAAATGATCTTCTGACTACACCAATGTGATATGCCTGGCAAAATTATACTTATTATAGCCTTATTTATCTAACCAGTTTACCTAATACAAATTACTACACCTGTT
This sequence comes from Carcharodon carcharias, assembly GCF_017639515.1. Classification (NCBI taxonomy): domain Eukaryota; kingdom Metazoa; phylum Chordata; class Chondrichthyes; order Lamniformes; family Lamnidae; genus Carcharodon; species Carcharodon carcharias. The sequence goes on from NC_054480.1 coordinate 54,397,953, forward strand.
TCATATATCAGCCACCTTCATTTTTTTTGCTCTTGAGGTCCAGAAAGGAATGCAACAAGGATAGTTATCTCTTGGTATTGATTAGTGTTACTGGCGGCACAGATAAAATTGGAGACATTACTGGAGTACAGGTGGGTAAATTAAGGATTTTCTCTACCAACAATCATGATTTGCCAACCCAGATTCAACAATAATTAAATATGAACTTCTGCACAAAAACAACAAAATTTCAGATGACACCACTCTTTGGGGAAGGGTTCTACTAGTGTGAGAAGCTTTGGCACTGATATTCAGTGCTTACATTTTGGATGGACAAGGTTGCTCTGATCTAGAGCTGAGCTAGATAGATTCTTGATTAACAAGGGGGTGAAAGGTCATCAGGGTAGGTAGGAATATGGGGTTGAGTTACAATCAGATCAGCCATGATCTTATTGAATGGCTGGGCAGGCTTGAGGGGCCGAGTGGCCTACTCGTGCTCCTAATTCATATGTTTGTGTGTTCGTATTTGTTAACTCAGGGGAGGGGTTAGATGGGGCCCAAGGCGAACAATAAATTGACCCAACCTTGGCAGAATGAAGCACGGGAGATTTTAACTCTGGGCCTCATCTGCATAGCATCAGCCAATCTCCCATTCAAATTTAGCAGGAAGTGGATCAGCAGACAAGAGAGGAGTTACCATATGGTAAATGGTCCAACACACAGATACGATACCAGAAGATGTTTGGGAGGGTTTCGTGATCAGGGTTAGAAGCAGGACGTAGACCAGGGCAGAAGAGGACCTAGCTTTCCTTGTGGAATCCGGAGAAGCAGTCCTGCTGCCCCTAGGCTTCACTTGGAAAGGCAACTGTACTTTTTTGCGCCTTTACTGACTTTGACTTCTCTTACCAATAGGTTAGCCTGTTAGGAAAGCCACAGCCACTTTTCTGCACAGGCCTCGGGTTAAAATAGCCATTGGATGATGTCATTGGAATCCAATATATATATTTGAAGAAGGATCCTGCAGATGGGTGTCTTTCTATTCTGCTCAGAAAAGCAGGTTGAAACTGGAATCTGTGGGAAGACAATTTGAACTTGACTGTTAAGATCCATATGTGATCTTAACTGCCCGTCTAGGGCGTTGAGATGCAACCACAGCAGTTCAAGTGTTCCAGAGATCTCACTAGTATCATGTATGGTTGCTCCAGTCACAGCACTGTGGAACACCAACAGTCACATTTCCTCTGACATGATGGGGATAGACTCATGAATGGAGTAGCTATTTCTCACTGATTATCAACTTACGGTTGGTTTGTACCAAGTTCTTGGCTCTTTTGTGCTGTGGACCTGTTGTTATTAGAAAAACTCGATTGGTCAAACTGATTTCATGCAGGATTCATACAGCTAGCAAAGAAGGATTTCTTTTTCAGTCTGAGCTGTATTGGAACACTGTCTTTCAGAATGGTTTGTGACACACTAAATTATCTGTTAAAAATTTGGTACGTTTAAAACAATTTTACCTAACTTTGTTTTGATTATAAGATGAAGAGCTATTCTTTTTAAGTGTAAGATTATTTCAATAAGTTGTACTGAATCACTGGCCAAAATCTTCCGTTCTGGGAGTCTAAGTTCGGTGCTGGGTGCGAAAGTGAGAGTGTTTTCTGCTGGGGGTGGGGGTGCGGTGGGATAGCTGAACACCTACAATCTTGTGCTGCTCAGCTCATCACATTTGCATCCGCGAGGAGCTCGCCAATTCTCGTGAGGAGATGGGCAGGAAATTGCTGGCTCTGCTATTTAAACATGGCACCTGGGCCTTCCAAGTCATAAGTTAAGGGCACCCGGACAGCCTGCACTATCCCCTTCCACCTTTGCCTGGTCACTACTCCACCCTTCCCCACGAACACTTTCTCCCTTCCTTGGTTGTCCTCCACGCAACTTGCACTGCCACCGTCAAGCATAGTCTGGCATTTACATATACTACCCAAAGAAGACAATATGATGGCAACTCACCATTAATCATGGAAGTCTACCTGACCAGGTGCACAACACTTACGCACAGTCGTGCATGTGGACATTCTAATTTCTTGCTAGTAGGAAACTTAATTTAGAGGAGGTACTTAATTCTGCGAGCTAGACTTTTAATGAGCATGCATGACCTGCCAATGCAAAAGGCTTCCCAACAATGTTCGTCAGGAAGCTCAACCTGTCTTTAAATTCCCAAGAACTTAATTGCTAAAGTTCATCTAGCCATGGGGAAACAGATTTTTGGCCTCTTGCCAAATTAAGTTCCCCTCTGCCCACCAAGCTTTCCATTGCCGTCGGGACTAGAAGATCCTGCTCACTGAGTCCACAATATAAACTTACAATTGGTGTAGCTGACATTGAATGTGTCTGCTTAAGGTTTTTCTTTCATCAAAGTCAAGGCTGATACATTAGAAAGTACCACATCATCTGTATATCTAAGCTTCCCCTCAAAAACATCTTAGAAAACAGTGGCACCAGACTTAATGTTTCATCAATGTTTTAATGATGGCCTCAAGAAAAACTGAAAGTACAGTGTTTATTTATCCTACACAGAGCTGAAATGGAATGGACAATGTGTTTGACAGTCAGTCATTTCATCTCCATCAAAACTTTACTTGACCTAACATTAATCCTTCAACTTCCTTCATAAGATCCTCCATTTGGTGTTTTGTTATAGCACCACAATCACATTAAACAATGTTGTAGATCAAACTGGGTCATTTCAAAATAGAGGTTAGGTTGCTTAAGGAGAAAATTTACTAAGGAACAGTATCATTGTCTTTTAAGTTGAAGTTTTACAGCAGCTCACGTGCACATCTGTGCACTATCCCTATCATTTGAAATGATATTTAATAAATGGATTGATAAGAAAGTCTGTACAGCTCACCATGTTGACCATCAGTGCTATGCCATTATCAGTGAATGGCAGGAGGGGGAGGATAGAGAGAATGATCTTCTTTTCAATTTCCTCTCCCCATGCAAAAAAGGAGAAAGGAGTCTGTTGACAACCAGAACAAAGCTGGCTTGATTGCCAATTGAAAGGGATTTGAACTGAGATGCTCTGAATGGGAGTCTAGCGTTTGATTACAAGTCTCTGCACAGAATACATTTGTGGGCCACATACATGATTAAACTGAATATTTTCAATTCTTCAGAATTTTCAATTACTACAGATTCTGAACAGACCAATAAAAAGTGATACTGCCTCTTAAATTCACATTATTTTAGTTCTGAACCATTTTGATTTATTTTAAGATATAAAATGGAAAGATTTACAATTTAGGGTGTACAGATTGTAGTCATTTCTCTTCAAATTTTTATTCGGCTTCATTAAACTTTCTCAAAAACCTTGCTATATCTTCACTTTGTTTTCACCCATCTTTCTCCGGTGAATGACTGAGCTTTATTAATTTGGACTAGCATCATTCTAAATTAATTAATCTTGTGTTAATATCAAATATACTGATATTTTCAGAACTGAATTATTAATATAACTCAACCAGCTGAAGCTGATAACAGTACTCTATATATTTCATCCACTGATAAATGCTTCATCTTCTTAGGAATACTGAATGATTTGTTCAACTTTCAAAATACTTTCATCACAGAAATTACTTGCAAAAATATGCTTGCGGGAATCTACAAGCAGAGAGAAAGAATTCAGTCTAGAAATTCAATGGCGCCACACTGGTTTTCCAGGTGTAAACAGGTGTCTAGATGCCTAATATGGGGCAGAATTTTCAGTTCGGTGGGTGGGCATGATCAACAGGTCCGGGATCAGCCAGGGAACGGACTGCCGACTGTGGTCGGCTCCCAACTCCAAATTCATGCTGGCTGGCCAATTAACAGCCATCCAGCAGAAGCACATGCTGAAAGGCTCAGCACTGCTGGGGTAGGGGCGGGAGGAGGGCTGAAGTCAGCACAGGTGAGAGCTTACAGAAAGCTCCCTGAAGGCAGAGAGCTGTCTCAGGGAGCTGAAGGCCTGAACAACCTAAAATAAAGTTCACAGAAACTGGAAAATAAGCGTCCAAGCTTCATAATCAGTCACCTGAAAATGTAGGTAATGAAAATGCTGTCCACATAAAGTTATTTTTTATTTTAATTTATAACAGAAACCTCATCCTGCCTGTGGATGAGGTTTCCTGAAAATCCAAAGGTTGCCTGGCCAATTTGCCCGCCCAACAGCTGTAATGCTGGACAGGCAATGAAAAATCTCTGGTAATTGCGCCGTTGATGGGCTTAACTGCCCTCTTAATTGTCGGCGAGTGCGCTTCTGAGTTTAGCGCGCACCCGCTGACCAAAATATTGTGTAAGTGTGCAATGACGTCGGGGCGCTCGGCCGACATCATGATGCACTGTTTCAAGCTCGAGCGGATCAGGCACGCCCCTGCCCATGCAGGGAACAATTTTCCTCATCATGTGTGGTGTGCCTATATACATTCCATGTCAGAAGAGTGATACCTAGCATTTCGATAAAGGCTCCAGTGGCCTGAAACAGTGGTTTACAGATGAAAGTAGGAGCTACAACAGCTATTTAAGGTCTCCTTCCCAAAATTCGTCTCCCCTGAATGCAGCTGGTGTTGTGCGGTTTGGCTCAGGGTAACCAAATCTACATGCAGCATTACTAGTGGATCTTAAAGAACCTGCTCAAGGCTGCCATAAAAAAGATATGTTAAGAAAAATGTTTACCTCAACGTGCAATCCTGACTACTGTTACTGGCCCCATTGGGCCCTCTCCTGATCCCAAACCCTGCCCAGCTGCTTCCCACCCCCCCAATCCCTTTCTCCCCGATTGCTTTTTAACTGTGGGCTGCTGAAAGGGAGGCAGCTGACCCCACTTAATTCTCATACAAATGTGTACTGGTCTATCGCAATATGTAGATGAGGCCTGAGGCCCAAATTCAGATGAGCATCAAGCCCTTAGTTTCTGGCACAAGCTCCCAATGCATTTCCTATCTTAGGTCTGCAAAAGGGCTGAAACAAATTTTTTGCCCCTTTCTCATATAACAAAATCATAAACTTTTTAGTTATTTGTTCACAGATAGTGAGCATCAACGGCAAGGCCAGCATTTATTGCACACTCCAAGTTGCTGTTGCGAAAGTGGTGGTGAGCTGCCTTCTTAAACTACTGCAGCTCATGTGGTGTAGGTGTAGAGATCACAGGTTTGGAAGGTGCTGTCAAAGGAGCCTTGCTGAATTGCTAGAGTGCATCTTCTAAGTGCGCACTGCTGCAACTGTGCACTGATGGAGGGAGTGAAATGTTTAAGGTAGTGGATGGGGTGCTGATCAAGAGGGCTGCTTTATCCTGGATGGTGTCATGCTTCTTGAATGAGTACAGCTCCATCAACAGTCAAGAAAATGGAGAGTATTACATCACATTCCTGACTTGTGCCTTGCAGATGGTGGACAGGCTTTGGGGAGTCAGGAGATGAGTTACTTGTCGCAGAATTCCCAGCCTTTAACCTGCTCTGGTAGCCACAGTATTTACACAGCTGGTCAAGTTCAGTTTCTAGTCAATGATGGGGAAATTTAGCGATGGATAGTGTCACCGAACATAAAGGGAAATGGTTTAGATTCTCTCTTATTGGAGATTGTTATTCTTTGGTACTTGTGCAGCACAAAGGTTACTTGTCATTTAACAAACCAAGCCTCAAGGTATTCTCCATGCAAATGCAGACAGTATCTGATGAGTTGTGAATGGTAATGAACACTCAGTAATCACCAGTGAACATCTGCACATCTAACTTTATGACGCAAGGAAGATTAGCGATGAAGCAGCTGAAGATAGTTGGGCCCTGAACTCTGCCTTAAGGAACTCCTGCATCAATGTCCTGGGGTTGAGATGATTGGCTTCCAACAACCACAAACATCTTCCTCTGTTCTAGGAATGACTCCAGCCAGTGGAGAGTTCCCCCCGACCCCCCAATTCCCATTGACTTCAATTTTGCTCAGACATGTTTGATCACTTTGTTGATGATTGGGAGTGGACTAATAGGGCATTAAGTGGCCTGATTGGATTTGGCCTGTTTTATTTTTCTTCTTTATAATCATATTTATGATTTTATGACTCAAAGTGCAAGATGAAGAGCAATCAGGCGCTAACTATTCACTGAGGTGACTAAGATGGGATTTTGAGCTAAATTGTGGGTTAGCCCACATTTAGTGCAAGGTGCTGTCTTGGTAAAGAAGTTGAAGCTTGGTCCCCTACAATATCCAGGCTTGGGCTGATAAGTGCCAGGCAGTGACCATCTCCAACAAGAGAGAATCTAACCATCGTCCCTTGACATTCAATGGCATTACTGTCACCAACTCCCCCACGATCAACATCCTGGGGGTTACCATTGACCAGAAACTGAACTGGACTAGCCAAATAAATACTGTGGCTACAAGAGCAGGTGAGACACTAGGAATCCTGCAATGAGTAACTCACCTCCTGACGCCCCAAAGCCTGTCCACGTCTACAAGGCACAAGTCAGGAGTGTGATTGAATACTCCCCACTTGCCTGGATGAGTATAGCTCTAATAACACAAGAAGCTTGACACCATCCAGGACAAAGCAGCCCACTTGATTGGCACCCCATCACAAACAGTCAATCCCTCCACTACCAATGCACAGTGGCAGCATTGTGCACCACCTACTAGTTGCACTGTAGGAACTCATCAAGGCTCCTTAGGCAGCACCTTCCAAGGCCATGACCGCTACCATCTAGAAGGACAAGGGCAGCAGTATGGGAACACCACCGCCTGAAATTCCCCTCCAAGCCACTCACTATCCTGAGTTGGAAATATATCACCGTTCCTTCACTGTTGCTGGGTACACACCTGGACTGCAGCTGTTCAAAAAGGTAGCTCACCACACCTTCTCAAGGGCAATTAAGGGTGGACAATAAATGGTGGTCTAGCCAGCGACCTCCATATCCCATGAATAAATTTTAAAAATCAACTTTAATTAAGGTTTTCATAAATTAACTCACAACAGGCATGAGGCTCACTGGTCTGTAGCTTTCTGGGCCACTTTTGCCAACATTAAAACAAACATGAGTAACATCAGCCTTTCTCCAGACCCCAGGTATCCTCAAAGTAATCAGTGATGTCTGAAAGTGTACATTGTTATCACTGTATACGGAACTTGAGATCAGTTTTTAAATTTGAAGAAGATAAATTTGACTGCTAAACTTGTAAGCTTTTACAAATTAAGGAGTTAACCTGGATGCATATGTTGCAAGTTACAATATAGGACTGATAATTTTGTTTTGAAAAGTATGGGAAAAGATAAAATAGGAAAAATCATATACCACTATAGGATCCACCTCACGCTAGCTAATATTATCCTCATGTCCTACAACGTAATCACAAATGTCTCTTATCCTACATTCTCCTCATTATTTTTTCTTTATCTTACTTCATTTTCACTAATATCCAATGCCCAATGATTCTATTCTCCCTATATTCTACATGAGCATCACAAACCATTAAACTCAAGAAGATTGAAGAAGGTGTATAAAATTATGAGGGGTATAGATAGGGGAGATAGGAAGGAACTTTTCCCCTTGGTGGAGGGATCAATAACCTGGGGGCATAGATTTAAGGTAAGGGGCAGGAGGTTTACAGGGGATGTGAGGAAGAATTTTTTTAACTCAGAGGGTGGTGGGAATCTGGAACTCACTGCCTGAAAGGGTGGTAGAGGCAGAAACCCTCATAACATTTAACAAGTATTTGGATGTGCACTTGCGATGCCATGGTATACAAGGCTATGGGCCTAGTGCTGGGAAATTGGATTAGAATAGTTAGGTACCTGTTTGACTGGCGCAGACTCGATGGGCAGAAGGGCCTTTTTCTGTGCAGTAGACCTCTATGACTCTATGATTGATTGAAGCTGAACTGCATAATAGCCCAGTCACTCTTATCCAACCAGAATAAGGCAAACATGCATTTGGTCAATCCGAACAATCTTAATGGCCAAAATTAACACACCTTTTATTTATTCTGGCCATTCATACAATTTATTTAATTTTCCTCTGCCTTTCCTCTCTCTTGTGCTCTAATCCACTATTCCAAAGGTCACTGGGAAAGAATGGTTACAAAATGGTACTGATGCTGTAAATTTATGGGATGGCAAGAGTTTTAAAATGCAAGGCAATTATTTTGAGAAAATAAGGAGGAAAAGAAGGATCTGTATATGTTGGGTAAATATCTTGGAAAGGATAGTTTAATTTGGAACATAGCAGTTCTAGAATATGAATAAAATCAATCATCAAGACTGGATGAAATCATTGATTAAAGAAAATATGCGGGATACACAAGCTTTGTTTTGGTCATGCAACTTAGTGGATAGGGATTATATTGGACATTTTAAATTTGTCATATTATTCCTCACATTAAAGGATTGAAATCGATTTAGACTTTTTTGGGGTCTGAAATGCAGGCCACATAATGTGTACCCTGCCCAACTGAGAGGCCCAAGGCCATCCCGAAATTGGGCAGGCTGCTGGCATCTGTCATTCCTATATTGGGTTACCAGACGCTGTGGAGATTATGGGAGTACTCCTGATCCTAAAAATGAGTCAGGAGTTTAAACAGAGAAAGAAAAAGCAGTATTTCTACTACGTATTTTTTTAATGTATAAAAATGCTTACCAAGTTTGAGCTTCCGAACAGATCTAAATGAGCTGAATTTAATGCATCACAAATTAAGCCCACGCAGCATTAATGTATAGCTCAGCCATCCCATAAACGTCATGGCATTTGTAATAAATGTCACCAGAAAAGATGGCAGTAAGACCAAAACAGCTATCATCTTTTTATTTGAATATAAAAATGACAGTGCTGCAATCAAATTGAATTTTTAAAAATGAAATTGCACTGATACTTCATAGAATTAATCTCTCATTTCGAAATATATATTAGAGATTTCAAAAGAGATTGTTGTCTCTAGATTTTTTGAGTAATTCTTGCCCATTTGCCAGGACATAACTGATTATGGTTTGCTGTGTATTGCTAATTTTAAATAATGGAAATATACAAAAGCTGATCCTCCAGCTAGGTGTGGTGGCAAGTTCTTTAAAAAATGTCAATAGAACTCCTGTCTCAGAGAGTCAAGGAGAAATTAAATTAACTTGTACAAATTTGACAGCATGTTCTCAATTATGTAGTAGGCCCCAAAAATTAATTACTCCCTTCCAATTTATTTCTTTGCTTTAAAGCATGAAATGATTTATGTAACAGGAATGAATCCATTACAACAGTAACAGCTAAGTTTATACCATACTTTACACTCTAATGAATCTGCTGTTGATTCTGCTCGGTACAAAATGCTGACTGGCACCGAGTGAAATACCTCAGTTCATCTCAATATGAACTGACTCAACCCAATGAGCCAGGGGCTAGGACTGATCCATTAAAATTACTTTGCACGTGTAAATCAATAGCATGTGTGTCATTTAACTGTGGTGCACCACTTAACATAACTGTAGTAAATGTTTAATATGGAGATAGAAACACACTAGATTAACACTGGACAGTGAGATCAGTAATCAGAAGTCTTCCAGGCAATGTGTGGATGGCTTAGTGGTTTTGTAATGTGACCATTATAAACCAAAAAGCAGTGAGAGGAGTTATGACAGATTGTACATAAACACTTAGCTGTACCAGACACTTATACCAAACTTAATAAATTATGTGAAATAAGATTATTAAAAAAATACTTTTGTCAAACCAGGGAAATTCTAGTGTCCAAGCGCTGTAGTCTTTTATTAAAGTTTGCCATTCATGCAATTCATTTCTTAATCGAATATTAAAAGATGAGGAATAGCTTATTACTGTAATAACCCTCAACTGCTACCAAAATTCTTGCAAAAAACCCTAAACTACAATAGGTTAATTAATAATGTTAATTAAAAGTACAAGTAAGCTTGTACCCAGCATCTGCAATATTTTGTCTTTATACTGTTCTGCTTGCTTTATCATCTCTTTCCTATTTTCTCCCCCTTTTTACTCTGCCCTTTTTAATATTCATTTTACCCTTTTTCTATAAAATATCACCGTTTTTTTCTATTCGATATATTCTGACAATGCTAATCTTAAAATATTTCCTGCACCTTTTCTTCTCTTTCTCAGCCTCCCCTTGCCATGCTGGAGGTCAGAGTAAATTTTTAAAATCTGTTTTGTTATTGACATCAGAAACCCAGAATGTACAGATTGGCATGAGAAAATTGCAGATCTGATCAATTCAATCTTTCACCCATAAAAACAGAGTAACCTCATCCCAGGTACTATGAGGTATTGAATATGTACCTTTGACTTATTTTTGATCAGGCTTATTTCTTGGAAGAGGTTGTTCCAAGAACTTTGCTGTATACCACTATTTTGGCAACTGTATCAAGTTTCCACTGTACCAACCTTTATGTCTACAGTGCATGTCTTTTGAAGTTTGTGTGCTGTTAACTTTTTGTAAAAAAAATAATCAAAACATAAATAATGTTTATTACTGCAGACTCCTCTAAATACAGATAAGGTGCTTTCATATATTTTTGTGAATTCAAACTACTGTAAAACAATTAGATAATTGCCAGCTCAGTACCAGAATGAAGCTGGGCTATATATAGTTTTGTAAAATATTTGCTATCGCAGAACATTCTGTTTGAATCTGAGTTATTCCCTTTGAATGATGCTTTTTCTCACTGCAGGTCTTTGTAATTAATAGTTCTTTTTAATTATCTTAAGGAAAGTAATGGTTAACCAAAATCTAATAAAATTTAAATGATAATGGCAACAATGGCTATTTACCTTATTGCTGTTTGCGGTCTGCTGTTTTTCTCTATATTACAACAGAGGCCATGCTTCAAAAAGTACTTCATTGACAGCAAAGTACTTTGGAATGACCCGAAGGTATGAAAGGGACCATGTAAATGCAAGTACTTTCTTCCTTTGCGATGTATTTCAAGTGTGTGTATTAGAAGTGTGTGCTAGACATTTTACCACAACATCTACTTTAGTATTTGACTTTGAATCATTGGTGTGGCAATCTCCCCATGCCTTCACCCCACCTCCTGCCCCCCACCACAATTATTTATTATTGTCCAATTACAGCACATTCTGACATGAAAAACAGTAGTACTCACCCACTTGCTCTGGCAGGGTACTTTGACATAACCTCAACGTTTTCCAAGCCATTAATTTTACAGTACATCTCAGGGTTGCTGTATCATATCAAGTCATTTTGTGATCCTGCATCAAGTACGGATGTCTTGTTTGTTAAATTCCTATCTATTTTAGATTTTAATTGGTCTAAGCTTTACACGCTGAAGGTTACTATTGGTAATATTTGCAATGGAATAGTTATATAACCTTGCTGTGTTCACGATTTTAGTGAGACTATTAGCCATCTAAAATAAACAGATTAACACGTGCACTTCAATTCCAGAGGAATCACAGTTGAAAAGCAAGCAACCTTATGGTTCCAATATAGTTTCTTTTACTTAGTGCTCATTTTCTTCCTTACTCCACTATAAAGCACTTCAGGACACCTTGTCATCAATAATGGTGTTACATAGATTACTCTTACGCTTGTTTCCAGGCTTGTATGCCAGCTATCATGATCAGATTCAAGGATGAATATACATATTTTATAGTTAACACTTTTGCTGGCATGTGGTAATGAGGCAATGGGCCACTTAGGGCTTCTTCCTGACCCTGTCGCAATTTTTCCTGTGTCAGGCAGAGGCCAGTACCAAGTGGGAATCCCAATAGCTTTCACTGAGCAGGCTGGTAGCAGGCAAGGGGTGGTTGTACCTCCTTTATGGGCCCCCTGATGCCTTCGGAGATACCCCCAGGGTCTAACCCCCCCCCCCGCCCCCCCCACATTTCCCTTCCTTCCACCCTGACCATCCCAACTCCCCACCCTCCTGGCCTGCCTGGGCCCAGAGTTACACCCATTCTCCCCACTTATCTCGGTGTCAGACCCCAACGACAATTTCCATTGGGGACTAGATGCAGTCCCAGCAGTGGCCACTGCTCCAAGTGGTGTTGCTGGAACCAGAGAGCTGCTGGTCATTTGATTGTCCACCAACCATTAAATCTGTGCGGGGCAAACCACCGGGGAGGGGGCGGGTTTGTCCTCCTACATATATGCCAGGGAGCATCTGGACCCTGGTACATCTACCCAATGTGTTTAAGTAAGATTTCAATGGGCTTTTTATAAACCACTAACTATGTCACAGTGCAGAGGACAGGCACATTTTTACAAAACACCTTGAACAACTGACCTATAAGTGTATATAAAAAAATTACAAACAATTCTCGGAATTTGTCATAAGCTTTGTATGTGCGAAAGTGCAATAGGTCAGAAAATGTGTGCACTTCATACCTAATGCAATGAGACTTGACAGGTTTGACAGTATAACATTCAAGATAGATTTAACCCACTTGCTCATGGTTTTTGTGAAAGAGAAAGCTATTTTATCATTCAGTTATTAAAGATATGGTTGCTGTGTAGACGTGCCTGAATTTCCAATCTGCTGAGCAATCACGGTCTTGAAAGTAACCAGTCTCTGTACAGGAGGAGGCATTAACAGGCAAAAAAAAAACTATTTGCAAAAACCAACACATATCGAAAATGTAAACATACTTATCTAAACCCTGTTCATATGGCAAAACCATTACTGCAGTTAATAACCCAATATGACAATCTAGAGAATTCAGCATGTTTACATCTTTGAAGAACAACCAGCCGAAGCAGTTCGTAAAGGGATATTGATTCTCAAATTCACTCCTAGGTGCTAGAAATTGCAGTATAGGGTTTTTGAAGCAAATATGATTGGTCTCTCCTAACTATCAAAAGCACAAGCTTCTTTTCTCTTTGAAAAATTTCTTCTTTGCCTTTCACCCCTGTCGAATCTTTTGTTGAAAACAATTCCACAGGTACTGATCCAGGCAGGCATCACAGCTAAAGCCAAACTTCACCTAATGTTGACGGTCATGTTCTTTCAGCAGGGTGTCACTGGATCATGATTGAATGCAGGACCAGTGCTTAAATGCATCTTCCCCAATAAAAAGGGGTATAAGCAGAGGAATTTTAAAAACTGTATACCATACCAGAGAAGATCAACTAATTCACCACATCTCAGGGATTGAATTTGGAACCTACTTGGTTTGTATTGCCTAGCTACTGCCTGAATAAACTCATTTGGCCATTGTGCAAGAGAATTTCAAGAGGAATTGTAGTGCCAGTTATTGTATCAGCAAATTCTTAATTTTGAGTACAGCAGTGTGAAGGTTTTAGTTTCTTATAATGAAAACATTTCTATTTCTCATGACTTTTGATTTCTACTGAGCTGAAAGATTTGGCATAGGGTACAAGGATAAGATTGCTGAATTTATAGGTACACCGTACCTAACAGACCACCAATGTTGCAAGTTTTATTTGGATATTACTAAATTCTTTGGTAGCTCTGATTTTACATTAATAGTGAATCGGGCTAAAGATAGCATGAAGAAAATTTAGTGAAGAGAGTAAATGTCTGAAAACCTTTGGGGTGTTAGAATTGACTGGAAGCTTGTACAGGAATAGTTCATGCCATGAATGGGTTAGTGGGATAAAGTTATACATTCAAAAAACTAAGTTAAAAAAAAATAATTACCTTAAAAAAGTTCTTTTGTCTAGAAAAGGAGCTAAATGCCTTATTCTTGAAATAGTTTGAGGGCTTATAATTTTGTCATTAATTGTGTCACCTTGTCAAACCAGATCAGGGTTTTATGTACTTTGATATAAGTTGTTATTTTTCAATCTGGCAATGTCTCAACGAGTGATAACATCACTGAAGACCAGATAGATAGATAGCAACATTCTTTTAGTTTAGGATAGAACATATTGGACTCGAATTTATTCTACATTCATCAGTTGTTCATTATACTTTCACTTGCTCAAAGAATTCCCATGTGATTTTGCACTGAAACTTAGGGGAGAATTTTCTCCCCATCAGGCGAGCCAGTTGGGAGCGGGTGCGCACAGACACGGAGCCAATGCCCCCCGCAATAGGCTGCGTGCCGCCATTTTACGTGGGCGGGCCAATTAAGGCATGCCCGGTGTCGCTCAGTGCTACCTGTGCAGGCGGGGGAGGAGGGAGAGCCGGGGCTTGTGCTGCCTCAGGGAGATTAAGTTAAATTTGACAGTTCAAAATCAAAAATGTTAAAAATCATTTAAACATGTCCCCTCATGTGACAGCATCACATGAGCTGGGACATGTTTATCAAATGTTTAATAAATATTTATTAATTTAATAAAACCTTAATGAAACCTCATCCCGCCCATGGATAGGGTTTCATGAAAAACGTGAAGGCCGCCTGAGATCTTCGCCTGCCCACCTACCTTAAGGTTGGATATGCAGCCCTGTCAATTAGTTCAATTGTTTTACTAATGGCCTTAACAGGCTTTTCAGTTCGGCGGGGGCACAGCCAACTCTGGCGCGCGCCTGAACGAAAGATCGGAATGATGTGTGGTGACGTCGGGACGCACGCCCCACATCACTGCGTGTCATTTTACTCATCGGCATGCAGGTGATTCTGCCCTTAATGTAATAAGACAGCCAAGATGGTGTGGTATTTCCCACAGGAGATGTGGGAATCATATGAACTGAGTATCTCCCGAACCAGACTAAAGAAGTGTTCATGAGCATCACAGAGTCTGAATCAGGAAGTGTAAGTTAGAATATTTAATTTAATGTCAGGAACATAAATAATAGGAGGGGTAGGCCATACAACACCTCAAATCTGCTCCCTCATTCAATAAAATCATGGCTAATCTTTGACCTCAACTCCACTCTCCTGTCCAATTCCCACATCACTTAATTCTCTGAACAATCAATAAATATATATGTCTCAGGCTTTTCTATACTCAATGATGGAGCATCCACAATCCTCAGCTGTAGAAAATTCCAAAGATTCACATCCCTCTGAATGAAGAACTTTCTTCTCATCTCAGTTTGAAATGGTCATCCCTTATCCTGAAACTTTGCTCCTAGCTCTAGGCTCTTCACTTGGAGGAAACCACCTTTCTGGAAATTCCAGACAGGATATGACCATTCCACTCAATTGTTCCTTGAAGGACAACTCTCTCATCCCAGAAGTTAAGCTAATGAACACTTGTTGCATCCCCTCAAAGGCATGTTCATCCTTCCTTAGGTACAGAGATCAAGGGCTAAATTTTCAGGCTCCGCTGAGGTTGGGAATGGAGGCAAAAAGAGCACCAATATACCAGTGCCTGATGGCGTGCTGGTTTCCTGACCCTGCTCCCAGCGCTAGCCATTTTGCTAAGGCAGGTTCGGGACCAGCAGAGCTACTCACGCCCATGACTTGGGTGGTCAATTAGGCTCATAAGAAGCCTCGTTAACCAGAGTCAAAAGAACTAACTAGAGCTTTCCTTTTTTGACAGGACAAGGGTGGGGTGTGTGAGGGAGGTGTTTAACTGCCTGGTGGTAGGCACCCAGTGGCAGGCCTGGGTGGGTGGGGAAGTGCGGTTAGTGCTCCAGGCAGGCCTGGAGGGTTGCAGATGCAGTAGGGATGGGCAATAAATGCTAGCCTAGCCAGTGACGCCCACATGCCATGAATGACTAAAAAAAGTCAAAGGCAACCCCCCCACCCCAATAGAAGGATATCCCCCCAATCACCCCGGCCCTCCCCTCACACAAGTGGTCATCTGGCTGCTTTTCCTGTGCCTTCAATTTAAATTTTTAAAAAGTTGGTGGGAAGTCACCTCCTTGTTGAAGCATCCTCTCAGTTACTTTTCTTTTATTGCAGCCTGCTTCTTCTATCTCTAATTGGTCCTCCAGCTTTGATACCCCACCTACTACTGTTAATGGGACTGGGAATCTCTCTCCGTGCCTAGTAAGGAGATGCCTCCATGAAAATACCGAAGAGATATTCTTTTGGAACACAGAAGCAGATCCAACTCATGTTTCCTGTCCCCAAAGCCAAAATCCAGCATCAAAACTGTACACAGGTGTGGTCTCATTAAACCCTATATAATTTCAGCAAGAGCTCCTTAAATCAGGCATACGAATGGAAATAGAGAGGAAAGGAAGATGGGACTAAGAGAGAGAGGTGAAAGGGACAGAGAGAAAAGTTTTTAAAAAACCATAATTAATTTTTAATTAAAATCTGAAGGAGCAGGACTTTAATCTTGTAAAAGTTAATTTTCAATGCCAAAGAGGTTGTTTGGCAGTAATTGTTACATATAATGCCATTAAAAAAAAACTAATTTACACTGGAAAAGACAAGACCTGACTTTTTCTGATGAGCTTAGTAGGTATCTATCTCACAAAACAGCAACTTCATGCTGCTCCAGGTACTTGAATGCCGAGTGTCTTGGCAAGATTGTCCAACATATAGAAAATCAGAGCAACTCAGATAGCAACCACCTAATGTCCATGGCTAATTGTGCATGTGCGGTCTTGGAAGTTGCTGTCTGATTTACAGATCAATAACAGTGAGTGCCAATAACTTCATCATTATTTTATTATTTCCATTTTACAGCTTGATGAGTAGGTGTGGATTAAAATTTCTTGCCATGATGTGTTTTTCTAGCAGATAGAAACAGTATCTCAAGTCACTGCTGTCAGCCTTTATGGATTTCGGACTTCTACTGTAATACACCTAAATATTTATTCAATTATTTAGCATGACAATGTAAAATTGTTTTATATAATTATCAAAGTGAAAAAGAGCCTTACAGCTTACAATATTTGTCAAGAAAAACACTGAATAATTTTATAGAATCGTTCCAATAGAAATCAATGCTGTTATGAAATCTAACTTTGCTTCTACCCAAATATGTTAATACAAGTGACTGCATTGTTCCAATATTCCATATTGATAAAGTCTAGGGAGACCAAGGTCTCAAAATGTATCAAAGTGCTGCTTGATAAATTGTCTTAATAGTGATGTGAGCTGGATGGCCATTTAATATTTTATGTGCTTATATTACATTATAATTATACTACAAATAAATTAGTAGAAGTTTGTCAGAATGGACAAAAGCAATTGTCTTATGTTGGAGTTTCTGAGCTCAAATTCGCCCATTATAGCCAAAAACTGGGCTCAATGTAAAGCAGAGAAAAATAAAAGCTATATTTAAAGGGACAATGGAACAAGTTGGGAGAACTTTTCACACATAAATGATAATCAGGAGCTGAAATTCCACACAAGAAGCAGTAGTAGAAGCAGATTCTGATAACTTTTAACAGAAAACTGGATAAATATTTGAAAAATTATAGTAGTGCTGGAAAGATTGGGAAATGGGACTAAGTAGATTGCTCTTTCAGTGAACTGGCACAAGCACAATAAGCCAAATGACCTTTTATGCTATAAATTTATATGAGGATCCTAAAAGGGTCATTACCTTCTAGCAATAAATCTTAAGAGAGAAAATTCAGGTGCATGCAATATGGTAGTTCTCATGAAATCTGCTGCATTATTTTCCATTTTCTGCTTATACCAGAATAACTATCTACCCTATTTTTGGAGTAACTACTGCAAATACACCCTTTCTGCAGTTAATTAAACAGGCAAATTATCACAGAATGAATGAAATTTTTTCAGACATGGCCTAGACTAGCCCCTATGACATTTCTGTCTTATGAAATGAGGGTACAGTCTAATTATGGTGACAAGCAGACACTTCGAACTGGACACTTAACTTCCCGCTTGGCCTAACGGTGGCTTTGCCAATTGGCAACCCATCATAGATACTACCTGGTTTCAATGGAAAGGAATGGGGCAGTTTTTATAATGGATGGATCACTTTTGGTGCAAGAGTGAGAGGAGGTCATTGATTAACAAATACTCATTCGGCTGACAGAAAGGCACAAACATCACATTAACTAAGGTGTTTAATTAACAGCAGCTACACCATACATGCCTCTTGAAACAAAGAAACAAAGAAAAGTACAGCACAGGAACAGGCCCTTCGGCCCTCCAAGCCTGCGCCGACCATATTGCCTGTTAAACTAAAACATTTTGCACTTCCGGGGTCAGTATCCCTCTATTCCCAAGCTATTCATGTATTTGTCAAGCTGCCTGTTAAATACCACTATCGTACCTGCTTCCAGCACCTCCTCTGCTAGCGAATTCTAGACACTCACTATCCTCTGCGTAAAAAAACTTGCCCCACATATCTCCTCTAAAGTTTTCTCCTCTCACCTTAAATCTATGTCTCCTAGTAATTGACTCTTCCACCCTGGGAAAAAGCTTCTGACTATCTACTCTGTCCATGCCACTCAGAATTTTGTAAACTTCTATCAATCTCCGTCGCTCTAGTGAGAACAATCCGAGTTTCTCCAACTTCTCCTCATTGCTAATAACCTCCAGATCAGGCAGCATCCTGGTAAACCTGTTCTGCACCCTCTCCAACGCCTCCATATCCTTCTGGTAATGTGGCGACGAGAATTGCAAGCAATATTCCAAGTGTGGCCTAACCAAGGTTCTATACAGCTGCAGCATGACTTCCCAGCTTTTATACTCAATACCCCTGCCGATGAAGGCAAGCATGCCATATGCCTTCCTGGCTACCTTATCCCTCTGCATTGCCAATTTCAGTGACCTGCGGACCTGTACACTCAGATCCCTCTGCCCGTCAATGCACTTAAGGGTTCTGCCATTTACTGTATAATTCCTACCTGTATTAGACCTTCCAAAATGCATTACCTCACTTTTGTCCGGATTAAACTCCATCCGCCATTTCTTTGCCCAAGTCTCCAACCAATCTATAGCCCTTGTTTGATATTTTACATGCAGATAATTAT
This sequence comes from Carcharodon carcharias, assembly GCF_017639515.1. Lineage (NCBI taxonomy): Eukaryota > Metazoa > Chordata > Chondrichthyes > Lamniformes > Lamnidae > Carcharodon > Carcharodon carcharias. The sequence continues at coordinate 54,416,746 of NC_054480.1, forward strand.
GTGAATGCAGAAAGAGATGCCATTTGCATCAATGTTCATTGTTCTTGGTATGTTCTGCAAACACCACACATCTGGAGGGATGCTTTATGAATTTTCTTGAGTTTATATACCTCTCCTCTCCAACTTTCAAAACGAGCTGCATTTTTAGAAAGGTACTCTAGGTTTGTGCTTTTTGCAAGCTTTTATATTCTTATTCTGCTAATGTTATGTCTGGTTTTGATGGGCATTGATAAATTATGATGTACTTTCTTGGTCCCTGTATATTTTGGCAATATATTATCATTAGGATGTCATTAAACTAATATTCTTAAAAAAAACTCATTTGAACTGTTCACAAGAGCACTGAGATCTGAAAACAACATACCAACATTTTTTACAAGACCGGGAGAAAAACATCTGAAGGGAAGTTCTTAAATTATTTACAATTTTTTTGTAGGAGATGGATTGCTTATGCCAACATCAAATGCAATGTTTCATTGATTGGTCAGGGTTGGGTTGAAGACATGCATCATTGTTTGGTTATGCCTGCCTTAAGACCGTCAATATGATTGTGATAGATAGGTCTGAGCTGGTACTTCCTGTCTGGCTTTTTAAGAGAGAGTCAGCTAATGATTGCCAAAAATCTGGATCTAAGGCCAAATCCATTTCCTGACTGAAGAATTTAGTATTCCAATCTGAATTAATTGTTCCAGTCTTGCTTTACACGTCAAACTGCAACCGATAAAATACTGGTAACGCTGTCAGAGACATTATATTCATCTGTTCCTTATTTTACCAATGTTAAGTTGGTTAACTTAAATAGGTGAACTCCTCTATTAAAATAGTGGATAAAAGATTATGTAAGCACGTTAAACATTTACCGATGTTTACCAATGTGACAAACTGTACTTTCAAGATTCTGCACATGATTACTGTATAATACCGACAACCTTGCTCGCACTGGATTGTGAGGCAGAAAATTATCTAAAAGAGATCACATGACAGCTATAGATGAGGAAGGGTGTTTAGTTACCTCAGCGAGTTTATCCAGAAACATAAAGATATCCCATTTCAGCATCCAAATATTTCTTACAAGATGCATTCCCTGATGGGCTCAGCACTGCTAGGTACTAGTGGGCACAGTCCTGGCATAACTGCCAGAATCACAGCTCAAGGATTTCTACGCTATTGTGTCTAATGATATATACAATTAGGAAGGCAAATTGCATGTTAGCCTTTACTTGCAAGGGGATTGGAGTACATGAATAAAGAATTCTTGCTCCAATGGTATAGGGTTTTGGTGAGGCCACATCTGGAATGCCGTGTGCAGTTTTAGCCCCCACATTTATAAAAGGAAATTATATGCATTGGGGGTGGTAAAATGAAGGTTCGTGAAATTGGTCCCTGGGATAAGGGGTTTATCCTACGATGACAGGCTGAGTAAATTGGACTGGAGTTTAGAAGGATGAGAGGTGCTCTCATTAAAACCTATAAAATTATGAAGGGGCTTGATAGGGTGGATGCTCAGAGGTTGTTTCCCCTGGTTGCAGAGTCTAAAATATGAGGGCACAGTCTCAGGATAAAGGGGCTGATCTTTTAGGACTGAGATCAGGAGAAATTACTTCACTCAAAGGGTGCGGAATCATTGGAATTCTCTGCCCCAGAGGGTTGTGGGTGCTCCATTGTTGAATACATTTAAGGCTGAGATGGAAAGATTTTTGGTCTCTCAGGGAATCATGGGATAGGGGAGCAGATGGGAAAGTGGAGCTGACACCCAAATCAGCCATGATCATACTTGACGGTGGAACAGGATCAATGGGCCATGTGGTGTATTCCTGGTCCTATTTCTTGTGTTCTTGCACACGCTATGAGAGGCAAAATCCTCCCAGCATCTACCCATTGACCAGAAACTGAACTGGACTAGCCATATAAATACTGTGGCTACAAGAGCAGGTTAGAGGCTAGGAATTCTGCGGCAAGTAACTCACCTCCTGACTCCCCAAAGCCTGTCCACCATCTACAAAGCACAAGTCAGGAGTATGATGGAATACTCTCCATTTGATTGGAAGAGTGCAGCTTCAATAACACACCAGAAGCTTGACACCATCCAGGACAAAGCAGCCTGCTTGATTGGCACTCCATCCACGAACATCCACTCCCTCCACCACTGACCCACAGTGGCAGCAGTGTGTACCATTTACAAAATGTACTGCAGGCACTCACCAAGGCTCCTCAGACAGCACCTTCCAAACCCACGATCACCTACACCTAGAAGGACAAGGGCAGCAGATTGATGGGAACATCACCGCCTGAATGTTCCCCTTCAAGCCACACAGCATCCTGACTTGGAAATATATTGCTGTTCCTTCACTGTTGCTGGGTCAAAATCCTGGAACTCCCTCCCTAACAGCACTGTGGGTGTACCTATGCCATTTGGACTGCAGCGGTTCAAGAAGGCAGCTCACCACCTCCTTTTCAAGGGCAATTAGGGATGGGCAATAAATGCTGGCCTAGCCAGTGACATCCACATCCCTTGAGTGAATAAAAAAAACTGTCAATTTTTTGCCCACTCACTTAACTTATCCATATCCATTTGCAGACTCTTTGTATGTTCCTCACAACTTGCTTTCCTAACTACCTTTGTATCATCAGCAGATTTGGCTACAATACAGTTGGTACCTTCATCCAAGACACTAATATAGATTGTAAATAGTTGAGGCCCCAGCACTGACCTGTGGCACTACACCAGTTCCACTTTGTCAGTCTGAAAATGACTCATTTATCCCAACTCTGTTCCTGTAAATTAGCTAATCCTCTGTCTATGCTACTATATTAACCTCAACACCATGAGCTCTTATCTTGTGCAGTAACCTCTTAGGTGGCAACTTACTGAATGCCTTTTGGAAATCCAAATATATCACATCTACTGAAACCCCTCTATCCACCCTGCTTGTTACATCCTCAAAGATTTCGACTTGAATGTAGGAGGGTTGATCAGTAAGTTTGCGGATGACATGAAAATTGGTGGGGTGGTAAGTAGTGAAGAGGATAGCCTTAGATTACAGGAGGATATAGATGGGCTGGTCAGATGGGCTGATTGGTGGCAAATGGAATTTAATCCGGATAACTGTGAGGTGATGCACTGGGGCAGGACAAACAAGGCACAGGAATACACGATGAATGGTAGGATCTTTGGAAGTACCGAGGATCAGAGGGACCTTTTTGTGCATGTCCACCGGTCCCTTAAGGTAGCAGACAGGGAGATAAGGTGGTTAAGAAGGCTTTTGGGATACTTGCTTTTATTAACCAAGGCATAGAATATAAGAGCAGGGAGGTTATGCTGGAACTGCATAAAACGCTGGTTAGTCCACAGCTAGATTATTGGGTGCAGTTCTGGAATCTGCATTTTGGAAGGATGTGATTGCACTAGAGAGTGCAGAGGAGATTTACCAGGACTTTGCCTGGGCTGGAGAGTTTTAGTTGTGAGGAGAGATTGGATAAACTGGGGTATTTTCCCTGGAGCAGAGAAGATTGAGGGGAGACATAACTGAGGTGTATAAAATTGTGAGGGGCATAGATAGGGTAGACAGGAAGGAACTTTTCCCTTTGGTGGAAGGGGGCATAGATTTAAGGTAAGGGGCATGAAGTTTAGAGAGGATGTGAGGAAGAAATTTTTCACCCAGAGGGTGGTGGGAATCTGGAACTCAATGCCTGAAAACGTGGTAGAGACAGAAACCCTCATAACATTTAAGAAGTATTTGGACGTGCACTTGCAATGCCATGGCATACAAGGCTATGGGCCTAATGCTGGAAAATGGGATTAGAATAGTTAGGTACTTGTTTGACTGGTGCAGACTCGATGGGCCAAAGGGCCTTTTTCTGTGCTGTAGACATCTATGACTCTAACTCTAATAAATTTCTTAACATTATTTCCCTTTTAGAAAATCTTATTGACTCTGCCTGATGGTATCATGATTATCTAAGGGTTCTGCTACTACCTCCATAATAAAGGACTTTAGCATTTTCCCAATGACAGATGTCAGACTAACTGACCGATAGAAACTGCTTTCTGTCTCCCACCTCCGCTTTTTGATTATTTACATTTGTGGTTTTTTAATCCACTGGGACCTTTCCAGAATCTGGGGAATTTTGTAAGATTTCAACAAATGCAGCCACTCCCTGTAAGACCCTAGGATCCAGGCCATTAAGTCCAGGGGGTTTTATTGCCTTTAGTCTCATCAATTTTCCTTGTACCTTTTCTCTAATGATCATGATTGTTTAAAGCTCCTCCCTGTCTTTCGCCGCTTGATTTTCTATTCATGGGATGCTTTCTGTTTCTTCTACCATAAAGAGAGATACAAAATATTTGTTCAAAGTCTCTGCCATTTCCTAATTTCCCAGTATTAATTCCCCAGTTTCACCTTCTAAGGGACCAGTATTCACTTCAGTTCTGAAGAAGGGTCATATTGGACTCCATAGGTTAGCCCTGTTCCTCTTTCCACAGATGCTGCCAGACTTTTGAGTTTTTCTAGAATTATCTGGTTTTATTTCAGATTTCCAGCATCCGCAGTATTTTGCTTTTATTCACTTTAGTTGCTTCTTTCCTTTTTATATATTTGTAGAAACTTCTACCGTCTGTTTTATATTTCTTGATAGTTTTCCCTCATACTCCAATTTCTCACTTTTTTTAAAGTCATCCTTTGCTGTTATCAAATTTTTTCCTAATCTTCTGGGCAATCACTAACCTTTGCAGCACTGTACATTTTTTCCTTCAATATGATGCCATCCTTAACTTCTTTAGTTAGCCACAGATGGTGCATCATTTTCGTAATGTCTTTCTTTCTCAAGGGAGTACATTTTTGTTGACAGTTATGAAATATCTCCTTAAATGTCAACCACTGCTTCTTTACCATCTTACCTTTTAACCTATTTTCCACTCCACTTCAGTCAACTCTGTCTTCATGAATTTAAATAAAGGCAATTAGAAGGGTAAGACACTAGTTTCAGACCCAAATTTCTCACACTCAAACTGAAAATTCTATCATGTTATGATCACTCTTGCATTGAGGATCCTTTATTATGAGGTCATTAATTCATCCTGTCTTATTACACATTACTAGATTGAAAATAGCCTGTTCTCTGTTTTGTTCCGGAATGTTTTCTTCTTAGAAATTGTCCCGAATACCCTCTACAAACTCATCCTCTAGGCTACTTTTGCCAATTTGATTCATCCAGTCTAAATGAAGATTAAAACCTCCCATGATTATTGCAGGAGTTTTCTTACAAATCCCCATCATTTCTTGATTCATACTCTGTCCTACAGTGTAGCTGCTGTTGGGGGTGCAATAAACCACTCCCACCAGTGACTTCTTACCTTTTTTATTTTGTATCTCCACCACAATTGATTCTACATTTTGATCTCCGAAACAAGATCTTTTCTCACTACTGCATCCCATCCTTTATTAACAAAGCCATCCCTCCTCCTTTTCCTTTCTTTCTGTTCTTCTGAAATGTCAAATAACCTCAAGTATTTGGGTCCCAGCCTTGGTCACTTTGCAACCATATCTCTGTAATGACTATCATATCATTCTCATTTATTTCCACTTTTGCTATAATTCATCCATCTTGTTACAAATGCTGCATGCATTCAGGTAAAGTGCCTTTAATTATATCTTTTTACTATTTTTCCCAACCTTATTTGCTGGTGCACCCTTAAGTTTATACGCCTTGTCCCTCCCTGTCACAGTCTGGTTATCATTAACCACATCACTACCCTGCACTATTGCCTTGTCCTTTCTCTTTAATTTTCCAAAGCTTCCCTCACATGAACCCTTTCTTCCACTATTTAAAGCCCACGCTACAACCCTAGTTATATAATTTGTCAGCACACTAACCCAGCGTGGTTTAATTGAGGGCCTTTCCAATGGTACAGTTCCCTCTTTCCACAATACTGGTGCCAGTGCCCCATGAGTCGAAATACATTTCTCCCATACCAATCTTTGAGCCACTCATTCAACTCTCTAATCAATCATGGGTCAAGTAGTAATCCAGAGATTATTTCCTTTGTGGTTTGGATTTTTAGTTTAGGCACTAGCTGCTTATACTCCCTCACCAGAACATCTTTCTTAGTCCTGCCTATGTCATTGGTATAAACATGGACGACGACAACTGGATCCTTCCCCTCCCACTCCAAGTTCCCCTTCAGCCCTGAGAAGATATCCTTAATCCTGGCACAGGGCAGGAAACACAGCCTTCAGGGCTCATGTTCTTGGCTACAGGGAACAGTGTCTATCCCCTCAAATATGCTGTCCCCTACTATAATTACCTTCCTTTTCATTCCCCCAAACTGAGTGTCTCCCTGCACAGTGATCAGTTTGTTTATCTTCCCTACAGCCCCTGCTTTCATCTCCGCAAGATGCAAGAACCTCAATTGCAAGGGCTGAGGCTCCTCCATTGCTACCTTCTGCATCTCCATACCTACCTCACTCACAGTCACACCCTCCAGTCCCCGACCATAGACCAAATCTGAAGTGCCTAGCCCAAGGGGAGCTAAGTGTCCAGGTACCTTTAGCCTTCCTTAGTGTATCGCAGTGTCCGAAGCTTGGACTCCAGCTCATCAATTTGGAGCCTAAATTCCTTGTGATGCAGACACTTACTGCAGATGTGGTTGCTGTGGATCACACTGCTGTCCACCAAACCCCACATGCTACAGCAGCAACACTTCACCTGCCCTGCCATCCTTATTGTGTTTAATTTAATGATTTTTTAAAGAAATATCACTCAACTGCTGTCTGTAGTTATACCAAGTAGTTTAACTGGTTAAGCTATAAATTTAAAACAATTCTTATATCTCCTCAGTACCGCTTGAACTACTGCCCTTGTTGAGAGGGATAACCTCTTAAAAAACTCACCAAACATCCACATAATTAAGGCTTTGAATGCTCACCAGCTTCTGGAGGCTGAAAAGAAAGTTAAAGAGAGCAGCACCTCCTCCCTCCTTAACACCAAATTCCAAAGTTAGTACTTGTACCTTATTGCACTCAGGCCTCACTACACTCTATGCTCCTACACTTTGTGACCATCCAAGACCATCATAGAGAGGGAGATAAATGGTCAGAGGGATCATACAAAAGGGGGCTAATCCTCAAGGACCTTATTACAATTTTGAGATCTTTACCACTTATATCTCACTTCCTATACATCTTTTGTTGGCATGCGGGTGAGCCCTTTGTACCTTACATCTTATGCTCTGATAGTTTGGTAAATTTATTGGGTGCTCAAGGGAGGGATAGAGTTCACTTTAGCCACTGGCTTTAACATATGCAGCATAATACTGTACAACATTTTGCTTTAACTTAAGCTTTAATTGAAAAACAAATTTATTAAACAGAAAATAATAAGTGAATTGTAACAGTAAAGTAACTGTTATATGCCAGGATTTTCAAAATTTCAACAGCAACTTATATTTATATTACACATTTAACGCAACAAAATGTCCCAAGGCCCTTCACAGAAGCATTATAAAACAGAATTTGACACCAAGTCACATAAGGAGATATAAGGCCAGACCACAAGCTTGGTCGAAGTAGTAGGTTTTAAGGAGCATCTTAAAGGAGGAAAGAGAGGTAGCAATAGTGAGAAGCGTAGGGAGGGAATTCCGGACTTCAAGACCTTGGCAACTGAAGCTACGGCCACTGGTCGTGTAATTGGATGCTCAAGAGGCCAGAGTTAGAGGAGTTCAGATATGGTGGGGGGGCAGCTGGAGGAGATTACCAAGAGAGGGAGAGGCGGGACCATGGAGGAATTTGAAAACAATGATTGGAATTTTCAAAATTGAGGCATTGCTTAAGTGGGAGCCAATATCTGTCAGCGAGCACTGCACGATAGGTGAACAGAACTTGGCACGAGTTAGGTTATGGCAGCAGAGTTTGGGATGACCTCAGATGGGTAGAATGCGAGAGGATTGCGCCTTAGTGCATCGGAATAGTGAGGTTTATGGGTAACAAATGCATGGATAAGGGTTTCAGCAGAAGATGAACTGAGATAATAGAATCTGGTCGTGTGACAGAGGTGGAAATAAGCAGTCTTAGTGATGGCGGGGTGTGAGTTTTTTTCATGATTTTTCCATAAAAAGGATATACATTTAATAACAGTTTTTTTAAAAGCAATGTGCATCATCAAGAATCCAAAAAATGGGCAAAAGGATAAAGGGCAGTTAGTATGCTAAACACATATTGTTTTCCCAGTGTCTAAAATATCAATTATTCATCAGTAAGTCTAGGTAATTGGCAAAATACCTCTTGTCTAATGTATTGGAAAATCATTTGAGCTCTGTGAGGAAGGGGGAAACCAATACCAAAGAACAGCCTATCTTCTGCAGCAAAGAATCTACTTATGTGTCAGCCATGGTTCAGTGGCAGAACTCTCAGCTATAGGTCAGAAGACATGGGTTCTATTCCAGAGACTTGAGCATATAATCCAGGCTGTCACTTCAACATAGTACTGATGGATCACTGAACTGTCAGAAGTGCCATCTTTCAGATGGGTTGTTAAACCCAGACTTCAAAGATCCCATGGCAGTATCATGTAAAAGAGCAGGGAGTTTTCCCTAGTGCCCTGGCCAATATTTATTCCTCAACAAATAGATGAAAATGGAAACAAAAGGTCATCAGTCTAAAACGTTAGCACTATTTTTCTCCCCACAGATGCTGCTTGACCTGCTGTGTATTTCCAGCATCTTCTTTTACTTCAGATTTCAGCATCCACCTTGCTGCGTACAAATTAGGTTTTGCACTTTCTGCAGTACAAGGATGAGTACATTTCAAAAGTACCTCACTGGCTATAAAATGCATTGGGATGTCATAAGGTTGTGAAAGGCACTATAAAGATGCAAGGATTTTTTTAAAGGATCCAAAAAGTTAAAATCCAGAGTAGTTATTTTCAATCAAACACAATGACCCAAAGAAGCCAGGTAGCACAGGATGTTTACTGGCCCAGATTTTGCAGTCAGAGACAAAACAATGGCGCTAACCACTCACCTCAAAAGCTACTTCCCACAAAGCCCTAGTGATACATGTGGCCATTAAATTGAATCTGCTGTCATGTGATGGGGATTTCCAGGGGCAGAATTTAGCCCTTCTCGGGCGGGGTCGGCGGGGGCAGTCAGGAAGCTGACCATCGCCTGCAATCGAGTCAGGAAGGCGATTTCCCAGTGGTGAGCCAATTAAGGCACGCCCAGTGTGAAACACGAGCAACAGCGCTCATTATAATATAAAAGCAAAAAACTGAGGTTGCTGGAAATCCAAAACAAAAATAAAAATACCTGGAAAAACTCAGCAGGTCTGGCAGCATCTGCGGAGAGGAACACAGTTAACGTTTCAAGTCCGTATGACTCTTCAACAGAACTATTGAAAAATAGAAAAGAGGTGAAATATAAGCTGGTTTAAGAGGGGGGGAGGTGTTAGAGGTGGATAGAGGGCCAGTGATAAGTGGAGATAGCCAAAAGATGTCATAGGCAAAAGGACAAAGAGGTGTTGAAGGTGGTGATATTATCTAAGGAATGTGCTAATTAAGGGTAGAAAGTAGGACGAGCAAGGTACAGATAGCCCTAGTGGGGGTGGGGGGAGGGATCGAAATAGGTTAAAAGGTAGAGATAAAACAATGGATGGAAATACATTTAAAAATAATGGAAATAGGTGGGAAAAGAAAAATCTATATAAATTATTGGGAAAAAAAGCGCTCATTGTTGTCTGTTCGGGGGGTTGGGGGGGGGCATGGAGGGCAAGTGGGGTGAGCGTGAACTTCACGCATGCACCCTAGTGCGTGCTTGAGAATCTCTCTGAGGAACACAGCTGCCTCAGGGAGATGAAGAATTCTCAAAAAAAACAAAGGTTTGAAAATTTTCATGAAACGTGTCCCATCATGTGACTCTGTCACATGAGCAGGGGCATGTTATTAATTAAATTTAAAATTTTTTTATTTGCTTTCGGAAACCTCATCCCGCCCATGGATAAGGTTTCCGAAAAAGTGCAAAAGCTGCTTAGCCTTTTTGCCTGCCCGCCAACCGTAAGGTTGGGCAGGCAGCACAAAATGAACAGTAATTGAGACTTTAATGGCCTTAAAATACCTTTTAATTGTCAGCGGGCACGCTGCTGATTTTTGTGTATGCCTGCCAACCAAAATATCGTATTGACATCGGGACGCTCACCCAACGTCAACGTGTGTCATTTTATGTTCGAGTGGGTCGGGTGCGCACCCACCCGCCGAGGTAAAACTTTTGCTCCAGGTTTCCAGTAACAACGATGTCGTTAAGCAGGGTAAGCAGCCAATCATATTGAAGAATTCTCACAAACAGCAGAACAGTATCAAGATGCACTGATTTTCCTATATTTTTATTTTTTTTTACAAAGCGTGAAATAAAGATTGGGACATACACATTAGAAAATGAAATAACAAACAAACCTAAAAAAACTATATTAAAAACTATGGAATTATCATAATGGACAAAAAGACACTACATGAATACAAAGTTTGTTTTCTAGGGTCAGTGAACAGCAGTTATGACTTAGTATGCTCTTGAAAACCCAGTTACTTTACTGAGAAGGCTTAACCTCAAGTTTTTTTAAGTGGAGAATTTTCCCCATGTTGGATGGGCTGGGGCTGTGTGGGTGTGGGCGATCGGGGCCATGCCACCATTTTATGCAGCTGGGCCAATTAAGGCCCACCCAGCGTGTTTGTTGGCTCCCAGGGACGGTGGGAATGGGAGGGTGATTGCGGATCGGCAATCACCGCTAGGTCCAATGGCGACCCAGTGGCCTGTTTTAAGGCTGCTTTATATGGCCAGAGGTCGAGGCCAAGGCATATCCAGGTTGGTCATCTAGGAAGGTAGGGCGGGTAGTCCATGTGCGCCCAGGTTTTCTGACAAGTACCTTGCTTCCCTCCTCGAGGAGGTGGCAACACGGCAGGAAGTGCTCGTCCCTCAGGATGGGAGGAGGAGGCCACCTCACTTGACAAAATGTGCGTGGGAGGAGGTAGCAGAGGTCGTGAGCTCCCACGACATGGTGCAGTGCTCATGGACCCAGTGCCACAAGCGCTGCAATGTCCTGCTGTGCACATGAAGGGTGAGTAGCATGTTGGCATCGTTCACTTCACCCATCATGTAAGCTTCTCCCCCACTGGTGCCCCACCCATGTCTGAGTGGCCTGAGTGCAATGAGTCATTGATGGCATGTGTCCTTAGCTGGGTGGGCCAGCAGACATTCCCTATGCGTTGGTCAGCCTGAGAGGGTGGTGATGAGATGGGTTCTGCACCTGCAGCATGTGATGGACTGACACCTACATGACTGTGGTGGGGGCAACATGGAGGATCTGCACCCAGGTGCAGTGCTCGAACTCCAGGACATGTCGAAGTCAAGGTAACTACATGGCGAAGGGGGTCTTCAAGATGGCGTGGAACAGGTCGATTTGCTGCCCTCTGCAATCCACATCATTGTGCCTCCTTGCTACGGCAGGTTAAACTGTGTGCTCCCAAGTGATGAAGGCAGTATGTGGCTGGGGGTGGGGGGGGTTGCTGGTGGGAAGGGCACACTTGGCATATTTGTGTGAGCGTTCAGCAGCAGCGGGGAAAGGACGAATTGGACCCCTGCAATGGTCAACTGGGCTTGGGGTAGGCCGGCCGCGAGAAGAACCACAGTAAAAGTATCAATTATCAATTCTGTTTTCTCACTTCCAGGAGAAGAACTCTCACAACACTGCCGAGTGGGCGAGGACTGGCGGTGGGCCAGCCCAGGTAGTGCTTCTTAGCCGCTTCGAGCAGGGGACCCTCAAATGGAGAGGCGCCATGCACCCAGGTCCACTGGAGCCAGAGAGGCTGGGGTTCCACGGGCAGGTTTGTGTGGCCAGCACTCATGTCACCAGTAGTCTCCCAACAGCCATGGCAGTGCTGCTTGTTGAGTGAATAATGTTACCAACACGGCTTGCCTATTGCATGTGGAATGCTGAGCGCATGATGATCCGGGGGACAGGCATGTACACTGACATTGTCCACACACTAACTGATTGAATTTCCTTACTCTTCGTTTCAGCATCAGCATCACAGGGCTGGGACCCGGAGCAGCAAGGCCCCCTCTGACACCTGAGGGCCATGAAGTGTCAACATCACCAGCATCACACCATCTCTGCCAGGCAGGCACCAGCGCAGATACTGGCACCTTGGTGGGCATCAGATTTTTGGCTAGTGTCCCAGGGCACAGCGGTGAGGGCACTTCACAGTTGCTGGAGGAGCTGGCAGAGACAGAGAGTGCCCAAGGTGCCAGCAGTTGGAGGACTGCAGGGACCCAGGTACATGCTCAGTCCGTGGCTGATGATGAGCCTCTGGGGTCGTCCGCGATGCAGCCAAATCATGAGATGCGATCGGGTGCATGGGACCATCTGGCGGAGATACATGAGGCTGTGCTTAGCTTGATGTCAGTGGTGGAGAAGTCTACGCGGACTATAGCCAATGCATTAAGCCTCATGCATGAGCACCAAGCTTCCTCCATGGAGAAGGTGGCAACTCTCGTGGAAAGGCAGCTCCAAGGACAGGATCAGGGGTTCCTGAGGGTGCGCTTGGACCTGCAATCCCTCACAGCGGCATTGACCTCAGGTGGTCAGTGCCCATGTGGGCGGTGGTTTGGGCACCCACCTCAGTGCCCATCCATCTACGGTGAGCAGGGAGAGCCAAACGGACCTCATGTCGGCGGAGCAGCTGCCTGTCATCTCTGTGGGCTCCACCCAGGGTGTTCTGGATGAGGGTGGCAGCTCCTCCGCCCCTCTGCCAGTGACTGCAGCACCCAGTGAGGTTACGACAACTGGGGAGATGCCAGCTGCGGAGCTGGCAGCTCCCTCCCAGGCCGGGCCAGCACAGGCTTGATCATGCTTGACTAATCTATTAGAATTTTTCTAGGAGGTAACTAGTAGAGTTGATGAGGGGGAGCTAGTGGATGTGGTTTATTTGGACTTTCAGAAGGCTTTCAACAAAGTCCCACAGAAGAGATTAGCGTGTAATATTAAAGCGCATGGAATTGGGGATAGTGTATTGAGATGGATAGAAAACTCGTTGGCATAACCTCATAGCAGTTTGCTTAGATAGTTTTTACACTAGTCTATTCCATTAATGGATCACACCTCACTGCACCATTCACCCTAAGCTAGACAGGAAACAAAGAGTAGGAATAAACAGGTATTTTTCCGAATGGCAGGCAGTGACTAGTGGGGTACCGCAGTGACCCCAGTTATTCACAATATATATTAATGATTTAGATGAGTGAACTAAGTGTAATATCTCCAAATTTGCAGATGACACAAAGCTGGGTGGGAGGGTGAGCTGTGTGGAGGATGCAGAGATGCTTCAGTGTGATTTGGACAAGCTGAGTGAGTGGGCAAATGCATGGCAGATGCAGTCTAATGTGGATAAATGTGCGGTTATCCACTTTGGTAGCAAAAACAGGAAGACAGATTATCTGAATGGCTATAAATTGAGAAAGGGGAATGTGCAATAAGATCTGGGTGTCCTCGTACACCAGTCGCTGAAGGTAAGTATGCTGCGCAGCAGGCAGGTAAGGAGGCAAATGGTATGTTGGCCTTCATAGCCAGACGATTCAAGTACAGGAAAAGGGATGTCTTGCTGCAATTTTACAGGTGAGACCTTGGTGAGACCACACTTGGAGTATTGTGTGCAGTTTTGGTCTCCTTATCTGAGGAAGGATGTACTTGCTATAGAACGAGTGCAGTGAAGTTTTACCAGACTGATTCCTGGGATTCCTGGGGCTGACATATGAGGGGAGATCGAATCGGTTAGGATTATATTCGCTGGAGTTCAGAAGAATAAGGGGGGATCTCATAGAAATCTATAAAATTCTAACGTGACTAGACAGGGTAGATGCAAGAAGGATGTTCCCGATGGTGGGGGAGTCCAGGACCAGGGTTCACAGTCTGAGGATACGGGGTAGACCATCTAGGACTGAGATGAGGAGAAATTTCTTCACCCAGAGAGTGGTGAGCCTGTGGAATTCACTAACACAGAAAGTAATTGAGGGCAAAACATTGTAGTTTTCAAGAAGGGGTTAGATATAGCTCATGGGATGAAAGGGATCAAAGGATATGGGGAGAAAGCGGGAGCAGGCTATTGAGTTGGATGATCAGCCATGATCATAATGAGTGGTGAAGCAGGCTCAAAGGGCCGAATGACCTACTCCTGCTTCTATTTTCTATGTTTCTAGGCTGCAAGGGCCAGAGGACGTCCGCCAAGGTCATCGAGGCCAAAAGGACAGCAGAGATAGCAGGCTGTCTCAGATGCCAGTGCCAATGAGGGGGTATCACAAAGACGTAGCACCTGCAAATATATAATTAAGGCACCTTAGGCACACCCCGGGTTCATCAGTGGTGGTTTTTTGTTGGCCCCCCTACGAGTTCTTTCTGATTGTGTTTGCAGTGCGACATCATTTGATTTGTGTTATGTTAAAAGAGATTTTTGTGAAAGCATTAAATTAAGATTGTCTAACATGGTTGGGGGTGCCTCTTTTCTTGGGCAGGTGGATGGATTCCTGAGATGTTATGAGTGATTTGTGTGTCATTGACATTTATTGACTGGGCCCATTGTCAATGCTCCTATCCTGACAGATTTGGCACTAATGTCTCCAATATGGAGGCTGCAGCCCAGGCTTGTCCTGGAGGTCCATATGTGCTGTGCTAGCTGAAGGTTCCTTGGATTAGAGCGTCCCGGGTGCCCCTGCCTCCCTGCAGTATGCCCAGGTGAGCGTGTGCCCCGTCATCATTTCCCTGTGTGTGCTCATCCTCGGACTCACTGCTGGACTCATCGTGTTCAGCCGCAGCCACTCCGTCTACATCTTCTTCGTCCTCAGTGTCCCCCCTTTGCAACGCAAGATTGTGGAGAGCGCAGCATGCAACCACTATCAGGGACACTCGATCTGGGGGGTACTGGAGTGCGCCCCCAGAATGTTCCAGGCATTGGAAGTGCGTTTTGAGAAGACTGATGGCTCTCTTCACCACAGCCCTTGTGGAGGCTTGACTTCTATTGTACCACTGCTCAGCTTCTGTTCTTCGATAGCGGAGAGGTGCCATGAGCCACCTTCTGAGGGGATAGCCCTTGTAACACAGCAGCCATTCATCCAGCCAGGATGGAGCACTGAAGAGCCTCAGAACATGCGAGTGTCTGAGGATACAGGCGTTGTGGGAGTTGCCTGGGTACCCTTCACGTACTTGTAGAATCAGCATTCTGTGATCACACAATGTCTGCACGTTCATGGAGTGGAAGCCCTTCCTGTTGATGAAGACACTGGGCTCACCTGCTGGCCCCTTGATGGCCACATGTGTACAGTCGATTGCACCCTGGACATGGGGGAAGCCAGCAATGGCCGTGAAGCCTCCGGCTCTCTGTGTCTGGCTGGCCTCATCCCAGCGGTAGTGGATGAAGGTCATTGCACACCTGAACAGAGTGCTTTACACAAGTGTGGACAGCTGATTGGGAGACACTGCAAAGATCACCCACCGACCCCTGGAAAGAACCAGAGGCATAGAAGTTGAAGGCAGCTGTGACCTTTAGAGCCACGGGCTTGGGGTGTCCACCCACACAGTTAGCTGAGATCTCTGGCCCAATTATCCGACAGATAGTGTTAACTGTCTCCCTTGACAGACGGAGCCTCCTTCAGCACTGCACATCAGACATATTGAGGTAGCTGCTTCGGTGCCTGTATACCCTGGCAGCAGGAGAGTGGCGTCTTCTGTGGCACCTTCCGCCTTGGCCCTGTGCCCCTTGTGCCTGCGCCTGTCCTCCCAAAGGTGACTCCCCAGGAGGCTGAATGTGCACTCCTGGCCTCCTCCCTCTTCTAGCCTTCCCTTCCTCCTCAGAGGAGGTGCCTCCAGTGGAGAGGTCACCTCCCATTCCCAGGCTCAGGGAGGGTTCCTGAAACCTACAAGTCCCAAAATCCTCACTGCAAAGTGGTGGCCTGAAGGTTATGAGCCCAGTCCAAGCAGCTGGTATGTGTTTTGAACCTTTCTAGCTCACACAGGCAAGTTTCACTAACTTTGGAACACTAACTTCTAAATCTGTAGAATTGCGAGCCCACTGACCCCTCTTCTCCTGCCCGTGGATGAGCTTCATATAAATTTCTGCTAGCTGCCTACCTGTTGCGCCCGTTCGATGAGCCGAAGGTCACATGGGCGCCACAAAACCCCGTCAATTCGAGCCTCAAGGGCCTTAAGTGGCCCTTTAATTAATGGCAGGCGCTCAACGGACATTATGGTGCGCCCGCCCACCAAAATATCGCGATGGTGCGCGGTGATGTTGGGACGTGCACCTGATGTCACCGCGCGTCATTTTATACATCGGCGTGCGGATCCCGCCCCCGCATGCCGATGGAAAAATTCTGCCCTTAAAAAGGCTGGATATTACAATGTGAAAGGGAAAATCTTGTCAGTTCAGTGATTTCTAAATATTGCCATCTACAGGGGTGCACCCTGAGGACAAACAGGGAACTGCTGACAGCGACTACTGCATTTCCACATTTAACTGTGCATATTTAGATTCTGGAAATTGCTGTCACTTTCACATGGTCAATGACAGCAAAAACCGACAGTTTTACTGTCATTACCAACCACGAAGGCCATCCAATTCTCTTTGTTATTACATGGAGTTAACTTACATTAATTAAACTTACTGAGCCTAATCATAACAATTGCAATGTACTCTCACCTGGAATAAAACAGCTGAACAAAGCAACTAACTCTCACCTCAAAGTCGTGTTCTGCCTGACCTAATGTGTTTCCAGCATCTTCTGTTTTTATTTCAGATTGTCAAAATTTGCACTATTTCCTTTTTGTTTTAGTATAAAATTAGATTGCCATCCTAAAGATTTGAATAACTATACATGAAAAAGACAGTGGTTGCATTGACTTTGTATAATGGTGTTAAATGAGTAAAAGTGAATCAGCAGTCCGCATTATATCTCTCCCGATTTCTAATTCCAGTGAAGTCAACACGTTCAAAGATTTTGAAGAGGAAAGAGAGGGTGGAGATGAGGCAGTAGTTTGCAAGGACATGGAATTAAGGGTGGGCTTTTTAAGAAGTGTGATTACGGCAGTTTTGAAAGGGATGTGGAAAGTGTTTGAGAAGAGGAAACCATTTGCAATGTCAGCTAACGTGGGCGAAGTGGAGGTTGGGTGATCAGTAATTCAATGGGAATAGGTGGATGTGGGTCCCCTGGATAATAAAATTTTGTGTAGGGCATGAGGAGAGATTAGAGAGAAGCTAGGAAAAGGTTAAGGCTTTTAAGTTTGGTCTGGAGGAAAAGAGGAAACTGGGGATGTACAAAGAAAATTGAATGGATGGTTGCAATTTTAGTGGCAAAAAAGCCCATAAGCTCCTTGCATGAAGTGAATGTAGGAGCAGGCATGAGGGATTTATAGTAATAATGGAGAAAAGAACCAAGGGTTACCTTTCCATTCCCAGATTATCAAGAAATTGTGAGTAGTTTTGACAGAGGCAAAGCAGGCCTTGAAAGTGCTTGGTGGAGTCCAGATAGATCTGACGTCAATGACTAAATCAGTTGTGCGCCAGGCACATTAAAGTCCGTGCCTCTTGGACTTGAGGGAGTAAAAATGGAGGGTGTTCCAGGCCTACCAGGGTGGGAGAGAATAAAGGTTTCACTGGGGGCAAGGGCATTAACAGAAGCAGAAGCAAATAGACAGCTACAGAAGTATCATAGCAAATGATGGACATAACTCTAGACTGCTGGCAGTATGAAAATGTTTTTGAGAAGGAATAGAAGGAAGTGGGGTTGAAAGAGAGTGGGGGGTGAATGGTGATGAAGGTATTGATCAGAAACAGTCTTGTCTGTGATCAAGATGACGAGAGTTGAGAGGCTATGAGAGCTGTGATGGTGAAGGATTTAATGGCAACGATCCTGTTCGCAAACAAATGGACATTCTGGGTGCAATCTGTAGAGGGGCAATGACTGCTGGTTCACTTGCAGAGTCCAAAAGTTCAACAATGTATGGACCGAGCAGGGAGAGGATGAGGTTGGTGAGATTAGCCCACAACAGAGATGTCGGGTGTGAAGGTTAAAGAAGAGAATGGGGTCGTTGGGGTTGCTGCTATTGGAGGAACCAACTTGCAGCTCAATGGGCTCTTCAAAGAATGATGAGAGAGTAACAAAGGGTAGATGTGGGTTTATCCAAGAGGGAGTCAAGCCTGCAATTATAGCTGGAGAACAGCAAAACAGAGGGATAGTGAAGGATCAAGATTAGTATTTGAGATGGCGGTGGGGGTAGAACATGAGGGATGAGAAATGAAAAATAGTATGACTGAGTGACAGAAACGGCAGGAGGCAGGTGGAAGGAGAAAGAGAAGTCATGAAAAAAACAAAGTTAGAAGGAACGTACTCAGGGCCAGGGCAGTAGCCAAAACGTGCATGTGAGTGGACATAGGAAAAATTCAAGTTATAAAGGCTTGACGAGGATGAGGATGGATGTGTGCTGGATGCAAACAAGTGATAGGGAAGAGACGATACTGTGTCTTCAACCACTGCTATAAAGAATTAATAGTTGATGCACATTATGTATATCTAAAAATGGGCAAGTTTTAAAGTAAAGGCTTTTCATGTTTTGGCTTCTTCAAGTCATACTGGCACATGATGGATTACAGCCTGGAATATGACAGCTTTAAAACAAATTTAATAGTCTTGCATCCAAGCTCAATTTCACCACAGACTCTTGATTATAAACCAGTCAACATAGGCCAAGTTGTGATAAATATATCAAGGTATGGAGTTTCCTTTTACTTTGAATACACAATACACATCATAGGTTTTTTTTCTACATACAATATAATTATGCTGAGATAACCGGTGGGATGCTGAGCCGTATTTAACTCTGGAAGCTTATACTCTAGGAATTTTTGAGCAGCTTTTAAGAAATTACTGAGTCTCAGCCCTGGCAGATTGCCAAGTTTGAAAATCTCTCTGCTCAGGTGCCATTTAGTGCCATCAGTTATTTGATTTTTATTGAATTGCAGTGGTTTACTGCAACTGTTTTCATGGAATACCACAGAGATGCAAAATTTTATTGATTATGACAAGTAAGATGATTTAATGACAATTACAAATACATTAGAATTTTAAATCATTATATTATTCCTGACCAATTTTTGCAACTCAACAAGATATTATCAAAGTGATGAACCATCACTAGAATGTAATTCGGTAACAGTCTCACACTTAGCTTATTCACAAAGATCTTACGGTAACTGTTCCCAGTGCAAAGATGATGTTGAGCTGAAGCCCCATTTACCTGCACTATTTTGAAGAAGAGCAGGGGAGTTATCTTTGGTGTCCTGGCCAATATTTATCCCTCAATCGACATCACCAAAAACAGATTATCCGGTCATTATCACCTTGCTGTTGGTGGGAGTTTAAGTGCACATATTGGCTACCACATTTCTCACATTACAACAGTGACCACACTTCAAAATCACTTCATTAGTTGTGAAGTCCTTTGAGATGTCCAGTGGTCATGAAAGCATGGTACGTAAATGCAAGCTTTTCTTTTTCAAAGCTCTCTAGTGCAAACACGAATTGCATTTATGATGGCTTTATAATAGTTAATCATTTATGTGTAATAATTTATAACAATTGTATGATGATTTACATTTGCTTTTATTGTAATGGCAGGAAAAGCACTTTGTTTTTATTGTACATTTCAACCAACACATTTTGTGGTGTCAGTTCACTTAAAAACATCCTCAAAAAAGGAGGTAGGTGCTTTCCAAGCGGAGGTAAAATGTGGTTAAGGATAAGACTGGCTCTGCTGAAATGTCTCTGGTCACATAGCCTGATAACACTCAGGACTTGCAGATCAAGTCCAGCTATTGAAGCAACATATTGGACATATAGGTCCCTGTGGACCTATACCCCAACAAACATAATGTCTTCAAGAAAGTAGGTGGACAAAAAAAAAAGGAATTTTACAAAAATTGTTGTTTGAAATAAAGCTGTATGTTAATGTTTGAGGTCTTATGGCTCTGATGAAGGGTCCTAAGATCCGAAACATTAATCTAACCTTTTCCCTTACTCCACAGATGCGGCCAGATCTGCATGCAATAAATTTCCAACAGTTGCAAAATTTTGACTTTTCAAACTATATCACTGATTGTTATCCAGTTACCATCTTATTTCTAAACCAAATATGCATCACTGAAAGAGTTAAATGCTCTGTACAGAATAGTGATAATAAGCTTTCCTTCAGCTGAATGGAAAAGTTTGATGACATTGTTGCAGCCATTTGCAGCACTACTGTCCACTTCCATCTGCATTCACTCTGCTGATTTAGGTGCTCAGTGTAGTTTGAAAGCAAACATGATGAGGCCGCCGTGTACAGCAGCCTCTCTAATGGGCAACTGGCAGTCTGATTTCTTTCATATATTTGGGCTGTCACTGGATCTCCATTCCCTGTCACTCAGCTTTTATAACTTTGGACAGGTCTGGTGAAGAGGTCATGTGACCTAGACAATGAAGCTGAAACTTGGTAAAATCAAAGAAAAGGACTCTAGGGCTTTAAACAAATGCACCTCATTTTAGCACAATATCATGTACAAAAGTCAATTATGATAATACACTGTGGTGTCAGAAAATACAGAAATCCTGAAACAGCAGCCAATCTGCATTTAGAACGTCTTTTGCACCAGTGGTGCTCCGTTTCAGCTATAAATAAATTGTGCACTGTTCTGAGACTGCAGGACACAGAGAAGAAAGAAACCAAAGCATAAGCCATCAGCTAGAATATTGCCTTTGCATACTGGTAACTGAAATCACTGCAAATCTCCTTAATGGCATTCACTAACAAGCTACTAAATTGCTATAAGCTGCAGATTTCCAATTACCCCTAAAAAAAACAAAACCTGCAAATTTGTGCTTCTACCACTGAAGTACTTTTGAAAATTATCCTAAAATAGAGAAAAAATGTACACTCACAATACTGATGGCTTTGCTTCCAACTGCATTTGCATCAAAATATCAATAAAGTGCACTGCACTTCTCTGAAACACTTAGCAGGCTAATCCAGGTTATATCATGCACTCAGTACTCTGTTCAAAGTTGCCATTCCATATTATTGGACCTGATCCTACACATATGTCTATTAAGCTAAAAGAAGTGTTAAACCATGCTCTAATTACTTAGCTTATTTCATACTGCCGTAGAGATAATTCAAGCTATATGTGCACTAATGACATCACTTAAACATTGAACTAATGATTTACTTGTGCAAAAAAAATGAATAAGGGCTGAATCATTCTAGATTTGCACTAAACGCGGTAGCAGGCGTGAACAAAAAATGTTTAACCTGCCGACAGCAATTCGGGGTTTTGCGCCGTATCGTCCCCTTCTCGCTTCATTAATTATGCAGCCACAGATACATGCCATCTCGCTGCAGGTGGCCTCCAATTTGCTAGCCACTTTGTTACCTCGCTGCTTCCTCACACTGGGCACTATACTTAAACTGCAGCCATGTGCATACTTCTCAATGCTTGCAGCCCAGGACTGCTCTGGTGAAGACATGCCCCAAAAGCCAAGAAGAGTGCAGCCCCCGATTCAGTGATGCATCCCTGGCATGCCTTCTGGACACCATGGAGACCTGCTGTGATGTCCTCTACCCCCACTCTGGCCACCTGAGGCTCAATCTCACCACTCTGGCTTGGGAGGCAGTGGCAGTGGTGGCTGGTGCCAATGTCGCACAGATGTGGCTGGCCATCCAGTGCAGAAAGAGGATGGGTGATTTCATCCATGCCGCCAAGATAAGGCAACCATCTCATCACTCTCAACTCACAAGCCCATCACACATTCCCTGGTATCTCACTCGTTGCCAGCATAAGGGACATCAATCACCACTCTCTATCTCACACACACTCTCACATCTCCATCTAGCCTCATCTCCTCTGGAGGCTGCCTCCTCAGCCCTCACCATCTTGAGGCCATTTGCACAGATCAACATGTGCCCCCACATACACCTTGGGATAGCCCCCTTCTCCAGGACAGCCTTCGCCCAACCGCCTATCCCCTTGTCTGAGGCCACTTTTCCCCCTTCTCCAAGCAAGACCTACCCCTGCAGCCATTGAAAAGCCATCCCTGCATTACAGCTGGTCTGGTAGGTAGAGGCCTGCCTGTGAGACCCCTAAACGTGATGTGGTGCTGCCTTCAAAGCCTGGTGCTGATGACTGAGAGTACTGCCTGAAACAGGGTAGGCAAACAAGCCTCGAAGTCCCAAGCGAAGTGCAGCTTGCCGGGTGCACATCGCTCACGTACAGTTGTGATGGGCGTTGGCATGCAATTGCACCGCCGTTGTTAAGTAGAGCTGATGATTGCAAACTAATTTTGCTACGGTGTAAATCCGATTTTTGACCTTCTTGCCGTATTGTCCGCTCATGCCTGCCATGACGCCCACCCTGCCAACGGGGCAGGGTGATTCAGCCCTAAGTGTCTAATTATTGTCTGAATGCTGTCGATTGAATGGCTATACATTGAGATGAATGGCTATATATTGAGAGAGGGGAATGTGCAACGAGACCTGGGTGTCCTCCTACGCCAGTCGCTGAAGGTAAGCATGCAGGTGCAGCAGGCGGTAAAGAAGGCAAATGGTATGTTGGCCTTCATAGCCAGAAGATTCGAGTACAGGAGCAGGGATGTCTTGTTGCAATTATACAGGGCGTTGGTGAGACCACACTTGAAATGTTGTGTGCATCTGAGGAAGGATGTTCTTGCTATAGAGGGAGTGCAGCAAAGGTTTACCAGACCGATTCCTGGGACTGACATATGAGGAGAGATTGAGTTGATTAGAATTATATTCACTGGAATTCAGAACAATGAGAGGGGATCTCATAGAAATTTATAAAATTCCAACAGGACTAGACAGGGTAGATGCAGGAAGGATGTTCCCGATGGTGGGGGATCCCAGAACCAGGGGTCACAGTCTGAGGGTACGGGGTAGACCATTTAGGACTGAGATGAGGAGAAATTTCTCCACCCAGAGAGTGGTGGGCCTGTGGAATTCACTACCACAGAAAGTAGTTGAGGTCTAAAACATTGTATGTTTTCAAGAAGGAGTTAGATATAGCTCTTGGGGCGAAAGGGATCAAAGGATATGGGGAGAAAGCGGGAGCAGGCTATTGAGTTGGATGATCAGCCATAATCATAATGAATGGCGGAGCAGGCTCGAAGGGCCGAATGGCCTACTCCTGCTCCTAGTTTCTATGTTTTTATGATTGATGAATGTCAGTTTAGGGAAAAGGATAGAAACTGCACCTTGGCGAACAGTAAGTGTGTATTTGTTGGTTGAGTGCAGCCAGCAGCAAATTTACAGAGAAATCTTTGCTTACTTGTCTGCTTTCTCAACTTGAGTGAAGCAACAAAAACTCAAGCAAAATGACAATGGTACCATTGAATATGTGATAATATAACTACAAGAGTCCTGACGAAACCTGTGTGATCAGCAAGCTTAATAAACAGTATCACCTGCATTATATAAGAATGAAGCACCTTGGGACATTTAATTATGTTAAAGGTGTCATGCAAATATAAGTTGTTGTTGTTGTTAACTACGTTTGGCTGACATGGGTAATATATAAATAAAAGTCTTCACTTTGTCAAATTCTAAAAGAAAGAGCCCTGAGTTCCCTTAGGCCCCAGGCATTATTCTTGCTATGCAGGCAAAATTCTAATCAAAGCAGTGCATTGATGCCTCATTTTTATGACGGTCCCAAAAGGTTCAATTGGGGATCTGAATAAATTGCAGGATTGATGCCAGCTGAGAGACCATCAAATCAATCTGACATGGTGAATTTAAAGATACTTTACAATAGGCATGCTAGGGTGCTAATGAGCTAAACTTCGACTTTTCGGCATCACTCCTCCAAAGGCTGGCACTGAAATTGAGAGCCCATCATATATACAAACTTCCATTTAATAGTTAGCCTTTGTGGTGTGATTAGCAAGTCACTGGCCTACAATAATGAAGTCAATAATGGTGGGTACCACATCAAGCTACATGGTAAACTCATCATACAAAAATATATAAGCAACTTTCTTACAGCCAAAAATCCAACCTTGTCAGATGTGACAGACCACATTGCTTATTTTAGGCTATATTCTCTTAGTCGGTAACGATGTTTTACAGATATATCTAGACTTGCTTCCAACACAATCTAGTAACCATTCTGAGCTATGTAAAAGGTAAAGCTAGAACCTGAGAATAATTTGCAAGTATCAGGGCATTCTTATGTTTGGACTTGGACAAAGATGACGTCCATTGATATTGGTTTATTTTAGATTTTCTTCTAATCCTAATAAATGCTAACTTAATTCAACAAGAAATGTGGGATTATTTGGATTTGGACTTCTATATAATGGAGTATAGTCCACAGGAATGTCACTCATGGCACAAAAGTGCATTTAATCAGATTTCTTCTCATTATCACTAGTTGTTTTTTCTTCTCCCTTAAAAGGGCTGTCAGGGGCTAGAAAAATGATATTTAACATGCATATTCTGACATCGACTTTTGACATTAATTTACTTTTAATCTTTCGCCTGCCGAGTAAAATCAAGTCTCATAGCGAATATTGTCCACCTATTGATTGGAACCCTTTTGTCAGCAGATCATAATGTAACAGTTTTGCTGCTGCTGACTAAAGATACAAATACACAAGCTATAAGTAATTTTTAAAGCTTTTTCCTCAGGGGCTATGTTTCTAAAATGACATAAAAAATGTAAGACATACAGGATTATTTGGAAAAGAAAAAGAAAAGATTGCTTTGCCATTTCATAGACCTCTTAAGACACGAAGAGGCTATTTCCTCCATTGTTCTTGTACCAGCTCTAACTCTAAGTTGGAAAAACCTAATTTTATTTCCTTGCTCTTTCTTATAATATTTTTCCTTCAAGTTTGGACAGGCTTGATAAAGAACACCAAAAGCAGACAAGAAAATCCACTAGGTTTCACCATGACTGGTTTCTCTCGCTAACAGATCCCTTAGGATTTGGAGTTTACCTTTAGCACCCAAGATCTGGTCCTATGACTGCATGACCTAGGGGCCATAACAATGAAAAATTCCTTATTATATGACCTGGATACTGGAATTCCAGCTGTGCTTCCACATATTCATCCCCAATCTTCCGAAAATCAGAGAGATTAACACTTTCGTGAGATGAAACCAAACATAAATCATCAAAAATAGTTTCTTTTGCAATTGTTAAGTGCATGACCAGAATAACATTGCTGCTCTTCTCATCATATGTCAACAGAATTGAGCATTACTCTAAGAACAAAGACAAAAAGTACAGTTCCCTTTAGAGCACATCCAACTCCCTACCAATGAATTCCTGCTCAGCACAGTCTAAACATGGCCTCCTTATTCTTTGCTTCTCTCTTTCCCTAACTACAGGCACAGACTTCCAAGATACTCCACAGGGGATCACTGTCGTAGAAGAAACAGAAGGATTAAATCGCTGATGCACTCCAGTGATTTCTACTTCCCCGAGCATGGATGGTTTCCGCTGGGAAGTCCAGCTTTGCTCATCAAAATTGATGACCCTGTTAAACACATTGAGATCAGTAGTATGCAGATAAAGGGGTTGGAATTGTCCAGTGTATCAATGTCTACTAACATGACTAAGGAAGCCTAGGCTGTCATTGTACTGTAATTTTAACATAAAAGTACACCAAAACCCCTTCTGTAGTCAAATGATAAAGTCCTGAGACATTGACAGAGGGGGAAACACACTCCAAAATGGCAATTTATTAAGCAGTAATGAACTTGACAATATGAGTTTTGTCATGAAAATAAAATAATTTTCATAATATTATTGAGGTTTATTGTAAAGGTAGGTTAATACTGGGGTTTGTATTGGTTTCTCTGTGTGGATGTGTGTGATAAATTTAATTGAATTTAAGACAGCTAGTCTGGGGCTTTTGAGTTATCAAAAGGGAAGCTAGGTTTGAAGTGCTAAATATGTAAACATGGCTGAAGTTTTAGAATGTGAGGTGTGAAGAACATTTGCATTTTTAGATAAACCAGAGTAGTTTGAAGTTCAAAGAGATGGTGAGATGTTACACCTAGCTATAAGTGGCTAAGTCAAACAATGTGTATATTTTTCTCAAAGGTTACTGATGAGTACTATGAAAAATTTATATTATGAGAAAAGTAAAGCTGCAAAACATATGGGAACAATGGAATTTGCATCAAAAGGGAAAAACATGTATAAAGGAGATGAAGTTACGTGAAAGGGGGAAGGCATTCTAAGATCTATCACAAGTGTGAAAAGCTTCTAGCCGCTGTGCCTCAAGCTGCTATCTACAGAAACCAAAGCTAAGAAAACTCACTGTGAATATCACTGTCCAGGGTATTGTGTGCTTTGCCTGGGTCTGTTGAGACTTATTTGGTTTTATTGTTGCCTTAACAGAGGTGCAACTGGGAGTCAGATTAACTAGGGGAGCTAGCAGTTATCATAGTAGCAACTTGTAGGCCTGTATGTGCTTAAAATTTTTTATTTTATTAATAATTGTTTAATTTAGTTTGTAAAAACCCGCTAAGTCTTGGTGGGCTCATTACTATTGAATTCAAGGCACGCATCTCAAAATAAAATACAAATTACAAAATAGTTGTGACAGCTGTTTCAAGCTTCCCTTTGGGATTTGAGCAGTTTGGCATTTACCATCCACTGTGCCATAACAGTTTATTTTGGCATTTGGACATTGAGACTTCTTTAACAATCAATTCTCATACCACAATGGTACATATTACAATGCACATGCATACCTTTCATTCATTATTGCCTAGATAATCTGGTGTTCTCAAAAATAAACACTGACATGAATGCTAGGTTCAAATTAATTGACCAATACCAATTTACATTAGTAGCTGACACAATTAGGATATTGCTCTTTACTCCCTGTTGTCCACCAAATGCAGAACAATCCTCACCACATTCAGCATAACTTCTGTCATTGGAATATTGAGCATTACATTAGAGGGATGAGAGGGTGAGCAGACTGGGCTGACAGCCGTGAAACATAAGTACTCAGGAACAGTGAATCCTGGTAACATGGGGAAGTACACCATCTCTCTAGATTTCCAGAAACAAGGATATACCTGTCCCACAAGAAGAGGAATCGAGTGCTCTAGGCTAAGCACACAAAAAAAGGAAATCTGTTAATTGCCACAAATCCAATGTCACCCACCAAACCATCAAACACTATTCACCACCTACTTGGCCCCAAAGACTCAATGTGCTCCACAACATTGCAACATAGAAAAACCTACATAAAAGGGTTTTATTAATATAAAAAAGCTTTAAAGCTTTGGTTCCATCCACAATGGAGCTCTGATTTTTGATGTAACATCGATTTTACACACAAACTGCTGATCACAGTCTTAAAAGGGACACTAACTGTATATACACATACAAGGTGCACAAACACACACGGGGATACCGACTATACAAACCCAAAGGCCTGGATTTTCCATTCCAGGCCTAAGTCCTGTGGTGAGGGCGGGAACTGGAGGAGTTTCCTTCCAAGGAACCTAGTGGGAATTAGTGCTGAATCACGGGATGCTGGGCCCATTAATTATACAGTTGGGAGTTTCCAGACAAACTGTGCAGCATCCAGACCAGCTGGTGCACACTCAGCAGTCATACATGGGCACCATATTTAAAAGGCACCCAGACATCAACTCCTTTGTTGCAAACACACCATGGAAGGAGGAGATGGCCCCGTGATCCCAGGGAGCTCTGGTCCCCAGATTCAACAACACTTCCCTCGAAGTGCTGCTCAATGCAGTGGAGGCCATGGGGGGCAACCTGTACTCCGAGGGTGAAAGGAGGAGACCGAGGTATGTGGCCAACCCTGCATGGGAGGAAGTTGCCAGGGTGGCCAGTGCCCACAGCCTCCAGCAGGCTGCCCTGCAGTGCTGGAAATGCATGAATGTCCTCATCCGTGCCTCCAAGATAAGTGAACTATCAACTGCTCACACTAACCTCACTGAATGGTAGAGGGGACATGGGCCTCAATGGCAATGGCACCATCTGTGCAGGCCATGCATAAAAGAGCTACTCAATGTGACAAGGTGATGCCTCATAGCACCCCTGCAGTCCATCTAGTCTGCAGGTGGAGAGGCCACTGCAGGCCTTGACCTTTCCACACAGAGGGCTCAGAATGGGAGAAAGGAGGCAAGGCATTGAGGGCACCGGCAAGCACCACTAATCGCAGGTCTCTGTGACCCTTATCTTTCTATCTGCATGGGTACACTGCTGTGAAGGGTGCTGCCCCAGGACCCTTGTGGACAACCTGCAGTGCATCAATCACATGACACACCATCCAGTGGGTTATTTGTAAGAGTGGAAACATTAGAAAGATACCTGAAACCCAATTACTCTCAACCCCATCTTCCCACTTTGCACAGGAAAAGTTAGGAAAAGAGAAGATGCACCGGGCCAGCCTGAACTGAGGAACCTTAGAGTTTGACGAGTGGGCAGACAAGCTGACAGGGGAGGATGTGCAGATGGAGAGGTCAACGGGCAGCCTCCATCCAGTAAGGATGCATGTATAATGTAGGCACATAGAAAACTAATGGTCATGTGTTCCTCCATGTCGGAGGCAAGTGAGGCTCCTCTCTCACTTACAGGTGCCAGCAGGAAGAGGGGAAGGCCAGATGAGGAAGCTCTGTCCAGCAGGTCCTCGGGCCCACAGAGGGCTGAGGACATTGGGGAGGAGGAAGCAAGGGCACTGCTAGAGGCATCACAGCCATCACCTGCACCCCCCCACCGGCTCAGAGACACACACTTCAGTGGGTATTAGATCTAGTTCAGGCGCAATCCCACATTCCGGTGGTCACCGAACGAACACGTGTCCACATTAGGAGGAGGCAGGTTGAGCCAAGCTCATGGGTCGGAGGACGGCTGGGGAAGACGCATCTGTGATATCCAAGTTGGATGTGAGCCTCTGGGATCAGCCCTGCATGAGATGCTGGAGGTGCAGTGGGAAGCGGGGGAACATCAGGCATTGGAGGCGGAGGCCCTCAGCAGAGTGGCACGTGTGGCGGAGCAGTCTGTCCACCTGCTGGCTGATTGGTTCCCACCTGTATGCACATGGAGGTCTCCATGTGGAGGATGGCAAACGCCATGGAAAACATTGTCCAGCAGAATGGCAGGTTTCTGTCCAAGATGCACGCAGGCCTGCACCCCATTGCTGTAGCCATGGGTGAGATCTTGTGATGGATACGTGATGGGGGGGTTTGGGCCACCTTGACCCCCACTCCAGGTGCCCCTTCTCCTCAAGGAGCCAGGCAGGGGCACCCAAAGAGAGGAGGAGCAGCTAATGGACACCCTGGGGCCTCTACTCAACACTTTGAGGGTGTCCGGTCCTTCGGAATCCCCCTTACCCGTGACCCCTTCAGCTTCGTCCTCTGTGACTGCAGAGGGAGCGGCTGACCCACAGCAGGACAGCCAAATTAAGCCGGGGCCCTCCAGGCCTCGGGTCTCCAGAGGACACCTGCCAAAGTCATCCAAGACAAAGGACAAACTAGTCAGCAGGTTGCCTCCACCCTTGCTGTGAATGTCGGGGGAGCACCTAGAAGAAGTGGTAGGAAACAGAATATTAAGAAGTTATGGTTTCTCATGTATTTGCACAGATGCACTGTAATTGTTAATGTTCTTACACTTTTGTAAATAGACTGCACTTTGCACCTTAATGAGGTCTGATGTGGTTTACTTGTGATTCGTTAAGCCTCAGACCACCGCACCACCCTGCTCCCTCCATCTCATCTTCAGAGTGGCACCCCAGGCTGGGTCTACATCCCTGGAATCATGCATGTGCAGGGAGGCAAGGATCTTTGCCAGGGCCCTTGCAATCCATGTGCAAGGAGCCTCCTATGCATGCTGAGCCTTTGCCCTTCATGTGCTCATCTTTGAAATGCATTAGCATTGTCAGTACTACGTGCTGGGGCTGCCCTTCAGTTATCCAGTTGAGCTGACCTGCTGCTCCGATCAACCCCAATGACTCAACTCCAATGCAGATCCCCACCTCAAGGCTCTAGATAGTTGCAAGCAGCATGTAACTTTTCAGGTAGAGTCCAACACCTTCCAACTTGTCCCCGTGACCCACACCCCCACCCGCCACCAATAACCATTGACTCTCCTGAAGTGAACTTTGATCTCCCCAGTCATCCTACAACTGTCCCCCATCACCCTCTCTCCCATGCAGGTGAATGTCCATGTCCCAACCTTCCTGAGGAGCTCACCGCCATGACAGTAGACATGCCCACATACCTCTCATCCTGCTGAATGCCAGAACCTGGTTTTACTTCCATGTCCTCTCCAACAACCCTCAGCACCCCTTCACCCATCATTGCAGGACCCTCACTCTCCTAACCTACAGACTCCCATTGCCACCTCATCATCCCTTCCTATTAACAATTCCATCATTATGCCCCCCAGGACTCATCAGCTGACACCACAGACCCCTCCCGTTGAACCCCTTTCACCTCTTCCCTGCCCCGGATGCCCGTTCACACCTGCACACCACCCCCCATGCCTGTTCATGCCTGCACACCCACCCCACTGCCTGCACTCCACTTAAGCCCTTCCCACCGCCCCACTCCATAAACCACCTCACCCATTCCATGACGCCTGCAGCATCTCTCTCTTCCCCTACCACCCCCAAACTCCCCTTATCTTACCCCTTACAAGGCCTCCACACCCACCCCACCTCTTCATTCCTCTCCTCTTCATCTAATCCACACCACCCCCAGCACAGATATTCACCGCTCAGCAGTACTTCATGCAGCTGACTACCTGCAGCACAAAGATCCACAAGTTTCATGTTCCACCCACCCACTGTTGCACATGGTATTCCAGGGTCCATGGTCACTGAAGATCTCCATCTTCCACTCTCCGCAAGCTGCCCCAGACCTTCTTCAAGGTGAGTCCCAACATGCCCATACCTTAATGGTCCGGGTATGTTCTGCACTGATGTGATACCACACTGGTGGCGTGAATAATTGGATGGCGGGGGCGGGGGGGGGGTTAATCAATTCTAATCGGGGCACAACCTATTAATGGGATGCAAAACAGCTTCACCCCAGCGCCTGACAGGAATGGCAGCCTGCCAAGATGGGTGGGAGCGCACGTTCCTACCATTATTTCACGCCGGTGTAAAACCGAATTTTCAGCTCCTGCCGCATTGTCCCCCTCCACCCGCCATTACACCCACCACTGCTGGGACTGGAAATCCCAGCCAAAGGAACACATGGCTGTCATGGACAAAGGAACATTTTGTTGCTAACCTATCCATATTTCAGCTCTCTTTTTTTGGAGAAACTAGATATACCCCAATTTAAAGCAATGCAAAATGATCCAAATTTTAGGTACTTGCAAACAAAATATATTGTCTTAAGTTAGGTCACTCTGGGGTTCAATGGTGGTCCAATTTTAATGACTATTTGCAAGTGAAAACCAGGTCTCATTTCCCAGCACTCACACCCATTTACTTTGATAAACACACATAAATTAAATTTTAAAAAACCAAAGTCTTGTACTGTAATGCACAGAGCACAATTACTTAAGAGATCATTATCGCAGTGTTTACGGTTACATTAGCCAAATAGCCAGCTGCACTTCTAACCTTTGGCTGGTAACAATTTTTCTTTCCATGTTAATTGAAGGACTTACTCAATTCACGAATCACAGCAGATGTCACTGTGGGTGATATACGATGCAAAATGCGAATTAGATAAATTCCTTCCTATATAAAGCAGCTTAACTGTAAAGGTCATTAATCCAATTTAACTCTCGGTGACAGAGCAGGTCTGAAAATTGTGTCCATGTTTTCTAGATTGCAGGTGAGCTTTAACCCTTTGCTGGCTGCTCAGAAAACTCATTGCAGCCTTGAACATCTTTACTTTTGGCTCCTTCCAAGGATCAGCTGCGGATCTAGGTAGCATCTTGCAAATGGCTACACACCACTGCACCTCACAGGTCACTGATGTCTTCTTTGCGAGAGCTGGACAGTATATTTATTTCCAGACGGATGGAGCCTCGCAGGCCCACAGGACAGTGGGATACGCCTCCATCGTTGGATTTCCCCCAGGGGCACAGCATCATCAATTGCACCTATGTGGCCATCAAGGCATCCAGCAACTGGCCACTCAATTCATCAGGAAGGGCTTCCACTCCCTTAATTTTCAATTGGTCTGTGACCACAACAAGAGCTTCCTGCATGTGTGTGATCACTTTCTCGACAGCTGCCATGGCTCCTTCATTCCCTTCCAGTCCAGGGAGCTATAACTCTTCATTCCACTCCCCAAACTCCATGGATGGATTCTAAGGGACAAGGAAGATCTCTTGAAGAGATGAATACTCACCCCTTTACGGAAGAATTGGACATGGAGGGAATTGCAGCTGAAGTCATCTGCTCATTAGGTCAACCGTTGTGCAGGCCATCGGGCTTCTGAAGATGTGATTCTGGTGCCTTGACTAGTCAGCTGGAGCCCTGCAGTATACTGCAAGGGTCTTGCTCTTTCTGTGGTCTGCTCTTCTCCCTATCACAAGGTCCACCAGTGACATGTGGACCTTGAGGACGGTGAGGTCTTGGAAGAAGAGTGCTCTTCGGAGGAAGAGAAACAAGAAGTGAGAGAGGTGGAGAAAGAGGATGAGGAGGAGGAGAAAGATGCCGAACACAAAGATGCCTCGGCTGCACAGGGAGCTGACCGGGCACAATGCAGTGCTCAAGGAATTTGTTTGGATACCATGAACATCAGGGATCATCTGACTTACACTCATTTCAGCTAAGCCTCTCTAACCCAGGAGGAATGGCATGGTCTGGGACTCACTCTAAGCTGCCAGTGAGAACACTTCCATTGAAGACACAACTGGGAGTAGCTCAACTCTTACTGTCAACGAAAGATGCACATCCGCTCAGAGATTTCACCATCATCATTCACAGATTTTTGCTCCCTTTTACCATTTCATTCACTTCTCCATTAATAAAAGGAGACTCACATGCCTGGCTTCATGTGTGAAGATTTACATGATGCTCCAAAAGACTAAAATTGCACATTAACAAATGAAAGTGACCCACTTAGTTCTCTACCTGATGCAGTAGCCTCTGCTCTCGACCACCTCTTTGTGGTGCTCCCTTTGTGTGATTGGAGGTGATGGAGGCCGCCTGCTCACATGTCTCTGGGAGGTGGGGGGGGATGTGGGGCAGTGGGGGCAACTTCAGAGGCTGCTGAACTGTTATTATTGCAGGGGCAGCCTTCTTCACAGGACTCTAATGCTCAGGTGCTCCCTCAGTCAGAGGGGCCAAGTAAACCACTGTCCTGTGACAGGTGGCACCCTCATCCTCCTTGGTGACAGCATCAGCTCTTAGTTCACGCTCCAGATAGCTAGGTGGGGCCACCACCTGGGGTACAGCTGACATGTCCTCCAGATATCCCTGCGCCACCAGCTCCACTGACCGGTCAAGTCTTCATAGTACAGCATGCATTCTGTAAACATCAGTATGCAGTTCCTGCATACACTTCAAGTGCTTTTTTTATTCATTCATGATTTATGGGCATCATTGGCTAGGTCAGCATTTATTGCCCATCCTTAACCGCCTTCAGAAAGTGGTGGTGAGCTGCCTTCTTGTACCACTGCAGCCCATGTGGTGTGGGTACATTCACAATACTGTTAGGGAGGGAGTTCCAGGATTTTGACTCAACAACAGTAAAGGAACAGGTAGAAGGAAGTGCTGCTACGTATAGTTCTCAACAAGTTTGCCTACTCTCTCAATGGAGGAGCAAAGCACTCAAAGCCCTGAGCAATTGTGGCACACATGAGCTGGTTGGAATCCTCCATTTTCAGTCCATGATCTTACTCTGTCCTGGGGAACTCTGACATGTGGAAGCACCTCTGTTGCTGCTTCTCTAGGTAGAACCTCCTTTTAGGTGAATCCTGAGGTCCTGCATCCTTGCCCAGCTGAGCAAGGTTGTGTCTATCCTCCATCCTCTGAGGAGCACTGCTCAGAGTTGCCTCTGGCACCTCCTCCAGCACACTAGTACCATACTTATCGCCCAGTGGCACCTTTCTAACCACACACAAGGACCCAACAAGGTGGCTGTATCTCCATTGGTTGAGGATACACTGTTACAAGAATTAAGAGTGTGTGGTCTGAGCTCTGTTATGGCTGCATTTGGCCCGATGATGGTGAGGAGGGTTGGTCTAATTGTCTCAAAGGCTGCATTTGTGGGAGACCTAAAAAAGATCATGAGAACTAGCCATGGAGAGCAGAAACGTCTGTGGTGTTGAAACTTCCCAATGCATCTGAGTATTCAGTATGATATTGGATGGGCTGGAGTACAATGCACCTGCTTAATCAATACTCTGCAATCTCCAATCACCAACTCCACCATGAACTCCTTTTTTGCATTGCCCAACATGCTCTTAGTCAGCAACCCTGGTGATGTTGATGGGTCCCTCCTTCACAATGTTGATAATGTGTAGCTAAGGAACCCCTTTCCCTTGGTCTTGGCTCTCTCGTGGGCATTATAGAGCCATTTCTCCTGCAAGAACAAAACACAACGGGATAAGATACTGCTGGCCTCTATGACCAATCCAAATTGCTCCTATTAATTAGTAGCTGCATGTTTCAGTGTTGCCATCACTATGGCTCTGAGCCATGCTTCGGGGGCAGTGAGGGCCCTTGGTGCACACACCTCCCATGTTCAGGAGCAGCATGCCCCCTCATGTTCCTCAGCTGGTGTGTTTACTGGTGGTTGAATACCCTGAGGCCTGTCCTGAGGGTTTTACTCACCTTGATAGAGTGAATTGGATCATAGGATCTCTTCATACACTGCACCCAGTTTCTATGCTCCATTCACCATCTGCTGACAGTGTCAGCTATCTCTATCCAGGCCTTCTTAGGCTAGGAGGGTGGCCTCCTCCTTCACCCTCCAGGGACAGGGCCCTCCCTCCTTTCCCTCATAGCCTCGAGGGGGACCTCCCGGGCTGCATCCAGGAAACAAGGGGCTTCCCTGCCCCAGGTTCCAGGCCTCTGCCTCTCTTGAGACATTTTTCCAACTGCAGGTAATGCAATAAAATGGCATCCATAGGCTGCCATGGTCTGCTCAAGTCAGGCCCACACTTTTACAGTCCTGCCGCTGTTTTTACCTGCACTAACTGGCTGCCAAACCAGTCTCCAAGCCAATTAAGGGGGCACCCCTCTCAAAATATGGGTCATTTCCCCCACCAGGTGTGGGCTCAGGATCCAGAAATGGTGCCAATGTCTGTTTTCCAGCTCCTGGAAGGAAAACACTGTCCAAAGTTGCAATACATTTCAGTCCAGAGATCCATTTTTAGTAAGACATGCATTTGTCATATGTTTGTCATAGTGAAGCAAGTTTTCCCACTAAGAGATCCACACATGCTTGACACAAGATTGGCAGACGATACCTAAACTCAACATGAGATTGCCAGAGAATAAAGAACCACAATGACCTTGACATTGGTAGGAACCAGTACATTCAGCAGGACAGCATAGGACAATATTTTTAAGTGAGCATTTTAAACACCTGCTCCCATCTCAAAACATTTACCAGCAAACCCGCAGTAGGACATAAAAAGGACATTGCACGCGCGCAGAAGAATATTTCAACGTTTATTCATAATAGTGGCATTATTTTTAAAAAATAATAAAAATAAACAAATCCAAAGCGCATCAAAATTTGAACCAAATCTGTGCATTCTGAAATAACACAAAACAGCCAAATTCAGACCACAGGAGATTTACAGTTGTTACTGTCACTGTGCAGAGCAGCATTAGTCTGACGGGAGGAAAGGGGGAATTAATCTGGGACATCTTCCTCCAAAGGGCAGTTTAGGATTGATTTATATCATTTTATTTATTTATATACACACTTCTTGAAAATACTATATTTCTAATCACAAAAAGCTGCCATAAAACCCTATTTTCAATAAGCTATTGCATTATAAAATTGCTCCAATATTCCAAATGCATCACAAAACTAGATTCAGAATATGTAAAACAAGCAAATAATGCAATCAAAAATGCAGGAAACCAGCAGCACAGTCAGCATCTACAGCTGAAAGATAGGGCCATGTTTCAGGTCTGGTCCTTCATCAGAACTGGAAATACAGACCCACAGAATGAGACTATCAGTGCAAGACAAAAACAAAAACAGAATTATCTGGAAAAACTCAGCAGGTCTGGCAGCATCGGCGGAGAAGAAAAGAGTTGACGTTTCGAGTCCTCATGACCCTTCGACAGAACTTGAGTTCGAGTCCAAGAAAGAGTTGAAATATAAGCTGGTTTAAGGTGTGTGTGTGGAGGGCGGAGAGAGAGAGAGAGAGGTGGAGTGGGGGTGTGGTTGTAGGGACAAACAAGCAGTGATAGAAGCAGATCATCAAAAGATGTCAACAACAATAATACAAAAGAACACATAGGTGTTAAAGTTAAAGTTGGTGATATTATCTAAACGAATGTGCTAATTAAGAATGGATGGTAGGGCACTCAAGGTATAGCTCTAGTGGGGGTGGGGAGAGCATAAAAGATGTAAAAAATAAACAAATAATTTTTTTTTTTTCTTTTTATAATGGAAATAGGTGGGAAAAGGAAAATCTTTATAATTTATTGGAAAAAAAAGAAAAGGAAGGGGGAAACAGAAAGGGGGTGGGGATGGGGGAGGGAGCTCACGACCTAAAGTTGTTGAATTCAATATTCAGCCCGGATGGCTGTAAAGTGCCTAGTCGGAAGATGAGGTGTTGTTCCTCCAGTTTGCGTTGGGCTTCACTGGAACAATGCAGCAAGCCAAGGACAGACATGTGGGCAAGAGAGCAGGGTGGAGGGTTAAAATGGCAAGCGACAGGGAGGTTTGGGTCATTCTTGCGGACAGACCGCAGGTGTTCTGCAAAGCGGTCGCCCAGTTTACGTTTGGTCTCTCCAATGTAGAGGAGACCACATTGGGAGCAACGAATGCAGTAGACTAAGTTGGGGGAAATGCAAGTGAAATGCTGCTTCACTTGAAAGGAGTGTTTGGGTCCTTGGATGGTGAGGAGAGAGGAAGTGAAGGGGCAGGTATTGCATCTTTTGCGTGGGCATGGGGTGGTGCCATAGGAGGGGGTTGAGGAGTAGGGGGTGATGGAAGAGTGGACCAGGGTGTCCCGGAGGGAGCGATCCCTACGGAATGCCGATAGGGGGGGTGAAGGGAAGATGTGTTTGGTGGTGGCATCATGCTGGAGTTGGCGGAAATGGCGGAGGATGATCCTTTGAATGCGGAGGCTGGTGGGGTGATAAGTGAGGACAAGGGGGACCCTATCACGTTTCTGGGAGGGAGGAGAAGGCGTGAAGGCGGATGCACGGGAGATGGGCTGGACACGGTTGAGGGCCCTGTCAACGACCATGGGTGGAAAACCTCGGTTAAGGAAGAAGGAGGACATGTCAGAGGAACTGTTTTTGAAGGTAGCATCATCGGAACAGATGCGACGGAGGCGAAGGAACTGAGAGAATGGGATGGAGTCCTTACAGGAAGCGGGGTGTGAGGAGCTGTAGTCGAGATAGCTGTGGGAGTCGGTGGGTTTGTAATGGATATTGGTGGACAGTCTATCACCAGAGATTGAGACAGAGAGGTCAAGGAAGGGAAGGGAAGTGTCAGAGATGGACCACGTGAAAATGATGGAGGGGTGGAGATTGGAAGCAAAATTAATAAATTTTTCCAAGTCCCGACGAGAGCATGAAGCGGCACCGAAGTAATCATCGATGTACTGGAGAAAGAGTTGTGGAAGGGGGCCGGAGGACTGGAACAAGGAATATTCCACATTCCCCATAAAGAGACAGGCATAGCTGGGGCCCATGCGGGTACCCATAGCCACACCTTTTATTTGGAGGAAGTGAGAGGAGTTGAAGGAGAAATTGTTCAGCGTGAGAACAAGTTCAGCCAGACGGAGGAGAGTAGTGGTGGATGGGGATTGTTCGGGCCTCTGTTCGAGGAAGAAGCTAAGGGCCCTCAGACAATCCTGGTGGGGGATGGAGGTGTAGAGGGATTGGACGTCCATGGTGAAGAGGAAGCGGTTGGGGCCAGGGAACTGGAAATTGTTGATGTGACGTAAGGTGTCAGAGGAATCACGGATGTAGGTGGGAAGGGACTGGACAAGGGGAGAGAGACGGGAGTCAAGATAACGAGAAAAGAGTTCTGTGGGGCAGGAGCAAGCTGAGACGATCGGTCTACCGGGGCAGTTCTGTTTGTGGATTTAGGGTAGGAGATGGAAGCGGGCCGTCCGAGGTTGGGTGACTATCAGGTTGGAAGCTGTGGGAAGGAGATCCCCAGAGGAGATGAGGTCAGTGACAGTCCTGGAAACAATGGCTTGATGTTCAGTGGCAGGGTCATGGTCCAGGGAGAGGTAGGAGGAAGTGTCTGCAAGTTGACGCTCAGCCTCCGCACTATCAGTGCAAGCATGTATCCCCATTGTGAAAGCCTCACAGAATACAACAATTCCGATGAAAGGTTACACATCCAAAACATTATCCTCCCTTGCTTAAGGCACTAACTGATTTACTGTTATTCTAGGATTCCCTTTTTTTGTTTAGTGTTCACATTTTATCTTTTTAATAATTTTTGCAGATTTATATCATAAATTGAGAATAGATGGTACTTAATCTGAAAAAGGGCTAAAAACCTGTCGCTGCAAATGCACTAAGTGGAAAAAAATAAAGCACAGCAGATTTCATGGACATTTGGGCCAGCTGTGGTTCTCTGGTGTAATCATTTTAAGAACATTTTTCAACCAGAGCAACAATATGCTGTAGGTTAGGGTTGAAAGCTAGCATGGTACAGTGCTGGCATCTATGCTAAATGTTCCTAAAGTTATTATTAATAATGCATGACCCAACAGTGACAACCATGAATAAAATGAAGGTGACAGTAAAAACAGGAGCTTAAGCTGCCAAACACAAGCCATTAGGCTTCCTCATTTTGTTTTAATTTAGTCAGGAAAGATTTAGCTTCTTTTGACTACCATTCCTTTCTGCTGCTTCATTAAAGGAAAGGTGATTTAATGAGCTTATAAAATCCATATTAAACAATAATCCTGAATTATTAAAACTTCAACATGGCACTCTGAGTCACAGTTAACAAATTAATTACTTCCTAAATTAATACTTTAATTACTTTCAGTTTTCTGTTTTGTCACAAAACAATCTGTTTTCTAATCCTTATTCTTTTTTCACCTTTACCTAAATGACTTTATCCACATGGACTGCAGTGGTTCAAGAAGGCAGCTCACCACCACCTTTTCAAGTGCAATTAGGGATGGGCAATAAGTGCTGGCTGAGCCAGCGACGCCCACATCCCATGAACAAAAAAAGCTTCAAACGTTATCGGCACGGTTGGTTTCAATATTTACTGCACTGTTCTTTGCCTAATTTTGCTCAAAATGTTACCTGCTGGTACTAATACGGCATTGCCAAAACATTTAATGGATGTAATCAGAAAACTGGAAACAGCAGAATGTTTGAAACTAGTGCATAAGGGAGGCAGTTATTTGGATGGAGAAGCAGAGAAAACAGCACGGACGATTTGGATAGATTTGCACTGTTAGTATTGTACATTGTGAATTATTACTCCTTTAAAATCAAATGCACAACCAGATTATCATATTCAGACAATTATATTTTTGTTCTCGCTTTTCGTCTACTTCCTGCCCCACTTCTATGCATGCATGCACATCTTTCAGTTCAGTTAGTGAGGGTGAATAGTCCAGTTCACAAACAATCTTCATAAATACAGTTAATGATGTTCATCACTCAACAACCAGACAAGTGTGCTCAAGGTGTTGAAGAGGTGATGTAACCTCCACACAGCTTTCTCCAACCTTTGACCAAACAAACAAGACTTCTGAGGGAGCCCAATTGCTAAATTTGCAAGGAAAGCTAATAGAATGTTATTGTTTATTGCAAGGGGAATTGCATACAAAAGTAGAGAGGTTATGTTTCAGTTATAAAGGGCATCGGTGAGACCACATCTGGAGTACTGTGTACAATAATGGTCTCCTTATTTAAGGAAAGTTGTAAATGTATTGGAAGCAATTGAGAGGAGGTTTACTAGAATAATGGCTGGAATGGGTGAGTTGTCTTATGAGGAAAGGTTGAACAGGCTAGGCTTGTATCCACTGGCATTTAGAAGAGTAAGAGATGACTTGATTGAAACATATATGATACTGAGGGATCTTGACAGGTTGACTTGGAATGGATGTTTCCCCTTGTGGGGGAATTAGAACTAGGGCCTGAAATTTTCCCGCTCAACGCTACCGTTTGCATATTATGCTGGGTGGGCTCAGTGGAAGCGGGCAGAGAGGGTCGTGGAACTGACTGTCGCCCGTGATTGGCTCCGCACTGCCATTTTACGCGGGTGGGCCAATTAAGGCCCGCCCAGCACAATATGCCAGTGGTAGCATAGCGCTACCTATGTGGGCAGAAGGAGGAGGGAGAGTAGGGTCCAGTGCTCTTCCGTGCATGTGAGCGAAAGAGTGCTTCAATCTCCCTGAGGCAGCTCCATACCTCAGGGAGATTGAAACGCTTTTTAAAGAAATTATTCAAAACATTAAAAATTTAATGAAACAAATGGGACAAAAAAGTTTTCATTCAATTTGTAAAAGCTTTAAGAAACCCCATCCCGCTTGTGGATGGCCTTATCGCCTGCCCACCAACCGTTAGGTTGGATGGCAACGTAAATTTCAACTTAATGAGGTTGCTAATGACCTTAATAGGCCTTTTAAGTTTCAGCGGATGAGCAGCCGATTCCGGTGTGTGCCCGCCGAATGAAACATTGCGAGACTGCGTGATGATGTCGGGATGCACACCCGACATCATCGCGTGTCATTTTAGCTTCCGGTGTGTTGGGCCCACCCCCTTACGTCGAATGTAAAATCCTGGCCTAGGGTTCATTATTTAAAAATAGGAGGTCACCCATTTAGGACAGGGTTGAGGAGAATTTTTTTCTCTCAGGGGATAGAATGCCTTTGGGACTCTCTTCCTCATAAGGCAGTGGAAGCAGATTATTCGAATATTTTTAAGGCAGAGCTAGATAGATTCTTAATAAGCAAGGGGGTGAAAGGTTATTGTGGGTAGGGGTGGGAATATGGAGTTGAGGTTACAAGAAGATCAGCCATGATCTTACTGAATGGCGGAGCAGGCTCAAAGGGCCAAGTGGCCTAGCCCTGCTCCTAATTCGGATGTTCAAATTCAGGTTGCTTAACATTGCCTGGAATTTCTGTAGTTAGGGAACCAGCAAATGCCTTTGGATCAAATTGAAGGTCCCAAATCCTTTGGCTGAAATTCCCTCAAACACTAAAACACTCATTAAAGGTTCGCTGCCTGTTGGAAAACTGAATTGCTTGCTGTTAGCACGGTTTATCCAAAATCTCCTTTGTTTATTTTTAGGGAAGGGGTTGAAATTTCAACTATGGGTTTATCCCCCCTACTATTCTGTCAAAAAGGTTCAAGTCAATTAGTAAATAAGCTAAGATCGTTCACTTCCCAGGAACATCCTGGAAACATTGTTAGATACTTGCTGACCTCAACAGGTAAAAATCTTCATTCTTACACACAATGTATCGATCCAGTATCACAAAAGGTTCCACATTTTTCTTATGTCTGGCAGATCATTAATTATGCTGCATGAGTTTTGCAAGCTATTGGATCTTACTGAAAATATCTCTTTATTACCTTAAGGTCTAGCTTTTTAGTAGAAGTAAACTTTCTTAACTGGTAGCAGGATGTACACAAATTCCCATTGAGGGTCTCCAGTACTGAAAAGCTTCTATGGGCACGTCATGAAAAACAAGCCAACAATAGGCTTCCAATTGCCTCAAGTATGAGGGCTGCAATTTTGATTGGCTGCCCAATGTAAAAGACAAGATTTTTCAAAAATCAAATTCAAATTTTCTACTCTGAGCTGTTTCGATTACAAGGGCCATGACATAAGTCAAAGTGTCTTGATTCCTACTGGTGGTGAGATAATAAATTTAAGCACATGGGTCACATCACCTAGTGTTAAATAGCCTGGCCAGAGCTTTAGGTATATTTTTCTATCTGTTAAGGGCTTGCATTCTCCTCATCAGGAAGTAGCCCCCCACCCCTGATATTATTAAGTT
This sequence comes from Carcharodon carcharias, assembly GCF_017639515.1. Lineage (NCBI taxonomy): Eukaryota > Metazoa > Chordata > Chondrichthyes > Lamniformes > Lamnidae > Carcharodon > Carcharodon carcharias. Next base: position 54,458,968 of record NC_054480.1, read on the forward strand.
TGTCTACATCCTGGCATTTCACAGCTGCTCAGTACTGGGTCAGCAGCAGTGGGTCCTGCATCATTGATCATGCAAGACCTAAAACAGTAATGCAAATTCCAGAGAAACTTACCAGAGGCAAGGCAAAAGATTTGTGTTGGTCTGATTGTCGGCATCAAACTGCTTGAAACTTAACAGCAAAATTACTACCCATTGCTTTCACAACTCTGGCAGATAAAACACATTATTAGGGTAAAATGTACAACACGAGATGATGTGTGGAGCACCACATTGGGGGAGTTTTTCCTGTGACAAATAAAATATGTCAGCTCTGCTTTTTATGTACAGTTTAGTGAAAGTAACAGAAGATCCTGAGAGTAAGACAGGCAACATGCCTTACACAATATTGCTGTTGGGGTAACCCAGAAACAGTGGCTGTAACCTTTCTCTGATGCTCTGAATCAGGAGACCATGATATTCAGATTCTTCCATACTTATGAAATTACAATAGATGATCAGGGAGCCTGTATAATATTAGTGAGCACATCACTGGTTGTCTTAGTGATGCAACAATTATAGAGAGCAGAGTAGGGGTGTACCCTAAACTGTAAATTCTCCTTGAAGGATTAGTGATTATAAGCCACTTTGTGTCCTTACGCACTGTCTATTTCAGATTCTGTATTTGTAAAAAATACAAATTTAAACATCTTGGGAGTGAAACTGATCTACGCCATCAGTGCAAAATGGGCTCATAGCAAATCAGCAGCCAATTTTTAACCATGCTAGTTTGTATTTTCCACTGAATTGTGAAATATCGCCAGGATTTTTAATTTTAGACCAAAGAAAAATGACAGTGAGGCTGGGAAACAAGACTCTTAGTTTGAACTACCTTTCTGGTAACTTCAGTGGAAAAACAATTCAAACAGAGTGAACAATTTGCTGCTGATGCACTGTGGGCAAGATTTTTCAGATGGTGGGGTTTCCCGCCCCACCACCCGAAGACACTGTCCTGCAGCCATTTAACACTCGGTGACGCAATAATTGGCTAAAGGTGAGGCTTCTGCTCCCTTCACCCGCCGGCCTTGTCTGACACCACCTCACCCAGTAAAGACTGCCGGGCTATGCAGCTGCTGTGGGCCTTCCACCGCCACAGGTAAAATAGTAGTGTTAATTGGCCACTTAAGAACCTCAATAGGCACAAAGATGGTGGGGCCCCCAAGGCCTCCACCTCCACCGCCCCCTGTTAAATGGGAAAAGGGTCAGGGGTGGGCGAACTGCATGCTGCATTTTTACAGGCCCCACCCCCACTCCACCTTCAAACACACCATCGGGTGAGTGTAAAATTCTACCCTCTGAGCCTATTTTGGTGGAGACCAATTTCACCTCCTTGCTGTTAAATATAAAAGTTTCATTCACCTCAACATCCCATATAACCCATTAACTCCTTCAATCTTCCTTTCATTGTACAATCCAGGGACAAAGTACAAGTTTAAAGGACAATTTTAACCCGGGTTGGGAATCAGAGGTGGAGCAGCAGTGGGCGGTGAACCGAACCATGCAGCCCAGAAGGTTTTAAACCCCAGGCATTGCTTTCATGTTCATGCTGAGTCTTGCCCGAAGCCAGCAGGAATGATGTCACCACTGGTGGCCAGGAGTCAAAATTAGTGGGGAGTCAGTCTGCCACCAGGAACCCACTGATACAGTTTGCAAAAGATTGGGGCATTGGGGTGGGGTCAGTAACTCAACAATCAAGAGGCAGAAACCCAATTCAGCAGAGGCCCAGGGTACCATTGTGGGGCTAGCGTTTACCCAGTCCTGGATCCTTGCTGGCACCAGCTTTCACTAGTGCAACAGAGGCCATGTGCACATACTGATGTGCCATAAGGACATGGTACTGGCAGTTAAATTAGCTCACTGCTCCTCCGCAGCCAGGTAAATAAAAGTGTAACTGCGTGACAACCCCTCTTCCCCCACCACCCATCAAATCTTACCCCCTGTTCACACTGATCCCACTGGCTAGGGTTGTTAAAATTTAACAACATTTATGAATACTTCCAGCTTTATTAGTGCATCACTCCTAGCACCAGGGGTTTTGGCTCTGCACATAGGCTTCTTAATCAAAGAAAAGTAGTAACTAAAATAAACAGTCAATTATGTTGAGATAATAACAAATGCTTAATGCAATTGTTGGAAATTCCTCTCCCTACTGTTTTAGAGGGGCATTAACATGCTTAAAAACCCATTTTATGATGTCCCATGATGTAATTTCCCAGCCTATCTGGTACCTGTCAAAATATAACAGAGGGTTATTGTCCTTTTTCTTTAAATTCAAAAACATATCTTAATGTTTGTTGCTTAACACGTAACATAAGCTGTTAACTTTCTGGGCCTGATCTAAAGTTTAATTTGCGAGTGTAATTTGTGCTCAATGGAATGGCGATGCTAGGGAACAACAATGCTGGGGGGAGGTGATGCCTGGGGGTGGGGTGGCAGGGGGGGGGGGGGGGGGCACCATGCCAGGGGACAACAATATCAAGGAATGGCAATGCCAGGGTGTCGGTGATCAATGATGCCTGGGAACAGCGATGCCAGGGAACAGCGGTACCTGGGAATGACAATGCTGGGGAACAACGATGTTGGGGAACAATGATGCCATGGAATGGCAATGCTGGGGCACGACAAGGCTGGGAATGGTGATGCCTGGGAACGGCAAGCTATGCAACTTTTTTCCGAAAAGCATGAGCAATCAGCACTCTTGAGATCAGATACAGCATAGATTCCCTCCCACCACCAACTCACTTGCTCTATTCTACCCAACAATATGCATTTATCCCTGCCTCAGCAGAGCACCTTCAACTACTGTGACATTTTTATTTTCTTCCCAGAAGGACACTTAATTCAACCCAAATGTGGTGCAAAAAATAGCCACGTAAAACTGGGCTGAGGCTATCCAAACTCATTTCATTTTGGACTCCTACAACTGGCAGAAAAGAGAGACTTTCGTGCCATTAGCCTACAATGCAGCATTCTTTTACGTGAGAGGCACTATAAAATGTAAGTTATTATTATAATTCTTATTGTTGGATAGGCCCTTAATTTTAGCAATCAGTTATTATTCCTACTCGTGCTTATGCATCAAAAATTTGGGCATTCAGACATGAAAGTGCTAAACTTAGAAACCATCGGCAGATTAAGCACAAATTGACACTTTCGTACAAATAGGACTAATGTGTTCAGCTTGATTTTTTAAAGAATATAAATTTGGAAACAATACCCAAGGGTTCTGATGCAGTTTGATAATACAAAGTCACTGCTGTCACTGTGGAGACACACTGAAACAATGCCTCTGATTTTCTGCTGATGTCTGGTTAATCAACTGGAACAGGACAGCTGTGAATGGAAAAGTAGGAAGAATCACATTCACTCCAGGTCATCCCGATTAGAACCAAATGCACTTTCTATGTGACTATGTTCTTTCCTCCATTTATGCAATTGGGAGCAGATTCCCATCAGCATATTGGTGATCAGTGGCATAGTGAAAAGTTCTGCCCAGACAGCAAACCGCAATAATAGTGAATATGAGCTGAATTCTCTCTTGTAATGTGATCTCCTGACCATAGGCTATCATTAACCCCATGCCCCCACCTCCAAATACACCGCATGCAACAACCATATATCATTTCAATATTCAAAACTGTCTGCGAAAAATTACAACTTATAGTGAAACAAAATAGCTAATTTGTTTCAACCAATGAAGTGAACTCCAATATTACTTATGACCTCTTCAGTTGGTGTTTGGGATGCCAACTCTCTGGCTTTGCTTGGGAACCTACCAGAATTAACAACCGTTCTCCTGGGCACTGCCGCTGATTTTCTGGGAGAACATTACTTTGAATGCATGGCTTGAATCTGTGAGCCTCCATAGACTGTACTCTCAATTCCTGCTCCGCATCATTCCACCAGCTTTGGGCTCTTAAGTCCAGTCATGGCTTTTCCCAGCTCTGCTGCTGCAATCTCTCCCAGGCTGTCCTTTCTCCATATGATTAAGGTAATAATCGTACACATGCAGCAGAAAGGCTTCGTAGTCAATTGCACCTTTGGGTCTCCAGTGACCAACTATCCCAGCCAAAAAATCTACATGGCAGCCTGGATCCCAACTAGAATCCAAACCCAGGCCAGCCCCCCCAAATGATGTCAAACTGAACCAAAACACCCCAGCTGTATCCCTAACACAGATGAGTGGCATCCATCAGACCCCAGCTTCTGAAAATAATTTTTCAGTTGCACTTAGGTTTACCCCCTAGTTTTACATACAACTCAAAATCCTTTCAGAGACATGTTTGGTCATGTCTGCAGGAGGAGCACTTTGAAATGTCAGAAGGCAATGCTCTCACGGCTCTGATATCGTGCCTGGTGCTGATGAAAAAACCTACATAAAACCTTTAGAAATGGGAGCAGGAGTAGACCATATAGCCCCTCAAGGCTGGACTGCCATTCAGTATCTTCATGGCTGATCTCCTGCCACAACTTCACTTTCCCACCCATTCCCCATGTCCCTTGGTTCCCTGAAAGACCAAAAATTTATCCAGCTCAAAATTAAATATACTCAATGATGGGACATCTATAACTCCCTGGGGTACAGAATTTCAAAGGTTCTAAAGCCTTTGAGTGAACAAGTTTCTCATCTTAGTTCTAAATGATCAACCACTTATCCCAAGTCTGTGCCCCCATGTTCTAGATTCCCAAGCCAGGGGAAACAACCTCTCAGGGTCTACCTTATCAAGCCCCTTCAGAATTCCTATCCTTGGAAACTTCAGCATCAAAACTCCTATACTTAATAAGATACAAAAATAACTGGGGCTCAGCTGATACGATCGGCCAAACTCATTAATTGATTAATACTTGGAACGGTGTTCCAGGTAGGATAGCACAATTAAAAATTAATATAGTTTGGCACCAGGTATGACTCAGTTGATAGCATATTTGCCTTTGAGTCAGAAGGTTATAGGTTCAAGTCCCACTCCAGGAATTGAGCACTGCAATGAAGGCTGACCTTCCAATGCAGCATGGAGGGAAGGCTGCACTGTCAGAGCCTCTGAAAGATGAGGCGTTAAACCAAGGCCATGTCTGCCCTCTCAGATGAGCCCTCTCAGATGAACATTAAAAGATCTCAGCACTATTGCGGAGAAGAGCATGGCGTTATTCCTGGCAAATATTTATCTTGCAATGAACATCCTAAAAATGCAGATTATCTGGCCATTGTCACCCCACTGTTTCTGGGAGTTTGTTGTGCGCAGTTTTGTTGCCACGTTTCCTACATTACAACAGTGACCACACTTTAAATGTACTTCATTGGGATGTTCAGCATTTCTTTCTTTTTTTCAAGGGGCTGTTGTGGAGCAGCATTGAAGAAAGATGAGCTGCATGTGACAATTGTTAAAGCAGTTTAGCTAAGATGGAACAAGTGCATGAAAAGCAAGCATGATAAGGCAAATGTTTTAACATTTGCAAATTGTAGCAAATGACATGTGATCAAACATCACATGATTATTGACAATTACGTGATCAAACCTCCTAGAATAAGGACAACTGGAGGTGCTGACCCTAGCTGGTGCACAATCAAAGCTTGTAATCTATCTGCCATTGCATCCTTGTCAGTAAAAGATACACGTGAAACATCTGGACATCTTATGGAAACCAATAATCTGAAGTATGACACTTGGCAGTAATGCAGTTCAGCATTGATAAGCTGTTTCAGAATCGCTCTTGCAGCTTTGCACTTCCTGCGAGTTCCAGCCTTACATCACACTATATATTTTTACAAACACTAAATCAAGCCATTGATGAGGCTCTTGCAAAAAGCAGGCTGACATCTAATTAAAATACTCAAAAGTTGCTGTCCAATGACATAATCAGCATCACAACTTAAATCTGATTGCAAATCATGGTGAAGCACATACTGTTGGATGCAGATTAGTAGATACAAGGTAGGAGACACTGACTGCCTTTGGCCTCCTCACGTTCTAATCATGGTCTTGATGCCCAGGCTTCTCTCCCCGAATGATGCCCTGGCCTCCCCACCTTGACCTCCAGCCTGATAGTGACCTTGAGCCTTCAGCATGTACTGACTGATGAGGACCATCACATGGGTCCTTGGCTACAGTCTCCTGCTGCTTACTCACATATAGCTCAGGCCAGGCTGTCAGTTCGGCTGACCGTCAGGCTAGGAGGCTGCAGGTTATCAAAATGAAGCACTTCCATTAAGATTGGCAGGGCCCTTGTGTCCTCAACTTTGCCAGGTTCTTCCCAACCTGCTGGGCTCCACCACACTCTTCACTGCCACATTAACACCAGGTCCAATATGTTCTAACATTTACAGTTGTGGGGATGTTTTCAAACTTTAGGGCTTACATATGTCATATGTTGTATATTCGGTAGGTCTTTCACGAAGAGGTTCTGAGTCTTGTATGGTTAAACACATAACTACGTACATATATACGGGGTATAGTCCAAGCTAGGAGCTAACTCCATTCTTGCTTCTACACAGGTCTCTGTCCAGTCCACAATGCTCTCTAGCCTCAGGTCATGTGCCTCTTTACATCACACTGTGGGCAGTACTGTACCCAGTTCCATATTAACCCTTGCTGTGCCATATACCCTTACACTACAAGGGCATTTGAAAACACAAACTTTCTTTGAAAAAATATCCTTAATGACAGAATTGATATGAATTGTTTAAGCGAATAGCAGCATCCACCTTTGGCCATTGTCATTGAGCAAATAACATCAATCTTTGCTGTAATGGTTATCAGGTGGATATATTGAAATATTAGAGGAGAAAGGTAATATTTTATCAAACCTTCCAATTCTAAATAAGTTTAATATTTTACTGAATCTAATCATATTTTCCAAATTCTTCACAAAGAGAGAAATCAGCAACAATTTTTGCAAAGGAAATTTTAACAGAAAGACTACCACTTTAACTGTCACAAGGATGCACTATTAGAGGTCCAAATTCACCCTATTCATAGGCTGTGACAGTTAGATTTCAGTGGTCACCAAGAATCTCAATTCTTAACACCCGTCTAACAGGAACATGTCTGTGGCATGTGAAACATTCCATTTATACAATCGTTGCCCAATGTATGCTGATTGCATTGGTGCTTGAGAAAATGTTCCCTTTAAAGGAATTATCTAAACAGATGATTTTTTTTTAAATCACTCAATAAATTGAGCATACCTGATGGCAGTTCATTGTGCATCATTTTTTTTTAAAGATACCAAGTAGCATTTCACAACCTCACCAACATAAGTCCCTCATTTGCTCAACTTAACAGGGCACAGGTTAAGCAGTTTGGGTACTCACTGAATATTTCTTGCCAACCTATTTTCTATGTTGAACTAAGAAAATATTGTGGCATGTCTGTCTCAAGTGCATTGGAACGAAAATGAACTCTGCAGATTTTAGCTGAAGCATTTTATCCAATTACCACACTGCCCTGAGCCACATTCACTTTGCTATGGGCAAAATAATACAGCCCGAATTCTTGTTTATCATCTTTTACAACTGCATTACTCTGTTCTATAGTGTCTCTGCTCAAACAACCCTAGCACATTCTTAATAATGCATTACAAGAAACATTTCTCAGCACTTCATGTTCTGTACAAAAAGCGGCTGTTCCCACCACTTAAAAAGCATTCACCGTATCAGGCAGAAGGTTAAACTGACATGTTAGCCTCTCCAGAATGGCTACAATCTATTAACTCTTTAAGTACTAGGAGTCCACTGCTGCTTTCCATGCTTTAGGTCCATATCTTGTTTTTGTCTTAGAAAGAGACTGTATTTGTATCACATTATGAGGTGTCACTGCAATTTAGCACCACATCATTTGAAATATAATGTTAGCATACAGCTTGTGCTCATGACTGCATTTTATGCAATGAAAAAATGAAACTATATGTACCCTGTTGAGTATTTTGTGCATCTAATTGCTCTGATGTTATGTAAAACTTAACAGCTGGAGATTTAGAAAAGGAAACAGCAGCTACTTGGTAAAGAAGTGTTCTTTGCAAACAAAAAAAGTGGAGAAAAATTACAATTTACATTTCTGAAGCATTCCTCCATTTAGAATAGCATCTCAAAGCAAACTGCAAAGCAGAGGATAAATAGAAGAAATCCAGGAAAATGGATTAAAGGCAAAAAGGAAATGTGGGAGGATGGGAGCACAAAGGCATGTTGGAAAACCCGTCCATCTGATTTGTAAAATAGAATAGCTGCCACTGATAGCAAAATAATACAAGGTGCTGTATAATAATTAATTCCTTGTTTACTTATTCATAATAGGTTTTAAGAGCAACAGATATAGTAAAAGAATTTAAAATGACTACCAGCAAAGATGCTGCTATGGTGTTAATAATTTATAGGAATACAGTACAAAGTCATGTCTTAGTATAAACATAAGCAGAAATGCTGCAGTAATGAAACCTCAATTATTTGCTTAGAAATGCCCATCATGACGCACATTACATATGACATTAGGTGAATGAATGCTATGAAGATTGCAGCTTCTTTCATTGGGAGAAAGACTATAAGCAATAAGTCTATAAGCAATAAAACTGGTTTAGGAAGTGTCCAAATTTCCTCATAACTACTGAACTCCATGCTGTGAAGTTTGGAAGAATACCTTGTGAGCTTCAGTTTTAGCACATTCCTTGTTAATTTTATATCAATTTGGTACTTATGTAAATAAAAGTAGGCTGAAAGATGGGTTTTTGTTGGTGTACGATATGCAATGTGTGCTTCTGTAAATAAAAGCTTCTAAGTGAATAAAGATTAGCCTCCAGTATTCTATCCTTCACCGCCTGACTATGTGAATTTTGATATGTCTAATGTCAGATGAGAAAATATGTGAGCACTGATGTTACATGCGAGATACTATTGTATCTACACGAAACATGTCTGAAATCCTTCTCTGCTATTTTACATCATGTTACCACCTCTGCTAAAGTAGCAGAGAAAGATTTAAGATAAACGTGTGCCAGTATACAACAGCATAATTTCAGAGGCAGTGTGTTCTCCTCAGCTTCTAAATAATCCTCCTGCATTCTGTGGGGGTGGCAGTTGATGTTAAGAACTGAGGTTAGGTGACAAAAGCACATGCTTCAATAGCTTGGGTAGAATTTAATGCCCTCCCTTGTGACATGTTTGGTATCAGTGGCATTTCATTGGGCAGGCTAGCGGTAGATGAGGACTCCACTGCCTTTCCGCCTCTGGCCCGTGATGGGAAGGCCCATGGACAGCATTACTGCCCCACTGTCAATTGAGTCACTTAAGTGGGCAATTAATGCCCTGAGTCTCATCTGACTGCCACTGGTATTTAACCAGCAGCAGGTGGGAGACTGACCGTGCGGGGAGACTGAAATGAAAACCATCAGGGTTGCTTGTAGGCTTCTGGGGATGGAAAGTGCATGGGGACGTCTCTTGTTCAAAGGCACTCAGTGCCTGATTGAGGGACCCGGCATCAGGCAGGGGGGAGTACGTTGAAAGCCTCCCCCAGCCTGCCCTTGCTGCCGACATCCCTCCTCCTCCTGATGCCCGAGACTCCCCTCCCACCATTACATATTTGCACCTGGGTTCATTGGCAATCCTGGCCGTCGGGCGGGTGCATTATCAGCAGCACCCATTGCTTTTATGGTGGCGCTGCCAAACAATGAAGAGCAGCCATCCTCTAATTGGCCAAAAGCTCTTGGTGGGCGGGATTTCCACCCCATGGTCCTGAATCCTGGGGAAGACTTGCTGCTGCTCATCGAGGTGCCTGATTGGTACTTAATTTGGCGGGCCTTCCTGAAAAGAAGCAATGTGCAGTTCTCGCTGGCTCTCCAGCTGACAGGCAAGATCCCTGTTGCCTTCATTAAGTACTGCCTTTGTTTCAGAAATGCAATAAAACCATGGTTAAAAGTTAAATACCTCATTGCAAGATTTTGAAATAGCAAAACGATTTGATTCAGTTACTGTCAGTTATCTTTTAGCTTATATTATCTGTATTGGATTCTGGGAAGAAGTAGTCTGTCATCAAGTCATGAATTGGAACCTGTGCGAATTGATGCCTCCGGTGTGGCTGCTGGTACTAGAGAGCTGTCAGCCTCTGACTGTCCAGCAGCTCTCTGAGGGGAGGTGGGGGCCTCTATCTCCAGTTTATTAACAGCCAATCGGCCATTAAATGACTATAGAGCAGCTGTTCTTCTCATGGGAGGCTCCCCTCATCTCTCCAATCTTTTTGCTGGGGATAGGTGACTCTGATGCCCTGTTAATACCAGCCGACAGATTTTCATGGGGAATACATCAAGAACATCATTAAAAAGAAAGGAAAATGAAAGATGATTTGAAACACAACATTCAGGCTAAGGGTTTACATTACCTTGAGTTCTTTTGCAGAAGTAAGAATAAAAAGAGAAAATAGAGGACTACTGCCTTATAATTCTTCTCAAAATGATTCACATATAATGATTTGCTTTAATGCAGAGCAATTAAAACAAATATCTAATTAATTTATATTTTTGCGGATGTTGGTTAAATGGAAGTCAAAACACAGAAAACATTTATTCTTTAAATAGCATCATCGGAATTTGACATGTATCTAAATCATCTGGATGCAGGCTAGATTTAATAGAAGTAATTTTAATCTTGGATCATTGGGAAATTAAAACATTTTTGGGCATCACTGGCTGGGCCAGCAATCATTGTCCAGCCCTAGTTGCCCTCGAGAAGGTGGTGGTAAGCTGCCTTCTTGAACTGCTGCAGTCCATGTGGTGTAGGTACAACCACAGTGCTGTTAGGAAGGGACTTCTAGGATTTTGACCCAGCGACAGTGAAGGAACGGCAATATATTTCCAAGTCAGGATGGTGAGTGGCTTGGAGGGGAAATTCGAGGTGGTGGTGTTCCCATCCATCTGCTGCCCATGTCTTTCTAGATGGTAGTAGTCATGGGCTTGGAAGGCTCGAAGGAGCCTTAATGGATTCCTGCAGTGCATCTTGTAGATGGTACACACTGCTGCTACTGTGCATTGGTGGTGGAGGATGTGGTGCCAATCAAGTAGGCTGCTTTGTCCTGGACGGTCTCAAGCTTCTTGAGTGTTGTGAGAGCTGCACTCATCCAGGCAAGTGGGAGTATTCCATCACACTCCTGACTTGTGCCTTGTAGTTAGTGGACAGGCTTTGGGAAGTCAGGAGGTGAGTTGCTCATTGTAGGATTCCTAGCCCCTGACCTGTTCTTGTAGCCACAGTATTTATATAGCTAGTCCAGTTCAGTTTCTGGTCAATGGTAACCCCCAGAATATTGATAGTGGAGGATTCAGTGATGGTAATGCCATTGAACATCAAGAGGTGACGATTGGATTCTCCCTTTTGGAGATGGGCATTGCCTGACACTTTTGTGGCAGGAATGTTACTTGTCACTTGTCAGTCCAAGCCTGGATATTGTCCAGGTCTTGCTGCATTTGGACATGGACTGCTTCAGTATCTGAGGAGTCATGAATGGTGCAATCATCAGCAAATATCCCCACTTCTGACCTAATGATGGAAGGAAGGTCATTGATGAAGGAGCTGAAGATGGTTGGGCTGAGGACACTATCCAGAGGAGCTCCTGCAGTGATGTCCTGAAGCTGAGATGACTGACCTCCAACAACCACAACCATCTTCCTTTGTAAAATAAAACTCAAACCTGACCTACTTTAATCCCAACTACTTCTAATTTTAATGGAGGTGGGATGGGTGAGAGAGGAGGTTGGCTGGCAGAGTCCAACCCGCTTCCAGGAGATTGATTAATCATTTAAATGAGATTACATGTCTAACACTTCACCTCTCTTTCCGCTGGCCGACCTGGTTTCCTGGGCCTTAGGAAACCCAGGAGCTGAAGGGTACTCTGGATGGCAAGTGCCTGCAAAGAATTGTTTATGGATCAAACAGAACAGTTTATTAACTGTCTGAGCAACCAATTTTGATACTATTCCCATGTCCTCCACGTCCTGCAATCTCACGCCCAACCTAACCTCCATGTCTTTTCTTGTCTGTGATCTCCTCCAGGCCTTTTCCCTATCCCCTCATGGGGCTCCATGATCTATCTCCTACCCCCTCCTTCAATCTCTCCTGGCCCTCCACAATTTTCTCCCCTCTTCCCTGATATGTCCAAGCCCACACCCCCAGCATAACATCTCCAGGTTCCCAATTATTGTTCCACTTGAACCTGGCACCGATGACCCCACCAATCTACAATCTCTCCAGGCTCCCTCATCACTGTCTCTTAGATCCATGATCTCTTCCTTTCTCCTCAATGCTCCTCTGGTGCCTCAGGCCTACACAGCTCACAGGTATCCAGCCTTTCAATTTGGCTAGCTGTAGCCAATAATTGCTTATAACAGCAGCAATCGGGTCCTGCCATTAAATTTTGGCAAGAACTGATGGGGACCCATTCTTCTGGGTTTGCCGAATAAGGAATGGTGTTTTTACTGTATATTGTACAATCTCCCAAAAGCAGTCTCTGCTACCAATTGGATGTGCTTAGAGTTTTGAGTCACCAGGAAAATTTTTGAGTTTCCCCTTTATTATTAAATAATTACTATTTTAGAGGTAAAACTACAAATCGACCGATTATTCCAATATCATTCAAATTTATCTACCAAGAATGATATACTTTTCCGGCTCCTCTTTAGAACATTGACTGATGATATCTCACTGAACAGATGTGCTTTGCTAATGACAAGTACACCATTACTAGCATAGCACACTCACCAACTGCTATTGATTCCCTGTATAGTTATTTTGTGTACATTCTGACTAAGGTCAGTCTTTAAAGTTAAACCTGTCCTGCTATATTTTTCCGTTTGTTAATTGGTAACTGAATAAAGATCTATGGAATTGGCTTAAAATGAACAAAGGAAAGCTCCCAATTGGCAAATGCGGAGCACCTACGAAATAATCAAAATTGGCTACTGGGCAAGTGCTACTGAGGGTCTTTGTACTAACCAGTGATATGTGACCAATTCCTATCTACCGCCACTTTTAAAACATCATGTAAATTGGGATAGAAAGTACAATGGTTTTGAACATTATCCTTTAGATCTTGGGGGAAAATTCTGCTCCCGTCAGGAGGGCCAGTCAGGAGCAGATGCGGGTAGGCACGGAGCTGATCGCCGCCCGCGATCGGCTGCGCGTCGCCATTTTATATGGGTAAGCCAATTAAGGACCGCCCAGCGTGATGCATACCCGGAAGCGCTCAGCGCACCTGTGCAGGTGGCGGGAAGAGGGAGAGTCAGGGCAAGCATGCGAAAGAGCACAGAAATCTCCCTGAGGCACAGAGCTACCTCAGGGAGATTAATTTCATTATGAATCATTGAAGAAGAAAAAAATCAGACATGTCCTCTCATGTGAGAGTGTCACATGAGCTGGGACATGTTTATAAATTTTGAACATTTTTTCATTACAATAATAAATTCTTCATGAAACCTCATCTCGCCCGTGGATGAGGTTTCATGAAAAATGCGAAGGCCGCCTGAGCTCTTTGCCTGCCCACCAACCTTAAGGTTGGATGGGCAGTCCTGACAAGTACTTTAATTAGTTTATTCATGTCCTTAACAGTCCTTAGACAGTTTGGCGGGCGCGCAGCCGACTCCAGTGCATGCCCACCAAACTAAAGATTGGAATGACACGTGGTGACGTTGGGACACACACCCGACATCACTACATATCATTTTATGTGTCGGTGTACAGGGCCAACCCTCGCACACCGAACAGAAGATTCTGCCCTTGGATTTGAATGCAGTCCAGTATATTGGAATGCAATCCTGTTTGACAGAATGAAAGACTCCTCTCTTGGTCATATAATATGAATCCCTAAGTAAATTGAGGTGAGGCATTCTCAATCCATCCCCTAATGGGTTCAGTTCCACAATGAAAACTCTCTAAAACTGCGCACCAAAAGGCATACGATTAGTAATCTTACACAAGAAACTAGAAAGCTGGCCATTGCAGTAAGTGAAAATATGCAGCAGTGTGACAAAAGGCCTCAGAATGGATTAGGTGTATGGTCGATGCAGTTCAAGCACTGATGCAAATTGGGGCATTCAATCATTTTGAAAGAAAAAGTCATTTGAAAAGGTACACAATTTGAGAACATTTTTGAAAACACAAATAAAAGAATCAAGAACATTTTTTTTAAAAACACATCAACAATGGCAAATGTCAATTGGCAAAACTCCCATCTTGGAATAACAAAGTTGGAGGCTCAAGACCCATTCAGCATATAAAACAGGTGGACAGTTCGATGCAGTATTAAAAGAATGAATGCTAGTTATTGAAAGTGCTGTTCTTCGGGTGAGATGTTAAACCAAAGTCTGTTTACCTATTCTAGAGGTCCAGGAGGACGTACGTGCCACAGCATGATTTAATGCAGGGAGTTCTGCCATTGTGCTGGCCAACATTCTTCTTAAATCATAGCTACCGAAAATTAGTAGCTGATCATTAGTCTCATTAGCAGTTTATGGTACCATGATGTGTACAAATTCACTGCCACATTTGTCTGCCTAACATCATTGATTACACTTCAAACAAAGAAATTCATTAGTTATTGGGCATTATATGGGACATCTCAATGATATTACAAGGTGCTTTATAAATTAACTCCTTAAAAGGTATTGTCCCATTCTCAATGGAAATTCATAACTTGTGCCCATGAAACACATGAAAGAAAAGTGGTAACAGATCAACATTATTGCAGTATTCTCTCCATAATCAAAAACAATACAATGCACCTTCCTTCAGAGCCTGAATTTTTGGGCATCACATTATATAGACTTTCAAATTCAGTTACATCTTTATTATGGCTTAGTTTGCACATTGTAACCTGTCCTTTTCAATGTACAAAATGTACCATCAACTCTCGCTGTAGTTTCCACCTTGACATCAATGAGATAGTAATACACCTGTGGGAATACAGCTGAGGACAGCTATTTTCACTGAGAAGGAGCTGTCAGGCAAGTTCTTAACACTGAAAACAATTGTTTTATGGAGCTGTCACTCTGGAATTGTCATTCATACTATTCATGTTTTTAATCCATAATCATTAAACCAACCATTAAAATGCACTCATTTCAAAGTGGGCTTATCTTTATTAACATATAGTTTCCCAACAAGGCCTAGTTTAAACCATAATAAAAATAGAAAATGCTGGAAATACTCAGGAGATCTGGCAGCATCTGTGTAGGGCAAAACAAAATTAACGCTGTCTTCTGATCAGCCTCAGAATTGCTACTTCTGATGCTGATCAGACAGAAAAATACCCACTTACTTGGATATGCTTAAAAAGACTTCTGATCCACCATGCAAAAGATCTCCTGCAACGCAGGAATCCACGCAGAGAGCAGCGAAGAGAATCAGCGCAAAAGCCAAGCCCTCTTTTTACAGCACTAGCTGCCAAGAGGCAAGTTTAAATGTCCAGTGTGAATGGGTGATGAATGAATGGTAGTGAATGGGTGAACGGATGAATGAGTGAATGGGTAGGATGGTTGGGTGGGCATGTGGGTGAAGTAAGTGGGTAGGATGGCAGTTGGTTGAGGTGGTAGGTGAGTAGGGTGGTAGGTGGGTGAGGTGGTAGAGTGGCAGGTGGGGGTAATTGGGTCAGTCGAGAGGGGTTATCAGGTTGGGAGAGGTAGTTGGGTCAGGTCACGGGGATCAGGGGACGTAGTCAGGCGTTCAGGGGTGGTAATTGGGCCGGGAGGGGGAGTCAGGGGAAGGTCAGTGGGTGTGTTTGGGGAATCAGTTGTTTAGTTACCCAGGAGTTAGGCTAAGATTTTTTCTGCCTAACATTACGCTCTGTTCTGTGGAACTGTCTGAAGTCTCTGACTGTAACTCAAGAGTTGAACACTTTCTCAGAGAATCCCAGAAGCAGGGAAATTGTCCATTGGAAGATCAAACTTCCTGAGCAATTCCTACTGAGTCAGCGCACATCTTGGGTCATAAATCCAGTCTCTGACAATCTGGAGACTGGAAGATCTGGGCCAACTTTTCAGATCTGTGACCTTTCATCAGAACTGGGTTCCTTTTTATTCAGCTGTTAACCATCTTCCCTATGGCATATCTTACCTAGTCACTGCTATTTTGTTGCTACTTTTACTCAGCTCTGTTCAAATTATTTTTAGTCAAAACATGGGATAAATTTATGGGATAAATTTCTTCTGATAGTATAAAGTGAAACAAACTCACAAGTTTTCATAATCAAGCTAATTCTCCTTGAAACAACATTCAGTAGGAAGTGCAGAAAAGATTCACGAGAATGGTTCCAGGGATGAGGAACCTCAGTTACGTAGATAGCTTGAAGAGGTTGGAACTGTTCTTTTTGGAGAAGAAGGTTAAGAGGAGATTTGCTAGAGGTATTCAAAACCATAAGGGATCTAGGCAGAGTAGGTAAGGAGAAACTGATCCTGTTGGTAGAAGGATCAAGAACCAGAGGGTACAGTTTTAAAGCAATTGGCAAAATAATCAATGGCAACATGAGGAAAAATCTTCTTCACACAGCGGGCGGTTAGGATTTGGAATGCACTGCCTGAGTGTGTGGTGGATGTTCAACAGAGGCATTCAAGAATGAATTGGATTATTACCTGAAAAGGATGTGCAGGGCTACAGGGAGAAAGCGGGGGAGCGGCTCTAGGTGAATTGCTCCTTCAGAGATCCAGCACAGACACAATGGGCTAAATGATTATCTTCTATGCCATAACCATTCTATGATTTGAAAGCGGCTTACATCTCAGGGTAACTATTGTCCCGGAAGGACCAGCTTCCAGCAGCCAGGTGCAAAGGGTACTGGATTCATGTTTGAAGCTCCTTTGTGTGAAAGCAGACCTTACATAAGTGAGTTCACTCACATTCACCGGAATGACAGTGAAATCTGCATCCAATGTGTTCAGCACACTGATGCTATGCACAGGATCAGAAGGGCAACTGCTACATCACATACTGTGTAATTCCATCTTAAGTAGTGGAAGTTCTGCCAAACTATTCAAACCAACTACTGAAGTACTGGAATCCACCAATGTCATTGAAAGCTCTTCTTGTTTGCTTAATGCTGAAATGGTTTCCAGGGTGTTCGGCAGATCATGGGCAGAATTTTCCCCCATTAGGGGGAAGTTGAAGAGTGGGCACGTGGGGGCGCACCTCTGATCGGCACCCCCAATTGAGGGGCGGGGGGCGCCACCATTTTACGTAGGCGGGCCTTAACTGTGACATCCGCACAGAAGTGCTATGCACTCCATGTGCGGGCAGGGGGTAATTCCCTAAACCCGAGAGTGCGCTCTTTCACGCATGTGCACAAAAGAGCGCACTCATCTCCCTGAGGCTAAGTGCTGCATCAGGGAGATCGGCTGTCCAATAGAAAATATTAAAAATAGAAAAGAAAATTCCCTGATGTCCCCTCATGTGACACTGTCAAATGAGTTGGGACATGTCCATCATTTTTACAGTTTAATTAAATTTTTTAAAGCCTACATGAAACCTCGTCCCGCCTGTGGATGAGGTTTCATACTTCTTCTAATGCCCGCCAGGGCTCCTGGCCTGCTCACCACCCTTAAGGTTGGACGGGCAGATCCATTAATTACTTTAACGACTCTGTCAATGGCCTCAATTGGCCACTGACAGTTTGACAGGCATACAGCTGATTTTGCTGAGCCCCCGCCTACCTGAAAATTTAAATGGGGCGCGATGACGTCGGGAGTGCTGCCCGACATCATCGCGTGTCAGCGAGAGGGCCCCGCTCCCTGCTCACTGACGGGAAAATCCTGGCCCATGAGAAATATACTGCAACATGTTGCAGATTGAGATCGTGAATTCCTCCCAGGTGTTGACCTCTCAGCCACATACACATGGAGACCATCTCCACTAATACCACATGAGATTGATACTCAAAAGTCAACTGTACTCTTAAAAACTGAGCCCCTGAGATCTGGATTCCTAGGCTCTTCAAATGGGAATTTTTTTTTCCCCTGTCTTCCACTTCCAGGTCCTCATTCTCAGTTGTGCTCAATGGCAACATAGCAAGTTTTTCTATCCATGTACACAGTGGTGTTTTTCTTTGAGGGGACAGTGATTGAGTGCAAGAGTATTGCAGTACTTTTAAAAAAAAAGCTGATATGCCGAGACTTGGTGAGCCTCTACCGACCTTCATTTGCCAGCATGCCTCCAATTTCACCTTTCTCTATAGGTTCTCCTATCTACCTATTAAATCTAATATTGTTTCTTCCTGTGGGGTCAGGGCTTTCAAGAATCTTGGTCCTTTACCACTTGTCCTTCTGTGATGCTGCTTACATATCCTTTCTTCTTTTGAGGTGAGAACTGACAGCTTTACAAATCTAAATGTCATGGAAATTCCCTTCTTTTACAACTATGCTTGCCTTGATGATGAAGTGAAGCCTCCTTGAAGACTCGCGAGAGTCCTGGTGGCAGACAAAATAAGTTGAGAGAAACGTTTTGTATAATTATGGTACTTGAGTGTTTACCTTTAGAGAAATGAGTTTTCTCCCCCTCTCTCCCACAGCTGCTGATAAGCTTTAGCAGGTGCATGGAACTGTATGAGTGATAAGAGGACGTATATTGACACCAGTGCCTTGATTTACTAAAGTCACCCTTGAAAGGTCACTGAATTGTTTTTCTTTTGGCACTGGGGGTGGTGGAAGTTGTATTGACTGCTTCTGCCACCTCTCTAAAGTCAGTCTGTACCATTCTCTGGTGGGTTTTCCTACCCTCAGTGCCCACAAAATCCTTCCGGACCCTCAATTCTGCCAGCAGCACTCCATAGAAACATCAAAAAATCTGGGACTTTCCAGTTCCTCGCACACCTGAAGCTTCTGACACTTGCTGAAAAGTGACATGGTGCTTTATAATTGGCTGCAGCCTTTTTAAGCATGAAAGGGAGTTTTCTGGATTCTAAACCACCCTCCATGGGTCATAGAGGCTCTGCAAGAAACGGCAATGGGTCAGCGGCAGTTTCATGTCAGTCGATGTTAAGGCCCACACTGCTAAAGCCCACCAATGGGAGGAGAATCCAAGGCAAAATGTCTGTTACGATGAAGGGTTGAGAACAATTGTCATTTCTTCTAACAAGTGAGGTTAATATGGTTTTTACACACATGCAGCTGCAAGGTTGAAAAGTGGCCAAGTTCTTTCCTGAGATTCATTACAGAACTACATCTCTTCCACCTTCATTGGAATTGAGGCTTTGTGGTATTTTCAGATGTGTAGTGTGATAACCTAGGATACAGTGATTGTGTATGGGCCATTCTCCAGGTCTGGTATTTGTTTCAGTTGTTCAGACCAGAATGCCAATGTAAGTTAGCCTAAGAAATAATTTTAAAGATTGTAATGGTGTTATTTACTATGGCAAGTAATTCTCACAATGTAGTTGAGCCTGGATTCAGCCAGTTAAAAGCTACCCATGGGTGTCTGAGCTATGCTAGAATAGAGGTAAAATGGACAAACAACATTTACATGCAACGAATGAGTGACAGCTTTTCTGTGTTATACAAAACAAAGAGCTACTGTATTGAAACAGGACCTTGATGGATGACTCCGAAAGATGGATTGTTACTATAAATCATGTCTCTGGACCTGTGACAAAGGTAAAAGTAGAAAGGGGGAACAATGGCTTTGCATGACATTTTCTAACTCGTAATGCATGCTGACCATTATTGGGATTTGCACTGCAAAACCTGCAATATATGAGTTAAATAATTTCCTTGCTATCCCACGTTTGGCTTTGTTCAGTTGAAATTAGCATTGTTCATTGGAAATGACTGGAGCCAACTTTGCTTTACTGTATTTTAAAGACTTATACAATTCATTATATTTGTATCACATTTCACAATTTACTTAAATTAAGCCACTTTAATTCTATGCAGTAAAAACTTAGAAACATCAGATGTCTTTTGGACAACTTAAAACTCACACAATCAAGTTGATGAAATTCTTACTTCCAGCACAGAAATTCAATGTAGTACATCCATTCACTCCAAACATACAATATCCTAATCCAAGCCATAATCTTACAATCTGTTTGTTGATCATTGCAAGCTGTGGCAAATGTTAGTTCTGGTAAATCAACAGAAAGTAACCAATGCCTATGCTTTAGTCAGCCTGTTATCCTTTGACCCATTGTAGAACTGCTCATTCATATTACAGTCTCATTTGAATATCATTCCGAAATAGGTTGTGTTTTATCATGTGCCAGGGAAACTCTGTAAACTATTTGTTTGACAAAGATAGAAAGACAGAGAAATAAAAGATTCAAGCACATCCTCAGGTAAGGAGCACTTAATTAAATAATACGTTTGCTTTACACTTCTTGAAAATAAAAAGCAAGGCGGTAATGTTAAACCCTAGTCAAGTAACAGCTGGGATTATCGTGCATAACTTGAGGCAACTCATTATAAGGAAAAAGTACAGCATAGATCCCCGAGGATGTTACCAGGATGAAGGAGTTACAGTGATAAAGGGAGATCAAGAAGTTAGGGTTTTTTTTCATTAGGGCTGAGTAATTTAAAGGGGTAAGGTCTTCATTTTAGGACAGGATAATAATAAGTATAGGTTGTTTCTGCTTAATGAAAAGGCCTAAATTTACCTATCGCAAAAGAGTTGAAGGGATATGTTATGTCTTCTGGATCCCATTAATTAGGACAATTCACATTTTAGGCTCAAAGCACTGGTGCTGTATTTCAAGCATATTTCTGACTGCTCTCCATGTGGCTGGTGGACTGATAGACTGATACATTGTTGCTCAGCACATGACTCCAGTTCAGTAGTAAAACATGGCACCCTAGATGTACATTCTCAGAACAATTAGTTCCTATTTCTTACAAATAATAACATATCCTTGTTCCTTTTAAAAATATAATGCTTCTATCTCAAAATAACCATTTCAATCATTAACTTTTTTTTTCCAAACTGAAGATGATTAACAATCAACTTTTACAACAAAAAATGAATCCCCCCAAGAATCTTTTATAACTTGTTTTCTTTTCTCAAGCAAACATTATTAATGGTGTCACTTTGTTGGTAGGATGTTGTGCCTCCATCTTGTAGACTTGGCATTCATTCTCAGTGGTGAGTTGGCAGCTGCACAAGCAATGTTGTGCGTGTTGCTCCTGGTGTTGTTGTCACTAATGTGTCATTTGCTAGTGATATTGTTGATATTGCACTGCTTGTTAGTGAGGCAGTTGTTGTCTACCTGGTTAGTGATGTTGTTGATGATCTTTTCTGCTTTCTCAGCTCAGGTTTAGGTCAAATATGGATTCTGTTCCTTCTCATTTGTTTATTGGTTTCAGTCTCTATGATGTATGACTTTTGAGTCTCAGATTCACCAACAACTTTTGCTGGGTTTTAGGTTTTCATAACTGAATCCTGTACATGTACAGTTTGTCCTTTCAATGCTCAGGCAGGGACTTAGCATGCTTGAAGTGATGACCTCCTTCTCCCTGTGCACCAGTGAGTTGTTACTTCCTCCTGGTCACTTGGGGGAAATGTCTTGATTGGCAGGGTCATCTTATATTTTTTTCCATTTAACAGCGCTGCAGATGATTTAATATCAGCCTTGAAAAGCGTTGGTAAGGGTGATAATAAGGCAAGGTTTGGGTTTTCCTTTGTCTCTTGAACATTTGTGAGGGTTCTTTCTGGGTTCATCTGGATGTGACTTTCTATAAACCCATGACCCATTGGATGATGGGGTAAAGATGATGAATCCATACTCTTCAACGAATCCCTTAAATCCTTTGGAGGCAAATTGGGTTCCATTGTCACATATTGTTCTTTCAGGAATCCCTTGCTTTGAGAAAAGAGCTCGTACTGCTGAGGTGATCGTGTAACGTTCAAATGTTTCACCTTTCGCATAAAAGAGAACTTTTGAGTCCTGGTCTGCAACTATGAGATACCATTCTTGATCGTGTGAATAAATTGGCTCCCACAGAAAGCTATGGTAGTTATCATCTTTTCTTCCTGCTATGTATGTCTGTAGTTCTGGCACACATTACACGTAGATGCTGTTCTTTAGAAGTCTTTCTAGTTGCCTATCCAGTACACATCTAATCTGGCTTCGAGTTTACACTTCCCCATTCCCAAGTGGCTTTCGTGTATCTTCTAGAGAAGTTCTTTCTCCATCATTTTGGGTATGATAACTCTGGATCTGCCTAGCAAAACACCAGTTTCTAGTGAGATGTAATCTCTGATAGACCAGCACTGCCATATTGCTGTATATTATCAAGTCACCCTGGGTTTCTTGCTGAGAGGGCATCTGTAACTCTTTGGGCTGGGACATACAGGCGGCGGGGGGGGGGGGGTTTGGGGGATGGCATGCCATCTCCCCACCCCAAAAACCAGCCATAAAGTGCTGTGGTGCTGATTAACAAGGGCCAAATGGGACTTAATCATTAGGGCAGAAGTCCTGCCCACCAATCAGATTGGCTGGCAGCTCCATCAGTCCTGGCAATGCCAGGAATGCATCATTGGCCACTGACCGGACTGCTAGTGAAGAGAGGATCCCAAGGCCTTGGATCCCAG
Organism: Carcharodon carcharias; assembly: GCF_017639515.1. Classification (NCBI taxonomy): domain Eukaryota; kingdom Metazoa; phylum Chordata; class Chondrichthyes; order Lamniformes; family Lamnidae; genus Carcharodon; species Carcharodon carcharias. The sequence goes on from NC_054480.1 coordinate 54,481,535, forward strand.
GATCAGCTAAGTTCAGGATATTAGGCCAGGAGGGTTTGGGTAGGATAGGGAGAGGGGCAATAGTTGGGCAGGTAGGGGGTGGGTTAAAGGGAGGAAGTGGGTAGGAAGGAAGGAGGACATCTCACAATCGGCAAAGGTCAGATGCTGAAAAGCGACTCTCCCCCCCCAACCCCTTTCCTTCCTGCCCTTTAACAACTTGATGTGAAAAATTGGGCTTCTCGCTCCCACCTTGCTGCCCGTGCCAAACGTTTTATGGCATGGGCAGCGTATTATCCAGGTGAATTGGTTTGGTAACAAGCCTAATTGACCCTTAATTGGTTATTTAAATAAGGCACAAACGGGCTGCTGATTTTGGTACCCGTCCGCTCCCCATATTATGGGGAAGAGCTTGGGGATGGGCTGGAAGGTGGTGGGATGGGTGCCCATTCCATTTTAATTGCCCCCACTCGTGGGAAACATCTGGGCACATAAAATTCAGCCCTACATCTTTGTTGATCTCGTCCCTAATTTAACTCAGTTTCAATGGTGTTACATTCTGAAGAGGCATATCAGGATTCATTGTGGATCACCCAGGCTTGGCCGAGTTACAGAGGTACGTTTTAAGTGTTTGCAGTTTGGAAAAATAAAACTAGAATGCATATGACCTTTTAGCCAAGCCTGGAAGCTGATAACTAGCCTATGGTCAGTCCATTTTAAAGCTAAAGGAATGTGACCTTTGGTTTAGGATAAGTACATTGATGAATGGTTTATGAGTTATACAGTAATAAACTGACAGCTTGACCTCAGGGTCAAGTAATGCAGAATGCAAGGCACTGCAGTGAAACGTCAGGATAGATAAGCTGTTTTAGAACAGCGTCTGTGCTTACGGTCAGGTCATTCCGTGATTGTTTTACAAATTCCTCCAGAACAGCGGAGGTGGTGAACAGGTCATTCCGTGTTTATGTTGTAAACTCATTTGTAATTAAGGATGTAACAATTAGACATATAAGATAAGAACATTGTGGGTTAATTATGAGTTACCCAAAACAAGGTGTAAATATCAGACAGAAACTGTGTAACTTCGAACTGCCTTCTAGAGCATTCTGAAAGAGCATTTCCCATATTTGCACACCTGTACTAATAAAGAACTACTGCTGAATCTACCCCTTCAGTCGACTCTGTGTTGAGTGTCTTTTAGATACTCCACAACAGTTCATTCAGTGATGGATCTTCATACCTAGATCTTTTATCTTATGTTTCTCCTGTGACAACAACCAAGACAGGGTATCTGCCAGCATCATTTCTCTTCCTGGCTTGAATGTCAGAGTGAAATCGTAGTTCTGAAGCCTCAAGAGTAACCTCTGCAGTTTTCCTGGAGCTCTACACAGATTTTTCTTATAGATCACTCCAGTGGATGATGATCACTCTCCATTATGAACTTTGCCCAATAGAGATTTTGTCACATCCATACATCACTTCCAAAAACTCTCTATGTTGGCACGTCTAGTCTCAGCTGACATTAGAGTTTTAGATGCATTTTCCCTCTTGTACCAGGGCTTCTCCCAGTCCTTTTGTACGAGCATCTACTTGAAGGGTGGCAGGTTACTTTCTGTTGTGGTATGGTGGGCTTGTTTCCTTGCATACTACTTCTTTCACTTTGTTGAAGCTCCCTCTTATGTGGCTCTGACCACTGGTACTCAACATCTTTCATCAACATCTTTCATCAGCTCTCGTAGGTTTGCAATGAGTTCTGGCATGTGACGTATGAAAGAACCCATGTACTGGATCAAGCCAAGGAAATTTACCAACTACTTGTCTTTTAGAGTTTCAATCTCAGAAACAGCTGTGGCTTTTCAGGACTCTGCTAGTTTCCATCAGGTGTGTGCACTATTCCAAAAAACTGGCATTCTGTCACCTTTACAATGCACTTGTCTGCATTTAGCTTGACCCTAGCTTTCTTGGTTCTCTCCATGACTTCATGTAGATGGTGGTCATGATCTTTCTTGTCTACACCATAAATCTGGATGTCAGCAGCTGTGCCGACTGCTCCTTTACATCCTCAGTACATCTCATCTACTTTCTGCTGGAACACATCCTGGCTCACTATAAGGCCAAAAGGGCGATGAGGAATTTGTGCCAGCTAAATGATGTGTCGAATGTTGTCAACAGCAAAGGCTCATCAAGCTTCACATTGCAGTAGCCATTTCTGGCATTAAGCTTGCTGAGAACATTTGACCCTGCCAGTGCTTGTGTGATTTCTTCCATTGTTGGAATAGGGCATTGATTCCTCTTAATTGCCTGATTAGAATCTTTAGAATCCAGGAAAATTCTTAGCTGCCCATTTGGCTTCTCTCTCACTACGATGGAATTTACCTAACCTATAAGCTCTGTGACTCTGGCAATCACCTTCTTTTCTGCCATCTCTTGGAGCTCTTTCAAGCTTTCCTTTTAGTTCTATTGGTAATTTAAGTGGGGGATGAATCACTGGCTTCATCGCTGGATCAATTGTGATGGGATACTCAAAAGCTTCAAAGCATCCAAGCACCTCATCAAAACACTCTGGGTACATTCATACCAGATCTTCCTTGATTCTGATCATAAGGTGATTTTCAATAGGTGTAGTACCTTCAACCCTCAGCATTGCCTCCTTCATCGCATGATTGAACAAGATAAGTTCTCTTCACAACTGCTCAACCCCAGGATAGCTGGACCGTCTATTTCAGCGACGTAGAACATACAGTTAACAACCTTTTCTTTGTCTGTTCCTCTGAGTTGGGTTGTTCTTAGCTGTCAAATCTCAGTTCCTCCAAATGGCATTAGCATGACATAGTTCAGTTTCAGAGCATCTTTCCTTGGGTACCCATTTATTTTTACATTTTCTGCAAGGATCTTCTATATAGTCGGAGCTGGATAATGTTACTCAGTGCTCCGGTATCAACTTTCAGCTTTATGGCTGTGAGCTTATTTCTCACCCTCTTGCTCATCTGAACGGTTGTGTGAATTTCTTTTCTCAGGGAACTGCCACATCCAGCCAATTCATGCAGTTGTGTGGTTCCAATGCCTATTGTGTCCCCAAACTCATTGCCATCTTCCAGGGTATCAATGTTTTAGTTTCTTTTACTTCTCATTCATTCTGTTGCTCTGTCTCTGACAACTCCATGCCATCTTCTTTCTTTGTTTTCCACATCTTTTCCAAGTGATCTGGTTTTCCACAAGCTTCACAGTTCCGTCCATATGCGGGATATTCCTTCTGTCTGTGAACTCATGTGGTGGACCACACCTCGTGCATATTTGCTCCGTGTCTGGTATGCATTCTTTGGTTGCTGTTGCACCTCATCAGCCCTCCTGCTTTTCTCTTGACTTAGCTGAAAGCTAGCCATTTGGGTAGTCAGTGTGTATCTTCATCGCTCAACTTGTGGCTTCATGTGCTCTGGTAACAATTACGGGCTGTGATATTTTCTCCGTTCCAATTAAATCTTTTTTGCACTTCAGGGTGTGCAGAGCCCCAGTTGAGCTGACCTAGCAGCCTTTCATCTGTGTTCTTAAATTTACACTTTCTGGTTGCATTCTTACAGTCTTGTCAACAGGCTCACCTGATTCCTGCTTCTGGCCTTGGAATTCATATCAATAGATCCAATGATGTGACTTTGGCATGCAGACGTACCCTGAATTTTTCAAAGAATATGTCTGGGGTTTTTGCTGTCACCTTTACTCAGTTCCTAGCTGCTGAACAAATTTAAACCTTTCTCTCCATTACAAAAAAGGATGTAGCTGACCCTTTCCTCTTCACTAATGCCTTTTAGAAAGCTACTGAAAGTCGGTCCACACCTTAAAACTTTTCAAAAGCCTCTACAACATCATCAAAGCCTGGAGCTGTGTATTTATTGCTGTGGCAGACATTTCATTCCTTCCCGATTCACTCAGTTTTTCTCTCTCTCTCTCTCTGGCACTAATTCAGGTTGATTTCATAAGCTAATTCAGCACTAAATTCATTTAAAATGTTTGGGTTTTTATTCATATGCACCCCGCTGCCACCATGCTATGTCTTCTGGTTCCCATTAATTAGAAATAATCACACTTTAAACTCAAAATGCTAGAGCTTCACTGAGTAGACTGATACATTGTTCTACGGTGCATGACTCTAGTGCAGCAGTAAAATGTGGCACCCAAATGTACATTCTCATAAAAATTAGTTCCTATTTCTTAATGAATAATATAACCATATTACAGAATGTCTAGGAGATTTTTTTACTCAGGATGGGGTTATAATATGCAATCGTCTACTAAACCTTATGTTGAACAAGAGCCTATAAGTACTTAGAAATGGAGATTGTATGGTTGCTTAAAAAATATTAGAGAATATGGAGACTCGGATCAAACTGGATGACTCATTCAGGAAAGCACTAGCTATATGATATGATTAGCCAATGGCTGGTTCATGTGCTGTAACATTCTATAACTACATAATCTATTTTTAAAAACCTTTCAGCAGAACTGTTCAAATTGCAACTCAAGGCAATGGAATCCTTTCGTTTTCTCTTCATGGGATCCCTTTGCTACCACTGGGATCTCTTTGACTTCTCTTTTTTCACAGTCATTTCCTGTTGGATGCCAATGCAACATTTCCTAGGGAGAACTTCAGGACACAGATAAATTTACAGTGTGCAAAGACTATCCATGAAGATGTGTTCTCTGGGTGAATTTGAGCTGCTCACCACACCTCCCCGTCCCACCCCACCAAACAAACTATGTAGGCTTTGCATTGTGACCCTAGGATTAATGTACAGCTTGGTTTGCAAGAATCCTGTCACACTGCAGTCATCATTCTTCTTTGCAGAGTTCAAAAGTTTTGTTGACCCTATATCAACTCCTCTAACTCAAGAGGATTTAAAATTCCAGGTGCTCTAAAGCTAAACAACATATTTAGAAAGTAGTCTGGCAATGCTTCTGAAATAATTATAAAATTCTCAAAATTATGTTGTAGGGCACCACAGATGCAAATTCCCCTCTCTACAATGTTAGCAAAGCTATTAATCCATTTTACATTACACAGGTTAATATCTCTGCTAAATTGCAGAGATACAGCTATTCCTATGAATGCAGTGAGTATTTGAATATTGTTACTTCACATTGTAATTTCAAGGTCAAAGTTTTGTGCACTACAGGAGGTACACTTTATCTTAGTAGTCAAATAGGACTTTATCATTTTATAACTCATTACTTAGAACTTAAGAAAGAAAGACTTACATTTATATAGTGTGTTTCACAAGCTATAGATGACCCAAATGGTTTTCAGCCAATGAAATATTTGTGAAGTGTAATCACAGTTGAAATGTAAGGAAAAAAAGGTAGCCAATTTGCACACAGCAAGCTCCCATAAACATCGATGACCAGATTATCTCTCCTTGTGATGTTGAATAACTCCCTTGCTCTTCTTCAAAATATTGCCATAGGATCTTTCATGCCCATCTAAGAAAGCACACAGGGAATCAGGCACATACTCAGCACTGCACTGCAGTGTTAACCCAGCTTTTTGTGCTCAAGGCTCTGGGGTGGGACTTGAACCCACAGCTTTCTGACTCAGAGGTGGGAGTGCTACAAACTGAGCCACTGCCGACAGTATAAAAAAATGCAAAAGATACTGCCTATCACACTGTATGATACTTAGGATTCTCTTAACCAATTGCATTTTTCTTTTTACCTTCAGAAGTTAAAATAGCCCAATCAGCAATAGTGTGGACAAGAATCCTAGTTTTGCTTAATCATTGGAATATTGTTCCAGATAATTCTGGAACAGTTTAATTAAACTTTATCACTGTGTTAACATCAACTCTTCGCTTAGGCACAGACATCTCAGAAATTCTGGAACAATGACAAACATACTTACAACTAAAAAAAGTCATTCCAAAATGTATTCAACTAATATCCAATGTGGATGGATACTTCTCCTCGATAAGAAATTAACCTGCCCACATTTCTTCTTCTTCATCTAATCTATTTGTAAAACTAGCATGAACCTTATTTGTATCCACATATAAGCAATAAAATTTTCCCTATTCTTAGCCTGTTTCTGGAGGTGTCACTAATAATCAGATTGAGAGTCCCTCAACCACAAAATGAATAATTTCCAACATAATGGGGAGATGAAGAAGTTTGAAAAAAATGATGAAAAAACCTTTGACGTTTCAGCTCCAGAATAAAAACTTTTGTGTAAATGCTGCTAAAGCATGAAACCCAGTACCAAGCCAGCACATTACCCTATGGAGCGGGGGTGTGGGGGGGCAAAATAAACAGACTGCCAAGGTCACTTCAGAATGGCTATCCTACCAGCCCCCCTGGTTGCTTGGCAACGCAGATGCTAACAGACTGGTGTCAGCAGCTTGTTAGAAGCCTTCTTGTCTTAAAGCTGTACAGGCGCATATAGCCCATTATCTGTAATTAGAGATGCCCTAGTGTGTGCAGTAATATAAACGTGCAGTTTGGTATTCAGAGAGGCATTCTGGGTATAGATGCAAATGAGGTATTCGAAGAAGATTGGGCCAGGTTAAAAAAAATACAAAACATTTCAATCAATTTGAATAATAAGTCGGCACAGATAATTACACTCACCTTGTTGCCTGTGTTTGAAGCTACACATTTTTAGAAGCCTCATGTAGAACATGACGTAAATTTAAATAAACAATTTCCAAAGCAACATCAGATTTCGTAAATTACTTCAACACAGTTACTAATTGTACATTGTTAATTGGCTGAGAACCAATGGAAAACTAACAAAAGATGCATAGTTTTGTTTAACCTAAGAACCTTCATTATTCTGCCTTGGTGCTGCTGCTGTGAAATTAGTTGGAAGTCAGACAGTGACAGAAACAAATTAAACACATCTTAATTATACAATGCACACAATTTAATGACAACAATGAATTAAAAGGCGTGTACTAATCTGATTAGTACCCCGGAATCCAAAGCTCACATTTACCCAATCCCAAAATAATTTTCAATCTCACTTTAAAAGCTTTGTTGATAAGCATCCTTATATTTTCCAATAATTATGCAGCAATGTATTTGCATATGTGGATGTTGAATGGGGACAGAATTGGAATTCTCTGTGGTGCTCCGATGGTCCAAGAGCCTGTTGGCATCACTGTCTGAGGTTACACATTAAGTTTGGACACTTGGTACCAGAAAAGTGCCAGTGCCTGTGGACCTATACACCAGCAAGAATCAAGGAAAATGATGAAGCAAACTTGAACTATGTATTTAGACAAATTGTTAGTTCAGTGGAACTATTTTAACAACTTATCCCCAAAAAAACCTGTGTCTTTTTAAATACATATCACTTTACATATAAAACATTTTAAAAGCCAAACTATTGTGTATTTCAGCTTAGAAATTATGATAGAGATCCCTTTCCTAACTCTATAAAAATTCCATTCTGTTGAAAGTATTTTGTAAAGAAGTTGACCTCCCTTCCCCCATAGCTGAACAGACCACCCTAGAAGGTTCACGCCACTTATGACAGAATGATACTGTTCACTTCCATAACCCATCAAACTGTTTTTCTTGGAAAAAGGTAAACCAAACAGCAGCCAACTGCTCCCTAGCAATAAAAGCCAAGACTGTGTAGTCATCTATCATAACTGAGGCACTCTCTATTCCCTGTTTTCCCCTAAGCCTGGTCACCTCTCATGTTACAGCTTTTAACAATAACTCTAAATAATATTAGCAATGACAAATGGCACCATATCTTCAATATCCGCAATCAATATTTGCTTTAAAGCAGCATCCATCTTTGAAGATATTGACTGGGAGCCTGGGAGACTGGAAACATGGTCGCTTCTTAAGACTGGAGCATGAAGGACACACAGCATGAAATTTGGCACAAAATTTCCCAGCTGTATTGGTTTTAGGAAACAGTGATATTTTACGACTTGCTGTGACTGAAACCAGCTGCTCACAGATAGAGAGAGCAAGCTGCTCCGATAATGAGATGCTCTGATGTCAGATACTCATTTTTATTAAAGTATTTGTATTAAAGTATTTTTTGAGAAGAACAATGAACTTACACAATAAGCCTTTGCGATCATGCCTTGCAAGATTAAATTTACAGACGCTTCAAATGATTACAGTATAGTTAATGGAAATTTATTCTGATAACTCATTTTATCTTACGATTAGCCATTATGAATGTGATTTCTTAAACTGTAACATTTGAAATAATCATTCAAAGGTTTAACACTTAAAAGCATTCTGGGGAATAAATGAAAATTCGAGATAGGTTAAAAAGCCTTAAAAAAATCCTCAAAGAATATGAACTATTTACCCCAGATTAATGAACCATTGACAATCATAATGAAGGAGTCACTGGAACCTAAGGAGGTACCAGTGGGTTGGAAAAGAGCCAATGTGGTTTCAAATTCAAAAAAATTTAAAAAGGGCAATAAAATCAAAAAGGGGCACTTACCGACCCATCATTTAGAGTAAGGGAATCGATTATCACGAGTAAATTGATGATTATCTGTATAATGATAACAGCAAACAATATGGATTCTGAATGTGGAACCTCTGCATGATCAATGATGCAATATTGAAAGCACAGTTGTGCATCCTTGTACGGTGATTTAACACCTGATTCAGCGTGAACATGAGTAACATAAACTATCACACTAATTCCAAGGGTGTTTTTATTCTAGGTCACTTTTTCTATTCAGCGGGAGACCAATGTTGATGTGCACTGTCACGTCTATCCCTCCACTCTGTAGGGGTACGCAGATGATGTTTGGAAGTGTGGATCATGCACTTTGGGAAAAATTCCAAATCACCTGATATTGTCCCAGTTCAAGGTGCAGGTAATTTTTATGCCATTTTTATTATTAATTTTATTTTCTACATTTAACTCATTCCACCTTCTGGTTGCGCCAACTGGTTTCTCTCTCATGGCCAGGCACGTTGTGCAAACCCTTAGGAGCATCACTAACCTCAGGTGCACTCACCCCCAATATTGCAAGGTCTAGCTGGGACTCCCTTGGCCTGCATTCTACTCTGCAATCCCCAGAATACTTCTCACATTCTCTTGGATTGGTTCTATTTTGAATTCGTTTTTCAAATCGGATGTTAAAACAAACTTCAACTGGCTTCTCAGATGAATGTAAAAACTTCTGTGGCACTATTTAAAAGAGACCAGGGGAGTTCTCCTGGGTGTCCTGACCAATATTTATTCCTCAAGCAACATCAATTATAAAGTATATGGTCATTAACACATTGTTTGTGGGACCTTGCTGTGTGCAAATTGGCTGCTATACTTTCTGCATTACAACACAGTGACTATACTTCCAATGTACTTCAATAGCTGCAAAAGCATTTTTGAGGATGGCGCTATATAAATGCAAGCCTTTTTTTTGAAATAGTAGGACCTATCATCTATTGATTATTTGAATAGAAACTTTTTATATAAGTACCAAAAAAATTATTTGGTATTTCTAATTGAGTGATTAGATTTGACATGCATGCTGATGACCTCCAGCTCTCTTTTATCACCATTTATTTTGACTCCTCCACTGTAACTAAATGATCAAACTTTTAGTCTGCCATGCAGTACTGAGCGAGCAGAACGTTCCTCCCAATTAACTATTGGGAAGACCAAAGTCATGGTCTTCCATTCCTACTACCAACTCATCGCTCTCCCTGGGAACTGCCTGATGGTGAACAAATCTTGTTCGCAAATTTGGTGTCATATTTGACCCGAAGATGAGCTCCCAACCACATATCTGTGCCATCACTATGTGGTCAATTTCCACCTTTGTGATCTTGCCTGACTCACCTCACTTCAGCTTATCTCCTGCTGAACCATTGATCCATGCCTTTGTTACCTCTATACTTGACTATTTCAGTGCATTCCTGGGTTGCCTCCCAGATTCTACCCTCTGTAGACTTGACATCATCCAAAATTCACCTGCCTGCATTCTTGCTTCCACCAAGTCCAATTACCCCTGTGCTCGCTGGCCTACTTTAGCTCCCAGCCAGCAATTCCTGATTGAAATTTCTCATCTTTGTTTTCAAGTTGCTCCATGTCCTTGCCTCTCTCTATCTCTGTAACCTCCTCCAACCCCACAAGACTCCCAAACATCCACGCACCTCTGATTCTGGCCTCTTGAGCATCCACAATTTTAACTGATCCACAATTGGTGCCTGTGCCTTTAGCTGCCAAGAGCCTGAATTGTCAAAATTGCTTCTAAACCTCTCTGGCATGCTACCACTCTTTTCTCCTTTAAGATGCTACTTAAAACCTACTTCTCCGACCAAGCTTTTGACCAATTGCTCTAATATCGTCTTATGTGGCTCGGTGTCAAATCTTACTTTATAACACTCCTGCGAAGTGCCTTGGGATGTTTTATTACTTTAAGCCACTATATAAGTACGAGTTGTTTTATTTATATAAAGTTATATTTATTGGAATATTCAGCATTTAATTTGCATTTATTTATTTATTTGATTCATTCACGGTATGTGGGCTTCGCTGGTTGGGGCAGCATTTATTGCCCATCCCTAGATGCCCTCGAGAAGGTGGTAGTGAGCTGCCTTCTTGAACTGCTGCAGTCCATGTGGTATAGGTACACCTACAGTGCTGTTAGGAAGGGACCCAGTGACAGTGAAGAAATGGTGATGTATTTCCAAGTCAGGATGGTGAGTGATTTGGAGGGGAACTTCCAAGTGGTGGTGTTCCCACCCATCTGTTGCCCTTGTCCTTCTAGGTGGTAGTGGTCGTGGGTTTGGAAGGTGCTGTCGAAGGAGCCTTGATGAATTCCTGCAGTGCATCTTGTAGATGGTACACACTTCCGCTACGTGCATTGGTGGTGAAGGGAGTGAATGTTTGTGGACGTAGTGCCAATCAAGTGGGCTGTTTTGTCCTGGATGGTGTCTAGCTTCTTGAGTGTTGTGGGAGCTGCATTCATCCAGGCAACTTGGGGGTATTCCATCACACTCTTGACTTGTGCCTTGTAGATGGTGGACAGGCTTTGGGGAGTCAGGAGATTAGTTACTCGTCGCACGATTCCTAGCCTCTGATGTGCTCTTGTAGCCACAGTATTCATATGGCTAGTCCAGTTCAGTTTCTGGTCAATGATAACCCCCAGGATTTTGACAGTGGGGGATTCAGTGATGGTAATGCCTTTGAATGTCATGGGCCAATGGTTAGATTCCCTCTTGTTGAAGATGGTCATTGACTGACACTTGTGTTGTGCAACTGTTACTTGCCACTTGTCAGCCCAGGCCTGGATATTGTCCAGGTCTTGCTGCATTTGGACATGAACAGCTTCAGTGTCTGAGGAGTCATGAATAGTGACCATCGTGCAATCATCAGTGAAGGTCCCCACTTCTGATCTTATGATGGAAGGAAGGTCATTGATGAAGCAGCTGAAGATGGTTGGGCTGGGGACACTACCCTGAGGAACTCCTGATCTGTAGTCGATCTGATGTCCATACTTATGTAACATCTCTAAATGATTCATCCAATTAGTATCTATATAAATCAAAAGACTTTCTGGATTGTCATCAATTATGTCCTGAAAATTTGATTGAACTGTGACTGAACCATACATATTGCATTACCCATGTGGTATTCTACCCTAACTACAAGTTGTCTATTAGCAATGCAATGGAAGATCAGCGACTACGTAAGAAACTTACTCACTGAAGGCACATAGCTGTGAGCCATAAAGAAACTGGGGTGTATATGGGTTTGAGTTATTTCATACCAGTGCTAGTACTATTGCTTGGTACTACCTTGCAACAAAATGCATTATGCTTTGCTAAATACTGCAATAATGATTCATGTTTTCTTTTTCAATGTTGTTCAAGTCAAAAATTGATGAATATCCTACAACTTCAGTTGGTTATTACTTAGCATTAACATATCAAATTCCCTAATCAATATTGTAGAGATTTTACCAAGTCAAACAAAATTATTCAAATACATTGCAGTTTGGTGGAGCAATTAACAAATGAGTACAAGAAAGCTCTCATTTCTCTTTGGAATAAGAGCATAATTAATTAACATTTAAATTACACTTTTAATTGCAATTATGACATCTTGTGGGAATCGTAAACAGCATAATTGCAATTAGAAGTGTGGGATATGGTATTTAACAATGCTTGTCTTGGAAACTGAACAGAGGAAAGTATAAAGCTATGTGCCACTCTCATGGACATTCAAGTTAGTTGGTGCAGCAGACAACATCTAAACTAGCATTATAATTACAGCAAGAGAGCCAAATAGGCATTCTTCTTCTCACACATCTGATAGTTAAATAAAAAGTCAAAACGAGAACACTCAACAATAACTTATTTAGGTAACATTAAGTCAAAAAATTGACACTGAGGTAAAGGAAGAGACATTAGGGCAGGTGACTAAAGCTTGAGCAAAGAGGTAGCTTTTAAGTATGGTCTTAAAAGAGGAGAGAGATTTGGAGAGATAGAGAAGTTTAAAGAGTGAATTTCAGAGCTTAGGGCCTAGACAGCTGTAGACAACAGCCACCAGTGCTGAAATGAAAGGAAATACAAATGTATATAGTGGAAGGAACACACATGGTTGTATGGCTGAAAAGGGAGGAGCAAGATCATGGATGGATTGGAACACAAAGAGAAAAAATTTAAAATTGAGGTGGTGGTGGGTAGACCAAAAGCCAATGTCAGTCATAAGGTAATGGGTGAGTGGGACGTGATGTGGGTTAGAATACAATCAGTCTGAACTTCCTCAGAGTGGCAATCAACATCCGATTGCTACCCTGATCCCAGTTACTTACCCGAAATCCTGTCTCATCCTACCTTTTGATTCAGGCCAGGCGAAATCTGGGTGCTGCAACATGTCCCCCTGAGGCGTGGAGTGCAGCTCTATCGAAGGGAAGGAAGCCACACTGCCTTTTTAATAGCACTAACTGCCGGTAATATAGATAAGTTTAAAGGTCTATGCCAGACCAGGGAGAAGGTAAAATAAGTGTGTAGGATTTCGGGGGTGGAGGGGGTGGGGGGGGGGGGGGGGTGGTGGTGGTGGTGGTTGTCAGTCCTTGGGTGCAGTTGGGCCTTGGAGGGGTGCAGGGGAGGCAGGCCTAGGGGGTTGGTGGGGGAACAGATGGGGAGATCAGGTCAGCTCAGGCTGGGCCAGTTGGGGGTTGGCTTGGCGTAGGGGGTTGGGCGGGGGGGAGTCTTTGTGGGGGGGCATGGGGTGGGAGGTGCGGGTTGACCTGGCCTCGGAGTGGGGTGGGAAGGGGATAAAGTCCCAGTGGGGGGAATGTGGGTCGGGATAGCTGGGGGGTGGAGGGAGATTCCTTGGGGGTCGGGAGGAATCCCATGTGAGGCTCAGTCTGTGCAATAGTTACCCAGAAGCTAGATGAGGTTTTAATTCTTCTAACTTTTTCTGGGTAATTATTGGTGTAACCCAGTCGGAACCATTCAAAGTTTGTGATTCAAAAGTTCCCAGTGCAGGGCAATTGTCCGGAGGAAGTTTGCACTTCCTCACAAATGTTGTGCAGACCTTACCTGGGAACTTCCGAAGGGGATTCTCCAGCACATCTTTTGGGCACCCCCCACCTCCGCAATACGACATTGGGGAGCTTGGAAGTTACTGCTGGAATGAATCACATTTTCCCATATAAACCCTTCCAATACTCCAAAGATACCTCAGCATATAACTAAATATAATTCTACCCTACCTTATGTTCATATGCATTTAATCATGCCAACAGAATTTTCTTACTAATCATTTTTTCATGCTTGTTGCAAGGTCAGTTTAATAAGGGGTGGAATTCTGTTGCCCTCGAGATGCCCAGTCACCATACTGCAGATTTGGCACATGCTCTGTATTTGTAATGCCCAGGTGGCTTTGGTAAATTTTTTGGAGTATTCCCGGCCAAAGGGTGACCGGAATGACTAACCACTTGTTGTATATTAGCAGATCATCTATCAGGGCAAAGTGTTTCTGCTGTTTAAACCAATTTTTCCTGATGCTGCCACCTGGCCCCTGCTGTGGCCATCCTTGTTTACAGTAACAGCAGATGTGGACGCACTTCCCATCTCACATCTGCCTCCTGGCAAATTTGCTGAAGTTTCTCTGAGGTAGCCGGCACTTGTATCCTCGCTAATTGGGAGTATGACTCGAGCTCCTCAGCCAGGTTGACATAATGTGTCGCAGGATAGCTTGCCTGCAATCATTTAATGTTTCCCCTGACCATACACTGTCTCATATGTGAATCTCATGAGACGCAAACAGGATCCTTGGACGCTGGGGGGCATCTTTGCAAGTTCCTTCTCTTCCAACAGTGAGACCAGGAGTTTATGATCATTTCAATGGCGACTTTCAGTCCGATAATATAGTCAGTGAACTTCTCGTAAACCCACTTAACTGCCAGAGCTTCTGTGTCTGACAATCCTTTACATGGGTAATATAATGGTTGGCGACGTCCATCTAAGCGTTCCTGAAATAAAACTGCTCCTTGGCCTGTGGAAAAGGTGTCTGCTGTTATGGTGGTGGACAGAGATGGGCCGTAGTGAGCCAGAATATTGGGTGAGAGCAGCATGGCTCTGACGCGACCAAATCCTTGCTCCCAGCACCACGCCTGGCCTTTTTTTAAGAACATGTTTCAGGGGTTCTGTGGCCTGTGCCAGATTGGGCAGGAATTTTGTCAACTGGTTTTTACATGCCCAGGAATCTCTGGAGGTTTGGAATAGATGATTGGTTTGGGAACTCACTGTTTGTATTTTTTTAGGTCCGCCGTAGTGCCTTTGCTGCTGATAACGAATACTAATAACCAAATAGAGGTTGTGGAGAATTTGCATTTCTCGTTCAGTGTCAGCCCTGCTTCCTGCAAGTGTTCCAGGGTGGCTTTGAGCCTCCTGTGTTCCTCTGTCATCATGCCATGGGCTAAAACATCATCCATATGGCAGATAACACCTTGCAGGCCTTGTAGAATGGGCAACAATATGCGTTGGAAGATCTTGGGTCCGATGTAAGGTCGAATAGCAAGCGGTTGAAACAGAATCTTCCAAATGGGGTGATAAACATAATTGGCAAGCTGATTTTTCATGTAGTGGAGGTTGCCAGAAACTGCTGTTAGCATCAAGCTCTGAAAACACCGCTTTAGGAGAGTTTGGTCAGGCTGTCGTCCACCAAGAGCACTGGGTGGACTTCATTTACCACTCCCTTGTTGAGTTGTGCCATGTCAACACAGATACAAATGGACTCATTTGGCTTCAGAACAGGGACCATTCCAGAAAACCATTCGGTTGGCTGAGTGTTGGGGGAGATCACCCCTGTTTTGGTCAACTCGTCCAGTTATTGCTGTATTTGCCTCTTGAGTGGGCGCGGTCGTGGGTCTCAACTGTGGGGATTTTTTGGCTCCACAGCGCTGACATGCCCACCATCTTGTGGTCATTTTGGGTACTGCTTCCATTGGCCTGGAGTTCTCTACTGATTCGCTGCTTTACTAGATAGACAGTTTGAGGTAGTCTGTACCATGGCTTGCTTTCATCACTTTTGACTTGCTTTTCATAAAATGATTGGTGTCGTAGGCAGATTTCGGACTTCCTGATTATTTGGATGGCCTTTTCTAGTGTCAGGTCTTCCTTGGCCTGTAGCATGCCTGAAAGGGCATCATCAGCCACTCCAACAACAATTTTGCCCCTTAAGTTCTGGTTCAGGTCTCCCTAGACACAGTCTTCAGCCAATCTGCATAGTTTATTAAGAAGAGTCAATTGGTTCTCCTTGTCACTGGACACGTTTGTTGAATTTTCTCTAAAATTTTGCTGCTTCTCAGGTTAAAACATATATCGAATAATTTTAAAACTTCATCAAACTTAGCTGAGGATTCATTTATTTCCTGCCTCACTACAATATCATTGGCTATTGGACTACTGAATAAAGTAGTGCATTCACTTGTTCAGCTTCTGTCTTTTATCTAGATCTGAAACTATCATATATTCAAGGAATCTCTTCTGCCAAAGTCCCCAAAGTTTTGCTTGGTCTGGGCCTTGGATTAGTCCAAATTGGTCTGATAAATTCGATTTATTATCCATGGTTATTAAAAATTTTTGTCACTACAGCTTTATGTGCTGTGCAGGTTTTAAAGATGACGCCATAGTGTTTTTTCAAAGAGACTTCCCCGCTTGTCATATTTTTGCAGGCTTCCGCAGCGATGACGGTTCCAACCTCTTCGTCTTTCCTTTTGTGCAGCTACTTACTTAATCAACTATTCTGAGCCTTCCCTGGAATATTTTGAGTGTTTAATGTTTTTTCCTGGCTTTGGCTGGGTGCTTTTTAACTGTCAATTTCTTGTTCTTTTGTGACGAGCTCGGCCGCCATTTGGTATGCCACTGACTCTGAACCCAGGCTGGCTGCGGTGCTTTTGGAAACAGGCTGCTCTGACTTTTAAAGGACTGAAAACTTTTTGAACTAGTTTGGCCAAGAACTTATTTTTTTTTTTAGCTCACCCCTGCTAGGCCCTTTGACTCTGCTATCTGTAGGTATTCAAACTGGACCTCCATGATCTTATGGAGTCCACAGCTGCAGAGTGGATTTTTTTTTTCCTTCTGCCTTCTGCTTCCAATTATGCTATGTGTTACGATCCCAGCTAATGTTAGATCTGGACAAGTCAGATCCCAGAGTCAAATCTGGCTTGATAGATCCTCACTTTCTTTTCAGAAACTGTGGAGATCAGTTACTGAACACATTCACAAGATTCTGCCAGTGTACTTTTAACACAAAGAATAGAATATTTGTTAAACAAGAAAAATGAACTATATGACATAAACAAAAAGGTTGGAAAGATTTCAATACAACACCAGAAAATGATTTCAAATTCACACTACTCCTTTTATCCCAGCAATACCCTTATAGACACAAAACCCCAGTGAAGATTTACACCTATCTCAGCACCATGGCTTCTTCCTTGGACTGGCACAGTTGCAAATGGGTTTCTTCTGATGCATTTCTGAGCAGTGACTAGGAGCTTTTCCCTGAGCTGGTATCTCTCCCTGAGACACCCAAAAGAAAAACCTGCAATCTAAACTCCCCATTATTTTAACTTCAGAGCAAATATGAGTTCCCTAAACTCAGTTCCCCAGCAGTCTTGAAGGATTTTTTTACTAGAGAGCTTAGAACTTCTGCCTTCCCATTCTGGAAGACACACATTAACTGAACTGGCCTTCTATCGTTCCCTGTGTCTGTGTCTCCCTGGACCCTTGTCGCTAGGCAACAACACTATTCTTTCTACTTTATGTTTTTTCCCTAAAGTCACTAAACCGCTAACCCCTTTGTAATCCCTCTCTTCATTTCAAGGGTTGTAAAACCTCATTTAAAATGCACGTATACAAAGAGGGCTTCCAGACTTTCTGTGCCAAGCTCAGAAAAAACTCAATGAATCTCACTTTTCTTAACATACAAACACAAATATAAATTAAACTTAAAGCTATACATTGTTCATAGTACATGAAGCCTCTCACAGATGATCTTCCTCTGTGTCTTTTATTCAGGTGCTTTCAGTCAGGTCAAAATGTTGCTCCTTTTACTTTCGAGGTTTTGAATTTCTGCTCCTGCTTCTCTGAGGTTCTGGGTTTTTCCCAAGAGCTGCCACCATGTTGTATGTTGTACATTCAGTAGGACCCCCATGAAGAGGTCCTGAGGCTTGTAAGGTTGAACATTAACTGTTTAATGATAACATATAAACGTGTACATATATGCGGGGTATAGTTCAAGCTAGGAACTAACTCCATGCTTGCTTCTAAACAGTCTCTGTTCCTGTCTACACATTCTCTAGTCTCAGGTCATGTGTCTCTTCACATCACACTGTGGGCAATACTGTACCCAGCCCCAAATTAACCCTTACTATGTCAGATATGCTTACACAAAACATAACTGACGGAGGATGTCTCCAACCTGGTTTCGAGAACTGGGCATACAGGAGACTAGTGTGACTCTGCACTGTGAAAAGGGATTGTGCATAACCACAAGCTAATTCTTTGTGTTCTCACCACCAATTCTTGTTGAGGTTTGGAAACAGATTACACACAGTCTGCCATAAACTAGAACTTCATCACTGAGGATGAAAACACGGAACACTCGGAGGATACACCATCAAATCATTTGGCCACACCCTCTGCCAATGCAGAGACAGTCACCTCGTTGGGCTATGAGCTCAAAGTTGCAATCTGGTGAACACACCATTGCAGCAGCTGACGGAGGATGTGACAGCCGAGGTCCCTGACAGTCGGAAGACTGCTGGAGACCAGCCCCATGCTGAGTCATGTTGATGATGGGCCTCTGGGAACTTCTGAAAGAAACCTGCTGGATGCAGAGACAAGCAGGGGAATGTCTGGCAAAGGTGCCAGAGGCTATGTGCAGCCTTGAGTGAATGGCGGAGGAGCCCATCCAAGCCACGAATTGTGTCATGGCTCTGGCATGTGAGTACATACCTTCCTCCATGGCGCAGTTGGTGACTGCCATGGAGAGTCAGGTCCAGCAGAACATGCAGTGGCTGCCAGATATGAACTTGGCCTTAGGTTCAGTTGCTCTGGCCATGGGCTCTTTGTAGGGTACAGCAAACCACTATGATCTATGAGATGCTCTGCGGAGGGTACTGCAGCAGTCCAGGCTGTGGAACCTGATCTTCAGCAGTCTGTTCGATGGTTGCTTTTGTTCAGGCATGTGCAATATTGAACCCCTCCTCAGTTAGGCTTTGTGGGTCCCACGTATGTGTCTTGTGTCACGTCTTCTGAGGATATTCTATCTTACCCAGGAGCCATCCTTACAGCTGTGGCACACGAGAATGACTGAGAATGTCCGAGTCCCAAGAGCTCCCTGGGATGCGAGCACATGCCTGCAGGATTTGTTTTTGGAGATCACAAACCAGCTGCTCACTGATGGAATGAAACCTCTTTCAGTTTATGAATGCTGCTGGCTCTTCCCAGGGAGCTCTCTGCACCACATGTGTACAGTCAATTGCCCCTTGTACTTGGGGAAATCCAGCTATGGAGCTGATTTCAACAACTCTGGCTAGCTGGCTCTCAGGGTCAGTGGTAAATCTCATAATCAGCAGCCCTTTTGGACAAGGCATTGGTGAACTCCCTTATGCATCTGTGTGGGGCTGACTGAGAGATGCCACACATTTCCCTGGTGTAGCCCTGGAATGACCCAGCTAAGTAGAAATTCAAGGCTGCGGTGACTTTTGAAGCTACTGGCAAAGGATTGCCTCCTTTTCCATGGGGCTGTAGGTCTTCTTGCAGAAGCTGACACAAGTCAGTGACTGACTGGCCTGACAGCCTCAGCCTTCTCTGACATTTGCAGGTAGTTACCCTGCATGCAGTACATTTGATTATGCACCACGGTCCCCTGGTAGCTGGCATCCTGAGCTGTCTGACCCTCTGCTGCTGTCCTTCTGGTAGTTGATGCGTCTGGCCCTGGGCCATCCTCTGCCTTTTCCTCTCCTCCGCCACCACATCAAGAAACACTGGGTGCATGAGGCCCATCCTGTCTGCCTGAAGTGAACTGCGGACAGAAGGCTAGCAAAGATTTGGTCAGCATTTGGCCCTCCTTCCTAACTTGAGGACTGTGGGCCAACGGAGAGCCCACTGCTTTGCATCAACCATATCCTGGTCTCCACCCACCCCATTGTGACCAACTCCCTCCTCAACCTGGTTTCCAACTACCTCATTGCTGGTGTAGCTATATCCCTGGACATTCTGACACTGCAGCTGACCCTGCACCATTCTTCAGTCACCTTTGAGCATCTCTCCATCGCCATCAACCCTCGCCCCATCACCCTTGCCTGCCTTAGATGACCCTCAGGCCACCTGCCATCACCCTTGATCAACAGTCAACCTAAAGCTGCCCCTGTTCCCCTCCACTCCTATTACTCTCGACCTGCCAACCAACATCTTTGGTCTTCCTTTTATCGCTCTTGACCTGCTCTCAGTTAACCTGGACTCTCCCAGCCTCGCAGCGACCTGCCCTGAACCACCCTGGATCTCCCCTCTATCATGCTTGAGCGGTCTTCAGTAGAGATTGAGCTTTCCTCCCTCGCCTATGAATCCTCTTGGCCTCCCTTCCACAGACAGCCATGCCCCGACCTCTCTGTACAGCCACCACCTGAGCTCAGTGCAACAGCTCAACCTCCTTTCCCTGGCCCAAAAAGCTCCCCATACAAGAAAAGCAGCTTCTACTCACTTCAACTCCACCAAGACGACTACCTGACCTGCTGCAGGGCATCCTTAACCAGTCATGGACCTGAAAGTACATGTTTCTGGTTTGCTGTCAACATGATTGCAAAGATACAATAATAATCTGATGACCACTTTTTTTAACGAACATGCATGACGTGTTAATGCATTAAAAATAAGTTCCTGCTGCTTGCTGTCGGGAACCATGATCTGCCTCTGATATGCCACCAATTTAATTCCCAATTTTCCTCTCAGCTCAGGAAGCTGACATTTCACCCCAGCCCACCTTGTTTCCAGCTCCTGGGAACAGCATTAGATTCTGCCCATTATGTGCGTTGTAACCCAGTTCATGAAAAGTGCAAAATAAATATGCAATATTTACACTGAATTTTTCAGGAATATTTTGTATTTATGAAGAACCCCACATTCAATGAAGTACGTTTGAAATGTGGTTCTGGTTATCCAAGCAAATATGACAGCTGAAATATGCACAGAAAGATTCCACAAAACAGCAAATGGGAAAAGTGACCAGTTGGTGTATGTTTTGGGCAGTATTTGGTTGAACTGTATTATTTTCCAGGAGATTATCACTCTCCTCATTTTCAAATTGTGCCACAGTTTTGTATGTTGCCTCCCTGGACCAGAATGTCACTCAGCAGTTGCAGAACACTGAATGGGGAGGGTGAACAACCAGTGGTTGTGGTCTGTATCAGTACTAATCACATTGGCAGAAAGAGGGATGAGGTCCTGCAAGCAGAATTTAGGGAACTAGGAAACAGAATAGCAAACTGGACCTCTCTGGTCTGATTACTTCCAGTGCCGTGCATTGGTGATTATAGAAATAGGAGATCGAGCAGATGAATGGCTGGCGAGATGATGCAGGAGGGAGGGCTTTGGTCCCTGGAAGAATGAGTTTGGTTCTGGGGGAGATAGGACCTGTAAAGACTGGATGGGTTGCAACAAAACAGAACTGGGACCAATATCCTCAAAAGGGTGCTTTGCTAGTACTACGAGGAAGAGTTTAAACTAACTTGGCAGGAATATGGACGTCAGGGTGTAGCATTAGAAAGGAGAAATAAGTTGCATGAAGGATTGGAAGGAATAGAACGCACTAGAGTAAGAAATAGAATGGTATTAGGTGGGCTCAGGCTAAGAGGGGATGCAATAAGGAAGAAATTCCTTCGCATCTCAGTTTTAAATTAGAGGACACTCATTTAAAACTGAGAAGTGAAGGCATTTCTTCTCTGAGAAGGTAGTGAATGTCTGGAAATCTCTACCCCAGAGAGTTGTGGAGGCTAGATCACTGAAAGTAGTTAAAGAGGTAGATAGATAGATTTTTGAAATATCAGGGAGTTGAGGGCTATGAAGAGCTGGCACAAAAGGGGAATTGAGGCCTGGGGCAGATCAACCATGATCTTATTGAATGGCGGAGCAGGCTTGAGGGGCCAAATGGCCTACTTCTGCTCCTATTTCTTATGTTCTTATGTAAGGTCTAAATTAGGATTACAGTGCCTGCATGCAAACACACAAAGTATGGTGAATAAGGTTGATGAGCTGTAGCCATGTGGAAATATGATGTCATGGCAATAATAGAGGTCAAGCTCAAAAAATTGTAGGTCTGGGTACTAAATATTCCTGGATTCAAGGTGTTCAGAAAAGATAGGGAAGAAAAGAAAAGGAGGGGGTTGTCAGTATTAATTAAGGAAAATATCACTGTGCTGGAGAGAAAGGATGTTCAGGACGAGTCAGGGACAAAATCTATTTGGTTACATTTAAGAAGCAACAGAGGTTGCATTATTGGGTCTATTCTAAAGGCAGCCAAATAGTGGGAAATATATAAAGGAGCACATTTTCCAGGAAATTATAGAGGTACAAAAACTATAGGGCAGAATTTTCCGGTCAGCGTGCAAGGGAGTGCCCGACATGCTGATATGTAAAATGATGGTGTTGGGTGTGCATTCCGACATCATCACGCTCAGTAGCGATGTTTCGTGCAGCGGGCGCACACCGGAGTTGACCGTGTGCCCACTGATATATAAACGGCCTATTAAGGCCATTAAGGATCTAATTAAAGTTATTCTAAATGCTGCCCATTCTGCCTTAAGGTTGGCGGGCAGGCATAAAGGCTGCAGTCTGAGGCCGCCACTCAGGTGTCATCAGCCACAGCCTCTGTGGGTAGCCCTTGTCCCCGAGGAGCCATCCCCGCAGCTTCTGTGGACCTCAGGAGACTTCAGAAATCTGTGACCGACTGAGGATGTTTTTAAAAAACCTCATCAACGAGTGGGACGAGGTTTCCTAAAGCGTTTATTAAATAAATAAATAAAAAAATTCATAAATTTAAAAACATGTCTCAATTCATGTGACACAGTCACAGTCTGTGCCTCAGGGAGATTGAAGTGCTTGTTTGCGCCTTGCGCGAAAGTGCAGGCCCTGACTTTCCCTCCTCTCCCCTGCCCGCACAGGGAGTGCTGGGCAGGCTTTAATTGTCCTGCCCGAGTAAAAAGGTGGCGCGGAGCCAATTGCTGCCCGCGATTGGCTCCATGCCTGCCCCGCCTGCCCCCACCGAGCCTGCCTATGAAAAATCCTGCCCATGGAGTAGTGACAGTGTGGGCTTTTAATTATTCTAATAAATGTAGGGTTGGTAATAGTGTAAAGGGAAGAGAAGGAAAGAGTTTCTAAATTATGTTTAGGAGAATCTCCCGCATCAGTGTGTTTCCTGTCCAATGAGGAAGGAGGCACTGCTGGACCTGGGTCTGGACAATGAGGTGGGTCAAGTGTCAGTGCGAAAACATTTAGCAAATAATGATCATAGTACCATAAGGTTTAGGATGGCTATGAAAAAGGAAAATCTTTGGTTAGAAAAAAACTTAATTTGGAGAGGTGGGGAAATTTCAGGAGGAGGAGAATGGATCTGTTCCAGGTAAATTGAAATCAAAAATTGGCAAGCAAAGTGCAAAGGAACAAAGAGCAGATGGTTCAGGTACAGCCAAAATATATTCCCAAGAAGGGGAAAGGTAGGGTAATCAAAGGCAGACTTCTCTGGATGACAAGAGAGACAGAGAGAGAGAAAAAGATGTAACAGAAAAAGGGTGCCGATGACAGAAGTCAGGTTGATAGTACATGTGAGAACCGGGTTAAATATAGAAAGTTCAAGGAAAATGAAAAAGAAAATAAGAAAGGCAAAGCGAGTGTATAAGAGACTGGTAGCTAACATAAATGGAAATTCAAAAGCCTTCTATGGATTTCAACTTTGCTGCAAGCCTATTATGTGGCACTTTATCAAACACCTTTTGGAAATTCATATATACCACATGAACCACATTACCCTCATTAACCCTCCCTGTTAGAAGACTACAATGAAAAGCCAGGGTATTGGGAATGGCTGAGCTGCTCTCATGGAGACCTGGCATGGACACAAGGGACTGAATGGCCTCCATCTGTACTGTAACCATTCTAGAATACGATAATCATTTATGGGAAAATTTTTCCCCCTGTTGGGGGGGAAGTGCAGGAGCGGGCGCGAGCAGGCGTGCCTCCAATCGGTGTCCCCAATTAGGGGCGCGCCCCTTTTTAAGTGGCTAAGAGCTGCCTCAGGGAGATCACCCTGGAAAATTAAAGCTTTGAAGACAAATGTTTAAAAAATTTCCCTGACATGTCCCCTCATGTGACACTCACATAAGTTGGGACATATCCATCACTTTAACCCAAACCTTTATTACATATTTAAAAGCCCTCATTAAACCTGATCCCACCAGTGGATGAGGTTTCATGCTTTTTCTTAAGCTTCCAGCAGGCTCCCAGCCTGCCCGCCAACCCTAAGGTTCGATGGGCAGTCCTGTCAATCACTTAAATTGGTTTATTAATGGCCTCAGTAGGGCATCAACAGTTCGGCGGGTGCACAGCTGACTCGGTTGCTCCCCTGCCAACCTAAAAATGGAAATGACACAGGGTGATGTTGAGAGTTCCACCTGGCATCATCCTGTGTCATTTTATACGTTGGTGAGTGGGCCCCGATAGGTCCTCCCCTATGTGTACCTGAACAAACAGGAAGTCCCTTTGTTTAATATTTTATCTAAAAGATAGTATCTATGACAACACAACACACCCTTAGTGCTTTATTAAAATATTAGTCTAGTTTATGTGCTCAAGAAATGGAGTGGACAGTGGAGTTGCAAACTTTTGACTCAGAGGCCAATGCAGTGTCCACCAAGCCAAACCGACATTTAATACTTGAAAAATTGGGTGCTTTGCTTCTCCAGAGATAATTTCTCTTTCCTGATTGTGATCAAAACGTGAAGCCCAGAAATTAAATAGCCATTACCTGGATGCAATACAAAGGATTTTGACTTAAAAAGAAACATTTGAATCTACTTGGGTCAAAATGTCCATAGTCAGGGAACATCGGAAAATTACAAGTGGTGTGCTCTCAATTTGCTGGCGGCATGGGAGAACCTTCCAGCTCTGTGGAGCCTCCAAAAGTGTACTCTTTAAGCTTTTCTCTACAATAGATTAGGGCGGACCTAAAGGAGCAATGCTTTAAATTAGGTTTTAAAACAGAAACAATGGGAGGAATTATGAACTGACATGCACCGGGTTCTTTTTCTTCATTCTGGCATGGAATTTCCCTTTGAGTATTCTCCAATGTCTCATTTGGATATTGTTAAATTGCTGCCCATGACTTGTTTCCATACTAAAGCAAGTGCCTCACAAGATGGCAGTTGGTACCAATATGGGGGGAGAGAATCAATGGCTTTAAACATGATGGAATAGATTTTCATCATACAAACCCAGTGTTAAACTGGTGTTGTGGATAAAGTAATTGTCTGATTTTAATTTCCATTGGTTGTTTCTATAATGGACAATTAAATCAATATGGGTTTCTGCCTGACCAATAAGTTGAGAATCTATTCCAATGAAAATAGCATAGAGGTTTGAACATTTTTCTACAATAAGTCAACTTAAAATTATGTTCTCTGACATTTAAATGGGCAAGGATTAAAAAAAAACAATTTCTAGGGATTCGCAAGAAATTGTTTTCTACGTTGAAAGTTCTTCTCAATGTTTGCTCCATTTATATTGTTCAAATACCTTTGGTGATTTCCTTTACATTAATGCACTTCTTCAATATATTTCTCATCTTTCACTTTTCACGTAGATTCTATTATGCGCAATATTGCTGTCCTTTTTGCTTAAAGATTACAGCAGCAATCCCCAAGTCAGTGTCCTTCTGTGATCAGATTAACCTATAACAGGAGTTTTTGGATTGGGTGCTTGAGGTCCTTTTGTTTATCCATTGAGATGACCTGTCTAACGTGGTCTCAGTTTCTCATGGTTGTTTGATCTCTTGTTCTTTCTTTTCACCTAATATAGGCTTTTATTCCCCATTTATTATCATTATGCATGTGTTTATTTAATACTTTTGCCAAATTTTTTCTTTGTTAGTCCCTTCCCCTTGCAGGGATCTATTTGTTTTGGACATTTGTATTGACCTCCAACAAATCTCATTCCCCCAGGTAAGCAATATCCCCTGGGTATGTAATATGGTATTTTGCTTTCTCCCTTTACTTGCTTCAGCAATCTTAGTACACCAAGTTTTCCTTAGTTTCCTGGCTATTGCACAATTTGCTCAGAGGATCTATTTATAATGTCATTACTAGGCCCAGTCTACCAATAATTTGTCTGTTAACTTGACCTTCCTTAAAGTTTGATTTGTGGCCTGCCTTATTGGTGTTATTGTTACTTTTATGGACTGTGCTTAGCTATGTCTTTTTATTGTTTTGCGTGTAGTCAAAAATTAACTTAAAAGATGAATAAATAAATAAACCCAATAATATGAGCTCTTTCGCCAACCGGATGCAATTCAAAAGTCATGGTGCTTTCAAAAGGTGTTCACAAAGGTAATGCGTAACCAAAAGACAGTACCCAAAATGCCCAAAGCCATCTTATTCAGTTCCTATCATGTATTCTGCACCACAGCATCTGCTTATACCACCTCCCTGGCTGCTCACCCATGCTTAATGCAAGGTTTGCAACATTGGCCTTGAGCTGAACATCAAACTCGAGAGTGGGCTTTGAATTTAATGAGCTGAAAAGAATGGCAAGTTTAGATAAGGCCATTTTAGCTCAATTAGAAGCAAGTCTACATTTATAGTTGCATTTAATTGCTATAAAGTCCTTGAAGTGTTGCTCAGACCTGATGCAATGAATAGATTATGGTGAAACATCAAAAAAATTGTATTTATGTAGAGAATTATTGTATTGTCAAAACACTTCAACATGCTTCTCAATGAATTACTTTTTGGAACACTATTATTGTTGTGATATAGACAAACATTGTAACTATTCTGCATCAGTAAAATCTCACAAGTAGCAGTGCAATTTAATGACCAAATATTACGCACAGTAGTTCCCAAAAAAGGGCCAGGATTTGGATGGTTTGAGAAAACTACTTATACATCAATGAGGTGATGTATCAAATCTACAGAGAACAAGATAAAAATAATGGCTACGAGTGTCTGTTTTTTTTAACTGGAACGCAGTGTCCCCATGGAATGAAGTTACTTTAGAAGCCTGGACAGAATCTGATAAGCCACTTTTAATCTATTATGTTATTAAGGTGATATGTTGGTTCTTATGGATGAGTGGGTGAAAGAGAGATTCTAGTTCCAGGAGCGCAATACCATAAATTCTCTTCTGCCACTATAAGTTTGTTTAACGTCTGATGAAGCAGTTTGAACTAAATGGGGTGGCCAGCTACATTTTAAAGACAAATAGCCAGATGGACGGACAGGACATACAACAACAATATGACTCTCTCTTGTAATGGTCTGAGGGAAAGGGGATTATAAAATCCAACAAGTAGCAGCAAACAAAAATTGTTTTTTGGTCACCTCACTTATCATAAAAGTAACAACGCTTTAAAAAAATGATTTTTGAAAACCTTCCAGCTAAACAAGAGACACATAATTGGAAATATTGGAAATTAATGCAGATGTTTTTATTTTTAAAAGCAAAGTTTAAATCATGTGGCTATTTTTCTCTGCTACTTAGAGTGCATATGAGGAGATTTTTCTTGCCTGACAGACCTCTTTATACCACATAAATTGTAGAACAATCTCATTCTAAAACTGTTCTTAAAAGAATTAAACAATCAAACATAAATTACCAGGCAAACATTGTATCTGCAAATGCCTGAGACTGACAGCCTAATCAACCACTTAAAACTGATGTACTACTGACATAAAACCAATTAGATTAATGAAAATCACAATTCTTTTTTACTCTGACAAATATACTCTACCGTCTTTATAGTTCTGAATTTTTGTTCACAACATGCATGAGAAGCACATTGACCAAGGAATAATTAAGTAACTTACTTCCACTTCATAGTAAAGGAAGAATGAACTTGGATTTAAATGGCACCTTTCCCATTCGCAGGATCTTTCAAAGTGCTACATGACCCATTCATTGCTTTTGAAATGTTGTTTTGTAGGTAAAAGCAACCAATACATGCATAACAGGATCCCATAATGCCAAAGTGATGAATGATCAATTAATCTACTTTTACAATTAGTCCATGCTTGCTGATTGAGAGGTAAGCATTGGCCAGAGTACGAAGAGAACTCTCCTACATTTCTTCAAAAAATTGGTCCGCAACCTCTTACATTAACATGGACAGTCATAAGGGACCTTGTTTTGGCTTTTCATCTGAATGACAACAGCTCTTAAAATGTAGCATTCCTTATGTACTGAACTGAAGTATCCACCCAGATTGTGAGTTCAAGTCCCAGAGTGGGACATAGCCTAAACTTTCTAGTTCAGAGGTCAGAGTACCACCACTGAACCAAAACTAAAATATATTAGAACAGGTATCCATTTGACACATGGTGAGAGGCATATATATTGCAGTTATGCTGCTGGCTCTGTGTAGAGCTCTGCTTAGCGACATGTGAATTTGGAATACATTTTATGTTCACAAACGCTGCTCTGTCAACTCTCTAACATCAGAATGGTTCAGAAGTTCCCTACCTACTCATTGGAGTGCCTCCAAGCTTCGCAACCTTTGCTTTGCATCAAATGTTAATGTGGTTCAAAACTACCTTGTGAAGGTGTCCCCATTGCTTTGCCGAAGTGCTAATTACTTTGGATCTTGTTTGCCAATATCTGTTCACGCCTCAGTACTAATGCACCTCTGTTGAGTGGAAGTGATGAGGGAGTGCTGACCATTTCATTGAAATCGGTGAGAAATTCTTCTGCAAATGTTATTAGGTGACAGGACAAACATGGCAAAGTAGCATCAAAGTATTTGCAAACTTTGGACATCAAATTAGTGCAGGACAAGAAAATATCAACATAGGAGCTAGTGGTGTATAACACTGAGTAGTTATGTAATTCATCGTCTTAGGCAGTGACATCTAAAAGCACCATGTAAACAATTTGAATAGCTCCAAAAATTAGAGTGAAATAATCAGCATCCAGGAAAGTACAATGGGGAGAATATCTCAGCTATTGACTATTTTCATAAACTTGTTCATCTAAAAATACATTCAGAATTGCATTACCAGTAGTGGCCAGAGGAAACCCTCCCATGCATTTTAATTTTATCAGCCCAAACTTCCATCATTGTACTGGAATTCTAACTTTAAAACATCTTCACTTTCAGGTAAAGGGCTCGACTTAAAGCTGCTCTTCTTGCCAAATTAATCCAATTAAGCCTCACTGTGCACAAACAAGGCAACGAAACATTCACTTGCCCTGGTTTTAAGAGGCCAATAAATTCAAACATAATTGTTTTTCATTTGCATTTAATTAAAAATAATCAGATCAAAGCACTGATAGCTTTGAATGACACAACTATGCTAATGTTGATAATGTAAATAATTTCACAATATGAACAGCTTTTGTCTTATTGAGTGATCTTCCCAGTTAACTATAACCAAGAGGGACATAATTATTAATACAGGAACTTGCCTGGCTTACACCCTTGGCCTCTATACAGATAAATACTTAGCAGTGCTATCACTGGTGAAATTTTTACCTAAGGGCATTTTAGGCATTTATTTTCAGTAAGGTGTAATGGGAATGGGTGAAATTTGCCAACACCACCCACTGCAAAATTTAAAATAATGCAACAGCTCAATTACAGGTCTCTAGGGTAAATTTCAACTTTCTGCTGAAGAGTGAAACTGGCATTGCAGTTCGGGTGCCCTTTACAGTGACAGCCCATTTCTGCTTTCCATGGAAAAACAGGCACCCAACCCGCAACGCTGATTTCACACATGAGTGGTAAGTTGAAAATGACCTTTTTGTCCTTCCATATTTGGATTCTGTACAGAGACAGCAATTTGCTCCATATAATACTAGGCTGAAGCACTTGTGGTTACAGGTCTGTTACTGATGGTTGTGGTAGCACAGTGGGCAATTTGGAATGACTAATGAACTGCATTACATAAGAAGCCTATCGTAAACCATTAAAATCTATTGACTTAAGTGTATTTCCGCCACCTACCCTACCCCCACCCATTAGTACATTGAACCAATACAGTAAATAAGCCTAATGACAACACTGAAGCATATTTGGACTTACTCTTTCCCTAAGAGGAAGAGGCTGTGGAGCATTCGCAATCACTTTATTTTGTTCAATTATTTTAAATATATGGTTCATGCTGAAGTAATAATCTTTTAATAGTAACAATTTCAGAGCACAGCTCTGAAAATGCACCACTTCCTCCACACTGTGGTTTGTTTATTTGTGTCCAAACCCCGGCATGTTCATTAGTTGTTGCATGTTAACTGCTGAACCTTCTTGTGATTGGTTACATCTGCACGTATACTTTAAAGCTTTTGTTAAGCTGCACTGTCTGGATCTTTGACTTATGAACAAAAATCAATAGTCTTTGAGCCAAGTCAAGATGATTTGTGTCAAGTTTTATCACAGCGGTTCACCAGATGAGATATTCTGTTCACAGATGCCCACATTCACAAGCTGGAGACAAGCACTGCTTTTAGTGTACTGGCACGATTTGCTGAGAGGTCCTAGCCACTAAAAAAATCATACCATATATGCACAAGAAACTAGACAATATTAAGTCATAACTAACTCCAAACATCATCTTCCTATTCTGAGACCCTAAATCCTCTGTATGATTGCTTTGCCAGTTTTCTTGCAAATGAAACCTTCACAGAGCTTTTGAATTTTACCCCCATTGCACTAAGAGAGGGAGCAGGCATGAAAAACAGCGTTTTTCCCACC
This sequence comes from Carcharodon carcharias, assembly GCF_017639515.1. NCBI lineage: Eukaryota > Metazoa > Chordata > Chondrichthyes > Lamniformes > Lamnidae > Carcharodon > Carcharodon carcharias. The sequence goes on from NC_054480.1 coordinate 54,511,965, forward strand.
GGAATGGAGGGTTTTTGCGCTATATCATCCGCTTCCTGCCTCATTACTTATGCACACACAGAAAACACGCTGGATCATTGGCGGACGGCCTCTGATTCCCCCGCCCCACCGTCAGCCTCCCGGTTCCTCACTCAGGTGCCACATTTAAATGGCACACATGCACAGCTTTCTCAATCTCTCCAGCCCAGAACTGCCACAAATACCACAGATGGCCCAAAAAGGGAAGAATACAGTAGCCCAAGTTCAATGACGCATCCCTCAAATGCCTGCTGGATGCCACAGAGGCCCACTGCCATGTCCTCTACCAGTGATGGCCACACCCAGAAGGAAAAAACAGTAAAAACTGGGAAATAAGAATTCTGGTCCAAACTGTTTTTTCTTTCTGGGCAGGAAGTCCACCAATCTCACGACTCCTGCTGGTGGCAGTGGTGGTCACTGCTAACACTGTCCACAAGAGGTCAGCCACCCAGTGCATCTCATCTGTTCTGCCAGGGTAAGTCAACCATCTCATCACTCTCAACTCACACGCTCACAAGCCCATCACACAATCACAGGGCTCTCACTCACTGACAGTTCAAGCGACATCACCACTCACTCTTGCACAGACCTCCACATCTCCATCTGGCCTCATCTCTGAGATCGTGTCCGCATCCTCTCCATGGCTCCACTCACCACCCACAAATGCCAGGCATGCTTATCACCACAGGCAGGATGGTAGGATGGTGGCCACCATACAGACCTTGGTCCAGGATATCGGCCCTGAATTGGTGCAGGAGCTGCATTCCATCGCTGTCGCCCTTGGTGGCATCCAACAGTGGTCATGCGAGAAGGGTGCGGGGAACCTCAATCTCACTCTAACTGCCCCTTATCCTTAAGGAGTCAACCAGGGGCCCCCGGGAACCCATAGGGAGGAGGCCTAGCAGCTAGAGACCCTGGGGCCATCCACCCAGGTGACTTCAAGACTCTCCGGCCCATCCAAATCCTCTCTTCCTTTGACCTGCTTTGGATGTCCTGCAGTGGGGCAGGCCAGCCCTCCAGAGGACACCTGCCAAGGTCACCACAGGCAACAGGGTGTAGCAGGCAGCAGGCTGCCTTCACCTCTGCTGTGGATGTCCGGGGAGCACCATGATGTAGCTGTAGGGTTAGGAAAGTTACAAAGAGCTAGGAGCACAATGGTGGCACGGGTGTTCATAACATGTATGTAATGTCCACAAATGTGAATAGAATTACACCTATTTCACATCTTCTTGTGCATGTCTCCTTTCTATGATGAGCTTTGTTGCTGTCAATCAGGTGTGATACCATGGTCCCCCCCCCCCCCCCACCCCCCCCCCCCGCCCCCCCCAACAATTTAGTGCAGATGTCGCTATCATGGACCTCTCGTCTATATAGTGTGCTTCCATATCACCACAGTGCGTGTCCCTTTTTCAGATCACTCTCGACATCAGTGATGCCTCAGCTTTAATGTTAAGTGTGCTTGTGGAAGGAACGTCGTTCATATGCTTTGTGGGGTCATGTCATGTTTACTATTGGCTGTGTAAGACTGGTGCAGAGGTGTTCTCCTATCTAGTCTGCATTTTTGAAAGGTGAAGACGTAGTGTACAAGGAGAGATGTTTTCATGCACAGAGACGGGTCATATATTGTGCAACTCCATGTGCTTTCTGTCTCTTGGCAAAGTTTTCATACTATGAGCCCATACTCAGAGCTCGTGTGCACAGCTGTCAGCCAACCACATTTTTGACTTTCAGAGTGTACATCTGTTAAGCTGACTAGTAAGTGGGAGCACCCTGCAACCTTCTGGCGACAAAGCTCAGCCCTCTCAGCCACTTTATTGTCCTGGTGCTCGAACGTCCAACCTTGTGCGTCTCTCACTCTACAGTTTTGTGTCTTGCAGGGACAAGGCTCTTGTCACAAACTAGGGATGCAGCGTAGTACGTCCCCTCACCTGAGCACTCACTGAGTTCACTGAAGCTAATGACAAATGGTCATTTCTGGCAGGCAACAGAATCTTTGAGCAGCCTCTAGAAGTGCATGTTTGCTTTAGACAATGTGGAGGGGAGCAATGGGATAGGAGCGAGGATGTACTGAAGCTGAAGTGTGCTCTTTATTTGCAATGACACGTGCCCTTGAGAACTTCATGGTGTGTGTGCATTTTAGACTTGGCAAGGGCCAGGGATGGCCATGAAGGCGCAATGTCTGTGTTGAAGAGGAGGCATTTTAATGTTGGGCAGGCAAGTGTTTGACATCACCATGCTCGGGTGGTCTGCACCCATAGCTGAGGATAAATACAGCACAGGATTCCTAACTGATGTCCGTGTGCTTTGGAAGAATGCACCACACATGACTGAATCATCTCGAAATGGATTCACAGCAGAACATCGGCTGCCTTGTTCCAAGCATGAATTATCTGATTCACTATCAATGTTACACAGAGTGCATAGTTCAGTTGCTTCAGATGGATCTCCTTGAGAAGCCTTGACAAACTGAAGGCATCCAGCTACGTGACCACTGCGGATCGACCGACAGCTCCCGGCTCTTGTCGGGTGTCATTGTGACTGGGATGGCAGAGCGACGCTTGAAGAGGCAGCATCTTCTGACATCTGATGCCGGGACAACCCTCCTCCAGTTAGCACCTCATCTCAGCAGGGACACACGCTCCTGAGGCTTCATCGTCGTTAAAGGATCAGGACGTGAGCCAGATGTGTAACTATTCACTCTCATATTGAAGCGCGTGGGCGAAATGAGAGGAATAGCAGCCCTGGTGTTTGTGTTGGCCCATGATGAAGGGCTTTTGTCAAAGAGGGTACTCACTGCAACCTGTCGTCCTCCTGGTGGAATCTGGTGGCTAACAGGGCCTCACGCACACACCTGCCTCATCTGGCCAATGCTATGGGCTCTTCTCCTGCAGCCTCGGCTTCCTTGACCTCATCACCTTCATTCCCTTTGAGGTCCTCCTCATTGGAGGAGATATGCAGCTCCTCTATCTCATCATCTGGCAAGTCGTCCCCCCTTTGCAGTATCAGGTTGTGCAGCGCACAGCAAGCCACAATAATCTGTAAGACCTACTGGGGACTGTACTGGAGTGCTCCGCCAGATCTGTCAAGACATTGGAATCACATCTTTAGGATCCCTATGGTGTGTTCCACCAATGCTCGGCTAGCGCCATGAGCCTTGATGTACCTTCTCTCTGCAGGAGTCTGAGGCTGCTGCACAGGTGTCATCAGCTGCATGCTTTGCAAGTACCCTTTGTCATTGAGGAGCCAGCCCTGGATTCTGTTTGGTCCCCCGAAGGTGTCTGGGATCTACAATCTACTTAAGATGTATGATTCGTGAACACTTCCTGGATATCTACCATAAACCTGCATGGTAAATTTCTTATGATCGCAGGCCAGCTATACATTGAGTGAGTGGTAGACTTTCCTGTTTATTTATTGTAGTGCCTGTTGCCAGGGAGCTTTTATAGCCACGAGTGCAGTCGGTGACACCGGTGGGAATCCAGCAATCTCAGCAAAGCCCAGTGTTCTGGCATCCAGGCTTACCTGATCTCTGCTGAAGTTGGCGGAATTGTGGGTGTTGGCTAAAAGGGCATCAGTGACCTCATTATGCATTAGAGATTGGACACTTGAGAGATCCTGCAGAGGTCCCCAGCAGAACCCTGGAAGGAGCCACTGGCTTAGAAGTTAGAGCACCATTACTTTCAGAGCTACTGGCAATGGATGCCCACTCAGTCCCCATGGTGCCAATTCCTGGAGAATGTGGCTGAGAGTCATCAGATCCCTGGACATGTGGAGTCGTCGCCGACACTGTCTCTCACTCACCCACAGATAAGACATGCAAATTCTGTAGACCCTGGGTATTGCAAGCCACCTAAGCATGACTTGTGTCACAAACATGTCTGTGATCTCATCCCCTGCATCCAGAGGAGGCCCTGCTGACCCTTGGTCTTGAGGGTTTTGCTCCTCCCTTGGGCACGTCTCCATCGCAATCTTCTTCTTCTCTCCTGCTTGTAAGCAATTATGCAGGCAGCGATAAATGTAACTTCCATCTTCCTGATTGTTACCCCTCTGTGTATTAATGAGAAAGAGACAAGTGTCGGCATTACTCTCCAAGGGTCCTCTTTCTGTCAATGACTCATCAGTGAATGTGGGTTCAAGGGCTTTGTTCCCATATTGGGAGTACTCGCCTCCTTTGGCCAGGTGCTTGGATGTGCTTTCAGCCCAGGGGCTGGGATCCTCATTCACTGCACTCTAATACTACAGTCTTGGGAATAAAGACGAGGGTAAATGTTAATTCAGGAACTGAGATTATTTGAGGGGAGTCTGAAGCATCTCTTCTGTGAACTATCCAGTGCCAACTTTCCAACAAGTTTCTAGAGCTTGTTCATTTGTCCAATTGCTATGGAGTTCATTATTGCTCTGGCGATTTCCACGCCATGAACAAGGGGTTAAAACAAGGCGATCGATTAATGCCACTTTGCATGATTAATCTCGCATGAATGGGCATCATTGCTTCACTTTCCTGATTCCCTGCACTGTCATTGAAAGGCTTCTAATATGTCTCAGCTGTGTCTCTCTCTCCTCATTTTGGAATGCACAGTTCAGTTGCGTGCCAATGTATTCAGCATGCGCCCCACCCCCTCCACTCTCCAGTGCATGCACCTGCCCTCCAAGTCCTCACCAGCAGACGTTCTCCTCATTTTAATTTTGAATTGCTCCATCGCTGCAGGTTGGAAGATGTTGGTGCAGAACTCTCACTGCCAGACCAGCTTGGACCCTCCCTGTGAGAGAATGGAAACCCCTCCCATCACCCTGGAGGAGCTTCATGTTCAGATTACCTTCCCCACTCATAACCCCCAGTACAGGCCAGGCTGTGCAGCCCCTTCTCCTTTCTGAAGCCACTTGCCCAGCCCTGCAGCCCCTTCCCATACCTCAGGCCAGTTTTCCACTACACCCCCCCACCGCCCCCCAACTTCCCCAGTGCAGACCTATCCCTGCAGCCCATTAAAAGCCACCCCTGCCTTATCATTGGTTTGGTGGTGCTGACTGCCTGGCACTGATTCTTGCGAGCGCTGCGCGATGTAAGGTAGGCGAACTAGCTTCAAAGTGATGAGCAAAGTACAGGTTGCCAGGTGCGTGTCGCCAAATCCTGCTGTGAAACACGTCATTCTAATTGCACACCAATGTGTCCGGATGGGGAAGTGAGAGGTCATGCACTTTGGTAGGGAGAATAGAGGCATAGACTATTTTCTAAATGGGGAGAGAATTCAGAAATCTGGAGTGCAAAGGGTCTTGGGAGTCCTAGTCCAGGACTAGGATTCTCTTAAGGTTAACTTGCAGGTTGAGTCGGTAGTTAGGAAGGCAAATGCAATGTTTGCATTTATTTCGAGAGGACTAGAATATAAAAGCAGGGTTGTGCTGCTGAGGCTTTATAAGGCTCTGGTCAGACTACATTTAGAATATTGTGAGCAATTTTGGGCCACATATCTTAGGAAGGATGTGCTGGCCCTGGAGAGAGTCCAGAGGAGGTTCACGAGAATGATCCCAGGAATGAAAGGCTTAACATATGAGGAACTTTTGAGGACTCTGGGTCTATATTCAATGGAGTTTAGAAGGATGAGGGGTGATCTGATTGAAACTTACAGAATACCGAAAGGCCTGGATAGAGTGGACGTGGGGAAGATATTTCCATTAGTAGGAGAGACTAAGACCCGAGGACACAGCCTCAGAGTAAAGGGAAGACCTTTTAGAACAGAGATGAAGAGAAATTCTTTAGCCAGAGAGTGGTGAATCTATGGAATTCATTGCCACAGAAGGCTGTGGAGGCCAGGTCATTGAGTGTATTTAAGACCGATTTAGGTAGGTTCTTGATTGGCAAGGGGATCAAAGGTTACGGGGAGAAGGCGGGAGAATGGGGTTGAGAAATTTATCAGCCATGATTGAATGGTGGAGCAGACTCAATGGGCCGAATGGCCTATTTTCTGCTCCTATATCTTATTGTCTTATGATCCAGCGCGGGGGATGATTCCGGCGAGCAAGGCATAGAATGATATGCAAATGTATTAAAATGACATTCCCGATGTGCCGGGGCGGGAAATGCGGCCTGCCACTGATGGGTGGAGTGGACGATCGCAAACTGGTTTCACGACCATGTTAAAACTAATTTTTTGCCTTCTTGCAATATTTTACACTCCCTCCCACCATGATGCTGAGCACGAACGGGCATGGAACATCACGGTCTTTAATACTGAGGAGCCATTCTTTCCCAATACCTCATTGAATAAATGCATCACTTAGTATGAAACTGAATTACAGAAATCAGAAAGGCCTCAGCTTTCATATCCACCACATGCTGGATAAAAAATAATTGAACTTTGACAAATGATGTGAGCCACAATTGATCTTCACACTACTTAACAAAAGATGTGTTAGTCGACAAAAGTTACCTTCCCCACTTGCTATATTGTTACCCCTGCTTGGGGTTGTGCCTATGCCAACCACTGCAATCTTTGGGCTGTACCACATATTTCTCTCATCCCCCTATGAATTAAAGTGTGGTGTCATATACCCAAAGCTGATAAGTTACAAAAATAAAAACAAAAAAACTGCGGATGCTGGAAATCCAAAACAAAAACAGAATTACCTGGAAAAACTCAGCAGGTCTGGCAGCATCGGCGGAGAAGAAAAGAGTTGACGTTTCGAGTCCTCATGACCCTTCGACAGAAGATAGTTCTGTCGAAGGGTCATGAGGACTCGAACGTCAACTCTTTTCTTCTCCGCCGATGCTGCCAGACCTGCTGAGTTTTTCCAGGTAATTCTGCTGATAAGTTACAGCTGTTCAGGGTAAAAAAAAAATCAATTGTACTTTCCTCATTGGAAATAACACAAGTCTGCTCACATCTTCCTATTTTCAAATAACTGAATAATAATCCCTTTCAGGTTATATGATTTAGGTTTTAGTCTATGAATCATGGTTTAATAAAGTAAGCATTAAACTGCAGAAGTTGTAAATGAACTAATTTTGTTATTCCAACACTCACCCCATCTGGTTGTAAAATAAGAAAATATGCAATGCCTTGCTAACACTCCCAACATCTGTGAACCTGGACTAGCATCCATGACAGGAAATTTATATAATCGAGACTGAGCCACGTCATACAGCCTTCACATGTCCATCTCCACATAGATGGAACTGAAAGAATGCACAAACAGAAATTCCCTTTGGGAAATTTTTATGGCCTCCTTGATTTCACAGCAACAAATGGTGATTCACAGACATATCAAACACAAAAGGTTTCCCAGGTCACATGCTGCATTTGCAGTTTTTCCTCGCTATGTTACACAACAACTTGTATATATATATAGTTTGACGCATAAGTAGATATTAGGCCAGAGGAGGGTCCGAGGTGGATTCTAAGGGATGCCTTGAAGTAAGAAACAGAGTTAGAGAGGCAGAGTAGTTTAGGGAGGAAATTTCAGAATTTGGAACCTTGGCAGTTGAAGGACATCAATCCTGGAGCAATTAAAATTGGGAATATGCAAAAGGCTAGAATTGTAGGTATCTTGGTGGGTTATAGGGCTGGAGAAGGTTACAGAGATTTGGAAACAAAAAGGAGATATTTAAAATCAAGGCGCTGTGTAATCAAAAGCCAATATATGCCAGTGAACAAAGGGAAGATGCACAAATCTATTCACACCTGGTTCCAAACGCCTTTACCTTAAATGGTAAGTTTCAAGACAAAGTAAGCAGTCAGTCCCCTCAGCCTTGTGGGAGAGCTTTGCTCTGGGGCACTTTCCTTTGCAATTTCAAGACATCAGCAAAAATGCCTGTTTCTTTCACTGTGTTTCTGAGGAAACAATTATAATTTTTGCTGCAAATGTCCACATTAAAAAGATCAGGTAATGGCACTATTTGAATGTTACTGGAGACATCTGGAGAGTTGCTTGATTGCCTTGGGATGATTACCCAGTGAAAGGCCTTGTGACATTTTCCCAAAATTGGATCTCAGATTTTTCACCTTGGCTAAGAGATTGCATGATTTGGGGAAGACTGAATGGTACTCAAGTGTACCATATTTAGATAGGACAGGCATGATGGACCAGATGATCTTTTGCAGTCTTCAGTTTTGTATATCCATAGCATTAGGATCAATTGTGCTATCATCCCTTGTGCCTCAGCCATTAAACCTGCTGAGAAATCTCTCCGCCTAGACTCACACTTGAACAATGCCAATTGTAGGGAGCACTGGAGAGCAGCTGGCACCTGTATCCCAGAATTATTCCATTTCCTGAGAAAAAAAGAGTGCAAAAAAACTTTCATGGAAGGAAAACATGAAGGGCAAAGACAGTGTCATGACAGCAGTCCACAGCTTGAATTATTTACAGGCATACTGAACTTTTTGAGGAAGGCATGTGGTTTTTAAAAAGGACATGCAAGCAAAAGCTGAGACTGTAAAGTAACTGCTTTCTGGAAAATTCCTATGTGGGTTGTACTTGACTGACTTGTCCAGCGAGAGCCTGGAAGGTCACACTTAAAAACATGTCAAGGCCCACTTCAGACATGTGAAAGGGAGAGATACAATGCAAGACTGAATTTTAATCTCCCGTGGCTGTGGATACAATGGAGACTGATTACCACACCTCAACAGGAACCATCTCCTGTTGAGTTATGTCTCAGAATGTGGACATGATTTGAGTTGAAAGAAATCAGATTCTGGGCGAAAGACATGTTTGTTTTTCCCTTCCAGGAAACACAAAAAAGGGGTTAAAAAGCCAGCTGCAACCCTGACCTGTGTTCTCTAGTTTTCGTGTGCTCGTGTGTGTCGAAGAACACAGCAGAAGAACAGCAATAAGGCATTCCTGCAGCTTGCAGGTAAAAGTCCCCTCTCTCTGGCTGGAGTCAAGTCAGCAACGCCACAGTCAAAAAGGAAACAGGACAAATCCTTCAGCTAACCTGCAGAACCAATTGTCTCCAAACCAACTGTTCAACTGCCAAAGACAGCTTGAGTGGAAATCACCCAGCTTAACGGCCACAACGTTTCGCCATCTACTCCTCACGTACAAGTGAAAGACTGATTCGTATATTTTTTTTAACTTTTATTTTTGGACTCAACTTCTCATTTCTGATCTGTGTGTGTGTGTGTTGCAGGACCAGTTGTAACAACAATGACAGATTTAATTAATTTTCTGGCTATCATTACAAGCTCACTGAAAGTAACTAACTTCATTTTTAAAAATGACGGTAAATGTGGTATCTTTGTGTTTTCGCACTACTATCACCTCCAGACTCAAACCCAATGCTCTCCTAAAATGAATTCCATCCCCTCCATTCCATAAACTGCAATTGGCCTAAACTTCTGCACACATCTTGTCCTGTATCAAGCTATGCACACCCATTGCTGATGTACATAATATCCCCATAATCCAATGCATTAAATCACAATCAAACTCCTTGTCTATAAATCCTACCATGGTCTCACCCTATACTGTGTCTGCAATCTCTTCCAGCCCTTAATTGTCCCAGCTCAATTTCTCTGCCTCTGATCTTCAGTATTTTTTCTTTTCTGAAAGACTAAACAGTTTTAACCTTTTCTGTCTCAGACATATCCTCAGCATCTTCTGGCAGGACAAAGTCACCAACTTAGATGCCCTGGAGCATGTTAATTCCATCAGCATACACACATTGTTAAGCCAAAAGTGTCTGTACTGGCTCAGCCCCAGGTTTATCAAATGGATGATGGCCTTATAGCCAAAGACCTTCTGGAAAGTGAACTGGCCACTGGATCACAACCGCCTGGGCATCCATACCTCCACCACAAGGATATCGGCAAGCCAGATGTGAAGATGGCAGATATTTACACTGACAACTGGGAGATAATCGCTGATGGCTTGATCTCTGTTTCGATGGGCTTTGGAAGGGGTGAGAAACAAGGATGGTCCAGAGAAAAAACAGGAGGCCAGCGATTCATTCTTCTCAGCCCACTGTGTTCCTCCGCAGCAAATGCGGCAGAGACTTCCATGCTAGAGTGGAGATGCTGAGACACACCAGGTGATGCTTAACAGAGTTGACCACTATGGCACAGACAATCATCTTACAGGACAAAGAGTTGCTACATGATTTTCCGTGCAAGCCCCCCATTTTCATACGTTGGGAAGTTTCTTTATATTAAGTGGGCTATTTAAATGCCATTTATTGTAATAAATGTGGTGTGATGTTTCTGAAAAAATGTGTTTTGTGCTATATACATGCAAGCTATTCTTTCTTCTTTATTTCAGGTATCACTATTAACTGTTCTTTTGCTAGCCTCAGAATATAATTTTAAATTGCCTTCCTGACACTTATTTTACACATATGGTGTCAGGACCTCATCTTAAAGAGCTATTTCACCACCAGCACTACTTTTAAGAAAGAAAAAAATTCAGTTAGAAAGGTTTAGCGTTAACTTCAAGATCCTTTTATTTATAAAAAGATAGAAATAGACGTCTGCTAGAAATTACTCTTGCCAATAAAAGCAGATGAGCGCTCGACACATTTGTATGCCATTTCTCCATTTTAATTGAGGCACCTAACCCCTTTAAAATAAACATGCTAATACCTCTGCTAAAATAATGGGCAGAACATTGTATGAAGGACTTTTATCATTAGTAGTATTTTCAAGCTTTAAAAGTACAAAACAATGTAAAAAACATGTGATTCTATGTGGCTGATTTTGCAAAAGGGATCCTCATGGTTTTAACTAAACTATCCTTCAAGCAAAAAAAACATCAAAGCAGTGAGCACTGATGAGGAAGTACATAAGCTGCAAACTGCAAGACTGCTTAAGAACTTCCTCCTTTTCTAAAACTTTGTAGAGATTAAGGTGCCATTAAAAAGAATCAGCCGGCTAGGAGATTGGGCTGCAAACTAATAGGAAGGCTTCCTCTCAAAAGTCATGAATCTCAAGATTGCTTGGAAATGTTAAATTTGAGCACTGTCTTCTATACCTAATGACAACACATGCTATCTGACAATCGGGTGAACTGACCCAATCATGCAGTGGATTTTTAAGTGAAAATTAAGCCGAAGATGTTTTCCTTATTTTGATTTGCGGAATTTGAGTCCATTCATGTGATGTGACTGAGGGATGGAATGCCTCAATTTCAAAATCTCAGGGTCAGCAACACATTCCCTATGCCAGATTTTAGGTATTGGTTAAAAGGTGCCCCAGCAATAAGGCTTAGTCTTAGGAAAGCAGCCCTTAATGCGCCATTGTGGCATTTTTTCTTCTCCTAAGTCAGCTCCTCTTTTTTTCAAAAAACGGTGTATTTGAGGAATTACTAAGAAAATCATGGGAACATTCAATTTTAATGAGTGTTTCTATAGAATGAAATATTAAGAGAGCACCCACTGTAATGATTATTTAATGCCTATAAAGCACCTACCAAATGATTTAATGCAGCAGGTGGAAGGTGCAATCTTTGTTGATTACGACTTACCAAAAATGGGAAAAGCCTTTAGGAAGCAAGTTCTGGATATACCAATAACCTTTAATGGAAAACTACCACAGGTTTACAGGACAGCTCCCAAATACACTAAGGTGCCAGCAAGCATGGTAATTAATCTCTGCAAGTGGAAACGCCATGCCAACTAATTGGAAAACCATGCATCAGATCCAGAGTAAGCTGTAGGATAATCAGAAAGGTAAGGCATGTATATTACAAGAAAGAAATATATGTATTTATTTATGTACATAAGAAAATAAATAATTGTTAACAATACAATATATACAATGAAAGACATTTTATGGACACAGAGAGTTAGTGGTTAGCACATCATAATTAAGGTAGAAATGAAATTAACAGGGTTATGTAAACTGCATTATGTATGGGAGTAACGAATGTCCATGGATCAGATCATCCTATCATAATCCCATTGCTCACAATATGTAACCATTAATGAACTTTACTACGGACTTCAGCGATGGCCCACGTGTGCTCTGTAGCTGAGAGCCGTACACCGGAATGGACTAGAAGTAGCCACGCTCGATGGGCTGAAGTTCAACTGAATACTGCAATGACATGCATCACTGCAACCCTCCAGTCAACTGTGTGGGCATACGTTCCCATCACCCCCCCCACCCCCATTGACCTGCCACAACTCAGCAACCCTCTGTGAAGCTGAGTGAATCAAGGAAAACAAATGCCTTCCCATCCACTAGGGCCTCGCCAACATCCCTCGCCTCAGCTTGAAGTCATGTAAGCCCTTTTGGACCCAACCTCAGACGATGCAACTTCAACCCTGAAGAAGCTTGGAAAAATGAATGGTCCTCACAAGAAGTCACAAACAAACACCTTGTGAAAGACCCAACAGGTCCCTGGTTTCAACCTCCCACAAAGCGCATGGGCCTCCCTGAACCGCAACCATACAAACCATGGCAGATCTGGATGCCTGATGCACAAATGGAAAATTAAAAACTCTCCTGTGTGCGACTGTGGTCACCCAGAACCGATCATGGCAACTCAATGCCTGACTCATAAATACGAAGGAGGTATTGTAGTGATACACACCGCCACTGCTGATGTAATATTGATGTAAAGTTATAGTTATTGCTCTATACCCAGAAAGAAGAAGAATAAATCCAGTCACAACTCAAGCAGGCTGGTTTATACAGGAGGGAACCTGAAACACTTGCTACATTTTTAAAAATTCATTCATGGGATGTGGGCATCTCTGGCTAGGCCAGCATTTATTACCCATCCCGAATTGCCCTTGCTCAAGGGGCATTTAAGAGTCAATCACATTGCTGTGGGTCTGGAGTCACATGTAGGCCAGACCAGGTAAGGACATTGGTGAACAAGATGGGTTTTTACAACATCAATAGACTTTTAATTCCAGCTTTTTACTGAATTCAAATTCTGCCATCTGTCATGGCAGGATTCGAACCCGGGTCCCCTGAGCATTACCCTGGGTCTCTGGATTACTAGTCAATACCACTACACCATTGCCTCCCCTATGTTTACCTGACATGTTACATCAATAGAGTTGGCCATAAAAGTAACTCCCATACAATGCCACTGCTGTTTATGTCCACGGCTGAAATACATCAGTTCTAATACCTATTACAATAATGAGTTCAGCCATTCTACATAATTTATTGGCACACCTGGCACATCTCTTGCAATGCACCAGGAGCACCAAAGCCTCAATATTGGGTGCCTGTCACTAGTGAAGAGTTGTTATGCAATGGACAATGTCCTGGTGCACAGGTAATGAGGAAAGAAGGGCATGGATGTCAGGGGCGGGGAGGGAAAGTTGGGGAATTTATTTTTCAATTTTGAAGGCTTTAACATGTTTGCATCCATTGCTAATGGATGGGCAGCAAATATAAAAGGAAGCCGGCAGCCTAAAGATCCTATCACATAAGCATAGTCAGGTCAGTTGCTGTTTTGGTGCCATCGTGCAGCTTTGCAGAAGTGAACGTAGGCACCTTTGAACGTCATAAATCGGCCAAGGGCATTCTGATTCTGATGTAGATCAATCAAGATTAGTTGCAGATGCAAGCAGTAGGGTCTGTGCATGTCAAGCATCCAATCATCTGACCATATGTCATTCATCCATGACGGCCCTCAATTGGGAAAACTTTTAGTAGCTAGAGATATCCATAAACAGCATGGAGAAATTCATGCCACAAAGGCCCAAACACAGCAGCTAAACAAATATACACATCACAAGCAACTTAAATTAAACATATTCACTTTTAAGGCAGTTTGTATTCTATCACTGTGCAGAAAGGAAATCATCAGATGTCCAAAAATGAAAATATCTTCCAGATGCAATAAAATCCCTGGTTGTATAAATTTTGAGGGTAATGGAGAACCTTAGCACCTGGCAGATGATCTTTCTGGAGGGCCTCAAATTTCTCCTACATCACCCTCCTGCCATGGCTCGGTTGTTGACTCTTATTTATGTGCATTTCTTACCTGGAGTAGTCTATATTGAAAGCATTGGGCCTCCTTTCTCTTCCAGTGCATCTGTACCAATGCTTTTCACAAGCAGTAAGGTAGAAACCCCAGTGTCCCCCTCACATATTTCACAATTATAATGATAACTCAAAGCCTTCACCTAGAGTAAAATCCTCTCTTCTCAATCAGACCATATCATTAACTGATCATAAAAGGTACAAACAAATAAAACACTTTTTCCCTCACTCTGTTTCTTACATTCCTTTTTTAAATTATATCTACATTCATTAATATTAAGGGAAAAGATGAAATATCTGGCTCGCTGACTGAGATTGCAATTAGTGTCAACTAGAGGGCAGTTTTGTGCTGCCCATTAGAAACTGCGCTCAGTTATAGGCACAATCATGGAGGGAGTGGTGGTGGTGGGTGGTGAATGGTGATGGGAAATGGAGGGCTCGGGGCATGCAATGGAAAGCATAAGGGTATGACGGGTGCTTAAGTTATGTTTAGCATTATGCTGCAATTCTACACTGAGGTTTCAATTCTTTCTGCACTAAGGCTTCTCAAACTCATTTCATAATGAAGCGTACAACAGCTTTTCCCCTATTCATCTGGGCTACCTTTATACCCAGACCTTGGAGAGAAAGGCTGCTATCTAATCTACTGTATCATCCAGTCACAAGTCCAACATTCTTTCTGGGCTGAAGAATTATAAAAGCATTTTGTTTTCATTAACCAATATTGCATTATTAAACAGCGTATGATAATGATTTTAGACAGCGAGTCAAGACTCTGCACCAATAACACTTCGACAAGCCTTTAAACATGGGATACTTAAGTGTTTTAAAAACATTGAAATAATTGCTTTGTTGTTGATCACCCCAACACCACACAACCATTTAAAAATATTAAATCTATATGGCAAGATATTATGAAGTACAATTACAATCAATTTACAGATTAGACAATTTGTATATCCTTTCATATCTCCGAGGACAGATGAGGTTGCACTGGGCCAATCTCCCCTGTACTTCCAGCATGTGTACTTGAGGAAAGCTCAATTAGAATTAGTTAAGGAAATATGAAAAGCAAGAGTTCTCAATTAAGCTGAGCTACAGTGTATTACAGAACTTGGCTCCCAAATTCAAGACCCCCAAATTCAACTTCACGGTGAAATGAAAATTATAAAAGGTCCTGTTCATGAACAAAATAGATCTAGTATGTGGAATCTCCTGTTTATTGAATATTTGTTACTTCTTCAGTGTAGGAAAAGGCAGCACAAAAACATTCAGAATAAAACATTAAATTTGGTTTAATTCATTACCATTTGCAGATTAACAGAAATGCAGGCATCAAGCACATAGTAATGTTCTGCTTTATAAGTGTGCAGATGTGCTAAATTTACATGTGTATAATACCACACTTTTCTTCTGGTGGGGGCTGAGAATAGCAGCAAATTACATATTTTTTACCTGTATCTTGTGCCATTTTGAAATAAAATGGATGGAAACAAGAAATATATTCGTCTTTTTCTATTTAATTGAAGCCATTTTCTTTATGTTTCTTTTAAGGGTAAAACACTGCTGGTAGCCACAGTTAACTCGCAAGCACACTTGGGGCCAGATTTTCGCGACAAAGGTGGGTAAATTTACTCAGAAAATTTCCCCATTCAGCAGACCTCGATATCAAAGGCCCTGTCACACACAATGTTCAGTCTGGGAAGGTGGGGGCATGATTTAAATAGGCCTGCCATCTCCAGAGGCAGTTCAAATGCAGTCACAGAGGCAACAGGTACTGAGGTGGAAAAACTCAGCAGGACTGGCAGCATCGGTGGAGAAGAAAAGAGTTGACGTTTCGAGTCCGGAGGGTCATGAGGACTCGAAACGTCAACTCTTTTCTTCTCTGCTGATGCTGCCAGACCTGCTGAGTTTTTCCAGGTAATTCTGTTTTTGTTTTGGATTTCCAGCATCCGCAGTTTTTTGTTTTTATCTTAGGTACTGAGGTGGGCTAGTTAGAAGGCCTACCTAGGTTTTCTGGGACTTTGGTCCAGTTTTATAAAAGGCTGTTAGGCCCTCTAGCCGTCATATTATTTCAACATTCATTTCGAGTATTTCCTTTTTTTGAAGTGACGCTGCTAATCGTTTTGTTTGTCCTATCACTCATTTTATGTGCATTTGTCTAATGAACTGTCTGAGAAAATGGCCTAAATGTGACTTTCGTAACAGCAAGGTGAATCACAATCAATATATAAATTAGCATTAGGTCCTTAAAGTGGTCTTTTTTCTAAAAGGGTAGTGGAGAATAGAATAGAAAGGCTGGTATGACAATATCATAGAACAGTTAAACTATTGCCACTAGCTTCAGTGTTGTCTAGTGCAGTGGAACACTGCAATCTTCTCAATAACTATTTCTGAAGACATTGAAGAAAGAATGCAAAATGTATAAGGACTTCAAAGTTTTAACTTCTTCAAAAGAGTTATTGAAAACATAATTGGGGATTCAGTTCTGCTGAAGGGTCATGAGGACTCGAAACGTCAACTCTTTTCTTCTCCGCCGATGCTGCCAGACCTGCTGAGTTTTTCCAGGTAATTCTGTTTTTGTATTGGGGATTCATGGTTTACCAGCATTTTGGATAAAAAGTGGGGTTTCTATCTGCAGGTCATAAATTCCCAATAGTAATGTTATTTTAAACAAAATGGGTCACCAAATTGGAACTTATAGCCTGCTGCAAAATTTGGAGCATAACCAAAGTAAACTGACTCCATTTTGTCTTAAAGAAGGCAACGACATCAATGGAAATTTCTCAGTTTCAGTATCTGTGGACATACAGAACAATTCTTGGACAAGACCAGCCTAATAATCCAGCACTGCAAGCCCGGCACTTCCAAAAGGATTTCAATTCCAATTCCCACAGCATTTCACAACTGATATGATAAATGACATGTGTCATTCTGTCAAAGGCAAACAGCGCAGATGGGAGTGTCTGTGATAAATGACTCTGGCAAACAGGAAATCAACTTTTTGGCAAAGAGAGCTGATCTGGACTCTGTCAGGCCTGGGTCTCAGAGGCTGAAGAATGATAACTATCGTTCTCTATTCAAAAGAAAGCTAGATAGGGGAAACTTGCAAAAAGTCTCATAGGGTAGCAATTGTAAGACAGCTTCAGCACTGAAGAGATGGTGTCCTTTACTGCTGGTATAACTGAGGCAGCACTTGCAAGCCAAATGAACTAAAAATGGAAAACTTGAAGGGAAAAAAAAATCTTCTTTTAAAAGTGTGGTTTATGTCAGGTCAGATCCCTATAATTGGTTGTCGCTAAAATTATCTGCCATATTTGGGAGGTGGATTTGACATTAAGTTCAGATTAATTAATGGGAGAGTACAGATAGCTGGAACACATTTTATTGCATATGATATGAAAGCACTGTGCTTTGGACAACCACTCAAATATGACCTCACCTCTGTTGTGGCAAACATGCAAATTGATTTTGACTTTGCACGATTGACCAGTAGACTGTTGTGAAGAGACAGGAGCCAAACAGGCATCCTAATGCTAGACTGAGATCTGCCAAATGTTGAGTCTCCCAGCTAGCAGCTAGGTAAGTTTAGGGAAGGTGGACTTAGTACTGAATATGACTGGGGTTTATCCAAGGCAGCAGCAGCCCAGATTTTTTTGAAGATCCCAGAGGAGCATCCCTGCCCATGTGTGCCCCACTAACATAATTCTAAACTTACCTTTGCTAAACCTGTTCTGATCCATCAACTATGGAACTGATTAGAGTCTGCACGGCACATGCTACAACCATTTCTAACCTAACATGGCAATTTTGGCCCTGTTAATACCATAGGATCCCAAGTTACATATTAAAATAGTATCTACCACCTAAAAAAGGTAGACACTTTTGACACCCAGTGAAAGGCTACTTTCTTCATGGAACCAGAAGCATCAAAGTGTTATGGGGTGGTAAAGTTACCAATCCTGTTTTGAGGCTGTTAACACTCTGTTAATGCAAGGTGAATCAAGTGAAATCAACCCCTTGATCCTAATGCCCAGAAGCATGGCAGATTAGGCTAGGAGCTACATCCTTCAAGTGCTTTGGGATATCCTGAGGTAATGCAAGATGCTATATAAATGCATGTTCTTTCTTTCTGGATAAACTTTTTGTTTTCACATTGATCTTCTGCAAGTTTTCCAGGTGCCTAATCATTTATAAATTAATAGGAAAAACATGCTACTGCACCATTTCTGCTCCACCAAAACTGAGCCCATGTATGGAACAGCATGAAAATATAACATGTCCTGTAATTTATAGTACTTCATCCATTCCAAAGAGGCTTAAGTCGCAAATTTGCTATCAATTTTATTTGTGATGCTGTTAAGATTACCTTACAGCGCACTGTGCATCACAAGCACAATTTAGTGCTGTGATAATGAAAGCCAAATTCTCAGTCTGCTGTTTGGCTCGATTGACAAATCATAGATTAGCATTTGTATATAACAAAAAAATCTGTAGGCTTAACAACTCCAGTGCTCCATGGCTACACCCTCCCCAACAGCACCTTCAGAAAAAAGTAAAATATAAACATAAGCTTCATGGAAAAACACCTTGGAATATGAGAGGATATCGGGACAGGTAATTGGTAGTGCCATTACAAGTGTACTGAAACACCACTAGACCTGCAGTCATTTTCTTTCATCCTGCAATATCTACATAACATATATCAAATTTTAGGAAATGAAGCCAAGCAAGTGGTAGAGCTATCAGTGGGGAAGCATTTTGCAGATAAAGATCTTAACTCCATTAGATTCAAGGTTGTTGTGGAAAAGGATAAGGATGGGCCAGAAATCAGAGTTCTAAATTGGGGGAAGGCCGATTTTAATAAGATCAGATGATTTGGCCAGACTGGACTGGGAGCAGCTACTTTTAGGTAAATCTGCATCAGAGCAGTGGGACTCATTCAAGAAGGAAATAGGGAGAGTACAGGGCCAACATATTCCAGTAAAGACAAAGGGTGGGCCCAACAAACCCAGGGAACCCTGGATGTCGTGGGATATACAGGATTGGATAAAGAGAAAAAGGGAGGTTTATGGCAGATACTGAGGGCTCAAAACAGCGGAAGCCCTAGAGGAGTATAGAATGTGTAGAGGGGAACTTAAAAAGGAAATTAGAGAGCAAAAAGGGGGCATGAAAAAATCATTGGCAGGTAAAATAAAGGAAAATCCAAAGTTATTTTACAAGTACATTAAGAGTAAGAGAATAACTAGGGAAAGAGTCGGGCCCATTAGGACCATAGTGGTAATTTGTGTGTGGAGCTGGAAGACGTAGGTAGGGTTCTAAATGAATACTTTATGTCGGTGTTCACAAATGAGAGGGACTATGTGGGTATGGAAATCAGGCAGAAGGACTGTGATATAATTAAAAAAATTAGCATAGAAAGGAGGAGGTCCTTAGTGGTCTGGCAGGCTTACAAGTAGATAAATCTCCAAGCCCGGATGAAATGTATCCCAGGCTGTTGCGTGAGGCAAAGAAGGAGTAGCAGGGGCACTGGCAATAATTTTTAATACCTCTCTGGCCACAGGAGAAGTGCCAGAGGACTGGAGCTCAGCCAATATGATACCGTTATTCAAGAAGGGAGGGATAAACCAGGGAACTACAGAGCAGTCAGTCTAACCTCAGTGGTGGGGAAACTATTGGAAGCAATTCTGAGGGGCAGAATTAATCTCTACTTGGAGAGGCAGGGATTAATCAAGGACAGTCAGCATGGTTTTGATAAGGGGAGGTCATGTCTGACCAATTTGATTGAATTTTTCGAAGAGGTGACCAGGTGTGTAGATGAGGGGCAATGCATTTGATATAGTCTACTTGGATTTCAACAAGGCTTTTGATAAGGTCCCGCATGGGAGACTGTTAATGAAGGAGGTCTCTTGCTGTTTATAGTATCTATAAATGATTTAGACTTGAATGTAGGAGGGTTGATCAGTACGTTCACAGATGACACGAAAATTGGTGAGGTGGTAAATAGTGAAGAGGATAGCCTTAGATTACAGGAGGATATAGATGGGCTGGTCAGATGGGCTGATCAGTGGCAAATGGACTAGATAAGTGTGAGGTGATGCACTTGGGCAGGACAAACAAGGCACAGGAATACATGATGAATGGTAGGACCCTTGGAAGTACCTAAGATCAGAGGGACCTTGGTGTGCATATCCACCAGTCGCTTAAGGAGTGGGACAGGTAGATAAGGTGGTTAAGAAGGCTTTTGGGATACTTGCCTTTATTAGCCGATGCATAGCATATAAGAGCAGTGAGGTTATGCTGGCACTGTATAAAATACTGGTTAGGCCACAGCTAGAGTACTGCATGCAGTTCTGGAATTCGCATTTTAGGAAGGATGTGATTGCACTAGAGAGAGTGCAGAGGAGATTTACCAGAATGTTGCCTGGGCTGGAGCGTTTTAATTATGAGGAGAAATTGGATAGACTGGAGTCATTTTCCCTTAAGCAGAGGAGATTGAGGGGGGACATGATTGAGGTGTATAAAATTATGAGGGGTATGGATGGGGTAGACACTTGAAGGAACTTTTTCCCTTGGTGGAGGGATCAATAACCAGGGGGCATAGATTTAAGAAAGGGGCAGGAGGTTTAAAGGGGATGTGGGGAAGAATTTTTTCACCCAGAGGGTGGTGGGAATCTGGAACTCACTTCCTGAAAGGGTGGTAGAGGCAGAAACCCTCATAACATTTAAGAAGAATTTGGATGTGCACTTGTGATGCCATGGCATACAAGGTTATGGGCCTAGTGCTGGAAAAAGGGATTAGAATATTTAGCAACTTGTTTGACTGGCGCAGACTCGATGAGCTGAAGGGCCTTTTTTTCTGTGCTGTAGACCTCTATGACTCTATGACTATCAAGATTAAAAAGCAGATTACAATAAGTCTCAAATCAAAACATTAATTCCTTCTTCAAGTATTCCTGTTTTCAGCTGGTGGGATTTTAGTTTACAAAATATTTATTTACCAGAAATTTTGTTATGTGGGATAATATTCAAGATACAGAAAAAAATCATCAGTGATTCTGCATTATTGATAATTATACACTTAATCATACCAGCACCAAAATGTCAAAACTGTTCGCTCAAGCCTTCACCCCACCATTATACTTATATGCATTTTAAAGGCAAATGTTGAACATTATAAAAGAAATATAAGCACAGATTATGCAACCCTTATACTTCATGGGCACAGTCTGCAAGTAGTGAGCTGACATGATCCTATGTGAGTTCACAAGGTGACGGAACACTTTAGTGCAGGTGCAAGGAGTTCATTTAAGGCATGGTGGGACATATGGTGCAACAAAGCAACTCCTAAGAGCTGTTGACAAAATTTAAAGGAATGTGGACACTTGAAGACAAGTAGATACACAATAATAAAACAAATTTTTAAAGATTTGCCAACCTTTCCAGAGGCTTTAGGTGGAGAAAGAAGTGGCAGGGAAGCCAAAAACAAAGGAAGGTCAATCCAATGCAGATATACAAAACAGAGACTGTGGGAAAATACTGACAGCGGAATAACACTTAGTCCCCAACTGATGGCTGGAAGAATGGAGATAATGCTGCATGTACATTGAGTGTCTGCCCTCAAGAAAACACATTACCTGATAGGAGGTGATAGACAATCTGAACAGCATAAAGCAACTGCAGGTTCTAAGTAAGGAACCTGGCCAGATAAGATTGCCAACCAGAGCTTGTACAAATTTAGTAGCACAAAGTTATGTACCACAAAATATCACCTGTCAATTACTGCCGATCCTTCAGAGAGGTTTATACTTCTGCCATTGCATCTAATGCATAAACTACACTTCAGCCAGATACACGTTTAAGGTGCAATTTGAAAGTTTTGTCACACTCACATTTTCCACTGGCTTTACCCATCAACCATTGTAACACAAACATGTAACCTGCTATAACACTGAGGACAGGCTTCTGATTTGTACAGACATCAAGAGTCCCAATACCTTTGAGAAATAAAACAGTGAGGATAAATTGGGTATCCAAGTCATGCTATGCAGTATGAATGGAGATGGAAGTAAAAATCATGCTGATCAACATATCAGTCATGTGTGATGTGTGGGTAAGCAGTACATTAGTGCTTATTGACATAACAGTTGACAACTGCAGCATTATGTCCAACCAGTGGCAGTGTCATCACTATCTTTCAAGCTGACTACAGTTTTCTTGCCACACTTCCCTTCAAAATCCATGCTACCTATAGCAAACTGAGGTAATTGTCTCAACAGGTGGAGGTACTTACATTGTCCCAGTTATGTTTACCTACAGACTTACCTTCTCCAATGGTCTCCTGGCCAACTAGCCATCTTCCACCCTCCATAAACTTGAACTCATTCAAAACTCTGCTGCCTGTATCTGAACTTGCACCAAGTTCACCCATCACTCCTGATTTCACTGACCTACAATGGCTCCCTGTCCACCAATGCTTCATTTTTATAATTCTCCTTGCGTTCAAATCTCCCATGCCCCTCCCTATCTATGTAACATCCTCCAGCCCCAGAACTCTCCACACACATTGTGTTCCTCCAAATCTAGCCTCTCATGCATACTCCACATCTTTCATCCCACCGTTGGAAGCTGTGCCTTCAGCCATCTAAGTCCTAAACTCTGTTTGTCATCTTGCACTGCCGCAGTCATACAAGACAATATTTGAGGCATTTTAAAAGGAAACTTAGTATAAAAGGTAAAAATAAATTGGGCCCCAAAATTCCTTTCAGAAATGTATCAAAATTTCCAAAACTTAGAGAAAATACCTCATAAAAACACTACGCTAACATCTTTGTCAAAATAATGATGGAGACTATTTAAGAGCTTTCACCTAGGGGGCAGCATCCCAATCTGCTTTCCAAATGGAAACACAAAGGAAAAAGTAAAATCCATAGGAGGGTCTTAGAAATTCTGCCCTTTAATAACTGCAATAATCTGAAGATCTGGTCTTTGTCATTGCTCAGTACTGCAGCAATTCAGAGAAAATAGCTTGATCTTGAGATCTCAGCTCATAAGATGTTGAGAACTGCTGAATTAATGGCATATCAGGACTATATAGTTATTCCATTTCTCTATAAGCTTGTATACATTTCTGCACATGTATCTATGCAACATCTTGGTGGAGGTGACTTTTATTTCAGTGCCCCTCACCTTCCATGACTTTTTCTTGCTATGCAACGTAAGTGGCTCTTTTATGCAATTAATTGTGTGATCTATAACATATTGCTTGAAAGGATGATGAAAGCATGTTCTACAGTAAATTTCAAAAAGAAAATTGGATAAATATTTGAAAGGGAAAAATTTGAAGGACTATGGGGAAAGAGCAGAGGAGTATGATGATTTGGATAACTCTTTCTAAAGAATGAGGCACAATGGGCTGAATAGCCTCTTTCTACGTTTTAAGATTCAGGGCGGAATTGTTCCAGATTTGCACAAAGTGTGGTAGTGGGTGGGAAAAAGGTCATTTTAACTGCCGTCGTCAGTGGCGGGTTTTCACATCGTAGTGTCCCAGTCCTGGTGTGCCTTGCCTCATTATTAATGCATTCACTGGATCACTTGTAGGCAGGCTGGGATTTGTCCACCCTGCCATGACCTCAGCACTTCCTCACTCCGGGCGCCATATTTAAAATGCACCAAAGCGTAGACTACTTCATGTCTATAGACCAGGACTGCTCCAGTGACAGATGGACCCAAAAGCAAAGAAGACATCTGCCCCAAAATTTAGTGACACCTCTCTGGGGTGCCTGCTGGACACAGTGGAAGGCTGCCGCCATGTCCTCTACCCCTGCTCTGGCAGCAGGAGGTCCACCAGCATCACCAATCTGGCCTTGAAGGTGGTGGCAGCGGCAGTCAGCGCCACCGGAGCACAGAGGAGGTCAGCCATCCAGTGCAGGAAGACGATGAATGCTCTCATCCATTCTGCCAGGCTAAGTCAACCACCTCATCACTCTCAACTCACACACTTACAAATCCATCACACATCCGCAGGGATCTCACACCTCAAGGGCCCGCACCACGTAACTCTCAAATTTTTAAGTTCATTTTACGGGGTGTGGGCGTCGTTGGCTAGGCCAGCATTTACTGCCCATCCCTAATTGCCCTCGAAGTGATGGTGGTGAGCAGTATTCTTGAGCAGCTGCAGTCCCTGTGCAGTAGGTACACCCACAGTGCTGTTAAGGAAGGAGTTCCATGATTTTGACCCAGTGACAGTGAAGGAATGGCGATATATTTCCATACACCCTCACATCTCCATAAAGCTCATACCCTCTCAAGCTCGTATGCTCATCCCGTCCATGGCTCCACTCACCACACATTCTACGCAGTGCCATGCATCCTGCTCACAGTCTCTCCATATGTTTTCATGCAGGAGAAGCTGGCTCACAACAGCGGGGAGAGGTCCCAGACCAGGAGTGGACTGGCCCACATTAGGCCCCTCACTCACGTCGAGGAGCATGCCATTGCACTGACTGATGAGGCGACAGTGAGGTCGGCAGCGAACATCCACCTAAGGATCTTGCACCCCATCATCCCTCTCTCAACAAAACTGTGAGTGCTCTCTCTCATGCTTTTGACTCTACTGCCATGCACTAATTATGTCTACTTTGGCTCACAGGTAGCTCTGCCAAGCAACCAATGCCCTCAGCCAATCAGACACCTCCTTCATTGAAGAGCTAGAAATAAACAGCCTGGAAGACCTGTCACAGCGCTTACCCACATCCTCCACCAGCAGAGACACATGCACATGCACCTAGGTGGGACCTAGGTCTACAGCAGACTCGGGTTCATAATCTGATGGTCACCACACTGACATGTCCGCAGCTGGAAGAGGTAGGTTCAGCCAAGCTCCCCAACACTCGGAAGACTGCTGGGGAAGAGGCATCTATGAGGTCTGAGTCAGATGACGGGCCTCTGGATTCAGCCTTCCAATTTATTGTGGAGAGTCAGCAGAAGACGGGGTAACATCACGCAGAGCTGTTGGGAGCCCTCAACTGAGTGGCATGCATGTCAGAGGAGTACATCTGCCTGCTCTCTGAAGTGGTATCCACCTGTGTGCATATGGAGGTCTCTATGGGAAGGATGGCAGAAGCCATGGAGACCCTGGTCCAGCAGAATGTGGAGATGCGCGCAGACCTACACTCCATTATGGTAGCCAGGGGTGAGTTCTTGCAGTGGTAACACAAGGGGGAAACGGGGAACCTCGACAACCCTCCATGTGCTACTTTCCCTCAAGGAGTCAGGCTGGGGCCCTTGGGGACCTGAAGGGAGGAGGAGCAACAGTTGGACACCTCTGGGTCATCCACTCAGGAATCTCAGAGGCTGTCCTCTCCCTCCCTCCCTTTGCCTGTGATTCCCTCAACCTCATCCTCTATCACCCGAGAGGGAGCAGCTGGCCCACAGGAGGACTTCCAAAACAAGCCAGGGTCCCCCCAAGGCCTTGGCTCTCCAGAGGACACATGCCAACGTCATCAGAGGCAACAGGGCCAATCGTTGCACAGGCTGTTACCATCCCTGTTTCAGATGTCAGAGCAGCATCTAGAAGAAATGGTAGACCTAGACAAATGAAGAAATTCTGATCACAAGTGGTTGCATGGGTGCACACATTGTCACTTTATAATCTGAAAATATATTCACTTTCACTGAATAATATGTAATGATGTCTTTTAGCTTCATCGTCAGGCTTCGCGCATCCTCCAACTGCACTCCCCCCACCCCGCTCCCCCCCACTAGCAGTTCAGCTGCACGCAGCTGGACCAGAAGTGATTCTGGAGGGAGAGGTTGTGTGTGGCAGGGCCTTTCAGAGCCTCGTGAAAGTACTCCCCCACACGGAGCCTTCCCCCATCACACTCATCTCACTGTCCCGAGTATTTTCAATGCTGCTGCTGGGATTCCCTTTCAGCTGTCCATCTGAGCCGACCTACATCTCCACCCACACACTGAACACACTCCTATGCAGCACCTGTGTCCGTCCAACACGAGGCTCCGCTCACTTTCAATTTGACAAACACGGTCGTGGTCAAGTTTTTCATCGGATGCCCCATCCTTTCCCCACCCTCAGTCACTCATGTCCTTTCCTCAATCACTGTTGACTCCCCCTGCGTCACGTTCCAACTGCCCACCATCACCTACCAACCTGAACCCTTGTCTTTCCAGGATATCCAGCTAAACATGCACATTCCCTACCTCCTGAGAATCCCACCCCCATCCACATTGACCTTCCCGACCTCCTTCTTCCCATCCCAGGGTCCATGTCTGCCTCCAAGTCCCACCAACCACTCTTGCCATCCTTTCGACCACTACCGATCCACCCTTACCCTCCCACCCTTCCGGCTCCCTCTGATACTCACCATTCCCTCCTACCACACCCACCCTCAATTCGCTGACCAGGATGTCATCAACTGCACAGACCCCTCCCTTGAACATTCATCTCAACATCCTCCTTCACCCTTACTCCCTCCTCCACCCGGATGTCTTTTCCCTCCAGGACAGCTTCCGCCCCCACCACCCCTTCCCTGGGTACCTTCCTCCCTCCAACCTTCTTCCGTTATACCTTCCTCCATCCTTACACCTACCTCCCCACTTGCAGCATTCTCCCCCATTATACCTGCCTCTCCGTACTCCACCCCCCCCCACCCACCCCCCCAACACCTTTGACCCACTCCTCCCAACCCCTTTGTGCTCCCCTCCCAACCTCACAGCATGCACCGCCCACCCCCCCACCCCACCCCAGACACCTTCGTCCCACTCCTCACAACTTCATCCTCGAAAACTAACGGCCAGCTCTCCCTCTCGCCAATCATTCATAGCAGCCCCTGGCCAAGACCGTGATGATCTGAAACAGATCCCAGACATCAACAGTGACCTCCCACCTTCCATGAACTGCTTCACGGTGGAGCCATGTCCATGAGAATCCACCCAGCATGCGATGCACGTTCCTCCAGGTTCCGCTGGCTGTGGGGCTCCAGCATCTTCTGCTGCTCGGATGTCCGCCATCTGAGCAAGGCCCTAACGGTAAGTACTGACTTCTGCATGTCACTCTTGGCCAGGCCAGTATATTTTCCCGCTAGTGTAACAGTAAATCTGGCATTGTGGGAAGATTCCAGTTGGGCTTTACTTTGCATCCCATTAGTGGGATGCAAATCTGGTTCACGCTGGCCTCCAGCAGGATTCACGTGCCGCTATGGAGGACAACATTGGATGATCCTGCTGTGATTTCATGTTGGTGTAAAACTGATTTTTGGTCTTCTTTCCATGTTGTCCAACCGCCCCCCCCAACAACCACCACCACCACCACCTCCTGCCATGATGCCCAACACCAACAGGGCCGGAAAATTCTGCCTTCTATAATATAAAATGTGCAAGTAATTCATTTGAATTAAACCTGTGGACTTCATGAGGCTAAGGCACAAAACGAAATAAGTTGTTGGAAACAGGTGAGGAACCTGTTCTCTCACTTCTCCGATCTCCCTGCAGACATTGTATGCCTGCCTTCAAAGTACACAATGTAGAATCTTTGCCACATTTTTAACAAGTAGATACACTGGGTTTGATGGTAAAAATGATAAAATAACTACTACAAACAAATACATGTGTTATTCAAAATAAAAATGGATTATCTGGAGGCAATAATTTGTATAGAGGATCCAAAACAGTCGTGAAGGCTGAAACATGTCTACATAGATAATACGATTGGTAACTAAATATTGCCAAATGTAACACACTTAGGAAGGAAAGAGAAGGAAGGGCAGAGGCGGAGTAGCTGTACTTGTTAAAGATAACATAATGGTGGTAGAAAAAAATGATGTAAGTAGCAATAAGATAGATACAGAATCCATATGGATTGAGTTAAAAGATAAAAAGGGATCCATCATCCTAATAGGGGTATACTGTAGCCAACCAAATAGTGAAAGAGAATTGGAGGAGGACATACGTAGCCAAATCTACGATGTATGTAACTGGCATTGAATAACAATTGTGGGAGATTTCAACTCGCACCAGAAAATCTGGCAGGAAGAAATAACGAAAGGAGAAAAGGGACTGGAGATTTTATTGTGTATACAGACTCCTTTCTCATTCAGTATGTAAGAAGTCAAACTAGAAGCAAATCACAGCAGTATCTTATAATAAAGAGTGGGAGAGCATCTTAGTAATAATGATCACATCATATACTAAGGTTCAAGATTTGGATCAAGAGTGATATAAGTAGGCCAAAGTCTATAATAACAGATTGGAAAAGAACAAATTATGCAAAAATTAGGGTAGAATTAAAAGTAAACTAGGAGAAAATCCTGAAAAACAAAGAGTCAGAAAAACAAAGGAAAATCTTTAAGTGGGTAATCAATACAGTTGAAGAGAAATGCATTTCACTAAAAGATCAAAACAAACAAGTGAATTATGGGGCACTGTTGATGAATAAAGAACTAAAAGAGAATTAAGTCTAAAGAAAGAGAGTAACAAGTACCCAGATAGCAAAAGGAAGAAGGACATTAGGGAATACTAAGAACTTAGGAGAAAAGTTAAAACAATCATCCTGCAGGAAGAAACTACAAAATCAAATTATCGTATAATATAAAAAAAGAAATAATAAAGTGTTCTATAGACACATAAATAGCAAAAGGAAAATTGAACTAAGAATAGGGTTAGTAAAGATGAGCAAGATAAATTCATTGGCAACATCAGAGAAATGATGGAGTATCGAACAGCTTCTTCATCCCAGCTTTTAATTGTGGAAGATAACAAAATAGAAGTTTCACTAAAGAATGAGTTTGATAGGAAAATTAATACAATTGGGACAAAAGGGGTGAAAATAACAACTTAGCAAAATTAAAAGAGGATAAAACCATAGGTCTGGATAGTATACACCCATGTACACTCAAGGAAACCAGGGAAGTGATAGAAGAGTCACATGACTATATATACAAAAGTTCTATAATGGCCAAAGAATTGGCAGGCAGCTAATGTTGTTTCAAAATATAAAAAGGTAGACAGAACAAAACTTGGGCACTATAGGCCAGTTAGTTAAATATCAGTGATAGGAAACATACTGGGATCTTATGAAAGAAGAGCATCCAGCGACAAAATATAAATGGGCTGGACTTTACAGTGGTAATGATGGTGAAACTATCAACATTAGCTACCATTATTCCACTGAAACTGACAGGAGCTTTTGGAATCCTCATATGTAGAATATCATGGAAGTCCAGAAGTTGTGGTCAGTGATTCTATACTTATGCAGACAGTGCACTGTTGAGGGATCCAGGCCTTCCCCAGCCCCAGACAGTCATCATGGAAAACAACGGAATTTGTGAAAATGCCCACTCTTAAACTTAATTTCACAGTAAAAACCCTTGAAAAGGTTACACCTTGTGAATGACATGTAACTAGGCATATTAACTTCATAATTACTGCTAAGCACCCTCCATGGTTCTGAAAAGCAAATTCTACATTTGTTGAATGCCATATTTCTCCTTTACAATAAAAAATCCACATTTAAAAAAAAGTTATTTTTTGTTTGAACAGTTTATCTTTATTTTACCTTCTATACTAATGCAATCAATTTATTTCACTCTCTGAACATTTAAATTACAAACAAATTCAGAGTACTCAGCCTCTCAAGCCTGCTCCATCATTTAACAAGATCATGGCTAATCTGACTGACTGTCACCTCAACTCCACATTCCCACCTACCCCTTTCACCTTTCTTTAAAGCTAAAGAGAAAGAATAACACGTACTCAGATAGCAAAAAGGAGGACATAAGGGAATACTAAGAACTTAGGAGATATGTTAAAACAATCATCCAGCAGACAAAGAGCAATTATGAAATCAATTTTTTATATAACATGAAAAAGAAATAATTAAGTGTTCTGTAGACACTTAGTAGCAAATGCTGATAGTTTCACCATCATTACCACTGCAAAATCCAGCCCATTATATTTTGTCTCTAGATGCTCTTCTTTCATGAGATCCCAGAATGTTTCCTATCACTGATGTTTAACTAACTGGCCTATAGTATTCCAGGTTTTGTTCTGTCTACCTTTTTGTATTTTGAAACAACGTTGGCTGCCTGCCAATTCTCTGGCAATTATGGAACTTTTCTGTATGATCATGTGACTTTTCTATCACCTCCCTGGTTTCCTTGAGTATACATGGGTTTATACTATCCAGACCTATGGTTTTATCCTCTTCATTTTGCTTGTTCGTTCATTATTTTCACTCCTTCTGTCCCAATTGTATTAATTTTCTTTCACCTCCTTGCTTATCAAGAATCTATCTAGCTTTGCCTTAAAAATATTCAAAACTCTGCTTCCACCGCTTTTTGAGGAAGAGTTCCAAAGACTCAATACCCTCAGGAAAAAAAAACTCCTCATCTCTGTCTTAAAAGGGCGACCCTTTATTTTTAAACAGTGACCCTTAGTTCTAGATTGTCTAAAGGAAACATCCTTTCCACATCCATCCTGTCAAGACCCCTCAGGATCTTATATGTTTCAATCAAGTCACCTCTTACTCTTCTAAACCCCAGCAGATACAAGCCTAGCCTGTCCAATCTTTCCCCATAAGACAACTCTGAACTGCTTCAAATGCATTTACATCCTTCCTTAAATAAGGAGACCAATACTGTACACAATACTCCAGATGTGATCTCACTAATGCCCTGTATAACTGAAGGGCAACCTCCCTAATTTTGTATTTAATTCCCCTCACAACAAACAATAACATTCGAATCTTTTTCCTAATTCCTTGCCATACTTGCATACTAACCTTTTGCGACTCATGCATCCAAATCCCTCTGCATCTAAGAGCTTTGTAATCTCTCACTATTTAGATAAAATGCTTCTTTTTTATTCTTCCTGCCAAAATGGACAATTTCACATTTTCCCACATTATACACAATTTGCAAAATCTTTGCCCGCTCACTTAACCTATCTATGTCATTTTGTAGCCCCCTTATATGCTCTTCACAACTTACTATCCTACCTAACTTTGTGTCATTAGCAAATTTAGCAACCAAACCTTTGGTCCCTTCATCCAAGTTGTGAATATAAATTGTAAAAAGTTGAGGCCCCAGCACTGATCCCTGTGACACAACACTTGTTACATCTTGCTAACCAGAAAAGGACCCATTTATGCCTAACTTTGTTTCCTCTAGCTAGCCAATCTTCTATCCATGTCAATATATTACCCCCTACACCATGAGCTTTTATTTTCCACAATAACCTTTGATGTGGCACATTATCAAGTGCCTTCTGGAAATTATGTAAAGGACATCAAGTGCTTTCAGTTACCTCGCTTGTTGTGTGTGAAGACTTAAATGTGATTGGTTGCATATCCGATTGCTAACATCACTGCTGCACTATGTCACGACATCCTTTAGCGTGAGATTTAAAATGCCATCGGGAAGGGGAAAAACATGCCATTCATCTCTAGAGCCAAGATTTTCTGGCCTTGCCTGCTGTCAGGATCTTCTGGTCCCCCTAAAAGTCAATGGACTTCTGCCTGGCCTGCCGCAAGCAGCAGGGCCCGCCATGCAGGGCCGGATAATCCCGGCCTAGGTCTTTCTTCAAGGTCAGTGGTAAATGTCCCTGATTGGCCACTGACACCAAAATGTGGGTCAATTAGAATAAGCCACCAAGGATTCTGAAAAGCTAAATCAGAGTTAATTAACCTGATAGAATTATTTGAGGTCGAAGGAAGAGTAGACAAACGGAATGGGATAGATGTCATTTATTTCATTTTTCAAAAGGCCTTGATAAGGTATCACAAAGGTAGCTCATGACAAAGGTGCCAGCATGTGGCGTCAGGGCACAAATAGTTGAATGGATAGCAAATTGGCTAAAAAACAGAAAGTAGGGGGGTAAAGGCTAATTATTCAAATTGGAAGAAAGTAGAAAGCAGTGTTCCACAAGGATCAATGCTAAGATTATCATTTTTCACAACTTACATTAGTGATTTGGAGTAAGGAATAACTAACTCCATAGCAACATTTCCATATGGTGCCAAACTGGGGCAGAAGGTGGGTATAGATAATAGCGAGAGAGAATGTGGCATTAATACAAAAAGACACTACTAAACTTGTAGACTGGTGGTCAAGTGGCAAATGAATGTTAACTTAAATAAATGTGAGGTGATACACTTTTATAGGAAAGCCAGAAACATCACCTGCATCTCAGATAGCAGCAAAGGGAACTAGGAGAATTAATCATTAAAAGCAGCACTGAAGGTCAGCAAGGCAATTAAAAATGCTAATACTACACAATGCACTGGAATTTTTTTTCTCAGGCTTCAAAAGTTCTGAAGTTATCTCATACTTGTATAGGAGCCAAGTCAGGTCACACTTATCAAGTACTGTGTGCAATTATGGCTCAGGATTTTCCCAGCCCCAGTCAGGGTGAAAAAGAGGCGGACAGGTGAAAAAGAATGGTCATGACATTACGCAGCCAAAATTTACGCCTCCATTTCTGCCCTCCACGATTTTCCCACATATGAGGAACGGGTAGTGGTGTATGCCTCGGAACTCATCCACACCTATTATTAGGCTAATTGATATTGCATGGGCTTATTAAAAATCCATTACTTGAAGTTTTTCCGATATTCCCAGAAAGCACCGATGTTGAGCAGCTGTCTGTGTCTGACCAGCTGAATGGAGGTAAGGACCACATCTGGGGCAAATCAGGAGGTGGGAATAGTTTCAAAAGGTAAGATTTTTTTTTAATTTAAAGGGCTTAATCCTTTGAAGTTAAAGTTGCAGCGACTCATCACAGAGGAGGCAGCATTAAGAGCTTTGCCAGATTAGGGGCCTATCACCCTCTTGCCATTGCATGGATATCAGAAAAGCGGGCATGGTTGTTTGGATTCCGCCTCAGCACCAAGAAGGGTGCAGCTGGAAATGGGTGCTGTACCCCCATTGGAGATTCAGCCCGTACAGAAAGGGCAGGGCACCGGTCATCAGAGCCAGAGGAGCGGGATGAGGGGCTCGAAGGAAAAGGAGACACTACCCTGAACACAGGATTTACAGGCAGAGGCGAAGATACCCTGACATGACTGACAGCCAGCGCCAAAGAAGACTGTGCCTCTCTAGACAGATGACTACAGACATCTGCGCCCTCATCAGTGCAGAACCTTGCTGCATCTCTCAGGCAGCTGCACACCAGTCCATCACCAGGTTGCAGATACAATGCTGGAGAATACATTAGGATCACAACTGTTGAGGCATCGCCAGCTCAGAGGGCACTGGTTCTGGTGCCTGATGTGGTCAGATGGCACCCTGCAATATCCTTCTGCAAGGATCTCAGTCATTGTATTAATCTGCTGCACTCTCTGTAATATGGCCCTCCAAAGAGCTGTGGACCTTACAGACGGTGGACAGCTCATCAGGAGTGGAGCAGGGGATGAGAGGAGGGGGGAGAATTGGAGACTGAGGAAGATGATGCTCAGGAGAGAGGTGCCTCTGTTGTACAACAAGGTAGTCTCCAATGGCCAGCCTCCACGAAGAGGGACTCCTTTCTCCATCATGGGTGCTTGACTTCTAGCTCCTTTGTGCCATCTCGGCTCCCTGTGGTTCAGTGGCAGGCTTTGCACAAACTCTTTTCCTCAGAATAACCAGTCATTGCAGTGATGGCTGCCTCGACTGTCTGAAACCGGCCCCCATTCCTGCCCCACTAGCTTTAGTTAGACAGAACACCTATCTCGATACCAAATTAGGGCTCACACCCTGCAGAAAATCCAAAACTCAAATCAGTTTCCATTAGAGGCAGCTTCCTGACACAAATCTTGTTTCACATCTCCAATAAGAGAATGCAGGCCCTGGTCTCCAAACTATTGAAGTGTATAGAAGCACAATAAAATGGAAAAAAAAAATTACATGATAGCACC
The DNA here is from genome assembly GCF_017639515.1 of Carcharodon carcharias. Classification (NCBI taxonomy): domain Eukaryota; kingdom Metazoa; phylum Chordata; class Chondrichthyes; order Lamniformes; family Lamnidae; genus Carcharodon; species Carcharodon carcharias. Next base: position 54,545,826 of record NC_054480.1, read on the forward strand.
AAAACTGAAAGATTACAGCTAGTGGGAAAGCTTTAACAGATAGGGATTTTTCTTACTTTAGAAAATTTTAGACTTAGGAGACCAGTAGAGGTTTCTACAACAGAGAATGGATTGAATAGTGTAGATGTAAAGATACAAAAGCAAGATACTGAAGATGTTGGAAATCTGAAATAGAAACAGAACATGCTATATATACTCAGCAGGTGAGGGAGTAGGGCAAGCATTGTCGAGGAGAGGGTGAGGGTGAGCAATGTCAGGGATGAGGGAGTGAGTGAGAAAGAGAGTGAGCATTGTCGGCGATAAGGAAGGGGGTTAGACAGAGAGAGAGAGGGTTAGCATTATCGGGGGTGAGGGAGGATGACAAGCATTGTCAGGGGCGAGGGTGGGGATGAGCATTGTTGGGGGTGAGGGAGGGGGCGAGAGAGAGGATGAGCATTGTCAGGGGTTAGGGAGGGAACAAGCATTGTTTGGGGTGAGGAAGGGGTGAGCATTGTCAGGCGTGAGGGTGAGGATGAGCATTGTTGGGGGTGCTGGTGGAGTGTGAGCATTGTCAGGGGGTGAGCATTGTTGGGAGCGAAGGAGGGAGCATGAGCATAGTCAAGAGGGGTGGGAACTGTTGAGCATTGTCAGGGTTGATGGAGGGGATGAGCATTGATGGGGGGTTAGGGGGAGACTGTACCCTGCTGAGGGTGACAGCTCTACTTAAAAACAATGCAAGTCCATGAACTGAAAATAGACCTTAAGGGCCATGTCTTTGGTTCATGATGAAAAGAGGGCATGATCTTGCTGGAATTACGCTCATGACTGGATCCCTGCTGGACCCAAGACTGGAAGCTGCAATCCCGCGTAAAATGGTAAGTGGACAGTTTAATTCACAGTCAGTGGCAGGCACACCCGCTTCACCAGAAAATCTGGGCCTTTATGTATTTAACAGACATTCATTGTTCTTTACAAATAATAAAATATAAAAAAAACTATATTGGTTATTGAAGTGTTAAGTTAGCCAATTTGTGACTCTTTAAGCAGGTACCAAAATGTGTCTTGAAAGTTCATATGTACAGAATATTCCCCTCGCTACTTTTAATCAGCAGTTGCCCTGTGTTAATGTGGGTCTTAGCACTCAAACACTCGTCATATTGTTGTATCGATGACAGTTTATTTGGGTTCTCAGGAGAATTTACTGTATGCTGGAGAACAAAGCTGCAGAGCTGTGAACAAATCAATCTGCGATGCACAAAGCCCCATTAACAGAATAATAGAATGAAAAGCAGGCCCCAGGACTCAGGAACAGGCCTAGTGTCGTGGAAATAGCAATGAAAGCAATCTTCCATGAATATCTTTCTTCAGTACTGAACACTGGCCCTTTTCTCCAAGGAGATTTATGAAGTAATTTTAAAAGGGGGAAAGCAGACATCTGTCAATAAATCGAGCACTGGCTAAAGGATTTACAAGGGAGGAAAAATTCTCATTAAGCACACATTATCAGTGCTAAAGATCATAAACAGTAGCTGGGGAGGGCACTGAGTCTTTAAACCTGTCATTTCAGGCACATTCTAGGAACAAAATGACTGAGTGAGGGAACTATAATGCAGCTGCTGCAGAGAAAGACATTATAGATGAAGAAATTGAGTGCTCTAAACAGCTTTACAACATAAAGAAGGTAAATTGCAGAATCTGAAAACGCCATTTAACAGAGTTCATTAGCTAGGTGTCCCAAAATTCAAACCAACACACAATGAGGAAATGCACCAGAAATCCACAGAAACAACATGTATTTATAGAACTTTATCACGGCTTCATGATATCCTATCCATCACTTTGCATCCAATCACTTACTTTTGAAATGCAATCCCTGTTATGCACCAAACGTAGCAAACAATTTGCATGCAGAAAAATTCACAAAAAACAAATGAGATGAATGACAAGATAAAATAATTGTTAATTTGTTAATGTTATTAATGGAGGACTTTGCTGGGTCATTGGGAGAACTTCTCATCTCTTTTTCTACAAATAGTGCCATGAGATCAGTAATTATATTCATCAGCATAGGGGTCAGTTTAACAGCTGACTCAAATCGCAGGAACTCTTCTCTCATGGTACCATGCCCTTAGAGGACTTTGGCGACCTTGGACCATCTTCGTTGGTGGTACATTTACCCAGTTTGTAAGGCTCTTTAGAAAGACCATTCTTTGTCTACCTCGATCTCTTTTACCATTGATCTTTTCCATCAGCATTAGACTTTCTAAATCATGATTCCTTTTAATATGCCCAAGAAATTTCAACTATCTCTTCCTGATCTTGGTCAGCAAAGTCCTTTTGGTCTCAGATTTTACTAGCACTCCTTCATTGGTAGTGTGACTTGCCCAAGAACAGGAGCTCATATAAAAATGCAAAACTGGTCAAGTGCTGGAGTGAGGCCTGAGCCCAAAACTTTAGACTTATATGCAAAACTGTTACAAAGTGAGCTCAGATGGCACACATTGTAAATGTATGCCACTGCAAGAACCAGTTTGTGCATAAGTAACACATTTAAATCAGATTACATGCATAAACAATGCTTGTATACAATTGGTAACAATTGTGACAAACCTTGAAAAAACCTTCCAATGAGGCTTAACCAAGTTCTGATTATTTATTTCTGATGAAGAGTCATACGGACTCGATATATTAGCTCTGTCTTCCTCTCCACAGGTACTGTCAGACCTGCTGAGTTTTTCCAGCAATTTTTGTTTTTGTTTCAGATTTGCAGCATCCGCAGTATTTTATTTTTAACCAAATTATGCTCAGCACAATTTCAGACTAGAAGAGATGGTAAAGGAACATTTTACAAAAAACTGATAATCATTCAGAATAGCGAACATTGAGCCCAATTTTCTGTGAGCAGTACTGAGATTTTGCTCTGAGCAGTAACATATTGAATGGCTACAAAGATTCCTTCCATAAATTTTAGGGCTTTTTTTTAGAACCCATCCAAGATCTTCAGCAAGATGGCATGAGGAACAACACCACATAAAAGGCTTTTTGCCCCCATTTACTCACAGGTAGAAAAGACCAGCAATTGACTCTCGCCCTTGTGAGAGAATCTTGAAACGCATTTGTGTCCACTTCATTTAAAAAAAAAATAACTATTCAATAGTTAGTTTCAAATTCCACTTGGATCTCACAGAGGGGATTTCATGTACATAAAACAGGAAATGCTTTTGAGAAGCTGTTGGAGCCCTTTGTCACTACATAATGATGCCTGAAAACTAACTGCTGCTGTGTGAAATACGAGGAGGAAGGAGATGACTTGTGACCAAACAAAAAAGTTTTCATTGTGTTAATGCTATGAACATTTTCTGAAAAGGTGCAGAGTGAAGTGTTCAATTTTGTAAGCAGATGGCATTTTCCCACAAATTATTCCCTTTAATGCCACAGAACATGTACAAATATCTTCTACTGAACCTTCTGAAAACTGAACAACTATTGACCACTGCACTACCCATCAAAGAATTGACTGTTTCAATAGCTTCGAGCATTAACTTGAAAAAGAAAACAAACCAAACATTTTGCACAGAATGGCAAGAAATCCATACAATAAATACGGTACAATAAATGAAGTGTATTTGAGACCCCTGTTTCTTAATACAATAAATGGTGATCTCAAGCCCAAATATGTCAAATTTATGCCAATTTCAAACATTGGAAATGTGACCAAAAGAGCCACATCTGAAACATTTCTGATTTCTAATTTGATGATGCTGCCATTTTTTGAATGGATGTAACCTGAAACATCAGCAACAAACATTGGGGGAGGTGTTGGCATAGTCACTTGAAGAGTAATCCAGAGACCCAGGGTAATGCTCTGGCGACCAGAGTTCAAAACCCACCAAGGTAGATAGTGCAATTTAAATTCAATAAAAAAATCTGGAATTAAAAGTCTGATGATGACCAAGAAACCATTGTTGATTGACATAAAAACCCATCTGGTTCACTAATACCCTTTAGAGAAGGAAATCTGTCACCCTTACCTGCTCTGGCCTACACATGACTCCAGGCTTGCAGCAATGTGGTTGACACTAAAATGGCCCCTGAACAAGGTCAATTAGGGATGGGCAATAAATGCTGGCATAGCCAGTGATGCCCACTTCCCATGAACGAATAAAACAAACAGTGAAACATTCCCTGCACATTTGTTGCTGCAATATTACTGACAAGATTCAACTGTAATATACTCAAGTTAATATTATGGGCTCCTTTTCTGTGTTAAATTATCACACCTTGTATTAGGTGCTATGCCTGCAAAGATTAACTGAAAATATCACAAAGATTTGATATTACAGGAGTTTTTAATAAGCAAGTACGAAGACAGGCAGCCAAGTAGATTGTATCTGCACTAGTCACACAATTTACCCAGTCAATCACAAGAGCGGAGAACTGGGACATTGGAAAGTGGCAGGATATCCAAACTCAAGAACTTGTCAAGTCATTCAATATTTTTTGCACAGTAAGCAATCTGGAAGAGTTGGTATGTAATGTATGCTTGACTTTAGTAGTAGCGGAGGGGAACAAACTCTACAACTGCTGGGTTTGGTTACTGCCACCAGTAATCAGCTTACAATGAATAGTGCAGGAGAAAAGTAATCAGAAGGTCAGACTGTATTAAAATTATTTCATGAACAAAAATAATAATCTGTTGTGTGCAGGAATTATATTTTGCGCTACAGGAAATCAGGTGGTGACAAATACACCAATAGAAGGCAACATTCAATATGTAGAGCAGCTTGTGCCTTGACCCAATCAAATTAATTTCACAAGGAACTACAGGTTCATAGAATAAATAGAATGCCACTTCAGTGACAGTGAATTCCAAGCATTCTTTCATTCATGCAGAAGACCATCTCATAACTACAGGCACTCATGAGTTATGGGTCTTTCGTGCTCATGAAAGAACACCGTAATTCATTGTCACTGGTGAGAGATTGCCTGTACAAAGCTGCATTGTTTTAAAGGGGAACAATACTCTTGGGGATAAAGCAGTTTAAATCTAAATTATGCTCCTAAAGATACTGGGAGAAAGAGAGTCATTTAGAACATCTTCCTGAGAAGCAATATTGTTGCTCAATAATTGCAAAAACAGAGCCCTCCATATTGGATTTTCAGACTAGACAAGACCCCAATAGATTATGCACCTAAAGGCTGTACTTTTCTTCTGAACCCCACTGAGTTAAATGAGAATCAGATGAATGCTCAACCTCAACTCAGAAGCTCAAATCTAGGCACGCTCTGAAGTGAGATGTGAAGGATGCCAATTCCACATCGACTTACTCAGAATCAGCCAGAGAAAGATTCCTCAGAAATGTAATCTCGACATTTCCTCATTCAAGAATTGGAACATTATTGACCATGGATATCCATGAGGCATCTTTAACAGTGAAAAACAGAGGTAGTTCCACTCTCAGAAAGCACACAACAGGCTGCAAACAATGCAGACAATTTTGGCAGAAGAGGAGGAAGATGCACACATGAAAAAAGTTGGCATAATTCATGAAAAACACAGTTGCCACAAATTATTTAAGCTGAAATGGTGCTTATTGTAAAGAATCAGATACTCAGATGGGTAAATTTTGAGGTCAGATTATAGTTATGAATAGTTTCAGCTGTTCTCTCATGGTTTGTAATGTATTTGAACATCTTCAGTTAGTTTAGAACACAGAGAAAAAAAATCAGGTCAGGAGAAGGCCATTCGTCTCAAACCTGCTCTGCCATTTAAAATTATCATGGCTGATCTTCTGCCTCAACTTTTATCTTGCTGGCGCTCCCTATATTCCTTGATTCCTTGAGACACCAAAATTATTTCTATCACTGCCTTAACTATATTCAATGATGGAACATTCACAAAACTCAGGGGTAGAGAATCCAAAGATTCACCACCCTTTGAGTGAAGAAGTTTCTCCACATCTCAGTCATAAATGATCAACCTCTTCTCCTCAGATGGTGTCCCCATGTTCTAGATTCAGCAGCCAGGGGGAACAATCTCTCAGCATCTATTATCTGGCCACTTCAGAATCTTGTATGTTACAATGAAATCACCTCTCATTTTTTTGAACTCCAGGGAGTATAGGCCTAATTTGTCCATTATATAAATTAAAGTTAAGGATCTACAGGTGGAGGGCATTCATTAAATGACTACTTGAGCACACAGAGAGACAGTTGTTAACACTGGCGGTGAGTTGTAGAATGAAGAGCTATGCATTTGTAATGTTTCACTTTGCGAATAAATCTAAAACTGAATAAAGGCTAATTTCTGGTCTCCTCTTTCACCAACTGGCTATCAGAGGTTTATCACTATCTACTCAGGCTCTCATTACAGGATAACCATCTCATTTCAGGATCCAATCTAGTGAAACTTTGTTGTTCCACCTCCAAGGCAAGTATAAGCTTCCTTAAAAATGGAGACCAAAGCTACAAAAGTATGCCAAGTGTGATCTCACCAAAGTCCTGTACAATTATAGTAAGACTACCTTATTCTTGTACCCCAAACTCCTTGAAATAAATACCAACATGCCATTTTTTGTCCTAATTGCTTGTTGTACCTATATGCTTTCGCTGTTCCTTGTATGAATACAGCCAAGGATATCTCTGAACATCGATAAGTTTCACTTTCAGAATTTTCTATTCTTACTACCTAAGTAAATAACCTCACTTCCCCACATTGTACTCCATCCAGTTCTTCGCTGTTCACTCAATTAACCTGTCTATATCTCTTTGCAGCCTCTTTGTATCGTCCTCACAGCTTACATTCCCAGTTAGCTTTGTATCATCAGCAAACTTGGTTACAATACTCTCTCTTTGTCCAAGTCATTAATATATTTTTTTAAAAATCATTCATGGGATGTGGGCATTGCTGGCTAGGCCAGTATTTATTGTCCATCCCTAATTGCACTTGAGAAGGTGGTGGTGAGCTGCCTTCTTGAAGCACTGCAATCCATGTAGTGTAGGTGTGCCCACAGTGCTGTTAGGGAAGGAGTTCCAGGATTTTGACCCAGATTGTAAATAGGTGAAGCCCCAGCACTGACCCTTGCAGCACTCTACTAGTTACAGCCTGACAACTTGAAAATACCCTATTTATCCCTACTTTTTGCTTCCTGACAGCTAACCAATCCTCTATCCATGCTAATATATAATCGCCAACTCCATGAGCCCTTACCTTGTGATTTAAACTTTTGTGTGGCAACGATCAAATGACTCTTGGAAATCCAAAATACTACACATACTGGTTCCCCTTTATCTAAAACTACTAGCTGCATCTTCAAAAAACTGCAATAAACTTGTCAAACACATTTTCCCTTCCCAAACTCATCTTGACTTAATCTGATCATGAATAATAGATTCCAGCATTTCCCGACAACTGATATCAGGATATTGCCTTGTAGTCAGTCTCAGCTTTTCATTACGTGGAACCTCCATCATCTGCTTTCCAAGTACTCTCCAGGACTTCTGTTGGACAAAACATTGCATGAGATACTGTTTCCTTGCATAGTCTAACACCAGTCTCCTAATTCCTGTTTGATCTAAATCAATCTCACATTCCCAGAAGGATAAATTCTATCTATCTATCTTATATTCTGTCCTACTCAATATACTCCCATGCCTCAGGTATTGTTGCAACATACTGATGAGAACAAAATCTGAGGGTTCTCGATTACCCACCAATTTTCACTTTATGCCCAGAGGAATGAGGGTATAATATAGGTTTCACTAACCTTTAGGAACAATATAATGCAGTGAGGATGGCAATAAAGTACTTTATTAGGAGTAATATACAAATCATCCAATACTATATGGTGCCCCATGCCTCCACCACATCCATATGTGTGGGCATTGAATAGGAAAACAATTTATACTATTCTGCCCTGTCATCCTTGTCACTAATAAGCACTAAGGAAAGCAACTTGATAATGAATAAAAAACAGTTTGGTCCACTGAACGTATGTAAATACCAAGAATACTCAATTATTAGGTATGTGCTCAAGTGCCATCCGCTGTGCAACATGACATGTCTTAGGTATTTTTATCATTTGATTGTCAGTCGAAAACCCATAGGAGGTTGGTAAATGTGCATCAAAAATATATCTTTTTTTCATTTTTCAAGGAAATGATGTGGGTTGACGCTTAAATGGATACCTGAAGAAAATCTAAATGTATCAGAATTGCAGTCACTGTAGGACTCAACTGCCTAGATATCACCAGGGGTCCTGTTTTTTTTTAAGGAGTTCAGCATGGACGGGGTGGATCATGGTGTCATTGCAATAGCAAGACAAAATTACTCTTTAAAACTCAAGAAATGTTCCACACTTCACTGAAAAGTAAAGGAAGAGAAATTAGCTCAAAATGCATTTCAGGAGACTTTGTGGAGGAAATTTCATAGAGGTCTTTTGACATTCAACTTCTTGACTGAACATTAGTTATGCATATACAAAGGGAGGGCAGTGGGATTTCCAGAAAATACTCCTGGGTGGAAATATGGAAGGCAAAATCTTGGAATATTGCCAGGTCCAGGGAGGGATGGTCCATCTCTTCAAAAATAGGAAGCTTCATTCCTTTGTCTCAAATCCCACAAAACAACCAAACCAGATTGGCGCCCAAAGTGCAGTATTTGGCCAAGTTTGGAATGTATGCATTTTTCAGTTAATTGGACTGTGTGGCCTCATGCAACTGATGAAGGAAACTGGAGACAAAATAAATAACACCAGGTATAAATGCAGGATAGCTCAGACCAAACTTAAAATAGAATGAAAAACCTATTCTGGTTGAATGATCACTTGCAATGCCATATTTAGCTGGGAACCACTGATATGGTAAAATTATTCGTTTGTGCTGTTAAGCATTATGTAAGTCAGACATTAAAATAAAACATTACCCAGAAAACCACTGGCCCATGAAATGTAGGCCCCAACCCGCAATGCATGCAACCTTTTTATCTTTTTTTAATGAAATTGCAACATAAATTGCCATCATTCACAAATCACAAACAGCAGTGCAATTTTAGACTATAAAATCTGCTGGGTTTTGGAAAGAAAATCAACCATTTCCCATTATTCCATTAACCCTTTCTCCACAAAACCAACAGGAGTTATAAATGCTGCGGCTGGCACAATAATTGCAAGAAGCTGCATGAGCATTAATCTTTCTGGTTTGGTTTGGTTCAGATTAATAACATTACTTTTGTTGAACATGCTGTCTTAAATGAAGTGTTCAATTACAGTAAGGAAGTGGGTTTAAGCACACATTTGTGCACACATGTATAAAATGTAACCCAGCCCCTGCAAAAAGTCAAAGAATAAAATCAGACAAGCTCATCAGACTTGTTATTGAGATATTCTTGGCAATACTACAGCAATGAGGAACAGAGAGTTTCAGAAAGAAAAATCAACATAATAATAAAAACGTCTTTGTAACAAATAATGTCAAAGTTGTCCAACACCTATTTACACTGGTCTCGAACCATTTTTCACAGTTGGGAATTTAACCAGAAGATGTCTAGTCCACTGTCTATTTTCTTTCGGACTTATGAAACCCGGCAGTCCAGTCCTCGGGAGTTCCTTGACTTGAAAACTCTCCATGATATGATTCCTCCTCTACATGTGTGTACAATCAATTTATAGTCTGCTCCACTACTTTAAAGAACATTGATATGAGTGCTATGTATTAAAATTTCTGAGTGCTTTGTTTAAAGTAGGCACCTATGTTTTGGCAGGCTCTGCACACAGCACTCAGATTATAGACAAAAGCAGAAACAGGGTGACATTAAAGGGGTGATTGATTGCTGCCAGTCACGCATGCTCTCATTTTGGCTTCAGCTTTTGCCTCTGTAATAAGTAGCTTGTTACTAACACCAACACACTGCAAAAAGGCTTGCATTCATCCATAGCCAAAGGAGCGAGAATGTAGACTTTGATTGCTACAATAGTGCATTTAAAGAGACAGTGTCTCTTTTGTTGGTTTTGCATGAGTTATATATAACGAGTATCAATAATCAAATACATAACATCCTATTCTAACCCAAGAGTGGGTCTGGAATGAGGAAAGCCAATGGTTGTACTTCAACCTACCAGCCCTCACTTTCACAAACTTTCAATTCTTCTACTTCCTATTTTGTTCATTTGTTGTTTCTTTCACATACTGAATTTTTTGTAGGGAAAAAAGACCTCCAAATGCAAGTATTGGTGCAACAGGTTGTTGTCTTACGACAATTCAAAAATAACATCAAAATTAACAGGAGAGAAGAGCAGGTCCAAGACTAGTATTTTAAACTTAAATAAGGACAATTGTGAGGGCATGAAAGCAGAGCTAGCTAAAGTGAACTGGTAAATAAAGTTAAGGGATAGGTCAATAGAGATGCAATGGCAGATATTTAAGGCAGTATTTCAGAATACACAGAATAGATACATTCCAATGAGAACAAAAAATTCCAAGGGGAGGACCCACCATCCATGGCTAACTAAAACAGTTAAAGATAGTAGCAAACTTAAAGGGCAACATTTTCCCTCCTCAGGAAGATTGGCTTCAATGTAAAACTTTCAATAAAGGTGATTAAGAAATTTCCCTGCCATGTCCCCACATGTAACACTGTCACATGAGTTGGGACATGCCCATAACTACATATTTATACATTTAATAAAAATTTAAATACCTTCATGAAACCTCATCCTGCCTGTGGATGAGGTTTCATGCTTTTTCCGAAGCCCGCCTGGACTCCTGGCCTGCCTGCCAACCTTAAGATTGGATGGGCAGATTCATTAATCATGTTAATGAGTTTTTTAATGGCCTTAATAGGCATTGGCCAATTCAGCTACATGCCCGCTGAACTGAAAATCTAAATGACGCAGGGTGATGTCGGGACGCACAGCCAACGTATCCCTGCATCATTTTATGCTTCGGCGAGCGGGCCACACCCCCGTTCGCCAACTGGAAGGTTTTTCTCAAACACAAAGCATATAATTGCACAAAAATGGGCGGCAGGTCAGAAGATTGGACAGAACATAAAGACCAGCAAAGAATGAGCAAAAGGAAGGAAAAATTGGGGTACGAGAAAAAGCTAGCTATAAATGTAAAGACAGATAGTAACAATCTCTGTAGTTATTTAAAAAAGGTGTTAACAAAGTGAGTGTTGTTCCTATAGAAAGTGAGCCTGGGGAATTAATAATGGAAAATAAGGAGATGGCTGACAAATTGAACAGGTGTTTTGCATTAGTCTTCACTGCAAAGGATACAAGTATTTTCTCAGAAATAGCTGTAAATCAGGAAGTGGAAGGCAGGGAAGAACTTGGGAAAATTACAATCACCAAGGAAGTGATACTGAGAAAATTGTTGCAGCTGCAGGCTCACAAGTCCCAGGTCCTGATGGACTTCATCCTAGGGTCTTAAAAGAAGTGGTTTGTGACATAGATGATGTGTTGCTTTTAATTTTCCAAAATTCACTAGATTCAGGGAAGGTTCCATTAGATTGGAAAATAGCAAATGTAACTCCTCTATTCCAAAGGGTAGGGAGACAGAAAGCAGGAAACTACAGGCCCAGTTAGCTTAACATCTGTCATAGGAAAAATGTTAGAAGCTAATAATAAAGACGTTATAGCAGGGCACTTAGAAAAATTCAGGGTAATCAGGCAGAGTCAATATGGTTTTGTGAAAGGGCAATCATGTTAAACCAATTTACTGAAGCTCTTTGAAGAATGACTGCTGTGGATAAAGGGAAACCGGTGGATGTGCTGTATTTACATTTCCAGAAGGCATTTGACAAGGTGCCACATCAAAGGGTATTGCGAAAAATAATAGCTCATGGTGTAGGGAGTAACATAGCATGGATAGAAAATTAGCTAGCTAACAGGAAACAGAAGGTGAGCATAAATGGGTCATTTTCTGGTTAGCAAGATGTAATGAGTGGTGTGTCACAAGGATCAGTGCTGGGCCCTCAAATTTTTACAATTTAATTCATGACTTGGATGAAGGGATCAAAGGTATGGTGGCTAACTTTGCTTATGACACAAATATAGGTAGGACAGTGAGATGTGAAAAGGACACAAGGAGGCTACAAAGGGATATAGATAGATTAAATGAATGGCAAATGGAGTATAATATGGGAAAGTATGTAATTGTCCATTTTGACAAGAAATATAAAAAATGAGCATATTATCTAAGTGGTGAGAGATTGCAGAGCTCTGAGATGCAGAGGGACCTAAGTATCCTAGTGCATGAATCGCAAAGGCTAGTATGCAGGTGTGGGGAGGTTGTCTTATGAGGAAAAGTTGGACAGGCTGGGCTTGTATCCACTGGAGTTTAGCAGAGTAAGATAAGACTTGATTGAAACATATAAAATCCTGAGGGGTCTTGACAGGGGCAATGTGGAGAGGATGTTTCCTCTTGTGGGAGAATCTAGTATTAGGGGCTGTTTAAAAATAAAGGGTTGCCCATATAGGACAGAGATGAGGAAATTTTTTTTTCTCTGAGGGTCTTGAGTCTCTGGAACTCTCTTCTTCAAAATGCGGTGGAAGCTGAGTTCTTCAATATTTTTAAGGCCAAAGTAGATAGATTCTTGATAAGCAAGGGGGTGTAAAAGGTTATCAGGGCTGGGTATGTATGTGGAATTGAGGTTGAATTCAGATCAACCATGATCTTATGAATGGCAGAGCAGGCTCGAGGGGCCAAGTGGCCCACTCATGCTCTGAATTTGTATGTACGTATTTTGTAGTTATAATGTCAGCCAAATTGTCAGTGTCATCGTCATTACTCTGTGACAGCAACATCTGGCATCTGGAATCCACAATTGATTCCCCAGTTCTCCACAGGGTGCTTGAATGAAGTCCTTACAGATGGAAATCTTAGAAATTGTTTGGTTTGACATTAACTTTTACATTTTAAGTTATTAGCTTCACTGTAAAATCTTTGACAAAAGTGACACATTGTTGAATGAGGTCTAACTGCCTTTTAAGCCAACATACTAAATTCATGATTACTACTAAATAATCTCTCTGGGCCTGAAAATTTAACGCTACATTTGAGGAATATCATTTTCCCCCATTATGATAAAAAAAAATCCATAGGTCATTTTTTTGAAATTTAAATTTATGATATTCCAGCTTCTAACTTAATCACATGTTAATGCCTCAAACTTTATCTCACTCTTTGTAAAATGATTAAAAGTTGAATGATAATCAGAGAAACTTCCTGATTTGCTGTCTGTGAGAATTCTTCAATGTAATTGGTTGCTTAGCCTACTTGATTACATCACTTTTGCTGAATGCCAGAGATCCCCTTGGCTTAGCCCCAGGATGAAACTAATGCTGCGAAAGGTGAAATCCTCACTGAAAAGATTCCTAGATCTTTGTGGGCAGCTTTCTTCGAGGTCAGTAGTGAGCCCCATCACTTTGCAGCTGACTGCGAAGTCCAATCCAGATATACTGAAGTTAGAAGGAAGCAATCATTTGTCAGATTTGTTGAAGCTTTTGCTACAGGGGCATTTTATGCTATTTTAGACAAGATGGTTGCCGCCACATATATGTGTATATGTAAAAAATATAGTAAATATTGTCCAAAACTCTTGAGGAAATTTAAATAGTGCAATTACATTTCTCAAATACGTTGTAATGCTGTCATATTTCCTCTCAGAATACACTGGAAGTAATAATAATAGCATCCCCTAACGATGAAATAAATATAATACAACAAACAGAATTTCCCTATATAATGACACCACCTCATTAACATTTTTTTCAAAAAGAGGACACTTTCCCCTCATTTTCCAACTGTTATGTCTCGTTTTCTCTGTTTCATGGGTTTACGTTTATAACCTCCTTCCATAGAAAGGATAGTCGTCCAATGTTTCGACCTCTCCACTCAATGATAGAGCCATTTCTCTGTATTCAACAGTGTTGCAAAACCATGCTTTATTAAAAAAATGACTTAATGAATTTACTGGCTGGAGACTGCTAACTGAATTTTTAAAAAAATACTAAAGTTACATTCCAATGACTTGAAATCCCAGTCAAAGATGGCTGCACATTTGCATCACCGTACCTTCTAGGTTACAAGCCCATTAAATGGAGCAGAGCCCATCAAAGACAATTACTTTAGGGGAATGAATGAACCACATCTCACACCTCCATTCGCAGGACATCTAGACTCAACTGGGTGGGGAACCAGCAGTAGCCGTATTCACTTTAGACAAAGGACTCTGGCTAAGAGGTGAATTCCTAGCTATAATCTAATCAAATTACAACTTGAATTCACCGGCCATGACCAATGCAGTCCTTCTGCTGTTGGACAAAGAGGATCATGCGACAAGGCAGCTAACCTTTTGTGTGTTTAAGCACCCATTTTCTCTACGGACCAACACATACACGAGATGTTGAAGAAGAAAGATCCTTGTGTGTCTCTCTCTTCCTCTCTCCAGACAACTTGCAAGTTTCGAACCCTGTTTGCCTCTTTTTGACTCTCCATGTGCCACAGGCAGAGATTTTAAAAACAATTCAGAAAAAAAAACACAGGTGCTATCTTCCGAAGAAGAGATAAATCACCAGTCTACATCTTTAAACTGCCTTGAAGCCGATCCAGAAGGACCAGCGAGTTTAGCCTGAAGCCAGCCAAGTCATCAACCTTCAAGAACCGTAAACCTTTAACTTTACTCTAATCTGTGTATGTGTATGTGTGTGTGTGTATGTGAGTAAGAGAGAAAATCAGAATAAAGAAATTTATTATTTTTCTTGGACTGGGATAATTACAATAAAAGCTATCCTCTTTTCTTTTCAAAAAGCTCAAGAAAACCTGTGTCTTTTATAGTCACAGCACATAAACAGTTAAGCACTGACTAAACTGGCAAGCGTAGCCTTGTTAAAAAAACGGTTGTGGTCAAATGAGGAGTGGTAAAAAAGGGGAACCATTTGACCCCACCTCACCCTACATGCGGATTAGACCAGGGTTACTGTAGTGAAAGCTAACTGGCCTTTGTGAGGCCAAAAAGGAATCCTACAAGAAATATAAAGATTAATTAGACAACAACTAGCCCTTGAATAACTGACTCACAAACCATTAAAAGTAAGTCACACACTATGTAATGGGATTAAGCAGGGAAATGTTTAATTTTTAAATGCATGTTATGGATATTCAAGAAAACAACAGATGTCATTTGAAGCTTGAATTTGTGAGAACATCCTGTCACCATATTTTGCACTGAATTTGTCATTAACTTCATAATTAATATTCACATTTGATATCGGAAAATTTCAGAATTTAGTGCTACATCAATATTATATTTACATTTGATAAACTTTAGTGAACAAACTAAGCAACATAGTAACAGCAACAGCTTCAGGCAGAAGACAGCCACTGCACCGCCTAGCTCAACTATTTTTTGTTCCTTCTGGGAAATACAAAGGGAAAAAGACTCACATTTATGTAGCACCTTTCTCGGCCTCAGGGCAATCCAAAGTGCTTTACAGCTAAAGTAGCAGTTTTATTATTTGAAGTGTAGTCGCTGCTGTGATTTAAGGAAATGCACACAGCAAGGTCACACAAACAGCATGAGAAACATTACCAGGCACTCTTTTTTAGTGGTGCTGATTGAGGGATAATATTAACCAGGACACCAGGACTAGAAATTTTAGCTCAGCAGGTGAGTGAGTGCGCGCCCGACCCAACTGAGCGCGAAATGATGCACAATGAAGTCGGCAGAGCGTGCTGACTTCAACGCGCAGTCACACGGTAGTTCGGCCGGCGGGTGCACACCAGAGCCGGCAGCACACCCGCCGGCAATTAAAAGGCCTAGTGAGGCCATTAAGTTATCAATTGATGTTAATTTTTCACTGCCTGTTCAACCTTACGGTTGGCGGGCAGGCGAAAAGGCCTAGCAGCCTTTGCATTTTTTTGGAAACCACGGGCGAGATAAAAGCAAATAATTTTAAATTAAAAACACGTCCCTGCTCATGGGGGACATGCTTTTATTACATTTTTCTGCTCTTTATTATTTTAAAAAAATAGTTTCATCTCCCTGAGACACGGAGATGCCTCAGGGAGATTATTTAGCGCTCCTTTGCACTCGGCCTGCTCACCCTCCCCCCTCCACCCGCATAGGGCCCGCCAGCGTGAAATGACGGTGCACTGTTGATCATGAGAAGCTTCCCGACCGCCTACGCCCCCACCCTGCCGATCCTGCACACCAAGGGCAAAATTCTGCCCTAGGAAACCTCCCCTGCTTTTCTTCAAATAGTGCCAACTGATCTTTAACGTGCACCTGAGAGGGCAGATGTGGATTGAGTTTAACGTCTCATTTGAAAAGTGGCACCAATGCCACTGCAACACTCCGTCAGGGTCTGCTACATGATATGCTGGAATCAGGCTATGAACCCATGATTCTCTAACTCAGAAGCGAAAGTACTATCACTGAACCAAGGCTGACACCTGAATAACCCTGAATGCCAAGAACAACATTTATTCCTATTAAGGTAGGCCATTCTAATTGACCAACTGGCTATCTTACGCAAAGAGGGTGAGATTGTGTCAGCAATTGGCAGAGGGTCATGATATCTCAGTTACATCATTGCAAATTAATTCAGAATGAAGGATAACACTACTCTAATGTAAGGATACAAATAATGGTGTAAAATGTCTGGAAAGTGCATTATATTGCCTTAGAGTCCAAACTTCTCTGTGATGACTACAAATATACTTGCTCTTTGTAATCTTCTATCTTGTTAACTGTTGTGTTAGTCTGCTCAGTAATGCACTTACCAAATTGCAACACAGTGCCTCACCCATATATGAAGGAAGGCAAGAGAAAAACTGGAATTTGAGCCAAGTTGTGAGAGCATAGTGACCAGTGTCTAGTTACTTGCTTGCCTCCTCAATCACAAAAGGTGAGTTTTTAGCAAGGAGCAGTATCATATTATTTTTGTGTTGCTTAAACAAATCCATTGTCTGGTGTGGTCAGTGCATATGCTTACAGATTGTAGCTGTGGGCAATTTGGGTATGATCTGTGGGTCGAGTCGTAAATGAAAGGGTATTGGGGGTAGATGGGAATGAGGAATTTATAACACAAACAGATCAGCCATGATCTTATTGAATGGTGAAGCAGGCTCGAGGGGCCGAATGGCCTACTTCTGCTCCTATTTTATATGTTCGTATGAAAGGCTATGTCAGCATCGTCCATGTCTTGTTGTGACCTAATTTTATGTACCTCAAGCTCCTCTACAAAAGAAAAGTATGTCAGTACGTGGGGGAAATAACAGTCACAGGCCCACATCCCATCACTCCATACTGCAGTATGCTGATGTTTTAGTGTGTGTAGCCTTCCTACAAGCTGTCACTTAAGACTCAGGACCCTTGACAAGTTAGCAAGTAGCACTAATCTAAATAGTTTGCACCTAATAAGCTGTGCACATATTCCAAACAGCAGTTGTATGAAACAGTAAAATTAGTCCCCCATTGTATTATTTATAAAAAATCAATTTCCTAATGTCAGAAGAAATTTACAATTATAGCACTTCATTCTGGTTCAATGCCTACGTATAGACCCTGATGACATCTATTCTTTTCTGGTATTTTTAAAGTTGTATGTTATTTTCACAGAGGTACTTGCTTCTATAATGCAGTAATGACAACACCTCATCGTCATATTACAATGTGGGAGGACACTTTGAGAAGGCACTTGCATTGGGGAAATAAGTGTTGACAGTCCATTACAATTTGGTTGGTTAAGTAAAAGTGAATGGATGCTCTAAAATAATGTTTTTGCCACAATTGTGATTGAATGAAAGCACAATTTTTTTATTATGATTACAACTTACAACTGTACTTAACAACCTAAAAAATGCCAACCAAAGTCAAACTAGCAGGAAGTCACCTACATTGCAGATAACCGGAACAAAAACACTATCCCAACAAAAATCAGTTACACTAAAATATCTCTTGTTGTGAGAGTCAAATCAGTATCTGTCAATCCATACAGGTGGGATTACAATAACTTCAAGAAATTAAATGTCAATCCATCAGCGCAGGAAATGGCGAGTCCACCAGGGATGTCCTGAAGGAGAAAAGTGGTAAAGGTCTAAACAATTTACAATGATCATTGTATCACAAAGTTTAGGCTGACTATGGAAAAGGACAAAGAACCAACTAGAGTAAGAATAATTAGCTGGAGGAAAGCCAATGTTAATGGGGTAAGATCTGGGTTGCATGAATTGGAATCAAAGGTTGGCAGGAAAAATGGTAGCTGAACAATGGGCTACCTTCAAAGAAGAGATAGGTTGAGCATAGTCAAGGTATATTCCCTCGAAAGGGAAAGGTAGGGCAAACAAATCCAGAGCTCCCTGGATGACAGAAGAGATAGAGATCAAGATAAAGAAGAAAAATTGTGCTTACGGCAGACGTCAGGTAGAAATACAATTGATAACCAGGCTGAATATAGAAGGTTCAGAGGGGAGGTGAAAAAGCAAATAGAAGAAACAAAGACAGAGTATGAAAAGAGACTGGCAGCTAACATACAAGAGAATCCTGAAGTCTTCTATAGGCATATAAATAGTAAAAGGGGTAAGGCTGATTAGGGCCCTTAAAGGGGATTTATACATGGAGGCAGGGGGCATAGCTGAAAAATTAAATGAATACTTTGAATCTGTCTTTACCAAAGAAGAAGATGCTACTCAGGCCATGGTGGAAGAGGTGGTAATTCAGACACTACAATTGATAAGTAGGTGGTATTGGATAGGCTATCTGTACTTCAAACTTGATAAGGAACCAGGACCAGATGAAATGCATACAAGGATACTGAGGGAAGTGAGAGTGGCAATTGCAGAGGTAATGATCATCATTTTTGAGTCTTCCTTACACTCAGTGCTGGTGCCAGAGGACTGGAGAATTGCAAACATTACACCCTTGTTCATAAAAGGGTGTAAAGATAAGCCCAGCATATGCAGGCCAGTCAGTTTAACTTCAGTGGTGGGGAAACTTCTAGAAACAATAATTTGGGGCAAAATTAATAGTTACATGGACACATGCAGGTTAATTAAGGAAAGCCAGCATAGATTTCTTAACTTACTGGCAATTTTTGATGAGGTAACAGAGAGGGTTGATGACAGCAATGCTTTTGATGTTTGCGTGGAGTTCTAAAAGGCAGTCGATACAGTGCCACACAAAAGACTTGGGAGAAAAGTTATAGGTCATGGCATAAAAGGGACAGTAGCAACATGGATAAAAAATTGACTGACTGATAGGAAACAGTAGTGATTAACGGATGTTTTTCGGGCTGGAGGAAGGTCTGTAGTGGAGTTCTCCAGGGGTTAGTGTTGGGACCCTCGCTTTTCTCGATACATATTAATGACTTAGGTTTGATGTGAGGACACAATTTCAAAATTTGCAGATGATATGAAACTCAGAAGCATTATCAACCATGAGGAAGATAGTTTAGAGCTTCAAAAGGACATAGACAAATTGATGGAATGGGCTGACAGGGAGCAGATGAAGATTAATGTGAAGAAATGTAGGAAGAACATGGGGAGACAATATGAAATCAAGGGTACAAATCTAAAAGGGGTGCAAGAGTAGAGAGGCCTGGTTGTATATGTGCATATGTCATGGAAGGTGGCAGGACAGGCTGAGAGAGCAGTTAATAAAGCATTCCATATCTTAGGCTTTATTAATAGGGGGATAGAGCACAAGAGCAAGGTTATGTTGAACTTGTATAAGACACTAGATGGAGAATTGTGTCCAGTTCTGGGTGACGCACTTGGGAAGGGTGTAAAGGCATTGGAGAGGATGCAGAAAAGATTCACGAGAATGCTTCCAGGGATGAAGAACTTCAGTAATGAAGATAAACTGGAGAAGTTAGAACTGGAGAATTGGAGAAGCCAAGGCTGAGAAGAGATTTGATAGAGGTATGTGAAATCATGAGGGGTCTGGACAGAGTAGATAGGGGGAAGCTTCCTACTTTTGAAAGGATCAAGAATGAGAGGGCACAGATTTAAAGCAATTGGCAAACTAAGCAAAAGCAAGATGAGAGAAAACCTTTTTACACAGCGATTGGTTAAGATCTGGAATGCACTGCCTGAGAGTGTGGTGGAGAGCGTGCTTTAATCCAGGCATTCAAAAGGCAATTAGACAGTTACTTAAAATCAAAAATGTGCAGGGTTCCGGGGAAAAGGCAGGAGAATGGCACTAAGTGAGAGCCGATGCTGATGCTATGGGCCAAATGGCCTCCTTTATGTGCTATAATAATTCTGTGACACTGTGAATTTGAGGCAAGGTACTGAATAGTTGCTTGCAGCAGGTGGTGCTTGTGGCCAACAAGTCTGTGGTAGACAGCTAGACTCACTGATTGTCGGGATCTAACACTTCGATCTTCTAGATGATTTCGACTTGATTTATAACAAAGTTTCATCAATAAAGATTCAGTGTGACACTAATTTTTAAATTCCTTAAATTATTCACTCTTAATTTATAAAATCAGATCAATTTGCTCAATCCAGAAAAAAAGGTAACTTAGTGTCTTGAGCAGATGAGAGTAATTTGCAGACACTATTACATTTGACGCTCCTCAGTTAGGTAAATAATTTCGCACTCCCAAGTATGTATTGTTTGTCACATCATTTCCTTTTGTATTGGGTAAAGGGAATTCCAGAGAAAATGATAAAACCATGGTACGCTTTAAAAAAACGGGGAGCTGCCTTCACCAGATTCAACAAGGTTCGATTATCATAATTATAATATTCTCCCTACTGTGGTAGCAGGTGGGTGTGAAGTCTAGGGTGCATGAGTTTTGAAGGGCCACTGCTCAATTTTTCTCATGCAGGCTTTTGCAGGTGCCTATGGTGCAGAAGATGACCGAATGACAGAATCTCCCAATTCAATGAGGACACGCAGTGTGTTGCAAGAGGCTGAGTAAGGAAAGTCACAATTTGTTACACCAAAGAGGACTTTTGCAAACTGAGACAATGTACAGCAAGTAGAGTAGAAAGTAACCAACATAGTCAATGCCATCTCCAATGGTCATTGATCAGGAGCAAATATGGAAGAAGTTCTCTGGACTGAGAAAGAGCACCAACATACAGTTAACTGAAGTGCGGCAATTGAAATGAAAGGAATGTTTGCATTGTGCATACACCAAGCACCAAGTCCCAGGTCCCAAACATGGTGCCACATCGGCACTATAACTTAGAAAGCAATGACCTCACCCCTCACATCTTCCATAATTACCAGGGTATAAATCCATAGCTCCAACATTTTCTCGCTGCCCATTGTAACTAAAACCACTTGCACACTGTGCCGGCAAAGCTTCAAGATGAAATGTATGCTGGGCATAGGAATGTTACATCTAAATGCTGAAAGCCTCCCAGCCGACTTGTGCTACTTCAACTGGTATGAGCTGTTCGTCTTATAGATCATATCAATGGCAGCCAAATATAGTGTTGATGAGACAGGGCTTGGCACTTAGATGCCAATCCAAGTTAAATATTCTTCTCAACTGTTTGTACATGGCCTTCAAGCTCACTCACTCAGTAACAGGCCAGCGACTCTGCCCAGCTCAAGTATTGGCCTTGTTACTGTGCACAGAACTTCATCCAGTACTAGCACTTGTTTTTTCCTGGGTGTCCCGAAGCCTTTCTTAGCTGATGCCTATTCTAATAGATATGAGCAGGAAGTTGGTATTGTACATGAAAACCTATCAAGCATTCCAAACCTTCAAGCACCAGCTCAAATGCATTCATTGCAAATGAGGAGCAGCAATTGGAGCTGGCAGCAGATGGGCAGCAGCAAGACAGTGCAATAATATGCAAAATTATAAATTTCCAATTTATATGCAGAGCTCCAATACTCCAATATACTATGCTACTAGATCTTCTATTCAGTGGTGATGCTGGGGCGACCGCCAGTGACTGCGAAGATTGCTGCACCTGAACCATTTTGTGCCCATCCAGCCAGGCTTCCTATCCCAGCTTTAGTAACAATGCACCAACACAGCCATACACTGCAACGAGGAATAGAAAAAAGGAGCAGGGCAGAAGACACACCTCTTTACAATAGCTGCTGCTGTAGTCAGGTAGGTGTTTAAAGATCTCAAAGTTGAGTGGATGGGAGGGTTAGCAGGTGAATGGATGATAGAGTGGGGGAATGAGCAGGTTGGGGCTGTGGGGAGATAGTCAAGGATGGGCAATCAGGTTCGAGTTGGTGGGGATTAAAAGGATGGGCAGTCGAATTTGGGGGTTGGTAGTTGAGTCGGTAAGGTGTCAAGGGGGTGGTAGTTGGGTTAGTGGGGGTGCAGTTGGGGATGGGTTGAGGTGGTGGTTGAGTTACACTGTTAATCACTGAGTTACACCAGAGATTAAATGGTGTAACAATTCTAGGTTAAGTTTCCAGGTAAGTAGCGCATATTTAGCCCAAGTCTCCGACACTGAGGTCAGTGTAAGAGACATTCTCGCAGTGTCCCAGGCAGCAGAAATCAGCCCATTAGAAGTTTAAATTTCCTTGCCAATTACGACACAAGTGGACACCTCAGGACTTCTATTAGGTCCTAAAGAGCAACACGGCAAACACCTCAACATTCACCTCTATTGGCATCGGAAGATCTGGCCCTATGGGCAGAATTTTGCCCTTGATGGGGGTGCTCGGTGGGGGCGGGTGATCGGCATCAGACGCAATTTCATGCTGGTGGACCAATTAAGGCCTGCCTAGCGTTAAACGTGAGCAGTGGTGCTGATCCTGTGCCGGAGGGGGGCGGAGCAGGAGGGCCGAGCGCAAACTTTGCACCTGCACGCGAGTGAGCACTTCATAAGCTCCCTGAGGCACGGAGCTTCCTCAGGGAAATGAAGAGAAATGAAAAAGATAAGTAAATAAAAATGTAATGAAACATGTTCCTGCTCATGTGACATGAGCAGGGACATATTACTAATGAAAATTTAAAGTTCTTGTTTTTATTTGCTTTTGGAAACCTCATCCTACCATGGATGAGGTTTCCAAAAAAACACAAAGGCCGCTTGGCATTTTTGCCTGCCTGGTTGGACAGGCAGTGAAAAATGTAATTTAATTGATTACTTATTGGCCCTAACAGCCTTTTAATTGCTGGCAGGCGCTCTTCCGGCACACACCTGCTGACTGAACTATTGCGCGACTGCACGTTGATGTCGGCACGCTTGGCCGCTGTCAATGTATGTCATTTCACGCTTGAGCGGGTTGGGCATGCACCCGCCCGGTGAGCAAAAATTTCTGTCCCATCTGCTATCAACACCATCATCCCCACCCTCCACTTACGTAAACAAATACATAGTTCAGCTGACTAGGTAATGCCCAGGAGATATGATTTTTGCATAATTATTTCTGTTTTACACATGGACACTGTTTAAACTCCAAAAGCTGTCATCTCTTCACCCACATGCTAAAGAAAGTCCTGGACTAAACACCAAGCATTTCCCCTAGCAACCATACTACCAGCATTGAAAAGACATGCACTACCTAATTAAAATGGCCCTGCAATCAAACTCATGACAATGACAAAAGCAATGCTGCTTTGTGGTAATGTCATACCACTCAAAAAAAAACTTGAACCACTGTATTTGGCTTTCTAATTTTTGTTGCTATTTAGTGGTCTAGTATAAATTTTAAAATACATACATAATGCACAGAGCTGAATATGGGTTCAGCAGTGTGAAGGACTCTGAGCCTGCATTATGTAAAGAGACCATCTAAAGTTGCCATTTACTTGCTGATTAATTTCTATTGGCTCTGTTTGAATTTGTAGAAGCACTTGGCGGCTTGCAAAGTTGGTTAAAGTTGGTGAAGTGGGAAGGCAGTAGTCCTGTACATGGAGAAGGCCTTGGTTTTTATTTCAAGGGTTTTGGTCAGACTGCATGCTCACAGTCATGGGTGCTGTAGTTAACTTCCCCTTGGGCTACAGCATGAGAGGGAGGCAGAGCAGAGGCAGCAAAAAAAAAAGACAAGTTACTCACGGACAGAAAAGGAGTAGGGGGAGAAAAACTCTCAGAAGGATACCTTATCCATCCAAGGCCATTACCAGGGAATAGTTAATACTCCTGGCATTACCACCTAAGCTAAAAGCAGTGTGTATGTTGTTTATGACAGAGATGAACTTAGAACTTTGCCACTCTTTGCAACCAGACCTACAGCTTAAGAGCAGGGCAAGGTCATTACTGCCAGTGGCTGTAAACCATGGCCCTGAATTTCTTTGCATCAGGATGCTCCCAGGCTGTAATATCTTTCACTTTTCAATCCACTGCTGCATAAGGGAGGTGACAGACACTCTTTGTGCCAGGACAGGGGAGATCATTCTGGTCAGAGGCAACACAAAGAAGGCAGAGCAGACACATGGCTTTGCCAGGATAGAGGACTTCCCAACATGCATGGTGCCACCAACTGCACACATGTGGGTTTGCCAGCACTGTATCTACATGTACTGCAACCATAAAGGTTACCATTGGCTGAATGTGAACCAGTGAATACCTATAAACCTGGCAGCAGTCATAATACTTTCACTCTACACCAGTCTGCTGTTCCCTCAGTCATTCAGAAGGTGGCTCCTGGGGGAACAAGGAATACCTGCTTAACACCTGACTTGAGACTCCACTCTGCAAACTAATCACAAGTGGCCAACATGTGTACAAGGAGGTGCACACTATCATACCAATTATTATAGAGCATACCATTAAGCGGCTAAAGTAATGGTTTCCCTTGTCTGGACTTCAATATTCGACAGACTGCCTGTACCAAGTCGTGGTGGACTGCTGTATCCTTCATAACCTATCCATTGTGAGGGTATGGCCATTGCTGCCAGGGTTATGGCGAGCAGCTTAGGAGCAGAAGGAGGAGGGGGAAGGGCATAGACAAACAGCACATCCCATCCCTGCTTGCTCTCCATGATCACGTCACTCAATTATGGATAAAACACAACCCAAAACTCCAATTGTACAGCAGTCACACGCATTGCCATCCTTCTGTGATGGACCATCACTGCCTCCTCTTGGCCACAAAGCTATGGTAAAAACCACAACAAAACTAACTTTATCCATCAAACCATCCAAGATACCATACAAAACTTAATTAATCAGCCTTGCGCATTTCCTTAGTGCCGGTTTTGCAGGTGCCTTTGCTCAAGGGGCCTTCTCCTGTTCCTCTGTGGTCTTATACATCATGTCAGGTTCCCAAGTGTTCTCATGGAGTTAGTCAATATTTTCATGCCAGAAAGAATGAGCTCCAAGCTTTGTGCAAAGCCCAATGCCAAGTTGAAGCCGGGTTCCTCAAAGCTGCTCGATAGTGACATTAGGCTCTCTGGGGACCTGCCAATGCACCAAACATTTGTGTGTGCAGGCCCATCAGCCTTCTTTTGTATATTGCCACTTTGTGGTCCCCATCCAAGCCCTCTGCTGCAGATCTTCTGGGGCCTAGCACCCATGTGATCTTCCTGACCTGGCTGTAGGCCACTTCTGCCTAGTGACTTGCCACATGCAGACTCCACTAACATGCTACCACCTGAAGTAACACAATGCCGGTATCTGAGTTGCTGGCTGCAAGTGAGAGATTGAGTGACAGTGTTTCTTCTTCATCAGTTTATTTTTCCTCTTGGATTTCAGACTCCCGTTTCGATGCTTGACCAGGTGGCAGTTCTTGGGTATTGGAACAAGAGTAGGGTTTGGATGAGCAAAGAATGAGAAAGGTGCATGCTTACACCATCTGCAGCTTGTAAATCAGGTGAGATGAGAGGCAACTGGGATGTGAGAAGCTGGGAACACATCATCTCCCTATATGGTTTCAGCTCTGCAGCTGATGAGGGCCTCAGCCACGTCCACTCCAAAGATTACCTGCACCATTTCCTCTGTAAGGATGGAGGCACAAAGACATGACTGTCTCTCAATGGTTCGGCACTGCTGGCTCCATTTATAGGTCACCTTGTCCTGCAAGAGCGAGGGAAGTGTGTCAATAAGAGTGGTATGTTTGAGTGGCGTGCCTTCCATAGTTGAAGACCTGACAGTCTGTTGAAGCCGAGAGGCTTGCAGCAGTGCTAAGAGTGTGAGCATGAGGCAAGGTTATGAATGTTAGGTACGAGTCATTCCTGTTAGAGACTGGAAGTAGGTGAGTGACACAGAATGAGGGTGAGGGTAGTGCACTGAACAGTGTGTGAGGCTAGTGGTTCATTTGTATGGATAACGCATCTGAAAATGCATTCACTACCCTTTAGCACTTGTGTGAGGTCTTTCAACTTCTTGTGGCAATACATTCCAGTCCTTGGGGCTAGATTGCTGGCACTGGCTGCAATTGAAATCCCACCGTCTCTCTGGAGGGCCTCCTGGCCCGTGAAAGAAGAGAACCTATGTCCTCCTAACCACCTCCCCTTAGCCTCCTGGGCAATATTGACGAACCTTGAGGAGCATGTCCTTCCCTGTTGGGCAATTTATACTATCACAGAATCACAGAATTGTTACGGTGTAGAAGGAGGCCATTCAGCCCATCGTGTCTGCACCGGCTCTCTAAGCATTTTAACTTAGTGCCAATCTTCTGCCTTTACCCCGTAACCCTGCACAATGTTTCTATTTAATAATCATCTATTGCCCTCTTGAATGCCTCAATCAAACTTGCCTCCACCACACTTCCAAGCTGTGCATTCCAAACCCTAACTACTCACTGTGTGAATAGGATTTTTCTCACCTCGCATTTGCTTCTTTTGCAAAACATTTTAAAACTGTGCCCTCTGGTTCTTGATCCATTTATGAGTGGGAACAGTTTCTCCCTTTTTACCCTGTCCAAAGCCCTCATGATTTTGATAACTTCTATCAAGTCTCCTCTCAGCGTTCTCCTCCCCAAGGAAAACAGTCCCAATTTCTCCAATCTTCCCTTATAACTAAAGTCTCTCATCCTTGGAACCATTCTCATAAACCTCTTCTGCACTCTCTCCAATGCATTCACATCCTTCCTATAGTGTGGCACCCAGAACTGTACACAATACTCCAGCTGAGGTCTAACCAGTGTCTTATATAAGTTCATCATAACCTCCCTGCTCTTGTGCTCTATGACCCTATTAATGAAGCCTGGAATACTGTATGCTTTAGAAACAGTTCTCTCTACCTGTCCTGCCACTTTTAATGACTTATGTACATATACACCCAGGTCTCTCTGCTCCTGCACACCCTTTGGAATAGTATCCTTTATTTTAAACTGTCTCTCCATATTCCTTGTACCAATTTCCACTCTCACTTCCTTCAATATTCTTGGATGCATCTCATCCGGTCCTTGTGCCTTATCAACTTCAAGTACCAACAGCTTATTCAATACCTCCTTATCAATTGTAAACCCTGCTAGTGACTGAGTTTCCTCCTCTGTCACCATGGCCTGGGCAGCATCTACCTCGTAGGTAAAGATAGATGCAAAGTATTCATTTAAAACATCAGTCATGCTTCTTGCCTGTGTAAATCCCCTTTTTGGTCCCTAATCGGCCCTACTCCTCCTTTTAACACCCTTTTACTATTGATGTGCTTATAGAATACTTTGGGATTTCCTTTTATGTTAGCTGCCAGTCTTTTTTCATAATTCCTCTTTACTTTTTCACATCCCTTCTGAACCTTCTATATTCAGCTTGGTTCTCAATTGCATTTGCTACCCAACATCCATCATAAGCACACTTTTTCTTCTTTAACTTAATTTCTATTTCCTTTGTCATTCAGGGAGCTCTGTATTTGTTTATCCTACCCTTCCCTTCTGAGGGAACATACCTTGACTGTGCCCAAATCATCTCCTCTTCGAAGGTAGCCCATTGTTCAGCTACTGTTTTTCCCACCAACCTTTGGTTCCAGTCTATCCAGCCCAGCTCCATTCTTGTCCCATTGAAGTCTGCTTTCTGCCAGTTGATTATTCTTACTTTGGATTGACCAATGTCATTTGCCACTGTCATCCTAAACCTTACAACGATCACTGTCCCCTGAATGTTCCCCCACTGTCACTTGATCTACTTGGCCCACCCCATTCCCAAGAACCAGGTCTAACAGTGCCTCCTTTCTTGTTCGACTGGACACATACTGCTGCAGAAAATTCTCCTGAACACAATTTAAGAACGCTTGTCCCTCATTGTCCCTTACAATACCACTATCTGAGTCTATAGATAGGTAATTAAAGTCCCCCCATTATAATTACTCTATGATGTTTACACTCCCTAATTTCCTTGCAGATTTGTTCCTCTATGTCCTTCCCACTAGCTGGTGGTCTATATATTACAGGGAGCAATGTGACTGCACCCTTCTTATTCCTTAGCTCTAACCAAATTGATTCTGTCATTGAATCCTCTGACACATCCTCTTTCTCCAGTGATGCAATACTCTGCTTAACCAAAAACTCCACCCATCCTCCTTTTTTCCCTTTCCTAGCTTTTCTGAACACTTTGTAACCAGGAATATTTAACACCCAGATCTGCCCTTCCTTAAGCCAGGTCTCTGCAACATCATAATCTCACAAGGCAACCTGTGCCTGTAACTCCCTGATTTTATTAACCAAACTCTGTGCATTCACATACACACAGTGTAACCCTGATTCAGACTTCATTAATTGCTCCCTTACTCTGACTCCACCTATTAACTTACTATTCTCTATTTTAATGCTATCTGCCTCTCCCAGCACTCTGTGCACCCTGGTGTTACTTTCTGATATTCTCTCCTGGTTCCCACACCCCTGCCAAGTTAGTTTAAACCCTCCCCAACAGCGTTAGCAACACCCCCCCCCACCAACAAGGAACTCAAAACTACTACTACTCTTTCTGCTCATGAACTCTCTTTAACCAACTGCAGCAGCTGCTTCAGTTAAGGGGAGTTGAGGAAAAATACATTCACCCAGTGAGTAGAGAGAATCTGGATCTCATGACCTGAAAGCTTAGAGAAGTATAAACTCTAATTGCATATAAAAAGTACTTGGATGTGCACTTGCACTGCTGTTACCTACTTGGCCTATGGACCAAGAGCTAGAAAGTGGGATTAGGCTGGATCTTAGTCTGGATCAGTCTTTTTCAGAGAAGCTCCAGTTAGTCTTACATTAAATTCAAACTGTTGTAATGATCATTAAATTGATGTAACCTTGATGGCAAAGAGTGCACAGTTAAAGGAAAACTGTCTTCTGTAATTAACAAAGTTCATTAATACAGAGGCTAGTGTTGCAAAGGGACCTGACCCTAAGAGTCACTCCTGCATCATTATACATAGCAGTATGGGCAACTGGAGTAGATTAAATGCCCTTTAATTCTAAAAGCATCTATGTAATTTTTCTCACTACAAGCACTGTTTGTTCTGGTCCATATGAAGCTGCCTAGTTATGAAACTCTCGAACCAGTTACAGGGCTGCATAAGTATTGGATGTCAAGTTACAGATGTGACCCATCTCCTATTATGGCCAATCAAAGAAACATGCTGTTTGATTTGATCAGCCAATCACTGATACTTATGACCCACGTACCTGGCATTACACCAGCACTGAAATCCATTCACAATGTAATAGTTACGCACAGTTATATAGCTGTAATAGACAGAGTACAGACCATGGGCCAGGATTTTACATCACCCGCCGCAGCATGTCTCCCCCTGGTGGATGCGGAGAGCCATTTAAATCTCCAGTCAGTTCAGCGGCACCATAATATCCCATCAGCCGGGATGGGCCGTAAAATTCTGGCCATACTCAACCAGCCCTCACTTGCAAAACCCAAAACAAAACGTCTACTGTTAGATGTAATTCCATGATTGGGAAGCACTTACTGAACAATCCCAAGTGTGCTAATGGCTACACTAATAGTCAATTTAAAATGATCAGTCGAGCTAGTAATGTGGCTCATATATGCTTACTAGAAGTGACATACATTCATAAAACAAAAGGAATATGTTCAAGCTTTGTGTCTTTTTTGAATTACTTGGGAGCTTGCAAAGCTGAGAGTTCCTTGTTACTTTCTCCATCGCAACGCCTCAGCCAGAGTTGACTTGCCAACCAGTCAGAACCCTTTTCTCCTGTAGTATAAATTGTTGTAATCATTTGAAATTTGCCATTCTTGTGTTTGCCCTGATGAGTGCAAGAAAAGCTTCGGCAACAATTCTCTCTTTTCAGAAATATTCAAGTTCTGTACTACAAAGGAGGATCTTCATTTTATTTTGTTGTTCTAGTCTTCTTGGAAAGCTCCAAATACATTTGGTTAAATAGTGTCTGTTGAAGACACCACTGAAAAAACAGCTCTGAAGAAGGGTCTGGCATCACAGTTCTGAAGAAGGGACATACAGATTCAAAACGTTAACTCTGTTTCTCTCTGCACAGGTGCTGTCAGACTTGCTGAGTTTTCCCAGCATTTTCTGTTTTTATTTCAGATTTCTAGCATCTGCAGTATTTTGCTTTTATCACTGAAATAATTGCTTTGAAGGCACAACCAAGCCTGCCATTAGAAAGGAGTTGAATTACCAGCTGAGATAACGACAGTAACCCCAGTGTTGCTTCAGTTTAAACTATGCCTGTTAATTCAGCTCCACTGGTCTCAGAACTGATAAACAATTATCCTGATTATAGCATCAGAACATACTAAACAAAAGGAAAGGCAGAAGCAAGCAAAAGACTTAAAAACATATTTCCAAATTAGATTATACTTAATATAGAAGCAGTGTATTCCAATAAAACATTTGTATTTTCAATTTGTCCATCATCAAAGTTTTGCATTTTGAAAGGTGCTACATATGCTGCACTGAGAATTTTTGCAAGTGCTCCTGCATTTTTCTGGACTTTATAATCAAAACTAAGGTGCCCTCTCCACTGGCCAGTCCTAGTCATGTGGAAACTCTCAGCATGGCACGGAACGCAGCTCATGAGAGCCTGCCTCTGAAAGTTCCCTTTAAATATCAATGAACTTTTTATTTTGCCCAAGCTTTTAATGAATTATAGGCATATAATTCAAAAATATAGCAGGGTAACATTTTATTCTTCAAACAAAAACTGACGGCAGCAGCACAAATATTAATAGGGTTGAACTTTGGCTGAGGTAGAGGGTTATGTTGCGTGAAAGGGTTAAGTGTTACATCAGAAAATACAAATTATTGTTTTTGATTTTCGTGCAGGTGAAGTATCAATCCTGCGGGCTGTAAAATTACTGTTATGCTAATTTCCAACAATTCCCTGCATATTTTTGACAACATTGAGTAAGATGCACAGTATCATGATTCACATGAATCAGCATGGTTTATTCCTCTTGTAGCCCAGAAACATCAATGCATCTTAAAAGGACAATATCCTTAAGAAGATATTATGTGCCTCATTGTGACCTGCTGCTTTCACAAAGACAGGGCCTCTTTAAAAGTCAGTCAACACCATATTTACGCACTTGTTAACATGCTACCCAAATAGTATACATGTTCCACTCCAATACAATCCACTCTTCATTTAAAAAAATATATATACCTTTTAGAGACAAAGTATAATTTCAGTTCTTTTAATGCTATAAAATTATTCAGAAGTGCAGTGATAATTAATGTCTTAGTTTCAATTAGCATAAAAATACTAATACTCAAGCTAATTTTGCCATGGATTGTTTCCAGTTTTATATTGTATTGTGTAGAATGTAATCTGGCAAGTCTTTTGCTACAAATGGCTGCGGATACACAGTATTAGGCCATTGAATGCTATTGGTGTGATCATATTTGTTTGTATTTTTCCGATGGTTTGTTCTATTTAACACCAGATTATTTTCAACATTGTGAGGGTTAACTGACAGCAAAATTTAAATGAGCATCCTCAATTTTATCTCCATTATGGTAGCCATGGTCCATCACAACAATGACAAGTACAAACTGTAAATTCAATGGGATGAGGAGGGAAGGAAAGAAATTAGTAGTCATTTGGTGGTACAGAACTTGAGTACTGCTGAAAAAAAAGACATGAAGAACTGTAACTGTGAGGCTAGATTGGAGAGGTTGGGACTGTTTTCTTTAGAGAAAAGAAGACTGAGAGGAGACTTGATAGAGGTATTCAAGATCCTGAAGGGTATATACAGGGTAAATAGTGAGAAATTGTTCCCACTCAAGAGAACATCAAGAATTAGAGGGCACAGATTCAAAATAATCGGCAAAAAAAGTAAATGTGATGTGAGGAAAAAATTTTCGGCCCTGAGAGTGGTTGGAGACTGGAACAAACTTCCTGAAAGGGTGGTGGAGGCAGCTTCAATCGAGGTATTCAAAATGGAATTGGATTGCGACCTGAAAAGAGAGAATGTGCAAAGTTACGGGGATAAGGCAGGGGAGTGGGAATAGGTGGAATGCTCTTTCAGAGAGCCAGTGCAGACTCAATGGGCCAAATGGCCCCATTCTGCACTGTAAAGCTACTGTGACACTATATCTAAGCTTCTCGTCTTGCATTCATCAGGACACTCACAAGAAGACCAACATAAGGGGAAAGCAACAATTTATGCTGTATTTGAAGAGAGCGCTGATTGGTTGGCAAGTGGTGTTGCAGACAGAAAGAACATGTACATACAATGCACTTGTTTCAGCCAAACAAAATAAGTGACAGCCATTCGCTGATTCATTCCTCAGGACAATGCCTTGGCCAATCAGCATCAAGCTACCTGGTTTAAATTTCAGTCAATGCTTGGCACTTAACTATCAGTCACCATCAGTGGTGCATTCTCCATGGCAACACCACTTGCCACCAATCATTGCTCTTTCCCCTTATGTTGGTCTTCTTGCGAGTGTCCTGATGAATGCAAGACGAGAAGCTTAGATATAGTAACACAGTAGCTTTACAGTGCAGAATGGGGCCATTTGGCCCATTGAGTCTGCACTGCCTCTCTGAAAGAGCATTCCACCTATTCCCACTCCCCTGCCTTATCCCCGTAACTTTGCACATTCTCTCTTTTCCGGTCGCAATCCAATTCCATTTTGAATACCTCGATTGAAGTTGCCTCCACCACCCTTTCAGGAAATTTGTTCCAGTCTCCAGTATAAATTGTTGTCTTCCCCTTATCTTGGTATTTTTGTGAATGTCCTGATGAGTGCAAGACGAAAAGCTTAGACATGTCTCTTTTTTCAGCAATACGAAAGAAATTAAGGAAAAGGAATGATAATAGAAAGGATAAACAATGCCAAACCACTATGGGATTTAAGTTGGAGACCAAAAGCTTCAGTGAAAAGATGAGTTTTGAGATATTTTTAAACGGTGGAAATGAAGAGGAGGCATAGGGAAGGTATTTCCAGGGAAGAGATCTGAAAATTGCCACCAGTGGTGGAGTGAAAGGAACATAGGAACAAGAGAAGACCATTTAATCCCTCAAGACTGCCCCACCATTTAATGAGATTGTGGCTGATCTGTGACCCAAGTCCACATGCCTGCTTTTTCCTCCTAACCCTTAATATCACTGGCTACCAAAAATATAGAAATCTCAGATTTTAAAATTAATAATTGATAATTGGGCATTGACTGACATTGTGGAAGAGGGTTCCAAACTTTTGCCATCCAAGGAAGAATCAGAATGCCAGAAGGGGTAAAAGGTTGCAGTTTTGGACTGGGGAAAGGCCATGATGGAATTGGAAGATAAGGATAGGGATTTTAAATTGAATGTGCTTGGAGACAGGCAGCCAAAGTAGATCAGCAAGAGCAGCTGTTATGAGCAAGCAAGACAGGATTTGAATAGCTGAAGTTTGAACATGCTGGGAGTTTATGGAGAGTAAAGGTTAGGAGGGATACCATCATCTATACCATTTTGAACCCGGTGTCAGGAGGCATGAGACAGAGAGGACTTGTCATGGCATTCCATCCAATGATTTCTCCCTCAATGGGTAAGAGATGTCTGGCATCTGCACTGTATTTCCCAACAGCAACAAATTAATGGCATGGAGGAAAAGAGTATTCATAAATATTGAATTGGGATGGGAAGAGTTGTCACTATCTTTATAAAAGGCACTTTCTGCTGCACAGAACAAACTGCTATGCTGTCACTTAGCAGCCAGGGCTGGGCAGCAAATTCTTTTCAACAACCCCAAAAAATTGAGCACAATGTCCTCACATCCCCCTGTCTTCCACAATAAGTGGTCATGCAACAGCTTTACAAGTTGCCTACTGCAGCAACTACAATGACATTGAATAAGTGATTTTCGTAGCCAGTCTTCAAAATTACTTTTGTATTCAACTGCTGATAGACAAGGACTTTAGCATGGTTCTCAGAGAAATAATGCTTTACAGGATGTGAGAGTGAGGAAATACAACAAACAACTCCTCTAATAGATATGCAGGGCATGGAGACGAATAATGTTACACTACTGGATTACATTGAATGCATGTGCAGAGTTTACGCCAATCCACCCTCAAATGGGAATACGTTGTATAGCTGGGAGTTCTTCACTGGATTAGCTACTGGTGTTTACGAAAACAGCTAATTATTGAGCCAGTGAACACAATGGGACAAGAGAGCTGACACTTCCTACAAACTACATTGCATCATGGGAATTGTGAGCTTAGTTTGTCAATTCATGGGAATGAGGGATGTCTCTTAATGCACAATAATAGCTGAGGTGCTTTGCAGTGGGCTTCCTTTAGTTCGTTTAAAAACTTGAGAGCCTTGCTATAAATGTGTCCTTTGTGCTCAGTTGAGCTGTTCTGATGACTTATGTTTTCTGCATATGATGTTATTCATTTGTACTTGTCCTGCATGAAGGTGTTTTTTTTGGGATCCAAGCTTCCTTAGTTCTTAACATAGCCAAGGAAAAGCTACTGTATGAAAGCATGAGCAGATTTGCTGCTACAGCAATTTCCCAGAGCTGCCAAGTCTAGAACTTTCATTTTCATTTGTGTTTAATTTGGTTTAAAAAAA
The DNA here is from genome assembly GCF_017639515.1 of Carcharodon carcharias. Classification (NCBI taxonomy): domain Eukaryota; kingdom Metazoa; phylum Chordata; class Chondrichthyes; order Lamniformes; family Lamnidae; genus Carcharodon; species Carcharodon carcharias. The sequence goes on from NC_054480.1 coordinate 54,580,661, forward strand.
AATTGTTGCTGCTGTTGGGATCTGTGTATCACTGCACAAACTGCTGCGAGGTATTCTAAAACACACTAAAGCCAGACAACATTTCCTTTTTAAGAGCATTTCCTTTTTATGAAATCTCACATTTTATGCATCAATATCTAGTAAGTGGCAGAAAATCTGTGATACATCAGTAAAAGGAATAATGAAACAATTATATAAAGATCAAGCATTAGTCAGAGATAGAATATTACTAACATCTGAAACTGGTACACCTTACTAAATACCGCCTCAGCAGTAAAACTACTGCAGATGTAACTAATGTAATGAAAAATATTTTGTCATTTAAGTCCTGGCTGTTTAATCGAGTGTACAAAAGGGGAACACCAGCTGTGCAAGCACATTCTGAAGTTATTAATGTACATTAAGACAAGGAAAATAAGCAAGAATGTTACTGGTTGAGGCCTGCATATGCATTAGGAGCACAACAATTATTTTGTGAATTTATATCAGAGGCTATGCAATGATTAGTGGTAGGACTTTCAGCCCACCCCATGAGGGAGCAAAGGTCTTGCTTGTAAGTGGGTTAAGCTCCACATAGTACTACTGTTAATCAGTGTGTGTTCTGTTACACTTTAACTTCGCTATGATAGCACAGCTTTGACATGGGAACTGTGATCTACAGAAGGCATGTGACAGCTCCTGTGGCAATCAGTGAAGTGAAACAGGATCCCATTGTTTCAGACGGACATGTGCCTAACTCTGCCAGATGCCACATTATCATATCATTGTTGGCCAACTGTGATCTGAAACACAAAATGCACTACTGTGTTCTGAAGTTTATATGTAGTATAATTAGGTGGTGAGGAATGAGGAGGTGTACATTAACCTGGGGGTCTGCAATAAGCTAGTGATTGTGATGAAATGAAGGGAATGCAAGTGCATGCAAATGCACTGCCAAGAAAAGCCTATGCCCTTGAAATTAAGCTGCTGCATGATAGATAAACGTGTTGTTGAAAAATTTCAGTTAATTTAGTGGAGATACTAACATGTTTGAAATCAATGGATTATCCTCTCTACTAAAATAGTTGGTAAAGAAGCTTCAACTGAACACGTTCAAAACCAGATTTTCATATAGTTGGAAAGACTTTGTGGACTTTTGAAATGGAAGGCGAAATCCAAATGTAGAGGTTCCACCCCCATTTTTAACTGATCCAATTTCTGCCGGCATGGAGATAGGGCAGGGCACGAAATACACAGGAGGGAAACCTGAACTCAGCTGAGCCATTTGAATTTAGTGCTGATTCAAACAGACCCCATTTTGGCTGATGGAAGAGCCTTAACCCGCAGTGTGGGAGCCACGAATTAATGCAGTAGACTAAACACTCGAGGGGCGGATAAGGTCTGTTCAAGTGTGATGATCAGAATATTTTAAAATTCACCCATCCCAACCATAAACATTTAACAAAACAAGCTGACGCTGTCAGTGAGAGTTAAAAAATCCCCTCTGCTGGACTGCTTTGATTGACGGGTTATCTGGTGTAGGTTAGAAAAAACATTGCCATCTGGTCGTGCAGTTTCAATAGAGTTCTTCACTAACATTTCTCCCAAGGCCCATTTTTATGTCATTATGAATGCTTGGCTGAGTTTTAAAAGATAAGTTATCTCAGCAGGGGATTCTGATTTTGTAGTTTGACTGACAATTTAAAAATAGAGTATTAAAACATTATCTGCCTTTGATGTGTGGTCTAAACAGAACTATTTGTTTTTATAAGAGATTAACCACTTGTAGAGATGTAAAAGCTTTGATTAGGTTTCATAAATGGGAGTTTATTTTTCCACTATCAAGTGTACAGAAGTGGGAGCTGTATTAGATTGTTGTAAGTTTTTTTCATCTCCACTTGGCATCAGAGGTCTGTCCATGGTGGATACTGGGTGATTAGCTGTGGAAGTGGCATGAGGGAATGGGGGCCATGGAGAGTAGGTGGGGGCTATGACTTAGCATGGAGGTGGCATGGGGGTGAGAGGGTGTGAGGGGTGAGGGCTACATCTGGAGCAACTAGTACAAAGTCCCACAGAACCAAGCTCGACTTTCCAACCAGCCGCCTCGGCACACATGTGCCTCTGTGGCTGCCTAGGATTTGCTTCCAGGGTCAGCGAGCGCGACTCAATCCCACTCCCACATCAATGGAGTGGAAATGGGATTTAACTGACCCTTTAAAGCGAGGCATGTCTGCCAAGTCGGGAAATTTCCTGACTCAAGCTACCTGCCTCAGGAGCAAAAAATACAGCCTTGAGTGTTTGCACCTGATGGGGAGGATATTTTTAACATTTTTCTGCTGTGCTGTGCGAGTGCCCATCTGAAGGAAATGCCGGGGTGGGGGGGGGGGTAGATCTGATCAGTTTTAGCCTGTACCCTAATTAAAAATGTGATCTACAGGCTACCAGTCACCAATGGGTAACTCGCTCATCGGGCAGGGCAGCGAAACGTGAAGGCCTGCTGCAGAATTTTAAAAGCGGAACGGCATTTGTGTCAGGAATGAAAAGATGCTGCATTTTGTATCAGCAGGCTCTATATACATAAGAGCCAACAGCATCAAATACACAGGATTCAAAAACCTTTAATACTTCAAAATCCACAAGGGACTGCCAAACAGTGCATTCCAAATTTCCATTTCACTTTCAAGACTGCAGCTGAAAATTCCTTTAATTATGACCAGAAATGGCTGCCCCACATAGCTGGTGGACCGAAGCAGCAGGCAGGTAAGATGAGATAAAAATCTTGTTGGGAGTCTGAACTGCATCATTTGACTCTAATTTGTGTACCATTACATGCATCCTACCTGTTTCTAAAAGGAGCTGCAACTGCCAGAATGGAGGTTCACCTGAAAATTAGACAGGTGGCAATTCTGAGGTAATTCATTGTTTCACCAGTTTGTCTGATTACTGTTCAATTTTAAGTTCAGATAGTGTGATAGCGACACAAAACTCATCTTCATTACCTCAGTGCAGTTTTAAGACCAATTTTTTTTCCTCATCATGGTGAAAGTTTTAAGAAAATAGTTTGCAAATTAATACCATGAATTACAGAATAAGGAGGAAATTATGTAGGACATTTTTTCAACGGAGGCCTCAAAAGTTGCGGAATAGGTTGCAAGCAAAGGTCACTGAACCAGACCACGTAAATGGATTAAAGGTTGAATTAGTTGACAGTTATGATGATGATAAGGGTGAGCACAATTGATTTTCAGCAAAAGGGTGAGGAGCATAAAAATCCTAAATATTCTATTTTCATGAAATAATGAAGCATCTTAGCCTTATCAGCTTGGATGGCTGGCATCACTGTCTGAGTTAGCAGTTTAGGGGTTTAAATGCTACTCCAGAATTGGAGTTCATAATACATGTTGTTCTAACAACAGTGCCAAAAGCAGGCTGCACCATCAGATGCACTTTATTTTAAAAAATTTTTGAATCAATTTGATGGACAGGTAAATGTAAAAGATTCATTATCCAAAAAAAATGCCCTGGCCAATATTCCTCTTTTGACCAACAATGTCAAAAACAAAGCTGTTGCAGTTGGTGAGATCCTGCTGTGTACAAAATGATTGTTACACTCACTTCATAACAAAAGTGGCTATTCTTCAAAATAGTTCATTGCACATGAAGTGCTTTGGGATCTGGTATGTGCTATGTAAATGCAAGTTCTTTCTTTTACCAAGCCAAGAATTGGGATGTAGTGTGATTAATGTGCATTTTTTTAATGAACTCACCAATCTTCTGTAAAACACTAATTGTTGCAACATAGGGAAACCAACTCTGATGAACAATAAAACATCAAACATTATTTCTAATCTAGGTTTTGGTACAATTATTCTTAGCAAGAGCTATAAATACTACAGGCTAGGGATAACTTATTTTCCTGATTTCTTCAGCTGGTATTGCTCCATTACTGCATGAAGAACAACATGATTCATCACACCCTGAGGCTATTTTTCATGACGAAGCAGTGCTGTTGCTCTTTATGGAGCACACATAGTATTCTGGAGTGATTAATTATTGTATGTATTTCCTTTCAACAATTCAACTGGTGGGCTTAAATGCAAGAGGACAGATGAACTTGGGTAGTTTGGTTCAGTACTCAGATTTTTGCACTTGCCCCACCCAGATCAACTCTTGGCCAGAAGTGGGCCACATGTCCTTAGAACAATAGACCTCACAAACAAATCTCTAATTCAGGACAGAGAAGAATAAACCATTACAGGAAGCCAACAGGTAAAATATGTTGTTCGCACTGCAGCTAAGTGAATTATCTCACCAAACAATCACTGCCATCAACCGGTTAAAATATGCTATTTGTGTCTGTCATTGTTTGATCTTATTCTACACCAGAAGTCAGTATCTCTACATTTTATTCCCCCATGTGAATCAGGAATGTGCACTCCCTTATAATATTGCAATGCTCAGTTTTTCAATTCAGAAAATAAAAGCTGAATGATTAATATTGAAACCAGCAAGGCAAAGCATAAAACAACCATGTGCACATCATAAAACCAACTAGACAAATAAAATGTATAAAAGGCAGAATGACCTCCAAAACAGATATGGCTCTCCACCATCTCCTTGCAGCGCAAATCCCATGTTCATTCACTGGTGCAAAAGTATAACATTACTCACATACAGATGCACTGCATGGAAATTACAGATCTCTCTCACTGACCAAGAATACCTCCATTCTCCTCACAGCTTATGTAAGTTTAATGTACATTGAGTTGCTTCACATGAAAAGTAATTATTATACACAAATGAAGTAACAGAAAAGGTCACATTAAGGCTGCAATCATAGTTCACTGGCTCTCTGACTTCTGGAGTCATTTAAATAGAATGCATACAAGAGACTTTCACACCATTATTTCAGAATAACAAAGGATTATTTGCAGGTGGGAGGAGGAAGCATATATCAATCTCTACCTAACCCTCCCCAGAATCAATTATTGTATTCATATTCAGGAACTATTGACCTCCCTTTATTACAATGTAAAAATCCAATGGCTTTCAACTCACCACTTTATTTGATTTGAGTCTCCTGTCAGCACACTGTCTAAAAACTTCACATTCTAAAAGTCACAGACTCACATCTCAGATTGTGCTAATTAATCTTTCATATTCTTATAAAGCTCAAATGATACTTCCCAAGCTTCTTATGGAAGAGTAAATATCTTTTCTAAAATATCAGGGAGGAGAGGTTTGAAAGGATCTTCATGAATTTTTAAAATTTTCACTGGAACTTCATGGTCCATCCAATCATTTTATTCTAAGGGCGACAAAATCAAAAGCAACAATTGCAATGATTAGGGATTAATGAAGGATGGGCAATAAATCTGACCTTGCCAGTGATACCCACACCCCTTGAACAAATAAAAGCAATGAAAACAAAAAATAATTTTGATCTTCTGAACCTGAAGCTTCTTGGCTGCCACACTAAGACATTCGGTCTAGGCTGATAAAACAACATTTACCGTTCCTATATTGGAATTTTTTTTAAATTAGAAAATGCAATTAGTCTCACAGAATGTAGTTTCAGTTTCAAAAGGATGCTGAATTCAGGTTTTATGTTTATTTCCAAGTTATGCTCAGTCATTAACAATCACCACTAAAACTCATACTTCAGAGTTAGCCATATGGAGATCTCATGTGTAATTAGGACTCGATTTACACCGACACATTCATGAGCAGATTAAGGATTTTGTAATGGAGAATTTGCATTCAGTACATTCAGCTAAAATGAAACAAAAATATTGCAGGCACACCACTCCCTGCCTTCACAATGCTTTTACACATTGGAGGACCAAATTGTAGTCCAGGAGAAAAGCCTATGGAGCCAGACTTCCTTGTGCTCCTGCCTACTGCTAATGTACAATGGTGAAAGGTATACAAAGGGGAGGATAGAAGTAAGAGAAAAGATGAAGTAAAACAAGATTCTAAGGTTGACTTGCCTCCTTTGCATTTCTTTCATGTTAAAAAATGCTGAAAAATTAAGAACGTCAAGGCCTTACGCGTAAGTAATACTTTCAGAGTTGAATTGGCCTCTCACACACTGAGAAAGAAATTACTGTTTACAGGTCATCATTATTCACAAACCTTTACCATTACGAGACTGCTGTGACATGATTCAACTTTGACATGTTAGTTAAAAACTTAGATGTCATGGTATTGCAATATGCAGTAGCAATGTATCACAGTGTGACACATCCAACAGTGTCCAGGCTGCCTTGTGTAATAACCATGCAACAATGATGATGCTACATCAATATAAAACGGTTGAGAAATAGCACACCTTTTTGAAGATTTGTTCATATCAAGGAAAGGAATTCCACCATAGAGAATGTCTGAATTCATGTTACAAAGAACCTTGTAGCCAACAGAGGAGAACATGGATGGAAATAGGTTGAAGTGTGGTTATGTGAGAACACACACCGTTTACCCGAATAGTTAGCACTGGATTTAAGCTTAAGTTCCAGATATGAAAGGAGATTTTCCTAGCTTACTGTGTCACAATTACTAAGCGAAGCTTGTTTTTTTTTTAAACAAAACCTAGACTAATAAAGTAAAAGCTTTTAGAGTTATATAAAAATGTAATTCATTACTATTTTAATTTGTAATTTAAAACTTAATAATAATATCTTTTTAAAGAATTATTGCAGACATTATGACATGTACATTAAGTCTAGTGAGATCGTCAGAATCTTTTGTACAGTATGATAACACACTCCCACGCTGCTCCTATGCTAGGCCAACCAGAACAATGTAGTTCAAAGTGATCATACTTAATTCAACCTTTCCACAAAGCAGCTAGATGTGTAAGAATTGCACTAACACAATTGCATCTGCACCCTGAAATGAGTCAGTTTCCTTCATAAATTTTTAAAACCTATGCAAATTGCTAGAATTGTGTGAACATGGGAAAACTGCTAAACATTGGGCTGAATTTTATGGGCGGAGGGCAGGGGGCGAGTAGACTGCTCACCATCCACCACCCCCATCCCCTCACCCCACCCCCCAGAAGGAAAGGCAGCAGCAGCTAACGCACTTGGAAGAAGCCCACTCTGCCTGGCCAGCAGCTCAAGCACTCCCGGCAGTGTCACGGCTCAGTATAGGGCGCTAGCAGCAGCACTGCAAGGAGGAGCAGGAAGAAGAGCTGTCATAGACAGGAAGGTCCTGGGCTTTTCAGGCGGGGAGGGATCAGAGAGCCTGGGGGTGGGAGGAGTGCACAAAGAGCACCCACTGAATGATGTGGCTCCCCACCACCCCAGCCTTTTTTTAACCTGGCCTCAAGTAATGGACTATCTGACTGCCCACTGATGCCCACCTATTCCAACCATGTTATGGCATGGACAACGTAACATCACAATCAACCTTTAATTATTTATTTAAATATGGCTGCCAGAATGCTGATTTTGGCAGCTGTCCATCTACCGTATTATGGGGGACAGCTTGGCATGGGTGAGAAGGTTCTAGGCATCCCTCATATTTTACATGCTCCTGCCACCGAAAACACTCCCAACGGGGGGTGCCATAAAACCCAGTCCAATGAAGTGGGATTGCTAGGGAGCTGGTGATATCTGCTGTGTCTTTTGATGATGATTTTCAGCATAGATATTTTGTTCTTTAATGCCATAAATAGTAAATTTAATCTCAGTGACCCTTGTGTAAATTACTGTGGATGCTGGTTGGTTTAGAAAGACCTTACTAATTCAAATACTATGGACCCAATCATTATGGAATGGCCTGTCGCTGATGTGTTGAAGGCAGCAGTAAACTGGACAGGATGATTCTTCATCTTAGGGTTTGAAGTTCAGGATATCTGCAGGGAAGGACATTCAGTGACTACCATTTAAAGTGACATGGGTCTCTGTCTCTTATGCATGAGGTACAGTGTAAGCTACAGCACACCTCTTATTTACCCTGGCTTTTTCCCTGTGAAGCATTGCTGTTTTCTGTTTACAATCTGCATCGGTTTAGTTTTTACAAACGAAATACAAGAATGAATAAGCAAATTACGACTTAAAAAAGCATTCAGATGAAGTTGCGTTTTTAATTAGCAAATCTCAGCATAAACCATAGCACAATGGATCAGTATAGGTTTAACCGTGGTGCCAGGAGTCCCACAGAATGTTACATTCTTCTTGCCTTAATCCTGCACTTTGAAGCTTCACAGTTTCATTACTGATATTTCATGGAGTGAAGACCTTCTGTACAAACATGAACATCCACAAAAGGCAGATGCAATGAAAAAATGCAAGAGCGATACCCACACAGGCCCGGTATCTATCTGGGTGAGTCCCTCAATCACAAAGAAGACGTTTTCCCTTAAATCCTTACACATTCTATTAAACAATGCGGCATCAGCTCTACTTGCACCTCTTGCCAGAGTAGTGCCTATTTGCATTTGTGTGAAATTTTCAAATTCTGAGATCCTGGCACCTGTGTTGGAAAGCCTTGCACACACCACTATTTTGTATCCCCAACTGTCAGTGAGGTCTTTAACGACTGAAAAGAATTTGCAAGTAGCTTAATCATTCAAATGTGAATGGCAGTACAACTGGCCACCACCATTTGTTCTCAACAAAGCTTTGCACCTATTGTTTTATTTTGTTGCTAATGCATGCCTTTTCTCCTTACCAAGTTATCATGCTAAAAGTATAGTAAGGTACATTTATTGGTTTATATACAGGTACAGTGTCTCAAATCTGGCCAACTGAAAACCAGTGATATCCAAAAACCAGGCTTTTTGTTAAGCTGCCAAGAATGAATTTTAGTTATCATTAGATGAGTCAAAAAACTCAACGGCTTGTGCAGCTAAGTGCTGCATTGGCACACTGGCTAGTTATCAGCTTTCTGTGCCTCTCTTTTCCCGTGCTCAGAGTGGTCTGAGTAACCCTTGACCCCATCTCACCTAGTCCAAACTGCCCACTCGAAATCTGGCAAGTACCGAAATCTGGCACAAATCCGGACCAATTTTGCGACACTATCTGTACTGCGCTCTTGATACTGAAAGCATAGCACAAAATCCCCTTTCTACGAAGGAATAGGATGCAGAGGAGATGTGCCAAAATGATTCCAGGGATAAGGAATTTTAGGCTGGAGAAGCTTGCACCAGCACAGAGACACACTTCTGTGGAACCTAGGTCTAGAGCATGCTTGGGCTCACAATCTGGTGGTCACCATACAGGGATGTCTGCAGCATCAGGAGGCAGGTTTGTGTGAGCTCCCTGGTACTTGGAGGATTGCTGGGTTCAGGGATTTGTGAGGTCTGAATCAGATGACGAGCCTCTAGATTTGGTCTTCCAACTCATCTTGGAGAGTCAGCAGAAGGCATGGGAGTGTCACGCAGAGCTCTTGGTAGCCCTCAACAGCATGGCACGCAAGTTGGAGGAGTGCTCTCTGATGAAGTAGTGCCCACATGTGAGTGTATGGAGGTCTCCATGGAGAGGGCGGAAGTCTCCAGGGGGAGGATGGCAGCCACCATGGAGACCGTGGTCCAGTAGCACGCGGAGATGTGTGCAGACCTGCACTCCACTGCGGGAGCCATGGGCGGGTCCTACAGCGACAACGAGAGGGGGAAATGGGGCACCTTGACATCCTTCCAGGTGCTCCTTCCCCTCAAGGAGTCATGCCGGGGCACCCAAAGGGAGGAGGAGCGGCAGCAGGACACCCCTACACCCCTGGGTCATTCACTCAGAGATCTCAAAGGCTGACCTCTCCCTCCAAGTCCTCCAAGCCCGTGAGCCCCTCAACCTCACCCTCCGTCACCGCAGGGGGAAGCACCTGGCCAATGAGTGATTCTGGGGGGAGAGGTGTGTGTGTGACAGGGCCTTTTGGAGCCTCGTGCAAGCACTTTCCCAGGCACACTGATCCTTCACGTATCATAGTCACCTCAATGTCCTGAGCATTTTGAATGCTGCCTGCTGGGGTTCAGTTTCAGTTATCCATCTCAGCTGACCTGCATCTCCGCCCACCCCATGATCACACTCCCACACAGCACTTGATCTCACCAATCCTGACTGTTGTTTCACTTTTGATTAGGACAGCATGGTCTGGATGTGTTTTCTTGTGTACTTCCTCATCTTTACTCCTCCCCGATTTCCTTTGCCCCATCACAGTTGATACGCCTGGCATCACCTTCCACCTTCACTCCATGACCTATCGGCCACAACTGTTTTCTATCGGGGATGTCCAGGTGAATGTGCACATTCCCTTCCTTCCCAAAAATCCCACCCCCATCCACATTCATCTCTCCGACCTCCTCCTTCCCACCCCCAGGGTCTGTGTCCACCTCCGAGTCCTCACCAACCTCCCTAGCTGTCCCTTCTACCGTCAAACTTCACCCTCCCACCCTACCGCCTCACTCTGCCTTCAGTCATTCTTCACCATTCCCTCATACTACGCCCACCCTCAGTTCGCTCCCCAGGAGGTGATCATGGACCCGCCAGATTCTTCCCTTGCACGTTCACCAGGACATTCCCCCCATTGGACCCCTTCCCCCCTTGGAACCCCCTCCCCTTCTGGATCTCTTCCCACCACCCCCCAAAACCCTTCACCCAGAGAACCCCTTCTCCCCACCCCCTCAATCCCACCCCCACCCCCCACACCAGAACCCCTTACCTGCCCTTGCACCCCCCACACCAGAACCCCTTCCCCTCCACCCGCTCCAACCTACCCCCCCCCCATTAGTCCTCCCACCCCCATAATTAGCCTCTCCCCCTTCCTGTCTCCCTCAGACACTCTTACTTCTTCTGCCACTCTTCATCCTTCCCCCCTCCCAACTCCTTCCTCCAGCCTCACTTCTTCCTTCAGCCTTACTCCTTCCCAACTCCCTCAGACACACTCATTTCTTCCTCCAGCTTTTCTCACTCCCCCTGACGGACTCCTTCCTTCACCCTTACCCCCTCCCCTCTCTGCACTGCTTCCTCCCCCTGGACTCATTCCCCTCTCCGCACTCCTTCCTTCCCCTGGACTCCTTCCCCACTCCTTCCTCCAACTAGAATCCCTCCCCACTTCTTCCTCCAACCAGAATCCCTCCCCACTTCTTCCTCCAACCAGAATCCCTCCCCACTCCTTCCTCCATCCAGATTCGCTCTCCACTCCTTCCTCCCCGTGGACTCCCTCCTCTCTCCGCAGTCCTTCCCCCACTCCGAACTCCTTCCCTTATATCTTCCACCCCCCCTTACACCTACCTCCCAGTTGCCATCTTCTCCCCCGTTAGCCACTCGCCTCCCCATATTCCCTCCCCCCGCTAACCTCATCCCTGACACCTTCAGTTCCCCCCTCCCAAACTCACCCCTGTCACCTTCCCCTCTCCCAGTCGATCCTAGACCTTCCTCTCCCACCCCCTCAACCATCATCCGTTGTGAGCACCAATGTTGACTTTCCAACTTCCAAGAGCTGCTTCGCAGCAGAGCCATGTCCATGAGAATCCACTTAGCATGCCATGTACATTCCTCCAAGATCCCGTTGCTGTCAAGCTCCAGCATCTTCTGCTCCTCAGATGTCTGCGATGTGAGCATCAGGTCTGGTTTGCTTTGAACTGAGTCTTCCTAAACACTCTCCAATTAGGTATCAAGACCCAGAATCACAGAATTTTAAAGGCACAGAAGGAGGCCATTCGGCCCATCATGTCTGCACCAGCTCTCCAAACGAGCAATATGACCTAGTGCCATTGCCCTGCCTTTTCCCTGTACCCCTGTATATTGTTTCAATTCAAGTAATCATCTAATGCCTTCTTGAATGCCTCGATTGAACCTGCCTCCACCACACTTCCAGGCAGTACATTCCAGGCCCAAACCACTCGATGGAAAAAGTTCTTTCTCACGTCTCATTTGCTTCCTTTGCAAATCACTTGAAATCTGTGCCCTCTCGCTCTTGGTCCTTTTACAAGCAGGAACAGCTTCTCCCTATCTACTCTGTCCAGCCCCTCATGATTTTGAGCATCTTTATCAAATCTCTGCATCGCCTTCTTCTCTCCAAGGAGAACAGTCCCAACCTCTCCAATCTAGCCTTGTAGCTGAAGTTTCTCATCCCAGGAACCATTCTTGTAAACCTCTTCTGCACTCTCTCCAATGTGTTCACATCCTTCCTATAGTGTGGTGCCCAGAACTGTATACAATACTCCATCTGAGGTCTAAAGAGTGTCTTATATAAATTCAGCATAACCTCCCTGCTTTTGTACTCTATGCCTCTATTAATAAAGCCCAGGATATATATGCTTTATTAACTACTCTCTCCAACCATCCTGCCACCTTCAGTGATCTATGCACATATTGCATAGGTCCAGGTCTTCCTGCTTCTGCACCCTCTTCAAAATTTCACCCCTTATTTTATATTATCTGTCCATGTTCTTCCTACCAAAATGCATCACCTCGCACTTCATTGCATTGAACTTCATCAGCCACCTATCTGCCCACTCCACCAACTTGTCCATATCCTCTTGAAGTTCCACAACATCACCCTCGCAGTTCACAACACTCCCAAGGTTCGTATTATCCGCAAACTTTGAATTGTCCCCTGCACACCAAGATCTAGGTCTAGATCATTAATATATAACCAATACCGACCCCTGGGGAACTCCACTACAAACCTTCTTCCGTCCCAAAAAATATCTATTGACCATTACTCTCTGCTTCCTATTTTTTCAGCCAGTCTTGTATCCACGTTGCTACTGTCCATTTTATTCCATGAGCAATAACTTTTCTCACAAGTCTGTTGTGTGGTACTGTATCAAATGACTTTTGAAAGTCCATGTACTCCAAATCAACAGCATTACCTTCATCGACATTTTCTGTTACCACTTCAAAAAAACTCCAACAAGTTTGTTAAATACGATTACCTCTTTAGAAATCCATGCTGAATCTTCCTTATCAACCCATATTTTTCCATGTGACTACTAATTCTATCCCAAATAATTGCTTCTAGAATCTTGTCCACCACTGAAGTTAAATGCCTTTAAGCTTGTCAGAGGAACCCAATAATTGCATTTATATAGAATAAGGAAGAGTTTTTTATTCTTTCATGGGGTGTGGGTATCGCCGGCTAGGCCAGCATTTATTGCCCATCCCTAATTGTCTTTGAGAAGGTAGCGGTGTGCTGCCTCTGAAACACTGCAGTCCATGTGGTGTAGGTACACCCACAGTGCTATTAGGAATGCAATTCCAGGATTCTGACACAACAATAGTGAAGGAATGGCAATATAGTTCCAAGTCGGAGACATTAATGGCACTGAAAGCCAATAAATCCCCGGGGAATGATAATCTACATCCCAGGTACTAAATGAGGTAGCTATGGAAATAGTGGATGCATTGGTTGTCACCTTCCAAAATCCTGTAGATTCTGAAACAGTCCCGGTAGATTGGAGGGTGGCAAATCTAACCCCACTATTTAAAAAAGGAGGGAGAAAACAGTGAATTACAGACCAGTTAGCCTAACATCAGTAGTAGGAAAAATGCTAGAGTCTATCATAAAGGATGTGATAAGGACACTTAAAAAATATCAATGGAATTAGACAAAGTCAACATGGAATTATGAAAGGGAAATCGTATTTGACAAACCTACTGGAGTTCTTTGAGGACGTAACTAGCAGAATAGATAAGAGAGAACCAGTGGATGTGGTTTATTTGGATTTTCAGAAAGTTTCGATAAAGTCCCACATAAGAGGTTAGTGTGTTACATTAAAGCACATGGGATTGGGAATTGGTTAGCAGACAGGAAACAGAGAGTAGGGATAAACAGATCTTTTTCAGAGTGGCAGGCAGTGACTAGTGAGGTACCACAGGGACCAGTGCTTGGGCCTCAGCTATTCAGAATATATATCAATGATTTGGATGAGGGAACCAAATGTAATATTTCCAAGTTTGCTGATGACACGAAATTTGGTGGCAATGTGAGCGGTGAGGAGTGTGTTAAAAGGCTTCAAGGCAATTTAGACAGGTTGAATGAGTGGTCAAATACATAGCAGATGCAGTATAATGTGGATAAGCGTGAAGTTATCCACTTTGGTAGGAAAAACAGAATGGCAGAGTATTATTTAAATGATAATAGATTGGAAAATGTTGATGTACAAAGGGACCTGGGTGTCCTTGTACACCAATCACTGAAAGCAAGCATGCAGGTGCAGAAATCAAGTAAGGTGGCAAATGGTGCTTTGGCCTTAACTGCATGAGGACTTGTGTACAGGAGCAAGAATGTCTTTACTGCAGATGTACAGAGCCTTGGTGAGATCATACCTGGAGTAGTATGTTCAGTTTTGGTCTCCTAACTTAAGAAAGGATTTATTTGCCATAGAGAGAGTACAACAAAGGTTAACCTGGGATGGCTGGATTGTTTCATGAGGAGAAATTGTGCTGACTAGGCCTGTATTCACTGGAGTTTGGAACAATGAGAGGGGATCTCATTGAAATGTACAAAATTCTGACAGGGATGGACAGACTGGATGCAGTGATGATGTTTCCTCTGGCTGGGGCGGGGTGGGGGGGGAGGTCTAGAACAAGGGGTCATAGTCTCTGGATACAGGGTAAGCCATTTGGGACTGAGATGAGGATAAACCTCTTCACTCAGACGGTGGTGAACCTATGGAACTCTCTACTACAGAAGGCCGTGTAGGTTAAGTCACTGAATATATTTAAGGAGGAAATAGATAGATTTGACTTTAAAGGCATCAAGGGGAATGAGGAAAGGGCAGGAGTATGGTGTTGAGATAGAGGATTGGCCATAATCATATTGAATGGTGGAGCAGGCTTGAAAGACCAAATGACCAACACTTGTGCCTGCTTTCTATGTTTCAAAGCCAGTGTGGTCAAGGGAAACTTATAGATGGTGGTGTTCCCATGTATCTGCTGCCCTTACCCTTCTAGGTGGTAAAGGCTGCAGGTTTGGAAGGTCCTGTCAAAGGAGTCTTGGCAAGTTGCTGCAGTGCATCTTGTAGATGGAACATACTGTTGCCACTTTGTGACAGTAATGGAGGGAGTTAATGTTTAATGTGGTGGATGGGGTGTCAATAAAGCAGGCTGCTTTGTCCTGGAAGATGACACACTTTTTGAGTGTTGTTGGAACTGCACTCATCCAGGCAAGTGGAGAGTATTCCATCATACTTCTAACTCGAGCCATGTAGATGGTGGACAGGCTTTGGGGGACAGTCATTGGTAATCCCCAGGATGTTGATAGTGGGGGTTTCAGTGATGCTAATGCCATTGAATGTCAAGGGGAGATGGTTAGATTCTCTCTTGTTTGAGTTGGTCTTTAGCTGGCACTTGAGTGGCGTGAATGTTATTTCCCACTTATCAGCCCAAATGTTGCCCCGCTCTAGCTGCATATGAGCATGGACTACTTCAGTATCTGAAGAGTCACAAATGATGCTGAATATTGTATACTCATCAGCCAACATCCCCACTTCTGAAGTTAAAATGGCCATTGATGAATCAGCTGAAGATGGCTGGACTCAGGGCGTTCCTACAGCAATGTCCTGGGGTTGAGATGATTGGACTCCAACAACCACAACCATCTTCCTTTAATGAACAGTCAAAGTGATGTTATATTTTATATAAAAAAATAACTGACTGAAAGGCAACAGCGTCACAGAAAGTATTCTATATTCTCGGCACGCTAATGTGCATCAGTGCAAGTTCGCACATTAAACTGCCTGCAGATTGTAAAACCTGAAAAGGGAACTCTTTTTAATGCACTAGCCCAATAAATATGAACTTCAAAGGCCTCTCCTGTGACAACACAATTGGATATATTATCCTTCCTTTCTCACATCAATTGCATTTCAACTAATAATACTTATGGTTCTTCAAAATTTCAGATACTTTTTGGTTCTTTTGGACAAGATGAACTTCCTTATGAAAACAAATCCTTTTTTTAAAAAAGTTACAAATACTTGAGGTGGGGAAGCAAGTGGTGCTGTGAGTTGTTTCCCCTCTGAAGCTCAAAACTAGCCAAAGTTGGTGATATAAATGTATCCTCTGCCAGCTGTCCTACTTGATCTTACTTTAGTACAACTTACCATCCATTTCCTGCTGAGCAAGGAACCACTCTAGAATTTCCCCCTTCGTTCAACAGCAAGCTGCTAATTCCATATAAGGAGGGCAAAAGGTGTGGCAAATGGATATGTAGTGATGTTCTTGTAAAGCTCAGATCTTGCTAGGCCAGCCTAGAGGAAGTTTTATACATCTAACTCATATTATACCAAACCTAGGAACACGTGGAGGTGATACAAAACACTAAAGTTAAAAAAGTCCTCAACACTGACCTTGGTGAGCAAAACTCAGAGTGAAATATTACGCAGATATAGAAGAATTAGTATCAAGTTCCATGTTGCATTCCATAGATTAATGGCATATGAATGTTGCTTATTAAGTTAAATTTTAGTATTTCAAATAGTAATTTGAAGACATCACTTGTCATTTGCATTTCGAAAGTGTGTTCCTTTACTTCTTCATTTATAAATTATCCACCAAATATAATCCGGAGGTTATATGATGTGATCTGATTTTCAGGATACAATATAAATGTTTGAAGCTTACAGTATTACTGAAAGTCAATCTAACCACAATCACAATATAGATGAAAATACAAATCATCAACAAATGAAAGAAGATGGAGAGATGATGATTGAGATGCCAAAGAAAATTGCTTATTTTCATCCAGTCATTTCATAGATATTCAAACATATTGTGACTCTTTTTCTTGTGTTGCTTATAAATACAGTAGAGGGGTTCTTCAGTTTACACACATTCCAAACAACTAAATATATCAGAGATAGTCTTGATGCATGCTCAGTTCTAAACATCTCAAAAGATAGGTTGTACGGTTTAAGGTTTGAGTGTTGAATTATTGTAAAAATTGTACAAATTGATCACTAAAGTAAATCTAAGGTTTGATGCCATGAATGGCCAAATCTCACCAAAAGAGGTCTCAATAGTGATTTTTAAAATATATTATATGTTTAAAAAGCTGTTTATTTCATGACTCCTCTTGCTCTCCATTTGCTCAGCATCACAGTGAAGCTGGAATTTTCCTGTTATGTCAACCAATGGGGTTTAGTACTCCCCTCTGGCACCAATGGCTTTCATTCATTTTTATATTGTTACAAATTGTACTTTTTTTTCCCCCTCTCAGCCATTGAGCTTTTCATGTGTGCAAGGAGAGGTCTAAATGTTTTTTTTTAAACCTAATCTGGATTATATATTGTGCACTTACAGCATTCACCCAGGAATTACCTTCTTCATTAAATCAGCTGACAACTGAGCACTGTCAACAACATTCAGTTGTCTAATTTCAATTACCGTCCACACAGATTATGCATGGATCTTACTCAGAGAAATTACATAAAATCAACGTTATTTAATGTTTTACGATTTATCCATTTCATTCCCATCCACACATGTCACTGCATTCTATCACAATATATCAACATATGTTGACTTTTGAGCAGCAGATTGCACTTCGAGTCATGGTAAAATGTCACTTTTTCAAACTTGGCTATGGTGTTGGCAAAGTCTGTCAAAATATGTACAATAATTCACCTCTGGCACAAATAAAGCTGAAATAGTGCCCCCGTTAGGATGCGTCAGCCATGTAAAGCCAGCAACACTGATTCCCCTGCTATCAAATTATAGTTTGAAGTACTGAAGTAATGTGCAATACTGCTGAAATTCACTGATGTGCTACAAATTGCATAAACTCAAATGCTCTCCAAAATTATGCTTTACCGTAACTACATCCTAGCCTTTGATGCAGAGCTCCTGTTTTGGTAAAATCAATGTACACAAAGGTGGATAGTTAATTGAAACAAAAATAATGAACTGTATCCAAACCTCGTGAATTTATAGATTAGTACTGTATTTATGGTGTTTTATAATCATAAAGAAACCTCCATTAATAGATTTGTTTTTAAATCCAAACTCCTTTAAGATAATGCAAATTGTGAATACAGGTGGACTGCAACATGGCTGTTATTCTATTTGTGTGGCTGTAATTTGGAATGGAACTTATCCACAGTGTTTCCAGTCCTTTAGAAGATCCCAACCAATTGTTCTCCAAGGGATGGGCATTTCTTGCACACATACCCCTTACATCCCTTTAACAAATTTCGGTGGGGGTAGGTTTTCCAGACTTTCCCATGAGTTCCACTCAAAAATGTTCTCCAATTAGGCCCTACTGGAAATATACCTGGTGAGAATAAGCATAGGAACATAGGAACAGAAGTAGGTCATTCAACCCTCAAGTCTGCTTCACCACTCTGCACCTCAACTCTATTTGAGGCATAGGTTCCATTGTAGGATTACAATAGGATATAACATGGAGAAGCAAGCAGCAATTGGTCTGAGAAATACTGGTTATCATTGGAACAGATGACACACTGCGCTGTGCTTAATAAAGTTTTGATCCTTTTACTTCAGTTCAATCTAGGACTATGTATCCCCCTTGGAACAACTGGCGGCAATTTAAAGTTCCAGCTCCTCTGTGGGTCAAACAGCGCTGTTACACCACTACCTGCACGGTTGCAATCTTCAGAGATTGGTATAGAATTAGCGTTGACTAAGAGACACAGACAGAATTTCAACTGCGTCATATTTCTTTCCATGTATATAATGGTAATGCAGGATTTCTCACCCGCTTTCTTCATTTACTTTAAGGTGTGTACGTATACATTCATGACAAATTTTTCTAGAAAGTCTTTGAGGTGTCACTCCAGGTACTTTGAGGATGACCAAATGATTTTGTACAACTGGTAGGCCTTTGTGCAAATTGAAACTTCAGGGTGTGTCGATATAAGATGTACTTTAAAGAACATGACAGCACTACACATTTTTAAAGCGACCAGCCTGGGCACAATGCGAAACTCTAACGTTTCACACTTACCACAGCAAATGTGAGTAACACAGTTTTTTTTAATCAATGCCCTGGAGGCAAAAAGTCATTTCTAAGTAGATTTGAACAATAAAAGCTTATTTGTTCATCCATATTACATCAGATAGGATGTTATATATCACCATGTTAAACTCATTATAATCAAAATATGATAATTAAAATATGGGATGGATGATTCATGCCAGCCTCCTCCCAAGGTATCCACCATTATAGATACCAGCCTCCAGGCAATTCAATGCGCTCCACATGACATCAAGAAACAGCTGAGTGGATCGGATGCAGCCAAGACCATGGATCCTGACAACATCATGGCAGTAGTAATGAAGACTTGTGCTCAAGAACTAGTTAAACCAGTCCTTAGCTCAGCTGTCCAAGTAGAGCTACAACACTGGCATCTACCCAATAATGTGGAAACTGCCCAATTACATCCTGTCCACAAAAAAGGACAAATCTAATCTGACAAATCACTGCCCCATCAATCTTGTTACAACTGTGAGGTTTTATAAGATTGTTATGTTTTGGAACTGTTTTTGATTTAGGGTAAAATGGAGGAAGGAAGGGGGTCATGTAATCTGCTGTAGATTCTGCAGATGGTAAACCTCGGTGACTTGATTGTTAAAGATTAAAAGGGAGGTGCAGGTTGTTTTATTGGGGAGAAGGTGCAAGGTGTTCACACTTGCAGACAATGTCAGAAGCAACTGTGCTGACAGTGGATAGGCTGTTACAAGGCCTATGTGATTAATGTTGCCATTTGAGAGGAGAACGATGCCTAGGAAGCCATTGTAGGTACAAAGATCCCCTAAAAGATATTCCTGAATTTCACAAACAGGGCAGTCTGCCAGGATCAGGGAGAGAGAGATGGCAAGTCTCTGTGGCTCACCATGCAGGAGTGTGGGTGGG
Source organism: Carcharodon carcharias (assembly GCF_017639515.1). Taxonomy (NCBI): domain Eukaryota; kingdom Metazoa; phylum Chordata; class Chondrichthyes; order Lamniformes; family Lamnidae; genus Carcharodon; species Carcharodon carcharias. The sequence continues at coordinate 54,600,461 of NC_054480.1, forward strand.
AGCTCACACTCTGATTGAAAACACCAAGTTCATGAGGATTTAAAAAGAGGCTGGAGGATTTGCCTCATTTAGCTGGAAAGAGGATCTCCAGGAAAACCCTCACCATGAACGTCAGATCTGGGTTTAAGAGTTACCAGGCTGGGAAAGGAAAAGAATGGCAGTATACCCTGGGCTGGAAGGAATCATTTTGGATTGGTTCCGGAAGAAATTAATGTCTACTTAAGAGACAGGTTAAAGTACAACTGCGCAGTGGGACTTGTGGTTGTGTTAAAAGTAAAAAGTCTTTTCTGTAGTTTAAAGTATAAGTTGCCTATTGACATAGTGTTTAGTCAATGATGTTTTTAGTTTGTTTATTACAGTATAAATCTTAAAAATGTGAAATCTTGTCATGTGATCCTTTCAGCTATACACTGGAAATTAACATTTCTTTTTAAAACTTGTCAGTCTCTACAGGGATCATAAGAATCGACTCTCAGTCTGCAGCAACATGATGGAGGGTGTCATCGATAGTGCTATCAGGTGGCACTTACTCAGCAGCAATCTGCTCAAAGATCCTCAGATGGGTTCTTCCAGGACCATTCAGTTCCAGACCTCATTATAGTCTTGGTCCAAATATGGAGAAAAGAGCTGAATTCCAGAGATGAGGTGAGGATGATGGCCCTCAAGGCAGCATTTGACCAGATGTGGTAACAAGGAGTCCTATTAAGCGGAAGTCAATGGAAATCGGGGGAAACTCTGCTGGCTGAAGTCATACCTAGCACAAAGGAAGTTGATTGTGGTTGTTGGAGGCCAATCTTCTCAGCCCCAGGGCATCACTGCAGGAGTTCCTCAGGGTAGATCCAACCCCTTCAGCTGCTTCATCAATGGCCTTCCTTCCACCGTAAGGTCAGAATTGGGGTGTTTGCTGATGATTTCAGAGTGGTCAGAAAGATTCACAACTCGTCATATAGTGTACAGTCCATGCCTGCATGTAAATGCCAAATAACATTTGTGCTACACCAGAGCCTAGCAATGACCATCTCCAACAAGAGAGAATCTGACAACCCCCTTCAATATTCAACAATATTATGATCACTGAACCCCACCATCCATATTCTTTGTGTTATTGTTTACCAGAAACTTAACTGGACCAGCCACATAAATAACGTTAACTTAACTTGAGTATTCTGAAAAAAAGTCTCTCTTTTTTCAGCAAAATTGTCACTAAAAGAGCTGGCTAGAGACCTAGAGTTTGCAGTGAGTAACTCAGCCCCTGACTATCCAAAATCTGTCGGGCATCTACAAGTCAAAGATGTGAGTGTGATGGAATACTCTGCACTCTTGATGAGTATGGCTCCAACAACACTCAGGACACTCAACAGCTTCCAAGACAAAGCAGCTCACTTGATGGGGTCCACCACCTTAAACATTCACTCCCTCACCTCCAGTGCATAGTGACAGGAATATGCACCAACGACAAAACACACTGCAGTAATTTGCCAAACCTCCTTCGAAAGGCCCTTCCAAAACTCTGACGTCCACTACCTAGGAAAATAACGGTAGCAGACACATGGAAATACCACCACCTGCAAGTTCCTCTCCAAGACACACATCATCTTGACTTGGAACTAACTCACCCTTCCTTCAGGGTCACGGGGTCACAATCCTGAGTCTTCCTCCCTAGGTCCAAGGCAGCTGCTTGCCACAACTTTCTCAAGGGCAATTAAGAATGGGCATTAAATGCTAGCCTTACTAGTAATGTTCAAATACCAATTACAAATAAAAAAGAATTAAAATGTATTTGAAATAAACCAGAGATGACTTATTTTTCCCTCAATATATACTAGATCAAGATATGAAATTATGCACATCAGGAATTGTAGCAGAATAGGGTACAGTCTACTGAACTAGCACATTGCACTAGCTACTCAGGGTAACATGGAAATTGTGTCACATGATCAGTTTCATATCCTACCAAAGTATCACATGGCTTTTGCTGAAAATAGTTTCTCAATGTGTTTGTATTCCCCAACCCCAGTCAAAATCCATTTCTCCATTTAATGCTTGTTTTCCCTTCAGCATTGACGGAGTAGTGTTGCTTCAAATCACCAATTACATTTAGTGCTTTGTGCAATACAACTTAATCAGTCACTTAAATGTGACACAGGGCAGACTTACAGATGTTTCAATCTGATGAGAGCCCAATATCTTAGATTCTTCCAAAAGCAGTCAAGTCAATTCAGGATTTTTTCATTTGAAAATGTCTTTCATGGAAGTACAGTGACAGCAAAATAGTGGATGCTCTAGAAAAATTATTATTAACAGGGTGTTATCTGATGAGGAGACTTTTCACAAGAAGAGCATTTTGCACAAGTCAGTGCTTCATTGCACTAGTCACTGTCACAAAGATACCAATGACAGGGCATTGGATTAGAATCTACATATATCAGGACTGCAGTTAAGTTTCTGAAGCTGTAGGCTATTGGACCAGGAACAGCTATTCCCTTTCCTCTACCCTATCCACTTCATCCAGCTACGTGATCTTCAACCAGTCTTAATTTTGCCAAGTTTTAAAACAATCTTGTTTCACCACATAAATTCCAGAAAAAACTCTCCAAAATAAAGCAAAACAGGAAAAACAGAACATACACTCCTCCCCTTTAAGAAACCTCCCCCCCCCCACCCCACAACGTCTGCCATTAAAAAGGCATATAACAATGAAAGCTGAAGAATTTCAGCTGCTCACTGATTCTTTGTTCCCTGGTCCCCTTGTAGTTTGCTAGCACACCCACATTATCTCAATCTCAGAATTACCATTTGGCCCATCAAATGAGAATTCACTTAGTACCATTCTCCCACCTTCTCCTCATAACCCTTCACATTCTTCCTTTTTAGATAACTGTTTAACTCTCTTTTGAATGTTGTGATTGAACCTGCCTCCACCATACCCTCAGGCAGCGCATTCTAGACCTAACCACTCATCGCATGAAAAAGTTTTTCCTCATGTTGCTTATGCTTTTTTTTAACCAATTACTTTAAATCTGTGCCCTCTTATTCTCAATCCTTTCATGAGTGGGAACAGTTTCTCCCTATCTACTCTGTCCAGACCCCTCATGATTTTGAAACCCTCTATCAAATCTCCTCTCAACCTTCCTTTCTCCAAGCAAAACTATCCTAACTTCTCCAATCTATCTTCATAACTGAAGTTCCTCATCCCTGGACCCATTCTGGTGAATCTTTTCTGCACTTTCTCCAATGCCTTCACATCCTTCCTAAAGTGCGACACCCAGAACTGGACACAATAATCCAGCTGAGACCAAACTAGTGACTTATACAAGTTCAACATAACCTCCTTGTTCCTGTACTTCATGCCCCTATTAACAAAGCCTAGGATATTGTATGCTTTATTATGTGCTCCCAACCTGTCCTGCCACCTTCAATAACTTATGCAAATATACACCCAGGTCCATCTGCTCCTGCACCCCTTTAAGAATTGAGCACTCTATTTTATATTGTCTCTCCATGTTCTTCCTACCAAAATGAATCACTTATCTGCACATGGGCAGTACTGAAGTGTAATGTGTCCAAATTCCCATTATTTGCTCCCAGCATTCAACTCTAAACCAGGAGCGGTGAAGACCAGAAAAAGCATCCCTCCTCTCCAGCTTTACATTTTGGGAATAAACTACCATCATGAATATGTGGCTGCCTCAGCTCCAGCTAAGCTTACCCGGCAAGTGTCGAGGCCAGAAATGTAAGTTGGTACAGTACTAAATCTGGCACGTAAACACTCACAAGTCTGTTTTAGTGGGATGATGAAGGGGATCTTTTGTTGCATTATTTAGGCAGGACAGGAAATGGAACAGCCTAGCATTTTGTGCCACTGAGTCAGAATGCTGCACTTCCATGCCTATGTTAAGCGTAGACCAGAATAAAGCGACCAGTACTCCGCTCTATCAATGTACCCATATCAAGTATAAAAGAGTACCTCATATTGCACATATTGCCATTTCTCAGACCAAATATCCTTTTGAGCTTTTGAAGGATGTCAAACTGGTGCCAAATTATGAGCACTTAAGACATCTCATGCCCACTATGAACTTTGCTAAAGCTTTCCCAATTCATTTCACTTAGGATCTTTATGGGTGGCAGAGTGAAGAAACTTGCATTCCATCAATATAAGATAGTCACCAAGAAATCAAATAGGGAACTTAGAAGGAACCTTTTTACCCAGATGGCAATGGGAATGTGGAATTCACTATTACAGGGAGGAGTTGAGACAAATGCAATGGATGCATTCAGTTCTGCTGAAGGGTCATGAGGACTCGAAACATCAACTCTTTTCTTCTCCGCCGATGCTGCCAGACCTGCTGAGTTTTTCCAGGTAATTCTGTTTTTGTTTTGGATTTCCAGCATCCGCAGATTTTTGTTTTTATGCATCCAAGAGGAAGCTAATTAATAGAGGCCTATGCTGAAAAGAGTTTGATGAGGAAGGGTTGGAGGAGGCTTAAGTGCCTGACATGAACTGGTTGGGCTGAGTGGCCAATTTCTGTGCTGTACACTCTATATAATCATTCACTGGTTTCAAAAGCATGTTCAGAGGCGAAAGGAAAATGTACCAAATCCACCACAATACCATATGGAGACATGGATGCCATGCATTCACAGTCAATAGTATCTCTTCACTGTAGCTGAAACTGTATCAATATTACACCTTTAATCCTGTCATTGTTCTGGAAAATTGAATTCTTTTGTCAATATCCAAGGTATTGTTGTGATGCTCCTGCCCCAATTTCTAATTTTTGGACCATGATTGTCATGATGTATAAAGCTACAATGGAAGGAGGAAATCAGACAGTGCAAATCTCTGAGCTTTTAATATATCATGAAATAAAAATTGAATTCAGAAAACTACACAGCAGGTCACTTATGGCTACACAAGAAAGGTAAGTTATGATTTCCGGTGGGTTCATTCAACAGAACTATTTGATTGATTTGCAGATGGCCTAGCCCTCTCTTTTACTCACTGATATATTGGGTGTATTCAGAATTTCTGTTCCACTTCTGATAACCAGCATTGGCTGTTTTTATTTGATCTCATATGGTGGCCTGATTTTTAAAAATTCGTTCATGGGGTGTGGGCTTGCTGGCTGGGCCAGCATTTATTTCCCATCCCCAGTTGCCCTCGAGAAGGTGGTGGTGAGCCACCTTCTTGAACCGCTGCAGGCCATGTGGTGTAGGTACACCCATGGTGCTGTTAGGGAGGGAGTTCCAGGATTTTGAGCTAGCAACAGTGAAGGAAAGACAATATATTTCCAAGTCAGAAAGGTGCTCTCTATGGAGCCTTGGTGAATTCCTGCAGTGCATCTTGTAGATGGTACACATTGCTGCTATTGTGTGTCAGTGGTGGAGGGAGCGAATGTTTGTGGATGTGGTGCCAGTCAAGTGGTCTGGTCTGTTTTGTCCTGGATGGTGGCAAACTTCTTGAGTGTTGTGTGAGCTGCACTCATCCAGGCAAGTGGGGAGTATTCCATCACATTCCTGATGTGTGCCTTGTAGCTGGTGCACAGGCTTTGTGGAGCCAGGAGGGGAGTTATTCATCGCATGATTCCTAGCTTCTGACCTGCTCTTGTAGCCACAGTATTTATATGGCTAGTCCAGTTCAGTTTCTGGTCAATGGTAACCCCCAGGATGTTGTTAGTGGGGGATTCAGTGATGGTAATGCCATTGAACATCAAGGGGCGATAGTTGGATTCTCACTTGTCGGAGATGGTCATTGCCTGACACTTGTGTGGCGCAAATGTTACTTGCCACTTGTCAGCCCAAGCCTGGATATTGTCCAGGACTTGCTGCATTTGGACATGGACTGCTTCAGAATCAGAGGAGTCACGAATGGTGTTGAACATCACTCAATCATTAGCAAACATCTCCGGTTCTGACCTTTTGATAGAAGGAAGGTCATCGTTGAAGCAGAAGATGGTTGGGCCGAGGACACTACCCTGAGGAACTTGCAGTGATGTCCTGGAGCTGAGATGACTGACCTCCAACAACCACAACCATATTCCTTTGTCCTAGGTATGACTCCAACCACTGGAGAGTTTTCCCCCTGATTCCCATTGGCTCCAGTTTTGCTAGGGTTCATTGATGCCACACCCGGTCAAATGCTGCCTTGATATCAAGGGCAATCATTCTCACTTCACCTCAGGAGTTCAGCTCCTTTGTCCATGTTTGAACCAAGGCTGTAATGAGGTCAGAGCTGAGTAGCCCTGACAGAACCCAAGCTGGGCATCAGTCAGCAAGTTATTGCTAAGCAAGTGCAGCTTGATAGCACTGTTGATGACCCCTTCCATTACTATACTGATGATTGAGAGTAGACTGATGGGGTGGTAGTTGGCCAGGTTGGATTTGTCCTGCTTTGTGTGTACAGGACATATCTGGGCATTTTTACACATAGCCGGGTAGATGCCAGTGTTGTAGCTGTACTGGAACAGCTTGGCTAATGGCACGGCCAGTTCTGGAGCACAAGTCTGCAGTACTATTGCTGGAATATTGTCAGGGCCCATAGCCTTTGCGGTATCCAGTGTCATCAGCCATTTCTTGATATCACATGGAGTGAATTGAATTGGCTGTGATGCTGGGGACTTCCGGGGGTGGCCAAGATGGATCGTCCACTCGGCCCTTTTGGCTGAAGATTGTAGCAAATGCTTCAGCCTTATCTTTTCCACTGATGTGCTGGGCTCCTCCATAATTGAGGATGAGGATATTTGTAGAGCCTTTCCTCCAGTGAGTTGTTTAACTGTCCACCACTATTCACAACTGGTTGTGGCAGGACTACAGAGCTTAGATCTGATCATTGGTTGTGGGATCGCTTAGCCCTGTCTATCACTTGCTGCTTATGCTGTTTGGCATGCAAGTAAGCCTATGTTATAGCTTCACCAGGTTGACACCTCTTTTTTAGGTATGCCTGGTGATGCTCCTGGCATGCTCCCCTGCACTCTACATTGAACCAGGGTTGACCCCCAGCTCGATGGTAATGATAGAGTGGAGGATATGCTGGGCCATGAGGTTACAGATTGTGTTTGCTGTCGCTGATGGCCCACAGTGCCTCATCGATGCCCAGTCTTGAGTTGCTAGATCTGTTCGAAATCTATCCCATTTAGCATGGTGCTGGTGCCACACAACACGATAGAGAGTATCCTCAATGTGAAGGTGGGACTTCGTCTCCACAATGACTGTGCGGTGGTCACTCATACCGATACTATCATGGACAGATGCATCTGTGGAAGGTAGGTTGGTGAGGATGACATCAAGTATGTTTTTCCCTCTTGTTGGTTCCCTCACCACCTGCCGCAGACCCAGTCTAGCAGCTTTAGCCTTTAGGACTTGGCCAGCTCAGTCAGTAGTGGTGCTACCAAGCCACTCTTGGTGATGAACATGGAAGTCCTCCACCCAGAATACATTCTGTGCCCTTGCCACCCTCAATGCTTCCTCCAAGTGATGTTCAGCATGGAGGAGCACTGATTCATCAGCTGAGGGAGGGCGGTACATGGTAATCAGCAGGAGGTTTTCTTGCCCTGATGCCATGAGACTTCATGGGGTCCGGAGTCGATGATGAGGACTTCCACGGCAAACTCCCTCTCGATGCTATACCACTGTGCTGGACCTGCCCTGCCAGTGGGACAGGACATGCCCAGGGATGGTGATGACGATGTCTGGGACATTATCTATAAGGTATGATTCAGTGAAGATGACTATGTCAAGCTGTTGCTTGACTAGTCTGTGAGACAGCTCTCCCAATTTTGGCACTAGCCCCCAGTTGTTGCTAAGGAGCACTTTGCAGGGTTGACAGGGCTGAGAGTGCCGTTGTTGTTTCCGGTGCTTACGTCAATGCCTGGTGGTTCGTCCGGTTTCGTTCCTTTATTTGTGACTTTGTAGCAGCTTGTTGCAATTGAATGGCTTGCTAGGCCATTTCAGAGAGCATTTAATAGTCAACCACATTGCTGTGGGTCTGGAGTCACATGTAGGCCAGGCCAGATAAGGACAACAGATTTCCTCCCCTAAAGGATATTAGTGAACCAGATGGGTTTTTACAACAATGAACAATGATTTCATGGTCATCATTAGACTTTTAATTCCAGATTTTTATTGAATTCAAATTCCACCATCTGCCATGGTGGGATTCGAACCCAGGTCCCCAGAGCATTACCCTGGGTCTCTGGATTACTAGTATTGCCACAAAAGTAAATTGATATGTATGAAGTTCACATATAACAGAGCAGTCGTGGTCTGTTATAACTCAACACTTGCATGATGTTTAAAGCAACTGTTACACTTTAAAAAAAAATTCTCCATAATTTTGTTCATGCAAGTCAATTGCAGCTGTCCAAATAAATAGAATCTATTTCACGGGTAGTTGCTGATTTCCAGTTATTTCGGTCATGGGACACCTCCTTGCTTGCTGAGTTATGGTTATTCACAATCATGAAATTGTCCTTATACTTAAACAGCATCCCCACCCCTCCCCATAATATGCACCACCACTCTGTCCAAGAGTTTATTCAGTATACAAATGCAGTAAACACCTATAGAATTAATTCCCACACTGAAAATTTCTGAATCATATCATTTGAAACATCCTTACATACTACCATGACACAAACTCCATTCCCCACCCACATACAGCTAACAGTTAAGCACTGACAACAATCACACACTAATCAGCCACAAGGTGTGTGTCACACTGCGAGGAATTCCCAGAGCAGAAATATCAGCTGCAAATCCCTTTCCTGGAGTCTCCAATCACTAACATTACACTGTAGTACACACCCATCTGTCTTGAACTGGGATTTCTAACAAAGCTTTATTGTTGAAGGCAGATTCCATGCATGTATGATATCAGCTCAGTTAAACAGTTTGCTTTGTGTCACTTTTGTAAGGAAATAATCAAGCAGCTGTTTACTACTCCTTACAAAACTGCACCACACCATGTCTATAATTTCTGTACTAAATATACGACAGATGAATCCACTAAAGTGAATGCTTAATAACCATGTGTATTCCTGTTTAGCAAATATTGTTTAAAATTAGAGGGCTATATATCTACAACACGTACTAAACCCGTCAGCCTTGCCGGATATGCTAACATAAATGGGGTTTTGTCAGTAGATGACTACATGCTTTCTGAGAAGGGCCACATTGATGTAAGAATTGAAGCCAATTTTATATTACAAAACTGCACCAATAAGCCATAGTTATACAATACCCTTGGCTCCCAATGGTATGGAATTCTCTCTATTCAGATTGCAAAGTGAGTTCCACAGCACCAGATGACAAGTATTCACAAATGTCTGTTTGAGATTTGAGAGTTTAATTTCTAGTCCTTCCTGGACACCATATCTGATTTTTGACAGAAGCTTTTTTTATTCTTCCTTGGGATCTGAACGCATCGGCAAGGCCAGCATTTATTGCCCATCCCGAATTGCCCTTAAGTTGTCCATGTAGGTCAGCGATCTCTAGTCTTGAGACACTTTTAGTGGGCCATGGCACACCTAGATGCAGCCATAGGACTGTTACTGAAACTAAGGTTGCTATCAGCAAAAGCACTCAGAGATAAATGGGGCATGCTCCATGTCTTAATGGTCATAGGTCTGACTCAGAGGGGGTTCCTGTTATCTCTAGCTTTCCAGCCACATGCCTTATCCATTTACCTTTAAAATCATGAAGGTGATCACTGGGATCGGCAGGAATATGGTAAAGTTCTCCATGTTGAACCAGAACATAACTAAGGGTCAATTATAAAGCAGAGAGCTACATGTCACTCATATACTAAGTAAAATATTAAAAGAGAAAGATTCCTGGTGTGGCAAGGAATACTTTGGGACCAAGGCAAGATGGAAGTGAAAGCATCTGAATCAGAGCTAACGTACAGGACAATCTTCCAAACTAAATAGGGTTTATTTTCTCATTCCTGACCTGTGTAACACTAGTTCTTCTTAAAAGTACTTCAGTGCTCAATTTGGTCACCAAGTGTGGAACCTTATAGGAAGTGTAGCTTCTTGGTCTGGGACTGTAAAGAAAAAACATCTCTGTTCCACCCAAGTATCGTATTCAATAAAGCAGTACTATGTCATTATGATTCTGTACTGTCTCCATCCCATCTTTTGGTCAACAGAGAATTAGCTGGCAACATTACTGTAAGAGTATCCGCCAAAGATATGTTTTGTTTGCTCTTGAAAGGGCCAATAACCTTGCAAGAAAAGTGTTTGAAGTCTTCTCCTATGTTTGATAACAATTATAACATCGTAATTGCATTGTGAAGACACTATTTTGTCATGTTCATGTAGTGTCACTATAATAAAAACTTTAATGAACTCTTGTTCTTCCTCTTCTGGGACCACAGCAGCTTTACTGGTTTACTATTAAAGCAAAATTACCAATTCTCACGTCAGCATTAATGGTCCTTGGTTCAGTAGAGTGGAAATCCATAAAATATGCCTTTCATAATCTCAATCTCTGTTACCTGAAGGAAAAATAAATCAAATCTACTTTTTTGAGTAATTGGTAGGTTTTGAAAACAGTAAATTTCATTTTGTGATTACTGGTGCTTCCTGAAAGATAGGGTGGAATTTTCCCATCCCACCTGTGGCGGGTTTCATGGTGGGCGGGAGCAGAGAATCCAGGGGAAGGCAAAACAGCTTGCAACCCTTGCGATGGTGAGTTCATGGCGGGTCAGTTATCCCGCAAGTCTAGTGACATGAACACCATTTGCATTCATTAACATCTCATGAATGCTCATTAAAAACAGCTGCTTGCCGGAATCTTGCCAGGCCTTCCAATCTTGCCAACGGGGAATTGCATCGGCCTCAAACCCGTTTGAAAAGGGGTGGCATGCATAAGTCGGAACTCAGTTTGCTGGTACCTTCGAGGTGAGTGAAACATACGTAGCCTACCTGCCATTGCGCTGTGTTGGTTTTATTGCAATGAACACCTCGCTGCTGGGGCTGTAGGGTTGGTCTGCTCCTGCTCTTTGCCTACATTGTCCCGAGGAACACCACTGTGCTGTGTTACTCATGCAGGTCTCCACTTTAAGAAACTACACTTCGATAGGGGGCGGGCCGTGAGGTGAGGGTGGGGTTGATGAACACGAGGGGGCAACAGGGAGGGAAGGTTGTAGAATGGCAGTGAGGGGGAAGGGCGAACACGAGGGGCATCTTTCTGGGATCACCCTCTAACTTCTTCTTGCCGCAGAAGTGAACAGGAGTCTGGTTTTCCTTGCGACGAAAGCCACTGAAAGCCAATGGCTTCATTAGTGCTGTTAAAGGGCTACTCAGAACTCAGTGGCTTCAGATCACAGTCGCTACATCTCAAGAGTAACTGAATTTGTGAATGCAGGCAATAGTGAAGGAGGCACAGCTGTATCATATATGGCATTCCATCAATGAAGGCCAGTCACATGTTCACCAGATTTAACACTCCTAATAGGACAAAGGGCATCAATTCATTGGTCATTAATATGCCACATCAGAGATTGGAGCACAGAGCTAGGCTGGGTCACTCACCTCAATTAAACTTCAGCATCTCACGCAGGGCTTAAGATGTTACGTAGCTGCAATGTCATTTTGGTCACCTCAGTGTGTGTGCTAGTGTCTCAGAGGCAAGGCGGCATCACCCACCATGCAAGTAGGGCAGGAAAAACTATGGACTCTTACAGTTTCCAACTGTGTCATCTTCTGAGCTTCACTTTCTTGCCTCTTGAATCATTAATGTCTTCAACGTGTCAACCCGCAACCCAAAAGTGACATCAATTTTTCTTAACTTCCCTAATTCTACTGCTATGCCTGGGTGCAGCCCCAAAATCTGCAACAGTGGTGGAGGCAGCCTGTTGACGATTATGTCCTGATGTCTGTAATGATCTTGATGGACATATTCTGGTGGCCTGAGGTCTGGAGGGACCCAGCCTGATAAGGGTCACCTGATCTAGGGCAGAAGCGCCCTCGGCGGCCTGAGAAACTGGAGTGGATGGGGGTCACAGGCAGAGGGGCTGTGAGCGGCTCTACTCTCTTGAAGTGTCCTGAGAGGAGGTTCGGGATGGCCGGCTGACGTTTATCCTCCCTGTGGGTGCTCAGCTCCCGCCCTGACTCCTGCAGGAGATGGTTCACATGTAGGGAGGTCAAGGTGCCTCGTTCCCATGTCATTTACATCTTGATGGTGCCCATCAGGATGTGTGGCCATGGAGTGCAGGGCCAAGTGCAAATCTGGCAAGACCTGCTGGACCAAGGTCTCCATGGTGGTTGCCAGCCTTCTGATGGTGACCTCGAGGCACTTGCATGTCAGAGCCACGACGTCAGACTGAACACGGATGGACTCCTCCATCGTTTGCTCTAACCTACTGAATGACTGTTGAATCTCTGCCTGATGTTCCACCGCCTGTCACTGCATCCCCAGCATTGAGTTGGCGGCCGCTTCCAGAGGTTCATCAACTGACTCGAACTGAGCGGATGGCTGGCCTCTAGAGTGCCTGAGACCTGAGCTGTCTCTGCCTCTGGCTGCAGCGGGGACGTGTCAGTGAGGTGCTCTCCAGAAGGTGAGCCCGAGCCTAATCTACAGCTGTGCCCCACTGACGTGTGTCTCTGACCTGGTGGAGGGTACGTTTAAGCATAATGGTGGTTCTTCTGGAGTTCCATCTTCAGATGGAATCTGGGGCTTGCACTGGTGCTGGGCTGGCTTGGGGGCCTAGGTCTGCTGGTGCCTAGAAAATAGAGTTTCAGTTAATGAGCATAAGCTAGATAAGACTGCATATGACTCACTGTGATTGTTAGGATTTGATGAAGTGATGGAGCTGTGATCCATACTAGGTTGCTGGGAGAAGCCAATCTCCCCTTCCCCACAGGAGTGATTCCTGATCTCCTCAGCCAGCTCAGCTGCAGCCCCCTCAAACTCACTGAGGGCAATGAAGTTGGCCATCCCTCTCCTAGTCTGCGCTCTGTTACGGCTGTTGTGCACCAGCTTGGCCTGTATGAAGAAGAAAGAAAGGCATTTGATGAGAAGGGATGAAGCAGAGGTTGGGTGAGATGCATGTCTCCGTGTGTTGTGAGCCCTCCCCAGAAGGGCCAGAGGATAGAGTGTGAGCAACATGATAGATGGGTGGTGGTGATGTGAAAGCCTCGGTGAGAGAATGAGTGTTAATATGTGTCCTCCGCTAATAGTTGCGTGAGATGAGAGTAACCATTTGAGTGCATGATGCCATGATGAGATTTTAATATTGGAGGGAGTTGAAGGATGACTTGCCCTGGCGCATCAAGTGAGATAATTCTTCCTCTTCCTGCACTGGATGGCGTTTTGGATGCAGCAACCACCTGTGCTGATCTGCCATGACCTCCAAGCCTTGTGCTCCCTGAAGCCATCCCTGGGATAGAGCACTTGTCCGTGTTCCTTCACCCCTCTGATCAAGGCATGGAGGGTCTGGTGTGTGAAGCGGGATGCTGCCTTCTTCTTGAGGCTCTTGGCCTTCTTTTTCTTGTTGCAAGACATCTCTGGTGGGCTGAAGAGAGTGAGGTTGTGTGTTGGACTGGCTTGCAAATATGGCACCCGCACCTTCAAACCTACCAGCTGATGGCGGGCAGACAAATCAGCTCCCGACCCTCCAGATAATTCAGAGCGATACACACCTTTGCATAATTAATGACCCTCCAAGCACAGAATTGGGCACGAGGTCCTGACATTCTGGCTAGTGAAGTGGGCACTGTGAAAACAGCCTGCCACCGCACTTAGTCTCATTAATGGAAAGTTATAGTTTTGGCGTTTTCTGCAAGTTCAGATCCGTATGCAGTTCAAATGTCTGCCTTTATAAAGAGACTACTTGAATTCACTGTGAATTGGCCAACTACGAATCAACATATTTATTAATCAATATTCCAACTTTTGGGTGGATAATCAGAAGGTAGTTTAGTTCACAATTTAGGTAGCAAGATCAAGAATTTGTTACTATTTATCAAGAATTTTCCCAGATCTAGTTGATAAGCCAGCCATAAGAATTTATTGAAAAACAAAAGGGCTGCTGCAATTTACCCATGTGGGCAAATGGTAATTTTTGTTTAACTGATTTTGCACATCCATTATGTACTCAAGAAAATCAAGGCAGACTTTTATTGACTCGAAAAAGTCAGCAATGGAGTATTGACCACATTTACTGACTGCATCCATTTTATAAAAAAATGGAAAATTATTAAATAACCTAACACAATCCACATCATGCCAACAGCTCTGGTGCTTCCCTAACTGATTGTAGTACCTGGTCCAAATCCTTTTTTTCAGATTGAATCAAATTATTGCCACTAAACTTTGCCTTGCTCACACTCTTCTAGTTTCTGGCCACAGCAAGACATGACTTGAGATCTTTCAGACACAATATCAGAATGATTAATAAAACCCACACGCTCTCATGACTTCAAAATAAATACCTTTGAAGTTGTCTTTTTGATACTCTTTGAAAACGCTTTTATTATAAGACTAAAATAGAAAGGGGGTACTTTAAGTAAATATTTTGCCACTAAATTCTGATTTAAAAGACTAATTGCCATACCTGCCAAGTCTAGACAGCTACAGGTAGGACACATTCATAGTATCCTCAGTCAACTAATTAACAGCTATGCTGGAAATGTGACACTGTATTTAGTAAAGGTCTCATTGTCTGTGTCCTCAACTACAGGAACCAGGTACCATAGCAACAACAAACATCAAAAATCAGTGGTTACTATCATGAACTTAGTAATTGGTTTTATTTCAGTCAAAAACAATATCCCTCAAATAATGTATGTCGATCGTTTTCTAATTATGCTTACCTTTATTCTTTAATTCATTTAATGTTTAAGCCAAAAAATATCCTGTTGCTTGCCAAAAGCTCTGACTTTGTGGAGAACAGACAAAGGGAAGAGTATCAAAGGCATTTATCGATCAGAACTGAGACTACTCAGAGCTCTTCCGAATTTACACATCTCTGCATTTGTTTGAACAATCTATGTCGATTCCAGGTAAATGCAAAAATGTCAGGTGGCTTGGTATCAGGTTAACTCACTGTTACAATCTCTGAGTTTCTTTTGAGGGATCACAATATCTCCATTTATTGTTTTCTCCCCTACTTTGTTAGCCTATTTGGGAACAGGAACGCACTGTACAGGAAATTCAAATGATAAGCTCAGGGCCTAGTACTTCAGGCCTTTCCTCATAGTCAGTTGCAGAAGTGCACTGACAAAGGCCTGAAAGCAGGTTGCCTATCTGCCCACTTGGCTTTGCTATACATCGAGCTCCTGAAGCAAAAAAGCAGTTTTCAGTTAAAACTAAGAACCGTAAGCTATAATTGTTTGAACAGCACCACCCAAATTGGGCTTTGATGTGGTAGATTCATGCATTGTAGAATCCTGGGGTGGGTAGCCTGCACAGTGCTTTCATTACCTCAAGTGTATAAATCATTGTGGGTGGAGAATTCACATGGAACATACAATGGGGTTTCACAGACATTTCATTGAAGCTGGGCTCCAGTGATTAATGCAATGCAGTATCATCAAAGAGGCTGAGATATGTATTTCTTGAAGAGAAGTGGTATGTAAACTGACAAAACATCACAAAAAAAGAGGGACTATTGAATGCAACTTTTAAGAGTAGAAATTCAGAATAACTACAGAAACATTTTAAACTGCTATCTATAGATTTACAAAAATAAAAACAAAAAGACTGCGGATGCTGGAAATCCAAAACAAAAACAAAAACAGAATTACCTAGAAAAACTCAGCAGGTCTGGCAGCATCGACGGAGAAGAAAAGAGTTGACGTTTCGAGTTCTCATGACCCTTTGACAGAACTTGAGTTCGAGTCCAAAAAAGAGTTGAAATATAAGCTGGTTTAAGGTGTGTGTGTGGGGGGCGGAGAGAGAGAGAGGTGGAGTGGGGGTGTGGTTGTAGGGACAAACAAGCAGTGATAGAAGCAGATCATCAAAAGAAGTCAACAACAATAATACAAAAGAACACATAGGTGTTAAAGTTAAAGTTGGTGATATTATCTAAACGAATGTGCTAATTAAGCATGGATGGTAGGGCACTCAAGGTATAGCTCTAGTGGGGGTGGGGAGAGCATAAAAGATGTAAAAAATAAGTAAATACATAAATAATTTTTTTTTTCTTTTTATAATGGAAATAGGTGGGAAAAGGAAAATCTATATAATTTATTGGAAAAAAAAAGAAAAGGAAGGGGGAAACAGAAAGGGGGTGGGGATGGGGGAGGGAGCTCACGACCTAAAGTTGTTGAATTCAATATTCAGTCCGGATGGCTGTAAAGTGCCTAGTCGGAAGATGAGGTGTTGTTCCTCCAGTTTGCGTTGGGCTTCACTGGAACAATGCAGCAAGCCAAGGACAGACACGTGGGCAAGAGAGCAGGGTGGAGTGTTAAAATGGCAAGCGACAGGGAGGTTTGGGTCATTCTTACGGACAGACCGCAGGTGTTCTGCAAAGCGGTCACCCAGTTTACGTTTGGTCTCTCCAATGTAGAGGACACCACATTGGGAGCAACGAATGCAGTAGACTAAGTTGGGGGAAATGCAAGTGAAATGCTGCTTCACTTGAAAGGAGTGTTTGGGTCCTTGGACGGTGAGGAGAGAGGAAGTGAAGGGGCAGGTATTGCATCTTTTGCGTGGGCATGGGGTGGTGCCATAGGAGGGGGTTGAGGAGTAGGGGGTGATGGAGGAGTGGACCAGGGTGACCCGGAGGGAGCGATCCCTACGGAATGCCGATAGTGGGGTGAAGGGAAGATGTGTTTGGTGGTGGCATCATGCTGGAGTTGGCTGAAATGGCGGAGGATGATCCTTTGAAAGCGGAGGCTGGTGGGGTGATAAGTGAGGACAAGGGGGACCCTATCATGTTTCTGGGAGAGACGAGAAGGCGTGAGGGCGGATGCGCGGGAGATGGGCCGGACACGGTTGAGGGCCCTGTCAATGACCGTGGGTGGAAAACCTCGGTTAAGGACGAAGGAGGACATGTCAGAGGAACTGTTTTTGAGGGTAGCATCATCGGAACAGATGCGACGGAGGCGAAGGAACTGAGAGAATGGGATGGAGTCCTTACAGGAAGTGGGGTGTGAGGAGCTGTAGTCGAGATAGCTGTGGGAGTCGGTGGGTTTGTAATGGATATTGGTGGACAGTCTATCACCAGAGATTGAGACAGAGAGGTCAAGGAAGGGAAGGGAAGTGTCAGAGATGGACCACGTGAAAAAGATGGAGGGGTGGAGATTGGAAGCAAAATTAATAAATTTTTCCAAGTCCCGACGAAAACATGAAGCGGCACTGAAGTAATCATCGATGTACCGGAGAAAGAGTTGTGGAAGGGGGCCGGAGTAGGACTGGAACAAGGAATGTTCCACATACCCCATAAAGAGACAGGCATAGCTGGGGCCCATGCGGGTACCCATAGCCACACCTTTTATTTGGAGGAAGTGAGAGGAGTTGAAGGAGAAATTGTTCAGCGTGAGAACAAGTTCAGCCAGATGGAGGAGAGTAGTGGTGGATGGGGATTGTTCGGGCTTTTTTGGGTAGGAGATAGAAGCGGGCTGTCCGAGGTTGGGCGACTATCAGGTTGGAAGCTGTGGGAGGGAGATCCCCAGAGGAGAATCCCCATCCACCACTACTCTCCTCCGTCTGGCTGAACTTGTTCTCACGCTGAACAATTTCTCCTTCAACTCCTCTCACTTCCTCCAAATAAAAGGTGTGGCTATGGGTACCCGCATGGGCCCCAGCTATGCCTGTCTCTTTATGGGGTATGTGGAACATTCCTTGTTCCAGTCCTACTCCGGCCCCCTTCCACAACTCTTTCTCCGGTACATCGATGATTACTTCGGTGCTGCTTCATGGTCTCTTCGGGACTTGGAAAAATTGATTAATTTTGCTTCCAATCTCCACCCCTCTATCATTTTCACGTGGTCCATCTCTGACACTTCCCTTCCCTTCCTTGACCTCTCTGTCTCAATCTCTGGTGATAGACTGTCCACCAATATCCATTACAAACCCACCGACTCCCACAGCTATCTTGACTACAGCTCCTCACACCCCGCTTCCTGTAAGGACTCCATCCCATTCTCTCAGTTCCTTCGCCTCCGTCGCATCTGTTCCGATGATGCTACCTTCAAAAACAGTTCCTCTGACATGTCCTCCTTCTTCCTTAACCGAGGTTTTCCACCCACGGTCGTTGACAGGGCCCTCAACCGTGTCTGGCCCATCTCCCGCGCATCCGCCCTCACGCCTTCTCCTCCCTCCCAGAAACATGATAGGGTCCCCCTTGTCCTCACTTATCACCCCACCAGCCTCCGCATTCAAAGGATCATCCTCTGCCATTTCCGCCAACTCCAGCATGATGCCACCACCAAACACATCTTCCCTATCGGCATTCCGTAGGGATCGCTCCCTCCGGGTCACCCTGGTCCACTCCTCCATCACCCCCTACTCCTCAACCCCCTCCTATGGCACAACCCCATGCCCACGCAAAAGATGCAATACCTGCCCCTTCACTTCCTCTCTCCTCACCGTCCAAGGACCCAAACACTCCTTTCAAATGAAGCAGCATTTCACTTGCATTTCCCCCAACTTAGTCTACTGCATTCGTTGCTCCCAATGTGGTCTCCTCTACATTGGAGAGACCAAACGTAAACTGGGCGACCGCTTTGCAGAACACCTGCGGTCTGTCCGCAAGAATGACCCAAACCTCCCTGTTGCTTGCCATTTTAACACTCCACCCTGCTCTCTTGCCCACATGTCTGTCCTTGGCTTGCTGCATTGTTCCAGTGAAGCCCAACGCAAACTGGAGGAACAACACCTCATCTTCCGACTAGGCACTTTACAGCCATCCGGACTGAATATTGAATTCAACAACTTTAGGTCATGAGCTCCCTCCCCCATCCCTACCCCCTTTCTGTTTCCCCCTTCCTTTTCTTTTTTTTCCAATAAATTATATAGATTTTCCTTTTCCCACCTATTTCCATTATAAAAAGAGAAAAAGAAAAAAAAAAATTATTTATTTTTTTTTACATCTTTTATGCTCTCCCCACCCCCACTAGAGCTATACCTTGAGTGCCCTACCATCCATTCTTAATTAGCACATTCGTTTAGATAATATCACCAACTTTAACACCTATGTGTTCTTTTGTATTATTGTTGTTGACATCTTTTGATGATCTGCTTCTATCCCTGCTTGTTTGTCCCTACAACCACACCCCCACTCCACCTCTCTCTCTCTCTCCGCCCCCACACACACACACCTTAAACCAGCTTATATTTCAACTCTTTCTTGGACTCGAACTCAAGTTCTGTCGAAGGGTCATGAGGACTCGAAACGTCAACTCTTTTCTTCTCCGTCGATGCTGCCAGACCTGCTGAGTTTTTTCAGGTAATTCTGTTTTTGTATTTATAGATTTACAGTCACTTAACGTGGTGAAGGATTGTGGAATTTGTTTCAAACTATTTAATGTACTTTATGTGTGATTGAAAAAGAAATGTTATAGGATTATTGCATTTTATATTTTAGAAGATTGTACAATGTATTAGAAATAACCTTAAAACTTGAAAATATATATAAAATAATCTTATTATTTTGTAGTAATTGATGCAGTGCATTTGATATCATGCTCAGCTAAGGATCATTTATAAGGTTGATTAATTTAATTTTCCTGGACAAAAGTAACACCTAAGTAATTGGCAAAGGGAAATGTGGTTCATAGTACTGACTTGTGTAGTGGTGTGTCACAAAGTCATTTTGCCTCTACTGACATCTTTTTATTACAAGTGGTGCAAGAGCATACTCCTTGCTGATTTCATATTATTTTCATCTCACTGTGCCAATTCCAATGTTTATTCACAATCCATCATGAAATTAATTCTCTTCTTTGTATGCTTGAGCTTCCCTTAAATGTGTGGCCTCGAATAGTCCTTTGTCTTTGCTCCTCTCCTTCTGATTTTCCACTTTACTCTGGTACTTTTCACTCATCTTATTGTCAGTATCTTGGCTGAGGTCAAGGGCCTGGGTACGAATTTCTCTAACATTTGCTTCTTCATTAGGATATCTCAATAACTGCTTCTTTCACTTCTCACCCTCTCACCAAAATCTGTGAAAGTCCTTCCCTGATATTAAGCTTTTTACCCACATTAATTACAAAGAAGGAAGGTAATTTAGCTCAACTTAATTCATCCAACGAGATAAGTTAAGAACATAAGAAAAAGGAGCTGCAGTAGGCCATGCAGCTCTCTGAACCTGTTCTGCCATTCAACAAGTTCATGGCTGATCATCTACCGCAGCTCCACCTTCCCACGTTATTCCCGTCTCCCGTAATTAGTTCACTTGGATTTTTTGGGTACTCTCTCTTGAACATACTCAACAACTAAGCAGCCATAGTTCTTGGGGATAGAGAATTCTAAAGATTCCCAACCCTCTGGGTGAAGTAATTTCTCCTTGTCTTAGTCTTAAATTGCTGACCCCTTAGTCTGAGACTGTGACCTAAAGTTCTAGATTCCACAGCCAGGGGAAAAATTCTCTCAGCATCTACCCTGTCAAAACCCTTCAGGATTTTGAAATAAAAACAGAAAAAGCTGGAAAAACTCAGCAGGTCTGGCAGCATCTGTGAAGAGAGATACTGAGTTAACCTTTCGTGCCCATATGACTCTTCTTCACAGCAGACTTGAAACGTTAACAGCAGGAAGAGTCCCAGACCAGAGTGGCCCACATTAACCCCTCAATCACTTTGAGGAGTGTGCCATTGCACTGATTGGTGAGGACGTGGACCTTGCCTGCAGCAACGGTGAGGTCGGAGGCAAACACCCATGTGAGGACCCTGCACCACATCATCCCTCTCTCACTGCTCTCTTTCTCCTGCTTCTGACTCTGCTGCCATTCACTAATTTTCAGAGCTCTGCCAAGTGACTGACGCCCTCAGCCAGCCAGTCCTTCATTTCCAGCAAAGAGGACACCTCCTCCATTGAAGAGCTGGAAGTAAGCAGCCTGGAAGACCCATCACAGAGCTTACCTACATCCACCACCAGTGCAGAGACACACACTTCGGTGGGACCTAGATCTAGAGCAGCCTCAGGTTCACAACCTGGTGGTCACTGCATGGACACGTGTCTGCAGCAGGAGGAGGCAGGTATAGCTGAGCTCCCCAGCACTCAGAGGGCTGCTGGGGAAGAGGCATTTGTGAGGTCCAAGTTAGATGACAAGCCTCTGGATGCGGCCTTCCAACTCATCATGGAGAGTCAGCAGAAGGTGGGGGAACATCACGCAGAGCTGTTGGAAGCCCTCAACAGAGTGGTGCGCGAGTCGCAGGAGTGCATCCGCCTGCTCTCTGATGAAGTGGTGCCCACATGTGCACATATGGGGTCTCCATGGGAAAGATGGCGGACACCATTGGAGACCCTGGTCCAGCAGAACACGGAGATGTGTGCAGACCTGCACTCCATCGCTGCAGTCAGGGATGAGCTCCTGCAGTGGCAACATGAGGGGGAAATGGGGCACCTTGACATCCCTCCAGGTGCTCCTTCCCCTCAAGGAGTCTGGCCGGGGCCCTCAGGTACCCAAAGGGAGGAAGAGGAGCAGCTGTACACTCTTGGGTCATCCATTCAGGAATCTCAGAGGCTGTCTGCTCTCTCCAAGTCCCCTTTGCCTGGGACCACCTCAACCTCGTCTTCTGTCACCACAGAGGGAGCATCTGACTCACAGGAAGACAAATCAAGCCAGGCCCTCAGAACCTCGGCTCTCCAGAAAACACACGCTGAAATCATCAGAGGCAATAGGACTAGCCACTGCTTAGGCTGTCTCCACCTCTGCTGTGGATGTCATGGCAGCACCCAGAAGAAGTGATAGGTCTAGAAAATTTAACAAATTGTGATCACAAGTGGTTACACATTTTGTCACTTTATAATCTGAAAATGTATTCACTTTTACAGAATAATGTGTAATGCTGTCTTTCAGCTTCACTGACGGGCTTCATGAACCCTCCCACAGCATGCCCCCCTCCCCCCACTAGTAGTTCAGCTGCACGCAGCTGGACGACAATTGGTTCTGCAGGGTGAAGTAGGACCTCTCAGAGCCTCGTGCAAGCACACTCCCACTCATGTGGAACCTTTATTCATCACACTCATCTTACTGTCCCGAACATTTTCAATACTGCTTGCTGGGCTTCTCTTTCAGTTGCCCATCTGAGCTGACCTGCATCTCCCACACACAGTTTGCACTCCCAGGCAGCACCTGTGCACAAACAACACAAGGCTCTGCTCACTTTCGATTTTGACAACCATGGTCTTGTCAGATTTTTGCTCAACTCTCCTGTCCTTTCCCCTCCCCAAATCACTCATGTCCTCTCCCCCATCACTGCTGGCATCACCTTCCACCTCCCCACCGTCACCTACCAAACCAAATCCTTTTCTTTCCAGGATTCCCAGGATGTCCAGGTGAACATGCACATTCCAGACCTACCCAAAAATCCCTCCCCCACATTGACCTCCCTGACCTCCTCCCTCCCACCCCCAGGGTTCATGTCTGCCTCCAAGTCCCCACCAACCACTCTCGCCATTCCTTCTTTGACGACTGACACACCCTCACCCTCCAACACTTCAGGCTCCATCTGCCCCTCTCATACTTAGCATTCCCTCTACCATGCCCACCCTTAGTTGACTCTACCTTGCATATTCACTTGGACATTCCCCCCCATTACTTCATCCTGCACCGTTACTCCTTCCTCCCCCCAGGCACCTTGCACCCTCTGGATTCCTTCCTCTTCCTAGAGTCCTTCCCTCTTTCCAAACTCCTCCCCCCACACCAAAGTCCTTCCCCCTCTCTGAACTCCTTCCCGTACACCTACTTCCCAACTTGCCACATTCTCCCCCATCACACCCTTCTCCCCGTCTTAACCCAACAGCTTTGCTTCCCCCCACAACTTCATCCGCTCAACACCTTTGCTTCCCCCAACCTCACTTCCGACATCTTCATCCACCCTCTCAGCCTCACGCCGACACTTTTGACCCCTCCTCCCTCCCTCGCCCCAATATCTTCATCCCCTCTTCCCAACATCAACCCCCCAACACGATTTCTCTCTCTATATTAATCCCATCCCTTATCAGACTACCCCTCCTTTTTTTATATTGCCTATCTCTTCTAAAAGTTAGGTATCCTGGAATATTTAGTTTCCAACTTGGTGATTTTGCAACCACATCTCCACAATGGTTATTAGATCAAACCTATTAATTTTCATCTGCTATTAAACCTTCTAATTTGTTATGAATGCCTCACATATTCAGATATAGTACCTTTAGCGTTGACTTCTTTTCTAATTTTCCCTCAAGTGAACTGAGTCATTAATGCCCCATTTTGTTTATTACATTCACTCTCCCTTCCTGGTCCACTCTGCTTACTTTTATCCAAAATGCTGTTCTGCTCTAGAGTCTTCACACTTTCCTTGCTGCTTTTGAATTTACCCTTTCCTGAATCCTCCCAGCACCCTCTTTATTATTTTAAAGCCCTGTCTACTCCCCTAGTTAATCAATTCTCCATGACACTGGTTGATCCCAGTAAGGTTTAAACAAAACCCATCCCAATGGCCTAGGTCTCTCCCTTGTACTGGTGTCAGAGGCCCATGAATCAAAACACAAGACTCCAACATCACTCCTTCAGCCACAAATGTAATCTTCTAATCCGTTTCACATGTTAATCACTCAAAGTGAAGAAGAATTTCCTGATGTTCTAAAATGATTTTTTACTTATTGGAACTTGTGTCCTACTATTCTACTCTTGCAGTTCAATTTAAAGCAATTTTCCAGTTTAACTTCTTCCATACTTCTAAGCATTTTATATACCTCTATAAGATCACTTCCTTGACACCTCCTTTTCAGGTAGAAAAGCCCAATTTCTCTAGCCTTTTCTTGTAATTCAGACCCCTATCAACAACGATCAGCCTTGTGGCTCTTCTTTGCACTGCTTTCAACGCTGAAATTACTTTCATGTGTCAAGACCTGAACAATATGCTGTCTGGCCACAGTCTACTAAATTTTACCATTAATTCCTCTAAATAATATTCTACTGTTCTGATCATGTAGTTAAACATACTATCGGCTTTGTTGATTGCTGTTCTGCATTATTCAGACATGTTTAGTATCAAGGCTATGAAAAAATCTAGGTCTCTTTTGGCTTTTAACACATTCATGGAGTATGTGTGTTATCTTTGTTTCCTTACATTAAATAAATAATATATATATTTATGTACACCTTTTTAAATTTATCTGCATTAAATTTAGTACATCATTGTTCTGCCTATTTACATATTTTAACCAACTCATCTTGTAATTTGGAGCTGTTTTCTGCTTCCACTGCCCCTTTAGTTCTGAATCATGTGAAAATGTGATAACAGCATTGAGTTTCTGAATCCAAATCATTGGTATCAATTAGTACTGGAACCACTCCTGCTTCTAAATCCTGAGGTGCACAATCAGTACTTATCTCTACAGTGACATAACTGCTCGACAAATACTTGTTTTCTACCCTTAAGGTATTCATTGGATTTACCCTGAATTCCCATAGCTTTCAGCTTAATTAATTGCCTGGAACTTTTTATCAAAAGCCTTTTGTAAATAGAGTAAACACAGCAGGCCTTACATAGGATTGCATAGAATATACCAGTATAGAAACAAACCATTTGGCCCAACATGCTGGTGTCTATGCTCCATTCGAGTGTCCTCCCAACCTTCCTCGTTGAACATCATCAGCATGACCCTCTGTTCCCTTTCCCTACATATGCTCATCTACCTTCCCTTTAACTGCATCTATACTATTCATCTCTACCACTCCCTCTGGTAATAAATACTATATTCTTACCACTCTCTGGGTAAGGAAGTTTCTTTTGAAGTCCTTATCGGATTATTGTTGACTATTTCATATTGGCGGCCTCTGGTTCTGCTCTTCAAGTGTAAACACTCTTTCCATGTCTGCTCTATCAAAACCTATCAGAATTTTAAAGATCTATATTAGGTCTGTCTTCATTTTTGAAGAGAAAAACAGCACAGTCTTCTCACCCATTTGTGATAGGTATAACCTCTGATATCAGCCTTGAAAATATGTTTTCCACCCACTCCAGTGCTTCTATACCCTTTTTATAATTCGGCAACCAGAGCACAGTAATCTCTTCCAGATTCTTCTGCTCTTCTCCCCAATTTAAGCTCTTAATTTCCAAGTAACATGTGACCTCCTTAATTTTCTTACTAAAATATTATAACCTCACACACAGCTGTGTTGAAATTAATTTGCCAATTATATGCCCATTCTGAAAGTTCATTAATGCCTTTAAGTAATTTGTTGCAGTACTCCACAGTATTATCCACCAAACTCCCACCATGCCATCTCTTCAATTAGGCATCATCCGCAAATTTAGAAACTGTGTTTTTGATTTCAGATAAATCTAGAATAAAAAGATATACTACATCACCATGATTGAGACTAAGGGATTCATTCTAATTGTGTGATTATGCTACTGAGACAGTATGCATTATCACAGGAAGTGATGCAATGTCTCATGATCTGGCTTTCTCTTGTAGACCTCATGGCAAGGAAGCCACAGTAAGAGATGTTCCAATAAAGTTAAGATATTCCTTACTTCAGCAGACTCTGTGTATATTATGCGTAAGCACAACACGACCAAGAATACTATATAGTGGCAGCGAGTGAAAAAGCAAACATGGAAATGTCTCTGCCATTACCAGAAAGCTTCAAGCAGGTCAGATGTTTCAACCAGGCAGAAGTGTGGCTGAATTGGCACTGAAGATTTACCAGATATTGTACCGTATCAGACCTCACAGTGAGCAGGTCAGTATGCTCTTATACACAATGGGTGGCTGGAAAGATAATATCCTAGTCAGGCAAGGGATCAAAGAAAAAGCTGCACATGATGATGCAATAAAAGTACTTGATGCCTACTTCAATCTGCGAAAGAACACTATTATCAGGTTAAATTTAACAAGCGCACCCAACGACAAGGGGAAAGTACTGATACATTTATCAACAACCTGGACAGACTGGCAGAGAACTGTGTATATGGCAGCTTAAAAGTTGAACTAATCAGCAACAGAATTGTTGTCGGAATCTTGGATAAAGCACTGTCTGACTACTTGCAGTCGAGAGATGATTTCACTTTAACAAAGACAATTTAACTGAACAGACAAGTTGAACTCAGGAAGCAAAATTGATCGATGATTTAGGGTGACAGGGAGAATCATATCCCAAAACCGACTGATTCAGTGCAGAATGTTAAATTTAAAAGCAGACAGGTGGCTTTCCAAAAGCAGGGGAAGAAGGAAGAGCATCCATCAACTGCTTCAGCTAACTGTAATTGGTGTGGCAGGAAAAAGATATAGATAGGAAATTGCCCCGCTAAAGAGGCCTAATGCCAGTTTTGCAGGAAGAAGGGTAGCTTTCAGGCTATGTGTCTCAGCAAGAAGCTGGTACAGAATAAGCAAAATGCAAAGCCTTCAAACGGTGGCAAGATCTGTGAAATGGAAGATATCAATGATATTGAGATGCCTTTCCTTGAAGAGATCTAGGAACTATGGAAGCTACAGGAGTGCTGATACCCTAGTAGAGGGAAACAGGACACACTAAATTAGACAAATGCTGCAATTCCAGCCCCTTCTGATGCTGGACAATGGTTGGAGAAAAGTTCTCCTCAGCCATCATGCAAAAATCTACTCAAACCAGGAGGGCAAGAACTCAAGGTTATAGGAGAACCGAATGCAACCTTCAATATACAGATAAAAATCACTGAAACCTTATGTGATCCTGAGCCAGAGTTGTTCACTCTTAAGCAGCAAAGCCAGTACTGACTTACATCTGGCTTGTAGATTAGAGGAACTGCAAAGCTGAGAAGATCAGCCGAAAAACTTCAGAGTTGAATTTCCACAGTTGTTCACAGCACCAGGAAAGCTGAAGGCAGCATACCTCATCACTCTACATCCTGAAACAGAGCAAATGTGTCTGTTTACACCCAGAAAAGTTCTCCCAACTGTTGCCAAAGGTAAAGGAGGATATTGGCTCTATATTGAAGCATGGGGTTATTGCATCTGTGACAAAACCAACAAGTTGGTGTTCAGGGAAGGTCTCAGTGCTAAAACCCAAAGGATCTATCAGAATTTGTGTAGATCTTACACAGTTGTTGAACAAAGCAGTTGAACATAAAATTCAACCCAATCGGCCCATTTTGTGTTCATGCTGGCTCCTTGCAAGAGTAACTGAGCTAGTCCCACTCTCTTGCCCTTTCCGTAGCTGTACAATGTTTTTTCCCCCCCAATTGAAACAATTATCTAATTCCCTTTTGAAAGACACGATTGACTCTTCTGCCACCACTTTCAGGCAGTGCATCAAAAATTTTTCATGTAAGTTTTGGTTCTTTTGCCTTTCGCCTTACATAGGTGTCTCCTGGTTCTTAACCCTTCCACCTGTGGGAAGAGTTTCTCCCTATTCACTCACTCCAGACCTAACATGACTTTGAAAAGCTTTATCAAAACTCCTCCCAACCTTCTCTTCTCTATGGAGAACAATCAGTTTCTCCAACCTATCCACGTAGCTAAATTTCCTGACTCTAGAACCAATCTTGTAAATCATTTCTGCACCCTCTCTAATGCCATCAATATCCTTCCTAAAGTGTGGTGGACACAATCTTCCAGTTGACGCTGAAGCAGTGCTCCTGCTTTGATACTCTATGCTCCCATTTATAAAGCCCATGATCCCTTATGCCTTATTAACCACTTTTTCCGTCAACTCTGCCACCTTCAACAATTTTTCCACACATACCGACCCAGGTCAGTCTGCTCCTGCATCCCCTTTAGAATTATATCCTTTAGTTTGTATTTCAACCCCTTGTCCTTCCTCCCAAAATGAATTGCTTCACATTTCTTGGTATTAAATTCCATCTGCCACATGTCTGCCCATTCTATCAGCCTATGTCCTCTTGAAGTCTATCGCCATACATCCAAGTTTTGTGTCACCTGCAAATTTTGAAATTGTGCCCTGCACACCCAAGTCTAGATCATTAATGTATATCAGGAAAAGCAATGGGTCCAGTATCATTCCCATGGGGAACTCCACAGTATACCTTCCTGCAGTTTGGAAAGCATCTGTTTAGCACAACAAAAACAGAATTACCTGGAAAAACTCAGCAGGTCTGGCAGCATCGGCGGAGAAGAAAAGAGTTGATGTTTTGAGTCCTCATGACCCTTCAACAGAACTGGTAACGGAAATCTTGTCGCAGAGAGGAACAGAACTTCAAGGTAGGCATTCCCTAAAGAGGAGTGGCAGTCAATTAAACAAAGAGATAAAAACAAAAAACTGCGGATGCTGGAAATCCAAAACAAAAACAGAATTACCTGGAAAAACTCAGCAGCTCTGGCAGCATCGGTGGAGAAGAAAAGAGTTGACGTTTTGAGTTCTCATGACCCTTCAACAGAACTGGTGGACGCGGTGATAGAGGCCTCATTTGAATTCAGCGGAATTGATAATAAACAAACAATCGACTCCCTGAGGAACCTCAAAGTACTCAGAGATCGAAGAAGCCCTCAAGGATAGTGGAGGTCTAGGAGGGACCGATGAAGGATATGGTGCGGATGAAATTGGTATCGCTATGGGATGGACGGATACTACCCAAACATCCAGACCCAAACCCACTGTTCCCCGTCACTCAGCCAACTTTGTATCTATGCTGCCACTATCCCTTTTATTCCATGGGTTTCACCTTTGCTGACAAGCCTGTTATGGAGTATTTTATCAAATGTTTTTTGGAAGTCAAAATACTCCACATCAGCTGCATAACCCTCATTAACCTGGTTGCCTCATCAAAAACCTCAATCAATTTTGTACAACATAAATTTGCCTGGTTTGCCTTAGTTAATCCACATTTGTCCAAGTGACTGTTAATTTTGTCCCAGATTATCATTTCTAAAAGCTTTCCCACCACCAGGGTTGAACTGACTGATGGGCTTGTGCCTTTATTTGAACAAGGGTGCAACATTTACTATACTCCAATACTCTGGCACCACCCGTGTCGAGGAATCATAGAATGGAATAATAGAATGGTTACAGCACAAGGAGTCCACCATTTGGCCTTTCATGCTTGCGCCAGCTATCTGTGAGTGTAACTCACCTAGACCCACTCCCCTGCCTTCAACCCATAGCTCTGCAATAGTTTTCTTCTCAGATAATCATCTAATTTCCTTCAAATGCCTCGATTGAATCTGCCTCCACCACAGTCTCAGGCAGTGCATTCCAGGTCTTAACCATTCACTGTGTAACAAACTTTTCCTCATGTTGCAATTGGTTCTTTTGCCAATCACCTTAAAGCAGTGTCCATTGGTCCTCAATCTTTCTGCCAAAAGGAACAGTTTCTCCCTATCTACTCTCTCCAGACCCCTTATAATTTTGAACACTTCTGTCAAATCTCCTCTTAATCTTCTCTTCTCCAATGAAAACAGCCTTAACTTCTCCAATCTATCCATGTAACTGAAGTTCTTCATCATGAATATTTTTTGCACTCACTCTAATGCCTTCACTCCTTCCCTGAACTGGGCACAATACTCCAGTTGAGACTGAACCAGCATTTTATACAGTTTTATCACAACATGATGATATCAAGCTATATTACTTGTGCTATTCATCATCAGGAGACAAGAGAACCATTGACGTCATCTTCCTTTTCATCAAGACCATGAAAATGTCTTGGGGCGAACACAGATAAAACATTCTTGACCGTAGTAGACTACTACTCTATATGGAAAAAAGTCAAGCAACTGCTCAGTCACATTTCTGAAGCAGTGATTACATTGTTGTAGGAGAGCTTTGCAACACAGGGAATCCCAGACATTGTAATCTCAGATAATGGACCGCAGTTTGCCAATGAATACTTTAAAGAGTTCACAAACATCATACGGATTTGTCCATAATACCACCTCACCAAGATACCCCACGCCAATGGTGGAATCTGACAGAGTAGTGCATACAGTGAAAGCATTGCTGAAGAACAATGACATCTAACTTGTACTTGAGTTATTGTTTAACTCCATTCCAAAATAGCTTAGCACCATGTGAACTCCTAATGGGATGAAAACTGAGGACTCAACTCCGTACTCTCACCGAATCACGCGTCCCGCAAGTACAAGCTGATGACTTGGACAGGGTGAGGGAGAAAGAGGATGAGTATCGTCCTAGCCAGATATGGAATCGTAACAACGGTCATAAAGTATGCAACCTGCCAGACCTCCAACTTGGAGAACCAGTTTGAATCCAAGACCAAGCTCCGTTCAACACAGAGAAGTTGAACAGACACCACATCCATGGTCCTACCTCACCCAAACATAATGGCACAGTGAGATAGGACAGACAAGCACTCGTTGCCACATAGAAGTGATCTTTCACACAATCAAGGCAGTCATGTACCAAATTGAACAGACCAGAGATGCTGCATTCACCTATCAATCCAGATGAATACCAGACTGGTGAACCTGATTCACCTATTAGTTCTCCTTCTGCTCAGCAGAGTCTGAGAGACTACCTGCTGGACTCCAACATCCTCCAAAGAAGCTGAGGACATTTGGGTAGACTAGTGAAAGTGCCACAGTGGCTGTCTGTATAAAAAAATGAATTGAGGTCAGAGACTTGGTGGGTTTGTTGGGGGTAGGGGGAGGGGGGGGGGGGCGGGGGTGGCAAGAGGTAATGTTGTTTAAGGAGTTAATTCTAACTGTGTGATATGCTGATGAGACATAGTATACATCATCACAGGAAGTAATGCAATGTCTCACGATCTGGTTCTCTCTTGTAGACCTCATGCTAAGGAAGCCACAGTAAGAGATGTTCCAATAAAGTTAACATTGTTCTTACTTCAGCAGACTTTGTGAATATTTGGTTTTAGCAAAATGAGACCAAGAATATTATAGTGAACATGGGCAGAATTGAATGCCCTCCCCTGTGACGAGTTTGGTGGCAGGGAGGTACTTACTCAGGTGGGATAGTGGTGGGCTCCAGCCACTGGGTGAGACCCCATCACCTCCTGTAAATCCAGCCGCATGAAACTAACGGATTGTTGTAAATGCCCATCTGGTTCACTGATGCCCTTCTGGGTAGGAAATCTGCTATCCTTACACCATCTGAATCCAGACCCACAGCGATTTGATTGACTCTTAGCTGCACTCTGAAATGGCCTAGTATGCCACTCAGTTGTGTAATACTGCTGTAGAAAAGTCGAATAATAATAAGACTGGACAGAATACCCAGCATCAGGATAGGTACCAGGAATGACAAACACACAACCTGCCCAATGGAACCTGCAAAATCCTCCTCACTAACATCTGGGGACATGTGCCGAAATAGGGAGAGCTGTCCCATAGATTAATCAAGCAACAGCCTGACACAATCAAGCTTACAGAATCATGCCTTAAAGCCAATATCCCAAACTCCTCCATCACCATCCCTGGCTATGTCCTATCCAACTGGCAGGACAGATCTATCAAAGGTGACAGCACAGTGCTAAATAGTCAAGTGGAGCTGCCTCTCTAGAAGTCCTGAACATTGACTCCTGACTGCAATGAAGCCTCATGGGAACATGGGCAAGGAAACCACTGCTGATTATCATGTACAGCCCTGCCTCAGCTGCTGAATCAATACTCCTCCATATTGAACACTGCTTGAAAAAAGCACTGAGAGTAGCAAGGACAAAGAATGTACTCTGGATAAGGGAATGTAAATGTCCATTGCCAAGATTGGCCTAACAGCACCACTGCCCACTGGACTGACTGAGTTCTGAAGGATATATCCTTCAGACTGGGCCTGTGGCAGGTGGCAAGAGAATTAACAAAAGGGAAAAACGTACATGACCACGCCCTTACCAAGCTACCTGTTGCAGATGCATCTGACTGACAATATTGATAGTGTGATCACTACACAGACAATGGAGTTTTGACCCTGAGAATATCCTCCCAATGTAGTGCTACCATTGTGGTAAATTGAACAGATTCAGAACAGATCCAGCAGCTCAAAAGCGAGCATCCATGAGGCGCTGTGGGCCATCAGCAGCAGCAGAACTGTATTCAACCACAATCTGTAATCTCATGGCCTGACATAACACCCACTCTTCCATTACCACAAAGCCAAGAGATCAACCCTAGTTCAATGAACAGTGCTGGAGGGCATGCCAGGAGTAGCACCAGGCATACCTAAAAATGGGGTGTCAACTTGGTGAAGTTACAACACAGGACTAGATGCATGCTAAAAAGCAGAAGCAGCATGCAACAGAGCAAAGTGAACCCACAACAAGCAGATGAGATCGAAGCTTTGCAGTCCTGCCACATTCAGTCATGAATGATGGTGGGCAGTTAATATTACGGTGGGCACTTAAACAACTAACCAAAAGAGGAGACTCCACCAATGTCCCCATCTTCAGTGATGGGGGAACCCAGTACATCAGTGCAAAAGTCAACACTGAAGCATTTACAGCCATCTTCACGCAGAAGTGTGGGGTGGATGATCCATCTCGGTTTCCTCTTGAGGTCCCCAGCATCACAGATGCCAGTCTTCAGCCAATTCTATTCACTCTGCATGATATCAAGAAATGGCTGTAGGCTATGGATGCAGTAAAGGCTATGGGCCCTGACAACATCCCTGCTATAGTACTAAAGACTTGAGTTACAGAACCAGCCATGCCCCTAATCAAGCTGCTCCAGCAAAGTTACAACACTGGTACCTACCCAACAATGTGGAAAATTGCCCAGGTATGTTGTGTCCACAAAAAGTAAGACAAATCCAGTCTGAGCAATTGCCATCCCATCCGTCTACTCTCAATCAGCAGCAAAGTGATGGAACGTGTCATTGACAGTACTATCAAACAGCACTTTCACAGCAATAATCTGCTCACAGATACGCAGTTTAGGTTCTACCAACGTGTCTCAGCTCCAGATCTCATTTCAGCCTTAATCCAAACATGGCCAAAAGAGACAAATTCCAGGGACAGGGTGAGAGTGACCGCCCTTAATATCAAAGCAGTACTTGATTGAGTATTGTACCAAGGAGCCTTAGCAAAATTGAAGTCAATGGGAATTGGGGGAATCTCTCCTTTGGTTGGAGCTTTACCTTGCACAAAGGAAGATGATTGTGGTCTGAGGCCAATCATTTCAGCCCTAGGACATTACTGCATAAGTTCCTCAGGGTAGTGACCTTCCCTCCATCATAAGATTAGAAACGGGGATGTTCGCTGATGAGTGCAAAATATTCAGTCCATTTGCAACTCCTCAGATACTGAAGCAGTCCGTGTCCATGTGCAGCAAGGCCTATATGAACATATGAACAAGGTGCAGGAGTAGGCCATTCAGCCCCTTGAGCTTGCTCCGCCATTTAATAAGATCATGGCTGATCTGATAGTAACCTGAAATCTACATCCCACCTACACTCAATAGCCTATCACCCCTTTGCTTACCAAGAATCTATCCACCTCTACCTTAAAAATATTCAAAGGCTCTGCTTCCACCACTTTTTCAGGAAGTTCCAAGACTCACAAACCTCCGAAAGAAAAATATTTTGCCTCATCTGTTTTAAAAGGGTGGCCCCTTAATTTTAAACAGTGACCCCTAGTTTCAGATTCTCCCACAAGAAGAAACATCCTCTCCATATCCACTCTGTCAAGACCCCCTCAGGATCTTATATGTTTCTATCAAGTCGCCTCTTACTCTTCTAAACTCCAGCAGATACAAGCCTAGCTCGTCTAACCTTTCCTCATAAGACAACCCACCCATTCCAGGTATTAGGCTGGTAAACCTTCTCTGAACTGCTTCTAATGCATTTACATCTTTCCTTAAATAAGTTGACCAATACAGTACACTGGATAACATTCAGGTTTGGGCTGATAAGTGGCAAGTAACATTTTTGCCACACAAGTGCCAGGCAATAACCCCTCTCTACCAAGAGAATCTAACCCTCTCCCGCTTGATAGCCAATGGCATCACAATCATAGAATGCCCCATTGTTAACAACCTAGGGGTAACCATTGACAAGAAATGTAACTGGACCAGCCATATAAATACTGTGGCTACAAGCACAGGTCAGAGGCTGGGGATTGTGTGATGAGTAACTTACCCCCTGACTCCACAATGCTGTACCCCAACCATGAATCAGGAATGTGATGGAATTATTTCCACTTATCTGGATGAGTGCAGCTCTAAAAACATTCAAGAAGCTTGACACCATCCAGGACAAAGCCTGCTTAATGGGCACCCCATTCACCATCTTAAACATTTGCTCCCTCCAGCACTGACGCACAGTGGGAACAGTGTGTGCCATATATAAGATTCATTGCAGCAACTTGCCAAGGCTCCTTTGGCAGCACCTTCCATGTCTCTGCCACCTAGATGGACAAAGGCAGCAGATGCATGGAACTACCACCACCTGGAAGCCAGTCATCATCCTAACTTGAAACTATATTACCATTCCTTCATTGTTGCTGGGACAAAAAACTTACCAGCACTGTGGGTACACCGAATGGACTGCAGCAGTTCAAGAAGGCAGCTCACCACCACTACTATTGCAAGAGCAATTAGAATGGGAAATAAATGCTGGTCTTGCATATTCCATGAACAAATTTTAAAATATTCCAAAGTCTAAATTGCTAGTATAAATTGTGAACATCAGTGACCCCAGCACTGATCTTTGCGGCATACCACCTTTCACTTGGGTTGTCAATTCTCAAAGAAGTCTGGTCAAATAGATTCTATTTACTAGATTATTATGTAAATACTCCTCTAATGATTATTTAGTTGTGCATGGATATGCCCATGTTTATTTTGTCGTCCTTTATAATATGGGTAATGGATCAATGTGTTTATAACTTATCTCCATCATAATGATTTCATTGCCTCACAGATCTCTTCCCAGTCTTTCTTAGCACTCAGAAATAATAGCTGTCTATACCTGGGAACTTATTTGTCTTTATCACTTGTAGCTTTTTAGGTCTTCCAACTCATTTGGAACCAAGTTACTGACTGAACTTCGAATATCTTTGTTTGGTTTTGGGGAGGAGATGTTGCTCATGGCTTCCTTTGTGAATGTTTGAAGATAGTCATTTAAATATGGAATACTTTGTGCTTATCAGTAATATAATTTTGCAATTCTTTTGGTTTTTAATGATCCAGATTGCTCTCTTGTTTTAGTGGTACTGTAGAATTAGCTTAAGCTCAGATGTTGTATCTTTTCCAAGTTTTCTCTGCCCTTCTGACATACTTTTAACATGTTTTTGCATTTTCTTTTTTTCACCCCAATCACTTCCCCCTTGATCTTGCAAGGTCACTTATCCTCTGTTCCTCACTTTTAATTTGTCTCTCAAGCCAGGGGTCACGTTTATTTCATCTGAGCTTGTTGGCTTTGGCAAATATTTATTCTGTACGTGCAGCCTTATTTCTTTAGTGGTGTTCCACTTGTCTTCTGATTAAATTCTCTAATTTCTTTTAATTTAACCCTATTAAAGTTATACACTCGACTCCCAGTCTTAGGCATTTCTGGATCAGAGATCATATTAAATTTTATTAGGGTTGCTAGGCCCTTCATATTGCATACATTTTTGGGCCTTTTTTGTACAGGCCATGGTGGTGTAGTGACGATGATACTGGACTAATAACCGAGAGTTCAAATACCACTGCTATTAGTAAAGGCGATGATTGTGTTGGTGGATTGTTGAAAACCATAGCTTGTTCATTAACTTCCTTACCCAATCTCTCCTGTATATAATTCCAGTCCCACACATCAATACAGCTGACTTTTAACTGCCCTCTGAAGTGACCTAGCAAACGATCTTTCTCAGGGCAACTAGAGAAGGGCAATAAATGCTGCTTTTGTCAGCAACACCCAAATCCCAACAGCCAGATCAAGATTGGTCTTGTGTCCTCCTTGATGCACTGAGTGAAGAAGCAGTCATGATTTACCAACTCTAATTATTTCCTTTTAGAACTTCTCCCCCATGAACCTAGGCCAGATCAAATCAGGAAGGACAAAGCTTTAAAGAATCCTCAGAAGAATCAACAATAGGACCATCAATACCTATAGAACTGCAGGGAACAATGCTCAGGGGGAATATAGCCAAGGCTCAACCAGCCAAAGCTGAACTCCAGCTTAACTGGGATCACCTGTCATCTGCAAGTTAACAATGGGTTTAATCTAATGGATGTCATTGTGTATCGTGATATATAATGGCAATAGCAGCAGTTTGGATATAAGTATTATTTACCAATAGCTGATAATAAAATCACTGATGACAATTACAGCTGGTTAGTGAAGCAAAATTTATGCAAAGTTTCTTATATCTTCTTGGATAATTTAATTGAGGAAGTAGTTATTCAGAACGCGTGCAAGTAATAAATGAGGAAAAATGAAGCTTGCGAATTGAGCAGAGAGAAAGGGACACCCGCAGGAGTTTCGAGGTGAGGAGGAAGAAAAAGGACAACCAATCATCAAGAATTTGGAAACAATCAAACATCAACACTAGACTCCCTGCGCCAAACCCCCAACCCAATTCTCTGCTACCAACTGCACCCCTCAAAAAGCAACTTATTGATACAGAGATGCTTTTGCAACTATAAATGACAAATCGAAGGACCTCACACCACGTATTCAATCTTAGGCTCAAAACTACATAACCAATAATAGTGGTTATGTTACTCAACTGGGCCAATGATCCACAGACATGGGTTCAAATCCCATCACAGTAGCTGGGGAATTCAAAATCAATAATGGAGTAAATGTGGAATTATAAAGCTCGTCCCCTAAGCCCAATCATCTTCAGCTGCTTCATCAATGACTTTCGCTCCATCATAACATCAGAAGCTGATGATTGTACAGTGTTCCGTTCCACACACAACTCCTCAGATAGTGAAGTGGGTTTTGCCACATGCAGCAAGGCATGGACAACATTCAGGCTTGGGCTGATAGGTTGGAAGCAACAATCACACTACAGAAGTGCCAGGCAATAGCTATCTTGAACAAAATAGAGTCCAGTCATCTTGCCTTGACATTCAATGGCATTGCCATCACAGAATCTTGTCCCCATTCAAATTCTGGGAGTCACTATTGATCAGAACCATAACTGGAGCAGCCACATAAATATTATGCTACAAGACCAGGTCAGAGGCTGAGAATTCTGTGACGACTGACTCACCACTTACTCCCCAAGGCATATCCACCATCTACAAGGCACAAGTTAGCAGTGAGATAGAATACTCTACACATTCCTGGATTAATGCAGCTCCAACAACATTCAAGAAGTGTGACATCATGTAAAACAAAGCAACCTGCTTGATTAGCCTATCCACCAACTTAAACATCCACTCTTTCCCTGCAGTGAGTACCAACTACATCATCATTGCAGCAACTCATCAAAACTTCTTCAAAAGCATTTTCCAAACCTATGGCTTCTACTGTTGAGAAGGGCAAGGGCAGCAGGCATATGGGACATGACCTGCAAGTTCCCCCCAAGTCACACACCATTTTGATTTGGAAAAAGAAAATGTCATTCCTTCATCATTATCAGTCAATAACCTGAAACTCCCTACGACATGACTGTGGAAATGCTTAAACCACAGACTGCAGAGGTTCAAGAAGGCAACTCACCAGCACTGCCTCAAGGGCAATTAGGGATGGGCAATAAATGTTGCCCTTGTCAACAATACATACATCCTATGAAAGAATTAAAAAAAATCTGCTGCTAGCATATTCTCCCTTTGTATAAACATGTAAGCTGAAGTGTTTCTCTCTGCACATTTTAGTATTAAGAGTAGCACCACTTTAGTGGAGATAAGAATTATGGACCAAAGAATGTCAGCTGTAGTTTCCCAGTTGAACCAATAGTGAGTCATTTGCTTTGGGACTAGACAAACCTAAACTTCACTTTGCCTAATAAAATAGGTGCTCCCATGGGCCCAATCTGCTTTTCATTGCCAAGCAACAAAGACTTTTGAGTCATACAATTAAGGAAGCATAACCAAAAGGTTTTGATATGTCTCAATAGAAAATGGTCAAATAGCACAATTTCAAAATTTCCCCCACATCATAGTTTTAACTCAAGAAATCCACTCAACAAGTCTTACACTTGCGCATCATGTTACGCAGTGAAGTTGGTGAACTGTTCATACTGGAAATTATTGATATGCAGATGTTTTGCACCTGTAACACTGTCACATTTCTCTGAGAATAGATTTCCAAGAACTGATCTCTAATGACTTTCCATAAAATTGTGTACTATTTCATCAATTCAACTGAGTGAGATGCATATCCACACAGAAAACCTCCATTCCTCAGGTCATTCCCAAGGGAGATTGGTTAGTAGAGTAGAGTTTACATCTGCTCTTCATGCAATAACTACAACCGGGGTAGGAAATCACATAATATAACAACATTTTCAGTCACCAAAAACTTAGCGGGTTTTTAGTCCAGTTATTCAGTCCTAAGACCAGCAGGAAAGTGGAAGTCTTGTCATATCCCTGCCTTTAAGAACCCTATTCTAGGTTCAAGTTCCACTCCAGGACTTGTTGGCCATGGAAGGAGCATTCATGAGACGATTCAAACAGGTTGATAACCAGTTTGCACCTTCCAACACTTCCCCGCTGTTCTCCAAAGAGAAAAAAAGTGTGAGAAGATGTAAAACAAAGTCATAAAAATGATCTGTTAAAATGTTTCATTTGTTGCCAGTATGACCAGGCTGGACCTACCCTATACAAAATGCTGTCACATCACATGACAATTCCACACTAATGCGTGTTTTGTCTTCTTTTAAATACACTTGGATATTTATTATGGCTGCTGATTTTTTTTTTACTTCCCTTCTAGAATCCAATTCAAAGTTAGCCCTTAACATGCTGCCAACCTAGTTTGCACTATAAACTTATGCTGGAATGAACTGAGCTTTACAGGAAACAGTGTAATGTAACCTCCCTCTCCTTACACCGATTGCATACTTGTATGAACATTTGCCCTCCAGCTGTGGGGAGTCATACTGACAGAACATTCATATCACAGAAGTATAAACATGGATTTGGTGTAAAGCTGGAGTGTTTCCAGGATCAGCTATAACTGTATTGCTGAAATACTTGTATCATTCTGCATTTTCTGAAATAGTATCTTCTGAAAAGCAGTACGTTACATTTAACGTTTTTTTTAAATAAATGAGGCACACCAGCATAATAGCTGTGTAAGAGGCTATCACACCTTCATTGTCTCGACTCTCAAATAACCATTGTCTACAAGGAGCAATTCATGCACTAAAAAAAACACTGAAAGGAGAGAAGGTTTTCAAAAGTTTAATACAAGACTAAACATATAGGCCCCCAACATTCCACTTGGGTCACTCTGCCAGCAGATAAACAGTGGCATGGTCTGTAGGTATGCCTGAACAGAAAGGTCTGGACCCTTTTCTCGAATTACACAAACAGGGGCATCATACCAATAGATGCTTCAGCAGTACCTACTCTGACAAAACCTCAAAATGTTGCAGTGGGTGCCATGTTCCTTTGACACCAGAATGGTGGTCCAGGAAGGATGCAACAGAGGTGTTAGTTTCCAAATTTTTAAACGGGGAGCTTTGTGATCACTTTCAGAAAGTAATCAATCCCCGCCGGCATAGATTACCTATGACTGGAAGAGTTTTGGGGCCTAAACTTGGACCTTATTTGGACTCATGCCTACCCTTGAACTCCTCAGCCACACTCCTTCATACGGAGGATAGGTGGAAGTTTCACCATCTCCTCCCTCACAGGAATTGACACGAAACCCAGTCAAACCAGATTCTACTCTAACATCTAGTCTCTGACTAGAGATTCACCAACATTCTGCCTCGAATCTGATGGGGTCAGATTTTTTTTTAGTGTAAGGAAGATTTGGATCATGTATTTCCCAGGAAACTCTAAAGCACTTCATAACAAAAGAATTACTTGTTGAAATATCACTACTTGTTTTGCAGGCAAATGCAACAACCACTTCCCACTTAATTTACAATTTGACCTAAAAAGCTCCAAATATTCCTGAAAGGTCCTTATTTAGGGGGTATTTGGGGTCCTTTTTCAACTTGTAGAAGTGCGAGCTGTCAGAGTACCAAGGTGGTTTTGGAAAAAATCTGAAAGTGGAAGGCAGACCCCGGTGGATTTGTAATCAATGTTAGGCAATACCCTTCCTTCTCAGTATAACGAGTAATTATTTCACTGGTAAAGCAATTCTCGGGATATTTTACCATGTTTGCATACGGAGAGAAGGGTTGAAATTGGCGCCATAATGAAGGCATCAAAATTTATCTTCAACTTCAAGACATGAGGTACGCCACTAGCCAGTATAATAAATGGCATCAGATCACCATCATGGTTTTCTGAGAATATAATCACTATAAACACACTTTAATGGTAAACATCTTCAACACAATCACAATTACACTATTACTGCAGAATTTAGTATTTCAATAAGACAGTCTGAGGAGTTCTTATAATCATTCATAACTTTAACAAACAACAAATTCATAATTTTAATTTCAATAAAAATTCATGGTAAGAAAACAAAAAATACAGTGCAACCATTTGTGTTTGAATATTCTACAACTGGCTACTATGCGACATAATCAGAAGTGATTTGGAAATGCTTTTATTAGAGTATTTGGAGGGTCATAGAAAATGCCAATTTTTTTTGTGAAATTTTTAACACAAGAAAAGCTACTGGAGGTTTTTTAAGAGCATACCCTTGACAAGGGTTTAATGAAATATTCACAGTTCTAAAACCAGTAAATGGGAAAAAAAGTCATTATTTTCTGTAAAAGGTTTTATTGTTTGTGTTTAAATACGTGTAAATAAAGTGCTGGGTGCTCTGAGAGTTACATCTGTGGGATCTTTGACAAGCTTCACTTGACATTTAGCGATATTGTGTAAATAGCTACGCAAAATAATTGTTAGCTGTTGGAGTATTGGACAGAACAGCGAATATAAAACCATTTGATATACACCAGCAATGTTAAGGTAGGTACATCATTAGCCAATACAAACAAATGGTGTCAGACCACCATAATGTTTTTTTCTGGGAATATAATCACTATAAACACACTTTAATGGTAAACAGCTTCAACACAACCGCCATTGCATTATTACTGCAGAATTTAGCATTTCAATAGGACTGCCTGAAAAGTCCTTATCCAGACCCCAAACACACATTACATTTGAGGGTTTGCATGGAAGATTGGAGTTCTGATAATCCAGTTTAGTCTCTTAAATAGTATGTAGAAAATATTTTACTCTAAACAGAGTTCCTGAGTAAAATTATGAGAAAGCTGTAACTACAAAA
Organism: Carcharodon carcharias; assembly: GCF_017639515.1. NCBI lineage: Eukaryota > Metazoa > Chordata > Chondrichthyes > Lamniformes > Lamnidae > Carcharodon > Carcharodon carcharias. The sequence goes on from NC_054480.1 coordinate 54,641,829, forward strand.
ATTAGAAATGCAACAAAGCTGGGAATAAAATGAAACCAAAGAGATGAATTCTCACTCCACAGACCCTTTATATGGCAAATAGCGTGTCAACTGTGGCTCTCTTGCCTCTGCGTCACTAGCTTCTGGATTCAAGTCTCACTCCAGGACTTGAACATAAAAACCAAGGCTGACACTGGGGAGATGCCATCTTTCGGATGAGATATTAAACTGAGGCCCCCTTGGGTGGACATAAAAGATCTCATGGCACTATTTCAAAGAAGAGCAGCGGAATTATCCCAGGTGTCCTGGCCAATATCTATCCCTCAATTAACATCACAAAAACAGATTATCTGGTCATCATCACATTGCTGTCTGTGGGAGCTAGCTGTGTGCGAACTGGTTGCCGTGTTTCCTTTATTACAACAGTGACATTTGAAAAGTACTTCATTGACTGTAAAGTGCTGTGAATCGTCCCAGTGGTCATTAAAGGTGCTTTAATAATTGGAAGTCTTTCTTTTTCTTTTAGTTATTATAGTACCATAATACCTTTAATTTAAGAGTGTAGGAGAAAGAAGGGGTCATATCCTGGATAGCGCAATTCATTTAGGAAGAATTCTGAGACAGGACGTAAGGTGTTTTAAATGAGCTTAAACAGATAGAGAGGTTTCATTCCACTGAGATAATGTTATAAATTCACACTCCCAGCACAGTGCTTTACCCATTGGAAACACATACTAGGAACCAGGCCAAAAGGTTGTGGTCTTATAGTGGATGGCACAATTTGGATTTTCCATCCATTATAGGGCCCTTGACCCAAGTGACCACCATTCACCTGTAAGCTTTGATCATTGCTGGAAGGCTATTCAACTGCAGGGAATATAACAGATAAGCCTGGCCCTGTCCTTGCTCAGTATTCACACACAAGCTGTTGGATTCTATACAATGATCATGAATCTCTCCTTCCCTCCAACCCAAGATTACCAATGCCAAATATTGTAGCTTTGGCTGAAGTCAGCAAACATTAGTTAATCTCTGAGCCATTGAGGAAGCACCATGAATTGTTACACAACGATGCAACTCATTGATGTTTTTGGAAATTGAAAAATAACAAGTTATATAAAGAATAAACAGACTGCGACATGACCAGTACTGGGTTATTAATGCTCTTTCATTTGTACAGAAGGCCAATGTTACTTATTTCTAGTTGTGGCACCCAAGATACTGAATCATTTGTGCCATTAACCAATGATGTATTCTATTTCTAATGATTCACAGGAAATGCCCATGTCTGACATTTTTCAAAGAGGCTCCAACTGACGCTGACATTGAAGGTAATTAGAGGTCTAAAATAAGTCACCTGGCTCAAAAGGAGAAAAATTATAGTTGCTTCCCTTAAATGAATGCCTAACAGGTTATAGAACTAATGGGCAAATTCTCACCCTCCACATACAGCTGGACTGTCAGGTGGAAGAGAAGTAAGCAAAGGATAGATACCCCTCTTAAAGGAGAGCAGCTAAGTACATGCATAGATCATCTGAATGGTTCTCCTGTACCTCCTAGTGGTCATTTAATGAGCATCACTGAAGGAAGCCTGGCATTACCTGATGTTTTGATTATCTATTGTGCCCCTGTAATTAAGGATAATAGTAGCTGGTCTGTCTCATCTACATGAATAGCTGTTGATGAAATGTTCTCATTGTGATACAGTGACAGGGCTGGTATAAGCAAGCCACATTAAACACCCTTTCTTCTTCACTGCTGCCTACTTTCCTTGGAAATTCAAAGTGCTATTCTGGGTACACATGGCACAAATCTTGGGTCCTGTCTCAGAATTCTTCCCAAATGAATTGTGCTATCTAGGATATGTTCCCTCTCTTCTACCCTCTTAAGTTAAAGGTATTATGGTGCTATAATAATTAAAGATTTTCATTTATTATAACACCTTTAATGACCACCAGGATGTCTCAAAGCACTTAACAGTCAATGAAGTACTTCTGAAATGTAGCCACTGTTATAATATAGGAAATGTGCTAGCCAATTCACATACAACTAGCTCCCATAAAAAGCAATGTGATAATGACCAGATAAGCTGTTTTTCTGATGTTAATTGAGGGACAAATATTGGCCAAGACACCTGGGATAACTCCTATGCTCTTTTCTGAAATAGTGCCATGGGATCTTTTACATTCACCCGACAGGGCTGCTAGGGCCACAGTTTAATGTCTCATCCAAAAGATGGTACCCCCAACAGTGCAGTACCAAGGAACTGTCACCTTGATTTTTGTGTTCAAGTCTTGGAATGGAACTTAATGCAGAAGTGAGCATGTAATGTGCATACCTCTGTCTGCAAAGAGCAACACCAGTTGCAGAAGAAGTTGGAACATCCAATGTGTGCTGACCATTCCTGTTGGCTGTGCAGTAGCTTCAACCAAATTAGCAGTGCAACTTTATTGGTCTTGTCCTGATAGAAATCAGATTTACACTAGCAAACTACATGGTTGCAAAATGCATTTTGTGTGGTTTTGGGGTATTGGTGACCCAGTAGTTGTAACTGGAGCAAACACAGTGGTACTCTTGCATTAATTGGCCTACTTGGCAGACTTGGTGAGGAATAGAAGAGCCAAATTGGAGTGCACTTTAGCTTGCTCATAAACAAAATGGTTATGCCTTAAAAATAAGAACTGCACTCTACATGTCCACCTGTCTCAAACTGTTCCCTGTCCCTTCATCTCTTTCCCCCCCCACCTTTACCTAGACTAGAAATATTTTAATTTCTTTCTATTCTTATTAAGCCAAGTGTACAAGAAGCTTTCAGCACAGTCATGACAAGAAAGGCCAGGACAATATCAGTGGCTACTAGAATAAAAATCCTTCATTGCTGAAAATCAACTGCAGTCAAAATGCTGACAAAATATAATCAAATACTATCTGCTGTATTGTTCCCTCTTCTAATGCCAACATAACCTCCTCATTATAATTGAATAAAAGGGGGGCCATTGGGAGAGGAGGGGAGGGGGTGTCAGTGTGGAATAGAACACAGCAGGTTGATGTGAAAAAACTCAGGTGCACTGATTGTAACAAACTAGGCAATTATTGGTTAAACTGGGAAGATTGGACCTTGTCATGGGGCATGTGACTGCATAGAATATAGCACTGTTATTTTGCCAGTCTTAGCGAACAGATGGCCCACTGAAGGAGTAAGCAAGATTGAGCCTATGATGTAACTGGTATGACCAAACTAGTGCAGAACCTAGCAGGCAGGGAAGCCCATATCAATGCTCTAAGTATGTACGGCTAGAATATCACTCATGGTTAGAGATGAAAGGGGAGGTACTTACAGTAGTACTTTTCAAGGTTCTGCTGAAAAGTAATCTGAATTATGAATCATTGTAGCTAATGTCATTGAAGGGGAGAATGTTTGTCTGGCGACTCAACGCTAGTCAAAAACAGTAAATCCAAGCTGGACTGAAGTAGTGGCAGCCAAGGCAGAAACAGCAAGCTAAGCTCACAAAGCAGCTGAGACAGAAGCCAGGTCCCAACACGAGGAATCTGTTGCTGCTGTAGTGAGGCCAAACTGCATAAAAGGGCATGAAAGGGGAGGTCTCCCTTCATTCTATCTTGCAGTCAGACACTTGGGTCACCTCAACTGTCAGGCGCTAGCAGAGGCTCACTAACCTTTAATGTAAGGCATCTAAGTTCAGATCATTCAAAGAATAAGGGACGCGCACTTGTATCAGTGTGTTGGTACAGTTATGGAAAAAGGCTTTTGACCCAACATTAAAAATCAAAACCAGTTGAGGGACAGTACGAAGAGGAGTTCTGACAGATTGTGGTATGGGGCGGCATACTGAAAAGATTTACCATATCCTCTTACATGTCATCAGGAACTAAAATATGCAAAGTACAGATTGGGGTTGAAGAACTTTCCCTGGTCTAATATCTGAAAGGGAACACCAAAGTTCTTATTTTTAAAAAGATGTGTGACCAATATGGGTAACACTGTGAATCATAAGGAACACCATGGTAACCTCTTACACATCCATGTCCATCTACCTGAAAGGTTTGTTAATGATATCATAGGCCCTATGCTGGTCAATTTTCAGTTGGGGAAATTGTTCATATTAACCACAGTAAACCATTTGTCTCAATATCCAGACATGGTAACTCTTGCACCTCCGAATACAGAAGTGACGGCCAATTAATTGTTAGAAATGGTCTCTAAATTAGCTTCCCACAAGAAATTTTGTTCAATAAATTGTCTAGTTTCATGTTTCAGCCAGTCACTTATTTATGGCTATAGCACCAAGTAAAATAACTTCAATCTCACTGTACCATCCTTCAGGCGAATAGGCTTGGAGAGAGGCTTAATGCCAAACTGACGTCCATGTTGTGCACAGATACTCAACAGAATCCCAAGGACTCACTATTTGAATTAATGTATGGAAACAGAGTACATGATTCTGTTAATGTTAATCAGAGAGTCACAGTCAAGGAAGACAGCTTGACAAGGACAGAAACATGGGGCAAGATGTTACCTGCGGGCTTCAGGACCACGCTGTCAGGATTAAATGGGGACCAGAAGCCCCGCATTGTGTGGAGGACAGTGATTTACCCCAGACTGGCCAATTAGTGGCCAGATGGTGGACTTGCTATCTAATTAAGGGAGGCAGGCGGAATTTCAAAACTGGAGGGCCAATAGGAGGATATCTAGCACTAAAAAAGCAGAAGCTGGCTTTTTGAATTAAGTGAAGGAGCGGGCCCCCTAAGATGGAGGCACCTCACTTCAACTTCTTTAAATTTAAAATAACAAAAGCCTTTAACAATCAGGCCATCATTGTGGAGGGCAGCTTGCAGCTGCAGATGTGGACAGGCATGCAAATATGGTGGCCATTCATCCAGTTTTATATCAGACAATTCTATTTTTATTTGGTCAATCCACTCTATGGTATCAGTTGCCTTTATGTCCAGCATTTTTATGTTAGGGCCACTAATAAAAAATGGTCTCTGCAAGATCATCCCTGTGCCTCACACTTACCATTCTGCCACAGTAAAGCACCAGTAGGGGTCTGCGCTGAAACATGATACTAGAAAATTTATTGGACAAAATTTCTTGTAGCAAGATAATTCAGAGACTATTTCTAACAATTAATTGGCCGTGGGTTCTATATTCGGAGGTGCAAGAGCTAACATGTCTCTGTTCATTCCTTCCCTCGTTGTTTTGCATGTTCATTACTATGTAGTTGCGGGCTACATACAGGCTTGTGGATGGAGAGGCCTCTGATGATGTCAACTCGGTGCAGCAGTGATGACATAGGAACAGAAGTAGGCCATTTGGCCCCTCGAGCTTGCTCTGTCATTCAATTAGGTCATGGCTGATCATTCACCTCAATGCCACTTTTCTGCACCATCCCCATATCCCTTGGTGTTATCAGTACTTAGAAATATTTCAATGTCTGTCTTGAACACACTCAAGGACTGAGTTTCCACAGCCCTCTGGGGTAGAGAATTCCAATGATTCACTACCCTTAATGAAGAAGTTCCTCTTCAGCTCAGTCCTATATGACTTGCCCCTTATTCTGAGACCGTGTCCCCTGGTTCTAGATCCCCCAGCCAAGGGAACATCCATGCACCACCCTTCCGTATCCATAATGTTCTTGCTCCCTCACTGGAGTGCTGCTGGTCTGGTACCCAATATTGTTAGCCTCAGGCAGTGGCTTCTCAACAGGTGCTGAAGGGCCTCTAAGCCTGCCTGGAGCGTAGCTCCACCCTATCCCCACCGACCCCAACCCACCCAGTCGGCTGCCAAGAGGCCACCTCCAGGCAGTTATTCTGTTTCCCAATGCCTCTGGGGACCTGGAGGCTGATTAAAAATTCTCATCAGCCTCCAGAATAGGCCTTAATAGGTCATTAACAAGGCCACTTTAGCAACCCACCACTTGTGGGCCAAAAATTCAGCCCTTGGTAGTGCAAATTGAGTATTGCCTGACTAGGTTGGTCAAAAATAAACAAGAGATTCTAGACCTTATGCAAGGCTGTTAGTAAAGTTTTTAATGACCGTCATGCTAGGCATGAGCAGTACAAAGTTCTGCTATCAGTCGCTGTTCTATACAGGTTATAAGAAACTTTCAGAAGAAACTGGGTAGAAGCTGAAGTGAAGTGTGCCTTATGTCTTACGATATTTAATACCTGCAAACTTCAAATCTGAGATTACTGGATATCAAGTTTGGAGAGGTGTCTAATGGAGAAGAATCTGTCATTGCCCATTTTTTTTACAGCATTTGCATACCGAATTTTGCCATACATGTTAGCAGGAAGATGCGGTGGGTGGGGTATAGGTGACTGAGAGTAATGTTACAGAGGTGAATCATTTTTGTCACATATTATTGATTTCATTAAAGGTCACGGTACATCAAAATTGTAAACTAGATTTACTGACAGAAAATATATTCCTAGTTTAATCTGATGTAATAGTTGTAAAATTTCAATTCAAATACAAGCATTCGGAGGAATTGGTTTGATTATATTTGATAGGCAACTTCTTTATGAATTTGATAGTTAGCCAAATTTGTTTGTACCCAGCTGTTTTCTGAAAATTACTTTTCAACTCAGCTGGTTCTAATTGGAGAGTCCATCTGAGACCTTCTGAAAATGATAGATAATAAAGAATTGCCACACAGAAGTACATAGTCATTATTATTAGTTGCATTCCACTGACTCGAGGTAGCCAAGCCTAACTTTTCTAGAATCCACATTGTGCCATTGCTAGCATTAATTTAATCTTTTAATATTTAAGAAAGTTATTTGATCATGAAAACCCAAGCTACAATTAAGTGTAATGTTATCCTGATGCCTTCCAAAGTCAAGAAAGATCACATCATAAAACCAGTTAGCTGAAACAAAGTGAAGCAGGTTGGTTCTATTTAATCAGAGCATGCTGCAAACTTAACTAGATATCTGGGCAAGCGAAAACACTCTCCATGTCATTGAAAACAAAAACAGAATTACCTGGAAAAACTCAGCAGGTCTGGCAGCATCGGCGGAGAAGAAAAGAGTTGACGTTTCGAGTCCTCATGACCCAGGGTCATGAGGACTCGAAACATCAACTCTTTTCTTCTCCGCCGATGCTGCCAGACCTGCTGAGTTTTTCCAGGTAATTCTGTTTTTGTTTTGGATTTCCAGCATCCGCAGTTTTTTTGTTTTTATCTCCATGTCATTGAGTCTGATACTGAATTTAAACAATGAAATCTAGAGCAAAACACCCCAAAAACTTAGATACTTATTTGGGAACGAGTTGCTATCAGTATTTAGCATTTATATCCATCTGATGCAAAATGTTGCACCATCATCTTATTATTTCCCCCTGGGATTCATGTTTGAATTGGCTCAGTTCACATGCTCAGATTATGGCTCAGAAATTGCATTGAGAATATCTGCTGGTGGTATCAGCACTCAACATTATAACAGAGGAAAACTCACAGCAATTCTGCAGTACATAATTGCACAGTTAAATATAAAAATCCAGAAGTTGCTGTCAGAAATAGCTTGCCCCTCCACAGGCTGCACTGTTGCAGCCCTCACCATTTATACTACCATGATAAATGATAATTACTGCTGAACACCATCGCTGTCCCTCAAAAATTAGTTATGCAAATGTTATGTCTCATTGCCTCAGAAGAAAATTTACTGGAGAATGTTTTGTTTTATTCATTCATGGGATTTGAGCTTGGCTGGCCCAGCCATCCCTAGTTGCCCTTGAAAAAGTGGTGGTGAGCTGCCTTCTTGAACCGCTGCACTCCATGTGGTGTAGGTGCACTCACAGTGTTGTTAGGAAAGGAGTTCCAGGATTTTGACCCAGCAACAATGAAGGAAAGATGATATATTTCCAAGTCAGGATAGTGTGTGAGACTTGGAGGAGAGCTTCCAGGTGGTGGTGCTCCCATCTATCTGCTGCCCTTGTCCTTCTAGATAGTAGTGGTCATGGGTTTGGAAGGTGCTGTCAAAGGAGCCTTGGCGAATTCTTGCATTGCATCTTGTAGATGGTGCACTCTGCTGCTACTGTGCATCAATGGTGGAGGGAGTGAAAGTTTGTGGATATGGTGCCAATCAAGTGGGCTGCTTTTTCTTGGATGGTATCAAGCTTCTTGAGTGTTGTGTGAGCTGCACTAATACAGGCAATTGGAGAGTATTCCATCACACTCCTGATTTGTGCCTTGTAGATGGTGGACAAGCTTGGGGAGGCAGGAGGTGAGTTACCCGTCGCACAATTCCTAGCCTCTGACCTGCTCTTGTAGCCACAGTATTTATATGGCTAGTACAGTTCAGTTTCTGGTCAATGGTAACCTCCAGGATGTTGATAGTGTGGAATTCCGTGATGGTAATGCCATTGAAAATCAAGGGGCGACGATTCAATTCTCTCTTGTTGGAGATGGTCATTGCCTGGTATTTGTGTGGCACAAATGTTAATTGCCACTTGTCAGCCCAAGCCTGGATATTGTCCAGGTCTTCCTGCATTTGGGCATGGACTGCTTCAGTATCTGAGGAGTCGTGAATGTGCTGAACATTGTGCAATCGTCAGCAAACATCCCCACCTCTTGACCTTACGATGGAAGGGAGGTAATTGATGAAGTAGCAGAAGATGGTTGGGCCGAGGACACTACCCTGAGGAACTCCTGCAGTGATGTCCTGGAGCTGAGATGACTGACCTCCAACAATCACAACCATCTTCCTTTGTGCTAGCTATGACTCCAACCAATGGAGAATTTTCTGCCTGATTCCCATTGACTTTAGTTTTGCTAGGGCTCCTTGATGCCACACTCAGTCAAATGCTGCCTTGAGGACAAGGGCAGTCACTCTCACCTCACCTTGGGAGTTCAGCTCTTTTGTCCAAGTTTCAGCCAAGGCTGTAATGAGGTCAGAGTTGAATGGCCCTGGTAGAACCCATACAGGGCGTCAGTGGGCAAGTTATTGCTAAGCAAGTGCTGCCTGAAAGCACTGTTGATGATTCCTTTCATTACTTTACTGATGATCGATAGTAGACTGATGGGGCAGTAATTGGCCAGGTTGAATTTGTCCTGCTTTTTGTGTACAGGTCATACCTGAGCATGTGGATGCCATTGTTGTAGCTGTACTGAAACAGCTTGGCTAGGGGCACGGCAAGTTCTGTAGCACAAGTATTCAGTACTATTTCTGGAATATTGTTAGGGCCCATAGCCTTTGCAGTATCCAGTGATTTCGGCTGTTTCTTGATATCATATGGAGTGAATCGAATTTAAAAGAATTAATTTTTTGTACTTTTTTTGTCTCTTTTATCTCTCTTCCTTAAATTCATCTGTATTTTACTTTTTGTACATCATTCAAATCCAATTATACTCCCTGGGTTTGAACTCTATGTCTCAGTGAGGATTCTTCAATTTGATTATAGTTGACCAGCCAGGCTATTGCTTTCCCGACTCATACAACATGTAACAGATTCCCTGTAGAGGGCGCCACACTGGAAAAGTTGCTGATTTAGAGGAAATCTCCACTACAAGTCCACAAAAAGTCCATGTGCAATTGGCAGCGAAGTGAATGGCGAATGTTGTTCCTTCGCTGCTGAGAACAAAATCAGGCATATGACCCTTTCCAACAGATTCGTCCACAAGATGAAGGATTGATCACAGACTAGACAATCACTCCCTTCCTTTTCTTGAACTTTGATTGAATCTTCTCTCGGCCCCCTCTTCTTCAGAGAATATTACCCAAGTTTACACTGTCATAACTTAAGCCCTTCAACTCAATTACCATCCTGGTAATTTGCTGCTGAGCTTTCTCCAAGATATCCTTCCAAAGGTCGGGAAGGCCCAAAATTTAAGCACAGTATCCTATATGTGCTCTGACCAAAGCTGTGTAAACCTACTTAAATACTTCCTTGTATTCATATCTAAACATCTTGTGAGGAAGCCCAGTATCCCGTTTGCTCTTCTACAAGCTTTAATGACTAATGCACCTGTGCCACTCATCCTTTTTTCAACGAACACCTTCAGTCCTCCCTTTTTAGATCACACTTCTATCTGCCATTCTTTCTTCCAAACCTCATACATTGTTATGTTAAAATGCACTTACCCATCCCCAGCCACCTGTTTAATCTACACACTTCTGATTTTTTGTGCACTTCTGTCAATCAAGTGCAAGAACATTGCCTAACTTTGCAGCAGTGATGATGCCTCTTCTATAAATAATAACAAACATTAAGTAATGAGTTTAGAAAAATCTACAAAACTAAAATAATCTGAATTAATTCACATGATAAGGAAAATTAGTTGGAAAGTATTATCACGTATATTCCATGAGTATAATTTTTCACCTCCCTCCCCTTTTATTGTTATTCTTTCTGGTAGATTTTTTTCTCTCTTCCAACATCTCTGATGATCTTTCCTGTGATGGGAACCCCACAGAATCTGTGCCCTGACTTTTCAGATAAATCTTATCAATGAACTAACATACTCAACAACCCACGGTCACTATTATATATTTTTGTTGAAATGCTTTTGCAATCCATAAAAGGGTTAAGTCTGACAACCTGGAGGAGGTCATTCATATCTTTCACACAGCAACCCTGCAACCTGTAACAATATGATTTGTGTTTTAATATTTAGACAGAAGAAAGATATAGGGCCAAACTCCTTTGAAAAGCAGAATGGTTACAATCCAAAGCATTCAAAATGAAAAATAAGCAGTAAGAAGGTTCCTGATTGTTCATCAGTTTGAAGTGGATGCATCCCTGTGAAATAAGAGACTGGAATCTTCATGCAACAAGCAAGGAATCGGTAAAGGCCATTTACTGTTTTCAAGTGGTCTAATGACCTCTACAGCAGGCGACTATGTGGCTTCACTGTTTGTCCTACATGTCACCTGGCCTGGAAGAATGTTGTGTCAATAGTGTAGCTAAATCTAATAATGACACTTTTAATGCAGCTACACCACCGGCTGTGCAAAACGTTCTCTACTGGTAATTCCGATTCTTCCTTGTATACAGAAGCATTTATTTAATCTTTTAAAACTTCGAGTGGCATCTGTGTGCTGTCAAATGTTATTTTATCCAGATGATACACTCAAAAAAGGTAGTACCCTTTTTGTTGGCCAATATAGTCTAAATTTTTAAAATGGAAACTTGTACATCATTCTCTTCTGCTTATTTGAACCTGTCAAACTGTTCAGGGTATTACAAATAAACTTAATTGAATATGACAAATCAAATATGACAACTGTTGTGTTGTGGAATTCAGTTAAGACGAAGTGAACCGTCAACTGAACCGAACTGCCGGAAAAAAACAGTGTGGGGTGTCTACAGGGAATGGACATCTGGTTTTTAGGAATGTCCTGATTTACAAAGGCTGGATAATGCATTTCCCCTTAACTGATGTAAAGCAGACTCATGAGTTCCTGGGAGGCATGCAATATACTGCAAGTACACTTGAGCAATTTCTAAATGTGGGTGCTTGTTCCCTCTGGGCACCCATTCCACATTTTAACAGCATCACAAATTTATGGCATTGCAAGCCAGGTTGGTTCTTTTGGCAGTTTGCATTTCACTGTGAATCAACCTTTATTTTTATTTGCTGCTTGGCAAACATATTGCTTGGAATGCTTACTATGATTTCAAATTAAAATTACTGAACATTTTTAGAGGGGATGGATGATGATACAGTATATCTCAATGCGGACAGATTCAGAGTTCAGGATTTGAGGCTCAGTCTACAGAATCCAACCTCTTATTTCAGCATTACAGTACGAGCCCTGAGCAACTTTGTTCCACCCGAAACTCAGATCTCATTGCACTGAATCCCAAAATTAACCTGATCTTAGTGCTTCACTTGAGTGAACCAGGTGCTAGTTAGCTCCATAAGCTGACAATTTTATGCATGAAGATGACTGAGCTAATTACCCAATCAGGTGTTTATCTGCAATAGCAGATAAAAAATGCACTGGTCAAGAAATTTTGAACAAGACCAACCCCCCACTGCCCACCACCAAACCACCCCCAACCTCCCAACCCCAGTAATTTTCATCTATTCATTCAGATTATCAGAAACTTAGGCATAACACATGTCCTAATTTCCAATGTACTTCCAGTAAAGATGGCCCCTGGTGGCAGCAGGAAGTCAGAAAATAATTCCTCAAACTTTGCCTGCTCTTAGGATCGCCTTCCCCTTTTGATATTTGTTTTTCCCCACGGAGGACAGCCTTTCTTAACCCAGAAATATAAACTAGAGCTTCATTTTTTTCTGTTCTGTGCACCATTCTACTGCGTATTCATTTAGGTGTACAATAGCCATAACTGGGCACAGTACTTTACACGGTCTCAGCGATAACTTGTGTCATTATTATTGCCTTCAACACATGCTAGGTAACTGCTCAATAAGTCTCGAGAGTTATTTACCTTCAGGGCTGAAATGCTACACCATAGAAAAAATTCAGATGTTCTTTTAAAAACTACAACTCCTGACTCAATATCAGATACTGGGATGACTATTAACAGCCTTTTGTCCTTTATGAAATTGCTGTACTTTTTAAAAAAAAAGTCTTCTGCTGGGTGGTCTGATGAAATCACTGGGAGAATGGTAATTTGGAGGAGTTACTGAATTTGACAATCAGACACAGCTGTATTAATATCAGGAGTGATACATATTAATAACTCCCTCCAACTGTTTGATCATCGTTTAAACTCAGGTGAAAATCTCAGCACATGGCATAAGATATACCAATATAATTACAGATACTTTGATCTAACTAAAGACTTCCTAATGCAACTCCAAATTTAACTGCAGGTACCTGGACCTTACAGTAGGTAGGCTGTGCTTAGCACTACCCAGTTGCAGACCAAGGTGAAATAGCCAGAAATAATTCTTCTAGACAGTGATCTTCCTTCACTCCTTCTACTTGCACTGTTGACTCCTTGATGATGCTATACAGTTTCATAGCACCTTGTCCAAGAGGCCATTATTCATGTCTGAGCTTTGACAGTGATCGCAGGTTTTTGTGCCATGTGGAAAACATTACGAGCAACCCCAAACCTGCTCTCACCCAATGTTGAAACATGTACCTTTTCAGTTGAGTTTGCTGAGTTGAGTGATTGAGAACGGAAAACACAGAAACCGTCATCATCTATAACCCAGAATCACTAAGGCCAATCGTAGCACTTGCACTATCATGACTGCTGAGATCAGAGGCACCATTCTTAAATCTAAACTCAGCTACTTTCATGAACAAGATTTAGGAGATATATTCAATGGGACATGCAACATTGAAATAAGATCAGGCCACTCAATTGAAAGACAGTGAATGGCTTCTTCTCTAACAATTAGTAAACCCTCAATGCTGCAGTTTTAACTTGTCTACTTTAGAATGGCTATTGTCACAAATCTGCATTTCTGCAGGCACCACTCCCCAGTCCCTAAATAAACATTAATTTTGCTGGTTGCCAACACAACAAAGAAATGTTACAGCACATTGGAAGACTGAGGAGTTATTCAGGATGTGTTGCCACACACAGCAATAAAGTTGATTGCAATTTCCCAGTACTGTGAGCAGTAATTTCTCTCTGGGGAATCAGCCTCCATGTGTGTTGGTGCCACATTAGAATATTGTCTTTACTGCAGCATAAAAATAAAGAAGTAGGGGCAACACCATGCAATGAAAAAATAAAAATTGGACTAAGGACAAAGGGAGGGATTATGGATAGGACTTCAGCCAGGCCACAGCAACCTCTCAACAAGGGCCACTGTCATAGGAGTTCCTGGACTATCGCAGGAATTCTGGGCTTTAAAGGTCTCAGAGGAACTCATTATAAATGAGAGTTAGCGTGAGTCCCTATGAAGTCTTCTGAAAAGGCCCATTCCTTACCTGGACTAGGGTAACTGATCCCAGAAGTAGCCTGGCTCTTTGTTTTGGAGCCCACTGTTGGAATTCATTTTGGGCATCACTGGTAAAGGTAGCATTTATTGCCCATTCCTCTATTAACCTCAAGAAGGTAGTGGCAAGCTACTGAGTGGCTTTCTAGGCCATTTCAGAAAGCAGTTAAGAGACAATCATGTTGCCCTGGTCTGGAGTCAAATATTGCCATCCATACCTGTTCCAAGCTATATTTTTGCCCTATAAGACATGAGTGAAACAGTGCGCCAACAAAGCTCAACACAGGCGTGGGAAAGAGCAGACAATTTTTCGATTAGGCACTTTACAACATAAAGTCCAACAATTTCAGACTGTAATCTCTGCTCCCCACCCCTGCTTTTCTTTGCAGGTTTTGGTCTTAACCTTGTTTTACTCATTTTTGCTTTTGGATGACAACTATTCATTGTTCTGCCATTTACATCTCCTCTGGAACCATCTTTTATTTCTTGTCCCATCACCATTTCTTTTGCTATTCCCACCAACCCCTTTTGTCATTTAATGTCTCCCATCTTCCACCCAATTGCAGAGCTTCCTTTTGTTTCTTTTCTACCCTCCTTATTTTACTGCCTTAAAAAGCGGCTACATTTCTAATTTTTCCCAGTTTTGATGAAAGGTCACGACCTGAAACACTAACTCTGTTTCTCTATCTACAGATGCTGCCAGACTTGCTGAGTATTTCCATTATTTTCTGTTCTTATATTAGTGAACCAGATGTGTTTTTACAACAATCTGTAGTTTCATGGTCACCATTACTGCTAGCTTTTTATTCCAGAATTTTATTTAATTAACTGAATTTAAATTCCCCAGCTGCCGTGGTAGATTTGAACTCATTTCACCAGATCATTAGTCTAGACCTCTGGATTACTAGACTAGTAACATAATCACTATGCCACCATACCCTCATCTTAAAGTTAGAATATGCACTATTAGGTCAATCTTATTCTGTGCACAGTTTTAATCTATAAATCTCTCACAAGAAGCTTCACTTTACAGTTTCCTAAAAAGTATAAAGGAAAAGGATCGCTCTGGTTGATATGTGCTGCTATTGTCCAAACATTTAAGAAAACGTGTTTACAAGGATGCTATACAGTGACCACTGCAAACTTACCCTCTCTCATTTTAGAGTTGGGTGTTAGAAACTTCAGCTGCAATAACACTTTGATCTATACAGACTTAGAATTGGCTGGCTCTGTAAATGAAAATGTTCTGCTTTAAGTGCTGTAGTCAGGATTGAAGTCTAATGCAGAATTATAGGGAATTGGTCTTCTTCCACTATTGACTAAAAAGGTGTTATGTAATATAACCTAAGGACAATGTCAACTCAGACCCAAATTAGTGCAGGATCACTCCACAAAGGCACTAGCATACTGTCCATGACTCATCTGGAACTGTTCAATAATAGTTCAGTAAAATTATTCTCCAATATGCACTTTGAAAACCTTTATGAAACTTAACAATAAAAAGGGCATTGTGAAGGCTTCCCATTGCAAAGATCATGCAAATGTCCCCAAACCTGGATGCTATCCCATTTATTTAAACTGAGTTCAAAGCAATCAAGACACCGCAATATTTATATATCCTCATACATCTTCACCATTTAACCCTGACCTGGCAGCCTAGGTTAAATAAACTGTATAAGTGAAACTCCTGCACAACTACTCCCTGACCTCCAAAGGTGATCCAAAATTGCAGAATATTTATCTATGCCCACATCTTCCTTACTCAAGTAAAAACAGAAAGTACTGGAAATAACTCAGCAGGCCTGGCAGCATCTGTGGAGAGAGAAACAGAGTTAATGTTTGAGTCGAATACAAACCTTCCTCGAGGAGTCATATTCAGCATCCAGCATCATTTTGCTTTTATCTTCATTACTCAACCCTGACCTGAGGATCTCTAATAGAAACAGCCAGAGACAACCTCTTCACATTGTCAAATACGAGAGCTTATTCCCAAAAATAATTTAAAAGATATCCAAAAAAATGTTGACAGTGGTCTTGTTTTAAGAATTATGTTTAATTAGAGTAAAAAACATATTAATCAAATGGTGGCCATGCTTCCTTAATAGTCTGTGTGCACTTGGTTTTGTATTCAATAAACCTCATGCCTTACTTGAATAAGATGTGGAAACGTGGCTTTAAATGAATCACCTTACTGCTTAGCAATCAGAATCTAAGATTCAGATATGACAGATCTGATTTTACCACTGGAAGCATCCAGCAAAATGGCAACATTTCCAACGGATGGCAGTCAGGTAAACAAAAACACGTATTGACATGTACCACATTTACACGCATGACACAAGTCAACTTCAAATTGGAGTCAACTTTATTTTGATGCACATCAAATTAACTCAATAGCGCTTACAAGCTGCCACTTTTGCCTGCATTCACAAATAGAAATAATGCTCTCAGTCGACTCAAACAGTTCATATGTATCAGACAAGACAACATGAAAGAAAAAAAACATCAGGAATGAACACATTATCTTTGTGGATTAAATTTGATGCACAATACATTTATATTGAGGAAATCTGGGTTTAATTTAACTCGACACGATTTCAAGTAACCTATTGCTTGCATCATGCAAAGTTTGTACTTTTTCTAAACGACATTAGATGCAATTTTCTTAATTAAAGTGCAAAAAATGCCCCGCTGTAATAGGTGTATTCTTTTGCCACTTGCTGGCATCCTACATAACAGAAGTGAATGACTAGAGGAGGTAGTATACACCCTACAATACAACCTTCAGGAAAGAGAGCATCTTATGAAACTCAGTAACATTATATCGAGAAAGAATTTACTGAATAAGCTATGCACAATCTACCCATGGTTTATAGGCTGAAGTGATTTTGTTGATGGTTTTGGAAAAAAAGAGGAAAACACTTAACTTGGGGTGTTTAAGTGTGGCTTCCAATGAGATCTTGAACAGTAAAATCAAGGCCCAAATATTCTACGAACACTGAAAGGTGTAATTCATTGATTGGAACATTCTCCCAGAAATGTTTAATACATGCATACATAAAAAAACCAGAATACTTAAGCTTTGTTTTTGTGTTTAAATGCATTACTGAGCTTTTTAATCCATGTTCTCCAGCTGAAGTCTGGGCCTTCCATATAGTGCCCCCAGTTTTCCGTTCACAATATATACCACTAATAATGCAGAAGTTACATTTCATTGTGCATATGATAGGAGCTGGTGCGATTTAGAAACCAGATCAAGGGCGGATCTTTAGGCTCGTTTGGTGCCAAAAATAACACCACCAGCTACATGTCAGCTCCCTGGCTCCATCCCGCCTCTGTGCCATTTTCCCCAGAGATTTGGTGGGGAGGTAACAGGACAACCCAACCACACACTTGGGCTCTTTAAGGGCCACTTAAGGCCAACTGGAGAAGGCCGACTAGGATTTTGCAGTTGGCCTTCAGGTTCCCACAGGCTGTGGGACCATTTTAACTGCAGCAAGCCAGCACCCCAGCAGCAGACCTCGGGGACCAGTTCTCGGGGCAGAGCTAGGGGCCCTCTATGCCCACTTGGATGCAGCAGCAGCCACAGGTTACCATGTAGAAGGGTTAACTTCACCACAGTGTGGCCTGGCAGCAAAAACTATTTTCTTATTTAAACTTTAAAGAAGTTGGAGAGAGGGCGCTTCCATTTTGAAGCCCCTTCTCACTCACTCGTCTTGAATAGCACTTTGTGACTGCTTTCAAGCTGAAAGCACATTGATTGGCTCTCTAGCTTAGAGAACCTGCCCACAATCCTTAATTGGATGCTGAGCCTGGTAAGCCATTAATTGGCTGCTCTCTGGAAAAACACGAGTGACCATTTCCCACCCAGTGCAGTCTGCTGACCCCCACTTGAGCCTTCTGGTGGGGTTCAGAAGCTTGCAGAGAAAATCCAGCCCCAGTAATCTATTAACTCAAAAAGAAAAAAAGAGAACTTTGCTCAAAAGTAGTACTTTCTTTTGTTGAATCATAATACTCTTGCGTACACAGGGCTGAAACTAAACATTTTGCTGGCTTTTCTGAATAGCCCCCTTTGCCCTTTAATTTGGCAATTTTCAAACTTTGTGTGTGGATCCACTTCTGGAGACCCCTGTCCTAGCTTCCAAAAGACAAGATCATTTATCCAAAATAGAAAACAGTGCCATCATTACAAGAGGTGAGTTTTTATTAGTTTACAGCTACATAAATAATGTGGAAAAACTCAGCGGGTCTGGCAGCATCAGCGGAGAAGAAGAGTTGACATTTCGAGTCCTCATGACCCTGTCGATGCTGCCACACCTGCTGAGTTTTTCCAGGTAATTCTGTTTTTGTTTTGGATTTCCAGCATCCGGAGTTTTTTGTTTTTATTACATAAATAATGTGCTAGTAAGTCAACAAGCAAAGAGACCTGAAGACAGATGCACTGAAAACCAGGGACCCCAGTTTGAAAACCTACCCTGTTAGTCCATGTGAATCCCAAATTAAAGGTGGCAGCTAATTCTTCAGACACAACAGTACACTTAATTACATTTCTTAGGTTTAATCATCACACTGTACAACTAATCCGAACAAACATAACAACTGTAGGTAAAAGGCACCTTCCCAGCACAACAAGAGAAGCTAACCGAAAAGATTCCAAAGGCCCTAAAAGAAACATTTTGAATGTGGCTGAATGCACCAACAAATTTGAGTGGCATTTTGTGACCAATAAGTGTGATGTTCCATATGAGATACAATTGTTCCATGCCTTTTTTACTTCTAAAAATATGCATGGAAATATATCCATGACTGAAGTACATTAATAAGCCCCTTAACCAAAAGAGAAAGGCCTTGAATTTCTATGGTGCCTTTCACAACCTCAGACTGCCTCTAAGAGCTTTACAACCAATGAAGTACTTTTGAAGAGCAGTCACTGTTGTAATGTTGGGAACATGGCAGCCAATTTCTGCACAGTGAGATCCCACAAACAGCAACATGAATATGGAGATCTCCCTGCACTTCTCTCAAATTGTGCCATGGGACATATTACGTCCTGAGGGGCCAGACATAAGCCAGGCTTTCATGTCACATCAGGAAGACAGCATCATAGATGATGCTGCATCCCCTTAGTACTGCATTAGAGTGTTGGCCTAGATATTATTTAATCTGGGTAACTGGTTAAAAAAAAGCTTTTGGCAATAGAAGAGCTGCAGCATTCAAAAATAAGATCTTCTCAGACCACATGGTGTGTGACAGAATAGCTGCTGATTTGTTTAAAGCTGCTGTTTTCAGGAATGCTACAGGACTGTGAAATGAGAATGTACAAGTTTTATCTATCCTGATTGGATACAAATTCATTGCACATAGCTGCCTTTAAACTTAATTTGGTCGTCTTGCTGAGAGAGGCATCAGCGTTCAGGAGACATTTTTATTTTCCATTCATTCGAGGGATATGGGTATCATGTTTTTAATTAGCTTAGGGAAAGTCTTTTACCCCCATCTGAGAGGAAGACCCACCTCCAGGAGCAGCCACTGCTGGGACCAGTCCTCAATGACGATCATTGCTGGAGCTGGATTAGAAAGCAAGTCGGGGGTTTGGCCAGGCTGGCAGACCCCAATAAGAGGAGCTGGCGGCCAGAATCAGTTGTGCAGGGTAGAACTTGTGGGGTGCTTAGTGCTGTGGGGGTGGGATGGGGAGGGGGAGAATACCTCCATTGGAGGCAGAATGCCTGAAAATATGCCATCCCCAGCCCATAACAAGGCCGCCAGGGTTGACCCGGTGGCTTCGCCACATGCTGCTGGGCCCCCCCACCACTGGTACAATCCCAGTGGCAGTCGAGGAGACCCTTAATGGCCCAAAGGTGAGCGAGGGTGACCAGACTGGAGAGACCATCTCCCAGCCTGCGATAAGGCTGCCAGTGTTTACCTGGTGGCCTTGCCATGTGGTGTGGTGTGGTGTGGGCCCCCCTCCCCCACTGGTGGTATCTTGCTAGTGGGGTGGGGCAGGTAGGTGACAGGGATGGAGTTTCTGCCATGAAATCCGATTTCACGCATATCCTCCTCCATCTTCTCAGCCAAAATTCCAACCATTAACTCTTTCTCTCTCCACAGGTGATGCCAGACCTGCTGAGTATTTTCAGGATTTTCTGTTTTTATTTTAGATTTCCAGCATCTGTGGTATTTTGCTTCTGCTATCATCCAGTTTTGGACCAGGAAATTTATAGCTGGCAAAATCTTCTGCTGCTTCATCAATGACCTTCCCTCTATCATAAGGTCAGATGTGGGGATGTTCGCTGATGATTGCACAACGTTCACCACCATTCATGACTCCTCAGATACTGAAGTAGTCCATGTCTCAATGCAGCAGGACTTGGACAATATCCAGGCTTTGTCTGACAAGTGGCAAGTAACATTCACGCCTCACAAATACCAGGCGATGACCATCTCCAAAAAGAAAATCTAACCATTGCCCCTTGATTTCAATGATATTATCATCACTGAATCCCCCACAATCAACTTCCGGGGCAGTTACCATTGATCAGAAGCTGAACTGGACTAGCCATATAAATACTGTTGCTAGAAGAGATCAGAGGCTAGAAATCGTGCAACGGGTAACTCACCTCCTGACGCCCCAAAGCCTGTCCACTATCTACAGGGCGCAAGTCAGGAGTGTGATGGAATATTGTCCACTTGCTTGGATGAGTGCAGCTCCCACAACACTTAAGAAGCTCAACACCATCCAGGACAATGCAGCCCATTTGATTGGTACCACACCCACAATTGTTCACTCCCTCCACCACTGACGTACAGTAGCAACGGCATGTTCCATCTGTAAGATGCACTGCAGGAATTCACCAAGGCTCCTTCGACAGCACCTTCCAAACCCACGACCACTACCATCGAGAAGGACAAGGGCAGCAGATAGGATAGGACTATCACCACCTGTAAGTTCCCCAAGTCACCCGCCATCCTGACTTGGAAATATATCCCTGTTCCTTCACTGTCGCTGGGTCAAAATCCCGGAACTCCCTTCCTAACAGCACTGTGGGTGTGCCTACAGCACATGGATGATAGCAGAAGCAAAATACCACAGATGCTGGAAATCTAAAATAAAAACAGAAAATCCTGAAAATACTCAGCAGGTCTGGCATCACCTGTGGAGAGAGAAGAGTTAATGATTGGAATTTTGGCTGAGAAGATGGAGGAGGATATGCGTGAAATCAGATTTCATGGCAGCAACTCCATCCCTGTCACCTACCTGCCCCACCCCACTAGCAAAATACCACCAGTGGGGGAGGGGGGCCCACACCACACCACATGGCAAGGCCACCAGGTAAACCCTGGCAGCCTTATTGCAGGCTGGGAGAGAGTCTCTTCAGTCTGGTCACTCTTGCTCACCTTTGGGCCAAATAAGGGTTCAAGAAGGCAGCTCACCACCACCTTCTCAAGGGCAACTAGGGATGGGCAATAAATGCTGGCCCAGCCAGCGAAGCCCACATCCCATGAATGAATAAAAACAATGGACTCCAAAAATCCATTTTAAAATAAAATGCCATTTCCCCAAGTTTCTTATGTGTTGCAAATTCAGGATATTAAAATATTTTGATGAAATTTTCATCATTAAAGCGAAATATATTAAAGATGAAGAATTTTCAATGATTGTTCAACATATGAGCAGGATCATGTGCATCTTGCTAAGCCAAAACTCAACTTGTAGGCTCAAACGCAGTGAAACTTATATCAACCCCAAACTCTGTTGGCAGTTTATGCATTAGTACTGAGCATGGCTGCAATGAAAGGTATACGTTGTAGCAACCAGACTCCCCAAAGCTTGTTCCCATGACACGCTCTCTCAAGCATGTATGTTCAGCTTAGTTCAGAAAGGAGACAGCCCCTGCCAGTTTAACTACACTAAAAGAAACATTTCAAAACAAGTACTGTGGCACAGCATTTATTGCTTTGCTCTCTAACAACTACATGTTCCCCTCTCTATTTGTGACTGATTGGGCTACCTGCAACATTAGCTGCTGTTTTTAGCATTATTTCAGAAAGCACAACAAACTTGAAACATGCCAAAATGCAAGGTTTTTTTTCTCTCTGTGATGGGATTAGCCAAATTTCAAAACTTATTTATAACCTCCAGCAGAAAATTGACTACATACACTGCTCGAGTCAACTGGGACTGCATAACATCAACTTGATTATTTCAAATTAACTCAAACATAATTGCACTGCTTGACTAGCCATGGAACTTGTCAGCTATAAACCTGTCAAAAATCCATCAACTTTACAGTTAAATAGCAGCACAAAGCTTAGGTTCCAGAATTTGACATCTTTTGGAGCTCCGCCTGATAAGATGCTTTGTAGCTAGCTTCTTTTTGCTCCTCATTTCTATAATCTCAGCTACGTGGATCATAAGAGAAAGGAAAGTAAAAATTACTGTTCTGAACAAAAAGAAAAGCAAGGTGTGTTTTGAAACTTCATTAGCAAGCATCGGGTTTGGAGCATAATGATTATTACAATAGGTGCCACAAAAGCAGCAAAGCATTAGTAAAGATTATTACCGAACCATGCATTTTTGAAAGAAACATTAGGAAATATGAACTCCATTATTGTGCTCAGTAATGCAATGAAAATACAAGCCTAACTAAATAATAAATCAATTAAAACAGAAATTACTCAACAGTAACTTTCTACAGGCTAATGTTAAAAAACATATACCCCTGGAATACTTTATATTATCTGCTCTGTTGTACAAAATTATGAAGCATTTTGAACACAATTAACTTTGATGTGCTTTGGGGAAATTACTCAAATTTAGGGGTAATAACAGACTTGGCATGTAAGATGTCAAATTGTTGTGGAACATCAATAATCAAAGTAAACAGAGTCCTGTGCTATATTGCTATATCGGTAGAGTATAAATCAGTGCATGCTGTAAATTCCTAAGTTTTACATTAGGTAGGTTTCTTCTTTTTGAATAGCATAATAAAATCCACAGCCAAATTCTACCCATTACAACCCAGAAATCTAAAGCAGCAGGCTAGTGCCTCGTTTTAACTTAAAAAAACGACAGTGAAGACAAGGATCTGATCTGTAACACTAAGTGGGACAACAGGAGGTGTTCTTGGAAACAGCTGATCATTGGATTTTAAATAACTCCAGTTGAACTTTTACCAAATCACAAAATATGATGTGGAAATATTATAGGGTTGATTTCCTCAAAAGGTTGCCCTAGGGTGAATTGGCACTTCAACCTCATAACACCATCCACCTACATTCCTATCTAGCCTATCTACCTCCGAGCAGCCTGGCTCGGTTGCTTACCCATAGTGCTGTTTTCCTGACATTCATTGAAATACATGGCTCAGTGGGCCTACAATTTCCATAGCATTCCAAGAGAGCACCACTTGTCAGGTGACCACATGTTGGGCAATCAGCCCAGCTATTACAATATTGGGAAACAAAACTGTTATTATTATTATTATCCCTCTACAAGACCTGATGGGTCTACATAATGAACCAACAACTTACATTCCTGTAGCGCCTTTCAAATAGAAAAGCTTCCAAAACTACTTCACAAAGATATGAAGGAAAATGGATGGTGAGGCAAAGCTGGAAATATTAGGAGGTGGTATCCAAATGCTTAATCCAAGAAGTGGATGTTAACAAGGCTCTTAAAAAGAGAATGAAAGGAAGAAGCAAAGGTTTCAAGAGTATGTTCCAAACAGTGCATCCTGGAGGGCTGTAGGCCTCCGCCAGTGGTGCAGTAAAGTGAAGGGGGAATGCACAAGAGGCCAGAAGAATTGACTTCAGGGAGTGAGTTCTAAGGCTGAAGAAATACAGAGTTAGGATGGGACGAGGCTGTGAGAGATTTAATATAAGGATATGAGAATTTTAAATCTGAGGCAGTGGCTAATGCCAATGTATGCCAGTGAACGCAACTTGGTAGAGCATAGGAAACAGGTAGCAGAGTTTGGTACAAGCTGACATTTGTGGAGGCTGAAGCATGGAAGGCGAGTCATGAGTATGTTGGAGGCAGGTTTTAGTTGCCAATGGTTTGAAATAAGGAGGTGGGAGTAGGTGGGCTTTGTAATGAAAGAACATGAGTTTGGAAATTCAACTCAAAGTCAAACAGGACTTTGAAGATTCTGAGCAGCCTCAGGCAGCAGGAATGGTATGGATTTTATAAGGGAAACCAAAGATAATGGTTTCAGTCTTCGCGATGTTTATACTGAATGTCAGGCAAGTGGTCTGACAATGCAAGGACAGTTGAATAGTCAAGGAAAGTGGTGAAAATGTGAAGCTGGGAGCTATTGGTGATTGTGCCAAAGTTAGCCCCCATGGCTGTGGATAATGTCACAAAGTGTTGAAAGGGCAGGCTAAGGTTCTATTTCCTTGGAAGGCTCCAGAGGTGACAATGCAAGAGTAGGAAGGGAAGCTATGTGCAGACCAGTGCAACATTTGCAGCTAGTTGAAAGAAAGTGCAATTTCCTCCCAATCCTCTCCTCAGTGTTAGAGTACAGCTTCCACCATAGCCAACTAGAGAATAACAATCAAGTGGAGATCTAGACTAGTTTAAAAGACTTAAGGCAAAGGAATCAGTATATATGGGGTACTAGTAAGTGTCTGATTTGGGGTATGGGGACATTAACTTAAAAAATATCCCTGGAACCCCTATACTCTTCACCAACATTAATGATGCTGATTCCGAAATTGCAATTTAGTCAAATTCATAGATGTTACAACACTCAAGGCAGGGGGAGTATCAGCCAAGGATCTCCAAAGCATGATGGACAACATATGTAAATAGATGAAACGGTGACGTGAAACTTAATAAAAATAAACTGAAAGCATAATATGTTGCAGGAATAACGTGTACTAGGCTATAGAAACAATTAACAGATGAATCTGGGAAGGATCTGGGAATCACAGCAGACTTGTTACTTAACTTGTCTATTATATTGTTGTGAAGCAACAAATTAACAATCCAAGTAGAATGTCTAACTAAATCATAATATCATAAAAGTAGAGAATGTCATATTAAATCATACAAAACTCTGATCAGATGGCTTTGAGTCTTGTGTTCAGTTTGGTTAACAGGCACAATGAAAACATTCAAGCCATGGAGATGGTACAAGAGTTATGGAGGTGAAAGTGGAAAATCTGTAATTACTTAGCTAGGAAAGGGGATAATTAAGAGGAGTCTTCTGGAAGTATAAAAATGTAAAGATAAGCTAAGTCTGAAGCACTATTAAAGAAAAAAAACATACATTAGAATATGTAAGACTAAATATGGTAAAAAGGCCAATATAGGAATGACGTTTGTGGAAACATTTCACACAAATTGTTAACAGCACTTAGAATGTTCTTTGGGGTAAGGTGCTAGAAATAAAAATCTGCACCCATGAGCTAGTGTGACCCAAATAGCCACCCTCATCTGTACCTATTTTGTTGTCTTCTGAAACACAAATGGATAAATGGATCACAAATGAAAGAGATTGACAGTCACCACTTGTGAATGGGCATACTAAACACTCTGGAGGTCTTTTACAGAATCCCTGAAACGCAAACTATCATGAACACCCGAGCCACCTCTCAGAAGCATAAGGCTGACTAATATAGGAAAAAGACCAGGTCCTATGACAGGCTGATCAAAGCCAAGACTCTGCAAGTTTCAGACATACTTGTTCAAATGAAGCCTATAGGGAGCATTAACAAATTGCATTGGTTCTTCAATGCATACTGTCCTAAGAAAAGTGACAGTACTAACATAACATGTACAATGATTTCACAAAATAGATGTATACAGAACAATTTCCTACAACAGTGACTATACCTCAACACATATTTCATTGGATCCAAAGCGTTTGGCGAAATCCTGAGATCATGAAAGACAACATGAATCTTTCTTCCACAATTTTTCTTCCTTTCTTTATAGGTTCAATCACTCCTGTACTGAGTTAAACAATATCAGTTGGAGCAATGGTAGAGATACAACAGTTGGTGTCAGCACCTTTGAGTTGAATGTTACCCAGTGATTCCTGCTGGAAATGCACACTTATCGACATCAGGAGAGGACATAATTGGGCTTGGCTGTTATACACTCGTATGTGAACACTGATGCATAAACAAAAGATACTTGGACCATACACTAAAGGCTATACTAAAAACTTATTATACTATACTAAAACCCTATTATTATGGGCATGGAAGAAAACTGGCAAAAAACTGCACAGCACACTATTACTACAAGATTAACCTGGGCCACATAATTTTCAAACAGACATCTCAAACTCAAATTCACTTTTAAGTAAAAAAAAAATCACCAGTATGTAGTCTGCCAGGTGGAGCTGTACATTTACTTATTCAATTCAACTGGATACTTTGCCAACAATTAAGCACTCAACAGTCATAAATAAATCTAAATCACCTAAATTTTAACTGTAGTTTGCAGCTGCAGATCACGTGCACTCTGTCATAATTGATTAAACTTTCTCTTCTGAAAATAATACATTTTTTGACTATTTTTGTCCCTTTCTTGCATGTTGGATCTTGTATATCTACTTTATCTATTTTTATATTTCTTCCCTTCAGCCAGTGCAGACACATAGGCTGAACGGTCTCCTTCTGTGCTGTTACATTTTTGTGTTGTCTTTAGTTTATACCCACACCTCTTAGCGTAGATGATATATGATTCTATAAGCAAAACACTCATCTAAACTAAGCAGCAGAGGTAAAAGCAGCCGCCACTTTGACGTAATACTTGTGTGTTCCTTATACACTCCATATAAAAGGTTTAAACTGACTTAAACGCATTCTAAAAACAAATTTGCAAGGGGAAAATCAAAGGATTTTGTAAAAGGTACACCCAATTTTATTTTTACGGTAATTGTAATGGTCAATTACTGTTAGAGTGGTTTAATTCAGAGGGTATAAACACAAAGTGGGGTAGGTCAAGAGCAGTTTTGCAATAGCAAAATTAAAGAACCAAGGAAGCATTTGCACTGCTGTAGATAACAGCATGATGTTCCACCAATGATTCACCAAGCTATCTTTTGCATTATCCAATGTCTCTGTCTAGCCCTCATACCTCCCACATCATGATATCAATGCTCCTTTAACATAAAAATGTGCATTCTGAGAAAACCACTATTTTTAGCGCTTTTGTGTCAAGCTGCTTTATGGAAGTAGGGATGAATATGGACCATCAACTGACCCTCAACTGATCCAATGAACTAAACACTACCGGGGCAATTAAGGATATGATGCCTCAGAATCTGAGGTTGTCTCTGCATCGAACAACTGAGAGCATCAGCATCACAGTCTATAATGAAAAATGGAAGATGGGCAAAGCGATGTTACATGACTGCTCTGGTTCATTTTCAGAACCATATTTGGCAGAATGAAAGGTCCACAGGGTCCTGCAACTTTTTCTAATGTACAGTTTTCATAGAAATATGGCACTGGAAGTGAGAAACAGATGTTTTTGATTAAAATATACTCCTTACCGTAGCACTGCATTGTGGTCATTACCTATATACTTTTAATCAGCAAGAAGCATCTGTTTCCAATAGTAAATCATGAAAAATGACACAACTGCATTCACATTATTTATAGGAAGGTTCAGACATACATAAGCATTCATTGGTTTATTTCAATGCTACTCAGCTGCCCTTCAGCAAATATTGTTCAAAGAAAATTTGCCTTACTTTTTCCCATTTTTGTTTCCTTGGCTGCTAATTACCACATCTCAAGCAAGCAGGTGGGGAAATTCAAGACAAGAACTTCTCCACAACTAAAACATCTCCATTCCATTACTGCACAACACAAGTCACAATGAACACTGCACCACATTGAGGATAATCCTGTGATTTAACTTTCTAACTAGAACACAAGGACATTTACCATGTCACAAGTAAACTCTATAAAATGCTACATTTTGAGCACTTAACCAATGGCACCGGCTCACCATTACTGCATTGTTCTCCCATTAGAGATTAGACTCTCTATAGATTATGAGTGGGGGAAGGGTGATTACAATACCAACCGTACTCAACCCATTCACACTATGCTGCTTCTAAGGTTCATTTCACATAGCTATACAGAACAGAACCTAAATGACGTAAAGAATTAAATTAGTCCACAGAACCATGACTTCAGTACTTTGCTTTCTGGGCACCAAATGTTCAGATCACAGAGGCATAAATGTTGAATTACTATTAGAAGCATAAAGGGAGAGGTTAGAAGACTTTTTTTTTACACAAAAGGTTACTGGAATATTGAATGGATTACCACAAATGACCAACGAAGCTGGGTGAGTCATGACTTTTAATAGGGAATTAGATAAACGGTGAAAGAAAAATATTAGGAAGATACAGAATAAGAGGAGGGAAATGGGATTAAAGGAACTCATTCTCATGTGTTATTATCACCAGTAGTGGCATGGTGGACTAAATATCCATCCTTCCATACTGAATTTCTGTGAGCATGGTGGTATTAGTTCAGGATTGATGGTCCCTGTGCCCAAACTGATCAGAAAGATAAAGCTAAGACAGACAATTCTGTCCATCTAGCTCATCCTCCACGGAGACCATAATGTCCCCTTTCACAGCCATTCCCCTCTGCAGCTTCCAGTTGCCTCTTGAATGATTCTAGAGATCCAATAAGAGGAAATCTACTCATCTAAGTTAGTTAAAGTTGCATCCTGTAATTAAATATTCTTTATGAACACATGGAAATTAAAGCTGTCTACTCATTACAAAAATAATTCTGTTCCTTGGACACACTTTTTTGAACAAATTTAAATGTTTACATCAAAGTCTGATTTTAATGATGCACAGTTGGACCCACACTGCTGTCCTGTGAACTTGGTGAGGCTGCGCCTGAAGCATTGGTGAGACTGCACCTGAAGCATTGGTGAGACTGCACCTGGAGTGCTGTTTACAGTTTTGGTCTCCTTACTTAAGGAAAGATATACTTGCACTGAAAGCTGTTCAGAGGAGGTTCCCAGGGCTGATTCCTGGGATGAAGGAGCTGTTTTATAAGGAAAGATTGAACAGGTTGGGCCTATATACATTGGAATTTAAAAGATTGAGATGATCTTACCTTAACATATGGTTGAGGGGACTTGACAGTATAGATGTTAAGAGGATGTTTTCTCTCCTCGGGGAATCTAGAACAGGTGGCACAGTTTAAAATTCAGGGGTCTCCCATTTAAGGTGGAGATGAGGAGGAATTTCTTCTTGTTAGTCTGTGGAATTCTCTTCACCAGAAAGCAGTGGATGCTGGGTCACTGAATATATTCAAGGCTGAGTTGGACAGATTTTTGATTGACAAGGGAGTCAAGGTTGCGGGGGACAGGCAGGAAAGTGGAGTTAAGGCCACAATCAGATCAGCCATGATCTTATTGTTTGGCGGAGCAGGCTCCATAAGCCAAATGGTCTACTCCTGCCCTATTTCTTATGATCTACTCCTGCCTTATTTCTTATGATCTTATGATTTCTGCCTCTTTTATTAGCAATAACTTATGGGCAAAGAGCAGAGTTCAACAAAATGAACATGTGATGTATTACTGAAACCAATCCCAAAAAATAAAAAAAAAGCTTTTCCTGTAAGTGAAGGTTAATTGTAAAATTTTAATATGCCCAATCAGTTGGGCGATTTTAAAAAGTGCAACTTGCACATTGGCTGGACAGGTTCAAGCATAGTGAAATCTGGCAATCTTTTCCTGACAAATACTGTACGTAGCCAACGTTCAGTCAAACTGGATAATATTTGGCACTGTCTAATTTTATCATGAGATGAGAGTGTCTTCCAAGATAACATGTATCCAAACATTGAACTGCCACTAACAGAGACAAGAAATTGGTACTGAATTAGTTATGATTTTAAAAACAAACTCAAGAGATTTACGAACTTATACTTCCACACTAAAGAGAATGTATCCAATAAGTGTCTTTTTTTTTCAAAAACACACGTTGAAAACAGATGTTAAAATCAACAAACCTTTCTTCTGTTTCACCGTTACTCTTTGTTTTGTTTAACTGGTACAATTAGTGGTCATGTTCAAAGCAAGAATTTAAGTCTGTTGTACTCTTCCGGACACAGGTGTTCATTAATCTACAATTACTTCATGCGGAGCTAACGTACAACTGTAATTATTACATTTAATTCCTGTTTGGTGAATAACCCACTTGTCATCACAAATTGTTGCAGCATGGTCCACCATGAAAATGCTGGGCTGGAAAATATCAAGATTCAAAAGCAGTAACACACGTTCTTATGATTTCACAATGAACACTCTCTCTTCTGGAATCAAACAGAAAATACTTGAAGTACAATGCAGGTTCCTCAGGCTCTGAAAAGAGAAAACTTACATTAATGTTTTGGACCAAAACCTTTCTTCAGATTTCTAATGAAGAATCTGAAACATTAACCTGCCTTTTCAGATGTACCTGCTGTGTACTTCCAGCATTTTCTGTTTCATTGCTTCTTCACATTTCCAACATCCCAATTTTTTCTTTTTACCTCTATTGCTACATCTTCTGAAATTTATTATGTCTATGGAGGTACAAAGCGACTCTTACATGGCTCCGCATCACAATGATAGAAACATATACTAGTTTAATGCCAATGTTATCTCACTCCAAAATGCGTAAATGCAAGAGATTTTACACCTGTGAGGATTGAGGAGACTATTCCTGTTAGAAAACTTTGGACTTCAGCAAAAATTCACCTTGTGAGCCTGCAGAAGTTAATTAAATTCAGAAATTAATCTTTACAGAACCAGCCAGTCACCATACCATTGATGGAGTCACTCAGAACTAATACTGGGACAGTCTTTTGCTTAGTGATACATCTTGGCAGGCCATTACTCCTGTCTTTAAAGAAACAAAAGTGGTGCATGTGTTAACCCACTTAGGACTGATACAATCAGCTAAAATGTTAATCATTAAAAAAAAAAGCTTAAAACAGAGTTATTAACCTTTCCTATAATCTATTACCTGTAGAGTTCACAGACTAATTTTAAATGGTTTCCACATAACCTTGTATAAAGAAAGACAACAGAGAATGTATTCTAAGGAAAAGTTATTCTCGTGCATGGATTATTAGCGATATTAATGATTTACATCCAAGTGGGAAACCAAGGTAAAGTACTAAGGCCTAGAAGTAAAATGTGCCACCAAGGTGGAAAAGACTGAAAAGGAATCATGAGGTAAATCAGGATGTTCCAATCTGATGACACCACATTTGCGTTTTAAAAGCCTGAAGATTACAGGAGGACTGAAACCTGGCAGGGATGAGGGGAATAAAGAATCTTGCAGGTTTGAGATCTTTGAAAAATATGAGTTCAGGGATTGTGATTTCCTTGCAGTTCTGCTGTAATGCAAAGACTAAATTGGACAGTACTTTTGGAGCTGAGAAGAACAAGGGAAGAAAGTTCAAAAGAGCACTGACAATTGCTATATTATTAAAATAAAGGATAACAGGGCTGCAAATAAAAGTGAGACCTATTAAACACAGTTTTTTGATCCTTGTACACTGCAAGCAACTAAACCCTAAATCACAATGTTCTGTAATACAATGCGAGATCTTTAAAAGTCTGTCTTAGAATATAATTTGAATTTCTAAGAGAGTTTATTCTGGATAATACTCTAAGTTATTTCATTCTGTCTTCATTTTCTTCTGCACTTTATTAATTATATAATGGAATTATACACATTTTCTAAAGGTTAGTCATCTAGACAAATACTATTTCAAAATAAACAATATCAATATCACCCAGAATGTATGGGTGTTATATATGATGCCACCATATATATGTGTATATATATGGTTATATGTAAATTGAGGGGACCTATTTAAGTATAATAAGAAAAAGTATATTGATAAAGGAAAATTAAATTGAAAATGAGTCAAATTTGAAAACTCCCTTTTGAAGGTAGATAAAACACTATTTGATTCTGTTTTAGTTTGTGAATAATTTTAGTTTCATTTGAATTCCTTTAGCGGGACATCACAATTGCAGTTAACTGGTAGACGATATACAACAGGCATATTTGACACTATATAAACTGGTGAACCCCACCAAGTGGTATTACTGCACTTTTAACCTCATCAAACTTTCAAATCATAAAACATATTGTTACCAGACATTTTCTGAATTCCCTGGTTGATGGCAGTGTCAAGTTTCAGGAATGACAGGAACACAGAACTGGCATTTCTCTAAATAAATAAGTTTCTTTTAAAACATTGCAACCTTGTTTAAAGTTTTTTTCATGAATGTGATTTGATATCCATTCCCCCCCCCCTTTCCTTCAATACATTGTTGAACCTATTATTATATCACGTCTGTCAACCCACATCTCTTCGCCCCTTCCTGTACTGCCAGGTAATCAATTTGTCGTCACTCTTGGTAACCCCAGTAAAGTCATCAGTGAAATGAGTTACAGCTGTGAAACCATCAGGAAGAAGAACAGCCAAGAATATGCTGCTGATAGCACATCGAGGTCTCAAAGATGAAATATTAATGCACGATTTGTTTATCTGCAAGCTCACATCTTCCAGCACTGAGCTGTTAATTTTCTATCTGTGCAGACAACAGATCACTCAGTCATGAACTCTTCACAGCCATTACACAGAGACATTTTGATTAAGTATGCCTAATGTAGTGTATAGGAAAGAATGAAAACACTCAGCCTGCCAACTTTTGATTGACCATTAAGCCACTGATGAATGTGCCTGTCAAGGGAGAGACAATTACCTCAACAATGAAGAAAGTCTTCTGGAGGGTTATTTCTATAGCAGTGACACATTTACCAGATTACAGCCATGCAAGTTGAAAGCGTGTAAACTAATAGCTAAGATTTCTTCATAATGTATTCATCCCACTCTCCTTAAAGGAGAGGAAATGAAGAAAAACACACATTAAAAAAACTAAACAAAATAATTGTGCATGTCTGGGCAAGGAAATGACAGGGGCAGGCGTTACGTCACTAGCACATGCGTTGCCATAGTGAGTGATTTATTGATATTTATCGAGAATGAATAGATCAAAGCCTGCCAGATGACAGGTGATCAATCACGCGTCAAATCAAAGATGGCAATCGACTTTAAGACCAGTTAAGTGGGTGGATCCGGCGGATGAAAAATGAACTTTTATTTCTGTGCCCCACACCACCAAATATCACAACTCTCAGGAGGGAAGGAAAGGTTTAAGCAGGCAATTTATTTCCCAGATTACATTCCTCTTTTGTAAAACTATGTTTTTGAGCGTTGTGAGACTTGAGCCACAATTGCACAAAGTTAGAGCGGCACGGTTTCCCCATTTTATTTTTGCCACCCTTTTCCAGAGCTTGCAAAGTGCCTGTACGCTTTTCCACAATTTCGTTGCTTTTGTTTTCCCCTCGCAAATGCTTATAAACGGCCTTTCAGTTTGCCGATTTTAGCCGCGTAAGAGCACAAATCCCCTGCACTGCAAACATTGTATCAGATTACAGTCAAATATTGCAACCCATCCATCTTTTTTTGCAGAGAGACTGAATTCTCCCTGACTGACAGGGGATAAACACACACGGGTTACATTGTGCTGGACCAGCCAAAGCCCCCATCAGCGTGAACTCCACACACACACACACACACACAGCTCACTGAGTCCCCGCTAAACACATCAAAAAGAATTCACATCCAACAACAACAACAAAAACTTCAAGCACAAAAAAAGTCTTACCGGAGACCAAAATAAAACCCCCATCTCAGCACAGGAGCTGTGTTCACAAAACACATTTTGACAGGAAGATTTTTTTTAAAGAAGAAGAACAAGATTGCTGAATAATAGTGATTGTCTAAGGCAGAGGTAAGATATAGAAGTTGTTTGTTTACCTGCAGCCCGTTTGGGTGCTTGCTGCTTCCTCCGCGGCATGCTGTGAGAGTTTCAAGTTGACTTTTCTTCAGGTGTGTAAGAGGTGGTGAGGGGAGGGGGTAAGGGAGGGGAGGGGAGGGGGGTGCTCGGCGGAGGCGATGGCGGGGTGTCTATGTGCGTGTGTATATATAGATGTGTAGGTGTTATCTATACAATATCTTAAATATATTTTCTAAAATATATGGATGTGTCTGTCGGGGGGAGCTGGTGGCTGGATTTGCACAGGGACACACCACCCCCCCGGCTGGACGATCGCAAGCTGTCGGTCCTGCCTCTCTCTCTGTCTGTCTGCCTCTGTCTCAGTCTCGCCCCCCTCTCTCTCTCTCTCTCCTCTCCCCGAGCGGGTGCTGATCAGTGGCGGAGCGGAGCTGCTGCTGCTCTCCGTCGGTCGGTGGCTGGCAGCTTTTCCGGAGGGACTGGGCTCAGTCTCACTCGCACAGACACGGGTAAGCGATAGAAGCGAGCATCGATCCCCTCCTCCTCCTTCTGCTCCTCCTTCTGGCAAAGTCAAATGCAATCTATAGCAGCCTCATCCTTGCATTTGACAGCATCTGGAACAGTGAAAAATGAAACCAGAAGAGAAATCTATCAATAACAAGGCTCTGGGTATTTGTTAACGACAATAAAAACAATGCATACACAATGACAAAATTATTAATCCCCTCTGAGCTGAGAATTAGGTGAAAATTTTCACACATATTTTAAACATATATGTATCTCTTCTATGTAAAACCCTTCCAAAAGTATTCTCTGAAAAAAATGACCCCCTAATATAAACTTTTGGAATTGTCTCAATTTGTAGCGACATTTGATTCCTTCAAACATCATTTCTAACAACTTTTTTTTGCGAAAACTGATTTCCCATTTACTCTGGACACGGAAATATTTATAGAAAACAAGACGAAAAATCGCGGGGAAGCTTTGGCTGCAATTATTTACGTTGCCCATAACCCAACATGCAACTTGCTTTAACATATGTTTCTTCGGAATGTTGATAAACTATTGGATCTGTCATATATAAATGTTAAACATCCATGGCTGTGCAAGCAACATGTACTAAAGGTACACATACTGTTACACTGATTAAAAATAAACGTCGATTACAGCGATATATGTGAATCAGGTATGCAAACAGAAAACA
Organism: Carcharodon carcharias; assembly: GCF_017639515.1. NCBI lineage: Eukaryota > Metazoa > Chordata > Chondrichthyes > Lamniformes > Lamnidae > Carcharodon > Carcharodon carcharias. Next base: position 54,676,759 of record NC_054480.1, read on the forward strand.
AAGTAATGTATCCCTTTGAAGTATATTTTCTGAATGCAAAAGATTTATTGCGCCCAGAAAGTTAAAAAAAAGTTTATTCTGTTTTTCAATTTAAGTTAAACAAGTATCAAGAGTCGAGAGTGCAGGTATACATAGGATACATAGGATATACACCGGTAAGCACTATAATTTCTGAAATTAATTCATGACAAGTAATACATAGATGTTATTTTAAATATTTTAGAAATATTGATCACAGAAAACAACATGAATTCGGACTGATATATGATCTATGTTAAATGTAAATAAACCGAGAATTATAATTCCACAGCTGGTATAAATAGTTAGGTATGATTAACCTTTACTGTGAAATGCATGTGAAGTACTGTGTAAACCAGATATGCTGGGACAGAGCTAACGGAGCCAAATTTAAAATTCAGTGTTCCTAAACATTCAAGAACACGTTCGATAAACTTACTAATTCATAATAATCTTTTCAGCTAAATTGTGCGTTTTTGTAAGGCTAAAGCTTACACTTCAACTGCGTTTTGAAACCTATAAATTCCAAAATGCATTTGACGCAAAGTTAAGTTTAATTCTGGAATTTGGAAAGTTGAGCAAAACTAATCTCGCTCTGCAAAACTAAATTAGCCTTTATGATTACACATTAAAAGCCTTTATTTGGAATTCTTAATTATTTGGAGAAGCAACAAAAAAAAGTCATTAGAGATTCAACTCACAATTGAAAAATACGAATGGGAAGGAATGGTCAAAATGAATGTATTTGTAACCAGATTTTTGTATAAAATCATATTCATAAAATGTCTGACCAGTACAATTTAGTGCGACCTAATACTTTGCCGAGAATAACGTACACATCATACTGCTCCACGACGTGACAAACCAATAAAGTTGTGTAGTGTTATATTGTATCAATATGGTTTTGATGAGTAACGTTACTAATATGCTTAAAGATTGATGGATGAGAGGACTGTGTCCGTACTTACGAATTACCATGTCCCAGGGTCTGGAAGACATATCAATAATTTTCTTGATTGTTTGGAAGAGTCAGTTGATGAACTTCGGCTGGCTATCCTTGATAGTTAACATAGAAATGATTTCTATCCCTCGTATTATATTAGAAATCCAAGAGACTTGCGCGCTTTGCGATCCCCCTACAAAAACTTCAGCCGAAGCTGCTTTTGTCAGTGCTATCTGTCCCTGGACGGCAATGGATCACAGAAATCTCTGATCACTGACATCTCCAACCCTCTTCGATTAGCTAAACTCACTGGCAGGCTGCACCGATCGGATACTGAGTGATTAGGAAACCATCAAAGACATGTAATCTAATCAACTAAACCAGCCAGCAAAACCACCGTGCATGGGTTAACCTCTGTTATGTCAATGCAATGACCGGGAGCCCGCCTCGTGTAATAGAGCAGCAGGAACTACAACTCCCAGCTCAGCGTACTCCATCAATCGTGTATGTACACCCTAATCCAATTTCAATCAAGGAAACCTTTTGCCCAGACCACACGATAAACCAGCCCGCAGTTATGATCTCCCCTACATCTTACACGATCTCCTAATCATAACGTGTATTATGGTGTCAGTGTAATCAACAATTTGACAATGTAATTACACAATCCCTGTCTCAGCCTCTACTCTGGTCATAGTGATAATGCAGCATTAACTGAAATCATGACAAGGGGCTTTAAGTATCCTGAACCCCAATATAGCGATCTAAATGATTTTCATTTAAACCTCATGGTAATCCCAATCTGTCGATCAGAATGACATTATTCCAGTTGGAAGTGAAACCCTTCCTAATTATACTTTTTCAATTCTTCACTAAATCTGAATCAGTTGAGAGAATCATTATTACAGTTTCCATTCTGAATCTTTACCTGGGAGACACAAGATTATTTCTACCCCGCGGCCGCCCCCTCCCGCGCCTAAAACCTAATCTGTGGCTGATAATCATACAAGATTTGTGAACCCACAAATCTGTCGATCATAATTTCATACTTCAAGTTCTACCTTGAACCCCAAATCTATGAAAAATTCATTCATAATTCTAATTCTACCCTGAAGTTCAATCTGTCAATCATAATTACATTCCAATTCCACCTTGAACCCAATCTGTCAATCATTCTTTCAACTTTAGCTTTGTCAATTATGCTCACCTACAGTAAACCCCATCTGTCAGGATCATTCAAAGTGCAGCCTTGTAGTGATATGGAATTCCTCATGATTAAATAGTCCTAGAAGACACTGGTCTATTTACAATTATGCCATTAGACTACAGTATAATAGCTACATACAGGTGATGAAATAAATGATCTCTACACCAAGTCACACTCTGATGAAGTATGTTCATAGGCAATACTTCTAATTTCCACTTTATGATCAGTCTATTAATGAAAATTTAATAATCTGTCGCTATTTTCACTTTGATGCTAAATTAAAATCAGATGTGCCTGTCAGCCTAACCCCATTATATGAAACATATTTACAGACATCTATTTCCATCCTAAGGCTGCCTTTCCATTTTTGCAGTCAAATATTCCTCACTTTATTCTCACTATGGAATAGGAAAAAAAAAGAAATTTTAACCTAACCTGGAGTGTGCCAAACATCTTTTCCTGTGCTGGCTGATTATAGCTTTATCCATTCAATTTCACAGTGATTCAAATCCCTCTCTGTCAAACATAATCTAATATTTTCAACTTGACCTTAACCAATGTTATTCATCATAATCTTATGGTTTAACTCTTTTAGTGTCTTTGATTGTTAATGAGATGTAATAATCCATCTTGTGTTCTACACAGGCAGCTAATTATGTCTATCATAAACAGCCTATAAATACAACTATAGGTACTATTAATTTCCCAACTTTGTCAAGCAGTTAAAACACACACAGGATTATATCAAAGATGAGATATAAGTGTTTGTATGAATGTGTCACCACTGACTTCACTATATTGATATCTGTACTTCATTCCCTGCCATTCATTACTCTGTGTAATAAAATACATACATTTTCTGTATTCATATCTGCATCATAAGAAGACTTATAGTTCTTATATTAGCAGTTGCAATTTGAAGTGTAGTTCATGACAAATACAAGAGAACAAGCTACCTAGAATATAGGGAAAATTGGTATAGTTGAGACTAAGTTTAAGGGTGTAACACATTCTAGAGATTTAAAAATCCTCATAAACCATAACGGCAACACTCAAATGGTTAACTATCATCCAAACCTTGAGAGTGTGTCACAAACTGAAACATAGTTCCAAACATTTTTTTAATATAATATTTGATTTATTTTGTTTATATTTGGAGAGCTTTTGGGCTGGAGGGTTAACAAAATTTAAATTTCCTAGTATTAAGTGCCATCACTTTAGCCACTAAATGTTCCTATTTGGGTCCACCTTAGAAAGGTACCTTGTATTCAGAACATACTCAGTAACTTCTTTTTTAACTCGTGACTTCTTTATTGCTGCTTTACAGAACAAACAGCTTTAACACCATGTCTGAGAACTGATTCAATCCAGTTCTGTACGTCATTAAGATATGTAATGACCTCTTGAACTCTAGCAACTACACAGAACATAATGATCTCAGGTGCTTGACAACTTTAATCTGTGCATTATACACGTCATATGAGGGGAAGGTGGGAGTTTTACATTTTGAGTCTAGACAAACGTATAATAGGGTGGGCTTAAAGGAGAGTAATTTACGAGGAGAAAAATACTCTATTTTGAAGAGATAGAACATTCCAGTATATACTTATAATCTGCTGATCCAATTTTATTTTACCCCAGTGTTTTTTCTAATAAGCATATCCATTCCATTTTCACCCTATCCTGTCTCTTATCATAACATGACACATCTCACTCCTTGTCTATCTGTGGTTTGTCAACCCTAATCAGAAATATTCTGTTTCAACACTAATCCTTCTTTTTGCATTATCATCTGCATCCAAAACCCATCTAAACTCAATTCTGTCAATCAGCATCTATGAACCTCCATCTCTTTGCCATCACCAGTCATAATTAGACATATCCAAGTCCTAATATAATCCCAGTCTGTCGATCATACTCATGACTATTCTATTCTCACCATGACTCCAGATAGTCATCAGTAATCATCCTTTCTTACCCTAAGATCTCTCTGCCAGTCATTACTGCCTATATCAAAACATTCAGCATCGCGCCAGTATCCTACTCTATGCTTAGTCTGTTAGCCAAGTTCACATTCACCCCAAAGCTATCTTAAACCTATCTTGACAATCATAACCATAGGCACTGTTTCCAGCCTATCAATGCAAATACAAACCCAATAGTTACTTTACCTTTGATTAATTAATATACACACACATATAAAAATAAATTCTGTGATAGTAGCAGTTTTACATGACATTTACATTCAACAACACAACACAGTGCATGTAATAACTGCTGTTTAGATGATAGATCAAGTAGAGGTAATGTTTCACAGATGGGCTAAGGGCTATACTTGTGACAATTTTACTGGAATACCCACCAACTATTATGTGGGCTGGACTCAATATATTAATGTTTACTTAAAATTCTCTGGCATGGGAATCTTCTCCATTTATACCTGTTGGGGAGGTTATGATCCTGATTGAAGTCAAGACTTTCTGCTCACCCAGATCTTTGCTGCCATCCAAGGCATTTTTTTTCCATTCTCAGGAGATGAGCATTGCTGATTATGTCAGCATTTACTGCCCATTCCCTGAATATCCTGTAAAGCTGGTGATGTGTCTTCATTGTTTTAACAAACTGAATGGTTTGCTAAATCACTTCAGAGCACAATTAAGATTGGTCTGAAGGACTCATTTCCTGCTGGACATTACTGAGCCAGATGGATTTTTATGTAATCTGACAACTCAAACTCTCAAAATGCTATGGTGGGATTTGAATTCATATGTTTTAGGTTATTAGTCCAAATCTCTGGATTGTTAGTCCAGCAACATGTCTACATGTTGAAAAAAATTGCATCTACAGCTTATATTCCAATTCCATAAAATAACATCCATTCTACCCAGACTCAATATGTTCATCGTCTATCATTCTAATGCCTTGTGTAACATGGCCTGTCAATTCTATCAACACACCCAGAAACAAAATTTGTCACGTCAATCATTCAAAACATCTCCAAACCTGCCCAACATTGCCTGTTTACTACTTTATCAGGCTCAGTGCTATACTCAACACAGCCCATCAGTCAAAACAATACATCTTTTATTTCAGCTACACCCAAATTATGCATCATATAAACATACCTTAAATTCTGTCTGAACCAGTTTGCCAGTCATTAAATATATTAATCTGTCACACAATTGTATTGATGATTGTACCAATTATGTTTCATGAAGGAGCCAAGCTTAATTAAAGGAAAACTTATATAGCATCTTTCACAACCTCAGGACATCCAAAAGTACCAGTGAAGTACTTTTGAAGTGTAGTCACTGTTGTAAGGTAGAAAATGCAGCAGTCAATTTGAGCACAAGATCGCACAAACACCAACCTGTTTTACTGATATTGGTTTAGGGATTGGCCAGTGGAAAAATACAATTTTCTTTTTCCTTCAAAACATTGCCATGGGATCTATTATGCGCACTTCAGTGAGAAGATGGGGCCTCAGTTTAACGTCTCACCCAGAAATCAGCACTTCTTCAGTATTTCACTGGAGCATCAGCCAGATTTTGTGCTCAAGTCCCTGGAGTGTTTTTGTCTGCATGAGAAGTTTTCTAAGCCTTTAAGTCCCTGGAGAGGTACCTGAACCCACAACCATCTGATGCATAGAAGAGAGTTGTATCATCGAGCCACAGTTGACGCTTTATTTGTTACACTTAACACATACAATGACTTAAAGGGGCATACAAAGGAGCTTGTAAGATCAAGAGTCCAGGTGATCAATCAGCATTACACAGTATGGTTGTTGGCATTGATATTTGCTGCAATTCTTATAATGATGCTTTTTTGAGCAATTACAAAGATGGGATTTGTTTGGAAATATGTAACCAATAGCCATTGTAATGTTGGATACTTAAGCCTTGGCAGTATAGAGTCTTTTCATCTTGCATAATTATTTTGTAGGCCTATGAATCTCCATTAAGTGAAAATGTAGCTTGAACTAAATTCTGAAATATCACTTTTGATTAAAATATTTGACTAAGTTCTTCTCATTACAAAAGCTTTTGAAGTAATATATTCTACAAACAAATGAAACAGTTTGTTTGTCAATATTCATATCATATCTATATTGCTTGTATTATTAACAAATTCTGTCATCTCACTGGAGATAGTTGGTGCACCAGCTGAGTAACAGGGTAGAGCGGCTTTGATGCTATTGATAGTGGCAGCACCAAAAAACTCAATGGTGAATTTTGAATACTCTATAATATGTTCACTAATACCATTCTTAATGAGTAAGAAATTACATTTGACTTGCAGTGTAGCGCCATACAATGCCAAAAAATTCAAACACCTGTATTTAAGGTTTTATTTCTATAGTTCTTTCAAATTATTATTCTATCCTGGATTCAAAATCTTCTTTTTTCTTAACTCCTTACCTCAGTTTGGAAAATAGGCAAATGGAGAAATCTCCATAGCTGCAGAACATGGTCTGGTCTGATGTTGGTCTCTCGATATTAAAGTGCTGTTACAGAAGTAAGCCTTCACTGCAACTTTTGAATTTAGATAGGTTTGTTGATGGTGTTCAAAAGGAATGGCAAAACTCTTCATGAAAGGTTTGCTTCCTTTTAATTTCTTACCGTGATTATTTAGATTGCTCACATCTGCTCAGTAATAAGTAGTTCAAGAAATGGGGTTGAAAAAAAAAAGGTCTCCATGACCAGCGTGCAGTGACCCTTTAGTTTGCTCCAATCCAGATGTGATTGTTCTTCAGCCTGTTCCGTCTGGGGACTTTCCAGCACAAACACCCTATCTAAACAGTGATAAAAGATGAAAAGTATAATTTTGAAAAGATGTTTTTCTAAATTAGATGATGGGCTTCAGTTTTCTCTTGCTGGGTATTAAAGGCTCTATTTTCCACTTTTGTTGGAATAATAAATCTGCTGACCACAGAGACAACCAGTCAGTTGGAAGTATAAAAAAATTAATAATGAGCTAGAAATGAGCCACTTGACCTTTATAAAGGTATTGTAATGGTATTAACGCCAATGACAGCACTTAAAATGGAAAATTAAAAAAAAATTCCATTGCAGGGAAACATAAGCAGAGAGAAAATTTCAAGGCTGGAAAAGACCATATCATCCAACCATTCTAGCAGTTGTAGCCAATGTGTTTCTCTTCAAGAGACTTATCCAATTTGACCTTGAATAGATTTCACCTCGTTGCCTCTACAACTACCCTTGGTAAATAAATTATTCCAAAACTGACCACTCTCTTTGAGAAGTAATACATTTTATGTCCCACTTGAATCTATCCCTTTTTAACTTTTATTTGTGTCTCTTGTTCAGCTTTCCATACCAAATCTAAAATCTTTCATCAACCTTCTCTGAGCTTCTGGCAGTCATCAAATTTCAATACTGTCATCATAAGCCTCTGAGTCTTCTTCTCCACAGTGGAACTGTTTAGAGAGTGTATCCTTACATGTTTTTTCATTGAGCCCTCTAAGCATTCTAATAAATCTTCATTATTTTAGTTCAGCTACATCCTTCCTGTAGTGAGGTTTGCAGAAATGCTAAGGATACTCCAGGTGCAGGCTCATCAATACTCTGCAGTGATAGAATAACTGATTTTGGTCTGCACTTTATTCTACTTCTTATAAAATCCAACTTTCTATTTGCTTTTTGACAGAAACCAAAAATTATCCTGATGTCCATAAGACCATAAGAGGAGGAGCAGAAGTAGGCCATTCGGTCCATCGAGTCTGCTTCACCATTCAAAGCGATCATGGCTGATCTGATAATCCTCAGCTCCACTTTCCTGCCTTTTCCCCATAACCCTAGATTCCCTTACTGATTAAAAATCTGTCTATCTCAGCCTTGAATATACTTAACGACCCAGCTTCTACAGCCCTCTGTGGTAAATAATTCCACAGATTCCCTAACCTCAGAGAGAAGAAATTCCTCCTCATCTCTATTTTAAATGGGTGCCCCCTTACTCTGAGATTATGCCCTCTGCTCCTAGGCTCTTCCACAAGGGGAAACAACCTCTCAGCATCTACCCTGTCAAGCCCCCTAAGAATCTTATATGTTTCAATAAGGTCACCTTTCATTCTTCTAAACTCCAATGAGAATAGGTCCAACCTACTCAACTTCTTCTCATAAGAAAACCCCTCCGTTCCCGGGATCAACCTAGTGAACCTTCTCTGCCATGCCTCCAATGCCAGTATATCTTTCCTTAGATAAGGGGACTAGAACTGTTCACATACTAGTGCCTTGTATAGTTTTAGTAAGACTTCCCTATTTTATACTCCATTCCCTTTGAAATAAAGGCCAACATTCCATTTGCCTTACCTATTACCTGCTGAACTTGTATGTTAGTTTTTTGTGATTCATGCACGAGGACCCCCAAATCCCTCTATGCTGCAGCTTTCTTCAGTCTTTTTCCATTTAAGTAATATCCAGCTCCTCTAGTCTTCCTGCCAAAGTGCATAACCTCACATTTCCCCACAGTATATTCCATCTGCCATGTTTTTGCTCACTCATTTAACCTGTCTATATCCTTCTGCAGACTCTTTGTGTCATCCTTACCACTTGCCTTCCCACCTACTTTTGTATCATCCAAGTCATTAATATTTATTGTAAATAATTGTGGCCCTAGCACTGATCCCTGTGGCACTCCACTAGTTACAGGCTGCCATTCTGAAAATGCCCTCCCCCAGTATCCCAACTCTCTGTCTTCTATTAGTTGGCCAGTCCTCCATCCATGCTAATGTATTACCCCCAACACCAAGGGCTCTTATCATATTAACTAGCCTTATGCATGGTACCTTACTGAACGCCTTTCGGAAATCCAAATATATTACATCTACTGGTTCCCCTTTATCTATCCTGCTTGTTACCTCCACAAAGAATTCTAATAAAGTTGTCAGGCATGATTTCCCCTTCATGAAGCCATGCTGATGCTGCTTGATTATATTATATATTTCTAAATGCTCTGCTATTACATCCTTTATAATAGACTCTAACATTTTCCCAATGACAGATGTTAAGCTAACTGGCCTATAGTTACCTGTTTTTTTGTCTCCCTCCCTTTTTGAATAAGGGTGTTACATTGGAAGTTTTCCAATCCTTTGGGACTTTTCCAGAATCTAAGGATTCTTGGAAGATTACTACCAGTGAATCCGCTATCTCTGCAGCTATTTCCCTTAATATCCTAGGATGCAACCCATCAGGTCCAGGTAACTTATCAGCTTTTAGCCCATTTAGTTTCCGTAGTAATTTTTCCCTAGTGATAGTCATTATATTTATTTAATTCCCCCCCACCCCCACTTTTTCCCCATGATTATTTAGTCTTTTTATAAGTTGTTAGTGCCTTCTATCGTGAAGTCTGATGCAAAGTATTTATTCAACTCCCCTGCCATTTCCTGGTTCCGCATTATTATTTTCCCAGCCTCATTCTCTAAGGGGCCTATATTGACTTTGGCCTCTCTCCTCCTTTTTTATAGTTAAAAAAGCTCTTATTGTCTGTTTTTATATTATTTGCTAGTTTACCCTCAAAGTTTATTTTCTCCCTCCTTATTATTTTTTTGGTCATCTTCTGTTGGTTTTTAAAACTTTCCCAATCTCCTGGCTTCCCAGTAATCTTTGCTACATTGTATGTTTTTTTCACTTTGATACCACCCTTAAATTCCTTGGTTAACCATGGTTGGTTTATCTCTTTCCTAAAATTTTTCCTCCTCACTGGGATATATCTTTGTTGTGAGTCATGAACTATTTTCTTAAACGTCTGCCACTGTTCATCAACCGTCTTTTCTGCTATACCCCTTTCCCAATGCACTCCAGCCAACTCTACCCTCATTCCTTTGTAATTACCCTTATTTAGGTTTAGCACAGTTGTTTACGAACTAAGTTTCTCACTCTCAAGCTGCGTGCTAAGTTCCACCATGTTATGGTCACTGTTTCCTAGGGGATCTTTTACTCTGAGATCATTTATTAAACCTGCCTCATTACACATTACCAGATCCAAAATATCCTGATTGCTGGTTGGATCCACAACATCTTTTTCTAGTAAACAGTTCCAAATCCACTCTATGAATTCTTGCTCATGGCTACTTCTGCCAATTTGATTTTCCCAATCTACATGAAGATTGAAGTCACCCATGATTAATATACTGCCTTTTTTACATGCCCTCATTATCTCCTGATTTATTCTCTGTCCTACAGTATAGGGGGCCTATAGACTGCTCCCACTAGTGTTTTCTTCCCCATGTTATTTCTTGCTTCCGCCCATATGGATTCCACATCTTCTAATCCAAGATAATTTCTTGCTATTGTACTTATTCCATCTTGTACTAACAAAGTTATACCACCACCCTTTCCTTCCTGCCTCTCCTTTCAAAAAGTCACATACCCCTGAATATTTAATTCCCAGCTTTGATCTCCTTGTAACCATGGGAAAAATTTTCCCCCTGTTGGGGAGGGAAGTACGGGAACGGGCACGCCACCGATCGGCGCCCCCAATTGGGGGCGCACCACCATTTTACATGGGCGAGCCAATTAAGGCCTGCCCAGCATGACGTCCGCATGTGTTCCCTGTGCGGCTGGGGGGTGGTGGAGGGGTTTTCTCTCAGCCAGGAGTGCGTTTTTTTGCACATGCGTGCGAAAGAGCACACAGATCTCCCTGAGGCTAAGTGCTACATCAGGGAGATTAGCTCCGACTTAAAACTTTCAATAAACATGTTTTTAAATTTTCCCTGCCATGTTACTGTCACATGAGTTGGGACATGTCCATAAGTTTCATTGAAACCTTTTTAAAAAATTTAAATTCCCTCATAAAACCCCATCGGCCTGTGGATGAGGTTTCATACTTTTTCCGAAGCCTGCCAGGGCTCCTGGCCTGTCCACCAACTTTAATGTTGGACGGGCAGGTCCAATAACGAACTTAATTAGTTTTTCAATGGCCTCACTAGGTCGTTGACAGGTCGGCAGGCATGCAGCTGACTCGACTGTGCCCCCACCGACCTGAAAATGGAAATGACGCGGGGTGACATCGGGAGTTCCACCCGATGTCATCCCGCATCATTTTACGTATCGGTGAGTGGGCCCCACCCCTGCTCCCTGATTGGAAGATCCTGCCCCATGTCTCCGTAATGGCTATAAGATCATACCCATTAACCTCTATTTGTGCTGTTAATTCACTTATTTTGTTTTGACTACTACGTGCATTTAAGTAAAGAGCCATTAATTTTGCCTTTTTTCCATTTTTTCTCCCTTTGACCCTATTTGCTGCTTTTTTTTATGTTTGTACACTCTGTCCCTTCCTGTCACACTCTGGGTATCATTACCTAAGTAGCTGCCCTGCAATGCCGCCATATCCTTTTGCTTTGTAAGCCTATGTATCCCCTCTCCAGAACCATTCTACCCTCTATTTTTAATTAAAAGCCCTCTCTATTGCCCTAGTTATTCAATTCACCAGGACACTGGTTCCAGCATGGTTCAAGTGAAGTTCATCCCACGGGAACAGCTCCCTTTTACCCAAGTGCTGATGTTGGTGCCCCATGAACTGAAACCCATTTCTTCCACACCAACCTTTGAGCCACGCATTTAACTCCTTAACTTTATACACCCTTTGCCAGTTTGCCCGCGGTTCAGGTAGTAATCCTGAGATTACTACCTTGGAGGATCTGCTTTTTAATTTAGCTTCTAACTGTTTGAATACTTTCAGCAGAACCTCCTTTTTTATCTGCTATGAGTCCAAGGTTCCTTTCTTGATTCATTTTTGCCAGTACCATGCCCCCTCACCCCCTCCATCCCCCGCTTCCCCACCTCCCCCAAACTATTCACTTTAGGGGAGACAAGTGGTGCAGTGGTAATGTCACTAAACTAGTGATCCAGAAACCCAGGTTAATGCTCTGGGGACATGGGTTCAAATTCCACCGTAGCAGCTGATGGAGTTTAAAATCTGGAGTTAAAAGATCGCCTCAGTAATGGTGACCATGAAGATATCATTGATTGAGGTACAAAACCACCTGGTTTGCTAATGCCCTTTAGGGAAGGGAATCGGCTGTCATAACCGGGTCTGGCCTACATGTGACTCCAAATCCACAGCAACATGGTTTGCTCTTAACTGCCCTCTGAAATGGCCGAGTAAGCTACTCAGCTCAAGGGTAATTAGGGATGGGCAACAAATGCTGGTCTTGCCAGTGATGCTGTTATGACGCAGCAGATGATGTGTATCAGGCAGATCAAATACACGAGGGAACCTTGATCACATGATCACAATGGTTTTGCAATTTGTGGTTATTTCACGATCCGTGCCCTGAACTCAGAAGTGATAAGTACACCAAGACCTTTATTAACAAAGGAAAATATTTAAAGCACATACATATGTCTACAAATTACTACTATAATAACTCCTAAAATCCCTAATTAATCTGGCTTCCAGTTACAGCCCCATTAAGGCAACAGTAAAAAATAGGTTTTAAACAGATCCAAGTGTAAAGTCAACACAATACCCTGGACAGCAGAATTCAAAGTGGCTTTTCCCAGCTTTGGTTTTTGTACACAGCAGGTTTAATGCACAAATACTGGAAGCGTCTCATACTTCTGGTAGATCTTACAATGCCTTCCCTGACACATAGCCTCATTCTCTTTTATACTTGTTTCTCTCTTTTAATGTTAATCCCATTGTTCCTATATGTCTTTGGAACCTTACCTTTCTCATAATATAAATCTTTTCAGGGTGCTGATATTGTCAGTAACGTTTGGGAAAAATAAGGACACTGCTTAGCCTAGCTTCCATGGCTAGGTGTAACATCCTACCATCTCTTTGAAATTCAAACTGCCCTGATTTATCTAAAAATGCTAATTCTCCTCACCTTACATGTTAAAACTTCAGCCATGTTTAGGTATTTAGCATTTCAAGCCCAGCTTTTTTTGATGAGTCAAAGCCCCCAGACCAGCTGTCTCCAATTCAATTAGATCCCACACAGAGAAGAACTATCCAAACCCCAATATTAACCTACTTTTACAATAAATCACAATAATATTATGAGAATTATTATATTTTCATAACTGATGCCCACGTCCCAGCAAAGAATAAACAAAAACAGTGTATCATTGAGCATATGACATTATATGCACCTACATTAAATTACATCTACATTAAATTTAAGGCTGAAGCATTTGCTACAATCTTCAGCCAGAAGTGCCAAATGGATGATCCATCTCGGCCTCCTCCTGAGGTCCCCAGCATCACAGATGCCAGTTTTCAGCCACTTTGATTCACTCCACATGATATCAAGAGATGGCTGAAGGCACTGGCTACTGCAAAGGCTCTGGGCCCTGACAATATTCTGGCAATAGTACTGAAGACTTGTGTTCCAGAACTTGTCGCGTCCCTAGCCAAGGTGTTCTAGTACAGCTACAACAATGGCATCTACCCAGCTATGTGGAAAATTGCCCAGGTTTGTCCCATCCACAAAAAGCAAGACCAATCCAACACAGCCAATCATCGCCCCATCAGCCTGCTCTCAATCATCAATAAAGTAATGGAAGGGGTTATCACCAGTGCTATCAAGTGGCACTTACTTAGCAATAATTTACTCACTGATGCCCAGTTTGGGTTCCGCCAGGGCCACTCATTTCCTGACCTCATTATAGCCTTGGTTCAAACATGGACAAAAACACTGAACTCAGCTGAGAGTGGCTGCCCTTGACATCAAGGCAGCATTTCACCAAGTGTGGCATCAAGGAGTCCGATCAAAACTGGAGTCAATGGGAATCGGGGGAAAACACTCCACTGGCTGGAGAAATACTTGGCACAAAGGAAGATGGTTGTGGTTGTTGGAGGTCAGTCATCTCAGCTGCAGGACATCACTGCAGGAGTTCCTCAGTGTAGTGTCCTCGGCCCAACCATCTTCAGCTGCTTCATCAATGACTTTCCCTCCATCATAAGGTCAGAAATGGGATCTTCGCTGACGATTTCACAATGTTCAGCACCATCCGTGACTCCTCAGATACTGAAGCAATGTCCAAATGCAGCAAGACTTGGACAATATCCAGGCTTGGGTTGACAAGTGGCAAGAAACATTTGCATCAGACAAGTGTCAGGCAATGACCATCTCCAACAGGAGAGAATCCAACCATTGCCCTTTAATGTTCAATGGCATTACCATCGCTGAATCCCCCACTATCAACATCCTTGGGGTTACCGTTGACCAGAAACTGAACTGGACTAGCCACATAAATACTGTGGCTACAAGAGCAGATCAGAGGCTAGGAATCATGTGACGAGTAACTCATGTCCTTATTCCCCAAAGCCTGTCCATCATCTACAAGGCACAAGTCAGGAGTGTGATGGAGTACTCCCCACTTGCCTATATGAGTGCAGCTCCCACAGCACTCAAGAAGCTTGACACTATCCAGGTCAAAGTAGCCCGCTTGATTGGCACCACATCCACAAACATTCACTCCCTCCACCACCGAAGCACAGTAGCAGCAGTGTGTACCATTTACAAGATGCACTGCAGGAATTCACCAAGGCTCCTTCGACAGCACCTTCCAAACCCATGACCACCAGCATCTAGAAAGACAAAGGCAGCAGATAGATGGGAACACCACCACCTAGAAGTTCCCCCCCAACTCACTCACCATTCTGGCATGGAAATATATCGTCTTTCCTTCACTGCCACTAAGTCAAAATTCTGGAACTCCTTTCCTAACAACACTGTGGGTGTACCTACATAGACTGCACCGGTTCAAGAAGGCAGCTCACCACCACCTTCTCAAAGGCAACTAGGGATGGACAATGAATGCTAGTCCAGCCAGTGAAGCCCACATCCATTGACTGAATAAAAAAAACAAAATCGGCCGATTATATACTCTTCCCTATACAGTCTAAATGTTCCTGTAGCTTCCAGATATTCCATTATATTAATCTGCTTTAAATTAGCATTTGCAACTTTAAGATGCAACCATTGACACCCTCTATCTATGAAAATGATCATTTATGAAAATGTTTAACAATTTGGTCCCAACCTCGTGCCTCATGGAACTCGAGTCATCACTTTTCTCCATCCAGAAAAGTTGAAATTTTACAGATCTTCTGTTTCCTATCACATAGCTAAAATTTTATCCATCTCATTATGTTTTGCCCAATACATAATGGGAAGTAATACTAATTTACTCAGATAGTGAGACACCTCATCCAAAATAAGTACATAATGTCTTTCACAACTTCAGGACGTGCCAAACAGCTTTACAACCAATTAGGTACTTTTGAAGTGCAGTCACTGTTGTAATGCAGGAAATGCAGCATGCAATTTTCAAAGCAAGTTCACAGAAACACCAGTGTGATAATGACCAAGTAATCCATTTCTAGATGTTGAGAAATAAATATTGGCCAGGGCAGCAGGAGAACTCCATTGCTCCTCTTTGAAATAATGCTATAGGGTCATTTATGTCCACCCAAGCAGGGCTTGGTTCAACAGCTCAGTTGAAAGACAGCATTTCCAACAATGGAGTACTTCCCTAAGTACTGCACTATGTGTACCAAAGTCCAGGTAAACTGCATCTACATTGTCAACCTTATCTACAATCTCATTTATTTTACTAAAAGTTCTATGAAAATTAGTATTACTTCCCATTTGTAAATCTGCACTAAGACTTATCAGTTAATTCTGGAATACTCTAGCAGTTTGTTAATGTTAATAAATTGCAGAATTTTCTCCAGTACAGATGTGAGATTAACTGGTCCACAGCTCCAGATTCACTTTAGATCATGTTTTGAATGAGGAGATTATATTTGCTATTATCCTGTATTACTCTTTTACCTGTTGAACCTTAAATATTTCTGACTGTAGTTCTGTCAGCACTCCTTTGAGTTTCCTAAGAACCCTGGAATGAATCCCATTTGGCCCAGGAATTTTATTCTCTCAGCCCTTATATTGATTATCTTGAAGCACCCACTTTGCTGAAGCCCCTGAACTGTTCAGTTCCCTTGTAAAGCTGTGTCCATTTCTTCACTAATCTCACCACACTCCTGAGAAGCCTATACTTCCATGTTTTTTTTCAGGCAGCAGTAAACCTTATTTGAACCATAGACCCAAACAGAGTGAGGAGGTACTTGAACCAAAGCTAATCCTTTCAATTTTAGAACAGGGAGGATCGTCAATTTATTGAATGTAGTTGTCTAATAACAGAAAGGGTTGTATAAAGTGTTTCAATAGTGTAATGTTTGCCTATGGTAGGCATTGTGCAGAGCAGATGAAGATAAGGGCAAAGAGTCCCAGTTATTAAACCCATTATCCTTCCTGAGGAGAGGGTTTTGTGGCTCTTTATTGTGAATGGCAGATAGTCAGAAGAATGTAATTTAGTAATCATATCTCCAATTCAGGGGAGGTCTAGTCATTTAAAGGTACACATATCTCAGAAGCATGCAATTATCAATGCATTGATAAAAAATGCCTCAAAACAATGGACCTGATTATCAATCCCTGATTGAGAACCTGACACCTGGATCATTTTTGAATACTGACCCCACATGATTTTCAAATGCAAAGGGCCTAATTGGCCCGGGGGTGAGTCAGGCGGCAGATGCAGCCTGGAGGTGGGACCCAGTAACCAAGGGCCATTTGAAACAACAAGAAGCAACCACGCCTGGGCTTGTCTTTTGCTGATGAGATGGTGCAGTAGGGTGCTCAGAGAGCCAGTGTTGCATACAGAGCAAGAGGCCTGTCATCTGGGTGTCACTTCATGAGGTGCCATGGCCCAGAACTTATCAGCACATTGGAACTTTCCTGACATTGAACCCACATCCTCCTGGTCACCCCTCTGTTGCTGACCTCCGTTGCCACCTCCAGGCTCTCTTGGAGTCTATCAACAGATTTCTTCTGCCAGACAATATCTCTCACCTCTTGCTGGCATCCACAGGTTGCACAAAGGATCTCAGATGCTTGTCTTAAGGCCTTAATCAAGGCAGTTGCCGGGAGGTGCGCGATATTGTTCCTGGAACCTGGGTTCAATGTGGGAAAAGTTTCAATGAACTGATAAAGTCTGGAGAGATGCCATGGCACCTCATGTTGTGACATCCGGATGACAGGCCTCTAGCTCTGTATGCAGCAGCATCACATGAGCTAAGAAGACTGAGTGTCCATAGTTCTCCCTAACATTGGCAGAGCAAGTGACCAGTTACATCCCCAAGAAGTCAGCCACCCTCACGTATGGGCGCAATTGAAAAAGAGGTATCACTGAGGAGTGCAACAGCTCTTGTCAATGTCATGCTGGAATAGATGTGGGAGCTAGGCCACTCATGCATCATTCTCTCCACATGCTGCAGGAAAAGAGAGTGCAAAACTCTTGCAAAATATCTCAGTATGGTGGTGGTGTGGCAGAACTGTACAATGTAACCCCGATGGATAAGACGACGCTGATTATTACAAGGGTGGCATTGTGGTAGGTCATGGGCAATGGTGAAATTGAAGGCATGAAGAGCAGGGTCTTTTGATTATTTTATTTTCAGGTGAAGTGCATGAGGGAAACTCCTGCCTATGTACACTGTGGCTATACAACCCCTGACATCTATGGGGTTGGTTGCGCTTTTAAACCTGCTGAGTTGCCTCAGTTCTAATCACCACCTTCTTGTGTCTTCCACAGGGCCTGCAGTGGAGGGGGAGCAGAGTGGTCTTGCACAGGTGTCGATGGCCTTTTCGGCAGTGGGGAGACTCCACAGAGCCTGCACCGTCACATTGTTCCATCGTATCATCCATCAGTGCAGACACACTCACCTTGGTTGGGCCTCAATCAAGATTATAATGGGAAGCACATGGTTAGCAGCACATCACAAGTGAGTAGGAGGAGAAGAGTGAGATGAAGTCAGGTGTGGGCAGTCTCGCTTGGAGGACAAAGGACAGACACAGCCATGCTTAACCGGCCGAAGATACTGACCCGCAGTGTCACAAACAAGGAGGGGTGTTCTGGCGTATCAGAGGCAGAAGAGTTCCCAAATGTTGGAGATCTCAGGTATTATGATTCGGGGATTTGAGCACATGAGCTCCTTCATTGAGAGCATGGCCAACCTCTTGGAGAGCCACATGTTGCACCACTCTGAGTGGATGCACAGAACATTCAAATTAGGTGCAGGAGTAGACCATTTGGCCCCTCAAACCTGCTCTGCCATTCAATAAGATCATGGCTGATCTGATTGTGGCCTCAGCTCCAAACTTCCTTCCTACCCACCTATACCCTGTGACTCCGTTGTCAATCAAGAATTTATCCAACTCAGTCTTAAAAATATTCAATGATCTTGCTTCCACCATTCTCTGAGGTAGAGAGTCCTACAGACTCATGACTCTTTGAAAGAAAAACAAATTCTCATCATCCATCCCTATCTTAAATGGGAGACTTTTTTTTAAACTGTGCCCATGTTCTAGTTTCTCCCACAAGAGGAAATATCCTTTCAGCATCAACCCTGTTAAGTCCCATACCTGCTGTGCATATGCTAGTCCATCTATCTCTAAATGGATGTAGTTCCCTGTACTCCAGATTAGGGTACCAGTGATCTGCTTGATGGCGTGATGAGCTGCTGATTGTGAGGTGCCACCCAGTTTTGCAGCTGATCCTTCGAATGACCCAGAAGCATAAAAACTCAGTGCAATGGTTACCTTGATAACTGCAGATAGCAGGCTGCCATGGGGGCTGCGAGGCATCGGGTCATTATGAACCTGAGCATAAATGCTTGGATAGGCACAGCCTCCTATGGCATTGGTGCTCTGTCATCTGCAGGTAGTTGACCCTTGGACAGTACACCCAATGTCTTAGGTAGTGCCTTCTTCCCCTTACTTGCCTTCACTGTGTTCCTTTGGCCTCCTCCTAACTAGGAGGATGCCTCTGCTGAAACTCCTCACTGCTCTGTGCAATGTCAGAGCAGCCTTCTCCCATTTCAACTCCCTCAGCTGGTGCTCATTCATTCACCAAGGCTCCCTCTTCCCCTCTCTGCTGCCCAAGTGATGCCAGTAGCCTCATATCTCTCTCAGGAGTCTTTTCACTGCTCATGAATGCAAGCCACTCAGTCCAGTAATGGCAACCCTGTGCCACTGGTTAAGCAGCTGAGCATTATTCTCCATTTCTTAAACATTCTGAGTAGTGCATATATTAGCCCACAGGGAGGTAGAAGAAGAAGAGGAAGAGGAGGGCTAATGTATGGTTCCCGTTGTGTTTACAAGAGCTGCACCCGGAAGTGTCCCAGACCCTCTGTTTTCATTGTGCCTCTCGATTGAAAATTTAAAACTGCTCCCCT
Source organism: Carcharodon carcharias (assembly GCF_017639515.1). NCBI lineage: Eukaryota > Metazoa > Chordata > Chondrichthyes > Lamniformes > Lamnidae > Carcharodon > Carcharodon carcharias. Next base: position 54,696,201 of record NC_054480.1, read on the forward strand.
GAGGCCTGCCATGAGCTCAACAATGAGCGTAACAAACATTTAATTGGACGTGTACAGGTTCCAAGCTCCCCATCCACCCCCCTCCCTTTGAAAATTGAGTCACTTTCCAGAGGCATCGACATCCAGTGGCACCTTCCAGGAATTTTCAATGAGTGCCTGTACCCACCGGCAGAAGAAGATCCACCCCCTTATCTCATTTGTAGAAACAAACTTTCTAAGTAGTTTCTAATAAGAAATTCAGTTTTATTACCTCCAACTATGTCACTGTTTTCAATAGAAATTTGTAAGAAAACATTCAATTCTCTGTTCATGATCCTTCCTTAAATTGCTTTTCAAAATTTCTACAGATGTAGCAGCATTATGTGGAGCCACACAAACACAATACACTGTTGAATCACACATTGATATTATTACACAAACCACAGATTACCACAGTCAGTTGGATTCACCATCATGTAAGAAGGCAACACAGGATGATACCAAACTTCTGGCAAGTTCACCTTGCAACAGGGTCGCACAGGTAATAATTAACCATAGGTATGTTATGACTGGGAGATACAGTAACTTTTGTTATTAGGAGATAGAATAAGACACAGGTGTTTCCTTTATTGATCCAACATTCCACAAAGAAATTATGAAACTCCAATTGATTAAGAACATAGGAGCGCTGTAACTTTAAACTGCTGTACAGATCATCATTGTGTGTAATCCTCTATGCTGACTGGCAACAATAAACGCATCGCATTGTAGTTCTGCATGAAATATTCAGCTTGCCATAGCAAGATTGTGGATTGACCCTTCTTGAATGTGTACACTTTCCAAAGTAGCATCAGAGTGATAATTAGCATCTAGGAGCCCTAGTAGAACAGGAGTCAACATGAATCAGGGGAAAGCCTCTCCATTGGTTTTGAGTCATACTTAGCACAAAGGAAAATGGTTGTGGTTGTTGGAGGTCAATCATCTCAGTCCCAGGACATCACTGCAGGAATTCCTCAGGATAATGTCCTAGGCTCAACCATCTTCAGCTGCTTCATCAGTGACCTTCCCTCCATCATTAGGTCAGAAGCGGGGATGTTCGCTGATGATTGCACAATGTTCACTACCATTTGCGACTCATCAAATACTGAAGCATTCCGTGTCCATATGCAAGAAGATCTAGACAACATTCAGGTTTGGGTTGATAAGTGGCAAGTGACATTCGCACTACACAAGTGCCAGGCAATGACCATTTCCAACAAGAGAGAATCTAACTATCTCCCCTCGACATTCAATGGCATTACCACCATCTTTGATATTCACTCCCTCAACCACCAATGCACAGTGGCAGTAGTGTGCACCATCGACAAGATACACTGCAGCAATTCCTTTGACAGCACCTGTCTTCTACCACCCAGAAGGACAAGGGCAGCAGCTGCATGGGAACACCACCACCTGGAAGTTCCCCACTAAGCCACATACCATCCTGACTTAGAACTATATCACCATCCCTTCACTGTTGCTGGATCAAAATCCTGGAACTCCCTCCCGAACAGCACTGTGGCTGTGGCTACACCAGATGGACAGCAACAGTTCAAGAAGGTGGCTCACCACCACCTTCTCAAGGACAATTAAGGATGGGCATGAAATGCTGGCCTAGCCAGTGATGCCCACACCCTATGAAAGAATTTTTAAAAAATGAATAATAAGTGCACCGATCAGTGAGATGTTTAGAAAATGTCTTGATGAAAGTGGCTCAAAAATCGACCTCTTCACCAAGCTTCTTCTAACCAAACATCTGCTCTCCCAGCTCAAACATGATTCAAATATGATGCCAGTTGGACCTCCCCAGGTGCCTGATAAACAGAGGACTTTGGGGCTATTTCCAGTCTAACAGTGGTAGATATTCTGATTCATTTTCAGGATGACCTAGCCCAGATTAATAGCTCTGATCCTTCATCTTACATTTTATTCTTAAGGTCAAAATTGCTCCTGGTGACTTAGGAACATAGGTCTTAGGAGCAGGAATAGGCCATTCGGGCCTTCGAGCCTGCTCCACCATTCAATAAGATCATGGTTGATCTGATTGTGGTCCCAACTCCACTTTCTTGTCTGTCCCCAACAACTCTTGTCTCCCTTGTCTATCAAAAATCCTGTCTAACTCTGCCCGGAACTCAATGACCCAGCCTCCACTGCTTTCTGGGGAAGAGAATAGCATGGACTAAAGACCCTCTGAGAGAAAAAAATGCTCCTCATCTTGGTCTTAAAAGGGAAACCTCTTATTCCTAAACTGTGTCCCTTAGTTCTAGCCTGCCCAAAAGTGGAAACATCCGCCCAGTATCACCCCTTTCAAGTGCCTTCAGGATCTTATCCGTTTCAATAAGATCACCTTTCAGTCTTCTAAACTCCAATGGGTAAAGGCCCAACCTGCTCAACCTTTCTTCAGAGGATAGGCCCTTCATTCCAGGAATGAGTCGAATGGGCCTTTTCTATACTGCACAATACAGTTATATATTTTTTTCAAACAAGGAGTCCAAAACTGTACATAGTATTCCCATTGCAGTCTCACCAATGCCCTGAACAGCTGCAGTAAAACTTCCCTACTTTTATATTCCATTCCCTTTGCAATAAAAGCCAACATTCCATTTGCCTTCCTAATCATTTGCTATACCTGTAAGCTAACTATTTATGATTTATGTACCAGGATATGCATGTCGCTCTGTACCACCAAGTTTTTTTTTTATTCGTTGGAGGGACATGGGCTTTGCTGGTTGGGCCAGCATTTATTGCCCATCTCTAATTGCTCTTGAGAAGGTGGTAGTGAGGTGCTTTCTTGAACTGCTGTAGTCCATGTGGTGTAGGTATACCTACAGTGCTGTTAGGGAGGGAGATCCAGGGTTTTGACCTAGCAATATTGAAGGAACAGAGATATATTTCCAAGTCAGGGTAGTGAGTGACTTGGAGGTGAACTTCCAGGTGGTGATGTTCCCATATGTTTGCTCCCCTTGTCTGTCTAGATGGTAGTAGTCATGGGTTTGGAAGGTGCTGTCTAAGGAGCCTTGCTAAGTTTCTCAGGTGCATCTTGAAGATGGTACACACTGCTGCTACTGTGCATCGATGGTGGAGGAAGTGAATGTTTGTGGATGGGGTATCAATCAAGCAGGCTGCTTTGTCCTGGATGGTGTAAAAATCATTGAGTGTTGTTGGAGCTGCACTTATCCAGGCAAGTGGGGAGCATTTTGTCACACTCCTGACTTGTGCCTTGTAGATTGTGGCAGGCTTTGGGGAGTCAGGAAATGAGCTATTTGCTGCAGGCTTCCTAGCCTCTGACCTGCTCTTGTAGCCACAGTATTTGGATGATTAGCAAAACAAAAACAGAATTACCTGGAAAAACTCAGCAGAACTCAGTTCTGTTGAAGGGTCGTGAGGACTCGAAATGTCAACTCTTTTCTTCTCCGCCGATGCTGCCAGACCTGCTGAGTTTTTCCAGGTAATTCTGTTTTTGTTTTGGATTTCCAGCATCTGTAGTTTTTTGTTTTTATTTTTTGTTTTTATTTAGATGATTAGCCCAGTTCAGTTTTTGGTCAATGGTAACCCCCAGGATGTTGATAGGGGCAATGATTAGATTCTCTCTTGTTGGAGATGGTCATTGCCTAGCACTTCTGTAGTGTGTATCTTACTTGCCACTTGTCAGCCCAAGCCTGGATGTTGTCCAGGTCTTGCTGCATTTGGACATGGGTTGCTTCTGTATCTGAGGAGTTGCGAATGGTGCTGAACATTTCCATTCTTCAGTCAGCTGACTGTCCCGCTGACCTGCCCTCCCACCTGCCGTGTTCACCAGTAATGAGCTCCATGACAAGGTGCATGTGTTTCACTGGCAGCCTTCGTATGGCTGCCTCAGACGCTTTTGAATCAGCCACTGGACCTGGTGGACATTGAGCTCCCCTCCCCCCCGAACCAACCCACCGACCAGCCTCTTCCCGCTGTTGCCACTGTCGCGTCTTATACTGGGGGGCCTTAAATCGACCACCCGCCTAAATTCGTGGTGCAGAGTTGATTGCGGGTGTTGGTTGGCTTCTCAACCACCCCCACACACTCCCGCGAGCTTGCTCACCGGCCGTAAAATTCTGACCTAGAGAATTTTGGAAAATTATAACCAATGTATCTACTACCTCTGCAGCCACTTCTTTTAAGACCCGAGGACTTGGTCATCTGGTCCTGGGGACTTGTCAGCATTTAAGACTAATAGTTTTCATAACACATTTTCTCTAGTGATGGTGATTATTTGAAGTTCCTCCCTCCCCTTCACCTTCTGCTATTTGATTATTATTGGGAAGTTTTCTAAGCCTTCAACAGTGAAGACAGACACAAAATACCTATTCAACACCTCTGCCATTTCCTTGTTTTACATTATCAATTCCCCAGATTCACTCTCTAGAGGACCAACACTAGCTTTAGTTACTCTTTCCTTATTTAAATACTTGTAAAATTAATTATTATGTTTTTATATGAGTAGCTACCTTTCATACACATCTTTCTCCCTCTTTATTTTTAAAATATCATTCTTAGCTGGGTCTTAAAATTTGACCAATCTTCTGATCTATCACTAGCCTTTGCATATTTTTATAGTGTTTCTTTCAATTTGATACAATCCTTAATTTCCTTGTTACAGACCGGAGAGGGATTAATTTAAAAAGTCCTGATTTCTCCTCTCACTACCCATCCGTAAACAGAAAGGTGTTTTTGATGTCTGATTTCCTCCTTTATGAGTGATGGCATATTTTCCCCAACTCTTCAGTTTGGAGTGATCCAATCCTCTATTAATAACCCCAAGCAAATGCGAGATGAGGTAAAATAAGAGGGTTGGTTTATTATACACACACAAAACATGGGAAAAGCAGTTTGTAACATCTGCCTCTTTTTGCACTCATTTCGTAAGGGAAAGAAAGTGGTACAGGGCAAGACCACAGTACAAATAAAAGTTATGGTTTCACCTAAGTCCAGAAGCAAAAGCCCAGTGGTGTATTCCTTCAGGTTGAAACTGTTGCAGGATGATCTGACTTTCCAGAAGCGAGGACTTCCATGATGGGAGAAGGCATGTAGAGATGAATTAGTCTTTAAGGCACAAGTACACAAGTTCCAATGTTCCACTAGTGCACAGGGTAGGTGAGGGTCAGGCACTTGACCTGGACAGAGCTCTTTCTACTGCTACCTGTTAGATGATAAAATGATAGACTGCCTGGATTAAGATTACAATATTACAGGATCTAGCAACTTGGGGGAGGTCATGTGACACACCTCCCAATTCTTCTCTTGGTTGTTGGACAAAAGATGTTGGAATCTTGAGGTGCTTAATAGAGGAGTCAGGGTCCCTTTTGTCCTTTGAAGATATACCATCTCCATTGGCCAGAGCTTTGCCTTAGAAATGCAAAAGGGGGTTGGTGCATTTCTGTGGAATTTGATTGTTGGAAGTCACAGAGGGTATTAGCATCTCTTTAAGAATAACGTGGTCCCTGCTGGTTTCTGAAGGTTAGAAATACCCCTAGTATGAGTCATGGTAAGCCAGGATTAAGCCTTGTCCATCTTTACAATAAAAATAATAATTTTATAAAGTTGATGTACATATTGGATTTTTCATCTTTCTGAAAGAGTCTTTCTTTCTTATTGGCATAAATCTTTGCTGAGAGTTATTAAATATCTCCTTAAAAGTCTGCCATTGCATCTCTACGGTCCTGCCTTATAAACTAGTTTCCCAGTTCACTTTAGCTAGCTCTGTTTTCATGCCCTTATAATTACCTATACTCAGGTTTAAAATACAAGTATTAGATCCACACTGCCCCCCCCCCTTAAAACTGAACATGAATTTCTATCATGTTATGATTGCTATCATCTAAAGGCTCCTTTACCATGAGGTTTTGGATTAATCTTGTCTCATTGCTCATTACTAGGTCTAGAATAGCCTGCTCCCTGGTTAGCTCTAGAATGTACGGCTCCAAGAAATTGTCCCATATAAACTCTATGAACTCACTTTCCAGAACTTTGCCAATCTGATTCATCCAATGCACATGCAGATGAAAGTCACCCATGGTTATTGTGTTACCTTTATTACACACCCCTTTATTTCTTCCCACATTCTTTGCTTTACAGTGTAACTACTGTCAGGAGGCCTATAAACTACTCCCACAATGGCCTTTTTTTTTATCTCCACCCAAACTGATTCAACAACTTGCTCATTTGAGCTAAGGTCATCTTTCATATAACTGTGCTAATGGCATAATTAACAGTGCTATCCCATCACATTTTCCTAGTTTCCTATCTTTCTGAAATATCAAATACCCTTCAATATTCAGGACCCAGCCCTGGTCACCCTACGACCATGTCTCTGTGATGGCTAAGTCATACATATTTATTTCTATCTGTGTTAACAATTCATCAATTTTGTTATGAATCCTGCACACACTCATACACAGAGACTTTAATTCTGTCTTTTTACCATTTTTCCAATCTCTGGCCTTATCTCCTGGTGTACTTTTAAATTTGTACTCTCTGTCCCTTCCTACCACGCTCTGGTTATCTTTACCCAAACTCATACCCTGCTCTAGTACTTCATTGTTACCCTTTGATTTACTACATCCCTTCTCACATAATCCCTTCCCCCATTACTTAGTTTAAAGCCCTCTCTACTGCCCTAGTTATACAACTCACTAGAACACTGGTCCCAGCACAGTTCAGGTGAAGCCCATCCAATGGTACAACTTCCACTTTCCCCAGCACTGGTGCCAATGCCTCATGAATCATAACCAATTCCTCCTACATCAGACTTTGAGCCATGCATTCATCTCTCTAATCTTATTTACCCTATGCCAATTTGCTCGTGGCTCAGATAATAATCCAGAGATTATTACCTTTGAGTTCCTGCTTTTTAATTTAGCTCCTAGCTGTTCATAATCCCTAAACAATCCTTTTTCCTAGTCTGATCTATGTTGTTGGCACCAACAACTGGATCCTCCTCCTTCCACTGCAAGCATCTCTCCAGCCACAAGCAGATGCCCCAAACCCTGACACCGGCAGACAACACAGCCGTCTGGACTCACGCTCTTGACTGCAGAGAACTGTGTCTATCCCCCTGACTATACTGTCCCCTGCTACCACTACATTCCTGTTAACACCCCCAACTTGAATGGCTATTGTACCACGGTGTCATGGTCAGTTCAGTCACCCACTGTGCAGGCCTTACTTTTGTCCCCACAAGATCCAAGAAGCTGAAACCCATTGGACAATTGCAAGATCCTCCACTTCTACCTTGTCGATCCTCTTATCAGCTTCACTTCCAGTCACACCCTCCTACTCCTGACCACTGACCCAATTAGAAGACCCATCCTAAGGACCGTGACTGGTTCCCAGAACAAAGTGCCCAGGTAACTGATGCATCACAGTGTCTGCAGCTTGGTGTCCAGTTGAAGTCTCTGAGCCGAAGCTCCTCAATCCACTTACACTTACAACGGATGTGTTTGCCCTGGATCACACTGGTGTTCAGGGATGTCCATGTTCTGCAGTCGCAACTGCCCTGCTATCTTTATTATATTTTAATTAATTTATTATTATTTTCTTGATTAATTTATAATTAATGGTACCTATCATTCCCAATGAGCATTACTACTGCTAATGAATATTGCTACTACTAATAAAACTTTACAATTACTGCTAAATTACCCAAGTTTTTAAAGATAATTGAGCAAATACTCATCAATCAATCACTTACCTGCTTCAATCTTCCCTCACTGCATCAATTTCCTTACTCATCAAATTCCCAAGTTCACACTCTGTAATAAGCTGCTGTTTGTGCTGGTCACGCCATATTGTTGATCACATCATAAAGAGAGAAATCTAACTGAAACTATATAAATGAACACACTGTTAAGAAAATACTGATATGCATAAAATATATTAAATGTATAAATTAAATATATTCCTTTCAAACTACAATGACCTTGGTTTATCTTCTGATTCATTACTTGCTTGCTCTAACTACCTGGTATGATTTCCATTATTGAAAGGGTTGGTGGAACACAGTCCTTCAAAAATCTTTGGTTATTCCTGCACTAGTGACACACTCTCTTTGTAGTTAGGAGCCCTCATCAAGATTCTAATGCTCTCTGTATTTACTGTGCTTGTCCAGCAACTATTGGTCTGCAATAAATTTCCCGTCAAGCATTTGTATTATGTGGATGCCATTCTAAACCATTCCAAATAGTTTTTAAAAAAATTGTAGTGAGAAACTAATTGTAGTGAGGCTAAACTATGCCTCAGTATAGTGGTTTCAAAAGATTATTTGACTTCTATTTTAGTTCATTGTTTTTCACAGCTAAGGATTGACTCTCACAGGAAAGATCCACAATGGTGCTAACCTAAAAGCCAATATTGTTCATGATACAACAGTGCGCAAATATTATGTAGACCTTCTCAAAGATTCATTGAAGAGTGCAATCTGGCTTGCCAAAAATCAGAGGTGTTTCTTCAATACTCTAAAGTCATATTTTATAACTGTTCGGTATATCTAAGTAGAATAGGTAGATGAGTCACCAACACTATTTTTAGGTATTAAGCATTGTTGCCACCCAGTCAATCATGCAATGTTTCATTTGTTTCTAACATTCAGATCCCAGATCATTGAACATTAAGTAAGGGGTTATATGTGGGGGATGATAATCCAAAGAGACATCCAAAATTACTATTTTGGTGTCACTTATAAATTGGATAATCATGGTCACTACAGATACTTCAATGTGTGTGTACAGCACTCAGTACTTCACAGTGGTGTAAGACTGAAATAAAACTACTGCAGCAAATAAGCAACAGATCAGTCAACACCTGTAAAGGGAATAGATGGATTATGATGTTTTAGGTGTGTACCCTTCATCAGTTCAGTAGACACCCAAACAATACAGTTCTGATGAAGAGTATGCTCCCAAAATATTATAACAAGGTAGAGTTTCCATTTTGGTAATGCTGACACAAATTGTGTTTAAAATTCCTGTGGGTTTCTGAAGTGAAGTTACAGTTCAAATTTCCCCTCTAACTCATTTGCATATCACCAAATGTATAATCTTCCATTAGCCAATGCAAGAGGACAATGTAATAGAATGTAATTGTTTATTTTCCTTCCTTCTGTTAAAAGATTTTTAAGATTCCTTGATGTATTCAAGAATGGTAACCTCGTGCAGTTTTACTAGTTCAGCTGAAAATGGAATATCAGAAAAAAATTATCATTTTTAATAATAATTCTGGAGTCTATTATACTCATGAGTAACCTGATTTTAAATCATTGAAAATTACTTTTAAAAACTATAAAGACCTATTTACAAGTTTCACTGGCGTGCATTAGTCAGACACTTAGTAAATAAATATTTTTTTAAATAATTAAAAATTTGCAAAATGTGTCTTTGCTTCCAAACAAAAACATTATTTTCCTCCTTCAAAGGGACTTCAAATCCTTCTTCAAGGGTTGCAAATGATATAATCAGGAAACTTGCTATGCTCATTAATTCAATTAGGGTGCGGCCTGTTTTGTGATGGGCCCAGCTTCCAACTGGATGTTTTTTACTCCAGCATTAAAAAACAAAAACTCAATTTTTGCTGGACATTACTTACACTTAAAGTTCCTTGATCTTTTATGCTGCCTTGGCCCATTTTGGGTAAATTTCACAAAGTAGCAGGAACTCTAGACCCCAGCCTTTTCACTTTATAGATTGCAACTGAACAGTTGTGTCTTTCTGTCATTTTCTGTTTTGATTTCAGATTTTTTTCTTTTTGGTGGTATAAGACTAATGTTTCATTTTCAGTAGATCTTCGGTCCTAGTGTTATGATTGGGAACAGGAAGAATGTGCAGCTTCTCTAGCCCCACTACTCCACAGGTTGCACCATAAGTGTAAATGTTTAATTCACTCAACAAATATCTAATGGTTCACTTTTGCTGTTGTTAGAACCAGAATAAAAGAAATGTTAACCAGCCTTCTTTCAACAAACTCAGAATGATTGATTAATTATGAAACAAAGCTTATTTTTAAAAGCAAGTTGCAAAACTGGTTAACATGCAATTTGTAATCCTGAAGCGTAACCATATATCCCTTTAAATCTCAACACACACACACACACATATGCACCAAGGTCAAAACAAATAGGGTCTCTGCAGAGGTTGACATTTAGCGGGGAAGAAACCTTCTGGTCAATAAGAAATCTGTATGAAAAAGGATAAAGTTTGAAAGCTTTTGACACTGCCCATCTGGTATTCCTGCATGCAAAAATGGATTGCTGGTCACAGTAGTTGTCTGGAAATTATTTCCAAAGGAGCTTTGGTGTGGAGGAGGACAAAGTGGAATCAATGTCCCCGGGATCTGTTTCTCTTCCCAGCTTTCCAGGGTTTGAAATACAGATGAGTTATACTGAGATGAAGATTTCTAACTGGATACTGATAACCACACTGAATTGCAGGCAAGGAAGGGAGAGTGTGAGTTGGGCTGCCTTAGCCTTCTTCGTTCATTCCCAAACTGAGTCCAAAACTCAAGTTCAAAAAGAAACTTCTCTTAGTCAGGTGAGTTCCACTATAATCACCAGGATAGTGTCTGAAAACAGTAGTTTATTTCCCCTCTATCAATTAAAGCTCAAGTAAACAAATAGTTATTATTTCCTTAGGTGCCTAGCTGGTTGTTTAGCTAAAGTCATGTGACTCCTTGGAGAAGGCAGCTTGCTCACAGTCCAAACTTATAACCTTTTTAAAAAGACCCAGGACAGTTCACAAGAAAGTATCTGAATAACTGAATGCCCGTCCAATTAAAAAAAAACATATAGTTCTTGAAGATATGTATTCTGAACATGCCTCTGCCCTTAAGAAATGAAATACCATTTACAAATGCAGTTCATTACAAAGTGTACAGGAAAAACATATGTAGGATGCAGTGGTATAGTGGTATTGTCATTGGGCTGGTAATCCAGAGACCTAGGGTAATGCTCTGGGAATCAGGTTTGAATCCTACAACAGCAGATGTTGGAATTTGAATTCAATAAAAAAACCTGGCGTTAAAAGTCTAATGATGACCATGAAACCATTATCAATTATTGTAACAACCCATCTGGTTCACTAATTTGTTTTAGGGAAGGAAATCTGCTGTCCTTACCTGGTCAGGCTTATATGTGACTCCAGACCCACAGCAATGTGGTTGACTCTTAAGTGCCCTCTGAAATGGCCTAGCAAACCACTCAGTTGCACCAAACCGCTAAGGAGTCTATAAGGAATGAAACTGGATCGACCACTCGGCACCGACTTAGACACCGGAAATGACAACAGCAAATGTAGCCCTGTCGACCCTGCAAAGTCCTCTTTACTAACATCTGGGGGCTAGTGCCAAAATTGGGAGAGCTGTCTCACAGACAAGTCAAGTAACAGCCTGACATAGACATATTTACAGAATCATACCTTACAGATAATGTCCCAGACACAACCATCACCATCAGCAAAGGTGGCAGACAGTGGTATACAACTTGGAGAGGGTTGCACTGGATGTCCTCAACATTGGCTCTAGAACCCATGGAGTCTCATGGCATCAGGTCAAACATGGGGAAGGAAACCTCCTGTTGATTACCACCCTGCCTCTCAGCTCAGCTGATGAGTCAGTACTCCTTCATGTTGAACACCACTTGGAGGAAACACTAAGGATGGCAAGGGCACAGAATGTACTCTGGTTGGGGGTCTTCAATGTCCATCACCAAGAGTGACTTGGGAGCACCACCACAAACCGAGCTGGCCAAGTCCTAAAATACATAACTGCTAGACAGGCTTTATAGCAGGTGATGAGGGAACCAACAAGAGGGAAAACCATGGTTGACCTCACCCTCACCAATCTGTCTGCCGCACATGCATCTGTCCATGACAGTATTGGTAGGAGTGATTATCACACAGTCCTTGTGTAGATCAAGTCCTGCCTTGAAGTTACCCTCCATTGAGGGTACCCTCTATTTTATTGTGTGCCACTACCACCATGGATAGATTTCAAACAGATCTAGCAACTCAAGACTGGTCATCCATGAGGCATCTGTGGGCCATCAGCAGCAGCGGAATTGTACGCAACCATAACCTGTAACCTCATGGCCCAGCATATCCCCCACTCTACCATTACCACCAAGCCAGTGGATCAACCCTGGTTCAATGAAGAGTGCAGGAGGGCATGCCAGGAGCAGCATCAGGCTTACCTAAATATGAGGTGTCAACCTGGTAAGGCTACAACACAGGACTATTTGCATGCCAAACAGCATAAGCAGCATGCAAGAGACAGAGCTAAGTGATCCCACAAGCAATGGGTCAGATCTATGCTCCGCAGTCCTGCCACATCCAGTCATGAATGGTGGAGGACAATTAAACAACTCACTGGAGGAGGAGGCTCCACAAATGTCCCCATCCTCAATGAAGAGGGAGCCTAGAACATCACTGCAAAATATAAGGCTGAAGTATTTGCAACAACCTTCAGCCAGAAGTGCCAAGTGGATGATCCATTTCAGCCTCCTCTGGAGGTCCACAGCATCACAGATGTCAGTCTTCAGCCAATTCAATTCACTGCAAGTGATATCAAGAAACGGCTGAAGGCACTGGATAGTGCAAAGGCTATGGGCCCTGACAATATTCCGACAATAGTACTGAAGGCTTGTGCACCAGAACTTGCCACCACCCCTCCTTGAGTCTTACATTTTTCCACAAAGTCCAAGGGATTATAATCATCGTGTTTTTTCTAGCCATGATGGACATATACCTCAACATGTTTAAGAGCGAGTAACAGTTCCAGAGTTCCCATTTCTTCCGTAGGCTATCCCTTCTGATGCCCATTTTATGTTTTCTAGAAAAGTATCCCACTGGCTTCTCTGTGTCCAATTTATCTTTTTGCAATAAGACCGCACCCACCCCAGGTCACGAGCATTGATTGTCACCTTTACTGGTTTAGTGAAGTTAGAGGCAGCCAACACTAGTTCATAAGTTATGATTGCCTTCAGCTTCTTAAACGCTGTCTGGCCATCTCTCGACCATACCACTTTTGCCTTCTTTTGCAATATGCCTGTTAGTGATGTAGCTATTTTGCTGAAATTTGGCACAAACTTACATTAGAAGCTGCTCATCACCCAAAATTTCATGATTTCCCATTTTGTTTTAGGGGCAGGGAAGCTCCACCAAAGTGTGTACTTTTGTGTTCTTGACAACACTGTCCTTGTCCTGTGATATGTATGCCCTAGATAAGTTACCTGCACTTTCGCAAGCTCACTGTTGGCAAGGTTTAGTACCTGATTTGCCGACCTTAATTGTTTAAATATGGGCGCCAATTGTTTTAAATTATCTTTCAAAATATTGCTGTGAAGCAATACACAATCTAAGAAAACCACACAGTTAGGACCTCCCTGTCGCTTGCCATTTTAACACTCCACTCTGCTCTCTTGCCCACATGTCTGTCCTTGGCTTGCTGCATTGTTCCAGTGAAGCCCAACGCAAACTGGAGGACAGCACCTCATCTTCCGACTAGGCACTTTACAGCCTTCCGGACTGAATATTGAATTCAACAACTTTAGATCTTGAACTCCCTCCTCCATCCCCAACCCCTTTCTGTTTCTTCCCCCTTCCTTTTGTTTTTTCCAATAATTTATATAGATTGTTCTTTTCCCACCTATTTCCATTATTTTTAAATCTTTTATGCCCTGCTAGCCTTTCCACCCCACCCCCACTAGAGCTGTACCTTGAGTGCCCTACCATCCATTCTTAATTAGCACATTTGTTTAGATAATATCACCAAAATCAACACCTCTGTGTTCTTTTGTTCTTTTGTCTGTGACATCTTTTGATTATCTGCTCCTATCACTGCTTGCTTGTCCCTACAACCACCCCAGCCCCCACAACTTCTCTACCCCCCCCCCAACAACCCAACCTTCAACCAGCTTATATTTCACCCCTTTCCTAAGATTCACTCAGTTCTGCTGAAGGGTCATGAGGACTCGAAACATCAACTCTTTTCTTCTCTGCCGATGCTGCCAGACCTGCTGAGTTTTTCCAGGTAATTCTGTTTTTGTTTTGGATTTCCAGCATCCGCAGTTTTTTTGTTTTTATCACACAGTTAGGAGCACTGGTTGCAACTTGATTCATTTGTCTTTGAAAAGTGGCTGTGGCATTTTTTAGCCCGAGTGGCATCACTCAGCATTAGTATAGTCCATTTGGCATGACAGAAGCCAATATCTCCTTAGCTTGTGATGTTAAAGGTACTTGCCAGTATCCTTGCCATAATTGCCAACCCTGTCAATACAATCTTCTAGACAAGGGATTGGGTATGAATCTGTTTTTGTTCCTGCATCAATCTTTCTATAATCTATGCAGAATCTGGTAGACCTATTAGTTTAGGCACCAGCACTACAGGAGGACTCCAACTGTTTTGACTAGGTCCAATTAGATGATTTTCCAACATATATTGAATTTCTGCTTTCACCTGAGTCTGTTTCTCTGGGCTTAAATGATAAGGATGTTGTTTTTTAGGAAAAGATTTCCCTACATCCACGTCATACATGGCTAAAGTTGTACCCCCTGGTTTATCCCTACAGATTCCTTTAAATTATGTATGTAACCTCACTAGATCTTCTTGTTGTCCTACCTCTAAGAATGAGAATATGGTGTCTAACTGTCCTAATATTTCAGTGTTAGCTAACCAAATAGTAGAAGGTTCAATTGGTGAACTGTCAAGTCTCTTTCTGCCTCACTCTCATGGTCTCTTTCGTCCTCCACTGTTCATATTACCTGGCATACCTGCTCCTACGTATCTTCCTCTCTATAATGGTATTATTTTATCATATTGATATGACACAGCTGATCATTTTTCCTATGATCTGGGCTGTCTATAAAATAATTTACTTTGCCAACCCTCTTAATTATCTTGTATGGATCACTGAACCATGCTTTCAGAGGACCCCCCTGTAAAGGCAATAATACTAACACTTCACCTCCTGGTTGAAATGCTCGAGTCTCAGCTTGTTTTTCTGCCCATGCCTTCATCTTTGTTTGTGAAAGTTTAAGATGTTCCTGAGTCACCTTGCAGACTCCTGTGAGCTGTTCCTGGAACACGGGCACATAATCTAGTATACAGGATTTGTCCCTCTGTCCTAAACATTTTTTTGATTAATTTCAGAGGACCTCTCTTCCCATATTCATAAATTAATTCAAAAGACTAAAACTAATAGATTCATTCTGTGAATCTCAGGTAGCAAATAAAAGAAAGTCCAGTCCTTTATCCCAATCATAAGGATACTCATGACAATATGCTTTAGTCATCATCTGGGGAGTTTAATGGTATCTCTCTAAACCTCCCTGTGTCTATGGATGATATGCTATGGACTTTAACTGTTTTATATCCAAGCTAATCATTATGTTTTGAAAATTTTAGACATTAAATTGGAACCTTGATCCAACTGGATCTCTATCGGTAATCTATATGAAGTAAAAAAAAGGGTTAACTTCTATACTACTACCTTAGCTGCAGTTGTTCTCAAAGGGATAGCCTCTGAAAATATCCTGGTATCCCGCTTTTGTTCTTGGTAATGGACCCACACAGTCTACTAACGCCCTACTAAATGATTCCCCAAAAACTGGTATGGGAATTAAGGGTGCCGCTTTCATTGTATGTTGTGGTTTCCCCACCATCTGGCACGTATGGCACATTCTACAAGACTGCACCATATCTTTGTGAAGACCTGGCTGGTAAAAATGTTGATTTATCCGTGCTTGTGTTTTGCCTATCACTACACGCCCCACCATAGGATTTTCATGTACTATCCATACTAGCTCTTTATGATATTTGGGCGGTACCACTGTCTGATGAACAACCAGCCACTCTATGCCTGCAGGTCTGTGAGGAGGTCTTCACTTCCTTTTCAGAATCCCCTTTATAACATAATAACATTCCAAACTCCCTCAGCTTCAGCTTCAGTTTGGGCTGACTGTGCTATCGTATTTAACTCTGGATCGGCTTTTTGATATTCAATTAGAGAAGATTTACTGAACATTTATTTTGGATTATCCCAGTCTTTAATTAATGTTTTGGCTGACTGAATATCTATCTGTGGCATCACTTTGACCTCCAATGATGGACTTAGTTCAGCCATTGCTCTGGTCACCACACATGAAGGAAAAATTCCTAGGTCTTTTTCCTGTAACTGCTCTGTCACTTTAACCTCACTTGGGTTTTCCATAGTTATGGGAGAAGCAATTACCTTTGCTCTGGCTAAATCATTTCCCATGAGTAAGTCAACTCTGTCTACAAGTAACTTCTGGACAACCCCTACCATCACTATCCTAGACATTGGTGACACTGTCCTAGGTCACACCCCAAGTGTACCTGGTACAAAGGTATACGTATATACTCCCTGCCAATTCCACTTATTAAAGCTTCGGCTTTTAATGTGCTCTCTGGTGAAAAAGTTATGCCTTTCCTCAGCAAAAATGTTTGATTGGCTCCTGTATCTCTTCTTATAATTATAGGTGTAGCTGTCTCATTTGAGGGATAAAGGATTACTTTTCCTCCTGATAGAAGTTCCTTATAATCCTCATGTATCTTATTCACCTCTCCTGAACTTAAAGCAGTGTTCACAGTTGGTATGACAGCTTTAATTTAACTCTACAACTTGATCTATTGTATTTTCAGTCTGGGCTCCTTTTTCTGAATCGCCTTTACTTAACCCAATACGTCCCATGGATTTCCTGTGCAACTTCCAGAAGTCTAGATGATGGTGTCCCACCTTGTTACAATGGAAACATTTAGGACTCCAATTATCACTTCCACCCTCAGCACCTTCCTTTCTAGTCTGATGAGGAATTTGCGGGGCATTCCCAGCTATCCATTCTTTTCCCTGTCCACTTGCCTTGCTTTCACCCTCTCATAGCTATCCTCCTTGGGTTTGTGGGGATGATGGAAAAAAGGTTTGGATTTATGGACCAGCTCATAATTGTCAGTCATCTCTGCCTGACAAGGATTCTAACTACTGGAGAAATAAATTTTAAAATTGTTCCAGGAGAATTACTTTGCTAAGAGATTCATATGTAGCATCTACCTTTAATGCCCATATCTAATGGTAAAAATTATTTTGCTTTATTCTCTCAAATTCAATAAAGGTCTACTCACCTATTTCCATATGTTTTGAAATTTCTGCCTATTGGCCTCAGGGACCAACTCACACGCACTCGGGGTAGCCTTTTTCACTGCATCATAATCCATAGAAACTTCTGGAAGTGACCCATAACCCGCATGAGCTCTGCCCATCAATCTGCCTTGTAGGAGCTGTATCCAATTCTCTTTTGGCCACTTCATTTGTTTAGCAACTTCCTCAAACGAAATGAAGAATGCCTCTACATCCCTTTCCTCAAACTTTGGAAGGATTGTACAAATTTAAAAAGCTCCCACTGGGCTTTGCATTGGGGGTAGCTTTTCCATTATCAGAACTTCTCTCAGCATCTGAGGCCTCTTTTTTTAATTCCAGCCTTTTGAGCTGGTATTTTCTTTCTCATTTCTTCTCTTTTTTGCCTCTCTTTCTTTATTTCTCCCTTGCTTGAAATTCCACCTCTAGCTTCTCAAATGCTCTTTCTCTTTCCTTTTCTGCTCTTTATTTCTTTTTCCTTTCTTTCAAGTCTTTTCAATTCCATTTTTTTCCTGTTCAAATTTAAGTTCTTTTGTTTCTTTTCTTTTTCATGTTCAAGCTGCTTTGTTTGTAACTGAATCCTAACTAACTCAATTGACTCACCCCCGGAGGACATTGTCCCTCTTGTATCCTTTCCGATTTCAAATTCTGCGCTTTACCTCAACTACGTTAATTTTAACTTCAATTTTTCCCCCAATTCTTTTAGCATAGATTTTCTGCCTATCAGGTGGGCAGGCCCGATCCAATCTCCGGCGGGTGGGAAGCCAATCTCCGCCAGCGAAGTGGGCCACACCGCCACTTTACGTGGGTGAGCCAGTTAAGGCCTGCCCAACGTGACATACGGCGGGAAGCACTATGCACTTCCTGTGTGGGCGGGGGGGATTCCCTAAAAGCGAGAGTGCGCTCTTTCACGCATGTGCACGAAAGAGCGTACATCTCCCTGAGGCTAAGTGCAGCCTCAGGGAGATTGCCTGGAGTTTTAAAACAATTAAAAATAGAAAAGAAAACCCTTACATGTCCCCCTCATGTGACAATATGTCACATGAGTTGGGACATGTTCATAATTTACATAATACCTTTATTAACATTTTTATAACCCTGCATGAAACCTCATCCCGCCACTGCATGAGGTTTCATGTTTTCTCTATTTGCCGTCAGGTCTCCTGGCCTGCCCGCCAACCTTAAGGTTGGACGAGCAGGTCCTTTAATTGTTTAAATGATCCTGTCAATGGCCTCAATTGACCATTGACAGGTCAGCGGGCCCGCAGCTGATTTTGCTGCAGCCCCGCCTTCCTGAAAATTTAAATGGGGTGGGATGACGTTGGGGATTCCATTTGACGTCATCCCGTGTCATTTTATGTGTTGGCGAGCAGGCCCCATCCCCTGCTTGCCGATGGCAAAATTCTGCCCTTGGTTACTTTTTGTCAACCAGTCAGGGACAAGTCTTCCATCTTTAGAAAAGACTTAGCAACTTCCAGTGCCATTTTTATTTACTAATATATAAGAAACCCAGTATCTGTCCTTTTATCCTTTACCAATTATTATTACTCCACATCCAATTACCAGTTGGCCACATTTCGATATCCCAGATGAGCCCCCAAACTATGTTACAACCGGGATAGGGTGAGAGTGCAGTTTGTTTAGTTACAATACTTCACAGGCTGCACCATAAGTGTAAATGTTTAATTCACTCACCAAAATGGCCAATTGTTTACTTTGTTGTTAGAACCAGAATAAAAGAGACTTTAATTAGGCTTATTTTAATAAACTCAGAATGATTGATTTATTATGGAAACAAAAATTATTTTTAAAAGCAAGTGCAAATACTGGTTAACATACAATTTGTAATTCAGAGATGTAACTATATACCCGTTTAAATTGCAACACATACACACAAAGGACAAAACAAAAAGGGTCTCTGCAGAGGTTGGCATTTAAGGGAAAACACCTTCTGGCCAATTAGGAAATTTTTGTGAAAAAGGTTAAAGTTGAAAGAGTTTTGATGGTGATGGTGAGGGTTTTTGATGGCGTCGATCTGGTGTTCCTGCATGTGAAGGCGGATCGCTGGTCACAGTATTTATCTGGAAGTTCTTTCCAAAGGAGCTTTGTGTCGGGGAGAACAGAGCAGAATCAATGTTTCTGGGTTCTCTCTCCTATCCCAGCTTCCCAGGATTCCAAATAAAGATTAATTATACTGAGATGAGGATTTCTAACTGGATACTGATGACCACACTGAATTACAGACAAGGCAGGGAGAGAGTGAGTTGGGCAGCCTTCACCTTTTTGGTTTATTCCCAAATGAATCCAAAACACAAGTTCAAAGCAGAAACTCCTCTGAGTCAAGTGATTTCTGGTAAATTCACCAGGACAGTGTCTGAAAACAGTGGCGTTTTTCCTCCAGAAATTAAAGTTCAAGTAAACAAATTGTTCTTCTTTCCTCAGGTTCCTTGCTAGTTATTTAGCCCATTCATGTGACTTCTCGGAAAATGAAGCTTGCTCACAGTCCAAAATGAACTTATAACCTTTTAAAAGAAAACCCAAGTCAGTTCTCAAGAAGTTTCCAAGTAACTCAATGTCCTTCCAATTAAAAAAAACATATAGTTCTCAGAGATATGTATTCCTAACACTAGCCAGTTATATGTTAGAAAGCAAGTGCAAATAATGTTTGTAATGTTAGCAGATAAATACTTAAGGTGCTGAAAGGGCCGTTGTTATTTCACCGGAGCATTAACACATTTAAAATAAATTATTTAAGGTCTGTGTTAAAATAGCAAAAAGAAAGATTTCAAATGAAAGAAGTAAACACGCATCTGTGAATATCAGTAAGACTAACTTTACTTAAAATCTATATTAAAGGCAATTCATCCCAATTGGCCTACGCTGGTGTTTGTACTTCACGCAAGTTTCTTGCCACTGTAATTACTTTTTATTCCCTACAATCCTGTTCTCTTTATAAAAAAAAAATTGTGATTTATTTTATACAATATTTAATATATTTTCCTCCTTTATCCTGAATATTGTCTGTAAGGATTTGGTAGCATATAAATTAGTAGCTGCTGTAGGCTTTGTGGCTATGAACAATGCAAGGAAATTACCGGTCCTATTTGTAAATCAGTCTGCAATGTATGACACAGATCAGTCAAAATCATCATATGGACTACTGCCTCCTTGGTTGGTGCTTTTAAGCAAATCAGATTGTTAACTTTTAGTCAGTAAATTCTATGGACAGATTAATGCCTCCTCCTCTTTTGTGTCATGTAGCCATTGCTCCTATATGTTATTTGCCATCTGAACTGTTCATGGAGATTTGGTACAAACAAAATAAAATCTGTTCCTGAGCACTCTTTTATAATGCTCTGGCGGGCCTTCTTATTGCCAGTGTTTAGCAAAGGAATTTGTGTTTGAAGATTGTAATTGGGCTGTAATTATTAGTTTAATTGTCTCTTAATGATTCTGGTGGTTACCATTATTGGAAGTCATTAACAGTAGATAGAAAATGCAAACTGGCAGTAATTCTCCTGTTAGTGGATTTTAGTGGAATAAATACCATTTTACAATTGAGATTTCATTCACCAAACAAAACCACCAAAAGAAAAATGGAGTCCCCACTCTCTGATCCAGGTCGAGTATTCTCCCTATGGATTCTGAAAAAGGAGAATG
Organism: Carcharodon carcharias; assembly: GCF_017639515.1. Taxonomy (NCBI): domain Eukaryota; kingdom Metazoa; phylum Chordata; class Chondrichthyes; order Lamniformes; family Lamnidae; genus Carcharodon; species Carcharodon carcharias. The sequence continues at coordinate 54,717,043 of NC_054480.1, forward strand.
TTTTGCCCTTAGTTCTAAGTTCTAGATCAGAAAGATTCTGATGTATTCATATTTATTCAATTTATGCTTAAATAATTAGGTGGCTTCATTCTTAAAATAATTTGAAGTTTTTTTTAATATATTGCTTTGCTAATTAGGTATGCAATTAGGATACATTTAAGCAAATAAAGAATAATTTGGAAGGTATCATTATAGATTTTTGTGCCTTAATAATCAAAAATATGATAGTAAAAGTACTAAAGTCTGAATTTTTCGGATGGCGGGGTCTCCCTTCCTGCCATTCGAAATCCGAGTGCAGCCATTTCACGCTTGGATGAGCATTGGGACTTCTGCCCCTCAATTGGGAGGAAGTCCCACCTTAGAGAGCTGCCGGGGAAGAGGAAGTACACTGACATGCCTGAACCAAGGCCTGGAAACGGAAGACAAGGTAAGTTTTAGGGGTCCTGGGGCAGGAGGGTAGGGAAGGCCTCTGGGGGCACAAAGTAGGTGATCAGAGTGTTGGGGGAAAGGCTGGGCCTAGGGGGAAGGAGGTCCAGCAGCTGCTGCATCTTCAGGGGGGAAACTGCAGTCAGAACAGGGTTTCTGATGGAGGCAACCCCTCTTACCTGCTGCCAATTTTCCCACCCTAGATCTAGGCCTGATCTTTTTGGGGTTCCACCATGCCAGGTAAATCCTCCCATCAGCCTAAAAATTGAGGCTGGGTGGGAAATGGCCCTTAAGTGGCCATTAATTGTCCACTTATGGGCTTCAACTGGGTCAATGGCGGGCTTCCCCGTAAAATCGCTGTGTGTTCGGGCAGGCGACAACCCAGAGGGAAACCCGTTCCTTCAATTTCATCCCCCCCACCCACCTAAAAACCTGCCAGTGGGAGAGCATGAAATTTTGGCCTAAATTGCAATTCGAACCTTAAAGTGCCCATTAACCTACTGCCCTGAAATGCAATACAAAATGGCTATGAATAACAAGGTTGCACAGATTTTTTATATGGAATTTAAGACCACAAGACATGGGAGCAGAAGTAGGCCATTTGGCCCATTGTGTCTGCTCTGCCATTCAATGAGACATGGCTGATCTGATAATCCTCAACTCCACTTTCCTACCTTTTCCCCATAACCCTTGATTGTCTTAGTGATTAAAAATCTGTCTATCTCAGCCTTGAAATTACTTAATGACCCAGCTTCTACAGCCCTCTGCAGTAAAGAATTCCACAGATTCACTACCCTCTGAGAGAAGAAATTCCTCCTCATCTTTGTTTTAATTGGGTTCCCCCTTACTCTGAAATTATGCCATCCGGTCCGAGACACTCTCACAAGGGGAAACAATCTCTCAGCATCTACCCTGTCAAGCCCCCTAAGAATTTCATGGGTGGAATTTTGACCCCCGTAAGGGGGGTTGTGCGGGGGCGGGTGGGAGCAAGCGCGAACCTGATCGCCCAGAAGTGCTGAGTGCTCCCTATGCAGGCAGGGGTGGGGGGATTCCCTGAGTCGGGAGTGTGCTCTTTCTCACATGCATGCAAAAGAGTGCAGAAATCTTCCTGAGGCACAGAGGTGCCTCAGGAAGATTTGTTTGTTTAAATTTAAAATTTCTAATTAAAGTATTTGAAAACTTTTAAAACATGCCCCATCATATGAATGATTTACAAAATTTTTTTTATTGAACTTTTAAACACATCATGAAACCTCATTCCGTCTGTGGGTGAGGTTCCATGAAAAATGTGAAGGCCACCTGGGCTCTTCGCCTGCCCGCCAACCTTAAGGTTGGATGGGCAGCTCATTTAATTGTTGAAATAAGTTTTTAACAGGCCTTAATTGGCCTTTGACAGTTTGGCGGGTGCACAGCTGGCTCAGCTGCATGCCAGCCGAACTGAAAATCTAAATGACGCATGCTGACGTCGGGACTCTCGCCCAACGTCACCGCGTGTCATTTTATGCGTCGGCGAGTGGGCCCCGCCCCTGCTCGCCAACAGGAGATTTCAGCCCTATATGTTCCAATAAGGTCGCCTCTCATTCTTCTAAACTCCAATGAGTACAGCCCAACCTACTCAACCTCTTGTCATAAGAAAATCCCTCCAGCCCCAGGATCAACGTAGTGACCCTTCTTTGGACTGCCTCCTATGCTGATATATCTTTCCTTAGGTAAGGGGACCAAAACTCTTCACAGTATTCTAGTTGTGGTCTAACTAGTGTCTTGTATAGTTTTAGCAAGACTTCCCTATTTTTATACTCCATTCCCTTTGAAATAAAGGCCAACATTCCATTTGCCTTCCCTATTACCTGTTGAAATTGTATGTTAGCTTTTTGGGATTCATGCACAAGGACTCCCAAGTCCCTTTGTGCTGCCTCCTTCTGCAGTCTTTCTCCATTAAATAATATTCAGCTCCTTTATTTTCCTGCCAAAGTGCATAACCTCACATTTCCCACATTATATTCCATCTGCCAAGTTTTTGCCCGCTTACTTAACCTGTCTATATCCCTTTGTAGACTCCTTGTGTCATCCTCACCACTTGCCTTCCCACCTATTTTTGGCAATTGTACATTCACTTCCCTTATCTAAGTCATTAATATATATTGTAAATAATTGTGGCCCCAGCACTGTCCCTGTGGCACTCCACTAGTTAACAGGTTGCCATCCCAATAACGCCCCTCTTATTCCAACTCTCTGTCTTCTATTAGTTAGCCAATCCTCTACCCATGCTAAAAAACTACCCCAACACCATGGGCTCTTATCTTATTAAGTAGCCTTAAGTGTAGTACCTTATCAAATGCCTTTTGGAAATCCAAAAATATTATATTTACTGGTTCCCCTTTATCAATCCTGCTTGTTACCTCCTCAAAGAATTCTAATAAATTTGTTAGGCATGATTTCCCCTTCATGAAGCCATGCTGACTCTGCTTGATTAGCTTATGTATTTCTAAATGCTCTGCTATTATATCCTTTATAATAGATGCCAACATTTTCTCAACGATAGATGTTAAGCTAACTGGCCTATAGTTTCCTGTTTTTTTGTCTCCCTCCCTTTTTGAATAAGCATGTCACATTGGTCATTTTCCAATCCTCTGGGACTTTTTCAAGATCTAAGGATTCTTGGAAGATTACTACCAGTGCATCCACTATCTCTGTAGTTACTTCCTTTAATAGCCTCGGATGCAACCCATCAGGTCCAGGGGACTTATTGGCCTTTAGCCCCATTAATTTCCCTAGTTCATTTTCTCTAGTGATAGTTATTGTATTTATTTCCTCCTTCCTCCTTTTGTCCCTTGATTATTTTTAGGACCATTGTACTCATACTAAATAAGGAAATATTGTGTGATATTATGGATCAGTGGTTATATTTAATAAGTGTAAAAGATACAAAAGTTTAAATTTTCTCTTCTCCCACTACCCTTTCAACAAATCTTGTGTGGGCAGGGGAAGAAAGAAAATTGGAACCACAGTCTCAGGAATCGTCTGCTTCTCACCCCCATTTTCCATCAGCAAAGAAATGCCCATGTGTCTGCTGGCTATACATATAGAGAGAGGCTACAATTGTGTAAAACATGGCCTGTTCAATGCTTCCTGATATTTGCACTGAGTGAACAATGGGATCCTAGTTTGGCCCAGATATTCAATATCACAGCTGGAAGAAAGAGGATGAAAACTTTTCCTGCTAGCCAGAGCTTGTGCACGTACTAATGAAGGATTGTTTTCTTTAGACTGAAGAATGGGAGTAAATTCTTTCTGAATAAAAAAATAAATCCTGTTCTAACAGCAGCACAAAGGTTACTTGCAACCCTACTGCTGCTGGATGCTGCACTCTTGCTCTTCTAAAATGCTGTTGATCCTGAAGGTTGATAGGAGTCAGGGAAGGTGTCTATGTGACAGGCTGAAGTCCTGCTCCACACTTAACCCCACTCTACTGGGATGTACCTAAAACAATGAGGAGGCTGGCAGAGGCAAATAAAGCCTAGGCTATAATCTGCATTTCACGTAAGTGAAATATCCTCATAATACCCCTCACCAAATGCAATAATCTATTTATTACATTTTCCTAGTTACATGCAAAAATATACATTGAATCATTATTTGACATTGACACTTAGAGAATGGTTGACACCATACTCATTTTGCAGGTGTGAAATAAGTGCTAAAGTGTGGCTGGTGGTGTGCACATGTACACCATACTGTTGAAGACAGAAAAGGAGGCATCCAGGGCTTATACCTGGAACAGCCATTTATCTGATTGCACATGTAAGTAAGGAGTCCAATGGTGTTTTGAGACCCTATTGGCAAAATTGGTCTGTGCTAAACACAAGCAATGTAGGGCCTGCTCATTTGGGGAAATGGGTCTGCATGTTTGCCTAAACAATGGTCCTTAATGGGATCAACTGAGGTCACCACTGAAAAGATAAATTTGTTCAAAAATACTTACCTGAATACAAAGCTGACAGGAACAGGCAGAACTGCGTTGCTTTTAAAACAGGGCTGTTTAGTTTTTCAAAATAGTTGGTTTCTCAAGAGTGTAGACCCTCATTGATGGAGAGCAAGTAGTCTTACAGGGTTGTTTCACCAATGCATTGGTGATCATGAAAGGAAGAGTTTCCATTGGATAGCTGCACCTCCTAGCTTCATACTCAAAGGTAGTTGAGGGTTTATTACTTCCTCCAGGTGGATTTGAAGTTTGAGATTAGACGTCTTGTCACTACTTGATAGCCTCTCCCTTCAGCATTGGTCTCTTTCCTGTAAACACATTGAGATTGGTGAAATGCTGTTTGATGAAACATGCCTTTACCCTGTAATTTGCTACTATACTTTCCAAGAGCGCAAGAATATTTAACAAACAAGTTACTTTTTAGGTGAAGGCTTTTATGGTTCAACCCACCACGATTGAAAGGCTTATTTGGAATGTGAGCATGGGTTGCTGTGTGACAATTTAAAATAGGACAAAGTGCTGCCTATAACAATGAACAATATAATAAATTATGGGAACAGTAATTGTGAAAGCAATTTGCAAACATTTATGATTTTCACAGTTTAATATTTTGATATTTTGCATTTGTGTTAGCATAGCTGATTCCCAACATATTACTATAACACTACTGGACTGCTTCTATATTGTAGGTAATTTTTTGATATATTTCAAAATGTATTCTATTCCTTAACAACAAGGTTCATATCTAAACTGTTTCAACAGTTAAAAGCTTATGTGTTGAAAGGCAGTTGAATCCCCTGCAGAAAGAATTTATCTGTGGATAATGTTTAGAGACCACTGTTTGATTATATTAATAAATAGAATATCAGATTGCACCAAAACACTGTCATAGTAGTTAGTTATGGATTTAAGCATACAATTTTTTGCAATATGTATTTTTCACCTAAACCATTTGGAAAAGGTAGTAAATGAAGGTGAACTTGTAGGGTAAGTCAACAAATTTTCTTGCAGCTGGTTACAGAGTGGCATTACCAGAAGCTTGGGAGCCAGTGACCTACCTTTTCTCTTTGAAATGATCACTACAGATGGAACCACAGGAGCTCAGGCTTCGATTGAGTGCAGCAGATCCTGTGAGGTATTTCCAAGGCCCTTGAACTCATTGTATTCTAATAAGGTACTGATTGCTCCAAACCTTCTGTTTGAATTTTATTTTCTGGTTGAGAAATTTCCAAATAAACCAGTTTCTGAATTAATAAAAGAAGAAACGTAAAGAGAAATTAGAATCATGGAAAGTGTAAGGCATTGCTTTAGATAAATAGGGACCAAAGCAGATTTCTCACTGATCTGTGGTCTGGGCATCAGGAAATGGGGAAGAACCTGTGTGTACTGGGATACTGCCATCTATTTTCTGTCACCATTTTCTGGAGAAGGGAGCTGGAGAATGGATGGATTTTCAGCTTTCTTTCCCCTCATGTCAAGCAATTATGTTCACAAAATTTCTCAGCCTAACCCAAGAGTTCCTTCCTTTTTGCCTTCTGTCACCCTCAGCAGAACTCATGCAACCGCTAGCTGAGATCCTGCCTAAGTCACAAAGGCCTGTAAGAAGCTCCTAAACCTTTACTTAGGAAAGGTAATCAATCACAAAGGGGTCCATTTGCTCCACTGGGATGTTGCCTTGGCCTCAGTTAAAATTCTGGGCCTTGTAGTTCGAAATTTGATGTTGCAATAATGTTCAGGTAAAATCAAAAACCTCTAAAGATTCATAATTAACCTTGAATTTCTTTTTTGTTTGTTTTATCTTGCCTTTAGAATTTGTAACTTGTTCTGCTCAATTATTAAGGACTAACCTACCTGTCATGTCATGACCTCAGAGTTTCCTCATCCCGGGTGCCATATTAAAAGCTCACCAGAGTGCACGCCAACTTCATATCTACAGACCAGGACTGCTCCAGGCGACAGGTGGCCCCGAGAGCAAAGAATACGACAGCTACCAGATTTAGTGACAACTCTCTGAAGTGCTTGCGGGACACAGTGGAAGGCCACAACTATGCCCTCTACCCCTGCTCTGGCTGCAGGAAGTCCACCAGAATCACCAGTCTGGCCTGGGAGGCAGTGGCAGCAGCAGTCAGTGCCACCGGAGCACAGAGGAGGTCAGCCATCCATAAAACCATAAGAAGATAAGACGTAGGAGTAGAAGTAGGCGATTGGTCCATTGAGTCTGCTCTGCCATTCAATAAGATCATGGCTGATCTGATAATCCTCAAATCCGCTTTCCTGCCTTCTCCCCATAACCCTTGATTTCCTTACTGATTAAAATCTGTCTATCTCAGCCTTGAATATACTTAATGACCCAGCCTCTACAGCCCTCTGTGGTAAAGAATTCCACAGATTGAATACCCTCTGAGAGAAGAAATTCCTCCTCATCTCTGTCTTAAATGGATGTCCCCTTACTCCAAGATTATGCCCTCTGGTCCTAGACTCTCCCACAAGGAGAAACAACCTCTCAGTAACCACCCTGTCAAGCCTCCTAAAAATCTTATATCTTTCAATAAGGTTGCCTCTCATTCTTCTAAACTCCAATGAGTACAGGCCTAACCTACTCAACCTCTCCTCACAAAAAAATCACTCCATACCAGGGATCAGCCTAGTAAACCTTCTCTGGACTGCCTCCAATGCCAGTATATCTTTCCTAAGATAAGGGGACCAAAACTGTTCACAGTATTCTAGGTGTGGTCTAACTAGTGCCTTGTATAGTTTTAGCAAGACTCCCCTATTTTTATACTTCATTTCCTCTGAAATAAAGGCCAACATTCCATTTGCCTTACCTATTACCTGCTGAACTTGTATGCTAGCTTTTTGCGATTCATGCACTAGGACCTTCAAATCCCTCAGTGTTGCAGCTTTCTTCAGTCTTTCTCCATTCAAATAATATTCAGCTCCTCTATTCTTCCTGACAAAGTGCAAGAAAAGGATGAGTGGTCTCATCCGTTCTTCCAGAGTAAGTCAACTACCTCATCACTCTCAACTCTCACTCTCACAAACCCATCACACATCCAAAGGGATCTCACACCTCAAGAGACAATACCACTACCTCTCACAAACACCTTCACATCTCCATCAGGCTCATATTCTCTGGAGCTCACACCATCATCTCATCCATGGCTCCATTTACCACACAAACATTCCACGCAGTGCCATGTGTCCTGCTCATACTCTCTGAATCTGTTTTCATACATGAGAAGCTGGCTCACATCAGCAGGGAGAGGTTCCAGACCGGGGGTGGAGTGGCCCACATTAGACGCATCACTTGGAGGAGTGTGCCATCACACTGACTGGTGAGGATTTGGACCGTGCTTGTGGCAACAGTGAGGTTGCCGGCGAACACCCAGGAGGATCCTGCACCACATCATCCCTCTCTCAATGCAACTGCTTGTGCTCTCTCTTCTGCTTCTGACTCTGCTGCCATGCACTAATTATCTCTACTTCGGTTCACAGGGAGATCTGCCAAGCAACTGACACCCTCAGCCGGCCAGTCCCTCAGCTCCATCCAGGTCCTCACTTCCAGCCAAGAGAACACCTCCTCCATTGAAGAACCGGAAACAAGCAGCCTGGAAGACCCATTACACCACTTACCCACACCTTCCACCAGCAGAGACACACACCTCGATGGGACCTAGATCTAGAGCAGGCTTGGGTACACAATCTGGTGGTAACCACATGGAAGCGTATCTATAGCAGAAGGAGGCAGATTCAGCCAAGCTCCCTGGTTCTCAGAGGACTGCTAAGGGAGAGGCATCTGTGAGGTCCAAGTCAGATGACAAGCCTCTGGATCCAGTCTTCCAACTCATCATGGAGAATCAGCAGAAGGTGGTGGAACATCGGGCAGAACTGCTGGAAGCCCTCAACAGAGTGGCATGTGAGTCGGAGGAATGTGTCAACTTGTTCTCTGATGTAGTGGTGTCCAAATGTCTGGAGATATTCATGGGAATGATGGAGGATGCCATGGAAACCCTGGTCCAGGAGAATGTAGAGATGTGCACAGACCTGCACGCCACCGTGGGAGCCATGGGTGAGTTTCTGCAGTGCCAGCGCATGAGGGAAACAGGACACTTGACGTCCATCCAGATGCTCCTTCTCCTCAAGGAGTCAGGCCGGGGCCCTTGGCCACCCGAAGGGAGTGGCACAGCAACTGGAGACCCCTGAGTGATCCATTCTGGAATCTCAGAGGCTGTCTGTGTCCCCTTTGCCTGTGACCCCCTCAACCTTGTCGTCTGTCACCACAAAGGGAGCAGCTGATCCTAGAAGGACAGCCAAAGCAAACTGGGGCCCTCAAGGCTTCAGCTGTCCATGGGGCACACACTGAAGTCATCAGAGGCAACTGGGCCAGACATTGCACAGGCTATTTCCATCCCTCCTGCAGATGTCAGGGCAGCATCTAGAAGAAATGGTAGGCGTAGAAATGTTAAGATTTCTGATTACGTGGTTGCATGGGTGAACACGTTTTGTCACTTTATAATCTGAAAATATATTCACTTTCACCGAATAATGTGTGATGATGTCTTTCAGTTTCATTTACCGGCTTCGTGAGTCCTCCCCCAGCATCCTCTCCACAACTAGCAGGTCAGCTGCATGCAGCCAGCCCACGAGTGATTCTGGAGGGAGAAGAGTGTGTGTGCGTGCGTGTGTGGGGCAGGGCCTTTCAGTGCCTTGTGCAAGCACTCTCCCACGCACGCGAAGCCTTCCTCTATCACACTCATCTCACTGTCCTGAGCATTTTCAATGCTGCCTGCTGGGGTTCTTTTTCAGTTGTCCATCTGAGCTGGCCTGCATCTCTGCCCACCCGCTAATCAGACTCCCATGCAGCACCTGTACCTGTCCAACACAAGGCTCACTCACTTTCGATTTGAGAAAAGTGGTAGTCATCATGTTTCTGCTCAGCTCCCTCATCCTTTCCCCTCTTCTAGCCATCCATATCCTTTCGTCCATCACTGTTGACCCCCCTATCATCACCTTCCATGTCCCCACCGTCACCCCTCAACCAGAACCCTTTTCTTTCCAGGATTTTCAGGTGAACGTGCACATTCCCTACCTTCCTGAGAATCCTGCCCCTCCATCCACATTGACCACCTGACCTCCTCCTTCCCACCCCCAGGATTCATGTCTGCCTCTGAGTCCCCACCAACCACCCTTGCCTCCCCTTCTACTGCTACCGTCCCACCCTCAACCTCCCACCCTTCCAGCTCACTCTGCCCCTCTCATACTCACCATTCCCTCCTACAACGTTCACTCTCAGTTCGCTCCCCAGGATGCAGTCATTGACTCCACAGACCCCCTCCCTTGCATGTTCACCTGGACATCCCCTCCCTTACCCCCTCCTCCACCCTTACTCCGTCCTCCCGGCATACGCCCTCCCTCACTCCCAACCTCACCCCCGACACCTTCCATCTCCCCCTCCCAATCTCACCCCACCCAGATCACCTTCCTCTCCCAATCAAACCTAGACCTTCCTCTCCCAAACCCTCCACCCCCACCCCCCCCATCCCCTGGTATACCTTTCCTCTCTTCTGCTTGCCGACCATCCTTAGCAGCCCATGGCCAAAATTGTGATGGCCCAAAGCAGACCCAAGACATGAATGAGGACCTTCCACCCTCCGTGAGCTGCTTTGCGGCAGAGCCATTTCCATGAGAATCCACCCAGCATACAATGCATGTGCTTGTCCAGGGTCCGATAGCTGTAGGGCTCCAGCATTTTCTGCTCCTCGGATGTCTGCAATCTAAGCAAGGCCCTAACAGTAAGTCCTGACTTCTGCACATCACGCTTCTCCAGGTGTGTTCTGGGATGGCATGTTTTCCTGCTAGTATGAGTGGTAAATTTGATATTAGGGGATGATTCTGGCAAGGAGGCAAGATGATGATGCCATTGATGGGTGGAGCGGACGATCGCAAACTGGTTTCACAACAGCGTAAAATAAATTTTTGGCTTTCTCGGGCTGGCATGGACAAGATGGTCTGAATGGCCTCCTTCTGTGCTGTAACTTTTCTATGGTTCTATGGTTCTATTGTCTCTTCTTGCCCACCATGACACCCGTGTCAATGGGTTGTAAAATTCCACCAAACACATTGAAATTGTTATCATGACTTCATTGATGCGAATGTGCTGATGCAATGGCCGGATACCAAAAATTGATCAATGCATATGTAGTCTTTGTTAATCACTCCTGAAACAACAAACATTATGAAGCAAGATGGACCCTTTTCTGGTCACTCAACAAGTTGCAGCTGAGGTGTTGACACTTGCTTGTGCTGAGGTAAAGTTTGTGGAAATGTTGTGGTGAATTGCAGGAGCAATCTAAAGATATTTTCTGACCACAGGAAGGCAGAAAATAGCACTACATGTATGAGAATAGTTGCAGTATTACTTGCTCTGCAACATGAGCAGGCACAAAAAGGGGGAGGCAAAAAGGGAAAGTCTACAAGGGGGGACGAGAAGCAGAGCTCTCCTTAGAAAGCCTACAAAGAAAGAATCTTCTGGGAGCCCCACTCCTACTTATCAATGAGTCAGGAGCAGTGCTTGAGGAGGCTGTGATTCACAAAGGAGATCGTCACAGAATTGTATCACCTCCTTCACACTGATATGGAGCCTCAAGCTAGGGGGAGTATGGCCTTCCCAATGATTGTGAAGGTCATGATCTCCCTTGCGTTCTACACCAAGGCCACGTTAGGGCCTTGCTTAGATTGCAGACATCATCAATGAATCACATTTTGCTGTGCATAGAAGCATCAGGGTGATCACAGTGGCACTCTACAGAAGGAGATGGGATTAGAGCCATTTCCCACTGTGGGGGAAACACCAGGATGAAAGGGCACATGGCTTCTTCAGAGTAGCTGAATTCCTGATGGTATGGGTGTCATCAACTGCATGCATGTGGCTTTGTGGGCCCCCCATATCAAAGAGAAGTGATTTTAGAGCCGTAAAGGCTATCACTTTCTCAATGTGCAGTTGGTGCTCAATCACACTAAGAATTTTATCTTGGTGAATGCTTGCTATCCTGCAAAGGCCTTCAATACCAACTGTCTTCGTGCCTCCGTATGCACCCCAGGATGGCTGCTTGACAATAAGGGCTACCTCCTCCATAAATGGCCCATGGTCCCCTACCACCATCCTACCAAGTGAGATCAGAGGACCTTCAATAAAAGCCATGGAGTCACATACAACACTGTCGAGCATGCCATCGATCACCTGAAGCAATGGTTATGAAGAATAATGGTTATGAAGAATAATATGCAATTTATGCTTAGATCACGGGGGGGGAATCTCTTCAGTACATGGCCGAGAGGGTGTCCATGTTTTGATGGTGTGCTGTGTTCTCCACAGCCTCACAATTATGAGTGCCCAGACTTTTCCTTCTGGGATCCAGAGGTCACCTTGGCAGGAGAATGAGGGGGCAGGGAGGAGGCCATAGCTACCAAATAGATGGAGTGAGAGGGACTGTATTGTGAGGCTTCGCTGCAATTGAAATGAACTTTCTCCATCCCATCATGGACTCAACACTCCTTAACTGTACATCAATTTCAGAGTACCCATTATAAAGTCCACTTGGCAAATATCATTCAATAAAAGTCAACAGTAAGTACCTTCACTCAATACCTTTATCCAGCGATATATCAATAATACAAAAAAAAAAGAACTAAATCATCCTTTTGCAGTCCCTCAGTTTCTGCCTTGTGGGTGACTCTGCCTGGCCTAGTGTTCTTACAAAGTGTTACCCCAGTAGGTGCCACATGGCTGGTGGAAGGCTGCTGACTTTCACTGGGGAAGACTGCAGACTGCTTTATGGGATGACTGCATGCAGCTGTGGGCCTTAAAGGCCCAGCTTTGGATTGCACTGCCTCAACATGGGTGGTAGCAGTCTGGGCTAGATGCAGCAGTCTGAGCCTGCATGCCAGCAGACAGCAACCAGGGATCTCTTGACCTCTGTCTGAGTTTCCACTGCAGCAGCGAGGCACTGGGAGGCCTCCACCTGTGCTGCATTGGCAGCTGAGACACCAATTACCAGATGCTCCATCATGAGTTAGCCTGGTAGTGCTGCTGTGAAGGCATCTGCCACTTCCGCTGGAATGAATGGGCTTCAGAAAGGCCTGGGCTATGCCGTTTGGCATGGTGGAACCAGACTCCTCCATGCTTGTAGCCAGTGACTGAAGCTATCTGGCAGGCCTGTCAATACACCAAACATCTCAGTGTGCATCGTCATCAGGATTTTCCTATGGTCTGTTCCAACAAGGTCCTCATCTGAGACCCCTGCAGCAAAACGCATCTGTGGCCACACCCTCTGGCAAGTTCTCACACAAGCAGATCAATCCTCTTGACCTGTCTGAAGTCCATGTGTGACTCACCACGTGCATATGCCATCTTTGTACTAGTGCCTAAGGTATGTGCACTGCCAGCATCAGAGTTAGTGGCTATTGTGTTATTGGCTGTTAACACAAACAAATCAGATACTATGATCATGTTTGGTAATCTAAACAAAGGGTTCCTAATTGACGAATAACAGGATTCCGGGAGATTCCTTCATACACATGTTACCGACTGATCAATACTGCTCCAACTACTACGTCACACGTTAACTTGCATCAGTTCCTTTAATGATGTATAACAAACTATCTACATATTCAGCAGTATGTTAAACAGTTAAATTACATGTACTACAGAACAATATCACAACAGTAGCTGCAAGTATAAGTCAATTGATAATGCTTCTTCATGAGTCTGCAATGGCTGTTCAGCTGGCAATTGTTCAACTGGCAATTCTTAAACTATCTAAAAGCACAAAAATGTAAGGGAATGGGAGGGGTGAGGGGGGAGCAAGTGGGAAGGAAAGCAAGAGTTCCATTGTCACTCCATCTGTAGTTCCCATTTCACGGCACCTTTCAGGATATGGGTTAGGAGTGAGTGCAAAATGTGCATACTTACAGCAGCAACTTACCATCACCTTCAATGGCCTTGATAGCACCAGATGTGGCTCTGCAGAACTGGTCCCAATAATTTTCTGCACCATCCTCTCCAAGGTGCTGAGGAAATGCAGGCATGCTGGTCCTCCGTCAATCCTCTGTGTTTCCCTCCTGCAAGAGAAATAGCAAAATGTCAGGGACTGGATGGACATAATTTTACCAGGCGATTGGAGGTGGGTTTGGAGACAGGGTAGGGAGGGTGGGAATGGGGTGGGGGTTGGGGGGTCGGGAGTGTTGGTGGGGGCAACAGAGGTGTGAGGAAAATTAGAAAAAATGATGTTGATCAGGAATGTCAATGTGTTCCCATCTACTCCTGTTTTTTTCTCAAGGCAGCTTCTGTGTGCTAATGGCAACTCGCTTGCCAACGTCAGGAAGCCAATTGAGGTTGTTAATGAAGCAATTAGTCAGCATTTTCTTAGGACAATTTTACTGGTGGCATTCAGGACAGAGAGGTCAGAGTGTTGTGAAAATAATATGCAATTTACTCGTTAAAGATGCAAATCAGCAACCCTGATGTCATCCGCAGGCAGAAGCTTGCAGTTGCATGATTAATTTCTAGAGACCGATGTCATGAATAATGCTGCTGGTGAAGGAGTGGCTGCTGGTTCCTCCAGCTTTTTCAGCCTCCATTTCATCCCAAACTCTCTTGCCCCATTCCCCTCAGCAGCACTTTCACTGCAGACACAGTGTGAAGGCTGCTAACCGTCCTTGTAATTGTGTGCACTGACTCATCATCCTGCATCTCAACCCACCCACCATCCCTAATTGGATGCCGATCTCGGATGTGTCCCCTTAATTGGACACATTCTGGAAGATTGTACCAGAAGTCCTGCTGTTCTGGTGATCTGGTTCTTGACCTGAAAATGGTCGCACCATCCAGAAAAAAACCTAAGGTGGGAAAATTTAGCCCTGTCTGCCGGTGTGGTTGGGTGATGTGCCCATCAGAGCTGATGGTCTAGTAGGTTTTCAAAGGCATGTGGAGGGGTGTGTTGATGAGATGTAACATAAGGATGGTGGGAGCCACTTGTAACCATACAATTATACAATTATAATCAGGGAAATGAGGTGGGTGCGTGAATTTTACATGCTGCTCAGGTTGTTTCTTATCATCACGGGGAGGCAGCAAATCGCAGCTCCCCTGCCCAAAAATTGGGCAAAAGAATTTTCTAGCCCTAAGTGCTCAAGCTTGGCCCAAGTCTTCATTTCAATTCAATGGACAGAAAATCAAAATTTGGGTTGTTGCATGTGCAATTTTTTTATACCTTCTTCCAGCGGTTGAGGGTATATGCCCAAAGAAGACACATTTATAGTATTTGCTCATAATGTTGATGCAACAACAATAGTTGGCTTGAGAAGTTAGAGAGCCACATGGGCAGGAGAACAATTTCTGCAGAGAAATAATTAGTAATTGAACAGAAATTCTGGCAACATTCAATGGGTCAGGCAACATCTTTGTAGAGAATAGTAGAATTGCTATTTCAGTTATAGACCCTTTGTAAACACAAAGCCCACACACAAACCATCTGCCCCCCAGTTCTCTCCACGGATGCTGGTTGAATTGCTGAGCCTTTCCAGCAGCTTTTATTTATAGCTATTAATTGAACTGTTTTAACTATTATTTTAGGTCACTATTATGTAGCATTTACTCTCGATTGCACATAATGACGTGGGTGATTAATTGATTTTCATCTCACTTGGGTTATATTTGCTGCATGCTCTGTGTACTCAAGTTTACTTTGAGCTGCCTAATGTGTCAAGTGGGTGTGCTTTGTGCTCTGCATTTTTTATAATTTTGGCATCCTGTTACAACTACTATCAGTCCTAGAGGTTGAATTTGCATTAGTTATTTTAGTATAGGATCATTTAAAACTGAATTTTGTCATATGCTTCTTCGTGCATTTTAGTGTGTTGTGCTATCCCCCAGCTGTTAAATTGGATGCGACCCAACACTACTACATTATGGAGTCATTTATTTGAGTGGGTCTCATGAAGATGTTGCAGAAAAATTGATGGAATTTAGCAGCTTCATAAACTGGTTTGAAGATCTAGCATAACTGAATATATCAATTCAGCACTCATAATATGGAATTCAGTAACCTTTTGTAGCTGGTTCCTTGAATAAAGTTACTAACACTTATCAATGAAGCTATAAAAGTCAACAGAAATTGACAGAAAAGAATAAGTGGCTGTTAAAAGCATTCATAATTCTTCATAATACTTTGATTTTTATAAAGTGCACTGATGAGGTTTGGGTTAACACACAAATGCAATAGTAACTTGACTGCACTGTTCCATTTTCTAAAGAAGAGAAGTCGCTGAAAGTGATCCCAAACAGGAGTTTCCTGTTCTTCCTTTGGTCCCACCTCTGGCATCTCATTCTCTGTCTCTTGTGATTCAGTTGATGCTAGCTCCATAAGCACATCACCTGACATGTACTTGCAAATGGTGAAAGAAAATTAAGGGTGCTTTGAGGCATTGGCTTGTTTAAGATCACTGTCAGTAATGGCAGACCTATAATGACAGAGAATTGACAATAAGGTCTGTTTCCAAATCACGTACTCTAATAGAGGTCCCATTATAATATCCTAACTCTTTGTGATGTTTAGTAATCATGTTGAGGCTTATCTGGGGATGAATAATGGAAAATTAGGCACAAGAATGGCACTAACCCTGATATTGGGGAGGCCCATATGTGACTTCATCTTCGCTTACTCCTCCTTATATGCAAGTAAGCTTATGGTGGTTTCCTCTAAGGAAATCTTTGTTTTATCCCATGGTATTCTGTGGCATCTCATCATGCAGCATATATTTATGAACATATGAACATACATTCGAACATACAAATTAGGAGCAGGGGTAGGCTGCTCGGCCCCTTGAGCCTGCTCTGCCATTCAATAAGATCAAGGTTGATCTGATTTTAATTTCAACTTCACATTCTTGCCCACCTGGTAACCTTTCAACCCCTTCCTTATCAAGAATCCATCTGCTTCTGCCTTAAAGATATTTAGACTCTGCCTCAACCATGTTTTGTGGAAAAAATAACAAAGTCTCAAAACTCTTAGAAAAAATATTTTTCATCATCTCTGTCTTAAATGGCTGACCCTTATTTTTAAACAGTGGCCCTCATTCTAAATTCTCCCACAAGAGGAAACATCCTGACCATATCCACCCTGTCAAGACCCCTCAGGATCTTATGTTCCAATCAAGTTGCCTCTTCCTCTTCTAAATTCCAGTGGATACAAGCCTAGACTGTCCAGCCTTTCCTCAGAGGACAACCCGCCCATTCCAGGTATTAGTTTAGCAAAACTTCTCTGAACTGCTTCTAATGCATTTATACCTTTCCTTAAATAAGGAAACCGATATTGTACTCCTGATGTGGTCGATGGCCTGTATAACTGAAGCATAACTCCCCTACTCTTGTATAAAAGCAAAATACTGTGGATGCTGGAAATCAGAAACAAACACAAAAACACTTGGAAAAACTCAGCAGGTCTGACAGCATCTGCGGAGAGGAATGCAGTTGACGTTTTCGAGTCCGTATGACTCTTCATCAGAATTAAGAAAATAGAGAAATGAGGTGAAATAAAAGCTGGTGGGGGGTCGGCGGGGGGGGCAGTGGTGGAACAGGTAGAACTGGATAGGGGGCCAGTGATAGGTGGAGGCAAAGAAGAGATTGCCAAAGATGTCATAGACAAAGGACAAAGGGTTGTTGACGGTGGTGATATTATCTAAGGAATGTGCTAATGGAGACATTAAGGGTAGCAAGCAGGACAAGCTAGTGGCAGATGGCCCTAGTGGAGGTGAGGTGGGGGGAAGGGATCGAAATGGGCTAAAAGGTGGAGATAAAACAATTGATTGAAATAAATTTAAAAATAGGTGGGAAAAGAAAAAAAAATATTTTTTAAAAATTATAAATTATTGGAAAAAGGGGGATCAGAAAGAGGGTGGGGATGGAGGAGAGAGTTCATGATCTGAAATTGTTGAACTCAATATTAAGTCCGGAAGGCTGTAAAATGCCTAGTCGGAAGGTGCTGTTCCCCCAGTTTGCGTTGAGCTTCACTGGAACATTCCCCTACTCTTGTATTCAATTCCCCTTGCAATAAATGATAACATTCTATTAGCTTTGCTAATTACTTGCTGCATCTGCGTATGAATCTTTTAAAATTCATGCATGAGGACACCCGGATCCCTCTGCATCTTGGAGCTCTGCAATCCCTCACTGTTTAGATAATATGCTTCTTTTTTATTCTTCCTGCCAAAATGGACTAGCTCACATTTTCCCACATTGTACTCCATTTGCCAGATCTTTGCCCACTTACCTAACTTATCTATATTCTTTTGTAGCCTCCTTATGTCCTCTTCACAACTTACTTTCCTACCTATCTTTGTGTCATCAGCAAATTTGGCAACCACACCATCAGTCCCTTCTTTCAAATTATTGATATAAACTGTAAAAAGTGGAGGCCCCAGCACTGATCCCTGTGACACACCACTCATTACATCCTGTCATCCAGAAAATGACCCATTTATGCCTAATCACTGTTTCCTGTTTGCTAGCCAATCTTCTAGCCATGCCAGTATGTTACCCCCACACCATGAGCTTTTAATTTCCACAATAAACTTAATGCAGCACCTTATCAAATGCCTTCTGAAAATCTAAGTACAGTACATCCACTGGTTTCCCCTCTATCCACAACACTCCAATAAATTGGTTAAACATGATTTCCCTTTCACAAAGCCATGTTGACTCTGCCTGAATACCTTGAATTTATCTAAGTGCCCTTTTAATAAAAGCTTCTAACATTTTTGCTATGACAGATGTTAAGCTAATTGGCCTATAGTTTCCTGTTTTCTGTCTCCCTCCCTTTTTGAATAAAGGAGTTGCTTTAGGGATTTTCCAATCTAATGGAACCTTCCCCGAATCTAGTGAATTTTGGAAAATTAAAACTAACACATTAACTATCTCACTAGCCACTTCTTTTAAGGCGGATGAAATGCATCAGGACACAAAGAATTGTCAACCCACAGTTTCAACAATTTGTTCAATACCAATTTCCTGGTGATTGTAATTTTCTTGAGTTCCTTCCTCCATTCCATTTCCTGATTTACAACTATTTCAGGGATGTTACTTTATCCTCTAGAGTGAACACCGATGCAAAATACCTGTTCAGTTCATCTGCTATCTCCTTATTTTCCATTATTAATTCCCCAGACTGACTTTCTACATGACCAAAGCTCAATTTGTTAACTCTTTTCTTTTGAAATATCTATAGAAACTTTTACTATATATCTTTATATTTCTAGCTAGCTTTCTCTCGTACTCTGATTTTCCCTCCTTATTAATCTTTTAGTTGTTCTTTGCTGTTTTTTTATATTCTATTCAATCTTCTGACCTATCACCCATTTTTGAGCAATTATATGCTTTTTCTTTAAGTTTGATACTAACTT
Organism: Carcharodon carcharias; assembly: GCF_017639515.1. Taxonomy (NCBI): domain Eukaryota; kingdom Metazoa; phylum Chordata; class Chondrichthyes; order Lamniformes; family Lamnidae; genus Carcharodon; species Carcharodon carcharias. Next base: position 54,735,908 of record NC_054480.1, read on the forward strand.
TAACTTTTTAAATTAACCACAAATGGTGGATCCTTCTCTTGGAATATTTCTTTCTCATTGGAATGTTTCCATTCTGTGTATTCTGAAATATCCCCTTTAATGTCTGCTACTGCATCTCCATTGACCTATCTGTCAACCTAAATTGCCAGTTCACTTTCACTAACTCTGCTTTCGTGCCCTCATAATTGCCCTTATTTAAGTTTAAAATACTAGTCTTAGACGTACTCCCCTGTCCCTCAAACTGAATGTAAAATTCAATCATATTATGATCACTGCTATCTAGGGGTGCCTTCACTATGAGGTCATTAATTAATCCTAACTCATTGAACAGTATCAGGTCTAGTATAGCCTGCTTCCTGGTTGGCTTCAGAACATGCTGATTTAAGAAATTATCCCGAAGGTATTCTATGAACTTGTCATCTACCTTTGCCCATCTGGTTGTTTCAGTCTAAATGTAGATTAAAATCTCCTAAGATAATCACCGTGCCTTTCTCACAAGCTCCCACTATTTCTCCTTTGATATCCTGTCCTACCATGTAATTACTCTTGGGGGTCTGTACACCACTCCCAGAAGTGATTTCTTGCCTTTACCATTCCGCATCTCCATCCAAAATGCTTCTATATCCTGGCTTCCTGAACTTAGGTCATCCCTCTTTATTGTGTTAATATTGTCTTCAATTAACAGAGCCACCCCTCCACCTTTTCCTAACTTTCTATCCTTCCTAAAAGTCACAGACCCTTCAATTTTCAGGTCCCAATCTATGCCATCCTGCAGCCATATCTCTGTAAAGGCTATTAGATCGTACTTATTTATCTCTATTTGCAATGTCAGTTGGTCTGTTTTGTTCCGAATGCTTTGTGCATTCAAACACCGATGGTGGAATTTTCCCAGAATTGCGCTAAGTGCGGTAGTGGATGGGTAAAATGGAGTCCTACCAATGAAAATGATAGGTTTTCACACCATATCTTCCTGATCCCGCCTCATTATTTATGCATTCCAGGGAAACACGCCGTTTCCATGGCAGGTAGGCTCTCATTCGCATGCTTGCCATCACCCCGCTGTTGCCTCACACTGGCTGCCATCTTTAAAAGGCAGCCGTCAGCAAAGTGCTCATCGTTGCCAGCTCATCACTGCTGCCTGGGAGACATGGCCAGCAAAGGCAAAAAGACTGCAGACCCGCCGCTTCAATTATGGGTCTCTCAAGTCACTGCTGGATGCTGCAGGGGCCCACCCGGAGGTGCTCTACCCCCGATATGGCCGCAGGATGGGTAACAATGTCACCAACCCAGCTTGGGAGGTGGCGGCAGCGGTGGTTAGTGCGAATGCCCTGCAGAGGACGACAGCCACCCAGTGCTGCAAAAGGATGAATGATCTCCTCTGGAGTAAGTCACTCTCTCATCATTCCCAACTCACACACTCACAAACTCATCACACATTCACAGGGCCCTCACTCACTGCCAGTGCAAGTGACATCACCATTCACTCTTTCACACACACCGTCATTGTCTTCATCCCATGGGACCACTCACCACCCACACAGACCCGACAAGCTTATCATCTGGCCCGGCAGGCATCCTAATACACCCACCCCATTTCTATCCATGCAGGACAAACTGGCTCACAACAGGGGTGAAAAGGTCGCAGACAGGTGGAGGGATGCCGGAAAACAAAGTTCTAACAGAATTCGAAAACAGAGCGATCCAGCTGGCCAGCAATGACCAGGACCAATCCTGTGCTGATGGTGAGGTCGGCGCTGCTCTACCAAGTGAGGATCCAGCAGTGCAACATCCACCAGACAACCATGCTGTAAGTGATGTGTCCTCTTTCACAGGCCACTGCCATACACTAGTTACCTCCCCTTGCTTTCGCAGGCACATCTGCCAAACAGCCAACAGAGTCCATGACCCAGGGCCTCCAAGCAAACTCCAAAGAAACCTCTGAAGAAGAATCTGAAGGCACCCCCCGATGACCCGTCACAGCGCTCACCCACATCCCCCACCAGCGTAGAGACACACACCTTGGTGGGACCTAGCTTTATAGTAGCCTTGGGATCACAATCTGGTGAGCACGTCGCACTTTCTGATCCACAGCAGACGGCAGCAGGGACTTTCCAGGTCCCCGGCAATCGGAGGACTGCTGCAGGCCAGGATGTTGCTGAGGAGGTGGTGACGTAGATTGTCACTGGACTGGTGACCCAGGGTAATGCTCTGGGGACCTGGGTTCGAATCCCACCATGGCAGATGGTGGTATTTGAATTAAATAAGTACCTGGAATTAAAAGTCTAAAGATGGCCATGAAACCATTGTCAATTGTCATAAAAACCCATCTGGTTCACTAGTGTACTTTAAAGATGGAAATCTCCTGTCCTCACCTGGTCTGGCCTACACGTGACTCCAGACCTACAGCAATGTGATTGGCTCCTAAAAATGCCCTCTGAACAAGGGCAATTAGGGATGGGCAACAAATGCTGGCCTAGTCAGCGATGCCCACATCCCACAAATGAATAAAAAAGAAGTCCAAGTCAGATGCCGAGCCTTTGGGCTCAGTCATGTCACAGTTGCTGGAGCTGCAAGGCAAGTTAGGGAGCAACAGAATGGGATGTCTGCTGCACTCCTCAGGTTGCAAGGCACAATGGAGGAGCCTATCCGTCTTCAGGCTGGGGTGATACCACCAGCATTGCAATGCACCAAAGTCAACACTGGCAGGATGGCAGCCGCCATGGAGACCTTGATCCAGGACATCACTCCTGCACTGCTGCGCGGGCTTAACTCCATTGCTGATGCCATAGTTGGCTTTCAACAGTGTTTACGCAAGAGGGGTGCTGGGCTGCTCGATCTCACCCCAGCTACCCATTCCGCTTACAGAGTCAAACAGGGGCCCTCGGGCACCCATAGGGAGCAGGATCTGTAGGTGCATGCTCCGGGGCCATCCACCCAAGTGACTCTGGGAGTGACCAGCCCATCTGACCCCCTCTTCCTGTGACCTCTGCAGATCCAGCTTCACAGGCCGAGGAGGGAGTGACTGCCACACAGCAGGACTCTGAAAGCAGGCCGGAGCCCTCCAGGTTTCAGCCCTCCAGAAGATGCTCATGAAGGTCATCACAGGTAGGGTGTTGCAGTCAGCAGGCTCACAAGACCATTTCTGCTGTGGATGTCTGGGGAGCATCAAGACATAGTGGCAGGGTTAGGAAAGTTAGGTAGAAGTAGTTGCGTAGCCTGGCCACGGGGTGTTGATCAGTTGTACATACTGTTCACTGTTGTCAATAAACTCCTAAAAATGTCACCCTGCCTGTGGCTCCTTATTCTGATGAGCAGTTCTTGTCACTCAGATGTGAAACTTTTCTGCACAATATAAATGGCAGATGTCTCAGTCCAAGACCTTTTCCCTGTGCTCTGTGCAGCCTTCAGACCACAGTGATGGTCCAGCCTCACACTCCCTGGAAACATTACTGATGGCTGTACCTTGGCTGTGCTGGTCATAGCTCCCAGAATGTAGTGGGCAGGCGCCACAGAGTTCTCTCATACTCTCTGTGTGCTCTCAGCACCTTTAAGGGCTGGCCCCCATCACACCAGCATCTGTGACCAGTGATGCTGCGCACCAGCTCCTGAAGGGCTGAGGTGCTGAAGGTGGAAACAGCATCAGATGCATCTAAAGTTTCATTGCTGTGTCTCTGAGATGGCCCTGAGCACAAGGGCCTCGGCCAGGCAGGAGTCAGAAATTCTCAGAGGCTATGTGAAAATCTCTGGAGTGTCGTCACTGCATGTTGTCATCATCCTCCTGCGATCAAGTGGCTATTAGGGCCTCCACTGCATTCTCCATGACAGGAGCATTCTCACAGTCAAATGTTCACAACTGCGGTGTGAGGAACTACGGGGGCACCTCACTTCACGTCATCATCATCCTCCACAAGTTTGGCAACTATAGGACCTCCCGAGTGTGCCTGCCTCATCTAGCCAGTGTCACCACCGAGGACTCCCTCGCCCTCATTCCCATTGGCGTCCTCCTTACCAGAGATTTGCAGCTCCTCCAGCTCCTCATCAGCCAACTTCTCACTCCGTTGCAGCGCCAGGTTGTAAAGGGTGCAGCAGATGACGATGATGCATGACACTCTCTGTGGACTGTATTGCAGGGCTCCACCAGACCAATCCAGGTACCAGAACCACATCTTCAGTATCCTGATGGTCAGCTCCACCAAGTTGCGAGCTGCTGCATGAGCCTCATTATAGTGTCGCTCTGCTGCAGTCTGAGGCCGTCGCACAGATGTCATCAGCCACGGACTCTGCGGGTAGCCCTTGTCCCCAAGGAGCCAACTCTGCAGCCTCTGTGGACCCTGGAAGACTTCAGGGATCTGCGAGTGACTCAGGATGAGGCATTGTGCACACTCCCTGGAAACTGTGCACACACCTGCAGGATGCGTTTCATACCAGCTGCATGTTGAGTTTAAGTTGATGAAGTTCACTGAGTGTAGCCATGGAGACCTGAGCTCCACATGAGTGCAGTCAATCTCACCCTTCACCTGTGGGAATTCTGAGATCAGGGCGAATCCAATGGCCCTTGCATCCTGGCTGTCCCGGTCCCGGGCGAAATGTATAAAGTTGTGTTCCATGGAGATGATGACATCCGTGACTTCATAGATTCATTTGTGGGTGTCAGATTGTGAAATCCCACAGAGGTCACCTGTGGAGCCTTGAGAGGAGTGCCACCGTCACTTTCACAGCTACTGAGAGTGAATGCCTTCTATGTCTCCTTGGCGCCAATTCCTGCAGTAAGTGGCAGATGTGAGCCACCAGGTCCCTAGACATGCGCAGTCATTGGAAACACTGGTTCTCAGTCATCTGCAGGAATGACAGGCAACGTCTACAGACGCTGGGTGTCGCTAGGTGCCAACCAGTCACAGCATGTGTGGGACCCCCTGCTGCCCCTTCTTCATGAGGTTGCTGCTCCTGCTTTTGCACGGCCAGGTGCCTCAGTCGCTGTCTCCTCCATCTTCTACGATCTCCGTAGGCCATCAGGCATACAGCTAGGTCACCAGGATCCACGATCCTGACGTGGTCCTCCTGCAGCATGAAGGAGAGAGAGATGTGGTTATCATGGCTGCACTTAGCACCTTTCCTGGCCCTGTGTGACCCCCCATTAATGCTTCCCGGAGTGTGCTGGTCATCCCTCAGATGTCCAGAAATGAGTGCGCTGCATGGCTGCCCTATCAACCTGCGACATGGGGGATACTGGTCCAAACCAGGATGTTGAGATTGCAAGGGGCTGTAAGCGTCTCCAGCAGTGACTGCTACATGGCCAGTATTGGCGAGGAGATTGTACAACGTGTGCAGTCCAATTGCTCCACGGTCCAATAGAGTGGTGGTGGACTCAAAGTCTGTGCGGGGGGTGGTGGTGGTGGGCAGGGCGGTAAAGTATGGAGCACTTGGTGGCCCTTTGGTGCCTTTGCACTGCTGGCATGGGCAGGCAGGCAGGCTAGAAGCCTGACCCCAATCATATCACTGTGGCTGTGCCTGATCTGTCTTAGTTGCAGAGGCATGGTCAGTTTATACACGTGTTCCTAATGGGTGGCTACTCCCCTTGCTTACCCTGCCCCCCACCTCAATTGCCTGTGCGCCGGATGCAGCACTAGGGTAGCACTTGACCCCTCTCCTCAGCAGTTGTCTCCAAGGCTGGCCAGCACTTGCCCCCAGATACCAGCACCCCATCAGCAGCCGCCTCCCAGTCTGGCTAGCATTTGCCCCCCGGAACATCCCCCCGCTGCCTCAGCAGTCACCTCTGAGGCTGGCCAGCACTTACCCCCGGACACCCCACCCCCTCTCTCAGCAGTTGCCTGCAGGGCCAGGCATCAGTTTCCCCTGCCCCCCCACCTAGCATCTCTGAGGCCTGTAAACAATGGGCGAGCTTTGGAGAATGCTGCTGCTCACTCGCCTCAGTTCCCCCAAAGTGAATACCGCCAAGTGCATGTCACCTGTGTGCTGTTGTGGAACACGCTGGCTTTCCTGCCGTCGTGGACGGATGATACAGCAGGGTTCCAAGAGCCTGGAGAATGGCCTTTTAATTATATGCTAAATTAGCTCCCCACCAAACGACGCTGTCCGCATATGCCACTTATCATGCCCGCCACCAGCCGGCTCAGAAAATTCCACCCAGAGCCTTAGGTTTTGTCCTTTTATTATTTTTGTAACTTCTAACCTTTTCTGTTAGTTTACTCTTACAATTGTACCGTCTGTCTCTTCCTGCCATGGTCTGTTTATCATTTCCTATGTTAATACCTTCCTCTCTTATCTTGTCTCTACACTTTGATATACTTCATCTTTCCACATTTGATCCCTTTCCTCAAATATTTAGTTTAAAATCCTTTCTACTGCCCTACTAATGCGATTCGCAAGTACACTCGTTCCAGTAGGTTTCAGGTGTAGATTATCCCAATGGTACAGATCCCACTTTCCCCAGCACTGGTACCAGTGCCCCATGAACCAACACCTACTTCTCTCACACCAGTCTTTGAGCCCCGCATTCATCTCTCTAATCTTATTTGCCCTATGCCAATTTGCATGCAGCTCATGTAATAATCTAGAGACTATTACCTTTGAGGTTCTGCTTCTTTATTTTTAATGACTATGCAGAATCTCTTTCCTTGTCCTGCCTATGTCGTGGCACTTACATGGATTATGCCAACTGGATCCTCCCACTCCAACTGCAAGTTTCTCTCCTGCCCTGAGCAGATGTCCCAAACCCTGGCATCAGGCAGGCAACACAGCCTTTTGGACTCTCGCTGTTTGCTGCCGAGAACAGTGTCAATCCTTCTCACTATACTGTCCTCTATTACCACTACATTCCTATTTGGTTCCCCCTCTTGAATAGCTTCCTTCCTGTACCATGGTGCCATGGCCAGTCTGCCCATTCACCTTGCAGACCTTGCTTTCGTCCACACAGGTTGCAAGTGCCTCAAACCTGTTTGAAGATTGCAAAATCTGAGGTTCTTCCATTCTTGTCTGCTCGGTCCCATTACCTACCTCACTCACAGTCACATCCTCCTGTCCCTCATCGCTGACCAAAACAGATGACTATATTCTAAGAGGTGTGATCATCGTCTACAGCAAAGTGTCCAGGTATTTATCCCCTTCCCTTATGTTGCGCAAAGTCTGCAGTCTGGCTTCCAGATCAATAATCTTGATTCGGAATTTCCCTGGCTGCTTACATTTTCTGCAGATGTGTTTATCCTGGATCACTTTGGCATCCAAAAGTATCCACATTCCACAGCTACAACATAACACCTGTCCTGCCATTGTTACTTACTTAATTTAATTACTTTCTTAATTAACATTAAGTATTTCCATTGTAAGCTACAATTTATTGCATTTATTAAATGCTAGTGCCACTGACAGCTAAATATTACACATTTCTTAATTACACATGTATGTGTTTTAGGTGTTTATTTTAATTATTTTCTTTCAATTTTAAAGTGTGAGGATGGATGTTTTTTCTTAATTTTTTGGAGAATATTGTGTTATTCTGTGAGGAAAGCTGTGTGTGTGTGTGTGTGTGTGTGTGTGTGTGTGTGTGTGTGTGTTTGTGTAAATGATTTGATTAAAAGGTTTAAGACATGAAAATATAGAAGTGTGCATTTGTAATACGACATTACGGTGGGTTTGAGGTACAAGTAAATAGGTTGGATCCAACATTTGCATTTTTAGACAAGTTGAGAGTATGTTCGAATATCAAGAGGATGACAAGAAACATCTTTGCATTTTACAGGAGTTTTGTAGGTAAACAGAACAGGGTATATTGCATTTTATTGGCCCAAAAGCAGAGATAAAATAGAAACATTAAAGATTCCATATTTGGAAGGATTTGAGTTTCACAGAGGTGTGAGAGCAATGGAACCTGAGGTGAAAGGAAGAAAAAGGTATTTTAGAGTTACTGTGGAAGGCTTAGGTGTAGCTGTTGGCTACTGGTTGTGTGAAGAAGATTTCCTGGAAATTGCTCTAGGCTGGGAGAAGATGCAGTTTGAATCAGCCATCCAGTCAAACTAGAAATGTCTTGGCTGCAAAAAGCAGTTTTGTCCTTAAGTCTTGGATTTCCACGGCAGAATGGAAGACAGTTTGAGAGGTCATGTGATATGCTTTTAATAAAGCTACAGCAATTTGCCTTGGGTAATATTACTGGATTTTTATAGTTAAACATCTATAAGGGAGAGTGACTGGAAGATGTTTACTTATGGGTCTGACCAAGTAGGGAGACTTTTAGGGGGGGATGTTTTGTAAGACTAATTTTCATTGTGTAATTGTAAGCTTGTGTCCCTAAGTTTTCTTTTCTTCTTGTTAATAAATCCTTTACTTTCAATTTTTTTAAATCTCAAAAGTGTTACTGGACTTCTTGCTGCTGGGGTCAGTATGTTTTCTTCTTATTTTCAGAATACAATAAAAAAAAGGGGTATGGCCCATAAGCCAAGTTTCCACTGGGATTTGGTTTGCTCAGCAAGTAACATCTGCTGTGGTTATAACAAAAGTTTTAGTTCTTTTTATTTGTAGATCTACCTTAACTCCTGTTTTCTAAGCTTGTTACTAACAAACTGCCCCTGACGCTAAGCATTAAGAACAGACCTTAACCACTCACCAGATACTTACCAGATACTCACCAAATAGCCTGCTTCTTCTCCTTTCATGGAGCAATAACCAATTCCTATAAGGTGAAAAAGTTAGAAAAAGCAAAGGAGCACCTCCCTCCCCTCCCCACCAAGCTCCTCAACTCACCGAACTACCAGCACACTGTTGAGGTTGCACTCCAGTGCTAGGTTGCATATGCCTGAATTTATATGCTCTGAAACTAAAGGAATTAGCTGAGCCCAGGTACAGGAAAAGCAGTTCAAGCTAGTTTCCTTAACTAATTATCTACAGCTGCACCCCAGTGGATAGTTCCTATCACCCTGCTTAGGCCTCTGGCTAAGATTTAGAATTAAACAGTACTTGCAGTTAAATGTTAAATGGTAAATACAAACAATATTAGACTTTTAGAAAGAGGTTTAGGATTACCTCAACTCGCCAAACCTCCAGCACTCTGTTGAGGACACACTCCAGTAATATAAGTAATCTGCTGATGCTAAAAGTTGAAGGAACATCTGCACAGCAACAGGCAGCTGTTCAATCTACAGTGATCCTGTGTGTCAGTGGTGACCAAGAACCATATAGCTAGATCCTTCTTTTGTTTCTTTACTTGTCCCATTACTATCTCTTTTTGCCTGGTACCATCATCCCTTTAATCATTTAATCTCTCTTGCCTTCCACAACAGACCTTCCCTTCTGCTCATTCCTCCTCTTCCCCCACCTTTTCTGCCTCTGTAATTGCTTAAAACCCTGTTGCATTTCTAACTGTTTTCAGTTTTGCTGAAAGACCATTGAGCTGAAATATTAACTCAGTTTCTTGCTCCACAGCTGCTGCCTGATCTGCTGAATATTTCCAGCATTTTCAGTTTTTATTTCGGGTTTCCAGCATTTGCAGAATTTTGCTTTTGTATCAGATGGCTGGGTTGTATTACAATGCTTTTATATGTGTATTCCTTTGAAAATATTATTACACCAAGGTTTTCAATACTAAGTTGCAGTTTGTAGTGTGCTCTGTTGGAATGGATGGTTATCAGTGGAAAAGGTTGTGTGAGGCCCAATAGAAATGTACCATGGGTTCATAGCAATACTTTGCGGAATGCATACTTGGTAACTTGAAGGTGTTTAAACCTTCTTTCACATCTGTTCCCAAGGTCACGAAGGAAATGGCTGTAACTGTCTGCCTGGCAATCTGCAACCATTTCCAAAGGAGCAGCTGTGGAGTGTCAAATAAGGCAACTTTCCTCATATTCACCTTATTTGGCAATATTTCCACCATAACATCCATCAAGCAATGAATCAGGATTCTGCAGTACTTCACATCTTGCCCCTGTTTTCTACTTCCTTGTTTATTTTGTCTGCCACTTTCTTTTTGCAGCCATTTTCGTTTGCCCACACAACCTTTGTAAGATCTTAAAAACATGAAATCCTTGCAGTTTGGCAATATTTTCCCACATATATGCAGCTATTTATCACTCACAAATTCCTGTAAATTTTAACGGTAGCAAGCAATTCCTGCTCTCACTGTGGTGACCTCCCAGAACCAGTCCCAATATAGACTGGGAGCTTGCTCGGCATAATTAACTCGAGCTGTTGCTGGAACATCCCAGAATACAGATCCAATGGAAAGTGAGTAAATGTTAAGGTTGCTGGCATCTTAGCACCAGAAATTTTCTGCCAGTTTGACTCATTATTCACAACATGAACTGGATGCAATTAAATGCTATCTGACATCCAACTCTTAGATCATAACCTCCATGTTCATTGAATACCAAACCTTTTGCTTCAAAAACTTGCTTTGTACCTCTACATACTTTTGGATGCAATGAAGACTTAAATATTGCAGTGTCCTTTGCTACCATGAGATGTCTCAAGCACGTGCTACAATTATTCCTTAATGTATAGTATTTAGAAAATACTGGCATACTCATCTGAGGCCAAAAAAGCAGTATTGCATTAACTTGAAGTCAATATTAGCAAATTTGTTCAGATCAAATCTTGCTTAAGATCACATTTCCCTCTGATAAATTGAAATTATTTTCAAGGAGGATACAATGAACCATTTATTTACTGTCATAATCCCCCATTGTCTCTTTATTTCCTCTCAACTAATAGCTTTGCAATTTAATGAAAAAGTGGATAAGTCAAGAATAGGACTATTATCACCAAGGCAACAAGGTATTCTTGAAGCATGATGAAATCCTGCAGCTCTTCTCTATTCTCTGTAAAAGGGGAATGGGAGGTGGGGGAATTCTACTTCTATGATATTTCTTACCAAAAATCATGTCAAGGAATAAAAATAATTCTTCACTTTAGCACACATTATTCTTTCCATGAATGTAACCTTTTACCATGCAGCCTCATATAACCCCTTTCAACTAGAGTGCTGGGAATATCTGGGAATAGACTTGTCCACAGTTTTCAGCAATGTAATGCCATGATCACTTAGTAGGATGCTCCATTCCAAGTTATAATACCTTCCTTTAAAGATGGAAATGCCTTTTAATTTTACCCACTTCATTTATTGATATTGCAGACTACTCACATTAAAAACTCCATCCTCTAGCTGAGTTAGACAGGCAAGCTTGGGACTCAAATATGAGTCCTTATGCTCAGAAAATAAATGGCCTATTGCTTAAGTGTCTGATCACCTTACACAACTGTTCTGAGATATTGGATTTGCATGCTCATCCCCAAGGCAAGAACACACATTAGTGAAAAAAAGGGCTGAGATAATCTACTTGTCTTTATTTTGTACAGTTTTATATATTCTCTCCTTCAAGGTCCTTGGCCTCAGACTTCACTGCCTCGGTTGTTGCTTCTGCTTCATAACTGGCTATCAGTAATTTAAACAGACAGGAGATCCAACTTGTTAGCTCTTAATCTCCTGAAACAAAACATAAAGTACTCCATCTAGTGGCCCAAAAAAAGTAAAGAGAAGCCACTTGGGAGAAGGGCAAATGGATCTGAGTAGCAAATATCCCTCAGAGCCCAATCTTCAACCTTCTGAGCATTATTTTACCATATAGCCATGGTCCAAGTAATTTACTGCTGACCTTTTTTCCTAATCACCCAGAGATGAATGCTATTACATGTAGGACTTTTTGGTCAGTATTGAAACTAGGACAGCACTCAATTCTACTCCATACTGGCACTTACTTGAAAAGAATACTAAACTCTACCTTTTTTTGGGGTTCCCATGGGTAAGGTAAATGAGCAGTGCTAGCATTTCTTTCATTCTAAATTTAGCAGGAATCTGATTGAAATGAAACATTAGAAAACTGTTTTTGCATCCAATGTCGGATAGCAATACATTTAAAACAACTGTTTTATGTTATGCTTGGAGGCTAAGGAATTTCTGTAGCTAATGACAATTAGATGTATAATGTAATGTAAGAAATACATGCTACCTACAGCTTCTCAGCTTCCCAGAACATATTGCTAAAGGTGACTGGGATTGCACATTTCCAGAAAACACTGCAGACAGTAAGTACTGTTCTGCACCTACTTATTACATATTGGACTTTGTAAATCATGTTACTATAATGAAATAAAACTGCTCCTTGAAATATATTATCTAATGCTGTGTGCAAAGATTCGGATGATTCAATTTTTTATTTTGCATTGGAACAGTGTAAAAACTCAAGGTAAATGTAAAGAATATCCATTCAGCTCATTTATCTTCCTCCTTCATGAGTCATGCTCAAGACCTATCACCTATTTTCATCCATTTTTCTGACAAACCCAACTGAAGAAACCCCTTAGTCCTCTATTCACAATTCCATATATAAAGCTTATACTCTAAGTGATGCAGATTTTTGGGCAATCAGTGCTTTAAATGACAGGAGCAACTTGCTTAGTGTCACCAAAAAAACACCTTTTCATTTTACACTTTGGAAGATGGAAGGTGCTACATAAATGAAAGTTCTTTGTCTTTTTTCTTTATATGATAGGTTGCAAAGTCAACATTTTCTAAACCATAACACTCACTGTGTAGAATATTTTTGCATTTATGGTTGATATGATGAAAATTTGACTTAATAGCACTTTCATACCAAGACTTTTTGCAATATAAATGTGAAAAATATTTGACTGGCGACCTCTGTTTGCATATCAATGTACAAAACATTCACCTCTTGACAGCTGTTTTTTGTTTATTTATCTTTACTGCCATTTTTTTCCATTTTCCATTAAGTGTTTTTGTTAAACCTTCTCATCTTTTATTGATGAAAATATATTTTTATTCCATGAAAGTAGCTGCAATGGCTTATCAAACTTTTTAAAACTCAAAGTAACCCATATGATTATGAGTTGCATTCAGGCCCACAGTATGAGATTCAACCTGTATTATGGGGTGATGTCAAGCACCAACTTTTACTTAAAGGAACATTTTGATTATTATTTTTGGTGAGAGAACATTCAGATGTTCAAATGTATTTAAAGTCACAGAAAAAGTGAAGTCACAAACAGTTTTCCAGCAATGGATGGTCATTGCAAAATCCAGGACATACTCTAAGGTGCAACAAAGCATGGTTGACCAGAGGGAATCACCCTGCAAGAAATGCTGATACAATTTGGAAATAAAATGTCAATTAGAATGAAAGGTTGTAGAAAATGACATCTTAAAAACAGAAGGAATTTGAACTTGCTGCTCCCCTAGGTTAAATTTGATAGTGCTTGGATTTAAAAATGGCTGAATAATTAACATAGATGAATTGTTGACCAGACTTCCTGCAAAAGAACCAAAAAAATCAAGAAGTACACTCAAGGACCGTATCTGACCATGAGATATAGTGGACAGGGTTCAATAGCAGTAGAATTTCACTTTTTGAAAGAATTTATTTGTCTGCGTTTAAGTGCAAAACTGACAGAATACTGCCTCAAAGATTACCAGTGTGATGGTGAGCTGTGATTTTTCCACCAACGAAAGTTATAGCATATATTTGGTGGTACTGATGATCTCAGCTATGTTCCAATGTGGTTCAAGGAAAAAGTTAAACTTGGCACTGAACTTGCTTCTTTTAGACCTGATGAAAATTACCATTTGAAACCTTGCCTTATTTCTGAAATGGCAGTAGCCATACTTATCTACTGAACTGTTTGAGCACAGTGACATAATGGGCTGAATAATACACTGCAGCAAGAGGGGTTGGGTTCCACAGCCACAAGTTGACAACCTCCCAACTCCCGGGCCTGCCTTTGAAATGCGCCCAATAAAGCGCTAATTAGGGCAATTGAAATTGCAAGGCGGATTTGAGGCCTTCATTCCGCCCATCAGTGCTGGAGGGTGGTTGTCCAGCCTCCGAGACTGTTGGTTGTGATCTTGTTCTAGGTCATGGCTAGTAATTTAAAGGGCTGCTTGGCACAGGTTAATATCAGGGATCCCAGCAAATGCCGGCATTGTTCAGAGTTTGGAAGCTCATTGTGACTTCAGCTATTTGCAGGCTTTTAAGTTGAGTGTACATTTATTTGAGATCTGCTGTGTCCAAACTATGTCACTGAGTGGAGGAGGCGTTATTTTTGAACCCGAATAAGTTTTCCACACCTTTGCATGGAGCAGTTGTCTAGTTCTGCATGTTTCCCTCCAGAGACATCAGAACCGTTGGAGGAGGGGAGAGGGCCAAAACAGCTCCTTGATTCACTGACTCCCTCAGAGTCCTCTTCTGTGTAGTATTGAATCGATGTGAGCAGTTGATGCCACCCGCTGGGAAGAGGAGAAACCTAAACAAAACATGTGCTGCTTGGGAGGAGGTAGTTGAGGAGGTCAGCAGCACTGGGCTGGTAAGAAGAACCTGGTCTCAGTGCCAGAAGGGGCTCAATGACCTCTTGAAGGTGGCCAGGGTGAGTAAGTCCTCAGTGTTTGCAATCTTGTGCCCGTGTGCTATAGAGTGCCGTTACAAATGCAGGAGACATGTGAGGTTGACTGGAGCTCCAAGTCAGCCTGATGCAGCAAAGTAATTGGTGTTAGTGACGATGTCGGTGTGCTCTTATAGCTTTTGTACAGTTGCAGGGTGGGGGGTTGGCAGACTGTGCAGAGGAGGGATGTGCACAGCATCCAGGCTGACAGGCACTTTGCTGATAATACGTCGGCAGCATGCCATTAAACAAGCTGACAGTGTCAGTGAGTGCAATCTTACACATCTTTCCAGAAGAAGGGAGCCCACAATGCCCGAGAGTGAGAGCGAACTGGAAGGGTGTGCCAAAACTAGTGGTCTTGACTCCATTTGAAGAGGAGATGTTGACGCTCACTGACATAAGGTCATCCAGGTCCATTGGCAGAGGCGAGATTGGAGAATGGTGTGGGTGAGATGGCAAAAGGGGACAAGGCAAGTGGGAGGCGGATGGAGGTTTGACATGGTGCAAGGAAACTCATTAATATCTTTCCAACACTGAAAACCTTGGGAAGCTTCATAATTGGAAGCTCCAGATGTTGGTACAAGTGTTGTATCTGTGTAGTGTCATCTCTCATGTTGGACATGAGTAATGTTGCTGAGGTTATTAAATTTGCCCTGAAGTGGCAAGGTCTGTGATGACTACCAACTCCATTACTTTTGTCTCTTTGTCACAGGTGAAGCCTCTTCTGCAGACCGTCCTCCAGGTCCTGTGTCCCCACTCCCCTCTGAGTAGGAGGAAGAACACTCTGAGGATGCATTGTCACATCCTCTCTCTGTCCTAAGCACAATTGCAGATATGGCACCTCAGTAGCTATTTGTAAGTTGAAACAGGGGCATGCAGAGTCTGGTGAGGACATTTCACAGTCACATGCGCAGCTGCTAGAGAGTGTCATGTAGCAGGCCTCTGGCAGTTGGAGGATGGTCTGGGGTGATCCAGAGACTGATTCGGAAGATGAGCCTCTGGAGTAATCTGTTAGGTGTCAGAAGCTGGATGTCGTGTGTGAGGTCCATAGAGATTTGGGTGGGTATACTATGAGGAGTTGTCTGCTCTGGCCCGGACTGTGGAGGGTCCATCCAGGCCATGAGCACTGCGGTCACCCGCTGTTCAGAGTGCCAAGCTTCTTCTGTGGATAGACTGGCAACTGTCCTGGAGGGGCAAACTGAACTTATTGTGGATGCAATTTTGGGCTCCACAATTGCGCTCCAACCTGCACACCATCAACCTGTCTGTGAGCTCAGGGGCCCAGAGTCAGTGCACAGAGGGGCTGGGAGCATGGGCATAGACCCACCTCCTGTGACCTCACTGGGAGGCAGGGAGGACTAAATGGTGCTGGTGGCGGAAGATGAGCAGCTGCTACCGCCATCAGGAGGTACCTCTCAGGGCAGCATCTCCTTCATCCATCCGCCATTGACACAGTCCTCGGTGCCATGGTGATTGAAGATCCTCTTACCTCTGAACAAGAGTCATCTAATGTAGTGGGCCGCTCAAGGCCTAAGCCACGCAGAGGACACTTGCTGATATCGTCCAGGGCAAGGGAGATGGCAGATCAGCCAATCCAAAACTTACCATTTTTAAAATGAATTAGAAAAAAAAAACTGGAAATTCACTATTGACATTCAGCATCTGAAAAATGATAGGTTGTGAATGATATTTCTCTATTTCTCAACTTAACCTAAGAATGAAAGAAAAAAGGAAACAAACTTGCATTTATAATTTACACCAAGCAAGGACCGGCAAACAGTAATGAGATAACATATGTTGTTGGTTGGTTGTTAGTTGAAGAATAAATGTTGGCCGGGTCAATGAGAGGATTTACCTGTTCTGCCATGGATCCTTTAACTCTACTGTAGAAGGCAAACAGTGCCTTGGTTTAATGTTTCATCCAAAAGTCAGCACCTCTGATTGTGCAATATTTCCTTGGCACTGCACTGAAGTGTCATCCTACATAATATTTTTGAAGATGTTTCAATAGGAGCTTATAGTATTATTTTTAAACAAGGGAGAAATATAAAAAAGAGAACAGATGATTATTTTAAAAATAAGACAACCACACTAGCATTGTTAATGTCCATTGCTTATTGTTGGCAGCTGGGGAAAAGGTTATTGCCGAACATAAGGTTTTCTTGGCATCTAATAGAACAATACAATGTTTCTCGTCCAAGAGATATTATGTCCTGAATCTACTGCTATTCTCCTGAGGAGAGATACAACACTTAAGTCCTATTTCACAAAACTGAGGGTTTTATACTGTTACCATAACCACAACAGGTTAACAAAGAAAAAAAATCACAAAATTCCAGTTTATTTTAAATACAGTCTTCTAAAACAAATATTGTGCCACTTCAAATTGTATAAACCAAACTACAATAAGAGTGCCAAGTTCCTCAATAGGAGGATAATATTTTATGCTGGCATCGGAGGGTAGAGGCCTTTACCCCTGTTGCCTTCAATCCTCACTCACTAAACACTGTGAACCCAATTAACAATGATGCATGATCAGACATTAGTGAGGCACAATGCTTAGTCAGCCACTGAAAGTATGTCAAGCCACCTGTTAGTGTTAATAGCTGTCAAAGCGATTGTGGGTTTTTTTGTTTTTCTAAAGTGGATGCTTTCCTGAAAAATTCCTATAATAATTAATTTAGGGAAATAATAGTCATGCTTATATAAAATACAAATTAGGCCTGGATTTTGTGATTAATGGTGAAGAAAGAGCACTTGTTATTCACCTCGTTGACAGCTGCCCACTAAGTTTTTGCGGGCTTTAAAGTGTAGGCTTACTCCAACATGGAGTCTGATCCAGCATGGTGTCCTCTACAAGTCATCTTTGGCTTCTGTGAGCAGGGCAAGAAACAGTAAAGTTCTTCAACCAATTAGATTCAAGAGACTTCACTGCAATACAAGGGGCCGTGTTTTACCCTAGGCTTTGGGACCCTGATGTCAGGCTGAAAAGTGGGTCCTGAGCCCACATTTGCCAGCAGGGGGACTGACTCAACGATTTTACTTCAGGCAGCCTCCTAATTGGCCTCCTGCAGCCCCATAGTTCTATTAAGTATAGCAAGCAGGCTCCTGATGCTGACGCCACAAAAAGGAGAAGTGGGTGCTGCTAAGGCAGGCTGGAGACCAAGAGGGTTCCTCAACATGAAGGCATTCAAGAAAAATTATAATTCATCATAGCCTAGATAGAAGGCCCTGTTGATCACAGGGTAAACCACTTTGAGGGAGGGTGCTTTGAGGGATGTCTTTCCTGCCAATGGCCCCTCCTGTGGGATATGGCTCGCCTCAGGCCCTGATGGTACCCAGACTGCGGCATGGAGAGGACTGCTGTGCCGTCATGAAAATGGCCTCCTTGGAGCAGGCAGCAAATCTGCCTTGAAGCCTATCATTGGAAAAGTTTTTGGTTGCAGGACTGCATTGGACAGCAGTCCCACATGAAATTTTACCAATCATCACATCCCCCACCCCAACCTCTGTTCTTGCTGCCCAGGGGCCAGTAAAATTCTGAGGTAATGTTTAAACCATAATAAAGATTATTAAAGAAAGGGAGGTTTAAGAGAGAGAGGGAGACAGAGGCAATATAAAAGACATATATTTTAAAAATCACCACACTAATTAAATTCTGAAGAAGTGAGACGCCACACTTGTAAAATTATATTTTCAGTGCCAGAGAAGTTGAATGATACTAATTATAATGCCATTAAACATTCACGCATTCCTGAATATAGGAACAGGAGTAGGTCATTTAGCCCCTTGAGCTTGTTCCACCATTCAATGAGATCAATGCACCAGGCCAAACTTTTCCTAGCATATGTAATGAGTAACTAGTGGGTAAATACCCCAACTTCATGCTGCTTCATGTAGTTCAATATCGAGTATCTTGGTAAGGTTCCACTACAGCACAGCTTATGGAGAAGCAGGATAACTTAGACTGCAACTTCCTAATTTCCACATTTAATTGCATGTGCACACTCTCGAAGTTGCTGTTCGATTTACTCCAAAATAAAGGCGAGCACTGCTAGCCTCACACTTTATAAACATAAAATTTGGGCTAATCAGTTTTTGTATAAGTAAGTTTCCTGCCCTGCCTGGCATCTTCTAAAGCTAATGGTGATTTTCTTTTCAACCATCCTAAGGCTTGGAGAGTGTCAAAGCGTCCTTATTTACATAACTATTATAAATCATTATTGCACAGGTCCACAGATCTCCAAAGAGACCCAGCACTCAATAATAAAAGTACTTGACTAGTATGTATCATATTTTAGCTACATGCAACACATATAGCATTTTATGCATGGGTATAATGACTTTATTTCATGAGAATTACCTATGAATCACTGAAGAGGGCAATGCATGGAGTATGTAACATACAAACCACAATTACAATCATAGCTGTACTACGGCTGTCACTAGGAACTATATAGCTTCATGGAAGAGTAGGCTAAAACTAGCTTAATGAAAGAGAAACAAATAAATTAAGACATTTTGAAAAACTGTAATAAATGGTCGAAAATGAAAGTAATTCATGGTGGTTTGGCCCCTGTTTGTCTATGGAATGCAAAAACATTCCACTTGTGACCTAAATTACATCCATTCAACATTTCAAGCTTGTAAGTCAAGAGTCCATTTCTGCAACAAGATTTGAAGCAAGACCATTTTTTATATTATTATATTTAAAAATGCTATCAGCCTTGGCTCAGTGGCAGCACTCACATGTTTGGATCCGAAGTTCATAAATTCAGGCTCACTCCAGAGATTTGAGCATATAATCCAGGCTGGTATTCAAATTGAACACTATTGAGGGAACGCTGCTCTGTGGAGGTGGTGTCTTTTGGATGTTAAACAGTCTTCGCTCTCAGCGGATCGTGAGAAAATCGCATTGCACTATTTTGAAAAAGATCAGAGGAGTTCTCCTGGTGCCCAGGCCAATATTTACCCTTCAACCAACATCACTAAAATAGACTATTTGGCCATCATGTCAGTGCTATTTGTGAGATCTTGCTGTGTGGAAATTGGCTGCTGCAATTCCATGAATTAAAACAGTGAAACTACTTAATTGCCTGAAAAGGACTTTGAGGTATCTTGAGACAATAAAATGCCCTATATAAATGCATGTTCTTTATTCTTTTGGTACAGTTCATTCTACTTTGTTTGAAAATTCCATGGTATATTTCAATAATCAAAGAAATTCT
Organism: Carcharodon carcharias; assembly: GCF_017639515.1. Taxonomy (NCBI): domain Eukaryota; kingdom Metazoa; phylum Chordata; class Chondrichthyes; order Lamniformes; family Lamnidae; genus Carcharodon; species Carcharodon carcharias. Next base: position 54,755,593 of record NC_054480.1, read on the forward strand.
GCACTTGTGGAGGTGAACAAACCATTACAGCCAGTCAAGGAAATTGCTACTTTTTTTTTTAGAAAAGGTGTTGTAGAGTTTTACATATGAGAGGAACCTCTGCTGAGCAAATTGCAATAGAGGGATTGATTATTTCAATGTTTTGATTTGATCTGACAGCAATTTGAAAACTAATGCACAATATATAGATTTTCTGTGAAATGGAATGAGAATAGCACATTTTCTATGCAAACTTCCAGCAGTTTAAAATTTAGTATTACATATTCCTTTACTCCAGGCAATGCTACATTGAAGGGAAAAAAACAATTCCCATGGACAACAAATACTGTCTTTTCAGAGGACATCCTACATTAAAAATAAAACAGGCTGCATAAAAACTTCAAATCATGTACATGGAAATCTGATGCAAATAATTTTTCTCCAATTTAGTCAGCACTGTATAGAATTCCAGGTATGAAAAAAGAAGTGTACTTCTAAGTAATATTCTGGTCTCTCCCAATCTATCATCTTAGTTATGAGAACTGGACAAAGGGGTGGGGAGTCAGAGGCAACCAGCAAATTCACAAATTTGGCAGTGGCATGTCTGACACTTGCTCAGCACAACTTCTCCTATCTAGATTGCTGCTTTTCCAGTTGTACATGAATATGAGAAAGCTTTATTGGGTAGTAAAATGCAATGTATTTGAAGATAATTTGACGCAGTTCTTGATTTTCCTGGTATCCTGCCCAGTTTCAGCTACTTCTTTTTAAAATAGGTGTCATCTGACAGGAAAGGATCAGTTAGAGATTTTTTTCCACTTACACTTTATTGTAATAAATGGGGATTGTTTTACACTGTATTAAGATTTCATTTGAAAGGGTGAGGAAGATCAAAGAAGGTGTGACAAAAGAATAAATGCATTGCATATTAATTTACCAACCATGTTTACAGAACTAGGCACAAGTAGCTGATGATGACCAAGGGTTAACAACAGCAATTGCAGAGCTAAGCCATTTGCTGTGATGATGCTATTTTATATGCCTTAGAGCTGTGCAGAAATGACACTGGTATTTATGTGTGTAACAGGTTTTATTCACAATGCTTTGAAATGTCTGTTCCCTGCTTGCAGCTCTAGCATCCAGGAAATTCTACAGTTTGTTTATTTTTCTCTGAGTCCACACCCAGGCTTAACTAATCAAGCACTGTGAGCATAGAACAGCCAACAAACACATTAGCAAACATAGAATAATGAACCATTGAACACTAGAATGCTCATTACCAACACCTACTCATACTCTGATAGTGGTCTATCTCCAATTCCTCAGGGGGATAATATTTAGGAATCAGCTGCCACATCAGTCAATTTACTGTCAGCAGTTGCATTAAGAAAATGTCCAGTGCATATTTTGAAAAGGGACAGCACTGCAATCTTCTTTTCCATTGAATAGCAACAGGAGCATAGTGTGTCTGTCTGATTTAACTGAATGGCTGAATTTCTCAAACTACAAGAGGTCAACCAGGGCAGCCATGTGGCTACTCAGTAAGAAGGTTCATGTACCTCCTCATTTATGCATTGTGATTTGCTCAGTATTACCTCATCAAGTTCACCATCTGTATCCTCTGAATGTATGGAGGTGTGTTGGTGTTTGCAAACATTGATTTGAGAAATGCAGTGGCCTGTGAGGTGCTGTCCTAGTTTGGCTGACTGGTAGTGCTGGTAGACCTGCTCTTCCAGGTCAACAGTAACAAAGGAAAGACAAATTCTGACTCTAATCTTGAAACAAGAGACATATTCAAAAACAGCTTGAATTGCAAGAGCCTCATGTGACGTTTGTTGGTTGTATGCCTGATATTGCGTAAGAAGGACATAAACATAAGAAGGCCATGATAGAACTAGTCCTGAGCTAGTGAAAGGCCTCTAGCTTCACTTTCCACAACCTCATTCCATTTCAGATTTATTCACTTGTACCACACGTCATCTTGCTTTATAAGCAGGGAAATAGTCATGAGATATTGCAAGTTTAAGGGGTACACACAGTGACAGACATATGGCCAACTTGCAACCTATCCCTTATGTCAATAACTGAAGTATTTGAAGCAGTTGTGTGAAAACCCTTTAATATTTCAGAATCGCAACAGTTCAGGTGTAAATTGTATCCTGAATGTGTGCCATGCTGCCGTATAGCCATTATATTAAATATTCAAAGGTCTGTAATGTTATAAGAAATCATTGAAGGATGAGCAATAAAAGTAACAAGTTTTGAGGACATACTTTATGGCATATATACTCAGGGCAACTGCTTGTTACAGGAAAGGAGCTGGGTAGCATTCCCTTGATATCCTTTGCTGAGATTTGCCTTTTCTAACATTTATAGGCAGGTGCTCTGCAGGTAGCAGAGTGCAATCATCCACCAGCTTTCTCCTGGCAGACATTTTAGATAACTCTTTTAAGGGAAGGATGCCCTTGGATTCCAAACACTGAAAACTTTCTTTGTCTCACTGAATGCATGCGTACTTCAAGGGCACCAGCCATAAATGTTCCTCAGTGCTTTTCAGAAATTTCCATTCATGAGAAATGATATAAATATTTAATCCTCTATCCTTCATAGTTTATATGAAATAAGGGGGTTATTTTTGTAAAAGGGCGAAAATAGGTTTTAAGTGAGTGCTAAAGTAATAAAACATACCTGTTTAAAAGTTTGGTTTTCGCCTGCAATTTTGGGGCTAATTGGTGATTACCATGATTTTTAGTGTACCTGCAGATACTAAAGCAAATGCCTGCAGGTTTAGTGCTGAAGCACTGATTAAGCCTTCATATTCTGGAGCAGTATACACTGGCTCTACGTACACCACTCCCACTAAACGTGTGGAGTTCACATAGGCACATAATGGGACATTTGAGCATTGGCTCAGGGACCAAGGGAGAGGATACACAGATTCTTCAAAATGGCACTGGAGGTCCTAGTGGAGGATGCACGGAGGAGGAGGGATATGCGGTACCTACAAGGTGGCAGGGAAGCAGCCAACTCGCTATTCTGGCCCTTCTCCTGTTGCAAGGTTCATGTCCTACTCCTATTCCTCTCCTGACTAAGGAAGACTTAGAAGACTTAGCAAGATCCCCATCACCAAACACTCCCTTACCCCTGGTGACTCCTATAGGTGTCCTAAGATAAAGGAGCACAGCACTCAATATCTTAGGTGAAATCCTCATAGAAATTCCAGGGAAAATGCTGATAAATATTAATGAAGTATTTATAAAGTGTCCCTAAGGGCGGAATCGTCCCAGATTCTCACTAAGTTTGGTAGAGGGCGAGAAAAAGGATGCTTTAGCTGCTGACTGCAATGGCAGCTTTTCACACCATATTGTTCCCAACCCGCTTCATTATGCATTCCCGGGATACATATCGCTTCAATGGCGGGTGGGCTCCAATTCACCTGCCACGCTGTCACCTCGCCGCTTCATCACGCTGGCTGCCACATTTAAAGTGCAGCTGCGTGCATACTACTCAGTGCTGCAAAGAAGACATGGCCCTGAAAGGCAAGAAGTCTTCAAACCCCCAGTTTAGTGACGCACCCCTCAAGCACCTTTTGGATGCTGTGGAGGCTCGCTGTGATATTCTCAACCCCCGGTCTGGCTGCAGGACCATTAGCAACATTACCACTCAGGCTTGGTAGGCGTTGGCAGTGGCGGTCAGTGCCAATGCTGCACTGAAGAGGTTGGCCATCCAATGCATATAGAGGATGAATGGTCTCATCTGTGTTTCCAGGGTGTGGCAACCATCTCATTACTCTAAACTCACACACACAAGCCCAATATGCTTTCGATTGCATCTCACTCACTGCCAGCTCAAGGGACATCACCACTCACTTTCACACACACCCTCAAATGTCCATCTGGCTTGAAGTCCTCTGAAGACTGCCTCCTCAGCCCTCATCATCTTGAGGCCACTTGCACAGATCAACTTGTGCCCCACCCCCCACACACCCTGAGATATCCCCCTTCCTCAGTACAGCATTCGCCTTGCAGCCTCATTCCTTGCCTGAGGCCACTTCTCCAACCTTCCCCAAGCAAGCCCGAGCCCTGCAGCCAGTGAAAAACCACCCTCACCTTATGGCTTTTCTGGTAGGTAGAGACCGGCCCCAGACCCCTCCTGAAAATGAAATGGTACTGTCTGTGAAGCCTGGCACTGATGACTGAGTGTGCTGCCTGAAGCAAGGTAGGTAAACAAACCTCAAAGTCCTGAGCGAAGTGCGGCTAGACGGGTGCACGTCGCTTATGTGCAGTTATGAAACACATCATCGTATAATAATGCCAACATGCTCGGATGATCTAGCATGGTGGGATGATTCCGGTGAGCTGGGCTTATAACGATGTGCAGATGTACTACAATGAATGTTCCTGACATCCGACAGTGGGAAACACAGTCTGCCATTGACGGGTAGAGCGGATGATTGCAAACTGTTTTCATGACGTCGTGTAACTGATTTTTGACCTTCTTGCCATATTGACTGCTCACGCCGCCAAACACGCCCGAAGCCAGCGGGCACAGAAAATTCTGCCCTAAGTGTCTCCCAATGCATATTAAAAGTCATATCCAAACATAATGTCAAGTGGACATTGAAAGCTGAACATAGATTTAAGTAGCACTATAAATCCTCAGCAACATCTTGCTTACTCCTGTTCAACTAGTTGTAAAGGCATTAATATAAATATAAGCCAGCAAAAGGGCAAGCAGCTTCTTAAATGAGCGCTAGCAGGCAATTTAATTCATGACCAGTGCCTTAGTGATCCTCAGGATAGTTGTTCCTAACTCCTGCTTCAAGACCTTTACAAATATGGCATCTTAATTGAATTGAATGCAAGCTAAACTGATTGCAAGCTAAACTGATTGCAGCTCAGGGAACCTTTCAGGTTCATTAACACCTGAAGTATCTGGGGAAATATACCCCAAAGAATTTAATTCAGAGTATTTCTTACTTTGTATTTCTACATTTTAATTTTCCCAAGGAATAGGCATAGACACCTTAAGTGCAGCTGTCAGTGGCTCTTTAAACAACTGCACCATAGTTTTTTTCTGGGGGAGATGGTAGCATAATGGTACTGTCACTGGACTAACAATCCAGAAGCCCAGTCTAATTGTCTCAGGACAGAGATTTAAATCCCATCATGGCAGCTGGTGGAATTTAAATTCACTTTATAAATCTGCAATTAAAACCTTGTCTCAGTAAAATGACACCTGGCTCACTCATGTGCTTTAGGGAAGGAAATCTGCTGTTTTTACCTGGTGTGGCCTACACATGGCTCCAGACCCACAGCAATGTGGTTGACTGTAAAATGACCTGCAGGCTACTCTGTTGTATCAAACCTTGATAGAAAAATCAACACGGAATGAAACCAGACGACCAAACAGCATTAATCTAGGCACCAGAAATGACACCAGAAAAGGCACATCCAGCCCTGTACACCCTGCAAAATCCTCCTCACTAACATCTGGGGGCTTGTGCCAAAACTGGGAGAGCTGTCCCACAGAATAGTGAAGAAACAGCCTGATGTAGTTGTACTCATGGAATCATACCTTACAGACAATGTCCCAGACACCACGATCATCATCCTTGAGTACGTCCTGTCCCACCGGCAGGACATTCACCAGAAGTGGCAGCAGTTGAGATGGAATTAACCCAGGAATCCACAACATTGTCTCTGTACCCCAAGTCAAACATGGGGAAGGAAACCTCTTCCTAATTACCACATACTACCCCCTCAGCTGATGAATCAGTACTCCTCATGCTGAACTGTACTTGGGAGAAGCACTGAGGTTGGAAAGGGCACAGAATGTACTCTGGGTGGGGGACTTCAATGTCCATCACTAAGAGTGGCTTAGTAGCACCACTATTAACTGAGCTGGCCGACTAAGGACATGGTTGTCAGACTGAGTCTGCAGCAGGTGGTGAGGGAACCAACAAGAGGGAAAAACCTACTTGACCTCATCCTCACCAATCTACCTGTCACAGATGCATCTGTCCATGACAGTATTGGTAGGAGTGACCACCACACAGTCCTTGTGGAAATGAAGTCTCATCTTCACATTGAGGCTACCTTCCATTACCACATGCCAAATGGGATTTAATTGTGAACAGTTCTAGCAACTCAAAACTGAGCGCTGTGGGCCATCAACAGCAGCAGAATTGTACTCAACCACAATATATAACCTCTATAGCCTGACATAACCCCCATCAAGCCAGGGGTTCAATGAAGGGTGCAGGAGGACGTGCCAGGAGCAGCACCAGGCATACCTAAAAATGAGGTGTCAACCTGGTGAAGCTATAACACAGGACTACTTGTGTGCCATATAGCATAAGCAGCAAGCGATGGACAGAGCTAAGCGATTCCACAACCAACAGATCAGATCTAAGCTCTTTGGTCCTGTCACCAGTAGTGAATGGTGGTGGACAATAAAATAGGAGGAGGCGCCACAGATATCCCCATCCTCAATGATGGGGGAGCCCAGCACATCAATGCAAAAGATAAGGCTGAAGCATTTACAACTATCTTCAGCAAGAAGCGCTGAATGGATGATCCATCCCAGCCTCCTCTGGAGGTCCCCAGCAACACAGACGCCAGTCTTCAGCCAATTCAATTCACTCCATGTGATATCAAGAAATGCAAGGTACTGGAAAGGCTGTGGGCTCTGACAACATTCCAGCAATAGACTCATTGAGTCATAGAGTTTTACAGCATGGAAAGAGGCCCTTCAGCCCATTGTGTGTGCATGCCGGTCAGCAAGCCCCTATCTACTCAAATCCCAGAATAGTACCTGAAGAATTGTGCTCAAGAACTTGCCACGTCCCTACCCAAGCTGTTTCAGTATAGCTACAACACTGGCATCTACCTGGCAATGTGGAAAATTTCTCAGATATGTCCTGTACACAAAAAACAGGACAAAACCAACCCAACCAATTACTGCCCCATCAATCTATTCTCGATGATCAGTGAAGTGATCATCGACAGTGCTATCCAGTGACTCTTACATAACAATAATCTGCTCACCAATGCTCAGGTTGGGTTACGGCAGGGCCACTCAGCTCTTGATCTTATTACAGCCATTGTCCAAACATGGACAAAAGAGTTGAACTCAAGAGGTGAGGTGGGAGTGACTGCCCTTGATATCAAGGCAGCATTTGACCGAGTGTGATATCAAGGGGCCCTAGCAAAACTGGAATCAATGGGAATTCAGGGGGAAAACTCTCCAAACTTGCAGTCATGCCTAGTACAAAGAAAGATGGCTGGGGTTGTCCCAGTCCCAGGACATTATTGCAGGAGTTCCTCAGGGTAATGTCCTCAGCCCAACCATCTTCAGCTGCTTCATCAATGACCTTCCCTCCATCATAAGGTAAGAAGTAGGGATGTTTGTTGATGATTGCACAATGTTCAGCACCATTCGCGACTCCTCAGGTACTGAATTAGCCCATGTCCAAATGCAGCAAGACCTGGACAATATCCAGGCTTGGGCTGACAAGTGGAAAGTAACATTCATGCCACACAAGTGCCAGACAATGATCATCTCCAACAAGAGAGAATATAACCATTCCTTCTTAACAGTCAATGGCATTACCATTGCAAAATTAAAAAAAAATGTTCTTGATGGGACGTGGCCAGCATTATTGTCCATTCTTAATTGTCCTTGAGAAGGATTTGGTGAATCCCCTGCTATAAACATCTAGTGGGGTTACCATTGACCAGAATCTCAACTGGACTAGCTATATAAATACTGTGGCTACAAGAGCAGGCCAGAGGCTGCAAATTCTGCGGCAAGTAACTGATGGCCTGACTCCAAAAAGCCTGTACACCATCTACAAGGCACAAGTCTGGAGTGTGATGGGATACTCTGCATTTACCTGGGTGAGTGCAGCTCTACAACACTCAAGAAGCTTGACATCATCAGGAAAAAGCAACCTGTTAGATTGGCACCCATTCATCACCTTCAACATTCACTCCCTCCGCCACCGATGCACAGATATCTGTGTGTACATCTGCAAGGTGCAGTACAGCAGCTCACCAAGGCTTCTTAGATAGCACCTTCCAATCCTGCGACACCTACCACCTAGAAGGACAAGGGTAGCAGATGCATGGAAACACCTCCGCCTGCTGGTTCCTCTCCAAGCCACATGCTCTTCGGACTTGAAACTATATCGCTATTCTTTCCCTGTCGCTTGTTTCAAAATCCTGGAACTCCCTAACAGCATTGTGGGTGTACCTATAACGCATGGACTGCAGCGGTTGAAGAAGGCAGCTCACCTTCTCAAGGGCAGTTAGGGACAGGCAATAAATGCTGGCCTAGCCAATGATTCTCGCATCCTGTGAATGAATAAATAAGAAGAAAAGTGTAATTGTGGCTCCATTCCTAAGCTTGGCAGTTGAAGGAGCCAGCAGTATAACAACGGAAAATCCACCGTGCCTGCTCCTCCTCACTTGTACCCTGTGTATCACCAGGTACTCCAACCTGTAATTTACTAACTGGCTGCCCCAATATCCCTCACCTCACAAAGAATGGGACATATTTCAATGCTTGCTACTGAAGGACTGCTCAGCTGACACAAGTATTGGCTTAGCCACTTTGTCTTCTTGGGCACCTAAATCAGTAAAATATACTTGGAAATAAGATGCCCTTTGAAACAAAACTTTACATGTAAAGACATTGTGCTGGATTATATGGCCCCACTGGGTGTGTTTTCGGCGGGGGGATGTGGGGGGGTGGGGGCGCATAGAGGAGGGCAGGTGTCAACCCCACTGCCTTTCCGCCCAGCTCTGAGCACACCCCTATAATACGAGGGACTTGGTGGGTACCAACCATCTTCAGCTGCTTCATCAATGACCTTCCCTCCAACATAAGTTCAGAAGTTCGCTGATGATTATACAATGTTCAGCACCATTCGCAACTCCTCAAATACTGAAGCAGCCCACGTCCAAATGCAGCAAGCCCGCCTGCCATATTTAAATAAATATCAGGGATCAACTGAGCTTGTTAACAAGCCAATTGATCCCCATAATACGCTGCCCACACCATTACATGCTTGGCGTGGGCAGTCGGGTGGCAGTAGGCAGGCCATTTTTGAAAAAAGTTTTGAAAAGTGCCGGGAGGAAGGGGGATTACAATCTTTGGGGAGTGCCCTTTGCATATTGGGGAGCAGCCCTCCTAAGTAGTCCTCCTTTCTTCCTACCTGCTTGCACTGAAAAACACATCACCGCCATCCCTCCGTCCCCCTCCCCAACTTGTCCAAACCCTCCCTGCCCAAGACCCCAGATCTACCTTGCTCCGTGATCCACAGGCCTGCTTGCAGTCCTGACAGTTCCCACTAAAGTGCACTTGGCACTGTCGGGATTGCTGGAACTGCTGGCCAATCGGATTGGCTGGCAGCTCCCGAGGACAGGACTTTCTTTCCAATGAGGGGCGGAGGTGCCACTCGCTACCTGTTTAGCCTGCCTGCAACACATTATGGCTGTGGGGTAGGTGGCATGGAATGGGTTGGCTCCATGTTGACTTTGCTTTGGGTGGGGAGATTGAGTTGTCTGCACCCTCTCCGCCACCATAATATGCTGCTCAATGTAGTATGTTGTATTAAGTGTATGCTTGTCTGAATGAAGGAATGAATAGTGATTGAGTAAGCATATAAATGAATAAAAAGGATGATACTAGACTGAACTTGATCATTAAGCTATATGTTTTAGTAATAAAATGGATAGACTTGGTTGACTCATCATTTCACATTGATATTCATACATGATTCCAATGCCTGATGACCGGTGAATTATAAAGAACAACCTTGTGTCTCTTTCATTTTAAAGAGATTTTGTAATAATTTTGTTTGTATTAGGTGGATATCTGTTCAGAAATGGCAAAAAAGTGTTTTATAAATAACATTACCCAGATAGATGCTCATTTAAATTTTGATCAGAGTATGAGTGTGGCCAAGTATTGCAGTGGACATTTACATATATGTTTGTGTAGGATGATGAAGAAGATTTGGGATGTATATTAGGAATTTTATTACATGGTCAGTCTAAACACAATGAAAGTCAATGGCATTTTAAGCTGACATCCACCTCCTAATGACAGGGCTTGTTTGTAGTTTGTCAGCTGCAATAGACATGGGAGCGTACAGGTCTTAGGTTATTGCTACAGAGCTGTCTTATTCTATTTGTAACAGACTGAAAATCCAGCCAGATTTTATAGCAAACAAGAATGAAAAAAAGTAATTGAATATGTGGAATGGACAAAGTATAAGATTTGACTTAAAATAATGTATTTTAAAGTGGAGTTTTCCATTTGGATCAGACTCAATACTTCGAGTGACAAAGATCGCAATCATCAATCTTCTTTTTTTTATTTTTCATTACTTTGCAAAGGTGTACTTTGCAGCATTGTGTCAAAACAGCTATAGGGCATTGTAACGGTTTGCAGTGCAACATATTGAACTATGTCTCTATGAAAAATAAATTTATGTTTGTTTCTTTTATTTAAGTGAAAATATAGCCACATTATTTTGATTTTGAAGGAAGAAATTCCGATGCAATGCAAGGCTTTTGTGCTGAAGGTTTAAGTGCAGCAGTTGTGGCTCTGTTGCTAGCATTCTTGTCTCTGGGTTCAAGGCCCACTCCAGGGCTTGAGTACAAAAATCAAATCTGACACTTCAGTGTAGTACTGAAGGAGTGCTATACTGTTTTCCAGGTTAAACTGGGGCCCCATCTGCCCAATCAGGTGGACGTAAAGGATCCCATAGCATTATTTTGAAGAAGAGCAAGAGAGTTATCCCTGATGTCCTGGCCAATATTTATCCCACAATCAACATCACAAAACAGATTACTTGGGCATTATCACATTGCTGTTTGTGGAAGTTTCCTGTGTGCACATTGGCTGCTGCATTCCCTGTAGTACAAAATGACTACACGTAAAAGAACACTTTATTTGCTGTAAAATGCTTTGAGACATCCAGTGGTCTAGAAAAGTGCGATATAAATGCAAGTCTTTCCTTCTTTGTTTAGCACCATACTGGCACTGTCAGCTTCATAGAAGGATCCATAAACAAGCTTTCTATCAGTGTACATCACATCCCAAAATTGTTCATTTTTTACTGATCCTTCTTCCCTCTGATTTCATTTTCTGCTTTCAAAATGTTGACAACAATTTGTTTTAGGCGAAAAATGTAGATTCAAATCTTGTTCAGTTCCTACTGCTGAATATTGTAAACCAGAACTTGGGCTTCAGCCAGGAATTTTAAAAAAAATCCTAGCACCAAGTGCTTTACATGATATAAAGTTCAACAAGTTTCATTTCCTGTGATAAATTTAAGGCAATGTGTCAAAGAAGAATTTTATGTTATTTGGTCAAATATTATGGTATTCTTTGACAAAAAAGTCAAAAAAAGTTTTGTTTTCTTATTTTGAATTAGACCTTACCACAAAAGTGGAATAAGAACAACTTTTATTAGTCGGAATGTCTGTGATGTTCACGCATCTCCTTAAGAGTTGCTGATTTAATCATATAGGCCTAGATTTTCAAGGAGTTGGGAAGCCTCTGCAGACTTCTAGTAATGGTGGGCAGGGACCCGATTGCAGAAGTCGCGCCCCCATTTCGACTGATGCAATTTTTTCCAGTAGATGAAAAGGGGCAGGGCATGATTCACATCGAAGAGAAGTTCAAACTCAGCTGGGCGATTTGAACTCTGTGCTGAGGTTGAACAGACCTCATTTTGTCTGTTGCAAGGCCCTTAACCCACAGTTGTAGAAGTCATGAATTTATGGAGTAGATACAAACACTCTTTATGGGCGGATAATGTCTGTTTGACTGTCATGATATGAACTTTAAAAAAGATCCCCCACTCTTTAAATGGTTAAAAAAAACAGGCTGCAGCTGTCAGTGATTGTTAATAAAAGCTCTGGGGGATGGCTTCGACTGACAGGCCACCTGGTGTAGCATTCATGCATGGGCTTTATAGCCTGAAAATGCTCTGTCCAAAGGTCCATATGAAGAATGTGCATTTAGAAGAGGTATCAAAGATCTGTGAAAGCTAATGTAATTGTAGCCCAGTAAAGGTTAGAAGTTTAAGATAAAGGAGAAAAGGAATCAAAGACAAACTTTTAATGCTGGACAGTCAGTTTTCCTGGGCCTCAGGAAACCTCTTGGCTGAAGGGAGGTGATGACCACTGAATGAAAAATGCATTTCCTGCACTGCTTGTGGGGCAAAAGAAGCATACTGCATCTCTCTGTGCCATCCCACCATTCCTTGAATCAAACCTCCCCAGCAATCAGAACCCCATTCATGACATTCCAGGATACCTGCTGTTCTCACTGGCCTGAAATCTCCTCCCACCACTTCACTCCCCTCACTTTCTCCACTGCCCCCATGCCGTCCATGGACCTCCTGCAATCTTTTTCCTTCCACCTCTGATCACTTCTGGCTTCTTCCATGGTTCCCCCATGACCCTATCAGTCCTGGTCCCTTCCACCACGTCTCCCTACCACTGATCTCTCCAACCTCTGCCATGATGCCTCCCCCTGACCCTTTACATGATGTCCACACAACCTCTAATCTTTGGCCTTTTCTGTGATGTCCCCTCCCCAAGATAGTTTTCCATAAAGGCCACTTCCTTTTAAAATGTTATCACATGGAGGACAGTATATGTTTAAAACAAGATTGATTCTAAAATAAAAATGAATTTGTTAAATGCTTGATTATTTGTTAGGATAAGTGTCACTGAGTGTGCTCTCACTAAAGAATGAATAGATAGCATTTGAAACTTCATCCTGAAGAAAAAGTAGGAGAAGGATCAATGATTGATCAATGATTTCTAACAAAACCAAATGGTTAGAAAATGTTTCAAAGCTGCATATTTGAACAATTATATTGGGGGATTGTTAAGAGCAAAGAAAAACAGACATTCTCCCATTTTTCGGGAAAAGGCACATATCATCCCCTCCTTGCCCCCTCCCTCAGGTGAAAGGCCAGATTGAAGGCTAGAAGTTTTCCTATCAGATTACATACCCCACTTAAACAATTGTTAAAGTGTGCTCCATGTATTTTAACATACTATGTAAATATGTAGCATTCATGTGAGATTATGACATTTCCCAACATGATTACCAATATAAGATGGTGGCAACAATGGGAAATAATGTTTTTCAATGTAACATCATTTTTGTACTACTTATGAATTTCTCTTTGACCTTGAGATAATCTCTACTGCTATTTTATTTGCACCAATATTTAAAGTAATTACCATTATTGTTGAAAAAAGAGACATGATAAAGCTTTTCATCTTGCACTCATCAGGAAACTTTCCAAGAATACCAATACAAGGAAAAACAACAATTTATACCATATGACAAGAGAGCGCTGATTGGTTGGCAATACCTCTACCAATCAGAGTCACTTGCCAACCAATCAGCACTCTCTTCTCATATAGTATAAATTTCCCCTTGTATTGGTGTTCTTGTGCAGTGTCATGATGAGTGCAAGATGAAAAGCTTTGACATGTCTCTTTTTTCAGCAATACTCAAGGTCTGTACTACAAAATGACTAATTACCATTAAGTGAAATGGTTGACTATCAGCAGAAAAATATTTATGTGAAAACATTGGGGAGAATTTTTCTCCCATCGGGGGAAGGGGGGGGGGGTGGGTGCAATTAAGGCCCACCAAGCATGACTTGCACCCAGAAGCACTGAGCGCTCCCTGTGTGGATGGGGGGAGTGGGGGGAATTTCCCTTATTCGGGGTCTGTGCTCTTTCTTGCATGCTTGCAAAAGAGGTACCTCAGGGAGTTTAGTTTAAGTTTTAAACATCTAAATAAAGAAAATTAAAAATTTTAAGACATGTCCCCTCATGTGAAATTGTCACATGAGCTGGAACATGTCAATGAATTTTTAAAAAAATTTAAATCAATTTTTAAACACTTCATGAAACCTCATCCCGCCCGTGGATGAGGTTCCATGAAAAATGCTAAGGCCACCTGGGCTCTTCAACTGCCCGCCAACCTTAAAGTTGGACAGGCAGCTCAGTTGATTAGTTTAATTAGTTTTTAAACGGCCTTAATAGGCCTTTGACAGTTTGGTGGGCACGCAGCCGAGTCAGCTGCATACCCGCTGAACTGAAAATCTAAATGATGCGCGGTGACATCGGGATGCACGCCCAACGTCACCCCACATCTTTTTACGTCTTAAATTCAGGACATTAATTTGGGGCACTAAGTGAAATTTTATTGATGCATAAATGTCTAGTTTTATAGTAGCTAAAAAATCTCAGATAGCTCAGCAGTGTTCACCACAAGGGCAATAAGGAACTATTTTAAGGGTTAGTAATTGAATTCTATATTGTGCCATATAATGTTGCAAGATTGGCCAGATGGATGGCTATAATTTGACTCTAGTGCGCTAAACAACAAGTGGTAATATACAATAGCCTTCAACTTGTAACAATTTCTGGCTAAGTGTAAAGCTGACAATATAGAATTTTGCCTAAAACAGAAAACTATCTGTGATTTGAAATGTGTGTATAAAACCCTGTGCAATTCATTCAGATAACTGATACTTTGGAATATTAATAATAAATATTGGACATACAAATGTTCATTTCCACATTTTCTCCCTTATGGTTGTCTTATAGAACACAATTAGCCATTTAGAATGCACTCTTTAAAACATTATTTTTTATGAAAATACAAACAGAGACACTACTAATGTATTTTTTAATTGTTCCTCTCATTTCCACTCCCCAAAATACTCAAAGTTTGAGTAAGATTTCTACACCGTGCATTTAAAAGGACATTTTTGTGTGCTCTGATTAACCAAGTTGCCAAAATTTGTAATTTTTTTTTGTAAAACTAGCAATTACAGATTACAGGATTAGTGTTAAATTCTAGTCTTCTTACATACTGCGTAAATACTGTACCAAATTTACTTAATTACACCATCACAGAGTGGATGTTAAATCAAAGCAAAATATCTCTGCAAATAGCTCAGAAATTACAGGCTGTAGCAAGTAGCGCAACTGGGATGGCAGATAAATACTGCTGATGGTATGCAGTATGACACGAGTAATACTCAGAAGGGTGTAACAGTGCAGTGCGATGGTGTAGGTGTCCTCTGCTTTTATGGAGGTTACAGACTAGACCTGTCAAGTATTACTTATATTCACTGCAGAGAGATATAGATGCAGCTGCCCAAAAGGTGCTGTCACATTAGGAATCTAATGGCCTTTTCTGCAAGCAGATCTCACACTAACAATCAAAGTCCTGGGGGTGACATTTTAGCTACTAAATCCTATTTTCTCACTTTACATGGGGATGTTGCTGATCCCCTTTTGACCTATGAATAAGTACAGCCATTTTACAAAATAGAACCTCCCTAACATGACCACAGGGAATTGTACCACTGTGAAAATACGAATTATAGTTAATAGCCTTTATGGCATTTTACCACCTAAAGATCTGTTCAGGCAACAGTTCTGTTACTCCTATATAACTCAATAATAGTTATTTCAGAAAAACATTCTGACATTAGGGCATCCATGGTGATAATTATTCTGAGGTAACTATCCTTGAGATTTTCAGGTAGAGCCTGTTTCTATGGTAACACATATATATTAGTTTTTCCAAGTTTCTCATAAAACTTAAATTCAGTTATGTGAACAGGTTCATAAGTAAATCTGCTGTTTTGATTCAAGCTCATGGAAAAATAATTACTTCCCAGATTTCAATCCCCATAAATAATAAAATCTAAATATGAAAAGCTGATTGGCTGGAAGTGATTCTCATTATCCCAATTCTGAATAGTTTAAGTAGCTGAGAATATCTTAGTGAAGACATTAGAGATGCCTTATTGTGCATCAATCTGGTACACTAATGTCCCATATTGCTAGGAGTACGGTTTGGTTCCTTCACACTCTGCTTCTCCATTTCTAGTAACTTTATTACAGAGAGCTCTTCAGAAGTTACATGCTTGAACCAGGTTCTCGATTAGAAAGCTACGCGCCCTCAGATTACCTGTGCTTAGGGCTCATTGGTCGGACTCTCCAAGAAAAATCACGTAACCCCTGATAGGCAATAGGAAAGACTATATCTTCATTACTACAGCTGCTGACCTCAAAGAAAGCTTCCCACAGATATCTACTGATTTCTGTAGTGCAGACTTGCCCTTTCCTGGTGCCAGTTTGTTTCTGGTGAAAAAGGGGATCTCATGCATGGTAAGCAGTCAATTATATTTAATTATTCTCACAGACAACAAACCAGGAAGTAAAAACCACTGAATCCCATGACTTTTAATTCTAATTTTTGCGGATGACAAAATAAATGATTGTGTCATACACATGGGCCAGAATTTTCCCATCGGCGATCTGGGGGTGGGGCCTGCTCGCTGACGGGAAAATGACGCGGAATGACGTTGGGAGGAACCCCTGACATCATCCCAGTCCCTTTAAAGCAGCTGTCTGCCCGCCGACCTGTCAATAGCCAATTAAGACCATTGACAGGCTAATTAAGATCTTTAAAGACCTGCCCGTCCAACCTTAAGGCTGGCGGGCAGGCCAGGAGCCCCAGTGGGCTCCTGATAATACATGAAATCTCAACCACTGGTGGGATGAGGTTTCATGTCCGTTTTTAAAAAGCTTAATAAAGTTTATGTCATTGTTATTAACATGTCCCATCTTGTGTGACATTGTCACATGAGGGGGGCATGTTAATAATATTTTTATTTTTCTATTTTTTAGCTTTTGTGCACTGTCACTAATCTTCCTGAGACAGGACGTTGACAGCTGGGGATTTCCTCCCCACTCCCGCACAGGAAGGCCGCTGGGTAGGTCTTAATTGGCCCGTCCATTCAAAATGGTGGCGGGCCCCGTTTCAGCGGTGGGGGTCGGTTGTCCAACCGCCGCTGAGCCAATGGGGCCCGCATGCCCACCAAGGGCAAAATTGAAGTAAAACATAAAATATCATTCACAAACTTTAAAAAAAATGTGTGGCATTTCTTATCACGTTGGAGAACTCTGACACTGCACAGTTTTAATTTTACTCTTCTGGGGCTAGGGAGGCTATTTAGCAGAAATTATGAATTTAGTAGACTGTGAAAAACACAGTTACGCCTTACTCAACAAGATGTAACTTTTCAAAGGTTTTTACTCTGAGACTAAGGACAGTGGGGCAGACAGGGTGGGGGTAGTTTTAATGGACAAGGGGAAGTAGATAGCGTGAGTACGGGCAGTTAACTTCCCTAAAAAGTGACTTGATATCATCTTGCCCACTTCTGGATTTTACTCAGATAGGATTGTAAGTTAAGAGGGGAACTGCCTTGCAATAATTAAAGTATTCAGAAAAGTCATGTCCTGCGTGTTTTAACCAACCACACTGACTTTAACTGCCAGCACACCGATTTCCTGAGCAGTAAGCAACATGCCAGGGTCAACCAGGTGAGGGCACAGAGGGGAGTGGTTCTACAATGACTGATCAGGCTGGGAAACCTTCCAACAGTGAAAGTGAAAAACTCCAGTCATGGCCAGGTGAGAGGCTGCTGCTCACAGGGCTTCTCCTTCAACAGTTTTTCATTGCTGACAGCTAAATATCAATGTCTTAGAAACCAGTTCTCTTGTCTTGCATTTCACTCACCTTCAGCTGCATTTCTTCCTGTCAGCATTCACCACAGCGTGGCAGCAACTGCAGCGCTACCTGGCACCTCTGATGAGGATCAAGATGAGCAGTAACACCAACACCAAAAACACCAGCAGCTGCTGGAGCAACCCCAGTAGCAGCTCAAGTCTCCTTCTCCTCAGCCACACCACAGGACAGAGGGGATGGTCACTGAAATCCAAACTCAAGGAGCCGAGACCCCAAAACAGAGTTTAAGGGCAGAGGATCGGCTCTTTCAACATGTCTGAACACTAGTGCTCCACAGCAGGTCATTGCTGACATCTGCAGCCTCATCCCATTCAGAGTGGGCCAGGCAGGCATGCATTGTCAATGGCCGACAAGGTGCCTGTTATGAGGGCCATTCCCTATCATCAACCCTCCCATTCTACATTTGTGGCTCTCCCTGAAATCATGAGCTTTCTTCTGCAAGAAGAGAAAGCAGTAAGTTAGGAATTTTAGAAATGGCTTGTGTAGAAAGGAGGGAAGGAGTGATGGTGAGTGTGGGGGTCAAAGAGTGGGGATTGCAGTAGAGGGGGAGGGGGGTTGGTAGCAAGAGCAGAGGTTGGATCTCACCCCATATCCCCATTTCCTGAAGTCCGAGTCCCTTGATCAGGTACTGAGTACCTTTGAATGAGGGACCCCCCTGGGAGCCCACAAGCAGCTCCAACAGCATTTGCTTGTTTGTGTTTCCTAGGAATGCATAATTAATGCAACAGGTTGGGACAATACAGCATGAAAAGCCACCATTGAGACCTGTGGGTAAAACATTGCTTTACCCGCCCGCTACCACATTTAGTGCAAATTTGGGATGATTCTGCTCTGTGTGCTCTGACCAAGAGGGTTTTATGTGGAATGCTTTCTAAGACTGTTATAACTGTGTAATTTTAATCTTCTGTATTTATGTTTTTTTTTCTTGTTAATAAACCTTTTAATTTTAAAATCCCAAAAGTGTGACTGGGATTCTATGCTTCTGGGATCAGTAGTTTTCTCCTTGTTTTTGAAATACAAAAATAAAGTTATGATCAGTAAGACTAGTTTCCCTCTGGGCTTTGGCTTGCTCAGCAAATAACATCGGCTGTGGTCACAATACTCTTAATTTAATAACCAATGCTGCATTTGTATCAGACAATATTTGTAACCAAATGCCAACAATGTACGTTATCATTTTACTAAGACCTTTTTGTGATTGTTTGGTGAATTAATTGGTGAATCTTGAAAGGGGAAAAATATCATGCACAGTTGAGGGGGAGGGTTAAAGTTGGGGGAGAAATAAGTGGCCCAGAAACAGAAGAAGCACCAGGGCACATGATTTCTCTCCCTGGCCCTGTGCCTTACACAACCACATGTATTCTCCTTTGACATGCATGGCATTATGTAGCTACACAATTCCACAATATGTTCTTCTTTATTCACAGGGGGTAGGATAGGAGTCCTATCTGACAACAGCAAACATCTCTTGAGTTTCACGGATATGATTATTATCAGCAAGGCACATGTCTATGGACGCTCTCTTCCTCGGTTCTGATGGTGTAGCTTTCCAAAATACCTTTTCAACTGATCAACCAATAACAGCCTGGCTCATGGTTTGGCCAATTCTGTGAAAAAACCCAGCTCTTTAGCATCTCTGAGCTATTCACACAGCCATCCAGGTGTGGTCATTTTAGCCAACTTGCACAGTGCCTCCAAAAGCTCCAAACAGAAACACTGACCTCTTCCTGAGAGTGATTTTCTTCACATCGTAAGAATTCAGTTTGTTCCTCTTTCTGTCTCTGTCTGCTTTCTCTTTGTGTCTGCATCTTCAACCTCCAGCTCCTCTGCTTGTAGTGTCTGCCCACATGGCATCCTTAACTTCCTTCCTGTAGGTAAGACTTCCAGGTCATGGGTCACCAGTTCACACGGACCAATATTTCTTATTATCCACAAAAATTGCAATTTTTCTCTTTGTAAATTGATGAAAATTCTTAAAAATCCTTTTCAAACATTTTTAAAAACAATTAAGATTCCACAGACATTTTAAAGGAATTACAAATTTTCCTTACTTACCGCTTCTGAGTCAAAGGTCATCATAAACTGGAAAGTGGGATTAGGCTGGATACCTACTTGTCAGCCAGCAAAGACACAATTGGCTGAATGGCCTCCTTCCATGCCATACATTTCTAAGGTTCTATGATTCTTTAGGAGCAACCTCAATAGTGCTCCTACTGGAGAAATGTAAAATGATTGACAACAAATTCTTGATTTCCACTTTCAACTGTGCATGTGCACATGCCAGAAGTTGTTTTCAGTTTCACAAAGTAATGAATGAAAATGCTGATAGTTTCACCATCTTATGATCACAAAAACAGGGCTCTTATCATCTTATCATCTTATTATGCTTCTGTGTCCAGGGAAGTACTATGTATATTTGAAAGATTTCCCTACAAGGAGAGTGGGGAAGTTAGAAATATTAAAGTACTTGGTTCTCTTCTTTCTAGTGATGTCATCGAACACAATAGATAAAACCTGCAAATTACTGCTGAGATAGGTGTTTGCTTATCACACATTGTTAGATTTTTCACTGACTAATTATATATTGGCAAAATGTTTAGACACATTGTGACCTGAGGAAGCAAGAGAATATATCTGTCCTCTGCAGGTAAAAGGAACTTGTCCAGCTTTTTATGAATTATACAAAAGTATGGGACAATAGCTCTCTGATGCATTCTCCATAGCAAGCTCCGACCAATGAGAGCTGACTTGCCAACCGGTCAGCACCCATTTCTCAGGCAGTATAAATTGTTGCTCCCTTTGAAAATTGGCATTCTTGTGTCTGTCCTGATTAATGCAAGATGAAAAGCTTCAACAACATGTCTCATTTTTCAGAATGTAACCTAGAAGCACATGAAGAAATGTCATGAAAATATAATAATTTTCATAATATTATTGTGATTTATTGTAAAGGTAGGTTAATAGTGGGGTTAAGATTGGTTTCTCTGTGTGGATCTGTGTGTGGTGGTTTTAATTGAATTGCAGACAGCTAGTTTGGAGCTTTTGAGTGACCAATAGGGGAACTAGGTTTGAAATGCTAAACACGTAAACATGGCTGAAGTTTTAGAATGTGAGGCGTGAGGAACATTTGCATTTTTAGATAAACCAGAATAGTTTGAATTTCAAAGAGATGATGGGATGTTACACCTAGCCATAAGGGGCTAAGCCACACAGTGTGTTTATTTCTCCCAAAGATTATTGATAATATGAGTACTATGGAAGATTTATTTTATGGAAAAAATAAAGTTGCAAAGACATATTGGAACAATGGAAATTACATTAAAAAGGGAGAAACCTGTACAAAGGAGATAAGGTTATGTGAGAAGAAGGAATTCTAAGATCTAACAATTGTGAAAATCCTCCAGCCTGTATGTATAAAGTTGCTGTCTACAGGAACTGAAGCTAAGCAGACTTAATGTGAATATCACTGTCCAGGGTATTGTGTGTTTTGCCTGGGTCTGTTGAAATCTATATTGTTTTACTTTTGCATATTCAGAGATGTAACAGGGGCCAGAATTTTCTGACTGACACGCTGGTGGCGGAGCCTGCACATCAACGCTTAAAATGTCGTGTGAGTGAGCGTGCCAACGTCAGCACACGGCATTGCGATATTTTAGTTGGCGGGTGTGCACAACAGTGGGACATGCCCCCACTATTCATTAAAGTCCTCATTAAGGCCTATAACTTGCCAATTGTCCAGGATTTTGAGGGGCCCATGCGAACTTCGGGTCGGCGCACAGGCCCAACGTGCAGGCGGGTAGGAGATTTTATAATAAAAGTCATGCACTGGCGGGATATATGGACTCAGAGGGGTTGTTCATGTTTTCCATGATGTTGTAATTGCAGAAAGTGTTTTAAAGTTGCCTGTTTGATTGTGAGCAGTTCATATTGATTTCCAAGAGCTTTTTGTGTACTTTGAAACCAGTCTGCAGACAGCAATCTTTCTTGGGCCTGCAGCTTTCCGAAAGCCTTCATTTAGCCTGGGGATATGGGATCTGACATCTCCACTGGAGGCAGTTCCTCTGAGGAGGAAGGGAGGGATAGAATAAGGAGGAGGCCAGGGCTGGACAATCAGCCTCCAGGGGAGCCACCTTTGGAAGGCCAGGCACAGGCACAAGGGGCACAGGGCCAAGAGGTTGTCCAAGGTGGAAGGGGCCACATAAGATGCCACTATCCTGCTGCCAGGGTATACAGGCGGCGAAGCAGCTACCTCAATATGACTGGGATGCAGTGCCGAAGGAGGCCCCGACTCTCAAGGGAGACAGTCAACTATATCTGTCAGATGATTGGCCCTGAGATCTTCCCTAACTGTCTGGGTGGACACCCCATGCCAGTGGCTCTGAAGCTCACAGTTGCCCTCCACTTCTAAGCCTCTGGCTCCTTCCAGGGGTCGGTGGGTGACCCTTGCGGTGTCTCCCAATCAGCTGTCCACACTTGTGTCAAGCAGGTGACAGACGCTCTGTTCAGACGGGTATCCACCTTAATCCACTTCCACTGCGACCAGGCAAGTCAGGCACAGCGAGCCAGAGGCTTCGCGGCCATTGCTGTCTTCTCCCACACCCAGGGTGCAATAGACTGTACACATGTGGCCATCAGGGTGCCAGCAGGTGAGCCCAGTGCCTTCGTCAACAGGAAGGGCTTCCACTCCATGAATGTGCAGATAGTGTGTGGTCACAGGATTTTACAAGTCTGTGCAAGGTAGCCAGGCCACACCCACTACGCCTACATCGTCAGACACTCCCAGGTGCCGGGGCTCTTCAGTGCTCTAGCCCGGCTGGATGGTTGACTGCTGGGTGACAAGGGCTATCCTCTGTGAAGGTGGCTCATGCCACCACTCCGCCGTCCAAGAACAGAAGCTGAGCAGCAGTACAATAGGAGCCAGGGCACCACAAAGGCTGTGATGGAGAAAGCCATCGATCTTCTCAAGATGCGCCTCCTTTGCCTGGACTGCTCAGGGGGTGCACTCCAGTACCCCCCAGATCACGTCTCTCTGATAGTGGTAGCATGCTGCGCTCTGCACAATCTTGCGCTGGAAAGGGGGGATGCAGTTGACGATGAAGACCTTGACGCCCTGGATGAGGCTGCACATGATGAATCCAGCAGTGCCTCAGAAGATGAGGAAGTGCAGGGCGATGATGAGGGGCAGAATGCCGACCTGCTACTACACCTAGGAGGCAGGGACACCCAGGACAATTTAATCCAACGAACCTTCAGCTAGCTCCACACACATGGATCAGCAGGACCAGCATTGCCTGGCACTTCCACACGTGGCACTAAGGTGCTACATCTTCCACCTGTTCAGCTGCAACTAAGGGCTTAGTACAGAAACATCAATATCCACTCAAACACTCATGATATTTCTGTGAAAAAGAAAAATGCACCATAAATGAAACACCCTCAGCCATAATGTCCAAAAAAAAATCACAGAATTCTCCATTCCAATAAGAAGAATTTGGGTCTCTATTCTGAAGCCAACACAAAATCACCAGTGACATACCCATTGAATGCCTAACGTGCCTTATGCTTATGTTTTCGGGTGCTATGTCTAGGTGCCACCCCATCGCTCGGAGTGGCTTGAGAGACAGCCTGTTGACTCTGCTGTCCTATTGGGCTCGATGATCTTGGCAGGAGTCCTCTGGCCCGTGGAGCTTGTGATGCCTCTACCTGGGAGGGAGTGGCCAGTTCCAGAACTGGCATCTCCCCAGTTGTTGCAGCCTCAATGGAAGAAACGTTGACTGGCAGAGAGGCAGAGGAGCTGCTGCCCTCCTCCAGAGCGCCCTGAGAGGAGCTCACAGCGACAACAGGCAGCTGCTGCACCAACATGACGTCCCTTTCAACCTCCCTGCTCACTGCAGATGCATGGGCACTGAGTGCCGATGCTTGGTACCCACAACATCTTCCACATTGGGAATGACCACCCGTGGCCAGTACTGCTATGAGGCTTGCAGGTCAGAGCGTACCCCAATCATAAGATGTTCCATTCGATTGAAGCCCCTCTCTATGAGAGTCACCAATCTCTCATTGGAGGAAGCCTGAAGCTCTGCTCTGAGGGTCAAACCTTCACATGCACTCTGTCTGGATTCCTCCGTCGCAGAGACCAACTGAACCATTCCCTCATGCAATGCTGCCAGATGCAAATGCACTTCCTTCCGCCTGTCCTGCAGCTGCTGCATTGGGGACAACTCTAGAGGCACGTCATCAGTGCTGGACTCAGCATATGCTTTGTCCCCTGCTGCCCTCCGGCAGCTGGCGCCATCAGCACTCTCTGTCCCTACCATCTCCTCCAATGATTGTGATGTGCCCTCACCACTGTGACACGGGACACTAACCGACGACAAAGTCCCCACCGAGGTGTATGTGTCTGCGCTGGTGCCTGGCTGGCTGAAATGATGTGCTGCAAGTTGTACATGTTGGCCCTCAGGTGTGGAAGGGGGGCTGCGGGGTCGATGTGCGGCTCACTCTGGTGGTGATGCTGAAATTAACAACAAGGACAGTGCATCAGTTAGCACCCATTCAGTTCAACCTTTCATCCCTTCCCCCCCACAGCCTCATAAGTCACTCACCCTTCAAGACCCTAAGGAGATGAACATTGGTGGGGTGGAAAAGAGTCAAGAGGAGCCCCAACCTGAGGCCATCTGACAAGCTGGTCAGATGGCCTCAGGAATGCCACATGGCATGTTATTTCACATAGGAGTGGGGAGAGTGCAGAGGTACCTGACCTGGATGCATTGTGGCCTGGATAGTTGCGGGGCTGAGAATACATCGCAAACAGTTGCGACATTTGCCGTCGATCACAGGAGATCGAGAGGTCCCATTATTGGCCTTCATTCCGTTAGGAGGGGCATAGACCGGGTGGACAGAAGGCAACAATTCCCCTTGATGCAGAGATGAGTAACGTGGTGACATTCATCTAAGTTGAGTGCCATGAGGTTCACAGCTGAGGTACTGAGGACCTTTTGGACAGAGTAATGTGGGACGCACTGGCTGAAAGGCTGCAGGAGGTCCCAAACCCCTGAAAAATGAATAAGTCTTTGGCTGTGCAGCAGCAATCCAATGGCATGTTAAGCCATGGTGATAGTGGTCACAAATGGGATAAGGTGACTTTGGAAGGTGGTGGAGACTCGAATCCTCAAGGGGACGAGAGTCCCTCCTGTATGACCCACACGTCAGAATGTCTCAGTCTGTGAATGAGCAGTGTTTCAGCATTAACGATTGCAGCAGCCATCAGTGGTTTGGATGGTGGGCAGACAGAGTGGATGGGACTGTGGACCTCAAATACCTGGCCGCTGGACCCCAGCCTCACCGTCCCCGGCCGTCCTGGCCACCTGACTCCTCCCCAGCTCCATGGCCTGCTCTTCAAAAGTTGTGAGGCACTGGAGGAGGGCGTGCCCACCTCCAGTCCTCTGGCGCTCCCGGGCATTGTGGTGACTTTTTGCCTGCAAAACAGAGAAGAGGACTTATTGAGGCTGATCGTTCATGTACTCTGCACACGCACGCTGCACCCCAACCACAGTGGCCCATCTGAGGCCTCCAGCGGCTCCTGTCCACACTACTGGTGATCAGTCCCCAGAAGATAGTACGGCTGCTCCCAACCCCCTCCCCCAACGGCCGCCTTGGACACATTTAGCATACATAACTTTGAATAGCACATGGGTCTCAGTGCCCATGGCATGGAGGCGCAACTAGTTGCGGCGCCAATGCCAGCAGATGGCATTTGGCCCCAACATCTTGAGGCACACCTTGCACCATCTCATCAGCATCAATATGACATATGTTGGAGTTCTGAGTATATGTCCAGCGGCCGCCCCTGCAAGTTGCCCCCAGACTACTCAAATGCCACAAACACCAACATATGCTGCGTGGAGAACCCATCTTCTCCTCAACCACTAAGGCTGATATATGCATGGTCAGTACCTGTTTGCCCACCCGGCATGCGCCTAATGCCCTATGCAGTAACCACAGCAAGACCATGGTGGGGGGGCTCAAAGGCTAAGGCTGCCTTCTGGGTCAAATGGCCAAGGCCAACATGGAACTCACCCGAAACAAAAACAGAATTACCTGGAAAAACTCAGCAGCATTTTTTCTTCTCCGCCGATGCTGCCAGACCTGCTGAGTTTTTCCAGGTAATTCTGTTTTTGTTTTGGATTTCCAGCATCCGCAGTTTTTTGTTTTTATGGAACTCACCCGTCCAGATAGCAGCAAATCATTGAATTTTTTTCGGCACTGGGTGCCAGTGCTCCACACATCATTATGGGCACTGACAGCGTCATTCACCTCCTCCAATGCTTGGCTGGTGACATGGGGGGCCCTCCTCCTCCCATCCTCCGGATATAGCAGGTGCCGACGGACGGACACCTCTTGGAGGAGGGCAGCAAGACATGCATCAGAGCATCGGGGGGCACAGTGGCGTCCCGCTGGCCTCTCCTGCAGCCTGCCCCCCTCTTCCTGCTCATGCTCTTGTGCATACAGACCTTCCTCCCTCGCTCCCCGAGTGGCCATGGTGCACTGCCTCAAACAGGCTGCCTGGCCACTCTTTATACAGGCTGCCGGCTCCCCATTGGAACTAGCAGTCTGAGGCCACCCGCCCCCGAGACTATTTTCCCATTCTCCACAGGAGTCGCCAACCCGCTGGGCGGGCCTTAATTGGCCCGCCTGCGGAAAATGGCGGTGCGGCCCGTTTCGGTAGCGGCAATCGGCTGCCCGCCCACCACCAAGTCGGTTGGGCCCTCCAACTGGCAAACGGAAAATTATGCCCTAGAAGTCAGATTAATTAGGGGAGTTAGGAGTTATTATAGTAGTAATTTTTAGACCTATGTGTGTGCTTAAAATCTTTTCTACTATTAATAAATATTTAACTTAGTTTTGTAAAAAAAACCTCTAAGACTTGGTGGACTTATTACTATTGAATTCAAGGCACACATCTCAAAATAAAAATACAAATTGCAAAAAAGTTGTGGCAGCTGTTTCAAGTTTCCCCCCTGGGAGTTGAGCAGCTCAGCATTATGTTATGTGCCATAACAAAATTGGAGGCTGTCTGCGGGATATATTTGAAATTCTTTGATTGGTTTGGGATTGGTGAATCTTAAGGTTATGAGTATGAGAAGCACTTTGAATACAGGTGTTGGTGTGAGGTTTTTTTGTGGTGAGACTGCAATATGGCTTTGGCAGTTGCTAAGACTTGCCTAGGAATTGAAGTTATAACTTTGGCTGGTATACAAAAGGTAAATAAAGCTAAGTTAATGGAATTGGCAGATAAATTACAATTAGGATTACCTGCAGGGGTAAGGAAATCAGACATCATTGAAGAGATAGCACGGCATTTGAAATTGGAAGGAATACTCAAGAGACTGAGTACTCCAAGGGGTGGGTCATTGGAATGGGCTCAAAGTCAGTTGCAAATGAAAAAGTTGGAACTAGATGCAGCAGAAAAAGAAAGGGCAGAGAAAGGGCATTCCAAAGGGTACAGGCAAAAAAGGCAGGAGAGAGAAAGAAAAACAGGAAAGGGAGTTAGAAATGATGAAGTTAGAAAAGGAGGAAAGAGAAAAAGAAAGACAGAGAATTTCAGCTTAAACGTTGGCAGTTACAAAAGAGACACCAGAAATTGCAGAAGGACTTAGTTCCAGATCAGAACCCGGGAGATGTTTAAATTTGTACAGGGTCTTTGAAAGTTTGAGGAAAGGTATATTGAAGTATTATTTGTTTCATTTGAGAAGATAGCTAAGTAGATGAAATGGCCACAGGAAAGCTGGACATTATTGTTACAATCTAGGTTGGTGGGTAGAGCACTTGAGCTTTATGCTTCATTGTTAGAAGAAATGTCGGTAAACTATGATGTGGTGAAAAAGGCTATTTTGAGTGCATCTGAGTTGGTTCCTGAGGCATACAGGCAGAAATTTAGGAATATGAGAAAACAGCCTGGGCAAATTATACTGAGTTTGAGAGAGTAAAACAAAGTAAGTTTGACTAGTGGATACAGGCATTAAAGATAAAGATGACATATGCGGCAATTAGAGAGGTAATTCTTCTGGAAAAATTTAAAGATTCAAATCCTTCGATAGTGAGAACTTGCAGAGGAACAGAGGGTTGAAATGGTAAGACAAGCAGCAGAGATATCTGATGATTCTGAGTTAGTTCATAGAGCTAAATCCTTTTTTTTTGTCACCCTTTAAAATCAGAGAAGGGTAGAAAGTGGGAAGGTGAAAGGAAGGTGGGTTGTCAGGGAAGAGGAGTAGGTGGAAATTCCCCGAAAGTATTTTCTCAGAATAAAAAGGAAGGTGCTAAGGGTAGAAATGACACTCGAAAATTGAGATGTTTTCATTGTAATAAAGTTAGATACAAAAAGTCAGTGTATTAGAAAATCTGTTGGGATTATTGGGATGCAGGAAAGTTCTGGAACTAAAAGTACCATGGTTTCTGAGGTTCAGGCACAGGAAAACCCAACGGTCTGTGTATAGGTAAAACAGGAAGAATCAGTGATAGCTAAAGAAGTGGGAATGTGTTCACAGCTTAACCCAAAGGAGTCCTGAGGAAGAGTGTAGAAATCTTTAAAGATTTTGTATGTGAAAGGAATGTCCTTCTATGTGTACAGGGTGGAGTAGTTAAAGATGTTAAAATTTTAAGGGACACAGAGCTAGTCAATCCTTAATGCTGTGTGATAGTGATAGTTGTTCAGAGGGAGTATTGCAGGAACAGGTGATAATGGGGTTCATGGAGACGCTAAACCTATTCCATTATGGAAGGTAAATTTAAAGAGTAGGTAGAAAACAGGTGAGATGATTGCTGGAGAAGTGCAAAAATTGCCTATTGCAGGGGTTCAATTAATTATATAGCTGGGTCACAGGTGGGGTGATGCCTACAGTAGTTGAGTAGCCTGTAAGCTGTATTCAACAAAAGTGTTGCAGATAGAGCATCCTGGATTGTTTCCAGCTTGTGTAGTAATGAGATCACAAGCTCACAGGTTGAAGCAAGAAGAACAGGAGGTTAAAAGGCATGGAGAAGGTGTGGGAGTCCAATTAGCTGACATCGTTTTTAATAACATCGTTCAGGAACAAAGAATGGAGGATCATGCAGCTGAGGTATTTAGCTCAAGGCAGTTGTTAAGAGTTGCAGAAAAAGGATACACAAATAAGACAATTATATTACAGCTATAATATTATAACAGCTTACT
The DNA here is from genome assembly GCF_017639515.1 of Carcharodon carcharias. NCBI lineage: Eukaryota > Metazoa > Chordata > Chondrichthyes > Lamniformes > Lamnidae > Carcharodon > Carcharodon carcharias. Next base: position 54,784,439 of record NC_054480.1, read on the forward strand.
CAGGAACAGAGGCAGAATATATTCCAGTAGGGAAATGTTTTAATGAGAAAATGGTGGCCTTACTATGTTTCAACAAATGAAAGCTGGAGGGAATTACATCAAATTGTTATACCATTTAGATATAGAAATGAGATTCTGAGAATTGTCATGAAATTCCAATGGGGGGACATTTAGGAATTAGAAAGACACAGGCGATATTACAAAAGATATTTTTATTGGCCTGGATCACATAGAAATGTAGTCAAATTCTGAAGAACATGTCACACATGTCAGATGATAGGGAAACTACAAGCAGTGTTAAAGCTGGCACCTTTAATTCCAATTCCAGAATTTGAAGAACGTTCACTAGTATCATGATTTATTCTGTAGGGCTCCTTCCTAAGACTAAAAGTGGAAATCATTACTTACTGACAATAATGAATGTGTCTACAAGGTTTCTTGAAACAATACCTTTGAGAAATATTACAACAAAGAGAATTGTGGAAGAGGTGACTAACTTTTTTACAAGATATAGTTTACCAAAAGAAATACAATCAGATCAGGATTCAAATTTCATGTCACAGCTGTTTAAGGAAGTAATGAAAAGATTGGGGATAAAACAGTTTAAGTCAACAGCTTACCATCCTGAGTCACAAAGGCTTTGGGAAGATGGCATCAAACTAGTCAGGATTATTCACATGATTGAAGTAAGGGAATTCCACTCTTGCTATTTGATATTAGGGATACTCCTAATGCACTGACTGGTTTTAATCCTTTAGAATTAGTTTATGGTCATGAGGTAAGGGGACCATGGAAATTGGTTCATGAGAAATAGGCGGGTCAAAATTTGGAAACTATTCTCCTGGATTATGTATCAAATTTCAGGGAAATATTGGACAGAGCATGTGAGATAGCTAGGGAACATTTAAAGTTATCACAACAAGTGATGAAAATGAAGGCAGCTAGGAAAGCTACAGCTCATAGTTTTGTTGCTGGGGGAAAAATACTAGTTCTGCTACCAGTACTGGGTGACTCATTAAAGGCATGGTTTAGTGGGCCTTCCAAAATTGAAAAGAAGCTGAGCAAGGTAAAGTATTCAATAAATACTTCAGATAGAAGAAAGAAGCAGCGGGTGTGTCATATAAATATGCTTAAAAAGTACTTTGACAAGAAAGAGGACCAAAAAGAGGAGTAGTGCTGGTAAATAAATAGAAAGAGGTAGAAATGAAGGATACTGAAATTGATTTTCCTCTAATCAAATTGGTTAATGAGGGGGTATTTGAAAAGTTAAATGTAATATTGAGTTACCTTCCAGACAAGTGTAAAAGTGGTTTGCAGAAGCTATTGCAGTCACACAAAGCTATTTGAGGGAATAAACTGGGGAGAATAAATTTAGCTATACATGATGTGTATGTAATAAATTTAATCTTCGATAAGGCAACAACCTTATAGATCAAATCCAGCAAATTTATCACAAGCACAGAAAGAAATTGAATTCATGTTTCAAAATGACAACACTGAGTCTAAAATAATAATAATAACAAAAACAGAATTACCTGGAAAAACACAGCAGCTCTGGCAGCTTTGGCGGAGAAGAAAAGAGTTGACGTTTTGAGTCCTCATGACCCTTCAACAGAACTAGGTGAATCCAAGGAGAGGGGTGAAATATAAGCTGGTTTAAGGTGGGGGGGGTGGTGGGTGGAGGTTTGGGTGGGGGGAGAGAAGTGTAGGGGGGGTGTGGCTGTAGGGACAAACAAGCAGTGATAGGAGCAGAGAGTCAAAAGATGTCACAGACAAAAGAGCAAAAGAACACAGGGGTGTTGAAGTTGGTGATATTATCTAAACGAATGTGCTAATTAAGAATGGATGGTAGGGCACTCAAGGTACAGCTCTAGTGGAGGTGGGGTGGAAAGGCTAGCAGGGCATAAAAGATTTAAAAATAATGGAAATAGGTGGGAAAAGAAAAATCTATATAAATTATTGGAAAAAAACAAAAGGAAGGGGGAAGAAACAGAAAGGGGGTGGGGATGGAGGAGGGAGTTCAAGATCTAAAGTTGTTGAATTCAATATTCAGTCTGGAAGGCTGTAAAGTGCCTAGTCGGAAGATGAGGTGCTGTTCCTCCAGTTTGTGTTGGGCTTCACTGGAACAATGCAGCAAGCCAAGGACAGACATATGGGCAAGAGAGCAGGGTGGAGTGTTAAAATGGCAAGTGACAGGGAGGTTTGGGTCATTCTTGCAGACAGACCGCAAGTGTTCTGCAAAGCAGTCGCCCAGTTTACGTTTAATCTCTCCAATGTAGAGGAGACCGCATTGGGAGCAACGAATGCAGTAGACTAAGTTGAGGGAAATGCAAGTGAAATGCTGCTTCACTTGAAAGGAGTGTTTGAGCCCTTGGACGGTGAGGGGAGAGGAAGTGAAGGGGCAGGTGTTACATCTTTTACGTGGGCATGGGGAGGTGCCATAGGTGGGGGTTGAGGAGTAGGGGGTGATGGAGGAGTGCACCAGGGTGTTCTGGAGGGAATGATCCCTAAGGAATGCTGCCAGGGAGTGTGAAGGGAAGATGTGTTTGGTGGTGGCATCATGCTGGAGTTGGCGGAAATGGCGGAGGATGATCCTTTGAATGTGGAGGCTGGTGGGGTGATAATTGAGGACAAGGGGGACGCTATCATGTTTCTGGGAGGGAGGAGAAGGCGTGAGGGCGGATGCGCGAGACATGGGCTGGACACGGTTGAGGGCCCTGACCATGACCGTGGGTGGAAAACCTCAGTTAGGGAAGAAGGAGGACATGTCAGAGGAACTGTTTTTGAAGGTAGCATCATCGGAACAGATGCGACGGAGGTGAAGGAACTAAGAGAATGGGATGGAGTCCTTACAGGAAGCTGGGTGTGAGGAGCTGTAGTCAAGGTAGCTGTGGGAGTCGGTAGGCTTGTAATGGATATTGGTGGACAGTCTATCACTAGAGATTGAGACAGAGAGGTCAAGGAAGGGAAGGGAAGTGTCAGAGATGGACCACGTGAAAATGATGGCGGGGTGGAGATTGGAAGCAAAATTAATAAATTTTTCCAAGACCCAACGAGAGCATGAAGCAGCACCGAAGTAATCATTGATGTACCGGAGAAAGAGTTGTGGAAGGGGGCCGAAGTAGGACTGGAACAAGGAATGTTCCACATACCCCATAAAGAGACAGGCATAGCTGCGGCCCATGTGAGTACCCATAGCCACACCTTTTATTTGGAGGAAGTGAGAGGAGTTGAAGGAGAAATTGTTCAGTGTGAGAACAAGTTCAGCCAGACGGAGGAGAGTAGTAGTGGGTGGGGATTGTTCGGGCCTCTTTTCAAGGAAGAAGCTAAAGGCCCTGAGACCATCCTGGTGGGGGATGGAGGTGTAGAGGGATTGGACATCCATGGTGAAGAGGAAGCGATTGGGGCCGGGGAACTGGAAATTGTTGAAGTGACGTAAGGTGTCAGAGGAATCATGGATGTAGGTGGGAAGGGACTGGACAAGGGGAGAGAGAAGGGAGTCAAGATAATGAGAAATGAGTTCCGTGGGGCAGGAGCAAGCTGACATGATCGGTCTACCAGGACAGTTCTGTTTGTGGATTTTGGGTAGGAGGTAGAAGCGGGCCGTCCAAGGTTGGGCGACTATCAGGTTGGAAGCTGTGGGAGGAAGATCCCCAGATGAGATGAGGTCAGCGACAGTCCTGGAAACAATGGCTTGATGTTCAGTGGTGGGGTCATGGTCCAGGGAGAGGTAGGAGGAAGTGTCTGCGAGTTGACGCTCAGCCTCCGCGAGGTAGAGGTCAGTGCGCCAGACAGCAACAGCACCACCCTTGTCAGCGGGTTTGATGACAATGTCAGGGTTGGACCTGAGAGAACGGAGTGCAGTAAGTTCAGAGAGAGAGAGATTAGAATGGGTGAGAGGAGCAGAGAAATTGAGATGACTAATGTCGCGCCGACAGTTCTCAATGAAAAGATCAAGAGAAGGTAAGAATCCAGAGGGAGGGGTCCAGGTGGAGGGAGAATATTGGAGGTGGGTTAAAGGATCCGTTGAACGGGGAGAGGACCCCTGCCCAAAGAAGTGTGCCCGGAGACGAAGACGGCGGAAGAAGAGTTCAGCCTCATGCCGAGCCCGAAATTCATTGAGATGAGGGCGTAAGGGTATGAAACTAAGTCCTTTGCTGAGGACTGAACGTTGAGCGTCGGAGAGGGGAAGGTCAGGGGGTATAGTGAATACACAGCTGGGGCTGGGATTGGAAAATGGGGTAGGGACGGAGGGACAGGCAGGGCTGGAGGGTCCTAGATGGGTGTTGGTGTCGATGAGTTGTTGGAGCTTGTGTTCCTTAGCACTTGAGAGAAAGAGAAAAAGTTTCTTGTTGAGGTGTCGGATGAGACGAAGAGACCATTGAGACCATTGAGTCTAGTTGCAGTAACTGGAGTTCACCTATTGTGCTGGTACCGAGAATGAATGGAACACAAAGACTGTGTGTGGACTGTTGAAACATGAGTGCAGTGACAAAAGCAGATTCATATCTTACACCATGGCTGGAAAAGTGTATTGCAAAAGTGGGACTATCAAAATTTATTACAAAGATTGAATTGCTAAGAGCATATTGGCAAGCACCGTTATTGGAGAGAGCAAAGGAGATATTGGTTTTTGTGTTGCCTGACGGACTATATCAGTTTAAAGTCATCCCATTTGGTATGAAAAATGCACCTATAACATTTCAAAGGCCAACAAACAAAGTAATGGCAGGATTGAGCAATTGTGCTGTTTATATTGTTGAATTGATAGTTTTCAGTCAGATGTGGGAGGAGCATTTATAACATCTGGAAGAACAGTTTTGTTGATTACAAGAAGCTAATTTGGTAATGACCTTGGCTAAAAGTGAATTTGAAAAAGTCCAAGTTACATCCCTAGGCCATACCATTGGACATGATAAGGTGGCTCCGATAGATGTGAAAATCAAGGCAATCATGGATTTCCCTGTGCCTACAGCAAAACGAGAAGTTTTAAGATTTCTGGGCATTAGTGGGTTTTACCAGACATTTGTACCAAGTCTTAGCAGTGTGGTTGCTCCATTGACTGAATTAATAAAAAAGAACAAGAAGTTTCAATGGACACAGGACTGTCAGAAGGCATTTTAAGATCTAAAAAGTGTGAAAAACCTCCAGCCTGTATGTATCAAGTCGCTGCCTGCAGGAACCGAAGCTAAGGAAACTCACTGTGAATTGCACTGTCCAGGGTATTGTGTGCTTTCCTGGGTCTGTTAAAATCTACCTTGTTTTACTGTTGCCTTAATGGAGGTGTAACTGGGAGTCAGATTAATTAGGGGAGTTAGAAGTTATTATAGTAGTAATTCGTAGACCTATTCGTGTGCTTAAAATCTCTTTTACTATTAATAAATGTTTAATTTAGTTTTATAAAGAACCTCTAAGACTCGGTGGACTTATTACTACTGAATTCAAGGCACACATCTCAAAATAAAAATACAAGTTGCAAAAAAGTTGTGGCAGCTGTTTCAAGCTTCCCTTGAGATTGAGCAGCTCAGCATTTACCACCCACTGTGCCATAACAGAAAAAGAAACAAACAATGTACCTTCTAACTCGAACATTAAACACTTTATAAAGAGCAGTTAGAGATACATCCATTTAATATGTTCCTGGCAGACCTTAATTTGGCAAGATAGAAGGGAAACAGGCCTGTTATTGCTCAATAACTGATATACATATTTATATCTATATCCAGGCTGACTCTCCAGTGTAGAATTGACGGAGTATTACACTGTCAGATTTGCTGTCTTTTGGAAGAAATGTTAAACTGAGGCCCTGTCTTCTTTCTCCAATGGATGTATAAAGTCCCACAGTTCCACAGGACTATTTAGAGAAGCACAGAGGAGTCCTTTCCCTGTCCTGGTCAACATTTATCCCAGAAACAACATCACTGATACAGATATTATGGTTATTATTACATTGCTGTTTGTGGCACCTTACAATGCACAAATTTGCTCTTGTATATTCCTACATTATAGCAATGACTACATTTCGAAAATACTTCATTACCTATAAAGCACTTTTGGATACCCTGATGTCATGAAAGGTGTGATGCACACATAGAATCTTAGAATCATGCAGGTTCTTTCTATATACTTATATCTATATTTATCTCGCTTGAGTGTCTTGTTTATTGAAAGTATTTAGTTGTTTGAAAATCTATTTTAAAATCCTTATTGTAGGTCATCCTCCAGCCCAGTTGATATTATCTTCTTCCTCTCTATATCTAGGACAGATGTAATCTCAGACATGGCAATGAGCTCATTGCTACACTCTCTGAAAAGGAAATAATGTCAGGTAGTATGTGGTTGACAATGTGTGGCTGCAGATTTGCTAGCCCACGTCCATTGTAAAATGGCAGCTTTGAGAATAACAGGAATAACAGAAATGTTCCATTATATTTCACCATTAATCACTTTGCCAAGTGTTCATCACCAAGAGTGGCTTGGTAGCACCACTGCTGCCTGTGCTGGCTGAGTCCTGAAGGGATGCCTGCCAGACTGGACCTGTGGCAAATGATGAGGGAACCAACAAGGGGGAAAACCTGTTAGAATGCGCCTTCAACAATCTACCTGTCCCAGATGCATCTGTCCTGACTATTAATAGGAGTGACCATTATACAGCCCTGTGGAAATGAAGTCCCATCTTCACACTGAGGATATCCTCCAACTTGTTGTGCAGCACTGTAACCATACTAGTTATGGAACAGATCTAACAGCTCAAAACTAGGCATCAACTGGGATGCTGAGTGCCATTAGCAACCGTAGATTTGTATTCGATAGTAATTTGTGACCTCATGGCCTGACGTTTCCCTAATTCGACATGGCACATAAAGCTGGGGACAACTTTGGTTCAAAGAGGAGAGCATACCAGGTGCAGTAATAACAACATAAAATGCTGGTAAAACTCAATAGTCCTGGCAGCATCTGTGGAGAGAGAAACAGAGTCCATATGACTTCTTCAGTGCTAAAGAGAAGTGGAAATGTGACGTAATGGATTTTATATTGTTTAGGAGGGGTTGGAGCAGGTGGAGCAAGACAGAAGGTCAGGGATAGGTGGCAACTAAGGAGAGATACCAGGAGTAGTGTCAGGTGTATCTAAAAATGAGGTGACAACCTCAGGAAACTACAACATAGGACTACGAGCATGCTAAATAATTGAAACAGCAAGCAATAGACAGAGCAAAAGTATTCCACAACCAATGGATCAGTTCAAAGTTCTGACATTCTACTACATCCAATTGTGAATGGCGGCAGTCAATTAAACAACTAATTGGAAGAGGTGGCACCAAAACACCCCATCTTCATTGGTGTTGCAGCCAACACGTCAAGGCTGAAGAATTTGCAACCATCTTCAGCCAAAAGTGCCAAGTGGATGTTCAATCTTGGCCTTTTCCTGAGGTCCCCAAGATCACAGGTACCAGTTTTCAGCCAATTCTATTCACTCCACATGATATCAAGAAATGGCTAAAGGCATTGGATACAGCAAAACCTGTGGCCCCTTAGAAAGTACTGAAGATTTGTGCTCCAGAATTCACCTTGACCCAAGCCAAATTGTTCCAGTACACATGCAACACTGACAGCTACCTGAAAATGTGGAAGATTGTTCAGCTGTGTCCTGTCCACAAAAAACAAGACAAATTCAATCTGGCCAATTATGACCACATCAGTCTATTTTCAAACACCAGCAATGTGATGGAAGCTGTTGTGAGGCTCTTGGGACTTGGACCAATCAGAGACAGCTCAGAATTCAAAGTGCACAAGCAACAGTTTCCTGAGGTTGTCACCTCATTTTTAGATACACCTGACACTGCACCTGGTATATCTCCTTAGCTGCCACCTATCCCTGACCTTCTAACTTGCTCCACCTGCTCCACCCCCTCCTAAACAGTATAAAATCCATTACATCACATTTCCACTTCTCTTTAGCTCTGAAGAAGTCATATGGACTTGAAACGTTAACTCTGTTTCTCTCTCCACAGATGCTGCAAGACCTACTGAGTTTTACCAGCATTTTATGTTGTTATTAGTGTTCTCTGCTTCTGTTGGCAGACTTCCACTCCTAGTACAATTCAGTATAGCAGCTTCAACTGAACAATATGTACATTGCAATTTCAAAACAGTACAAAACTACATCCCTTCCATTCTTAGTAAATGAGAGACATAGCCTGTTTCAATGACTTGTCCCCAAAGTGTAAAAAATAAACTTAAGCATAACTTGAATATTCAATTTATTACACAGTGTAACTTTTTTACAAATTTTTATAATTCATTCATAGGATGTAAGCATCACTGGCTAGGGCAGCATTCATTGCCCATTCCTAATTGCCCCTGAGAAGATGGTGGTGAGCTGCCTTCTTAAACAGCTGCAGTCCATGTGGTGTATGTCCACAGTGCTGTTAGGGAGAGAGTGCCAGGATTTTGACTCAGCAACAGTGACAGAATGGTGATATGTTTCTAAGTCAGGATGGTGAGAGACTTCGAGAGGAACGTCCAGGTGATGCTGCCTTTGTCCTTCTAAATGGTAGTGGTCATGGATTTGGAAGATGCTGTCTAAGGAGCCTTGGTGTGCATCTTGTAGATGGTACACAGTGCTGCCACTGTGTGGAGGTGGAGTAGGGAGCGAGTGTTTCTGGATGGGGTGCCAATCAAGTGGGCTGCTTTGTCTTGGATGGTGCAAGCTTCTTGAGTGTTGTTGGAGCTGCATTCATCCAGGCAAGTGGAGATTATTCCATCATACTCCTGGCTTGTGCCTTATAGATGGTGACAGGATTTGGGAAATCAGGAGATGAGTTCCTCTCTGCAGGATTCTTAGTCTCTGACTGGCTTCTATAGCCACAGTATTTGTTGGCTGGTCCAGTTCAGTTTCTGGTAGATTGTAACCCCCAGGATGTTGACAGTGGGGAATTCAGTGATAGTAATGCTATTGAATATCATGGGGCGATGGTTAGATTCTCTATTGTTGGTGATGGTCATTGCCTGGCACTCATGTGATGTAAATGCTACTTACCACTTGTCAGCTCATGCCTGGATATTGTCCAGGTCTTGTTGCATTTGGACATGGACTGCTTCAGTATCTGAGGAGTCGTGAATGGTGCTGAACATTGTGCAATCATCAATGAACGTCCCTATTTTTGACATTATGACGGAAGAAGGGTCATTGATATACCAACTGAAGATGGTTGGGCCTAGGATGTTACCCTGAGAAACTCCGGCAGTGATGTCCAAGAAGTGAGTGGATTTATCTCCAACAACTGCAACCATCTTTATGATTGGTATCACTCCAACCAGCGGAGAGTTTCCCCCCGATTCCCATCGACTCCAGTTTTGCTAGGGCTCCTTGATGCCACACTTGGTCAAATGCTGCCTTGACATCAAGGGCAGACACTCTCACCTCACCTCTGGAGTTCAGCTCATTTGTCCGTGTTTGAACCGAGGCTGTAACGAAGTTGGGAGCTGAGAGATCTTGACCGAACCCAAACTGAGCGTCATTGAGCAGGTTCTTGCTAAGCAAGTAACGCTTGATAGAACTATTGATGACCCCATCCATCACTTTGCTGACATTTGAGAGTAGACTGATGAGGCGGTAATTGGCTGGACTGGATTCGTCCTGCTTTTTGTGTACAGGGCTGGGATTTTCTGGCCCCGTCGTGGTCAGGACCCCTGTGGGTGAGGTGGCGCCTTAGCCAGAAGTCCATTGACTTGCAGTGGGACCGGAAGATTGCAGCGGTGGGCAGGTGTGGAAAATCCTGCCCCAGATCATACCTGAGCAATTTCTCACATTGTCAGATAGATGCAAGTGTTGTAGCTGCACTGGAGAATCTTGGCTAGGGGTGTGGCAAGTTCTAGAGCACCAGTCTTTAGTACTATTGCCAGAATATGGTCAGGGCCCATAGCCTTTGCAGTATTCAGTACATTCAGCCGTTTCTTGATATCATGTGGAGCGACTCGATTTGGCTAAAGACTGGCATCTGTGATGCTGGGGACCTCCGGAGGAGGCTGAGATGGATCATCCACTCGGCACTTCTCACAGAAGATTGTTATGAATGCTTCAGACTTATCTTTTGCATTAATGTGCTGGGCTTCCCCATTATTGGGAATGGGGATATTTTCGGAGCCTCCTCCTTCAGTGAGTTGTTTAATTGTCCACCATCATTTACAACTGGATGTTGTCAGGACAGCAGAGCTTAGATCTGATCCATTGGTTGCGGAATTGCTTAGCTCTGTCTATCACTTGCTGCTTATGCTGTGTGGCATGTAAGTGGTCCTATATTGTAGCTTCACCAGGTTAACATCTCATTTTTAAGTATGTCTGGCAGCATCGGCGGAGAAGAAAAGAGTTGACGTTTCGAGTCCTCATGACCCTTCAACAGAACTGAGTGAATCTAAGGAGAGGGGTGAAATATAAGCTGGTTTAAGGTGTGGGGAGGGGCGGGGCGGGGGGGTGGTGGTTGGGTGGGGGGAGAGAAGTGGGGAATTGATGTGGTTGTAGGGACAAGCAAGCAGTGATAGGAGCAGATAATCAAAAGACGTCACAGACAAAAGAACAAAAAAACACAGAGGCGTTGAAGTTGGTGATATTATCTAAACAAATGTGCTCATTAAGAATGGATGGTAGGGCACTCAAGATATAGCTCTAGTGGGGGTGGGGTGGAAAGGCTAGCAAGGCATAAAAGATTTAAAAATAATGGAAATAGGTGGGAAAAGAAAAATCTATATAAATTATTGGAAAAATACAAAAGGAAGGGGGAAGAAACAGAAAGGGGGTGGGGATGGAGGAGGGAGTTCAAGATCTAAAGTTGTTGAGTTCAATATTCAGTCCGGAAGGCTGTAAAGTGCCTAGTCGGAAGATGAGGTGCTGTTCCTCCAGTTTGCGTTGGGCTTCACAGGAACAATGCAGCAATCCAAGGACAGACATGTGGGCAAGAGAGCAGGGTGGAGTGTTAAAATGGCAAGCGACAGGGAGGTTTGGGTCATTCTTGCAGACAGACCGCAAGTGTTCTGCAAAGCAGTCACCCAGTTTACGTTTGGTCTCTCCAATGTAGAGGAGACCGCATTGGAAGCAACGAATGCAGTAGACTAAGTTGAGGGAAATGCAAGTGAAATGCTCCTTCACTTGAAAGGAGTGTTTGGGCCCTTGGACGGTGAGGAGAGAGGAGGTGAAGGGGCAGGTGTTACAACTTATGCGTGGGCATGGGGAGGTGCCATAGGTGGGGCTTGAGGAGTAGGGGGTGATGGAGGAGTGGACCAGGGTGTTCTGGAGGGAATGATCCCTGCGGAATGCTGCCAGGGGGAGTGAAGGCAAGATGTGTTTGGTGGTGGCAACATGCTGGAGTTGGCGGAAATGGCGGAGGATGATCCTTTGAATGTGGAGGCTGGTGGGGTGATAAGTGAGGACAAGGGGGACCCTATCATGTTTCTGGGAGGGAGGAGAAGGTGTGAGGGCGGAGTGCGGAAGATGGGCCGGACACGGTTGAGGGCCCTGTCAATGACCATGGTTGGAAATCCTTGGTTAAGGAAGAAGGAGGTCATGTCAGAGGAACTGTTTTTGAATGTAGCATCATCAGAACAGATGCGATGGAGGCGAAGGAACTGAGAGAATGGGATGGAGTCCTTACAGGAAGCGGGGTGTGAGGAGCTGTAGTCAAGGTAGCTGTGGGAGTCGGTAGGCTTGTAATGGATATTGGTGGACAGTCTATCACCAGAGATTGAGACAGAGAGGTCAAGGAAGGGAAGGGAAGTGTCAGAGATGGACCATGTGAAAATGATGGTGGGGTGGAGATTGGAAGCAAAGTTAATAAATTTTTCCAAGTCCCGACGAGAGCATGAAGCAGCACCGAAGTAATCATCGATGTGCTGGAGAAAGAGTTGTGGGAGGGTGCCGGAGTAGGACTGGAACAAGGAATGTTCCACATACCCCATAAAGAGACAGGCATAGCTGGGGCCCATGCGGGTACCCATAGCCACACCTTTTATTTGGAGGAAGTGAGAGGAGTTGAAGGAGAAATTGTTCAGTATGAGAACAAGTTCAGCCAGACGGAGGAGAGTAGTGGTGGAGGGGGATTGTTCGGGCCTCTTTTCGAGGAAGAAGCTAAGGGCCCTGAGACTATCCTGGAGGGGGATGGAGGTGTAGAGGGATTGGACGTCCATGGTGAAGAGGAAGCGGTTGGGGTCAGGGAACTGGAAATTGTTGAAGTGACGTAAGGTGTCAGAGGAATCACGGATGTTGGTGGGAAGGGACTGGACAAGGGGAGAGAGAAGGGAGTCAAGATAACGAGAAATGAGTTCCGTGGGGCAGGCGCAAGCTGAAATGATCGGTCCACCGGTACAGTTCTGTTTGTGGATTTTGCTTAGGAGGTAGAAGCGGGCCGTCCGAGGTTGGGCAACTATCAGGTTGGAAGCTGTGGGAGGAAGATCTCCAGATGAGATGAGGTCAGTGACAGTTCTGGAAACAATGGCTTGATGTTCAGTGGTGGGGTCATGGTCCAGGGAGAGGTAGGAGGAAGTGTCTGCGAGTTGACGCTCAGCCTCTGCGAGGTAGAGGTCAGAGTGCCAGACAACAACAGCAACACCCTTGTCAGCGGGTTTGATGACAATGTCAGGGTTGGACCTGAGAGAACGGAGTGCAGTAAGTTCAGAGAGAGAGAGATTAGAATGGGTGAGAGGAGCAGAGAAATTGAGATGACTAATGTCGCGCCGACAGTTCTCAATGAAAAGATCAAGAGAAGGTAAGAATCCAGAGGGTGGGGTCCAGGTGGAGAGAGACTTTTTGAGGTAGATAAAAGGATCCATTGAACGGAGAGAGTCTCCTGCCCAAAGAAGTGAGCACGGAGACGAAGACGGTGGAAGAAGAGTTCAGCATCGTGCCGAGCCCGAAATTCATTGAGAGAGGGCGTAAGGGTATGAAACTAAGTCCTTTGCTGAGCACTGAACGTTCAGCATCGGAGGGGGGAAGGTCAGGGGGTATAGTGAATACACAGCCGGGGCTGGGATTAGAAGATGGGGTGGGGATGGAAGGACAGGCAGGGGTGGAGGGTCCTAGATGGGTGTTGGTGTCGATGAGTTGTTGGAGCTTGTGTTCCTTAGCACTTGAGAGAAAGAGAAAAAGTTTTTTGTTGAGGTGTCGGATGAGACGAAGAATAAGATGAATCTGGGGGCATGCGCAGCTTTGAAGAAGGGTGTGGCGGTGCTGCTGGAGGGAGAGGTCGAGTGTGTTCATGTGGCGGCACATGGCACTGAGTGTGGATCTCAGAATGTGATGGCAACAGCAGTCCGAGAAGCATTTTATGTTCTGGAGATACCTGTAATCCTGGGTGCATTCGAACCAAGAGGGATGGAATTTCAGTTGAAATCCACGTGGGTTAAGTAGGAGACAGAGACAGTCACTAAGAAAGGAGATATGGCTGTGAAAGCAGGTTTTAGTAAACACCTTGTCAAACACCAGAAGAGAAATGGAAAGCAATGAAGGTGAACAAGGCAAAAGAGAGATATGGAAATCTTGTTGCAGAGACGAACAAAATGTCTTCAAGGTAGGCATTCCTTGAAGAGGAGTGACAGTCAATTAAAAAAAGAGATAAAAACAAAAAAACTGCGGATGCTGGAAATCCAAAACAAAAACAGAATTACCTGGAAAACTCAGCAGGTCTGGCAGCATCGGCGGAGAAGAAAAGAGTTGACGTTTCGAGTCATCATGACCCTTCAACAGAACTGAGTGAATCTAAGGAGACGGGTGAAATATAAGCTGGTTTAAGGTGGGGTACGGGGGTTGGGTGGGGGGGGAGAGAAGTGGGGCGGGGTTGGTGTGGTTGTAGGGACAAGCAAGCAGTGATTGGAGCAGATAATCAAAAGATGTCACAGACAAAAGAACAAAAGAACACAGAGGCGTTGAAGGTGGTGATATTATCTAAACGAATGCGCTAATTAAGAATGGATGGTAGGGCACTCAAGGTACAGCTCTAGTGGGGGTGGGGTGGAAAGGCTAGCAGGGCATAAAAGATTTAAAAATAATGGAAATAGGTGGGAAAAGAAAAATCTATATAAATTATTGGAAAAAAACAAAAGGAAGGGGGAAGAAACAGAAAGGGGGTGGGGATGGAGGAGGGAGTTCAAGATCTAAAGTTGTTGAATTCAATATTCAGTCTGGAAGGCTGTAAAGTGCCTAGTCGGAAGATGAAGTGCTGTTCATCCAGTTTGCATTGGGCTTCAATGGAACAATGCAGCAATCCAAGGACAGACATGTGGGCAAGAGAGCAGGGTGGAGTGTTAAAATGGCAAGCGACCAGCAACTCATCGACACCCATCTAGGACCCTCAACCCCTGCCTGTCCCTCCGTCCCCACCCCATCTTCTGATCTCAGCCCCGGCCATGTATTCACTATACCCCCTGTCCTTCCCCTCTCCGACGCTGAACGTTCAGTGCTCAGCAAAGGACTTAGTTTCATACTCCTATGCCCTCTCTCAATGAATTTCGGGCTCGGCATGATGCTGAACTCTTCTTCCACCGTCTTCGTCTCCGTGCTCACTTCTTTGGGCAGGAGTCCTCTCTCTGTTCAACGGATCCTTTTACCCATCTCCAATATTCTCCCTCCACCTGGAACCCTCCCGCTGGATTCTTACCTTCTCTTGATCTTTTCATTGAGAACTGTCGGCGCGACATTAGTCATCTCAATTTCTCTGCTCCTCTCACCCATTCTAATCTCTCTCTCTCTGAACTTACGGCACTCAGTTCTCTCAGGTCCAACTCCAACATTGTCATCACTCACTGTCAAGGGTGGTGCTGTTGTTGCCTGCACTCTGACCTCTACCTCGCGGAGGCTGAGCGTCAACTCGCAGAAACTTCCTCCTACCTCTCCCTGGACCATGACCCCAGCACTGAACATCAAGCCATTGTTTCCAGGACTGTCACTGACCTCATCTCATCTGGAGATCTTCCTCCCACAGCTTCCAACCTGATAGTTGCCCAACCTCGGACGGCCCGCTTCTACCTCCTACCCAAAATCCACAAACAGAACTGTCCTGGTAGACCGATCATGTCAGCTTGCTCCTGCCCCATGGAACTCATTTCTCGTTATCTTGACTCCCTTCTATCTCCCCTTGTCCAGTCCCTTCCCACCAACATCCATGATTCCTCTGACACCTTACGTCACATCAACAATTTCCAGTTCCCTGGCCCCAACCGCTTCCTCTTCACCATGGAAGTCCAATCCCTCTAAATCTCCATCCCCCACCAGGATGGTCTCAGGGCCCTTAGCTTCTTCCTTGAAAAGAGGCCCGAACAATCCCCCTCCACCACTACTCTCCCCTGTCTGGCAGTACTTGTTCTCACACTGAACAATTTCTCCTTCAACTCCTCTCACTTCCTCCAAATAAAAGGTGTGGCAATGGGTACTCACATGGGCCGCAGCTATGCCTGTCTCTTTATGGGGTATGTGGAACATTCCTTGTTCCAGTCCTACTCCGGCACCCTTCCACAACTCTTTTTCCGGTACATCGATAATTACTTCGGTGCTGCTTCATGCTCTTGTCGGGATTTGGAAAAATTTATTAATTTTGCTTCCAATCTCCACCCCTCCATCATTTTCACGTGGCCCATCTCTGACACTTCCCTTCCCTTCCTTGATCTCTCTGTCTCAATCTCTGGTGATAGACTGTCCACCAATATCCATTACAAGCCTACCGACTCCCACAGCTACCTTGACTACAGCTCCTCACACCCGGCTTCCTGTAAGGACTCCATCCCATTCTCTCAGTTCCTTCACCTCCATCGCATCTGTTCTGATGATGCTACCTTCAAAAACAGTTCCTCTGACATGTCCTCCTTCTTCCTTAATAGAGGTTTTCCAACCATGGTCATTGACAGGGACCTCAAACGTGTCCGGCCCATCGCCCGCGCATCCGCCCTCACGCCTTCTCCTCCCTCCCAGAAACATGATAGGATCCCCCTTGTCCTCACTTATCACCCCACCAGCCTCCACATTCAAAGGATCATCCTCCGCCATTTCCGCCAACTCTAGCATGATGCCACCACCAAGCACATCTTGCCTTCACCCCCCCCCGGCGGCATTCCGTAGGGATCATTTCCTCCAGAACACCCTGGTCCACTCCTCCATCACCCCCCACTCCTCAACCCCCACCTATGGCACCTCCCTATGCCCACGCAAAAGATGTAACACCTGCCCCTTCACCTCCTCTCTCCTCACCGTCTAAGGGATCAAACACTCCTTTCAAGTGAAGCAGCATTTCACTTGCATTTCCCCCAACTTATCCTACTGCATTCGTTGCTCCCAATGCGGTCTCCTCTACATTGGAGAGACCAAACGTAAACTGGGCGACCGCTTTGCAGAACACCTGTGGTCTGTCCGCAAGAATGACCCAAACCTCCCTGTCGCTTGCCATTTTAACACTCCTCCCTGCTCTCTTGCCCACATGTCTGTCCTTGGCTTGCTGCATTGTTCCAGTGAGTCCCAATGTAAACTGGAGGAACAGCACCTCATCTTCCGACTAGGCACTTTACAGCCTTCCGGACTGAATATTGAGTTCAACAACTTTAGATCTTGAACTCCCTCCTCCATCCCCACCCTCTTTCTGTTTCTTCCCCCTTCCTTTTGTTTTTTCCATCAACTTATATAGATTTTTCTTTTCCCAGCTTATTTCCATTATTTTGAAATCTTTTACGCCCTGCTAGTCTTTGCACCCCACCTCCACTAGAGCTGTACCTTGAGTGCCCTACCATCCATTCTTAATTAGCACATTCATTTAGATAATATCACCACCTTCAATGCCTCTGTGTTCTTTTGTTCTTTTGTCTGTGACATCTTTTGATTATCTGCTCCTATCACTGCTTGCTTGTCCCTACAACCACACCATCCCCCCCACTTCTCTCCCCCCATCTAACCCCCCCACCACCTTAAACCAGCTAATATTTCACCCCTCTCCTTAGATTCACTCGGTTCTGTTGAAGGGTCATGAGGACTCGAAATGTCAACTCTTTTCTTCTCCGCCGATGCTGCCAGACCTGCTGAGTTTTTACAGGTAATTATGTTTTTGTTTTGGATTTCCAGCATCCGCAGTTTTTTGTTTTTATCATTTTTAAGCATGCCTGTGGTGCTCCTGGCTTGCCCTCCTGCACTCTTCACTGAACCAGTGTTGATCCCCTGGCTTGATGGTAATGTCAGAGTGGGGGACATGCTGGGCCATGAGGTTACAGACTGTGCTCGAGTACAAATCTGCTGCTGCTTATGGCCGACAGCGCCTCATGGTTGCCCAGTCTTGAATTGCTAGATCTGTTCGAAATGTACCCAATTTAGCATGGTAGTAGTGCCACACAACACGATGGAGGGTATCCTCAATGTGAAGATAGGGCTTGGTCTTCGCAAAGATTATGCAGTGGTCACTCCTACCGATACTGTAATGGACATCTGCGGCAGGCAGGTTGGGATGGATGAGGTCAAGTTGTTTTTCCCCCTTGTTGGTTCCCTCTTCACTGTCGCAGACCCAGTCTAGCAGCTATGTCCTTTAGGACTTGGCCAGCTTGGTCATATTTTTCCATGTGACTACTAATTCTATCCCAAATAATTGTTTCTAGAATCTTGCCAACCACTGAAGTTAAACTGACAGGTCTGTAATTTCTGGGCTTATCCTTACAACCTTTTTTGAACAAGGGTGTAATGTTTGCAATTCTCCAGTCCTCTGACAATCCCCTGAGCCTAGGGAAGACTGAAAAATTATGGCCAGTGCCCTTGCAATTTCTCACTTCCTTCAATATCCTCGGATGCATCTTGTCCGTTCCCGGTGCCTTATAAATTTTAAGTACTGACAGTCTATTCAACACTTTATCCTTATCAATTTTGAACCCTTCTGGTGACAGGGTTTCCTCATCTGCCACCATGGCTTGGGTAGCATCTACCTTTGGCATTTAGGCTTACATAAAATGTTGTTCAGCAACCTGTTCCTCATGACTAGTCGGATTGACTGTTGGGAACGGATATTGCCAAAGATAGTCCGTTGGGTTGAGCTTGTCTGGTGGATACTCAAAATGGAATACTCTGAGTATCCAACCCTGTATTCAAATAAATGGCTTGCTATGTGGATTGTTGAACAAGCTTACTCATGGTCTATGATTACTTAGGACTTCAGATTTGCTTTCGTACAAATAAAGATGAAAATGTAACATAGCCCATGTGATTGAGAGCACTTCTCTCTCTTTTTGTGAATAACGTTTGCTAAGGGTGTTAATGATCAGCTTGCCATTGCAAAAATTGATGAGTTCCTTGCCTTGACTTTTTACATGAGAACCACACCTAAGCCAACTGGGCTTATGTCCATGATGAGCTGGATGGTTTTCTCAGGGTCAGTGTAGGCATTTGTGCAATTTGCTGACAACTGTTGTTTGGTCTGGTGTACAGCCTTTTTGTGTGATGTAGTTCATTCCCACTTGGCGGTTTCTTTTGTCAGAACATGCACAGAGCAGATAGCATACCGAGGTCAGGAATGAAGCGACTACAGTACATGATGAGTGCTAACAGACCTCTGGACTTCCTACACATTTGTAGGATTCACAGCATTTGCAATGGCTTCAATTTTCCATGGATCAAATGATACTCCTTGGTGGTTGAACATGTGACCAAAGAATTTGATTCTGCTTTCATTGAACAAGCACTTGTTTTTCTTCAAGGTGAGGTTACATTGGCATGCAGCCGGATGTGTTTTAAATTCATTTTCAGTGTGAAGGTAGATGAGAATGTCATCATTGATGCTTAGTGTGCTTTCAAATCCTTGAAGTGCAGACTGAATCATTATCTTAAAATCCTCAGACCCTGAATTAACTCCAAAGTTGATGCTCTGAAATTGAAAAAAAGTCCGACATAAGTGCGGAATACTGTGAATTACCTCAATTCTTCTACAATCTTGATTTGACGGTATCCTGCATTGAGGCATAGTTTAGTGAAGTGTTTAGCACTTTCTCTATGGTGCCATTGATTGCTGGTGTCAAGAATCTTTCTTGTTACATATCTTGGTTTGGTGACACATATCAATGCAGAGTCTAATCTAGTTCATGTTCTTGATGACATGTATGGGTGAGACCCAAGGGGTAGGCTTGTCCCCAGCTTTCTCAATAATGTCAAGGTCAAGTATTTGCTGTAGTTCCTTCTCAGTCCACTTCCTGACATGAAATGGTATTTTTCATCGTCGACACACTGCTGGGTCACATTAGGATTTATATGGAATCTACATTTCAGTTTGCTGGTGCAAGTGAAACAATCAGCTTACAATTTGAGGATGTTGTTGGTAGGCGTAGGAATCACATATGTGACTGCAATAATGTGAAGATCTGTTGCTGTATGGAAACTGATAGGCGTGTCACATTCTCCAGATATGACATGAAATACAATCTTCATTCTGGTGTCTTTGAACGAGATTGGCATTTAAAAAGCCCTGAGAATTTTCAGTGGTTTGTCACTGTTGCAAGGGAAATTTTTCATATTTCCTGATTTGCAGTGAATAGGGCAATCCTGAAGTTTCTTGAATGTTTTGTCTCCCATGACATTGACAGATGCTCCTGTATCTATGAGATCATCTACATCTGAGCAGCCAAAGGTCACTGTGACACGTGGCTGTTTGCTGCATTTGAAAGAGAGCACAAAATTCAGACTCATCTGCCTCCACTTTGGCTACATTTACTTGCCTTTTTTCTGTGGTATGCATACGTGGC
This sequence comes from Carcharodon carcharias, assembly GCF_017639515.1. Taxonomy (NCBI): domain Eukaryota; kingdom Metazoa; phylum Chordata; class Chondrichthyes; order Lamniformes; family Lamnidae; genus Carcharodon; species Carcharodon carcharias. The sequence continues at coordinate 54,804,179 of NC_054480.1, forward strand.
TCTCTTCTGTTGGTAGTGGTCTTAGCAGTTTATTTTGCTGATGTGTGACAAACATGATTAAAGTGCTTAGGTTTTCCACCGGCCTTGCACTGTTTACTGGAATCAGGACATTCTGTCCAGTGTGGGTAAGTACTGCAACAGTGGAAGCATTGTTCGGTGACATTGCAACTCTATTTATGAGACGGCTGTTGTTGTTTTTGTTTCCTGGCACATGAGTGATGAACAGTGTTCACAGAAGTTGAACTTGGAGTGTGGTGTTTGGCAGCCTCGACTTCCATAGCTTTGGAATCAGAGAATGATAATGACCTTGCTAGTTCCAGCAGCTCTGACATCTTTCTGTCTTTCTCCAGTGCTTTCTGGTGCAGTTGGCTGAAGAATCACTCTTTGATGATTTGGGTTTTTATTTTCCTTTCAACCTGTTCACCTTCACCAAAATCAAACTTGGTTGTTAGTTGCCTCAAGCACATGCAATATTGGTTGATTTTCCCGTTGGCTTGTTGCTTCGTGTGTCTGAAGGTGATTGTTTCATATATCGTATTCTTTTTTGGTGTGAAATAGGACTTCAGTGCCTTTGTCATTGAGTCATAATAATTTTGTTCAGGTGTAAGTGTTCCTACATAGAATATCTTTCAATTCTTCACTGCCATAGTGGAAAAGTAATGTTTTTTTCCTTTTTGCCCTCTGTGATGGCAAAACCTGCCATGGCCCCTTCAAAGCACCATAACCATTTTTGCCAATGTGGGAGTACAGAGGATCTAATTGTACTTCAAAAGATAGCAGATTAGGTATAGACAATGCCATTTTTGTCACTGATGAAACTTCGCTGCAAAAGTTTTCCCGGTTGTTAGATCTGAGCAGCTTGTTTGCACTGAATACAGCCTGACTGTTTTTAAAAATTATATTTAGGCCAGCTTTTATTGCCCATCCCTAGTTGCCCTAGAGAAGGTGGTGGTAAGCTGCCTTCTTGAACCGCTGCAGTTCCTGTGGTGTAGGTACATCCACAGTGCTGTTAGGGAGGGAGTTCTTTAAGCTTGCAGTTTGAGATGTTGTCTGCAACTCACAATGCTGTTTTCGCTGTAGAGATTAGACAAAGCCTTCCAAAAAGCTTTACAGCTTCTTATTTTGCATCATCCTCATTGTCAATGTGAGATTCCTGGGATTTGAAACAGCCAGAGACAGCTCAGAATTCAACTTGCATAAGCAAACATGGCTCCTTAATTAAAACAGCTCCTCTATACGTTCTGTTTTTGTTAGCAGACTCCCTCTCTTGGTACAATTCTGTATGGTGCTTCAAGTGAACATTATGTATGTTGCAATTACAAAACGCTACAATACTACAGCTTTCATTGGCAGTGCTATCAAGTGGCACAAACTCAGCAGTAATCTACTCACAGATGCTCAAGTTTGGGTTCTGTTGGGACACTTGGCTCTAGAACTCATTACAATCTTGATTCAAACATAGACAAAGGAGCTGAATTCCAGTGGTGAGGTGAGGTTCACTGCCATTGACATCAATGCAGCTTTTGATGATGTCTGACATCAGGATGCTTAGCAAAATTGAAGGCAATGAGAATCAAGGGATTTGATTCCTTGGTTTGGTCATGGAAGATGGCTGTGGTTGCCCTAGGACATCCTGCAGGAGTTCTTCCGGACAGTGTCTTAGGCTTAATTATCTTTAGCCACTTCATCAATGTTCTTCCCTCCAACTTAAGGTCAGAAGTGGGAATGTTCACTGATGATTGCCCATTCAGTATCATTCCCAACTGCTCAGATACCGAAGCAGCCATGCCCACATGTGGAAGACATGGACAACATACAGGCTTTGGAAGATAAGTTACAAGTAACATTCATATCAGGCAATGACCATCCCCAAGAAGAGAAAATCTAATCATCTCCTCTTGAAATGCAATGGCATTACTAACTTTGAATTCCCAGCCATCAACATCCTGGAGGTTACCATTGATCAGAAACTTAACTGGACCAGCCACACTATACTGTGGCAATAAGGCCAAGTCTATGGCGAGTAATGCACCTCCTGACCCCCAAGGTACTAGTGAGCAGTGTAATAGTAGTTCCAGGGAGCAGAGTCAGAGGACGGAGCTCCAGAGCGGTGAGTATAAAAACCTTACCTCGGAGATTCGCGGCCTAGTTCCAGGGAGCAGAGTCGGAGGGCGGAGTTTCAGAGCGGTGAGTATAAAAACCTTACCTCGGGGATTTGCGGCCTAGTTCCAGGGAGCAGAGTCAGATGGCGGACCTCGGGTCTTAAAAAAAATTAAAAGTGGCGTCACGATAAATCTGTGACCTGATTGGCTGGTAGGGAATCTACACTGAATTTGAAACTAAAACATTGTGAACCCAATTAAACCAAATAAATTAATCATTTAATTAATAAGTAGAGGATATCTAGACAAGAAGCAGGCGATTACTGTTCTTAGAATTTAGCATTTATAGTAGAAATCTAGTCCTAGCAAATGTATAATTAATAAGGAGTCAATAAGCAGTTATTAGATTTAAATTAATTTATTAAATAGTTCTAGAAATGGCAGTTCCTGGGGTGAAGTGCTTCACCTGTGGGATCTGGGAAATCTGTGACGCTTCAAGTGTCCCGGACAACTACATCTGCAGGACGTGCACCCAATTGCAGCTCCTCACAGACCGCATAGATTGGCTGGAACAGCATTCGGATGCATTTAGGAGCATTCAGGTGGCAGAAAGCATCATAGACAGGAGTTTTGCAGACGTGGTCACACCCAAGGTACAGACAGATAGATGGGTGACCGCTAGAAGGGGCAGGCAGTCAGTGCAGAAATCCCCTGTGGCTGTCCCCCTCTCTAACAGGTATACTGTTTTGGATACTGTTGGGGGGGATGGCCTATCAGGGGAAAACAACAGCAGTAGCCAGAGTGGTGGCACCATGGCTGGCTCTGTTGTTCAGCAGGAGGGATCAAAGCACAAAAGAGCAATTGTCTTAGGGGACTGTATAGTCAGGGGCTCAGATAGGTGCTTCTGTGGTTGTGAAAGAGACACCAGGATGGTATGTTGCCTCCCTGGTGCCAGGGTCCAGGATGTCTCTGATCGGGTACAGGACATTCTGAAGAGGGAGAGAGAACAGCCATAGGTCGTAGTACACATAGGTACTAATGACATAGGCAGGAAGAGTGACGAGGTCCTGCAGCGGGAGTTCAGGGAGTTAGGTAGAAAGTTAAAAAACAGGACCTCTAGGTTTGTAATCTCAGGATTACTCCCTGTGCCACGTGCCAGTGAGGCTAGAATTAGGAAGATAGTGCAGCTAAACATGTGGCTGAACAGATGGTGTAGGAGGGAGGGTTTCTGATATCTGGATTATTGAGATCTCTTCTGGGGCATGTGGGATCTGTACAAGAAGGACGGGTTGCATCTAAACTGGAGGGGAACCAATATCCTGGCTGCGAGGTTTGCTAGTGTCACTCAGGGGGTTTTAAACTAGTATGCCAGGGGGGTGGGAACGAGAGAAATAGGTCAGCAGGTGAAATAAATGACTGAGAACTCGTGAATATGACCAGTAGGACTAAGAGGAAGGGCAGGCAGGGAGAAATTACTGAACACAGTGGGACTGGGGGTCTGAAATGCATTAGTTTCAATGCTAGAAGTATAACAGGCAAAGCAGATGAGCTTAGAGCTTGGATTAGTACTTGGGACTATGATGTTATTGCTATTACAGAGACTTGGTTGAAGGATGGACAGGATTGGCAGATAAATGTTCCAGGATTTAGATGTTTCAGGCAGGATAGAGAGGGATGTAGAAGAGGTGAGCAGTTGCACTTCTGGTTAAGGAAAATATCACAGCTGTATGACAGGAGAACAACTCGGAGGGCTCATGCAGCGAGGCAATATGGGTAGAGCTCCAGAATAGGAAGGGTGCAGTCACAATGTTGGGGGTTTACTATAGGCCTCCCAATTGCCGGCGGGAGATTGAGGAACATTTATGTAGGCAGATTTTGGAAAGATGTAAAAGCAACAGGGTTGTTGTGGTGGGTGGTTTTAACTTTCCCAATATTGACTGGGAATCACTTAGTATTAGGGGTTTGGATAGTGCAGAATTTGTAAGGTGCATCCAGGAGGGCTTCCTGAGACAATATGTAGATAGTCCAACTAGGGAAGGGGCAATACTGGACCTGGTATTAGGGAATGAACCTGGCTAGGTGGTCGAAGTTTCAGTAGGGGAGCATTTTGGGAAAAGTGACCATAATTCAGTAAGTTTCAAGGTACTCGGGTTAGGGTGCTTAATTGGGGGAAGGCTAATTATAACAATATTAGGCAGGAACTGAGGAATCTAGACTGCAGGAGGATGTTTGAGGGCAAATCAACAACTGACATGTGGGGGGCTTTCAAACTTCAGTTGATAAGGATTCAGGACCGGCATGTTCCTGCTAGGATGAAGGATAAGTATGGCAAGTTTCAGGAACCTTGAATAATGAAGGATATTGTGAAATTAGTCGAAAAGAAAAGGGAAGCATTCATAAGGGCTAGAAGGCTGGGAACAGATGAAGCCTGTGGAGAATATAAAGAAAGTAGGAAGAAGCTTAAGCAAGGAGTCAAGAGGGCTAAAAGGGGTCATGAAAAGTCATGGCAACCAGGATTAAGGAAAATCCCAAGGCCTTTTATACATATGTAAAAAGCAAGAGGGTAGCCGGGGAAAGGGTAGGCCCACTCAGGGACAGAGGTGGGAATCTGTGTGTGGAGCCAGAAGAAATGGGAGAGGGATACCTAATGAATACTTCTTATCAGTATTCACCAAAGAGAAGGACTTAGCAGTTGAATTATCTAAGGAAGAGCGTGTAGATAGCCTGGATCATGTTGGGATCAAAAAAGAAGAGTTGTTTGGCGTCTTGAAGAATATTAAGGTGGATAATTCCCCAGAGCCAGATGGGATCTACCCCAGAGTACTGAGGGAGGCAAGGGAGGAGATTGCTGGGGCCTTGACAGAAATCTTTGTATCCTCACTGGCTATGGGTGAGGTCCCACAGGACTGGAGAATGGCCAATGTTGTTACATTGTTTAAGAAGGGTAGCAGGGGTAATCCAGGAAATTACAGGCTGGTAAGCCTTAGGTCAGTGGTAGGGAAATTATTGGAGAAGATTCTTTGTGACAGGATTTACTCCCATTTGGAAGCAAATGGGTGTATTAGTGAGAGGCAGCATGGTTTTGTGAAGGGGAGGTCGTGTCTCACTAATTTGATTGAGTTTTTCGTGGAAGTGACAAAGATGATCGATGAGGGAAGGGTAGTGGATGTTATCTACATGGATTTCAGTAAGGCCTTTGACAAGGTCCCTCATGGCAGACTGGTAGAGAAGGTAAAGTCGCATGGGATCAGAGGTGAGCTGGCAAGATGGATACAGAATTGGCTTGGTCATAGAAGACAGAGGGTAGCAGAGGAAGGGTGCTTTTCTGAATGGAGAGCTGTGACTAGTGGTGTTCCGCACAGATCAATGCTGGGACCTTTGCTGTTTGTAGTATACATAAATGATTTGGAGGAAAATGTAACTGGGCTAATTAGTAAGTTTTCAGATGACACTAAGGTTGGAGGAGTTGCAGATAGTGAAGAGGATTGTCAAAGGATACAAAGGGATGTAGATTGGTTGGAGACTTGAGCGGGGAAATGGCAGATGGCGTTTAATCTGGACAAATGCGAGGTAATGCATTTTGGAAGGTCTAATACGGGTAGGAATTATACAGTAAATGGCAGAACCCCTTAAGTTTATCGATGGGCAGAGGGATCTGGGTGTACAGGTCCACGGGTCACTGAAAGTGGCAACGCAGGTGGATAAGGCAGTCAGGAAGGCATATGGCATGCTTGCCTTCATCGGCAGGGGTATTGAGTATAAACACTGGGAAGTCATGCTGCAGCTGTATAGAACCTTGGTTAGGCCATACTTGGAATATTGTGTACGATTCTAGTCGCCACATTACCAGAAGGATATGGAGGCGATGGAGAGGGTGCAGAGGAGGTTTACCAGGATGCTGCCTGGTCTGGAGGTTATAAGCTATGAGGAGAGGTTGGAGAAACTTGGATTGTTCTCACGAGAGCGATGGAGATTGAGGGGCGACTCGATAGAAGTTTACAAAATTATGAGTGGCATGGACAGAGTAGATAGCCAGAAGCTTTTTCCCAGTGTGGAAGAGTCAATTACTGGGGGACATAGATTTAAGGTGAGAGGGGAAAACTTTAGAGCAGATGTGCGGGGCAAGTTTTTTACGCAGAGGGTAATGAGTGTCTGGAACTTGCTGCCAGAGGAGGTGGTGGAAGCTGGTACGATAGTGGTGTTTAAGAGGCAGCTTGACAAATATATGAATAGGATGGGAATAGAGGGATCCGGAAGTGCAAAATGTTTTAGTTTGACAGACAATATGATCGGCACAGGCTTGGAGGGCCAAAGGGCCTGTTCCTCTGCTGTACTTTTTTTGTTCTTGTTCTTAATATTTTCCACTTGTCTAGCTGAATGCAGCTCCAACAACACCCAAATAGCTTGAAACCATCCATGATAAAGCTGTCAGCTTGTGGGGACCTCATCCACCACCTTAAACATTCATTCCCTCTATCTTCAGTGCATTGCGGTAGCAATGTGTACTATCTACAAGATGGACTGCAGTAACTCGTGAAGTCTTATATGGTACCTTCCAAATCTATAGCTTCTACCATAGAGAAAGATAGCGGCAGCAGATAAATGGGAACTACCCTGACTTGGAACTATATCACCATTCCTTCACTTTATCTGCGTCAAAAGCTTGGAGATTTCTCCTTAACAGCATGGTTGAAGAAGGTAGCTCACCACCAGTTCTCAAGGGCATTTAGTGATGTGCAATAAATGCTGTGCTTACAGATGAGGGTTGCATTCCATAATGCTCACACTATCATCTAATGCTAACTAGTTTATTAAGGTGCTTCTAACTGAGAAAATCAGTTGATATGAAAACGTTTTAAGATGATATTGATGATATTATTCTTTTTCTAAAATATTCCAAGATTTTCTTTTGTGTCACTTCTTGTCTTGGCATGGATGACCAAAAACTTTGGCGGCGGGTGTAGAAACATTCCTTTGTAAATGAACACTGAAATCATTACTACCGTATGTAATATTAAATTATGAAATGTTCAGTTGTATCCTTGTTATTGAGGCAATTGTTAGATTTGCAGAAAAAATGAAAACAAAATTCACAGAGCTCTTTAATTTTCATCCATCAAATCTGCCATTTTGAACACAACAATATGCTGGGAATACAGGGAGAGGAAGGAAATGACACTGAAAATGTCAGGTTGATTAATTATTCATGAATTAAGGATCCTACTATACTAAATATATTTTAAAAAAATAATTAATTAGTGTAGTTTTTTTTCAGATTCTTTCACACACACTTGCAAGTGAAGAATATTATGCACTTATTTCGTTGAAGTGTATTTTTAGCAGGGCCGGGGGAATGGTCTTCTAAAATCACCAAATTCTTTAAACCTCTTTTTTTTATTCCAATTACAAAGATTTATACTTTATATGTTTTAACAAATGATCGCAATTAAGGATGAGCAGATCAAATTTGACTGAAAGCTTTAGTGTTTTGACAGGAATTAAGTAATTTAAATCCTGCATAAAATAAAAATAAGTATTTTTACCCAGTATAAAAATACAACAGTAATCTTTCTACAAATATAAATGGATTTGCTTCCTGCTTCCCTGATGATGGACATCGATGGCCAGTTATATAAATCAGGAAATTGGTGATTTGATCTCAGTAGGTGTCTTTTAGGCAGTCGATCGGGATTGAGGATGACGTCCTTCCACTTTGGTTCGATGAGATCTGAAGTGGCTGATAAGTCTAATGCGTGGTCTGCAGACTCTGCCTGATGTGGGGCAGGTGATACTCGAAGGGTTGCGTAGATGAGTTGTTTGGGGGTTTGTGTGCTCCCTCCAACGCCTAGACTTCAGCTCTGCATGTTTCCATTGAATTCTCTCATTGACTTCGACGTCTTCTTGAATGAGCCTTCTCCATTTTAGCAGGTCACAAGCCAGGGTCCTCCTTGAGTCAGCAGGTATGTTTGACCAATTTAGGGATGCTTTGAGGATACCCCCGAAGACTGGCCTCCTGGGAGTCACCTGCATTGACTAAACTCTGAATTGCTTCAGCAGTCTGATGTCAGGCATACAAACGGCCTGGCGCACCAGCAGAGCTGGTTTTGAGAGATCAGCACCTCTAAGCAGGGCAAGTTGGCTTGGGAGAGGAAGCTGCCTTTGGACCACCTTTCTTGCCACTGGATTTGGAAGACCTTGCAAAGGCACTGCTGGTGGGGCTTCTCCAGTAGTTTGAAGTGCCTGCTGTAGGGTTGTCCAAATCTCTGAAGCACAAAGGAGAGTGGAGATCTCAGCAGTTGTAGCAATAGGGGAACTACAGTTGCCATCAGTGTAATTGGAGCAGGGCTAAAGGAACATTGCCCAGAGCTCTGTTCCTGATCCAGCTGGAAGTGCATGTGTGAGAATGCCAGACAAGGACTGGATTGGATTTTATTCTGAAGCCTGTCTGGTTGAATACCCAATTAAAATTCACTGCCGAGAAGCAGCCATAAAAACTGGCCACTCAGGCAAGATACAGGAATGTGGCCTGAGTACACAGGGCCAGACCTCAGCAAAATAAAAACAACATCTTGAGAGGAGAGGAGGAAAAAATGCTGGAAAAAATTCCCTTTAAAATGAGTTTTGTCGCTTTGTAGGGGCAGGGTGGAGATAAGAGATGGTCGGGCACTGCAAGCAACAGTCTAAGCTATTTCCATAACAATCACTTGAAAGCAGTGTCACTTGCAGCAGCCTCACTTGGACGATTCACTAATAGGTAAGATGGTTGCAGAAAGCAATGTCTTTTATGCTTTTTCCTATAAAGTTACTATTTTATGACAGTTTGGAAAAGTGTGAGCTCTCTGTAAAAAGCTTTTATATGGAGATTGCATATTTGAAATTCTCAATAAACATCCTTAATGTAAAAATCACCGCAGATTCTCATTTTCTCCTGCCATTTTTGATAACATTGAACTACCTGCTTTCTAAGCAGTGATTTTGACAATGTGATAGCAACGTGAAGATTCCTGAACAGCTTAGGTGGGCTTGTGATGACACCGAACCCTTTGAAAGGAGCTCGTCAATTTAAACCTGTCTACCTGTGATTCAGATATATTTCCCAGTCAGCACTCTAATGAAGAAAGGCAAACAGTGTCACCCCAATACCTAAGTCCAAGTAAGTTACAGGTGATTTTTGATGCAAGAGCTTTGCTCAGTTGGGCACAAACAAAAACACACTGTGATGGTAATGATGCTCTTAGCTTATTGACAATAATAGGCAGAGTGTTGTTGTTTTATAATAAATACTATTTCTGACAGTTTCAGAAATGTGATCTATATGTAAAAGCTTTCATCTGCAGACTGCAAATTGACAAAAAAGGAAGCTGTAATGTAGAAATCACCGCTGACTATCATTTTCTGCTGGCATCAAAATCAAAATGGTAATTGTATGAAGTGTAAATGAAGCTTTGATAGGTGTTTGAAAGGGTTCAATTAGAAAAAAAAAGTTCCAGTCTCTGAATACAGGATAATACTTTAAAATGACTTTTCAGTACTCTGAGAGTTTTCACTGTCACTGACAAGATTGCTAGTTATGTATATGCACTCAACTGAAATTTAAAATAAAGAATGTAGGTAGAGTTCTTCTTGGTAAAGGTGTAAAGGGTATTTGCAACTTATGCTGATTGTCTTTGCCTTATATGCAAACTGGCCTCTCATGACTATGAATGGATTGAGTTGGACGGTCCTTATGAACTGTCAAATGTCATCGTGATTATTGTTAGCTCATAAAAGGGTCAGCCATGGCTCAGTTGGTAGAATTCTCACAGGTCTGGAAAAAGATGCAATATTTTCTGTCGAGATTCATCCCGAGCAGCTCCGTAATGCAGGAAACTGCTCTATGAACTGTTCCCAGGGTGCAAATCGAAACAAACATCAACTTTTGCTGGAGGACCATCAACTTGGTGAAGGACTCTCCTTGGACTGCCTCAAACTTGTTGGTCTTCCAGTGCAAAGAATTGTCGACTACTGAATGTTGCAGACAGGAACATTCCAAGGTCCAGGATTATGTGTTGAGGGACACACTAAAGCTTGGGGCAACTATCACAAAAGTGCAATAGGGAAAGTCTACTGTCTAAGGCCCTCTAACCATAGTACACTGAGGAGCTAGAAACTGTAGAAAACCCCTCGGAATATATGCTTGACATGTAAGGAATATTGTAAATAATAAACTGTAATTGTAAGTGTAGTGAGTTACATAAAGTATGGAAATAAATTGATTTGTTTTGCACTTTCTGTAATGTCAACTTTGAACGGCCATGTAATGTACTTTTATGAATTTTATAAATAAAGAGTATTTTTGGAAAAATAAGTTCATAATACTCTCGCCTCTGAGTCACAAGGTTACAGGATGAAGTCCTACTCCAGGACTTGAGCACAAAACTCTAGGCGACATTTCAATGCAACAATGAGAGAATGCTGCATGCACTGCTGGAGGTGCCGCCTTTCTGCCGACCTCAGTGGATGTAAAAGATCCCAAGGCACTATTTTGAGAAAGAGGAGGGGAGTTATCCCCAGTGCCCTAGCCCATACTTATCACGAAATCAACATCACAATTTATTATTTCATGGGATATTGACATCGCTGGCTAGGCCAGCATTTATTGCCCATTCTTAATTGCCCCTGAGAAGGTAGTTGTGAACTACCTTCTTAAACTGCTGTGGTACACTCACAGTACTATTAGGGAGGGAGCTCTGGGATTTTGACCCAGTGACAGTGAAGGACCAGTGATGTAGTTCCAAGTCAGGATAGTGAGTAGCTTAAAGGGAACTTGAAGATGGTGGTGTTCCCATGCATCTCCTGCCCTTGTCCATCTAGGTAATTGATGTTGCAGGATTGGAAGGTGCTGTTGAAAGAGCCTTGGTGGGTTGCTGCAATGCATCTTGCAGATGGGGTACACATTGCTGGCACTGTGCATTGGTCATGGATGGAGTGAATGCTTCAGGCAGTGGATGGGGTGCCAGTCAAATGGGATGCTTTGTCCTGGATAGTGTCAAGCTTCTTGAGTGTTATTGGAGTTGCACTCATCCAGACAAGTGGAGAGTATCCCATCGTACTCCTGACTTGAGTCTTGTGGATGCGGAGGCTTTGGGGAGATGGTTTAAGCTCCACAGAATCCCCAGCCTCTTGTAGCCAGAGTATTTATATGGCTGGTCCAGTTCAGTTTCTGGTCAATGGTAACCGCCAGCCCCCTCAGGATGTTGATAGTGGGGGATTCAGCGATGGTAATGCTATTGAATGTCAAGAGGTGATGGTTAGATTCTCTCTTGTTGGATATGATTATTGCCTGGCACTTTTGTGGCACAAATGTAACTTGCCACTTATTAGCCCAAGCATGAATGTTGTCCAGGTTTAGCTGCATTTGGACATGGACTGCTTCAGTATCTGGGGAATTGTGAATGGCGCTGAACATTGTGCAATCATCAGTGAACATCCCAATTTCTGAACTTATGATGGAGGGAAGGTCAAAAAACAGATTATCCAATCATTATCACATTGTTGTTTGTGGGAGCTTGCTGTGTTCAAATTGGCTGCCAAGTTTCCTGTATTACTACAGTGACCACACTTCAGAAGTACTTCATTGGCTGTAAAGTGCTTTGAGACATCAGGTGGTCAATGAAAAGCGCTAGTTAAATGGTAATCTTTCTTTACTGATAGCATACTGGATCTGGCTTATATTGACATAATTAATTTTAAAATAGAACTGATGTTAAAATAATATTCACTTTTAAAGTAATATTCACAGGTTTTGGAACTTAGAAGTCTATAATGTTAAATACATGATTCTGCTGCAACTGTGAAACTTATGTGTGTGGCATTGCAGTTGTCCAGGCACCAGGGCAGTTAATCCATATTCACCATTTCAGTGTTTGATAACATACAGGTAGATACTAGCTAAAGGGTCAGTCCAATTCTTCGTTGGGCTACCCGTTGAGATGCCTTCTAGCAAAACTTTCAATTTTAAAAAAATACTTTAGATGTCAATTCCAACCATCTTTTTCAGTTACGTAAAATCCAGTTTTTATTACTGCTTTCTGTTCTTTTTGGTTAGAAAAAAAATAAAATTGGAGTAAAATTGAGTACAAAAAAACTGCATGAGGTCGATTTGAACTTGGGAATGAGAATTGGGATGTGGAAGCTAAAGCTTCCTGGTAGCCCATAGTGTGAGGCCTGGATGATTTTAACTCTTGGTCCTTAACCAGATACTTTCAAAATTAAACGCATTGTGAATGGCTCTTAACACGGAAGAGTGGAAAGTCGCGGAGTGTCAGGCTGCCTCTGGGAACTGTCTCATGCATGGTGGGTGAGGAAGGAGGGTGATTGTGAAGGATTGGAGCTTGTTAGAGTTGGGGGTTGGGGGGGTGGGGGGGAAGGAAATAACCTGGGATATTCTTGTAGGTCTCGGGGTAGCATCCCTTCTCTTTCTGCCCCTCAAGGATTTCACAATTAGAAAGATTTTTCCAAACTTACCATGGCCTATTTGACCACTCTGTGGACTTCCACCATGCTTGAGATATCAGAGGTTATCCCATCTGGGCCTTCCAAATGTAGAAATTAAAATGCTGTTCTGGAGCTAATTACATCACAATTTTAAGATTTAGAGTAGGCATGTGCCTGGAGTATGAGCTTTTTCAACATCCGAGTATGTGAAAATTAAATGTTGCTGGGTGGGAATGGTATGGACTGGTGTCAGTATATAGGCTGAGCTTGACGTTAACCGCATCCATATAACCTTCTTGCTGGGTAAAGTTCAGGCCATCATAATCTAAATTACCTTTCTTTTACCTAAAACATTAATTTATCTTTCTCCTCTGGATATTAACTGACCTGCCGCATATTTCTAGCATTTTCTGTTTTTACTGAATAGAAATAAGGTTGTCTAATCAACTCAGTGCCTCACTGAGTTCTGTATCAAATATAATCACATCAAAAACACAATTGCCCTGTAATATGTCAATCAATAGCAGCAGAGTAGGACATCCAATCAAGGAGAGAAATGGTGTGTCTGCATTTTCTAAAAAGCAACTGGCTGTGAAATGTCAACCTCTAAACGATAAGTTAGAACTTCCATTAGCAAGGCTAAATTCCATTCAAACTAATATTGTTCTGAGCAGTAATTTACAGCAGGTGACTGCTGATTTGAGGGAATGTTTAGACAGCTTCCTGTGACTATATCTAGTGTAATGGACTTGGAGGACTGTGGGTGGTGCAGGTGTGTGCATCCCTGTTGGGGAGTTTGGCAGGGTGGTCCCTGCCTATTACTCAGTTTTGGATTATAATTTTGGCAGTATAAGAGTTTGTCAGAGCATGGGTTAATTAAATAATCCATATATTGCATTCCATTAAGCCTTAAAGAGACAGGATCACCTTTTCTGTGACTTTCATTTGATATGTTCATTTTCAATAATATAAAATGAAATTATCCTATATTTTAATGGCTGCAATTACTCCTCCATGACCATTGTTCATTTAAGTCTGCAGTCTCCATAGATCAAAATAATCCTATAAACCAAAGTATATCCTATTAACCTGAAAAATGTATAATATTTTCTAAAGTTTCCAATGTTAGTATAAAGTGTCAGTAGGTTTACGTGCATGTTGTATAATGTTTGCCAGTCAATGGCCCCTATCAATCATGGCTATGTTAAAAACATGCTGACATTACAGTAAAGCATGTTATTGTAGCAGCTGCCTAACTACTGTTTGCTTCACTGATGCGTTCCACAATGACTCATTGCACCATTGTGGTATCTGTCCCATACACTCTCTATCCTGTCCTCTAAAAGTTAGGCTGTTGATTTAATGCCAGTTAGCACCAAATTATGGATAGTTTATGGTCGAGGACCATGTACATACATACAGAGCGAGAGAGAGAGAGAGAGAGTCATTTCTGGATCAAGGGGACCTAACAGAGTTAAATATTGCCAGGAATTATTTTGAGAGAAAAGAGCACCTTGTCCATGTCTGCAACAGTCCCAACTGACATATCATTACAGAGATAGAAAGGACACCTGGTCGGTGTGAAATACACTATTGCACAGCACCTGCTGAACCATGCCAGTAGAAAATCCCAGATTACAGCAAACAAAAATCAGTTAGGGTGCAATGATCAACTTGCATTTAATTTGATTTCCTCACTAAAAATTTTGTTTATCATTTCACTTTACAGGATATCTATTCTGACATTTTCCTTCATTGGTTGCAGTCACTTTTATTCCCCCCACCCCCCGCACTCCTCCAAATTGTCAGCACCTTCTCATTTTCCATACATAACCAAGTTACCCTTCTGCCACTAAGACAGTGGAGCCACCAAATTCTCATCCGATCCTAGCTTTGTGACTCCGTGACTGGAATTTTATGGCTCCATCATGGCGGGAACGTGGCTGTAAAATGGGGTGAGCCATTCTATACTCCATTGACTTTGGCAGGACCGTAAAATTCCATTGGCATAAGATTCCATCCCATGATTTGCTGACGTGAAATAGGTTTACTGAAGGGCAAGGCAGGCCATGTTAATGAGCTGACTGTCTATTATAATAACTTCGTTATAGATCTGGATTCTCAGTGGGAATTTTGTGAACCTTTTTACAACACAGTTGAAAGACCAGTTATCAGGCAGAAACTTGAAATCATGGATATGCGCTCATCAAATATGGTACTGAATTTTACAGATACCAAGCTGATAAAAAACATTACATTTAGAAGTAGATGTAGCTAATTCTGGAATACAGTCCCCTTGCAGATTAGCTTGGTGAAACAATTCCTTCACACAGTGAGTTCTGATTATAACAGTTACATGTGTAAGTCAATACGAAGAGAGGAGAACACAAAACATTGAAGCTGGTGATATCCCTGAGAGATTGTGACAGAATGGCATCCATAGGGGGCTGGTTATCTGGTCACCTTCTTGCTAGTGGCTTGGGACACAACATGGGGGAATTAAAGCTGGAAGAGAATAAAAAAACAACAAAAATGGTACAGAGGGTTTAGGGTTATAATTAAATTGCCATGGCTCAAAGTTAAGACTAATTTTAAGTTTTAATTTTACAAATGCAACTTAAATCCAGTTAAGGATGTTTGAAGAATTGTATTTTTGACAGGCATCTTGCCCACTATTTTAAATCCTTTTTCATTAGCTTCCTGTTTCCATATCATTCACTTCAATATTGAGGGTGCCTGCCACAATCTTGTAGAAACTATTAATGTCACTGTGTATTGACCAACTGGATATATTTTTAGATAGAAGTCATACTTCAGTTTTCTTCCTTTGAGGCAAATCATTCTTTGGGGACTTAATTCACCGAAGGAACCTGACTAAACTTGCAATTAAAAAGTATCCAAGTTCAAATGACAGTGAAAGTTGGTATTTGAACTCCAATCCTACACTGGAATTCATTTTCTATTGCTAAGCCCATATGCAATTTGAGGACTAGCTAGTAGGTTTACATTAAAATGAATTATTTCAATATATTTTCCTGTAGGAAATGAATAATTTATTTCAACATTAGATAATAGTAAACAGATGTTAAGAACAGGGATTAAACTAAGACTCTCAGGCAGTCTTTGTACTGGAGAGAAGGGAAAGCACATTTTAGAGGATCTGAATACTAACACCATTTGTAGATTCAGGGCAATATTGTCCTAAAGTTTCTTTGAGTTTTGTCTCTCCCTATAGCCCAAAATGTAATCCAAAATGTAAAAGTTATGTAGGGTGTTATAAAAACCTAGTTCATGGTTCATAGTAATATGTTAGAAGTAATTTTTAGTCCTAGGGAGATTAAAATTTAACTGTGGAAAATGGGATAAATGCAACTAAGGCAGCTTGACAGCTATTGCACTTAAAAGGCGGAGCCATGTTGATTTAAGGGTTTAACAGCTAGAAAGAAAGGATCATGAAATAGCAGGCTTATTTAGCTATAGAATTGGAGGTGAGGTGTCTATACTGTTTGGAAAGAAATGTAGCACAGAGAGTTGTTTTGTTTTGAGATTTAGAGCTACAATTAATTTAAAAGCATTCGGTGAGCCCTGGAAGGCTGTGTTTAGGAGCTTAAGAAAGTTCTAGGGTTTCAATTTATTTGTGTGCTTTCTGTGGGAGTCAGTGTTCTGCAGTGGGGGAAAAGGTGCTGCTGTTAGCAGGCTCCAGGCAGCAAAAGTATTACGGTTAGCTGGCTCTGTTTAGCTGGGGCTCAGGGGAAATTCCAGGAGCGCTTGATAGCTCCATGTAGTTAGGGCTCGGGAGAAGCCCTGGGAGCCATTTATAGCTTGGTGTAGTTGGGTAGATTGGAGCTTGGTGAAATCCAGGGGCAGTGCTAGCCTAGTACTGGTGAAGCTAGCCAGCTGTTAAAGAGCTGAATTTGTGGCAGTGAATAGAGGCTGGAATGCAGTCTCCGAAATCCTGGGAAAGAGGGTCTTGGGAGACAAGATTGAAACCTGCAAGAAGTGCAGTTGTTGAAGCTGTCTGAGTTGGAGTGGATTTGAGGGAATTCAGAGGCTTGATCTTCAAAAATGAAAAGTTTTCAGTCCTTTTGAAGGAGACAGAGTTCCAATGAGATTGATTGACTCAAAATGTTTACTGTTGTCTGGGTGGGTTGCTGAGAAATCTGTGGGATCTGTCTCAGTCAAATTTGCTATTATTATACAAGGTGGTGGGTTCAACCATAGTTTGTCTGTTAATTCACCTGTACCTCATATTAACCCGGAGTATAAGATAGATATTGTAAATTGTTTTATCTTTTGATCTTCTGTAGTAAAGTTATTTTTGCTTGTTCAAAATCCATGAAATCATATGGCTTTATTCTCTTAGCAAATGCCTTGAATCTCAAGCTTTGTTTACTTTATACAAAACTTCATTGGTCCCTAAACAGATCTTACCAAAAACTTGGGTGTCTGTTCTAGGGTCAAAACAAGGGACAGGCAAATGGCTCATATTACAGCTCTCAAAGTTAATGCTGATTTAGTCATTGACCAGATCCATCAATACAATATGCCAGCTTGACAATCTTTTATCAGTTTTATCCTATAGATTTGTGAAACTAACTTCTGCAGAAGGAAAAACAAAGAGGGTGGTAGGACTGGAGAAAATGAGAGAAAAGAACTGGTGACCTTAGATGCTTTCTGCTTTGGCAAACCTATGTACTAGGCCTGCTTCTAACATTTGTGTTCACCAGCCTCTGCAGTTTTCCTTGGCTTAATTGAGGAGCTAAACAAACTAATTAATCATTTCAACCCATAAAAATGACAGGATTCATACGGTAGCATTCTTCACCAGCTCCAATTTGTTTTTAAATCCCCGCAGCAATTTATTTGCTGAATATGCAAGATTTCCCCCATGAAAATTACAAATTATAGTCAAGGTTAACTGCCTAATATTCTCATTCAATATTTATTTTTTTAAAAAAGAAGGAAGGGTTCCTGCTGAAAGTATTTTCTTTGGTTATGAAAACTGGTTTGTTAATCAAAATGACAAGGACACTGTCCTTTTGATAATACCCTTCTTATATAACTGAATCATCGAGAATAAAAAATGAACTTTATTAATCAACAGCTCCTGATTAATTGTTACAGTGATAGCCATAAATTTTCCTTCATTTTAATAATCCGTGCAGAAAGCTAACAACCTCCCTTGTGATTTTGGGGGCTATAAGCTTGTGGAGTAATGTCATTTCGGATACTTTGACAGTGGTGAAACTATTCCATGGACAACCTTCATGGGCCTGACAGTTAAGAAATACAGTTATCACCCATATCTATGTAGGAATTCATCATTTCTATAGGTCTTAGAGAGAATGAAAGAATTATTTTTACCAGTAAAATATCAAGGGACAGAATGTGACTTATAAGGAGACCTTTTCTCTTCCTTTTATTTTGCATAAAATTGTTATAATTGCACTAATTTTACTTTATTTTTTACTCAGGGACTGCACTGTATAGCACTGGCTAAATAATTATTGGAATGAAGAATTAAATTAAGGAAGTATGCACTGTATCTAATTTGAGATGTTCTTCATGTCATAGTAAATGCTGTAATGAGGAGCTCATCGCCTTGAAACCATCAGAGCTAGCTGGCCCTTTTCTAAATTCTCCTTAATTTTTTTGAAACATAAACTTATTTAATTAGCCAGCATTTCTTTCAGTCTTTTGTTAGTTGTTTATTTGCCTCCTCATCAGTCTTGACATATACCAATTAGTAGCATGTAATTGTTTAACCTTCTCATAGGACGTGCAAAAAAAGCAGAGTGCCGCAAGGAGACTAAACAGGGATTTTGGTTTTGTCAGATATCACGCATGAACTGTTAAGAAAACTGCTTTACATGCTGTAACAAATAATTTACACCTCTATCCAGAGATCCGCACAATTTTGTTAAGATGATAGGAAAATTCCTGTTCCTCTAAAGTTTATTTCATTGGGTTGGATGCAAATTTTAAACAATGTTGGACCAGCACAAAACACAGCAGTGAAGATGCATGCGGCATGCAGCCATGAAGCCTGAAACTGAATCCAGTTTGATGCCGATTTGAATATTCCATTCTGTTCTGATTGCCTTTCACGCTAGTCCTGAACTTAGTTGTTAATGTCCACTTCCCTTTGGGATGGCCAAAGATATTTTCCAAAGCTCCTAAAGCAAGCGATTAGCATGCAACAGTTTGGTAGAACAAAAAAACTCTCAAAAGCAAAACCAATGCTTTAATTGTATTAGAAGTTCAGAAGCATATGCCTCAAGCTTTTAAATGAAAGAGAACATAAACTTTAAATCCTGCTCCCACATATTCAGGTCCAGATCCTCAACTTTATTGTTGACATGAGACACAGAGATTTTGGGACTGGTTAATACATCATTTAGTTCCAGATATTTCCCGTTCAGTTAGAGTTACAGCCTTTTAATGTGGTTCTGTTTATTAGGGATGTACCTTTCAAGGAAGAGCTCTCCTTTGTACTGATCCCCAATGTATCAAATCAAGTTCCAATTGATCTGCCTTAATGGAGGTAATTTGATGTATAGGGTGACTTAATTTCTAAATATGATAAATGATCATTCTATTGCACACAGGAATTGCTTACACAGGAATTTTCTGCCCATAGTTATATCATTAAATTCTATGAAGAAGCCTCACCAAAAGCCCTGGCAGAGTCTTGCAGTTCATGCCAGATGTATTACTTCAGTTGGAGATGCAAATTGACCTTAAGTGTGGGTAGCCTTTTTAAAGTAACTCTCGGTTATAATTAAAACAGTAAATTAACAGTCAATACAAAGTCTATGAGAAAGTTATTTCGTCATTCAGAAAAACTCCTTACAAAAAAAGGCTGCCAACTTGCATAAATAAAGTTAGAAATGGATTATGCCGCCCACTCCCCCCTCACTGTTTACACAGATGGGCCCAAGTTTTATTTTTGGCAGGCACACTCGATTGACAGGCCTGGGAGTGGTCAGCACCCGACTGTGATTTCACGCTGGCTGGCCAATTAATGGCCAGCCAACATGAACGTGTGTTGAAATGCTCAGCGCTGCCAAGGTGGGGTGGGGGTAGGGAGAGGGCTGGCAATGACATCACTGCGGATGTGGGTGAGCGCTGCGAGAAAGCTCCCTGAAAGCAGTCAGCTGCCTTAGGGAGCTGCAGACCTGAAAATCATGAAATAAAGGTTCTAAAAGCTGAAAAAAATGTCCATGCATCACAATCAATCACCTGAAAATGTAACTGATAAAAATGCTGCCCACAAGTATTTATTTTTATTTCATTTCGTAATGGGTGAGGTTCGATGAAAAATGCAAAGGCCGCCTGGCAGATTCGCCTGACCGACAACCATAAGGTTGGACGGGCCATGAAAAACCGGAGATAATTATGCTGTTAATGGGATTAATTGCCCTCTTAATTGTCAGTGGACACACTTCTGACTTCTGCGCACACCCGCTGGTGAAATATCACACAAATGGGCGATGATGTCAGATCACTCGCTCCACGTTTTCTCACATGATTTTACGCTTGTGGGTCATCAAATTCAGCCCATGATAATTTTTTTGCTGTAATGTACTTTCCTAAGATCTTTACAATAATTCTTCTCCCTTCTCTCCCAATTCTTTTCCTGTTCTTGCAGAAGATGGAGACTCATGCTGATCCAGGTCCTTAAAAACCAATGCCCTGCCACTACCTTGAGTTAGAGCCCATTTCTTTTATCATTTTCTGTCTGTACCGTAAGTATCCAAATTTAGTTGTGAAGGCATTACAATTGACCTTTTCCTAGTCCACTATCTACACATCCAGATCATCCAGCAGGAACAGTGATCAGGATGAACCTTGGTTAATTTTAACCCCTTTCCTAGACCAGGAATATTAAAATCAGCTGTAGTGCTCCAACTGCTGCCATGGCAAAATTGACTTCTGTGAAATTGAACTTCTGTCATCATGATGGCTCAGTGCCACACAACACATTATATTTTTCTACAAAGCAATCAGAGGAGCCTATATATATATATATTTTTAAAGCATTCAAATGCCATCTCCAAAGAGATCCACCATCAGGAGCCACCTTGAAAAAATCAAATATTAGACAGCTTTTTCATTAACTTTTAACATCTTTCATTTTCTTTTCTGTGAAAGTTGTTGGAGACATTATCAAGGTGCAAGCTGAGAACAGTAACTGAGCACAATTGTGCAAATGATCTGAATTAATACACACCAATTATACTGACACAGCCCTGGGTTAATAATTATTTCTCTACTTGCCATAATCTGGTTCCATCACTGACCAGGTCTGTTTCTCAATGCTGTCATCATGACTCATTAATTAAACATAAATACCAAATGAAAGATAATGATAATTCTCTGGAAAAGTTCTGATTTTAAAAGTGATTCCAATTAGGGGATTTGTTCTTCAGTGCTTCACTGGAATTATTTCTACTGTTATTCAAAGTGTTGAAGTCCCATGGTATGTAATTGACATTTATGTAATGCAATTTGATGAAATTATGTACATTCCTATAGTACAGACCATCTCCCATTGCAGGAGTTAGCTATATTAAGCTAGTTAGTTATATTGCTTGATACATATTCAATCATTTTAATGTTACAGTAGATTTCATGCAAAATCCTGTCTGAATACACCTCTGAAATTACACAAACCAAACACATGAAGATTCTTAGTAAATGAATTGGTTAGAGTGAACTTTACTGAAAATTATAGACCTCTGATAAACTGAGGACCAAACTTTGAACTCTCAAATTATTTCCTTAAGCTAAACCCTTTATAAATTAACATAGTGAGCCATTGGATATCTGACAGAAATCTGCAGATGCTTGCATATTAGGTCTATGAAGGTTAACAATTACTGCCGTCTCTAACTTTTTGGCTTGAAATCTTGTTGAAAGGACAATCAAATACAACATTGCATTCTGACAACTCATACTTTCATATTGCACCCTTGGCAGACTGAATAATTCTATATCACTTTAACTACAGTGAAACTACTATTATGTTCATTTGTATTAATTTGGTTCAGAAATAGGTGTTTTGCTTTCTTAAAATATAGAATACCATCTAAAAGGTAACATTCAACAAGAGAATTTAATTTGTACTTAAAATATAGAATTCTTGGTCAGTTTCAGAATCAATTATTTTTTTCTTTAAATATTTTTCTGCCTACAAGCAAAGCTCACCTACACCATTAAAATTTATACTAATGTATTTCTTAATGGGGATTTAATTCTAGAGAGCACAGTTTACTCAAACTTTACAAGAGAATATGTCATTAGGTTTGAATTGCTTTTCTTCTTATTTTTACTAAAGTTGATGGTGTGTTTTAAGTTGAGCTCCAATAGATACACTTATTTCAATTGCTAATTTCTGCATTTATGGAAAAACCTGGGCCAGGATTTCCCGGTCGGTGAATGGGAGCTGGGGCCCGCTCGCCGATGCGTAAAATGATGCAGGATGATGTCAGGCGAAACTCCCGACGTCACCTTGCCTCATTTTCATTTTCAGGTGGGCAGGGGCTTAGCCGAATCAGCTGTGCGCACGCCGACCTGTCAATGGCCTATTGAGGCCATTGACAAAATAATTAAAGTAATTAGTGGACCTGCCCGTCCTACCTTAAGGTTGGTGGGCAGGCTGGGAGCCCTGGCGGGCTTCAGAAGAAGCATGAAACCTCATCCACGGGCAGGGTGAGGTTTCATGTAGGTTTTTAAAAATGTAATAAAAGTGTAACAAAAAGTGATGGACATGTCCCAACTCATGTCAAGGAATCTTTTTTCTCTGCTTTTAACATTTTTTAGTGTGGAGCCAATCCCCCTGAGGCAGCAGTTAGCCTCAGGGAAATGAGGTGCTCTTTTGTGTACATGCGCGGAAGAGTACACTCTAAGCTCAGGGAATCGCCCCCCCGCCACACAGGGAGCACATAGTGCTTCCTTGTGGACGTCACGTTGGGCGGGCCTTAATTGGCCCACGTAAAATGGCGGCGTGCCTGCTCCTGAACTCCCTCCTCCAATGCGGGGAAAATTCTACCCCTGGAGCTGTGGGAGGTGAGGGGCAAGGTGGGAGGAAGATGGGGGCCTTCCAGCGACCTCACAAAGCAAAGTGTTCAGATTTGATTGGTTATAATCTTAACCAATAGACTTGGTTGTTTGAAAACTTTCTAAGAGTTCACTCCATGAAGACATAAATTTATTTTCTTGCTAAATGGTCCACATGAATAATATATGCTTCCTCAGCTCCACATCACCATCAGTTGTTTGGCCTTTATCCATCCTGCTCCCATTTTCTAGGATTCTCCCTAAATCTCTGCGCTGAACCAAAGATTGATCGTGTTTTAAATCATTAATATATTTGTAATAACTTCTTATGAATTTTGATAGCCAGTTAGCTGTAGCTATTTGAATTTGTTTACTGCTTCTTTGTATGGGTCCCTATCATACATATTATTCTTCTAATATGTCAGTGACAGAAACATTTAATATGGCATGCATGAAAGAACAAAATATAGATATTTGTTTGGGATTGTCAATATATTGGAGGAAAAATCAAATTTCACTTCTTCTCTGTCTCTGCATTATTTTAACATCAGCTCTGAAGTGAGATATGATACTTTGTATTAAAGTGCATTAAAGACACTGGCTGCAATTTTAGGCTCTATTGATTGTTAGTTTTGGTGCTACAGGAGCCTGGAGGAGATAAAAATAGTGGGGGTCTATTTCTGCCAACTTCCAAAATGATCTGTGGCGATCACCATGCTTGGAAGGGCTAGGGGTGGGTCGGGGTGGCAGTTGGGTGGACATGCTGTGCGTTTGTTGGAAGCCTGCAGAATGGACAGGTTGTGATGTCAGTCAGTGCGTAACACTGATGTGGCACCCACCCTGCCATGTTGGACCTCACAGATCTGGATACTGCCCTTTCTCAAACATGGACAATGAGGCAGCTTGCACTAATGCTACTTATTGGCATCAGCATGGGACTTTCAAGTGAGGTGTTCAAATTTACTTTTGCTGCTGCAGAGTTAGTGAATTACTGTGCCGTGTGTTGCTGGAGGAGCTCTCACAAGTTGTTAGAGTGGTCCTGGACTTTTGCAATGAGTTCAGAGAATTTTTGAAGGCCTCTTTTTTTCTCATCCATGCCTGTCAATTAAAGCAGTCCAGCAGTGGGTTTTTTTTTACCTCCCACTGACCGCTGCAGTCCCATTTTGTAAATCACAGTGCTGTTAAAAATCTTCAGATCAAAGCAGTTATACAGACCTTATCTGCTCTTTAAGAGCATTTACGTCTACTCCATCAATTCCAGGCTCCCACACTGTGGGTTAAGGCCCGTGGACCAGCCAAAATAGTGTGTGTTTGAACTCATCACTAAGTTCACATGGCCCTGTTGATTCCCGGTTTGCAGCCTATATGAATCACACCCCTCCCCCTTTTTCAAAAATTAGATCTGTCAGAAACCAGTGCAGGACTTCCACATCTGAGTACTGCCTGCCATTTTTAAAGGTTATAGAGTCTACATGACTCCAACAAAACAGCCCATTCAACCTGAAAAGAGCAGTCCGGTTGGGACCAGATTATTGCTGGAATGTTGTCTGGGTCCATATCCTTTGCAGTATCCAGTGCCTTCAGCCATTTCTTGATATCATGTGGAGTGAATTGATTTGGCTGAAGACTGGCATCTGTGATGCTGGGGGACTCTGGAGGAGGCTGAGATGGATGCTCCACCCATCACTTCTGGCTGAAGATTGTTGCAAATGCTTCAGCCTTGACTTTTGCACTGATGTGCTGGGCTCCTCTATCATTGAGGATGGGGATATTTCGGAGCCTCCTTTTCCAGTTAGTTGTTTCATTGTCCACCACCATTCATGAATGGATATGGCAGGACTGCAGAGCTTAGGTCTGATCTATTGGTTGTGGAATCGCTTAGCTCTGTCTATTACATGCTGAGTAGTGGGAACTATAATTACAGTCCCTCTTGAGTTGCAACACAATAGGGCAATGGAGACAGGCAGTTGCTAGAGCAAGCTGTTCGCAGAGGGAGGAGGAGGAGTGCTCTCAACAAAAGGGGATACCCACCAAGGTTATTCAGAGAGCACTTCGCATACTTAGGGGGAGGCTGTGGTGCAGTAGTAACGTCTAATGATCCAGAGGCCCAGGTTTGGGGTACAAATCCCACCATGACAGTTTGTGGAATTTAAATTCAGTTAATAACTCTAGAATTAAAAAAAGCTAGTCTTGGTAATAATGACCATGAAACCGTTGTTGATTGTCGTAACAACCCATCTGGTTCACTAATGCTCTTTAGGGAAGGAAATCTGCTGTCCTTACCTGGTCTGGCCTACATATGATTCCAGAGCCACAGCAATGTAATAGACTCTTAAGTGGCTTAGCAAGTTACTTAGCTGTATTACCTCATGGTCCAGCGTATCCCCCATTCTACCATTACCACCAAACCAGGGGATCAATGAAGAGTGCAGGAAAGCATGCCAGGAGCAGCACCAGGCATACCTAAAAGTGAGGTGTGAACCTGGTGAAGCTACAACATAGGACTACTTGTATGCCAAACTGCCAAGGCAGCATGTGATAAACAGGACTAACAGATCGCAACCAACAGATCAGATTTAAGCTCTGCAGTCCTGGCACATCCAGTCATGAATGGTGGTGGACAATTAAACAACTAACAGGGGGAGGAGGCTCCACAAATATCCCCACCATCAATGATGGGTGAGCCTAGCACATCAGTGCAAAAGATAAGACTGAGGCATTTGTAACAATCTTCAGCCAGAAGTGCT
The DNA here is from genome assembly GCF_017639515.1 of Carcharodon carcharias. NCBI lineage: Eukaryota > Metazoa > Chordata > Chondrichthyes > Lamniformes > Lamnidae > Carcharodon > Carcharodon carcharias. Next base: position 54,829,566 of record NC_054480.1, read on the forward strand.
GAGTGGATGATCAATCCTGACCTCCCCACAGATGCCAGTCTTCAACCAAATTGACTCACTCCATGTGATATCAAGAAATGGCTGAAGGCATTGGATATGGGCTCTGACAACATTCCAGCAATTGTCAAGTCCCAACCTGATTGCTTTTTTCAGATTGGGTGGGCTGTTTTGTTGGAGTCAGGAAGACTCTACGACCTTTAAAAATGGCAGGCAGGACCCAGATGTGGAAGTCCTGCACCAATTTCTGACAGATCTAATTTTTGAGAAAGGGGGAAACCAGAAATCAACAGGGCCAAATGAACTTAATGCTGAGTTCGAACAGACACAATTTTGTCTGGTCCATGAGCCTTAAGCCACAGCGTGAGAATCTTGAATTCATGGAGTAGATGTAAATGCTCTTGAAGGGCAGATGAAGTCTGTATAACTGCTATGATCTGATGTTTTTTAACACGGCTGCTGCTTACAAAAACAGACTGCAGCTGTCATTGAGAGTTTTAAAAAACCCACTGCTGAACTGTTTTTATTGACAGGCATTGGTTAGAAAAAAAGTAGTACCTGTCATGCAGTTCAAATAGAGCTCTTTGTTGACATTTCCCCAAAGGCCTTTGTTATGACATTATGAATCCTTGGCTGAGTTCCAAAAGCTACAATTATCCCAGCAAGGGGTACTGAGTTTATAGTTTGATTGACAACTTAAAGAGGTTATTAAAAGGATTAGCTGCTTTTATGTGGCTACAGAATATAAATTTGTTTGTGAAATTAATCACAAGAAGATGTAAAAACTTTGAATGGATTCTATGAATAGGAGCTTTTCACTGTCAAGTGCATAGGAGCAAGAACTGAATAAGATTTAGAAGTTTTTTTTTCTGATTCCCACATGGCTCCTGACATCTGCCCATGGCGATGCTGGGATACAGGGAGGTGGCACGAGTTTATGAGAGATCATGAGAAATGGGTTAGTGGCATGGATTGGCAGGGAGGGTATGAGGGGCCATGAGGCATGGATGGGGGGAGAGGAGGGGTATGAGTGCTGAGAGCTAGAGGGCCTAAAAACTTCTAAAATAAGCTGTAGTAGAATCAAAATTTCACTTTTTTTATAGCAACATTTAACAATTTTGCCTTGAAATTCAAAATATTCATCTATACCTAAATAAGGATCAGACAATGATCTAAGAAATAACTGAGCTGGTGCTAATTGGTATATGATACAAAAAGTTACTGTGTAGTTTCTTGTTGATTGTTTGATCATCAATTAGCTTTAAGTAGCTTCAGGGGGTCAGTTAAACTGACATTAGATCTGCTGCTTCATATCTCCCAGGAGCTCACAAAATATTGTATTCAAATAATGGAGCTCATTCTACAGGTGATTGTCATTCCACAAGTTTAGCTTTTTTTGCCTTCACTCATTCAAACCATTGTTGATAACTGGAAAATAGCTCCAGCTATTTCTGCAACATACCCTTTGTCACAGCTGAATGGCTCAACGTGGCACCTTCTCATTGTGGCAGAAAAGTAGTAACAATTTTTGTTAATTATCCAGAATGGCAAAGTTCAAAATTTTGGATCACTTAACTGCAAAAGAAAATATGCATGTTGCCATCCAGAACTTTTTAGGAATAGGGATGCCTTATTCCCAAGTGAAGCAAAGTTAGTTGTTTTAGATTTGGGTTGCATTGCACCTTTAATATTAACTCTGTGAGACCAAACGGCCTCTACCACTTCGAAATTCTTTAATTATGTACCAAAATACATCTTTAAACATTCTCCCATGGAACTTTGGCTTGGGAGGTTGGTTCTACTTGGGAACATAAGAAATAAGTGCAGGAGTAGGCCAAACATCTCCATTTAATAAGATCATGGCTGATTGTTGATCTCAGTTCCACTTTCCGACCTCACTCCTCACATCCTTTGATTCCCTTATAGTCCTAAAATCCATTGATTTTAGCTTGAGTATATTCAAAGGCTGAAGCTCCACAGCATCTGGAATAGAGAATTCCACAGATTTCAACACTCTGAGTGAAGAAATTTCTCCTCAACTCAGTCCAAATAAGTTGTCCTCTTATCCTGATAGACTTCCTAGTTCTAGGCTCTTCAGCCAGAAAAATGGCCTCTCAGCATCTACGTTGTTGAGCCCTCTCAGAAACTTGAATGTTTTAATGAGATCCCCCCTCATTCTTCTAAACTTGAGAGTATAGAAACATTCTACTCAACCTCTCATCACAAGACAGCAGTCACATTCTAGAAATCAATCTAGTGAACTTTCATTGCACTTCGTAACAGGCAAGTATATCATTCCTTAGATAAGGAGATCAAAACTGTACACAGCACTCCAAGTGTGGTCTCACCAAATTGTGCTCCTGTACAATTGCAGAAATTCCTTACTCTTGTACTACAAACCCCTTGCAATAAAGGTAAACATATGCTGAGCCTGCTGTATAGCTTGTTTTATCTGCATGTTAACTTTCTGAGTTTCTTGTACAAAGACACCTAAATCCAACTGAACATCAACATTAATAATTTCTCATGACTTAAAAAATGTTCTGTTCTACTCTTCCTACAAAAATAAATAACCTTACATTTGCTCACATTCTACTTCTTTTCCACTCACATAACCCATCTAAATCTCTACAGAAATTTTCAGTTAGAAATTCGCCTCTGTAGTGTTGAAGTCAGAGCCTCTCTCGCTGGGGCATGTAGTGCTTCCGGCCACTTGCGGCGTGGCCTGCAAAGTGCTCCATACTGGAATGGGTGCTCACACCGGAATGCCACACATGAGCTGGAAACTTCCCAATTGGTCAGACTGTGACATCAAACAGCCCTTCGAGGTGATTTAATGTACGTTTTCCAAACTTGGAAAGCACAGGTTCACTAAACACATTTGTTTATCACTCTTCAAAGAGCATGCGTTCAGGTGCAATTCAATCCCCTACAAACATTATTTGAAGTATAATGTGGGCAAATGTGAAATTGTCCATTTTGGCAGGAAGAATATAAAAGAAACATATTATGTAAGTGATGAGAGATTGCAGAGCTTTGAGTTTAGGGATCTGGGTGTCCTTGTGCATGAATCACAAAAGGCTAGTATGCAGGTGCAGCAAGTAATTAGGAAAGCTAATAGAATGTTATTCTTTATTGGGAGGAGAATTTAATATAAAAGTAGGGAAGTTATGCTTCAGTTGTACAGGGTACTGGTGAGACCACATCTGGAGCACTGTGTACAGTATTGGTCTCCTTATTTAAGGAAGGATGTAAATGCACTAGAAGTAGTTCAGAGAAGGTTTACTAGGCTTACAACAGGAATGGTGGGATTGTCTTATGAGGAAAAGTTGGACAGGCTAAGCTTGTATCCGCTGGAGTTTAAAAGAGTAAGAGGCAACTTGATTGAAACCTTTAAGATCCTGAGAAGTCTTAACAGGATGGATGTGGAGAGGATGTTTCCTCTTGTGGGGGAATCTAGAACTAGGGGTCACTGTTTAACAATAAGGGTTGGCCTATTTAAGACAGAGTTGAGGAGAATTTTTTTCTTTCAAAGAGTCTTTGGAACTCCCTTCATCAAATAGTGGTGGAAGCAGAGTCTTTGAATATTTTTAAGGCAGAGCTAGATCGACTCTTGATTAACAAGGGGCTGAAAGGTGATTGGGGGTAGGCGGGCGGTTACAATCGGATCACCCATGATCTTATTGAATAACAGAGCAAGCTCAAGGGGCTGAGTGGACTTCTCCTGCTCCTAGTTCGTATGTTCACATTACTTGCAGATAAGGTGCTTTAGAATAACCCCTACTATTGCACTTTGTTGGAATATGGTAGATTACTTTTGGAGGTGTTGTGATGAGTTGCTGGATTCTCACAAGTAGGCTGAGAGATTAATGGTGGAGTGGGTTGATGATGTCCTTTGAAGATGCATTCACTTTGACCACCCATATGATGTTAAGGAGCTTCCTTTGGCACTGCTGCCAGGTCCTCAGGGAATGGCTCCAAGCATTGTCCTTCCTGGTCACTTGCTCCCATTACCTTTTGAAGGTTTGCGTTGAGAGCCTCCTGGCCTTCTGCAAAACCATCACCTCTCTTACCTGTCGACATCAAACACCAAAATCTCTAGCACTACATTTGTGAACCCATGAGCCTACTAAGTTTCCCTATTGTCCCATTTATACAGCTCCTATTTGCATCCAGTGTCAGTGCAGGCAGTCTGCAGCAGCTCCCTTCTACTGACTGCAGCTCTCCTTTAAGAGAAGCAGGCTAGCTGCACTACTTGCTGCAGCAGATGCTGCTCAGTCCCCTACTGAGTGCTCAGGCAGCCAGCAGTATGGGCTCAGCTCGAATCCATGCTAAAATCAGATAAATGAGGAAGCAGCACTCAGTTTGTGTTCTGACTTCATCAATGGGAACAGGCATGGGCAGATTGTGAATCATGACCCTCCCCCCCCCAACCATCACCCCCACCTCCACACACAAAACTTGTGCAGACCATCTTTAACCCTTTGTTTCCTTCTTATAGCTTGCTTTTCCACTTAGTTTTGTATCATCAAAAAACATTGCATTTGGTCCCTTCATCTAAGTCATTGCAGCATCCCACAAGTAACAGCCTGTCAACCTGAAAATGACCTGCTTATTCCTACTCTCTGTTTGTTGTTCTTTAACCTATCCTCTAATGCGAGAACATTACCGTCATTCTCTTAAGCCCTTATCTTGTGCAACAAATTGTTGTGTGGCACCTTATTGAATTTCTTTTGAAAATTCATATATACTACACTCACTGGTTCCCCTTTATCTAGCTGGCTAGTTACATTCTGAAACAACTCCAATAAATTAGTCAAACACGATTTCCCTTCATAAGACCTGTGGACTCTGCCTAATTATATGATTTTTTAAGTACTCTGTTACTACTTCCTTAATAATGGATTCCAGCATTGCTGTGACCACTGATGTTAGACTAACTGGCCTGTAGTTCCCTGCTTTCTCCTTCCCTTTTTTCTGGAATAGTGGTGCTACATTTGCTACCTTTCAATCCACTGGGACTGTTTCAGAATTTGGGAATTTTGGATTATTATGTACACTATCTCTACAGTCACTTATTTTAGATGTAGGCCATCCGGTCCAGGGGATTTGTCAAATTAATTTATCCAGTACTTTTTCTTTACCAATACTTTCTCACTCTCATTTGACCCTTGGTTTCCAACTATTTCTGTTTTTTTATGCCACTGCGAAGACAGGAAAAATAAAGTTTAACACCTGCCTCTTCCTTATTCCCCATTACAATTTCTCTTGTTTCAGCCTCTAAGTGACTCACATTTACTTTCATTATTTTCTTCCTTTACGTATACTTGTAGAAGTTCTTACAATCTGTTTTTATCTTTCTTGCTAGTTTATTTTCCTATTCAATTTGCTCCCTCTTTATCCACTTTTGATCGCCCTTTATTGGTACCTAAAACTTTCCCAATCATCAGGTTTACTACTCTTGACAATAGCATAAACCTCTTATTTTGATGTAATATCATCCTAACTCTTTAGGTAGTGACAGATAAATCTCTTTTCCTGCCGAGTTTTTATTTTTCAACAGAATGCAGATTTGTTGAGAATTTTGAAATATCTCTTTAAAGATATGCTTTTGCTCATCTTTAATACAATTTCCCAATCTAACTTAGGCAACTCATCCCTCATGCTTATATAATTGGCTTTATTTAAGTTTAATACTCTAGTTTTGTACTTTTGTTTGTCACTCTCAAGCTCTCCATCATGTTATGATCACTCTTACCTAGATGGTCACTCACTATGAGATTACCATTTAACCCTATCTCATTACACCAAAGTAAGACCTAAAATAATCTCTCCTTGGTTGGTTCCATGAGGCATTGTTCTGGGAAACTGTCTCAAATGTATTCCATAATGTCGACATCCCAGCTATTTTTGCCAATTTGATTTGGCAGCCCATGTCAAGATTAAACTCCCCCACGAGTATGGCATTGCCACCAAAAAAACTAATGAGATGATGCAGAAACAGATGTATTGGTTAAGTATTTTCTGTTAAGTCAAGTTATGTCATTTGAGTTCAAAACAAGTTGTGAAGCCACACTTTCAGCAACATACAACACTAGTGCACATACTTAGAGCAGAATGTAATCCAGTGATGGGCCGGAAAGACTGCGAGAGCCCTTCATCGCCTCCTTTGAGGAAGGTCCGCTGTACTAAGTGCCAATCAGACACTTAAATGGCCAGTGGTGGACTACCCCAAGGTCAAGGATCCAAGGGTAGAAATCCCAGTCACCATGAGAACTGCCAGCCAATAAGAGGCCAGCAGTTGTCCATTGCAGGCAGTACCAACAGGACCGGTGGCAGCTGCCCACAATGCACCCTCTAGAGGCCCAGGATCAGTGAGGGATTAAGGCTATAGGTGAGTTTGGTCAGGGCCTGGGTCATGGGGGTGTGGTCATGGGATGGGAGGCGGTTCAGCAGCAAAGGCATGGGTGACTTTCAGTACATGCTGGGCCCTACAATCAGGAGCTCAGTGGCTGATAATGAGGGAAAACCACCTCCCTGCCCTCCACCTCCCCCGGGAGCCTGCAAGTAAACCCGACAGTGTTTTGCTTTTCAGGTTCCCCTGTATGGCGGCTCCCACACCACTGGTTGAATATCAGCCACAGAGGAATGAGACCCTTACGTTGGCATTCATTGCCCACTTAAGGGCCTCAATAGGCAGCAGGATGGGTAGGCTGTCCATGAGACTTCCTGCCCCAGACTTAATTGTGGTAGAAGTGGGAAGATGTCTTCTCGCCTGATTAAATGTCGCTTCCACCTCCAAACTCGCCTCGGGCAAGGGCGTTAAATTCCATCCTTAATTATTGCTTCACTTTATCGCAGCTTAAAATGTAAACTGCAACTCTGTTTCAAAATAAGCCTCATTAGCTTCATTTCAAAGTAGCCTAATAGTGTTTTGCACTTTTGAAAAGAGATGTAGCTGCATTCTTTATTAAATATATTAAATGATAAATCTGATTAAGTTCAGTCTGTGTAGTATAGTATTATGAAAAGATATTGGGAGCCAGAATGAATTAGGAACTCATGGTTTGGCTGTAGTTTCTTCAAAAGCTGCTGTCAATGTTGTTCCATGACTGACCAGTAAGATGTCCTTTATAAAATGAAACCGGTCTTATTGCTTTCCATCCACTTTTCTAGCAAATTGCTCTAAATATAGTTGCTTGGTTTCAAAATTGGCACATCCTAATTGAGGGTTGACAGTGTTTAACGTCAGAGGCTAGAATTCAAACTCTGGTTGTCTGAGTGGGAATCCAATGTTCTATGACCATAGCTGTTCAATACCTGCAATGCCTGTTTGCAAAAACATTAATATCTATTTTAATAAATATTTTTAAGATGTTTTGTTGCAATAATAATTTCACTGTACTAATATGGCCATGTACAAAGTCAAAAGTGTTACTAACATAATTTTATGAAAGCATTTTTAAAAAAACATGAAGAACTAAACAGGTAATGAATAATACAGCAACCCCTCAATATAATGCTCCCTTTGGGAGCCATATAAAACATGTTATATTGAAGCAAGCATTATAATGAGGATGTTTTGTATACTTTCCTTATTAATCAGGGAGCCATAAACAATGCATGTTATATTGGAGGATGTGGCATATCAGATAGTGGCTTAATGAAGGGGAACTGTACTGTTACGGAAGTGATGGAGGAAAGTCAATGCAGATACCGCCTCTACTTCAATTGTACAGTTGTTTTGGAATTAATAAAAGAAGGAAAGTAGAAGAATATATCTTATTCTTGAGACAATTAAAAAGTTACTAATAATCTTCTGCAGAGGCTGTATGCACTTCAGAAAGTCGAAGCGGTCAACCTTGTGGCAGGAGACACAGTTTTCATAATTTGATTGAGAACAAGAACAACAATCCTGGAAGTCCACATTAGAAATACAAAAGGTCAATGTTTTGGCTGTGGTCCTTTGTTAGATTCAAACTTACAGCAAATATTTTGACCATTTTAGAGGTTAATTAACTTACATGCATTTCTTGTTTTTTTGCTTCAGATTTCCAGAACCATGGATTTTCTATGCTTAAAAAAAAATGTTGAAGTGTTCAATGACAGAATGTGTTTGGAACATAGGGAGAGCAGAAGGCCACTTAGCTCCTCAAGTCTGTTCCACCATTCAATGAGATCATGGCTGATCTGTGACCTAACTCCATATGGGTTCCCTGCGCCATACCCCTTTAATTCTTATAACATCATCTTTTGACCTTATGTTTTGTTTCAGCCCTGATAGTGAGATAAGATTATTTTGTGTTTGGTGAAGTTAGACTGTTAGAAAGTCATGATCTAACTCTTCATGAAAGTTAGACCAAAGTAGGATAATGCTTAGAATCTACACTTTATAATTTGAATTAAAAAATCAAAACTAGAGTCTTTGAAATGTAGCTTTACAGTAATAAAAAGATATAGGCCGGGATCTTCCGGCCCCATTGCGGGCGGGAACTGCTCCAGGCGAGGGCGGCACCCCAGCCAAGAGTCCATTGACTTGCAACGGGACTGGAAGATCCCAGCGGGTGGGGAAAACCCCATCCATAAAGTTTTTCAGGAAATCCTTATTTTAGGAAGAGACATTATACTTTCAGAAACAAGAAAAAATCTGTATTCTGAACATTTTATTCCTTCCTGGTATACACAAGTCAAAACAAGAAAAGCTATTCTCAGATCATTGCAGTTTCAATTGTTAATAAAAAAAATTGCAAAGTGCTTAAGTTGCCAATGGATATGTTTACATTGTAGTGCCTTTATATTATGTTTATAGGAACACAAGAATAGAAGAAAGCCATTCAGCCCTTTGGGCCTGTTCTGCCATTCAGTGACACAATGGCCGGAATTTCCCAGCCCTTCACGTCGGCAGGATCTTCCGGTCCTGCTGATGTGAACAGAGATTTCAATGGCTTATTGGCCCTGATGCAGGGGAACCCGCTATGGGAGCAGGCTTGGGGCATTGGAGAATTCCAGCACATGGTTGATATGTACCTCAACTCCAATACTAGCCTTTGTTCCACATCTATTGATATCCATAGCTAAGTAAAGTCTCGGGCCTGATTTTCATTCTGGGTTGGGAAACCAATGTCGGGAAACAGGTCTGAACTGAGTCCAGGGGCTAGGAGTCACAGCCTGCAATTTTCATGGAGACAGGCTAATAATTGGCTGGGTGGCAGATTGGGCAGACATTTAGCAGCCATGGTGGTGGGAATGGAGGTGGGGCTGTGCAAGATTTAAACACACCATGACAGCCATTACTGTGTTTGCCTGTTGGAAACCAGGCTTTATATCAAAAAATTATTTTTGAATTTACTGGCCAGCAACCCTTAATTGTTTTTTTTAAAAGACTAAAGCCACATTCCAATGACTTGGGGTCACATTTGCATCACTTTAACTTGTACATTGCATGCCTATTGAACTGGAGGCAACCAGTGTGCAAAGCCGGCGAAGGAACAATTGCTTTGAAAGAGAGGAACAAGGGCCGTTTCCTATCCCATTGGCAAAACATCCAATCACCTGGGTATTCAAATGGGTGGAGACAAACCATAGGACATAATCACTTGGGCAATGGGGCCCTGGTTGGGCGAGGAATTCCCAGCCGTACTCTAATCAAGGTAACTGGAATACACTTGCCATGACGATATTTGGGTCACCGGACAGTTGACGAGAAAAGGTCGTGTGACAAGCCAACCCTTTGTGTGTTTAAGTGCCTGCTTTCTCTGTAGAACTGGAAGAGCAACTGAGATGCTGAAAGAACAAGACCCTGAATGGATTCCTTCCCTCTCCCTCTCTCTCTCTCCATGCAACTTGCAAGTTGAACCCTATATACTGATTTTTGACTATTCATTTGCAGGCAGGGATTTTAAAAAGAACTCAACCCAGTGCAGTTGTGTCCAGAAGAACTGATAAATCATCTGTTAACAGTTTTAAACCATCTTGAGTGAAAGCAGAAGGACACAAATTTAGCCCAAAGCCAACCGAGTCACTAACCTTCAAGAGTCGTATACCCCATTAATCTTACTGGCTCTAATTTGCTTACTCTAATCACGCCACCCCGTAATCTGTTTGCACGTATGTGAACTTTGAGTGCGTGCATGATTGTGTGTGAGAGTGTGTGAGTGTTTGTGTGCATCTGGAAGCCAGAGCATTTTTTTTTGTTATTTTACTCAGAGCGGGATAAATATAATAAAAGACTATCCTCTTTTTTACTTTTTAAGGGTCAAGAAAACCTGTCTAATCGTGTCTTTTATGGTCATAGCACATAAACAGTTAAACACTCACGGAACTGGGAAGTATATCCATTTAAAGAAAAACTATTGTGGTCAAACAAGGAGAGGGAAACAAGGGGAGCGATTTGACCTCTCCTCACTTGATCATAACAGAAATCTGGGAGGTGATCCCAAATTAGACAATTGGAAGCAGGAAACCAAAGTGATCTGCAGAAGTACATTAAAACTTGCATAAAGATTTTTTTGTTGTCTGCAGTGCCAGAGGGCTTAAAATGTCCACATTCAAGGTCAGTATCTTCCTATAACAGAGTGAAGTAACTTGGGACAGTTTAAAAGCCCTATCCATTGAAGAGTTAAGGAGTGTAGCTAGGCATTAAAGAGATACATATCTGAATAAAGCCAGGAAACCCAAAGTCTTAAAATTTGTGGACAATGATTTTTCAATTAAATAAAAACAAAAAACTGCGGATGCTGGAAATCCAAAACAAAAACAGAAATACCTGGAAAAACTCAGCAGGTCTGGCAGCATTGGCAGAGAAGAACAAAATTGACATTTTGAGTCCTCATGACCCTTCAACAGAACTAAGTAGAAATAGGAAAGGAGTGAAATATAAGCTGATTTTTCAACTAAACTTGAAGGACAGGAGATAGGCATAGAAAGTGAAAAGGACAAGCTAGCATTAGCAAAAATATAGCTGTAACAGTGGAGACTTGAGCTAGAATTCCAAGCAAAAGAAAAGGAAAGGGAGAGACAAGAATGGAAGGAGGAGAGGGAATTCCAGGAAAGGGAGAAAGACTGAGCTTTCCAGAGAGAAAAATAGGAAAGGGAATTAAGGCAGCTCAAACTGAGTAGGAAATGCCCACTGCACCCACTAGTGGGGTAGCTGCCCCTAGACTTGGACTGAGTGTTGATCTCATAAATTACTCACAACTGACACAACAGTTCAATGAAAGGGATGTGGGAGCAATTTTTTGTCTCATTTGAAAAGCTTGTAAAGCAGCTGAAGTCGGCAGCAGGAGTTTTGACCCTTCTACTGCAAAACAGATAACAGGACAAGCCCATAAGGTTCATTTCCTATTGTCTGATGAGAGTTCATCAAACTATTAGATGACCAAAAATGCTATGCTGAGTGCTTTTGAGCTGGTACTGGAGGCGTATCCTCAAAAATTCGGAAACCCTCTGAAATGGCCCAAAAATACTTACATCAAGTTCAAGATGCTTCAGCAAATTGGTTTTGACTGATGAGTACAAGAGTTCAAGATAGATCCCATCTATGAGAACATCAGGAAGGTGATTCTCCTGGAGGAGATCTAAAACTCGCTTCCATTCTCTATAAAGACCCATGTGGAAGAACAAAAAAATATCAAAAGTAACTCTGGCCAATGATTACAAGTTCATCAACAATCCCATGTCCTAAGGTAAATCCTTTCCTAGTCACCCTCAAAAACCCGAAAAGGTGGAAACCCTTCCGATTTGTGAAACTCACTGGTTGTCTCTTGGTGCCTTGATGGTCACATTGATGATGCCCTGCACCTGGGGGAATCCAGAGATGGAGACAAAACCCACTGCCTTTGTGCCTGAGGCCACATCTGTCTGGAATTGAATGTGCTGTCCAACTCTTGCAAAAAGGGCATCAGTGAAGTATGAGATGCAATAGTGTGCAGTCATTTGTGAGATGCCATACAGGTCTGTAGCTGATCCTTGGAAGGGGCCAGAGGCAAAGAAGTTCAATGCCAGAGGGACTTTAGTTGCTACTGGCAGGGCATGGAAAGCAGTGCTGCAAGGTCCTCCGTGATGAGGGCACAAATCTCAGTGACCATCTGCCTAGGTAAGCGCAGTCTCTTTCATTGTCACCTGCAGGTGGCTCCAAGACAGAGCCATTCGATCCTATGCTGAGGGTATGGCCTCTGTTGCCTTTCTGCCTCTCGTCCCTCTCTGTTGCCCTCCTTGTACCCGAGGCTCTGCCTCTCTTGCTGAGCATGTTGCTCCTCATCGCCACTAGATCCAAAATCTGAGAGTTGCTCTCCCATTGCCAGCTGTTTTCACTTTTGTGCTCTGATGAACTCCCTATCATGTCTGGAAGCCTTTCTCCTTCTCTTATGACCCCATGATGCCAGGAGGGAGATGACTCCCTCCAATGTCTGTGTACATAGAGACCATTCTCCCTGCAACCTATGCACAATTCATGGCAGCTGTGTGCCAATGCCTGAGTGTTCCTCTCAGCCATACTCCCTTTATGGACCCAACTAGGATGATAATGTTGCCATGATTGACTCCCTGCTTTTTTGCCACCTCCATGCACCTGGTCTTCGCCGGCCCAGTATATAACTTGTGCACTCCCACTAACTTCTGTCACAGTATAAAATGGTTTCTCTTCATCAACTTGGTAAACTATCCAGTGCTGGTTTTGAAACCTGTAATAGCTAATTTTCTTGCTTATTTCAGGGCAAAGATTTGGATATATCTCGGAGAAACTGAGAGTTTAGCATTTTGCAACTTCATTCTCTAACAGCCGTCACATGCTAGGCTTTCCTCTGTTTGCATATTTATTCTTAGGCATCTGCCTAAACTGTGCACGGAGCTTCTGCCAATCTCTCAACATTCTTCTCTGATATCTTGAATCCTCGAGCTGCTGCACAATTACTTGTCTACTCTGTAATCTCAGTCAGTTGAAGCTTGAATTGGGCTGTGTATCTGCCATTCCTTCTTGATACCACAGAGGATGTGATTGGAGGGAACGCAGCACGCATCAGTGAGATAGTAGTCTTGAAATGCATGAGAAGCTGTTGTATGATTCCATCAGTGAGTAGCTTTGCAACAGAGCAAGTTTGGCTTCAGTGGCAAGCATGTGGTAAATACAAAAAGCGGAATCATCCCAAATTTGAATAAAATGTGTTAGCGGGCAGGAAAAGGAGCATTTTACCCACCAGCCGCAATGGCAGGTTTTCACGCTGTATCATCTCATTCCCAGAGTCTCATTAATAATGCATTCATGGGAAACATACCAGATCACTGTCAGGCAGCCTCGGATTTGGCCAACATGCCATAGCCTCAATGCTTTCTCGCTCGGGGTACCATATTTAAAGTGTACCAGAGCGCATGCCAACTTTATGTCCGCAGATGGCCCTGAAAGCAAACAAGATGGCAGCCCTCAAATTTAATGATACCTCCCTGGGGCACCTGCTGGGTGCAGTGGAAGGCCAACGTGGTGTCCTCTACCCTGCCGGAGGTCCACCAGAGTCACCAATCCGGCCTGGGAGGCAGTGGCAGTGGCGGTCAGCACCACCGGAGCACAGAGGGGGTCAGCTATCCAGTGTAGGAAGAGGATGAATGTTCTCATCTGTTCCACCAGGGTAAGTCATCCACCTCATCACTCTCAACTCGCACACTCACAAACCCACTACATATCCACAGGGATCTCACACATCAATGGACAACACACATACCCTCACATCTCCATCAGGTTCATATCCTCTGGAGCTCATGTCCTCATCCCGTCTATGGCTCCGCTCGCCACATAAACATTCCACGCAGTGCCATGTGTCCTCCTCACACTCTCTCCATCTGTTTCCATGCAGGAGAAGCTGGATCACATCAGCAGGGAAAGGTCTCAGACTGGGGGTGGAGTGGCCCACATTAGACCCCTCACTCACTTTGAGGAGTGTGCCATCACACTGACTGGTGAGGACATGGACAGTGCCTGCGGTGATGGTGAGGTCGATAGCAAACACCCACGTGAGAATCCTGCACCACATCATCCCTCCCTCAATATAGTTGTGAATGTTCTGTCTCCTGCTTTTGACTCTGCTGCCATGCACTACTTATCTCTACTTTGGTTCACAGGGAGCTCTGCCAAGCGACTGACACCCTCAGCCAGCCAGTCCCTCAGCTCCATCCACGTCCTCACCTCCAGCCAAGAGGACACCCCCTCCATTGAAGAGCTGAAAATAAGCAGCCTGGAAGACCCGTCACAGCATTTACCCACACCCTCCACCAGCACAAAGACACACACCTTGGTTGGACATAGATCTAGAGCAGGCTCGGCTTCACAATCTGGTGGGCACCACATGGACCCGTGTCCACAGCGGAAGGAGGCAGGTTAGGCCGAGCTCCCGGCACCTGGAGGACTGCTGGGGAAGAGGCAACTGTGAGGCCTGAGTCAGATGAAAAGCCTCTGAAATCATCCTTCCTACTCATCGTGGAGGGTCAGCAGAAGGCGGGGGAACATCACGCAGAGGTGTTGGAAATCCTCAACAGAGTGGCATATGAGTCGGTGGAGTATGTCCACCTGGACTTTGATGAAGCGGTACCCACATATGCTCAGATGGAGGTCTCCATGGGAAGGATGGCGAATGCCATGGAGACCCTGGTCCAGCAGAACACAGAGGTGTGTACAGACCTGCCCTCCACTGTGGTAACCATGGGTGAGTTCCTGCAGTGGCAACATGAGAGGGAAGTGGGGCACCTTGATGTCCCTCCAGGTGCTCCTTTCTCTCATGGAGTCAGGCTGGGGCCCTTGGGTTTTAAGAAATTCTGATCACAAGCGGTTGCACAGATGAAGACATTTTTATCACTTTATAATCTGAAAATATATTCACTTTCACTGAATAATGTGTAACGTTGTCCTTCAGCTTCATTTACCACCTTTGTAAGTGCTCCCACTGCATCATCACACCCCCACTCCACCAAACTGGCAGTTCAACTGCACGTAGCCGGACTACGAGTGAATCTGGAAGAAGAAGTGTATGCGTGGCAGGGCATTTTTGGAGCCTCATGCAAGTACTCTTCCATGCTGAACCTTCATCCATGACATTCATCTTGTTGTCCCAAGCATTTTCAATGCTGCCTGCTGGGGTTCTCGTTTGGTAGTCCATCTGAGCTGACCTGCATCTCCACTCACTCACTAATTGCATTAATTTGCAGTGCCTGTGCCCATCCAACACAAGGCTCCAACCACTTTTGATTTCGACAGCCATGGTAGTCATTAACTTTCTCATCAACTCCCCTATCCTTTCCTCTCTGCCAGTCATCCATTGTCAGGAAGATATAATCATTTTCATAATGTTATCGAAATTTATTGTAGAGTAATAGGGGGTGTCTGTGTCTATGGGTATGTCTCTGTATGTGAGGGACTTAACTGAATTAAAGGCAACTGGTCCGAAGGCTTTGATGTATCAGAAGATTAGCTAGGTTTGAAATGTTAAATAGTAAACATAGAGGAACTGTTAGGATATGAAGTATGAAGGGAACATTTGTAATTTTAAATAAACCAGACTAGCATGAATTCAAAAGAAGGGCTGAAATGCGTCATCTAGCCAGGTGAAGTTCAGAAATAATGTCTTTATTTTTCCCAATGATTACTGGTAAAATTGGTATTATGATAGATTTTTATTATTAGAGAGGTAAAATCCAAAGACATTGTGAAACAATGCGAATTTGCATTCAAGGGGAAAATATGTATAAGGGAAGAAGGCTGTGTTTAAGGGCAGGAATTCTAAGATCTAACACAAGTGTGAAAAGCCTCCAGCATCTAAGCCTCAAGCTGCTGTCTACAAGGAACTGAAGCTGAGAAAAACTCACTTTGAATTCGACAGTACAGGTATTGTGTGTTACTCTGTCTGGGTCTTTTAAAATCTATGGGCAGAATTTTCCTGTTGGCGTGTGGGGGCGGACCCCACACACACGTGTGTAAAATGATGCGCGGTGATGTCGGTTGAGCATCTCAACATCACTGCGCGCCGTTGCGATATTTCGTTGGGCGGGCGCGTGAAGCTCTTCAATATGCGCCTGCCATTAATGGCCCACTTAAGGCTCTTGAGACACCAATTGACCGCAATTTTTTGGTGCCTGTGCAATCTTTGGGTCAGTGCACAGGCACAACGGGCAGGCGGGTAGGACACATTTGTATTAACCTCATCCACGGGCAGGATAAGAGGGCCCAGTGGGGTCGTGAGTGTGCTCTGTCAAATATTGATATTTCAAAGTTACTGATACTTGCCTGTGTGATCTGCAATACTTCAAAACGCATACCAGCTGCTTGGTCTGGACTCACAACCTTCAGGTCAGTGCTCTGCAGTGAAGAATCCTTTTTGGGCCTGCATGTTTCAGGAAGCCTTTCCTTAGCCTGGGAATGGGAGCTGAACTCTCCACTGGAGGCACCTCCTCTGAGGAGGAAGGGAGGGCTAGAAGGGGGAGGAGGCCAGGAGTGCACATACAGCCTGCAGGGGAGCCACATCTGGGAGGTCAGGCACAGGCACAAGGGGTGCAGGGCTACATGTAGTCCAAGGTGGAAGGGGCAGCAGAAGATGCCACTATCCTGCTGCCAGGGTATACAGACGGAGAAGCAGCTACCTCAATATGTCTGTGGTGCAGTGCTGAGGGAGGATCTGTCTCTCAAGGGAGACAGTCAATTATATCTGTCAGATGATTGGCCCTGAGATCTCCACTAACTGTGTGGGTGGACACCCCATGCCATGGCTCTGAAGGTCACCGCTGCCCTCAAATTCTATGCCTCTGGCTCCTTCCAGGGGTCGGTGGGTGATCTTTGCGGTGTCTCCCAGTCAGCTGTCCACACTTGTGTCAAGCAGGTTATAGACGCTCTGTTCAGATGTGCATTGACCTTCATCCACTGCCGTTGGGACCAGGCAAGCCAGGCCAGAGGCTTTGCGGCCATTGCTGGGTTCCCCCGCATCCAGGGTGCAATAGACTGTACACATGTGGCCATCAAGGCGCCAACCGATGAGCCCGGTGCCTTTGTCAACAGGAAGGGCTTCCACTCCGTGAATGTGCAGATAGTGTGTGATCACAGGATGCTGATTTTTCAAGGCTGTGCAAGGTACCCAGGCAGCCCCCATTACCCCTATATCCTCAGACACTCTCAGATGCCGGGGCTCTTCAGTGCTCTAGCCCAGCTGGATGGCTAGCTACTGGGTGACAAGGGCTATCCCCTCAGAAGGTGGCTCATGATGCCTCTCTGCCATCCAAGAACAGAAGCTGAGCAGTGGTACAATAGGAGCCACACCTCCACAAAGGCCATGGTGGAGATAGCCATTGGTCTTCTCAAGATGCGCTTCCGATGCCTGGACCGCTCAGGGGGTGCACTTCAGTACCCCCCAGATCGCGTGTCAGTGATAGTGTTTGCATGCTGCACTCCCCACAATCTTGCACTGGAAAGGGGGGATGCTGTGGATGATGAAGACGTAGATGCATTGGCTGCAGCTGCACATGATGAGTCCAGCAATGAATCTGAGGATGAACGTGCACAGGGAAATGCTGAGAGGGTAGACGCTGACCTGGGCATACTCCAGGGAGGTAGGGACACCCGGGATGCTTTAATCCAATGAACCTTCAGCTAGCACACTAGAACAAGCCTGGGCTGCAGGCTCCATGTGCAATACCTAAGTGCAAAATCTGCCTGGATAGGAACTTTAACTAAGGTCCTTGTTAACAAAGTTGAATGTCCCACAAAGCAGACATTACATTATTGGAAACCACCCACCTGCAGAACAGAAGAGGCAACCTCAGCCATAGTGACATATCTGAATTTAATATTGCAACCAAAGAAACAAAAAGAAAAAGGTGTTAAAAATCACACCAACTCATAAAGAACTCATTGCAGGCCAACACAAAAAAGCCAGTGATAAATCCGTGATGTGCCTTATGTTTACGTTTTGGGTGCTACGTCTTGGTGCTGACCCCTCTCTGGGAGTGGCATCTGAGACAGCCTGCCGACTCTGCTGTCCTGTTGGCCTTGATGACAGTCGTCCTCTGGCCCGTGGAGCCTGTGCTGACCCCGCCTGGGAGGGAGCTGCCAGTTCCGCAGCTGGCATCTCCCCTGTTTTCGCAGCCTCACTGGATGGTCATTGGCAGAGGAGTGGGGGGAGCTGCTGTCCTCATCTGGAGCACCCTGAGAGGAGTCTGCAGAGATGTCAGGCAGCTGCTGCGCCGATGTGAGGTCGCCTCAGATCTTCCTGCTCACTGTGGATGGATGGGCACCGAACTGGGAAACTTGGTGCCCAGACCATCTCCCACACTGATACTGACCAGGTAGGGTCAATGCCGATGTGAGGGCTTGCCGGTCCGAGTGCATCCACAGGAAGCCCTGATGGGTCTTCTGCGAAAGAGTCACCACTCTCTCCATGGAGGGCACATGGCGCTCAGACATGAGGTTCATTGCTTCGGCGATTGTCCGCGTAGACTCCTCCACCATGGTCACCAAGCCAAGCATAGCCTCATGCATCTCCACCAGACGCTCCCGCACACCCAGATGCATTTCCTGCAGCTGCTGCTTCGTGGATGACTCCAGAGCCACATCATCATACATCGACGGAGCATGTGCCTGGTCCCCTGCAGTCCTCTGACTGCTGGCGCCATGGCCACTCTCTGCCACTGCCAGCTCCTACAGCCATTATGCAGTGCCCTCACCACTGTGCCCAGGGGCACTAGCCAATGTTCTAATTCTCACTGAGGTGCTAGTATCTGCGCTCATGCCTGCCTGGCAGAGATGGTATGATGCTGGTGAGACTCCAGGGCCCTCAGGTATGAGAGGGGGCCTCTGCTGCTCCTCCTCCCAGCTCTGTTCCGCTGATACTGAAAGGAAGAATGAGGACATTGGATCAGTTAACATGGAGACAATGACAATGTGCATCCCTGTCCCCCGGATCATTATGCGCTCATCCTTCCATAAGCAATGGTCAAGCCATGTTGCAAACTTCAATCACTGAACATTCAGCACTGCCATGGCTGCTGGGAAAACAATGGTGACCTCACTGCTGGGCAAACATACCTGCCCGTGGCACCCCAGCCTCACCGACACCAGTGGACCTGGCGCATGGAGCCTCTCCAACTCTAGGGCCTCCTGCTCGAAGTGGCTGAGAATTGCTAACTGTGCCGGCTGCTGCCAGCCCTCACCCGCTCGGTGGCATTATGTGCATTCTTCTCCTGAAAAAGAGAGAGCATTGATTCCTGCTAATTGTACTGGACTCCCACGCCAACCAGAGTGGGATATTGCAGGGTTCCAGTGCCTCCTCACCCCACTGCTGTTGAACACTCACACAAAAATGCTAGGTCTGTCACCACCACCTCCTTGGCCACATGGAGCCTACAACACATTTGGCACCACATGGTTAACCCTTCCATAGCAAGGAGGTGCAAGCATGTGGAGCACAGAGGGCTGCAGATCGATCGGTGCCACATCACCTTGAAGCTCCCCTCCCAGCATGTCATCACCCTGACTTGGACATGCCCTGGAGTACCAGCACTGTGCCGAGGTGCAGCTCCTCCAGGTTGCCTCTAAAACAGTCATATGGGTCTCAGTGTACCACATGCTGCGGGGGCAGAACCCATCTCTTCACCATCCTCTCAGGGTGACCTTGGCATGGGCAATATCTGCTGGCCCACCCAGCGAAGGACACATGCCATCAACGATTCAATGCACTCACTACACTCAGACTTGGGGGGTGTGGGGGGGCACCATGTGGGAAAGCCTACCTGCTGGGTTAAGTGACCAATGCCAATATTGTCCTTACCCTTCCTGAGTGCAACAGGTCGTTGAGGCACTTGCAACACTGCACCAAGGAGTGGCACACCACATCGCAGGAACTCACCACCTCTGCCACCTCCTCCCAGGCACGTTTGGTCATGTGGGAGGACCTCCTGCTCCTGTCCTGGAGTATGAGGACCTCCCGCCATGCTGCTACCTCCTTGAGGAGGGCAGCAAGGCAATCATTGGAAAAACGAGGGGCACAGTGCCCCTCCTGCCCTACCCTCCTGCCTGGCCTGCTCACCAGCAGCGTTCTGGGAAGCTCTTCCACTGGCCATGATTCGCAGCCTTTGAAAGGCTGCAGTAACTTTTTAACATGGGCTGCCAGGTCACCATTGGACCCGGTGGTCATTGCAGACCCGCCATCGCCTGCCCACTCCCGCTGTCCTCGGGAGCAGCGCTTCATGCTGGGCAGGCCTTAATTGGCCCCCCTACATAAAATGGTGGTGTGGACCTGATCGCGGGTGGCAATTGGGCCCTTGCCCGCTCCGGTTCTGGCTCTGGCTCCGGCTCTGGCTCTGGCTCCGGCTCTGGCTCTGCATCCCCTCGCCAGCCAGAAAATTCAGCCCTATGCGTTTTACTGTTGCCTTAATGAAAGTGTAACTGGGAGTTAGGTTAACTAGGGAAATTAGAAGCTATCATAGTAGTCATTTATAGATTGATGTATGTGCTTAAAATCATTACTTCTATAAATCAAGGTGTAATTTAGTTTTGTAAGAAACCTATAAAACTCGGTGGTCTTATTACTATTGAATTCAAGGCACGCATCTCAAAACAGCTGTGGCTGTTGTTTCAAGTTTTCCTTTGGGATTTGAGCAGCTCAGCATTTACCATCAGCTGAGCCATAAAACGCATGTCCTTTATTCCATTGTTGTTGACCACCCCGGCATCATCCTCCACCTCCCCAACATCCCCTACCATCCCGAACCCTTTTCTTTCTAGGATGTCGAGTTGAATGTGCACGTTCCCTACCTTCCTGAGAATCTCAGCCCCATTTACATTCACCTTCCTGACCTCCTCCGTCCCACCCCCAAGGTCCGTGTCTGCCTCCGAAGCCCCACCAACCACCCTTTCCATCCTTTCTACTGCGATCAATGCACCTTCACCCTCTCATCCTTCTGGCTCACTCTGCCCCCACTCATACTCAACATTCCCTCCTATCACATCCACCCTCAGATGGCTCTCCAGCAGGCAGTCATTGACTCTACAGACTCCTCCCTTACACATTCATCTGGACATTCCCCCAACGCCTTAATCCCTCCTTCACACTTACTCCCTCCTCCAGCATTACTCCTTCCTCTACCCATACTCGTCCCACCCTCGAAACTCCTTCCTCCCCGGACACCTTCCTCCCTCCCCCTGACTCTTTCTCCCTCCAAACTCCTTCCCCGCTAAACTCCTTCCCTTACACCTTCACCCCCCTTACACCTACCTCCCCACTTGCCACATTCTCCCCTGTTACTCTCCTGTACTCCCTTATACCCCTTCCCAACCTCACCCCTCCGACACTTTCATCCTCCACCTCCTGACCTCATTCCCTGGTACACCTTCCTCTCCATGTCAAACCTAAACCTTCCTTTCCCATCCCTACGTACATCTTCCTGTCGCACTGACAGCTGGACCTTTCCTCTACCCACTCTCGCTAATCATCTGTAGCAGCCCATGACCAAGACCATGATGTTCTTAAGCAGACCCCAGACATTAATGGAGACCTCCCAACTTCTGTGAACTGCTTCGCAGCCGAGCCATGCCCATCAGAATCCACCCGGCGTGCGATGCACGTGTTCCTCAATTTCCGGTAGCTGTAGGGCTCCAGCAACTTCTGCTCCTCGGATGTCTGCAATCTGAACAAGGCCCTAACGGTAAGTCCGACTTCTGCATGTCACATGCGTCCAGACATGTTCTGGGCCGGCATGTTTTTCCACCGGCGTAACAATATATCTGGCATGGGGGGATGATTCCAGTCAAGCCTTACTTTGCAGCCCATTGGGTTACAAAGTGGGTTTACATTGGCCTCCAGCGGGATTGGCGTTCCATCATGGTGGACACCATTGGATGGTTCTGCTGTGCTTTCATGCCGGTGTGAAACCGACTTTTGGCCTCCTCGCCACATTTCTCCCCCTGGCCCTTCATGACACCCGACACCAATGGGGCCAGAAAATTCTGGCCAAAGAGTTTGGACTTCTTGACCAGAAGTCAGGGGTCAACTTATATTTGAGATATATGAAAGATGAATGATTTCTGGCCAAAAGTCAGGGGTCAACCTTTACACGAGTCTGACATTACTCGAGTATAAGCAGTATTTGTTATGAAAAAATGCTCCCTGATTTTACTCCTAAATGGCTTTGTTCTAATTCTATGATTATGAATTTTGTTCTGGCTTGCTGCGCCAGGGGAAATTGTTTCTTTGTATCTAACCTAGTCAAATCTCTTTATCATGTTAAACATTTTGATTGAGGTAACAGTTCAACCTTTTAAACTCAAGACATTGCAAGACATGTTTACTCAAACTGTTCTTCCAATTTACCATTTTAAACGTCTAACAATTTGTGAGCTAGAACAGCTGTGTGACATTGTTTGCCTCACGAGGGACTCCAATCTTCGCATTTGAGGATCAAGCCGTTGAATTCCCTCACAGCCATTCCAACTCAGACTTCCTTAATGACTGCACACATCTCAAGGTTTCAATCTCATCTCCCAAGACTCTGTTCCTCTGGATTTCCAAGTCTGCACTCCAGCCTCTACTTACTGGCACAAATAGAGCTCTTTAAGGGCCTTCTAGCTTCAATGGGCTGGCACTGCCCACGGATTTCACCAAGCTCCAATCTCTGCCGGTAATCCAAGCTATAAATGGCTCCAGGGGCTTCTTCTGAGCACTAATCCTTTCTAGCACAGAGCAAGTGACCTTCTGCCACCTTCACAGTTCCCCAGGACTTATCCTGAGCCCAAACTGAACAGAGATATCAAACGGCTCTTGGGATTTCTCCTGAGCTTCAAAGACATGGAGCCAGCTAACAGGAACACTTTTGCTGCCTGGAGCATAATAGCAGCTGTATCTCTTTGATGTGGCCTTTTCCCCTGCGGAAAACGTACTCCCCCAGCAAACACAAAGATAAATTGAAACCCTAGAACTTTCTTAAGCTCCTAGATGTAGCCTTCAAGCGCTCACTGAATGCTTTTAAATTAATTGTAGCTTTCACTTACAAAACAAAACAGCCTTCTGGGCTGCATTTCTTTGCAAACAGTGTACACACCTTGGCTAGAATTTTCCAGACCACCCCCCACCCCCTGCAATGTGGCCAGTGAACCACTGAAGTCTCTGTTCACACCGGCGGGACTGGAAGATCCCGTTGGTATGAGGGGCTGGAAAATTCCAGCCCTCATCTCCAATTCTCCAGTTAAGTAAGCTCACCTGCTATTCTATGATCTTACCTTTCTAGCTGTTAACCCCTTAGGTCAACATGGCCCCACTTTTTAAGTATAATGGTCTGCAAGCTGCTTTAGTTGCGTGTATCCCATTTCCTACAGTTTAACTTTAATCTTGCCAGAACTAAAAAAAACACTCCAAAATATTACTATGAGCCATGAATTAGGCACTTATAACATTTAAACAGAATAATTTACTAGTAGACATGAATTATGATTTGACAATTGAATTCTGGGCGAAAGAGAAGTAGAAGCACAAAATTATATTGAAGATCCATTTTAAACCATGGTTATTTGATTTTTTTTATTATTCGTTCATGGGATGTGGGCTTCACTGGCTGGGCCAGCATTTATTGCCTATCCCTAATTGCCCTTGAGAAGGTGGTGGTGAGCTGCCTTCTTGAACCGCTATAGTCCATGTGGCGTAGCACACCCACAGTGCTGTTAGGAAGGGAGCTCCAGGATTTTGACCCAGTGACAGTGAAGGAACGGCGATATATTTCCAAGTCAGGATGATGAGTAACTTGAGGGAAACTTCCAATTGATGGTGTTCCCATCTATCTGCTGCCCTTGTCCTTCTGGATGGTAGTGGTTGTGCGTTTGGAAGGTGCTTTTGAAGAAGCCTCGGTGAATCCCTGCAGTGCACCTTGTAGATGGTACAGGCTGCTGCTGCTGTGTGTCGGTAGTGCAGGAGTGAATGTTTGTGGATGTGGTGCCAATCAAGCAGGCTGCTTTGTCCTCAATGGTGCCAAGTTTCTTGAGTGCTGTAGGAGCTGCACTCATCCAGGAAAGTGGGGAGGATTCCATTACACTCCTGACTTGCACCTTGTGGATGGTGGACAGGCTTTGGGGAGTCAGGAAGTGGGTTATTTGTTGCACGATTCCTAGCCTCTGATGTGCTCTTGTAGCCACAGTATTTATATGGCTGGTCCAGTTCAGTTTCTGGTCAATGGTAACCCCCAGGATGTTAATAGTGGGGAATTCAGTGATGGTAATGCAATTGAACATCAAGTGGCAATAGTTGGATTCTCTCTTGTTGGAGATGGTCATTGTCTGACGCTTGTGTGGTGCAAATGTTACTTGCCACTTGTCAGCCCAAGCCTAGATATTGTCCAGGTCTTGCTGCATTTGGACATAGGCTGCTTCAGTATCTGAGGAGTCACGAATGGTGCCGAACATCTTGCAATCATCAGCGAACATCCCCACTTCTGACCTTATGAGGGAAGGAAGGTCACAGAAGAAGCAGCTGAAGATGGTTGGGCCTAGGACAGTACCCTGAAGAACTCCAACGGTGATGTCATGGAGCTGAGATGACTGACCTCCAACAACCGTAACCATCTTCCTTTGTGCTAAGTACGACTCCAACCAACGGAGACATTTCCCTCTGATTGCCATTGACTCCAGTTTTGCTAGGGCTCCTTGATGCCACACTCTGTCAAATGCGGCCTTAATGTCAGGGGCAGTCACTCTCACCTCACCTTGGGAGTTCAGCTCTTTTGTCCATATTTGAGCCAGGGTTGTAAAGAGGTCAGGAGCTGAGTGGCCCTGGTGGAAACCAAACTTGGCGTCAGTGAGCAGGTTATTGCTAAGCAAGTGCCGTTTGATAGCCCTGTTGGTGACACTTTCCATTACTTTATTGATGATAGAGAGTAAACTGATGGGGCAGTAATTGACCAGGTTGGATTTGTCCTGCTTTAAAAAGATAACCTTTCCTTGGGTCCATTAAAATACAGAGTGATTGTTGTTTCCTACATCATAGTCACTATTTTGCTATTATGAAATTATTTATTGGAAATAATATAGATAAATATTACTTTATATTGCAAACTTAAGAAGCTCTGTGAAGAACACGAATAAAACTTGGCACTGTCTATATATTTTGGGTTTGTCTCACTTCAGGATTAAACATTTTAACATTTTGTATGTCTTAAATCGCTCCAAAGCAATCTCAAAAATTAAGTTCTTTGAACAATACATGGGAAAATACCTGTTCATCAATTAACAAATGACTACTGAACTATGATTCTCAGAAATTGCATGTGTCAAAGCTGTATGTTTCTTCAATGATTTTATTCATAGGTTGTTAATTAAGTCAAGAAACAATTCTCTTGTTATTCATTAAAGAGAATTTTAGGCCTCAAGTGAGTCCAAAGGCAGTAACAAGTTGACCACAATAAAATTACATCAGCATGCTGGTGCTTTCAGTATTTGGTAAGATTCATTGTTGGATTCTGCTTGATAGGGATTTTAGTACTGTTTATGAATGAACGCACCTTTAAGAAAGTTTATTTGAAATTCATCGTTTGACATGCTAAGTATGGTGGCAGGCGGATAAAATGGATTCCAACCCGCCGACAAAAATGGCGGGTTTTCATGCCATATCATCCCAAGCCCACCTCATTATTTATTCACTTGCGTGAAACATGCGTTTCCAAGGCGGGCGGGCTCTCATTCGCCTGCCCGCTGTTGCATCATGCCAGCTGTTATTTTTAAAAGGCAGCTGCCAACAAAGCGCTCATCACTATCAGCTCACCACCACTGCCTGGGAAACATGGCCAGCAAAGGAAAAAGGACTGCAGATCCCCCGCCTCATCCACAGGTTCTTCGAGCAACTGTTGGATGCTGTGAGGCCCGCCAGGATGTGCTCTACCCCCACTCTGGCCGCAGGATGGGCAGCAATGTCATCAACCTGGTTTGGGAGGTGGTGGCAGCGGCGGTCAGTGCAAGTGCTCTGCAGGGGTGGACAGCCATCCAGTGCCGCAAAAGGATGAATGATCTCCTCCGTTCCACCAGGCTAAGTCACCCTTTTCATCACTCCCAACTCACACACTCACAAACCCTTCACACATCACAGGGCCCTCACTCACTGCCAGTGCAAAGGACATCACCATTCACTCTTTCACACACACAGTTATTGTCCTCATCCCGTCCATGCGTCCATGGGACCACTCACCACCCTAACAGAACAGGCATACTTATCATCTGGTCCGGCAGGCATCCTGATACACTCTCCCATCTCTATCCATGCAGAATAAACTGTCTCACATCAGGAAGGAAAGGTTGCAGACAGGTGGAGGGATGCTGGAAATCAAAGTTCTGACAGAATTTGAAAACTGAGCCATCCAGCTGGCCAGCGATGACCGGGACCAGTCCTGTGCTGATGGAGGCATCAGCAATGATCTACCAAGTGATCCAGCAGTGTAATATTCATCAGACAACCATGCTGTGAGTGATGTGTCCTCTTTCACAGGCCACTGCCATGCACTAATTATCTCCCCTTGCTTTCGCAGGCACATCTGCCAAACAGCCGACAGAGTCCAAGACCCAGGGCTTCTAATCAAGCTCCGAAAAAACCTCTGAAGAGGAATCTGGAGGCATCCTCCCTGAAGTCCCATCACAGCGCTCACCCACACCCTCCACCAGCGCAGAGACACACACCTTGGTGGGACCTGGCTTTACAGTAGCCTCGGAATCACAATCTGGTGAGCATATTGCAACTTCTGATCCGCAGTAGATGGTGGCAGGGACTTCCCAGGTCCTTGGCACTCAGAGGACTGCTGGAGGCCAGAACATTGCTGAGTCTGAGTCAGATGATGAGTCTCTGGACTTGGTCATGTCACTGATGCTGGAGCTGCAAAGGTAAATGAGGGAACATCAGGAAGGGATGTCCACTGCAATCCTCAGATTGCAAGGCACGATTGGAGGAGTCTGTCCATCTTCAGGCTGAGATAATAGCGCCGGCATTGCAATGCACTGAAGTTAACACTGGCAGGATGGTGTCTGCCGTGGAGACTTTGGTCCAAGATATTGCTCCTGCACTGCTGTGCGGCCTGAACTCCATTGCTGATGCCATAGTTGGCCTCCAACAGTGTGTACACAAGAGGAGTGCTAGGCAGCTTGATCTCACTCCAGCTACTTCTTCCGTTCATGGAGTCAGTCAGGGGTACCCATAGGGAGGAGGATCAGCAGATGCACATTCTGAGGCCATCCACCCAGATGACTCTGGGAGTGACCAGCCCATCCAAATCCCCTCTTCCTGTGTGCTCTCAGCACCTTTAAGGTGGGGCTGGCCCCCATCACACCAGCATCTGCGACCAGTGATGCTGTGCACCAACTCCTGAAGGGCTGAGGTGCAGAAGGCAGACACAGCATCAGATGCATTTAAAGTTTCATGGCTTCATCTCTGAGATGGCCCTGATCATAGGGCGCAATCGAGCTGCTCTCGGCCAGACAGTAGTCAGGCATTCTCAGAGGCTATGTGAAGATCTATGGAGTGTCCTCACTGCATGTGGTCATCCTCCTGAGATTGAGTGACTATTAGGGCCTTCACTGCATCTCCATGACAGGGACATTCTCTCAGAGGATATTGCTGCTGCCATAAACCAGACTCGAGTGAAACGTTCACAACTGTGATGTGAGGATCTATGGGGTCACCTCACTGCATCTTGTTGTCATACCCCACAAATCTGGCAACTATGCGGGCCTCCCGAGTGTGCCTGCCTCATCTCGCCTTTGTGAGGGCCTCATCCCCACCATCATCTCCACCGAGGACCACCCCCCAACCCTCATCCCCATCGGCGTCCTCCTCATCCGAGGAGACCTCTAGTTCCTCCATCTCCTCCTCAACAAGTTTGTCTCCCTGTTGGATTGCCAGGTTGTAAAGGATGCAGCAGATGACGATGATGCGTGACACCCTCTGCAGACTGTATTGCAGAGCCCCACCAGACCGGGCTAGGCACCAGAACTGCATCTTCAGCAAGCCAATGTTCTGCTCCACCAAGTTTCGAGTTGTTGCATGAGCTTTGTTATACCGTCGCCTTGCTGCAGTCTGAGGCCGCTGCACAGGTGTCAACAGCCACGGCTTCTGCAGGTAGCCCTTGTCCCCAAGAAGCCATCCCTGCATCCTCTGTGGACCCTGGAAAACTGCAGGGATCTGCGAGCAACTGAGGATGTAGGCATCGTGCACACTCCCTGGAAACTGTGTGCATACCTGCAGGATGCGTTTCTGGTGGTCGCATACCAGCTGCACGTCCAGTGAGTGGAAGCCCTTGCGGTTGGTGAAGTCCACTGAGTGTAGCCATGGAGACCTGAGCTTCACATGAGTGCAGTCATTCGCACCCTGCACCTGTAGGAATCCCGAGACCAGGGAGAAACCAATGGCCCTTGCATCCTGGCTGTCCCAGTCCTGGGCAAAATGCACCAAGTTGTGTGCCATAGAGAAGAAGGCATCCGTGACCTCATGGATGCATTTGTGGGTGGCGGATTGTGAAATCCCACAGAGGTCACCTGTGGACCCCTGAAAGGAGCCACCGGCATAGAGATTGAGCACTACAGTCACTGTCACAACCACTGGCAGTGGATGCCCCCCATGTCCCCTTGGCACCAAGTCCTGCAGTAAATGGCAGATGTGAGCCACCAGGTCCCTAGACATGTGCAGCTGTCAGTGACACTGGTTCTCAGTCATACGCAGGAATGGCAGGCAGCGTCTCTAGACCCTGGGTGTCAATAGGCATTGACCAGCCATGGCTTGCTGTTGCTCCTGGGCAGCGTGTACGGGAGTCCCTGCTGCCCCTTCTTCATGAGGTTGCTGCTCCTGCCTTTGCATGACCAGGTGCCTCAGTTGCTCTCTCCTCCATCTTCTACAGTCTCTGTCAGCCATCAGGCATACAGCTAGGTCACCAGAATCCATGATTCTGATGTGGTCCTCCTGCAGCATGAAAGAGAGAGAGATGTGGGTAAAATGGCTGCACTTAGCACCTTTCCTGGCCCTGTGTGACCGCCCCCCCTTTAATGCTTCCCGGAGAGTGCTGGTCACCCCATCAGATGGCCAGAGATAAGTGCACTACATGGCTGCCCTGTCAACCTGCAACATGGGGAACACTGGTCCAAACCAGGTTGCTGAGATTTCAAAGGGCTGTGAGCACCTCCAGCAGTGACTGCTCCATGGCTAGTGCTGGCGAGGAGATTGTACAATGGGTGCAGCCCAACTGCTCCGCGACCCAGTAAAGTGGTGGGGGACTCAAAGCCTGTGCTGGGGGTGAAGCGGGGGGGGGGGGGGAGTGGGGGGAGGTGGATGGGCGGAGGTAGAGGGGCGGAGGTAGAGATGGGGAGGGGCTGGGGGTAAGGTATGGAGTGCTTGGTTGCCCATTGGTGCGACTGCATTGCTTGCATGGTCAGGCAGGCTAGAAGCCTGACCCCAGTCATATCACTGTGGCTGCACATGATCTGTCTTAGTTGTAGAGGCATGGTCAGTTTATACAGGTGTCCCTGATGCGTGGCCATTTCCCTCGCTTACCCTGCTCCCCACCTTGTTGCCTGTACGCGGGATGCAGCATCAGGGCAGCACTTGACCCTACCCGCCCCTCCAGAAATGACAATGGTCTCCTCCGAGGCTGGCCAGCACATGCCCCCGGACACCTCCCCACCTCAGCAGTCGCCTCTGAGGCTGGCCAGCACTTGCCCCTGGACACCACTACCCCCTCAGCAGTTGGCCGAGGCTAGCCAGCGTTTGCCCCTGCACCACTAACCCCCCCCCTCCTGACCCTGGTGCCCCTGAAGCCTGTAAACAACAGGCGAGCTGTGGAGAATGCTGCTCACTCACTTCAGTTCCTCCAAAGTGAAGGCCGCCAAGTGCACGTCACCTGTGTGCTGTTGTGAAACACGTTGGCGGGAAAGCACGGACGATATGGTGGGGTTCCAAGAGCCTGGTGGGATGGTCTTTTAATTATATGGTGATGTATTACAATTAGCTTCCCACTGACTGATGGTGGAAAACGTGACCCGCTGTTGGCGGGCTAAGCGGACGGTTGCGACCTGCCTTCATGCCGTCGTGATGCATGTCGCACCATATTTTCTGTACACACCACCTCTATCATGCCCACCATCAGCGGGCTTGGAAAATTCCGCCCATGGTATCAACACATTCAGAACCAGATGAATCCAATGTTGAAATTTTTCATTGTGTTTTTCTATCTCAAAGGAAGTTTTTTTTTATATAATTTATCAGCAGTTCTCTACTCAATCTGTGCAGTAATTCACTATTTTGTGTATACTGAGGTATGTGCAAAAATGTATTATTGTAATTCATTTTCAGCAGTTAAGTTGTAAATCAAAACATTCAAGATCAAATGTATGGAACTGCAAAGAAGATCATTAAGGACATGTTATCTAATCCTCTGTAGCATTGCTCATCTGTAGTTTGAGTACAGTGTAACGTTTGCCTATTAGCTTAACCCTTTACGGCTCTATGAGGAAGTGCTGTAGATGGGCACAGCCTGAGATCAAAAACTCTTGCTATTGGCATCTTCTTTAAATTGGGTGCTCCTTGGGAAAAGGCAGGAAATTATTGGCTTTTATTATCTCATTATGTACTTTACTTTATAATGTACATAAATAAAGTATGAGATCTGAAACCAGATAGATGTACCACAGCATTTTTTTATATATGTAAATAACTCGCTAGCTGCTTTAATTATAATCTTGAACATGGACTGTTAAATTGAAAATAAATGAATGATTCTGTTTAACAAGTTGGGATTTGAGATACACAGTTTCTGCACAGAAAATCAAATGTGAAAATACATACTGGACCCATTTTTACAGAACACTGAAAATCACAACCATAAAATATTAGTCTGAAGCTATCATTATAGAGTTGGATACTGTACATTCCAAAATACTTGTCATTTTTCCTTGTCAGTTTCATGTTACCCTTCATTCCAATGAATGAATTCCAGCAGATTTTACTGAAACTGAAAGCAGGTATGAAACAAACAAGTTTAAACAAAAAAATCATCAAGACTAAGTTTTTCACTGGCTGGCGAGTGTTCCATCCATCTCAGCATGTGTTTTACCTGAAGGCAATTGCAACATGCATCCCATGTCAATGGTACCAGCCAGAGCACTTTCTGCATGGAAAATAGCCCAATTAAAGAAAACAATATATTGGCTACAACCAGAATAAATAAAATTCTCATTAATCTGGTACCTCTTTCTTGGAATACTGGGCATGTTTGAGAAGGGATGTGGTGATGAAATAGATGGTGAAAAGGGGACACACTAGCTCTGCGAGCATGAAGGCCAAATATATCCAGAAAGAGACATTAACAGTCTAATAACCAAGAAGGAAAATGACAAGAAAATGAACTAACAACTCAGACCCATTTTGAGAGGCTCACACTGCATACATAGCATTAGTGGAAAGGTCTTTTACTCTAAAGTCAGTAGAAAAGATACCTTATGATTTACAGATAAATAGGAACGAGTGGAAATTATTTTAAAGACAATTCACTGGATATAATACATGTGCTGTCAAATGGGAACTGAATATGATTACAACTGATGCAAACTGAAAAAATGAAAAGGCAGAGAAGTGCTTTGAGATGTTCTGAGCTTGTGAAAGGTGCTACATAAATGCAAGTCTTTTTAAAAATAAACAAACATGTGCCAATTTGAAATCAGTAAGTTATCAGTAAGTCACAACTCCAACTCTATATTTAAGCAATTATTATAGCTGGGGCCAAGGGTAAAGAGTTGGAGAGTAGCAATTAAGTATTTTAGGCTGATGATAAATATCAATAGTCAAAAATCCTGAATATAGAAGTAAAATGGGTTTTGTCTGAATGGAAAATTTAAAATGAACATCCAGTAGAAAACCTATCCAAGTATGAATTAGGCCTTCAATTAAAGTTTGAATAATATTTATATTTCAGAATATGCTGACATTGTAATCTTAATAGGTTCGGCTGTTTTGTTGAAACAAAACAGATTAAAGTTGTTCAGTCAGTAGGATTCTTTATTATATTAAAGGGGCGATATAAATACAAGTTTTTGTTGTTTTATAATATTGGGATCTGAAGGGAAGTAATCCAAACAAAGGGAGCTTTAGAAAGAATTCTGTTTAGAAAAAAAAAATGATTTCAAACCACAACATAACTTGTGTAGTCAATTTTAACATGTTTTGAAAGCAGGATCATACTTGTGGGTTTGTTGATGCAGCTAACGGACTATTCAGTCTTGACCTTTCACCTCTGGAAAGCTGGGTTGAACCTTCTTAGTACTAAATTAACTTTGTAGCTCCCAACTATTCACATTTCCCATCATATAAAATTTGCAGAATTGATTTTATGTACATTCCTAATGGTGTATGTTATAAAGCAGAATTATGCCCGCTTTATATTTGCACTTGAGGCAGCTTTGGACCAACTGGTCAAGTACAACAGTACAGGATTATCTAGTTGAATAGATTTCAGAATAAAAACCTTGACCTCAATGTTGTCTGGGACAAGTATAAAAGCCTGATGCTAATCTCATGTTCATTGCAGTTGGAAATCAAAATTTAGTGACACATTGGGCAGGTAATTTAAAGCGTCCCAATGTAGAAACTGACTCAGGCAGCCCTCTGTGCCCCAAGGGATCTCATTCAGTTCTGGTCATTATGACCCCAGTTGAATGTAATCTCTACTTAAACATAAATTTGTTTTTTTTTAGAAAAAAGGAATAAAACCATCCCAAAATACAGTGGCCCCCTGTACTATTTGTTTAAGATATTATTCAAGGAACATTGCTGAAATGCCATTTACAATGTGTCCTGCTGGCAGTAGACAGCTATTACAAGCAACATTAAGTAGCGAAACCCAGTTACTGCTGAATTAGTGCAACTATAGTTAAACCAGACCCAGGATGTGCTCAAGGCTTTAATGACTACACAGTATAATGTGATGCCTATTTTCTAAGTGTAAATCTATTCATATGTTTGAAAGTGGAAATGGCACATTGGACAATTGATGAAACATGATAGAGTATTCCAGAAAATGGCACTAGAATAGAGAAAAGATTATTTGTTAAAGTTTGCATGGATACATGGCAAGTAATTGTTCTCATTATCTCTTGGGCGGGTGTTGATGACATTTTGATAAGTTATTAGTTAAGTCAGCAGGAGATGTTATTTTTCAAACTCGTACATAAGCACAGCTAGGTGATTTTCTGATCCAACAGCAGGAGGTAGCCAATTAAATTTTATAATGTAGTTCAGAGTGAAGATTGAGCTGGTCATATTTCAAGGTACATGTAGTTTGTTGTAAAACATAGCCAGTTACAAGGCAGTAAATTTTGTGGAAAGTAGTAGTTGTTGCTTCAGTGCATAGAAACTTGAAAAGGGAGCTATTGCAAAGGTTGAATGGGTAACTGCATGGTGCAGTGTGGTACCAAACTATACTGATAAGGAATGGATCCAAGCCCAATGTTCCAGCTTGTGTTGAATTAGCTGTTCTCAGATGACATAGCAATTTGGACACAAGATGGGCTTAAGCATCTCCAAAACATGAAGAAGCAACTAGTTTCCTACTCTCCATTGCTGTTCAATGATGCCATGTCAGGAAATGTGCATGTTTGAATATCAAACAGAATCATGTTTAGCTGTGATGGTCCCATGATTAAACATCCTTGCTACCTACACTCAAACCTGAAGACTGGTTCCTCTGATTTTAATCTGTCAGGCTGAGAAATAATTTCCAGAAGATGATGGGAATCAATAAATATGAATAAATGTTAGTTAAGTTCAATGAAACCTGCCAGCCAAACACAATCCAACAAGTGGTTTGCACTTGAAACAAATGCCTCAGCTCTCTCTTGATTATCCGGGTGAGATAAAATGACTAAATTTGTATCAAAATAAACTAGGGCATCTATTTTCTGAATGACAGAACTAATGCAGCTATACCATGCTAAATCTAGGACAAAAATGCTTCATTTTTGTCACAGGCAGTATTAATGGAGTGGAAAGATCATAAACCAAATCATTAACTGTCAGAAAAGGAATTTAAGCAATGGCCAATGACCCAGAATTTGCTGGAGTGAGGACTTCTTGTAGTGTGCCCGATTAGTTAGACTTATTAACGTTTTCTCAATTTTTTTAGCAAAAAAGTTGCAGGAAGTGCAAGCTGATAACGGTGCAATGAGGGCAACAGAGTATCTAGGACTTTGGTGAACAATGGAACTAATACTCCTTAATCAAGGATATTAAAACATGGAAAAATAAACAGAAGTAAAGGGAAGGAGGGCTATTGTAGGAATGTTTCTAGGCCCAACGTCCCAGCCTGTGCTGAGTTAGCTGATCTCAGATGGCATGTCAATTTGGACAGCAAAAAGGGCTTAAGCATCGAGGCCCATTCAGGTGCGGAAACATAAATAGAAAGAAAGGGAGAATGGGTTGAGAGAGAGAGAAAGAAAAACAAAATAAAATAAATACTTTAAAAATTTAAAATTTGACATTCTAAAAATCTTGGAAAACAATTCACAACTTGAAGGACTGGCTTGTTCGCTTAATGGGCAAGAGGTTGATTAGTAAACATCAACCGTTATCACATCATTAAAAGGGTTCTTACTTATTTAAATACTAGGCTTAACTTTGTGGTAAATTTAATAGTCAATTAATGTACAGATGCAAAAACTTCATGAAACATCCTGGGAGGTTAAAGATGAGATGTTGCATTTTGTAAAACTAAATGCAAAGTGCTGCAAATCAACCAACAGCTTGTGGCAATTCTGGTTTCATGGCTATTCATCATCACCTCCAATGTGCCAGCTCAGCATTTGGTTGAATGAGGAAAAGGGTATCTGAGGAGGAGGATGATCTCAAACCCAAGACTAAGGTCATGGCTTACCAGGCAGCAGTGAACCCTGTGCTCCTATATGCTGCAGATACTCGGACAATCCACAGGAGGTACCTCAAAGCATTGGAGAAGTGCCATTATCGATTCCGACACAAGATCTTCCAAATCAGGTGGCAAGAAAGGTGGTCCAACAATAATGTCCTTTCTCAAGCCAACATGTCCAGCATTGAAGGGCTAATCACTCAAAACAACTCCACTTAGCAGGGCATGTCATTCATATGCCTGACGCCAGATTCCCGAAGCAACTGTTGTACTTTAAACTTAATCACAACAGAAGACTCCCAAGAGGACAGTGGAAACACTTTAGGGATGTCTTCACAGCATCCCTGAAGGGATCAAACATCCTGCTGAATCCCGGCTTGTGACTAACCAAAACGAAGAAGTTTCACTCAGGAAGGAACTAAACACGTTGAGAGACTTTGTCAGGAGCATGCAGGGGTGAAGTTGAGGTGTCAGAGAGAGTGAACAAACCACCAAACATCTCATCTACCTGGCTCTTCAAGCACCACCTGCCCTATCTGCATATTGTGCATTAGACTTATCAACCATCTTAGAATCCATCAAACCCAGAGTAGAAGCAAGTCATTCTTGATCCCAAGGGGCTGTTTAAGAAGAAGAGTTAGTCAGAGTGAAATAACCCCAGTACATTTCCACTGAGAGGGCACCGAGCTTTGCTTAGAAGATGAATTGATTGCAGGAACTCAGCATAAACATATGCAGCACGTTTTAGAAGCTTTTGTCAATCTGGTCCAAACTTTTAGCACTGGAGCTGATGGGACTAGCAGATTGATCTAAGTGAAAAGCTGAACAGGTTGAAAAATTAATTGTGAAAATGGGCTTGATTAGTGAAGAAGCGTATTTTGTTTCCACCAGTTCTCCAATGGTGGAAAGAAATATGATGGAATGCTTGACTTTTGTTTGCTTTTCATAGTTTACCACCTTGTTCATGCCCACTGATAGTTTTTGATTTGTTTAGATAGTTTATGACTTGTTTGGAAGACTGGCGTAAGACAAAAATGATCAGAACAAGTTTTAAACTGAATAATACCCAACAGATCTTTCACCTTCCTAATTGAAAGCTGATCCAGTTCCTGATTTTTCATTCTTTGGACAGATCCAATGGTTATGGGGGAAACATTTAAACTGTGTTTTACCAGGCACAATTTTCCAAAATTCATTTTAGCCATGAGTTCATTCATGATCTATGGCATGTAGAATCCTTTATTTTGCAAGTAATGACTAAAGTATGTTTGTTGTCCTGTGCTCAGAATTCATTTCTGAGATATTCCCAAGCATAATTAATATCAGGATTAAGCTTTATGGAATACCAGCTTATTGCTGACAAATCCTGTAGCAGGACATTATGATTAAAACAGTTATGATCGGGTAGTAAGGACATGAGACTTGAGAGGTGAATTTTTCTTGTGCGTAAATATTGATTACTTAGAGTTTAAGCTGCAAATCCTAAGTTCATTATGTGATTTTCATCAGGAGCTTCAAATTTAAGGGCAGAATTTTGCCCTCATTGGGCGGGCGGGGGCAGTCGGGAAGCCAACCGCTGCCTGCTATCGGGGCTGGACCGCGATTTCACACTGAAATGCACTGCCTTTGTTGGGGGGGGAGGAGGGCGAGAGTGCAAGTTTGAGCATGTGCGCACTGGAAAAGCTTCCTGAGGCACAGGGCTGCCTTAGGGAGATGAAGAGCTTTGAACATGAAAAATAAAACTTTTTAAAATGTTATAAAACATGTCCTTCATGTTCTGTCACATGAGCAGGGACATGTTAATAATGAAATGTTAAAATGTTTATTTTATTTTTATTCGTTGTTGGAAACCTGACTTGGAAATATATTGCCGTTCCTTCATTGTTGCTAGGTCAAAATCTGGAACCCCCTCCCTAACAACACTGTGGTTGTACCTACACCACATGGATTGCAGCGGCTCAAGAAAGCAGTTCACCACCACCTTCTCAAGGGCAACTAGGGATGGCCAATAAATGCTGGCCCAGCCAGCGAAGCCAACATCCCATGAATGAATGAAAAAAAAACAAAAAATTGTTGGTGGACAAGCTGCCGACTCTGGCAAGTGCCCGCTGACTGAAATATCACACTTCCTTTTACGCTCAGTGGGGTCAGGCGCGTGCCCCCCTGTCGAGCTAAAGATTCTCCCTTAAGAGTAAAATAGCTTGAGCTAACTTGTCAGTAAACTGCCATGTCACGTTAACTAAAACGCTTTCATAAAAAAAATCATTTTTCAATTCAATATATTTTCCTATACAAATGCAATAGATCAACATAGATATTACTTAACTTGCTTACAACTAGACTCACATATAATAGCACAAGCTATACCAGTGCTGACTATGTCAATACTAAATTGACATTTGATTTGCTTGAATCAGATTTACATTATAAATAGATCTAACTGTACTTAATTTGGAAGGACATTTGCATGGTAACTGACAGATAACGATGCCTATACATCACCCACAGAGAGCCTGCAGGCTGCCATACTGAGACAGTATCTGCTTTTTGGAAAATCTGGCAAAGTAGTTTGTGACTAATGGCAATGTAGTAAGAAGACAAAAATATCACTTCAGGAGGCCAGCGATTGGGGAAGACATTCACAAATAATCCAGTTACCTTCTGTCCATGGCAATGCCAGCCACAGTGAGGAATCACCCAGCTTCCTTTTGAATGCTAGCTGCACACTCAATGCCAACATGCCAGCAATTTTGAAAATAAGCTACCCCTCTAAATTTCTCAACTGCTGAACTTAATATATGTAACTCCTCCATTTATGATTAATTTCCATGTTTATATAAATGCAATTTATCTGTAGATTTCCACCCATAATAATGTATAATAGATGTATAATAGAACCCGCTGATCTAAATTACCTTGGCTCCTCAAAGCTCTAATGTATCAATACAGATCTTGTTACAGGTCTTGTAACAAGTTGGTGCCAATGTGAAAGTTCTTACCTTTACACCTGTCCACATTTTTTTAATTTTACTTATTTCTGAACGTAATTTCTGCTGTTTAGCCTTCCCCCCAACCCACTCCAATTTGCCAAATATTATTTTATTTTTCAAATTTGGAAACCAATACTTTAAGCTTGTTTGTTCTGTTTTTCTTTGCTGGATTCAGTAACAAACAGTATGATGAGAAAAAGGCATTGATTACTGGGCCAGCGGGTGACTGGGATATTCACTCAGGTAACTAGTGAGTACAATGTACAGAGACAGACTATTCAGCCCACCCAAGTTACAA
The DNA here is from genome assembly GCF_017639515.1 of Carcharodon carcharias. Lineage (NCBI taxonomy): Eukaryota > Metazoa > Chordata > Chondrichthyes > Lamniformes > Lamnidae > Carcharodon > Carcharodon carcharias. The sequence continues at coordinate 54,867,738 of NC_054480.1, forward strand.
GTTCTGCACTCCTGCTAGTGGAGAAAATGTAATATATGTAACTCTACCACTTAGAACACCAAATTATGGAATAATTAGGGAACAAAGCTGCTTGAAAATAATGGCAATAATAATAGTGATGCTCCTAAAATAGGCATTTTAAGCTTTATTTCTGAATTAAATATTTATTCTGTACACAAGTGAAATTATCTGTCACAAGGATTCAGCTTTGTTGATATTTGCAACAAGTGTGTTATCATTGCTAATACAGTTGAACTTGGAAAAGACTAGGCAAACCTAGTCATTGGGTTAAAATGCTTTTTCAGTACACTATAGCTTGAAAAATGACATTGTGATTAGATTTGCTTCTTATTCCTCTGTGGCATTCAAATTCCTGAAAGCAAAAATTTAGGTTCAGCAGTTTGATCATCTATGATCCTGAATAAATATTACATTTTTTAAAGTTGCCCAGAGGTTATTACAAACTTTCCATTTCAAACACATTAAAATGTAAAGTAGCAATTAGAAACTGTCACACTCTTTTGGAAAAGCATTCACAAACAAAAACTCGGAAGTAGAGACCCTTGCAGGGAAGATTGGCATCACTTTGTTCTGTGCCTTATTACGTGTTTGGATACCTGCTCTTAGATTAATTGTGAACAGGACTTCAAAGACCCAGAAGAAATCTCAGGAATGAGGTAGAAGAAATGCAAAAATATTTGCAGGAATGGAGGGAGAAAAGACTTTCACTGGTAAATGTTGCTGCACTCGAAATAGCAGATCAGATTATAATATTGGTGGAACTCCCTCATAAAGCCAAAGGGGTGGATCTTCTATTATACAGCACAAGACAAATCCACAAAAACGACACTAGGCACTTGCTGAAGGGATTTCTTTCTTTATATAATGGAGGTGGCATAGTTTTTCCTCAATGAGTGCTTTGGTTGGGTTGAGTGTTTCTGCACTCTATTTGGTTTTCTGCATACTCACTTAAGAAATTAAGGTTATTCATGAGGCTACCCTAGATGAGCAGTGCGATAATTTTCACTCACCAATGGGTAATATCGATCCAACTAACATAGTAATTGAAATACATGCAACCATTGACACTATTCCATTAAATCTTTTCTCAATGCTAATTGATATGCTCGATTATAGTTACAAAGAAAGACTCCTAGAGCAATGCCTCTGTATTGCATTCAGATTGTCGTTGATGGCGCCTGTGAAAGTTGCATCAGATGAAAGAAGCTTTTCTCAGCTGTAATTGTAAAACTATTTAAGGCTGTTAAAGTTGTAAGATCATCGAAAAGCCAGCAGAGATCTGATGGAATGTGAAATTTGTCAACACCTCAGATATTATAATGAATGTCCTGCACTAAATCATGAAAATAGTCATTTGGTAGTACAGAACTTGAGTAGAAACATAGAAATATAGAAAATAGGAGCAGGAGTAAGTCATTCAGCCCTTCGAGCCTGCTCCACCATTCAATATGATCATGGCCGATCCTTTATCTTAACGCCTTATTCCCACTTGCTCCCCATACCCCTTGATGCCTTTAGAGTCTATCTATTTCCTTCTTAAGTATATTCACTGACTTGGCCTCCACAGGCTTCTGTGGTAGAGAATTCCATAGGTTCGCCACCCTCTAAGTGAAGAAGTTTCTCCTCATCCCAGTCCTAAATGGCCTACCCTGTATCCTTGTTCTAGACACCCCCAGCCAGGGGAAACATCATCACTGCATCCAGCCTGTCCAGCTCTGTCAAAATTTTTACATTCCAACAAGATTCCCTCTCATTCTTCTAAACTCCAGTGATAGGCCTAGTTGACCCAATCTTCCTCATATGACAATTCTGCCATCCCAGGAATTAGTCTGGTGAACCTTTGCTGCGCTCCCTCAATGGCAAGTATATCCTTTTTTAGGTAAGGAGACCAAAACTATACAAAATACTCTAGGTATGGTCTCACCAATGCCCTGTACAGCTGCAGTAAGACATCCTTGCTCCTATAATCAAGTCCTCTTGCAATGAAGACTAACATGCTATTTGCCTTATTAAGTGCTTAACTGCTTGCTGCACCTACGTGCTTGCTTTCAGTGAATGGTGTGCAAGGACATACAGGTCCCTTTGTACATCAACATTTCTCAGCCTATCACCATTTAAATAATACTCTGCCATTCTGTTTTTCCTACCGAAGTGGATAACTTCACACTTATCCATGTTATACTGCATCGGCCATGTAATTACCCATTCTCTCAGCCTGTCTAAATTGCCTTGAAGCCTCTTAACATCCTCCTCACCACTCACATAGCCCTCACAATGACTTCCACTATAACAAAAGGGTCTGTGAGGAGATTGCCATCATCCCCAGCAAGAAAGTTTCATGCTGTCAGCAAACTTGGAAATATTTCATTTGGTTCCCTCTACCAAATTATTGATATACATTGTGAACACCTCAGTATTACTGAAAAAAGGACACTTCACAAGAATAAGAATGTAAGGGGAAAGCAACAATTTATACTGTATGTAAGGAGAGTGCTGATTGTTTGGCAGGTGGACTGTGATTGGCAGAGGCATTGCCATGTGAAATACACCAGTGATGGTAACTGACAGTTGACTGCCAAGTATTGTTTGAAATTTAAACCAGGCAGCTTGACTCTGATTGGTCAAGACATTGCCATGAGGAATGAGTCAGCAAATGGCTGTCACTCATTTTGTTTATCTGAAACAGGTGCAATGTTCTGGAAAGAACAAGACACTGTGTATTAATATATGTAGCTTCCAGTACATGCAAATGCCCCACACTGTGAGCCTGACTGACAATCTTAAACTGGATGTGAGTGTAATTCTTAGCACGTTGAGGATTATTTAGCAAATGTTGTCCAATTGTGGAATCACATCTAATGTTGGAGACTGTGTTTTTAGTTTTATAAGCACAGGCTTGTTGGGCATGGTCTGTACCTTACCATTGCCGACAGAGGCTGGGACATGCTGTTTGATACGATCCGCCCAGTCTTTGGGATGTACGGCCTACATACTGAGCATCACTGGCACTGAAATTCATATACCACGATACTTGTTTGTGATAGGCAGAATGTCTTTTTGGCTTGACAGCAGCATCCTATTAGTTGTGAATATCACTCATGTTGCTGTTGCATAGTAGCAGCGTGAAACAGCTAGTTTCACCTATTGCTCAAAGTTTTGAGATACCTTGCCCTTCCATGGTAATCTGAGGTAGACTGGACAGTTTTCAGGGCCAAAAGTGATGGCCTTACGCCCATTCATGAGTTTGCACGATATATAGCGCAAAATGATCTGATCAGGGGAGCCACTATCCCGCAGGATGGTTTTGATGCGCCCTATTTCAGCATGAAGCTTGCATGCTGTGCAAATGACTCGGGTCCTATTTATAAGGTTTCTGATAAGACCAATCTTCTAGTGCATGGAATTGTAAGTATCCCAACACATATATTGACCAGTGAAGGTAGGCTTGCGGTAATCTGTGATAGAGAACCCCCTGGCAGATTTCTCAACCAGCATGTCAAGGACGGCGATTACATTTGACTGCTCCATCTCAAAGGTGAATTTAAGTGCAGGATGGAGTCCATTAAGATATGTAAGGAAATTGTTGTATGGAGTTGCGGATTTAAATATAACAAATGTATCATCTACATATCAGAAATGTGCGAGGGGTAGGAGGTTAGATGGCATTCCATCGAAGGCACGTTTCTCATGGAACCCAACAAAGACATTTATGAGAGCTGGGCCTGGATGGGATCCCATGGCAACACCATCTATTTTGGCATACATGGTGTCATTAAAACTGAACTCAACTGCACGAGATGCCAAATTCATAAGCTCAATGATTACTGAACCATGTAATGATGGCAGGTCTAGATCGCCATGATATCGTGCTACAGCACAAATATCTATGCCTTCCTCGAGTGGAACATTGGTGAATAGGCTAGCAATGTCAAATGAGCACATGGACACAGCATTGCTATTGAAATGCAAGTCCTGTATGGCCTTCACAAATGTGAAGGAATCCTTCTCTGTGTATGTGGAAAACTTGGTCAAAACTGTTTGTAACAATTTGCCCAACCATTTGGCCAATTCATATTGTGAACTGGTCATAGATAAGATAGGACATAAAGGCACATCACCTATGTGTGTCTTGGGCAGCCCATACATATGCAGACACAGCGAACCATGAGGACGAGTCCTGTCATAGATATCACGTGGTGGCTCATTGCTCTTACACAAGTCCAGCAAGCATTTTCTTTTAGCTTACTTTCGAACAAGGCTGTCCAGTCATGTTGATTGGCGGGTCCAATGGATACAAATTTCGACCAGTCATTAAGAATGGAGTGAATTTTGTTGATGTCATCACACTTGTTAAGGACTATTCCCTTTCTTTTGTCAGGTTTATTGATGTGCATGCCTAGGTTTATCTTAAGGCACTATCCTGATGGCCCAGTCTTCAGGAGCTCTGAGGGAATTAAGCCACTAATTGGCAGCAGGAACCTTGTCACCAGGGCTTCTGCCTCCACTAGGGGACATTTAATTTCAGGGCTTCCTCCGGTAGGGTGAAATCCCATCCCCCGAGGGCTGCCGGCCAATTATAGGCCTGCAGCTCTCTGTTACCGGTAGTGCCACCGGGAGCAGTGGCTGCTGCCGATCATTCACTTGGGCCTTCACCAGAGATCCTAGGAGAAATGTAAGTGATGGTGGGATTGCAGTTGTGGAGAGGAGGTTGCTGGTGAGAGGGATGGAGTGGGATCAGAGGAAAAGATAAAGGTGTCTACCAGTGGGGCCCCCTCTTCCCAATTCCATGTCCCTCAATCAGGCATTGAATGCCTTTGAACAAGGGACCCCTCCCCTCTTCCATTAGGCCACGTGCATACAAGTGGGCATTAACTGCCCACCTAAGAGTTTCAATTGGCATCCAGATACAAGGCAGCCTGCAAGGCATCCTGCTCTCCCAATGGGGCATAATTGGAGGGAGGCCAGATCTCCACCTCATACCCTCCTGACCAGTCATATTGGCTCCCTGCCTCCAGATGGGAGGGGGTGGGGCATTAAATTCCACCCCTAGGTTTCTTAGGATTACCTTCACATGCCAACAGCAGCCTTCTCAAAGAACAATATAAAAAATACTTCCAGGAGTCAAGGGGTAATTCAGCTCTATATCCCTTCAGAGCAATATTGGAACACCTGGCAACTTCCCAACTCCCTGATCCCAGCAGAGAAGTCCGATTCACTGCTTGACAATTGTGAATAGTTTTATGATGTTCTTAGTGTCTTTGAAAGCAGTAATGCAGACCTGTTCATTTGTGAAAACATTTTTTTTTATATGCTTTGATAGGATGTGGGTGTCACTGGCAAGGCTGTGGCCAGTGGCAGGACTTCCCTGGGAACAAAGACCCTGGGGAAGGAAATCCTGCCTGCAGCTGCACCCCCTCCACTCCCAAGAACTGCCAGTCAAATAGAGGCTGGCAGCTGTCCATTGCCAGCAGCACTAGTGGAAGCATTGACAGCTAATGGTACTGTACTCACCAGAGGCCCAGGATCAGTGAGGGACTCCAGGCCACAGGTGAGTGAGGGCAGGATGGGATTGCTGGATGGGAGTCGCAGGAGAAAGGGATGAGCAGCAAGGGCAATGGTAGCAGCCGTCAACTGACACCAACCCCCTTTATGCTGCTGGGTCCCTCAGTCGGGCAGTGAGTGCCTTTGAGTGAGGATCCTACCACCCTGGGAGCTCCCTAACTAATACGTCAAAGTTTGCTATTTGGGCTTCTTGCTTGGCAATTGCCCCGCCCATCACTGGGTGAGCACCAGTAGTGGGATGAGACCCTTAATGGCCTCAATTGGTGGCGGGGTGGGAAGGCCACCATGAAACCTCCCACCTCAGACATGATCGAGATAGAAGCAGAAAGGCGGCTGCGTCCCCACCTGGCACCCTGCTGCACAAATAAATGCCTTCCTGCCTTGGAACTCGCCTCAGGGAAGGGCATTAAGTTCTGCCCTGTCTGCATGCAGCAAAGTCAGCTGTCTTCTCCTTTGTGTCAAGGTGTTAAAACTTACACCTTACTCTAAGCCAATTTCAATTTGAGTTTCTGTCCTTGTAATAAGCTGGTCACATAGGTTGTCTCCAGATAAATCCCTTCTTAGGTCACATCCCCCTCTCCAAACTATTCCATGTTACCCTGAATTAAAGGAAACAGCTTAAAACATAACCAGCCCATAATCTTCAGCAAGTGTAACACAGTAAACAAGTTTGATTGACTATTTCAGGCCATGGCACATTCCATGAATGCGCTGGCTAAATTGGGTTGAAAATGTATATCAATCATCAAAGAATTCTGGGTGAAAACAAGCACTTGTTAGTCAACTGCATAACTTAGGAAAGACATGGACTGCCACCCTTATCTGTAAGTTATAATCACTCTCATCTCGAAGTTCTTGAAATTATGCCATGTGAATGTTGGAGTATGAATAGTTAACTATGATTTGAAATTCCAATAGAATTATTAATTTTTTAATATTCTCCCATTAAAATGGATGAGGTGCTTCCAAGGATACTGAGGGAAGTGAGAGCAGAAATTTTAGAGGCACTGGCCATCATTTTTCAATCTTCCTTAGACTCAGGGGTAGTGCCAGAGGACTGGAGAATTGCAAACGTTATGCCCTTGTTCAAAAAAGAATGCAAGGATAAGCCCAGCAACCACAGACCAGTCAGTTTAACTTTGGTGGTGGGGAAACTTCTAAAAACTATAATTTGGAACAGAATTAATGGTCACATGGACAAATGCGAGTTAATTAAGGTGAGCCCACACGGATTTCTTAAGAGAAAATTATGTTTAACTAACTAGCTGGAGTTTTTTTTGAAGGGGTAATAGAGAGGGTTGTTGAGGGCAATGTAGTTGATGTGTGTACATGGACTTCCAAAAGGAATTTGATACAGAGCTGCACAACAGACCTGTGAGAAAAGTTATAGCTCATGGAATAGCAGGGACAGTAGCAACATGAAGACAAAATTAGCTGAGTGACAGGAAACAGAAAGTAATAGTTAATGAATATTTTTCAGGCTGAAGGAAGGTGTCTAGTGAACTTCCCCAGGGGTTGGTATTAGGACCCTTGTTTTCCTGATATATGTCAATGACCTAGACCTTGGTGTACAGGGAACAACTTTAAAATTTGCAGACAATACAAAACTTGGAAGCAGTGTAAACTTTGAGGAGGCCAGTATTGAACTTCAAAAGAACATAGACAAATTGGTGGAATTGCCAGATAAGTGGCAGATGAAGTTCAATGTGGAGAAATGTGAGGTGATACATTTTGGTAGGAAAAACATGGAGAGACATTGCTAAATAAAGCATACTACTCTAAAGTGGGTGCAGGAGAGGAGGGGCCTGGCTGTATTTGTGCATAAGTTATTAAACGTGGCAGGACAAATTGAGGGAGCAGTTGATAAGGCATATGGTATCCTAGGCTTTATTAATAGGGGCATAGAGTACAAGAGCAAGCAAGTTATGTTGAACTTGTGTAAGACATTAGTTAGATTCAGCTGAAGCTTTATGTCCAGTTCTGGGTGCCGCATTTCAGGAAGGATGTGGAGGCATTGGAGAGGGTGCAGAAGAGGTTTACTAGAATGCTTCCAGGGATGAGGAACTTCATTAAGAAGTAAGTTTGGAGGATTTGGGACTGTTTTCTTTGGAGAGAAGATGGCTGGGAGGAGATTTGATAGAGGTTTTCAAAATCATGAGGGGTCTGGACAGAGTAGATAGGGAGAAACTATTCCCACTCTTGAAAGGATCAAGAATGAGAGGGCACAGATTTAAAGTAATTGACAAAAGAAGCAAAAGCGATATGAGAAAAAAACTTTATCATGCAGCGAGTGGTTAGGGTCTGGAATGCACTGCCTGGGATTGTGGTGGAGGCAGGTTCAACTGAGGCATTCAAGAGGGAATTATATAATTATTTGAAAAGAAACAATGTGCAGGGTTATGGGAAGAAGGGAGGAGAATGGCACTAGGTGAAATGCTCAATCAGAGACGTGGTGCAGACACAATGGGTCAAATGGCCTCCTGCACTCTAACAATTCTGTGATTTTGAAAATAACAAAGTAATGTTGTACAGATACATTGTGCTCATACTCCAATATTCACACTACATAATTAAAAGCTTTATCTTATTGATGTTGCTGTGATTAGTAGCTCGCTGTACTTTTCTTTCCTGTTCCTTTCAAATTCTAGCGACACCATTTTGTGAATTATTCCTCATTCTCATAACCTGCAATCTTATTGTGTTGGGAATTCGGCTCCTCTTCATGCCATTTCCCAGTCTCACTTATTTTTTCCTGCAACTAGAGCCTCTAGCTGTTCTATGCTCCTTCAGTATTTTCCCTCCAGGCTCACTAGAGAGAAAGCACAAAAAGACAGAAAGGAAAATAGCGAGAGAAAAAGGAAAAGAAGAAAGAAAAAACAGAAAGAAGAAAGAGAGAAATAAGGGACAATAAAGAGAGAAAGGAGAGAAAAGAGAGAGAGAGGAGCAAAAAGGGAGAGATCAACACATTTTTATATACACACAAACATACATACTGGTAGTTGGCATCCAGTTAACCACTTGCCAACACAATGTATGACTTCAGGTAAGCAGTGAAAAATAAATTGACAAAAATGAAAAGCTGGACTTAAGAACAATCTCAGCTGTATCATTTTTGGGTACAAAGTGAAAACACTTCCATTCTTAAGATGTCATTCCTCTTATTACCATCGCTACACCAATGGCTGACTGATCAACAAATCAGCTGATGGGGTCCAAAAGCAATTTTCTCATCCTCTCCCCCCCCCACCCCCCCCCCGCCCCCCCCCCCCCCCCCACCCCCCCGTCCCCGACTGTCTGTCACTAGAGGTTTATACTTCACTGTTAATTACCCTATACATGCCAGTGAAACCCCAGAAATAGCGTTGGGATTGTGACTGACAGAAGAGTGGTTCACAGTTCCTTTTTAAAAAATCAGGACAGCATTTCAAATGAGCGCAGTAGGACGTTTTATTTTAAAAAAAAGTTGACCTATCCCATCAATCTTCGAGTTGCAGCATACAATACAGCATCAGTAGAAACTACAAGCCTTTTGCTTGTACCAATGGATTACAACACAAAGCCAAATTTCATGTCACCTGGTAGACTTTAATTGTTTAATTAAGAGCAGCTATCTGTCTGTGAGAGTCACTATATCTAGTTTCAATGTCAACTACAGTAACAAAAAATAAAATGTCTTCAGCATTAAAAACCATGCTTTATATCAAAAATTATTTTATTTATTTAGTGGGCTGAAACCACTGGATAAGTTAAAAATGCTATTGTGCCGTCTTTTTAAAGTGACTTAAATAGTAGTTCCTAAGATGGCCAAACAATCACATACCTGTACCCAATAAATAACAAAGCCATCAGTAAGGCACCAGGCTGTCTAGAAGCAGCTCACCAGGGACAATCAACTTAGATGAGAGTGAATGGCCCATCTCCTGATCCATTCAGAAAACATCCAGACATAACCTTTGTATTCAGCTTGGTGTGGACCCACCCATTAGACTCAATCACTTTGGACAATTAACTCTGGCTGATATGGGAAGTCCACTGACTTTATGTATTTTTAAACAATGGATCTGGAATCAGCTTGCTATGACCATGTTTTGGTAACTGGACAGTTTGTAAGAGATCATGTGATGAGCAATTAAAGAAACTTCTTTTTCTAGACCAGCCAGAATGAGCCTAGAAAGACCCTGAGTTGTCTCTCTCTCTCTCTCTCTCTCTCCAGCCAGCATGTGCCCTGCCTGTTCTTTGACTCACCACATGCCACAGGCAGCATCGTAAATATCAATCCAGCATTAAGTCATCTCTATGCAAAATCTATCTATCAAAGACTATTGAGTCAGTTTGAAACCACCCAAGTCATCAATCTACAGGCTTCATATACAATTGATCTCTTTCTGCCCTCTTAAACAATTGAACCTACCCTCCCACTTTGCAAATTATGTGTGTATGTGTGTGTGTGTGAACTCTTAAATGTAAGTGTGACTGAGAAATGGAATGTTTTATTTAGATTGGGTGATAAGTACAATAAATACTGTACTCTTTTCTTTAAAAACTTACAAGGAAACATGTCTATGTGTGCCTTTACAGTCACAGCACTTAAACAGTTAAACACTCACTGATTTGGCAAGTGAATTCTTTTTAAAAAAAGCCTGGTATGGTCAACCAAGTAGTGGAAAGAGAGGGGAGCCATTCTACCATTTCTTGCCTAGCAGTAACATCATGGTCACTTGTCAAAATGATCTATAACTTGATCAATTCCTTAAGAGGCAAATTACAGACAGGTTTCTAATGGCATAAATAATACATTGCTCACAGAGGGTTGGTCATCAGCTTGCTCACCCTGCACAAGTAATCCACTTTGCTGAATCTACAATGACAAAGCAGTTACAGGGTAAATAGAGGTTGCATATTGTGTAATTATATTGGTCAGGCTATATTAGGTTGTGGGTGGGTGGTTGGCCACAGAACTGGACCTAAGGTTCTTGCCTGGCCTACAAGTTGTTCAGGTGGAAGGCTAAACTGCAGTCTTGGCAGCATTTGGTCAAAGTCTCTATTTTCTGAAGTAGGCTTCCAGAGAAAATAAATCTTCATTGAATGTTTTTCCAATGTCCTGGTGTTCTTGTCATCACTCTTGACAATACACTGACCCACTGGCAATGCCTCCAGAACACTGGAGCCAAGGTCAAGATATAAGTAGATCTAATATGGAAGCTACCTGGAGTAGCAGAGCCAATCCACTAAACACTGCTTTACTCGGCCTGGTATACCCAGCAGCATATCAGTGCTGCTAAATTTGACACAGGAACCACCACATAATTGTGTTAGATAAGCACCCCGCCCCCAGGAAATCATGAGGATTATTTCTGGGATGTTGAGATCAACACAGCTTGAGCTAACACATATTGAATCTTCTGATGTCTGTTGTGATTTGGTGTGCATATACTTCTAAGCGGGCATATCTTAAACAACTGTCAACCATTGCTACATTGGCAGGATATGATATTAGTCCTTGACTTCTAGCAAGCCTACTAGCAGCTGTGGTTGAGGTCAGACGTATATATAATAATGTCCCAGTTAACTCTATCTGTATATAGTCTTACCTTCAAGTAAAGAACCCACATTATTGTTTCACCAATCCTCGTGTATGTTTGGTACATTTACCTCAAAGAAAAGAAGAACGTAATATGGTGGTAGGGCGAAAGCATGGTTTTGTAGATTTGACTGCAAAATATATAAGCCTCAACCCTTCAAACATAACAGAAGAAAACAGCTGGTGTGAAAGCAAAACATCTATTAAGAGTCATTGTGTGTAAGGATTCTGCATCTCTGCAGAGATTCTACACCCTGTACCTCCATTCTGGGATCACACCTTGCTCCAGCCAACAGGCACTGGGTCCCAGTAAGATTGTTCAACTTGGGAGATCTTAAATAATAAAAGTCTATCTGTTGTGAATTTTAAGCAGGAACAGAAATTAAATAGCAGAGTCTGGAGGGTCATGCTGTAGGCAGTACCCACAGATGGGAGAGAGTCTATCACTGTTGCTTCTGGGGAAGTTAAAATACTGCAGATTGAGCAAATTGAGCTGGGAAGAAGAGGTCATCCAGTAGCAGCACATAACAGCCAGAAGAAGCCTGTAAAAATTTCACTGATTGCTTTCATTTTCTTGCTGAAATCACAGCTTTATGGGTGGAGCTTAAGTTAAACCAACAAAAATCAGAAATATCTCAACAGTGCCCCCATTGCAGTCAAGCAATAACCTATAATCAGTTAAATCAGTGGCCACTATGAGTAATGCAACACTGCTAAATTAACTCCAAGCGAGCTGGAAGAAACTTGCATAGCTGCCAAAAGCTCCAGATGACATTAAGAATCCTGAAAAAAGTTAAAAGATGACCACAAAATTTCCAACAATGAATTGGAAAGCATCAGATCTCCTATATGAGTTTACTTTGTTCTGACAATGTGTTGGACTGTGTTTTCTAGACCTCAATATTTCTGAAGCAGATACACAAGCCTTTAAAATGAAAATTGCTGGAAACAATGAAGGCCCCTGCAGGCTGAACAAATGAGATCTGTTTGTTGACCATCTGAAACATCCGAACAAAATTTGGCCAACATTCAAGATCAATCATGAGTGAAGCTTGACTTCAGAATATGCCTTCTGGAATTCATGTCCTTTAGCAATGACCAACAGAGACCACTGACCAATTCATAAGTAGAATGCAGCTTCAAGGTAGCAGATCTAGCCAACAGGGTAATCGAGCTTGTGGTAGCATCTACCCCACAGGAAGTGATCCAAAAAGACCTCTTGGACCAAACCAAAGGTTACACCATGGAGGCACTACTACAAAGCAGACACAAGTACGAAGCCACACAAATGGGCAGGCAGAGTCTACAGGTTATGTGTAATTCATCCACTATCAGCATGATAGCTAATACAAGCCAAGTCTAGTGTTAAGAAAAATAGATCATTTTTAGTAACTTATATGTGTATTTGAAGATGATGGAAATAAGGTATATCTCTAAGTTTAAGTTAATTGGTATTTCTGTATTTGATGGGTCAAAAGGATAAAACCTGAGTTTTAGTTTTACTTTAAAAGATGCTTGAATTTTTAATAAGGTTTATGACTCTTGAAGTGGAGACCTGTGTTATCAATGGGGGTAGTGGTTTAGTGAAGTTAAAACAAAGTAGAAAAAACTGTGTTGTTGCCTAGCAACAGGGGTCCAGAGAGGGAGCCCCCCTCCACCACACACACATACAGAGAAACTGAAAGCAGTTTGAGTTCAGTTGGTCAGTGTGCTCTAAAGCTGAAAGGAGTTACCAGCAGAAGCAGCATAAAAGGGGACAAGAGCAAACCCCAAAGTAAATTTGGAAGCAGATGCCAGGAGAGGTTGAAAGCAGCAGAGGGAATTGCAGAGAAAGTAGGTTTCCCCAAAGAACAGAAGAAGGAAGGGCCCAAGAAGATCTTCTAGTCAAGCCAAAAGGGAGAAGCTGCAGGACACAGATTTAAAGCAATGTAGCCTTGGGAGAAGTCAAAAGATCCAAGGAGACAGCTGAAGGTCTGTAACTTTATACTATTAGCATGTGAAGCAGTGGTCTGTTGGCATGGCTGAGCTTCTGAGAGTGCATAGGAGGAAGCTTGAATGCACATGGCGATCCAGGGAAGAGGGACATTGCAAGGACAGTTTGAAACCCTGGAGGTGGATCCTTGTAGAAGGCGCCTGAGAGAAAGCATTGGCTTGGGAGAAGATTCCAAAGCGAGTTCTTAGAGATTGGAGATTGGAAACCCTCATGTGAAAGTCAGAGTTCAATGACGCCATTGGCTCACAGTGTGACAAGCATCTAGGGGAAGTTGAGGAGAGATCCTTAACATCTATTTGGGATGGCATCTGTCACTTGGTCTCAGAGTGTTGTGTCTGACCACAGGTCACCTATTGCTTTATATGGATTGTGCACTTACTGGGAACCTTAGTGTATAAAATAGCTTTTGTAACTTGTTTTATCCTTACAAATCTGTATATGTCTGTAAAGGTATAGTTGTGGGTGAAGGAGTATTGTAATATTGTTCATCTTTTCCAGTTTAATGTTTTATTCTTTTGTTAAAAGTTCATCAGCGGACTCTGTGACTCTGTTCAGTAGCTACTCTTCACATATCTAAACAAAAAAATATAAGTTAAGATCTATCAAACTCGGTTCCACCCTAGGATCTGTCTTGCCCAGTAGTAACATTAGCTGGGTACATAACACCAGTAAGCAATACAAGCAATGTAAGGCATTTGACACCAGAGGACATTGGACATGCCAATGCAAAAAAAAAAGGCCAAAGCAGGTGGTTCATCATCATGAGAAACCACAAATAGAGGCCACACAGATACAGCTAACCGAACAACCAAGAGCACCAAAAGCATAAAGATAAGATCCGCAAAATGTCTAGCCAAGCTATTCAGTCAAATGACAAGGAAGGCCAAACCATTGACAGGCAAAGTGAGCTGACATTCAGCACGGTGAACATCAAAGAATGTACTGGCATGATAGTACCAACAGAAGCCTTTTCCTTCATCCAGACTGTATGACCACAGATACAGGGTCAGTATAACCTATATGCAAAGTTGGATACTGGTGCAGGCGCAAACATCCTTCCACTTCATACATTGAAATGTATGTACCTACAGAAGTGGAAAGCAATGATTCAACCATGCAGTACCAAACTCACTACGCACAATGACTTGGAGATTCCATTCCTGGCATCCATTGCACTTAAGTGTCACTACAAAAACTCACCCTGGTCACCCCAGGTATTTTCTATTGTGGACACTACATTGATTGCAGGCCTACTGACATGAAAGGATCCATTCTTGGTCACTATCCATGGTATAAGCAAGACCATGACAAGGACCAGAGACCACAAGGAGCACCATTGGAAACCCTGTGCTTACACTGGGAGAAGATGATCTAATCTGCAAAGCAAATCAGCAGCCAATAGGCTACACAACATTGTTTGAACTGAATATGTATACCCATTCTGAACTTGCAAACTTCATACTGCGGAACCAATGTGGAATTGCAATTCAGCAGATAAGTGCAGAGAAACCCCCCCAGCCACCACTTGACGATAATCTCAGGAGTATGTGGTGCATTACCCTAAAAACAAGAACAGCATTTGGGTAAAGAATTATCCAATCCGAACATTAGACAGAAAGTTTGAGCACAACAACCAACTGATGGCACCAGGAATCCAACAGAAATCATCTGCATATGCTCAGAACCAAGACTGTATCAAATACAAAGAACAAATGACATGACGGAGTGATGAAACGGATGCAAATCAGAATACCACAACCAGAAACACTGAGCAGTCCTATTGTGAATAGAACGCTGTCTAAGATGCAACACGAACAAAGCACAGCTAACTAACATCCTGAAAACATGTACAGCAGCTTCCAGCAAGGGTCACCATAAACAAAGCTGGACAGATAAGCAAACTACTGATATGTTTCAAAGGCTTGTAAATTTATTGCTCTAAGTTAAAGTACATACAGACACATTGGCCCAGATCTTCCGGTTTCCGTATTTTTGGAGAACAGATGGACGACACAAGGTGCATGCTGGAAGCGACGGAAGTCCTGATGAACTGACCTCTGTGGGAATTACCTGAGAAGTTTGAACTTCTGATGGGCAACTTTCATGCTCCCTGGGACCCTCTGTGAATGTCTCCGACACAGACCTAGAGTCGAAGACTTGGGATAGTTCCATGTGACTTACCTAGTCTAACCCCTGAGTAACTACAGAAGTGACCACCTAATCATGCACACTGACCCTGTAACTCCCCACCTTGACACCCGCCAACTACTCCTCTGGCCTCGGACTACATCCTTGAGTACCCCGACTCAACTAACCCCTTGATCCAGAAAGACTACACCTCCCAAACAGACCTGGCTACCTCCAACAACCGACAACACCCTGATCCAACCCGAATACCTCTCCTGACCCAACCCAACTATTCCTTGATCTGCCAATGTACTCACATGCCTTCCCAACTACCACCTCACCAACCTGTCACCCTACCCATTTACCACCTCACCCAACTGCCACCCTACCCACCTTGTACCTCACCCAACTACCATCCTACCCACTTAACATCCCATCCATCTGCCCCTCACCCAGCTTTCACCCTATCCACCTACCACTTCACCCACCTGCCATCTTACCCACCTACCACCTCACCCACCTGCCATCATACCCACCTACAACCTCACCCACCCTTCCCACTTACTTGACCAACTCTACCCACTTACCTCACCTACCTACCCACTCTACCACTTATCCATTCACTCATTCACCAATGTTCACAGTGGACCTTTAAACTTACCATACGGCAGCTAATGCTGTAAAAAGTGGGTATGCCCTGTCTTCTCCTGACTCTACTGTGATCCAATGGTGCTCTCTAAGGAATGCTGGGCTCCATATTTCTGGGAAATGCACACCAGCATTGAGGTGGGAGGAAGTTTGAGTGGAGCTGCAATCCGACAATGATTGCTGTTCCTCGGAAGATCCGGGCCAATGTTTCCTTTTGTTGTCATGTAAATAGTTTGATTCTTTGGTTTGGTAAAAGAAGGGAATGTTGTGACATGATGTGCATATACCATTAAGAGGCATATCTCAAACTACTGGCAATAATTACTACCTTGACAGGATATGATGTATTAGTCCTATGAATTCTAGCCAGTCTTCAAGCAGCAGTTTTTGAGGTCAGCCATGTATAAAATAGTCTTCTGGTTAACTCTATCTGTATATAGTCTCATCTTCAAATAAAAAACTCACATTATTGTTTCATCAATCCTTGTGTATGATGGTATGCTTATGTTAAAGAAAAGTTGAATGTTACAATGCCCTCAGGGAAAACATCCTCCTCAAAGAACACCACCAGTTGTCTGCTAACAAAGCACTTCCATTGACACAGGAACTCAAAAAACCCCATGCACTTGTCTAAAAACACATTTCACACCCTATAAACTTACAACAGACCCATCTGTTGATGACTCACTTCCTGGTTGACTAGAAACATCACAATTACAACCTGGGGACTGAGCTGAGGGTGAAGTCCCAGTTTTAAAACTTCCATGGAAAATATGGACAATCCTCAAATGGAAGATGAGGGTCAGCTCACATTGTGACTGTGGCTATCCGATTCAGACCATCACCCCATATACTGAGCTACCTCAGAGTTATCCATTCCTGGTGACAGCAGAATGTTATTGATTGATGAACATCATCTGAGGTTTTGGAGTTTTAAGATGGTAGGCAATGGGGAAAGACACTTTACAGTGTCAAAGACCTGCATCGGTGTAATGGGTTTTCTGATGGTGTCTGTCTAAAGAGGGTCCATAAGTTCAAGTTTGTGTGAACCAGGCCAACTAAAGTTTCAAGGATACCAGCTTTCCACTGTACATCTGTGATGTGTGGACCCAGTAATGGGGTTCACTTATTCAGTGGTTGGCTGGTTTATAGAAAATGAGCAGATGGTGACTAGCACAGACAGGTCTTTAAGGTGCATATCTTAAACTACTGTCAATGATTACTACCTTGACAGGATATAATGTATTAGCCCCATTTTTTGTAGTCAGTCTGTAAGCAGCAAGACTACGGGTAAGATTTGTGTACAATTGTCTTCCAGTTAACCTTATCCATATATAGTCTTATCTTCAAATAAAGAATCTCCATTATTCTTTCACCAATCCTTGCAAATGATTGGTATGTTTACAAAGAAGAGAGGGAGAATGTACCATGGTGGCAGGACAGCAGCATAGTTTTTGAAGAGTTGACTACAAAAAAGACAAGACTTAAGTCTTTAATATCTAGCAGAAGAAAAGAGCTTGTGTGAAAGTGAAACAAATATCAAGCCTCACAGTGTGTAAGGATTCTGCAGCTTTGTAGCAATCCTACGCATACCGTACCTCCATTTTAGGATCACACTCACTCCAAGCAGTAGACATCAGGTGCTGGTAAGATTGTTTAAATCTGGGAAAGTTTAATTAATAAAAGTCTAACTGCTGCCAAGTTTAAGCAGGGACAGGACTAATACAGTAGACTACAGGGGTCTCACATTAAGTTGAACTCCACGGACAGGAGATTTTATTTCTGCTGAAGCTAAATGTTGCAGACTGGGCTTGGAAGAAAAATCTATCTGATAATTGCTCCTAACATCCAGAAGAAGCCTGTAGAAAAGCCTTTTTCACTATTTGCTTTTACTTTGGAAGTCCTGCAGCCATTTTGCTGCCAAAATCACTGATTTGTGAATGTCAGAGTTAAATGAGAACAATCAGAAAGAGCTCAACAGTGCTACCATTGCATTCAAACAATAACCTATGATCAGCTAAAGTACCTGCCACTAAAGGTACAACAGCTCATTCACTTTAAAAAAGCTGGACGAAATGTAACTTTAATTGCTCCTGTTCTTTCCAATCTATTTACTTACTACTTCTAACTGGGCATAAGGCATTGGCCTAACCTTGTGAAATGTTGGCTGACATTGTCCTTCATCTTGACTTCAGCATGGTGATGCCTAATTTTATAATTTGGTCCTCCTTGCTCAAAGGCCACTTTGTGCCCCCTTAGTGCTTTCTCAATGTCAGATGTACAATAATGTAAATAACTTGGCCCAGTTTAACTGTATCCTCTTAATCCAATTTCTTCCCACCAGGAGACTTTGTTCCCTCTTACTACTATCAATGGTAAGTAGCAGCATGTATCATCATATTCCACTCTAATACTAACTTCGTCTAACGCTGGAATGCTGTTACTGGAATAGATAGTCAGTTCCACACCAGTTTTTCATAAACACAGATGGAAGTGTGTCAATGTATCAAAGTGTATCAAAAGAAGGTTGTGAATCTCTGACTTTTATTTTTCCTGTGGCTGCTGGAATTTTATCTTCAGTCCTATTACTCTTATCTTCTATGTGCAGTTTTTCTTGATTGCTGACTGAGTACATTTCTTGATCTTCCTACTTGATAACATCAACTTCTGTTTCCATGTCTATCATATATATTTTTGCGGATTTCCAGATACCTGAATTAGCTTTAGATCCATCATGTCCTCAACCCAGTGCATGGCTGCAACCTAGAGTTTTACCATAACCTGGAGCATTATTGTTTCTTCTAATTCTGCATGCCATCTGAAAATGACTGACTTTCCCACAGGTATAGCACTTTGACTGGAAATGGGGCCATTTATATGGTTGGTGGCTACCATGGCAATGGTAGCATCTAACGTTTTGACTCCGAAGCCCTGATGCTCTGGAGCCATTTAAAAATGGCAGGAAGGACCTGATTCCAGGATTCCTCCCCCATTCCTGGCACCCCCAAATTTCACTGTTATGAGATTAGGGTGTGGATAGCAAGCCCCAGATTCTGCACTTCTGACTTGGCCAGCTGCATTGCATGAGTATGCTTCTCCTAGCTCCCCACCCTACACAATTTTTGTGGAGTTGGGCCAGCTTCTGGATGACTTGTTGTTCATGACCCCTCAGAGGAGTTGTAATCCGTAAGCCTGGATTCGGTAACTTTTTGAAAGGTAAATTCAAAAGGTCTTATCCATGATCCGCTCCAAGCCAACACAGGCCCACCACTCAACCCAGGGACCCCATGCCCTCCATGCCAACACATGGGCTTTCCATACCCATTCACTCAATATATACTGTGTAAAGAACCAATGAACCATATAGTAACAATGGCATGTGTAAAACTGCTCAGAAATAAACACCCATTCACAAGTCTTTTGAAAAAAAAACTGCTATTCCTACAACCCTAGAAAAGCCTGTCAATCAGACAGATCATTAATGTATCAGTAACAGAGGCTTCAAACACTTCATACTTCTTAATCTTGGGCAAACAAACATTAAGGCAATGACAAAAGAGATCACAGAGAGCAATTTATTATAAGCACTTAAAGATGTCGATCAAGAAAAATCAACAGTTCTCTCCAGTTGTCAACACAGAACCCTTTCTGAAAAAATCCTTTTATGAGTCTGGGCTCTGAGCCAAGCATGCATAATAAGGAAGAATGTAAGTAGAATTGGATGGCCTTGAGTGCTGCCAAAACAAAAATCCTATATCAACCCATATATTCCACCTCCCAGATATGTGGAAGGAGGGACTCTGGAATATATTAAGCCCTTTTATGTTGAGCACTTTCCATACCTTGGCAGCATTGTCTCAAATCACAAAGTATGCTAATTTGATCAAAGATGCTGAATCAGTTTAAAAAGTGTGGTAGTTTGCATGCATAAGATTTTCACCTTGTCTCTGTTGAACGCCCAGCTTTTCCTCTGCATGCCCTGTCAGCTGTTAAGTGATCACAAGAACCTCCTCTTCTACATTGCGAAGTGTGTCATTCCTCCCCCACTTTGCCCCCCTCCCCTGGGCATTGTGTGCTCTCCTTTCCAGCAAGGATGGATGTGAGCATTTTCTTGAAGGATGAGGTCAACCTTGGTAGCTAAGATATTCTTCCACAGAACATTTGACATATTTCTGCTGTCATGCTGCCTTCTTCATGTTTTCTGTGGGTGGTCCTGCTGCCAATTGCTCCTTTGCCCACTGTGTGGTCTAGGATGTACATGGATCAGTGTTACTGGGCCTTGTGAGACCTAGACTTTCGCAGTGCATAGGTTCTTTTTCCAAGACACAAGTACTATACTTATTGCAGCCATAGAGCAGACTGGGTAGCCAGATTTAAATTCATCTCCCTCAATTAATGTCCCATATCCAAAAACATTCATTTGATGGTGAAAGTGAAAGAAGCAGCATAATTGGCTGACTGGCTGAGGATCTGCCCTCCTGACGCACAGTCCTGATCGTTCCTGACCAGGCTCATGCTCACAGCCTAATGGCACGGCAGAAGATACCACCCAAAAATACACTGACCTCAGTGATATCAATATCTTATATTGAATTAGAAGAAATATGACTGTATTAGAAAATATATATACAAAGATTATTTATTATGATTACAATATTGGATGAGTTTCGATCATACATCATCACTCAATACAGGATACAATGTCTTTCAGGAAAATCATCTCTATGAAAGAGAAAGACATTTTTAAGGAAAATTCTATCATGTGTTGAAGTTAGTCCTTTTGTTATATTGCCCTTTTTTCCACCTTAAATACCTGATTTCCCCCGATGCTTCATATTCCTGTAACAGGAATCACTTATATACGGCTGCTAAGTCACCATGCTGCCAAATATCAAAGGGAGTTATAGAATCCTTAAAGGTATTGGGGGGTGGGGCTTGCGGTGGCAGGGGGGCACGAGGTCCGGTGTTGTGGGGGGGGGGCAGTCTAAAATCTTAGCTGAATGTAAAAGATAAAATTCATACTGCCATAAACTTCCCTAGTGGAAAGATCTTACTGAGGAATCACATCACAGCAGTGAGTTGAACACAGAAAATAGCAGTCCTCAGTGACATATTACCCACAATTCTGTGCTGGAAAGCGATGTCATTAGCAAAAGTTTTTGTCAGACTGCTTTTCTAATTTAAAAGAAAACCTCAAACATTTAGTATAATTGTGATAAACTTAGAAACCCCACAGTGTTCTCAACAATAAATGGAAGCTGTGAGCTAATAAACACCTTGTCCCACAGACTGCACATTTATTCATTGCACGGGAGCCTCATAATGCCTCATAAACACAGGGATTTCTAACTTTATCACTTAATTGTCTTTCTGTATCAGTAGTCTTGAGACTGCATGTGGGATGAACAGCCAGGACTAGAGATGGCAACTGAAATGATTTAGACAACCCTTAAGTAGATCATTTGCACTGATTTGATTTCTTGTTAAAACCTGCAAATTTAATGTCCTTACACCATAAGCATCCTGGGAAGGTCTATTATGCAAAAGTCCATTAGTAAACAAAAAAATAGGGTTGGGAATTTCAGATAAGGAGGAGGACAGTCACTCTCTCCTGACATATTTATCTTTGGAACAAATCAATGGAGTTTGCTGCTGGCACCTGTGCTTGGAACGATGTTTGATGAAGCAAAGGCTGTCTTCATTAGGTACATTAATATTCATGCTGTGTAGAAATTCTGACACAGGAAAGGACTCAGTAACCTTTTCTCATATTAGATTTTTACTTCTTAACAAAATTACAGTCCGGCAATGACTTAATTAATGCTGGTTTTCGTCAGTTGGCTTTAAGGGCCTGTCAATTTGGTCCCGCAGTCGCTGTCAGTAAGGAAGAAAGACAGTCATGGCTGGATAGAGACAAGAGTGAAATCTAACACAGTCGATAAAACTCAGGTCTTTTAAGCACACAGCAAATATATCCCTAGATTAGCACACTTTATATTCAACTTCCTCTTAAGCATGGTTACTGGCTGCATTCCAGAGGGATTCCATCATTCTGGTGGCAAGAACAAAACAAGAAAAAAATATTTAACACAATAGTTATTTCCTGCACTATAATTTTTTTTCTAGGTTAATAATTACAATTGCTAACAAAAAGCCAAGATCCAGATTGGCAAATATGAGATAAAAAAGATGTATCACATTACAGAAAGCAAATTAGGTTGCTGCAGCATAAACAGTAATATTATCTGTTTGTACAAATTAGGGCAATAAATCAGAGTAAGAAAAAATTACATGTGTAATAAAGATAATGAAATTTGAATTTAGGCCTAAACTGTCGATCCTTGGTAATGCCACTTCCTTTTAATACAGTTATCTGCAATATTCAGAATCAACACATCCAGAGGGTGATCACTAGCATCACCAGTAGCAACTTCTCCAGGATTATTTGCCCTTTTGAAATAAATGAAACATCACATGTTAATTACCTTTTGTGGAAGTCGGTCACATTTTTAAAATACAAATCAAAACTACGACATTACTCAAGGCTGGAGGGTTGTGGGGGCGGAGTGGGGGGTGGGAGTGTGGTGATCCAACCATCTCAGGCACGAAGCTCAAATCAAACTCAGAATGGGGTTAAATTCTTCATTGTTTGCTAAAAGGAAGTGCACGGAGTGAGTTAGGATAGTATAAATCCAAACATTAATGTTTGCATTTCGGCTGCACTGGCAAATGTCACTAACAGATTATTAAATGTAGATTTGGAGAAATGCCTGAATTCACATTGATGCAATTGCCACTCCTCTGGAAATTGAGGAGTGGGTCTGTTTAGGGCGGGCTACTCTGCATCTACCTGTGCAAGCTTGTATTTGTTTCTGACACTACTCATAAGGATGAAACAAATACATAAAAACACAAGACTGCAATCTTCAAATTAAAGTATTATTCCAAGTATGTACAGAAGGCATGGGCATGTATTCTTGAGCTTGTTCTGCCATTGAGAATGACCCGCAATTCACAAGTGTCACAACTTTTTCTCATGAGTGAAATGCTTTTAGTAATTCGATGGAATACTTTAGTATAGATCTATTATCAGTTAATAGAGGAAGCCAGTAGAATTCATTTTATTGCATTATTTAATACATGTGCAATAATACTAATGTTGAGTCTCAGTGATGAGGTGACAAAATCTAATTAATTAATTGGTGTTCCTTTCAATGCACACACCTTTACTATGCTTTCTGAGGTTTGCAGAACAGGGTTAATTGGGCAATTATATACTTCTTTTGCCCCTTACTTAACCATATCTGCGAAAGGGAAAGTTAAAAGGTACTAAGGTGAATTGAGAATTTTTATAGTTCTATTTTTATAACCAGGAACATAGTGAATGACATACTCCACTGATTATTTAGAAGATTAAAAAGACATGGGGGAGAATTTTGCTCTTGTTGGGTGGGCTTGGCGGGGGGGGGTTGGGAAACCGACTGCTGCCCGGGATTGGGGCCGGAATGCAATTTCACGCTGGCGGGTCAATTAAGGCCCGCCCAGCGTGAAATGCGTGCTGCAGCCCTTAGCGCTGCCTTTGCAGGGTGGAGGGAGTGGAGGAGGGCGAGCGAGGTGAGCAGGGAACCTTGTGCATGCGCGCAGGTGCATGCTGGAAAAACTCCCTGAGGCACAGAGCTGTCCCAGGGAGATGAAGAGTCCTGAAAAACAAAAATAAAGAATTTTAAAACGTTATAAAATATGTTCCCTCATGTGACTCTGTCACATGAGCAGGGACATGTTATGAATGAGATGTAAATGTTTTTATTTTTGTTTGCTGTTGGAAACCTCATCTCACTTGTGGATGAGGTTTCCGAAAAAGTACAATGGCCGCTTGGCCTTTTCGCCTGCCGTCAGTTTCAGGTTGAATGTGCAGTGAAAAATTTAAGTTAATTAATACTTTAGCAGCCTTAATAGGCCTTCTAATTGTCGGCGGGTGCTGCCGATTCTTGTGCGCGCCTGCCGACTGAATTATTGTTGATGTTGGGATGCTTGCCTGACATCATCGCGCATCATTTCACACTCGAGCGGGTCGGGCACCCGCCCGCCAAGGTGAAAATTCTACACATGATTCATAAATATTATGGATGTGTAGAAGCTGTGTTACCTCAAGCTTTATTTTATACATAGCTTTTCCTTTTCCTTTATGAACCCTTCTTGCTGCATCAATTGTCCTTTGCTGACAGAATTCAGAGACGCAGGATCAGTATCCATGCATATGCTAGTGACCTTGAGTTCTCTCTCTTTCCGTCATTTCTCTTGACCTTCCAACCAAAAGCCTCTGTGCAATCAGATTTCTTGTCTGGAACAAAATATTGGATAAGTCAAAAATTTCAATCCAATGTTGATGAGGTTGAAGTCTTCATCTTCACTCCTCACCATTGACTGCATTGCCCTCATTGGCCTCTTTCTCAGGCTGAATCAGACTGTTTGTATCTTTGGCATCTTGTTTGACACTGTGCTGAGTGTTAAACATACACGTGGACTGCAACGGTTCAAGAAGGCAGCTCACCTCCACCTTCTCAAGGGCAATTAGGGATGGGCAATAAATGCTGGTCTAGCCAGTGATGCTCAGTGAGGCTGTGAATGAATTTTAAAAACTCTACTCCTACCATTGAAACAGCTATACATGCCTTTGTGATGCTTTAGATTTGACTATTCTAACAGCCTCTTTGACAGCTTCCCATCTTCCTCTCTCCGTAATTCCAATTTACCAGAAAAATCCCTGCTACAGATATGTTATTCTGTATGTAGTCCTGCTCACTATCATTTTTCTCTTCACTGGCTTCACATCCAATGCAATAATTTAAAAAATACTCTTTTATATGTATATATCCCTCCATGGCCTCATTCTAGATCATCTCTTCTTCTCCCTCTAACCACCCTTGAATGCACCCAGATTCCTGTCCATCACTCCCTTTCTAACTCTCCAACTTTGAAGCAGAGTTTTCAGCCATCTCAGTTTTCTCAGGAATTCCCTTTCTCATCTCTTCACCTCTCCACATTCTTTAAAAGCCAACTGTTCAACAAAACTTTTAGTTATGCCTCCCAATCTCTCTCTTGCTTGTTCAGCATATGTCTTCTAATGCCAATTGGCAAAAATACCTTGGGACATTTCATCATGTCAATGTTACTGTGCAAATTCAAGTTATTGTTATGTGCAGGATTTCCAAATGTGCCAGCCTGCGCAAATAAAACATGTTGCCAGCCTCTGGACAGAAATAAATGATAGCACAATTAACCCAAATACGACTTAGCTTCATAACATTTGCTGTTGGCACTGGCTGGGATTTAACACTCCAGGCATAAGTACTGTGGCGGGCGGAGGAAGTGAGAGTGTTGCCTGTTGTGGAGCCCAATGGGAAATTGTGCCATTATAGCATGATGTTGGTTTCATTAATTATGTAACAAGGGGTTTCCCCGGTATTGTTCATGGTAGGGCGAGCGGGAAGTCATGTGCCCCACAGTCATATTTGAGCGCCATTTTTAAAGCACAGGTACAGATTTATTGCACACTTAACTATGGACCAGGACATGAAACACAGAACCCAAGGAGCACAAGCACCCCGATTCAGCAGTACTTCACTGGAAGTACTGCTGAATGCAGTGGAGGAGAGTAGGGACATCCTCAACCCGAGGGATGGAAGGAAGTGGCCCGCCTGACTCACCAACCCTGCATGTCACCAGGTTGGCAAGTGCCAACAGCATTCACCAGAGAACAGCACTGTAGTGCAGGAAAAGGATGAATGACCTCATCCACGCTGCCAGTATAAGTGAACCCTTTACTCCACTTACTCACCTCACTGAATGAGAAAAGGGACAGGGGCCTCAGTGGCAAGGCCACCATCTGTGCTTCTCATGCATAGAAGTGCGTCTCAACCTCATAGCCCCACGGTAGTCCATATAGTCTGCAGCTAGAGAGGTGACTGTGGGTCTTCGACCGTGCCACACAGAGAGCTCATATTGTGAGTAGGGGCCGGGAAGGGTGGATTTGGCATAGAGGGCAGCAGCATTCACTTCTGATGTCATGTCTCTGTTGGCCTTATCCTTCTACCTGCATGAGCTCACTGCTTTGGAGAGTCCTGCCGAAGAATCCTTGTGGACTAGCTGCAGTGCATTTTTCACATGGCACACAGTAGCCAGTGGGTTATTAGTGAAGACTGACATTATGTAAATGGCACTTGCATGACAATTGCCTTCAAACCATCTTCTCTCCTTGCACATGACAAGTTAATGTACAACAAGCAGAAGAGAGAGATGGCTGGAGGGGGCATGGCTGAAATCTGGCACCTTAAACTATTCGAAGGGCGGGCTGCCAAGCTGGCACGGAAGATTCTGGATTGCTCATGTGCAGATGGTGAGGTCGGCACTCCATCCAATAAGGAACCGTGCTTACTGTCTTTACAACGAAACTTAAGGGTCATGCTCGGTGCCATGTTGGAGGCAGCCCATGCAGTCACTCACTCTCTCCTCTTTCAATTTCAGCAAGAAGACGGGGAGGCCAGACCCCAAAACCCAGTCCAGCACCAGCTTCAGCCTGCAGTGGAGTGAGGGTGAGGAGGGCAATGAAGATATAGCAGCTGCAGAACTGTCACCTCAGTCACCAGCACCCTCCAACAGCCCAGAAGTATATACTTTGGTATATACTAGGGTACTAGGTTTCCTTCTGACAGGGTCTCACACTCTGCTGGTCACTTCATGGACAAGTGTCCACGTCAGGAGGAAGAAGGGACAGCCAAGGTCACCAGCACTTGGAGGACTGCTGAGGAAGAGGCTTCAGTTATGTCTGAGTCAGATGACGAGCCTCTGGGAGCAGTCCTAGACAAGATGCTGGAGATGTAGCGAGAGTCTGGGGAACATCAGGCAGGGGTGTTGGAAGCCCAGGCACAGAGGAGCCTGTCTGCTGTTCTCTGATAAAGTGATACCGACATGTTTGCACATCACTGTCTCCATGGGGAGAGTGGCGGACGCCATGGAGATCCTGGTTCAGCAGAACTCCCAGTTTCCATTGCTGTAGCCATGAGCGAGCTTTTGTAGTGGTCACAGGAAAGGGGAAATGGGCACCTCGACCTCCGTCCAGGTGCCCTTTTCCCTCAAGGAGTCAGGGAGGGGCCCTCAGGCACCCAAAGGGAGGTGGAGCATCAGGCAGATACCCCTGGGACTTCCAGTCAGGACACTTGGAGCGTGCCTGGCCATTCCCATTCTCTTTTGTCTGGGAACCCATCAGCTCTGGCCTCTGGGAACACAGAGGGTGCAGCTGCCCCAGAGCAGAAGGACAAACTTAGCTCAGGCCCCCCCCCCACCAGGTCTTGAGGCTCCAGAGGACACCTGCCAAAGTCATCAAAGACAACAGGGCAAAGCACTGAGCAGGCTGCCTCCACTCCAGTTGCAGATGTTGGGGCAGCACTTTAAGGAGGTCTGCTGTCTTTTCATTGCATCTGTTTGCTTTAATGCCTGTGCATACCCCCTATATTCATGGGGACAATCCTGCCTGGGCCTATGTCCCTCCAAGATCATGCCTGCGCAAGGAGGCATTGATCTTTGCCATGGCCCCTGTGTGCCGTGTGCGAGAAGCCTCCCACCATGCTGCTCCTTTGCCCTTCACAGCCTTTTCAATCCAATCACCTTTTTCTAGTCAGTAACATGCTTGGATTCCCCTTTAGTTGTCTGGTTGAGCTGACCTGCAGCTCCTCCCATCCGATGACCCAACTCCCATTCGACATTTCCATATCTAAACTGGGTTGAGCTGGAGCAGCCATGGTGTGCATGTCCTTCGAGGTTCGCTCAAATACCTTTTACACTCTTCCAGTTACCCACATCCCCCCATCACCATTCATTCCCCCAGGTGTCACTGTCACCCCACAGTCACCGTTCAATCCTCATCCCCATCACCCTTCAGCCGGTTGTGGTAAATGTCCACGGGCAGCTTTTTCCAGTTGGCGAGCGGGGGCAGGGCCTGCTCTCCGATGCCTAAAATGATGTGGGATGACATTGGGCGAGCATCCCGACGTCTCCCCGCATCATCTAGATCCTCAGTTTGGCGGGTGCGCCGCCAAGTCGGCTGCACGCCCACTGACCTGTCAACGGCCTATTAAGGCCATTAAAAAACTAATTGAAATGATTAATGGACCTGCCTGTCCAACTTTAAGGTTGGCGGGCAGGCGAAGAGCCCTGGTGACCTTCCAAAAAAGCATGAAACCTCATCCACGGCTGGGGTGAGGTTTCATGAGTGATGTAAAATTTTCGGAATATTTAAAAAAAAGTAATGGGTGTGTCCCAGCTCATGTGACAGTGTCACAAGAGGAGACATGTCAGGAAAATTTTTTCTAACCTTTAAAAATTTTTTCGAACATCAACCAATCTCCCTGAGGTGGCACTTTGCCTCAGGGAGATCTGTGCGTTCTTTTGCGCACATGTGCAAAGGAGCGCACTCCTGGCGCAGGGAATTCCCCCCCGCCCTGCCCTGCCCCGCCCACACAGGGAGTGCACAGCGCTTCTAGGCCCACGTCACGCTAGGCGGGCCTTAACTGGCCCACCCACGTAAAATGGCAGTGTGCCCCCGTTTGGGGGTGCCAATCAGGAACCTTCCTGCTCGTGCCTGTTTCCACAGAACCCCCCCTGATGGGTGGGAAAATGCTGCCCCATGTCCTCTCCTTCCCCAAAGACCCCATCTCAGTCACCGCTCAAATGTCTAAAGATCTGAGTGTCATTTCATTTCCCCTCCAACAACACTAACCTCGCCTTCACCCAGAATCGCAGTACCTTCTCCCATCTGCCCTACTGCATACCATGGCCCTCTTTAACTATAACTATTGCATCATACCACAAATTAGCTCACTTTGCCTCCCAGGATTCTTCAAATGATGTCACAGGCCCCTCCCTCTGAGCTCTTCCCCCTACCACTCACAGTCCCCTTGTCCACCTGCATCTCCCACTCATGGTCCCATTCTTCCCCTATTGCCCTTTCTTCACTCCTGCTCTATTTCCCCACCGCACCCATCCAAGACCCCCGCAAGACTTCCATCTTCCCCTGCTTTTGGCATCCAAACCCGCCCCACCTCTTTGCCTCTTCTCTCCTCCCCTCCTGTACAAAGGCCTTTGTCGTGCACCATCACCTGCTGCAAATGTACACCTGCTGCTAGATGCTCCGCTTGGCTGAGGCTCCACTTGGCTGAGGCTCCACTTGGCTGAGGCTCCACTTGGCCGAGGCTCCATTTGGCCGAGGCTCCATTTGGCTGAGGCTCCACTGCCTGTGCGAGGCTCCATCTGCAGCTCCTGGCACCAATATTACTCCAGGCTCCACTTGTTGCTCCAAGTGTCCATCCAGGTAAATCTTGACTTCTGCACGCCAGGTTGGTTCAGGTGTGTTCTGGACTGGTGTGAAATCCTGCTGACGGGATGGTTGATTGGACAGTGGAGGGTGGGGGTGAAGTTCCAATCGGGTGTTCCTTTGAATCCCGACAATGAGATGCAAAGCAGCTTCCCGATGGCCTTGGGCAGGATTGGCAACCCGCCATTTTCCCGCCATAACAGCTGGGAGCGTAAGTTCCCAGCATCATTTCACGCCGTCGGGAAACTGATTTATCAGTTCTTGTGTATTGTCTGACCCCGCCCACCACGAACCTCGCTGCTACTGGGAGGGATGATTCTGCCCATTGTGATTGAAGCCTTGTCAATGTGATGCAATTCTCCACTAGAATACATGAAAAATATTTAAAGATGTATTCTGAAAATATTATACTTCATAATTTAAACATTCACAACTAGGTGGTTGGACGGGGTGGGGAGAATTTTGCCTTTTTTGATTTTATTGATTATGTTTTCCTCTTGATTGTTGCATATGTAAATTAATCAGACATATCCTCTCCTTCCCATGCCATTACACTGCGATCACCTTTCAAACACACAATTGTTCTGTCACAACTTTCTGGAATTTCAAGATCCTGATCTATTAAAAGTGAAAAATTTGCATTAGTTTTGCTCAAGTAAAGCCAAACTTGTGTAGGCTTTCCAAAGGAAATAACCTCAGGTTGAAATAGTGGTGTGGTGTGGTGTTTGAACTGCACAAATTACTAATTGTAGTATCCAAAGTTTATTCAGAAACAGGCATGAATTAGTAACTGGGCACTTGTTTCACGTTGATTTTTGATCACCTTGGAATTACACAAACATTATTGATTGTGTGACTTAAGAAAAGGCTGTGCACTTTTCCGGCAAAAGACGGCACTTAAGAATGTTAATGCCAAAGGAGTTTGATCTGTGAAAGAGAAGAAATGCCACACATTAGAAGAAAAATAAATAATTTTGAAATGAATCCACTACCAAGAAAACCCACAAACCAACAAAATGCAAAATTCAATATCCAATTTTTTTCTTCCATTATATAAGCAGAAAACTTACTGCAAAATTATAGCAGTTGTACATTTTCAGAGATCTTCATAGCACGTTATGCATGTGCTAAACAATATTTAAATGAATGTGGTGCACTGTCTTTGCCCTCAAATCCATGTTGATTTGTGGATTGACCCAGGTAAGTGATATTTCCTTCTGCATTTCTGTTGAAACTCCCTCCCTCTCCAAAATAAAATCAGTTGAGTGGCATGAATGGGATACCTGCCTCAAAACACATTGGAGTTTAATTATAAAAGTAAATCAACAATGCATTCCTCCCTTCCCTGGATATTAGCTGAAAAGAACGCCACATTCAACTTGGTCAAAGCAGTTTCTACATGCGCACAGAAATGGGATGAAAGTCCAATCATGTGCTTTTCTCTGGCAGAACAATAGTTGCACTTTTGTGTTGGGAGAAACTTGAGATTAATGTAATATTTCCTTTCAGAAACTATTGAGGAAGATGGCTGCACTTATGCTTTCTGTAATGGCATATAGGTTTTGCCCTTGATCCATAAATGGATGCCATGTTAACTTGGTCAGTGGCTGGCTGCTGAAAGCACTGAGAAAAGAGCAGATAGGTCATGGGTATAGGGGAGCAATTATTGCCAGAGAGACTGCATATGAAATGGGGATCATGTATGGGGCAAGGGTAAGAATAAAGCCTGATGTAGGACAATTCTCAAACAGCAGTAAGCACAGAAGTTAATGCCCACAGTGTGTGGCAGCTTGAACCTGCTGGAATTAGAGTCCGGTCCAGCGGTTATTCCATCATGGCTGCTCCGACAAAAACATTCTGTCCTTTACTGGTTTGAGAATGTTATCAAATCTAATAAACATTTATGACATCTGTTGGTGAGATTGTGAATAACTCCCAATTAAGAGTCTGGAGAAATCTTTAGAAAAGATTAATTTTGAAGGTGCAGCCTATTTCACTTTCATGCACATTTCTGTTAATGGAATCGAAACTGAAACTCAAATATTCCATCCAAATCCTTCCTAATTTATACCGGCCTGCTGTCTGAAAGTATGAATTTAAAAAAAACCTGTTATTTCCTATATTAGGAGTAATGCTAAACCCCAATTATATGCAGTCATGAAAAGGATAGAAAGTGCTAAAAATACACAGATCAGTGATCACCTCAATGAAACATTAAGAGGTTAATGTTCAGGTGGGACTCTTCACCCAAATAATTAATCTATATTTTCTTTTTCATTTGCTGTTTGACATGGTGTACAGTTACAGATTTCTTTTTCCCAAATTTCCACCTTATGCAAGCTTTCATTTTATCTTTACGCACAGTCACCTTCTGTATAACATGCTGTGTGACTTTTATTATCTGCACAACTACCAAACTACATCAAGCTAAAAGCAATAACTGTAAGAAGCAGCTTATATTTCATAAAGACTTCCATTACGGTTAAATAAATATGCAAGAAACCATGCAACACTAAATTCTAACGTATATTTCACTTCCTGGTAAATGAATAAGTATTTGTAGAATGCAGGTTGTTCACCAGCAGGAACAGAGTGGGAATTGCAAGTTGCAAGCCTTGCTGCTGATGTCAGTGGAAATTGACTAGCTCATCCCAGCCAGGTCATGCAGTATTTTAGTTCTGTCGCCATTAATCACTTTGCTATTTTGTTCCTTTGTAGATACAGATACAGAGGGTTTTTTTCCAGCAGGGAATTGTGCATGTGCAACACTGACAAGGACAAAGAAATAAAAAGAAACCAAGAATCAAAGTTCAAGAGGTTTCTCACCCTAGCCAGAATAATACCTTACTAGGCGTAATTAATTGGTTACAAAATCTTGAAATTACTGAAGTGGCTTCACTTGAATCTGCTATTAATAGTCTCCAATCTGGTTGTAAATTTCTTTGTTATCATTATCAAACCAACAGACTTTCAATAACCAAATAGATAAATGTGCCTGTTCTCAATTAGACAGACTATATCACATTTGTTTATATTACAGACAAACACCATGGGTTGCAATATGCTGCAGATCAAACTGCCATTTTTCAACTGCAGTGCCCACAATTACTTTAAGAAATATTTTTCAAGGACTGATATTCTACTCTCTCACTTTTGAAATTCTATGTTTCAAATGTGATTCTCATTTTAGTTAATATTTTTTCAAGTGGAGATTTAAGTCCACTAGTTGATAAATAATAACGTCCAGAGGCCCCAGTTCCCTGGTTTATGATTCTGAAAAATCAGGAGACCGTGTAGAACAGAGGTCAACAGTAGTAATAAATGTTGAATATAAAACAGATAATATTGGAAATACAGAGCATGTCAATCAGCATTTGAAAAGAGAAAAGACAGATTATTTGCTTGGGTGTAAAACATTGGGCAGACATTTTGTCAGAATAAACAGATTGTTTGTTGTGACTTCTGCCTGGGAAATTCCAAGAGTGAAAATCTTATTAGAGTAAGAATAAGATTAACTACTGTAAACTGCTAAACAAAAAATGGTTGCATTTCCAAAACTGAATCAAACACTGCTTTAATATGTTCCAAACTTAAAAAAAGTTAGATTTTCCCTGCTTCATATGCTCTGGCTTTGCAATCCTGACACAGATGTTTTTCCTGTAGCTGAACAGGAATGGACACTTTAAAAAGAAGCAACCAAAAGCAACCAAAACTCGCCTTTCTTTACCCTATGGTGTGGGTTTAAATTAATTGAAGACAAATGGGATGAATCACCTCCTTCTGTGTAATGTCCCGTGAGAAATAAGTTTGCATAGTGTAAATCCAGCTCCTAGTCACTGTATATAACTGAAAAATGACAATTTGCCCCTAATTCATTAAAAATTTGGTCATGTGATTCAGAGAGGTCATTGGATGGCTGATATAGGAAATAAACTGTTTCATATTGGAGCAGGTGGAGATACTCTTGTAAGGTTCAGGCTGAGGAAAATTGTTCCAAAAGAGGGAACTTCGCTCTTCATTCTGTCATGCTTTCATTGATTTGGAAGTGCTTCTACTGATTTTCATGTGTCAAATTGGGAATGGTCCTTTTGTCAATATCCCTCACCTTGATGAGCACTGCTGTATGGTGGCCGAGTTTTACTATTAATGATAGAGTTGACCTGTAGACACTTCTTGGGTGGAAACATTAAGTTTATTTACAATATACTCAGCAACAACTACATACATGCTTTCAACTCTAACTCTACACTGACTGCTGAGATAGCCCGAGCTACTCTCCTATTGGCTACTACAGATCATGTGATCTTGCCTAACAAGTATTATTCTTAAAGGTACATTGTACACTAAATAAAACCATAATTACTACATTCCTTCTCCTTTAACTCGGTCATACACATTATATTTACAAGTACGTATTTTTCAAGACAACACAATATTTACACTGGGTAAGGAATTTACGCGTTCAGTCTTTCAGGTAGTTTCCTGGTATGTGTGCAATGCCACAGCTCCACAACTTCAGATTCTTTGTCAGGAACCTCCTTTTCCAGTGTTGCCAGGACATCAGGTGCTTCGGTGGGCACTTGCAGTTCTGTATCCTCAACTCTTACAGGATCATCAGATATTTCAGTCCTGGGTTGAGTTTCCTCAACAGGAGATGCAGACCTGGTCATGATCACTGGTGGAACCAAATCTTGGTGTTTTGTCTCTCTCTTCCTTAAATGGTCAACATGTTTATGAATGAATCATCAGTTAGCTTTTTCATGCCTGCCTCGAACGTTTAAAACACCCTATTGGTCAGTCTGTTTGAGGAAGGATGGTACAGTGCAGTTTTTACATGAGTGATACAGTTGAGGCTGATAAAATGTTGAAACTCAGCATTTGTAAATTCCGTGCCCTTATCGGAAATGGCTACTTCTGGTAGCCCATGAATGGCAAAACTCTGACGCAGTTTCTCAATTGTAGCAGGCGACGTTGGTGATTTCACTTCATATATGTCCAATCATTTTGTATGGGCATCAACAATGAGCAGAAACATTGTTCCCAGGAAAGGTCCAACGTAGTCAATGTGTAACCGCACCCAGGGTCTACCTGGCCACTCCCATGGGTGTAAAGGAACTGTCACTGGCAACTTTTGCAGTTGCTGACATTGCACACAGTGCTTTAATAAACTCTTTATTTTGCCATCCATCCCGGGCCACCATAGATAGCTGTGTGCTGCGGTTTTCATCTGGGAAATTCCTGGATGGGCACTGTGTAGTTCAATTAAAAGTGGCTGCCTTCCCTTTGGAGGAACTATCACTCGTGCTCCCCACAATAAGATGCCATCCTGGCTGGTTATTTCATGTCTTCTGTTGAAGTGCAGCTTCATTTTGTCAGGTACAGGCTCCTGTGATTAACCATGTAGCACTTGTTCACGTACTTGAGATAGAACTGGGTTCCGACTTGTCCAGTCTCTGATCTGTCAAGCACATACCGGTGAGGAACCTAAGAAATTTAACAGTAAGAGAAGTTCCTGTGGAACTGGGACATGTTCATTATTTACTTGTAAAGGCAAACGGTTAAGAGCATTGGCATTTGCGATTTGATTGTCAGGTCTATGTACAAAAGTGTATTCCAATGCTGCCAGAATTAAAGCCCATTGTTGTATTCTTGCTGAGTCTATAGGTGGTAGAGCCTTGTCCTTACTAAACAACCCTAGCAATGGTTTGTGATCTGAAGCGATTTTAAAATGGCGGCCGTGTACGTACTTGTGAAATTTCTTGACATCAAAGATGATGGACAGGCCTTCTCTTTCTATGTGCGAGTATCCCTCTTCCACTGTGGTGAGCATTCTTGATACGTAACCTATTGGCTGTTCTGTGCCGTCGTCCATTCGATAAGCACTGCTCCCAATCCATAGGGAGAATCACCACAGGTCAGCACCAATTCTTTCATCTGGTCATAATGCACTAATAGATTGGACGAGTGCAACAATTGTTTCATCTTTATCAAAGCTTCTTTCTGGGGCACCTCCCAAGACCAACGTTGGTTCTTTTTGAGTAGAGAATGCAGAGGGGCCAGCACTGTAGACAAATTGAGTAAGAAACGCCCATAATAGTTGATCATTCCTAGGAATGATTTGAGCTCTAAGGCATTCCTTAGCTCTCAGTTTGTCCTCACCCAGGTGGTAGCCCTGTGAATCTACCCAGTGACCCAAATAGATTACCTCCCTCGCTTGGAATATGCGCTTTTCTTTTTTAAAAGCACTTCAGCTTGCAAGAAACT
The DNA here is from genome assembly GCF_017639515.1 of Carcharodon carcharias. Classification (NCBI taxonomy): domain Eukaryota; kingdom Metazoa; phylum Chordata; class Chondrichthyes; order Lamniformes; family Lamnidae; genus Carcharodon; species Carcharodon carcharias. The sequence continues at coordinate 54,903,303 of NC_054480.1, forward strand.
TTTTAAGACTTCTTCTAAGTTTGCCAAAAGCTCTTTTTCAGTGAATCCTGTCACAAATACATTGTCTAAATAGACTGCAAACTGGGGCAGTCCCTGCAGTAAGCTTTCCATTGTTCTCTGAAAGGTGACACAAGCAGAGGAGACTCCGAAAGTCAATTGTGTATATTGGTACAATACTTTGTGGGTATTAATTGTGACAAATTTTTGGGAGGCATTACCCAATTCTAGTTGTTGATAAGCATGACTCATATCAAGCTTTGTGTACTAAGTCCTTCCTGCCAGGTTGGCATACAGGTCTTCAATTTTTGGAATGGGGTGCCTGTCCAGCTTAACTACTTTATTAACCGTCAGTTTGTAGTCTCCACAAATTCGGACGCATTGGTCGGGTTTAAGGATGGGGCTATGGGTGCTGCCCATTCTGAGAACTGAACAGATTGTATAATGCCCAGTTTCTCTAGTCTGTTCAGTTCAATGTCGACTTTTTCTTGCAGGCCATATGGCACTGGTCTCGCCTTCATGAAGCGAGGGGTTGCTTCCAGATCCACATGAATCATGGCCTGCAGGCCCTGGATTTTCCCCATCCATCCTTAAAGAACGTAGTGTACTTTCTAAATAGCGCTGGTAGCCCACTTGCTCTCAACTGGAAAATTTCAGCCCATTCTAACTTAATCTCCTTTAATCAATTTCGCCCCAGGAGGCTTGGCCCTTCACTTGTGACCACCATCATGGGTAGCTTTGCTGATTGGCTTCCATAATGGACAGTTACTCTGCTTATGCCTTTTACTTGAACGTCTTCACCTGCATATGTTTTTAGCTTGGTACCTGTTTCTTCTAAGCTTAATTGATGTTCACCATTGTTCAAATATCTGAAGGTATGTTCCCCAGTTACTATAGTGGAAGCTCCCTTGTCCACTTGCATTCTAACAGGTTTGCCATTTACTTTCGCTGTGACAAATATTGGTTCTGTTTTTCCAACTTTCAGATTAAATAATGAGTAAATGTCTGAATTTGTTGTTTCAGGCTCTTTTCCATTGTAGATTTCATTGGGCTTCTTCTTTTGTTTACCAGCCTGCTTGAATCTTTCCTTGCACTGCCTCATCATCTATCCATTTCTATGACAATAGTAGTAACATTACATTCTTTTAAACTGCCAATCACTAAAAGACTGCTTGTTTCCTCCTCTATTAAAATTATTCTTTGATTTCACTGCTAAGTTATTTTTCTTTACTCTTTGGCTAGTGGAGGCTGTTTCTCACTTCTCAGCCGAGTCTTGCTTTTATGCACCTCTTTTGACTGAGGTTTCCCACCTGATATGGAGAATGGCGCCATTTTGTGCACCCTGAATCTCTTCCTGCGCGTTCCATAGCCAGTGCTATCTCGAACACCTTCTTGAAATCCAAATTCACTTTGGACAATAATCTTTTCTGAATAGAGTCCTCATTCACACCACACACTAAATGATCTCTAAGCATATCATTGAGAGTCGTACCGAACTCACAATGTTCCATTAGCTACTTCAACATTTCTACATAGCATGCAATTGTCTCACCGGGGTCTCTATTTCATGAATTAAACCTGAACCTCTGCACCATGACTGAGGGCTTGGGTTGAAAGTGACCCTTCATGAGGTCCACCAATTCATTGAAATTCTTCGAATCTGGGGCACTGGGTGCTGTCAAACTTCGAATCAAGCTGTAGGTTTTTGCTCCCACAAATGCGCAAGAGGATCGATCACCTCTTCTCTTACCCCGTAATCTTGTTTGCTTGATAAAAGAACGTGAGGCATTCTATGTATTGAGTCCAATCATCTGTGGCAGGTTCAAAAGGATCAGTTCTCCCAAATTGTGGCATTTGGAGGGGGCATAACTTCTTCAATTCTACTGGAGCTTGCTACTTTCAATCACTGGGTGAGGTACAGTGCCGATTTCTTTTTAACTTGATTTTTTCTGCTCAATCCTGATTTATCCTCATTGCCAGTTTGTTGTAGGGTGGTGAGTTGTACTATTAATGAGTTGATCAGCAGACACTTCTTGGTTGGAAGCATTAAGTTTATTTATAATATACTCAGCAGCAACTATACACATGCTTTCAACTCCAACTCTATTTCTACACTAACTGCTGAGGTAGCCCGAGCTACTTTCCTATTGGTTACTACAGATCATATGATCTTGCCTAACAAGTTTTATTCTTAAAGGTACATTGCACACTAAATAAAACCATAATTACTACAGGCACAAACAAAACAATTAAAATATCCAATTGTGCCTTATAGCTATAGCACTTGCTTTCTTTTGAATCCAGAGATGCATTTTGCAGCTCTATGTTGAGTAAACAATAAAGATCGATGCCTATACTTTCACCATGAAAGGGTAGCCCTTCTATTAAAACAGAAATAAGATTTAGTTTACTGACAGTACATTTTTTGGAAATATCCAATTTGATTATCAGCCAACAAACACGCGTCTGCTTTCCTATTATTGCCACATTTTTCTACTCTTATAGTGCATTTGGATTGCCAAGTAATTGTCAACAGCAGCTTTGAAATTAGTAGCAATGCAGCAATATAAATAAAATAATATAATGCTACTTGAGATGGTGCACATGGGAAAAACAGGTGGCATCAATTTGCACCTGACTGGAGACTCATGTGAGATCGAAGCAGCCATCGTGGGGTGAGGAACTGAATTACTCACACTCAGTCCAGACCAGACAAATGCTTTTATGGTCCCTAATCTACTGAAAACCTTCCCAAGCTCGTCAGCAAGATACCAGCTTCCTGAAAACAGCTGTTGTTGACCATTTGTGCATAACACAGTTGTTTTACATGGCTCCAACTGCTATACAAAATGCTGCATTTCATAAACAAAAAGTGTAGACAGCAGTGAATGCCACAGCTGGTATGCAGAACTGCTTCACATTACATGCAGCATTAGAAATGTCTCCAAAATGATACCATTTGGTGTAATACAAGAGGTGATAAATAATTTCAGCTTTCCACCTCCTCACCTAGTAAAATTGACTTTCTTCCTCTGATCTGTGTAAATATTGTTATTCAAATGCTTTGAAGGCTATTTTGACTAATCTATTGTATCTAAAAGGTGCATTGTCTTTGTGTTTGGCAAACATTTTATTTGAAGAAAAAAGAGCCAGAAGAGTTAAGCTTATTTTTTTCATGATGACGTCAAAGGCAAATGACACAATGATTCATTTTGTTGAGATTTGTGTCCTTAGAGATAGTGTAGCTGTAAGCAAAATATCAAAGGTTTGCCAAACTCTTTCTAATGGGACTTATTGAGCTCCCTTTAATTAACCTCTGCCTTGTCTGCCGTTACATGTAGAACTGGAAATATAAAGACCTTTTCCTGATGCTATGTATTCCACCCAGTATATTTATAATAGATTAGTAAGGACTGAATCATACTAATGTGTTAGTTAGATTAATAAAGTTAGTTCTGTAAGTAATATATTTAGTAGATATAGTGGGTCTGAGATGGGGACCATCTCACTGTATTTACTTTCATACAATGATACAATACTTAACAGAGCTCGAAAATGTTTGCTACTTACCACAATACAGGGGAGGACAGTTGACAAATTGACAATCAAAATGGGGGTCTCATTTTTATACAAGACAAAATCAAAACACACTCTATGAAACTCACTTTCTAATTTCAAAATTTGCCAGAAAAATCATCAATTGATAGGAAATCATAATATGCATATTTTAGACTAATGTATTAGCAATATTAAAAGAAATAAAATCCTGCCCCATATAACAACAGAGGTTTGAACTCTGGAATGGCAAGATCAGAGACCTTTTCTTTCCCCAACTGTGATTCAGCTTGTGGCTCCATAGTGATGCCAACTGAGATCCATTTCCTTCCATGGAATATTAGAATGTTTGTATACCTTTTCAACTAGTCTTCAGTGGATATTTTCAGGAAATATTTGGTTAAGATACATAGGATGGAAGTGTGAATAAAATTAACCAAATACCATCACAAATATTGATGGGTCAAAGGCTTTGCTAAAAATAACTACTGTTTTGGTCTTTTTTTGTACCAAACATTTCAACTTGCATCAGCTCTGCTGGCCTTCCCCATTATTGAAATTGGAAAGACATCTTTTATAATACATTTCTACAAAGAAGCTATTGTGTTAAAAAGCCTGGTGTGTTAGCGTTAATTATGTTTTTATATTGGTCGACAAACAGTGCATTCTTGCACAGACATCTAATAAAATACTGCTTTATCCAAATATCAAACCTTTTTTTGGTGGTGCTTGGTTAAATGTATTTATTTGTGATGTGCTAGATTTATTAGCTGATACCTGCAATTATTTTCACTAAGATATAATTCAGTTGTCAGAATCTAGCTCAGCCAGAAGATTAAAATTGTGTGAGGTGCTTCACCACGGAGCACAAAACAATGGGGGTTTCAAGAAGTAATCACGTCTCTGTGAAAAAAATGGGATTAATTAGTGCTGTACATGAACAGGCAGCATGCTCATTAAAACCTTGTGCGGTACCTCTTGATAAACTGCCACTTTAAGTGCTGGCATTAATGTGATGAGACAAAGACTTTATTTCACACTCTTTGCTGATTATATCTTACTTAAAGCCACTTAAATTGACTCTCAAAGGTTCTTTGGAATGTAAAGACTCAAATTATCTCAGGAAATCACCAGGATACTGAAGCTCACCATTTCTGATAAAAATGCAGCCAATCAACATTAGATCAAAACACCAATGACAGCCTTGATTAACTCTGAAAGACCTACACAAAATTATTTTTCACATGGAATCATTGCATTATATTGGCAATGTATATTTTGTTAAGGCTTGTGTACAGTGCCACTGCATTACTATAATCTGACAGATTATACTACTGATTCCTAATAAAAATTGTCTGAATGCTGAATTTTTGATAAGCTCCAACTAAGTATGAACCAAATGATAAATATAAACCTCCTGTTGTTAACAATGATACCGAAAAATACCCCTACTTTACCTCATGTTAAGATGGAAGTCTTTATTGCCGCATATTAAATTATCTTCAGATTTAACATTCTTCAGATTGTGTTTTGGGTAAAAAAATAAATGCATATGCCTTCAGGCATTAAAATAGTTAAGAACATGAAGAGGAAGAAACTTTCGGCGACAATATTTCCACAAAGTGAGACCTATACAGATTGCAGTAAGTTCTGGATGCCATCTTGGGTCTTCAAGCTGGAGAAGAAACTTCTAACAAACCCATTTTATAGTTATATAGTGCCTTTAAAATAATAAAATAGCCCAAGCAATGTTTCCTTTAATGTTTCTCCTGAGTGTGCAGGTAATTTATATAAGAGCCTGGCTTATTTAAATTTTTTTGAGCTTAAGTTAAAGGGGCTGATTTATGCACAGCCAGCATGAGGTTTTTGGATTGCCATGCACCTGTGTGGCCACATACAGCTTAGAGGGAACACTGGTCCGAAGATGCCGCATGCGAGCATAATAAAGCAAAGTTAAATATCAAATCATGTAATGTGATAATGGGAAAGTTGGTCAAAACCTTAATCAAAAAGATAGGTATTAAGGAACCTCTTAAAGGAGGAAAGACAGTTAGGAAGGCAGAGAGATCTAGTGGGGGAATATCAGAGGTTAGGCAAATAAAGGCCTGGCCACCAGTAGAACAATTAGAATTGGGAATGCTGAAAAGGCCAGAATTAGATGAGTGCAGATATCTCAGGAGGTTGTTCGGCTGAAGGAGATTAGAGAGATAGGGAGGGGAAGGACTATGGATGGATTTGAAAACAAGGATGCAAATTTAAAAATCAAGGCATTACTTGACTTGGAGCCAAAGTGGGTGGGAGTTGAATGGACATGTGCAAGTAAGGATATGGGCAATCAAATTTTGGATGACCTCAAGTGATTAAAATGTGGGAGCCCAGCCACAAATGAATTGGAATAGTTGAGTGCAGAGTTGAAAAACTGCATGAAAGAGCGTTTCAGCAGCATATGAGCCGGGGCAGGGGGTGGGAGGCAATTGGGTGATGTTAGAAAGGTAGAAATAGGCGCTCTTAATGATGACATAGATATGTGGTCTAATGCCCATCTTGGAGTCAGGTATGACACCAAGGTTGCAAACAGTCAGGGAGAGAGATGGAATCAATAACTAGGGAACGGAATTTGGACAGGGGACCGAAGACAATGGCTTCAGATTTTCCAATATTTAATTGAGGAAATTTTTGCTAATCCAGAACTGAATCCTAGATAAGAAAGCTGATAAATTAGCAATAGTGGAAAAGTTGAGAGGTGATGCTGTGGTAGAGCTAGGTGCTGTCAGCCTACATGTGCTTTCAGATGATAGTGCCAAAGAGCAGAATGTAGGTAAGAAATAGGAGAGAGCAAATGATAAAAAACAAGTTCTGTCGAAGGGTCATGAGGACTCGAAACGTCAACTATTTTCTTCTCCGCCGATGCTGCCAGACCTGCTGAGTTTTTCCAGGTAATTCTGTTTTTGTTTTGGATTTCCAGCATCCGCAGTTTTTTTATTTTTATGAGAGCAAATGATAGATCCTTGGGGACGTGGGGTGGGGTGGGGGGCACTAGAGAACCTTTAACAAAAACAAAAAATGCTGGAAAAACTCAGCAGGTCTAACAGTACCCTTGGAGAGAAAGGCAGAGTTAACGTTTCGAGTCCATATGACTCTTCTTCAGAGCAGAACCTTTAGAGAACCTTTAATTGCTGGCTGTTAAAATGAAGCTTTTTGATTGTGGAGCTGCTTTTGATCTTAGTAGATATTATTTCTGTTAACCATTAGCATTTCATTATAGAAAAGACTAAACATGAAGAATGCCAAAATTTACAAAAATGAACATGGCTAAAATTAGTGTACAGAAAAATAAGAGATGATTTCATTGAAACATATAAAATTCTTAAGGGGATTATTCGGGTAGATGCTAGCAGGATATTTCCCATGGCTGGAGAGTCCAGAACTGGGGGCCACAGTCTCAGAATAAGAAGTTGGCCAGATGCAGAGAAGTTTCTTCACTCATGATTCACTTGTGAATCTTTGGAATTCTCTATCCAAGAGATCTGAGAGTCATCGAGTCTATTCAAGACAGAGGCCGATAGATTTTTGGATATTAAAGGGACCACAGGCTATGGGGATGGCACTAGAAGTTGGGGCTGAATTTTAGAGGAGGGCATATTGCTCACCCTCTCCCTCACCCTCCACCGGCACCGCTACGACTGGTGCTCAACAAGGTCACACCGCAGCAATAAAGCACAGCCAGCAGCTCGAACAAGGTGAGAATAGGTCTTCTGCCGTTCAGAGGGACAAATTCCTGCCCACAAGAACCAACAGCGATCAGATTGGCCGCAGCTCTAGCAGCCCCAGAAGAGCTAAAACTCAGTAGCGTGTGCCGCTGGCAGTGCAATCAGGATCCTGCATAAGGAGTACATGGATCCCAAAGTGAGGTTAGGTGGGTGGGGATGGCTCGGAGAGCCTAGCAAAGGGGCAGAGGGTACTGGGTGTCATGTTGTTATAATGATGTAAAGGCAAAAATCACTCATAAAGAATTGGGTAAACAGGTTGTGGGTTCATATTCTTAGACCAGGCACATGAGAACATTTATACATAGATAGAAAGCTTGAAGACATCAGCAGCAGAACTGTGAGGGTGTGTGCTCTGCGTAAACTCAAAATTGAAACATATGACACATTTCCTTTTTAGTGATGTCATGCTGCTATCCCTTAAAGACTCATTGCAGTGAAGGGTGGGGGCGGGGGGCAGGGTTGAGCCCAGGCAGAAAGGAACAAAGGGGGCATAACATTTTGGGGGACCTGCCCTCAATGGGCACAGACCACCCCCCAAAGGACGTACACCCGACCTTCCTGCCTTTCAAGTAGTTTGCTTAAAAAAACAGCCTACCCACTCCCTCGAGCCATTTTATAGCATGGGTAGCGTAATATTTGGCTTGGTAACAAGCTCAATTGCTCATTAATTACTTATTTAAAAATGGCAGGTGGGTTGTTTTCGCATCCACATCATATTATGGGGGCTGAATTGGAGCGTTTGGGTAGGAAGACTGTGGGCAAGCTCCTTGTCATATTTAATGTGCCCCCACTCCCCCAGCCACTCTGCGCCCTCCAAGCTAGCCAAAAACCCAGAGGAGGAGCTGTAAAATCCAGCCCATGGAGTCGAGGGCGAAGTTCAGCCATTATTTTATTGAATGGCTCAAAGGTCTTAATGGCCAAATCCTCCTTTCGTTTCTTACATTCTTAAAGACAAAGCTATGACTCTATTCCCCATCACCTATCCTCCTCATGATTTCTCAAATAATTTATTGGTGTTAGCTATTACAATTGGCACTTCTAATCCTAATAACAGGTGGAATTTGTGGGTTTAAATCCAGAATCCTTTTTTAAACTATTAAATAAAAATTTTAATTTTACCAAGACTTTGTGAGGATTGTAATGAAATATTTCAAAGCTCAATGTGCTTATAAAGCAAAAAAAACCCCTCAACTTTAGAAGCAGGACTTATCAATGTATATTTAGAACAATTCACAATTTGTGTTCTGAAAAGATTCAAATCCTCCAAAACCAACTCATTAAACCATAACACACTACTTACTCTAGGCAAATTGACAATATTACCCTGAAAACAGGTGAAAATCCTATAAACTGACAGGCATGGTCAGGGGCGGGATAACTGTATGAGTACCAGAAAGCTGTCTCCTTGACTACTAATGGTCAATAATCAAGATCAAGCTACCATGCCAACATCAGCTCTATAAAAAAGTACCACTGTTGTTTATTTTTTTGTTAGAATTGCCCTCGCTATAATCATTTAAAATGACCGGAATTTGCAATCTTGCACATATTTTCTTTCAAATTGCAGTGATAAAATTGTACTTATAAAAATACACATTTGTTGTTTTGATAGCAATTACGGAAACAGCTGGCAAATCTCCAACAGGATTGACCAAATGGCAAGGCATAAGCCGCCATTTTAATTCTAAAGGGGCATTTTCATATGTAATCAGATTGGATGGTGAATTAACTCAAACTGTTCCAACAAATTATGGATAACTTGGTTGTAAGACTGTGTTTTAGATCCATTGTAATTTCACCCAAGTGTATTACCATATGCACTAAATCTATTGTCGTGGCTGTACAGGTGGGATCATATTGTGACTCTTTAAAAACCTATGGGCGGGATTTTCCATCCCCGCCATGATCTGACCCACCACGGGGGATGCTGTGGGCCAGCCAAAAGCCCATTGACTTTCGGCGGGACAGGATAATCCCAGAAAATTCTGTCCCGTGTTTTCAAAAGCTACACTTTAAAAGGTTTAAATTCGAGATGACTCCTGAAGACCACCGGATGATTTTATGGATTACAAAGCATTATCTTGTCTCTAGAGAGATTAAAGAGGACCCTTTTTTTGATATGACTCAATGTTTGTCAGATCAGGAGATAAATGAAACCCCACCATCACCCTCATTGTAAAAAAATGCATATTTGCCTTTTCAGACAAATGGGAGAAGAATCCAACTGCGAATGGGGTTACCACAATACCTTAGTTGGACCATGATTCGACACTGACCTAAGGCCACATGATACAGTGGTCATCTCTGCTAACGGTTATTAACAGAAGTTCTAACTGGCTTTTGAAAGAAACATCTTAAGATGCATCAAGACTGATTTCCTTCAGAGAAAGAGTCCTGCAGATAGTCATTAGCCACTGCAGCCAGCTAACCAGCTAAGTATATACCTGTAACACATTGCAAGTGGAACAAGAACTCTGTCCTCTAACCTGGCCTCCACCAAGTTCGCCTGAGTTCTCAACTTCTGGCAGATCCACTACAGTAGCCTTTGTAGTCATGGAGAAATCTGTTTTCAACATCTTCACTTCACATCATCTCAACCAAGAAACATTGGGCCTGCAATGAAATAGAGACTGAGTTAAATTCCATTTTTATACTTACTGTTTTACCTTCAACTGTATGTAGATTTTGTGTCTGTGATAGTGTGGGTGAGTCTTGTAAGTGAGACATCAAGCTTTTGTTTAACCTTCATGGCCAAGTGTGTGTGAGAAATAAAGTAACTTTCTTCGTTTTTAATACACAAAAACTTGCTGCTGAGTTATTTAAATTATACAATCACTCCGAGGGAAAGAAAATGCACGCATCCACGTACAAATATATTTGCTCACGGGCAACAAGAGGTAATACCTTCAAATTGTCCATGAAACCATGGGCAGTAGCATCCGATGGAGTGGCAACTGAATTAGATTGCCACTCCACTCGAAAATACTTAGTGGAAGATCCAGGTGATCCTATCTTGCCCGATCTTCCAACAGGTAAGATCTGTGCAGTGCAACTTGCACCCAGGGACTACCATCAAGGGCAGTTCAGTTGTAAATAATTAATCCACACCCCCTTTTTTATGGCACTAGCTCCCTAAACCAGGTAAATTTAAAGGTCTAGCTAGGTTTAAATAACTTTGACAAGCCAAGAAGAAGGTAAGCGTATAAGGTAAGTGGATAGGATTTGGGGAGCGGTGGGGGGTTGGGTCGGGTTGGTGGGTTGGGGTTGGAGGTGGGGCAGGTGAGACTGGCCTCAACAGGACAGGGAGTTGAGCCTGGCCGGGGGGTGGGGCTGGGGTGTGGTGGGACTCTTCCACCCCCACAGTAACTCCCCATCCTCCCGACCTTCCCCCCAAAGGCCCGAAATCTGACCTCCCCCAAGGCCTGACTCCTGACCTTCCCCCTCCCCCAAGGTCCACCTGCCAACCTCTTCCCCCCGGCCCCCTTAATAGCTGGGCCTGACTCCCCTCCCTCCACCCCCCAAAGCCCAATCCTAACCTCCACACTACCACCCCTCTGCCCGACCCCCGGCCAGGCTTAACTCCCCGTCTGTTGAGGCCAGACTCACCTGCCCCACCCCCAACCCCACCCCACCAACCCGACCCAAACCTACACTGCACCCCAAGTCCTATCCACTTACCTTATACATTTACCTTCCCCTTGGCTTGTCAAAGCCCTTTAAGCCTAGATGGACCTTTAAACTTACCTGTTTTAGGGCAGCTCTTGCCATAAAAAAGGGGGTATGGATTAATTATTGGAACTAAACTGCCCTCAATGGTAGTCCCTGGGTGCAAGCTGCACTGCACAGATCTTACCCTTTGGAAGGTTGGGTGAGATAGGATCACCTGGAATTCCATGTAAGTACTTTTGAGCAGAGTGGCAATCTGACTCAGTTGCCACTCCATCAGATACTACTGCCCATGGTTTCATGGACAATTTGAAGGTATTACCTCTTATTGCCCGTGATCAAATATATTTGCATCTGGATGTGTGCATTTTCTTACCCTTGGAGTGATTCTGTCATTTAAATAACTCAGCAGCAAGTTTTTGTGTATTAAAAATGAAGAAAGTTACTTTATTTTTCACACACAGCGGGGGAATAGTTGGGAGCCTGGGGGAGTCCCGTGTGGGAGTGTGGCGGGAGTCCCAACGGGGTTTTTTGTGGGCCTGTACAATAGTTATCCAGAAGCTAGGAGTGGTTTTAACTTTTCTAACATTTTCTGGGTAACTATTGATGTAACCCAGTCTGAAGTTTGCGATTTAAATTGCATTTTCAGATGCTTCCCTATGTAGAGTAATTATCAATCGCACATTTGCAGTTCCTGGGCAATTGCCATGGAGTCCTTACTTGGGGGGCGGGAGGGTGGGGGGCTGGTCTTCAATCCCACCTTTGCGGTACCCCCACTTACATTGCCCTGGTACTCGGAAATTATGGCTCTATTTAACACATTAAAATCCTACTATTTCTGTAATGCACAGGGCTGATTTGTGATCTGGTTCATTCTATGCCAATTTACTACATGTAAATACTTACAGTTGTACAGGAAATTTCTTAAGATGACAAGAGTATCTTCTGAAAAACAAAACAGTCATTTGAAATATACAGAAACGCAGTCAGCACTTCAGTGTGAAATATAGTTTAATAATTTAGGTGGGAGTCATCATCAGAACAAAGGGATTGTGTGCTGGAAACATGAAATATACTGTTATAGCTAAACCAGGTTTACTGGAAAAACACTACAAATGATCATAGAAACTTGCATTTATGTAGCACCTGTAAGGTACAGAAATATCCCTAGCACATTTCTGAGGCAGAAGAGGGGTTTTGGGGTGGGGGGAGCTACTTCCATTATTTTGTTACCTCATTATCTGATGCAGCGTTCAGCTACCTTCACGTGTCAGGCTGTTTCGGTTACATTTACTTCCTCATTCTTAAGGGGTGTTAGGAGGAGGTTCCAGTGAGTCACATGTGCACAACTGGCCCATGAGTAGACCAGCCTGTCACAGTTCTAAATAAACTGTTTGCTTCAGTGAAACACACTTATCAGGATCATTCATATCATAATCTACATTCTTCCTGGAGGTCTAACACAGTAAATTATTCCTTCCTTATTTCTATATAATTTCTACTATTGCATTTTCTAATGGACACCATCCGAATTAGCCTAGGTGTCAATTACCTTATCATTTGCTCCATAAACAGATTAGCATTTTTACAGCACTGAGCTGTGATTTGATTCTTCTATCTCCTCTCACCTGTTTTTCAGCAACTTTTTTAATTTTTTTCAATTTATTTTTCTACAACAGTTGCTTTGGGATAATTTTAATTTTGGAGGATGATGGAAAATGGGAAATATCTGATCGGCTATCCATTGCCTTCTTTTCTTATTTAGATTCCTGTTCTAGTTCCATGCCTGTTTCAATTGTTTTTATAAGTAATACTGTTTGCTACTAAGTATTGCCGAAGTGATCAGTTAAGTCAATCTGTTAATAAAATGAAACCTGTATTTTCTGCTATATTCTCTTCCTGCATTTCTGCTCATTGATGCTTTCTTTCCTCACCTGTTTATCACTAGAAGACTTGTTAGTGCATGGCACTTTTTTACATGTTGAATTTGATGTTGTCTAAGACTCAGTGAATTAAAAGATAATGAGAGATCCATGAAGTCTTTCAGTCTATCTTAATTCATCCATCCAGAGAGATCCTAACTTTCCCCGAACGTATCATCCACTTCTAAATTATCAAGTTTTAGTTTGTAAACTACCCTAACTGGAAATTTGGGGGTGGTCCCGACACACCAATGCACAAAATGATGCGTGATGATGTCGGGCGTGCGTCCTGATGGCATCGCGTGCCATTTAGATATTTCATTCGGCAGGTGCACACCAGTGGTGGCTGTGCGCCCGCCAAACGGTCAATGGCCTATTAAGGCCATTAAAAAAACAATTAAAGTTGTTGGCAACACTGCCCGTCCAACCTTAAGATCGACAGGCAGGCGATGAGCCCAAGCAGCCTTCGCGTTTTTTTTAGGAAACCTCAACCACGAGCGGGATGAGGTTTCCTAAAGCTTTTATTAATTAAATGAAAAAAATTTCCTAAATATAAAAACATGTCCCAGCTCATGTGACACTGTCACATGAGGGAACATGTTTAAATAATTTTGTACTTTATTTATAGCAATTTTTTAATCAACTTAATCTCCCTGAGGCAGCTCCATGCCTCAGGGAGACCGCACGAAAAAGCACGGGCCCCAACTCTCCCTCCTCCCCCTGCCCGCACAGGTAGCGCTGCCAGTCATACTCTCAATGTCATTAGTAAAGGATTAAAAGGAAGCTGACCACCCAGCCTCTCAGCTGTAAGGATGCAGTTAGGCTTCTATATAAAATAGCATAGTGCATGAATTGTTTACTCAATTCCAACTAACCAAGGGGTGGGGGCCTTAATTGGCTTGCCCATGTAAAATGGCAGTGCGCAGATGATCGCGGGCAGCGATCGGCTCCCGGCCCGCCCCCGCCCTTTCCTGCCTGACCGACTTAGGTAAGTTTCTGGCCTAGGTTAAGTTTTTCTACATCCTTTACAAACTTATATAACTCTATTTAAGATCACCTTTCAAATGTTTTCTTTCAAGATTGAGAAGCTCCAGTTTGTCCAATCTTTCCAGCTAAGTGAAAGTTCTGACAGTGGAGATCAGCCTCACCCATGTTCTCTGCACTGCCTTTAGTGGCTGAATGTCTCTTTTGTTTCTTCGTGACCAGGATGGGTTGTAGCTGTGGTCTAACCAGAGCACCATAAAGTTTTATCACTACCTCTTCTACCTTACATGCTACAATTTTGACTGCTTTGTTGATTACAGCTCTGCGTTGGTTACACTTATGTCATATAAAGGCTACTAAGATTCTCTAAGGGTCTCTTTGGATTCATCCTTAGCTATTTAATGCCAATCATGCAATACAGATCTAATCTTTTTTTCCTTCCTATGTACAGCACTATACACTTAAATTTCATCTGTCGTATTTTTTCCTGCTTAGTTAACTTTTCCAACTTATTTTGTAATTTATGGCTGGTCTCTTGCAATTTCATTGCCGCATCTAGTTTGGTATCCTCTGTAGATATGACCATTTTACATTGAGGTTTTGAATCTGGGTCATTTATGTAAATTATTAACAGTGCTGGACACAAATATGTAATCCTGAGGCACCCCACTGAACATAACTCCAATAACATGTACTCATGCTTTTCACCCTTCAGCCAGTTTCTTTTTAATTTGCAAAAATCTCGCAGCTTTGAGTTTAATCATTATCAGTTTATTTGGAACTTTATCAAAAGTTTTTGAGGTATCCACGGCGAGATGGGGAGGCATATTTTGTATGCCACAATGTAAGTGGGTCAGCAGAGGTCTTCAAATAAAATCTTGATGGGTCTGATTTTGAATTTGTCCCTTTCCCTTGGGTTATTAATCATTGAGAGATCTAATGGGTGGGGAACCTTGTTTTTGGTTTAGCTTTCTTCCAGGGTAAGGTGCTGTCAAACAAATATTCCAGTTTCCTGCAGATGTACATTTTGGTTCTGGGAAATGGAAGCAAAACAGCCAGGAATTCCAATGAATGATGCTATTCCACCAGTCTCCCATCCTCTGGGACATCCTCATGGAAGGGCTGGTCATAAGAAATTCCTGGCTTCATATATGATAGAATTCTAAACTTACCAGAGGTGACATGAAGAAAGTACCTTTTTACTCAACCAGTTATGATCAGGAATGTGCTTCCTAAAAGGGTGGTGAAAGCAGATTCTATAGGAGCATTCAAAAGACAACTGGACAAATAATTGAACAGGAAAAATTTACTAGGCTATGGGGAAAAAGCAGAGGCATGATGGGCCAAATGGTCTTTTTCTGTACTGTATCTTTCTATGATTCCATATGAGGGATGGCCCCATGAGTGTAACCAGGCTATGGCACATAGGCCTCCTCAGTCCAGTATTGTGTGATTTATTTGCCAGCAGGATGGAAGAATTTCAGGGCTTGTGTCTTTGCCTTCTCATTAAAATTCCATGGATTTATTGTCATGATAACAGGTATCTTCAATTATTATGGCTTTGATCACGATTGATTGACACTTCTTTCTTCAATGGAATGGAGACTTTAAAGCCAGGATGCAAAATTGGGGTTGTAGTGATGAAGTGATGGATTTCTTCTGGCTCTTGCTTTTATTTCACAAGCATTGGCATTTTTCCATAGTTGTTTAAAGTTGTAAAAGTGTAGAGGGAGTGGTGTGGCAGGTACAGAAAGAGCTTTCACTGACTTTGAGCTTTTTTACAAACTACTTGCTCCCAGACATCAGTGCCCTAGTAGCCATTCCTCTTGGAATACAGTATAATTTGGAGAATGAGCAGAGGTCACACAGAGCAGGACAACCTACTGGAAGAGGGAGGAGGTAGAGGGGAGAAGGGCTCTCAGCAGGAAGTTATACCTATGCAGGGTCCAACCTGAACCTTAGTGTGATGTCTGAACTCTGTCACCTGCTGCAATATCAAAGCAGAACAAAGACTGCCTCCAGTGCAAAAAAAACCTTGAAGCTCTGTCTCTTCATGTCCTGCCATTATCGAATGTTTCACAAGTCAGATAAACTTCCTGTATGACTGCCAGCACCTGATCCAACCACAATGCCTCTCTCCTATAGGATGTTCAGTGCAGGCTAGCTTTAAGTGGTGCTGGCCACTCACAGTATTGGCATTCAGCCAATCAATATCATGGTTAGTGCTGACTGGACACTGAAATAATTTAAAACAGCAGGCAGGATGAAGGTGGCCCATGGGAGGCCTTTCTTCTCCACTCCAACTGATGCCCTTAACTGGTCAATTAATGCCCACGTAAAGGCCTCATCCCATTGCTGCTGGTACTACCACTGGCGGAGAGCATGAGAAGCAAACCCTGTTGCCATTGCTAACAGGCTTTTGTGAGGGGTACTCCCTCGTTCAAAGGCACTCAATGTTAATCGAGGGACCTGGCAACGGGAAGGGGGTGGGGGGGCCTGACGGGCACTAGGTCCAATGGCGACCTGGTGGGTGGTTTAAAAATGGCACAGGCAGCTTCTGAAGGCTGTCAAGGAATAATCATATACTCTGCATTCCAGAGAGTGAAGCTAAGCCCTCAACAGTGGCTGGAGATGCCAGGCAGGAGGGCGGGTCTGGTAGGCACTCAGCCCCCCTGCCCCCAGCTTTCGGAAGAGAGCCTTACGGTGCCCTTGGGGGAGGTGGCTGCCAGGAGGGACATTGTCGTCCCCAGAGATGAAAGGAGGAGGCTACCGCACCAGACAAAAAAGGTTTGGGAGGAGATGGCAGCGGAGGTCAGCAGCCACAACATGGGTGCAGTGTCGCAAAAGGTTCAATGACCTGTAGCGCTCGAGAATGGTGAGTACCATGTTGGCATGGGTCAGTGTGGTGAAGTGTTAAGCTCTGGCTGCCCCCCAAGTGGAGCTGAGGGGTGTTAGGGTCTGAGTGCCAACTCTCAATGACGCCGGAGCTGGCCAAGGGGGTGAGCCCTGGCTGCTTGGGCTGAGTGCCTTGGGGCTCGAGGGCCACAACTCAGATGTACCCTGCAAGGTGTTCCTCAGGTGGGGTTGGCAAGGCTGCAATGGCGCTGCAGGTAGAGAATGGACTAATTAAATCTTCTCTGTCCTTTCAGGAGAAGATGAGCCATAACAACATTGAGAGGTTGCGGACAAGCGGATGCCCCAAGCCTCCTAATATTGACTATATTTGAGCAGGACATCTTGGAGCTGGAGAGCAATCATGATCCTTGTTCAGCAGGTCGTGGAGAGGCTGGAGTGCCAGATGAAGGTGTGAGCGCAGTGCACAGAGGTGAAAGTTTCAGATGGCACAAGCATTTTTCTGTAGTCTCTTCATTGATGGGAGCCTCAAACCTGGAGTCCCCATTGATCATTGAAAGACAATGGCACCATGATACAGACTCCATTGTCTCACCAGGGTGCCTGGCACGCACAGTGACAGTGTGATGACTTAAGCTAATGAAATATCATTGTTCCTCCTTAGATTTGCCAGGAGGCACTCGTTCGCAGGACCGCGAAGGGCCACACCTGATGTCAGAGGACCACCCTGGCTTCAAATGCACCTGCATTACAACCGCTCTCTGAACCAGGCACCAGTGCAGATACCAGCACCTCGGTGGGCATCTCCAGCTAGAATGTCAGTGCACTGTGGTGAGAGCACTTCACATTCACTTGAGGTGCAGGGGGAGGCAGAGAATGCCCAGGGCTCTGGCAGTTGGAGGACTGCTGGGGACCAGGATGATGTTGCACCGAAGGCAAATGATGAGCCTCTGGAGTTGTCCATTCGTTGGCAGATGCTGGATGTCCAGCGGGATGGGCGGGAGGATCTGGCTGAGATCCATGAGGGTATGCATTCCATGTTCTCTGTTGTGGAGGAGCCCATGCGGAGCATAAGGACTGTGTTGACCCTCATGGCCAGCGCACTGCCTCCTCCTTTGAGACTGACGACTCTCATGGAGAGGCAGCTTCAGGGACAGAATCAGGGGTTTCTGGGGTCATGCTCAGACCTGCAAGCCCTCACGCAGGCAATAACCTCAGGTGGTCAGTTTGGGAGATGTATTCCAGTATCCCAGCTAGGTGCCCATCCATCAATGATGAACAGGGAGGTCCAGAGCGACTTCACATTGGCGCACGAGCTGCCTGTTATCTTTGCGGGCTCCTCTCAGGGTGCTCTGGATTATGGCAGTAGCTCCTCTGCCCCTCTGCCAGTGACCATGGCATCTGAGGAGGCTGTGGCGACTGGGGAGATGCCAGCCATGGAACTGGCTGCTCCCTCCCAGGCGGGACCAGCACAGGCTCCACAGGCCAGAGGGCGACCGCCAAGGTCATCAAGGCCAACAAGTAAGAAGCAGGGTCAGCAGGCTGTCTCCAATGTCGCTGCCAGAGAGGGGGTGGGGCACCAAGATGTAACACTCGTAAACGTAAGTTTAAAGCATCATGAGCACAAGAAGGACTGTTCATGAGTGATCTTTTGTTCTGTAATATTTTGTTTATATGTTTACTAGTGTGGAAATGAACAACAGAGGTGGTAATGTTAATTTGTTTTGAGTGTGAAAATTACATTAATTTTGTTTTTGTCGTAATAGCCTGAGTATGCTTCACCGTCTTTTTAGGTGCAGTGTACGCCAGTGTGTAATGCTGGACATGACTTTAAACTTTATTGCATATGCCCTGAGTGGACTTTGGGTTCAAATGAAAGGGTCATTTCAGACATCTGGCTTGGAGGCGGCAGTCCTGGCATGAGGTAGAAGCAGATCTTTGGCAGCCTAACTGAGGGAGCATTGGATCAAGGCATCCCTGCCTCTCTGAGGGATACAGAGGTCTGCTTCCATGCCCTCAGCATTCTCCTCACTGTGCTCCTCTTCTGACTCACTTTTGGATCCATCCTCTGTGGCCTGTGGAGCTGCCTGAACATCCTCTTCCTCCAGTGGGTTTCCGCTTGCCAGTGCCAGATGTGGAGAGCACAGCATGTAACCACTCTCAGTGGCGCCCGCTGTGGAGGGTATTGTAGTGCTCCCGCTTATGGCCCAGGCATCAGAAGCACATCTTTAGAAGACCTATGGTCCTCTCTACCATTGTCCTTATGGAGGCATGAGTCCTATTATAATGCTGCTCTGCCTCTGTTCTTTGTGGCAGAGAGGCGTCATGAGCCACCTTTTGAGCGGATAGCCCTTGTCACCCAGCAGCCATCCATCCAGTTGGCTGGAGCACTGAAGAGCCTTGGCACCTGGCAGTGTCTGAGGATGTAAGCATCATGGGACCTTCCAGGGTACCTTGCACAGACTTACAGAATCTGCATCCTATGGTCATCCTATCTGCACGTCAATGGAGTGAAATCCCTTCTTGTTGATGAAGGCACCCGGCTAACCCACTGGCGCCTTGATGGCCACATGTGTGCAGTCGATTGGACCCTGGATGCGGGGGAACCCAGCAATCGCTGCGAAGCGTCTGGCTCACTCAGCCTGGCTGGCCTCATCCATACGGAAATGAATAAATGTCATTACCCGCTTGAACAGAGCTTTTGTCACCAGCTTGACATAACTGTGGACAGCTGATTGGGGCACTCCACAAAGATCCCCCGCTGACCCCGGAAAGAGCCGGAGGCATAGAATTGAGGTCCCACTGTGACCGTCAGAGTCACTGGCATGGGGTGTCCACCCATACAGTTGGAGGTGATCTCATGTGCAATCATATGACAAATGGAGGTCACAGTCTCCCTGGAGAGGTGCAGTTGCCTTCGGCATTATGCCTCGGACATAGTGAATTAGCAGCAAGGCTGACTGTATACCCTGGCAGCAGGATAGTGGCATCTTCTGCGGCCCCTTCCACCTTGGACTACCTGCTGGCCCTGCGCCCCTTGTGCCTGCGCCTGTCCTTCTACAGGTCACTCCCCTGGAAGCTGCATTGGGATACCTGGCCTCCTCTTCCTTCTGCCCCTCTCTTCCTCCTCAGAGGAGGTGCCTCCAGAAGAGACCACAATCCCCATTACCAGGGTTACAGAAGGATATTTGATACCTGGAAGGGTCCACATGGCTGAAATCCTCCGGGGGCCTTGGAGGCACCAATGAGTCCTGAAGTGAAGCCTGGAAATGCTAAGAATAAAGCTCAGAGCAGAGATGAAGCTGTCAAATTCAAATAAGCAATCAGCAGCAACCATCTCCTAAAATCTTCACTACTCACAATGGCAATGCTGCTGACACTTTTTATCCTGCCGTTGGATGAGGTTTTGCAAAATATGGGCTGCGAGTCTGCCCGTTTTGCCCCTGTGATGAGCACGAAATTGCATGAGCAATGTAAACCTGGATCAATTGGGTTTTTAATGGCCTTAAGTGGCCTTTTAATTGATGGTGGATGCGGCTCCGACACCTGCGTGCATCTGCTGACCTGAAGATTGCATGCAGGATGGCGTCGGGACACTCGCCTGATGTCTTCTCACGCTATTTTACGCCCGATCACGTTGGGCATGCGCCTGCCCGTGAGACATAAAATTCTGACCAATAAAGTGGTTATTAGGAAATTCAATAGGGAAATAAGGGTGGAGAAAATTGTTCGTGCAGTGCCACTTCTAATAGAAAGGTATGCTGAAAGACTGGAATGAGGTACATGGAAAGGGAGGAGACTTGTGTGAACTTCTTTCAAGTTAGTATACTGTATTCACTGCTCACAATGTGGGCTGCTCTATACTGGGGAGACTAAACACAGACTTGGTGATGGCTTTGTTGAAACCTCTATTGCATAAACAGGCATGACTCCAAGCTGTTGGTCACCTGTTATTTTAATTCCCACTCTGACCTCCCTTGACCTATTGCAACATTTCAGTGAAGCTCAACAGCTTGAGGAACTGCAACTTAACTTTCAATTAACCACTTCCAGATTCAAAATTGAGCTCAACAATTTCAGTTTAATCTCTGCCCCCAATCTGTTTCCTTTTTAGAAATATAGAAACTAAGAGCAGGAGTAGGCCATTCGGCCCTTCGAGCCTGCTCCACCACTCATTATGATCATGGTTGATAATCCAACTCAATAGCCTGCTCCTGCTTTCTCCCCATACCCTTTGATCCCTTTCGCCCCAAGAGGTATATTTAACTCCTTCTTGGAAGCATAAAATGTTTTGGCCTCAACTACTTTTTGTGATAACAAATTCCACATGCTCACCACTCTCTGGGTGAAGAAATTTCTCCTCATCTCAGTACTAAATGGTCTACCCGATATCCTCACACTGTGACCCCTGGTTCTGGACTCCCCCACCATCAGGAACATCCTTCCTGCATCTATCCTGTCTAGTCCTGTTAGAATTTTATAGGTTTCTATGAGATCCCCCCTCATTCTTCTGAACTCCAGCAAATATAATCCTAAGCAATTTAATCTTTCTTCATATGTCAGTCCTGCCATCGCAGGAATCAGTCGGGTAAACCTTCACTGCACTCCCTCTATAGCAAGTACATCCTTCCTCAGGTAAGGAGACCAAAACTGCACACAATATTTCAGATGTGGTATCACCAAGGCCCTGTACAATTGCAGCAAGACATCCCTGTTCCTGCACTCGAATCCTCTGGCTATGGAGGCCAACATACCATTTGCCTTCTTTACTGCCTGCTGCACCTGCATGCTTACTTTCAGTGACTGGTGTACAAGGACACTCAGGTCTCGTTGCACATTCCCCTCTCTCAATTTATAACTATTCAGATAATAATCTGCCTGCCTGTTTTTGCTACCAAAATGGATAACCTCACATTTATCCACATTATACTGCATCTGCCATGCATTTGTCCACTCACTCAGCTTATCCAAATCACACTGAACCATCTTTGCATCCTCCTTACAGCTCACCCTCCCACCCAGCTTTGTGTCTTCTGTGAATTTGGAGATATTACATTTAATTCCCTCATCTAAATCATTAATATATATTGTGAATAACTGGGGTCCCAGCACCGTTCCCTGCGGTACCCCATTAGTTACTGCTATTTTGCTTTTGTTTTAGTGACTCTGGAATATTGCACTGAAAGAGGTACATTGACAATACACTTTCCCTGTGTTAACATGGCATGTCCAACACAGCTAATTCCTGCTTTGTGAACAAGCTGTTTTGTTTTGGTTTCCTTGCCCAGCAGTGCTCACTTACTGATGCACAAATCCTTGTCTGTTTTCAACTGTGATGGACTATTTCCCAAGATCTCAATTATTTCTCAGTTATTACCTCCAGCTCACTGTCATTTTATCAGATTGTTGCAAAAACAAATACAAAGCAGAGCATGACTCTTTCCAATATGGACTGTAAACTCGGTAGTATGAATAACCTTGTAAAAGGAGTCCAGTTATGGGAGACATCTCTCTAAAAAAAAAATCAGTTAATAACATGGGTAACTTTGCTTTCCATTTTCCAAGGCTGATCATTCAATAGAAATATTCATTTATCAGATATGTTTGGAATGAAAACCCAATGGTTTAAGCAGGCATTCCTGGAGTACATATAAGATCCTTGCTACTTGTTTTGTCCTTTATGTTGCTATCTAGCATGAGTATGAAGGATGGGGAATAATGTGATTGCATGGTAATACTTTTGAGCAGCCAGTTCTGTACGCATTACAATAGGAGGCAGGGCAGAGACATCAAAAGATGTGGCAGAATTGCAGCTTTATTATAATTATTATATTCTTTTGTATTTGAAAGTATGAAGTAGCTTGTCACAAAACCACTTAAATTTAGTTCTTCTGAAACTGAGGAAATGTCTTTCTAAGAACAAAGGGCCATATTCTCCCCTTTCTTTATGAAGAAAAGGTGAAGCACTTACATTCTATAGCAATGTTGACCTGCAAGGAACACTCTGGTTTTGAAGTGAGCACCTCCCCAGTCGTCTTTCAGTGGCAATGGAAAACTAGCAGCCAACATAGTTGTAATGTTTCTTAAGCTTCCAATGAGCCAACAAACTGGTACAAATGTCAAAAGGGTCAATAATGCAGCTATGGGATGTGCAACATGTGTGAAGAATGGCTCAATGAAGATTGGGAAGAAGGGATTCTTTCACCAGGCTCTGGCCATGCTGGTACTCCCTGTAAAGGCAAAGTGTGATCAGATATTCAGTGCAGTAGGATGACCCACACAATGAAACCTGAGTGTGGTATCAGAGACTTGGCGACTTCCTAGAAGACATTACATGTTATGAGGCTAATACAAAGGCAACCTGTGAATATAAGCAGCAGTCTGAATGTACATGAAGGGAAGCAGGTGTTTTAATAGGAAGAATGCAGAGGCATAATATAAAATAAAGGGTACAATTCTAAAAGGGATACATGGACAGAGGGGCCTGGGTGTATATATGCATAGGCCATTGAAAATGGTAGGACAGGTTGACAGGGCAGTTAATAAAGCATACAGCAACCTAAGCTTTATTAATAAGGGCATAGAGTACAAAAGCAAGGAGGTTATGTTAAGCTTAAATAGAACACGAGTTTCACTTCATTTGAAGTATTGTGTCCAGTTTTAGCCATCACACTTTAGAAAAAATGTGAAGACATTAAAGAAAGTGCAGAAAAGATTTATGAAGATGGTTGCAGGATTGAAGAACTTCAGGAATGTAGGTAGATTGTAGAGGTTGGAACTGTTTTTAATGGAGAAGAGAATTTTAAGAGGAGATTTGATAGAGTATATAAAATCATGAGGAATCTGGACAGTAAGTAGAGAGAAGTTGTTCCCATTGGTCGAAAGATTGAGAACAAGAGGACACATATTTAAGGTAATTGGCAAAAGAAGCAATGGGGACATGAGGAAAAACTTTTTCATGAAGCAAGTGGTTGGAATCTGGAATGCACTTCCTGAGAGTGTTGGTGGAGGCCTGTTCAATTGAGATATTTAAGAGGGAATTATATAATTATCGGAAAAAGAGGAACATGCAGGCTTTTGGGGAGAAGGCTGGTGAATGACCCTAAATAAATTGCTCCTTCGCAGTGCCAGCGCAGACATGACAGGCCAGATGGCCTCCTTCTGTGCTGTAACAATTTTGTGACTCTGTAGGGCAGAATTTTTCCCACATCATGTGGGCTCGGCGGGAGCGGGTGGGGGCGGTCATGGAGCCAACCATGATTGGCTCTGGGCTGTCATTTTGTGCGGGCGGGCCAATTAAGGCCCACCCAACATCATACAGGAGCGGTAGCACTGAGCGAGCGCTACCTGTGTGGGTGGGGGGAGGAGGGAGAGTCGGTCCAGCGCTCTTTCGTGTATGTGCGAAAGAGCGCTTCAATCTCCCGGAGGCACGGAGCTGCCTCAAGGAGATTGAAGTGATGGTTAAAAAAATAAATAAAAACAATGAAAATTTAATGAAGCATGTCCCCTCATGTGACTCTGTCACATAAGATGGGACACGTTTTTATTTTTCATTGAAACTTTTTATTTAAGTTGTAAAAGCTTTAGGAAACCTCATCACGCTTGTAGTTGAGGTTCCCTAAAGGATGTAAAGGCCGCTTGGACTTTTCGCTTGCCCACCACCGTAAGGTTGGATGGGCAGCGTAAAGTTGAACTTAATTACTTCATTAATGGCCTTAATGGGCCTTTTAAATATCAGCGGGCATGTAGCCAACTCTGGCGCACGCCCGCCAAACGAAACATCATGATGATGTCGGGACGCACACCCGATGCTATTGCGCATTATTTTATGCGCCGGCATGTCGGGCCTGTCCCCGCACGCCGACTGAAGAATCCTGGCCGTAAAGTTATATAAACAAAATTCTGATCAATGGTCACCAATGTTGAAATGTTAACCTGGTTACTCTCTCCACAGATTCTGCCTTGCTTGCTGAGTGTTTGCAACAGTTTCTGTTTCTATTTATGAAAATAAATATACCAACACAGAAAAATATTAGTAAAGATCTAGCAATAAGGTTTTAGAACAGAAAATATGTAGAAGTGAAAATAGAGACATGTAGGTTATATTATGGATGCCTTAATGGAATAAAGAATGTACTGCAGGAAAATATCTCCAAGGGCCAGATCACTCAGGCCCCAATATTACCGAGGAAATGGAGAGGGAGTGGAGATACCTGTCAGTAGCCAAGAAGTCACTAAATACCAGGAAGGAAGAGATCCTGCCCAATTTAGCACTAGGACCTCATTAGCAATTTTTACTCCTTTTCCTTCCTGGTAGTTGACTAGATCGAAAGGCTGGTTGGTTGCTGGGTGGGAAAGTCTGTGGCAGAAGAGAGCAAAGATAGAAGCCAGGGACCACTAGGGCTGGTCCCCATCCATTGAGGGTAGAGGGGTGTCGGAGCACAACAGCAAGGAAGAAGAAGACATCGAAGGGAAGGAGAGATCACAGCAGCTTTGCTTGAGCAGTTGAGGGGTGGAGGAGGACTCTTGCTCTCCCTGGCCCACAGGGGATGTTGAAAAACCACTAACCTGCTGGATCTGGCATGTCCCGCCTCTCGTTAGGCACCAGGTATTCTGGGCAATGTTCCCTTGAGGTTGCATGGCTGTATGGTTGAGCAGCAATTGGGAATGTGCCAGCAATGTCCCCTTTAAGGTGCTCACAGGTGTGGTTTCACGATAATCTTAAAGGCACTGTGCACTGCAATGAGTGGGTTGTTTGTGGCAAATGGAAGTCAGAGGGAATGGCGTTCCTGGGTCCTGAGAAACTCACGCTGGAGGTTTTAATTTCAAATCACTGATAAAATCTGATGCACGGAGCCTAATTTAAGTATTATATTCACCAACCTGCCCCTCCAGATGAAGTTACTCAGCTGACCCCAAATCCATCATTTCCTAAAGTTTTCTAACTTCAACAATTTAACCTCCAACACCGCCCCCCCACCCCCCAGCCACTGACACTATCCAACCCGTCCTCAGGGTGTTAAAAGCCCCACTTTTACCATTCCACTAGCGCTGTTACTTCTAAAGACAGAATTAACATATAATAGTAGGAGGAATGATGTGCAACAGGACCTTATACCTTGTAACCGAAAATAATTCACTGCAAATGAAGAAAGACAAATTGAATTATTTGAGAAGGAGAGTCAGAAGAGCATAGGGTCCCTTAAGAGTAAAGGGGTGCATAGAACTCCTCATGAATAATGTGTTAATCATGTATTCTTTGCACTGTGCGCATCAACATACTCATAAACATTGAGTGTGCATAAGTGTGCTATTGTGCATGTAAGAACAATAAAGAACCCAAAGGGATTTACTCCAAATGTGCCCTACATAGAGCCAAAAGGGGACCCACTATAAGGTGTATCCAAACAACATATGTGATCATCTCTTCATAAATCAAACATCAACACACAATCACACCTCAGGGAGTAAAATTATACTCAAGTTAAAGAGCAAGCACAGGATGGATCACCAAGCGTTGGCACTAAGGGAGTATCAGATTGATGTGCGGCTAGCAGGAATGAAGTAAAGATCCAGCATGAAGAATGCCACTTGTGAATTATATAGGAATCTTGCTAGGCCTGTTTTCATATTGAGGCTGATAAAGCCTCACATCGTTGTGAAGAATTTAGCCCTTCAAACACCAGCTATTAAAAGTGGTATGGTATAGACAAACAGTGATTACAAATTCAGCATAAGACAATATTAGTGGCATCAGTTCTGCAGGACGCCTTGTATAGATGTTCCCAGTGCTGCTTTGGAGACCTTGATGGGGGTGGGGAGAGGGGGAGTGCGATCCCATCACCAAGATGCAATCATGACCAGTTTTAACTCACTTACAGGATACTAAGTCGATTGAAATTTTCAAGACTGATTCTGTAAACTCATTTTTGATAGGAAAGGATATTAATGGACCTGGATCAAGATGGGCATTTAGATTTGAGAGTTAGATCAAATGATCTAATTGAAAGGTGGAATGGCTTTGAGGGACTGAATGACCTACTCCTGTTTGTATGACATAATCATGACAGAGGAATTCAGAGAATGGATACCATTGTTCAATACTCACACAGCACCATGAGGAAATGTGCCCCATCAGCACATTACACCATTACAACCGGGATCATATTTCAAAATTACTTAATTGAGAGGGAATGCTTATTGTCACTTATGCAGGCCTACATGATTCCTTCCAGGAAGTGAGTGCCTTTTCTTTTACCTTCTGGGTCCCCTGTGCCTGCCTGGGCAACCTCTATGACTGAGTATCCCTACCCCCACAATGCAGCACTGGATCCTCTCTTAAAACTTACATCAGTTGTTTTATACCATCATGTAGGCCTGCATAAGTGACAATAAGCATTCCCTCTCAATTAAGTAATTTTGAAATATGATCCCTGTTGTAATGCAAGATAACATGGCAGCCAATTTCTCACAAAATCCAATGTGCTAAATGGTCAGCTAATCTGTTTAGTGATGTTGATTGAAGGGTAAATATTTGTCACGATAACCCCCCTGTTACCTTTTAAATAATGTCTTGGAATCTTTAACATCTATCTGAATGTGAAAGGAGGAGGGGATGGAGTGGGGAGATTCATTTTAACATTTGATCCAAAAGACAGTAACTCCAACAGTGCAGCATTTCCTCAGTATTCTGTTGATGTGGAAGCCAGGTTGCACATTCACTTCTCTGGAATAACGGTCTGACCCACTGAGTCAAATTTGACATGAGTACTTTCAGTACTTCTATAATTGCAAATACTGAAATGTATACATTGGAAACATTAGCAGTCTTTTTAATTGTTACTAGGACTTCTGCCCTCATACACAGCCACTTACTTTTAAACAGCTCCATTGTTTTAAGTTTACCTACTGCCCTGTTTTAATGGGCTGCTGGCATATGGCAGGGAGAAAGGGAGAATTTTAACCTCAAAAAGCAGATGAGTTTGGGTTGGGTGGAAGATTAAATTGTTAAAAAATTGAATCCTCCAAACCACCCAGTTCTGGCTCTAGTGGAGGTGAGAGAGTGGGAGGGTGACCAAGGAGGTGCATTGGCACTTCATAATGATTATAATGAGACTGTGAGCCTCATCGTTATTCAAAATTTGAAATTTAACAACTGGGTTTTTCGAGACCTGTGGAAACCAACAGCTAAATACAGGTATGGATTGCCATTTCCAGGACGTGTCTGCCTTTTCTTTTAACTTCTGGGTCCCCTGTGCCTGCCTGGGCAACCCCTATGACTGAGTATCCCTACCCCCACCATACCAATCTCCCCACTCCATCCTCCCCAGGAGGCCTCCAATTCCCCTACTACCCAGACCCCAAACTTCCCAACAAGTAGGAGAAGGGAGCACAAACACAAAACAGAGAGAGAGAATCGAAGGTGGTCCTCCACAGGTCTCAAAGCTGACAACTGCTGAGGAGGAAGCACTGAAGATCAGTGGTGTCATACAGGCTGTCCAAAATTACAGATAGAATAGAGGACTCCCCACAAGCATGACTAGGTTCATGTTGCAGGACACTGCAAGGATGTCTTCTTCTATGGATAGAGTGATCAACTCCATGGGTCATCAATTGTGGCAATCAAATAAGCCCATGCAGGCCTTCACCATGTGCAATAGATGGACTTTGTTTATCTTCTTAAGTCTTTTGTCTTTTATTGTACTGCTCCTGGGCTTCATTGGTTACATTTCTTATGGATGCCATCAGCCAAGTTAGAAGGGGGTATCCTTTGTCTCCCAGCAACCACCCATTTAGTCTGCTTGCAGCTTCAAAGAAGTCAGGAAGCTTGGCCTGCCACAGGATGACAGCATCATGGCAGATCTCTGGGAAGCTGATGCACATCTGCAGAAACTTTTCTGTGACCAAGCCCTTTCCCAGTAGTAGGAAAGAAAACAGATGTGAGCAAGGTGCATTTATTGCAGCATTTGCTTGACTTAATGAGCCCCATGAATTGCTATTGTGTTCTTGCCCTGGTTTCGCTGACGAGTTTCAGAAATCTTTGGAAACCCCTGCATGGGTTGTTAAATTTGAATGTAGTGGAAATGCTGCTCCCATGGGTAATTAACATATAAACAGCAATTTAAATTGGTAACCTGCCTCTCTGGAGGGGATTACATACAACCAGCTGAATTCACCCATGCTAAAAATGGAAGTTGCCGCATTGGATCAGGCTTCCTTGGGCAAATGCATTTTTGGCCATGTTAAACCCTCCTGCACAATCTGCACCTAAACTCATGTGCTGCCTTCACGTTAAAATGATCTCAATATTTCCCCTTGGTGCTCATTTCCATTTTTTTTCAAAAGAATGTTTTTTGGAGGCATTGAAACATTGATCAACATTAAACACATTCTTTTTTCCCCCTGACATTGCAACATGTTTTACTCAAGTGTACTTTGTCACTAAAATTAGTAAAGTGTGGAAAATTATACTTGGAGGACTCTATCCTCCCTCCGACGCATGTGATGGGTGGGTGGGGGGGGGGGGGGGGGGGGGGGGAGTTGGGGGGGGGGGGGGCGGGGGTGTTGCGGTTGTTGTGTGGGAGTGGGGGTTGCTGGTGGCAGTGAAATTAGGAATGGGAAACCCAGATGTATGGATTTTCTGAACGTCTTGCAGCTTTCAATGAGTGGAAATTTTATACAACTTCTTTTCTTTAAGTTTCCTGCCTTTAGCCAGTCTGATTGACAGACTGGCCACCTGTCAGCAAGGAAAATCTGAACGACCAACGCTGAGCAAAGCAAAGAGCCGAGTAGGTCTAGTCGCGTGGTGGGAGGGATCGTGGAGCATGGGGTTATGGTTGGGTGGGGTCCAGTTGTGGGTGCTGATGGGAGCAGTTGGTGTTTGGCAGGGAAGATAATGGTTGGGGGTAGGAGATGGTGAAGGGAGTCTGATCCTGGGTTGGCGGAACAGATAGATTGCGGGGCATGGGGTGGTTTAGTGGATCGCTTGCAAGGCCTGGAGGAAACATGCCTCCTCTTTCTGATCCACAAGTAGAGTTGCAGAGGCACTTGCCTCAAAGATTCAGCCCTTCTTTCATTTGCTGGGTTTCCCAAGGCCAAGGAAACCCATTGACTGGTTAAAACAGCATAACTGTTGAAAAGAAGGCAAACAACATCATTAAAAAAGTAAATCATCAAACTGCCTCATGAAAGTGGATTTGTCACCCACCCCTCATCCTGCCTCTGCTAAATCTGAACGTGTGCAGCTTTGAGGGGAATTGGGTCCCTGTTTCAAATTTTTAGCTTTTTAACCTCACACCAGAACCAAACCCATCCACCTGAGGTCCAAATTATTCCCACAATGATTTCAAAGTTTGCAGCTGGTCCTTTATTTCTATTGTAAGCTTTGCTTTCCTACGTAACCAGTTTCTAAATAGTAAATTCTGATTGACAAGCAATACATTGTTGATGCTAAATTAAATGTCAGTTTCTATGAACATATTTGTCCCAACTAACAGACAGGTTCAATAGGAATGTTATCATAGATCACATGATGTCATCTCAATGCAGAATACATCATTCACGAATATCATGAACACAAGTAGCTTAGTATCATCTCATAATTAATCAGGAAAATGGACAAATTAAGAGATTGTTGCTTCTCCAGTTTTTAATTTTACGTTTATTCAAGGTTTATAGTTAAGGAATAGCAATGAGTCCAACTATTTTGTATCCTGTGAATGTACTGGTTACTATTCCATCAAGAAGTATATTTTGGCATTAGCTAATAGTTGTGAAACTATGCTTTATATCAAAAAAGTGATTTTTGAATTTGCAGGCTGGAACCTCATAATTGACTTTTTAAAAAAAGATTAAAGCCACATTCCAGGGACTTGGGATCATAGTCAAATATGGCTTGTGCATGTGCATGTGCTTGTGCGTGTGCTTGTGTGTGCACGTGTGTGTGCACGTAAGTCAGAGCATTTTTATTATTTTATTTAGATCGGGTTAAGTTTGCTAAAAACTATTCTCTTTTCTTTTTAAAAACTCACCAAAACCTCTCTGATCATCTCATTTATGGTCACAGCATGTAAACAGTTGAACACTCATGGAATTGGCAAGTATACTCTTCCTTGGAAAAAACCTGTTGCAGTAAAATGAGGAGAGAGCAAAGAGGGGAGCCATTTTACCCTCCTAATCTGATCGTAACATAATAATGAATTTTATCATGTGAATTACAACATATTACTTCTATTTTACAACAGTGTTTTATGATTGTCAGATTCCACCATCTCTGCTCCAGGACATCTCTGCAGGAATTCCTCAGAGTGATGTCCGAGGCCCAACCTAGCATCTTCAGCTGCTTTGTCAACAACCCTTCCCCCACTATAAGTTCAGAAGTGGAGAATCTCACTGAGCATTGCACAGAGTTCAGTCCCAATCATAACTCCTTGGGTGGCAAAACTGTCCATCTCCACACATAGCAAGACCTGGGGCAGAATCCTCGGCTTGGCGAGTGGGCCCCGCCCCTGCTTGCCGAAGTGTAAAATGACACGGGGTGACGTCAGGCGTGCGCCCCGACATCACCGCTTGTCATTTTGATTTTCAGTTCAGCGGGCAAGCAGCCAACTCAGCTGTGCATCCGCCGAACCGGCAAAGGCCTATTAAGGCCATTTAAAAAGCCACTTAAACAATCACCTGAGCTGTCTGTCCAACCTTAAGGTTGGCGGGCATGTGAAGAGCCCAACAGGCTGAAAATTCTGCCCCTGGACAATTTCAGGCTTGGGCTGATAAGTGACAAACAACATTTGCACCAAACAAGTCTCCAACATGTGAGAGTGTCCGCGATAATTCCAGCGAGCAGGGCATGTATTTAAATTACATTCCCAATGTGCAGCAGTGGGAAAAGTGGCCCGCCACTGACAGGTGGAGCAGACAATCACAAACTGGTTTCTCGCTATGTTGTCCGCTCACACCTGCCATGGCGCCTGATGCCAACTGGGACAGAAAATTCCAACTCAACACTCAACTTGAATTGCTTTCCGTTCGCTATCATCCTGTCATAGATATTAAGGAAAGAAAGACTTTGCAGTTATATAGTGCCTTTCATGACAACCAGACATCATAGGCAACAAAGTACTTTTGAAGATTTTTTTTGTTCATGAGATTTGGCATTGCTGGCAATACCTGCATTTATTATCTTTCCATAATTGCCTTTTGAGAAGGTGGTGAGTCACTTCTTGAACCACTACAGTCCTTGTAGTTCAGGTACACCTGCTGTTCAGGAGGGAGTTCCGGGATTTTGACCCAGCAACGATGAAGCCAGAATGGCATGCGTATTTGCAGGTGGTGTTGTTCACATGCATCTGCTGCCTTTGTCTTTTTGGTGCTACAGCTCATAGATTTGGAAGCTACTGCTGAAGGAACTTTGGCAAGTTACTACAGTGCATCTTGCAGACTGCACAGATTGCAACTGTATGTCAGTGGTGGAGGGTATGAACGTTTAAGGTTGGGACTGTGGTGTAAATCAAGTGGGCTGCTTGGTCCTGGATGGTGTCAAGCTTCTTGAGGTGTTGTGCAGCTGTACTCATCCAGGCAAGTGGAGAGTATTCCATCACACAGAGTTCCATCCATAGGGCCAGGCTTATGCCCTGTGAACATGTATTCAAGTCCAACCATGACAGCTGGTGGAATTTAAATACAACTAATAATTCTGGAATTGCAAGCTGATCTCAGTAATAGTGACCATAACAATCACCATCAATTGTAAAAACACATCTGCTTCACAAATGTCCTTTAGGGAAAGAAATCTGATGTCCTTACCTGGTCTGGCCTACATGTGACTCCAGACCTCACAGCAATGTGGTTGACTCTTAACTGCCCGTTGAAATGGCCGAGCAAGCCACTCAGTTCAAGGGCAATTTGGGAATGGGAAACAAATGCTGACCTTGCCAGCACTGCCCACATCCCATGAAAGAATAAAGTAAAAAAAATGTGCCTGACTTGTGCCTTTCAGGTGGTGGATAGGCTTTCGGGAGTCAGGAGGTGAATTACTTGTTGCACAATTCTGGTCTCTAACCTGGTCTTGTGGCAAAAGGATTTAAGTGGATGGTCCTGTTAAGTTTCTGGTCAATGGTGAACCGCAGATATTGTTGGTAAGGGATCCAGCAATGGTAATGCCATTGAATCTCAAGATGTCAAGCGGACACTCTCACATGTTGTCCCTTGAAGTGTGAGATGCCTTTGTATGTGTTTGGGTTTGTGAGTGTGTGAGTTGAGAGTGACAAGAAGAGTGACTTAATGTGGAGGAATGGATGAGGCCATTCATCCTCTTCCTAAACTGGATAACTGTCCTCTTTTGCAGGGTGCTGGTGCTGACCACTGCTTCCACAATCTCCCATGCTGGATTGGTGACATTGCTTCCTGGTCTTCTCCCAGAGAGGTGGTAGAAGACATCGTGGCGGGCCTCCATTGCATCAAGTAGGCACTCATGGGAGACATCACTAAATCTGGGGGAGCAGCATGTTTCCTCCCTTTGGCAGCCATTGGTTCCTAGCAGCTTCCTGTCCCTTGAAAAGCGCTACCTCTGTTCAGGGGCAGCCTTTAAATATGGTGCCTGGTTTACCGAAGGCCTGATGTGACGGCAAATCAGAGGCCAGCAACCCCGCATATTTCCCAGGAATGCATAATTAATGAGGTGGAAATGGGATGGTACAATGTGAGGAGCTGCCTCTGAGGCCGATGGGTAAAATGCCCTTTTTCCTGCCCGCTACCGTACTTAGTGCAAACCTGGAATGACTCTGCCCTTGGTGTTTCTAAATACAAGGGAAAACACAACTGAACATCTTTGCCTTGCACTCTGAGAGTTGATCCAACCAACAAAATGTTTTGTTCCTGAGTTCTCACTCAGTGTATTGACATTGTCTGGGTATCAGTCAGCACTATAGTCATCAGGCAAATCACCAACATCCAAATCCATTGGATAACAAATTGTTTAATAGTACTGACATGGGAAAGACAGGACAGGAGTCCAGTTTTGAATCATTTAAAAATTTATGCCATGAATCCATCAAAGAAGCTTCTCCAGGCAAATAACTTTTAACACTGGTATCAAGCAATTTGCAGTTCTGTTCTCCTTGTGTGCATTCTTAATCTTTGTGCATCAATATCTGCTGACATACATCCTTTGGATGGCATGCTCAGAGCATTCCTTTCAGCATCATTTACAGAGACAGATTTTATTTGGAATAAATTAAAATGAATCATTTATGATAAAGTGCAGTATCTAAATGATGCAGTCTAGGCTAATTTGGATTCAGGCTGAATTAAATGTACTTTATGAGGAATGTCATAATGGGGCTGAAACTTTTTTATTTCTGGATCTGCCCTGTGCAACTGGGCAAACAGCAGCAAAAAGAACACAGCCAGCATATTCCAAAATTCTCTCTGCTTAGGTGCACTTTGTGGGTTACAGTGATGCAGACATTTAGTACATTTGTCATCCTGTTAAATTAGATTCAAGCTTCCCATGGGTTAGCCCACTTCCCAAAGAAACGGCAGAAGCCTCTGAACTAAAGTCAGATAATTTGGCTAAAGTCAATCCAAATTTACTCCTGATGTCTTTGTAAATGGGTCTTTAGATTCATGTACAACAATTTTCTAAACATATTACAGTCTGTCCCGCTGGAACCAAGAATGATGCTCATTGTTACATCCTATTGTAACCACCTGCCTGCTATTCCTTCTTTGCTTTTTATTATTAAAGTGCTGTGAACTTTAAGGACTTGCCATAAATCCAAGATTAGTTCTTAATGACCAAGGCAAGTGTAGCTGTAATATGTAGACAGGCTGAAACTATCACCCAGTGGGGAATAGGCTGTGCCAGCATTTAGTAATTGCCTGAGAGTAAGATTTATAATGTCATTATCTGCATCTACAAGAAATAACTCATAGGAGCAGAAACACTAAAACAAATATTGAAAACATTCCTCCAATTGCCTCGATAACATCATCAGCAAATGGTTTCAAGAAGTTTCAGAAAGCTAAGCTACAACTTTAACATTATTCTGAGATATTCAATGCAAACATCAATATTGCTGGGCATTTCTGCATACCCAACTATTTTTATTTAATAATTATATTAGTTAGACTGTTCAAGGAAACCACATGAAAGAATAAACGAGTTGAGTCTCATTCAGGATTCTAGACAGAAGACCAAAGAATAAAGCTGCCTGAAATTTAGTACCTTTGGTGCCATCAAAACTTATAAAATAAAATAGAATTAAAAAAAAATAAAATCTGTTTGCACTCTGCGCCCCCAAGCCATTTAGCTTGAGAATGGACATTCATTGGTTTTGAAAGAATAATTTAAAAAATAACACAGTAAAGCACATACCTAAATAATTAATATTCATAATTTGGCTTGAATGCCATGACACAAATCAGATGGTTTGCAACATGATACTACAAGGGTAGTCTTGTGTTAGTAAATAGCCCTTGGCAGAGATGAAATGCCAGATATTCTCCTGTCCTCAATCTGCAATGATCCAAAGGCAAATCATGCAAGGATATGCCGCAAAAATAGCATTCAGACTGAAGTAACATCTATATTCAGAATGACACTGCAGAATTTCACTAATTATTTACTTTCAAGCTGTTATAATTAGGATGGAATGCTGCTTAAAGCGCTAATTCAGCAATCTCACTCAGAGAGGCTATAAGGACAGGCAGTATGGAGAATGGAGCACGCAGACTGCAGCAGTAGGGTGCTGTTATGAGTTTGAGGACTAGGCATTGTCAGGGACACTCCTCTTTGCATCTGATTCACACTTCTAGTGTACCTAGTAATGGTTGATGCTATCACAGGGTGCAGAGTGACAGAAGTAGTCTAGTACCGGAGGTGCACATCTTTCTACTCAAAGCGCATAAATGCACAAATGAAAAAAAATGTCTGCTTAATACTTTAACTCTTTTCAGGATTCTGGTGGGGCGTAACAAGACAACATTTTAGTTTATTCAGCAATTGCTAGAGGTTAAACTAAATTCATTTTTCTATGCGTTTGATCATTTTCTTTACAACCTACTGTATTAGAAGGTGTTTTAAGATCATCAGGAGAAAAAGACATTGAAACACTTTATCTTCCTGGGAATGCTAGCTTGACAACAATATATCAGGATTTTGAAATTAAATTTTCAATTAATTAAATAAAATGAGGTATAAAGACGATGAATGCTGGAAGGGTTACTCCCAAATCTGTAATTCATCTTTTTGAGGCAAATGCTCGTCAGACATTTGTACATTTCTGCCATTTTCTATTTTATTACTGAAACAACTGCAAATTTTCATATACATTGCGAAAAGTGCACACATTTCACTGTTACAATATATTCATTAATCATTCCTGTAAACTTAAAAAAAACTATTGAATCTGAGATCTGCAGTCCATTTCTCTTCAAACAGAGAAGTATAACAGTGCCCATCCTGTATAAGGTTGAATAGCTTAGTTCACTGCCTCCGTACTCTATTTGGAGGTAACAAAGACATATTCAAAATCAATACCTTTTTATAAAAGAAATCATCAAGGAGCACACTCTCCTGAATAAAATAAAAAGGTCTAACCTTTTTGAACTTGCTTCCTCACACACTTTCTGCTTAATGTTCAACAATTAAGCATAGTCATATGAATATTTACCATAGAGTTGTATGGTGTTACTCCAGACAATTATGATTCACTAATGAAGGTTTCTTACATTACAATTTCCTCTCTATAAACTACAATAAGTGGGGTTGAAGCAGAGAGCAGAATTTTTGCTTGTGCACAGGGTCAGCTGTTTTTCATATATTTTAATGCATGTACACATACATGTGCAGTGTACAATTTAGGGGAGGTGGTGGTGTAGTGGCCATGCCAATAGGTTAGTAATCCTAGACCAGGCTAGTGCTCTGGGGACATGGGTTAAAATCCCACCATGGTAGCTAGTGGAATTTACGTTCAATTAATAATAGTTCAACTAATAACTAACTGGAATAGAAAACTAGTCACATCAATTGTTATGAAAACGCATCTGGTGCACTAATGTCCTTTTCTGAAGGAAATCTGCCATCCTTACCCAGTCTGACCTACACGTAACTCCAGACCCACAGCAATGCAGTTGACTCTTAACTGCTCTCTGAAGTAGCCGAGCAAGCCACTCAGTTTAAGGGTAACTAGGGTAACATACATTGGCTTTGCCAGTGATGCCCACATCCCATGAACGAATAAAGGAAAAAAAAACTGTCGCCACAGCCCAAGGTTGCATTGTGCAAATTGCTATTGGTGACATGAACATCTTCCTAAATGAAAAGTCGAAACAAATTGTTAAGCTGTATCTATTTTAATGAGTACAGATCAGGCGGACTACTTTTTTTAATTGCTCAGATACATGTTGGCCTTTGGGTGCTATTAGTGCCCTCTACAGACAGTCTGATTTGGG
Source organism: Carcharodon carcharias (assembly GCF_017639515.1). Classification (NCBI taxonomy): domain Eukaryota; kingdom Metazoa; phylum Chordata; class Chondrichthyes; order Lamniformes; family Lamnidae; genus Carcharodon; species Carcharodon carcharias. Next base: position 54,940,501 of record NC_054480.1, read on the forward strand.
GAGAGGAGTGGGAGGAAAATTCATTGCTGCTGAAACAGCTAAAAGGGTCAGGGCAGCTATAATATATCACTGGAACAGTTGTACATCTATATGTGAAGGCCATAGAAACCTAGAAAACACAATTTTATTAGTATTGTTTCAAGTTGAATGTGAAAGCAATGTCTGAGACAGGCACTTTTCAGGACATGAAGCACATGATTTTAATGAGTCATCAATTGTAATCCACAAAGAAGGACACAACTTTTCAGTGCTAAGAGGCCCACAGTTGTCATGATTGAGGGCTGTGGAAGGAAGTGGCCTTAATAGAGAGTGCCAACACATTCACATTAAGGAATATCTTCTGAAACTTAGGTTACGTTCCATATGATACAGAATCCGTTCATACTCACATCCATCTTCACCCAAGAGAATGAGGATGAAGGCATGGAACTCGGGGATAGAGACTGCAAGGTTCTTGAGCAAATTGATATAGGAAGTGTCAAGATATTGGAGGTGTTGGCAGGCTTAAACGTGGACAAATCTCCAGGTCCGGATGGTTTGTGTCCCAGAATGCTGAGGGAGGCAAGAGAGGAGATCGCAGGGGCTCTGACCCAAATTTTTAATTCCTTTCTGGCCACGGGTGAAGTGCCAGAGGACTGGAGAACAGCTAATGTGGTTCCACTATTTAAGAAGGGTTGTAGAGAGAAGCCAGGGAACTATAGGCCAGTGAGTCTCAGGTCAATGATAGGGAAACTATTGGAGAAAATTCTGAAGGAGAGAATCTATCTCCACTTGGCGAGGCAAGGTTTGATCAGGGATAGTCAGCATGGCTTTGTCAGAGGGAGGTCATGCCTAACAAATTTGATTGAATGTTTTGAGGAGGTGACCAGGTGTGTAGATGAGGATAGTGTAGTTGATGTAGTTTATATGGATTTCAGCAAAGCCTTTGACAAGGTCCCACATGGGAGACTTATAAAGAAAGCAAATGCACATAGGATACAGGGTAATGAGGTGGATTCAAAATTGGCTTAGTTGTAGGAGACAGAGGGTGATGACTGAAGGATGCTTTAGTGACTGGAAGCCAGTGTTCAGTGGTGTACCACAGGGATCTCTGCTAGGTCCCCTATTACTCATCATTTATATAAACGGCATAGATGACTATGTGGGGGGTAGGATGAATAAGTTTGCGGTTGACACAAAAATTGGTTGGGTGGTTGACAGTGAGGTTGAGTGTCTTGGGCTACAGGAAGATATAGACAGGATGGTCAAATGGGCAGATAAGTGGCAAATGGAATTTAACATTGAAAAGTGTGAGGTGGTACACTTTGGAAGAAATAATTTAACAAGGAAGTATTCAATGAACGGCATGACACTAGGAAGTTCTGAGGAATAAAAGGACCTTGGCGTGTGTGTCCATAGATGTTTGAAGGTGGAGGGGCATTTTAGTGGGGTGGTGAAAAAGGCATATGGGACACTTGCCTTTATCAATCGAGGCATAGGTTACAAAAGTAGGGAGGTCATGTTGGAGTTGTATAGAACCTTGGTGAGGCCACAGTTGGAGTACCGTGTGCAGTTCTGGTCACCACATTAGAGGAAGGATGTGATTGAGCTGGAGGAGGTGCAGAGGAGATTCACCAGGATGTTGCCTTGGATGAAACATTTAAGTTATGAAGAGAGGTTGGATAGACATGGGTTGTTTTCGCTGGAGTAGAGAAGACTGAGGGGCGACCTGATCGAGGTTTACAAGATTATTTGGGGCAAGGGCAGGGTGGATAGGGAACAGCTGTTCCCCTTAGTTGAAGGGTCAGACATGAGGGGACATAAGTTCAAGGTGAGGAGCAGGAGGTTTAGGGGGGATGTGAGGAAAAACTTTTTTACCCAGAGGTGGAATGCACTGCCTGAGAGGGTGGTGGAGGCGGGTTGCCTCACATCCTTTAAAAAGTACCTGGATGAGCACTTGGCATGTCATAACATTCAAGGCTATGGGCCAAGTGCTGGTAAAGGGGACTAGGTAAGTAGATCAGGTGTTTCTCACATGTTGGTGCACACTCGATGGGCTGAAGGGCCTCTTCCGCATTGTGTGATTCTGTGATTCTGATTCTGTGATTCTGATTCTACTTTCTTCTTAATAGAGGTACAGCCCACTACCAGAGTTAGGAAAGTGCATCGCAGTTCACAAGGATCCTGTTGCAAATAATCAGTAAATCATCTTGGAACTTTCTTCCATTACTGCAGAAATACCTGAAAGCCAAAGTGACCTAGCCTGGATTTTCGCAGAGCTGTGGAGACTCTGGGAACATTTACAAATGTTGGGTGGGACCCCAACCTGTAAATCCTGCCCCCATTTATGACAAATCCTATTTTCGCTGGGTAGGAATGGATCGGGCATGGGCCATGGTGGCCACATGTGGGAAACCCAACTACAGCAGGGCCATTTGAACACAGTGCCGAGTTCAAACTAACCATATTTTCATTGGAGCAAGGATGTTATCCCACATTGTGTGAGTTATGAATTTTTAGAGTAGACATAAATGTTCATGAAGGGAGGATAAGGCCAGTAGGATTGTCAAGCTTGTCAAGTTATTTAAATAGCCAGCCCTTTAAAAATAAAAAAGCTGCTTGCCAGTGTCTGTGAGTTGAAGAAATATGTCCTAGCAGTTTCAATAGCTGTTTGTTGACACAACATTAATTACAACCATTAGAGCATTATTAATGCCTCTCTACTTTCCACATCTAACATTATCATGGTAGGGTCAGTAAGTTTGCAATTTGAATTGACAACCTAAAGAGGTTATTAACGGATTAGCTGTATTTGATGTTTGGTAATGAACATGGGATTAAGTACTTATTTATTCATTCATGGGATGTGGGCATTTCTGGTTAGGCCAGCATTTATTGCCTATCCCTAATTGCCCTTGAGAAAGTGGTGCTGAGCTACCTTCTTGAACTGCTTCAGTCCATGTGATGTAGCTACACCCACATTGCTGTTAGGGAGGAAGTTCCAGGATTTTGACCCAGCGGCAGTGAAGGTATGGTGATATAAATCCAAGTCAGGATGGTATGTGGCTTTGAGGGAAACTTCCAGGTAGTGGTGTCCCTATGTTTCTGCTGCCCTTGTCCTTCTGGATGGCAGTGGTCGTGGGTTTGGAAGGTGCTGTCTAAGGAGCCTTGGTGAGTTCCTGTAGTGCACCTTGTAGATGCTACACACTGCTGCTACTGTGCGTTGGTGGTGGAGGGAGTGAACGTTTGTGGATGGGGTACTAATTAGCCGGGCTGCTTTGTCCTGGATGGTACTGGGCTTCTTGCAAGACCTGCACTCATCCAGGCAAATGGACAGTATTCCATCACAATCCTGACTTGTGCCTTGTAGATGGTGGACAGGCTTTGGGGAGTCAGGAGGTGAGTTTCTCATCGCAGGATTCTTAACCTCTGACCTGCTCTTGTAGCCACAGTATTTATATGGTTATCCAGTTCAGTTTCTGGTCAATAGTAACACCCAGGATTTTGATAGTATGGTATTCAGCAATGGTAATGCCATTGAATGACAAGGGGCAATGGTTAGATTCTCTCTTGTTGGAAATGGTCATTGCCTGGCATTTGTGTGGTGGAAATGTTACTTGTCACTTGTCAGCCCAGGCCTGGTCAAGGTCTTGCTCCATTTGGAAATGGACTGCTTCAGTATCTCAGGAGTTGTGAATGGTGCTGAACATTGTGCAATCATCAGCGAACATCCCCACCTCTGACGTTATGATGGAAGAAAGGCCATTGATAAAGCACCTGAAGATGGCTGTTGGGCCTAGGACACTATCCTGAGCAACTGCTGCAGTGATGTCTTGGAACTGAGATGATTGACCACCAATAACCATAGCCATCTTCCTTTGTGCAAGATATAACTCTAACCAGGGGAGATTTTCCCCTGTAATTCCCATTGACTCCAATTTTGCTAGGGCTCCTTGATGCCACACTTGGTCAAATGCTGCGTTGATGTCAAGGGCAGTCACTCTCACCTCACTCCTGGAATTCAACTCTTTTGTCCATGCTTGAACCAAAGCTGTAATGAGGTCAGTAGTGAGTGATCTTGGCAGAAACCAAACTGAGCATCAGTGAGCTGGTTATTGCTAAGCAAGTGCTGCTTGATAGCACTGTTGATGACACCTTCCATTACTCTACTGATCATCGAGAATAGAAAGATGGGGCAGTAATTGGTTGGGTTGCATTTGACCTGCTTTCCGTGTACAGGACATACCTGGGCAATTTTCCACATTGCTGGGTGGATGCCAGTGTTGTAGCTGTAATGGAACAGCTTGGCTAGGGACTGGGCAAGTTCTGGAGCACAAGTCTTCAGTGCTATTGCCAGAATACTGTCAGGGCCCATTGCTTTGCAGTATCTAAAGCCTTCAGCCATTTATTGATTTCACGTGCAGTGAATTGAATTGGTTGAAGACTGGCATCTGTGATGCTGGGGACCTCTGGAAGATGTTGAGTTGGATCATCCACTCGGTGCTTGCAGCTGAAGATTGTTGTAAAAGTTTCAGCCTTGTCTTTTGTATTGACATGCTAGGCTCCCCCATCATTGAAGATGGCGGCATTTGTGAAGCCTCCTCCTCCAGAGAGTTGAGTTGTTTAATTGTCCACTGCCAGTCAAGGCTATATGTGGCAGGGCTGCAGAGCTTAGATCTGATCCGTTGGTTGTGGAATCACTTGGCCCTGTCTATTACTTGTTGCTTATGCTGTTTGGCATGCAAGTAGGTCTGTGTTGTAGCTTCATGAGGTTGACACCTCACTTTTCGGTCCGCCTAGTGCTGCTCTTGGCATGCTTTCCTGCACTCTTCATTGAACCAGGGTTTATCCCCTGGCTTGGTGGTAATGGTAGAGTGTGCAATATGCCGGGCCATGAGTTTACAGATTGTGGTTGAGTACAATTCTGCTGCTGCTGATGGCTCACAGCGCCTCATGGCTGTCCAGTCTTGAGTTGCTAGATATGTTCAAAATCTATCCCAATTAGCATGGTGGTAGTGCCACCCAACACAATGGAGGGTACCCTAATTGTGAAGCTGGGATTTGGAATCCACAAGGACTGTGCAGTGGTCACTCCTACCTGTACTGTGATGAAAAGATGCATCTGCAGAATGCAGGTTGGTGAGGATAAGGTCAAGTATGTTTTTCCCTTGTGTTGGCTCTCTTATCATCTGCCGCAGACCCAGTCTAGCAGCTATGTCCTTTAGGACTCAGCCAGCTCGGTCTCTCGTGGTGCTACCAAGCCACTCTTGTGATGGGCTTTGAAAAGTCTCCACCCAGAGTACATTCTGCACCCTTGCCACCCTCAGTGCTTCCTCCAAGTGGTGTTCAACATGGAGGAGTACTGATTCATCAGCTGAGCGGGTGCGGGATGTGGTAATCAGCAGGAGGTTTCCTTGCCCATTTTTAACCTGATGCCATCAGACTTCGTGGAGTTTGGAGTTGCTGTTGCAGATTTCCAGGGTAACCCCCTCCCAGCTGTATACCATATGCCACCATCTCTGCTGGGTCTGTCCTACTGGTGGGAGTTAAGGAGATTTCAATGTATTGAATGGGCTTTTATAAATGTATTCTTTTTTCATCTAGTGAAGTCTGTAATAGGTATTTAGAACTTTTTTTTTCATCTCAGCGTGGATCCTTAGGTCTGCCCATTTTGGATACTAGATGAGTTGGCATGGAAGGTGTAAGGGAAAGGGCAATGAGTTGGTGGCATGAGTTGGTGTGAATAGGAACTAAATTGGCATAGGAGCAATTGTTAATGGTTATTTGATTATGTTGTTAAAGATACATAGGCGATGGACATTATTCGGTTAAGGACTCAGAACATATATGGAGAGTTGGTTGCCACCCAGAGGCGACAGGGTCCCCGGTGGGAAGCTCTCTATGTGGCAGTCCTCCACTTTTCCATCAGGGGTTTGGCATGGAGAGTGTTGTACGCAGCTGTCCTGTACAATAGAAGACTAAGATGGTTCACAGACTCCCAGGCCACCTGCATTTTCTGCAGGAGTCTTGAGGAGTCTGTGTCCCATGTTTATAGAGGACATGTGAGGTTGCAGCCCCTGTTCTACTATTTGACGGGGCTGCTCCTCAAGTTTTGTTTGCATTTCAGCCCCTTGCTCCTGATCTTTGGCCACCTGGTGAGGACGGGGCAGGCAGGGCAGGGGCCCTCCTCATTAGCCTGCTCCTGGGCCTGGCCAAGGTGGCCAGTAACAGGTCCAAGCAGCGGCTGGCTGAGGGGATCGTTAGACTTGACTGTCTGCTTCTCTTCTGTGGTTACATCTCCACCCAGGTGTCCTTGCAGAAGGAGCACGTAGCGCACACTGGTAGGTTTGAGGCCTTCTGTGACAGGTGGGCACTGGAGTGCATCATCAGCCCCCAAAATATTATTTTAATTTAATGTTGGTACTTTTTTGTTGAAGTTTTTGAAATTGGTGGGCACTACAGTGACTAGAGTGCATTATTTCCCTCAAAAATATTACTTCATTCACTTTGTCAAGCTTCTTTTGAAGTTTTGTTTTTGTTACAGTGTCCCTTCATTAGTTAATTTTTATTACTCAATTAGCTTATTTTATTGGTATATTCAAAAGAGTATAAAGAGTGTCAGCTGGAACATTGGGTTAGTAATTAGGAGTCAGAGATCTGTAATGCTACATCCTGTGAATAAACCCACTAACAAGGAAAGAATCTGTGTCTTGTTTTGTATTTCACTATCTGGCAGGATCCATTTAACAGTGATAAGGTCCATGGTGGTAAGGGGCATGTGTTGGCATGAGTTGGGATGTATGAGCATAGCGAGCGGATTGGGAGGCAAGGCAGTGTGAGAGGTGTGGGCTAATATTTAAGAAAACAACAGGGACAAAGTCCCACAGAACTGAGGTGGGCCTTTTAAACAGCCTGCCTTGGCATTCAGTAGCTTGTGTTGCCACCTCCGATTTGCGTCTGGGGATGGCTGGCCCCACTCCATCCCGCACCCACCCCCCAGAGATGAAGATATAAGCATTCGGGCACTTTTTTCTGAGGGGCCATGCATTAAGCCATGAAATTTCCTGGTTCAGAGCACCTGCCTTCAGAGCAAAAATCTAGGCTCGAGTAAATACTATTATTACTGAAAGTTGGTTAATGTTGCTGCAGTGTTTGAGGGTATAGGGCAAAGAAGAGTAGGCAGCACAACATGCACAGTAACTTTAATTTTGGGTAATTTTAACCCTACCCTCCAACATTCCTCCCTCGATGGGTGTTAATGTTGGCCAGGTTACTTACCCAGCCTGGAAACAATTGATTGCAATTTTAACCTACTCAACTGAATGAGACATCAAGGATACTCTCCCAAAACTAGAGAAGGTTTTTTAAAATCTATACACATCAGTTGCTGATAACATCATGAACTTAGTGGCCCCTGTTGGAAATTACAGTGAGTTTCCTGCCAAGTGGCATTGAGCTGCTGTTGAACTGTATTCATGTTCCATGTAATGTCAGTATACCCAAAGTTCTGTCTGGGAGGAAGTTCCAGGATTTTGACCCAGCAAGAGTGAACCATGCTGATATATTTATTCATCAGGATGATGTGTGATTTGGATAGAGGTTACAAGTGGTGGTGTTCCCAAATGATTGCTGCCCTTGTTTTTCTAGGCAGTAGAGATTGCAGTTTTGGAAAGTGCTGATAAAGAAATCTTGGTGAGTTGCTGCAGTGTATCTTGCAGATGAGTTGTATCTACATCTAGTAGATATAGATGATAGTTTGAAGAATTTATATATAACTAAAAGACTAACTCTTCCTCCTTTTCAATAGAGAGACACATGCAGTGGGACGACTTTGTCAGCTCACTATATTCCAGATCTCAGCCCGTGATTTTCTGTTGCTCTCTGACAACTTTCTGTCCAGAACAGGATTGGAGTTGGTGGGGAAAACTGGCTGGTGGGATTTAAATGATTCAAAATACTCTGGGGCTCATTTCTGCAAAGTTAGGTGAGTTTCAACCCGTGCAATACCTGCCAGAGTTACAATCAGGGCCCGCGAGAAGGTTGTCAGCCAGATGTTTTTATAAACAAGGAGAGACATATATGAAATGATTTGTAGTAAGATAGGGTAAAGACTGTGTGAAGAAGTAACAGAATGATCTACGAATGGCAGCCCTACAAATTGTGGCAGAGTGGTCCATGCCAGCCAGATGACTGAATTAAGTATGATGCCAAAATTGTACCATGCAGGCAGGAGTCACTTAGCAATTGTCTTGAATCTTAGTCTGTTAAATGTCTTCTTTATGAGCTGTGCTTGCAATTCTCTGACAGCTGGTACAACTCAGTTATTGTTTCACTAGGGAAGCACAGTCTTCAGAAGCGTTGCCAGGAGCCGTAGTGAAGGATTCACATGCATCAGCAGATGGGAGGCATGGGTACCAGAGGCTATAGCTGCACACTACGTCTGCACAGCCTGCTATCACTACACTGGGCCTCAATCCTTTTCTTCTTCCTTCTCCAAACAGAGGAAACCCAATAAAGACCCTAGTGTTTCCCAAGGCCCAGTTTGTAACCAAAATATTTAAAAGAGCTAAATATAATTTTAAAATCCTTACAGATGTTTTAAATATCCATAGAAGGAAGTATTAGAGAAACATGACAAAAGCTTACAAAGATACTGAAACTATAAAAACAAGGAAAACTAACTTTAAATAATACAAACAAAACTCTGCTATTCATGTGTGAAGTGCCTTTGTCTCAAGACAGACAGATCCCAATGTCTCCTCTCTGAAGGCCTTTTCTGCTACTGGTGGTCCCATGAGGGTAAGTGAGGGGAATGTGATCATGCTGCAAATGTTGATGATCCGCCATGGTTCATGTGCGATAGGGAAGGGATGCAATATTAGGAAATGTCTGCCCTCAGTGAGGCCTGCAGATATATTGTCAGAGAGCAGGTGCTGGACTACAAAAATCTTCTTTTCAATTTTCTTGTTAGCCACTTTGGGTATGCATGTAAACTGGCAACCAAGTAGAGGAGATTCTAAACCATTGTACTATTTGCCAACAAACCGTGAACCCTAATGAGTCATCATGATTAGAAGCAATTAGACATAATCATGAGTCAATATTCAAGTAAATTATAATGTATGGAATAAAACTATAACAATTTTCAATTTCACAAATCCATGTGCATCTAACCAAGATCGACTCAAACGCAGAAAATAGAAAAAAGTCATTCACTATTTTGTTTCGAGGTTCTAGCTTATGGGCACATGTGGGTGAATTGGGACCAAATGGTGTATTAAATTTATGGCAAAAATTGAAGCTTGTGGGAAAAGAGAGCTCTCTCTTACATGAACCTTGAAGGAAGTTCTGACTTATGGCGGGCATATCACTTTGAGAAAGCCCTTCTGTTTGAGGGTCTGAGTTAAGTAGCTGGTGCTGAGTATAAACTTAATATGTGTCATTGAAATTGGATTTCGAGAACATCGCAGGCTGTCCTGTGCAAATTGTTACACCACACTGAAAAATACTATCTGTGGTATAACTGATGTGGAAACTTTGAAGCTTGAAAAGACAGCTGATGCAAGTAGGACCTGAAGGCTGCATGTGAAACCTAATGCTCACATAACAGGATTTGACACCTTTATTGAGTTGCAGAGAGCCAAGCTGTTGCTGCTGAAGTTTGGCATTGCTAACTGGTAGAATCATTATGTAGTGGGATATGGTGTGGCTGACTGTATAATGGATGCATTTAATGGTGAGTTCTGCTATCCCCCATGCCATGTATAAGGGATCAAATGCATCCTTGTCAACTGACTAACAATCAATTACTGACGATCATCCTTGTGGGTGGAGGTAAAAGGGCTCTCTACGGAACCAAGTTGGCTCTAAGATGATCAGCCTAGTGGTGGAAAATTGGAATTGAGCCAACGCTCATTACAGTACTTCAAAGTACTGTTGATATACTGAGCAGCCAGGCTGGCTTATTAATTGGAGCTAGAGGGGTAAATCGATAACTAGGGGCTGGGGTTCTTTCTATCTGACTCTGAGTAACTTGCAACCAATGCCATAATGAATAGGCTGCTCGTAGCTAAATAAGCAGCATGAAGCTAATCCGTGCTCAGTGTTGGTAAATTCCATGGTTAAAATTGGTTAAACTCAAGTAGTACCCCTGTAAATCCTACTTGCTTAAGCATTGGTTGTTGCCAACTTTTGCGAAATAGTTCAGGACTTAGGGAAGAAAAATGTGTCACTATGAGGTAAGTATGTATTCCTAATCAGGATGCACTCTGTGCAAACTCTAACTGTGTGAATTTTTCAATACCATGGTTTAGAGACTTATGGGGTGTATCCCCAATGGCTTAAGAGCAATAGCTTTAGTAATTATTCCAATCTTGCAGCGTTGAATTTATATAGACTGCTTGAACCTACACCACATGGACTGCAGCGGTTCAAGAAGGCAGCTCACCATCACCTTCTCAAGGGCAATTAGTGATGGGCAATAAATGCTGCCTTAGCCAGCGATGCCCACATCCGTGAATGAATAAAAGAAAACTGTGTTTCTCCACCCAGGAGATAACTGTGTGCATAAGTGGCTCCACATACTCACTGAGCAACCCCACCCCCCCCACCCCCCAACCCCACAGCAGTTGAAATGGAAATGATTACAAAGAGCAAAGTATAAATATGTAGACAACTCCACATTATTTTGACCAGTGTCAAGGGGGTTGAAACCACATTGGATTTCCTCTCCATGTGGTATCGCCCCATGTGGGGTCACATAGCCCCTTTCAGGGGTCACAAACAGTTCTTTCCAGACTTGGGAATGGGAGGATTGAACATTGTACAGACTGAAAGATTTAACTAGAGAAAGTAATTTCTCAAAAACAAATAAAAGCTTTAAAATATTTCAAGCCTAAAATAATTAGTGTTATGGCTTTTGAAAATTCAGTCAATGCACTGAATGCAATTTAATAACAATAAAAGCTTGTTTATTGCAATCTCATAAAAATACTGACATTAAGAACAAGTTTTAAAATGAATTGCAATAAACTCACACACAAATATTCATTACAATGCCTTAAAATGCCTGGGGTGTGGTTCTTTGTGTCCTGTTTTTCTTAATTTGAATACCAGAACTCCTCAAGCAGGTTCTTTTGATCTTGCTCATTCTTCAAACCTCATCACATTCTTTCGTAACTTCAGTGCAGTAAATTGTTTACAGTAAAGTTTTAAACTTTTCCTTTCTTCTCTCCAAAGTTATCCCTTTCTCTCCTGAAGGTGTTGACTCTTTACTCTTCAAAATATGCCATTTCTTGCCACAATGCCTCACCTATTACTTGTGTGTAAATCCTGACAATGATAAAAAATTTCTGATAGCAGTGAGGTTGTCAGCAGTGGGACAGGAATGGGGCAACGTTTCCACTTGGGGGGGCAGGATGGCTGACCACACAGTGGGCAGCCAATTAGATATGCATTGTTGAGGAGAGTAACAAATCATGCAGCAGGGGCAGACACCCACTGTTACCTCATGGCACAAAAACAGGCATTCATTGCTTATAAGCCAGCAGCATCAGTCCGTATGTCTGAGTGGACGCCGAGACTGCAGTCAAACCTTTGGATCTTTCCCCATCTGGATATGTCTCAGAAAAAGCAAAGATTGGCCTCACCGGTTCAGCAATTCCTCACTGCAGGTTCTCCTTCAGGCCATCCAGAAAAGGTGGGAAAGGCTCCTGCCTTTCCCAGGGATGGCAGCAGGAGTTTCCCCTGTCTGACCAAGGCCTGGGTGGAGGTTACAGCACAGGTTAGTGCCAGTGGGGCCCATTACAGAACCTGGGTGTAGTGCAGAAAGAGGATGAATGATCATGTGCTCCACCTGGGTAACTGGCATCATGTAGTCACTGCAAAATAACAGCCAGAGGGGCATTAAGTAATGCAAGCACAGAGGGATGTCAGAGAGGAGTTTGGGTTGTTGGCCTCAGCAGCAGATGGAACATGTGGACCTAATGTGTGGAACCGCTTCATGCTGTGAATGCTGTACTAGTTGTAAGACAGTGTGGATGTCAAACACTGACTGGAGAGGGCTCGGGAGCTGTCATGGGCTTGCATGCTCATAGTGGTTCTGCATCCATTGGGATAACATTCAATCACCTCTCTGCAGGAGAAAAATGCTCATAATCACCAGGAGTACAACATGACTGGAGAAGGAGTCCCAGACATAAAAATCCTTACCCTGTTTGTGGAAGAGGCTCTGGAACTTGCCAGGGATGACCAGGACTGAGCATACGCAGATGGAGAGACCATCAAGTGAGGATGCCTCCAGCCTGGTGTTCACAAATAGCTTTAGAGCAGTAATGCCTGAAACATTGTTCTGAAAAAAGATTGTGCATAACCATCAGCTAATTCTGTTTGTCTTCCATTGCAGTTACTCACAATCAAAGAACAAAAAGAGGAGACAGCCTTCCCCCAGTTCCAACTTCACCTCCACCTCCAGCTCTATCTCAACCTCGAGCACAGCCTCTGGGTGTTCCTCAGAATCCACAGAAGTTGCACCATCCCAGCATTCCCCTGCACCTTCCACCAGTGCAGAGATATTCACCTCGGTGCGTGCATATTCTAGATTAGCCTCAGGGTCACAATCTGCTGAGAATGTCCCAGACATGTGCTTGCAGCTGACAGAGGATGTGACAGCCAAGGCCTCTAACACTCGGAGGACTGCTGAGTACCACGCAGACTCGGCCATAAAATACATGTTGGAGTTGCACAGTCTAGTGGGGGAACATCAAGCAGAAATGCCAGAGGCCATGTGCAGATTTGAGTGAAGGCTGGTGGAGTCCATCCATCTTGTCAGTACTGTCATGATCTCGTCCATGGAGAGGCTGGCAACCGTTTTGGAGGGCTTGGTCCAGCAGAGTATGGAGTGGCTGTGAATATGCACTTGGACCTATACTCTGTCACACTAGACATGAATGCAGTGCAGCAGGGCTAGGCAAGAGGGGGATGAGATACCTTGATCTCCTATTCAGGGAGGTTCCAACGCACCCCCCCTCCCCGCTCCTCAGTGAGTCAGGGAGGTGCCAACATGCACCCACAGGGAGGAGGAGTGCCAACAATTCACCCCAGGGGCTTCATCCCAGGACACCTCAAGGGTCCCTTGCCACTCCACCTCCCCTCTGCCAGTGACCCTATCACCTCTGGCAGATCAGACTGAGGAGGGTGCACCTGCACCTGTGCAGGAGACCCTCATCAGTCCCTTGCCTCTCCACCTCCCCTCTGCCAGTGACCCCATCACCTCTGGCAGATCAGACCGAGGAGAGTGCACCTGCACCTGTGCAGGAGACCCTCATCAGTTTGGTGCCCTCTAGGCTTCAGACCAACAGAGGACGGCTGCCAAGGTCATCTTAGGCAACAGGCATGGCAATCAGTGGGCTGCTTTTAATTTAGCTGTGGATGCCGAGGCTGCACCTAGATGTAGTAATAGGAAAAGTGAAATTAAGAAATTAAGAAACAAAGGTAGCATAGGTGTCTAATCACTGTGTATATGAAATATACTTGTAAATATTTGTTTAATTTCAATTTTCATGTATTTTCATTCATTTTTCTTCATTTCACCTTATTCAAGTTTGTCTTCAAACTTCCCAAAATGTAATTGCTTGGTTTCATTTTGCCATTGGAAGCTGGATTTTGGCCTCCTGCTCAATTAAGATCCCCCGTCCACCTTGTTTCCCTCTCCTGGGAGCAGCACAACACTCTGCCCAATGATTCTCAGCAGATTATTCGATGACACCTTTTTGAGGTGTGACAGCCCATTTGGTTTTCATTAGTCCAGACAGGTGCACTTCTAGCAGGTATTTCTCACAATAATTAGGAGTGGAAATTTGGATTTTTCCCCTACTTAATACAGGAATGCTGAGGCCATTTATACCATCTTTTCCACTGACCCAACTGGGATCAGTGGACAGTCCTGACCAAGGATCAAACTTGGGACTTTCTTAGTCTGGATGGCTATGTTACCCATTGAATAAACCCATCAGGAGCCATCGAGGAAGATCGTGTTTTAGCACTTTATAAAGAACCACACTTTTATCTTCAAAAATTTAAGACTTCAGGTTGTGATGACACCTAAATGCACCCATGGAGCAAATGTATTGATTTTGTTGTGGTTAAGAAACAGGTTCCCCATACTTTTATTTGAACTAAGAGATGTACGTGACTTAAAAATGGGAAGAAAATGGCTTTGTAGATTGCTAGTGTGCTGAGGGGCCTCTTTAGCCATTGGTTTCCTTCCTGAAAATCTACCTTTTTAGAGTGCCAAATATCCTTGAATGTGGGCCACATCCAATCATAGGTGCCAGCATGCACCTATCAAGTCTGCTGCCACTGGCCATGTCAAAGTTGATGGGGTCTGGGTGAGATTCCTTGATTAACATAATGGTTGGTGCCCGTGGTCTTTGAGGGCATTTCTAGGGCAGTTGCCTTGATTTAGAATCTACAAACTATTGCACATGTTCACAGTTCTGAAGGAAATTGCATATTACCCCCTCCCTCCTTTTTACAGTTGCTAGAATCTTAAAAAACATATTTTTTCTTTGAAGGTCCAGGCTATGATCCAAGCTTGTACATTTAAGTGAGACAAATAACTGTTAATTGGTGGCTTAATTTGGCTGCTCTCACTGTTGTTGATGATATTCTGCACCCTCGCAGACCCCAAAGATTTAGGGTTTCCTGGCATTGGGCTTCCTTTCACCCTTCTACACTGTCTGCCATCTAATGTGTGGGCAGAGGCTCCACTGCTTAAAAAGACTGTGCATCCCTTGATGGAAGGTTAGAATCCATCAACTATAGGTTATGGTCTAATTCATGGAACCTTTGGTGCACTATTGTCAGCTATGAGAGATCCCTGGAAATGCCAAGGATATTCAGCCTTTGGAAGTCAAAAATTGAAAACAATTGTACAACTATCTGTAATAACAAATTATTCATGCTGCCTTGGTGACAAGTGTACAGTAGACTACTGGATATGATATTGGACGAACAGCTCAGAGGTTGTGAGTTTGCATCGCACCATGCAAGCTGTGAAACTGAATCTAATAATTCTGGTCATTTGAGGGTTGGTACTTGAAAATGACCATGAAAGTACTGGATTCTTATAAATATCCAATTTGTTCATTAATATACTGTAGGGATTCATATATGACTTGGCCCCCCGACTTAGCAGTTGACTCTGAGAACAAAATCTTCTCACATTAGTCCCTGCAGGTAAAATGGGACCAGTTTCAGCTCAGGAACCCAACCGACTGATGTGTGCCCAGCCATTGCTCTTTCTCACAGCAAACTAATTATCATTGTGTCTCTGAACATCCCGAACAATAGCAAGGGTGGTCGGATGTTGTGTCTGTTCTGTCAGAAGAGGGATTTCTAATTAAAGGGACCATGACATGGGTTGCAGGGACTCAGAAGCCATACTTGGATTTTTGAGGCTGTAGCAACTATCGGAATGGAGAGAAGACCTGGGAAGGCTGTCTTCTGGTTTCTCACTCTTACCTTGAGGTCCTGCTGCAGAACCTGAGGCTTTCCAGTGAGGGGAGCTCCCGCAAGGACAGGAAGAAGAGGAGAACCTTTCCAACTAGCAGATGTGGATGAAAATGGCCAAAGAACTCAGTGGTAGGAATGTGGTCCCTCAATCTGGAAACAGTGCATCAAGAGGATTCAGGACTTCTGGAGGGCATCACAGGTGAGTGGCATAACACCCTCAGTTGCTAAGTTTCACACTTTGGCTTTCCCATAATTCTCCTCCACAGCACTCCTCAGATCAATGCACCTTGGAGCTCCGCTCATTCCTTTATCTGTATGAATCTCACATCCCTAACTGAACAGCCAGCAATCACATTCACCTTCAACCTATTGCCCTCTCGCATCCATGATTCACAGACACACTCCATAAAAAGTGTCCTTCCCTCTTCTCCACTCAAGCCATTAAGAATACTAACATACTTCTCTATTTCTCTTGTTGCAGGAGGAGAGCGCACAAGTCAGTGAGAAGCAGAGGCTCAGATGAGGGGTGTGGGGGAGGAAAAGGTGGTCCTCTAGTCAGAGGCAGCTTGTTCACCATTGGCAATGTGTGCCCGCTAGCCCACTGGGAAGGAGGCCTTGTTCCAGATATCAAAAGTGACCTGCCATGAAAGCAGGATCCTTCTGAGGCACTTGTTCTCAGATGTGTTGAGAAAGCTGATTCTCTGTTTGTAGATCCTATGGCCAGGATTTTCTGGACCTGCCCACGGCTGGAATCTTCGGGACCAGAAAATCCCAGTCTATGTTGGGGGTCTCACCTCCTTTCAGTTGGATCTTGGTTGTCCATATCCTCTGCCTAGTCAAGGGGCTTGCAGCTGGGGAAAAGGCAACTGGTGCTGCTGCTGTTGTTGCTCCTGCTGCTTAATTGCTTTTCTAACTACCTCAAGCACATCTAAAGACAGATCCAAGGGGGTACCCTGCTTGCAGGCAATCCTGACCTGGGCAAGTTGGAAAGGGGCAGGATAACAACTGGACCCAGATCTGGCATCAATTTCCAGGGCTTTTCCAAGCCACATACATTGGAACTCACCTCCACCAGGCTGGGAAATTTCTGCTCCAAATGTCCCCATACAAATATTGATGGGCAATAAATATTATCTAACCAATCATCCACTTTTCAAGAACAAATTAAAAAGAATGCTTTCTATTAGTGGGATAAATTTGGTCAAAAATATATTTTAAAAATTATGCAATAAGTTGAACATGAGATCATATTTAAAACATGTGCAAGGTAGATCTTCCCATGAGCTACTGAGTAGGTGCAGTGAGGTTATACATGAGCAAAAATCAAAAAAAATCAGTAAGAAATGTACAGGCCAGAAAGCTAAACTATAGGTACAGAACCCAAGGCCTCAATGTTTATGACAGTTGATGAATACATTTATGGGCAATTTTATTTATTCTGGTGACTTTGTAAATTGTTTGCATCTTCATTTTGTTATAAATGTTGGGGTAGAAGTTGCTAAGTGGTGCACCCAATTAATAGTGTAAAGCAAGCATAAAACAGACTAATATAGCAGCATGCCAATCTGTGCCCAAATCTGCACAAGTTTTGATCCGAGTGCTAAAATCATGGGCCCATTTTTAGGCATCCCTGGTATATGCCTAAAACTGGTGATAGGCCCTTAGATTTGTAAATTAGAGGGTTAACACCTGTTGAAGGACCCAATTGAGAAATGTGTCGGAGATGAGCAGGATAGATATCAGGCTTCCTGTAATGACTGAGTCAGAGCCGAAGGTTCATGCTGTGTCTATTGATAAGGTCTAATGACCTATTTCCATCAATCAAGGGGCCTTTCTGTCCAGGGCCAGACTGTTCTCTAGGTAATTAATTTTAGTTCTATATATGTCCACTTAAAGTATTTCAAAAAGGGATTTGACCAGTTGGTGTTGTGATATTTTCTGTCTCCTATTGATAGGTTTGAAAATTTCTCCAAGTATGATGGTTACTGGATTGGTTTAGATTTTCCTAAGTCAATCATTTTTATCGACTTAATTGATAAATTGTTAATATTTTTCCACATGGATGTGTGATACCTTCGAAATATAGGGTCTGTGAAATGTGATTTTTTGAAATGAGATCGTCTGTGAAGTATTACACCTTTAAGAGATGTGAGGCTGCAGATGCCCACCAGATGTAAACCTTACATAGATTGCAACACATGGAATCAAGTAGAAACTTTAAATGTTTGAAGTTGTGTGCAGGACACAACCTGACTCCAAGTTAAGTGAATGAGACTTCCCCCTGCAGTAGGTTCCCTTCACTTTAAAGTCTGGCAGTGGCCTGAGTCAAGATCCATACAGCAATGTTAGTGTGGAGCAAAGTGAACTGCTTTGCACCTGTCTTATTCTTAGTGATAATGCAGCCTTAGGCACCAAACTATAAAACTAGCTTTAGACCTTTCAGTTTAATGGAAGGTAATGAACAACTCATCTTGGATTATAATTAAGCCTCTCATATTTTAGTAATATATGAAGCAACATAAAAGCTTGATCAGACACTATTCAGTATATCATGATTATTATGATGCTTATTTTATTATTTTTCACATCAACACAATGATTATTGAAATATATAACAATTTCCAATATCATTGCAAAAGGAACAAAGGAACATTAACTTAATTATTTTAGAAATATCAGTGACTTTTGCAATGCATTTTTTGAAGGCATGTCTGTGTACTTGCATTAGAACCAGATCATTGCTGATGATGTCAATCCACATTTATTGTTAATTTAATGGTTCCTGGTCCCCAGAAGGAAGTAGAAGTGTGTCAATTAAGAAACATATTTATTTAAAAAAAACAAATATATTATCCATAAACATTGAAAGAGAGCTGCTTTATTTAATACATAGTGGTCATCTTGCTGGCATATACAAGAAAATGGTGGCATTATCTGGATTGTTTGATGATTGCATTTGAATAGACCACTTCCAATAGCAATGAAAAATTAAAGAACATGTTTCATGATTGCTACAAGATTGACCAGCATTGTAAAAAATTAGTACCAGCACCATGGTGGAAAATAGAGCCCAAAATCTGCTCTACTGGTAAAAGTGTCAAATGGTGTATGATCTAACCTGCCACATGCACAATATATAATTAGTTATGAGCAAAAAGCCAGCTTTCCTCTCTTGCAAAACTCACAAGGGACTTAAATAACGTTCAGCTAAATGTTCTTGTCCTTTCATTTATGTCATGCCTGTTTCTCTCAAAGGAATGCTCACCCATGTCCTGCTTTAAAATGAACACAGCTCAGATTACATATATGTCCACCTGTGTACTCAATGCAGCTTTTAGAAATCATGATAAGTACTCAATCCATTGAAAATTCTGAACATTTACATGTTAAATACTTGGATCTGCAAAACTAAAATGAATATTAGGCACAAGTCACCAGTCTATCCCCTGCTCAAACTTTCTCTTTCTCTGAACATCAAATTGGTGAAACATCTTACTTCTCTTGGCACTTCCTTCTCCATAAAATGATCAGGCTCATATAACCCAAGCTTTTGTATTATCTAAAAGTACTCCTTTATTTACCTTCACTTTTTTTTTCATCTTAGTAGTGTCCTGTGTGCTGAATCTTGGTCGTTTGCTATGATTTCTCAAAAGAAAGGTTTTAAAAAATCATAGAAACTGTGTGGCGTTTCTTACAATGCTTTGTGCTTTTTGAAATTCATTGGACATTCATTGAATGCAAAGACCTGTGCTTCAAAATTTGATTAAAGAAAAGCAGGAATTTAGTGCTTCATATTATATCAAAGGATATACATGTAAGGGAATGCTGTCAGGTTCAGACTTGTTTAAATAATTTGTTGTGGTAAATGTGTGCCTTTTTATGTGATTATCTGTTCCCGTTTCTTAAGAATTGTTTGTTTCAGAGGGAGTTTAAAGGGACAGATTATGCTTTTGATATAAGCTGGCAAAACATAGTGAGAAGCCCTCAATAATTATTGGACTCCAAAGCTGTAAAAGACTGACCCTGCACAAAAAATATAGGCTTGGAAATCTTGTAACCATTCCTCTTACTGTAACTTCAGTGGACATTTGCTGGAATGGCTGCAAGCATAGGTGGGTTCCAGCCACAAAGTGCCTGGGAGGCTATTAGGGGGTGGAGCCTTTGCCAGTCTCTATTGTCACGGACAGAGTTTATGGGCTGATTTTTCACCGAGTTGGAATGACTCAGGAACTCTTTAAAAATGGCAGGCATGTCTTGATTCCAGGATTCCTGACCCCATTCCTGGGCTGTCTGATTTTTGGGAGTGCTTTTAAAGGGTGTGGGCTGGTTCCTGCCAAAAGCCCGCACCCGGCACTCCGAACCTGCCTGGTACCATTGCGGGGATAGGTATGTCCTACTCCGCAATGTTAAAGGGCAGGTCATTGATGAAGCAGCTGAAGATGGTTTGGAGATGAAGAAGGACTTCCCCCCACCACCCCACCCCCAACCTGTTCCCACTTCAAGTTCATCTGAGAGCCGGCCTCCTGGCAATTCAACTGCAAGAAGCCTTGCAGCCTACCAACAATCCTCTGCTTTTACAAGACCTCCACTCCAGCTGAAGCATCGATTCATCTAGGAAACTACAAGCCTACCAGGAAAGAGACTGAAATGATTCCAGACTGTAATTGTATTTTTTTTTCAACTGTAACTATTCTTTGTGTGTGATGGTGTGCGAGGGATGTCACATTTTAAATCTCCAGGGCAAGTGTGTGATAATAAATAAATAATCTTTATTTTTAAATTCACAAAACAAAAATCAACTGGAAACACTAATCATTGAAATTGAGACAAATCACTCTGAAGTTAAGAAAACATGCTAACCTCACACATTAAAATATTCTGATCACAGCCAACAATAAAGCAACTTTCATCACCAAAGCAGGTGGCAGGAATTGTGAAAATTCATGGCTTGGCACACCCACCTTGGGAGCAAGTGCCCACAAATCATGCTGGGGGGTAGGTGCAGGCTGGAGTCAAGCCAGCCGACCTGGGATAGAGATCGGAGGCAGCCACAGGCAGTCGGAGGACCTGTTGGGTGCTGAGGTGGGCTGTTTAAAATGCCTGCCTTGGTGCTCTGGGACTGCGTCCCAGTTAAGATAAGAACAAAAAGGCTCTCCAGCCCTCACCCCTCACACCCCCTCACCTTCCACATACTCCCCATGCCCCATCCATGCCATCTCGTGCCCCCAACTACCACTATGGCCCCACCCACCTCCTATGCCAAACTATGCCCTTCCTTCACCATTGACCACAATACATTATAGAACTAATACATAACAAAGATTGGGAGCCCAGATATCCATTACTCTTGTTGATACAGGTGTGCCCCAGGCGAAATATTTTGCTTTCTAGATTTCTGATCTCTGTGGTCAATTTCATAATATTTATTTACACTGGCTATGTGCTTTCAAGGGTTTGTTAGCTTCTGTTATTGATACTTTAAAGGTTCTGAATGATTCACACTTATGTTGCCTTGTAGTAAAATGACTTTTTTAACATAGTAAAAATTTATGAATGAATGGGTTTTTAAAGCTTTCTTTTCATACATTGTACTGTCACTATAGAGTCCATTGGTTCTATCTGCAATATGCTGTCTCTTTCCTAACTTCAGTTAATATATTTGAATGCAATCCATTGGACCAGGAGTTTAATCCTCTCCATGTTTCATTACTTTATCAATTACCTATCCACTTTTTATCTTAAATGTCTTTATATCTTGTTTTGAACTCTTTGTGTCATGTTAAAAATATTAGTCTCCCTGATGAATATCGAGGCAAGGTAATTATTTAAAAATTTGATCATTTCACTGTCATTGCTTATGAATTAATCATGTGAATCCCTGTTCTGATTTTTTTTTTGTTATTTATGTGTCTGTAGAATACTTTACTATAAATTTTTTACATTCTTTGTTAATTTTGTAGTTTCTCTTTGGCTTACTAATTGCATTTTGATTTCTTTCATAATCTTTTCATATTCCTTATGTCATCCTCTCCTTTGTTGTCTACACTTTTTTTAGTTTCAATTTTATCTTTATTTCTTTATTCATTCATTGGTGTTTCATTACTGATTAGATTTTTTTTTCTTTTGCTTTTTAGTGAGATATATTTCTCCTGGACTTTATTGATCACCATTTTAAATGTTTCCCATTATTCTTCTGGTTCTTTGTTTGTCAATATTCTTTCCATTTTTTCCATTAGAACAATTTTTATGGCCTTAAAACCAACTTTTAAAAAATGTATTACTTTGGTCTTGGTATTTCTTAAGCCCTTGTCAGCCTCTATCTGAAACCTTATTATGTTGTTATCGCTATTGCCTATATGTTCCCTACACTTCACTTTTATGTTCTGGTTCAGTTCCTGTTATTCGGTCCAGCATTATTCCTTCGCTTGTTGAGCTCTTTATATAATGGCTAAGAAAAGAGCCATGCACATGTTGTTAAAAACTCCATTGTTTGTACCTATTCTTGCCAATTAATTTAGGGATAGTTAAAATCCTCAATGATTATTTTATCTCCTTTACTCATTTCACATATTTAACTATATATTTCTTCCACCACCTCCTTTCCACTATTAATTAATCTATATATCCTTACTAATTTGAATGATCCCTCACCCACTATTTAATTTCATATAGATAGTACTTCTAACTTTTTGTTAGTTAAGCCCCTTTTTCTACTGCCATAATGTTATCTCTAATTAATACAGCTACCCCATCCTTGTAATATATTAGGCAAAACATATGGCAGATCAGCATAGTTCACACCCATTTCCTAGGTAGTCATCAGACCAAATGATCACCAAAATGTCACAAAATTGCTGGTTGAAAGATCATGTTTGCCTCTCTCCACTGATTTTTACAAAAATGCATATGTGAGTAAACAGATGATTAAGCCTGTCTAGAAAGGTTAAGGCACTTTTCTTCTGTTTCACCACTTTTCTGAGCCTTGGCTGAATTGCTAAAATAATAGGAAAACTTGCTTGTAAATTACTATAGGCCTTGGTAAGGCCAGGCCTGAGAAACGATAATGGAATTGTGCAGCAGGAGGGGAGAATGGAATGGGATAGTGAAAATTGAATTATTAACTTGCGTGTAGATCTATGAGTTAGTTATATGGAGGAAGGACAAGATTTTAATAACTGTGTAACTCTTGTTTAAATTAAATGCTTTAATGGAATATTAATAATTTCAACATGTAATCAAGGACGACAGAAAAAAATGATCGATAAATATTTATGTGAAATCCTGTTCGGAGTATGGCGATTACCTTCTGATATATAGCTGGTTTCTAATGCAATAAGATGTTTGTTGTCACAGTTTCAGTGTTCTGTGATATAGGGTCAGAATCATCAGGTCACCATGGAGATTTAATGTGTAAAGATGAAATATAAGGGCTGAATCCACAAGCTACTGTGCTGAGGAATTGTGGACATTCAACCCATGACCTTCCACCCATTGGCTTTAAAGGAGGAAAAGTGACAGACTAAGGGCCTGCAAGTTCTTGATCTAACTCTCTGCCAATGTCACTTTTTTTCTTATTGATCAGGGCATAAAGGATTACTTTTTGCTTAATTGGAGGGAAATCAAGCAGCATGAATTGCAAGCAGAAAGCAAAGCCGTCATCAATTTTCTTCTATGCATTTCACCTAGGTGTTCCTTTGTAACCAAAGTACAGATAGAAACACACATGGCCCATGTATCAGTAAATATTTCTGATAAATTAGTTATTTTTCATTGAAGAGTCAATAACTGAAAATAAGCTCCTATTGTTGATTGTTGCATTGTATACTTTGGACAATAAATAAACATAATTTGTAACAGATTGTCATGGAAACAAAGTACATGGGACATCTTTTTGAAAACATGATGGCAGAAGAATATCATTTAATCTCGTTGTAAAGATACTTGCACTGTAAATTGACCAGAACCACTTGTAAAATGTCTGGAATGCCCATTCAGTTATATTGGGAGTGAAGAAGCTGGAGTGATTTTAATAGGATCCGACAATTTGTGATAAGAAATGGTCCTCCCAATATATCTAGTCAGACCCGGGCTAGTGCACTAGTGGTCAGCTAGTTGGTGGCAAGAGCATTCCTGGGGGCGGGAAGTTCACAATCATGGAAGGGTTGGGGCAGGTGCCAGCAACTCAGATTAGTTTTGCTGGGCCCAGAGGAAGCACTACCTGCACCTCTGGCCGGCCCCACATAAATACTTTAATACTGAACATTATGGGGCTTATTTTGCTGGCCTGCCAGCAAAACTGGTCGGAGAGGACACACCCCATTCTCTGCTCAGTTCTTTCCTAAAATGAAAATTACAGCCTTAGGTATGACACAGGTCTCTAATTCGTATATCAAAAGTGCCTGCTGCCTGAGACAGGTGGATGTTTAGGCTGCTGACTGATGAGCCCCTTTTAAATGGCAGCAGCTGGAGTGTTGGGGTGAATGGGATAGTAAGTCTAAAGACCCCAATGTAAGGCCAACATTGTCATGCTAATGCTAAATTTGACAAGTTATAATTGACCACATTATGTTTTATATTTTGAGATTTTGGCTCAAAAAAATGGCGCTGTAGCACTGTAGCTTTGGCACTACGGGTGTTAGCTTGATTGAGAAACGTTGTCTACACCCCTCCCAACCACTTCCAGTGTGGCCCACACTGATCGCCCTGTTGTTGAGGGCACGACCATAGTCGTTATGTGTGCGCTGGAAGTGAGCAGAATTGACAGATCATGATGTGGATTAGAATCTAATGCTGATTTGACCTGGCATTGTTTCACCTCACTGCTTGAGTTAACACCCTGTTGTAAACACATGCAAATAAACATGCATTCAGCAGCATGAGGGACATCTCCACGGGTGTAAATTAAAGGCATCTATAGAGCTTGCAAGTTAGTTGCTAATTTCTAACTATTGGCATTTAGAGATTTTGTGGAAGTGCAGGGCTGGTGAAAGAATTCAAAAATATTGGTGAAGTCTGCAGGGAGTGGTGGTATACATTGGGAAGATATTGCTGAAAGACCTCTGAGTACACCATTGAGCCATTGAGTACACCTAGTAATGGGGCCTATAGTTGTAACACCCCTTGGACTGCATCATCAGAGGGAGATGGAGCACAGGCAGCAAATAAGATAAGCCTCTCTTAGTAGGAGGCCTTACCCACCTAGGCTCTTCAGGGAGCACTTCTACCTGCACCTAAGCCAGGAGCAGACTGTTGGGTGGCTGCCCTTCACCATGGAGATGGTCACAGACCTGCCACCTCTTGGAACTAGACCTACTGCCTCAGAGTAGAGTAAGGATAGTGCTGCCAGTGCTTGGTAAGTTGACTGTGGTCTTAAACTTTTTTGCCTGTGGATCCTTTCAGACTGGAGCTGGTGATCTAGCAAATATCTTGCGGTTCATTATCTATCACCGCATTTATGAGGTCACAGAGGCACTGTATACAGGAATTTCATTGCCTTTGCACTGACAGGGTGGGGGTGGGTAAGAGGAAGATGTGTTTGGTGGTGGCATCATGCTGGAGTTGGCAGAAATGGTGGAGGATGATCCTTTGAATGCAGAAACTGGTGGGGTGAAAAGTGAGGACAGGTGGGACCCTATCATAGTTCTGTGAGGGAGGGGAAGGTGTGAGGGTAGAGGCATGAAAGATAGGTCGGACACTGCTGAGGGTCCTGTCAACCACAGTGGGGCGGGGGTGGGGGGTTGGGGGGTGGGCGGTGGGGGTAAGGGGGGGTGGGGTGCGGGGGATACCTTGGTTAAGAGAGAAGGAAGACATGTCAAAGTGCCATTTTGAAAAGTGGCATCACTGGAACAGATGCGACTGAGGTGAAAGAACTGAGAGAATGGGAAGGTGTCCTTACAGGAAGCAGGTTGTGGGGAGCTATAGTTACCTCGACATCTGGTCCACTCCTCCATCACCTCCAACAGCTCACCCCCTTCCCATGGCACCTTCCCATGCAATTACAGAAGGTGCAACACCTGCCCCTTTACCTCCTCCCTCCTCACCGTCCACTGGCCCAAACACTCCTTTCAGGCGAAGCAGCACTTCACGTGCAGCTCCTTCAATTTGTTCTAATGCATCCGCTGCTCCCAATGTGGTCTCCTCTACATTGGAGAGACCAAACACAAACTAGGTGACTACTTTGGGAACACCTCCAGTCTGACCGCAAGCATGACCCAGACATTCTGGTCGCTTGCCATTGCAACACACCATCCTGCTTTCATGCCCACATGTCTGTCCTTGGCCTGCTGTAATGTCCCAGTGAAGCCCAAGGCAAACTGGAAGAACATCACCTCATCTTCCGATTAGGCACTTTACAGCCTTCTGGGCTTTACATTGAATTCAACAACTTCAGACCATGAACTCTCTCCTCCATCCTCAGCTTTTTTAATCCCCTTTTTCCTACATTCATTTTTATTTTTTATCCACTTATTTTTATTTTTAGTCATTTATCTGTGGTTCTATCCCCCTGTTCATCCCCCCTTCTATCCCATTTTCTATCCTTTTTTCCCCACTACCCCTCCCTCTGCTGACCCCATACCCTACAGGATCATCTGTTACTTGTTCCATGTTGTTCTTTCACACAAAGCTATCCTTGTTCTACTATCACCATGTTCTGCTTTCTTACTTTTATACCACTATCAGCACCTTTTTAGCACTAACCGCTACCATTAACACCCCCTTTGTCCTTTAGTTCATAACATCTTTGTCAATCCCTCCTTTGTCCCCACCTATCGCTGGCCTTCTGTCCAGCTCCACCTGCCCCACCCCCCTTAAATAGTATAAATTGCATCACATTTCCACTTCCCTTCAGCTCTGAAGAAGGGTCATAGGAACTCAAAATGTTAAATCTGTTTCTTTTTCCATATTTGCTACCAGACCTGCTGAGTTCTTCCAGCATTTTCTGTTTTTGCTTCAGGTTTCCTGCATCTGCAGTATTTTGCTTTTCTCCCTCTGAATGGAAGCCGGATAATCACACATTGCAATCCCCACGCCTGATTTGGGATTTATTGAAATTTGAACCCTTTGATTTTTTTTTCTCTATTATAAAGATTTTTCCTTCAGCTGAAACATTCAAAAATGCATCAGGCATTATTTGTTTGCCATCAACATATTTTACTGGAGAAAGGGTGTTGTGGAGAATATCGAG
Organism: Carcharodon carcharias; assembly: GCF_017639515.1. Lineage (NCBI taxonomy): Eukaryota > Metazoa > Chordata > Chondrichthyes > Lamniformes > Lamnidae > Carcharodon > Carcharodon carcharias. Next base: position 54,967,178 of record NC_054480.1, read on the forward strand.
TAGCCACATTTACCAGAATTCATTTCTCAAACCTATGTTTTCAGGCTTTCTTAGTTATAAATCAGCGGAAATCCGCAAGACAGGCCACCCCCTTTCATAATTAGAGGAAGTGATTTATTGCAGTAAGTGATTTGGTATTATTCCAATCCTCTCAGAAAGCACCACTATCACTACCTTTGGGATTTTTAATACAAATTTATACAGCTAATAATGCTAGCCCGTCAAAATTGAAAACACGAGAGGATGGAGGTAATGGCCCCAAAAATCCTTTAGCTCATTCTGCCAATGGAGTGGATGCTGCTGAACTCTGCCCTTGACCTTTTGGTGCTAACACTGGTTGAATGTTTTCCTGGAGGTCTCTTCAGCTGACCTCCTGGCTTCAAGCTCTTGCCCTCATGCTCTTGCCATTGGTTGTCCTCCATCTCTATCTTCATGGACCACTACCTTCATTTATCAGTCAGAAAGTGAAAAGTTTCTTCATTAACTGATTGGATGCTTCTTGTCTGTCAATCACACAAATTTTTTTCTCATCTCCAATATTTTTATAATTAATAAATAGAAATGTTCCTTTGATTTTTGCTCTGGATTTCTGGCAGCAGTCCTGAGGATTAGGCTTCAATTCCTGGAGACTCCAGGTCTACTCTGAAGGATTTGCAACAGATCTTGACCTTACCATAGTATCCATGGTCAGGGGAGAGTTCACTTTTATGGGAGTCAAAAGCAATGCTGGCCAACTGATCCCGTGCCAGCCTGGGAAAAGTTGGTGTTCATGCTGCATTTAGCCAGTTTCTCATTGGGGAGGGAAATACAAGACCAGGATTCAGACCTGGATTTATGTTAGGCTTCACTTCCAGTCCAGTAACCTGTATACTGGAACCATTCTGGCATTCAGAAAGCTGGACATTACTTGGTAAGGGGTGAGTGAATACTCAATGGGGACATTACCCCATCCCTTTCTCTCTTAGGCCCTGCTGCATCTGGTATCAAGCAAATTATTCTGATTACTCTAGCTGGCAGAATGTGACTCATGGTATCCTGCAAAGATCATCTTTGGAGCCCCTCAACTACTCACTGTATTTATTAATCAGTTAGATGATGGGATAGAAAGCCAGACATCCAAATTTGCTGATGACACAAAGATAGGTGGAATTGTAAGTACTGTAGTTGGAAGAGTAACATTATAAAGAGCTATTGGCGATTAAGTGGATAGGCAAAGCTGTGGCAAATGGATGCCGCCTCCATTTTCCTGTATTAAACTGGTTGTTTTTACGTTTAAGAATGATTTTGACACTTAACTTTGCACTTCTTTACATATGGAAAATCTTGCTATGAACATCCTTGTACATTTGGCAGGAGTCATAAGATCACCCTTTATTCCTTGCCTGCTTTGAATAATATACAAAGTGTATTTCTATTTCATCACACCCATTACAATAATGTCCAAGACCTTATCAATGAACCTGGCCATTTGAGTTCTCACTGTTCTCTCACTTACATAGAAAATTATCTACTATGCAGTTGGACTGTCACTTTGCATGGTATTTGGAGTGGTTAATTGCCTATGTGGCCACTTAATGGGTGTGTGAGAAGCTTTATTGGAGGTTACTTCTGATTAACTGCCCATTTGTGCATTGCTTGTAACACATTTGAACTCAAAAGCGATGCATGGAGCAATAATATGTTTTATTGACAACGTATCAATACAGATGAGAAAAAGGCTATCTTCCCTCCCAAAAATCCTTCCATACCAATGACCAATGTTTTAAGTTACCTGTCAGTGTTTCAAACTGTGTTTTAGCTTATCATAGAATCACGTTACAGCATAGAAACAGATATCACCATCTGAACTATATAGTCGCGTCCCACCCTCTGACCAGTTCACCATTCTCTTAAATATTCTTCCTTTTTCAAGCAACCATCTCCTTCACTTTTAAAATAATTTATGGATTCTGGTTCTTCAATGGTTTTATAGTCAACATTTCCCATTCTAACCATTCTTTAGGTAAATAAACAATGATCTCTTAATTTATTATAATCCTTTATAATCGTGAAGACGTCCACTGGATTATCCTGTAATCTTCTCAACTCTAATGCATAAAGCCTTACCTTCTCAAGCCTCCCTTCATAGCTGTAACCCTTCACCCTTGGTAAAATATTCTTGAATCTACCCGACATTTTGTCATTGCTTTTTGTTCCTCCTATAATGAGGAACACAAAACTGTACACTGTACTCCAACCATGTTCTATCGAATGTCTTGTACAAGTACAACATTAGCTCTTTACTTTTATAATCTACAACTCCTGATAAAAGTATATTTATTTAACTGGGGTTGGAGGCTGTCAATGAATTAGGTCAGTTGGAGTGCGGAAGAGGAGCCTGTTAGAATTAATCAATCAGCTGTTATTTTCCGCCACTATTGTTGTGAGGAAAGCTTTAAAATGAAATCATCTTTCCTTAGAATTGCAGCTGCAGATGTTTATTTGGTGCCTGTTCCCAAGAAAGAAATAAGTAGCTTTTAAAAATCTTTCCACAAGAAACTTGCTGGGTCATGTCAAGATGTTGTCCTATGTGGCAGTTTACTTTATTCCGTACTGGGTGCAGCAGCTTTATTGAGTTGTTTCCTGGTGCGAATGTATTGACTCATTTGTTTGAGCATTTCTGTTACTGCATTTGACAGGTTTGGGAAATAAAGTAAAGAGAGTAGGTGGAGTTGCTGTGTTTTACTTAATTCAGTAAACAAATGGAGATTCAATATTTGGGATTTTTTAAGAGTGTGCGATTGTGATGTGTGGTAATGAAGCTTTGCCAGTTTATGGGTGAGTTGTGACGCCCAACTACATTTTCAAATGTTGAAAGTTGTATTAAATTGTGCAGGTTCCGTTATTAACTGTACAATAATTGGGAAAAAAACTCACATTGTTTGTGTTCATTGTGTGAATGATCAACATCTGAAATGAAATGTGAGGTATAAAGTTAACAATCAATAGGAATAATTGATTACAAATCCCAAATGGGTGACAGTCAGTCAGGTTCATGCAAGAGTTCAAAATTCTCAAAACTATATAGTTATCCGCTCCATGTACAAAAATAGAAACTTTAAGGGCAGGATTTTATGTCCCGCAGGCAGGCACATGCCCACCCTGATCGGGCATAAAATCATGTCCGATGACGTTGGGCGAGCGTTCCGATGTCAGCGCGTGCTCGCGCAATCACTTAGTTGACAGGCGTACACGAAATTCGGCAGCGCGCCCGCCGACAATTGAGAGGCCTATTAAGGCCCTAAAGCAGGTAATTAATTTTTATTTTTAGATGCCCTTCCAATTGCTCGGTTGGCAGGTGGGCAAATCAGCCAGGCGGCCTTTGGATTTTTTATGAAACCTCATCAACAGGCGGGATGAGGTTTCCGGAAGTAATTTTTAAAAACTTAAACATCATTTTAAACATGTACCTCTTCATGTGACTGAGTCACATGTGGGGACATATGTCTCTCATTTTTAAAATGTTTATTTTTGTGTCCACAGTTCTTCAACTCCTTGAGGTAGCTCTGTGCCCTCAGGGAGCGTTCAGCGCATGCTCCCCAGCATAAGCGCAGACTTCTGCACTTGCACTCTTCCGGCCCCCACCCCGGCAACGCTGAGCTCCAATAATTGGCCAGCCAGTGTGAAATCATGGTTGTGGCCTGATCTTGGGCGATGGACCATTTTGCGGCTGCTCGCGGGCCCGTCTGCTGTGCCTGCCCGACGACTGGAAAATCCTGCCCTCAGTTTTTGTTGAATCTGTGTCCTATTCCTGAAAGCTGTATTTTTACATGCTCTTAGACATGATTGCAATGGGTGGTTTTCAATACCAGCATTGGATAAACCATTTCTACCTCCAACTGCTGTTTTATTTTCTCGCGCAGCATTCACATACATATATCTGAGCATTCTCTGATGCCAGTGGCTACTGCATGGCTTCTGGAAGGCCACTGAATTTCAGTGGAGGTGAAGGTTGGTGGGGACACTGAAGATGGCCTTGGAGAAAAACCTCAAACAGCTCTGGGCCTAGAATATCCGGTTTTAGACTGCACCCTCTCAGCATGGACAGCAACAGTTTGGGCTGGCAGGCGGACATTCAACAGCAAGGGCACAGATGGAGTGACAGGGGTGGGAAGACAAATGCTGTCATCAGAGAGATCACAACAGGCTTGTGCTCCTTGGAGACACTGCCACTACTTGCCAATGCACAGCAACAATCCTAGTGATCTGTTGGAGGACAGATTGTTGGACTGTTGTGATGCCTGACAAGCTTAACAGATTGCACAGCAGCAAGTTGGCCATACATTATATCAGTCTGAATTTCCATTGCAGCACTCAGACTTCCAGTGGGAGCTGCTTCTGCTGAAATTAAAGCTGAGACATTGACCACCAGGTGCTGCCTCATGGCTGGGTCCATAAATATGCTAATGGTGTTGGCCATCACTTTCATGCTGGACAAGACAGCTCCAAGCCCTTTGCCAGGTAGGTGTTGGATTCCTTCGTGATTCTTGAAGTTGAAGGCAGGCTTCATGATGAGCTAAACATTTTATTGTGTAACCTTTTCCCACATTGACGTGTTCATCTGAGTCCTCTGCAGCAAAACCTATGAGTGTAATTCCTGCCTGACAATTGGCACCTGCACTATCCTTGACTCCTTCCCTGGCTGCAGGTCACACATGCCCGATGTCTGACCACTTACAGGTCTTATCTCTGAACTATCTTATACGATATGCACAATGGCTCAGACTTTTGCCATGCCAGAGAGACTGTTCATCATGGTGAAAATAATGAAAATGACCGAAAATCTTAAGTCTTGCCCCTGAATATGGCTTTCCTATTTTCGTGGGGGTGGGACTAAAGTCAGACTGGGTTCACGCATGTATGATTTATGTAGGCAGCTGGCTATTTAAATCATCAGCTGCCTTCACTGAAGTGGGGTTTTGGTAGGCCAGGGATGTGAAACCTGACATATGCAGATTAGCAGGAAAGATCTGGTCTGAACTTGGTGGATTCATTTGGATAGCCAAGATATCTTTTGGATATAGTCCCAGGACATCTTTTGGAGAGGTAAGGCACCCTTTGGGGTTGTTAAAAGTAGAAATGATTGTGCTTAGAAGTGCAAAATCTTAATGGAACTGTCAAAGCTGTCAATGAACAGTCAAGCTATCAAAGAACTGTCAAAGCTATTGAGGTATTTAACACTTTTGGGCTTTGTTTTTACAAATAGCGTAGAGTTCAAAAATAATCAGTGCTTGATATATCATTCTGTATGTTGACATAAGCCTGAGGGATATCATTATAGGATTTGTGCTACAATGGCTGATTTTACAAACCAACATTATCACAGTGAGGTGCCTGTTAAATGAGCAGTTTGATTGACAGCTACAGATGGTTATAGAATAGAAATTCTGTAGAAATAGAATGCAAAGGTGATGGTGAGCTGCCTTCTTGAACCACTGCAGTCCATTTGGTGTAGGTACACCAACAGTGCTGTTAGGGAGGGAGTTCCAGGATTTTGACCCAGCGACAGTGAAGGAATGACGATATATTTCCAAGTCAGGATGGTGAGTGACTTGGAGGGGAACTTCCAGGTGGTGGTGTTCCCATCTATCTGCCACCCTTGTCCTTCTAGATGCCATTGGTCGTGGGTTTGGAAGGTGCTGTCAAAGGAGCCTTGGTGAATTCGTGCAGTGCATCTTGTAGATGGTACACACTGCTGCTACTGTGCATTGGTGGTGGAAGGGGTGAATGTTTGTTGATGGGGTGCCAATCAAGTGGGCTGCTTTGTCCTGGATGGTATCAAGCTTCTTGAGTGTTGTGGGAGCTGCGCTCATCCAGGCAATTGGGGAATATTCCACCACAGTCTTGACTTGTGCCTTGTGGATGGTGGACAGGCTTTAGGGAGTCAGGAGGTGAGTTACTCATTGCATAATTCCTAGCCTCTGACCTGCTCTTGCAGTCACAGTATTTATATGGCTAATCCAGTTCAGTTTCTGGTTAATGGTAACCCCCAGGATACTGATAGTGGGGGATTCAGTGATGGTAATGCCATTGAACATCAAGGGGCGATGGCTGGATTCTGTCCTTTTGGAGATCGTCATTGTAGCAAGTGAGTCAGAAGAGATTATAAACTGAGCAGCAAGTGGGGCGTGAGAAGTAGGATCATGTAAGAGGAGGCAATTAGCTTCAATTGATTGGGCACCATTGAACACAATGGCCTCAGCAATGGCTGTTCCAATAATTGCTAGCAACATCTCCTCCATGGAGGTGAGGGAATGCAGCTGTGGCTGTCTCCCTCTCATTACTTGTTGTTGCCTCTTGTGTGCTATCTTGTCCTGAAAGAGAGAGGGAAGTGTGTCAGTGAGTGTTGTGTAATCTGTTTGAGTGATGTGGCTGTCATGGTAGAATAGCTGGTAGTATGTGCAATCTTTGGGATTTGGGTGTGAAGTTTGCAGCAATGCTAAGGATGTGAGGATGAGGTAAAACATATGAATGTCAGGTATGTGTCTTGATTGATACAGGTTGTTGATAGAGTGAGGGATGGGGTGGGTGAGGGAGTGGGGCCAGTGTGGGTGGTGAATTGAGCAGAGTTTGAGGCTCATAATGCAGGTTGATAGGATATGGCATTTGAACACACAGTCGTTAACCATGATCACTTATGGGAGTTCATTAAACTTGCTTCACTGCATCTTGGTCTTGACTTCCATGGTTAACTAGTCTCAGTGGCTTTTCACTGTGTGTACGTTTCCTTGCTCCCTGCAGGTACAGGATATTTTTCATCCTTTCCATCTCCTTCACACACACCTCCAGCGCACTGTCAGACAGCCTTGAAGCAGGCTTTCCTCCATGTTGTGGCATTCTTCATTCTTTCCCAGGTCAGATTCACTTGCAGAATGACTCCTAGTGCCTGCTCCTGCCACATTGCACCTCCACTTTAAGAGGCGCAGATTAGCTTTAAGTGGTGCAGGTTCTACTCGTAACCTGCTGATGTGTGCACCAATGATTAACGAACAGGATTAACATTGGTGCATGCAGCAATCATATCATGTGCAGGAAGCATAAAGATGTCATGTTGCCTGCATTATAGCGATCAGGCACATGTTAACCATGCATTCCTGGGAGTTGTTTTTGGAGGCTGTCAAATTTTGTCCCCATATCTTTTAATAGTCCCAAAGAAAGAGGTTAATTTTGTTTACTATTGCCTCACAAAAAATAGATGAGAAGAAAATAGTGTGAAGGGTAAAATGAGCAACCGATTCAATCAGCCCAGCTTTAAAAGTTAAAATTACTCCATAACTGCCATAATTCCAAATATAGGTATAGTAAATTGTTATTGCCCTTTCATCCTTAAATATGGAGGTTTAAAGTTACATTGAACCAAAATGTTCCTTTGTTTAAGCTCTACACTGCTATTGCCTTCCGGAAAGTTAATTTCATTGGAAAACAATTCCCCAAGGAAGCATATAATCTGACCAGTGATAGGAATCTCTATGGTTATTTCAGGAATTCTGTCACATGTGTTTGTACGAACAAAGAAGCTCATCTTTAGGGGCAATTATCAAGATGAAATATTGTGAGTTGGTGCACTTCAGTATGGAGCTGTTTGACACAACCTTAAGAACATGCAATAAACATCTATTTGTGAAGCTATTGGGAAACAGTTTTCCCATAATATTAGTCATAAATTTAATTGATTTCACACACAGATTGGTGATTGGAAAACATTAGGTTAGGCTGTTAAAATGTTTGGTTCACTAAATGTGTACCCATTAAATGTATACTTTGCGATACTGTGTTATTTCATACCTATTATGTGCTAAATGTAAGTTTTTAGCATATCAGCTGCAATCATGTATAGGTAAACTGATCAAAAGGCTTATTTTTTCACACTACAATAATTCATTGCAATGAACCAGTTTGTCTAATTTTGAGTGAGTACTTATTTCGAAAACATCAATGGAAAACCTTCTGAAAATAAGTTATGGAGACTGGAAATGCTACGGCAGTTAAAAACATATCATGATGTTATTGGAACTGCCTTTTATATTCCTTGGGTTCAGATGAACTCCAAACTATGTCGTTGATCTTCGCCAACAGTCAAAATACGCTCATGGTGAAAGGGCAACCCATTCATTGGGCACAATGTGAAAAGGGCTGAGTGCATTTCACACTATTGATGAAGACCGATTTCAGTTCCTTTTATTCAAAACTTTATTCAATCTGTATAGAGGCAATTTAGACTACGTTTAAAAAGACCGCAGCTATGATCGAATCCAATAATTTAATACTCTAAATGATATCTATAACTCTGGTTTTTGGGAAGAATTTGATTTCCTTCAACATTCAGAACTTAAAATTGCGTATTTGTGAAATCAAAGCTCTGTGAAAAGAAGGACGATTACTCTAAATTATCCCAGTAGAGTAGAATACTTCTGCTGGAAAACATAAGTAAATACTGCCACAACCTCAAGTTCTATCTGCACTGGGCAGAGGCAACTTGCCCTCTGTCCATCTGACTACCAGGGAGTGTACAGCTGCACTAGTCTAACAAAGGCAGCCTTTCAGGGATTGTAAGGGTACAGTAGTAAAATGACACCATATAACTCCTTCCTAGATTGCTATCATACTGACACCACACTATTAACTAATAATGTTACATACCTCCCTCCCAGGATTCAGATGTACCCTTAAGACCAACAATTGTTCTTTGCCTATATTAAGATACATTTAAAATTGATCCTTGTTGCTCTGCTGCACCTACCAAGTTGTTAGTCATTTATTATTATGGTGCAAAAACTATAAATGGGTTAAGAAAAAATATTTATCCATACACCCTAAAGTAGTAATTATGGCCCGAGTCTTATGTTCCGAGGTCTGGCGTGCGTCCGACCTGAACACACGTGAAACTGTGCGAAATGGGCGTGCGTCCCAATGTCATTGCGCAGTGTGCAATATTGAGGTCGGCGGGCAGGTGCGCGCAGGAGTCGGAGCAATGCTCGCTGACAATTAAAGGGCCAATTAAGGTAATTAAAAAGCCTATTGACTGTGATTTTACATTGCATGTGTAATTTTTGTCTCATCACACGGGCAAAATGGGTGGGCGGAAATCACGTTTTAATCATTTCCTCATCTATAGGCGGGATAAAAGGCTTCCGGAGCAGCAGCACTTTCTCTGTCATCGCCAGTTCTTTGCTGTGTGAGTACAGTGTTGTCCCAGAGTTTCTTCACATCTCGTTTGATTGTTAAGCCTGCCTTTCAGCACCTCAGGTCCTCAACTTCCCAGGGAGGTTCCTCTGAGTATTGCAGCACAGCACTCCTTCATTTTCAAGACACTGCTCCTCTGCATCCCTGAAGAGGAAGCGAGGGGCACGAGGGAGAGGAGGCCAGGTGAGCATGGGCAGCATCCCAGGGACAGACCTTTAAGAGGAGAGGCAGGGGCTCAGTTGGTGCAGGGCCAACAAGGAGGCCAAGACGGGAGGGCACGCCGAAGACGCCATTACCTGTTCAGGCAGCACTCCAACTACCTCTAGATATCTGAGGTCCAGTGCTACAGGAGGCTCTGCCTATCCAGGGACACAGTAACAGCAATATGTCACATGATAGGTCCGGAGATCATCTCCAACTGTGTGGACGGAAACCCCATGCCGGTGGCTTTGAAGGTCACAGTGGACCTCCACTTCTTTGCCTCCAGTTCTTTTCAGGGGGGATCTATGTGGTGTCCTTCCATCAGCTGTGCACATTTGCATCAAGCTGATCACTGATGCTATCTTTAGACATGCTCGCATGTTCATCCACTTCCAAAAAAACAAAAGCGAGCCAGGCAGAGTTAGCACAGGAGTCATGCCCCCACAAGGGCACAAGATGGAGAGGACCATCAGGCTGCTGAAGATGCGTTTCAGATGCCTGGACCAGTCAGGGGGTGCATTGCAGTATCCTCCAGAGTGTGTATCCCTCATAGCTGCTGCATGTTGCGCCCTGCACAACCTGGCTCTGTCAAGGTGGGACCCACTGGAGGCAGAGGAAAGCGAGGCAGCTCCACAGGCCACAGAGGATGACTCAATTGATGGCTCAGAGGAAGAGCCTGGAGAGTGCAGGGTGAGGACCTCGAGGCAGAGGACAGGAACCTTCATGGAGGAAGGGACACCAGGGATGCTTTGGCCCAGTGAACCTTCTGCTAGGCATCCAAAATATCAATGCATCGTCAAGCCAATGGCACTGTCTCCTTTGCTAACAATCAATAAATGAGAACCCAACCCAGTACGCCAGCACCACATAATGCCATGCTTTTATAAGCCTGTGCTGCATCTGGCACCTATTCATACCATCTAGACAACTCAGCCCATTTAAATCAAATAAATATTTATGTTACTTCACATGAACAAAGACCAAAGTGCCCACCCCTAACACAGATGTCAAACTAATAAATGCAAAAAATGTCACCCATAACATGCCGCTGCTGTGTTCAAAGTGCCTTCAACTTACGTCTGTAAGTTTGAAGTCTTGGTGCCCCTACCCCTTGCTGACAGTGGCATTGGAGGCAGCCTGCTTACTCTGCTGTCCTGGTGGCCCTGATGACCTTGGCGGTCGTCCTATGGCTGCTAGAGCCTGAGTGGGATCCGCTTGAGAGGGTGCATCCAGTCCCATAGCTGGGCACTCCTCAGTCATCACGGCATCATCAGATGCAGAGGGCCGCTGGCTGAGGGGTGGAGGAGTTGCTGCTCTTATCCAGAGTGCCCTTAGAGAAGCCCACAGGGATGACAGGCAGCTCGTCCGTGAGCGTGAGGTGGGTTTGCATCTCCCTACCCACCTTTGATGGACGGGGACCTAGCAGCGAGACTCAGTACCTCATCAATCTCTCACACTGGCAGTGACCTCAGGAGGGCTTGCAGGTCCGAGTGCAACCCCAGGAACCCCTGAGTCTGCTCCTGAACTGCCTCTCCATGATAGTCGCCACTGGAGGAGGCTGTGCACTCGGTGTTAAGGGCCAACGCAGAACTCACGCTCCGCATGGACTCCCCCATGATGGAGACCATGGCACACATCCCCTCATGGATCTCTGCCAGTTCTCCCCATGCTGGACTTCCAGCATCTGCTGCCTGATAGATGACTCCAGAGGCTTGTCATCTGCCTCGGATGCAGAATAGTCCTGGTTTCCAGCTGTGCTCCCACTGCCCGCTTCCTGATACCTCTCTGCCTCTGCTAGCTTCTCTTGTGAGTGTGATGTGCCCTCATCACTGTGCATTACCTGCAGAGTCAAATACCTAATGCCCACCTGCATGCAAGTATCTGCGCTGGTCCCTGGTTCAGAGAGACAGTGTGACACTGGTGCAGGTGTGATGTCTTCCTTGGAACACAATGGGGGATCCTTAGGGTCGCTGATGCCTCCTGTGGTTGGCACATCTGTGGGAGGAAGGCAAAAGATCAGTACCTTCAATCATCATAGTCACTGTGCATGCTAGGCTGCCTCAGGAGACAGTGGAGACCTGCTGCATGATGCCATTTGCATTGGAGCTTCAGTGGGCTCTCTGGCTGCAACAGTTCAGATTCTGATGTGAGGAGACAGTTATGTTTCACCGCACATGCATCTGTCACCTGCAGTCTTACCTTCATCCCAGACCCTTGCCTCACCATGACTGGAGCAGCGAGTTGGCCGATGGCATCCCAGCTCCAGTGCATCACTTTCGTGCTTCGTGAGGATGCACAGATTTGGCACTCCCTCCACCCATTCTGCGGTGCTCTGCAGCATTATGACTGCTCTTCTCCTGACAGGGAAAATAAAAAAGCGTCATTATTACTCTGTCTCCCTGAAGGTCATTTTTTGGTTCCACAACCGCCATCCTAAACGGGCTTTAGGTGGGCCATGTCACTGTGGCATATCTTACCCTGCAATGCACTGAGGCCAGTCGTACTGACATCCCAGCCTTGGCAGGGCAGGCTTCAGTGCCAATTGGTGTACACACTCTTAGGTCACTGAACGTTCCAAGCAACAGGCACCCGACTGAAGTTCTCTGCCCAGATCTGAGCCATTTCTGTACTTACTCTTTCTGACTGCAAAAGATCATTGAACCTTTTGCGGCAATGAAGCCATGTGGGGCGTACCACGTCATGCCCACTGACCTGGGTGGCGACATCTGTCCAGGCCCTCTTGTTCAGGTGGGGCGGCCTTCACTTGCCGTCCCTGGGCATTTAGATATGCTACCTGGCATTGAGCAACTGATCAACACACCCAGGCACTCATCTGAGAAACGGGGGGTGCAGAGTGCCCACCCGACTTGCCCTCCCGCCTTCCATGGCCACCAGGTGCTGAGGCCATGACTGCACACCAGGGCACTTCTTGGGTATCTTCAAAACAGCTCCCACAGCTTCTCCGGCTGCTCCTGACAGCTTTCAGGGAGCTGGCTTTTCAGTTTTTGAATACCGTGCCGGGTCCCCATTGGACCCAGTGCCTGATGCGTTCCAACCCCCACGCATGGAAAACACATCCGGTGGCTGCCTTTCACACTGGGCGGATCTTAATTGGCCTTCCAGCATAAGATCGCGTTCACAGCGTGAACTCAACCGTGAATGGATTTTACATCCAATTCCGGCTACATTGACTTCGGGCGCACCCCAGGGGTAAAATTCAGGCTTACGTTTTGGACCCAGAGCTGAAGCTATTTATTAAATGTTAGATTGGTCCACCCTTACTAGGCATTGAGGGAGAAAATTTCCTATGAATATAGGTGGGAATATCTTTGCTTGTTCGTGGTCATGGAAGGTGATTACTAACGATGTTTCACCTGTATTACAAAGAAGAAAGAACAAAGGAAAGTACAGCACAGGAACAGGCACTTCAGCCCTCCAAGCCTGTGCCGATCATATTGCCCATCAACTAAAACATTTTGTACTTTCGGGATCCGGATCCCTCTATTCCCATCCTATTCATGTATTTGTCAAGCTGCCTCTTAAACACCACTATCATACCTGCTTTCACCACCTCCTCTGGCAGCGAATTCCAGATACACACTACCCTCTGCGTAAAAAACTTGCCCTGCACATCTCCTCTAAGGTTTTCTGCTCTCACCTTGAATTTATGTCCCCGAGTAATTGACTCTTCCACCCTGGGAAAAAGCTTCTGACTATCTACTCTGTCCATGCCACTCATAATTTTGTAAACTTCTATCAAGTTGCCCCTCAATCTCCGTCGCTCTAGTGAGAACAATCCAAGTTTCTCCAACCTCTCCTCAAAACTAATAACCTCCAGACCAGGCAGCATCCTGGTAAACCTCATCTGCACCCTCTCCAATGCCTCCATATCGTTCTGGTAATGTGGCGAACAGAATTGCATGCAATATTCCAAGTGTGGCCTAACCAAGGTTCTATACAGCTGCAGCATGACTTCCCAGCTTTTGTACTCAATACCCTTGCCAATGAAGGCAAGCATGCCATATGCCTTCCTGACTACCTTATCCACCTGCGTTGCCACTTTCAGTGACCTGTGGACCTGTACACCCAGATCCCTCTGCCTGTCAATGCACTTAAGATTTCTGCCATTTACTTTATAATTCCTGCCTGTATTAGACCTTCCAAAATACATTACCTCGCATTTGTCTGGATTAAATTTCATCTGCCATTTCCCCGCCCAAGTCTCCAATCGATCTATATCCCATTGCATCCTTTGACAATCCTCTTCACTATCTGCAACTCCTCCAATCTTAGTATCATCTGCAAACTTACTAATTAGCCCAGTTACATTTTCCTCCAAATCATTTATTTATACTACAAACAGCAAAGGTCCCAGCACTGATCCCTGTGGAACTCCACTAGTCACAGCTCTCCATTCAGAAAAGCACCTTTCTACTGCTACCCTCTGTCTTCTATGACCAAGCCAATTCTGTAATCATCTTGCCAGCTCACCTCTGATCCCATGCGACTTTACCTTCTGTACCAGTCTGCCATGACGGACATTGTCAAAGGCAAGGTTGTCAGTTAAAATGGGAGAGGTCTGAATTTAACTGGACAGGGTAGGCCATTCAGCCCCTTGAACGTAAAATGTATGAATTTTCCTTGCATGGATAGTCTCCCGACTTCAAATATTCAAATATTAACAATATATTAATAAACCAGGACTCAACCTAAATCACCCAAAATGCCTAACTGGGTAGATTTAAGTTTATGCGAGGTTAATATACAGCATTTAGGAAACCTTCTTTCGCCAACTGTAGTTAGCAAAGCCCATTTATACAATAATGTTCAAGGGTACATCTTTAGATTTGTTTAGAGTTTAGTTTTAGAAGCTTTGAATAGAAAACTCTGAAACAAATCAAAATCAGACAACGCTAAGTTGCATGAAAGAAATTGTTGAGAAGAATTGCTCCCAGCCACCCCACCTGGGAAATCATCTGGAAAATTAATGCATTGGGTGCATTCCTAACAGATCAACACAGAAATCAGACAGTAAAGATAAAAATAAAGACTGCAAGGGCTGGGACAGAAAATGCCTGACATGAATAGCAAGCCAAGCAACATTTGTAAGTAAAATAAAGATTAATGTATTTTGGTGCGGACATTCATCAGAAGTTTTTGTGTTTTCTATAGAAACAGAAAACAATCATGCACATATATGCACACAACACACATAGTACACATGAAAAAACAAACAAAAACCCTCTGTACAATTCATAAACAGACAGGAATGGGAGTAGGTCATTTAGTCTCTTGAGGCTGTTCCATATTCAATGAGATCATGGCTGATCTCTGCCTGACTTCATATACCCACCTTAACAAAAATCTATTAATCTCAGATTTAAAATAAGCAATTGGCCCAGCATCAACTGTCATTTGCAGAAAAGAATTCCAAACTTCTACTACCCTTGTATAGAAGTGTTCCTAACTACATAGTCTAAGAATTAGAGCTAGATCTTTCAGCAATGTCCCTTAATCACAGACTCCCAGACCAACAGAAATACTTTCTCACTATTTACCCTATCTGTTCCCTTTAATACCTTGAAAACTTGGATCAGATCGTCCTTTAAGCTTCTGAATTCCATGCAATACAACTCTAGTTTATGCATTCTCTCCTTGTAATTTAACCATTGGAGTTCTGGTATCATTCTGGTAAATGTATGCTGCCCTCCCTCCAAGGCTAATATATCCTTTCTAAATTGTGGTATCCAGAACTGAGCACAGGACTCCAGGTGTTGTCTTTGTGCAGCTGTGGCACAACTTCTATACACCGGTATTCTAGTTCCTACATATGGAGGTTTCGTGGCACAGTGGCGCCCTGCCTCTGAGCCAGAAGCTCCAGGTTTGAATTCCACCCCAGGGCTTGATGGACAAGGAATGTACCTTCATAAAGCAGCCAAACAGGCTGAACATCAACTTGTAAATCCTTCCAACATACACAAAAGGCAGGTGGTAAGCGTGGGAGTGATTCCTACTCGGCTATATGATGGAAAGAATGTTGGAGCCTTTACCATCACTATCCATAGCTCCAGACTACAATATGCATGTGGAAGTGTATATTGCCACAGCAACTTGGACTGTCTGAGTGAACTGTAACATAACACCATCATCACTAGATATAAAGATCTGCATTCCATTTGTCTTTCTGATTATTTTCTGGAACTGCCAATGACCTTTTAACAATCTACGTACATGGATTTCCATTGTTTTTAGCTTTTCACCAATTTATCCTTTTTACATTCAAAGTGGATGACCTCACGTCTCTTGGCAATTTTGTGTTTTCATCTACACTGCTTACAATGCTGCCTATCTTTGTGTCATGACAAACTTGAATATGTCGCTTTCTATCCTATCATTTAAGTCATTAATAATACAGTGAAGAGTTGAGACCCTAACATTGTTCCCAATAGGATACCATGAGTAACATCCTGCCAATTAGAGTATCGGCCCATTATCTCTGCTTACTATGTCCTGTACTCAGTCAATTCTTTTAAAGGTCAATCATTTGCCTTCTATTCCATGGGCTTCAATTTTAGCTAAGTCCCTTAAGAGGGACTTTATTGAGTGCCACCTGGTAGTCCATATAAATAACTTCCATTGACCTTCTCCTGTCCACTACTTTAGTAATTTCTTCAAAAAGTTCAATCAGGTTTGATAGGCATGACTTAGACTTTACAAATCCATTCTCAGCCTCTCTCTCTGATCAGCTGAAAATTTTCAAGGTGTTCAGTCATACCATCCTTAATTATAGACTTTAAAATTTCCTGACAACAGATGCTCGGCTAATTAATTTATAATTCACTGGTTTCCCATGCTTACCTTTCTTAAATAGCGAAGTTACATGTGCAATTTTCCAATCTAAAGGAAGAGGTCCTGAATTCATCACTTAAATCTACTGAGAAACCAATATTTTCACCACCTTCAGGAGCTTTTTCTACAAAATTCAGAGAACTTAGGCAGCAAGCTGTGCAAGATGTGGTAAATGTAGAAATGTGACGCATCTCACTTGTCCTCACTATTACTCTCCCAGTTGTGCGTGCCACAATTTATGAGGAATGGAGATAATTTACTCAGTTTTCCAACAGACCCAGGGAACTGGCAGCTGATATTTAATATGGACAAGTCTAGGATGCACGCAGAACAAAACATTTGGTGACAATTTGTCATTGCATTCTGTTCAGAGAGCTAAGGCTCATGTTAAAAGAAATTCAATAGTTTTGGTGGACTGAATGGGCCATAGCGATGGGTGAGATTTGATGGGGCCAGCAAGAGAAGAGCTCTGGGTGCACCAATTAGGTGCAGCAGGGAGAATGAGCAGTTAGAAGCCTAAATCAGGGCTGATTATTTAAGGGCCATTGACACACACATAGTACCAGAATTGAGCATTGTGGATGCAAATTTGGAAATGCAAAAGGCAGAGCAAGATGGATGCCAAAATGCTTGGGCAACCTCATGATTCACTTGAGGTGATGTTGGAGGATGTGAATATGAAGGTGTTCCTTCCAGAGGATGGCAGGATGAGGCCTGCCAATCTCACCAAACAGGCTTGACTCACAGGGTGAACATTCAGAGTGTAGTACAGAGGTCACGGATCCACTACAGAAAATGCTTCAATGATCTTTGAGGTCTGGCAACGTGAGTGGCATGCAAGTGTCAGATGGCAATCATCATTTTCTCACCTCTGTAGTTTCTTCCAGCACACATGTCTTTTGAAGCACTGTCTTAGCAACCAACCATAAGAATGTCTGCACAAGCTCTACCTTAATACCACATTTCCATAGACAGCGAAAACACTATCCCTCAGTTTGCTGATGTACCACACTTCATCCCACAGTGAGCCCCATTAATTCTGTGTTTACGTCTTACACAAAGACTGAACTCATAAGAGTCTCAATGGATACATTTTCTCATTGCAGGAGAAGGAGCCTGGGAGAGATAGAGAAGTGGGTTAGAGTGGCATTGTTAGCCTTTCTAACACCAATGGAAGAGGATGCCTTGGAAATTGGGAGTGTGGCATCGTTGTAGGCTGTTGCCAATGGTGAAATGGGTGAGGTGCAGCAGACAGGTGAAGCTTCATATATCATTCTTGCAGATGGATCTGACATGTGACTTATGTGGAATCTGTTCAATGATATGAGAAATATAATGATCTGTGAAATGCAAAGCTTGATCTCTCTGTCACCTACATCGGTACATTGTCTTTTCTCTCATGTCAGGCATTGCCGGAGCACAGTGAGAGATATGGGAGGAAGCATTTATTTCCTCAGAGGAGCAGCAGCACGCTGAGGAAATACTGTCACATGACTCATGTGCACCATCCACCAGTGCAGATACTCTCACGTCAGTGGGTCCAATATCTTATATGGAAAGGATGGCAAAGGATGAGCAGCACGTAAACAGAAGCAGATGTTGCAGATAGGGATGGCATGGAGATTCTACACTGGTGGCCTGAGGAAGCAGCCAGCTAAGCTCAGCTAGACACAGATGCTAAGCCTCAGGGATGGTACATCAAGCAGGTGCCTGTGGAGCAGAAAAGAGAGATGTATGGTCTTCTGTCAGAATTCCTAGAGGCAGTGCGGTCTCTAGTGCTGAAGACAGAGGAATCCATCTCAGCCATGAGTGTTGTGATTTCTCATGCATTTGAATGCATGACCACCTCCATTGAAAGAGCGGCCAACCTCATGGAGAATCAGATGTGGCAGGGCAACAAGTGGCAGGCATACAACAGTGGCCTCCATATGATGGTGGACATCCTGAGTAGCATTGAGTACACAGTCATTTTTATGGCTGGACATTATGTGCAAGACAGCAATTGACTGAGTGTGGCATCAAGGAGCCCTAACAAAACTGGAGTCAATGGGAATTGGGGGAAAATTCTCCGCTAGTTGGAGTCATACCTAGCACAAAGGAAAATAGTTGTAGTTGTTGGAGGTGAATAATCTTAGTTCTAGGACATCATTGAAGGAGTTCCTCAGGGTAGTGTCCTAAACTCAACCATCTCCAGCTGCTTCATCGGTGACCTTCCTTCCATCATAAGGTCAGAAGTGGGGATGTTCGCTGATGATTGATTTAGCACCATTCGCGACTCCTCAGGTACTGAAGTAATCCATGTCCAAATGCAGCAAGACCTGGACAATATCCAGGCTTGTGCTGACAAGTGGCAAGTAACATTCGCGCCACACAAGTGTCAGGCAATGACCATCACCAACAACCGAGAAACTAACCATCTCCCTTTGACACTCAATACATAACCATCATTGAATCCCCTACTATCATGTAACCATGGACCAGAAACTGAATTGGACTAGCCATACAAGTACTGTGGCTACAAGAGCAGGACATCTGGGAATTCTGTGACAAGTAATGCACCCCTTGACTCCCCAGAGCTTGTCCATTATTTACAAGGCACAAGTGAGGAGTTGATGGAATACTCTACTCTTGCGTAGATCAGCACTGCTCCAACAACACTCAAGAAGCTAAACACCATCTAGGATAAAGCAGCCTGCTTGATTGGAAACCCATCCACTGCCTTCAATATACTTTCCCTCCACCACTAATGCACAGTGGC